>NC_067437.1:2017500-4417500 GCF_009764475.1 Pristis pectinata
CTTCACACGTTTCTCTTGCTCCGATTTTCCCCTCCTCCCCTACGATACCCCTCAGCCCATATTACACCTCCCCCACATATTGTCCTTTCTTCCCCTCCCCTGACTCTCCCCTCCTCCCCCCCTCCCATCCCCTTCCCCTTTCCTTAATCCTGCACCTTTTTTCATCCTGTTCACTCCCCATACAGCCCCTTCACCCTTTATCCCCTCCCCTCTCACATTTTCTCTTCTTACTTACTGCCCCCCTTCTCTCTCTCTCTCTCTGCCTCATCCCATTTCATCCTTTCTTTCCCTGCACTAACTACATCCCGTCTCTGTCCCCCTCTGGTCTCTTTCTGTATCTACTTCACATTTTCATTCCTCCCCGTGTGTGTGCACTCCCTCCCCCCCCCGTGTGTGTGCACTCTCTTCCCCCCGTGTGTGTGCACTCTCTCCCCCCCGTGTGTGTGCACTCTCTCCCCCCCATGTGTGTGCACTCTCTCCCCTCCCCTCCCCTCCCCTCCCCGTGTGTGTGCACTCCCTCCCCCCCATGTGTGTGCACTCTCTCCCCTGCCCTCCCCGTGTGTGTGCACTCCCTCCCCCCATGTGTGTGCACTCTCTCCCCTCCCCTCCCCATGTGTGTGCACTCTCTCCCCTCCCCATGTGTGTGCACTCTCTCCCCTCTCTTCCCCGTGTGTGTGTACTCTCTCCCCTCCCCTCCCTGTGTGTGTGCACTCCCTCCCCTCCCCTCCCCATGTGTGTGTACTCTCTCCCCTCCCCTCCCTGTGTGTGTGCACTCTCTCCCCTCCCCTCCCTGTGTGTGTGCACTCTCTCCCCTCCCCTCCCCGTGTGTGTGCACTCTCTCCCCTCCCCTCCCTGTGTGTGTGCACTCTCTCCCCTCCCCTCCCTGTGTGTGTGCACTCTCTTCCCCCCACTCCTTTTCTCTGTGCTTCTCTTCCCCTCCAGCCTCACTCCGCTCCTCATCCTTTTCCTGTACCTGCTTTCCTCGTTTAGCTCCTTTGATCTCTGATGGAGTTCCCCCCATTGTGTCCGAGACACCGCTGGCCCTTCCACCCCCTCCCGTCCACACTTCTGGCTCTCATTATAACTCTAATTAAAGACATGCAATTAACAAAACATGAGTAAAGTCTGTAATGGATTCATTGCTCTTCCATTGTCTCCACATCAAGACAAAAAGAACTTTCCCATTCTGATCCTTACCTTTTATAAGAACAATCACCATATCTGCTGCTGGTAGGAAATTACACTTGCCCGGAACTCTCTCCATTAAATTGTGCCAGTCTCACTTCTGCCCTTCAACCTGGGTCAATCTCACCTTTGCCCTTTAACCTGGGTCAGTCTCACCTCTGCCCTTTAACCTGGGTTGGTCTCACCTCTGTTGGCAGAACTGCGTCAGTCCTGCTCCTGATCCTCACTCTTCCCTCTTCCATTTAAACTGGTTCCACCTTGCCTCCACTTCTACCTCAATGTATTAAGCTGGATTAACCCTGCCTCTTGGAGTCAGATCTCCACTCCTGAGCCTTTTCCCTCCCTTTCATTCTGAGGGTTTCCAATGAACGACAGGTCACTTGTCCCAAAATACCAACCCACCCTTGGCAAGTTGTTAGCTGTGAAAGATAATGAAAGGCCTCAGTAAAGAAAGGACAAGAGGTACCTCCAACAAGAGGTAAGTCAAAAGCAACAAATAGACCAACAAACCATCTCGACCCGAAACGTTGACTGCCCATTTCCCTCCATCGACACTGCCTGACCTGCTGAGTTCCTCCAGCACTTTTTTGTGTTAAACCATTAGCAATACTGGGCTCAGGAGGCAACATAATTCCTGTCTGAAGAAACTCCTCACATAGTTTATAAATAACCTTTGTTGGACTGTGGTTTTCCACAGAGTGTCACACAGTTATATTGCATCTTAATTCTGTGTTGGCATCAATGAGTGGATACAGTTGATACCGATTGGTTACAAGAGGACACAGTTAGGCTAGCAGAATGAACAGACAAGTGGCAGATGGAATTTCATACTGTGAAGTGTCAGAATCAGAATCAGGTTTATTATCACTGACTTTATGACGTGGAATTTGTTGTTTTTCAGCAGCAGTACAGTGCAAGACAGAAAATCTATAAATTACAGAAATAAATAAATAGTACAAAAAAAAAGAAATAGTGAGGTAGTGTTCATGGGTTCATGGACCGTTCAGAGATCTGATGGCAGAGGGGAAGAAGCTGTTCCTGAAACACTGAGTGTGGGTCTTCAGCTCCTGTACCTCCTCCCCGATGGTAGTAACGAGAAGAGGGCACAAACTTAAGGCTTAGGGAAAGATACATAAGGTGGACGTGAGGAAGAACTTCTTTATGCAGTGGTTTGGACTTTGTTGCCAACAGAGTGCTGGAAGTGAAGGGGATCAGTGGTTTCACAAGGGATTTGGGCAGGCGCTAGAGGTAAATGAGGTCTAGGCAGATGGTGAGAGAGTGGATCTGAATGGTTCACCAGCATGGACTAGACGATGTCCTCTTGTGTTATAATGTCTTGAGGAAGTCTGTTCTTCCCAGTGCCATGGGACTAGTGTATGTCCCTTCCCAGCACCAGAGAGGTTACAGAGGAGAATCACCAGGATGTTGCCAAGAATGGAGTTTTTGTTGGGATGTCATGTTACAACTGTACAAGATGTTGGTGAGACCACACTTGGAGCACTGTATGTAGGTCTGGTTGTCCAGCTACAGGATGGATGTCATTAAGCTGGAAAGGGGGCAGAACAGATTCACGAGGATGTTACTGGGACTGGAGGGCTTGTTATGGGAGAGGCTGGATAGGCTGGGACTGTTTTCCCTGTGGAGAAGGAGGCTGAGGGGTGACCTTATGGAGGTTTATAAAATCATGAGGGGCAGAGATAGGGTAGACGGACACAGTCTTTTTCCTGCTGTGGGGGGTGGGGGGGAATCTAAAACAAGACGACATAGGTGAGAGGGGAAAGATTTAAAAGGAACCTGAGGGGAAACTTTTTCACCCAGAGGGTGGGTGTGTGGAATGAGCTGCCAGAAGAAGTGCTAGAGGCGGGTACAATAACAATGTTTAAAAGACACTTGGACAGGTACATGGACAGGAAAGGTTTAGAGGGACACGGGCCAAACATGGGCAGATGGGACTAGCTCAGGGAGGCACCTTGGTCAGCACAGACGAGTTGGGCTGAAGGGCCTGTTTCTGTGCTGTTAACTCTACGATTCTGTAAGGAGAGAATGGAGAGGTTGAGTTTGTGGAGGGGGCTGAGGGGGAATCTGATTGAGATGTAGAAAGTTATGAAGATCATAGACAGGGTAGAGTGTAGGAAACCTTTCCCTATGGCAAAGGTGTCTAAAACTAGAGAGTGTGGGTTTATGGTGAGAGGTTTGGAGGGGATCTGAGGAAGAATTTTTTCATAAAGTCATTCGAGACATACAGCACAGAAACAGGCTCTTTGTTCCACCAAGTCTGCGCCGACCATCAACGACCCATTTACACGAATCCTACCCTAACCCATATTCCCATCGACTCTCCCCTGATGCTGCCTCTCACCTACACACAAGGGACAATTTACAGTGGTCTATTAAACTAATTCCTGAACCAGTTCCCTCTTTCACATTCCCTTCCCAGTGGTGCTGCCACAATCTCGGATTCTTAACTCTCCCTCTCTCGGTTATTCCATTATTGTCACTTTAACATTTCTGTCTGCACGACCTCAGACTGCACTACCGTCTCTGCACCATTCTGATGTTCTGCACTCGTCGCTGTGTTTATTATTACAATGTACACTGTTTTCTCCGTGAGCTTCACGTGAGCAAGGAATTTCATTGCACCCTGGTATGTACGACAATAAACTAATCTGAGTCCAAATCTGAGAGGAAACTGGAGCACCCAAGGAAACCCACGTGGTCACAGGGAGAACGTGCAAACTCCACACAGACAGCACCAGAGGTCAGGATTGAACCCGGGTCTCTGGCAGGGTGAGACAGTGGCTTTACCAGCTGCACCACTGTGCTGCCCTAGAGCACAGAGGGTGGTTTGAATCTGGAATGCACCAGTGGATGGTGGAGGCAGGTATTCTCACAACATCTGAGAGTACTTACTTCACTAATGAAGGCTACAGACCACGTCCTAGTGAAGGAGATTGGTATTGATGGGCACTTGACGGCCGGCATGTTTAGAGTCATAAAGTCACACAGCATGGAAACAGGCCATTCGGCCCACCGTGTCCATGCCAACCAGTGGGCACCCGTCTGCATTAATACCATCTTCCAGCACTTGGCTGTAGCCTTCCATACCTGGGTGATTCAAGTACTGGTGTAGACATTTCTTCACTGCTGTCAGTGACTCTGCTTCCACCACTCTCTTCACAGTGTGTTCTGGGTACTCACCGCTCTCTGGGTGAAAAGATCCCCCTCAGGTTCCCTCTACATCTCTTCCCCCTTCCCTGAAATCTGTGTCCTCTAGTTTGACCTACCTCTGATATGGGGAAAAGTTTCCTTCAGTCCACCTTTTCTATACGCCTCCTAAATTATACACCACAGCCATTTCCTGTCTTAACCCCTTCCACTCCAGGGACAACAGACCCAGCCTCTCCAGTCTCTCCTCATCACTGAGACACTCCATCCCAGGCAACATCCTGGGGAATCTCCTCTGCACCCTCTCCAATGCAGTCACCTCCTTCCTACAGTGTGGTGACCAGAACTGCACGCTGTGCTCCAGCTGAGGTCTGACCGATGTTTTATAAAGTTGGAGCACAACCTCCCTGCTCTTGTATCCAATTACAAAATGAAGGCCAGCATCCCATATGCCTTCTTAACCATGTTAGATACCTGGAGTGCCACCAAGGTCCCTCAGCTCCCAAGGACCTGGTATATGTCCTAGCCTCATTCGTGCTCACAAAATGCAACATCTCACATTTATCCGGATTAAACTCCATTTGCCACGTCTTAGCCCATTTCCCCAACACATTGATATCACCCTGTTCCTACACTGTTATGGTTCTGCAAAAGCAGACTATTTTGTCCTTATTATGTTGGTGTCTGTGGAGCTTGTTGTGTACAAATTGGTTCCCACATTTCCTATATTACTGTAGTGACTACAGGAATAACTTCACTTCAAAATTATGCCATTGGGTGCAAAGAGATATAAAAAGTGATTAAATGTAATCTTTTAATTTGAGTAAACCGGAGAGCTCAACTGAACATTGGATGGTACTGGGAGTTTGAACAGACTGGTCACATATTCAAGTGAAAATGTTTAAAGTGACTCTGGAAGTCTGGTTAAAAGCTTTAAATATAGTCAGGACAACGTAGCAATATGGCTCCTCATGAAGTGACCAAGAACATGCTGAGATGTTAATTGAATGATGTTTAATGCTTTGGAGGGAAGTCCACATAGAGTCACTGGATTAATTCATGGGCTGGGAGATTGCCATTCAAAGATACATTGAGAAGGATCGGCCTACACTCACTGATGTTTAAATAAGAAGTTACTGTAATGCTTAGACCTGATAGGTCTATAATATTATGAGAGGTATTACGATAGGGTGGACAGTCAGGGTCTTTCTCCCAGGGTAGACATGTTGAATACCAGAGCACATGCATTGAAATTGAGAGGGGGAATGATTAAAGGGGATGTGTGGGGAAAGTTTTTTACAAAGAGAGTGGTGGGTGCCTGGAACGTGCTGCCAGGGGTGGTGGTGGAAGTAGATATGATAGTTTAATTTGGCATTGTGTTTGGCGCAGACTTCACTGGCCAACGATGGGCTGCACTGTTCTATGTTCTATGCAACATTCACATTCTGAGGGGTTGTCTGGAGAGTTTTGTTCAGGTGAAGAGTTTAGAACAAGGAGCCTTGCCTTGAGATGAGAAGTTGACTGGTTATGATTGAGATGAGGAGAAATTCTTTGCTCAGAAGGTAATGAATCTTTAGAATTTTCTCCCTCAGAAGGCTCTGGCTGATCAGTATGGTGTAGCAGCCGGCATAATCAAAGACCCCACCCACCCAGGACATTCTCCCTTCTCTCCTCTTCCATTGGGTAGAAGATACAGGAGCCTGAGGGCACGTACCACCAGACTTAAGGACAGCTTCTACCCCACTGTGATAAGACTATTGAACCGTTCCCTTGTACAATGAGATGGACTATGACCTCACAATCTACCTTGTTGTGACCTTGCACCTTATTGCACTGCACTTTCTCTGTAGCTGTGACACTTTACTCTGTACTGTTACTGTTTTTACCTGTACTACATCAATGCACTCTAGTACTAACTCAATGTAACTGCACTGTGTAATGAATTGATCTGTACGATCGGTATGCAAGACAAGTTTTTCACTGGACCTCAGTACAAGAGACAATAATAAACCAATACCAATACTCAAAACTGAGATCTGAGACACTAAGGATGTCAAGGGCTATTGAGATCAGGTGAGGATGTGCATGAGACCCAAGATCAGCATTGTTGTACTGAATAATGAAGAAGGCTTGAGCTGACTTGTGAGTTGTGTTGTGATTCTGTATTCTTGAGAGGTGGTATATGTTGGGAGGCCCAATCTGGAGAAGTGTTGTACACTAAGTGAAGTCGTTTGAAGAACTAGAGGAACAAAGAGGACTTAGTGCAGGGTGCAGTGGCTTTGTTACTGAACTCACAACCAGAAACTAGGACTAAACATCTGAAGGTAAAACATTCAAGTCCCATCCTGAGAATTCAGACTGTTCACAAAAATTTGGAAACAAAGAGTAGGTGTCAGTAAAACTGCTGGTTTTCTGTAAAAACCATATAAACCCACACCTGACTTGTCTTCAGAGTGTTTGATGGGACAAAGACAAGAGAGCTTCACTCTCTGTGTAATCCATGCTCTCTCTGCCCTGGGAGTGTGTGGTGGGACAATGTGGAGGGAGCTTTACTCTGTATCTAACCTGTGCTGTTCCTGCCCTTGGAGTGTGTGACTGGAGACTGTAAAAGGAGCTTTACTCGAAATCTAACCCTTCATCCGTGATTGCTTGCTGAGATTAGTCATTTGTGCATAGACCTTCACTTTGATGAATCAAGAATATAAACAGAACAAATACATAGCAAAACTGAACACTGAGACCCCTCATGGATCAGGTGGGTGGAATAACCCCAGTTCCTGTTGCAGTGCATAACTAGCAGAATAATCCGTCATTACCATCAGATCAGGGATTTTTTTCCTTGTAAATAGTTAATTTTATTCTGATGCCCACTCAAAACCTACTTTTAAAGAAACATTGTTTCCTCTATCTATTTTCCAACATTTGTCATAGATTGTCACCGAGATTTTAGCTTTTGTTCTTTCAAAGGCCATCAAAGGTCTTCAAATGTCTCAGGCTGGAGAGCTAAGCTAGGTGGTCAGCAATTCTGTTGACCTCAACACTCAGACTGAATAGTTTTTCCTTTAGCCCCTTGAGCCAGTCTTGCCATCCACTGAGATCAGAGCTATTCTGTGATGTACTTTAGGTAACAAAAATCCACTAATCAAATTTAAGATTAATAATTCAGCCTGGCATCAGTTCCTGTTAGTGAAAGTATCCCACTCCCACCATCCTCTCTGTGCAGACGGATCCTTCGTTTGTTCCCGAACACCTAGCTCCTGTTCTTAGAATCCATGGGTCCGGCCCAAACCCTCCCAACCACTGGAAGGGTTTCACACTATCAGTTCTTGAAACTTTGATTAGATTAACTTTCTAAATTCTAGGGAAAACAGCCCCCTTTTTGTGTGATTTCTCCTCAAAGTTAAATCCTTAGACACCAAGCATCATTTTGGTAAACCTACACTGTGCTCCTGTGAGATGTAAAGTACACCTATCAGAACAAGTGGGATGGAGCCGATTTCATTTCCATTCATACCTTGTGAGTGAATTGCGAATTATGGTTTCCAAGTGGAACCCAATAGTTTGGTCAGTTAGAGTTCACCAGGAGATTGATTCCTTTGGATGTTCACATTGGTAGTGAATGCGTAAGGATTTAGTCTGTTGAGATCTAGTGAAAGGAGGGAGTTTGCTTCAGATCTCCATGTTGGGAATGTATGAAAAGGAGTTTTTCCCATTGTGATTATACCCTGGTAACGTTGGATAGGAAGAATTTTGATTCATTTGGATCTATGCACTGGAAGAGAATGGGAGCTTGGTTCACTGGGATCCATGGACTGGGAGTGGATGGGAGTGGGACGAAGTTTGGTCCAATAAGATTCATACAATAAGTCAATACATTGAAGTTCATGCAGTAGAAATGATACCCCAAAATGCACAGGAGAAAACCCTTTTCTCCCTTTTCCAAAGGTGGTTTATTCAGTGATTACAGGATCACATCAATACTATATTACAGCACTTCACGATACACACTACTTACAGTTTCAAATTATAACACGGTCATTGTTATCCAGAACACACTCGAGCCCCTGTGGCGCCCACTGGTTCCGGACATCCCGCATTGTACAGGGGCAAATCTTACTTACTGAAGTCAGTAACAGGTCCTGGTGCAGGGCCTGAGAGACGATTTTCACACAGTTGCCAAGGAATCAGTCCAGGGCTCCTCCTCCAGCTCAGTCCTGTTCTAAGACCCCTTCATTTCACTGGGGGCATTGGCACTGCCAACTAGGAGGCAAGACTGAAGGAAAGATTTTAAATTATTTTATTTAATGTTTTAGTCATTTTTGTATATTTTGATTACCTATTTTTAAAAATAATTTAATAATTTTTTTTTACTCCATTTTCAAATACCTCTGGATCTCAGCTCTTAAAATCAATGACAGCTCTGACAGGGGGCTAAGCTCCACCCCCTCCCATTTGCCTTCTGTCGAAGACTGTCAGGATGTTCTGGAGGTGAAGGCTCAACGTTACACCACCTGAGGCCAAGTTGTCTCTGGGACTTCACTGCCCACCTCGAGGATGCGGAGGAGCCAATGAGATGGACCCTGTGTAACCAGCCTCGGTGAGGAGGAGGGTGTGGGGTATTGGGGTTTTGGGGCAATGGGGCAGGAGAGTCTGTGCAGTGGTTGGGCCCAATGCCCATGAAAAACCCACTCCTGTCTTCTCAAACGTACAGAGAGCTCGTTGACTACCTGCCGGAATTATGAGGCTGACTTAATCACCAAGAGTCCTTGTCCCATGAGAATGATTCCTCACATCTTCCTCACATCTCCAGAGACCCAGGTACAACCCTGACCTCCGGCGTTGTCTGTGTGGAGTGTGCACATTCTCCCTGTGACCGTGTGGGTTTCCCCTGGGTGTTCTGGATTCCTCCCACATCCCAACGTAAATTTCTCCTAGTGTGTGGGTGAGGGCTAGAACTTGGCGGGAGTTGATGGGAATGTGGGGAGAATGAAGTAGTGTAGGTGGGTGGTTGATGGTTGACATGGACCAAGTTGGCTCAAGGGTTTGTTTCTGTACTGTGTGTATCTGACTCAGTCGCTGGAGCTCAAGCTGGAATATTGTGACAATCCGAGGCACCAGACTGGAGGGAAGACTGCTCAAGAGATTTAGTGGGTCAAGTGATCTATGTGGAAAGGTTAGAGAGATTGGGATTATTCCTTTTTCAGCTGACCAAGCTGAGGGGAGATTTAATTGAAGTATTCAAAATCAGGAGGAATTTGACACAGAGAGCAATTGTTTACAGGGACAGGACTCCTGGTCTCCAGAACATCCTGACAGGTTTTGACAGATGGCAAATAGGGGGTGTGGGAGATTTCTGCCTTGCCAGAGATGTCGTTGATTTTAAGAGCCGAGATTCAGAGATATTGTAAGATGAATTTAAAAAAAATGGATGAAAAAGTAATTATAATACTTGGAAATTAAAACAGAAAGTAAAAGTAATTTTAAATGTTTCCATCCCCTTTTGCCTCTGAGACAGAGGGATATGAAGGGGTCCCAGTCCTGGGTCCTGGGCAGGAGCTGACCTGGAGTGGGATCCAAGAGGTGCTTCCTTGCCATGATGTGGGTGAATAACTGGAAGACAGATATTGATGATTGTTGGCAAGAGATGAGGGGAAATTTAATTGTGCAGTAAGCTGTAGGATAGTGGAAGTAGATAAAATGTTAGCTTTAAAAAAATTAGATAAGTTGTTTAAAAGGAACCAGACAGCATAGACACAAAGGAAGCAGAGATGGGAAGGGGATTACATGAAAGGGACCTCCCAACTGGAAATATCTGCTCTTTTTTTCCTTGTCTGACCAGCCTCCATCTCTAGACTCCTTCCTGACTTCATCTGCCCATTATCCCCCGGCTCACCTGGTTCCCCCTGTCACTCACCAGTCCCTGTCTCACCCCCCCCATCACCTCTTTATACCAGCTGTCGTCCCTCTACACTCTCAGTCCTGATGCAGGGTCTTGACCCAAAACATTGACCATCCCCCTCCCTCCACAGGTTCTGCTCCACCCACTGAGTTCCTCCAGTTTGGTTATTTGCTTCAGATTCCAGCATCCGCCATCTTTTGTGTCTCCACTAAGTGGAGAGCACTTTCAAAGATCCAGCACAGACAAGTTGACCTGTACAGTTCCAGAAGTCTAAACTAGAGAGTAATTCAAACTTATCAACCTCTGTGCACAAGGAGTAGTTTGTAAAATTAAAAGCATCAGAGGTTCTACAGTCACTTTGATATTCTTTTTGTAGAAGTTTGATTGATCAGCCAAATTAGATTGAAATGGTGCTTGGGATCATCAACTGCACATCTCATCTGAGAGAAGACAACTCCAACTGTGCAGCACTCTCTCAGTACTGCAATGGCGTAGTATGGAGAGACCAAACACAGCCAGGGTTTCTCCTTTTCTCTCAATTTCTCTGCCTCCACCGCATCTGCTCCCATGATGGGGCTTTCCACTCCAGGACATCCGAGATGTCCAACTTCTTTTCTAACCAGGTCTTTCCCCTGTCGAGAGCTCGCACCCATATCACTGCCACTTCCCGCACCTCCACTCTCACCCCCACCCCTCCCAGACCCAACAGGATCCCCCTTGTCCTCACATTTCATCCCACCAGCCTACGTGTCCAACACATCATTCTCCGCCACTTCCACCATCTCCAAAGGGACCCCACCACCCAGCATATCTTCCCCTCCCCACCCTATCTGCCTTTCGCAGGGACCACTCTCTCCGCAACTCCTTCATTCACTCCTCCCCCCCACCCCCACCCATCCCGCTCCCACCCCAGGAAATTTCCACTGCCCCCGCCATAGGTGCAACACCTGCCCCTACAACACCTCCATCACCTCCATCTAGGGACCCAAACAGTCCTTTCAGGTGAGACAGAGATTCACCTGCACCTCCCTTAATATCATCTACTGCCTCCGGTGCTCCGAGTGTGGCCTCCTCTACATTGGTGAGACCAAACGCAGCCTAGGTGATTGTTTCGCAGAACACCTGCACTCTGTCCGTAACCGCGACCTGCATCTCCCTGTTGCCAGTCACTTCAACTCCCCCTCCCGCACTGTCACTGATGTGTCAGTCCTCGGCCTCCTCCGCTGCTGGGAGAAGTTCAAGCGCAAACTGGAGGAACAGCACCTCATTTTCCGTCTTGGAACCTTGCAGCCTAACGGCATGAACATCAAATTCTCCCACTTTAAGTAACCCCCCCCCCCCACCATGTTTCTTCTCTTCCTCCCTTCCCTAGCCACTTTTTTCTACCTTCTTTTTCTTTCTCTCCTTCCCTTTGACCCATCTCCCAGCAGATCTTCTCTCCCCTCCTCCCCCGCACCTGCCCATCACTATCTCTTACCTGCATCTACCTATCACCACCCTGTGCCCACCCCGCCTCCCCTCTTTTGTCCACCTATCGCTGCTCTGCTTTTCCCTCCTATATATTGGGCTTCCCCTTTTCCCATCTTCAGTCCTGAAGAAGGGTCCTGACCCGAAACGTTGACCGCCTGCTTTTCTCCACGGATGCTGCCTGGCCTGCTGAGCTCCTCCAGCATCATCGTGTTTTTCATCTAGATTCTAGCATCTGCAGTCCTTTGTTTCTCCAGGGTTTCTCTTGACCCCAACCCCGTGATCCTTGCAGTTGAATCCCTAGGATTAGCGATGGGAAAGCAAGCTTGGTTTCTTGTCTGTGCTGATACCCAGAGGGGTATGTGTGTCAGACCAGTATGAGCTCAGCAGACAGAGGTAGTACTTTGAGAGTTTAAGAGCTATTGGTGGAGATAGAAGGGGCCCTGAACAGGAGGAGAGGCAGAGGACAAAGTCAACTGGATGAGCAAGATGGATTAGTGTGGAGCAGCAGGACAGGAGGAGCAGGGAAGAGAATAATTAAAGCAAATGGATTAAGACGTCTACCAGGTAACCTGAGGCTGTGACAGCAGAGCTGTTAGACCAGACGCAGGCTCGGTGCATGAGATTCCCTCCTGCGATCCTCTCAACCTGCTGGGGGGCAGGATTAAAGAAAGATGAATTATTTCACAGATAGGTCACAGAACATTCCTGGGACTGGGAGACAGAATCTAGGGCAGGGACACAGCACCAGCCCTCCTGATACCACCCTCCGGAGGCTATGGCTCAGAGGGCAGCATGTCTGCCTCGTGGGTCCAAACCCTGCTCCACAAATCTGATTTTTCCGGTGCCGAGGAACGTGCGGCAGTGTCAGACGAGAATTAAATTGAAGCCTTGTCTGGCGGATGAACGCAAAGAATTCTGTGGCACCATCTGGGGAAAATGAATTCAGTGAGTTATTCCCAGCCTCATGGAGACAGCAGGTTTGCCATGAGCAGGGGTGACTGTCCCACCACATCCAAGCTCAGTTCAAGGTCCCAGGACAGCAGACATTGCATTGGGAAGTGCTGGACACGCTCAGTAGGTCAGACAGCACCTGTGGAGAGCAAAACTGAGCTAAAGGCCTGAGTCACTCTGTTTCTCTCTCCACAGACACTCTGAGTGTTTCCAGCAGTTTGTGTGTGTTGTGGTGTGTGTAGGGTGTATATATAGGGTGCATGTAGTGTGTATGTAGTGTGTGAGTAGTGTGTGTGTGTATACATAGGGTACATGTTTGTATGTAGGGTGGGTTTGTAGAAAGAAAGGGTCAGAACTTAAGGTACACTGATCTGTTAAGATCTTTGCGTCCTCTTTAACCACAGGCGAGGTCCCGGAGGACTGATGAGTAGCTAATGTTGTTCCGTTATTCAAGAAGGGAAATAGAGGTAATCCTGGAAACTATAGACCGGTGAGTCTCACATCAGTGGTAGGGAAGATGTTGGAGAAGATACTTAGGGGTAGGATTTATGAGCATTTGGAGAAGTATGGTCTAATCAGGGACAGTCAGCATGGCTCTGTGAGGGGCAAGTTGTGTCTGACTAACTTGATTGAGTTTTGAGGATGTGATGAAGATGATTGACGAAGGTAGAGCTGTGAATGTTGTCTATGTGGATTTCAGTAAGGCATCTGACAAGGTCCCACATGATAGGCTCATCTAGAAGATTAAGATGCATGGGATCCACGGTGAATTGGCCGTTTGGATTCAGATCTGACTTGCCCATGGAAAACAGAGGATAGTGGTCGATGGGACTTATTCTGGGCTGGAGGTCTGTGACTTGTGGTGTTCCTCAGGGATCCGTACTGGGACCTCTGCTGTCTGTGGTATATAATTGACCTGGATGAAAACGTAGATGGGTGGGTTAATAGGTTTGCAGATGATACAAAGATTGGTGGTGTTGTAGGTAGCGTAGAAGATTGCCAAAGGATACAGCAGGATGTAGATCAGTTGCAGATATGGGTGGGGAAATGACAGATGAAGTTTAATCTGGTCAAGTGTGAAGTGTTGCACTTTGGGAGATCAAATGTAAAGGGACAGTCCACTGTTAATGGCGAGACATCGTTGGGGTCTAAGTCCATAGCTCCCTGAAAGTGTCTGCACGTTGACAGAGTGGTAAAGAAGGCTTATGGAATGCTTGCCTTCATTAGTCAAGGCATTGAGTTCAAGAGTCAGGAAGCTATGTTGCAGCTGTATAAAACTCTGGTTAGGCTGCACCGGGAGTATTGCATTCAATTCTAGCCGCCCAGTTATAGGAAGGATGTGGAGGCTTTGGAGAGGGTGCAGAAGAAGTTCACCAGGATGCTGCCTGGATTAGAGGACATGTGCTATGAGGAGAAGTTGGGCAAACTTGGGTTATTTTCTCTGGAGTGGCAGAGGCTGAGGGGACACCTGATAGATTATGAGAGACACAGACTGAGTAGGCAGCCGGTATCTATTTCCCCAAGGTCAAAATGTCTAATACTAGAGGGCATGCATTGAAGGTGAGAGGGAGCAAGTTCAAAGGAAATGTGTGGGACAAGTGTTTTACACAGAGAGTGGTGGGTTCCTGGAATGTGCTGCCAGGGGTGGTGGTGGATGCAGATGTGATAGAGGTGATTGAGGCTCTTAGATAGGCACATGGATGTGCAGGGGTGGAGGGAAATGGACCATGTGCAGGCAGAGGGGATTTAGTTTAATTTGGCATCATTAGCTTCGCTAGTTCAGCACAACATTATGGGCCGAAGGGCCTGTTCCTGTGCTGTACTGTTCTTTATTCTTGGTAAATGAGAAACCCTTTTTGAACATTTCTAGATCCCCTGCAACAGGAAACATCCTCTCCACACCCAACCTGTGAAGACTCCTCACCTTGGTCTATGTGGGGTCTTGCTGTGTAAATTGGCCGTCACATTTCCGCCTATTCCCAAAGTGACAGGGCTTTAGAAACAGGAAGAGAGAATCAGCTCAGAGATGGGCCATTCAACCTACAACGTTCGTGCACCCATTTTTGCACTCATCTTGCCCTAACCCATTTCATTCTCCCCACATTCCCCATCAGCTCCCCCCAGGTTCCACCCCTCACCCACACACTGGGGGCAATTTACAGCGGCCAATTAACCCAGTGAACTGCACGTCTTTGGGATGTGGGAGGAAACCGGAGCACCCAGGGGAAACCCACGCAGTCACGGGGAGGACGTGCAAACTCCACACAGACAGTGCTGGAGGTCGGGATTGAACCTGGGTCTCTAGAGCTGTGAGGCAGCTTTGCCAGTGCACCACTGTGCTACTTTTAAAACAGTGGCTGCAAAGTGCTTTGAGGTGTCCTGGGGAAGTGAAGGATACCACTGTGAGTGCAAGTGTCTTCAGCCAGTTGGAAAGGCAATGCAAAGGAAAAAAATATTTCAAGAGTAAAGACGTTCAGCCAGCATTGCTGTCGTTTTGCAGATATCCCATCAGGCACGTGGCTGGTCAGACGGAGGTTACAGTGAGCGAGAACAGTGTGTCTCGAAAGCAAGGAATCAGTGACCTACCTCAACCGCTTCTGTTTAGTGTGTGTTCTGGAATGAAGTCATCCAGCAATGCACCAGCTGTTTGACCTTGTCGAGCTCCTGTACAGACAGCAGCTATTGAGTGTGTGGGGAGTGAGTGTGTACCCTGCAGGCAGTAGCCATGCAGAGGCAGACAGAGGTGGGGAACTGTGTGCTAGGCGCATCATTGGGAGCCAAGAAGCACCCCTTTACAAAATGCTAATAACAAGACTCATCTCCATGTGTGTTATTTACAGTGGAATGACAAATGTGTCAGTGTTTACAGGCAGATCCCAGATGTCAGACAAAACTTACAGGTGGGCCACAGCTGTATGTCAATACTTGTGGTGGGATTGTATCTACGGGAGGTCCCAGGTGTGAATCAATTTTACAGTGGCCCAGACTTGTCGATATTTAGTGTGGGATGACACCTGTCGGTCAGTATTGTCAGGGGTGAGGTCGCCAGGAGTGGATCAATATTTACCAGTGAGTGAGCTTTGGAGGGAGTCAGTATTCACAGAGGCAATAGTAGAACTTAGCCTTCTGTTAAAGAGTCAGTCACCGTTTGAGACCACCTCTTCCTTCAGCCCCCATCTGTAACTTTATGCTTGGGAACTCCCTGAAAATTAGTGCATCCGTGATGCTTGTAAACATTGACACTTGACCCCACCCCCCCTTGTTAAATATTGACATTGGGGGTGCCTCTGTGAATACTGACTCCCTCCAGAGATCACTCACTGGTAAATATTCATCCACATCTGGCGATATCACCCCTGGCAATACTGACTGACAGGTGTGATCCCACACTAAATATCAACAAATCCGGGCCACCATAAAATTGATTCACACTTGGGACCTCCTGTAAATATTGGCTCTGCAATCTCACCACAAGTATTGACATACAGCTGTGGCCCACCTGTAAGTTTTAACTGACATCTGGGATCTGATTGTAAACACTGACACATCTGTCATTCCATTGTGAATGTTAACACACATCTGGCACTAAATATTTTCACCTTCTGGGACCCATCTGTAAATATTATCACATACAGGCTCCAGATGTGTTGATATTGACATTTATCTGGAACAACCTCTAAATGTTGTCACACATCTGGGAGCCACCTGTAAATACTGACACACATCTGGGAGCCACCAGAAAATTGTGATGCACAACTGGGAGCTACCTGTAAAATAACATCTGCAGTAAAGACACATCCGGGACTTTCTCTCTTCCCAGAAAGTATCTGTTGATAACAGGTCTCTCAAACTGCATTTTGGCCAATGAAGTATGCTTGATGCACAGTCACTGTTGGCATGGAGGAAACACAGCAACCAAAATGCACACAGAAAGATCTCACAGGTAGCAGCACAGTGATGGCTAGCTCCATCTGCTTTTAGGGATGTTGGCTAAGGGTTAAGTAGTGACCAGGACACCAAGGTGCCATGAGGTTTTTCACATTTACCTAAGAGACCAGAAGGGACATCTCCTTGCAAAGGTGGCTCCTTCAACAATGCTGGGTTCCCTCAGCACAGCACTAGAGTCATCCACCAGATTACATGTGCCAGTGCTGGAATAGCATCCTAGTCATAGAGTTATACAGCACAGAAACAGGCCCTTCGGCCCAACTCATCCGTGCTGACTACTTGCCTGGCTGAGCAAGTCCCATTTGCCTGCATTTGGCCCATATCCCTCTCTCCTATCCATGTATCTGTCCAAACAAACGTTTAACCATTGTAATTTTACCCACCTCTACCACTTCCTCTGGCAGCTCCTTCCACAAACTCATCGCCCTCTGGGCGGAAAATTTTCCCCTCAGATCCCCTTTAAATTTTTCCCCTCTCACCTTAAACCTGTGCCCTCTAGTAATGAAGAGGAGAGAAAGAGAGAGAGAGAGGGAAAAAGAGAGATGTGTAGACCTATTTTCAGGAAGCAAGGGATAATTTGTTCCTTACACCGGTTTTAAAAATAGACTGCGCTGCATTGCAAATACTGACTGCTCCATTGAGCTAAATCACAAAGGGCTGAGCTTAGAAGAAAAGGCTTAAGGTTTCTGTACACAAGAGTGCCTAGGGAAATCAAACTGATTTGGCCAAATACAATGCAGAAAGAGTTGCCGTGCTTGAATGAGCTAAGCTTGGTTTGGGTTTCATCGGAGCTAAAGATTGAGAGGCAGCTGAGCTGATGTTTAAGAAAGAAAGAAAAAAGGAAACCAAACTGTTAAAAGAAATTAAACTCTCCTTGCTTCAATGAACTCCTGGGAAACAGCTCAGATCCTGATGGAGTGGGCACAGGAATGCAGAACTAGTTATAGGTCCTGACTGCGGGAGATACTTTAATCCCTGCTACGACAGGAGAGAGCAAAGAAAATAAAAGCATCTCCGGAATAAATCCTCGTGAAGATATAGAGATCGAGGAAGGGGAAAGGCATGTGTTCAGGCAGCTCATTTCCAAAAAGGCTTTGCGGTTGGTGGAATATTTTGTTTGAAATGTGGTCAGTGTCGTGATGCTAGTTTATGCACTGCAAGCAACACTGATTATTCCTCTCCGTGACGCTGGCTGAGAAATAAATACAGACCAGCATATCTCCTTCAGAATAATGCCCAGTCTGTGTCTGCCAGGCAAAGCCACAGTTTAAAGTCTCATCCAAAGGACAGCAATTCTGGCAGTGTGGCACTTCCTCAGTACTGCATTGGAGTGTCAGTCTGCATCTGGCGTTAAATCCTCTAGGATATGGCGAACATCTACAGGGACCTCAAATGGGAACAAAGGAGCAAGAGAACTGGGGAGGGAAGGGGTTAATAAGCCTGAAGGTAGGTGGTATGAGAGGTGTGGAATGGAAGGGTGGCCTTGTGGTGGCTTTTGGATTTAGGGAACATGTGTCTCCAGTGGAACAGGTAGAAGCTAGTGATCAGGAGTTGGAGCCCTTTTTAACAGGTCCCATTAGAAGCCTCTGTTAAATCTGTCTCTTTCCTCACCACCCAAGTCACATGCACAGAGTTACATAACACGCACAGTGACCAAACTGTTCCTTCTGCTGAACTGGCCCCTGCTCATGTAATTCTCCTGCCACCCTTCCCACCTGACCCTGTGTTAAACTGCTGGAGTTCAAATCCTATTAGTTTCGTAGAGGCAGAGAGAGATGCAGAACAAAAAGAGCCCCTTCAGCCCATCGAGTCTGTACCAACCATCAAACACCTGGTTACACTTATCCTACACTCATTCTATTTCATTCTCCCCACATTCCCATCAACTCCCCCCCAGATTCTACCCCTCACCCACACACTTTGGGATGTGGGAGGAAACCGGAGCACCGGGGGAAACGCACGCAGTCACAGGGAGAACGTGCAAACTCCACATGGACAGCGCCTGAGTCACTGGAGTCATGAAGCAACAGTTATAACATCTGTGCCACAGTGCTAGCTCCTCTGGCAGTGTAGCACTCCCTCTGACATCTACCATGTGCATAACTGTGTAATTTAAGTTCAGTTCATTAAATAATCTTGAATTAAATTAATGTATTGTCCCAATGATGATGACTATGGAACCACCACATCATTAGAAAAACCCATGGGGTTGGACACCTGCCCTGTTACTTGGTCTGGCCTATAGATGACTCCAGACACAGCTCCAGCGACCGGGGTTCGATCCTGACCAGTGGTGCTGTTTGTGTGGAGCTTGCATATTCTCCCTGTGACTATGGGTTTCCCCAGGTAGGCTGCTTTGCTCCAACATCCCAGACATGTGCTGTAGGTTAATTGCCTAGATGCCTCTTAAATATTTGAGATCTCAGAGGGTGCATTCCAAAGTCCAGCCCCATCTGGGTGAAAATATTCTTCCTGATATCCCCTCTGAACCTCTATGCCCTGACGTTAAACCTTTGCCCTTTGGTTACAGACACCTCTACAGACTATGGGGAAAGGCTTACTCCTGTCTAGTCTATCTTTGCCTCATGATTTTGTGCACCTTTGCTGAGTCCCCCCTTAGTCTTTTCCTCTCCAAGGAAACAAAGTCTCCTCATAACTGAGACGCTCCATCCCAGGCAACGTCCTGGTGAATCTCCTCTGCACCCTTTCCAGAGCAATCACGTCCTTTCTATAGTGTGGTGACCAAAACTGCACACAATATTCCAGATGTGGCCTCACCAATATTTTATAAAACTGGACCATAACTTCCCTGCTCTTATATTCCATTCCCGAGCCAAGAAAGACAGGTATCCTGCCTTCTTTACCTCCCTATCTATCTGTGCTGCCACCTTCAAAGATCATTAGACTTGTGTACACCAAGGTCCCTCTGTTCCTCAATACTTAGGATCCAACCATTCCCTGTGTACAGCTTACCTTTATTTGACCTCTCAAAATGCATGACTTTGCACCTACCAGGATTAAATTCCATCTGCCTTTTCTCCGCCAAGATTAAGATTGCAAATCTGGGGGGTTGAACCCAAATCCTCTGGCTCAGAAATGACGGCTGTGTTGTGTTAGAATCCCTGCTAACCTGTACAGAGAAAGGGTTAATGTTCAGTGAGGGAGTTTATCCTTTAAAACCGAAATGAGATTAATAGGGAAGAAATTGCTCATCATTGCTGTCTCATCATATCTCCAGAGAGAGCTGCCAATTCAATGTATCAGGGGTCTGTGAGAGTTCATTATTCATATTGATTGATGTGCTTTGTCTTAACACTGAGAGCAAGAAATAAAATGAAAACAAAGGCTCATTATTTATATGAATACTCTTGGAATTCTCAAAGGAGAGTGACAGAATGGATGAAACATGGATAATAGTTGCAGGAGTTCACTAGAAATGTAAAGAAAGGGTTAATGACCTGCAAAGAGAGAACTAACAGACTGAGAGACTTAGCTGGAAATTAGAGAGAATCAGAGAGAATGGGCAGAGTAAGGGTAGGGGAGGAGGGAAAATGAGTAAGGCAGAGAGAGAGGGAGAGGAAAGACAGGAAAGAGAGGATGAAAAAGTGTGAGGGAGATGTTGGGACGGTATTTCCCCTGGTTGAGGTATTTAGAACGAGGAGGAATAGTTTCAGAATAAGTGGCCATCTGTTTCAGACAGAGAGGGAGAGGAATTTTTTCTTTGAGGGTTGTGAATTTTCCAAGAGTTGTGGGGACCATCACTGATTATATTCGAGATGGAATATTCAGATTGGTCTACAGGTTGGTCCGGGATGATAGGGAACAGGCAGGAAGTGCAGTTGGGACCGAGGTTCAATCAGCGATTAACTTACCGAATGTTTGATCAGACTCAAGGGGCTGAGTGGTTAACATTTCTTCGGTTCTTCTGAGAGGGCAGGGGAGAGAGGGGGCAGTGTAGAGGGAGAGGGTGGGAGAGTGGGAAAGGGCGGGTAGGGGGAAAGAAGGAGGGGGAAGGAGAGGGGAGGGAAATGAAGAGGGAGGGAGAATGGGAGGGGAGGGAAGAGGGAGGGAGGGGAAAAGGGAGGGAGGTGGAGGGGAGGAGAAGGACAATGGAAGTGGATAGAGATGGCAGAATGAGGTATTGCTGGGAGGAAAGGAGAAGGAAGGGGGTAGAGGAAGAGGGAGGGAGTGTTAGAAATGGAGGGAGGGGTGAAGGAGGGAGGGGAGAGAGAGAGAAAGGGAGGAAAAGGGAGGGAGAGAGAGAGAAGGGGAGAGAGGGATAGGAGGTGGAGGGGGAAGAGAGAGGGAGGATGTGGAAGTGGGTGGAGATGGCAGAAAGTGGGGTGCAGGCAGAGGAGAGGAGGGAGAGGGAAAAAAGAAAGAACAGTAAAGGCAGCAAAACAGAACGGGGAGGGAAAGCTGGAGGGAGAACAGAGGAACATGCTCGGTAAAAGCATTAAAGTCATGGCAAATCCCAGAGGGAGTTTCCAGGGGCTCTCCGGTGAATTCCTCCCCACCTCAGCATTCCCCTTTAAGTGAGTGGCACTGAGTTCCTTTCCAACACCCGCAGCTCAGGGATTTGGCCTCGCCTGCCTGCTACTTTTGGACCTTCTGCATTAACGCTGTGTGTAGGTGGGCCGAGATATATTTGGGAGCTCGGTGTTATGTGCTATCGATGCAGCCAATGAGAGAGGTATCCTCCCTTTACACTGTTCCTTATGAGTTTCACTTTGCCTTACAGACTGGGGAGTAAAGGGCCCACCTTCAGAATGACTTCTAACTGCGAGAGAGATTTGTCATTCCTTTAAGCACGTTGCTCCTTCCACGAGGAATCGATGGGAACAGAAGTTAAAAGGAGTCTAGCCAGAGATCTCGGAATTATTGATGCCTCTTCTCCCATAAGCAGCGCTCAATGTCCACATCCTTTCTCTTCGGAGGGGGTGCAATAGGACCAGCGGTGGGGTTTCATTTCCCCGAGTCCTTGTCATCCTTCCAGCTCTGACAAGATCATGAGAAGGGCCTTGGTTGGCCTGTCCCACAGCAACAAGGATTCCCAGGTCCGCAGGATAACCGGGGGCTCCTGACTCCTCATTGCAAATCCCCCCGCCCTCTCTCTGGGATCGCAAGGCGAACGTGAACTCTGAAGGAGAAAAGTGTGGATGACTTCCTGCCCAGTCACGTCGGGGTTGGGGGTGGAAGATTTTGGATTTCGTTCACCAGTGTGTGGTTCTGTCTGGTTTGTCCAAGGTGTCGCATGGGTTGTACATGAGCTCAGATCGTACAAGGTGGCTCCTTGCCCAAGTGGAAGATCACAGACTTACCAGCTGAGGATCAAGGGTTGAAATTAGGTCCACCTCTCAGTCAAGACCATTTGAAGGAAGGCCCAGAGCAGACAACTTGTCGGATCCAAGGAGGCCTCCAGCTGACTTTCCACCGAGACTCTTTCCCTGACCTGGCCTGCCTCTACCTGTCGCAAAGTTACCGCCGTCTCTCCGCCCTCACCACTCGTGCGCCTGTCGCAAAGGCGATGCTGTGGCGAGATGTCGGGCGATGGGGAGGAAGAGCTGTGCCGGAACGCGCTGGCGCTAGTCAATGAACTGTGCTTCAGTGTCAGGGGCAACCACAACAACGAGAAGTGCATTGAGTTCTCCTACCTCCTCCGCGATCGAGACCGCACGCGTCACATCGAGACAGGTAAAGGCAACCCCAGCAACCAGGGCCTCCCAGTCCTGTGTCCCCTGCTATCTCACTATGCAGAAGGAAGGCCCTTCTGCCCATTGTGCCTGTGACAGCCCTTGGAAGGGGCTAACCAATTAAACCATCCCTTGTGTCCCTGCCAGTCTTTTCAGGGAAAGGTGGGAGTGGGAGAGTGGGTGGGGGGGGGGTGCAGAGGAAGATGGGGAGAATGGGAGATTGGAGAGTGGAAAGGAGAAGGAATGACTGTGGATGGGGGCTAGGAGGAGTCAGGTCTGAGAGAGGGCAGGGGTCAGGGATGTGGGAGGAGGTGTAAATTGGTAAAATTAAATTGGTGATTGGTTTATTATTGTCACACGTACCGAGGTACAGTGAAAAACTTTGTTTTGCATGCCATCCATACAGATCATCTCATCACATCATTACATTGAGGTAGTACAAGGGAAAACAATAACAGAATGCAAAATAAAGTGTTCCAGTTACAGAGAAAGTGCAGTGCAGGCAGACAATAAATTGCAAGGCCATGACGAGGTAGATTATGAGGTTAAGAGTGCATCCTATCATACTAGGGGACCGTTCAATAGTCTTATAACAGCGGGGTAGAAACTGTCCTTGAGCCTGGTGGTACATGCTGTGAGGCTTTTGTGTCTTCTACCCGATGGGATGGGGGAGAAGAGAGAATGTCTGCGGTGGGTGTATTTGGGTGGTGGGTCTGTGCTTGGGTAGAGCGTGGAATCATGGAAAATTCTTGGGACACAGAAGAAGGCCATTAAGCCCATTGTGTCCCCACTGGTCAGAGAAGAACCACCCAACCCAAACCGACCTCCCATCCTGAGGTCTGGAGCCTTGCAGGTAATGGATCCTCGCGGACACATCCCAGTGCTGTATATTTCAGCCTCCGCCACTCTGCGAGTTCCACACCTCTGCCAAACCCTGTGACAAACACCTTTCCTCATCTCCACACAACTCCTTCCACTAATTAGTTTCAATCTAGGTCTCCCGTTTTTAAGAACCCCTGCTAATGGATCCTTCCTATTTACTCTCTTCAGGTCCCTCCTGGCTGTAGGCATCTGTTTGTGGGTCCCTGTACACATATTGTGGCAAGCCAAGCCCCAGAGCCCAATGTCCAATCACCTTGCACCTTCCTGGCACTGAACCAAGACCTACCTGTTCCAGGAGAATGTGGTAACCACTGTGTGATGGCCAACCCGTGTTAAAAGAATTCACATAGAGGCAGCACAGTGGTGCAGAGAGTAGAGCCACTGACTCACAGCGCCAGAGACCCGGGTTCAATCCCGACCTCCGGCACTGTCTGTGTGGAGTTTCCAAGTTCTCCCTGTGGCCGCGTTTGTCTCCCCAGGGTGCTCCGATTTCCTCCCACATCCCAACAACATGTGGGTTGGTAGGTTAACTGATCATTCTGTTACCCCCAGTGAATAGGTTAGTGTAGAACCGGGGGGGGGGGGAGATAACAGGCGGGCAGGTTACAGGGAAAATTAGTGGGGGGATGAGGTTGCTCTGTGAGCTGGCACAGGTACGATGGGATGAGCAGCCTCCTTCTATGAAATATGAACACATCTTCTGCTCCATGGAAGCAAATCATCGTCAGCCCTGAGGGACTGCTTCAGAAGATGTCCAATTCCCTTTTGAGAGGAGCACAAGGGGCAGGAGCTGGAGTAGGCCCCTTGACTCTGCTCCACCTCACAACGTGATCGTGATCGATCACCTTAAATGAATGCCGTCTAGTACTTGACCCTTCTATCCAAGCAAAAACAACTCTGACTGTCTACCCTATCTACGCCTCTCATAATTTTATAAACTGTTATCATGTCTCCCCTCAGCCTCTGACGCTCCAGAGGAAACAACCTAAATTTGTCTAACCTCTCCTTATAGCTCATACCCTCTAATCCAGGCCAATCCTCATCTGTTTCTTCATCCAATTAATCCTTACTTTAGGTACCCTTTCAAACACTTCTTAGTCTCAGCCTCGAATGTACCCATGGACCAGACATTCACAGCCCTCTTGTATAGAAAATTCCAAACACTTATAATCTTTTGCATACGTAAATTTCTTCTCACCTCTGTCATGAATGGTTCCTTCTTGCATTGAGAAATGGGTTAGTGGGCCAATTCAGGATTAACCCAGAATTAGGACAGTCCGATGAAGGTGAATAGGTTTCTTCCACAATAAAAATCAGTCAGATCTTTAGAACAATCTGCGGGGTTTATGATTGCCATTTTTCTTTCCAAATCCAATTTTATTTAATTAATTGAATTTAAATTCCCCAGGAGGATTCAAACTCATTGTTCTTGATTCAGGTCTCTGAATTACCAGCCCTGTAACAAATCCACATTGCCGCACTATCCTTCTCGTAGCCCAGGGACAAGAGAAGATTGTTGGTGGGCATTGGGGAACCTTCATCTTTTTCCACTTCAGGATCACAGAACACAGAACAGTACAGCACAGGAACAGGCCCTTCAGCCCACAATATCTGTGCCAAACACGATGCCGAATTAAACTAATCCTTTCTGCCTGCACATGATCCATATCTCTCCATTCCCTGCATATTCATGTGTCTGTCTAACAGCCTCTTAAACACCTCTATCATATCTGCCTCCACCACCACCCCTGGCAGCCTGTTCCAGGCACCCACCACGCTCTGTGTAAAAAAATTTGCCCCACACATCTCCTTTAAACTTTCCCCCTTCTCACTTTAAATGCATACCCTCTAGTATTTGACATTTCTACCCTGGGAAAAAGATGCTGGCTGTCTACTCTATCTATGCCTCTCATAATCTTATAAACTTCTATCAGATCTCCCCTCAGCTTCTGCCACTCCAGAGAAAACAACCCAAGTTTGTCCAACCTCTCCTTATAGCTCATGCCCTCTAAACTAGGCAGCATCCTGGTGAACCTCTTCTGCACCTTCTCCAAAGCCTCCACATTCTCCTTGTGGGGTGACCAGAACTGCTCACAATAATGTCATGGGATCTTTTACTTCACCCTGAGAGGGCAGAAGACCCATCGGCTAATGGTACCTCCTGCAGTGCAGCACTCCTTCAGTACTGCTTTGGGACTATCAGTTTTCTGAAGTGGGGTCAACGTGCTAACTCAGGAGGGGAAAGCACCGTTAATGAGTTTGGATTTCCAACTCACAGGTGAAACTGTTGCCTGCATAAAATGGGCTAAAACTGAATGATGTTCAGGTGTGTCTTACCTTGGGGGAAATTTGGAGAAGTTTTGGGCTTGTAACCTAACAAACCAAAGTGGGCAGGGTTGTAGACTGAGTATCCTTTAGCCGAGAGATGAGATGCCCAGTACAAAGAGGAGAGGAGAAGTGATGAGACAGGAGTCCGAGGTGTATTCTTTATACCGGCCATCTCCTCTCTCTACTCTCAGTCCTGATGCAGGGTTTCGACCTAAAACGTCGACAATTCCTCTCCTCCCACAGATGCTGCCTGACCCGTTGAGTTCCTCCAGCATCTTTTGTATAGCTCCAGATTCCAGCATCTGCATTCTCTTGTGTCTCCTGGATTCAAAGGGCAACTTGATGATGTTTCTGAAGGAACTGAGGAATGGCGTGAAACTTAGTGGGAGTGACCAAGTGCGTTCTCTCAACCTAACTCCGAACTGCTACTGCGATCTGATTCACCAATGAAATGTAGTTAATTGGTCATTGAGAGAGATATGATCTTTGGAATTCCCAATTCCAAGGGTCTCTTACCCATCCTTTGAGTAGGTAAGGCCCTGAGGTTGATGGCAGGTGTTCTTTCCTTAAGGAGATCAACAAATCAATTATGTCTGTTTGAGATGCAGGATCAGCCACAATGTTGAGTGACATTGCTCTCTTTATCACCAAGTTACCCAATGCTACCTTGTCTTGTATATCAAGACTGAATTCAATAGTGGGATTAAGCAACTTGGACATGGGGGAGAATGAAGCTCAAGGGACAAAACCTCCCCGTACTCCTGTTCCTTGTTAACATTGATTCCCAACCTTCTTGAATGAAATCCTCACGTTCACAACATATAGCCACCATTTCCACCACCCATAAATATCTGAAGACATCGTGGGCCACTCAAGGAGTGAGGGCTATCCTAGGGATTCCTGGGGACTGCAGGACGTCCCATAGCTGGGCAGTTAGCTGGCCCAATACACCTGAGTTTATCTGTGAAGCTTCCCACTAAGTGACTTTCATATTGTGTCATCGACCTCCAGTAACAGAGCCATGGAGTCACAGGGAGACGTACAGCACAGACACAGGCCCTTCGGTCCATCGAGTCCACACTCACCATCAACCACCCATTTACACTAATCCAATCCTGACTAATTTTATTCTCCCCACATTCCCATCAACTCCCCCCAGATTCTACCCCTCACTCACACACTAGGGGCAACTTACAATGACCAATTAACTGATCAACCTGCACAAGCTTGGGATGTGAGAGGAAATCAGAGCGCCCGGGGGAAACCCGCACAGTCACAGGGAGAATGTGCAAACTCCACACAGTCAGCGCCGGAGGTCAAGATTTCTGGTGTTGAGAGGCAGTGGCTCTACCAGAGATGCCACTGTGATGCCCCCATAAACAGGATAGGATGCCCCCCACAGGAATGATCACACACACCAGGTAGAGAACCATCATACTACCAAGACCCTTGAACCCATCCAAAGCTGGCCTCATCCCCATTCAGCTAACATCACAGCATCACAGTGGGGAGGTGACGTGCCAACACATTATGATTCTACCAGGCAGCTGGGGTTAAAATTGGGCCCAGATTTGCAATACTGATTCAAGGGATGTTGGTGGTAAAATGTCTCACTTTACATAACACTAGGAGCTTTGCCGACTGTGAACCACCTGTTCTCTTCACAGATCTTTATCACAGATGTCATCCTTGACACGAGTTGACTTTTTGTGACTGAGTTATAAAAGTCTTTGGGGGGGGGTGGGGGGGGTGGGGGAAGTGGTCTCCATTTAACACTCCATTTAGGAGTACAAGTACATAGTTCCCTGAAAGTGGCATCACAGGTAGACAAGGTGGTGAAGAAGGCATTCGGTCAGGACGCTGAGTGGAGGAGTTGGGGTGTCATGTTGCAGTTGTACAAGGTGTTGGTGAGGCTGCACCTGGAGTATTGTGCACAGCTTTGGGTTACCTTGTTATAGGAAATGCGTCATTAAGCTGGAAAGAGTGCAAGGAAGATTTATGAGAATGTAGCCAGGACTCGAGAGCCTGAGCTATAGGGAGAGGTTAGTCAGGCTAGGACTTTATTCCTTTGAGTGTAGGAGACTGAGGGGTGACCTTATAGAGGTGTATAAAATCATGAGGGGCATAGATAGGGTGAATGCACATAGGGTAAAGGAATCAAAAATAAGGGGCAAAGGTTCAAGGTGAGAGGGGAAAGACTTAAAATGACCTGGGAAGTAACTTCTTCACCCAGAGGGTGGTGAGTATATGGAAAGAGCTGCCAGAGGAAGTGGTTGAAGCAGGTGTATTAACAACATTTAAAAGGTACTTGGACAGGCACATGGATAGGAAAGGTTTAGAGGGACGTGGAACAAACACGGGCAAATGGGACTAGCTTAGATGGGCATCTTGGTTGGCATGGACCAGTCGGGCCGAAGGGCCTGTTTCTGTGCTGTCTGACTTCATGGTAATGACAACACCTCTGCCAGTGCTCCGCACCCTCAGTACCACAAAGGGAATGTCTGCCCAGAGCTGGAGCTCAGCTGTAAGAAAAAGGGGCAGGAACCCACCAATTCCTACCTCCAAGATGCATGTTACCTTCTGAGCTACACAACTAGCACTGTCCTGGCAAGGAGATTTTAAAATTCAGTCCACAGCTGCCTTTCTTGTTTTCTGTAAAAGACCTGCCTGATGTAGATGTCTAGAATTTTCCTTAGGCAAGCACAATTTGCCTCAGCTAAAAATCATTAAGCTAATGGTGTATGTTATGAGGTTTTATACAAAAAAAGTAATGAACATGTTGCAAGGGGTGGGACTTGTAGACTTAACTGGCAGTTGCCTTGGTAAATAGCCAAGGCTTGCTTCCTTAAACGTGGATGGAATTCAGATTGAGAGGTGAACGATAAGGTCTGACTGTCCATCACTATATGGAAGAGCAATGGTCCCACAGATACAGTGGGGCTCTGGTGACACTGTATAGTTTAGACCTTCTTATTTAGGGAGGGACATGCTTGGATTGGAGGTGGTTCAGAGGAGTGTAGGGGTTGTCTTATAAGGAAATGTAGTGTTTCTCTTCACTGGCATTTAGAAGAATGAGGGCTGATCTTAATGAAATATAAAATATTCTGAGGGTGTGTGACAGTAGATCCTTGATGTTTCCCCAAGTGGGGAAAACCTAGAACTAAAGGGCAAAGTCTCAGAATAGGGAGTCACCACTTATGACAGAGATGAGGAGGAATTTCTTCTCGTAGTTGGAATTGGTTTATTATTGTCACGTACCGAGGTACGGTGAAAAACTTGTCTTGCATACCGTTCATACAGATCAATTCATTACACAGTGCATTGAGGTAGTACAAGGTAAAACAATAACAGGATGCAGGATGAAGTGTTACAGTTACAGAGAAAGTGCAGTGCAGGCAGACAATAAACTGCAAGGCCATAACGAGGCAGATTGTGAGGCCAAGAGTCCATCTTGTCGTACCAGGGGACCGTTTAATCATCTTATAACAGTGGTGTAGAAGCTGTCCTTGAGCCTGGTGGTACGTGCTTTCAGGCTTTTGTATCTTCTGCCCAATAGGAGAGGGGAGAAGAGAGAATGTCTGGGGTAGGTGGGGTCTTTGATTATGCTGGCTGCTTTACCGAGGCAGCGAGAAGTGTAGACAAAGTCCGTGGAGGGGAGGCTGGTTTCCATGATGAGCTGGACTGTGTCCACAACTCTCTGCAGTTTTTGCAGTCTCTTGAGGTAGTAGCGGCGCTGGTGAGCTTTCTTGGCCATGACATCCCCGTGGTTGGACCAGGACAGGTTATTGATGATGTTCACTCCTCGGCTTGAAGCTCGGTGGTTGTGGGATAATACAGCCCAGAAACAGGCTCTTTGGCCCATCAAGTCCACACTGACCATCAAGCACTCATTTACACCAATCCCATTTTATTCTCCCACCCCTTCCCATCAACTCTCCCCTGGATTCTACCACTCACCCACACATTGGGGGCAATATGCAGCAGCCTACCAACCTGAATGTCTTTGGTATGTGGGAGGAAACTGGAGCACCCAGGGGAATCCCTACAGTCATGGGGAGAACGTGTAAACTCTACACAGACAGTGCCCAAGGTCAGGATTGAACCTGGGTCTCTGGAGCTGTAAGGCAGTGACTCTGCCCGCTGTGCCACTGTGATGTCCCTCTCTCAGAGGGTCATGAGTCCTTGGAATTCTCCACCCCAGACATTGAATATATTCAAGGCCGTGATGGAGTTGAGGATAATGGGGAACAGGCAGGAAAGAGGAATTGAAGCCAAGGTCAAATCAGTCATGATCTCATTGAAAGATGGATCAGGTTCAAGGGGCTGGATGGTCCCCTCCTGTTCTGGTTATCTACGTCACATTTACCTGCAGACAACAATACTGGGCATGAAGCAACAGCCTTCTAGAGGAACTCCAGACACAAGAGACAGCAGATGCTGGAATCTGGAACAACAATCTGCTGGAGGAACTCAGCGCGTCGAGCAGCATCTGTGGGGGGAGAAGAATTGTTGACGTTTCAGGTCGAAACCCTGCATCAGGACTGGGACCCCACAGCTGCTGCTCGACCTGCTGAATTCCTCCAGATTCCAGCATCTGCAGTCTCTTGTGTCTCCAATAATGGGCATGGGAAGGGGGTTAATTCATCAAGCTTGCCCCAGTATTCATGATGACTACTGCATCATGAGCAGACGCATCAATTCCAGGCAGAGGCAAGAAAACAGGGCCAGGGGATTGAAATGTGGGAACATTTGTTTCTGATCCTTCCTGAGTAAAACCACCCAGGGGATTATATGTAAGTTAACAGTTAGTCCACTTGTCCACAATATGACGTCTGTTCCAGTTTTGAATCAGCACACCTCTGTTGAAAACAATGCAAAATCAGCACCCACGACACAAGCCTTTGTGAGCCTGTGTGAGTGGGCATTGGCAAGCTGTTTGACTGTAGTATGCACGACCTTTGAATCCAAGCATGTTCTCACCCAACACCTTCATAAAATGGGCCAACCATCAGGAAAGACAACACCAAATCCACATTCCTCTAATTCTGATCTCTTGCTCACAGTTGCTCCATTGTCAGCAGCCGTGCCTTTAATTGTCTGGACCCCAAGGTTTTGAACTCTCTCCATAAGTCTCTTGGCCTCTCCTCCTTCAAAGTGAACTTTGGTCAGCTGTCTTTTGTGTCTAGGTGCTTAGTTTTTTTCTTCGCTAAGGCCATGCAGGTGATTTGGCCTAGTTTCCAATGTTAAAGGCCCTAGGTAAAGGCAGTTGCTGTTGTGGGTGACTTCTTCCCATGACCCAGCTCCAGGGTGGGGAGAATATCAGCCCATTTTCTCTGGTGACAGCTGGTGTGAGATCTCTGGGCTCAACGAAGACCAGGTGGGAAGCCCCGGGTTCACCCACCTCTGTCGTGTTTGGGTGACCCTTTCACAATAACCAAGCTAACATTGGGATCGCAGTGTGCAAGAAGGCCATTTCGCCCATTGACATCATGACAACCCTATTTATGGATATCCACCCTCTTCCCACAGCCCTGCAAATCCTTTCCTTTCAGATACTTACCCTTTAGGATGCTGCAGTTGATTCTCCCTCCATTCCTCCCCAGGGTGGTTCACCCCACACCCCAACCACTCACGGGGTAAAATCATTTGTCCTCACATCCCTTTAGCCTGTTTTGCCAGTCTCCTTCGTTCTGTGCTCCCTGGTTCTTGACCCTTCCTCCAATACATTGTGTTCCTTTCATTAAGTCACCCAACTGGGGTAACAATGCTCCCAGAGTGTGTGGAATCCCAAGTGAGGAGAGATGTTACTCAGCTAGAGCTACAGCAGGGCAGTATGCGCTTATAGTAGGTTAGACCAACAAACAAGGTGCTGGAGGAACTCAGCGGCTCAGGCAGCATCTGTGGAGGGAAATGAACAGTCGATGTTTCGAGTGGAGACCCTGCATCTGGACTGTCCATTTCTCTCCACAGATTCCCCTTGACCCGCTGAGTTCCTCCAGCAGATTGTGTGTTGCTCCAGGTTCCAGCATCTGCAGTCTCCTGTGTCTCCGTAGACTGGACCATCTGGCTAACCAGCTAATCTCTCATTCTGCTTCTTTCTGTGGAGATCAGTCGAGGGGTGACAGTGGCCATTGGATTCCTATTTACTTGTTTATCAGACACTTATTTAAAGGGGAGAAATTTCTTTTTATTGGCCCAGAGCATTACCAGGAAGAGTCTGGTCAATATGCTGGTGTCTGTGGTTGGCCAGACCTTGTACCTGTCTAGGCTTGAACCTGGATCTGCAGGGGGACGAGCTCTGAGTCACACCACAGTGGTCTGTGTGTGCACACTGGCTCCAGCCTGCAGAACACACCCAACCTTGGCAACTCCAAGGTGACGGCTGTAATTGCTGAGAGCGACCCTGGTGTCTGGGCAACCAGCTGTGAGCACGCGGGCGGCAGTGAGTGGGTGGAGGCTCCGTGCTCCATCTGTCCTGTCGCACATACCTCAGTGCAAGGCTCCACCCCACCCACCCACATTCGTTCTTACACTCACAAGTGTGTGCACACACATAGGGACAGATGCAAGCACACACACACACACACACACACACACACACACACACACACACACACACACACACACACACACAGAGACAAAAACACAGGCAAAATGCAGTCTGTCCTATTCCGTCACAGTCAGATGCTCCAGCATTCTCTGCCGCACAATATTCATGTCTGAAGGCAGCTCAGTGCATCCCTTGGAACCTCCACGAGACCTGGCAGTAAAGTCAAAGTGCCGAAGAGCCAATGGCTCTCTACTATAAATCATCATTGATTCTGTGCAGTGTGTAAACAAGCAGTCTCTGCAGAGTGCACCCTCAGTGTAATTACAGTGCGAGACAGCTCTCCCTCAATGTGAGCTGTTTAGCATTCAGCCTGATGTGCTCGGTTACAGTGGCAGACTGCCACCACTTGAAGCAGAGCTGGCTGCAGAGGCAAACCCAGGGTAAAGTCTCTCACACCTCTGCAAATGCCCCACGTCTGGCCCCCAACCCTTGCTGCCTTCATCCCCTCTTCGCCCTCTCTTTCTGCTGCATCTAACACTTGCCTGGAAACTCAGTTCCATATTTCTTTGTTCTTGGCAGTAAGCAGTAGAGTTTTTCAGGAGGGAAGCACAGTAATGATCATTTCTGGGCTGACCATGAGATTCAGGAGCAGAATTACACTATTCGGCCCATCGAGTCTGCACCGCCATTCAGTCATGGCTGATTTTTTTCAACCCGATTCTCCCCATAACCCTTAACCCCCTCACCAATCAAGAACCTGACAATCTCTGCCTTAAATACACCTAATGACTTGGCCTCCACCACCTTCTGTGGCAACGAATTCCACAGATTCACCACCCTCTGGCTGAAGAAATTCCTCCTCATCTCAGTTCTAAAGGGAGATCCCTTATTCTGAGGCTGTGCCCTCAGATCCTGGACTCTCCCACTGATGGAAACATCCTCCCCATATCCATTCTATCCAGGCTTTTCAGTATCCAGTAGGTTTCAATGAGATCCCCCCTCATCCTTCTGAACTCCATCGAGTACAGGCCCAGAGACATCAAATGCTCCTCATACATCAAGCCTTTCATTCCCGGGATCATTCTTGTGAACCTCCTCTGGACCCTCTCCAGGACCAGCACACGTGTGCCTCAGGGCTCGTTTCTACTACTTGTCGTCTACTTCAATGATTTGGAGAAGAATGTACAAGGCATGGTTAGTAAGTTTGCAGATGACACTAAAATAGGTGGTATAGTGGACAATGAAGAAGGTTATCAAAAATTACAGGGGGATCTTGATCAGCTGGGTAAGTGGGCTGAGGAATGGCAAATGGAGTTTAATTTGGATAAGTGCGAGGTATTGCATTTTGGAAAGTCAAGCCCAGGTAGGACTTTCACAGTGAATAACAGGGCCCTGGGGAGTGTGGTAGAACACAGGGACCTTGGAGTACAAGTACATGGTTCACTAACAATGGAGTGACAGGTAGACAGGGTGGTGAAAAAGGCTTTTAGCACGCTGGCCTTCATCAGTCAGAGCATTGGGTATAAAAGTTGGGAAGTCATAGTATGGTTGTACAGGACACTGGTGAGGCCACACTTGGAGTATTGTGTTCAGTTTTGGTCACTCTGCCGTAGGAAAGATGTTATTAAACTGGAAAAGATTTACAAGGATGTTGCCAAGGCTTGAGGGACAGTTATAGGGAGAGGTTGGACAGGCTAGGTCTTTATTCCTCAGAGTGTAGGAGACTGAGAGGTGATCTTATAGAGGTGTATAAAATCATGAGGGGCATAGACAGGGTGAATGCACAGTCTTTTCCCCAGGGTTGGGGAATTAAGAACTGGAAGGCATAGGTTTAAGGAGAGAGGGGTAAGATTTTACACAAAGGCTGGTATCTATGAGGCAGGTACAATAACAACATTTAAAAGACGCTTGGCCAGGTACATGGATAGGAAAGGTTCAGAAGGTTATGGGTCAAACACTGGCAAATGGGACTAGCTTAGATGACCATCTTGGTCAGCATGGACCAGTTGGGCTGAAGGGCCTGTTTCCATGCTGTATAACTCTTGACCCTATCTTTCCTGACCAGGGAACTCCCTGCCGTCACAGAGCTTTGTAGCCCCAGCACAATCTATACATCAGGGGCATGTGGGATGATGCCAGTCCCTTTTGGAGCCTTGTGGGGGAATGTGGGCCATCTTGTTCCAGGGGAAGCTGTCCTTGGTGATGCTCAGGACCCAACCCGATTCCTGCAGGGACTCCTGCAAGGAGCGTAAAATACATTCCCACCCCTCCACACTCTGTACCAGCATCGTCTCCTCACCAACTCCCTCTATTACCCTCCTGCCTTCCCAGGCAACCTCCACCCTCTGATCCCCACAACCTCTTGTCCTCCAAACTTCCCCTAACCCTCACCATACATTGCCCCTGCTGTTATAAGACTCTTACACGGACTTCTTATACGATAAAGATGAACCCTTGATCTCTCATTCTACCTCGTCATGGCCTTGCACCTTATCGTCCACCTGCACTGCATTTTCTCTGTAACTGTAACACTACGTTCTGCATTCTGTTTCCTTTGGTACAACCTCGATGTACTTATGTATGGAATGATCTGTCTGGATGGCACGTAACAAAAGCTTTTCACTGTATCTCGGTACATGGGACAATAACAAACCAATTACCAATTCCCCCCCCCCCCCCCCCCCCCCCCCCCCCCCCCACCATCTGTCTAGGTGCCAGGCTCTAGGGATGTCCATCCTCATGAGAGGAGAACTTTGGGCTCTTTAATCCTCAGACTATAATAACTGAAGACTTTGGTTGTGACATACCACACCTGTGCCATGATAGAACACTTACTGGGCTATAATGTGTATGAACCAGTTGCCGGGCAACATAAGGGTATTGGCAGACAATTTGATACCACACCCTTTCCCTTACTGCCCCATAAATAAATCCCTCCTGGTACTCTCTCCTCCATTTTCCATAAAACACCTCAAACCTTAAGGATGTGACAGCGCTAGAGAGGGTGCAGAGGTTCACCAGCATGTTACCTGGGAGGGAGTGCTTCAGTTAATAGGGGAGACTGGAGAGGCTGGGTCTGCTCTCCCTGGAGCAGAGAGCTCAGTGGGGGCACCTGAGAGAGATGAGGTTCATGGGTGGGGTAGATTGGAGGAAATTTTGCTCCATTGCTGAGATATTTAAAACCGGAAGACATGAGTTGAGGGTACTAGGAAGATGTTTAGAAGGGATCTGAGTAAGAACTTTTTCACCCAAAGTGTGGTTGGAATCTGGAACACACTCACTGAGGGAGTGGCAGAGGTGGAGACTCTCATAGCATTTAAGAAGTATCTTGATGAGCATCTGAATCACCAGGGCATAGAAAGCAATGGACCAAGTGCTAGTAAATGGAATTAGTACAGATTCGTACTTGATGGTCAGCAGAGACAAGATGGGCCAAAGGGTCTTTCTCTGTATGGCTCTATGTTCTCAAGAGTGATTAGCTTGAAAGTATTTATCAAATGTAAAATATAGAGTTTATATTGGGGTAAAAGAGAATTAGCTGCATTTCTATATCACCGTTTACAACTGTAGCCCTAAACTAAAGCCTTTACAGCCAAAGAAATATTATTTGAAACATAGTCACTGTTACATGGTGTGCAGTTGCATAGTGGTTGAGTAACTGGATAGCAGTCAGAGTTCTGAGCCATTGATTCAAAGACATGAGTTCAGATCCCACCACTATAGCTGTGGAATTGAAGTTCAAGTAACGAAGTAAATCTGAAGGGGGTGGGAGAGGTGAAAAGGCTGGGTGCTGGCCACGAAACCACTGGACCGTCAGAAAACCCACCTGGTTCATCTGGTCTGGGCTGTGTAAAGAAAGGCTCACCGATGCTGTTGATTTTGTCCAGGGATATTTCGGGATGGGCAACAAGTGCTGGCATTGCCGGTGATGTCCACATCACTGTGCACAGAAAGATCCCACAACTGACAGTAATAGGATGACCAGGTTATGCACCAACGTGCTGCTGGTTGAGCAGGAAGTATTGGTTGGGTCAGCTTCAAATTTGCCTCTTCCCTGATGGGAGCTTCTGTGTGTTGTTGCACCTGACAGTGTGGCACGTGGTTAGCATTACTGCGACACAGAAGGAGGCCATGCAGCCCACTGAGTCTACACCAGCTCTCATGGAGCAATCCATCAGACCCATCCTTATCTCCACTTATCTCTTTTTCTTATTCTCTTATTATCTCTCTCCCACATTCCTATTCTCCCTCACTTATTCTCTCTCACACATGCCCTTCAGCTCCCCTTGGAGTCTTTATGCCATTGACTCATGCTAGAGGTAATTTATGGTCACCAGTTAATCTACCAGCACAGCTTTGGGATGTGGGAGGAAACTGGAGCATCCGGGGAAAATCCACACAGTTATGGAGGGAACATGCAAACTCCACACAGACAGCACCGGAGGTCAGGATCGAACCTGGGTCTCTGGAGCTGTAAGAATAGATTTTTATTGTTCACCTGAACACCTGTGGAGTCAGAAACACAGGAACCCCCACGGTCCCACCTTACTTTCTCAAACCTCCACATTCCAAGCAGCAGAGGGTGAAATTGTTTTTGCCCCATGTGTAAACATCTAATGCATAGCAACCCACTTTACAGCAACAACAAGGGGTATTCACACAATGCTTTCAGTGCGGTAAACCCCACCAAGGCTCTTCACGGAAGTGTAAACAAAAGGAAAGTGACATTGAGCTATGCAGGGAGATACCTGGACTTATAATCGCAGAGGTAAGTTTGAAGGAATATTATCAGGCAGGAAAAGGCGGAAAGGTTTAGGAAGGGAATTCCCCAGAGCATGGGAACTCGGCAGTTGAAGGCAGGGTTACCAGTGATTGAATCTGGGGGCGAGAGTTAGTGGAGTGTCAGGATCTCAGGAGACTGGGGCTGAAACAGTACGGTGGTGCAGCTGGTAGAGCCACTACCTCACAGCTCCAGACACCCGGGACCAGTCGCAACCTTGGGCGCTGTCTGTGTGGAGTTTGCACATTCTCCCTGTAACTGTGTGGGTTTCCACCTGGTTCTCTGGTTTCCTCCCACATCCCAATGATGTGCAGGTCGGTGGGTTAATTGGCTGCTGTAATTTGTGCCCCGTGTGTGGTGAGGGGTGGAATTTGGGTGGAGTTGATGGGAACATGGGGAGAATAAAATGGGATTGGTGTCAATAGGTGGTTGATGGTCGGTGTAGACTCGATGGGCCGAAGGGCCTGTTTCCCTGCACTGTGACTCAGTGACAGGGCTGGAGCAGGTTGTGGATGAAACAAGACTATCGACAGATGTGAAAAATTTGAGAAAACTTGTAGCCCAACCAGGCTGGAAGCCATTTCTTGTCATTGTGTGTAGGGCCCTTGATAAATGGGAGTTGGTGTGAGCTGCGATACCTGTAGCAGAGTTATGGATGAGATCGTTAGCTGTGGGGGTAGGTGTAAGTCGAGCCAGCACACTGGCATCGTCCAGCCTCCAGCTAAAGAATGGGTTAGGATCTCAGCAGTAGCAGAGCTGTACCACACAATGCAGCGATGTTACCGACAAGAAAGTGGACAGTACTGCTGTAAGTGGAGAGCTGACCAGGAGACTAGCATGCCTCAATGTGGAACAAAACCGTGTCGGTTACACACTTGCTGTGGCAGAAAAATTGGAATTAGTTTATTATTGTCACATGTACCGAGGCACAGTGAAAAACTCGTCTTGCATTCCATTCGTACAGATCAATTTATTACACAGTGCATCGAGGTAGTACAAGGTAAAACAATAACAGAATGCAGAATAAAGTGTAACAGCTACAGAGAAAGTGCAGTGCAGGCAGACAACAAGGTGCAAGGTCATAACGAGGTAGATTGTGAGGTCAAGAGTCCATCTTATCGTACTAGGGAACTGTTCAATGGTCTTATAACAGCGGGAGAAAGGGGACATGTTAAATTTCTTTAGCCTCCTGAGGAAGTAGAGGCACTGGTGAGCTTTCTTGACCATGGCGTCTATGTGGTTGGACCAGGACAGGCTATTGGTGATGTTCAGTCCTAAGAACTTGAAGCTCTCAACCCTCTCGACCTCAGCACCATTGATGTAGACAGGGGCTTGTGCACTGCTCCCTTTCCTGAAGTCAATGACCAGCTCTTTTGTTCTGCTGACACTTGGGGAAAAGTTGTTGTCCTGACATCATCAACGTCAACACAAAGAAAAGCAAAAAATGGTGGCTAGAAACAGATCAATGGTACTCTAATGTTAGTGACTGCCTTCTGGAGGGACTTCTATCCAGTTAATGACCTCACCCGTGACTCTGCTCTCAGTATCCCAACTCACACTAAATCACCTGTATTAAGGCCCTGGCACCCAAACAATGGCTTCCGGTTTGGTTGGGTCTCAAGATTTCCCATATTTTTTTCAGATCCGTCGATGGACTTGGCAGCCTTCTTCTGAAATATTATTCCATTGGCTGTAAATTTCGGAAGCAGAGTACAGTCCATCCGGAGTTGTTAACTAAGAGCATTTCTAGGCAATAACTTCAGGACTGGCGGAGTGCTGTATTTGAATGCAGCAACTGCAGAATCGGCCAAGTGTCTCGGTAATACGAAAGGTGTGTGGTTGAATGTATTATTTATTAGCAATTCAATACATTATTTACCAGCGAGGCTACTGAAAGGAACAAACTAGTATCTTAATTACTGAATTAGACTTTATTACAAGCCTAAAAGCTTGGGCAAATTATTTACATGTTTACAGGTAATTTATTGTAGAACAAATCTGTTGTCACTGCCCAGACAGAAGGCTTTCCTACTGTCTGCGATACCTCACAGTGGCTGCGTCAGGAGCCCGCCTGTATAAAAATGCACAGGCTTCCTCAAGGGATAGACAGGGTGCAGTCATGAATAGTAAGCTATCAAAGATATTAGCTTGGGGAAGTATTTACAGAGAAGGTAGAAAGATGAGAGAATGTCCAAAGTCTGGGAGACCGTCCAAAGGATATTAATTAGAACTGGTGCCATGAATTTCAGTTATGTGGAGAGATTGTGAATGTGAATTGTTCTCTTTAGAGTTGAGAAGGAAAAGGACAAGTCCAGAGCAAAATACTGCAGATACTGGAAATCTGAAATTGAAAAAACAGCAAATACAGGAAGTTCCCAGCTGGACAGTCAGAGAGAGAAATAGAACATAGAACATAGAACAGTACAGGCCCTTCAGCCCACGATGGATGTGCCGAACACATGCTATATTAAACTAATCCCTTCTGCCTGCACATGATCCACATCCCTCCACTCCCTGCACATTCATGTGTCTGTCTAAAAGCCTGTTAAACACCTCTATCGTATCTGCCTCCACCACCGCCCCTGGCAGCACATTCCATGCACCCACCACTCTCTGTGTAAAAAAACCTGTCCCACACATCTCCTTCAAACATTCCCCTTCTCACTTTAAATCCATGTACACTAGTATTTGACATTTCTACGCTAGGGAAAAGATTCTAACTGCCTACCCTATCTATGCCTCTCATAATTTTATAAATTTCTATTAGGTCTACCCTCAGCCTCCGACGCTCCAGCGAAAACAACCCAAGTTTGCCCAACCTCTCCATAAAGCTCATACCCTCTAATCCGGGCAGCATCGCGGTGAACCTCTTTTGCACCCTCTCCAAAGCCTCCACATCTTTCCTGTAATGGGGTGACCAGAACTGCACACGATACTCAAAGTGCAAAATTTTATACAACTTCAGCATTACTTCCTGACTTTGATACTCAGTGCCCCTCGTGATGAGGGCAAGTATACCGTACGCCTTCTTTACCACCCAATCTACTTATGCTGCCACTTTCAGAGAGCTGTGGACTTAGACCCCAAGATCTCTTTGTACCTCAATGCTGTTAAGGTTCCTGCCATGGAGGGATATGAATCACATAAAGGCAGAAGAGAATTAGTTTAATTCAGTATGGTGTTTGACGCAGACATTGTGGGCCGAAGGGCCTGTTCCTGTGCTCTACTGTTCTGTGTTCTATGTATTAACTGTATACTTTCCCCTTACATTTGACATCCAAAAGTGCACATTTCACACGCCTGGATTAAGCTCCACCTGCCATTTCTCCACCCATATCTATTACTGATCTATATCCTGCTGTATCCTTTGACAACTTTCTACACTGTCCACAACTCTGCAAATTTTCATGTCATCTACAAACTTACTAACCCACCCATCTACACTTGCATCCAAGCCAAAACAAATAGTGTTAATGTTTCAGGTTGACGATTAGTTCTGTGTGTTATTTAAGGTTAAGGAGGACATTTAATAGAAACATTCAACATTTGAAACACATATTCAATCCTATAACGTCAAGCGATTACAGTCCTAGGCTGCTGCTTCTTCCTTCAGGAGGTTTGGTGGCCAGAGCTGAGCGTTTTACCATGACGTTGGATAATTTGTAGCGTGACAATCTTTCCTTCGAAACCCAGTCCCTTGAGATTAAAAAAAAATTCATTTGTGTTTCAGGCCGTTTATTGCCAGCACTGTGATAGTCAGTGACTGTATGAGTCACTGTAGAAAGTCGACTGCAAAGTGAACGAAAGTGGGTCACCCATTACACAACCTTTTTAAAGAACAGAGGAAGCAAATTGCAGCAGCTTCTTCCAGTAAAAGCAGGGTTATTCCTCCAAAAAATGTGACCTGTGGAGGATAGGTGCATTCAAATGATGTGCACAAGACCTGTCTCAATCACAGGTGTCAGGCTACCAAGCTTGATTGACAGGGGAATTATCCTGACTTCAGTTATAGAGTGATAGAGTTGTACAGCATGGAAACAGGCCCTTTGGCCCAACTGGTCCTATCCATGGACCTGTGCAAGTGTCTTTTAAATGTTGTTAATGTACCTGCCTCAACCACTTCCTCTGGCAGCTCGTTCTATATATGGGTGAAAAGGTTGTCACTCAGGTTCCTATTAAATCTCTCCCCTCTCATCTTAAACCTGTGCCCTCTGGTTCTTGATTCCCCGACCCTGGGAAAAAGACTGTGTGCATTCACCCTATCTAGGCCCCTCGTGACTTTATGCACCTCTGTAAGGTCACCCCACAGTCTTCTATGCTCCAATGAAAAAAGTCCCAACCTGCTTAACCTCTGTGACAGTTCTGTTTCTTAATCAAGGTTAAGGAGGAGATTTAATAAACCATTCAAAATTGTGGTGGGTTTTTAAATATATTAATCAGATCAATTCTATAATATAAAGAGAGTTTTATAAGATGTTGATGAAGCTGCACATGGAGGATTGTGTACCGTGCTGGACACCCTGTTATAGGAAAGATGTCATTAAGCTGGAAAGAGTGCAGAGGAGATCTATGAGAATATTGACAGGACTCGAGGAACTGAGTTATAGGGAGAGGTTGGGCATGTTGGGACTTTATTCCTTGGAGAGTAGGAGACTGACGGGTGACCTTATAGAGGTGTATAAAATCATAAGGGACATACTGTAGATAGGGTGGATGCACACAGTCTTTTTCCCAGGGAAAAGGAACCCAAAACTGGAGGGCATAGGTTTAAGGTGAGAGGCAAGCGATTTAAAAGGGACCTGAGCGGTGACTTCCCCATACAGAGGGTGGTCAGTATGTGGAACGAGCTGCCAGAGTAGTTGAAGCAGGTACAATAACAACATTTAAAAGACATTTGGGTAAGTATATGGATAGGAAAGGTTTAAAGAGATACAGGCCATTTATAGGGCAAATGGGACTGGCTTAGGTGGGCATCATGGATGAGTTGGGCCGAAGGGCCTGTTTACTCTATGACTCTGCCATTGCCACCAAATGTAAACTTTGGATGTTAACTCAAAATGATCTGTGTACACTAAGTCTCGTTATCTGCTGGCTTGCTCTATGTGGGTGCACATCCTCGAGATTGGCTGTGTATTTCTGGGAGTGTCAGTAAGCCCGTCAGGTCCGGTGAATCCTGTTTGCCGTGAGGTGAATTATTCCGGTAAAGAGTGAGATTTGAATGGTCGGTGTGTGGCCAGGGGTAGGGGTGGGGGACTCCAGGGATGGGGTCTGCAGCTGGAGTCGGGCTCCGGTCCCTGTACGTTTCCGCTAGTCAAGAACCTGAACTTCAGAAGCTGAACCACACACAGAAGAATATCCAGGTTGACCGCAGAGTGTCAACTTTAGTGTTATTGCCTGTAGACCTAGAAACAATCGTGCTTTGTGCTGCGTTACCCATGGGAACTCAGACCCATCCATTAGAGAATAACAGGAACCGAGTGTGGTTTGATTCCCATCTTCCTTTGTTCCCCTGCAGTTCAGCACGATATTGGCAGAACTGGGTCAGAATGCAGAGGTGGTTCAGCAGGAGCACCAGATTTTTACTGTGACGGTTTGATCTCCATTATGTACCTGGGGGTAATGCTCCTGAATTTCCATCTGTATTAAAGGCAAGAATCTAACATGATCACAGTTGGAGGCTGATACTGGAACACACGGTGGCACAGTGATTAGTTCTGCTGCCTCACTGTTCTGGGGTCTGGGTTCGATCCTTGACTCGGGGACTAGATTGGAAAATATTAGCTGTAAGGAGAGGTTGGACAAACTTGGGTTGTTTTCTCTGGAGCAGCAGAGGCTGAGGGGAGACCTGATAGAAGTTTATAAAATTATGAGAGGCGTAGATAGGGTAGAGAGTCAGAATCTTTGTCCGAGGGTAGAAATGTCAAATGCATTTAAGGTGGGGGGGGAGGAGTTTAAAGGAGATGTGCAGGGCAGGTTTTCTACACAGAGAGTGGTGGGTGCCTGGAACGGGCTGCCTGGGGTGGCGGTGGAGGCAGATATGATAGAGGTGTTTAAGAGGCTCTTAGATAGGCATGTGGATGTGCAGAGACTGGAGGGATATGGATCATGTGCAGACAGAAGGGATTAGGTGTCATTAGTTTAAGTAGTTCGGCACAGAGATGCAGAGAGACGGGAGGAGCTGGGATTGTGTTCCATGGACAATCAAGGTCACAGGGATGATCAGCAAAATTATCAAACTAAATTAATAATACACGGCGGTGTAGCGGTTAGCATAACGCTTTACAGCACCAGCGACCCAGGTTCAATTCCGGCCGCTGTCTGTAAGGAGTTTGTACGTTCTCCCCGTGTCTGTGTGGGTTTTCTCCGGGTGCTCCGGTTTCCTCCCACATTCCAAAGACGTACGGGTGAGGAAGTTGTGGGCATGCTATGTTGGCACCGGAAGCATGGTGACACTTGGGGGCTGCCCCCAGAACACTCTGCACAAGAGATGCATTTCACTGTGTGTTTCGATGTACATGTGACTAATAAAGAAATCTTATCTAAGTAGTCACTAGACCACAACACTACCAGATTATCGTAAAAAACACCCTTCATCAGTGGGAATCTGCCACCCTCACATGTGACCCCAGACCCACTAATCGTGTATAATCTTAAATGCCCCTGTGGAGTGCCCCAGAGAGCCACTCAGGGCAATTAGGGATGAGCGATAAGTGCTGGCCTTGCTAGCAGCAACAAGATCCTGAAAAATGAATAAACAGAAACAAACTAATATGATTTGTATTGAGTAGATGAGGAGAAATTGTTACCAATGACTTGTGAGTCAATGACAGGAGGACAAGACTAAAAGGCAACTGGTCTTAGAGTCATAGAGTCATACAGCATGTAAACAGGCCCTTCGGCCCAACTACTCCGTGCTGACGAAGATGCCCGTCTAAGCTGGTCCCATTTGCCTGCGTTTGGTCCATATTCCTCTAAACCTTTCCTATCCGTGTACCTGTCCTGGCCTTGGGAGGTGAGGCATAGTTTATCATGCTGGAAAATCACTGCTGAAAGGGCAGCAGAAACACTTCCCTGAAGAGAGACAGACAAGGTTATGGGGAAAGGGCAGGAGAATGGGACGAGGTAGAGGGATCGTTCAGGGAGCCTGAGGGGCTGTATGACTGATCACTGCTCCTGCTTCTAATGTCCTTCTACTTTACAGGAATATTTGACTGAATAGTACGTGTCCTCAAAGGTTTCTTGAGCTCTAAGGAAATCCATTGCAGAATACCTCAACTTATACACAAGAGGAGCTCAAACATGTTTAGTCAAAGTTTCTTCATGGACTGCCTCTGGAACTTTCCGCGTTACTCTGTTGCAACCCAGGAACAGCTTTTCAAGGGGAGGCTGTCTTAAAACAGCCATCATTGAGATACAAGAGACTGCAGATGCTGGAATCTGGACCCACAATTTGCTGGAGGAACTCAGCGAGTTGAGCAGCATCTGTGGGAGGCAGAGAAATCATCAACGTTTCGGGTGGAAACCCTGCCAAAACGTCAACAATTCCTTCTCCCCCACAGATGCTGCTCAACCTGCTGAGTTCCTCCATTAAATTGTTTGAAGGAATTGCCACTGTTCTCAACCTATATTACACATAGCATAGGGTCCCAGAATGGTGGATTGTATACAAGTACAGAATACATTCAAAAGGTAGTTGATTGATCAGGTAAGATTTACTTCAGAGAGATGGAGATGTTACATTTTACCATAAGACATAGGAGCAGTCTGTTCCACCACTCGACCATGGCTGATTTATTTTTCCCTCTCAACCTCATTCTCCTGCCTTCTCCCTGTAACCTTTGACACCCTCACTAATCAAGAACGTATCAACCTCCACTTTAAATACACCCAATGACTTGGCCTCCACAGCCATCTGTACCAATGAATTCCACAGATTCACAACCCTCTGGCTAAAGAAATTCCTCCTCATCTCTGTTCTAAAGGGACGTCCTTCTATTCTGAGGCTGTGCCGTGCCCTCTGGTCCTAGATTCTCCCACTACTGGAAACATCCTCTCCACGTCCACTCTGTCCAGTCCTATCAATTTCTAGAAGGTTTCAATGAGATCCACCCCTCCATCCTTCTAAACTCCATCGAGTACAGGCCAGAGCCATCAAATGCTCATCATGCATTAACCCTTTCATTCCCGGGATCATTCTTGTAAACCTCCTCTGGACCGTCTCCAATGCCAGCACATCCTTCCTTAGATATGGGGCCCAAAACTGCTCACAATACTCCAAATGTGGTCTGACCAACGCCTTATAAAGCCTCAGCATTACATCCTTGCTTTTATATTCTAGTCCTCTCAAAATGAAAGCTAACATTGCATTTGCCTTCCTTACTACCGACTCAACCTGCAAGTTATCCTCTAGGGAATCCTGCACTAGGACTCACAAGTCCCTTTGTACCTCCAATTTCTGAATTTGCTCCCTGTTTAGAAAATAGTCTGTGCCTTTATTCCTTCTACCAAAGTGCATGATCGTACACTTCCCTGCGCTGTATTCCATCTGCCAATTCCTTGCCCATTCTTGCAACCTGTCCAAGTCCTCCTGCAGACTCCCTGCTTCCTCAACACTACCTGCCCCTTCACCTATCTTTGTACATCTGCAAACTTGGCCACAAAGCCCTCAATTCCGTCATCCAGATCATTAACATATAACATGAAAAGTAGCGGACCCAACACCGACCCCTGCGGAACACCACTAGTCACCGGCAGCCAACCAGAAAAGATCCCCTTTGGGCCTTTTGGGAGCAGGAATCCGGTCAGGAATATGTGACAACACAAAGGACTGGCACAGACACAATGGGCCGAATGGTCTGTATTCTAATTGTCTTTGCTTTAACTATTTACTCGTTTTTCACTTCTGTTGGACTAGTCTTTCAATTACCAAAATGAGTATTGTTGGTATTGACTGCCTCGTTTGGAGTGTACTGGTTTGCCTATGTTACGTGGATGTGGATATCAAGTGTACTATATCCAAGTGAGATATTTTGTAGTCCCTCAATGCTTTGTCACTAACCCTTGTGTTTTCCACCCCTTGCCTCAGATATCTCGGTCAGCCTGCTCTCCGTGATCGTCACCTTCTGTGGCATTGTGCTCCTTGGGGTCTCGCTCTTTGTCTCTTGGAAGCTGTGCTGGATCCCATGGCGAGACAGGGGCCTGAACCCACAACGCAGGGACTTGCACCACCACCCGCATCACCACCTCCAGCACCACCACTCACACTTCACTGACCTGGCTGTCGAGAGGGTCGATTGCGGGCCCGAGATGCCCGAGAGGTCTTACCTCGACCTGGAGTCCTACCCGGAGTCTGGCATTAAGCTGAGCCAGACCTCCCCTGATATCCCAGTGGACAACAGCTCAGGGACTAAGGAGAACTGCATCCCAAATGCACACTCCCAGCAACAGGTCTCTGCCCCACCACCAGCAACAAGGTGGGGAGCTTTAGTCTTCGGCACGTTGGTGTTGGGGCTTGGGGGGGGGTATAGGGAAGGTGACGTTATATTGGATGTACAGCACAGGCCATTCAGCCCAACCAGTCCATACTAACGTTCATGATCCCCATGAACCACCTACTATCCTTCTCGTAAGAAAGAGAGGCAGGAGCAGGGCATTGTCCCCTCTGCGCTGGGATATTCAATGGTTGTACAGCACAGAAGCAGGCCCTTCAGCCTACCATGTCCATCCCACGATTTAAGTACCTGCTGCTTTAATGCTGTGAGAGTCTCTGCCTCCACCACACCCTCAGACAGCACATTTCAGACTCCAACCACTCTCTGTGTGAACAAACTCCCCCTCAGATCCCCTCGAAACCTGCTACTTCTCGCCTTAAACGTACACCCTTTGGCACCCCCACCACGGGAGAAAGATTCTTACCATCTCCTCCGTCTGCCCCCTCATAATGTCATTGACCTCCATCAGGTCCCCCCTCAGCCTCCTGTGCTCCAGGGAAAACAACTCTGCCTCTCCTTGTAACTGAGCTGAAGGTGCCTGATCTTTTATCTGAGATCCACATTCCTGCTCTAGCCCCATATCCCCTAATTCTTTTAATATTCAATAATGTATCTGTCTTGAATATACTCGGAAACTGAGCCCCTACAGTCCTCTCAGGTAGAGAATTCCAAAGATTCACCACCCTCCAGTTGAAGATATTTCTTCTCATCTCTGTCCTCAATGGCTTACTTTGATCTAGGTACCCCAAGCAAGGGAAACACTTGCCCTGTACCTATCCTCTCAACCCCTAGAAGAAGTCTGTGTGTTTCCATGAGATTCCCTCTCATTCTTCAAACCCTACCAGGTCCTCTACTTAATCTCTCCTCCTGAGACAAACTCCCCGTCTCAGAAATTAGTCTGCTGAATCTTTGTTACGCTCCCTCTTTGCTGCATATCCTTATTTACGTGGCAAGACCATATCTGTACTCAATGTTCCAGGTGTGATTTCATCAGGACCCCCAGTAATTCCAGGAAAATAATGTTTCTTCTTGTATTTAAATCGCCTTTCGATTAAAACCAACATAGTTTCTTGTTGTACCCGCATGCTAACTTTTAGTGAGTTGTGTGCGAGGACATTCGGGTCCAACACCTCTAAATCTCTCATCATTTGAACAATACTCTACCATTTTTTCTCCCAATGTAGATGACCTCTCAATTTCCACATCATCTTCCATCTGCCATGTTCTTGCCCATTCACTTAGCCGGTCTACACCCTCTCTCATCTCCTCATATCCCACATATTTTGTATTTTCACCAAACTTGGATACGTTACTCTTGATTCCCTCATTGAAATCGTAGATATTGGTTGTGACCAGCTGCGTCTCGGCACTGATCTCTCCTTCCCCCACTAGTCACAGCCTTCCAACCTGAAAATGACCCATTGTTCCTACTAGATTTCAGTCAGTTAATAAATCCTCGATCCATGCAAGGATATTACCCAGTCACATGAGGCCATATCTTCCTTAATAATCACATGCACTGTTTTCCCTCATTATTCATTCTTCTGGTTATAATCTCAAAGATCGCTCACAGATTTGTCAAATAATTATTACTTTCAACGAGTCTTCTTACCACTTTCTTAATAATAGATTCTCATATTTTCCCGACCACCGATATCAAGCTAACGATTCGTAGTTCACTTCTTTTTCCTTCCTGCTTTTCTTAAATAGTGGGGTTACATTTCCATAGAACACAGAACGGTACAGCACAGGAACAGGCCCTTCAGCCCACAGTGTCTGTGCTGAACATGATGCCAATCTAACTAACCCCACCTGCCTGCACATGGTCTGTGTCCCTCCATTCCCTGCCTGTCCATGTGTCGGTCTAAATGCCCCTTAAACGTTGCTGTTATATCTGCCTCCACTACCACCCCTGGCAGCACGTTCCAGGCACCCACCACTCTCTGTGTAAAAAAAACTTGCCCCACACATCTCCTTTAAACTTTCCCCTTTCACCTTAAACCAATGCCTTCTGGTATTTGACACTTGCACCCTGAGAAAAAGACTCGTACTATCTACCCTATCTCCCTGATCGTAGATATTGGTTGTGACCAGGGTATCTACCCTCAGCCGCCTGTCTGCTTCCCACATCTGGTGGCCAGATCCTCCCTTCCCCTGATGCTATCCCCTCCAACATCCCCCAACCCCTAGCCCAATCTGTCCCCTCCTTTCTCCAACGTCCTACATCACCACAGTCCACTGCCCACACCTCTAGTTTGGCTAAGTGTCAGCAGCTGTTCGACAGTGTGTGGGGGAGCACAGCTGGACCCTATCCCTGCTGATACCCAGAGAGCCATGTGAGTTATCCCTCCCTATCCCAGGACTGCTGTCGGATCTATGGAAAAGTCCAGTTCTTGGTTAGATGATTGTCAGCCTCATGTGTACACTGTGCAATAACCTTCTCTCCTCCTCTGATATGCACAGAATTTTGTGTTTAAGCTTGCAGATCAATGCCCCATTAGAGTCACAGAGTCATACAGCACAGCACAGGCCCTTTGGCCCACCATCTCCATGCCCACCATTGTGCTTATCTATACTGGACCCATTTACCCACGTTTGGTCTATAGACTTCTATGCCTTGCTGATGATTACGTGGGTATTCCCTCATCCCCATAAGATACTCTCACCCCTTCACCCCTCCCACTACACAGCACAGAAGGAAGCCTTTCAGCCCATTGTAAATCTGCCTACCCCTTGAAGACTGTTCTGTTAGTCCCACTGCCCCAGCTCTTTCCCTGTTGCTCTGGAGATTTCGCCCCTTCCATTATTTCTCCAGTTTCCTATTCAAATGTTGCTTCCATTGTCGGAAGCTGTGTCCCAGATCACAACAACTCTCTGGCCTTACATTTCCTCAGCTCTCCTCTGGCTTCCTTTACAAATGCCCAACATCGGGCCAGTAATCCACTTCCCCTCGACCCCAGGTGAGTGACCACACCAGCAACCCAAGGGAGTGGGAAACCATGACAGGTCGGGCTCATTCCCCAGTCCACTGACCTACTCCATCAGCCAAGCAACTGGGGAGGGAAATGTTGGCACGAATCCTCATCCTTGCTCAGGGCTTGAACCACTCTCCAGAAGGTCCAGAAGAGTCCAGATTGTAATTATGGGAGGTACTGTCCAATACACACACTTATCGAGCACGGGCAACCCCTCATGCTGTTGTGTGGGTTTTTAGGAATGTATTACTCTTCAGTGAATAGGAACATCTCCTCACTGGTAGGTGAGGACCTCGTTACTACCTGCGAGGAGCTGTGTATGCCACAGCCTGGTAGATATTAGTCAGGGTCTTTCCTGTACTCAGTGTTATTCTGTATCAGAGAAGAGCATAAGATACAACAACAACAAATACGCCACCCTGCCAGAATGTTAATCAGGTTATGAATCCTTCTGGTGAATCACACTGCTCCTTGTAAGGGGAAACGTGCAAAGATCTGAAGTTCTCCCCCGATGCAAGGGCAAGTTTGGAAATCCAATGACCATGTTGAGGCCTTCCAATCCTTGCCGCCAGATCCAAGGTGAGGCATCAATGCCCATGCCACAGATCTACCCCAAGACAAGGAAGATCGGTAATGTCTCCATTCCCTTGCAGGTTTAATTCGCTCCCGAGACCAATCCCACAGCAGTTAAGCAGCCCGGATTTTGGAACTCAGGCTGATGAGAAGGTGGAGCAAGTGACCAGCATCGGGCAGATCAAGCCCGAGCTGTACAAGCAGCGGTCAATCGACGCGGAGGCAAAGAAACACCAGAAGGTCAACTGTGGCCGGATAAACTTCCTGTTGCGATACACCTACACAACCGAGCAGCTGGTGGTCAAGATCCTGAAGGCCCTCGACCTCCCTGCCAAGGACGCCAATGGATTCTCCGACCCGTATGTGAAGATCTACCTGCTGCCTGACCGCAAGAAGAAGTTCCAGACCAAGGTCCATCGCAAGACGCTGAACCCAATCTTCAACGAGACCTTTCAGTTCAACGTGCCCTTTAACGAGCTCCAGAACCGTAAGCTGCACTTCAGCATCTATGACTTTGACCGCTTCTCTCGGCACGACCTCATCGGGCAGGTGGTGCTGGACAACCTGTTGGAGTTCTCCGACCTCTCTGAGGACACGACCATGTGGAGAGACATCCTGGAAGGCACCTCGGTGAGTTGCATTGGGTGGAAAGGAGGAGGAGGTTAATTTTGCCTTGGCATTTCATGGAGTCATACCGCATGGAAACAGGCCCTTCGGCCCAATGGGTCCATGCCGACCAAGATTCTCATCTAAGCTAGTCCTGTTTGCCTGTGTTTGGCCCATATCCCTCTAAACCTTTCCTATCCATGTACCTGTCCAAGTACCTTTTAAATGTCGTTAACGTACCTGCCTCAACCACTTCCTCTGGCCACATACGGACCACCCTCTGGATGAAAAAGTTGTCCCTCAGGTTCCTATTAAATCTCTCCCCTCTCACCTTAAACCTGTGCCCTCTAGTTCTTGATTCCCCAACCCTTGGAAAAAGACTGTGTGCATTCACCCTGTCTATGCTCCTCTTCATTTTATACACCTCTATAAGATCACCTCTCATTCTCCTACAATGCAATGAAAAAAATCCCAACCTGCTCAACCTCTCTCCGTAAGGTCCCACTAATGGAGGTCTTCTACCCAAGGTCTCCACCGCTGCCACTGAGTGAGATGCTAGCGCTTGGGTGAGACTTCACATTGAGGACCCCATCCTCTCTGTGGGCCACTGATCAATGGTGACACTCCCACCTTTGAGTCAAAGGCTTGGCCAGTTGGCTGGTGGTCCAGGTTACCAATAAAGCGAGTGCTGCACTACTGTTGGGGAGCTGCCTTTCAGAATTCGTCCCACCTACTCCCTCAGGCAAATGTAACTGATGCCAAGGTAATCTTTCAATGAAGAGTGGGGGTGATGTCTCTGATGTCCTGGCAAATTGCATTCCCTCTCTGAACATCATTAAATGTCTGGACATTATCAGTTTGCTGTTTGTGGGAGACATGGGAAACTATAGATGCTGGAATCTGGAGCAACAAACAATCTGCTGGAGGAACTCAGCAGGTCGAGCAGCATCTGTGGGGAAAGAGGAATTGTCGATGTTTCAGGTTGAAACCCTGTATCAGGACTGAGAGGGGAGACTGCCGGTATAGACAGGGGAAGGGGAGTGGTGAGACAGCTGATTGGTGGGCTGAGGAGAGGTGAAAGGCAGGTTGAGCTGGGGAGGGGAGGGGAGGGGAGGGGATGGAGATGGGAGACAGTGGCACATGGATGGTAGATGGAGGAAGATCATTTGCCTCCATCTATCATTCACCTGCCACTGTCTCCCAACCCCACTGACTCCCCTCACCTCCCTGGCACTACCTGCCTGTCATCTTACACCCCTCCTCAGTCCACCAATCACCTCGGACTCCTGTCTCACCACTCCCCCTCCTCCTCTTTATACCGGCCGTCTCCCCTCTCCACTCTCAGTCCTGATGCAGGGTTTCAACCTGAAACGTCAACAAATCCTTTCTCCTCACAGATGCAGCTCGACCTGTTGAGTTCCTCCAGCAGATTATTTGTGGGAGCTTGCTGTGTACAAATTTGCCACCAGACATGCTACATTGCAACAGTAACTACACCTAGAAAGCACTTCATTGGCTGTCAAAGGTTTAGGGACATCCAGAAAGGGTTCTGAGACTTTCCACAGAGATGCAAATCCATCTTGTCTCTTACCTGTTAAAGATCCCATGGGTGCACTTTAAAGAGGATTTCTCTCCCAGTAACCTGGCCAGTGTTTCTCGTCCAGCAAAGGAGGCAAAGTTTTGGGTCAAAACATCCGGTCCTGATGCAAGGTTTTAACCCAAGATGTCGACCATCCCTCTACCTCCACAGATGCTGCCTGACCTGCTGAGTTCCTCCAGCAGTTTGACTTTTACTGCAGATTCCAGCATCTGCGGTCTCTTGTGTCTCCAAGGTCTAGGGTCTCTTCCAGCCCCAGTACCCTTCACTGATTGGCTGATCAAGGAAACATCTCCGTCACTGATTGGCTGATTGAGGAAACATCTCAGTCACTGATTGGCTGAGTCTTGGAAGCTTCTCCCAACATCCCATGCCTGCTGGAAACCCACTGTCACATGCTGATGTTGTCACAAAAGTATGTCCTTAATTGGAAAATATTTTCTTTAATTAAAAAATACAATTTTGTCCACATAATAGAATTTCAAAGATATTTTGGGGATAACGTTGGTGCATGCATCAGATAACTCTTTTACATGTGCATTTCTCACAAATTTGGGGTATTAAAGGATAATTATCCCCACAATGATAAAATGTGTTGTTGTAAAGTGGAAGGAAAGAGATGTCAGTGTTTAATTTTATTTTAACATCATTTCATTTAAATATCAATAATACCTGGCACATCTTGCATGAATTCCCACATTATCCAGAGTGTTTGAGGCACCGTTGATTCCATTATAATGTACATTGTTGTGTAAGGAGATGAGGGTGATTTGACATTTTTGTGTCATGTGTGAGAAACAACTGGGAAGGAAGTCTGGCGAAGGCTTTTGAGGAGCTCTGCTGTCACCAACGGACACCCTGATGGGGTGGGAGAGGGCCAGGGCAGGGATGAATAGCCAGCCAGTTGCAGTGACTGGAGGCCACTGATGTGTGTTTAAATTAAACAAGAGTTTTCCACCAAATTCTTCCCTCTTCATCTTCCCCCCTCACTAGTTCCATCCTCACCTCACCATCCCTCCTTTCCTCCCTCCCTCCCCCTCCTTCACCCCCTTCCTCCCTCCCTCTCTTCCCCCTTCTCCCCCTCCTCCCCCTCCCTCTCTTCCCCCTCCCTCCCTTCCCCCTCCTCCCCCTCCCTCCCTCTCTTACCCCCCCTCTCTTACCCCCTCCCCCTCCCTCCCTCTCTTACCCCCCTCCCCTTCTCTTCCCCCTCCCATTCCTACCTCTCTCCTTCCCCTCCCCCTTTCCCCCTCCCCCCTCTCTTCCTCCTCTTCCCCCTCCCATTCCTACCTCTCTCCTTCCCCTCTCCCTCCCCTTCCCCTCCCTCCTTCCCTCCCTCTTTCCCCTTCTCCCTGCAATGAGCTCACTAATAGAGAACATAATTAAAGGGCAATCATTACTTTATCCAACAAGGATGTGCCCAGAGAGTGCTGAGAATTGGAACGTGCTCCCACATGGAGACCTTGTGAAAATCCTTGATGGATCTGAGGAATGAGGGTAAGCAGCGAAGGGAGAAAGGCCAGGAGTGGGTGGATGTTCAGGTTCAGCGTTACACCATTTGGGCTGAATGGCCTGTTTCTATGATGTAGTTTCTCTGCCACCTTCCTGCACAGTGTGACCCTTTCCCAGAGCACGAAGAGGAGGGCCGGGCACACGAGCAAGCACCATTCCTTTATAATGAGTGCTGGTGTCTCATCAAGTGTTTGCCCATTAGATCCCAGCAATGATTGGGCAACACACAATCTGCTGGAGGAACTCAGCAGGTTGAGCAGCATCTATGGGGGGGAGAGGAATTGTCAACATTTTGGATCGAAACCCTGCACCAGGATTACAATGGAGCAATGACTGGGCCAGACCTGGTGCTCACTACCACTGATTAGACGCCAGTGTTGTTTGGCCAAGATGAGGTTCTCATGAAGGTTCAATGGACTAAGCATCGATCCTGGTCCTCGTTAATATTTATTGAACTCTAGGAGTGAGTGTTCAGGATCCGGCTTTCATTAGCATTGGTTGGATGATAACATTGATTGGGCAGAACCTGTAGTTGTCGATGCGTCTGTCCATTTCCTCCACAGATGCTGCCTGACCCGCTGAGTTCCTCCAGCAGCTCGTTTTGTTTGATCCAGAACTCATGAGTGTTGATTGGGTGGACCTGGTAATCATTAGCATTAATTAGGTGCTAGCTTTGATTGGGCAGCACTTGGTTCTTCCTGGCATTGATTGGGTGGGATCTGGTAGTAGGTAAGTGTTGATTGGGTGTTGGTGTTGATTGAGCAGGACCTGCTCCTTGTCAGTGTTAAAATTAGGTGTTCATGTTATTAGGCTGTACCTGGTTGTCACTAGCACTGACTCAGTGGGACGTGGGAAGTGCTGGTGAGTAGATGATATGATCTCTCCATCACACAATGCCAGCAAGCCCCAATAAAGCAGGTCTTTAATCTTGCACTACAAGATGGCTCTCCTGATACCACCCTGCTCCACTCCAGCAGTGGTCAAGGGCCGAAAATTGTCTTCCTTTTCAATTCACTAAGACTCCTCTTTAGCTGCGAGTGCATAGGCAGATACAGGAAGAGTCCTCTGAGCCACTTTACAGTGTTTCCAATCTAAACTGCTGTCAGCCATCAGTGTGCGTCCCTGGGCTACGAGCAGCAAATGTACAGCCTGTCCTGTAGGTTTCTGCCCAAATTGCCAGCTGCGCTGGGAAGAGCTCGAGCAGCGAATGTGTCTTGCTTCATTGCCATCTGTTTTGCTGAAGGGGCCTTAATTACAGCATCAAAAGAAGGCCATTCAGCCCATTCTGCATGTCCTGGCTCTTAAGAAGCACTGAACAATTCTCTCCGCTACTCCTTCCCTTTGCCTTATTTGGGCAAATGTTTTCCAATTCATTGCCCTTTGAACCTGCTTCCACCCCTGGTTCACACGGCACATTCTGGGTCATCTTGGGCCATCCCTTGGCATGGAGAATGACTTGCTTCCACTCTGGGTTTGTGTGTTCTGGGGGTCTAATGAGGTTAATGTATGATGCACAGACTCTTCCACAGGTGGGGCATAGGATGGGCAGGTGGGTCGTTTTGGAGGTGCTTCACTCCTTCTGCCACTGGCTCAGGGCCTCTGTGTGATCCAAACACGTGACCTCAAGGTTCCCAATGCCATCCCAAATGCTCCTCAGTATGGATGTTGTATTTCTTCGAGGACTCCTTGAGCACAAGAAATCAGGAGCAGGAGTAGATCACTCGGCCCCACAAGCCTGTCCTGCATTGAAATGTGATCATGGCTGATCTACACTGGCCTCAACTCCTCTTCTGTGCCAGTTCTCCATAACGCTCAATTCCTCGATCTTTCAGATATTGATCTATCTCCATCTTAAGTATATCTAATGATTTCGCTTCCCGCTGGGGTGGAAAATTCCAAGGATTCACTGGGAAGAAATTTAATTGACCCACCCCTTATTTTGTAACTATCTCCTCCCGTTCATGACTCTCCCACCAGTGAAAACATCTCAACATCTCCTCTGTCGTGCCCCTTGTTCTTCTAAACATCCAGGAATACAGACCCAACTGTCTATCCTCTCCTCCAGCATACCCTTGAACCTTTCCCTCTGTCCACCCAGTAACCGCCTCCTGTAGCAAAGCTCAGAACAGACCGTCACTGAGCAACATGTAATGCCCTCTTTTCCATTTGATACCTGAATTGCGAAAGGTTTTTGTGTGCTGGATCAACCTCCCAATAACTCAATATCAGAAGTGGTTTAAAGATTGACGGATGCATCAAATGGCTGCCACGCCCTCAGTGGGGGTGTCCCCTGCCATCTGCACCAAATTCCTGGCCACACTGTTGGTAACACCTGCCTGACACCCCCACCTCGCCACCACTCCCCCCCCCACCCCGCAACGGGAAAGGCAAACCTATCCCAGGGGAAGGTAACCAAAAACTGGAGGGCAAAGGTTTAAGATCAGAGGGGAAAGATTTAGAAGGGACCTGAGGGGCAACTTCTTCATACAGAGAGTGGTGGGTATATGGAACGAGCTGCCAGAGGAAGTGGTTGAGGCAGGTACAATAATATTTAAAAGACATTTGGACAGGTACATGGATAGGAAAGGTTTTGAGAGATATGGGCCAAATGCAGGCAAATGGGACTAGCTTGGGTGGGCACCTTGGTCAGTATGGACAAGTTGGGCAGAAGGGCCTGTTTCTGAACTGTATAAGTCGATAACTCTAAATAATAGGCAGGAATTGGAATTGGTTTATTATTGTCACATGTACCGAGGTACAGTGAAAAACTTGTCTTGCATACTGTTAGTACAGATCAATTCATTACACAGTGCATTGAGGTAGTACAGGGTAAAACAATACAGAATGCAGAATAAAGTGTCACAACTACAGACAAAGTGCAGTGCAGGCAGGCAATAAGGTGCAAGGTCATAACGAGTGGGATTGTGAGGTCAAGAGTCCATCTTATTGTACCAGGGAACCGTTCAATCATCTTATAACAGCCTGAGCCATAGAGGTCGAAGAGTTCGCTCCGTGAGCATGCTGACTGAGCCAGGAGGTTGTGAGTTCGAGCTCCACTCCGAAGACATTGGCCTGGCTGACGGTCCTGGTGTCAGTGTTGAGTGGGCTGTGTGGTGTTGCACGTCCCATCGCTCGGTCGATCTGTCGCCGAGTTGGGCATATGAAGGAACCACTCCCCTTTGTCCTGGACAAGGCTTTGTCCCCAAGTCAGACTCCCTGGGGCAACAACACGACTCCACCATCACCTCGTTGCTGCTGGCGGGATCTCACTGTGCACACACTGGTTTCGCAGGCAAGCCATTGACTGCAAGCCACTCTGAGATGTCTTGTGCTCCAAAAGGGAAACAAAAATGTGCCTTCCTTTGTTTTCCAGCCAGCTCCCAGTATTCCTCATGTTACATTTAGGCTGCAGCTCCCTCCCATCTCCTGCCTCAGGGCACATGGCACCTGTGACAGTTTCTTCAGGGAGTGAAGTCTGCCATCCATCCTTGGTCTTGCCTATAATATGACTCCAGGCCCAGTAACGTGGTCGGCCCTTCACTGACGCCTTTCCTTTCCATACCTGAGAGCTCGGAGGCTGGGAAAAGCAGTTGGGGAGGTGAGGGAATGCTACTGAGGGATTGTCCCGGCTTTCTGTACTTGAAGGAAGTATCCCACCTTTGGAGAGCGTGGAATGTCTGGAATCCAACTGTTGTTGGATGTGGTTGGGGCAAGGGGTGAGAGGTTGCTGGGGGAGGGGAACAAGTCTGCTTCCTATCACCGCATCAACTGATGACTTGTGGTCTTCAGACCTCCTGAGAACAGCACCCTGGCAACAGCTCAACAACTGATCAGATCACCAACCCTCCAGGAACGGAGTCACAGAGAGATACAGCCCGGAAACAGGCCCTTCGGCCCACCAAGTATATGCTGACTGTCAAACACCCATTTAAACTAAACCTACAATGAACCCATTTTATTTATTCTCCCCACATTCTCATCAACTCCCCTCAGATTCTACTCCTCACCCACACACCAGGGACAATTTAAAAGTGGCCAGTTAACCCATTGACCTGGACATCTTTGAGATGTGGGAGGGAATCGGAGCACCCGGGGGAAACCCACAGGGTCACAGGGAGAATGTGCAAAATCCACACAGACGGTAGCGGAGGCTGGGACTGAACCTGGGTCTCTGGCGCTGTGAGGTAGCGGTTCTACTAACTGCGCCACTGTGCTGCCCGAGATTACCCCAGAGTCTCTGAACCATTTCTGGAAACAAAATATGTCATCATATTTGTGATGTACTGGTGCTCTACGTGAACTGGTATCACTGTTACCAAGTGTAGAGGGCCAGCAAAATTGCAATGCAAGTGTGGGGTGTGCATCTGCCAGTGTATTAAACTCTGCAGGGAGCAGACTCAGTGACAATCACTGTGCAGAGGGACTGACATGTCTCAACTTGGAGATCAGGACCACAGGCTAAGCCTGAGGACAGTGGGAGAGGATTGCAGCAAGAGTCCCTGGATCTGGAGCTAACTGTGGGGCACAGGCCAGGTGTGGGGTGGGGGACGGAATCACTGCCCACTGCCCTGAGGGACCAGGTCTGAGGAAGGCTGGGTGGGCTCTGGGCCCCATCTCCAGCGTAATAAAGGGCGAATTGGGGATTACCTTTAATGGTTGCCATGGTGATATCCTCCCCAGTTGATTTATCTGCAGAGCTTGGATGGATGGCTCCTTCCGTACATTGTGGAAAATCAGTGGCAGCTCCCCCTGGTCTGTCACCTCACCCACTACTCCCCCATCCACCAGAGAGAGCTCAGACCCCACCCCCACCGACAGCACCCGACCACCAGGCAGGACAGACAAGTTCGGCTCAGGGATGAAAAATATTACATCCTTGGGATCTGGTTGTGTGCAGATTGGCCATGGTTGGGTCAGGATGACCTGGGATTGGCTTCAGTTATGTTGGGTTGTGATTGGCTGTGGGCAGGTTGGGTTGTGATTGGCCACAGTTAGGTTGGGCTGAGATTGGCTGCAGTTGAGGTGAGTTGGGATTGGCTGTGATTGGGTCTGGTTGGGATCAGCCCTGGTTGAGTTGGGTTGGGATTGGCTGTGCTCAGATTGTGTTTGGATTGGGTTTCAATTTTATACCCACGCTGGATAGTTAAAACTAGAGGAGATAGATTGAGAGAAAGTGATAAGAAATTCAGAGGATGTCTGAGGGCGACCTTTCTCACCCAGAGAGTGGGGAGTACCTGGAACACTCTGCCTGAGAGAGTGGTGGAAGCAGAGTCACTGACAGCATTGAAGAAGTGTCTAGATGAGCACTTGAATCACCCAGGCATAGAAGGCTGGAAGAGGAGATTAGTACAAATGGCTCTCTGTGGGTTGGCAAGCACATGGTGGGCTGAATGGCCTGTTTCCATGCTGTGTGACTTGATGACTATAACCTCCACCAGATGAGGCTGAGTGAAAAGGTTCAGCGACCTTCCCAGTAGCAGACCCTGAGCTAATACAGCAGATGATGTGTTGGGTACCAACAGCGTCTGAGCTGCAGTTTCTGGGGTCGGTGTGCTTTAGCTGAGTATTTCAGGTTGTTACTGGAGCCAGGGCAGATCGGTCTGACAGGCTGTGTGGGGTGGGACACCGCACGATGGCATTGCAGCTGGCCTTCACCATCGCATCGATTTGCTGTCTGTCTTCAGCCTTCACATTTCTCAGGCTGACAGGAGTGGGAGTCCAGAACACAGTGACTCAAAAATAAACGCATCCTCCTCCCTCTTGGATATCTCCCAGTCCAGTTTTTATCCGCCTTGGCAGCCTCAGCTGTCCGCAGTGATAAGCCTGACCAGCCTGCCTTCCGGTGGAAGAGTTAGTGTGTGCACAGGGGTGGTTGAAGGGAGAAGAAGGAAAATGGGAGGGGGGTTGTATAAAAATTAAATCTTATTCTAAAAGCTTCTCAGCAGGGGAAACCTCGTGTCAATCTAAAGTGAGTCATAACCAGGAGGTTATTGTGAATGTAGTTGTTGTTGTGATGTGGGGGGAGGCAAGGAGAAATGTTCACACAGTAAGATCCCACACACCAGACGATGTCCAGATAGTCTGTTTCAATGATGTTGGTTGAGGGATCGATATTAGCCCAGGCGCAGGGTAGAGAGGCAGGGATGGTTGGAGGGAATATCTCTTCTTTGTAACAATGTCATGGGACTATTTCCCATCTGGGAGAGCCAAGATGCCTTGTTTTGGTCTCTGTTCTCCGACATGCACACATCAGAAAAATTGAGTGCGTTGTTGGGGGTGTGGGGTTTGGAGGTGACCCCAAAAAAGGTTTGGCCATGATTCCTCCTCACTTGCATAGCAGAGAGCATCTTTCACCAGCACCCATTGAACCCACAGCATCCACCAGCTCGAAATGCAAGTGTACCAGCTGTCCCTTCGAGGCACATGCCAGTGGAAATCTATCTTCATCTCTTCCTATATCTTTTTCTCTGTCAGCACTGTCATCAGGAACGAGAGAGGAGTTGGCCATCTGGCCCTTGAGTCTGTGCCACCATTCATCAACATCAGTCCTATTTCCCTGCACTTTCCACATGTCCCTTGCTTCTCTTAACATCCAGAAATCTAATTGGTATTTGGTTTAATATCGTCACATGTACTGAGATACAGTGAAAAGCTTTTGTTTGCGCACCATCCTTACAGATCATTCCATACGTAAGTACATTGAGGTAGTAAAACAGAAACCAGAATGCAGAATATAGTGTTACAGTTACAGAGAAGGTGCAGTGCAGGTACACAAATAAAGTGCAAGGGCCATCACGAGGTAGATTGGGAGATCCAGAGTTCATCTTCTAATGTATAAGAGATCCACGATCTCTGTTACAGATGCAAAAAATGACTAGGATTAATAAAAAGATTTAAAAGGTTATGGGCCATTCACAGTAAATGGGATTAGCTTGGATGGCGTCTTGGTCGGCATGGACCAGTTGGGCTGAAGAGCCTGTTTCCGTGGTGTATAACTCTGTGACTCTATGACTCAATGACTAGTCCTCCACAGCCCTCTGGGTGAGAATTCTGGAGGTTTATCTCCCTATCTCAGTCCTAAATAGCCCACCCCTTTACTCTGAGACTGAGGTACCTGGCTCTAGACTCCTCAGTCAGAGCAACATCCACCCTGTAGAGCCCTGTACAAATTCTGCAAATTTTCGTGAGATCGCCTCTCATTCTTCCTATCTCCAGAGAATGCAGGTCCAGTCTACTCAATCCCTCCTTGTGGTAAACCCAGCACCAGGAACCAGTCAGGCGAATCATCATTGTACATGAATGGTAGAAAAATGTAGGGCTACATGGGAGGGAAGGGTTAGATAGATCTTAGAGCAGGATAAGATGTCGGCACAACATTGTGGGCCAAAGGGCCTGTACTGTGCTGTAATATTCTGTGTTCTATGTTTTTTTTAAATGTACTCCCTCTGTGGCCACTATATGATTCCTTAGGTAAGGATGCCATATCCATGGGAGCATCCTCACTGCCTGGGCTACAGAGGTTTAAGAAAGTGTCACATCTGTCAAGCCCACAGCCTCTACCAGCTCCCCTCCACATCACGTGACATCGTGACTTGGAATTGTACCTCTGCCTCTTTATTCTCACTGCAGCAGACCCCTGGAACCCTCCCTCCCCAACAGCACGGTGGCATCCCCTTCACCAGAGGGGAAGTAGCGGTTCAAGAAGGTGGCTCACCCCACCGTCTCCAGGATGATTGGGAAGAAGAATCAGGTTTATTATCACTGACATATGTCATGAAATTCGTTGTTTTGTGGCAGCAGCACAGTGCAAGACATAAAATTACTATGAGTCACATAAATAAATAACTACATAAATAGTGCAAAAGAGGAATAACGAGGTAGTGTTCATGGGTTCACGGATTGTTCAGAAATCTGATGGCGGAGCGGAAGAAGCTGTTCCTGAAACATTGAGTGTGGGTCTGTAGACTCCTGTACCTCCTCCCCGATGGTAGTAATGAGAAGAGGACATGTCCCGGGTGGTGAGGGTTGGGAAATAGCCGGTGCTAACTGCATTCCGAGAACAAGTGTTTACAGGGAACATTGCAGGCTTGCATTTCTCCAAGGTTATTGGACTCTGCATCATTTAGGCACCCTTCCATTATTGTGTTGTGAAATTTGCACAAATTGAGGAAGGACTGTGTAAGTGATTACTTTGGCAGGAAACACTGCTGAATGCTACAACACATCATTTGTTGTATAGACCCTGGGCAGACAATCCTACCTGTATTCTCTCTGAAGCCATTAGATAATAGAGTTCATCCATCATATCCCCATTTTAAGCAAGTATTAATTATGTTGAAAGCTAATTGAAATGCCTGTGCATGGTCAATCTCAATGACAAAGGCCAGAGACACAATGTCTGGACTGAAAGAGGGGCCCAGCGCAGTGCATGCTGCACACGGAGATGAATATTTTGGAGATAACTGTCCTGTTGCATTTATTAAACTCACTGTATGGTAGTACAGAATTGACTCTGTCACTGCTGTGGCTCTGTGGGTGCAGAGACAGCACTGGTGGTACCTCCTAGTGCTTGAGATGTCTGTAGGTGGTCCATACTCGGGAGTGAACCGGGGGAGGAGGGGGAGGTGTGGGGATCACAGCTGGCACCAATACTGCCTCTACAAAATCCTCCAAATCCACTGGCAGGATGAGGATGATGAAGCAGGTGAGGCTGCTGCTTCACTGCTCCAGTGACCCGGGTTCGATCTTGACCGCTGGTGCTGTAAGTGTGTCGAGTTTGCACATTCTCTCCATGACCAGGCTTTCCCAAGGCACTGGAAAGCGTCGGTGGAGTCAATGGAGGGGAGGCTGGTTTGTGTGATGGACTGGGCTGTGTCCACAAGTCTCTGCAATTTCTTGCGGTCTTGGGCAGAGCAGTTGCCATACCAAACCGTGGTGCATCCAGATAGGATGCTTTCTGTGGTGCATCTGTAAAAGTTGGTGATGATCAATGGGAACAAGAGTACGAAGACCATGGGTTCAAGTCCCGCTCCAAAGGCTGACCCAGGTGTGTAACACTGCTCTGTCAGAGGTGGTCCAGAAGAGATGTTAGATTATCTACTCTCATGGGTAGGTGGAAAATGTTCCAAGGTCACTATTTCAGAAAACAGCAGGGTGTTGTTCCCAGTCCCATGGCAAATATTAACCCTCAGTCTAAAACAGAGCATCTCTTCATTAACACATTGCTGTTTGTGGGAGCTTGCTTTGTACAAATTGGCTACTGTTTCCTCACCATGCAACACTGATTGCACTGTAACCACACTTCATTGGTTGTGGCTCCTTCAGGACTTCCTGAGAATGTGAAAACTGTTCTTCTTAAGAAGGCTGGGGGGGTGACCTAACTGAAGTCTTCAATGAAAGGCATTGATGGAGTGGATGCAGAGTTTCCACTTGGGGAGAACGGCATAACCAGAAGCCGTCATTATGGGATGGTCACCAAAACATCCAACAGGGAATTGAGAAGAAACTTCTTTCTCCTGAGAGAAGGGAGGAAGTGGAACTAACTCCCATAGGCGGTTGCTGAGGTGACTGGTGTCAATGCCTTTAAAGGCAAGCTGGACAAGGGTATTAGGGAGAAGGGAGCAGACGGCCATACTGACAGATGCAGATTTGGAAACCAGGAGGAGACTCCTTAGAGGTATTGGAATTGGTTTATTATTGTCACGTGTAATGAGGTACAGTGAAAAGTTTTGTTTGTGTACCATTCAAACAGATCTTTCCGTAAATAAGTACGTCAAGGTAGTAAAAAGGTAAAACAGAATTGTAGTGCGCTAGCATGGGTGAGATGGAACAGAGAATGTTTTGTGTTCTATACCCTATGTATACATGCCGGTCTTTCTTTCCTGCTCTGTCTCTGTACTCAATTAATCTGACTCCCCCTGTATATTCCTCCTGTTCAAGGACTCACTGAACCAACTGCCTTCAAGGGGCTGGAGTTCTTTCCCGTCTCAGGGAGGGCTGAGACGTGGCCACTATCGACGGGGAGTCAAGGGTAGATATAAGGAAGATCTTTCCACTTCCAGGCAAGAGCTTGGACCCATAAAGAAGGTCATCAGTTCACGAGGAACTGCTTTGATCAGAGATCATTGAAATAGCTGAACTTGCCCCCAGGAGTTGTTGAGCTAAAGGTCAGATATAGATTTAGAGAGAGGTTGGAATGTCTATTTCAGTGTAATTTAGGGTAATTTTTCTACTCACTGTTAAATTTATGATCCCTCATTACCAACTCCCCAGTAATGAAAATAACCTTCCACTTCTCACTCCATCAAAACACTCAGAATTAAGAAATAAAAACTCTCTTAAATTTCCAGTGTGATTTATGTTTATACCATCCCAGTTTTCTGCTCCAGGCAGACCTGGCACCTTCCTGGCAGATCTCATCTCAACACCATATCTGTGTTCAATGCTTATTATTCAGGGAGAGTCTAAAGCTGCTTCGGAATCAGGAATTAGCATTTATATAGCGTCTCCTCTTGAGGCCTTTTGCAGCCAATAATGTGTGCAATCTGGGGCCGGCTAATAACGGACCCAAAAGTGGGTGTTGAGGACTAACTCATCCTCACTAACCCACCCAGAATTTCCTTCCCACTGCCAGTCCTTCCCAAATAGTGTGGGCGATGGGGATCCCTGTCTGTTCCACCATTATCCTTGCTAGTTGTGCTCATCTGATTGTCCCTGGTTGCGATCTCCTGACAGAGGAAACAGAGACCCTGTAACGGCCCTTCCCCCTCAGCTAACAACCTTGATCTTGACTTAACTCTCAGATCTAAGTAGTTGTCCAGACTGTTGACCTCACAGTCTACCTCGTCTTGGCCCTTGCACCTTATTGTCTGCCTGCACTGTGCTTTCTCTGTAACTGTAACACTTTATTCTGCATTCTGTCATTGTTTTCCCTTGAACTACCTCGATGTGATGAAATGATCTGTATGGATGGCATGCAAAACAAAGTTTTTCACTGTGCATGTGACAATAATAAATCAATTTATCAATTTAATTTAATTTGTGGCAGGATCAGAGTTGTGATTAAGAGTTGTTCCTTAATCCCTTCTCTCCATATCCTCAAGTATCCCTCAAGTTCTATGTTCTATGATGTGGAAGCTTTAGAGAGGGTGCAGAGGAGATTTACCGGAATGCTACCTGGATTGGAGAGCATGTCTTATGAGGATAGGTTGAGTGAGCTCGGGCTTTTCTCTTTGGAGAGAAGGAGGATGAGAGGGGACTTGACAGAGGTGCACAAGATAAGAGCCATAGATTGAGTGGACAGTCAGAGACTTATTCCCAGGGTGAAAATGGCTAACACAAGGGAACATAATTTTAAGGTGATTGGAGGAAGTTATAAGGGGGATGTCAGGGGTAAGTTTTTTACACAGGGGGTGGTGGGTGCGTGGAATGCACTGTCTGCAGAGGTTGTGGGGACAGATACATTAGGGACATTTAAGAGACTTAGATCACCACATGAATGATAGAGAAGTGGAGGGCTATGTGGGAGGGAAGGGTTAGATAGATATTAGAGCCCACAACATTGCAGGCCGAAGGGCCTGTACTGTGCCGTAATGTTCTATATGGTATGGGTGTGGCAGGGTAACGTCCATATTGCTGGAACAATGGTGTCCGGGGCCGGTGACTGAACAGTCCCTAACCCACCATGGCATCTCAAGGTTAAACAAATCTTCAGTAAAGGAACTAAGTAATGGTGGCAATAAAACCATCTGGTTGTTGTGGGTATGGTCATAGACTGTCAAGGGATACAGCTCCCAAAAAGGTCCTTCGGACCATCGTCCATGCCGACTATCAACCACCAACTTATACTAATTAAGTCAAGTTTATTGCCATGTGAGCAAGTACGGTGAGGTACAGGTACAATGAAAGCTTGCTTGCAGCAGCATCACAGGCACGCAGGTACAGACAACACACAGAACATAAATTGTACATAAGTTATACAGAATCAGAATCAGATTTATTATCACTGACTTCTTTGACGTGAAATTTGTTGTTTTGTGGCAGCAGTACAGTGCAAAGACATAAAAATTACTATAAATTACAAATAGTGCAAAAAATGAATAATGAGGTAGTGTTCATGGGTTCACGGACCGTTCAGAAATCTGAACGCGGCGGGGAAGAAGCTGTTCCTGAAACGTTGAGTGTGGGTCTTCAGGCTCCTGTACCTCCTCCCCGATGGTAGTAACATGAAGAGGGCATGTCCCAGATGGTGAGGGTCCCCAGTGATGGATGCTGCCTTCTTGAGGCACCGCCTCTTGAAGATGTCCTCGATGGTGGAAAACTATACAAAACACAACAGTAGTGTGAAAAAAAACACGATCAGAGGGAAGGGTGCAAACAGTGGGGCCGGAGTGCAGCGACATTTTGCAGGCAGCATTCAGGAGAACGCTCATACTCATGTTCTCACCTATCCAACCTTAGCCAATTTTGTTCTCCCCACATTCCCATCAACTTCCCCCAGATTCCACCACTCATCTACACACATCTGTTTCTCTCCCCACAGCTGCTGCCTGACCTGCTGATTATTCCAAGAATTCTTTATTTTCATTTCAGACATACAGCTTCTGCAGCTTTACCGGCAAAACCGTGGGAGCATTGCCGGTAAAGCTGTCCGTAACTGCCCACCTCTTGTTGTCCTTGACAAGTTGGTGGTGAACTGTCTTCCTGACCTACTGCAGTTGCAGTGAATGGAGACAATCGCTAATACCAATCTCTATAAATCTACATTAGCATTGCCCCAGCCTATCCATTCCAGTCCACTTAACTAAATTTGACAGCTCTAATTGGATTTGGAATGATTGAACAGGGGAGACTCTGGACACACTTTACCTTGGACACTCTCTTACATTTGAATCATCCAAGGTCCTTCATCACCTCTGGAAAAAGGCCTATGGTTATGAAGGGCATTCTACAGACAAATGGCTGCCTCACAGCGCCAGAGACCCGGGTTCAATCCCAACCTCTGGTGCTGTCTATGTGGAGTTTGCACGTTCTCCCTGTGACCACATGGGTTCCCCCGGGAGCTCTGGTTTCCTCCCACATCCCACAGACGTGTGGGTTGGTGGGTTACTTGGCCGCTGTGAATAGCCCCCAGTGTGTGGGTGGGTGGTGGAATCTGGGGGAAGCTGATGAGAATGTGGGGAGAATGAAAACTGGGATTAATACAGGATTGGTGTAAGAGGGTAGTCTGGACTCTGTGGGCTGAAGGGCCTGTTTCTGTCCTGCATCTCTCTGTGATTCTCTGTGCAATAGGCTGGTTATTAGGATCAGCTGTTGGCAAAGAAGAGAACTACAAGGTACAGACAAGGGGAGGCACTGTGGTGCAGTGGGTAGTGCTGCTGCCTCACAGCTCCAGGGACCCGGTTCAATCCTGACCTCGGGGCTGTCTGTGCGGAGTTTGCATGTTCTCCCAGTGGGATTCTGCCGGGTGCACTGATACCATCCCACGTCCCAAAGATGTGCTGTTAGGATAATCACCCCTTAGTGTGTGGGTCTCTGGCAGATGAACCAAAGGGGAGTTGAGGGGCATGAGAAGGGGGATGGGACAGTGAATTGCTCTGTGGGAAGGCAACAGGGAGTCACAGAGTCACACAACACAGAAACAGACCTCTCGACCCAGGCCGAGCTTCGGCACCCACTGACTCCAGTCCCACACAAGAGCCACTTTATTCACCCCACCCTCCCATCAACATTCCCGGATTCTACTGCCCACCTACACACTAGGGCCAGTGACAAGATGCACGTCTTTGGGATGTGGGAGGAAACCCACGCATTCACAGGGAGAACCTGAAAACTCCACACAGACAGCATCAGAGGTCAGGATTGAACCTGGGTCACTGGTGCTCTACTAGCTATGCCACTATGGACACAATGGGCTGAATGGCCTTCCTCTATGTCACGGCAAGTAACATCCTGACAGTCTGACTCGAGCTGGTGGTACCTGACTGTATTTGTGAAGTTTGTCTTGGGCTGGGTGTACATTCTGATAAAATCTTTGGGTTGGCTCCATGTGCAGGTCAGGGTGATGCATCTCTGTCCTGTGTCCTTCACTCTTGGTCAATACCAACATGTGTGCAGTGGAGCAGGTTTATTTGATTCTACAGGTGACTCTGTTATGGAGAAAATGCTAAGACCCTGGTCTCAGGTTGGCTCTGGACATGTTTTACTTTTAATGTGAGCCAGTTGTGGCGAAAGTTATGTCTAATAATTGTATCCCACTGGTCCCACCTTGTTCAGTCCTGATATTAGACGGGCCACGTTCCCCTCGAGAAGAACGGTACGAGGTGGCCAACCTTTGCCCTAGGACCATGTTGAGGTGATCGGGGACACTAACCGAGGACAATGCTCTTCTTTCAGGAAAAGGCTGACCTGGGTGAGATCAACTTCTCGCTGTGCTACCTCCCAACAGCTGGGAGACTCACCATCACCATCATCAAAGCCACCAATCTTAAGGCAATGGATTTAACCGGATTCTCAGGTACGTTCATCGTGGTGCATCAGATAAACACATTCACTCTCCACTCAGCCAAGCCAATTATACACTCTGAGTCCAGCCCAATCTCCCCACACTCTCCATCCTATCCCACACACAATCCCTCTCTAGTCCTCTCCCACCCTGTACTCCCCAGCACTCACATCCTACCACACACCCTCTCCACCATGTCCCATCCATGTCACATTCTACCCATTACCCTCACCCACTATTCCACCTTCCCCTTGTCTCCATCCCTCAAATTCTACCCCATTACCCCCTTCCACCTTCCCAATTGCCACCCCCACAATCTACCCCAATCCCTCCCACTCCTCTACCCCAACTCCCCCACCCCCAGTCTCTATCCTTGCTCTCTCCCCATTCTCCCTAACTCTTCTCCCCACCATCTCCATCCCCCAGCCCCTATCCCACTATACCCTCCCATTCTCCACCCTCCCACAAACATAGAACATAGAACACTACAGCACAGGACAGGCCCTTTGGCCCACAATGTTGTGCCGATATTTTATCCTGCTCTAAGATCCATCTAACCCTTCCCTCCCACATAGCCCCCTATTTTTCTATCATTCATCTGTCTATCTAAGAGCCTCTTAAATGTCCCTAATGTATCTGCCCCAACAACGTCTGCCGGCAGTGCGTTCCACACACCCACCACCCTCTGTGTAAAAAAACTCACCCCTGACATCCCCCTTATACCTTCCTCCAATCACCTTAAAATTATGTCCCCTCGTGTTAGCCATTGTCGCCCTGGGAAAAAGTCTCTGACAGTCCACTTGATCTATGCCTCTTATGCCACAAGGGACATTAATGTCATGACACAGGTTGGGTTTAATCTACTGGAGTAGCAGAGCAGAACCAAGGGATTGCATGCCTCCCGCTGTTTCAGTGGCAGTCATTCTGGGTCACTGACTCCTGGCTGGTTTCTCTGTGTTGCCTCTCCCTGTGCAAGGTGCTGAGGCCAATTGCAGGTCCACGGGGGGGGGGGGGGGTTGGAGGCTGCCGTTTGCGGGTTTGTGGGGGAGAGGAGTTGAGTGGGAAGGCTCAGAGAGGTTGCAAGACTTTGGTGTGCTCCAGCCGAGAGATGTCCCACCAGTGCGCTCTCCTTCTGCAGACCCCTACGTGAAGGCCTCACTGATTTGTGAAGGGCGGCGGCTGAAGAAGCGGAGGACCTCGATAAAGAAGAACACACTGAATCCGGTGTACAACGAGGCACTGGTCTTCGACATTCCCAACGAGAACATGGATCACGTGAACGTCATCATCGCAGTCATGGACTATGATTGGTGAGAATCTCTCTGGGTAAATGATTCAGGTTGTTACTCCCAGCAGTGTCTGAGTAGTGACTGACTGATAGAGTGCATGTGTGCACGAGGTTATTAGCGTGTGTGCATGTGTGGTGTGCTTCTGTACATGTGTATACAGACATATGTGTCGGCATGAATGTGCGTTTCTGTTTCTGTACACAGTTGTTAGTGTGTGTGTGTGTGTGTGTGTGTGTGTGTGTGTTTATGTGTTTGAATATATGCACAGGTATATATGCAGACCTATTCCCGTTTTCCACCTGATTGAAGCACGTGTATGTGTTGCTGCGGTGTGCTATGTGGAACTGAGACAATCATTCCCAAACTTCAGTTTCAATGTGTCACAGGTTAGTCATCAGCTGTGGAGGGGAAGGGTCTGTCATCATTTTGGATTCTGTCCCCCGAGGCTGATTCTCCACAGGGAACTCCCAACAAATGCTGCAATCCTGAGAATTCACAGGGACTGACTGTCCCTGGGATACAGCCCCGCACACACTGACTCTCCCTGGGGTACAGTCCACACACACTGATTCTCTTTGGGACACAGTCCCACTCACACTGACTCCCATGGAGGTCTCATTTGAAAGGCAACAGCTCTGAAAGCGTGGCACTCCTTCAGTACTACACTGAAGCATCAACCCAGATTTTTGCGTTAATCTCTGGCAGAGAATTCGAACCCTCATCCTTCTGTCTCAGAGATGAAGGTGCAATCCACAATAGGCCAGTGATCAGATACATTTCTCCCTATTTTCATTGGGCGAAGGGCTTCTTCAAATTAATTGGTAAATTGATAAATTGGTTTATTATTGTCACACGTACCGAGATACAGTCAAAAACTTTGTTTTGCATGCTATCCATACAGATCATTTCATTACATCAGTGCATTGAGGTAGTACAAGGGAAAACACTAACAGAATGCAGAATAAAGTGTTACAGTTACAGAGAAAGTGCAGTGCAGGCAGACAATAAGGTGCAAGGTCATAATGAGATAGATTGTGTGTTCAAGAGTCTATCTCATCATACTAGGGGATCATTCAATAGTCTTATAACAGCAGGATAAAAGCTGCCCTTGAGCTTGGTGGTACGTCCTTTCAGGCTTTTGTATCTTCTACCCCATGAGAGGGGTGAAAAGAGAGAATGTCCAGGCTGCGTGGGGTCTTTGATTATGTTGGCTGCTTTACCGAGACAGTAAGAAGTATAGACAGAGTCCACAGAGGGGAGGTTGGTTTCCATGATGTGCTGAGCTGTGTCCACAGCTCTCTGCAGTTTCTTGTGGTCACGGGCAGGGCAGTTGCCATACCAAGTTGTGATGCATCCAGATACGAAATTTTCTATGGTGCATCGATAAAAATTAGTGCGAGTCAAAGGGGACGAATTTCTTTAGCCTCCTGAGGAAATAGAGGTGTTGGTGAGCTTCCTGGGCTGTGGCATCTAAATGGGTGGACCAGGACAGATATTGGTGATGTTCTCTCCTAGGAACTTGAAGCTCTCAACCCTCTTGACCTCAGCACCACTGATGTAGACAGATGCATGCGCACTACCCTGCCCCCTCACTTCCTGAAGTCAATGACCAGCTCTTTTGTTTTGCTGATATTGAGGGAAAGGTTGTTGTCATGACACCATGTCACTAAGCTCTCTATCTCCTTCCTGTACTCCAACTTATTATTTGAGATATGGCCCACTATGGTGGTGTCATCTGCAAAATTGTAGATGGAGTTAGAGCAGAATCTGGCCACGCAGTCATGAGTGTACAAGCAGTAGGGTAGGGGGCTGAGCACACAGCCTTGTGGGGCACCAGTGTTGAGGATAATTGTGGTTGAGGATAGTTGCTGCCTATCCTCACTGATTGCGGTCTGTTGGTCAGGAAGTCAAGGGTCCAGTTACAAAGGGAGGTGTTAAGTCCCAGGACTCGGAGTCTGGTGACGAGTTTGCTTGAAATTATTATATTGAAGAGGGACGTGTAGTCAATAAACAATAGCCTAACGTAGGTGACTTTACTGTCCAGATGCTCCAGAAATGAGTGTAAGGCCAGGGAAATGGTATCTACCGTGACCCTGTTTCAGCAGTAGGTGGATTGCAGTGGGTCGAGGTTGTCTGGGAGGCTGGAGTTGATGCGTGCCATGACCAGCCTCTCGAAGCACTTCATGATGGTGGATGTGAGTGCCACTGAGCAGTAGTCATTAAGGCACGTAACCTTGTTTTTCTTTGTTACTGGGATGATAGTGGTCTTCTTAAAGCAGGTGGAAACCTCAGATTGAAGTAGGAAGAGGTTATAAATATCTGCAAATACCCCCGCCAGCTGATCTGTGCAGGATCTGAGGATACAGCCAGGGACTCCATCCGGACCAGATGCTTTCCGTGGGTTCACTCTCTGGAAGACTGATCTGATGTCTGCTACGGTGACTGTGGATACAGGCGCATTGGAGGCTGTCGGGGTGGGTGGTGACATTCCAATCCCCTTCATCAAAAATTCAATCTCAGACTGAGGACAAAATGTCTTATTTCAACATAATGTAATTGGTTGCTGAGAGCAATTTGATTTAATCGCTGGAACGGTCTGTGTTCCAGTGTAATCGGGCGAGTGAATGCAGAAGAGTGGTCAGTGGACCTAATTAGCTTGAACTACACATTTTCCCATTAACCCTCGCCTTCCCAGGGTCACCTGGGCTGGGTTACCCGCTGGTCGTCTCACTTCCCCACCAGCAGCCCGATGCAGTCCGCACTCTTAACAGCTGGGTCAACAGGAAGAGGCCAGACACCCCTTTCCGGGCCATGCCACCCCTAATGAAATCAAAAAGGCAGATCCTGATTTTATCAGATTAAAGGCAGGTTATTTTGAGGAACATCAGAGCAAGGATGATCCCTGGATACGTAGCGTTGGTGTGCATAGGGATTTGATTGATATTGCTTTCAATATGTATACTGGGGACAACAGTTATTGAAGCTAGTGGAGGTAAAATAGATCCTGTGTCTCCCTCTCTCCACTGTTATTTAAATGCACACTGGACATCTTGGGGTGTATATTCGAAAAGGAAGGGAATGACTTTCACCCTCACCAATTCCATCCACTCTCCTTAATCCAGTGACCCTAATACCTCTGCCTAAGAGCAGTTTATCAATCTCAGTTTTGGTATTTTCATGTCCTCAGTGGTAGTTGGAAGGGATGGAGAAAGCTCCAGATTTCTCCCACCCTTGGTGTGAAGGAGAACCTTCTGACACGAGCCTCTGAACTCTTGGTTTTCGTTCTAACGTTCTCATCCCTTGTCCTGGGCACCTCCCCGACCCCAAAGGGGGCATAGTTTCTCTCCGTATATACCCTACCAGTTCCTTTATCGTCTTAGGCACCTGTATTAGGCAACAGTTGTGCAGTGGGTAGAGCCGCTGCCTCACAGCACCAGAGACCCGGGTTCGATCCCAACCTCCAGTGTGTGGAGTTTGCACGTTCTTCCTGTGACTGCGTGGGTTTCCCCCGGGTGCTCCGGTTTCCTTCCACGTCCCAAGGAGGTGCAGGTTGGTAGGTTAATTGGCCGCTGTAAGTTGCCCCCAGTGTGTGGGTCAGGGGTGGAATCTGTGGGGGTTGGGGTTAATAGGGGATGGGGAGAATAGAATGGGATCTGTTTCTATGTATTAACACCCTGTGACCCCTAAATCTTCACCCCCATTCCCAATCTATGCAAACAGTCCTCACAATTTAACCCTTTGTGTCTCCCCATCTGGTGAATTCTGTCTGCCACCTCAGTTGTCATTTTAATGGAGGCAGTGGAAGCCGGACAGGCTGCTCGATTTTATTCCCCTCTGAAAGTGAAATCTGTGGATTGAGGCAAGTGATTGGTTTGTAACCCTCTGGCTTTCTGTCCAAGAGCTCCCCCTCCTTCCTACTCCCCCATTCCCACAAGGAGTAGAACACACACACACACACACACACACACACACACACGCGCACACACACACACACACACGCACACACACACACACACACACACAGATACACACACACACAGATAAGCACACAGACACACACACCCACTAGCTGCATACATACAGATAAACACACACACAAACAAAGCAATTTCTTTTGTTGACCTCAACCTGTGACTGCTTGTCCTGCTTCAATGAATTAATTAATATGCCCAGATGACTGTTTCCCTTCCCTTTTTTTAGCTGAGGCACATGATACTGGCCCTGTGCACACAATGTCCTCTTAGCTTGCATTCTCTGTCCCTGATGAACTGTTAACAATAAAAGCCAAGGGGTCTCTAACATTGGCTCCATTTCTCTGCGCACCTTGTAACAAGTGACATCAGGTCTTCTTCACTCCTGGACTTTGTGGTAAAACCTAATTAACCCATCAGTCTATATTTAGCAGAGAGAGGGGATCATTCCAACAGAGAGAGACCTTCATTTCATTGATGAAGCTTTATGCTAATAAAGTGGAAATTGCATCCCGTCAGACAGATCGTCATCCCAGGAGAGAGGTCCTCATCCCAGACAGAGGCAGTCTCACCCCATTAGAGGGGGATCTTCATTCGGAGAGGAGTTTTCTCCCATTAGAGGGGAGGTTTTGTTTCACTAAAGAGACCGACCTTGCTTTAGAGAGAGGCTTTCATTCTATTAGAGAAACCCCTCTCCCATTGGAGACAATTTTGTTCCATCAGATACAAGATGTTATCTTCCCGTCGGGAGAAGACCTGCTACAGGAGAACCTCAACCCCATCAGACATCCAGAAAAAGGAATCCACATCTCTTCGGGCCTTCCAGCTCTGTAGGGAGCAGGGAAGGACAGATAAAGACAGACTGAACAAGTAAGCAGGCAGCACAGCAAGATAGAGATCGTGACCAAATATTAGCAGGAAGCAAGGGAACAGAGAATGTGAGACACGCATGCATACAGACACATGGCGCACAGACACGCGTGTGCGTGCACACGCGCACACACACACACGCACAGAGCGCACAAACACACACACACACACACATACAGACAAGCGGCACACAGATACAAGTGGCACACAGATACACACACATGCTGATGCACACACAAACATGCGTACACATACACACACAAACACAGACACACAAATTAGTGACACAGATGCACCCATATCTACACACACTGGCGTACACACACACACACACAGAGCAAAGTAACAGAAACACAGGGACAGATGACACAGAAATACATTGCAAAGAGACCTTACTTTAGAAGAAGAATTTTGTATTTTGTATTGGCATGTAGACAACACGGTTCCAGCCTGTGTCTACATGCCAAGGATAAATAGAGCACACAGTCAAATGATTGCAAATTTACTGAAGGGTAAATGCTACACTACCTGCAACTGACAGCTGGGGTTACAAAGGCAACGCTGCAGAAAATGCAAAGCAAAGCCTACAGTTATGTCTCTTCCTAACCTCCAACCTCACATTGAAATGGACTTGCTTTTAGAATCAAAAAGGATGAGAACGTCACGTCCTCTGTGACCTTTGCTCTTGGTTTAATGATCAGCTCATAAGCCAAGGACTCAAAGAGCTTCCACAGCACAGTTGTGGGGCCGAACACAAACTGCCTTGCCTACTCCTTTTACAGTAAAGAGCAGCAAGCTATGCTGCTGTGGCTCAGTGCCTTAGTGATCTTGCTTCTGAGTTGGAAAATTGTGGGTTCAAGTCCCAGTCTAGAGACTTAAGCACAATATCTAAGCTGACTTGCTGGTGTTGTATCGAGTTCTGCATGGACAGATCTGCTTCTTTTGAATGACTCTTTAAACTGAGACACTGCATCCCTTCCCAGGTGAATGTTAAAAATTCAGTGTTGCTACTTCAAATATGAAGTCTTCAATCAACGTCAATAGAAAGAGAATTACTTCATCATTGCTTCTAGTGGGATCTTGCTATGTTTCCCATATTAAGTCAGTGAACACACATCAAAAAAACTTCATCAGGATGTTCAGCAATCAGAAAAGATGCCTCTCCTCCTGATCTACCCAGCCCCTCCTATCCCTGCCCCAACCCATCACCCTGTCTTTCCCCTCCAACACCCACTCCATTTGCTCGTCACCCCATGGGTCCCCTTCCCCCACTGCTCCCATCTGCCTTCCCTACCTCCCTCCCCTGATTCCATGCTCCTTTCCCACCTGATCCCACCATCCGCAGCCCTTTGTCACCCCCACCTATCACCTGCCAGCCTCTGTCGCTGTTCCCACCCTCCCCTCCCCACCTGGACCCACCTATCACCTGCCAGCTCTTGCTCCACCCCTTCACCCTTTTATACTGGCTGCCCCCCCTCTATCTTTCAGTCCAGATGAAGGGTCTCAACCCAAAATGTTGACTGTCCATTTCCCTCCACAGATGCCGACTGACCCACTCAGAGTCTCCAGCATCTTGTGTGTTGCTCCAGATTCCAGCATCTTGCATCTCCATATAACTGAAAGTCTCTTTCACAGAATGACAAAAGAGAATGGATTTCCAGCCTCACAGATTTGCTGCCATTTGTACAAATCTCCAGTTACATTTGAACGGAATTCTTCCATCGGAGACAGGGGATTGCCATTCCTGCCTCCTCTGCTGGCCTTGAGATCATCAGACTATCAAAGGAGGAACACTCACAAAGCAACGGCCAAAGTCTAATTTTGAGTGTTAAGTAAATAGCAGCGAGTTGCCGTTGTAGGTTTCTCAGTAACCATGGGACCACCAAAAGACCTCAAGCAGAGGAAGAGAAATAGATGTTCATCCCTTTGAGCCTACTCCACCATTTAATGGATTCATAGATGATCTAACTTTCCTCTCATCCATGTTCCTGTCCTTTCCTCAGAAGCCTTAATTCCCTTATCTGTCTATTTCAGCCTTCAATACATACAAGGATTCTGCCCTTACAGCTCCCCGTAGCAAGGAGTTCCAAAGATTCTCAACCCTCTCAGGGAAGAAATTCTTCCTCATCTCAGTTCTGGATTCTCCCTTGAGAGGAAACATTCTCTCAGCCTTTACCCGGTCTAACCCCTTAGAAATCCCTTGTGTTTCAATAAGTTTACCTCTCATTCTTGTAAACTCCATGGAGTGGAGTCTCAGCCTGTTTCACCTTTCCTCGTGGGACAACGCCTCCACACCCAGATGAACACACTAACCAGCACTGCTATAACGCTATACAAACACAGGTCCAATGTCAAGCTTGTGTTGATCTAATCCAGGGTTGGTGTATTGGTATTGGTCTGTCCTTGTCCAACCATGTAGACGCCACGGCCAAGAAAGCTCACCAGCACCTTTACTTCCTCAGGAGGCTAAAGAAATTTGGCATGTCCCAGTTGACCTTCACCAATTTTTATAGATGCACCACAGAATGGTGCACCATGCATCACGGCTTGGTATGGCAACTGCTCTGCCCGTGACCAGAAGAAACTGCAGAGAGTTGTGGACACAGCTCAGCACGTCACAGAAACCAGCCTCCCCTCCATGGACTCTGTCTACACCTCGTTGTCTTGGGAAAGCAGCCAACATAATCAAAGACCCTTCCCACCCTGGACATTCTCTTTTTTCCCCACCTCCCATCAGGCAGAAGATACAAAAGCCTGAAAGCATGTTCCACCAGGCTCAAGGGCAGCTTTTATCCTGCTGTTATAAGAGTATTGAGTGGTCCCCTAGTATGATGAGATAGACTCGAACACACAATCTATCTCATTATGACCTTGCACCTTATTGTCTGCCTGCACTGCACTTTCTCTGTAATTGTAGCACTTTATTCTGCATTCTGTTATTGTTTTCCCTTGAACTACCTCAATGCACTGTGTAATGAAATGATCTGTATGGATGGCATGCAAAACAAAGTTTTTGACTGTACCTCGGTACATGTGACAATAATAAACCAATTTACCAATTTTTATTTTCATATGTACCAAAATACAGTGAAAAGCTTCTATTTTGTGTGCCATCCAGACAGATCATGCCACACGTAATTACATCAAGGTAGTAAAAAGTAAACAGAATGCAGAGTATTCATGCTGGTCTCCGAATCTCCGGCATGGCAGGAAACAAACACTCAATGCAGACCTTGACCATTATTCTGGCTGGCTTGCCGGGAATCAGCTTTTATCTTGCACAGCCCTCTTAGTCAAATGGCCTACCCATCACACACACACACACACACACACACACACACACACACACACACACACACACACACACACACAGAGTTGACCCACAGCTTCCCCCCTCCCAATCTGGTTCTGGTTCCGTCTGCCACACACCTCTCCCCTCATGGTTCCTATTCTCACCTTTACTTCTCAGGGTCCAGCACTGGGAGCGCTTTGTGTCCCTGCCTCTCTCCCTCCTGCAGCCGTCTCCACCTCCACCCTCCCCTTCCCCTAATCAAGCTAATCCCACCTTCCCACACTGGGTCTGTGGCTCTGTTGGTCACAGCTCTCCAGGTAAATGTCCAAATTCTGCCTAACTGCGATGAGGCTCTCTCCTACTCCCAACCTGAAATGGATTCCACCCCTTACCACCCTTGCTCTTTGGTCCTTGTGACTCTCATAGTTTCCTACACCTGGGGTTGGAGGGGTTGGTTGGTAGAAATCTGGGACTCCCTTCCACAGAGGGCAATTGATGCCAGGTTAGTTGTTAAATTCGATCCGAGATCAATAGGTTTGATGAACCGAGGATATTTTGACAAAGGTGGTTAGGTGGAGTTAGATCACAGATCACCCAGGATCCCATTGCTTGGTTGAGATCAAGGAGCTGAATAGTAGCTCTGGCTCCACGTTACAATGAAGCAAAGATTGTAAAGACTGACAGCAGTGATTGGAGGGTTAATCCAAGCAATTAGTTAAACAGCACAGTGCGTGACTCTACCCTTCTCAGGAATGGTGGAGGGGGTGAGTTTCAATCAGCTAAGGTTTGATTTCTTTTAAATGTAAAGTATTTTAATCATTATAGCTGTGGCAGTCTGTCAGTGGGAGTTCCTCGGCACTCTCTCAGGGAGTGTGTTATTCACAGCTGCAGATGAATACTATCTCTCAGCTTCTTGAGGGCGTTTGTGCTGATCAGCATCCAGAACCCAAGTTTCTTCCAATAAATCCTTGGATTAAGATTAATGCAGCGTGTGGTGGGAGGTTGGGGGAGTTCTCTTCACAATTGTCTCCACAGAAATGGTTTTACATAATGGCTTCTCAATAATAACCCTCTCCATCCCCAGGACTGCTTCTCAACCAACATCACTAAGCAAAGCAGATGATTCTGTCACGCATCACATTAGTGTTTATGAGAGTCTGCTGTGCGGTATATTGGCAACCATATCTCCTGCCGTTTAAAAGTGGCCACGCTTCTAAACGTATCCCACTGTGAATATTTTACCAGAATTAGTTCCAGACAGGTGATGCATTTTCCTTTTCTGCGTTGTGAGCTGGGGGCTGTTCTGAATTTAAGGCAGGTTAAACAAGAGATTACACTTCAGAGGCCTGGATTAAAATCCAGTCCTGGCCTTTATATGGTGGACACTTTATATAGTGATTGTCTTCAATCAAGCAGTGATTCAGCCTGGTTCTTTGAGCCAGCATTATTATTTTTAACAAAATGTAAATTAGATGGGAAAATGTTGAGCTTAGTGGGATATTTTATTTTGTTTCCTGGAGCCACAGGTTCCACATACCATATGTTCTTGCAGCATAGAAGGAGGGTATTTGCCCTTCCAGTCCTCACTGGCTCACAGAGCAATTCCATTTCACTTCCAGGTGTTTCAGGGCTGTTAGTTAGACACACGAATATGCAAGGAGTGGAAGGACATGGATCATGTGCAGGCAGAAGAGATTTAGTTTAATTTGGCATCGTGTTCAGCACAGACATGGTGGGCCGAAGGGCCTGTTCCTGTGCTGTGCTGTTCTATGTTCTATTTTCCCCACATTCCGAAAAACTCTCTCCAGATTCTACTCCTCACCTACACATTAGGGGCAATTTACAGTGGACAATTAACTTTCCAAGCTGCATTTCTTTGGGATGTTGGAAGGAACAAGATCACCCAGGAGAAAGCCCATATATTCGCAGGGAGGACGTGTAAACGCCACACAGACAGCACTAGCAGGGTTGAATCCAGGTCTCTGGGGCTGTGAGGTAGCACCTGTACTAACTACGCCACAGTGCTGACCACTTGTCAAGGTCCCACGTGAACCTGGTTGCAGTGAACGTAACAACAGTTTGTCTTTGGTATAGCAGTGTGCGTCACAGAAGCATTATCAGGAAAGTCTCCTTCAAACAATAACCAAGAAAAAGTCGATGCTGAATTGCAGGATATTAGGCTGGAGAGGTTTTAAGGAATGTCTCTAAGGAGGAAAGCAGGTGGGGAAGAACTTCCAGAACTTAAGACCTCTGCAAATGAACACACAGCCAACAGTGGTGGAGCGATTAAACTCTGGGATGAGCAAGAGATCCGGGGTTGAAGCAGCCCAGAGATCTCGGAGTACTTTATGTAGGTAGGAGTGAAGAGGCCCAGCAAGGATTGGAAAATAGGTTTAAGCATTTTATAATCTAAATGTTGCTTAATAGGGAACCATTGTATTTTAGCGAGCCCAGCAGGGGTAAGTGAATGGGATTTGGGTGCGAGCTCGGAAGTGCAAGGTGAGGCAGATAGTTTTGAGCAGAATGTTAATGGAGGGTGTAAGCAGAGAGGAATGAGGTGGGAGTAAGAGGAATGAGATGACACGAAGGTTTGTGGTGGTGTGGACAGTGTAGAAGGTTGCTGTAGGTTCAACAGGACATAGGATGCAGAGCTGGGCTGAGAAGTGGCAGATGGAGTTCAACTGGGAAAAGTGTGAAGTGATTCACTTTGGAAGATCTAATTTGAAGGTAGAATACAAGGTTAATAGCAGGACTCTTAGCAGTATGGAGAAACAGAGGGATCTTGGGATCCACGCCCATAGATCCCTCAAGGTTGCTGTGCAGGTTGTTAAGAAGGTGTTTGGCATGTTGGCCTTCATTAGTCGGGGTATTGAATTCAAGAGCTATGAGGTAATGTTGCAGCTCTATGTTAGACCACACTTGGAGTATTGTGTTCCGTTCTGGTCACCTCATTATAGGAAGGATGTGGAAACTTTAGAGACGGTGCAGAGGAGATTTACCAGTATGCTGTCTGGATTGGAGAGCATGTCTTATGAGGATAGGTTGAGTGAGCTGGGCTTTTTCTCTTTGGAGAGAAGGAGGATGAGACGTGACCTGATAGAGGTGTAGAAGATGATAAGAGGCATAGATCGAGTGGACAGTCAGAGACTTTTTCTCAGGGAGAAAATGGCTAACACGAGGGGACATAATTTTAAGGTGATTGGAGGAAGGTGTAAGGGGGATGTCAGGGGTAATGTTTTTTACACAGAGAATGGTGGGTGCGTGGAACACACTACCGGTGGAGGTGGTGGAGGTAGATACATTATGGACATTTAAGAGACACTTGGATAGCCACACGAATGATAGAGAACTGGAGGGCTATGTGGGAGGGAAGGGTTAGATAGATCTTAGAGTAGAATAAAATGTCGTCACAACATTGTGGGCCGAAGAGCCTGTACTGTGCTGTAATGTTCTATGTTCTATGTCAAGTCTCGAGGGAACAGGTAGGGGCTTTGGTGATGTGAGTTGGGCAGGGCAGTGTTATGGAGATGGAAGTGGGTGGTCTTGGTGATGGCAGAGACATGTTGTCTGAAGCTCATGGAGCTGTACACTAGTAAAGGAGCACGACGGAAGTCAGAGCATCCTGGGTAGCACAATGACACAACTGGTAGAGCTGCTGCCTCACAGCTCCAGAGCACGTTCTCCCTGTGACTGTGTGCATTCTCCCGGGTGCTCTGGTTTCCTCCCACATCCCAAAAATGTACAGGTTAGTGGGTTAATTGGTTGCTGTATATTGCTCCTTTAGTGTGTAGGATCTTGGGGGAGTTGATGGAGATGTGGGGAGAATAGATTGCAGGGAAAATTAGCAGGGAATGAGATCGGTCTGTGAGGTGGCACAGACTCGATAGCTTGAGATAGCCTCCCGTCTTCAGGAGATGTGTTAATATATCATTACACCATGTCAAAAAAGTAAATTTCCCCCAGGGAATATAGCCCACTGGATCCCACACAGAAAGTGGTCCCATTCACTCAGTCACAGATGTTGTACTCAAGTAGGTATTCACGAATAGTGTCAGACCATTCAGTTTGGATATAATCATCCCGTGAATTTTATCACTGGGCTGACTTGATTGGCAGCCCTTGACAATTTAAGACTTTTCCTAGCCTGTCTCTGCAAAGTATTTCTCAGCTGGACTTGTTCAGATTGAGGAAGCGCCTCTCGAAGTGAGATGGATGGACCACAAAATCTCAGTGGATAGCCAGCAATGAAACGCCATGTAATATTCAGGGAGTGCGTGAATTGCATTGCAGTCAGGCAAAGCAGATGGAGCAGGATTTATTTTTTTGTCTGTGAAGGATTGTTAAACCAGGAACTGCTGCAAATTTACGGCCTGTCATTATTCTTCCCCCTTCTCCATTCGCATTCAAATCAGTTTGACAAGTTTTAGCCTGAACTGCAGTTTACTGTAGTGTTGGTTCCACTGCCTTCCTTTGTCAGAGAATATTAGATAATGGCATGTTTAAACAGAACTAACTGGAGGTTTTATTGTTTAATCACTGGGAGAGCTGTAATCTCTTTTATCCACTATTGGGATGTGGGCATTGTTGGTAAAACCAGCACTAATTGTCCAGCAGTAATTAACCCTGCAGTGAGTGGCATTTCATCAGGCAATGAAACGTCACCTGCCCCATTGCCATTGGTCTAGAGTCACGTGTCAGTTGGATGAAGACAGCAAGATATAAAGGAAACACACAAAACGCTGGAGGAGCTCAGCGGGTCGGGCTGCATCTATGGAGGGAGATGGACAATCAACGTTTTCGGTCGAGACCCTTCATCTGGACTGATAGAGTAGCAGATGAAGGGTCTCAACATATCTCCCCTTTGTCTTCCAGTCCAAATAAAGGGTCTCAACCTGAAATGTCGACTGTCCGTTTCCCTCCACAGATGCTGCCTGACCCGCTGAGTTCCTCCAGCAGATTATGTGTTGCTCCAGATTCCAGCTTCTGCAGTCTCTGGTGTCTCTGCACTTAAAGATTTGCTTTTAAATAACATCTCTAGCATTCTCTACCCCAGAAGGTTGAAGAGGCTGGATCATTGGGGGTGTTTAAAGAGAGAGTAGATACATTCTTGAAAGATCAGGGAATGGAGAGCTTTGGGGATCTGGCACAGAAGAGGAGATGAGATCTGGGGGCAGATCACCCATGGTCATATTGAATGTTAGGGCAGGCTTGGGGGGGGAGGTCGTGTATGAGTGGCCTACTCCTGTTCCTATTTTCTTACGTTCCTTCAGGATGTGCCAGTGAAATATATTTTGAAGTGTAATCAACACACACACATCTTTACACATCTAACAATGACTGTTGTTATGTGGGAAATGCAGTGGTGCAGAGGGCACAAGTGTAATGGCTAAGTTACTGGGCTAGAGGTTGGGCTGCTGGAATGTGTGATCCCATCCCACCCTGCCAACTGAGGAATTGAAATTCAAGTCATTAAACAAATCTAGAATCAAAAAGGAAATGCTTGTCTCAGTAACAGTAACCACAAACGTACAAGCGTTGTACAAACCTACCTGATTCACTTACTGCCCTACATCCTTCCTCACTCTGGTCCATATGTGACGATGGACCCACAAAGAGTTAACTCTTTACGGCCTCTTCAGTTCAGCGGAGAGTAGAGTTGGCCAATAATTGTGGTCTTGGGAGTGATCTCAACATCCTGTGAACGAATGAACAAACTGGTGGTCACTGTTTTTGGTGATGTTAGTTGATGGACAAACACTGGGCAAATATCTGGGGAAATCTCCCTTCCTCTTCTGTTAAATAATGCCAAAGGATCTTCAGAACCCAGCCACGAGAGCACAAGGGCTCTGCTTAACATTTCATCCAAAATGCCGCACTCTGATTCCAAGTAGTCAGATAGCAGATGACTGGAGTTTTACTGACTCGGCGTCTTCTATTTACACCGAGAGTGAACGAACGGGTCCTTAGCTTTCCTTAACCACCCTGACAGTGCAGTGAGAATGCAGGTCACGTTCTCAGGTGTTTGGAGTGTTGACCACTGAGTTCTGAGCCAGCTACACTGTTACCTGGCTGTTGGCTTGCTGCCACCTCCTTTGTGTTTAGAGAAAACTCCTGCTGACTTTCATCTGATTCCTGCTCTCCCCTCAGCATCGGACACAACGAGGTGATCGGAATGTGTCGTGTCGGGAACGCCACTGATGGCCCAGGTCGGGAGCACTGGAATGAAATGCTGGCAAATCCACGCAAGCCCATTGAGCAATGGCACCAACTGATTGAGGTGAGGATCTGACGTGGCGTCGGCCCCTCGAGCCTGACGTTATTGCCAATCTCAAAATCTATCTGCCTTTACATGTGCACTCTCCTAACCCCCTACAGGTGGACATGTAGGCGTGGGTGGAGTCAGGGAGTAACAGGAAGTGGACGGGGGTTATTGTTATATTCAGAAACAAAATTCTATCCATTCCCAGTTCAAAATTAGGAATTGACTCAACATCAACTCTGATTTATGAAAGAGGTTTCCAAATTTCTACCCCCCTCTGTGTGTAGGAGAGTTTTCTAACTTCAGTCCTGTAATCCTGCCTCTAATTTTTGGATGGTGCCCCTTTAGTTCTAATACCCCAAGCAGCGGAATTAGCTCAATATCTACTTCATCAGTTCTACTTAAATGGTAACAAGGCACCTAGAAAACAGTTCTAGGTCCAGGCAGAGTCCATGTGGATGGAAAACCATTTTGGCAAGTGTGTTGGAGTTTTTTGAGGTTGTAACCAGCAGACTAGATCAGAATCACTGACTTATATGACATGAAATTTGTCGTTTTGTGGCAGCAGTACAGTGCAAAGACATAAAATTACAATAAATTACAAAAATAAATAACCAGTGTAATAAAAAGGAATAACGAGGTAGTGTTCATGGGTTTGTGGACTGTTCAGGAATCTGATGGCGGAGGGGAAGAAGCTGTTCCTGAATCATTGAGTGTTGGTCTTCAGGCTCCTGTACCTCCTCCCCAATGGTAGTAATGAGAAGAGGGCATGTCCTGGATGGTGAGGGTCTTTGGTGATGGATGCTGCCTTCTTGAGGCACCGCCTCTTGAGGATGTCCTCGATGGTGGGGAGGGTTATGCCCATGATGGAGCTGGCTGAGTCTACAACCCTCTGCAGCCTCTTGCGATCCACAAGATAAAGGGAAACTGGTATTTGGACTTACAGAAGGCTTTCTAAGTAAGATGCCACAGAAGAGGTTATTAATCAAAGTTTGGATTGGGATTGTTTAATGGACAGAAAACAGAGTCAGGGTACACGTGTGTTTTTTTGGGGTTAGGAAGCTGTGACCAGCTGTTCACAATCATTTGGATGAGGAGATCAAGTGAAATATATCCAAGTTTGATAATGATGAGAAGCTGGCTGCCTGTGTGGGTTGTGAGGAGAAAGCAGAGAGGAACCAGGAGGATCTAGCAAGGGCATGGCAGATGGAATTTGATGTGGAAAAAATTGTGAGGTCATCCACTTTCATAGAGAAAATTAGAGAAATAGGATATTTTTTAAAAAAGCAAGAGATTGAAAGGCATTCAGAAGGATCTGGGTGTCCTTGTACATAAGCAATTGATTTGGTTGTACCTGATTGAGGCAGGTACAATGACAACTTTTAAAACACAGTTGGACTGGTACATGGATGGGAAAGGTTTAGAAAGATATGGGCCAAACACTGGCAAATGGGATTAGCTTGGATGGGCATTTTGGTCAGCATGGACCAGTTGGGCCGAAGGGCCTGTTTCACTGTGACTTTATGAATCTAATTAGGAAGGCAAACTACAGGCTGGGCTTTATTGAAAGTGATTTGTGAATAAAGACATCTTACTACAATTATATATAGCACTGGTGAGAAATGCCTGGAATATTGTGTACAGATCTGGTCTCCCTCCCTAAGAAAGGATATACTTGTGATAGTGGGAACATAATAAAGGATTACGCATATTGAGTCCTGGGATGGTGAGTGGTGGGTTATCCTGTGAGAAGAGATCAGACAGAACAGACTGATATCCTCTTGCATTTGAAGAATGAGATTGAAAACATGCACAGTTATTCAGGAGCTGGGCAGGGTAGATGCACAAGAGATGTTTCCCGCGGTTGGGATGTCTAGAATCAGAGGCCACAGTCTCAAAGTAAGGCCATTCAGGATTTAGACGAGAAAATACTGCTTCACCCAGAGGTGGTGAATCTTCAAAATTCCTTATCTAAGAAGCCTGTGCAAGCTCAGTGGCTGAGTCTATCCAAGACAAGGCCCAATATATTTTTGGGTATTAAGGGAATCAAGGAATATGGGTTAGTATAAGTAAGTGGCACTAAGGTGACCAAGCAGCCATGATGTTACTGAATGGTGGAGGAGTACGAGGGGCCAAATGGCCACTCCTTCTGTTTCTATGTTCTGTTTTTATGTTCTTAGTACCTTGAAAACTTCAGTCAAATTACCCATCACGCAGCAAGCTTCTCCGTTATCTTTTCTTGGTGGATGAGTGGATTCACTTGCAGTCTCAAGTCTTGGATGGGACTGACCTTCTCAAAGTTAAGAAGAAAGAGAGCATTTGAAACAAGGTCCCACAGAGCAGGCTGATGGACAAGCCCAAATGATATGTTGGATTCAAAATTGGCTCAAAGGCAATTGGTTGGTGTGTATCGTATGCTGGATACCTTGATCTTTGCGGTTCATATCTCATTTGGATTTAAGCGTGGGAGCCACAATTAAGGAGCTTGCAGATGATACAAATATCCCCCTTGGGGTTTACAGGCAGAAAGCTGGACAATACATGTTCTCTAAAGTTGATGAGTCTGTGAAGCAAGAAGCCTTAATAATTAGTCTTTTAATTTTCCACTCCTAGTTCCCCTCACTACCCTTTACCCTTTTGTTTTCCAGGAAAAGGTGATGAACAGTTACATGTCCAAGAGTTACGCCACTGGCACAGGTGCCACCAAGCCAGTGAGCATCGTGGTGGAGAGTCCTCACTCAGACTGAGAATCCCACTCCACGTTGTAGAATGTGAGTGCACCCCGGTCTTCCACGGGGAGGGCTGTGAACTTGGTGTGAGAACCATTAGAAACAACACCCTTCATATACTGTTTTGGCTAATTAACAGCAGGGATTGTGCAAATCAACAAAAAAACTGCAGGTGCTGGAAATTTGAAATAAAAACAGAAAATGCTGTAAACGCTCAGCAGGTCTGTAGAGAGGGAATGAGTTAACATTTCAGGTTGAAGACCCTTTATCAGCAGAGGAAAGGACAGAAAGCCAGTTAGTCTAGACAGCAGAAAAGGTCGAGGTGGATCAAAAGGGAATATCTGCAAAAGGGTGATGTGGCCATTGAATGGAGAGCTGGACTCTATTGAGTTGAGTGACAGAGAGAAAGAGAATGGAGGTATGTACCAAGAGAAGAGGTAAACCAGTAAATCAGTTTATTATTGTCACATATACCAAGGTACAGTGTAAAACTTTGTTTTGCATGCCGTCCATTACAGATCATTTCATTACAACACTGCATTGAGATAGTACAGGGGAAAACAATACAGAATGCTGTATAAAGTGTTACAGTTACAGAGAAAGTGCAGTGCAGGCAGACAATAAGGTGCAAGGCCATAACGAGGCAGATTACAGGGTCTACCGGGGGATAAAGACCATGATAATGTCAGAGAGCACCAGTGGGAGATTCAAAGTAACAGAAGGTGTAGTGATAAAGTCAAGGAGAGCTCTTCAGACAGGGCAAAGGGCAAGTGTCCCCAATATGTTTCATATGACAAATAAGAGATCAGTAATTTAATGATCTTCAACATCACCTGTTCTGTCTCCCTCTCCCTCACAGGGCCATGAGAAGACAACAGTGCTATTTTTCTTTTCTTCAGTTTGTCAATTCTTCACCACAAAAGAGAGAGCGAGAGAGAATGGGAAGAAAGGGGAAGAGGGATTGAACCGCTTCCCCCACCAGCCTGATGAGAAACCGACGGCTTGGTCGAGCGAGCAAGAGGGAGGTGGACATTGAGGGCAAGACTCGCAGGTTGACCCACGGTTCATGTCACTTGCGTCCGCGCATTTGAGGGGAGCCTCGGTCTGAGATAAGGCCCTTCCACTAATGACTCACGAGAGGCACTTTAGCCAGAGCCAAGGGGAAGGTTTAAAGAGAAACGTCAAGGGAAGCGATTCTTGGCAGCAAAAAGAAATTTCATTTCAAAAGCATGTTTCACCATGTTGTGGATGTGTGCCTAGGATGCATCATATGTCAGTGGGAAACTATCACTGTATCCTGATCCCCTTTCCCTTACTCCCACTGAGCCAACTTCTCCTGAAAATTCCCACTTGCTGGAGATGGCCCCTGGATTTGATTTCCCAAATCCAATTTCAGAAGAACTTTTTTTGAGTGTTTCAAATGCCTCAAGACTTGTCAGACTGTCTGTTATGCCAGGTTTCAGACCTGGAGGTGGGAGGAATTGGGAGGGATGCAAGGTTTAACCTGTACGGCCCCTCAGTAAACTGACCGGATCGGGAGAGCCAGTGGTTTCACACATCCACCCAGCCGACTTTTGCTCTCATTTCAAGCCACAGGTGAGTGCCGCAGGGCAGGGGGTGTAAGAGCAGCGATCTGCCCAATCCCATGCCGGTTCTCCCTCAACAAGAGAGGTTAAACTTACGGCTGACTCTGCACGAGGGCGAGGAGGTTTCCCATCTCTCCCTGCCCAAGGTCCACCCTGCTGCCTTGGTCTTTTGTTCAGGGCCTTTTGGATGAACATAGATGTTTAATCAGCTGTCCAGCTGATTTTTCGGACCAGACACCGGGCGGACAACGTTTTGTAAATAGGGTTGTGTTTGTGTGCCTCACATCCATGGTGAGGTTTGTTGACTTTGATGAACTGTTGCCAAAGGGGGAGCAAAGTTAAGGGTCCATTTTATGCATCTGGGGGTTCACCTCCTAGACAGAGACCTTCTTTACTCTAAACCTAAACTGGGACTGAATTGTCTCATGCAAACCATCACTGGATCTCCACCCGTCTCTGATGTTGACAGCTCACATCCAATGGGATAAAGTGTTCCTCTCTCCTGTCTCACCCCATGCATTCATGGGGACATAGTCATAGGAGGAGTCCCTTGATTCTATTCCTTCATTCAACTGGTTGTGAAATTATGCATGGAGTATGCATCTTGTCCCAGGCTGAACCTCCTTCAACTGGTGAAGCCGGGGCAACTTGGAACCACTGAGAAGTATGGTGGCATTCCAGAGGAAATGGAAATTCAGAAACAGACCCTGTCCATTTCAGAATATCTTCTGCAATAGTCCAATCAAGCACCCACTTCTGTAATCAGGAGACAAACTGCACAGTCACCTACAGGTCAGTCCTAGTGTAGGTAGCAATGTGTTTGGCTCTGAGACAGGAGATTATGTGCTCAGGTCCCACACCTGTAATGGCTCTGAATGATGTCAGTGCGGGGGATGGATCACTCTCGCTGTGCCCTATCATTCTACATCGTGCACGAGATTATAAATCCAGCGGGGAAGGAGCCCTTTACCTGCGAGTGATAGCATTAAAACTGCGGCACAGTACTGTCCACTAACTGTCCTCTCCCTCTGAAACTCAGGACCGTTGATGCTGATGAGATGAATTTTGGAAACAAGGCACTGACTCAAGGATAAATTGTTCCGTTCTCTCTAGAATAAGGGGTTGGGCATTGAGGAGGTTAGGAGTCTTCTGATTTCTTTTCCCTAAAAAGCCAAGGATGTTTTCAGGGAATGGGATGTATACGTAGAACAGCATCTCTGTCCACCCCCACCCCCAGTCCCAAACTGCTGCTTAATTCATACCACAGTCAAGCTGAAGTTGGTATCTAGGGAACAATGGGCATGTCTCAACCATCCTTTCCAGAATATTCTAAAGGCCCTCCATTCACAGGAAACGTTTTCATCAAATCAGATCTGAAAATGCCATAAATATTGTCTGTGTAATTATATCAGTAGGGTTGATATGAGATGTTGGGAAACTGAGGGGTCGAGGTAGAGCTAGTGTACTTGTTAGTTGAGCTTGTCATTGGGTAAGGTGCTTAGATGGTCAAAATGGATTCAAAGGGAGTATAAACCATGTTTCAGCTGAATGGTGGAGAGCTGTTGAGGAACTGAACTACCTCCTCCTTTTCCCGAGGGCATGTGCAGATATAAACTGTACAGGGAGAGCCCACCTGGATTTGTAAAGAGTAAGTAGTGTGTTTGATGAGGTCCCTCACAGTAGGTTGATCAGGAAGATTAAGATGCTTGGGATCCACGGTAATTGGCTTGCCCATAGAAGACAGAGGGTAGTGGTGAAAGGGTGTTGATCTGGCTGGAGGTCTGTGACCAGTGGTGTTCTGCAGGGATCAGTACTAGTATCTCGGTTTGTGATATGTGGAAATGATTTGGATGAAAGTGTAGATGGATGGGTTAATAAGTTTGCAGATGACACAAAGATTGGTGGTGTTGTGGACAGTGTAGAGAGCTGTCAAAGGATACAGCAGGATATAGATCAGTTACAGATATGGACAGAGAAATGTCAGATGGAGTTTAATCCAAGCAAGTGTAAAGTGTTGAACTTTGGGAGGTTAAATGTAAGGGGAAAGTATACACTTAATGGCAGGATCCTTAACAGCATTGATGTACAGAGGGATCTTGGGGTCCAAGTCCAAAGTTTCCTGATAGTGACAACGCAGGTAGATAGGGTGGTAAAGAAGGCATACAGCGTGCTTTTCTTCATTGGTCAGGTATTGAGTATAAGACTCAGGAAGTCACACTGCAGCTGTATAAAACTTTTGTTAGGACGTACTTAGAGTATTGTGTGTAGTTCTGGTCATCCCATTAAAGGAAGGATGTGTAGAATTTGGAAAGGGTACAGAAGAGGTTTACCAGGATGCTGCCTGGATTAGAGGGAATGAGCTATAAGGAGAGGATAGACAAACTTGGGTTGTTTTCTCTGGAGTGTCGGAGGCTGAGGGGAGACCTGATAGAATTTTATAAAATTATGAGAGGCATAGATAAGGTAGACAGTTGGAATCTTTTTCCCAGGGTAGAAATGTCAAATACTAGGGGATAGGCATTTAAAGCAAGAGGGGGAGAGTTTAAAGGAGATATGTGGGGCAAGTTTTTTTACACAAAGAGTGGTGGGTGCCTGGAACGGGCTGCCAGGGGTGGGGGTGGATATGATAGTGGTGTTTAAGAGGCTTTTAGATAGACACATAAATGTGCAGGAAATGGAGGGATGTGGACCATGTGCAGGCAGAAGAGATTTAGTTTAATTTGGCATCGTGTTCGGCGCAGATATTGTGGGCCGAAGGGCCTGTTCCTGTGCCGTACTGTTCTGTGTTCGATGCTCTAATAAGCCCAGATACATTTTACTGAGGGGGTAACATGGATATCGGATGATCAGTGAATGATGTTTATATGAACTTCCAGAAAGCATGCATTAAAGTCCCAAACCAGAGGCTTAACAAAAATGAGGGTTCATGGAATTGGAGCTAAACTATTTGCACAGACAGGCAATTGGTTAACGTGCAGGGTAAGAGAGGTTTGGGATAAAGAGAATGAATCAAGACACAAGAAACTACAGATGCTGGAATCTGGAGCAAAAAAAACAAATTGCTGGAGGAACTCAGCGGGTCAGGCAACTTCTGTGGGGAGAAATGGACAGTACATTTCCCTCCACGGATACTGCCTGATCTGCTGAGTTCCTCCAGCAGTTTGTTTTTCACAGGAGAATGAATCGTATCGGCAGAATGTATCCTCTGGTGTCCTCAGGGATCTACACTGAAGCCCTAGCTCTCCCCTAGACGTACGACTGGTGTAGGGCAAGGGGTAAGTCCCAGTTTGCTGGTGGTACTTTGGTGGCACGGAAACTCACAAGGGCGCACTGCAAGGTTAAGGGAATGCAGACAGGTAATTTTTCAGTGTGAGCAGGTGTGTATTCGCTCATTGTGGCAGGAAGGAAAATAGATCAAAGCATTTGCTAAATGTTGAGAAAGTGGGAACTCTGAAGGAGCAGGGAAATTTAAAAGTGCTGATATCACTGAAACCTATCAGAAGGACACAGATTACGATGGCTGGGCTGTGTGATGTGTCTAGCTGCCTGATACTGAGGTGAGACGGATTGCATTATGTTGACAGGTGCACAGCCAAGACTTTCGTTCTCTCGAATAAGGAAGATTGAGGGATGATCTGATTAACTTGCTTAATAGGATTAAAGGATTTGCTGGGGGAGGTGGAGAGACGGCTCTTCCAGAACAACAGGGCATAACCTTATAATTGCTGCCAAGCTGCTGGGAACCAACGTTGAGAAAGACCAGAGAAGTCCGACTGCCCCGGTTGACCAGGGTCAACTGAGGATTGTCAGGCCGAGGAGCTTATTCGTTAAGGGTTAGGCAATCAAAGTAAAGAACTGGAGCTAAAATAAAAATCAGCCATTGAATCGTGGCATAGACTCAAGAGGCTGGGAGGCCTTCTCCTGTGGGAAGATATTGAACGGTTTGGAAGAAACATTGATGGAATTCTCTACCTCAGAGATCAGTGGATTCTCAGCCAATGGGTACATTTAAGGTCCAGACCGACAGATTAACCCAGGAAATTTCATGACACTCAAGGCCATTCAGCCCATGATGTCAAAACAAGAAAAAGTGCTGGAGGAATTTAGTGGGTCAGGCAGCATCTGTGGAGGGAAATGGACAGTCCACGTTTCTGGACTCTTTTAAAAATAGAATTCAGTAGGGCAGGAACAGGCAGAAAAGATGGCCTAGTGGGGCAGGTAGGTTTGTGAATCTTGGGTAGGAGGTAGAGACAGGCAGTGCAGGGTTGGAGAACAGTGAGGTTGGAGGCTGTGGAGGGGAGATCTCCGGAGGTGATGAGGTCGATGATGGTGCGGGAGACAGTGGCCTGATGAACCTCAGTGGGGTCCTGGGCCGGGGTAGGTATGAGGAGGTCACCAAGGGCTACTATCTGGCCTCTGCCAGGTAGAGGTCAGCCCACCAGAATACAAAGTCCAGATGAAGGGTCTTGACCTGAAACATCGACTGTCCACTTCCCTCCACAGATGCTGCCCGACCCACTGAGTTCCTCCAGAACTTTGTGTGTTGCTCCAGATCCCAGCATCTGCAGTCTCTTGTGTCAAAGCAGAGCCTCCCAGCCCAATCCCATTCCCAGCCTTGGGTCTGAGCTCTGCAGGGCTCAGCCCTTCGAGTACACATCCCAGTGGGGTTTAAATGTGATGTTTCTGACTCCACCACCCCTCTAGATTGTGAGTCTCCAGTGAAAACACCTCCTCACCTCCCCCAATTAAAGCCATTCTCCCTTTACTAAGGGATGTAGATCCTTCCAATTTACTCTCTCTAGGCTCCTCTTAACTTTATTCACCTCTGTTCACCTCAATTCAAAATGAGGGGCAAGTTTTTTTTACGCAGAGAGTGGTGGATGCCTGGAATGGGTTACCAGGGGTAGTAGTAGAAGTAGACAGTTTGATGGAGTTTAAGAGGCTTTTAGACAGACACATGAATATGAAGGGAATGGGGAAATGTGGATGATACACAGGAAGAGGACATTTAGTATAAATTAGCATCAAGATCGGCACAACATGTAGGCTGAATGGCCTGTCCAGTGCTGGACTGTTCTATATTCTATGTAAACCTCCTCTTATCCAAACCAAAACAGTCCTCGTCTGTCCAAACTTCCCTCTTGAGCTGCAAATTTCCATTCCTGCATCATCCCCTCTGCTCCCTCTCCAGTGCACCTTTCCCATTTTGTTGTGACCAGGTTGTTGGACAATGACACAGTCGGAGGACAGAGGGATCAGATGGACTTACAGGTCCAGCCACTGGATAACAGACAGGCTTGAGGGGTTTCCTGCTCTTGGCAAATGAGGCGATTTTTCTTGTGGAACCTATCCAAGCTCACTTGTTCAGTTTTCAGGAACCCACATTTGATCCATAGAGTCATACAGCACAGAAACAGGCCCTTTGGCCCAACTTGTTCCTGCCAACAAAGTTGTCTACTTGATCTAGTCCCATTGGTCAGTGCTTGGCCCATATCCCTCTAGTCTTTTCCTATCCATATACCTATCTAAATGTCTTTTAAATGTTGTAATGGTACCCACCTCTACCACTTCCTCTGACGGCTTGTTCCATACACCCACCACTCTCTGAGAAAAATTTGCCCCTCAGGTCCCCTTTAAATCTTTTCCTTCTCACCTTAAACTTATGACCTCCAGTTTTAGACTCCTCTACCCTCAGAAAAAGACTATGACCATCTACCTTATCTCTGCCCCTCGTGAATTTATAAACCTCTATGAGGTCACCCCTCAGCTTCATGAAAAAAATTCCAGCCTATCCAGCCTCTCCTTGTAACTCCAGCCCTCCAAGTCCCAATGGCATCCTCTTGGTTCTTTTCTGCCCCCTCTCCAGCTTAAGGACATCCTTCCTGTAGCTGGACGACCAGAACTGCACACAATACTCCAAGCATGGTCTCACTTGTACAGATGTAACATGACATCCCAACTCCTGTACTCAATGCCCTTACCAATGAAGGCCAGCGTGCCAAATGCCTTCTTCAGCACCCTGTCTACCTGTGTCTCCACTTTTAGGGAACTATGTACCTGCACCCCTAGGTCTCTCTGATCTGTTCAAGGTCTTGGCACAGTAACAACTGGCCAATACCAGATGTCTATAGCTTGTTTTATCTCTGATTTTAATTAAGAAACCAAAGAAGACACCTAGGTGTAGAAACTAGGATAGAAGATGAGATAAGTCAGTAGGAAGTTAGCAGATGAAACCACTTTGGCCTTCAAGAGAGCATGAAACTTACATTTACATCACATCTTTCATGGCCTCAGAGAATAGCAGTCACTTTACAGTCAATGATGTATAGTCACAGTTGTAATGTGGGAAAAGCAGCTGCTAATTTGTGCATAGCAATCTCCTACAAACAGCAATTCTTCCAGACTCATAATGTCAACCACCAAGGATGAAGGTCACACACCGTCCTGAGTTGGAAATATATCACCATTCCTTCACTGTCACTGGGTCTAAATCCTGCATCTCCCTCCCCAGCAGCACTGTGGGAGCACCCTCACCTGTAGGACTTCAGAGGTTCAAGATGGTCACTCACCTTCTCAAGGGCCATGAAAGATGGGCAATAAATGTTGGTCTTGCCCAGACCGCAGAAATGAATAATTTAAAAAAAATTAGCAATGATCTGTTGACTGAGAGATAAACATTGGCCAGGATGTTGGTGAGATCTCCCCGGTGAAAGTACAAAGGAGGACTGGTGATCATAAGGAAGGTCTCTGCGGTCCTGGGGAAGATCAGGATAGGGGGAGCAGATGGCGTAGTTCTTAATTTCGATGCAATGCAGACCTAGGAGTAAACGTGTGAGGTGACACCTTGACATAACTGTAGCTGTTGGAGCAATGGCAGAGCTGTGACTGAAGAAACAACAGAGGCAAGAACGGCTGCATGAGGGAGTGGGGGCTGGAGGAGAGGGATTGCTTCCACTTGCGTCCTGGGTTGGTATACCCGAGTGTCAGCTGTGGCTCACCTGACTCTAGCCACTAAAGGTGCTGTGTTCAAATCCAGCTCCAGGCACTGATTGCAGAATTGGGGAGTGGTCAAACTATGAAGGTCTGTTTGCTCACCATGGTAATAGAACCTGTGATTCCCCATTACGAAGAAGAAGAGGGCAGTCTTTCTCATATCCTGACCAATACTTACCCCTTAACATTATTGAACTAGCTTATCTGGTCATTCATTAGTAACTAATCTTGGGATCTAGCAGCACCAGTGATGGACTGCTGCATTCCCCTGTGGTATGGTAGTGACCATGGATAAATCAAGAGCACTTTGAGTTGCCCTGAAATCTGCTATGTAAATGCAAGTCTTTGTTTTTGCATAGCTCATGGAGATACAGCCTTTAAAGTCTGGGCAACTGCAGAATAATTGGACAATTGGAAGGGCAACGAGCTGCTGACGGGGTATTGAGAGACACATCATCATCTGTTGTAAACTGGAACCATCAAACCCAGCGACAGAAATCCAGGCCACCCATTGGTGTCTCTGTTTTATTTGGATTCTGTTGCCGTGAGATTCGCCTGATTTTACTAACGGGTTGGGACGAGGGTGGGAAACCAAGTTTGTCCTTCTCCATTTTTGCATGTGGTGTCTTGTCAAGTGGCATGCAGAGGCAAAGAATTATTTGTTTCTTTAACACAGAGAGACAATAAAAAAGGGGAAGCGGGGCAGAAAAAAAAGTCAAAACCAATCTTGTAAGTTGAATCCATCCATAGTGACTGTTTGTGGGACGTTTTCCAGTGTGTGTCAAATATACGTGTCCAAAAATCCACACACAAGCACACACACAAACACACAGAATCACACACATACACATATACACTCAAAGCCATAAATGCAGAAGAAATAAGTGTAATTATTTTCTCTTTTATTGGAACTGGTTGTGTTAATTCCGCGCACACTGTGGCTGAACTGTTAAATAAAACATTCATGACTTATGTTGATGTCTCTACCTCTCTCTCGCTAAGGCTATGCATTGTACGTAAGTGTGGGTAAGACTCTACCCTGTACAGACCATTCACCTTCACGTCCTTCGCTTGTGAATCCATCGGTATCATTTATCGCATCCAGTGCTCCCGGTGAGGCCTCCTCTACAGTGGTGAGACCCGACGCAGGTTGGGGGATCGCTTCGTCGAGCACCTTCGCTCCGTCTGCTGTACCAACCGGGATTTTAATTCTACTTCCCATTCCCACTCCGACATGTCTGTCCACGGCCTCCTCCGCCGATGGGTTGGGGCTAGATGCAGATTAGAGGAACAGCACCTCGCATTCCACCTTGGTAGTCTCCAACCTGACGGCATGAACACTGATTTCTCTTACTTCCGGTAAACACTCCCCTGTCCCTTTTTTTTAAATTCCTGATCCCACCGGCCCCCATCACCCCATCTCTTTCCCCTCCCCAAACCTCTCCATCTGCCTATCACCCACACACTCCTCCCACCGTTTCCCCTCCCCACCTCCTTCCCTTTATTCCAGGCTCCACCGTCCTCTCCCATCAGATTCCATCTTCCTCAGCCCTTTGTCACTTCCATCCATCTCCTCCCAGCTTCTGACATCATTCCCCCCTCCCCCCCTCACCTGCCTATCACCCCCCCTCACCTGGATCCACCTATCAGCTGCCAGCCCTTGCTTCACCCCTCCCTCCCCACACCCTTTTATACTGGCCACCTCCCCTCTACCTTTCAGCCCAGATGAAGGGTCTCGACCTGAAACGTCGACTGTCCATCTCCCTCCACAGATGCTGCCTGACCCACTGAGTTGCTCCAGCATCTTGTGTGTTGCAAACCATTCACCTGTCTGGTCTGTGCTGAGGGAGATCATCTCTGCTGAGTCTGATTGAGATTCCCTGGCTGGAGAATGGGGAGGTAGGAGAGGATTGTGAGAGAGGGGTTGGGCACTGGAGTTCAGAGATGGTTTCCATTCTCAGAGGGTTCCTGAGCTTGTGCACTTTCAACAGAGTCACATCTTCTACAAGAGTGCAGAAGGCGGGAACTTGAGCAAAAAAGAATTGTTGGAAGGAGATCCCATTCTAAGATTTCTAAGATATGCTTCACTATCAACATTCTCCTTAACAGAGGTCTTAGTTTTAAATTAATTGGTAGAAGTGTCAAAGGTGATTGGAGAAAAAAATTCTTTCAATCAACGAATGAGGGGTTTCAGAACTCATTGAAGGGGTGTGGGATGCAGAAACCCTCCCTGCATTTAAAATAAATGTACCTTGATGAGTACAAAATCTGCAGGCGATGGACTGGGAGGTGCTGTAAATGTCTTCACTACTCTTCCTGGTAGCTCACTAGTGAACCTTACACTCCATCCCCTTACAATGAAGCCGATGGTTCCAGTTACCTTCCTGATTGCTCACTCTGGGGGTTTAAATCAGGAGGGATTAGACAAAGTGGGTTGTCTTCTCTGGAGTGTGGAACTTTCAGAGGTGGTTTGACTGAAGATTTCAAGCTCTCAGGGGAACGAGGGTGGGTGGAGATGGGTGGGGAGTCTAAACCAAGGAGGACATGTAAAAACCAGAACCAGGCCTTTCAGGAATGCATGAGTGTTGGACTTTTGAAACTCTCTTCCACAGATGGTGGGTGATGCTGGGATAATTGTTCATTTTAACTCTGAGACCGGTAGATTTTTGGAGTCAGAGAGTCAGACAACACCAAAACAGGCACTTCAGCCCACTATGTTCATACTGACTATCACGTTTGCACCTGAGCTGGAGGAGGACTAGTATCCTTGCAAGAAGGTTTGCTAGTGTTGCTTGGCAGGGATCAAACTAGAGGTGCAGGGGGGTGGGAACCAGAGGGGCAGGGCAGCAAGTGGAGGGGCTGTGGGGAAAGCAGCTGTTAGGCCTACAAGCAGAAACAGAAATCGGCAGGTTGATGAGCATGGTGGGGAAAATAAATATATTTATTTATTAGTCACACGTACATCAAAACACACAGTGAAATGTGTCTTTTTGTTAACACGTCTTGATGTTTTGAGATGCGTCTATTTCAATGCGAGGAGTATTGTCGGTGAGGCAGATGAACTTAGAGCACGGATCGGCACATGGAATTATGATGTTGTAGCCGTCAGTGAGACTTGGTCACAGGAGGGGCAGGGCTAGCAGCTCAGTGTTCTGGGGTTCCAATGTTTTAAACATGATAGAAAGGGAGGTATTAAAGGGGAAGGGGTGGCATTACTCACAAGGAAAAATGTCACAGCAGTGCTCAGAGAGGACATACTGGAGGGCTCACCTACTGAGGCAATATGGGTGGAACTGAGGAATAAGAAAACAATCATCCCATTAATGGGACTATATTATTGACCTCCCAATAGTCCACTGGATTTAAGCCTTCATAAATCAGGGCACTGATTACAGGAGTTGGGATGTTATGTTTAAGTTGTAGAAGACATTGGTGAGGCCGAATTTAGAGTATTGTGTGCAGTTCTGGTCGCCTACCTACAGGAAAGATATCAATAAGCTTGAAAGAGTGCAGAGAAAATTTATAAGGATGTTGCCGGGACTTCAGGACCTGAGTTATAGGGAAAGGTTGAATAGGTTAGGACTTTATTCACTGGATCCCAGGGGAATGAGGTGAGATACAAAATTTTTTATAGAGGTATACAAAATTATGACGGGTATAGATAGGGTGAATGCATGCAGGCTTTTTCCCCTCAGGTTGTGTGAGACTAGAACGAGAGGACATAAGTTTCAGGTGAAGGGTGAAATATTTAAGGGAAATCAGAGGGGCAACTTCTTCACGGAAGGTGGTGCGAGTGTGGAACGAGCTGCCAGCGGAAGTGGTGGATGTGGGTTCAATTGTAACATTTAGGAGAGGTTTGGATGGGTACATGGATGGGAGGGGTTTGGAGGGATATGATCTTGGTGCAGGTAGATGGGACTAGGCAGAAGATCAGGTCAGCATGGACTAGATGGGCCGAAGGGCCTGTTTCTATACCGTAGTGCTCTATGACTCTAAGTACCCATCAATACTAATCCTATTTAACAGCACTTGGTCCATAGCTTTCCCTGCCTTGTCAATTCAAGTGCTCATCCCAATACCTTTTAATGTTGTGGGAGTATCTTCCTCCATCAGCTTCCTCTTAGATCTCTCCATTACAGTCCAGCTTTCCTGTAGTCATGGAGTCATACAGGACTGAAACAGGCCCTTCAGCTCAACTGGTCCATGGCATCCAAGATACCCATCAAAGCTAGTTCCATTTGTCCATGTTTGGCCCATGTCCCTATAAACCCGTGTACCTGTCCAAGTGCCTTTTAAACATCATTAATGTACCTGCCTCAATCACTTCCTCTGGCAGCTCGGTCAATATACGGACCACCCTCTGGGTGAAAAAGTGGCCTCTCAAGTTCCTATTGAATCTCTCCCCTCTCACCTTAAACCTATGTCCTCTAGTTCTTGATTCCCCAGCCCTGGGAAAAAGACTGTGTGCATTCACCCTGTCTATGCCCCTCATGATTTTATACACCTCTATAAGGTCACCCCTCAGTCTCCTACACTCCAATGAATAAAGACCTAGCCTGCTCAACCTCTCTCCATAACTTAAGTCCCTCGAGTCCTGGCAACAGCCTCATAAATCTCCTCTGCACTCTTTCCAGCTTAATGGCATCTTTCCTACAGCAGGGTGACCAAAACTGAACACAATATTCCAAATACAGCCTCACCAACGTCTTGTACAACTGCAACATAACATCCCAACTTCTATACTCAATGCCCCTACTACGTAGTGTGGTGACCAGAACTGTACACAAGTGTTCTCGTTGAGATTGACTGGTTACATCATGGTCTGGGATGGCAATTCGAATGCACAAGAATGTAGGAAGTTGCAGAGAGTAGTGGACTCAGCCCAATACATCACGGGCACATTCCTCCCCACCATCGGTAGTATCTGCAGGAGGCGCTGCCTCAAGAAGGCAACATCCATCATCAAAGATCCCGACCATCTGGGCCGTGCCGTCTTCTCGCGGCTACCATCGGGCAGGAGGTACAGAAGCCTGAAGTCCCACACCACCGGGTTCAGGAACAGCTACTTCCCTTCAACCGTTCGGTTGTTGAAACAACCGGCACAACCCTAATCACTACAGTTTAGCAACACTGTGACCACTTTGATCATCTTGCACTGAAATGGACTTTTTTGGTCTAATTGTGTTCTTTCTTGTAAAAATTGTGTATAATTTATGTTTAACTTACGTTTTTCTTGTGAATGCTGCGTCTCTGATGTTATGTGTCTGTGATGCTGCTTCAAGTAAATTTTTCATTGCACCTGTGTATACATGTACTTGTGCACCTGACGATAAACTTAACTTTGACTTTGACTTGAGATTTCTAGCTGTATCTCTGATACACATCTAGCATGACCCCCTAGTCTTGTATTTTGTACCGATAAAGGCAGGAATCCTGTCTTATTTGAGCAGATAAGGGGGAAGGAAAGGAGGTGGCTTCACAGCCCATCTTACATTGAACACAAGGAGTTTTGGACACTGAAATGTTCAAAGTCCCTCAGCAAGATTAAGACACAGTCTGGTTCACTTCCCAAGGCTGGTGTGACACTGTGCCTTGAGACTGAAGCCAGGGACCAGCATCAACCTATCAGTGTCTCGTTCAAGGCATTATTGAAATCGACTGCCCAATTACAAGGTTCGAGCACCTTTAATCATCGGCTGTCGGTCGGGGTCTTTCTCACTGTCACCTTCCAGGGCATTGTCACTACCAGAGCCCGCTGGTGTCTGTCAAACCTGGCGCAATGCTTAATTGCTTGTAGCAATTGGAGGGGGTTTAAGTCAGGAGGGCTTTGGTCAGCAGACCTCCTGGGGGGGGGGGGAGTGGGTGTGTGAGGAGTGGTGGTAGATGCTGGGGATGGGACAGATGGTTACAACATAATTTAGGACTGAGATGAGGAGAAATTTCTTCGCTCAGAGGGAGGTGAGTCTTTGGAATTCTCTAGATAAGATAAGGTAATTTAAGATATTTATTTATTAGTCACATGTACATCGAAACACACAGTGAAATGTGTCTTTTTGTGTTACTAGAATGTGCTGGGGGCAGCCCGCAAGTGTCGCCACTCTTCCGGCACCAACATAGCACGCCCACACCTCCTAACCCGTACGTCTTTGGAATGTGGTAGAAAACTGGAGCACCCGGAGGAAACCCACACAGACATATAGGAGAATGTACAAACTCCTTACAGACAGCAGCGGAATTGAACCCGGGTCACTGGTGCCGTAATAGCTTTACGCTAACCATTACACTACCATGATCGTGACTACCACAGAGAGTTGTAGAGGCTGACTCACTGATTATGTTGGACCACCATAGTGGTGCAGTGGTTAGTGCTGCTGATGCACAGCTGCAGTGACCCAGGTTCTACCCTGATGTTGGGTGCTGTCTGCATGGAGTTTGAGTGCTCTCCCTGTGGCCTTGTGTGTTTCCGCCACATGCTCTTGTTTCCTCCCACACCCGAAAGATGTTAATCGACTACCATAAATTGTCCATAGTACAGACAAGTGGCAAAGGAGAGTTGATGGGCATGTGAGGGAGAATAAGTTCAGGAGTATAGGGAAATGAGGATGATGAGAGCCAGTATGAACCTAATGGCTGGAGTGGCCTCCTTCTAGAAAATAGAACACAGAACGTAGAACACAGAACAGTACAGCACAGGAACAGGCCCTGCGGCTCACGATATCTGTGCCAAATATAATGCTAAATTAAACAAAATCTCTTTTGCCTGCACATAATCCATATCCCTCCATTCCCTGCATATTCATGTATATATTTAACAGCCTCTTAAACCCCACTATCATATCTGATTCCACCCCCACCCCTGGCAGCCGGTTCCAGGCACCCACCGCTCTCTGTGTAAAACACTTGCCCCGCACATCTCCTCTCACCTTAAATGTATGTCCTGTAGTATTTGGCATTTCTACCCTGGGAGAAAGATTCTGATTGTCTACCCTATCTATGCCTCTCATAATTTTATAAACTTCTATCGGGTCTCCCCTCAGCCTTTGACGCTCCAGAGAAAACAACCCAAGTTGACCTTCTGCATCATAATAAATAAATTAAGACAGATACTTGAATAGTAGAGGAAGAGGACAGGAAAATAGAACGGAAGTGGAAGATTTTGTTGAATGCCCGAGCCAGCATAGAGGGTTGAATGGCCTCTTCCCACTTCTCCTTCTACCATTTGTTTGCTCGCTCTGGCTTTGAAGTTGCACTGAGGTGGTTTGACTTTGAGTCCCGCTAGTGCAGTACTGAGGGACTGCTGCATTGTCAACAGTGTTATCTTTCCAGCTGAATCCTTCTCTTTATTCAGGAGGTTGCAAAAAGTCACCTGGTACTGATGTGAAGAGTACTGGTAGTTCTCCCCGGTAGCCTGGTGAATCAAACGAGATGCTGGAAGAACAGAGCGAGTCAGGCAGCATCTGTAGAGGGAAATGGGCAGTCGACATTTCAGGTCGAGACCCTTCATCTGGACTAATGAATCCAGATGAATTTCTCTAGATCAGTCCAGACCTGAAATGTCGACTGTTCATTCCCTCCACAGATGCTGCCTGACCTGCTGAGTTCATCCAGCATCTTGTTCTTGCTCCAGATTCCAGTATCTGCAGTCTTCGTGTGTCTCCACCCTGGTGAGTCGCCACCTCTCATCCAACAGCACTGGAACTGAGTGTCACGTTGCTTTTGTGCAAATTGCCTACTGCGTTTCCAACAGCCACACTCATCACAATGACCTTATTGGCTATAGAGCAGTTGTCAGGTTGTGATAACTACTATACAAAGCAAACCTTGACCTTGTAGACCCCTTTCAGAGAGGCATGGACTCATACAGCACGGAAACAGGCCCTTCAGCCCGACTGGTCCATGCCGACTAAGATTCCCACCAAGCTAGTCACATTTGCCCATCTTTGGCCCATATCCCTCAAAACCTTCCCCATCCCTGTACCTGTCCAAATGTCTTTTACATGTTGTTGCACCTGCCTCAACCCTTCCTCTGGCAACTCATTCCATATACGCACCACCCTTTGTGTAAAGAAGTTGCCCCTCAAGTCGTTTTTAAGTCTTTCACCTCTCACTTAAATGTATGCTCTCCAGTTTTTAGTTCCCCTTCCCTGGGAAAAAGAATATGTGCATTCACCCTATCTCTGCTGCTCATGATTTTATACACCTCTGTAAGGTCACCCCTCAATCTCCTAATTTCCAAGGAATTAAGTCCTATCCTGGCCAACCTCTCACTATAGATCAGGGCCTCAAGTTTTGGCAGCATCCTCATAAATCTTCTCTGCACTCTTTCCAGTTTAATGATGTCTTTCCTATAACAGGGCAACCAAAACGGAACTGAATACTCCAAGTCAGAATCAGAATCAGATTTATTATCACTGTCTTATGATGTGTGATTTGTTGTTTTGTGGCAGCAGTACAGTGCAAGACATAAAATTCAACCTATCTATGCCCAATGTTTCATTGGTTTCTAAGGAGGCTGGAACCTTTTGCAATATCCAGGCCTTCGAAAGGTTTCAGACATTGAATCCACACAGCCCAGATGGATTGTACCTGGCACACAACATCATTCCTTCAACATGTGCTTCATCAGCTTGCCATATCTCAAGATTCTCTGCTGAATACACATGGGGAGGATGTGAGGGAACTTTTCTTTTGGCAGAGAGCAGCGATGATCTGGAACCTACTGCCAGTTGGGGCTGTGGAAACAGTCAATCAGGAGTGAGACACAACCCTGATGCAGGGTTCCGACCCGAGACGTTGACAATTCCTCTCCCGCCAGAGATGCTGCTCAACCCGCTGAGTTCCCCCAGCAGATTGTTAGTTGCTCCTTTCAAAAAGGTGCTTGAGAGAAAATTTTCTGGGCTACAGAGAACAAGCAGAAGGATAGGACTGAGCGGCCCACTCTACATGGAGCTATCATGGACTTGATGGGTTGAATGGCCTCCTTCTGTCCTGCAGTGATTCTCCATATTCCATATATCCTTAAGGCACAGGAAAGATTTTAGCCCTTCAAGTCGATTCCAGCTCACAGATCAAAGACTCTCCACTTATTTCCCTGTAACCCATTCTCCCCACATTCCCGTCAACTCCTCCCAGATTCTCCCAGTCATCTACACACTGGGGACAACTTACAGAGGCTGATTAACTCACTGACCCGCACGCCTTTGGGATGTAGGAGGAAACCGGAGCACCCAGGAGAATCCCATGCAGTCACAGGGAGAACATGCAAACTCCACACAGACAACGCCGGAGGTCAGGATCGAACCTGGATCGCTGGAACCGTGAGACAGTGACTCTATCATCTGTATCAATGTGCTGACCTTGACTAACATCACTTAGCTGGTGCTCATTAACACAAGGCTTTTTGTGTGTGGGATCTTGCTGTTTGCAAACTGCATTTCCTTCTACTGTGACTGACTTCTTTGCACTTTAGGGACAGTTTGAAAGGCACTGTGGAAACAACTGATAACTGAGCCACTCTCTACACGGATACATCTCTCACTGTTTAGCAGTGGCTCTGCCTATTTCCAGATTTTGGCAGAATTCCCACAGCCCTGCATCCACTGGGGACTCTTGCAGTCACGGCCGCTCCCAAAAGGTGAATCAGCACCTGTCTTTGCGTTGGTTTGAGACAGTGATTTAGAGATGCTCCCTCCACCACCAGTCTCAGGGGCTGCATCAACTAGGCAATTGGTTTGAAGCAGCCCAGTCACTAGTGGAGTTTCATTAGAGGTTGAAAGGCTTCCACTCAGTCATGTTTTAAGTTCTCCCTTTGTGTGAGCCTTGGTTTGCAAAGTACACAGATTTATTGTAGTGTAAACTTTGTAGGGGCTCCCTCTATACCCCAGTAGATGGACCAGAAGTTTGCTGCTGTTTCTGAAGCACACTGACTGCTGTTCCCAATAATAAAAAAATGAAAAGGAACAGGTCGAAATGGCCCCAGAAATTGCAGACGGTCTCTTTGTGAATCCCATAGGTGGTAGATTGGATTTAATCAGTATCTGCTGGCCTGGAATCAATGGTGTGTGCGTGTGAGACAAATTGATCTACCGGTGATGATTGACGTCCGTTGGATTGTCCCAGTTTCCAGGGCTTTGTTACAGGAGGGAGAGCTGAGAATTACTGCCTCGCCAACCAGAGAGAGGAAACCAGGGCGGGCACGTACACTAACAGTGGAACGAGACAACAAGAGCCATAGGCAGAGATAAACAGACAGACACTAGAAAAATAGTGTGAGAGGGGGAGAGAGAGAGAGAGGGAGAGAGAGATGAACAGAAATGAATATAAAAAACAAGATGCTGAAAATCTGACAATGCTGGGAACACTCAGCAGGTCAGGCAGCGTCTGTGGAGAGAGAAACAGAGTTAACATTTTAGGTTGAGGACCTATGTCACCTGAGCAGCTGATACACCAGGTTCTATTCTCCATCCCCTATCTGGGTCCATCTGCCCATCATTCTTCACCCCTCCTCGTCCACCAATCACCTCCGGTCCCTGTCTCACCACTCCCCCTCTCTTTATACCAGCTACTTCCCCTCTCCACTCTCAGTCCTGATGCAGGGTTTTGACCCGAAATGTCGACTATTCCTCTACCCCCCCTCCCCCCCCCCCCCCCCCCCCACCCACAGATGCTGCCCAGACTGGAAGGTCTCGTCCTGGATGTCCAAGTCGTTGGCCAGTGAATGGGGCATGGGGCTCCTGCTCACAGTTTAACATGGCAGACCCTCAATGATCAACACAGTCCCAACTGTAAGAGGTAAGCACAGCAGACACTAATGCCCAACTCTTTCTCCGTTACATTGACGACTGCATTGGTGCTGCTTCCTGCACCCATGCAGAGCTCGTCAACTTTATCAACTTCGCCTCCAACTTCCACCCCCCGCCCTCAGATTCACTTGGTCCATCTCCAACACCTCTCTCCCCTTTCTGGATCTCTGTCTCCAGATTATCTACTGACATCTTTTTACAACCCACCGACTCCCACAGTTACCTTGACGACACCTCTTCCCACCCTGTCACTTGCAACGATGTTATTCCCTTCTCTCAGTTCCTCTGCCTCCACCGCATCTGTTCCCATGATGAGGTTTTCCACTCCAGGACATCGGAGATGTCCTCTTTTTACAGTAACCGGAGTTCCCTTCCACTGACCTTACCCGCATCTCCTCCATTTCCCACACGTCTGCCTTCACCCCCTCCCCCTGCCGACATAACAGGGACAGGGTTCCCCTTGTCCTCACCTACCACCCCACAGGCCTCCACATCTAACACATCATTCTCCGCAACTTCCTGCCACCTCCAACGGGATCCCACCACCAGGCATATCTTCCCCTCCCCTCCTGCTTTCTGCAGGATCACTCTCTCCCTCAACTCCCTTGTCCACTCGTCCCTCCCCACCGATCACTTTCCCAGCACTTATCCCTGCAGCCACGCTAAGTGTTACACTTGCCTCTACACCTCCTCCCTCACCACAAACAATCCTTCCAGGCGAGGCAGCGCTTCACCTGTGAATCCGAGGGCGGTCATTTATTGCATCTGGTGCTCCCGGTGCGGTCTCCTCTACATCGGTGAGACCCGATGCAGATTGGGTGACCGCTTCGTCGAGCACCTTTGCTCCGTCCGCCACAACAGCCAGGACCTCGTGGTAGCCAGACGTTTTAGTTCCACTTACCATTCCCACACTGACATGTCTGTCCACGGCCTCCTCTACTGCCACGTTGAGGCCAGACACAAGTTGGAGGAGCAACACCTCATATTCTGCCTTGGGAGTCTCCAACCTGACGGCCTCAACATCGATTTCTCCAACTTCCAGTAACCCCTCCCCTCTGTTTTCCTTTCTCTCCCCCCCCCTTTGTTTTCCCTCATTCATGTGGCCCCTTCTCCTCTTCTCTCTCCCCTCCCCTGCCCTCACAATCTTCCCCCCTCCTCCCCTTTATTCCATGGCTTACTGTTCTCTCCCATCAGATTCCTGCTTCTGCAGCCCTTTGCATCTTCCACCCTATCAGCTCCCAGCTTCCCACATCATTCCCTTTCACCCCCCCTCCCCCACCCACCTACCTCCCCCACCCCCCCCCCCCCCCACCTGGGGGGTCACCTCTCACTCGCCAGCTCTTCCCTCTACCCCCACCCTTTTATTCTGGCTTCTGCCCTCTTCCTTTCCAGTCCTGATGAAGGGTCTCGGCCCGAAACCTCCACTGTTCATTTCCCTCCATAGGTGCTGCCCGACCTGCTGAGTTCCTAGACATTAGTTAGACACTAATGCACCAGCACGTAATCCCCCACATTAGATGCATTGAGTGAGATACTGTGCCAGGTATTCTGGATTTGGGGTCACATGTAGGTCAGGCAAGTAAGGACAACAGATTATCTTCCCTGAAGGAAGATAATAAATCTGGTGAGATGGTTATGACAATCCAATAGTTTCAAGGCTACACATTCTAAGTGCTTTTTAAATCTAGGTTTGTATAATTCAGTGAATTTCGTCTCCCTGATGTCTGTGGCACCAGATGGAAATCTCCACCAGCAGTTTGTTAGTCCAGGACGGAGGTGCAGTCGAGCATTACGACCATGGCACTCTCTGAGGCTGGTGAGGGGGCTTTGCAGGTTCACACTGGTCCACACCCAGTGATTCAGGAACAGCTTCTTTCCCTCCAATATCAGATTTCTGAATGGTCCCTGAGCCTATGAACACAACCTCTGTATTCCTATTTATTTTGTAATTTATAGTATTTTTTCTGTCTTTGCACTGTAGTGCTGCTGTGAAACAACACATTTCACATCATATGTCAGTGATAACAAACCTGATTCTGATTCTGAGTTCCCCTGCTCTGTGCCTGAAGGTCAGAGTTTCAGCCCCAGTCCTGGAGGTTCTGAACATGAAGACCTCAGGCTGAGACCATGTGCAGTACTGGGGGCACCGAGGGATGTGATGGGGTGATGAAGCAACACTCTGGGTGTCTCGTTGTGATGATTCAGAGGATGACGACATTTTTCCAAGAGATCAGGAGTTTCTCCCAGTGCCCAGGCCAACATTTTCAGCTCAGCCAACACCTCCAGAACCACCTGTTGGCGGTGGGCTGTTACTGAGCAAACAGTTTGCCGGCACCCCCTACCTGCTGCTGATTAGCCAGTCAGTCAGTAGGAACACATCACCAGCGCCTCTACTTTCTCAGGAGACAAAGAAACTTGACATGTCCCCTTTGACCCTCACTAATGTTTATCGATGCACCATAGAAAGCATCCTATCTGGATGCTTCACGGCTTGGTATTCAACAGCTCTGCCCATGACCACAAGAAACTGCGCAGAGCTGTGGACACAGCCCAGCACATCACAGAAACCAGCCTCCCCTCTGTGGACCCTGTCTACACCTCGTTGCCTCGGAAAAACAGCTAACATAATCAAAGACCCCTCCCGTTCTGGAAATTCTCTCTTCTCTCCCGTCCCATAGGGCAGAAGATATAAAAGCCTGAAAGCACGTACCACCAGGCTCAAGGACAGCTTCTATCCCACTGTTATAAGACAATTGAACTGACCTCTTATATGATAAGATGGACTCTTGACCTCACAATCTAGCTTGTCATGGCCTTGCACTTTATTGTCTGTCTGCTCTGCACTTTCTCTGTAACTGTAACACTTTATTCTGCATTCTGTTATTGTTTTCCCTTGTACTACCTCAATGTACTGATGTTGTGAAATGATCTGTATGGATAGTTTTTCACTGTACCTCGGTATATGTGACACTAATAAACCAATTACCAATTACCGGTGCTAGGAGCTGAATGCAGGAGGGGGTTCCTGTATGGTAAATACAGGCCAAATGGAGCCTGCACTAAGGGCAGTGGCACAGTGCTGTCTGTGTGGAGTTTGCACGTTCTCCCTGTGACCTCTGGGTTCTCCGGTTTCCTCCCACATTCCAAAGACGTGTGGGTCAGTGGGTTAACTGGCAGTTGTAAATTGCCGCTAGTGTGTGGGTGAGGGGTGGAATCTCAGGGGAGATGAGGGCAATGTGGAACATAAAGTAGGATTGGTGTAAATAGGTGCTTGCTGGTCAGCATGGATTCATTGGGCTGAAGGGTCTGTTTCTGTGCTGTATGACTCTATGGCTCTATGCATGCTTTAATCCTGCGACCCATTCTCTCACTTCCTTTTTGCAGACGGCAAGGATCGAGCAATAGAGAAGGCCACCAGATAAGAGCCTGTTTCACTGCACCACGAAATGCGAGGGTGGGCCTGCCTGACAGATAACAATCAACGCAGGCTGCGTGATTACTGCGCAATTTATCGGAGAATTGATCAGAATGGAAGCAGTTTCCACTGGCAACTGTCACCATGGGAACCACATTTCCAATGAGATTCCAGGCAGCTCTGGGGAGTGAGGGAGTGGTGTTACTTGGACAAGGGTGTCCCAATGCAGGACAAGGAGGGATTAACCCTTTGAGAACTGCCTCAGTAGCAGGTCGCCCATCAGAGATTGTGGGACCCAGCCAGAGATAGATCCGTAAATGGCCAATGTTAAAGGGTCCTGGAATATTACAGAACAGAGACGAGCACTTCAGCTCGGAGAGTCTGCACTGGCCATCAATGGCCCACGTACATTAACCCTACACTAATCCTATTTTATTCTCCCTACATTCCCATCATTTTCTCTTCCCCCCACACATCTAATTTGTGCTTGATGATTGGTAAATGGTGTTTCTGCGAGAACTCTCCGCCCCCAGATTCTACCTCTCACCTACACACTAGGGGCAATTTACAGTGGCCAATTAATCTATCAAACTTCATGTCTTTGGGATGTGGGAGGAAACCAGAGAATCAGAACCAGAGCCCCCGGGGGAAACCCACACAGTGAGAGGGAGAACGTGCAAACTCCATACGAACGGCGCCGGAGGTCAGGATTGAACCCAGGTCTCTGGAGCTGTGAGGCAGCAGCTTTACTGGCTACACCAGAGGTTCAATGTCAGAAGTTAAAATTATTTTTGAATGCTGGATGTTAATGGTTTTGTAAAATGAATCATGGAGCTTTTCATCCAGTCTCTGTACTTAACGCTGTGCTTTTCCCTCTCTGAGTCACAGGGTCAGAAATAGACAACGCTGGAAACACTCAGCAGGTCAGGAAGCATCTATGGAAACCGTGTTTCAAGTCACTGATCCTTCATTAGAACTAGGGAATGTGCCGTATTTCCTTAGCCCTCTGGGGAGTAGAGGTGCTCGTGCACTTTCTTGGCCGTGGTGTCTACGTGGTTGGACCACGGTTATTCTTCTAGAAATCACCTGCCTCCACAACAAAGGTTCAGATGGTTTCAGATAGTTGGGCGCATTGTCTAAATTTGGGAAAGTGGTTGGGGGTTGCAGTAACCCATGGTGAAGAGTCTATGTGCACTTGTGGCGCGACCTGTACCCAGAGGCTCCTTCACACGGGGAGTATCACAGTTCAAGATGCTGGCTCACGAACACCTTCTCCAGGGCACTGGGGATGGGCAATGACCTGCCAGCATTCTCCACAGCCCATGAATGAATGAACATTAACAGATGCCTTATGGGGGTGGGAATGTGGGTGGTGCAGTGGTACAGCAGGTAGACCCGGTGCCTCACAGCTCCGGAGACCCAGGTTCAATCCTGACCTCAGGTGCTGTCTGTGTGGAGTTCACACTTTCTCCCTGTGACCGCATGGGTTCCTCCCGGGTGCTCCAGTTTCCTCCCACATCCCAAAGATGTGCAGGTTGATGGGTTAATTGGCTGCTGTAAATTGACCCTAGTGTGTGGATGAGTGGTAGAATCTGGGGATGGGGGTTGATGGGAATGCGGGGAGAATAAAAAAACAGGACCAATTTCAGGATTAGTATCAGTGGATAGTTGATGGTCGGTGCGGCCCCCATACACCAAAGACCTATTTCTGTGCTGTATCTCTATGACTCTATGAATGTGGTAACACAGGAAATCAATGTTTGAACACAAACAGTTTGTATTTAAATGAAGACAGTCAGTGTTTGAACACAGGCAATCAGTGTTGGAAGGGACACCACACTGAGCTGCCAGAGGAATTGGTAGAGGCAGGTACAACTACAATGTTTAAAAGTCAGTTGGACAGGTACATGGATTGGAAAGGATGGTATCTCAGTTCAGTACCTCGGTCAGCATGGACGAGTTGGGCCGAAGGGCCCATTTCTGTGCTGTATAACTCCACAACTCTCGTTCTGTGACCCTCTATTGGAATATAGTGAGTCAGTATTTGAACACAAGCTGTCTGTGGGGGATGTGGGCAATCAGTGTTTGAATGCAGACAGTCAGTGTTTGCAAACAAATAATTATTGATTGCAGAATTAAAGTTCCTTGTTATTGAATTAAGAAACATAACAAGCTGAAGTTTTGCTGATGCCACATTAGAAGAGTGGACACATCCGGGTCATTATCCAAATGGTCCCATCACTATTCGTGGGAGCTTGTTGTGCCCAAAGTGGCTGCTGTCTCTCAAATCACAAGCATGACAAACTTGGGATGTACTTCATTGTCTGCAAAGTGCTTTGGGACATCATGTCATGATGAACGACATGATAGATGTGAAGATCTTTCTTTTGTCTAAGCTTGCTGAAGGACTTATTAAAAGTCATGAGAGTCAAGAGATGAATTTTGTCCTTGGTTAGCAGCACTAAGTACAGGGAACAGTACGGGCCTGTGCGTTCACTGAACGATATGTCAACAGCTGAGGTTGGATGTTGTCTCTCTCTTTATTCATTTCAAAGTTAATTTCAGGTCCTGGTTCAAACACTTTGAAAAGGATCAATAAACGTCGTCAGAGCAATCTGGTCTACGTAAGAACCCAATCTTACTCCAAGCAGAACAATAGAGATTGACTCGTACTCATCTGAATTTCAAATGTTGCTAATCTTGATGCCGTCCATATGGAGCCTTCCTACTCTGGTCTCTCAAACCTTCCTCCTGAATATTAATGAGGAAAAATTAAGCATGCTGGTCCTTTAGGCTTTCCGTAACTCTTGCATGCCGTCAGTCATCGCCAGGTACGTTTAACCCCTCATGCTCTGGAGCGACTCTAAATGTTGTGAGGTAAATTTCACTGAGAAAGAAGGGGAATGGATTGCAGCCGAAGTTCGAGATGAGACTTGGAGAGGGCAAATTCATAGAGTCATACAGCACAGAAACAGGCCCTTCGGCCCAACCTGTCCATGCTGACCAAGATGCCTATCTAAGCTAGTCCTATTTACCTGCATTTGGCCCCATCCCTCTAAACCTTTCCTTATCCGTGTATCTGTCCAAATAGCTTTTAAATGTTGTTATTGTACCTGCCTCAACCACTTCCTCTGGCAGCTCGTTCCATATACGCACCACCCTCTGTGTGAAGAAGTTGCCCCTCAGGTTGCTTTTAAATCCTTGCCCTCTAGCTTTTGGTTCCCTTTCCCTCAGAAAAAGACTGCGTGCATTCACCCTATCTATGCCTCTCATGATTTTCTACACCTCTATAAGGTCACACCTCACACTCCAAGGAATAAAGTCCAAACGCCTCCAACCTCTCCCTATAACTCAGGCCTCAAGTCCTGGCAACATTCTCGTAAATCCTCCTTGTACTCTTTCCGGCTTAGTGACATCTTTTCTATAACAGGGTGACCAAACCTGCACACAAAAGGTGAATGAAGGACAGTCCTGGGTGGGGCTATGTCCACGTTTTCAGGAGATCAACAGCTGGAAGATAAACAGCTCGGTGAAGGACACCCTTTGGTCTGCCCGAAACTTGTTGGTCTCCCAGCACAGCGAGATGTCCGTAAGGGAACGCTGCTAACCGGCACATTCCAGGCTGCAGGGGTACGTGCTGAGGGACGCACTGAAGCTCGATGCAGACAAGGCAAAGGATCTGTGGGGAGGACCGCAGTCTAGGGTCCTGCAGCTACTGAACACTGAGGGGCTGGATCCTGGGTGACAGCCTCTCAAATGCTTCATGGATGTTTTGTTCAGGGAATAAATATAAGTGGTGTTGAATGTATTAAACTGATGGTACCATGAATGTAGAGAAAGACGTACTCATTGTATTAATAATAAATAAAATACATCTTTGGGAAAAATGTCCGAATTTTCAGGGAGGTTAAGAATCCTATCAATCCAGGCAGTGTTGGACTGTCAAGGAGAGATGCTTCAATATACAATGTTACATCAAAGCCCCACCTGCTCCCTCAAATTGATGTAAAAGACCCCACAGCACCACGTTGATGAAGGAGTTGCTTCGCAACCCTTCCTCATCCTCCCACCACTGTCCTGTCCTGGTGAATAGTTCTCCTTCACTGCAGAGAATCAGGTTGTGATCACATTCCTGTCTTTGGAACCTCGCTGAACATAAAATTACCTGCTGCATTTAATATATCGCAAGAGTGAAAGAGGTGTGCCAATTGTATGTACTGTTTAAATAATGAATAAAGTATATTTTTAGAAAAATACAATTCAAGATTTCAGGGAGATCAAGAACCCACCATGGAAATACAAGAGACTGCAGATGCTAGGATCTGGATCAAATAACAAGCTGCTGGAGGAACTGAACGGGTTGCGCTCCACAGTTGCTGTCTGACCCGCTGAGTTCTTCCAGTAACTCGTTCTTTGATTCGCTGTGGAAAGTTCATTAGGCACAAAGCCCTGAGGCTGTGAGCAGAGACTGAGAATTACAGTGCTCTCTAACTTTGCGTCTCTGGCTGTGACTGGCCTTGTTGTAGCTACAGTGTGGACATCAGGTTGTCCTACCACACATGTCTGGAGGATGAAACGTCGGCCTGTTTTGTCCCTTCTTTCTCCCTGTTATCAGTTCCAGTGCAAGGTTTTTACGTAGTTCCATTGCACTTATATTACTGATCCCAAGGTTTTTACGTAGTTCCATTGCACTTATATTACTGGTCCAACCATCCCAAAGCACCGATGAATGACTCAGGGATGCAAGTTAAATCCTTCAGTGGCAGCTGGTGAATTTAATTGAATGATAATCTGTTGTTTACTTCATTTGTGCCTGCTTACTTACTGTAAAACCCAGTCTGGTTTGTCAATTATCTTACAAAGTTGGAAATCTATTGTCCTGGCCCATACATAACTTCAGCTCCACAGTACTGTAGATAACCATTAACTGAACTCTGAAAAGATCTAACAAGCCATCAAGTCCAAGAACAATTCAGGATGGGAATTAAATATTAGAATCACCACCAGTGCCAAGTTCTGGTGAATGACGTAAGGTCCCCGAAAGTTTGTAAATAGCTTTAAATTATTTTATTTATTCAGTGTGGGTGTCATGGGCAAGGCCAGCATTTGTTAGCCATTCTTGATTGCCCTTGAGTAGGTGATAGTGAGCCATCTTCTTGAACCACTGCAGTTTGTGTAGTGAATGTGCTCTAACTGATTAAGGAGCTCCAGGGTCTCCCGACCTCAGGGTTGAGATGTCTTCCTCCCACTCCAGTTCAGAGGTTCTGAGGTGGGTGGGACAGGAGATGCTGGATGGAGCAGATGAGTCTGGCACATGGTGCCTGCCTTCTGTGGTTTATATTTGTGTTCTGTGTGCTCTTGAAGCACAGACTTGAGGATCTTAGCACTGTCCTGAAATCTGCTTTTCCGTTTTGAGTGGTTATGGGCCAAGGATTCCCATGCGTCAGTAGGGATGTCACACTCTTTCAAGACTTTGAGGACATCCTTGAATCATTTCCTCTGTTCACCTGCTAACATCTTACCCTGATGAAGCTCAGAATAGAATGCTTATTTCAGGTGTCTGGTGTCAGATGTATAAATGTAATGGCCCGTCCCATGAAGCCTGAATGTAACTGAGGCTTCAGTGCTGGTGAAGCTGGCCTGGGAGAGGATCCAGACATTGTGGATTTGGAGGACTTTGCAAAGACAGCATTGGTGGTACCTCTCTAGTGTGTTGAGGTGTCTGCTGTAGGTAGTCTGTGACTCAAAGATTCAAAGTCAAGTTTGTTATCATGTGCATGTGTGCACAGGTGCAATGAAAAACTTACTTGCAGCAGCATCACAGGCACAGAGCATCAGAGACACAACATTCACAAGAAAACATAAACATTAATTATACAAAATTATATAAGAAAGAAATCATTTAGAACAAAAAAATAGTCCATTATAGTGCAAAGTGGTCAAAGTGGACATAATGCTGCTGAACTGTAGTGATTAGGGTTGTGCAGGTTGGTTCAGAAACCGAATGTTTGAAGGGAAGTAGCTGTCCCTGAACCTGGTGGTGTGAGACTTCAGGCTTCTGTATCTCCTGCCCAATGGTAGCTGTGAGAAGATGGCGCGGCCCAGATGGTGGGGACTTTTGATGATGGATGTTGTCTTCTTGAGTCAGCGCCTCCTGTAGATACTCCCGATGGTGGGGAGGGATGTGCCCGTGATGTATTGGGCTGAGTCCACTACTCTCTGCAGCTTCTTACGTTCCTGCATATTCAAATTGCCGTCCAATATCATGATGCAACTGGTCAGGATACTGACTGACCGGTCAGAAAACTGTGCAGGAAGGCAGAGATCACCACCGCCAAATAGACCACAAGTTTTGTGCCATGTTCGAGATCTTGATCATCCAACATCCTTTTCCTCAATGGGCCTAAAGGTGATATAAAGGTTGATCAGTCCTGTCTGCCTTTCCTGAGAGGTGGCTCCCAAGATATGGGGAGATGGTCCACATTTTCCAGGCATTTCACCATGGACCTTTGTTGTTGGACGGCTGTGTTGTACAGTGGAGGACCTTTGTTCTGTGAATGTTGTATGTAAGTCCCATCCTCCCACCCCAGGATGTGCTCACACAGTGTGGCTGGGTGGGGTTCCAGCGTCTAAATAATGAAGAAACGCGATATATTTCCAAGTCAGGATTGGTGTGTGACTGGGAAATGATGGTGTTCCCACACTCCTTTGTCCTTCTAGTCACGAACCTTGCTTGTTTAAGACAGAAAGAAAAGAGTTTAAGAAGGTCAGCAATGATATTAAATGAGGGAAATCCACGGTTTTTATCAGAACTCGGTTCCAAAGATCTTATTTTTCCCATGATATTCATTCTCTCTGATCCCTCCTAAAGCTCCTTAAGGTAGGACTAGTTTAGTTTAAAGTAGCTCAATCAGTATAATCTTAATCCGGCTAATCCTCTGCCGACTCCCTGGTTTCTGCTGCTGGATTTTGGGAGTGGGTAGGATAGTGCGCTAGTTTACCCCTGTGAGGTAGAATCAACCATCAACTTGGAATTAACGTAGAGATGTGTTTTTAAAGGTTATTTCATTACAGAGTGTGATGTGGTTATGCTGGACCTGTAGAGTTAACCTCAAACTGATATCGTGGTTTTGGTATGCAAATATCGGAATATCTGACGGGGAATTTTTTCATTCAAGGAATGTGACGTTCGCTGACAATCCCAGAATTTCCTGTCCATCCCTAACCAAGGGAGGAGGTTGATTTAACCACATTGGTGGGTCCTGGGCATAGACCAGACCGGATCAGGACAACTAGATTACCTCCCCTGAATGACATTAGTGAACCATTTGGTTTATTAATAACAATCGAAGGCTTCAAGACTTCAAAGCCTCGAAGCCATCAAGGATTCAATTATATCTCTGGATCAAGGGTCCAGGATACCAGCTCCTAATCTAGTAAACATATCCACCGCACTGTGTACACCACTACATTGACTGTACCACTACTACACGACTGTGCCACTACTACACCGACTGTGCCACTACTACACCGACTGTACGACTACTACATGACTGTACCGTTACTACACCAAACTGTATTGCTTACTACCACCAACTGTAACCACTGCTACACTGACCTGTACCGCTACTACACTGACTGTGCCACCACCTACACCAACTGTACTTTTGCCACACCAACTGTACCACCACTGCACCAATTGTACCGCTGCTGTACACACTGTACTGCCACTGTACCTACTGTACCACCGCTGCACCGACTGTACCACTGCTGTACACACTGTACCACCGCAGCACTGACTGTACCACCGCAGCACCGACTGTGCCCACCGCTGTACACACTGACACCATGATGATCCAGGTTCATTCAGGTCTGTTACTTGGAAATCAATTTTTTGTTCCATTGCCATAGGTTGGTTAATACTCATGTGAGTTGCTTTTAGGGTGCATTTTCTGACTGTGACGGGAAGCCTTGTGTGGAAACATGTCCCTTTGCAACTGACCCAACCCTTGGAGTGCCCTGACTTCAACAGGAGTTCAAAATCATGCCTGTGACACAGCTTCCATTACAACAGGGGTTAGTGAAAAGAAATTATGTTTATCTTCATTTTCTTTGAAAACATACATTTCTAACTTGTAAGAAAGCTGGAGGGGGGGAAGAAACACAATTTGATGGACCGTCAAGAACTTTGCAATCAATTTCAGAAATAGCCCTGAATGTTTTCCAATTGATGTTGAAGGCAGAGCTAGATGAGAATAGACATTACATGTAACAATGGTGAGAGCTTGGGGGAGGGGCAGAGGCATCATGTGATCCAGGGTATGTCCAATAAGTATTGGCGATCTTGGAATTGCTCCGCCATAAGGACGAGTGAAGGTTGGAGGACAATGGATACACGTAGAGTTGTAATTTTATGGAACATTGCAATTGTTATGGCACAGAAGGGGGGCCATTCAGCCTGTGGCTCAAGGTTGAGCTATTCTTTCGGTCCTATTTCCCAATTCTTTAACCATAGCACTGCAGATTAGTTTCTCTCGAGTGCCTGATGATTCCATTTGAAGATACTTCCGTGCCGGGTCATGAGCTACACTTGCACAAAAAAAGCTTCTCCTCACACTCCCCCCATCTCTTTTGGCCACAAAAACTGTCTCCAATCCTTGAACCACCCACGCCCCTCTATTCCCACCTACTTAAACCAGTGACGGTCTTGACCACCTCCATCAAATCTCTTCTCAACATTCTCTGGTCCAAGGACAACAACCCCCAGCTTCTCCAGTCTAACAATTGCAGCTGAAATTCCTCACCCCTACAACCATTCTGGTAAGGGTATGGAGGGTCCAATCATTATTCCAAAATAAGAATCAAAGGTGAGGATAATTCAGGAAAAGGTAGATGAGCCATGATCTCAATGAATGGAAGAACAAGCTCAAAGTGCCAGATGGCCTAGGCATACAGCACAGAACAAAGGCCCTTCGGCCCACGGAGTCTATACTGACCATCAAGCATCTATTTACTCCCATTTTATTTTCTCCACATTCCCATCAGCTCCCCCCAGGTTCAGCCACTCTATTCCTGCTCAAAATTCTCGTGTTTAGGACCTTCTCACACTTCCTAAAATGTGACAATGAGAATTGGGTACAATGCTCCAACTATTGCCTAACCTACATTCCAGACAGGTTCAACATACAGCTCTTGTGATTCCTAAATGGCACATGTTTTAGTGACCAGTATCTCAATATGCTCTAGAACTTTCAAGGATTTATGCACGCATACACCGCCCAGATCCTCAGGTTGAAAGTTGAGAGGAAGGTAAGTGATGCACCAAAGATGAAAGAAAGATCTGGAAACTTTGGTAGATTGAGTACTGGGAATTACAACCACAGCACAGAGCAATAAACAAACCAACTGGTTCCACATGATAGAGAACTTAGTGACATGGTGTCATGACAACAACCTTTCGTTTCAATGTCTGCAAAACAAAAGAGCTGGCCATTGACTTCAGGAAGGGGAGCAGTGCACACTTTCCTGTTACATCAATGGTGCTGAGGTGGAGATGATTGAGAGCTTCAAGTTCCCAGGAGTGAATATAACCAATAGCCTGTCCTGGTCCAACCATGTAGACGCCATATCTAAAAAATCTCACCAGTGCCTCTACTTCCTCAGGAGGCTAAAGGCATTTGGCATGTCCCCTTTGAACCTCACCAAATTTTATAGTTGAAACATGAAGCATCATATCCGGATACATCACAGCTTGGGACGGCAACTGCTCTGCCCGTGACCTCAAGAAACTGCAGAGAGTTGTGGACACAGCTTCAGCACATCACAGAAATAAACTTCCCCCTCCCTGGACTCTGCCTCTACTGCTCGCTACCTCGGTAAAGCCAGCCAACATAATCAAAGACCCCACTCGCCCCAGACATTCTCTCTTCTCCCCCCTCCCATCAGGCAGAAGATATAAAAGCCTGAAAGCATGTACCACCAGGCTCAAATGCAGCTTCTATCCCACTGTTATAAGACTATTGAAAGGATCTCTTGTACGATAAGATGGACTCTCGACCTCACAATCTACCTCATCGTGGCCCTTGCACCTTATTGTCTGCGTGCACTACACTTTCTCTGCAACTGTAACACTTTATTCTGCATTCTGCTATTGTTTTCCCTTGTACTTCTCAATGTACTGATGTGATGAAATGATCTGTATGGATGACATACAAAACAAAGTTCTTCACTGCACCTTGGTACTTTTGACAATTATTTAGATGGCTAAGTATGAACTAGAGGGAGCTGATAGCAACTTACCTTGAGCCCTTCCAGTTTTATGATTTAGTATCTCTTAGCACTGCTAACAGTGCAGTGGGAATGTTGGCTTAGATTATATGGTTCAAACTAGTAATGGGTAAATTTTAGGATAGGCACAGGGGCTCTTCTTTGAGTAAAGACGATTAATGCACAGAATGTCTTGGAGGAAAAAGCACAAAATTGCTTAAGAACCGGTTAGATGTGTTGGGGTAGGGTAGGGCCCTATTACAGGTGGTGGTAATCCTCCTGTGGGAGGGCCTGGTCGACAACTAACATGGGCGTGGCCACGGAGTGGTTAAATGATGACACCATCATCCAGCAGCTATGATGATTGATGCAGAGATGTGAGTTCAAATCCCACCATGGCAGCTGGAGAATTTAAATTCAAGCAATTAAGCACATCTGGAATTTATAAAAAGATGTGACTCAGCAAAGGTAACGATGAAACCACTGATTGTTGTAAAACACATTTGGCTGTAACATCCTTCAGGAAGGGAGATTCTGCCATCCATCTCCACTCCAGACTCACCAAATGTTGTTGACCCTTAACTCCCTCCTCAGTTCAATGAGGGATTGGACCATAAATGCTGGTGTTACCTGTGACATCCACATCCTGTGACTGAATAAATGTGATAAATGATACAGGGTGGGTGTCAGGACAGACAATGGGCAGGGCTGTTAAGGACAGCTGGTTTTTAGTCTGAGGTTTTGGACAGATGGTGGAAGAAAAGCCAAGTGCAAAGCTCCAAGGGTTTTCTGTGACATTACCTACTTGGAAATAGAACTTCTGCTGCAGCAATAATTAATAATCAGGGGGTAAAGCTCTGTTTGGACAGCAATGAGTCAGCATTATTGACTTTGCCTTGTCCTTCATATCTGGATGGAATAAAAACTTTGTCCCTGTGGAGCCTGTTTTATGTTTAAGAATTATGCTTTATCACAGTGTGAAAGAAGCTAGTAGTCACTGAGGAGGAATTTGGTTCCTCTAAGGAAACAGTATTTGGAAAGGAATTCCTTGTTTAAAGTTGTTAAACAACCTCCAAGATTAGGAGCTGATAGCATTTTTATCTGGCCATGGATGAGATTTATTCTCTGTTTAATTTTATTTTCGAGTAATTAAAATCACCCCAGCACTGTGATGTTATGTGTTAGATCGGTAACAAATGAGGCAAGTGTTTGTTTATCAGATATCTGTCCATGTGGTCAATGGTACAAGCAATTCCAGGTCACAGGACAATTCCAAGGAAACTTCCTGGAAGCGATGAACCAACATCAGCATGGATAATTGCTTAGTTCATTCAGAACAGGAGAGCTAAAGACAATGTAATCATTCCTCTTTGCTAAGGAAGAGCGATGAATATTTCTATAAACCCCTCTCACATCATCCCAAAGTACTTCACAGTCAATGGAGCTCTCTCTCTCGAAGAACAGTCACTGTTGTTTGCCACAGCAAGCTCCCACCAATAGAAAAGCAACAATATGCAGGTAAATGTTGGCCAGGACATTAGGGATAATTCTCCTGTTCATCTACAAAACAGCAATGTGGGATCATTCCCAACCACCTAGTGGGACCTGGGTTTAACATGCATTCGGGAAGACAGTCCCTGTGGCAGTGCAGCACTCTCAGGGTGCTGTGTTAGGAGCACTAGCTTCAACATTTGGTAATTGGTTTACTATTGTCACATGTACAAGGTACAGTGAAAAATTTGTTTTGGGTGGCATCCATACAGACATTCCAAAACATCAGTACATCGAGGTAGTACAAGGGAAAACAATAACAGAATGCAGAATAAAGTGTTACAGTTACAGAGAAAGTGCAGTGAAGGTAGACAATAAGGTGCAAGGCCATGATGAGGTAGATTGTGAGGTCAAGAGTTCATCTTTATCGTACAAGAGGTCCATTTACGAGTCTAATAACAATGGGATAGAAGCTATCCTTGTCTGGTGGTGCATGTTCTCAAGCTTTTGTATCTTCTGCCCAAGGAGGGGGGGAGAAGAGAGCATGACCAGGGTGGGTGGGGTCTTTGATTATGCTGGCTGCTTTCCAGTGGCAGCGAGAAGTGTAGAGAGAATCCATGGAGGGGAGGCTGGTTTCCGTGTTGTGCTGAGCTGTGTCCACAGCTCTCTGCAGTTTCTAGTGGTCTTGGGCAAAGCAGTTGCTGTACCAAGCTGTAAAGCATCCGGATAGGATGCTTTCTGTGGTGCATTTATAAAAATTGGTGAGGGTCAAGGGGGACATGTCAAATTTCCTTAACCTTCTCAGGAAGTAGAAGCACTGATGAGCTTTCTTGGCCATAGCATCTATATGGTTGGACCAGGACAAGCTACTGATGATGTTTACACCTAGGAACCATCTCCACCTCAGCACCATTGATACATAATGGGGTGTGTGCTCTGACCCGCTTCCTGATGTCAGTGACCAGTTCTTTTGTTTTGCTGACATTGAGGGAAAGGTTGTTGTCATGAATCATGCCACCAGGCTCTCTGTTTCCTCTCTGTACTCTGTCTCGTCATTGTTGAGATCTGGCCCACCACGGTGGTTTCACTACGGTTTTGTGCTCAATCCTGGAACCCACAAACTTCAGAAGGAAGAGAGCTGCCAGCTGAACCATGGACGGCACCAATCACCAGGCATCGTTCCTAAGAGGATGCAGGACAGCTGACAGGAATATAGGCTCAGCCATGATCACACTTGCAGTTCTGTCCACTGCCAACACTCCAATGACCTGCTTGGAGGGAGGTTGCCACGGCTGAGGAATTGACAGTGACCATTGCCTGCATCACCGTAGTCCCAAGGCATGCAAGGGGCAAAGTGCAAAGGAACTTTGTGTTTGACTGTGCTTTCCCTCACTTGCTGCCAGCACAGAGTTTAAAAAGCTGCCCACTTGTTACTTTTCCTAGAACTGATATCCTTCAATTCAAACATAAAATAGCTGGCAGTTTTCACTGTAACTATGTGTAACTCAACTCCCACATGCTGTCAGACACAATACCTATGCCAACAATCCCAATCCTTCCTCATCATTCACTCTTATTACTGAAGGAAGTAATCTGCTTGGTTCAATTTCCACTGCTCACTGCTTTTTGGTTGCAATCATTTCCAAGGTGGGAGCCAGTGGACTGGAATTTCTCGAAAAGCCGTGCCACTCTCTGGGTGAGTGTATTATTGAGTGGGGCTTCAGCACTAGTGCTGTTCATTAAGGAGATGGGTTACTGAAGCCAGATCCTCTGTCGATCACCACTGTCCCACCATATCCAGCAGTCTCCAGTGTAGTGACATTTCAGGTTGAAAGTTCAAAAGAAAAGGTCTAACTGACCCCAGTTGGGACTTTTCAATGCACCTGGGCTGTAATCTATTGGCGATATTCCATGGGCAACGAGGTGGTGGCAGCTTGTACTGGTTTTTATTCCATGGTCAACACTCCCCGTCCAGAATGAAAAGGCATAAGAGAAAGCACCGGGGTAGACTGTCAACCCCTCGAGCCTACTCTACGATTCAACGGTCTTTACCTTTTCCACTTTCCTTTCCCAATCACCAATCAAGGGATTTGAAAATCTTTCCATTTCAGCCTTGAACAGATCTCAGCATCCACAGCTCTCTGGGACAAAGAATTCCAACTTTTCACAGCCATCTCTGAAGAAAGTTCTCTCCATCTCAGTTGAAAATGACCAATCCCTTATCCCAAGACCACGTTCCCGGTTCCCCACCTCGAAGGAACAGCCTCCCTGTCAATCGCTCTTAGAACCTTGATTCCCTGAATGAGCTCACCGCTCTTCAAAACTCCCTTGGATAGAAGCCTAACCTACTTGATCTCTCCTTAAAATCATCCTAGTTAAGACTGCTTTTTAAAATTGAGTTTGGGTCATGAGATAACTAATGGTTTATTCTCTGGTTGTGTGAGGAAAACATATTTTGTCATTACTGCATATTCCTGCTGCTGCTTAACATTTTACAGCCCCCACCTCAACAAAATTATGTCCAAAAGGACATTCCAAGCATCACATTGGATTAGCGTCTGAGAAAAGCTCAGATTATAGATCAGATATAAAGACACAGGAGAAGGTGCCGGGAGGATTTTCAAATGTAAAGGGACAGTACACAGTTAATGGCAAGATGCTTAACAGTGTTAATGTACAGAGGGATCTTGGAGTCCAAGTCCATAGCTCCCTGAAAATGGCTGCACAGGTTGATAGGGTTTAGAGAAGGTATATTTCAAGAGTCAGGAAGTTATGTTGCAGCTCTATAAAACTCTGGTTAGGCTGCAGCTGGAGTATTGCATTCAGTTCTGGTTTCCCCATTACAGGAAGGATTTGGAGGCTTTGTAGAGACTCTATAATAACATACAATCATAACATCTATCTTTTATAAGCTGGGATGCAACAAATTCACTGTTTCCAGTCTTAATTGTGTTTGAATGTAAATAAGATCCCAGGCCTATAACCGTGGATCCGACAACATAAGGGAGGCCACTCTGCCCATCGTGTCTGTGTCAGCTCTCTGAAGGAGCTCTCCCATTAGTGCTCCTCTGTCCTCACAGCCCTGCAAGCTATACAGATATTTGATGAACTTCCCACTAGATGTGCTTCCACTCCCCCTTCAGATACTGTGGTCTAGATCATACCAACTCACCAAATGATAAAAACTTTCCTCATCTTCCCTCTGCTCCTTCTGCCATTTCACCTTAAATCTCTGCCCTGACAGCAGAATCAGTTTCTCCTTATTTATCAAACCTCCTCATATTTTTGGTCACCTTGACCCAATTAATCTTCTCTGCTTAAAAGCGTATAACCTCAGCTTTTCCCATCTCCCTGCACAAATGAAGGTCTGTAGTGTCCTGGTGAGTCATCTTCTCCAACAATGTTGGAATACAGACATTGATCTGGGATTAAGCAGAAGGACATCTCAGCAAGGAGTGCACTCAGAGCCCTTGAGAAGCGAAATGAAAGCTTTGGAAGGGGTTTACATTACAAATTGACCTCTCTCTCCTAAGTCGATTCTAACTTGATTGTAATTATGTAAAATAGAAGCAGGAGTGGACCATTCAATCCCTTAAGCATCTCTCAACATCCAAGAACATGGCTGATCCTCTCCCTGTTAAATTTCTTACCCAGTCCCCACATCCCTTGAGTCTACAGACCATTGCACACTGGGCTTCGACAGGTTCTCTGCGAGCAGTGAATTCCCCTTCTCCAACCCTCTGCTCCAGGATCTTTCCCTTCCTTTCCGTCCCAAATGACTAATCCCTTTGAGTCTATCCATCCTGGTTGTGGAGTCCCTAGCCAAAGGAAGTTGCCTCGAGGCATCTTTCTTATTGATTCATTCATTCACTTGGAGGTTAGTGGAAACGTAGTATCTAACTGTAATTGCCTCAGCCATATTGACTGGGGTGGGAGGTGGGTGGTGGAGGGGGAAGAGTCTGGAGTCCTAGAAAGAGAGCAGATTCCTTTCCGTGAAGGATGTTAGAGAATGAGATGGATTTTACAACACTCTGATAGTGTCCTGATATCCATTACTGGGACTGGCTTTTTGTGTAGGATTTCCGATTTAATTTAAGAACTTAAATTTAAACTTCCCAGCTGCCTCATTTGAGATTCGAACCCATGTCACTGGATCAACACTCTGGCTGCTAGTCAACTAACTCAACATTTATGGTATCTAGCCTGTAAATTATCTCAGAGTATTAAGTGTTTTCCAGGAGACTGCCTCTCATTCTTCTAAACTCCTGGAAAGAATAAGATAATCTTCCTCAATCTCTTTCCAGGAATCAGACTGGGACACATGGAAAATCCTTCCTCAGGTATGGAGACCAGAGCTGGAGGTCTGGTTTCACTGCAGCCCAGTAGACTTGCAATTGCAATAATGATAAAAATGCATCATCGAACAAATAGAATCACTGATGTTATAGAATATAAATTGCCAGACTATTTCGTAAATTGGTAAATTGATTTATTATTCTCACATGGACCAAGGTATAATGAAAAACTTTGTTTTGCATGCCATCTATACAGATTATTTCATTACAACAGTACATTGAGGTAGTACGAGGGAAAACAATAACAGAATGCAGAATAAAGTGTTACAGCTACAGAGAAAGTGCAGTGCAGGCAGACAATAAGGTGCAAGGCCATAACGAGGTAGATTGTAAGATCAAGAGTCCATTTTATCGTACAAGAGGTCTATTCAATAGTCTTATAACAGTGGGATAGAAGCTGTCCTTGAGCCTGGTGGTACGTGCTTTCAGTCTTTTGTATCTTCTGCCTGACAAGAAGGAGAAGTGAGAATGTCCGGGGTGGGTGGGGTCTTTGATTATATTGGCTGCTTTACCGAGGCAGCGAGAAGTGTGGACAGAGTCCATGGAGGGGAGGCTGGTTTTCCTGATGGACTGAACCGTGTCCACAACTCTCTACAAATTCTTGCGGACTATTTGAGGAGGTGATTAACAACAAGGTGGGGGGTAATTAGAAATGCATAGAGGACATTCCATCCCCGATCACCATTCAGTGCTCAGCAACACCATAAATACGGTAGATGACAACGAGGGTCTCACCAAGGTGATGGCATTCTCAACTCTGTGGGTTCCAGGCCACTCTCAGAGTCGTGAGTGCAAGACTCCAGGCTGTCCTTTCACTGTTGTGCCGAGGCCATGCTGCATTGTAGGAGGTGTGAGTCGGCAAGCTGTCTGCTCTCTTTAAACTGCTGCCTTTTCTACCTTCCGTGTGGAAGGGCATGTTATTTCCCTCAGCCAAATGCAGATGATTGCTGGTGTATTTGCAGGAGGTTGCTGTGCACAGACTGGATCATACAACAAAGAAGGAGACCATTTGGCCAATCAAGCCTGTGCCAGTTCGTTGTAGTTCAGTCGCGGCAATGCTACTCCTCTGCTCTTTTCCCACAGCCCTGTGAGATATTTATCCAGGTAACTGTCAAACGTCTCTGTGGACCATAAAGGCCGGACAAAGTGGTTGAGGCAAGCAGCCTATTTTTCTGCTTTGAAATTCTGTGTAGGCTGCTGCAACGCAGCGCTGGATTGTGAATTGATTGCTTGCTCTCAAGTGGATGTATCTAAGATGGGTGTGGGATGCAATCCCTATCATTTCAGGTTCCCAACAATGACAAGCTCTCTCTTGCAACCTCTGTACATCAAGAAAAATTATCCTTTATTAATTCTGCAGGTGTTAAGAACCAGTGTAGAATTTAGGAATAAACAAGGGTGGTTGGAGATTCTTAAAAATCTCCTGAATTTAGAGCACAGAACGCAGAGCAGTACAGCACAGGAACAGACCCTTCGGCCCACATGTCTGTGCCAAACATGATGCAAAATTAAATCATAAAACAACACCTCACACTTGCCTGGGTTAAACCCATTTGCCATTTCTCCACCCTTACCTGTAATTGATCTATATATTGATATTGGTATTGGTTTATTACTGTCACTTGTACCGAGGTACAGCGAAAAACTTGTCTTGCATACCGATCGTACAGGTCAATTCATTACACAACATTGAGTTGAGTACAGAGTGCATTGAGGTAGTACAGGGTAAAAACAATAACAGTACAGAGTAAAGTGTCACAGCTACAGAGAAAGTGCAGGGCAATAAGGTGCAAGGTCACAACAAGGTAGATCGTGAGGTCAGAGTCCATCTCATTGTATAAGGGAACCATTCAATAGTGGGGTAGAAGCTGTCCTTGAGCCTAGTGGTATGTGCCCTCAGGCTCCTGTACCCGATGGAAGAGGAGAGAAGAGATAATGATCTGGGTGGGTGGGGTCTTTGATTATGCCACCTGCTTCGCCAAGGCAGTGAGAGGTAAAGACAGAGTGCAGGGAGGGGAGGCTGGTGTTCTGCTGTAGCAACAGACAAAGGAGCTGGAGGAACTCAGCAGGTCAGGCAGCATCCATGGAGGGAAATAAACAGTCAATGTTTTGGGTTGAGACCCTTTATCAAGACTCTCTTGTGTCTCTATATCCTGCTGTATCCTTTGAAAACCTTCTTCACCAATGTTTGCAACTCAACCAATGTTTGTGTTGTCTGCAAACTTACTAATCAGCCCACCTACAATTTTGTCCAAGTCATTTATATATATCATAAACAACAGAGGACCTAGCACAGATCCCTGCAGAACACCTCTGGTCACAGACCTCCAGGCGGAATAACACCCCTCCACCACTACCCTCTGTCTTCTGTGGGAAAGCCAATTCTGAATCCAGACTACCAAGTCACCGTGGATCCCATGCATCTTAATCTTCTGGATCACCTGCCATGAGGGACCTTGTTGAATGCCTGACTAAAATCCAAGTTAGAACATTAGAAAACAGGAGCAGGAGTAGGCCACTCGGCCCCTCAATCCTGCCCCACCATTCAATATCATCACAGCTGATCTGTCCCAGGTCTCATCTCCTCTGCTGTGCCACATCCCCAGAGCTCTCAACTCCCTGATCTTTCCAATATTTTTATCTACATCCTCCTTAAATATCCCAATAGCCTTCACGGCCTTCTGTTGTCAAAAATTCCAGAGATTTATCCCCAGAGATTTTCTTACTTCAAAGGTACTTCATTGGCTGCAGAGCTCTGAGTTCTGAAATTGTGAAAGGTGTTATAAACTCCATCACGGGGACAACCCTCCCAACCATCGCAGACATCTTCAAGAGGAGGTACTTCAAGAAGGCAGCATCCATGACTAAGGACCCTCACCATCCAGGACATGTCCTCTTCTCATTACTACCATCGGGGAGGAGGTACAGGAGCCTGAAGATCCACGCTCAATGATTCAGGAACAGCTTCTTCCCCTCCGCCATGGTCCATGAACCAATGAACTACCTCATTATTCCTTTTTTAGCACCATTTATTTATTTTGTAATTTATAGCAATTTTTATGTCTTTTCACAGTACTGCAGACACAAAATGACAAATTTCGTGTCATATAAGTCAGTGATAATAAATCTGATTCTGATTCTAAACATGCACCCAAATCCCTTCCGTCATCTGCAAGGTTCTGAGGAGTGTGTTGATGTACTCTTCACTTGCCTGGATGAGTGCAGATCCAACAACACTGAAGAAGCTCGACACCATCCAGACCATTTGATTGGCATCAATCCACCACCTCCACCACTGGCGGACAGTGGCCACAGTGTGCACCATCTACAAAAATGCACTGCAGTTACTCACCCAGACAGCACCTCCCTGTTGTGCCAAAGTTAGGCAGGATTGTTCGTAGATTTGATAGAAGTAAGCCTTGCACACACAATGCTGCACACAACCCACCTTATTGCTAAGTTACAAGTGGTACTTATCTGGCAAGCGCACCTGAGCCCGTTTAACTGCAGCGCCCCGTTCCAATCGGTCCACAGTGTCAGTCATGACCTAACCTGTGGTGAGCCCAGATCCAGGAGACCTCATCAACGGTGCGCTCATTCTTTTGTACCCTGGTCACTTCTCGCCGCCCCGACCTGGGTCGATCCTTTGTCCAGGTCGACCCATCACGTGACCATTGCCTCGGGCCCCGCAGGCTCATGTCTGCAGAAATGATACCTTGGTTACCTAGCACCCAGGTCACCCTTCCCCTGCGCACACACACATTTCATCTCAGCGATTGTTCCTTGTGCTCTCTGGCCGACATTTCACGATTCTTACTACACTCCCAAACCCAGACAAGGGCAGCGGGCATGTGAGGATACCACCACCTGCAGATTCCCCTCCAAGTAACACACCATCCTGCCTTGGAAACATGTCGTGGTCCTGAATGGAAATCCTGGAACACTCCCCATCAGCACTGTGTGAGCATCTTCACCAGAGGAATGGCAACGGTTCAAGGTGGAAGTTCACCACCACCATCCCAAGGACAACCAGGGATGGACAATAGATACTGGCCTTTACTCTAATACCCAGATCCAAATAAATAAATCCAAATTAGCCTCTCAGATGAAAATATGTTCTCAGATTTCTGCAACTTTTAGAGAGTAATTTTATAAACTAGAAGTGGGAATAGATCATAAATGCTCTCCTGCCAGTAATCCCTCAAAAAATGAATGAATAAAACAAGTTCCAAATTCAAGTTTATTGTCACGGGTACACATACCCAGGGTATAAATGTCATGAAAATCAGCTTTTTGCAGCAGCAGCAGCTCAGTGCGTTACAGACACGACAAACATGAATTACATAAACTTAAATTAACATAAATTATACATAACTTACACAACAGAATAAACAGAATAAGCACAACAACATTAGTACAAAGTTGAGGGAAATATAGTCCCAGGTAGACTGAGGATTTTTCAGGTGGGTTCAAGAACCTGGCGGCGGTGGGGAAGAAGCTGTTGTTGAACCTTGAGGTGTGGGGTCTTCAGGTTCCTGTACCTCCTGCCTGGTGGCAGCATCGAGAAGAGGGCATGGCCTGGATAGTAGGGGTCCCTGATGATGGATGTCACCTTCCTGAGAGATCACCTTCTGTAGACGTCCTCGATGGTGGGGAGAGCTGTACCCGTGATGGAACTGGCCGAGTCCACCGCTCTCTGTAGCCTCCTGCGTTCCTGTGCATTGGAGCTCCCATACCAGAACAAGAGGTTTAGGATAAGGGGTAAGAGGTTTAGAGGGTACCTGAGGAAGAACTTTTTTACCCAGACGGTGGTTGGAATCTGGAACGCACTCCCTGAGGGGATGATGGAGGCAGAGTCCCTCACAACATTGAAGAAGTGTTTATTCAAGCACTGAAATCACCAAGACAGAGAAAGCTGCAGTGCAAGTGCCAACAGCTTGTCCCGCACACCAACATCTCTACCTCCTCAGAAAGCTAGGGATATCCGGCATGTCTACGATGAATCTCACCATTGTTGTAGATGCGCTATAGGAAGGATCCTATCCGGGTGCATCATGGCTTGGTATGGCAGCTGCTCTGCCGAAAACCGCAAGAAACTGCAGAGAGTTGTGGACGCAGCCCAGTCCATCACGAGAACCAGCCTCCCCTCCATGGACTCTGTCCACACTTCCTATTGCCTCAGGAAACCAGTCAATATGATCAAGGGCCCCTCCCACCCCAGCCTTTCTCTCTTCTCCCGTGGGTGACAAGCAAACAAAAGCTTTTCTCTGTATCTCAGTACATGTCACAACAATAAACCAATACCAATTCCAAATGGGATCAGTGCAGCTGGGTACTGGATGGTTGGCATGGATATGGTGGGCTGAAGGGCCTGTTTCTTTGCCAGATAACTCCATGGAACCAAGGCTTAGGGAGGGGGTGGAGGGGGGAAGGATCCAATTTCCTTTACCCCTGCCCTGCCCTGCACACAATCTCACGGACATCTTGGTCCACGTTCTCCCGTGACCAGCTCGTGGGAGAATAGACAGGGTCAGCGGCCAGGGACCCTCGCCAAGGCTCCCTCACCCCTGCAAGCTGTGTCCACTCAAGCAGGCAACAAACAGCAGCTGCCGAGCAGAGCAGTTTGTAAAATAACAAGCACCTGCCCCCTGCATCATGGACCATGTGGAAAGAGCCAAGCTGTGCAGCCATTAATTCGCTAAATTAGGTTTTAAAATTCACAGCCACAACAGAGGGAATCTCGGCAGCAGGCACTCAACAGGACAGGTTTATCATTTCTGCATAGATGGATGCAGTCTTCTGGCGTCTCAGCAAGCTGCAGATCCATATTTAACATATTGCTGGCTAATAGCTTATCGATGTTTTGCTATTTTAGTTGCAAATGAGAGACCATGCCTTCCCTTCCCTCGATCTTTCCTCTCCTTGTGGGACTGTAACTGTCCTTCAACTTCCTTCCAATTCCCTTTTACCCTGCATCTGCATGGCCAAGCTATCCCACTGCAGTAGGCAGCATGCTCGAGCCTGGTGTGACCCTCAGCCCGCTGCCCGCACAGGTAGGGGTATTAACGAGAGGTGGCTGGCGGACAGGTACGCACTGGAGCTTATCCTCGTTAGATGTCACTCTGTTCCCAGCGCCAGGTTGGAATGGACCAACTAACCCAGCTCAGGATGGGAATCATAGAACATAGAACAGCACAGGAACAGGCCCTTCGGCCCACCATGTCTGTGCCGAACACGATGCCAAATTAAACTAAATCTCTTCTGCCTGCACAGGATCCACATCCCTCCATTTCCCTGCATGTTCACGTCAGTGTCTAACAGCCTCTTAAACACCATTATCATATCTGCATCGGAATTAAACTGGCAACATTTTTTACTGTTAGGATGGGACTGTTTGATCAGACATCATTTTTAAAAAAATATTTTCTTTTGCAAAAATGAATCAAAGGCAACTTAAATTAATACCTGGCCCAGTCTGTATGCTGCTCATCACTTGTGAAATGCCTTGAGGCATACGGGTGGATATCACAGCCCCAGAGACCTGGGTCCAATCCTGACCTCCGTCGCTGTCCGTGTGGAGTGTCCTCATTCTCCCTGCGTGGGTTTCCTCCTGGTGCTCCGGTTTCCTCCCACGTCCCAGAAACATGCCTTGGTGGGTTAATTGACCACTGTAAATTGCCCCTAGTGTGCAGGTGAGTGCAGAGACTGGTGCAGTCGATGGGAACGTGGGGAGAATAAAATGGGGTCGGGTAGGATTGGCGTACAAGTGGATGCTTGCTGGTTGGCATAGACATGGTGGTCTGAGGGGCCTGTTTCTGTGCTGTATCTCTCTACAATAGATCCTGCTCCCTCTCCACTGATGCCAGCACTGGGTAACTGGGATAGCTGAAACCCAGCCACCCCTGTCCCTGATAGCCCACTCCCTGGACCTGTGAGTCACCAGCTTATCCACGGGACCTGCCCCGTGAGGGAGACCCTTGTTCAGCCCACCCACTCTGCCGAAGATTAGGAGCTGGGAGCGTTCAATCAAAAGCACCCTCAGGGACTCAGAGAGGGGCTGAACCCTCCCTGTAAATGTGAAACACCAACTCTTCCGGCCCATAGAGATTACGGGGGGTCCACAAACCTATTTGAAACTTCAGAGTGCACCGTGCCGTCTCTCTACCCTGCCGTTGCCAGCATTTGTTGGCCATATTTGGTGTCACATGACCTCTCTCCACCAACAACCACCTTCTTACCATTGGTTGCTCCACAAAGTCTACCTTCGTGGGCCCCACCTTCCCTCACAATTGGACTGCGAACGGTCCCTCACCTTACACCCACCGTCCCATTTCTGAAGCCTACACACCAAACGGGGAGTGGAATTGAGGAACCGTGGTGCTCCTCTGAGCTCTGCACAGCAGCCTCTGGGAGATCGATCTGTAATTCCTGAAGGTTGCTAATTCAATCTGGCCTTGATTGGCTCTGTCCGTGCCAGCACTATATTTGCACCTGTCAGTTAGACTGACAGTCCACGAGTAACCCCAGGAATGCCGAAGAAATGTCTTTGTATTTGGCCCAGATATCATCCCTGTCTTTTCAGTACAAGCACAGGCAGTGAGAGGATCTGGAACTGGGCCTTCAGCTGGGCACCTGAGCTCAGGCCTGGGGACGGGAACCTTTGGTGGCCTAAATTCAGGCCTCTGGTTGTGCACATGAGCTCAGGGCTGTGGCTTCAGTTGGCTGCATGACCTTGACCCTAGGGTTGTGCAGCTGAACTCAAGCCTGTGGTTCATTGAGATACAGCACCAAACAGGCCCTTTGGCCCGATGAGTCTGTGCTGACCACCAATCACCCAGCTGCACTGATCCCATTTTGTTCTCCCCACATTCCCATCAACTCCGTCCAGATTCTACCCCTCACCCACACGGAGGGAGAAATTGACAGCGACCAATTAACCTTCCAATCCGAGCATGTTTGGGACGTGGGAGGAAACCGGAACACCCACGGGAAAACCCACACAGTCAAGGGGAGAATGGGCAAACTCCGCACAGACAGCACCCGAGGTTGGGATTGAACCTGGGTCCCTGTTCACTCAAATTCAGGCATGCAGCTATGGGTCTGAGCTCAGCCCAGTGGATGTGCAGTGGAATTCAGGCCTGTGGATAACCACCTGACCCTGAGCCTGTGTTTGTGTACCTGACCCTGGGCCTGTGTTTATGTACCTGAACCGAGGCCTATGCTTGGCTTGTGAACTTAAGCAGGTGACCATGCAGCTGACTTCAGGCCTGGGGTTGTGAACCTGAACTTGGGCCTATTTTGTACAGCTCAGCTGGAGCTCAGACCTGTGACTGCACCCTTGACATCAGCCTCTGTTTGCGCACTTGAACTGGGGTCTGTGGCTGTGCACCTGACCTTGAATCCATGGGTTTTAGGTGAGCCCCAGGCCAGGCCGGGGCTGTGGACCTGAGTTTGTACCCTTGGTTGTGCACCAGAACAGGGGCCTGTGGTTCTGGGCCTGAGGTCCAGCCTGGGGTTCAGCACCCGATCGGGGGCCTGTGACTGTGAACTCGACAGGCCTGCAGTTCTGGAAAGAAGCTTAGGCCTCTGAACGTTCACCAGATTTCGTGGCTAGGGTTCTGCACCTGAATTTGGGCCTGTAGTTGTGGGCCAGGTGGCGTAGACCTGGCGTTGTGCATATTAACTCAGGCCTGATCTGGTGCAGTGTGGACCTGAACTCACGTTGAGTTTGTGGACTGGAACCTCTGATTTTGTACCTGTGACTGTGGACTAGAACTGCCATGCGTTGTCACCCGACTGAAGACCTGTAGTTGTACACCTGAACTCAGGCCTGTGACTGTGGGCTAGAACTGCCATGCGTTGTCACCCGACTGAAGACCTGTAGTTGTACACCTGAACTCAAGCCCGATGTTGTGGAAGTCCACTTGGGTCTGCAATCCTGGACCAGTCATTGTGAATCTGAATTCAGTGCAGGATCTGTGCCCCTGAACTCGATTCTGTTCTTGTCCAGCTGTACTTGGTCCTGTTGTACACTTGAGCCTGGCTGTTCGAGTATTGGACCTGAGGTTGGGCCTATGGTTGTGCCTCAGAAGAGAGGGTGGGTGGTTCGGGAACTGGACTACAGCTTGCGTTCGTGCTCCTGACCTCAAGTTTCTGGTTGTGTGTCTGAATGCTGTACTACAGATGTACACCTGAACTCTGTCCTACAGCTGTACACCCGTACTGTGTCCTACAGTTGTAAACCTGAACTCTATTCTACAGTTGTAATTTCATTGGTCCAACAGTTGTACACCTGCTCTCTGTCCTACAGTTGTACACCTGAACTCTGTCTTATGCTTGTACACCTGAACTCCGTCCTACAGTTGTACACCTGAAATCTGTCCTACAGTTGTACTGAACTCTATGCTACATTTGTAACCTCAACTTTATCCGACAGTTCTACACCTAAACTTCATCCTATGGTTGTAACCTTCACTCTATGCTACAGTTATACACCTGAACGCTGCCCTACAATTGTACACCTGATCTCCATCCTATGGTTGTACACCTGTACTCTGTCCTACAGTTGTATCCTCCATTCTATCCTATTGTTGTACACCTGAACTCCATCCTATAGTTGTACACCTGATCTCTGTTGTAATGTTGTACTCCTGAACTCTATCCTACTTTTGTAACCTCGAGTGTTTTCTACAGTCGTACCCCTGAACTCTGTCCCACAGTTGTTCACCTGATCTCCATCCTATGGTTGGTACACCTGATATCTGTCCTAATGTTGTGCACCTGAACTCTATCCTACTGTTGTAACCTCATGTCTGTTCTACAGTTGTACACCTGAATTCTGTCCTACAGTTGTACACCTGAACTCTCTCCTACAGGTGTATGCCTGAACTCTCTCCTACAGTGGTATGCCTGAACTTAGGCCAACAGTTGAACACATGAACTGTGTCCTAATGTTGTAACATGATCTTAAACCTGCAGTCATACACCTGAACCCTGTCCAACTGTTTAACCTGAAAACAGTCGTATGGTTGTACACCACTTACTTCCACACTTGGAGCAATTTTGCATGGCCAATTAACCTGATGCAGGTTCTGAACCCGAGACATTGACCATCCCTCTGCCTCCACAGATGCTGCCCGACCCGCTGAGTTCCTCCAGCAGATTGTGTGTTGCTCCAGATTCCAGCATCTGCCGTCTCCTGTGTGACCCACCAATCTGCACGTCCTTGGGATGTGAGAGGAAATCAGAGCATCTGGGGAAACCCATACACTCAAGGGGGGAACGTGCAAACTCCACACAGACAGTCCCCAAGGTCTGTGGTGCGGTGACGCTGCGGAGCTCCCAGCCACACTACTCTCCACCCAGCGAGTGCGAGCCCAGTGATTCAACATCAGATGTAGTCAAGTCCAGTGAGACCTCAGGTACCAAAGGGAGGGCTGTCGGGAGCTTTTCCTTCACCCCCTCTCCTTTTATTTCTCCTTCAGCTTCTCACATGTGGACTCAGAGTAATGAACATAGAACATAGATCAGAAAACATAGAACATAGAACACAGAACAATACAGCACAGGAACAGGCCCTTCAGCCCACAATGTCTGCACTGAACATGATGCCAAATTAAATTAAATCTCTTCTGCCTGCACATGGTCCACATCCCTCCACTCCCTGCATATTCATGTGTCCATCTAAAATCCTCTTAAACACCACTATCGTATCTGCCTCCACCCCCACCCCTGGCAGCCTGTTCCAGGCAACCACCGCTCTCTGTTTAAAAATCTTGCCCCGCACATCTCCTTTAAACTTTCCCCCTCTCACTGCAAACGCACATCCTCTGGTATTTGGCATTTCTACCCTGGGAGAAAGATTTTGACTGCCTACCCTATCTGTGCTTCTCATAATCTTATAAACTTCTATCAGGTCTCCCCTCAGCCTCCGACTCTCCAGAGAAAACAACCCAAGTTTGTCCAAACTCTCCTCATAGCTCATACCCTCTAATCCAGGCAGCATCCTGGTGAACCTCTTCTGCACCCTCTCCAAAGCCTCCACATCCTTCCTGTAATGGGGTGACCAGAACTGCACACAACACTCCAAATGGTGAAGTTGTCCATCATATGGTTCATGACATCACTCGACCTTTAAGATAAGATAAGATCTTTATTAGTCACATGTGCATCGAAACACACAGTGAAATGCATCTTTTGCGTAGAGTGTTCTGGGGGCAGCCCGCAAGTGTCGCCACGCTTCCAGCACAAACATAGCATGCCCACAACTTCCTAACCCGTACGTCTTTGGAATGTGGGAGGGAACCGGAGCACCCGGAGGACACCCACGCAGACACGGGGAGAACATACAAACTCCTTACAGACAGCGGCCAAAATTGAACCTGGGTCGCTGGCACTGTAAAGCGTTACACTAATCGCTACACTACCGTGCCTGCCCACTACCGTGCTTTGCTGAGACAATATTAGCTGTTTGTGACCTACACATGAAGTAGCTTCCCAGGATGGCCGACACCTTTACAGCTGGGTTCTGGTCCTGGGCCAAGCTGAAGAAGTAGGATGCAGTCAGCTTCACTAGCGAGAGCCCAGGACTACATGCTGGCTGTCTACCACTCGGCAGCAGGTTGGGCCCCAAGGGGCATCTGTCAGGCTGTGGGACTGAAGCTAGTGTCAGTGATGTCCTTGTACAGTAGGTTACTGACTCCACTGAGGGGAGACCCTCACTCTGGGTGATGTACCAGCTGTAGATTCAATGAGCTTCTGGAGAACGGTTCAGAGGGTGGTTGACTTCCTGGTGTGTGGTGACTAGTCTGCGGTGTGGAGAATGGTCCATTCCCTTTTCCTCTACAACACGTGTCTCTCGAGATAGCTCCACCAAGATGGAGAAGCTGAGAACTTTCCGTGAAGGATATTATGCCTCCTGAGTCCTTATGGAACAAGCATCACGACTACCTCATCTTGGGGTGTAGTCTCAGTCCATTGTACTTGTCCCTCTGAGCTACAGGCTACATTCGACAGCAAACTGAAGCAGCTGGTGGACAGTGTGTGACCCTCTTCCACACTGGACATTTACAATTGCATTATCATGAGGTTTTCCCCAATGATTTCTGTCTCACCTCCTCCCTCAATTCTGATACCCTCTCCTCATCAACACACAAACCGTTTGAAGAACTCAGCGGGTCGGGCAGCATCTGTGGAGGGAAATGGACAGTCGATGTTTTGGGTCGAGACCCTTCACCTGGACCTTCATCTTCCTCACTCCAGATGAAGGGTCTCGACCCGAAACGTCGACTGTCCATTTCCCTCCACAGACGCTGCCCGAGCTGCTGAGTTCCTCCAGTGCTTTGTGTGTTGCTCCAGATTCCAGCGTCTGCAGCCTCCTGTGTCTCCCTCCCCTCATCCTCCGTTTCACTCTCTCCACTGCCGGTCACTGCTAGCCGACCTGACCAACACTTCACAACTTTTCCATGTCCCTTTGTTCGCGATATCACTCCCCACCGGCCAGCAACAGCCCATCGTGGCAATCCAGGCCCACCCTACAGGAGGGATCCTCTTCCTTCTATCCATTCCTCCACCATCCCTCTCCCCAACTTAAATGAACCTGTTTTCTCTCTTTCCCAGTGCGGGAGAGGGGTTGTTGGTTCTGCTACGGGTGATACCTGGCCTGCTGGGCACTTCCACCATTTTCTGTTTCCATTTCATATTTCCAGCTTCCACGTAGCGAGATACAGCACAGAAACAGGCCCTTCAGCCCACCCTGCCCACACTAACCATCAAGTACCCATTTGCACTTGTTTTTTTTTTGTTCTTTCTTGTAAACATTGTGTTTAATTTATGTTTTTCTTGTGAATGCTGCTTATCTGATGCTCTGTGCCTGTGATGCTGCTGCGGGTAAGTTTTTCATTGCCCCTGTGCACACATGGACTTGTGCACGTGACAGTAAACTTGACTTTGACTTTGACACTATTCCTACTCTAACCCATTTTCCCTCATATTCCCATCAGCTCCCCCCAGATTCTACCCCCCACCTACACACTGGGGGCAATTTACAGCGGTCAAGTAACCCACTGATCTGCACGTCGTTGGGATGTGGGAGGAAACCAGAGCACCCGGGGGAAACCAATATGGTCACAGGGAGAACGTGCAAACTCCACACAGACAGCATGTAGGGTCAGAATTTAGTTTTATTTCATTTTCACCCACTGACTTCACCCTCCTGCACTCTCTGTGTGCTGCACTTTCCACCTCACTTGGGCATGGCAGTGTCATGGTTAATATGATCATCGAAGAGCCAGAGTCCTAGACCATTGATCCAGCGTGATGCATTCACTGCCTGCCACAGCAGCTGGGGAATTTAAATTCAAGTAATTAAATAAATCTTGAATATTAAAAAAAATGCTAGTCTTAGTAACAGTAACCATGAAACTACTGGATTGATGTAAAAACCCATCTGGCTCACCAAAACCCTGAGGGAGAGGAATCTGTCGTCCGTACCCAGTCTGTGAACACCTTAGACATTTATAACTATTTGATAAAAATAAAAATATTGTTAAAAATTAAATAATGGTAACTTTTTATGTTTAAATTACTTGGAAAACACATTCACACACTAAATGCCTATTTAAATCATTAAAGCTGACATAAAATAAAGTAAAAGTTGTTGCCGGAAGCTGAGGTTTCTGCGATCGCTGCACTCAGTGCGGATTGACCCAGTGCAGGCAGATTTGTAAGCCTGTCAGCTGGAGTGCCCCATGGAGTCTGCTGGAGCAGGGTTGAGAGAGTCTCCACCAGCTCAGCCCCACCTCCAGCACTGAAGAGGAGGATGTGTGGGGACACTGATATAAGCGTGGGGTGCAACACCTACCCAGCGTCACCAGAGACCGGTGAATAGTTGCTGGAGTTGTCCACCCAAGGGCTTAGTTACTGAGTACTTTCAAGCCAGAGGTTGGTAGATGGTCGCATGCAAGGGAATCAAGGGATATGGGCTTAGTGCTGAGGTAGGGAACGATGGAGCAAACTCAGATGTCCCAGTGACCTTCTGCTGCTCCTCATTCTCAATGCAATCTGCTGGAGGAACTCAGCAGGCTGAGCAGCATCTGACATCAGTCCTGATGCAGGGTTTCGACCCAAGGCATCGACAATTCCTCCACCCCCACAAACGCTGCTCGACCCGCTGTTCCTTCAGCAGATTGTGTGTTGCTCCATGTTCCAGCATCTGCCGTCTCCTGTGTTCCCTCCTTCTCAATAAGACCATATGACCAGAAGACATAGGAGCAGAATTAGGCCATTCAGCCCCTCAAGTCTGCTCCATCATTCAATCATGGCTGATTTATTTTTCCCTCTCAACCCCATTCTCCTGCCTTCTCCTCATAACCTTTGACACCCTCACTAATCAAGAACCTATCGACCTCCGCTTTAAATACACCCAATGACTTGGTCTCCACAGCCGTCTGTGGCAATGAATTCCACAGATTCACCGCCCTCTGGCTAAAGAAATTCCTCCTCATCTCTGTTCTAAAGGGACTTCCTTCTATTCTGAGGCTGTGCCCTCTGGCCCTAGACTCTCCCACTGATGGGAACATCCTCTCCACGTCCACTCTTTCCAGGCCTTTCAATATCCAGTAGGTTTCAATGAGATTCCCCCTCATCCTACTGCATCGAGTACAGGCCCAGAACCATCAAACGCTCCTCATAATTTAATCCTTTCATTCTTGGGATCATTCTTGTGAACCTCCTCTGGACCGTCTCCAATGCCAGCACATCCTTCCTTGGATACGGGGCCCAAAACTGCTCACAATACTCCAAATGTAGTCTGACCAATGCCTTATAAAGCCTCAGCATTACATCCTTACTTTTGTATTCTAGTCCTCTTGAAATGAATGCTAACATTGCATTTGCCTTCCTTACTACTGACTCAACCTGAAAATTAACCTTCAGGGAACCCTGCACTAGGACTCCCGAGTCCCTTTGCGCCGCCGATTTCTGAATTCTCTCCCCATTTAGAAAATAGTCTACGCCTTTACTCCTTCTACCAAAGTGCATGACCGTACACTTCCCTGCGCTGTGTTCCATCTGCCACTTCTTTGCCTATTCTCCCAAGTCCTTCTGCAGACTCCCTGCTTCCTCAACACTACCTGCCCCTCCACCTATCTTTGGTGAAGTCCCACCTGCTCTCTGTAATGAATGTGAAGGATCCCACTACCGTGCATTTATGTGACTCCAGACCCACAAATATGCAGTCGTCTCTTGACTGCCTCCTCAGTTCAGGGGCGATGAAGGATCAGCAATAAATGCTGGCATTGTTGATGACATCCGTATCCCGTGAATGTATACGACTGCCTCTTACTGTGTGTCACAGCCTCTCTTCCTCTTACTGTATCTTTCTCTTTCCATCTCCCCTTCTCCAATCATTAACCCTTTACACTCACTCCTGCCCCCTCCAATTCTCCCCTCCCCACTCTTTTGCTTTCTCTCTCTCTCCCTCGAACCCTCTTACATGTGTGGTGAAGTGGTCTATCGTACAGTTGATGGAATCACATTGTCAAGACACATTACCTGTTCAAAGTCAGAGCTGATGAACTACGGCGATGTAACATTACACCATGGCAGGCTCCTTTGCACTGTTATTATCTTTAGCTAGAAGTGAGTTACAGCTTGGAATGTAATCCCCTTCTGACTCACTAATATCCCTCAGGGAGGGAATCTGCTGTTCTTTCCCAGTCCAACCTGCATGTGACTCCAGGCCACCAATGTGGTTGACCTTTAAATACCCTCCGAAATCGCCCAGCAAGCTGCTATTCAAGGGCAAACAATGGTGGACAGTAAATGCTGGTCTTGCCAGCAACACTCAGTTCCTGAAATATAAAACATCAAATTTTCCATAAAAGGCCTAAATTTGAGGCGACATTGTATTAAATATACCGTATGTAGCATAGCGTACAATTAAAGTATGAGGAGCGTTTGATGTCTCTGGGCCTGTACTCGATGGAGTTCAGAAGGATGAGGGGGGATCTCATTGAAACCTACCAAATACTGAAAGGCCTGGATAGAGTGGATGTGGAGAGGATGTTCCCATCAGTGGGAGAGCCCAGGATCCGAACGCACAGCCTCAGAATAAAGGGAGGTCCCTTTAGAACTGAGATGAGGAGGAATTTCTTCAGCCAGAGGGCAGTGAATCTGTGGAATCTGTGGAGGCCAAGTCATTGGGTGTATTTAAGGCAGAGATTGATAGGTTCCTGATGAGTAAGTGGGTTAAGGGTTATGGGGAGAAGGTGGGAGAATGGGGTTGAAAAAATCAGCCATGATTAAATGGTGGAGCTGACTTGATGGACTGAATGGCCTAATTCTGCTCCTATGTCTTATGGTCTTAAAGAACTTGGGTAACCACTCACACGACTTGAGCACTAAAATCTAGGTTTGCACTCTGAGGGGGTGCTGTTCTGTCAGAGGCACCACCTATTGGATGTGATGTTAAACCAAAACCCAGTGAATTAAAAAGTCCCATGCCTCCATTTGAAGAATTATCCCACTGTCCAGAGTGACTATTTATCCTTTAACCAACTTCACTAAAACTGGAGACACAAGAGACTGCTGACGCTGGAATCTGGAGCAACACATAAAATGCCTGAGAGACTCAGCGGGTCAGGCAGCATCTGTGGAGGGAAATGGACAGTCGATGTTTCAGGTCAAGACCCTTCTTCTGGACTCCAGCCTTTTGTGTGTTGCTCACTGAAACTAGTGCTGATGTAAAGATTAACAGTTCCTGACCTCTATTTAGGATTTTTGGTAGCTGTAATATTTTTCTTTGGTATTAACAATAGATTATTTCTATTGCCAGCCAGACTTGGGAGCTTGCTGCGTACAAATTGGCTGCTGGGTTTCCATCATTACAACAGTGACCATTTGCTTTAAAGCGTTTTGAAACTCTGTGAAAGAAATGCAAGAATTTCTTTCTTATTTCGGAGAACAGTTCAACTGGAGTGAATCACTAATCAATGAGGTTTCATTCCAGACTTGCTCATATTTTAAAACCTGCAGCTAATTGAGTGTTGCAACTAAAAGGCAACATGAATCTTCATGAGTAATTGCTGCCAACTCTGGCACATCAAGATGGCGTGAGTAATTGGAGGACTTTTACCACCGATCCGTTCTTTACTGCCGCTGGAGAGGAAGTCTGTCACGTAGCCATTGTGTCTCCTATCTCTCCCGACACACCACTGCAACACATTGGTTAGACCACAACTGGATTAGTTACTAGGCTCATTCCTGGGATGAAATGACTGTCCTACCACAAGCAGCTAAAGAAGTTGTATTCTTCGAAGTTTATAGAAATGAGGGTTGATCTTATTAAAGCATCCTAAGGGGACATGATGGGGCCCATCTGATTCTGGTTCCATCTGCCTTTCAACTCTCCCCTAATATATTGGTGAGATCGCACTTGGTCTCACTAAAGACCCTCATCATCAGGGATCTCTTCTCATTGCTTCCATCAGGGAGGAGGTACAGGCGCCTGAAGACCCACACTCAACGATTCAAGAACAGCTTCTTCCCCTCCGCCATCAGATTTCTGAACGGTCCATGAACCCATGAACACTACGATATTCCTTTTTTTTCAGTATTTATTTATTTTTGTAATTTACAGTAATTTTATGTCTTGCACTGTACTGCTGCTGCAAAACAACACATTTCACTTCCTATAAGTCGGTGATAATAAATCTGATTCTGATTCTGACTTGGAGTATTGTGTTCAGTTTTGGTCGCCCTGTTATAGGAAAGCCATCATTAAGCTGGAAAGAGTACAGAGAAGGTTTACAAGAATATTGACAGGACTCGAGGGTCTGAGTTAAAGGGAGATGTTGGGTGAGTTAGGACTTTATTCCTTGGAACGTAGGAGATTGAGGGGTGACCTTGTAGAGTTGCATAAAATCATGAGGAGTACAGACAGGGTGAATGCACATAATCTTTTTCCCAGGGAAGGGGAACTAAAAACTAGAGGACATAGGTTTAAGGTGAGAGGTGAAAGATTTAAAAGGAACCTGAGGGGCAACGTCTTCACCCAAAGGGTGGTGCGTATATGGAACGAGCTGCCAGAGGAAGTGGTTGAGGCAGGTACATTAACAACATTGAAAAGACATTTGAATCAGTACATGGATAGGAGGGGGTTCAGAGGGATATGGGCAAAACGTGGGCAAATGGGTCTAGCTCGGTGGGCACCTTGGTCGGCATGGACGAGTTGGGCCGAAGGGCCTGTTTCTATGCTGTATGACTCTATGACTGTAATGGTTCCCATGGTCAGATTCCAGCACTGGTAGCCTTTCTGTTTCTAACTGTCTCCACCTTCACCCTTCTCTCCCACCACCTGGATCCATCTGACTTTTCTTTGTCTGCCTCCATCTATCATCCACCTGCCTCTGTCGCCCAACTCCACCCCTTCCCCTCCTCTACCTGACTCCATCTGTCCGTCATCCTTCACCTCTCCTCTGTCCAGCAATCACCTCTGGCCCCGGTCTCACCCCTCCCTCTCTCCTATACTGGGTACCTCTGCTCTTAAGTCCCAATGCAGGGTTTCGACCTGAAACGTCAACAATTCCTACCCTCCCCCTACCTCCCCCCCCCCCCCCCCCCGCAGATGCTGCTCGACCCGCTGAGTGCCTCCAGCAGATTGTTTGTCTCCGATGATAGGGTAGATGTTGAGATGTTTCCACTAATGAGAGAAGAGGAAACAAGGGGGACATAGTTACAGGATTAGGTAGTGGTCATTTAAAGCTGAGGTGTGAGGGAACTTTTCTTGCAGGGGCTGGTGAATCTCTGAATTCTCTGTCCTGGAGGGTTGTAGAAGCTAGATCCTCAGAGATATTGAAAGAGAAGGTGGATAAACATTGGAACTGATGGCTGTGGGAACTGGGACTGACGAGGAGTTGAGGCCTGAGACAGATCAATCACAATGAGTGGTGGGGCAGGTTTGAGGGGCCGAGTGGCCTACTGTTCCTATTTTCTTATGTCCTTGTTCATCTTTTTCCGCCAATTCTGGTTGCCACACTTTAGGAAGGATGTTCCAGGGATGTTCCAGGGATGGTCGCTAAACACAAAAGGCATCCGACAGAATGGGGGGAGAGCAGGGATCTGCTATGCGATAGAGGGCCAGCCAGGATTGTATTGAATGGTACAGCAGGCTCAAAGGGCCAAATAGCCTACTCCTTTTTTATTCATTGAGGTATTTCAGCTGCAGGGTTAGACAGAAGAAGTTGGGGTTGTTCTCCTTGGGAGAAAGAAGGTTCTCATGAAAGGTCTAGGACCTGAACTGTTAACTCAGTCTCCCTCTCCTCAGATGCTGCCTGACCTACTGACTGTTTTCAGTGTCTGATGTTTATGTCTCTGGAGTTTTTTGCTTTATGAAGTTTGAGAGAGGAGATTTTCTCAAGGCTAACAAGACAGTAACTGGTTCAGATAGAGGAAAGGGATGGAAACCGTTCCCTCCGGTGGATGCTTGAAGAGGTTTAGGGATAAAGGTAAGGGGATGTGAGGAGAACGTTTTTCACCTGGAGAGTGGTTTCAGTCCGGATCTCACCGTGTGAAGAGGGAACAGGGCCTTCAAAACGCAATTGCAGGGTTGTGGAGAGAGAGTTGGGGAATGGGACTGACAGGATTGGTCGACGAGGACCCAGCATTGACAATGGGCCAACTGGCCTCCTTCTGTGCCATTACAATTCCACAGTGACCTGGGGAGTCCTACCTATTGACTGGCTCACGTTAGCAGGCTGTTTGACGACATTGGCTTCACAACTAAGCATCCATGACCCGTGATGTCTGCATACCTCCCCATGGAGAGACAGGGCAGGATAGCCAAGGGGAGCCGCAGTCCCTGCTGACTTAACCTCACAGTCCTTGCCCTTACTCAGTGCCACCAATGTCCGCCTGTTTGAAGAAAGCGACCAAATTTCTATAGGGCCCCTCCCATTGCTTTACAACCAACGAAGTGAAGTCACTGCTGTGATATTGGAAATGTACTGACCCATCTGTGTAATGGAAGATGAGTTTTTATTTACTGTATCTGGTGACATTGAGAGGGGGTTAAATATTGGCCAGGGCACAAGGGATGGTTCCCCTGGTCTTCTTCAAACTCATGCCATAGGATTTAGACATCCACCTAGGAGAAAATATGGTGCTGTTACCTCATGGTTTTCAAAGACCGATAGAAGTCTATGAACAATAAGGAGGTCCGTCATAAATCTCTCGGCCACAAACCACTGCTGATCATTTGTTGTCGCGCTGAAATCCCGCTGCACCTGGCTCATCCCCACTCAGTTCCAGAGGAACAGAGCGATTATCCACTCACTTTTATACCTTGGAGACACAACAGAGTGTAGCTGCTAGAATCTGGAGCAAGATAACAAGAAGCTGAAGGATCTCAGCGGGTCAGGCAGCGTCTGTGGAGAGAAATGGACAGTCGACATTTTGGGTTGAGACCTTTCATCTGGGGAGATAACCGGGATAACAGGGTGAAGGGAAGGGGTGGAGCAAGAGCTGGCAGGTGATAGGTAGATCCAGGTGGGGAGGGGAGGGTGGGAACAGCGACAGAGGCTGGCAGGTGATAGGTGGGGGTGACAGAGGGCTGCGGATGGCAGAAGCTGATTGGAGAGGAAGTACTGATTCCAACATGCTGATCGTTTTACATCGGAAGAGCCCAGCCACAAACAGAAACCTGATAATGATGAGATCATTTAAACTCTGCAGAAAGTATTGATTTGCGATGAGCGGCAGCTGTGAGAGCACTCAATGTAACCTGAGCTGGAAGTGTCACCAGGCAATCCGACAGCGGAAGGCATCAGGTCCTGCGCGACCTGCACTTTCTTCGTGATAAGACGTGAGTGTCATTCAGCAACAGTCTCATGTTTGAATGAGAAGATTGTCAGCTCAAGGCCGACTGTATGGATCTGTGCACCAAACTCTCGGCTGAGACTCCAGTGCAGGAGTCATAGAGTCATACAGCACAGAAATACCAACTCGTCTATGCTGACCAAGATGCCCATCTAAGCTAGTCCCATTTGCCCATGTTTGGCCCGTATGCCTCTAAACCTCTCCAAGTGTTTTTTAAATGTCGTTAATGTACCTGCCTCCACCACCTTCCTCTGGTAGTTCATTCCATATGATCACCGCTCTCTGTGTGAAGAAGTTTCCCCTCAGGTCCCTTTTAAATCTTTCCTCTTAAACATATGTCTTTTGGTTGTTGATTCCCCAACCCTGGGAAAAAGACTGTGTGCACTCACCCGATCTATGCCCTTCATGACTTAATATACCTCAGCACGATCACACTCAGTCTCCTACAGCCAAGGAATAAAGACCTAGCCTGCCCAACCTCTCCCTATAACTGAGTCCCTCAAGTCCCGGCAACATCCTTGTAAATTTCTGAATGATCCATGAACCCATGAACACTACCTCAGTATTCCTTTCTTTTTGCATTATTTATTTATTTTGTAATTTATAGATTTTTAAGTCTTTGCACTGTACGGCTGCTGCAAAACAACACATTTCACGTCACAGGTCAGCGATAATAAATCTGATTCTGATTCTGATTCCAGCTTTCCTATAACAAGGTGATCAAAACTGAACACAGCATTCCAAATGCGGTCTCACCAATGTGTTGTACAACTGCAACATAACGTCCTAACGTCTGTACTCAATGCCCTGAGTGCCAGTGTGCCAAACACCTTCTTCACCACCCTGTCTCCCTGTGACTCAAGCAGAGAGGGAGTGCTGCTGTTGGAGATACCACTTGTCAAGGTGAATGCCTAGAATTTGGACATTACCCCTATTTTGTCCGCCTTGACCAATTTCCCAGTGGGCACAATTTCACCAGTGTGTGATGGTTAACCTGACCTGCTCCAGGTGAAACTGCTTTCACACATGACCTGCACAGGAAAAACCACCATAAATGCCATGAATGGAGGATAAACACTGCCTGTGTGCCCGATCCAGTGGATATAAAAGATCCTGTGAATGACTTCAACAGCAAGCAGGAGAGCTGGCCCTGGTGCCTTGGATAACATGCTCCCTTCAGCCGGCTGCAGTGAAAGCACTACTTGTGTGGTCGTTACCATCCACAGGGGTTAGGTATCTACAACTTACAATGGTGACCGTTCTTGATTGACTGTGAAATGTATTGGGGCTGTGAAATAGGAAAGCTCTCTCCCCTCTTAAAAAAATACAGAAATGTGTGTGTGTTTTTAGCACAAGTCTCAAATATTTCTCTTTGTTTCTTTCCTCATGAAGATCATGATGAAACTAATTGTTAGCATCTCCATGGGATGTTTGTATACAACTTGGAACAGTCGCTGTCGTCCAAGAGATCGAATGGAACCCAGTCACCCAAACACTTTTCAGTGCTACCATCCCAGGCATCGGGCTGCTGAACCTTCGCTGTGCTCCCTCTACAGCCAGAACATCCTCCCTCAGATAAGGAGACCAAAACTGCACACAGTGCTCAAGGTGTGGTCTCCCCAAAGCCATGCTCAATTGCAGTAAAAACTCCCTGCTTCTGTACTCAATTCCTCTTGCAATGAAGACCAATGCATCATTTGCCTGCTGCACCTACATGCTTACTGCCACTGACTGGTGTTCAAGGATGCCCTTTCTCTTGCACCTCCTTACTCTACCACTGTTCAGATAATTATCTAGCTTACAGTTTTAGCCTCCAAAGTGAGTATCAACAAGGATGCCCGCCACTGGCTATTCCCTTGTCTCTCTTCTACCTTCTGGGAGAAGATACAGGAGCTTGAAAGCCCAGATGTCCAGATTCAGGAACAGCCTCTTCTCCACTGCTGTCAGACTCCTGAACCGATCACCTCCCTCACCTCCCCTTCCCGGTGGTGCTGCCACGATCTCAGACTCTGAACTCTCCCCCTCTCGGTTATTCCATTATTGTCACATTAACATTTCTTTTTGCACTACTTCAGACTGCACGACAGTCTCTGCTCCATTCTGCTGTTCTGTGCTCGTCGCTGTGTTTATTGCTGTATTTTTATTACTGTGTACACTGTTTACTCTGTGAGCTTCACGCCAGTAAAGAATTTTATTGCTCCCTGGTGTATACAACAATAAATTAATCTGATCGAGTTTATCCAGATTATGCAGCATCTGTCCACTCATGCAACCTGCCCACTCACTCAATCTGTCCGCTCACGCAACATAGAACATAGAACAGTACAGCACAGAACAGGCCCTTCGGCCCACAATGTTGTGCTGACATAGCTATTCCCTCCTACCTACAGAATGCCCACAGCCCTCCATTTTCCTCTCATTCATGTGCCCATCCAAGCCCCTCTTAAAAGCCCCCAATGAATTTGCCTCCACCACCCTATCAGGCAACGCATTCCAGGATCCACCACTCTCTCCGTGAAAAATATACCCCTCACGTCTCTACTCAACCTACCCCCTCTCACCTTAAATGCATGCCGTCCACTCACGCAACCTGTCCATCATGTAACCTGTCCACTCACGCAACCTGCCCACTCACTCAATCTGTCCACTCACTCAACCTGTCCAAATCAGTGGAGTCTCTCTGCCTTCTCCAATTCCATATGAACTTTGTGTCATCTGCAAACCTGGAGATTTTACATTTACCTCCCTCATCTAAATCATTAACAAATATTGCGAATGGTAGAGTCCTCAGCACTGAACTCTGTGGACCCCTCCCAATGGGAAAAGCCCATTTATTCCCACTCTTTGTTTCCTTTCTGCCCACCAGTTCACTCTCCCACTCTAATTTCTTATGTAGAAGTTGTGAAATGCAGAGCAGGAGGACAAGCCCGGCAGGGCACAGCCTCCACTCCCAGAGAGAAATACAAACAAGCTGAGGTAATATCACGGATGAATGGCTGATACCGACAGAGAAAGTCCTTGTCAAAGACCTTCTCTAAATCCAAATACTCCACATCCACTGATCCGCCCTCATTCACTTACCAGTTACATCCTCAAGAACTTCAGTAAATTTGTTAAGTGTCACCTCTCTTTCAGAAGTCCATGCTGACTTTAACTGATCCTGTCGTTGTTTTCCAAATTCTCTGCCATTGCACTTTAGTAGAGTTCATAAAGTTGTACAGCACGGAAACAGTTCAGAAACAGAAACAGGAAACACGCAAACAGATAATGGGCTCCAACATTTTCCATGCTTCTGATACTAGGCTGACCAGTCTGTAATTCCCTGTTTTCTTTCTCCCTCCTTTTATAAGTTGGCAGGGCTACATTAGCTACCCTCCAATCCACAGGAATTGATCCAGACCCTAAAGAATATTGGAAAACCACCACCAATGCATCCATTATTCCGAGTGCCACTTCCTTAAGTACTCCAGGATGCAGACACTCAGTCCCTGGGGATTTATTAGCCTGCAATCCCAACATGTTCCCCAACACCATTTCCCTACCAACACTGACTTTCCTTATTGCCCCCTTCTCAGCAGATCCAAGGTTCCCAACATTTCTGGGAGGTTAGTTGTGACCTCCCTCATTCAATTGGTCCGCCAAGCATTTTTTTCCATTACAAATGCCACTCTTCCTGCTGTAAAGAGTCTATATTTGCCCTCACTAATCTTCAGCTCTTCACATATCTATAGAAGCTTTTACAGTCAATTTTTATGTTCCTGGCATCTTAGTCTCAATTTTCTCCCTTTTAATTAATCCTTGGTTTCCCTTTGTTGAGTTCTGAACAGTTTTCAGTAGAAAGGTTTGATGCTGTTTTTGGCCAATTTATACATCTCCTCCTTGGAGCTAATATTCTCCCCAATTTCCCCTGCTAGCCATGGTTGAGCCACCCCACCAGTTTTATTGACGATTGTTGCAGTTCATCCATTTGTTACTTATATGTTTGTCACTACTGATCCACTGCCAACCTCGTAGGTAAAGTTCCTCAATCTATCTCAGCCAACTCTCGACTCTTTGCTGTTTCTTTTATTTAGAACCAGGACCTTCACTTCAGAATCAGCTTTTGCTGTCTCAACCCGAAACAGTAAACATTCCTTTGCCTTCACAGATGCTGCTTGACCAGTTGAGTTCTTCCAGTAGTTTACTTTTTTGCTCCCTTGTGTCTCCTGACCTACCCTCTAGTTAATCAACATGTTGGTCCAGCAAACCATCACGTATCCACTACAGAAACTCTTCCTCCGCAGCATCCAGAAGCTGGAGGAACTCAGCGGGTCGGGCAGCATCTGTGGAGGGAAATGGACAGTCGACGTTTCAGGTTGAGACCCTTCATCTGGACTGAAAGGTAGAGGGGAGACCGTCAGTATAAAAAAAGTGGGGGGAAGGGGTGGAGCAAGGTGATGGGTACACCTAGGTGAGGGGGTTGATAGGCAGACGGGGAGGGGAGAATGGAAACAGAACGGAGGCTGGGAGGTGACAGGTGGAGGTGACAAAGGGCTGAAGATGATGAAATCTAATAGGAGAAAGCATCATTGCTAATTTGGTCAGCCAATCTACATGTAGATTAAATCCATCCGTGGTTACAGTTGTACTCTTATCATACCTCTAACATCCTGTTTAATGCCACCTCCAACATTACCACAGCAACAACACAAAGTGCTGGAGGAACTCAGCAGGTCAGGCAGCATCTATGGAGGGAAATGAACAGCTGACGTTTCTGACCGACGTTTCTGACCGAGACCCTTCATCGGGACTGATGCTGCCTGACCTGTTGAGTCCCTCCATCATTTTGTGTGTGTTGCTCCAGAGTTCCAACATCTGCAGTCTCTCTTGTGTCTCAAACATTATCACAACTGTTTGGGGGTCTGTACACACTCACCACTGGCGATTTCTACCCATACAGATTCCCTCTCGTCTGAGCTAACACCATTCCTCACTATTGCATCAATTTCTTCTATCAGCAATGCCACCAACCCCCCTTTTCCCATTTACCCGGACCTTCCGAGATACTGATCACCTTGCTCCGTATTCCCAGTGATATCCTACCTGCTTATAATTAGTTGTGAGTGCTGGTGGTGGAAGGGCTATCAGTTCAAAACCCTGCTCCTGAATAAATACAACGCCAGGGTTGGCAGGAACTGTGTTCAGCCTGGGACGATGACGGGCCTGGTCATTACATGGAACACAGAACATCGAACCTGACAGCACAGTACAGGCCTTTCGGCCCACAATGTTGTGCCGACATTTTATCCTGCTCTAAGATCTATCTAACCCTTCCCTCCCACGTAACCCCCTATTTTTCTATCATACATGTGGCTATCTAACAGTCTCTTAAGTGTCCCTAATGTATCTGCCCCCACAACCTCTGCCGGCAGTGCGTTCCACGCACCCACCTCTGTGTAAAAAACTTACCCCTGACATCCCCCTTATACCTTCCTCCAATCACCTTAAAACTTTGTCCCCTCGTGTTAGCCACTGTTACTCTGGGAAAAAGTCTCTGACTGTCCACTCGATCTATGCCTCTTATCATCTTGTACACTAGATTGCTAAGAGAAATGAGATTGTGACGGCATAGATGGTGAAGCATTCAACTGGAGGAAAGTTCTGAAAGATGCCCGACAGTGCGAGCAGTTAGAGATAATGAGTGGTTGAGAGGGAAATTCTAGCCCCCTTGCTCTCCGTTTGTCGTTTAGCTTTCTTGCCCCTTCACTTTTATTTAGTTTTCTCTCACTTTTCCTCCTTCACTTTTATTTTTAATCATCCGAACCCTGAATTTGCAATTCCGATTTTGCTCTTAGAATATTACAAAGAGAAGCAGAGGGCATCAGGCCCCGCTGTTGGATAATTTCATGACTGATCTTTTACTTCAGCACCACCATCCCGCACTAACCTCATATCTCTCGATTCCTTCACATCTAAAAATCTACTGAACTTTTTGTCCCAGTTTCACTCTTTCAACTTCTCTTCAGCTGGTTTCCACGCTCTCTTTCTCTCTCCATGTTTTCTCTCTCTCCACACTCTCTGTCCACATTCTCTCCCTCCACACTCTTTCTCTCCACACTCTGTCTCTGTCTCTCCTTTCTCTCATTCCGCTCTTTCTGTCTCTCCAAACTACTTCAATCCCTAATCCTATTTGAATTCCTCGAAGATCAATCTCAGCTCCTTGACTGTTTTTCCCTAAATATCAATCTGTTCTTTTCAAAGACAGATGGATCTGTGAGCTCCCTCCCCCACTTCTGCCTGACTAACTGTTCGCTAAGAGAAGGGATTAGATGTTATTTAATTAATGCTTTTTATCAGGCTGATAGTTTAACCCTGCCATTGACTGAGTTCCTGTCGACTTCTCAAATCAAAAATGCAAATTCACTCAATGGAAACCTCTCGTTATTCATCTCCAGTGTTTGAGCTTCAAAGTTCAACCATTTATTCATTTCTTTTTATCTTACAAGGTTTCTAATGATTCATTCCGTGACTCAGTGATGTGGATAACCACGATAGAACCAAATGACTGCTGTTATTTCAATCTAGGGAAGGAAGACTGTAGCCTGTCCACAGCTGTGGACTTTGTGTGTGCCTGTGTGTGTGTGTGTGTGTGTGTGTGTGTGTGTGTGTGTGTGTGTGTGTGTGTGTGTGTGTGTGTGTGTGTCTGTCTGTGTCTGTGTGCGTGTGAGTGTGTGTGTGTGTGTGTATGTGTGTGTGTTGGTGTATATGTTGGTGTGTGTTGGTGTATGATTCTGCGTGTGTATGTCTGTGTGTGTGTCTGTCAAAGTCGAGTTTATTGTCATATGCACAAGTCCATGTATGTCTGTGTGTGTGTGTGTGTGTGTGTGTGTCTGTGTCTGTGTCTGTGTGACTGTGCCTGCATATGTTTGTGTGTGAATGTCTGTGTGTGTCTGTGTGTGTGTGTCTGTATGTGCACATCCACATCCACACTGTATGTGCTGGTGTGGCATTTATGTGTATGTGCACACACGTGTGTGTGTACATGTAAATGATGTGCACTTGTGTGCATGCAGGAGTGTGCATACAGATAGTGAGTGAGTTGTTTATGGATATAGGTGTATACAGTATGTGTGACTGCATGCATAGGTGTGTGTGTGTACTTGTACATGTGTGCAAAAATATGTTGTATTTGTGTGTATGTGTGTTGTGTGTGCTTGACTGTCTGTGTGTAGGCATATCTACGTGTATGTTGTTACATCTCCTCTCTCTCTCTCTCATCTATTTCTCTCTAATTTCCTCAGTTTCCTCTTCCCGCTTTTCTCCTCCCCTCTCCCCTTCCACTTCTCCCTTGGAAGTCCTGCCAAGTGCAGCATGTGGGACAAGAGCCTTTAGAAGGTCTACAGGCAAGCAGACAGCTAATGAAGGGTGTGAGTCATTCACTCTACAATGTGAGGCATTAGAGATAGCCTCTCCTCTGATGCCAACAATCCCGATGGAAGACTCTGCTGCAAATGATTTCAAACAGCCATTTACATGATAGATTGCAGTTCTGAGGGGGATGATCTCCGATCTGCAGCGTTAGTGAATTAGCTCAGCTTCTCGTGAACCTTGGGCTGACATCCTGCAGCAGCAAACCTTAGCACAATAACTCAGCTGTCCACCACCAGAACCTTTGCAACAGCAGCACCAGTAGATTTCTGTATTGTGTCTCAAGGGCCATAAATCCCAGAATCAAAGCACCAGCGAGGATTTAGAATCACTGAGCTCCCAGCTGCACACGTTTGGTAAATGTTAAACTAGAACATAAAAAATAAAATGAGTAGGCCATTCAGTCCATCTTGCCTGCTTTATCATCTGTTCTCCTATACTAACCCCTTATCTCTTGATCCACAATGAAACCTATCACAGTCAGTGCATTGTGAAGACACCAGAGACGGCAAAGGCTGGAATCTGGAGCAACACACAATCTGCTGGAGGAGGTCAGCGGGTCGAGCAGCATCTGTGGGGGGAGTGGAATTGTTGACATTTCAGGTCAAAACCCTGCATTGGGACTCTGGACGGTGTGGATCCAGTCCTGATGCAGGGTTTTGATCTGAAACGTCGACAATTCCTTTCCTCCCACAGATGCTGCTCGACCTGCTGATTTCCTCCAGCAGATTGCTGCTCCTGTGCATTGTGAAATTGGCAGCAACCTTGGAACTTCCCCATCTGTGTTGTTGAACTTGAAAATCCCAAAGTTGCTGCCAAGTTCACAGTGTAATGACAGGGATTACCAATAGCTTCTCCGTCCTTACAACAGCAAGATCCAGAACATCATTTTGTGGGACCACATGAGTGAGTGGAGTATTGTGTGCAATTTTGGTCGCCCCATTACAGAAGGGATTTGGGGGCTTTGGAGAGGGTGCAGAAGAGGTTTATCAGTATGCTGCCTAGACTAGAAGGTATGAGCTATAAGGAGAGGGTGGACAAACTTGCATTATTTTCTCTGAAGCATCGGAGGCTGAGGGGAGACCTGATAGGTTTATAAAATGATGAGAGGCATAGATAGAGTAGACAGTCAGAATCTTTATTCTTGGGTAGAAACATAGAGTACTACAAGACATACACTTTCCCTCTAAGTTCAAAGGAGATGTGGGGGGCAGTATTTTACACAGAGGGTGATGGGTGCCTGGAACGGGCTGCCAGGGGTGGTGGTGGAGGCAGATACGATAGTGATGTTTAAGAGGCTGTTAGATAGACACATGAATGTGCAGGGAGTGGAGGGATGTGGATCATGTGCAAGCGAAGAGATTTAGTTTAATTTGGCATTGTGTTCGGCACAGACATCGTGGGCCGAAGGGCCTGTTCCTGTGCTGTACTGTTCTGTGTTCTATGCATCATGAGGTTTGGATAGTGTAGCAACACACAGGTGGAGCAAGTGCAGATGGACCTCTGGTTCAGGGGTTTCCCTATCTCCTCTCTGAGTGTGGTGTGGTCTCAGCAGTGGCCATGACCAGCCACCAGAACTATTACTGCTGTGTCACTCAGTGATTAGCCTAACAGGAGGTGAAGCTGAACCTGGAGACACAGAAAGAGAAAGAGAAAGAGCCAGATGAAGGGTCGCGATCTGAAACGTCGACTGTCCATTTCCCTCCATGGATACCGTCTGATTGGCTGAGTTCCTCCAGCAGTTTGTTTTCTTGCAGCTGAAGTTAAACTTTCCTGTTTAGTTTAAGGGTCCCTCATTTTCCTATCACTCAGAAAAATCAAAAGATTTTTTTTTAATCTGCTCATCAGACAGAATCATGCCAAGCTGGTTGTCCTTTATGGTTGAGGAATCATTCTCAAGACAAACAGATGAAGATTATTCACTTGGGAGGCATGAGCTTTATCCCATCTCACAGAGGACAATGGGGTGGAAACCAATGTCCACAAGCATTGTTGTCCGAAGCCCTCTCCAAAAAACTATTAGGTGAAATTACTGACTATAAAGTATTTATGAATCAACCTTAGTGCAACATAACTTAAAGATGTTACACTTTAATGTATAGGGTACAAATTAATTTTTAATACAATGTTAAACCATTATTACTGTTTAGCAATATCTGTCTCAAAAAAAACCATTGGACTGTAATTCTCTTTCATAAATATTTCAAACAGAATGGATTTATTTTTTAAATAAGTATATTTCTGCTTCTGCTTTAATCATGTGCATGCTCCAATTTTCACTTAGTACTGTAAAATATTATAAAAGTTAATTAAAAAATGCATTTATTACTTGCTGGCTTGCTGTCTGTGAAAATTCTTGAATGCTAATTAGCTGTCAGATTAGTTCAACGACTTCACTGTGGCTGGATATCAGGGATCTCTTTGAACCTTTGGCAGCCAGCAACGGCTATTAGGATAAGAAAATTCCACAAGGATCTTTTGGTACATTCATTCAGTGAACTATTGTTTCCACATTGGTTTTGAATTTTCCCCCTTTAGAAAGGTCTGGAAGGTTATGGGCTAAATGCTGGGAAATGGGACTAGCTTGGATGGGTACCATGGTTGGCATGGACCAGTTGGGCCAAAGGGCCTGTTTCCATGCTGTATAACTCTACGACTCAGTGCAGGCAGTTCCCTCAGATTTTGACCATATAAGAAGTGAAAGGTCCTCTCATATCTAACATTATGGAGTCTCTGAAACCATAACGGCAACTCTGAAACATCAGAGACACAACATTCACCTTGGGTGAAAATTTACAATGTTCTGGGCTGACCAACAACACAGGAAATTTGGATGAGCTGTATTTGGCATTTTTTAATTAGTCACTTTTGGGGAAGTCGGTATCTCTGACAAGGTTAGCATTTATTGCCTGCTCCGGTCGCCCTCGAGAAGGTGAAGGCAAGCAACTGTCTTGAACCATTGCAGTCCTATGTTAATGATCAGCAGACTGACTGAGCAACATTTTGCAGCATCAGCAGGGAGAGATGGCGGAACCTCAGGATTTAGACTGAAAAAGAGAGTGCAGAGATCCCTTTGATCAATCCCTTGGGGTTGACTTGTGGCAGCGACAGAAGTCAACCCCACATCGCAGAGGCTGCTTGTTCTTTGTGGAGAGCTTTCATGACAGTCATTTATACTTGGTCCTCCGATAGTGACAACTTGTGTTGTTTTGGTGGAGATACACCCAGGTGTGGAAGAGAATTCAAATGCAATCAGGTTTTATTTGCAAAAGGTGAAGAAATGAGGTCAGCTGCATGGCCAAAAGCTGGCATTGATAAGTCCACATGGAGTTGAACACACAAGCCTGGATGGGATGAGCAGATCCTACTGATGGCAAACCATTGCACCCCGATAAGCTTCCAAATGAGAGATTGCCATAATATCTTCCACACCACTTTATAGCTTTTTTGCTGGTGCAGTGCCAGTTGTGTAAACTATCTGAGCACAATGGATGGCCAAAATTATTAGACCTGAGCACTTATAGTTGCCAGTTTAAAGATTCAAGGTAGGCAGATTCTTTACAGCTCCATTTCTCCATGTGTTTCCAAATAACAATTCTCCCAATTTTGTTTCCTTGAAAGGGAGCAGGGGTTCCTCTGGAGATGTTGTGTGCCCACCTTGAGAGGGAGGGAAGTACAGACTCTAACGCTACGATGCTTTGTCTCCTGTTTTACCTACCCATCCTCCTCTCTTCTTCTGCCAATACCATTCTCTGTTTTTCCCTCTCTACCTGTTTGCACCTCTCTCCCCACCCCCCCACTTCTGTCCTTCCTCTTCCACCTCACTTCTTCTACTATTCTGTCATTTTTCCTCTCTCACTCTCTCAGGGTCTCCCCCTTTCTCTGGGCCTCTCCTTTTTCTCTTTCTCTATCAAACCATCTTTTGTTCCATCCCGTACTTGCTACTTGCTCTTTACCTTCTGTCATCTTCACTCTGTCCATCCCACCCCCTTCTCTGATTTCTCTCTCTGTCACTCCCTCCACTTGCTTTTCTGTTGTTGTATGTGCTTCATTTCTGTCTATCCTTGTCCATTTTGCCCTTCTAATCGGGATCTCTTTGTTTTTTTACTCCCTCTCTCTTTCTATTCATCTTTCTGTCTCTTCCATCACCCCCATTTTAGTCTGCTCAGGCCCAGATTCATTGATAAATATTGACCTTTCAATAGCCGTGTTTGGGATTCAGTAACTGAATATATTCAGGATAATAATCTTTTGCTGCAACTACAGCATGACATCAGATCTGGTTGCAGAGATCCATTCTACTTTTCCTTGCCAGTTATGTACGTTGACTTAATAGGAATGATGTAGGCAAAATAATGTGACAGAACTTGAAAGGGCAGCTCACACAGAGATGTATTCAGCTAAAATATAACCTAGATCCAAGAAAATATCTGCATTCTCATTTCACCATGCTGCATAGTGCTCTAAAAGATGAAGAAGTTTTGAAGTTTAGGCATTGTCATAGTGCAGGCACTACAACAACTGGAGTGTGCTCAATAATCAAAAATATCCCCTCCCTTCCACACTCCATTACCACTTCCCCATTTAAGACAAGTACAGCGTAGCCTTCGATCTGCAGCAGTGCAGGTAATAGAAATTCACAAAACTTGCAAATCACTATCAAACAATTTGAGACTTGGAATAAAAATTCACTCTTACATAATTTAGGTATGAAAAGCCTAAATAAGCACAAAATGTGAAAGAAGCAACAAATTTCTCACTGCCTCAGTAAAACACCCAACATCATCAGCGCCTCCTTCCCAGGGCACCAATGCTCAAGACGAGAGGGCATGGCTTTAAGGTTATGGGTGGGAGGTTCAGGGGAGATGTCAAGGGGAGGTTTTTCACCCAGAGAGTGGTTGGTGCATGGAATGCACTGCCTGGGGTGGTGGTGGAGGCAGATACATTGGACAGGTTCAAGAGCTTGTTGGATAGGCATATGGAGGAGTGTGGGATGGGGGGATATGTGGGAGGAAGGGGTTAGGTAGTGTGAGGGTGGTTTGATGACGGCACAACATGATGGGCCAAAGGGCCTGTTTTGTGCTCTATGGTTCTGTGGTTCTATAATCAAAGACCCCGCCCACCCTGGACATTCTCTCTTCTCCCCCCTCCCATCCGGCAGAAGATACAAAAGCTCGAGAACACGTACCACCAGGCTCAAGGACAGCTTCTCTCCCACTGTTATAAGACTCTTGAACAGATATCTTATACAAAAAAGATGAACTCTTGATCTCTCAGTCAATTTCAATGTGACCCTTGCACCTTATTGTCAGCCTGCACTTTCTCTGTAACTATTACACTATATTCTGCATTCTCTTTCACTGTATCTCGGCACATGTGACAATAATAAACCAATTACAAATTACCAAAACAGCAATGTGGCAGTGAATGGATCATCTGGTGCAGTCAGGCTGATGAGAACTCTTTTGTGTTCCTGTACAGGATATTTTACATCGACCCAAGAGGGTAGGGAGGGTTTAACATATCCTCTGAAAGGCATCACCTCTGACAGTGCAGGGCTCCCTCAGTGCCTCGCTGGGAACCTCAGCCCAGCTTTTGGGGCTCAGGTCTCTAGAAGGGGTGTTGAACCCACAACCCTCTGTTGCAGAAGCAAGAATAGTACAACAGGCAACAGCTGACCAATACCGTGGTGAAAGAAGGAGGTTTTAAGTAGCTTTGCAATGAAGGAGAGCACGGCAGCAAATTTCAGCTATGGAAATTAAGACTACAGCACAGCATTTGCATCAGAAACATGCTAAAAATGAACCAGCATAAAATATTAATGCCATGTTTTATGAAAATATGCTTACAAAGATTAAATGCTATCCTGAGGAAAACCTTACAGTCCTTTGAGAGCAAAATATAGAACATCTCATTGTACATCTCTTTCCTTTTCTGAAGATGCTCAGTTGCACTGAGACATCTCTCCACATGTACCAGACATTCTCTGGCGGTTCATTGCACTGTCCTAGATAGATAACATATCTGCATATGCTTCACTATAAAAAAAATACACCGACACACACATTTAAGAGGCAAAGTCTCAGGAAGGCAACATCCATCATCAGGGACCCCCACCATCCAAACCATACTGGGCCATGCATCGGGGACCTCATCCATCATCAGGGACCCCCACCATCTGGGCTATGCCCTCTTCTCGATGCTGCCATCAGGCAGGAGGTACAGAAGCCTGAAGACCCACACCTCAAGGTTCAACAACAGCTTCTTCCCCACTGCCATCAGGTTCTTGAACCCACTTGAAACACCCTAATACTACCTCAAGCTATATTTCTTTATATCTCTCTCAACTTGCACTAGTGTCATTGTGTTTATTTTGTTGAGTAAGTTATAGAGTCACAGAGTCATACAGCACAGAAACAGGCCCTTCAGCCCAACTGGTCCATGCTGACCAAGGTTCCCATCTAAACTAGTCCTATTTGCCCACGTTTGACCCATATCCCTCTAAACCTTTCCTATCCATGTACCTGTCCAAGTGCCTTTTAAATGTCCTTAATGTTCCTGCCTCAACCACTTCCTCTGGCAGCTCGTTCCATATACCCACCACCCTCTGAGTGAAAAAATTGCCCCTTAGGTTCCTATTAAATCTTTCCCCTCTCACCCTAAACCTATGCCCTCTAGTTCTTGATTGCCCAACCCTGGGAAAAAGACTGTGCATTCACCTAGTCTATGCCCCTCGTAATTTTATACACCTCTGTAAGGTCACCCCTCATTCTCTTACGCATAGTTTATGCTAATTTAAGCTTATGGTAACTTATGTTTGGAATATTCTGTTTTGCTGCTCCAATAAACTAATTTTCATGGCATTTGTACCCTTTGTATGTATGCCTGTGACAATAAACTTGAACTTGAACTTATAAAACACAGATTTTCTTTTTATTAGTTCGTAAGACATGGGGATCATTGGCAGGGTGGCATTTACCATCTACCCCTGAATGAAAGCAACTCGTTTCTTGGGGGCAGTAAGGAGTCAACCATACTTTGGTGGGTCTGGGTTCAGATATAATGCAGACTCTGGAAGGTCAGCAGATTTCCACCCCAAAGGGAATTGGTGAACCAGATAGGTTTTTAAGAATAATACAGTCATTCCATGGTTAATGTTGACTCTTGACCTCACAATCTACCTTGTTCTGACCTTGCACCTTATGTCTGCCTGCACTTCACTTTTTCTGTAACTGTGACACTTTACTCTGCATTCTGTATTGTTTTACCCTGTACTACCTCAATGCACTGTGTAATGAATTGACCTGTACGATCGGTTTGCAAGACAAGTTTTTCACTGTACCTCGGTACAAGTGACAATAGTAAACTAATTCCAATCCCAATTCCAATGTTACTAAGAGTTATACACAAAACGCTGGATGAACTCAGCAGGTCAGGCAGCATCAGTGGACAGAAATAAACAGTTGACGTTTCAGGCTGAGAGTCTTCATCAGGACTGGAAAGGAAGAGGGTAGAAACCAGAATAAGAAGGTGGGGGAGGGGGGAGGAGCACAGGTGGTGGGTGACAGGTGAGTCCAGGTGAGAGGGGAATGGTGGGTGGGTGGGGGAGGGGAGAAGATGTGAGAAGCTGGGAGGTGATGGGAGGAAGAAACAAAGGGCTGAAGAAGAAGGAATCCGGTCGGAGAGGGCAGTGGACCATGGAATAAAGGATGGGGGAGGGGAGGGGAGGAAATGAGCAGGTCATCAAGGTGGGGGAAGGGAACCACAGGAATGTGAGTTGGGGGGGAGGGGAGAAAGAGAAGGGGAGGAGTTACCAGAAATTAGAGAAATCGATGTTGATGCCGTCAGGTTGGAGACTCCCGAGGCGGTGTACTGTATGAAGTGTTGTTCCTCCAACCTGTGTCTGGCCTCAACCTGACAGTAGAGGAGGCCGTGGACAGACATGTCAGTGTGGGAGTGGGATGTGGAATTGAAGTGGGCGGCCACCGGGAGCTCCTGGCTGTTGTGGCGGACGGAGCGAAGGTGTCATGGTGGATGGAGCTAAGAGCTGTTGTTTTTTGGTTCATTTCAGATTTTATTTAATTTCTTGAATTTAAATTCCCCAGCTACCATGTGGGATTTGAGCTCGTGTCTCAGGATGATTGATCCAGGCTGCTGTTTATTAATCCAGTTACTTAACCACTATTCCACTCTATCGTGTGCATGCTAAATGCAACAACAACTTCCACTTATGTAGCACTTTTGACTAACTGGCTGAGGATACTGTAGGAGTTTAACTGGCCACAGATTAACACTGGGAGTGGTGGGTCAAAGAGGTAGGTTTTAACGAGCATTCTCCGGGTGAGTAGGAGAGTTTTAGGGCATAAGTTGCAGCGTTTAGGGCTCAGAGGTTGGGAGTATCTGTGTCAAAACTGGGAGAAGTGGAGGAGCCTCCAGAGGCCAGAACATAGAAAAGAGAGCTATAAGAGGTGATAGAGGGTGCAAGGATGAGAGGAGAGAGAGGACACACTCACAACTGGAGCAGGAAACCTAGCCAGCCCCTTCCCCTTCCTGACACCCACACTTGCTACCTGAGCCTTGGTCAGGATTTGGAACAGGGCCGGGTGTTTAGTGAATGCACCAGCAAACCAATGGAGCAGGGTGAAATGAGGGGACAGGGGTTGGACAAGAGGATTCCGCCTCACCGTGTATGCAGATACCTCATCCATCATCCCTTGCAAAATCCTCAAGGAAAAGATCAGCAGAATCCTTGATTACAGATTGGTAAAATTACAGAGGATATAACAAGCCATTTGGCCCAACCAATCCGTGCTAGCACTTACGTTCTGTTTGAGTCTCCTCCTGTCTTTCTTCATCGAAATCTGTCGGCATGACCCTCTGTTCCTTTCCCCCTCAGGCGCTTGTCCAGACTCCCCTTAAACCTCTACTGTTTGTCTCAACCACTCCTAGCTGGGGAATTTATATTTAGACACTTGCAAGTAAATCACTGATTTAAAATGCTTGAATCAATAATAATGGACCATGAAGCTAACAGATTGTTGTAAAAACCCATCAGGTTCACTAATGTTCTTTGGTGGAGGAAATCTGCTTTCTTCACTACTCTTTGGGGAGAGATACTTCTGAAGCCTCTGTGGGGTGTCTGGGTGACCAGCTCACGTCGATGCCGCTCGTTCTACTTTGTGTCTATCAAAATCTTCGATCATACCAAAGACCCCTGTTAGGTTACCCACCAGCCTTCCCTCCTCAAGAGAAGAGAGACCGAGTCTGTTCAACCTTTCCTGATATATAATGTTATAAATCTTGATTTTCTGCATCCTCCTTGTCCTTTGTGTAATATGGTGACCTGAACTGTATGCAGTGCAGTGCATACAGTAACTGCTCTGTCTTGCCTAACCAATGTTCGATACAGCATTGGCATCAGCTCCCTGTGCTTTGACCCTGTTCCACTAGAAATACTTGATTGCTGTCTTGAATGGCCTTGCCAACTGATGGTGTAACTTTTACTGATTTAGTGATGCATCTGTGTTCAAAGGTCCCAATGTCCCTCAGTCTTACCTGGACTTGCTCCTTCCAAGTACTGTCCTTTCCCTATTTCTCCTTTCAAACTGTACTACCTCTCATTCATCGGTGTTGAACAACATTCGCCAATTACTAGCCCTCTTTGCAAGTTTATTAATGGCTTCCCTGTAACATGAGGCCATCCCACTCATGACTGACCGACTCCTTCACTAGTCTGATATCATCTGCAGATTGGCATACAATCTCCAACCCACGTGGCCAATCCATCAACAGGCTGGAAACACAGCAGCTAATGTTCACACAGCAAGATCCCACAAGCAGCAATGAGGTAAAAGAACAGATAATCTGATAGTTTACAAGGGGTTTTGATTGAAGAAAACAAAATAAGAAAAGATATCTTTACTAGTCACATGTACATCGCAACACACAGTGAAATGCGTTGTTGTGTAGAGTGTCCTGGGGGCAGCCCGCAAGTGTCGCCACGCTTCCGGCGCCAACATACCACGCCCACAACTTCCTAACCTGTACGTCTTTGGAATGTGGGAGGAAACCGGAGCACCCGGAGGAAACCCACGCAGACACGGGGAGAACGTACAGACTCCTGTCCCTGAGATCCTCCTCCTAACTGTTCTTCCTTGAGATAGGGGCAGAGGGTCTTTTATTGTTCCCGAGACTGGGTGCACAGTATCCTGGTTTAAAGTCACATCAGGAACAGCACCTCATATGCTGCCTTGGTATTCTCCAACCTGATGGCATGAACATTGATTTTTCTATCTTCCGGTAACCCTTCCATTCTGTCCCCCTTTTTCTCCCCCTTATCCCACTGGCTCTCATCACTCCATCTCTTTCCCCTCGCTCACCCTCTCCACCTGCCCCTCACCCACACACTCCTCCCTCTGGTTCCCCTCCCCACCTCATCCCCTTATTCCTGGTCCACTGTCCTCTCCTATCAGATTCTATCTTCTTCAGCCCTTTGCCTCTTCCACCGATCACCTCCCAGCTTCTCACCTTATTCCCACTCTCTCCCCTCCCTCACCTGCCTATCAACCTCACCCCCCTCACCTGGATCCACCTATAACCCACCAGCTCTTGCTCCACCCCTTCCCCCCACCCTTTTATACTGTCTATCTCCCCTCTTTCTTTCCAGTCCTGATGAAGGGTCTCGACCTGAAATGTCAACTGTCCATTTCCCTCCACAGATGCTGCCTGATTCACTAAGTTCCTCCAGCATTTTGTGTGTTGGTCAGGAAGAGGGAGGCTTCATGCCATGAATTCAAGACCCATTTCAGAGACCCAAGCACAAAGTATTACAGATGAGGTGCAAAGGGATGTAACACAGTGTGCATTTAATGGGAACGCCACCATTTTAAAAGGTTTCTCTGACCTGACTGCTATGAGACACCAATCATTACTCCTTTCAGCCTTGTTTTAGTGCAGTGTGATGTGTGATTAGAAATTCACCTCTGAGCAAGTCCTATTTCACTTCCATTAGCTCCGACACTTTCTCTGCATTCCCGATTGGGTGATGTGTCATTCATAGGGAACAGTAAATTAATCCTCAGTTGCTTTCTCTTTCTCTCTCGCACACCCATGCTGTGAATTATTTGGCTGGAAATGCTGCACCATTAATCAACAGACAAAGAGAGAGAGAGAGAGAGAGCTGAGGGATGAAAGAGGGGAGAGGGTCCAGGGATGGGGAGATGGGGAACAGTCACAAGGAGGGTGAGGGGAAGAAGTACAGCGCAGGACAGCAGAGGGAGGATTCAATGCAAGAGTGGAGAGCGGGGAAAGTGAGGAGAGAGGGGATGATGTGAAAGAAGGAAAAGTGATGGTGATGAGTGGGGGAGGAAGAAAGAAACGTGTGTGTGTGTGAGAGAGAGAGACACACACAGACACAGAGTAAGAGAGAGAGAGAGAGAGAGAGAGAGAAGAACAGGGAAGTGGAGGATGCAGGTTGGAAAACAAAAGTGTTAAGTAACCACAAAGTGGAGATACTGAGACTCTGCTGGTGTGTGAGAGGTAGACATGATGCTGTCAGATACAGACTGAATGTTGCTGAGGATCACAGGAGTGCAGGCTGCAGTGGAGGGTGCCGAGGTCCCAGAGGTTAGTGAAGGCCATTGCAATGGATGCCTCACGGGCAGACCATACTGTGAAATAGGACTTGCTCCAAATTGAACCTGTAATCACAAACCCCATAGCAGGAAAGCAAGGCTGTCAGGAGTCCAATAATTTGGTAGCACTTGCTACTCAGGTCAGCCAAACGATTTAGAAGTGTTGTTCTCACCATATCCACACTGTGCTACACCTATCAATGTACATGTAATAATTTACATGTTGGCTGGTGTTCAGGTAGCCAATAATTCATATTACCTCTGCTCCTCATGGTTCTGAGCTATTTGAGTACATGACAAGAACTGATAAATATATCACTGGGAAGTCACAAGATGAGAATTTACCCCCCTTCTCCCCCACTCCTCACCCAGAGAGGGGGATAGTTTGTTCATCTGGGAGAAGTCTGCTCTAACGCTCCTGCCCCTTACCTTAAACCCATGCCTTCTGGTTTTAGATACCGCTCCATTGCGGAAAAGTTTCTTACAATCATAATTTTGTGCACCTCAGTCAGGTCCCCCTCACCCTCCTCTGCTCTGGGGAGAACAGACCCAGCCTCTCCAGTCTCTCCTCATGACTGAAACACTCCATCCCAGGCAACACCCTGGGGAATCTCCTCTGCACCCTCTCCAGTGTAGTCACATCTTTCCGATAGAGTGGTGACCAGAACTGCACGCAGTGCTCCAGCTGTGACCTAACCAATGATTTATAAAGTTGTTCCTTATATTGTTGCAACTCATTCTGCCTCACATGCCCATTGACTCCCCTTTCATACTTTTTTGCCATTAACTTACACTAACAAGTAATATACAGCAGCCTATAAACCTACCAGCATATCTTTGGGATGTGGGAGGAAATCAGAGAACTTAGAGTTGGCCTCTGCGGGGATGGAGAGAACAGACCTGAGACTGGACCCAAGGTCAGGATGCAGGTCCCTGAAGCTACAGGCAGCAACACTAACCGCCCTCATTTCTTGGAACCTGGGGATCACCAACAAGACCAGCATTTACTGCCCATTGCACATTGCCTTTGAGAAGATGGTGGTGAACCACTTTCTTGAACTCTCCTGCTTCTCAAGAAGGTAATGAGACAACTGAGTAGAGGCTATTCCACCTCACAGGACATCTGAGAGTATATTATTGATGGGCCTGGAGTTTCATGTAGGCCAGACTGGTTAAGCACAGCAGAATTCTTTCTCCAAACAACATTAGTGAACCAGCTGGATTTTTACAACAATCTGTTAGTAATTTGGTCATTATTTTTAAGATTAGTTGCTGTTGTTTTTGCAAATTCCAGACTATTAGCTGAATTTAGTTTCCACAGATGCTATGGTGGGATTGTCACAGCAGATGAAGTGTGTGCTGTTTTTATACACGGTCCTTGGTCATAATTGGGCAGGGAGGGCAGACAGACGCTGTGCAATCTCCTCAGCCTGAAGGAGAGCAAGCTAATAACTCTTGAGAAAGCTGGACATCGATCTTGTCCACCCACCTGAGTAAAGGATCACCAGTCCACTTCAGCTTTAAGTGCCCCTCTCTGACTTGGTGAGCACATCAGCTCGGCATTGCAACAAGTGGGACAAAGGAAAGAAATCAATAACTGCAAACATTTCTTTAGGACTCTCAGAACTTCAGGACATCCTGAAGTGCTTCACAGCCAGTGAAGTACTTGTGACAGTAACTCAGAATCACAGCAGCTCATTTGGCTCTCTGTAAGCTCCCAAAAGCAATAATGTGATGATGACCAATTATTCTGCTCTCATAAATTCGAGAGAGACTCATGGAGTCATCAAGCACAGAAACAGGCCCTTTGGCCCATTCAGTCCATGCTGACCATCAAGCACCCATTTACACCAATCCCATTTTATTCTCCTCACTTTCCCATCAATTCCCCCCAGATTCTACTACTCCACCTACATACACACTAGGGGCAACAGAGTGGCCAATAAACTGACAACTTACATACCCTGAAGATGTGGGAGGAAACTGGAGCACAGAGAGAAAACCCTAAGGTCACAGGGAGAACATGCAAACTCCACACAAGTAGCACCAGAGGTTGGGATTGAACCCGGGTCTCTGCACCTGTGGGAGGTGGCTTTGCCGGCTGTGCCGCCGTGCTATGCAGAAATATTGGTGAGGGATAGGTACTAGCTGGGGTGGCACTAGATAACTCCTTAACTGATACTGCGGGATCTTTAAACTGGTAAGCAGCCTTCTTACGGTTGCAAAACATGAACTTTTATGTTTAACGTGGCAATTCTGGTGTCAAAAATGACAGTGGGAGTTTGAGTCATTTTATAAAGTTTTTAGAGAGATGTTAATGTAATTCAGTCTGACTCCAGGGAAGAAGATTGGCAAATTAACACACAACACGCTCATTTCTAGAAATCTAATTTCATCAGCAGAATGAATTAGTGTAATGGGGAAGGCTCATTCTGATTAATTCTGGTAGCTTGCAGTTTTACTCAGTTATGGGATATGAATGTCACTTGCAAGGTTGACATTTTACTGCCCATTGCCAACTGCCCTTGAGAAGGTGGCAGTGAGCTGCCTTCTTGAACTGCCGCAGTTCACGCAGTGAGGCTGCTGTTGGAGGGGTGGGGGGTGGGGAGTTAGATCCACTGATGATGCAGGGAAGGGGATACATTTGCCAGGTGGACGACTTGAAGATAGACCCTGAGAGCCCAGAAGAAACCTCATGCTTCTGCCATTCAGGAAATGAGGTTGGGGAAAACAATTGTGAACCTTTCTTTCTTAATGTTATTCTTTCATAAAATCATCCAGCACAGAAACAGGCCCTTCAGCCCGCCTTGTCTGTGCCGGCTGTGATGCCTATTTGCACTAATCTTATTTACCTGAATTAGGCCCACATCCCTCTACACCTTTCTTGTCCAAGTACCTGTCCAAATGCCTTTTAAACATTGTAATTGTGCCTGCCTCCACTACCTCCTCTGGCTGCTCATTCCAGGTATTCACCATCCACTGTGTGAAAATCTCCCCCTCAGATTCCTTTCACTTTAAACTTGTGCCCTCTAGTTTGGGACTTCCTCGCTCTGCTTAAAAGACTCTGCCTCTCTGTCCTATCTACGCCCCCCATAATTTTATAAACCTCTCTAAGGTCACCCCTCAGCATCCTACGTTCCAGCGAGAACAAACCCAACGCATCTGATCTCTCCTTATAACTCCAGCCCTCCATTCCAGACACCAGCCTGATGAATCTCTTCTGCATGCTCTCCATCGCTACCATGTCCTTCTTGTAGTGTGGTGACCAGAACTGTACACAATACTCTGTGTGGTCTAACCAATGTTTTGTACAGCTGCAACGTGACATCCCAACTCTAATAATCAATACCATGGCCCATGAAGACAAGCATAGCAAGTGCCTCCTTCACTACCTTACCCACCTTTTTTTCCACTCTCAGCGAGCTATGGACTTGTCCCCCTTGAGATTCCATTTTCTTCAGAGAGTATGGCTTTGAGTAGGGCAGCATCTCTGTGACTGTATGCCGAGGTCTCAGAAATGCTCTGCTGTTCCTTAAGAACTCACTGCCCTTGTTCAGGAAAGGGGGCGGTGTACATGCAGCCATCTACATCAATGGTTGATGAGAGGGTTGAGGGCTTCAAGTTCCTGGGAGTGAACATCACCAACAGCCTGTCCTGGTCAAATCACGTAGATGCCATGGCCAAGAAAGCTCACCAATGCCTCTACTTCCTCAGGAGGCTAAAGAAATTTGGTTTGTCCCCTTTGACTCTCACCAACTTTTACCAATGCACCATAGAAATCATCCTAATCTGGATGTATCACGGCTTGGTACGGCAACTGCTCTGCCCAGGACCACAAGAAGCTGCAGAGTGTTGTGGACACAGCCCAGCGCATCACGCACACCAGCCTCCCCTCCTTGGACTCTGCCTTTACCTCTCGTTGTCTTGGTGTAGCAGCCAGCATAATCAAATACCCCACCCACCTGGGACATCTCTCCTCTTCCATCGGGTGGAAGATACAGGAGCCTGAGGGCACGTACCACCAGACTTAAGGACAGCTTCTACCCCACTGTGATAAGACTATTGAACGGTTCCCTTATACAATGAGATGGACTATGACCTCACATCACTTGTTGTGACCTTGCACCTTATTGCACTGCACTTTCTCTGTAGCTGGGACACTTTACTCTGTACTGTTACTGTTTTTACCTGTACTACATCAACGCACTTTGTACTAACTCAATGTAACTGCACTGTATAATGAATTGACCTGTACAATTGGTTTGTAAGACAAGTTTTTCACTGTACCTCAGTACAAGTGACAATAATAAACCAACACCAATACCAATACGTTCCAGGTGGTGGAAGACAATAAGGCCATTCAGGAATTCCCTTGTGTTTGAGTTGATATGTCACTTGGCAGATTGACCATGACAGGACAGTTGTGCAGCTGGTAGAGCTGCTGCCTCACAGCTCCGGGTTCGATCCTGACCTCGGGCGCTGTCTGTGTGGAGTTTACACATTCTCCCTGTGATCCTAATGGTTTACTCCCACATCCCAAAAACACGTGGGTCAGTAGGTTAATTGGCCGCTGTCAATTGCCCCCAGTGTGTGGGTGAGGGGTAGAATCTGGAGGGTGTTGATGGGAATGTGGGGAGAATAAAATGGTCTTGGATAGGAGCAGTCCAAAAGTGGGTGCTTGATGTTTGGTGAGGACTCAGTGTGCCAGAGAGCTCGTTTCTGGACTGTGTCTCTCTATGACTGTGACAACCCAGCTGTTTTATATTCAGGGCATACCATCCCCATCCCAAGCCCCAGCTCTGAGGTGGACAGAGACCGGCGCTGTACGCTGCGGTGAAGAAGAGTGGGGCAGTTTTCCCTAGTGACCAGGATGGAGACCACCTCTCCTGTTGCAGGTGTTTGTACGTTTGTGTCACACACTTGAACAGAAGGGGTGGGATGTCCATTGAAGAACGTCACCGCCACTCAGAATACATCCAGGAGAAAAACGTTTCCTCCACCCTTCTTCCCCCACAACTACTTCCTGCTCAATAGCATGGCTGTAAAAATTTGAATTTTTGTTGAAGGTGGAAATCTCAGTGCCGTGTGCTGACAGCAGGTATTGGAATCGCTTCAGAGAAATATAGAGATGCTTCAGCCAGACTCCAGGGAAGAAGATTGGCAAATTAACACACAACACGCTCATTTCTAGAAATCTAATTTCTTGAGCAGAATGAATTGGTGTAATGATAAAAAACCTTTTTGATTAATTCCTGATAAGGTGCCAATTAGAGGCAGCAAGCTCCACATTATTTAACCCACAGTGTAGGTTCATCTCCACCTCCTGATTTCTCACACGCTGTGCAAAGTTGAAACACTTCTCTTCCCTTTCTCCCCTCCCCTGTCAATCGGGGGGGATTGACCCCATCCTCCACCACTCACCCACTCCGAAAAAGCTCCATCTTTGTAACTTGCAATTCCAACTGCCGTTCTCATCCTGGCAGTTCTCTGGGGCTTGGCCTGAGTTGTTCCCTCACTGGGAATCACGGCAGAGGGCATTTCACCTGAGGCCCTGCCTGCTTCATCAGATGGAGGTACAAACGATCCCAAAGCACTGCTTCAAAGATGAGTGGACATGTTATCCCTGGTGTCTGGGAAAGAATACTGAAGCAGACTATTGTCCAATGCAATGCTGCTACGGTATCTTGCTGTGAAATTAATTGACTGCTACTTGATTACACTTCAAAGAAGTGTAATGTTCAAAGAAGGCATACAGCATGCTTGCCTTCATAGGTCGGGGCACAGAATATAAAGTCGGAACGTTATGTTACCACTTTACAAAACACTGGTTAGAACGCACTTGGAAGACTGTGTGTAGTTCTGGTCACCACACAATAGGAAGGATGTGGTTGCGCTGGAGAGAGTGCAGAGGAGATTCACCAGGATGTTGCCTGGATTGGAGGACTTTAGTTAAACTTGGCTTGTCTTCTCAGAGCTGAGGAGTCTGAGGGGTGACCTTATAGAGGTGTATAGAATTACATGACGCATAGATAGGGTATAAGGTCAGAATCTTTTCCCCATGGGAGGGGTATCAAAAACAGGAGGGCAGAGATTTAAGGTGAAAGGGAGGATTTTAAAGGGGATTTAAGGGGAAAGACTTTTACACAGAAAGTGGCTGATATCTGGAACTCACTGCCAAAGGAGGTGGTGGAATCAGATGGAACGATGATGTTTAAGACACTTGACTAGGCAAAGCATAGGAAGATACAGTCCTAATGCAGGCAAATGAGATTAGAGTAGATGGACAAAACGGTCAGCATGGACATGATGGGCTGAAGGGCCTGTTTCTGTACCATCCCACTCTGTGACTTCATTGGCTGTAAAGCAGATTAGGATCTCATGAGGATAGGAAAACAATCTATAATCACATCTTTCTTTCTCTATGTTGTATCTTGTCTCCCCTTGCAGTCCCATTTCTCGCAAGAGTCTTCAGAGGAAGACAGGAATGCCTTGGTTTATCCTACGTATTCTGTGCATACTGAGGTCAGTTGTAAGTTTGCAAAAGAGCTGTGCTGGCAATTTAACATTTACAAAAGTCATTGTAAACCTTGCTCTACACTGGTCTGTCAAACGCTCCTAAGGCAGAGGAAATATATCCCTGGAGAAGGAGCATGCGATATCCACGGGTACAATGGGGGCTTTCCAGGACCAGTAGGCATCACAGGGGCTTGAGTGTGTTCTGGATAGCGATGACCGTGTTATAATTTGAAACTGTAAATAGTGATTATCATGAAGTACTGTAATATTGTATTGACGTGATTCTGCAATCACTGAATAAACCACCTTTGGAAAAGGGAAAAAGGCGGCAGAGAAAACATGGGTCAGATATAGGGTAAAGCTCCCACTACACTGCCCTGTCACACACTCCAAGGGCAGGGTGGCACAGATTAGACACAGAGTAAAGCTCCCCCTACACTGACCATTCAAACTCTCTCAGGATAGACACAGTGTGCGTTGGACACACAGTAAAGCTCCCTTTACTCTGTCAAACAAATGTGGTTTTATATAGTTCCAAAAGTGCCTCTGTGACAAGATAACTGAGTTACAGCTTCCACTCAACAAACCTCAAGAGCTCTTTAGATGAGACTGATAATTTAGCATGTCAGGGGCAAATACTAAATATTTATCAGAGTTAAAACTTAAACAATAAAAAAATAATGTTCAGAGACATGTGGAAGATAACTTAAAACATGATCTGTGTACAAGCTGACATAATTGCTTTGAAATTATTCCCCATCGCTTAGAACACCATGACAGAGGGTGATCCAAAGGAGAGGAGGACGAAGAACTGGTGTTAGAGTACTCAGAGAAATTGGGAATAGAAAGGGATGTGAACCCCGTGAAGAGGCTGGTGTTCATCCTGAGCCTGTGCACTTGGTTCTTCTCCCCAAGGAAACAGCCTCTCAACATCCAGCCTCTCACAGTGGTGCAGCGGGGTAGAACAACCGTCTCACAGCACCAGTGACCCAGGTTCAATCCTGACCTCCAGCACTGTCTGTGCGGAATTTGCACGTTCTCCCTGTGACAGTGTGGGTTTCCCCCGGGTGCTCCGGGTTCCTCCCACATCCCAACAACGTGCAGTTTGGTGAGTTAATTGGCCGCTGTAAATTGCTCCTCGTGTGTGGGTGAGTGGCAGAATCTGGGGGGAGTTAATGAGAATGTGGGGAGAAATAAATGAAAATTAGATTAGTGTAAATGGGTGGTTGATAGTCGGCGCAAACTAGGTATTGCTATTGGTTTATTATTGTCACTTGTACCGAGGTACAGTGAAAAACTTGTCTTACATACCGATCGTACAGATAAATTCATTACACAGTGCACTGAGGTAGTACAGGGTAAAACAACAACAGAATACAGAGTAAAGTGTCACAGCTACAGAGAAAGTGCAGTGCAGGTGGACAATAAGGTGCAAGGTCATAACAAGGTAGATTGTGAGGTTAAGAATCCATCTCATTGTATCAGGGAACCATTCAATAGTCTTATCACCATGGGATAGAAGCTGTCCTTGAGCCTGGTGGTATGTGCCCTCAGGCTCCTGTATCTTCTGCCTGATGGGAGAGGGGAGAAGAGAGAATGACCCAGGTGGTGGGGTCTTTGACTATGCTGGCTGCTTCACCAAGGCAGTGAGAGGTATAGACAGAGTCCGTGGTGGGCCAAAGAGCCTGTTTCTGTGCCTTATCTCTGTGGCTCTATGACAATCTTTTGGGTCTCAATGAGATCACCTCTCATTCTTCTAGACACCAATGAGCATAGGCCAATCTTCACCTTCCATCATCGGACAGACCTCTCTGCCCAGTAACTGATCTAGTGAACTCCTTCCATGGCTTGCCTGCGGTCTGGAGGACGGACCAACATCACACGGCACCTGACCACATCAACTGGGGATTTCAAATTTAAATAAGTGAAAAAATATCAAATAATACTGTCACTGTGAAGCCATCAGATTGTTGTAAAAACCCATTCTGGTTCTCTAATGTCCTTCAGGAAAGGCAACCTGTCATCCTTGCCCTGTCTGGCTCAGAGGTGACTCTGGGTACAGACATCGCTGGAGATGCTAGCAGTTATTGCCCCTCCTTAATTGCCCCTGAACTGAGGAGGCAATTGAGATACTGAAAGCAGAACATGCTGGAAGCACACAAGCGATGGTGTGGAAAGAGGACCAGAGGTACAGGTTCGAGATCCTTCATTGGGAGTGGGAGAGTTAACTGCTTCTCTCTTCACAGATGCTGCCTGACCTGCTGAGTGTTTCAGCTTTCTACCATCAACAGTTTTTGAGGCATTTGAGAGTCAACCTCATTGGTGTTGTGTGAAGGTCAAAATGGAAGACGGCAGGTTTTCAGTTTTATAATCCAATCTCCTTGCAATTGAACCCAACACATCACGTCTTCCTAATTGCCCACTAATCCTGCATATTAACTCTGTTTCATAAAGCAGCATCCCCCGGATTCCAGATCTGTCTGTATCTTCTCGTATTTCTTTAGAATACAGGAGGCCACTCTGCCCATCGAGTCTATACCAGATCTCAGAGCACACTCATTTGTCCCAGATTCACCAGGGGTAATTAACAATAACTAATTAATGGACCAACATACTTTTGGGATGTGGGAGGAAACCTGAGCACCCAGGGGAAACCCATCCGGTCACAGGGAGAACATGCAAACTCCACACAGACAGCACTGGAGGTTAGGATCGAACCTGGCCCCCTGGAGCTGTGCAGCAGTAGCACTGGTGCTGCACCACTGGTGGTACACCACTATTTTTCTCTGAAGTATTCCCGACTGTGTTTGCTCTGACCACCTGTGTCACTTCCGTTATTGCTTTTCCTTTGTACTTCCTCGGAGTACTTATGTTTTGAAATTATCTGTACGGAAGGCGTACAAAATGAAGTCTTTCACTGTATCTCAGTACATGCAACAATAATAAACCAGCACCAATATGTGAAGTTGTCTGGTAGAAAAACTTTAATAACTTTAATGCATTGTGTCATTCTCCCTGTGACCGCATGGGTTTCCCTGGGTGCTCTGGTTTCCTCCCACATCCCAACAACGTGCAGGTTGGTGAGTTAATTGGCCACCGTAAATTGCCCCCAGTGTGTGGGTGAGTGGCAGACTCTGGGGGGAGTTGATGAGGATGTGAAAGCAACATGTCAGTCCCCTCCCCATTATGTTTCCTTGTATGAAGGAAGCAGAATGGGGTAGAGGGCTGACATGTTGCTTTCACATTCTCAATGGGCCATCATTATGTTGGTGACAGAGGCTCATGTTTCTGTTCCGTGCATATCAGGGTAGGAGGGGATGGAGTGTAGCCACCTTGGATTGGCCTCTCCCCAGCTACTCTCTGGAGACACCACGGCTTGGTAAGGCAACTGCTCTGCATATGACTGCAAGAAATTGTAGAGAGTGTGGACACATCTCAGCACCTCACGGAAACCAGCCTCCCCTGCATGGACTCTGTCTACACTTCTCACTGCCTCGGAAAAGCAGCCAACATATTCAAAGACCCCACCCACCCTGAACATTCTCTCTTCTGCCCCTTCCATTCTGTTATTGTTTTCCCTTGTACTACCTCAATGCACTATGTGATGAAACGATCTGTATGGATGGCATGGGTTTTTCACTGTACCTCTGTACATGTGACAATAATAAACCAATTTACCAATGCCTTGGTTTGGAGTGATGCCATCATCCCTGCCTTGGGAAGGATGCTGGGAACTCAGATAAAAGGGACAGCTCCTTCAGCCAAAGGATGCGTAACATCGTAATGTATTTTCACCTGGCATCTATGCAACATAAATCGAGTGGCAGAGTGTTATCGAGTCATTTATTGCAATGACATAATGACAAATATGATCTATGCCTCTTCCCTCTCATTGGTAGAGAGAAATTGCTTGGCAGACACTTTTTGATAAATGTTAATAACTTTAATGTAAGCAGTGTATCATTGTGGCTGCTCACAGGAGGAAGAGAAACGGGATGGAGAGCTGGCGGGTTGATTCCGCCTTCTCAAAGGTTGCGATGATGCTGGTGACTGTCAGTCATTGCCCTGGGACGTGGATCGTGGATGGTCAGCCTGTGCTGGTGTCCTCCCCTGACCAGCTCTCCTCCTCTACAGCCTCTGGTCCTGGCGAGGTTGGGAGTGGTGGGAAAGGACGCCATGCCTAACTGCGGTAACTGCAACCAGCCGGAAGGCAGTGAAGTCCAGGTGGGATAAAACCAGCCACACTAATCAGCATGGCAGCCTCCCACAAAGGCCAGGGAATTGAAATCAAATTTAGATTAAACTCTTCCACTGAAACCTACGAAACTCACAGAGAAATAAAAAAAGGAAAAGTTATTGGGGCCAATAAAGAACCAACAGAATGGAACAACCCTTCCTCAGCATTCAAACAGGCAGGAGATTGCCTGGACCCTGCGTAGGTTACAGTTAATGCACTTCCCTTCTCCATGGGTCCTCTGCTCCGACAGGTTATGACCCAGTACCTTTATGAGGGCAATGCAGAGGGTCAGCACCCACCAGTCACAGCTACAGAGGACCAGCAGACACTTCATTTCAAAGGGTGCTCAATCTCGCCGTGGTTCAAATCCAGACACTGGCATGCAGTAACGTACAGTTCTATAGACACTGACCCTCCCTGGGATACAGGTCCACAGACACTGACCCTCCCTTGGATACAGGTCCACAGACACTGACTCTCCCTGGGGTACAGGTCCACAGACACTGACTCTCTTGGATACAGGTCCACACACACTGACTCTAACTAGGGGACAGCTCCGCAGGAACAATAAATCAGAACGCTGGGAGAACTCAGCGGGTCGAACAGCATCTGTGGAGGCAAAAGGTATTCGATGCTTTAGGTCAAGACCCTGCATAGTTCCACAGGCCTGGACTCCTGTGCCTTTGGAACTGTACTCCAGTGAGAATCTGCTGTTATGTGGAAGGATTTTGACTTCTTCTCTGCTCCACGATTCAGCCGGTTCAGACTGCAGTCACTGTCGGATGAACAATCGATGACTCCATTTAACCATCCACCCTGGGTGCTGCTGGCTGTGAGGAACAATGCTGCCCCCTCCTGGAAGGAGAATCAGTAGCAGACTGGCCATCCTGACCTGTGGGTGCCGGCTGAGCTCCCACACACAACTCTGCCTGGCACCTGAAAATCAAAACCTGCAGATGTCGAAATCCTGACATAAAAGTAGGCCACTGTGGAACTACACCTCAGGCTCTGCAGCATCTGTAGTGGGAGAAACAGGCTTTGGGTTTCACAATGGCCTTCCATCAGTGATGTTTTCAATTCCCTTCTGGATGTAGCCACTGCTGACACAGGCACGACTTCTCACACTGATATCGTGCTGACTGGCCACCTTTCTCAACTGCTGCAGTGGGGTGAGGTTTTAGTCAGACTCAAAGTCAAAGTGGAGTTTATTGTCATATACACAAGTCCATGTGTGCACAGATGCAATGGAAAACTTACTTGCAGCAGCATCACAGGCACAGAGCATTAGATAAGCAGCATTCACAAGAAAAACATAAACATAATTTTTACAAGAAAGGACACAATCAGCACACAAAAAAGGTCAATTTTAGTGCAAAGTTATCGAAGTGTTGCTAAACTGTGGTGATTAGGGTTGTGCTGGTTGGTTCCAGAACCAAGTGGTTGAAGAGAATTTAGCTGTTCCTGAAGCTGGTGGTGTGGGACTTCAGGCTTCTGTATCTCCTGCCCGATGGTAGCTGCGAGAAGATGGCATGGCCCAGCTGCTGCCTGAGTGCACACACACAACTCTGTTTAATACCTGAAAAGCAAAACCTGCAGACATTGAAATCCTGAAATGAACAGCAAACCACTCTGGAAATTCTCAAGCTGTGCAGCATCTGTAGTGGGAGAAATAGGCCTTGGGTTTCACAGTGATCTTTCATCAGTGACGTTTTCAATTCCCTTCTGGATGTAGCCACTGCTGACACAGGCACGACTTCTCACACTGACACGGCACTGACTGGCCGCCTTTCTCAACTGCAGCAGTAGGTGTGAGGTTTTAGTCAGACTCAAAGTCAAAGTGGAGTTTATTGTCATATACACAAGTCCATGTGTGCACAGATGCAATGGAAAACTTACTTGCAGCAGCATCACAGGCACAGAGCATTAGATAAGCAGCATTCACAAGAAAAACATAAACATAATTTTTACAAGAAAGGACACAATCAGCACACAAAAAAGGTCAATTTTAGTGCAAAGTTATCGAAGTGTTGCTAAACTGTGGTGATTAGGGTTGTGCTGGTTGGTTCCAGAACCAAGTGGTTGAAGAGAATTTAGCTGTTCCTGAAGCTGGTGGTGTGGGACTTCAGGCTTCTGTATCTCCTGCCCGATGGTAGCTGCGAGAAGATGGCATGGCCCAGCTGCTGCCTGAGTGCACACACACAACTCTGTTTAATACCTGAAAAGCAAAACCTGCAGACATTGAAATCCTGAAATGAACAGCAAACCACTCTGGAAATTCTCAAGCTGTGCAGCATCTGTAGTGGGAGAAATAGGCCTTGGGTTTCATAGTGATCTTTCATCAGTGACGTTTTCAATTCCCTTCTGGATGTAGCCACTGCTGACACAGGCACGACTTCTCACACTGACACGGCACTGACTGGCCGCCTTTCTCAACTGCAGCAGTAGGTGTGAGGTTTTAGTCAGATTCAGCAGTCAGGAATCACATTTAGATCAGATCAGGAAGGACTGTAACCTAGTGAGAGTCAGTGGCACCATATCCCAATGAGTGAGAATCTGTCACTGAAACCGAAGGGCTTTTAGAAAAATCTAATTTCCATCACTAACTTATTAAATTTCAAATACGCTAACAACTGAACCTAATTTCCACTGCTGGGATAGAAGTTGAGCTCTTTTCACAGGATCACCAGTCAGACCTCAGGATTACTAACCCAGTAATTTAGCCATTATCCCAGCAGCCGCTGGGGTCTAAAGCTCATTTACTAATACCTCACTTTGCCTCCTTCAACAGAACACATTATAATCTGTTAACAGCTGGCTTCCTAAAGCACTGGTGGGCAGAGAGTGACATGTGTTAAACTTCAAATATAACATTTGGCCAATGGTGTGGGAGGAGGTCACAGAGGGAGTGTCAGGGGGTTAAACGTCCCTCACTCTGGAGGCAGGCCATGGTTCTGGCTTCTTATCATCATTCAGCATTTGGAAGGCAAAAATCACAGGAGTCCGGAGAAATGTGGGCAATTCTGCCTGGAAAGGCAGCGACTGGGAGCTGCCAGAGAGGGCCGGAGAGACAGAATCCATGAATAAAAGCAAACCCTGTTTCTTTATTCATTCACGGGATCTGGGAAGCCCAGCATTTATTGCCCATCCTTAACTGCCCTTGAGGAGGTGGCGGCGAGCCACTGCCTTGAACTACCTCACTCCGAGTCGTGAAAGTGCTTCTGTAGTGCTGTTGGGGAGTGAGTTGCAGGAACTTAGACTCAACGGCAGTGAAGGAATGGTGACTGGTGGAAAGCTTGGAGGGGACACTGCAGGAGGGGGTGACCTCGTGCACCTTTCGAGGCGGTTGAGGCCACTGTTTCAAGAGCAAGGTGCTGATCATCCTTCAGTCTGCACTGCCACCCACAGCACTGGGGCTGATTGCCAACATGAACTCAGCAAACTTTGATTCCCTCACAGTTCAAAATCATGACAATCCACCTTACACAATATACAACTTTACCCACTTCTGGCAATCCCTGGCCCATGGCTCCAGGGTGAACAAGATAAGATTTCTTTATTAGTCACATGTAAATGCATCTTTTGTGTAGAATGTTCTGGGGGCAGTTGTGCTTCCGGCGCCAACAGAGCATGTCCACAACTTCCTAACCTGTACGTCTTTGGAATGTGGGAGAGAACTGGAGCACCCGGAGGAAACCCATGCAGGCACGGGGAGAATGTAGACTCCTTACAGACAGCGGCCGGAATTGAACCCAGGTCATTGGCGCTGTAATAGCGTTAGGCTAACTGCTACACTAACGTGCCCACCCAAGGAGCATTCAGGATGGCACTGAGAACCTCTTGCCCATGGGCTGCATTACTCCAAAATGCAGTGTAAATGGTGGAAGAGGTGCACTGCCACCACCCCCCACCCCTGTCTCCACCCCACCTGTAGGTCCCACACTGGGCTCATCAGTCACTGCAGATCCCACAGAACTGGAAACAAAGTACTGTATGTCATCCTCAATCCTAAGGGACTGCTTAAGAGCAAAGAAAGTCCTAAATCCTGCTGATCGATCTTAAATATAATGACTGAGCCGTCACAGGCCACTGGATCATAAATTCACAGTCGTCAAAGCGAACGAACTTCACTCACCCTGGATCATAACAGTGAGCCTTTATACCGAGACTTTGACTCCTGGTCCGAAAATGGTACATAGAGGGTAAAAGGGAAAATTTATTTCCTTCCAACATGCCCTTAAGGATCCCCTGACCTTATACCAATAAGGTGAAAATTTTCCCAGTGTCATAGAACACAGAACAGCACAGCACAGGAACGGACCCTTCAGCCCATCATGTCTGTGCTGAACATGATGCCAAATTAAACTAATCCCTTCTGCCTGCCCATGATCCATATCCCTCCATTCCCCACATATCCATGTGCCTGTCTAAAAACTTTTTAAAGATTGCTATCATATCTGCCTCCACCACCACCCCTGGCAGCCCGTTCCAGGCACCCACCACTCTCTGTGTAAATAAACTTGCCCCGCACATCTCCTTTAAACTTTCCCCCTCTCACCTTAGAGCTGTGCCCTCTGGCATTTGACATTTCTATCCTGGGAGAAAGATTCTGAATAGCTACGCTATCTATGCCTCTCATAACTTTATATCACTACTCAGCCCCTGACATCCTGACTAACATTCACTCAACCAACATCCATGTAACAGATTAACTCTACGGTATTGGTTGTTTGTGAGATCATGCTGTGAAAATAATGATTGGCCCAGTTTCATAAATGACAACAATTCATTATATTTAAAGAGATATTTATAAGAAATTATAAGTGAGATATTAATTTATACTGAGATGAGCAAACATTTCTCCCTTGTTTCAACAGTGGTGTGGAGCCCAGTGCTGCCATCTGGTGCCAAGATCCTCTCTGCATCTTACAATTACTTTTTTCTCCTAAATATAATTGATAATTGGTATTGGTAATTGGTTTATTGTCACATGTACCAAGATACATTAAAAATCTTTTGTTTGCATGCCATCCAGACTGATCATTCCATACGTAGAGTCATACAGCACGGAAACAGGCCCTTCAGCCCAACTGGTCCATGCCAACCAAGATGCCCATCAAAGCTAGTCCCATTTGCCTGAGTTTGGTCTATAACCTTCTGAACCTTTCCTATCCATAAGTACATCGAGGTTTTTAAAGAGGAAAAAAAGAATGCAGAATAGAGTGTTACAGTTACAGAGGAAGTGCAGTGCTTGCAGACAAATAAAGTGCAAGGGGACATGCTGAATTTCCACAAGACCATAAGACATAGGAGCAGAATTAGGCCATTCGCCCCATCGAGTCTGCTGCACCATTCGATCATGGCTGATTTATTTTTCCCTCTCAACCCCATTCTCCTGCCTTCTCCCCGTAACCTTTGATGCCCTCACTAATCAAGAACCTATCAACCTCCACTTTAAATACACCCAATGACTTGGCCTCCATAGCCCTCTGTGGCAATGAATTCCACAGATTCACCTCCCTCTGGCTAAGGAAATTCCTCCTCATCTCTGTTCTAAAGGAACGTCCTTCTATTCTGAGGCTGTGTCCTCTGGTCCTAGACTCTCCCACTACTGGAAACATCCTCTCCACGTCCACTCTTTCCAGGCCTTTCAATATTTGGTCAGTTTCAATGAGATCCCCCTTCATTCTTCTAAACTCCAGCGAGTACAGGCCCCGAGCCATCAAACGCTCCTCATATGTTAACCCTTTCATACCCTGACCATTCTTGTAAACCGCCTCTGGACCCTCTCCAATGCCAGCACATCCTTCCTTAGATAGGGGGCCCAAAACTGCTCACAATACTCCAAATGTGGTCTGATCAATGCCTCTATGGATCCCAAGACCAGCTGAAACTGATTGCAAATACTCAACAATCTATGCACAATGAGTCCGAGCAGGAGGCCACATCGTCATGTACAGGGAGACTCTGATCTGAGGGGCAGTCACCTCTCTTACACCTGTATCCTTCCTGATGGATTCAACCAAACACTCTATACTTCTTTCATTTAGCAAGCAAACAGGAACAATTCATTCCTGTGCAGTACTGGGCAACTAATTTGATGTCAGCTCCTATACTTAGACAACAGAACCAGAGGCAAAACAATTGGTTCACTCCCAACTGTTACTCTTATGCACATTGAGCCTCAGCCACAGCTCCCATCTGTGTACATTACACACTGAGTACAGGGTAAAGAATTCATTCCCACCTGATCTACCTCACCTTGGCCCTTGCACTTTATTTGTTTATCTGCACTGGCACTTTGTCTGTAGCTACACTATATTCTACATTCTGCTTTTCTTTTTACTACTTCAATGTACTTACATATGGAATAATCTGTCTGGATGGCACGCAAAACAAAAGCTTTTCCCTGTATTTCGGTACGTGTGACAATAGTAAACCAATATCAATACTATTCTGTGCAACAAGAACATTATTATTTTGCACCGGGTGCTCTGGTTTCCTCCCACATTCCAAAGATGTATGGGTTAGGAAGTTGTGGGCATGCTATGTTGGTGCCGGAAGTGTGGCGACACTTGCGGGCTGCCCCCAGAACACTATGCAAAAGATGCATTTCACTGTGTGTTTCAATGTACATGTGACTAGTAAAAATATCTTATCTTCTATAACTGTCAGGTTCTAATTTTTGCTTCCAAAACCTCAACACTACACAGACTCTGAAATAACAACAGAAGATGCCAGAAATACTCAGCAGCATCTGTGGAAAGAGAAACAAAGACCATTAACCTAAAATTTTAACTCTGATAAATGGTTTTCAACATGAAATGAAAACTCCATTTTTCCCTCCACGGATGCTGCCTGACCTGCTGAGACTTTTCCAGCATTTTCTGTTTTTATTTCTAATTTCCAGCATCTAGTTTGTTTGATTTTCTTAACAGAGTTTTTCTACATACGGGTGTGAGTCAGCTTATACAGCCTGGAACGGGAAAAGTGATTTATTATGAATGCGTTCATTAGAGTAAATAAGAAGAAACTACTTCTACTGGGAGAAGGGCAAGATAGCAGGGCGACTCGTTGCAAGCTGCTCTCTGCAGATCTACTCATTACTTCTACACTAATTGTTCTACTCTTTTAATTCTGAATTCTACGATTCTAAGAATTGCATTGCTAATGTTTTTCCCTTGTACGACCTCGATGTTCTGATGTGATGAAATGATCCGTATGGATGGAATGCAAAACACCGTTTTTCACTGCACCTCAGTACGTGTGACAGTAAACCAATTTACCAATTTAAGGGTTGGTAACCGAAGTGATCGACAAAAGAACAAGGAACCAACAGCAGGAAACATACTTCTTAACACAGCAAATTGTTGCAACCCGGAATGCGATGCCCGAAATTGCAGGTGACGCAGATTCAACAGGGAGGTCAAAAGGAAAATAAATTACCAGGCCACGGGGAAGAGCAGACTAAAACTAATTGGATTTCAGTCACGTTGAGAGTACTTCATTGGGTGGAAAGTCCTTCGTAATATTCTGAAAGGGACACAAAAGGCATTATAGAAATGCATCTTTCCATGTCGTGCATGTAGAACTATCAATTAATCATCATTAACGCTCACAATTAATGCAATTGGAAATTATTGAGGGTTTTCAAATGCACTAATCCTGCACACTATCAAGATAAACTGCTGGCAGATATTAAGCTTCGTACAATATTCTCTCAAATCCACAACCTCTGTTGCCAGAAAGGAAGATGCTTGGGAACACAATCCCCTGAAAGTTCCCCTACAAGTCACATACCATCCTGATGGAAATAGACAGTAAAACTCTGATCATCTCCTGTCTGCTTGGAAATCTAATTCACCAGGGCCCCATCCCCACAGGGCACCAGAGATTTAAAGTAAGCGTGGGAGTGGGGGCCCCAGTGAGTTTATGTTCCTAGCATTCATTTTAAACTCACCAGGGCCATTCCTGCCCTCCTTTTGAAACTCCCTAGGGCCCTGATTCCCTGCTCCATTGAACTCACAGGGATCCCATTTCCAACACTTCTATTAAATTCACCAGAGTTCATATCCCGGCTCTCTTTAAAACTCACTGGGTTCATTGAAAACTTTATGACGCTACTGTGTATCATATTTTTTTAAAAAGCGGATTCATAGGAGTAACATCCAACAGTCCAGAAAATCTGCCAGTCCAGCACCAAAGTCCTGAGTGTGCCACATTATCAGAGTTTCACTGTATCAGTGTTCCTTCAACTTCTGGAACTCCCTCCTCAACAGTAGCTTTACCGCAGAGACTGTAGCAGTTCAAGGACATGGTTCACCACCACCTCCTCCACGGAAATGGGAGATGGGCATTAAGTGCTGGAATTACACCCAGCTTCAGTGAACAAACAACAATTAATTTCTCCTGAAACAATGACTGTTTCCTTCCCTGATGGACGTCGCTTCTTACATGGATGGCTGCACCAAGGCTTGACTTGTCAATCCTGAGCACCGTCTCGAACGGCAGTAATTGCCAGAAAATAACCTGGTCCTTTCCACCATTTCCAAAACAATGGGAATAATAATTATTTTGCAAATCTGCCTTCTGGGTAAAATCTCTCAACAACAAGGATATGGCAGGCAATTTGTTCCCTTTGCTTTTTGTTTTACAGGGAGAAGAAAAGAACAGACTTGTCAACATCTTCTTCAGGGAACCTCATGCATGAGATCACAAACTCCCCCCTCGTGATTCTAACCTGTCACAATATAAAGCGAGCCAATAGCCTCATTATCTGCTTGCTTTAGCAGCTCCCTTGCTCCCTGATCCATGAGCATTTTAAAGGAAAGACCCTCAATCCCTGGTCCCAAGTCCCACAGTCATCCTTGTTGGTATGAAGTCATATAGTGGAAAGTTCAGAGGGAGACTATTCGTCCCATCGACTTTCTGTCAGCTTTGAGGGAGGTAAACCCGTTCAAACCCATTCCCTTCTTCCTCTTCCCATTATCCTGCAATGTGTTTCCCTTCTAGAATTCATTCAATTCCCTTTTAAAGGTTACTAATGATGGTCTCTCAGGCATGCATTCCAAGTCCGAATCATTTGCTCCTCAAAAATACCTTTCCTTATGTTTGTTTCTAGTTCTTTTGTTTTGTTAAATCGGTGACCTCAGGATATCAACACTTCAGTTGCTGTTTCTTCTTATTTCCCATCTCTAAATCCATCTTTGTTTTAAATGCCTCCATCAAATCTCCTTCTAGCTTATTTTGTTTTAAGAACGGAGAACAACCTCAGCTTCTTCAGAAGCCAACGAACTGCAGATGCTGGAAATCTGAAAGAGAAGCAAAAAATACTACAAATATTCAAAGTGCCAGGCAGCATCTGTGGGAAGAGGAAAACAGAGTAATCCTGTCATCAGAACTAGGAAACCTACAAAATCAAATGTTTTAAGTTGCAGAGAAGGGGAAGGTAGAGAGACAAGGAGGGATGGGAAGGAGACCAAGGGGCACTGAATGTCACAAGGAATGGTAGTGCCTGCTGAGAGAAGGGGTGAAGGCTTGTTAATCTCAGTTGACGTGTCTGGAAGATCAATAGAAGCAGAGGAAAGGGAACGTGTGATACAAAACACTTTAGCGGCTGGAAATCCTAAAGAGAATGCTTTAAATATTCAGAAGGTCAGGCAGCATCTGTGGAGAAAGAAAAATGGAGTTAACAATATAAGTTGATAACCTATCATCAAAACCTGCCAGTTAACTCTTTGCAACTTAAGACACATTTTATTTATTTTCCTAGCGCTGCTGAAAGATCATCACCCTAAAACATTGACTTTGTTTCACTGTCCACAGACGCTGCATGGCCTATTACGAATTTCCAGCACTGTCCGTTTTTATCCTGGCTTCTCCACAATTAGAATCTCTCCTCCCTGGAACCATTCTAATAAAACTTTTCACTCTCCAAATTTGTCACATACTTCCTAGAAAGTAGGGCCCAGAATTGAAGAATATACTGCAGCTGACAGACAACTAATGATTTTATTTGAGTTTATTTTAAGTTCCTGTTATGTGACTACTTGAATTGTTTCACAGAATGCGCATGTTGCTGGCAAAGAATGGCATTTATTGTCCATCCCCTATTCCCTCAACACACCATTTCATAGAATCAAGTCAACCACACAGCAGCACAGGGCAGCACAGTGGCACAGCTAGCAGAACTGCTGCCTCACAGCTCCAGCAATCTGGGTTCAATCCTGACCTCCAGCGCTCTGTGTAAAGTTTGCATGTTCTGCCTGTGACTGCATGGGTTTCCTCCAGGTGCTCTGGTTACCTCCCACAATTAGAATCTCTCCTCCCCGGAACCATTCTAATAAAACTTTTCCTTCTCCAAATTTGTCACATACTTCCTAGAAAGCAGGGCCCAGAATTGAAGAAAATACTCTAAGAGGCACAGTTGGTAGGTTAATTGGCCACTGCAAATTGCCCCCCAAGGTGTAGGTGAGTGGTAGAATCTGGGGAGAGTTGATGGGAATGTGGGAAGAATAAAATGGGATTAGGGTAAATGGGTGCTCGGTGGTCAGCACAGACTGAGTGCGCCAAAGGGCCTGTTTCCATGCTGTGTGATTCTATGGCTCCATTTTGCTGGGTTGGGAATCATATACAGGCCAGACTGGGTTTAGATGGCAAATTCCCTCCCCTGCAGCACATTAGAGAACCAGACAGGTTTTCACCACAACTGGTAGTTTTATGGTTACTGATACTAAGATGATCTTTTTATTCCAGAAATATACAACTACTTGAATTTAAACTCCCTAGCTTCTGTGGTGGGATTCAATCTCATATTTCCTGATGAACAAAAGTAAATTTAAAAAAAACTGCAGATACTGTTAATCTAAATAAAGATAGAAAATACTAGAATCACTCAGCCAGTCAGGCAGCGCTGTGGAAGGAGGAACAGTTAATGTTTCAGACCCTGGGACATCCATCAGAACTGGGAAAGAGAAGAAAGCAGAGACACAGGAGACTGCAGATGCTGGAATCTGGAGCAACAAGCAAACTGCTTGAAGAACTCAACAGGTCAAGCAGCATCTGTGGGAGGAAAGGAATTGTCAATGTTTCAGGTCAAGAGAAGAAAACAAATTAGTTTCCAGTAAATGGGGGAGAGTTGGGTAGAACAAAGTGAATAACTCCATTTGGGTGAATCCAAACAGGTTAATGGAGACAACTACCAGCACCATAAACTGATGTGTCTGTGGAACATGTTAGAAATGGCACTGGTGCAGGATATGCCCAGCTGGGCAGACAATACAAGTAGAGTAAGTAAAACTGAGCCAACATGATGACTGGCAGAAATGGTCAGTTCTCATACAAACAAAAAGAAAGAGAGAGTTACTGAAGATGGAGAATTCGATATTGAGTCTGTAAGTCCACAACATAACCCAGGCAGAAGATGAGGTGCTGCTCCTCCTACATGCCTTGGGCCTTGTTGCAACATTGCAGGAGGCTGCAGACAAAAAGGTTTTCTAGTCCAGTCACTGAATTAGTAGGCCACCATAGCCCTTAATGTTGCGAAATAATCCAAGAAGAGTAACCAAAGAATAATAATATTAGACAAAGGAGGAGCACCTCACCTTCCAACTTGGGACATCACAGCTTACTGAACTCAATGATAAACATAACAATTTGCAATAATCAGTCCTTCTAGTTTTGTTATTCATATTTCCAGCACTCTGGTTTTCCTCTCCTATTTCAGATTTAATTCATTTCCACCCATGTACACCTCCCTCAGAAACGTCTTTATCACCATCCTTAGGCTAATACCATGACCCCTCATGTCGTTCCATCTCTCCCAGTCCCCACCCTATCACAGACCATCACTTTGGTTCTCTCCACCTCTCTCTCTTTTGCTTCATTTCTGACTTTTCCCAGATCTGTTGAAAAATTATTGACCTTAACCCTGTTTCTCTCTTCAGAGGCAACCAAACGTTTTGAGCATTTCACCATTTTCTGGTTTACTTTCAGATTTCCTGCATCTGGAGTATTTTGCTTCCAGAAGAGACTGCTTGCTCAAAGTTTTTAAGAAGTGTTTCAGAGGAGAAAAGAGATGTGGGGAGATTTGGTAAATGAATTCAGGAGCTTTAAACTTAGAAGCTTGAAGATAGGATTGCCATGATGGTTTGATGCAAATGGAAGATGGAAGGAAGAGTTCTTGGAAGGTGCAGGGCTAAGAAGACCATTCAGTCCTTGGAGCCTCTGCTACTCTTTCTTAAAGACCAACAGTCCCAATGCTTTTCCTTTCATTGTGCTTTTTAAATGTTTTTCTTCATCAAAACTAACATAGGTTCTGATTCCTTCATTGTTTCTGCCCAAACAACAGTGTTCCTCCAGGTCTTCCCGCTTATGCACCACTGAATTTAGTTTGGAATTGGAATTGGTCTACAATTTCACTTGTACCAAGGTACAGTGAAAAACTTGTCTTGCATACCATCCATACAGATAAATTCATTACACAGTGCATTGAGGTAGTACAAGGTAAAATACAGAATGCAAAGTAAAGTGTCACAGCTACAGAAAAAGTGCAGTTCAGGTCAACAATAAGGTGCAAGGTCATGACGAGGTAGATTGTGAGGTCAAGAGTCCATCTTATCATACGATGGAACCATTCAATAGTCTTGTAACAGCGGGATAGAAGCTGTCTTTGAGCCTGGTGGTACATGTTTTCAGGCTTTTGTATCTTCTGTCTGATGGGAGAGGGGATAAGAGAGAATTTCCCAGGTGGATGGGGTCTTTAATTATGCTGGCTGCTTTACCGAGGCAGCAAGAAATAAAGACTATGGAGGATTTGCTGACATGGAGGGAAAGGTTGTTGTTGACACCATGTCACTAAGCTCTCTATCTTTTGTACTCCGACTCAGTTATTTGAGATACGGCCCACTATGGTGATATCATCTGCAAGCTTGTAGATGGAGTTAGAGCAGAATCTGGCCACACAGTCATGAGTGTATAGGGAGTAGAGGGCTGAGGACACAGCCTTGTGGTGAAACAGTGTTGAGAATAGTCATACCAGAGGTGTTGCTGCCTATCTTTACTGATTGCGGTTTGTTGATGAGGACGTCAAGGATCCAGTTGCAGAGGGAGTTGTTGAGTCCCAGGTCTCAGAGTTTGGTGATGAGTTTGTTTGGAATTATAGTAGTGAAGGCGGAGCTGTAGTCAATAAACAATAGTCTAACGTAGGTGTGTTTGCAGTCTAGATGCTTGAGATGAGTGTAGGGCCAGGGAGATGTCTTCCACCATCCAAGGACATCCAAAAGTATATTTTACAACCAATGATGCTCTATTGTAAGTGTTTCAGTGTAGAAATGGCATGCCCATTTAGTGCATAGCATGCTCCCACAAAATAACAATGCAACAACTGGAATATCGTCTGTTTTGGTGATATGGTTCAGAGATAAATATTGACCAAGACATCATGATGCCAGAGAAACTCAGCAGGCCAGGCAGCATCCATGGAGAAAAGCAGGTGGTCAATGTTTCTGGTCAGGGCCCTTCTTCAGGACTGAAGATAGGAAAAAGGGAAGCCCAATATATAGGAGGGCAAAGCCGAGCAGTGATCGGTGGACAAAAGAGGGGAGGGAGGGTGGGCACAAGGTGGTGATAGGTAGATGCAGGTAAGAGATGGTGATAGGCAGGTGTGGGGTAGGAGGAGAGAGCAGATCCACCCACCAGGGGATGGGTCAAAGGTAAGGAGGAATAAATGGGGGTGGGGGGGGTTGAGAAAAAGAGATAGGCTAGAAAAGAGGCATGGTTGGGGGTGGGTTGGGGGGGTGGAAGGGTTGTGATTACTTAAAGTGGGAGAATTCAATGTTCACATAGTCTGGTGGAATGAAATGTGAGGACAAGGGGGACCTGTTGGTTCTGGGAGGGGTGGGGGTGAGAGCAGAGGTGCGGGAAGTGGCAGAGATGGGGGTGCGAGCTCTCTCGACTACAGTATAGGAGAAGCCACAGTTAGGAAAGAAGCTGATTTGATGACAATGTCAGGGTTGGTGCAGAGGGAGTGGAGAGCAGAGCAGAGCATCAGAAGGGGTGAGGTTGAAGTAGGTGAGAGGAGCAGAAAAGTCAAGAGGGCTGATGTCGCGCTGACAGTTGGCTATGAATAGGTCCAGGGAAGGTAACAGGCCTGCTGGGGGAGTCCAGGTGGAAGGAGAGGGCTGGAGGCGGGAGAACAGGTCACCAGAAGGGGGAGAGGATTTACTGAAGGCGGCGGCACAGAGGCTGCCTCTACACCAACCCTGACATTGTCATCAAACCAGCCATTTACCTATCACCACCTTGTGCCCACCCCACCTCCCCTCTTTTGTCCACCTATCACTGCTCTACTTTTCCCTCCTATATATTGAGCTTCCCCTTTTCCTAACTTCAATCCTGAAGAAGGGTCCTGACCCAAAACGATGACCGCCTGCTTTTCTCCACGGATGCTGCCTGGACTGCTGAGTTCCCCTGGCATCATAGTGTTTTTCATCAATATTCCAGCATCTGCAGTCCTTTGTTTCTCTTGACCAAGACATCATTGAGTACTCTACTGCTCTTTGAGGCAATATCATGGAGTCTTTTATTTCCACTTGAAAGAACAAAGACAGCATCAGATAGCGACAGCAGTTTGTGCTGCTGCCTCACAGACCCAAGTTCAGTCCTGATCTCAGGTGCTGCCTGTGTAGAGTTTGCACCTTCTGTCTGTGGCCAGGTGGGTTTTCTGCCAAAGATATGCCAGTAGGTTACAGTAAATTATTGCTTACAGCAGATTAATGGAATAAAGAATCAAAGGGAAGTTGACAAGGATATATGAAAGAAAATACTTTGCAGGGCTACAGGACTAATGAGATTGTTCACCTGAGAGCAAGTGTGGACCCACTAGCCTGAATGCCTCCCAACCCCCAGAATCATTTTAAGATAGAACATCAAAAGATTTGCCAGAGCATTATCATTTAGGCATCCACCAGAGGATCACCCTAGATTTTTATGCTCAAGCCTCTGGCACTGGACATCATCCCTGAACCAAAACACAAGATGCTGGAAGAAGTTGGTGGATCAGGCAGCATCTGTGGAAGGTAGTATACGTATAGTCGACATTTCAGATTGAGACCCTTCAACTGGACCAGATGGGTCCATTTCCCTCCATCAATGCTGCCTGACCCACTTGAGTTCCTCCAGTATCTTGTGCATTGCTCCTGATTCCAGCATCTGCAGTCTTCATAATTTCTGAAGCATCTGACTCAAAAAGGTGTGAGCATACAAACAAGCCACTGAAAAGTTCTTTATTTTTGAAAATAACAAGTAAATTAAATAGAGATTGTCAGATCTGATTATTTTCAAATTTGCAGGTTCTTTCAGGAGTCCAAGAATAAGTTGAAAACAACTTGGTGCTTCACAAACTTTTATTGGAAAGGTTTAAAGAAACAGTCACAGAGCACATGGCACTAACTTTATTACTAGGAGATGAGCAGAGACAAAAGGAACTAAAGATGAGCTAGGGGAAATGAGCAAGAGAGTGATTCACAAAACAACATCTTTTATACCTGAGATAAGAGGTAGTCCCTAGCTCACAGAAGTCCAACCAGGAAACCTATTAGATACCTGTGGCCAAACGAACCAATCAAAAAGCACATATTCAGCTGATAGACGAACCAGTAAGCTAGGAAGCAGCCATCCCTTATGCAGCCAATTGAGGTGTATTAAACACTATACATGTTAAAAATCTAATTAAAACAGTCAAATCCAACAAGATGCAAATTGATCATTGTATTATAGAAACTGTGCTATAGAATACAGTTGCATTATAGAATAGAGATGCAATTGTATTATGGATCTAGACAATTCAGAGAGGACACACATCCCATGGTGTCCACGTTAATGAAAGAGCAGTTGGGACTAATCAGTTATGGTCAATGGGTGATAGGTGGCTGCTTGCCTTTCAGCACTCTCTTCTGCATGAAGAAACTCCATCACCCATTCCACCAACTCTCAAATTCCACAATGCACAGCAAAATATTCTTCATCACCCTGGCACCAACACCCACGAAAAGATGAGCAAACCTTCCATCCATAGTTCCCTTCCACCACCATTTTGCCATCCTCCACCAAATTACGTCACACAGCGGCCGCGGCCTCTGATTGGTTAAAATGAGGCGGGAAGACATACTGGTTGATAGTCGATAGGCCTACTCAACTGCCAGTCAAAGGAAGGCCGAACTCATTGGAATAGACGAGAGGAATCTAAAGCTTACCATTGGCTGATTTGAAAGAGGACGCCCGTCAATTGGTTGGAGCGACTGTCCATCAAGGCGGGCAGCGTCGGCCGCCATTTTGTGACGACGAGGGGAAGGCAGAGTTTAGGAGGCAGAGAAGTAAATGTAAAAGAGCGCGGACGGCAGGTAAGGACGGCAGGTGGGGGCGCCCGGAGAGGGCGGGGAGGAGAGGAGAGGAGAGGTGTGGTGAGGTGAGGTGAGGTGAGGTGAGGCTCCGGGGGCGGCCGTCGGGCTGTGGCGGGGGAAAGGCCGCGGCCTCGTTGTAACCAGGGCGACGGAGCGCAGGCCCAACGATTCTTGGCGCCTCCTGCCCTTCCCCCCCCCCCCAATCCCTTCCCCCCCCAATCCCTTCCCTCCCCCAATCCCTTCCCTCCCCCCCAATCCCTTCCCCCCCCCAATCCCTTCCCCCCCCCAATCCCTTCCCCCCCCCAATCCCTTCCCCCCCCCAATCCCTTCCCCCCCCCAATCCCTTCCCCCCCCCAATCCCTTCCCCCCCCCAATCCCTTCCCCCCCCAATCCCTTCCCCCCCCAATCCCTTCCCCCCCCAATCCCTTCCCCCCCAATCCCCTTTCCCCCCCCACCCACCCGCCATCCCTTCGTTAGGCCAACAGCCCCCACCCCCGTTACACCCCCCACCCCATTACACCACCGTTCCACTCCCCAGCCCCGTTACACCCTCCCACCCCCTCGTTTTCCCCCCCCATCGTCTTCTCCCTCGTTCTGCCCAATCCCTTCAATTGCCAAAAAGTATTTTAATCTCTCTTGAATACACTCAACAATTGAGCCTCCACATGTTCTAGGTTAGAGAATTCCTAAGGTTCACTGACTTTGGGGATTAAGAAGTTTTTTTTCTTATTTCTGTCCTGAGAATAGGCCCAGTCTGCTTTAATATCCCCTTGGAGGACAAACCCAGTTATGCCAGGAGTTGATCTGCTGAACCTTTGCTGCACTCTCTGTGCTCTTCATTTCTTAGGAAGATGAGACTTCTACACGTTATTCCAGGGCTGGATATAATTGAACCATCTCTCGACTTGTATCTTCTTGCAAATAGTAAAACATACTCTTTAACTTCCTCGTTCCATGCTGTACCTGCATGTTAATTTTCAGTGATTCACATAGAGCATCACTGAGCTGTCTCTGAATACCAACACTTTTCAGTCTTATTTTAAAAAAAATCACTCATTTTCTAAATGGATGACCTCCCATTTTATCACTTTATATTTTATCTGCCTCGTCACTGCACATTGACTTGACCTCTCTATATTGCCTGAAGCCCCTCTGCATCCTCGCATCCCCACTGCTGCGCAGTTTTGTATTACCAGCACATTTGGTTCTGTCACATTTGATCTCTTCATCCAAGTCTGATAGAGATTGTAAACACCTGAGTCTCACTGACCCATTCCTGCAGCATCTCACTAGTGACTTGCATTTATTTAGTTTGCCAATTAGAATGACATAGAAAAAATGTCATTCTGTGTCAGATTTGTGAAGGATGATTTCCCTTCCATCAATCCATATTAACCCTGGTCAGTCCTATTGTTCTAAGTGCTCTATTAACAGTTCCTCAATGATGGATTCCAGTATTTTCCCTACTAATGTCATTTGGTAATTCTCTGTTTTCTCTGTCCCTTGTTTCTTAACTTCTGGGGTTATATTCCAAATCTATGGTAACCATCCAGAATCCATGGAATTCAGAGAGATGACAAACAGAGTATCCCTATGCCTAGAGCCACCTCTTTCAAAACCTAGGATACAGATCAATAGGTTCTAAAGGTTTAGCATCTTTTGATCCAACTAATTTTAACTTCATTGAGTTCCTCATATACTCTCTTCCTCCATTATTTTTCTGTGTACATGGACATAATGTATTTATTTAATTTTCATGCCATTTCCTCATTCCTCAATGTAATTTATCCTGTCACAGTCTATAAGGGGCCCAAGTTAATGAGCTATTTGTTTCTGTTTTGCATTTCTGTGGGAGTTCTTTGTCTTTTTTTATGGTTTTCACCAGACAAGTCTCATTCTACATTCCATAAAAATGCCTTGGTCATCCTTTACTGAATTCTGATCTTTTTTCCCCCAAGTCCTCAGGTTGCTGTTTCATTCTGGCAATATCATAAGTCTTTTCCCTTGATTTAATACTACCTCGTGATAACCATGGCTGGACCTCTCTTCTATTTGGGTTTTTAGTTGCCTAAAGAACCATATTATTTGTAAACAGAATTACTTCCTTCAGTGTTAGCCACGTAGTCAAATCTTTTAATATATTTTCCTAATATGCCATAGCTGGCTTGCTCTTTATACCTTAGTAGTTTCCAATGCTTCCTCTTTTTTTTCTCCTCACCATTTATTATGTGAAGGTACATTTTATAGCTATTTAGCATAATGTTCATATTCTCTATTTTCTCACCCAAACTGACTAATGATGCATCAGATAAACAGTGAGTTTAATCTTGACCATCTGCATAGACCAACACTTTTGGGAGCCATTACTTCATGGCAATCAAGAGCCACACCAGCAATATGCCTAGATGGCAATTGGTGACTGAAGCAATAAAACAACTTGCATTGATTTAGTACCTTGGACAAATTAGGATGCCCCAAAGTGCTTTGCAGTATATATTGACAAAAATTTGACAGTACCACTTAGAGATGCTGGGAATAATGACATATCTATATGGATGAGATGTTTTAAGAAATGACTTAGAGGAGAGAAAAGTGTTCAGGGAATTTATTCTAGAACCTAGGACCAGAGTGTTGGGAAAAAGAATTGAAAGAGCACAATTTCTGGATGATTGTAAGGGTGGTGGAGGTACAGACTGATGTGGAAGGGTGCCCACACATAGCTGAGTTTAATATATAGTAATTTTTATGTCTTTACACTGTACTGTTGCTGAAAAATGACAAATTTCATGACGTATAAGTCAGTGATAATAAATCTGATTCTGAGACATTATTGGACAAGAAACTAGCTTATGTGAATAAGCAGAAGTGTGATGGCTGAACAAGAGTTGAGATAGGTAGCAGACAGAAATAGTGCAATTTCTGAAATATGTGATAGTTGTACAGTTTCCTTTTTGTAGCAATTTGATATCTAGTTTCCACAGATTACATTCTCAATGTGTATCGCAGGTTGGCACTAACAGTTTGCTACCATGGGAGTCAATTATAAGGGCACTGCTTCAGGCAGTTCAATTAGTGCTTGTGCTCTATGACCTGATTTTAAAACATGATGCTGATTCTGAGTTGGGTCCACAAGCAGTCATCTGCACAGACCTGGTTCATTTGTCTTGGTGTGAAATTCTGCATGCAGCTATTTGTCAGGTTTAGTTTTATAGAATGTATTTTGGCTACCTTGCTCTTTAGTTTTACTGTCTCCTGCATATAACAGAAAAGTAGTAGTAACACTGTAATGCATCTCTCAAAGTTGTGGGGATAGTACTGAGGTCTTTAAACTGCATTATTAATTTTAAAGCTTGAAGAACATTAGTTCTCTGGGTAATGTTTTCAATTTGATATATATATAAAAAATAGTAGGGGTGGTGTCAGAGATTGGATTGGAGGTGGGTTGAGATGATTTCCTGGAGTTTTCTTTAAACTGGATCTGTACTTGGGAATTTGTGAACTGTAACCACTGGGCTTCCACAAAATCTGTTGTCAGTAAGAAGTCAGTGAAATAAATCTTGAAGACAGAGTGCAGCTTGCTGACAACTGTTTAAGTGCTGACGCTGCTTTAAGTTCTAGACAGATTGTGTGGGAAAAGTTTCAGCTCTAACCATTCACCCACATTTTTTTTATTAAAGGCTCCATATAATTGCACGTTACTGCTTGATTTATTTTAAGTGTTAATAAAGTAGGCGTTAATTGGATTGGATTCAGAAGGTGTTCACATGTTGTCTGACTTGAAAGAATTACTCAGTCCCTGTTATCTCAGCTACAATGCATGGCGTTTTGACAATTTTATTTCAGTCTATTACTGTGATGATAAGCATTTCATTAAAATTGAATTGGTGTTGTATGTGTAGTAATAAGGATTAACCAGTAGGATGAGATAGTATTTTGCTTTGTCAAATCTGGGTTGAAAGCAGTGCTGTAACCGTCAGGTTGCACCAAGAGCCATGTCGATCTTGTCAGTTTCCTGGGATTCTTGACACATTCCCGAATGTTACAATGGTATTAAACAAGTGGAAATTAGCATTAACTAGCATAGTCTGTGAAAAATACGAAACTTAGCCTTATTCTTTGGATGAAATATTTCTCCTTTAAGCCCTTCATGTATGAAAATTAAAGTTTGAGATTTTCTTTATGTACACTTGGCACAAGTATTATGAAAGCATAATTTTGGAAATTTTTTCTGGGATTCACTCTGATCCATAAACATGCATTCAAGGGTACAGAAATGACATACTAAGTCTCAGGATGTCAAATAACCATGCCTGCTGCAACTCAAATTTATGTAAGATTCACTTTACAATTTAGTTTTAAGTTGTGTTAATTAACAGCAGATGTTTTGGATAATCAGCTCAGATCTAGGAAATTTGGACATGACCTGAAATGTGAGGAGGTACATGCTTGAATTCCATTAATTTTTTAAAATAACAAAGGTAAAATACTAAAAGCATATTAGAGCATGTTTAAGTGTTTAATTTTCCTGTTTTAAACACTTGGATAATTGAAAGCCCTTGTAAGTCACATGATGTTAAAGATGTGCCACTTAATGTTGGATTTGTGTTCTTATTTAAAAAAAATTCAGCTGAGCAATGATGCGTCGTGATTCCTGTCCGCTTGACTGTAAGGTCTATGTGGGTGACCTGGGAACCAATGGAAACAAGACAGAGTTAGAGCGTTCATTCAGCTACTATGGACCCCTGAGGAATGTGTGGGTTGCTCGGAACCCCCCTGGCTTTGCATTTATAGAATTTGAGGACCCCCGTGATGCAGCAGATGCTGTACGAGAATTGGATGGCAGGTATGGAACTGGTAATGAGTTCAACAGTTGAAGCACAATATTCCTGATGATCTGCCTCCTTTATCATACTTTGATGGTATTTTGTCTGATACATCTAATGTATATTGCACAAAATCACATTTGTCCAAATGCTGCTCTCTCAGGCCTCATGGGTAAAACCTTCCAATCTCCTGATTTGAAAGGATGTCACCTGAATATATATATATTCATGCTTTTCAGTTTTCTATTGCACTAGTTAGCCATGCATTGAAATTGCTGGTTATTAGCAGCATTCTATTTGGATTATCTACCTCAATGGTGACATTAAAAACCCTCTAGTGGTGTAAATAGGGGCCAAAGGTCACGGGTGTACATTTCCCATTATATTTAAAATTCAAAGGGAATTTAGATTTGTAACACTTACAAATTCTTTTTGTTGAGATTGATAAGGTTTTAAACTGTTGTTAAGCAGCTAAAAGAAATTTGATGATAGAAAAAAGTTAAAGGTATATAGGCTTTGAAATACAGCAGAAAGTTTTGAGTGGACAAAAGAAAAGATCTACTGAAGGTTGAGAGGAAGGAGAGATTGAATGACAAACAATACGGGAAAAAACAACAAAATCCTGAACTCAGAAAAATAATTGCTCCAAATGATCAAATCTCTTGAAATCTTTCAATCTCGGTTTTGAATGCCATCAGTACCTGTGCCTCCATAGCCTTCCAGGGTAGAGAAATCCAAAGGTTTACAATCCTTTGAGGGAAAGAATATCTCCCCATTTCACCAGGTCAAGCTCTGTAAGAATTTAGTATGTTTTGATGAGTTCCCCTCTCGGCATTTAAAAGGATAGAGCCTAACCTACTCAAGTCTCCTCATTTGACAGATCTGCCATCCCAGGAACTAGTCTGGTGAATCTTTGCTGCACCCCCCCCACTTTAGCAGCTATATTTTTTAGGTAGGGAAACCAAAATTTTGCACAATCCAGGTGTGATCTCACTGAGGACATGCATAAGTGTGGTAAGGCAGCATTGCTGTTGGTAGTCATTTAGCGATATTCTGTCTGAGGTGAACAGACGATAGACTGAGAACAAAAACAATAAACATGCCTATCCACCTGGGCTTCTCCCTTAGCTCACCTTTGCTATTCTCTACCTGATTCCATCTTCCCATCACCCCTCCCTTACCTAATTTCACCGATTACCTGCCATTCTGTATCTATCCCCACCACCCCCCCCCCCCCCCCAATTTTCTTCCCCCCACCTCCGCTTACCTGTTTCCACCTATCATTTATCAGCACACCCCCCCAACTCGTGGTTCCACCTATTACCTACCAGCCTCTGTCTCACTCCTCTCTCTCATTTCTATTTACTGGCTGTCTTCCTTCCGCATGTTCAGTCCTGATTCAGAGTCTCAGTCCGAAATGTCGACCATCCGTTTGCATCCACAGATGTAGTCTGATTCCAGCATCTGCAGTCTCTTGTGTCTCCAATGAACTTCTGGCCTGCTTGGCTTGGTGCTACAATAGGTAGTATTTCTGCTATTGAGATGTCTATGGTAGATTCTGGAAGCAGTCTCACCTGATCAAGTTACAATGTATGTCATTGTCTTTGAGGAATAATGAGTCATGTTTAGATGTGGTTGTCCTGGAGAGAAACAAACATTGCCATTATTTGAGGCTCCATAGCTGCTAACAGTTCACCTCTTGTTGACTATTGCAGAACCCTGTGTGGAGTTCGTGTCCGAGTGGAGCTGTCCTCTGGTGAAAGGAGGAAGCGTTATCGTGGCCCTCCACCGCCCTGGACCAGGCGTCCCCGTTATGATGATTATCGTCATCGTAGCCCTCAGCGGCGACGTTACTCAAGGTGAGAGTGGATCCATGGATGGTAACATTGGTTCTTTTTCACCCCCCAACTTTGTGTGTGGAGCTGGAATAGGTACAGAGATGAGCTGGACCCCGTATCTGGGGTCCATAATCTCTAGAGTGGGGCCTGTAGTGGGCATTGAGAAGATTAAATATTTCACCACATTACTGTAATTCTGAAAACAAGAAATCCATGCAAATTAATACTAAGATCTGAATGTTTTCTATTGCTACCCTGCATCTGTATTGCCACATAATTTTATTGGCGTGAGAGTCTTTGGCTTGCAGTCTGCATGTCTTTGAGATCTTAAATTTCTTTGTATTGTACCAAGAATAATGGAGACTTAAGTATAATCCTTGGAAACTTTAAGATTTTGTGCTTTATAGTAACCCCTTTTTCTGTCACACATAATGCAGTTATGCTACTTTAAAATCCCCTAATCTTTATCATAGCTGTGTTATCAGCTGCTTCAGTCTATCTTTTGAACCCATTGAATGTTCAGTTAAAGTTGCCAATCGGACAGCTAATTTAAGTACATGAGATAATTCAACATATTGAAGTCTGTAACTAGGTCTCATAATCACATAGCAGAAATTTACAAATCGCCTCAAATATATTGTGACGAAATAGATCAAATCTTAGATTCTTCTGAATTGAATTTGGAAAACCAGTGTGGGATCCTAACTAACTGAAACTGCTATAATAAACTTTTTGCAGAGAGGGAATACTTTATTATACCAGGGCTCATTCTAGTTTGAACAAAAGCAATGTATTCAGGATGCTGTAGTCCTTTAAAAACAAAACTTTAATTGGATATCTCATCACCCAGACATCTGATTGAAATAGATGCTATTAAGAATATTGTACAGTAAATAGTATTTGTAAAGTGCAGTAAAGGACTACACAACGTGAAAGTATCTAAGGCCATAGTAAATCACTATCGCAAAGTCTTTTAAAGCTTTCGGGTAAGGTCTTCAGTACCACAGCAGCACTGCACTATTGTTTTATTAAGCTTTGTGTAACAATGTATGATCTTAATTACTTGGATTGAGTTTTCATTTAATATAAATAATGCTCCTGTGGAGCAATTTCAAGGCAGCAAATGTTAGAATCTTAAATCACAGTCAGTCAGCTGCTTGGTTACCATCAGCACCTTAAAGAAATTACTGCCTTGAAGTTGCTTTCTTGTGTTTTACAACATATTATGTTTTCCCAGCACTTACTCATGCTTCGATGTTTCTGGCATACAAGACAACCAATAAATGCCTCCACTGCTAATCCAGAATAAGTGATTTAGTGTACAGTACACTGTAATTGCTGGCTGTTATACTGCAGATTTCAGACAATGTAGGGATTCAGGTAAAATTAACAAGGCTTGTTCTAGTGTTCAATAAGATTAAAAAGAGAAGGTTGCCCTCTGTTCCTGATAGCTATTTGGTGAACTTCATCTGGAGCTGTGTGAACCATAGGTAAGGATAAGATCGTATATGTCACATTTCCAAAACATTCAATGACTTCTGCTTACTCATGAAAGCATATTACAAGACTAGTGGCAGGAAATTACCCTAGGAAAAGAAAACAGCAAACAAAAAAGAAACGTTTTATAGATATGGGAGCTCTGCTGCTTGCGCATCTGTAAATAATTGACTTGAAGCAGCATTAGCAAAGTTCAGACACTAAATACTGCAAGTGCTCAGAATTTGAAGTGAAACAGAAAATGATGCAAGCACTGAGCAAGTCGAGCAGCATCTGTGGAGAGAGAGAAAGAGCATGTTAACATTTAAGGTCGATGGCTTTTCATGCAAAACTGGCTCTGTGATGAAAGTCATTTGAGTTGAAATGTTAATTCTGTACCCCTTTTTTCCCCCTAGATATTGCTTGGCCTGCTCAGTATCCAGTAGAGAATCAGAATTCCTCTTGCTGTAGTTGCACCTCCTGTTAAAGTGTGGTTTCTATTTCTGTTTTTTTTTAATATATATATACTTCTGAGAGGGATGTGCTCTACAGCTAAAAGCAAGTCAACAGCACCCTCCAGGCTTTGCATATCCTCTTGCCTATCATATTTTAAAGAGTTACCCATCCTTCCTTCCTGTTGGGGAATTATTTCTCATCCTCTTCATCCCCCCACCCCCCCCTTCCCTAATAACCATCCTTAACTGCAGTGTGAATACCTGAGACCAAATTCTTCCAGAACTTAATCCATACTGCTAAGATTGCATTTCAGATTTGCTCTTTGTCTCCTGATTTCACAAATAATTCTCATAAATAATTGTTGCAAAAGAAATGCCATAGGAGACGTCAGATCGTTGAGGGGGCTTTAACCTACTTTTTTAAAGATTGTTTAAAACAAAGAAGCTAGAATCATTCACCTGACTTTCTCCTTCTCAACTAAGACATGTGAATGCATAATACTAAGTTATGCTATTTAGGCTTATGGTTTGCTGTTTCTTTTAACTTCAATTCACCATTTGCAACAGGTCAACATTGCGTGAAGATGAAATCAAGCAGTTGGATATTGCATTGTGTTTTAGGCTAACAATTGTTATTTTTAACATACCTAATAGTTGGTTTATATAAGGATTGTTCTAGAGGTCATGATACTAACTATTAAAATATAACCTGCTGCAACATTGCATGGACATGGAGTTTATTCACAGTAAACCTTTAAGCTGAATTACTGCTTTGGTATTTTTGCTGAGTAAAAGGTTCTAAATTGTACAATATAACACTATATAAAATAGTACAAGGTATGAATTTCTTGGTAATTGTGCGATCTTTAATTGTTTTAATGAATGGAATTTAAAAAATAGTCTCCAATTTGGAACAAACAATAGAAGTTTCAGTATCTTTAATGTAAATTTTAGGAACTTTTTGGTGAAAGCCACAATCCCAATAAGATTTTTCTTAGTTGCCACTCTTAGGGATGCTGACTATAGGGGTTATGGGCCAATCCTTCTGTCTTTAAAACATTTGTAATTTTAGCTGTGTATCACAGTCACATCTAGCAATCTCATCAGAAAAGGTCACTGGATAGTAGTTAAGGGCATGAGCCATGGCTTTAACTTATTCCTTGCTTGGAAGCTGTTGGGCCAGTTAGAGGATTTTTTTCTTGCCCCAGCTAAGGCTAGTTAAGTCATTACAGACCAGGTGTTAAATTTGAGATTTGGTATTATAGTGGAACCAGTTAGCTTTCAAGGCTTTTCTTTATTTTATGTCTAGAGCTGGCTGCCTGATTTCCTTTCAGCCCTGATGAGATCTTTAAGAATTAGACTTGCCCTTGTTGGTCACTCGATTTATTGGTTCTGAATTAGGGCTGAGTCAAGGCCATTTTTGATAGACTTCCTATTTTCTACAAACTTTCCTTTATTTTAATTCATTCAAGGGATGAAGCTTCCCTGGCTGAGCCAGCATTTAATTGCCCTTCCCTGGTTGCCCTCAAGAAGGTGGCGTTGAGCTGCCTTCTTGAACCGCTGCAGTCCTTAAGGTGTGGGTTTTGACCCAGTGATGTGGCTATTCAAAAATAGAAGTTAAAATGGTTTAATGGTTTAACTTGTTTTAACTTACAAGGTCATCTTGCTTGGGTTTGTGACTGCCCAAAATAATGCACAGCAACACGGGTGTAATGTCAGTACATAAAGTTTTTTAGGGAAGTGGGCAAGGTTTGGAGCTTTGTTTGCCAATTCAGAAAAGGTCAAACAACTTAACTTTGATAATATGACTCTCAACCTCTTAAAAGTGATGATCAAAATTTTTTTTCTTTGCTTTTTGTATATTCAGGGTTGGATAATTTTTTGAATCTCATACTGCTGTGTATGTGTGTATTGAAAAGTTAAGTTAAATGAAAATGCATCATGATTGGTTAGATAGTAACTGGTGTTTCTGTGCATTTTTTTTTTCTTTTGATGAAATGTGCAGTTGAAACCCACGCACTCACCCCCTGTCCCCTTTCAGAGAGCGTCCACTTCTCCGAGTCTACATTAGCCAATCAACTGGTTGTGTCTACATCAGGGGATCAGCGCGTCCCAATCTAAACGAACGCCTCACACTTCAAATGTCCAGCATTCACGTGTGTCTGTGAGTGTGTGCAACCGAATGGCCAACCGCTGGACCGACAAGTTTGGGTCTTTTCCTGCGTACCCCAGCACGCTGTTTATAAACAACCATCCCTTCTCTACTGTTTCTGCCGGCAACCATAACGACCAAACAGCCAACGGGGGAAAAAAATTACCATCTGAAATCCTCTCGATCCATCAGTGGGGTGTGGTTGTCCGCCAGCCTTTGCAAACCCAAGGCCTGCATCGGTAGTAAACTGGTACCAACGCACTCTAAAAGGGGCTGCTTCGATTGGTCTCCGTGCCAATACACAGCAGATAAATTAATACCATTTTTTTATTTAATTCTACACTTTGCATCGTGCATGAATCCAGATGGTCAGGCCCCTTTTTGTCCCCCCACCACCATCGTCACACGACACGCCCTGCAGATGGCTGTTGATTTGCTATAATGTTGACTGTTCTAGTAAGTTTTATCTGCCTTTTACATTTTAAATTGAGAATTCACTTTTGTGTTTTCCCACTCCGCCTTCTCATCCCTTGTGGTTTTTCAGTCCCTTCCACTCTTGGCTCTGATCTTCTATTGGACTGATACCTGCAATTTCTGGAATGTGAAACAATTGCTGCTATCCTGTTGAGTCTGTTGAATGATCTCTAAAGGAAAGCAAAACATTGAAAATACACACAGCAGTTTGTGCACGCGAATTAATCTTCTTGAATGCAGGTGAACCTGCTGTGTATTTCCAGTTGTGTTTTATTTCAAATTTTTAACTAATCCAGTTAGTTTGATTTATACTCTGGCATAATTTGCAAGTCCTGAACCCACCGCAAAGACAAGTCTAGAGATTCGCGCTGTGGAGCAACTTGATAGTTTACTATCACCAGGAGCCTGTTTTTGACCACTCCAGACAGATCTGTAATAAATGTAATACTGGATTATTTAGCTGGAACTCGTGTGTTGTTCCTTCTTCGTCCCCCAAAAAGATTTGGTAAGGAAATATTTTCAAGTAATTGAATTATCCCAATTTTCATAGAAGGGAAGGAAGACCCCATGTTAGTTTTCTTCCTGAAATGTTTTACTTTTCTCTCCCTTATGGCTGAAGTGAGGATCTTATTGGTTGAGAGGTGTCTTGTCGGTGCCTTGCGCAGAGTCTACCAATGTTCTGGAGAATGTAGCTTGGCCAGAATTAATTTAAACTGTTCCAGTACTCCACCCCCACCCCCTCCATTAGTGACAAAGGGGCAAAAGGTTGATTGGTATTTGAGCCCAAAGCAGAGTTGATTAGTCTTGACATTGCCTCCACATGCCCAATTTACCAAAACTGTACAGATTGGTCCCCTTGTATAAGGAAGGATGTACTTGCATTGGAGGCAGGCCAGAAGAGATTCTCCAGGCTAAGTTCTGGAATTATCACAAATGTCTTTAACAAAAAAATGTTTGATCTCATTTGTTGGAGTTTAGAAAAAAATGAGTGACCTTATTGAGCTATGATGAGAGCACAACAGGGTAGATGTTGAGATATTTCCACTAGTGGAAGAGTGTCAAACAAGGGGACACTGTTTCCAGATGAGGGGGCAAGTTTATGTGTATCCTCACTATAAACTACCACAGTTATTTGTAGAATACTGGGATGTATGTAGAAGCTATTATGCTTGGATGTCTAGCTGCTACTGATATTTGACCAGTAAGTAATGGCTTCTTCTAAATAGACTTTTTTTAGTACTAGGGCACTTTGTTCTTTGCCGAATTGGTCAGCACATCGTTTCACAATCCAGACTTTGCAGGTTGCAATTTGTTTTAAGCATCAGTCCTTCAGCTGGGAGGGCAATGTAGCCCAAGTCAAGAATTTATTGGGCTGCTTCCAGAGCCACAGCACAATGTCTTGATTCAATCAAGTTCATTTTTCTGAGAAGTAACTTTGTATTTTGCCATGGTGAAGATGACTTGTGCTTCCAGTAATTGGTTAAATGGTTGGGTGTAATATTGTGTTGAGATTGACCCAGCTGTCAGTAAAGGCCATCTGACATTGGTGTTGGAGGTGGTTGTTGCAGGAAGGTGTCCTTGCTGCCATTCCAAACAAATTGAGTGTGCGTGTTATGTTCACTGCTTCCAGGTGCTTGTAGTCATGGTGAAAGTGACCTTGATTAGGGAATGGCCAGTTAAACATTGGATCTGGATACCTATTTTTAATGAGAGGGTTGGAGAGAGGAATGGAAACTTGCACTGTTTCACATGTCAGGTCAATCATTTCACAGGCTAATAATGGTAATTGTGCTAATTTGTTCATTGGAAAAATGGGGTGGTAAGTTGAGTGATATTCTTACAATACATTGATTTTTCAATGTAAATGATGCATGATAGTAAGCTTGATTTTTAAGTCAAAAATTGCAATTCTTCCTTTGAAGTACTGGTGGTGAAAGAGTAGATGGTGATAACCTGATGCATTGGGGGAAGAGCGAGGAGAAGGTGAACATAGGGTGACTCATTTACAGTTTAAGACTGAAGTCCGTGGGGTCATGGTGTTAGCAACAAAATAGTAACAGGATAATAATGGGCCTCTTGAATCTGAACTCCTGCCTGTTTGGAAAGAATGACCTTTCATTCATTTGTCAGTCTTCTAATATCTACATTTTATACAGAGGGAAGGAGTTTACACAAAATAAAACTTGAGTCCTTTACCTGTTCGCTTTTCATGATATAGGCATTGCTGGCAAGCCAGCATTTATTTCCCATCTCTAGTTGTCCTTGAAGGTGTTGGTAAGCCAGCCTTTGACTTGTTGCAGCCCTTCTGATGAAGGTTCTCCCAAATATCAGTTGGATAGGGGATTCCAGGATTTCGACCCAGTGATGCCAAAGCAACAGCCACACACTTCCACATCAGGATAATGTCTGATTTGGAGGAGAAACCGTAGATGGTGGTATTTCCATTGTGCCTGTTTTCCTTGTTCTTGGTGGTAGAGTTTGTGGGTTTTACAGATGCTGTCAGAATAATTTTAGTGAGTAATCGCAGGGTGTTTATGGATGGCATACACTGCAGTCACTCTGTGCGTGATATGGAGGGAATGCACGGTTAGGGTGGATAGGATGCCAGTCAAACAGTTACTTTGTTTTTGAGTGTCCAAACTTCTCGAGTGTTGTGGAGCTCCACTCATCTGAGCAAGTGGAACAAATTCCACCGTGCTTTGTAATTTGTTTAATGTACATGGTGGAAAGGGCTGTCATGAGGTGAAACAGTTGCCTCAATACCCAGTCTCTGACCTGTTGTTGAAGCCACAGTACTGATGTGGCTTGTCCAGATGAGTTTCTGGTCAGTGGTTAATTCCCAAAGCTTTTGGTGTTGGGAAAATCAATGGTAGACCCACCATTGAATCTCAAGGATGGGTCATCAGTCTCTCCTACATTATTGATGGTCATTGCCTCATGTGCCATGAATGTTACTTTGGTAGTTTGATTTGCTAAAGTACTCTTATCCAAAAGGGATAAAAATGTAGATGGTTAGAGGGAGATGGAGGAGAAGAGCCTGTCAATGGCTGTTGTGTACCTAGTTGTAATGATTGGCAGTAGAAGCCTTTGGTCTGCATTGTGCCACTCTTGCAGTTACAGGGAGTGAGAACTGCAAAAGTGAGTAAGTTCAGGGCTAACACAATTTAAAATAATGTATTAGTTGCTCTCAAATGGTTACTGCCTCTTCAAGGTCCGATTGACTACACTGCACACTGGTCTTTGCTATTAGAGATAAAGAGGAGGGCAGACAGGATTCATTTTCCTCTAAGAAAATTAAAATGTTGTAAATGCCATTGAGATGCTGCTAGATGATGATGGTGCTCTTTTCTGGAATAAATGTTTGATTAAACATCTAAGTTTTCAAAATGGTAGCCTTGCCAATATTAGTTGGTTAAGCAGACAGTTCTGGACAAAGCTGAAGTGCTGCAAGTATGTATCATGAAGTGGATACACTTCCTACCTCATGGTTTTAAAGGGGGTTCACTTACCTGTGTATTTGATGTATTGGGGTGGCATGTTTTTGTTAAGTTGCCAAACTCTGTGCATTTGTTCACAGACTTATTCAGAAAGTGCACTAACATCATTTAATGAGAGTAAAGTGGTTGCTGTGTAATTCTGGTTTGCATTAAACTGGCTTGATATTTTTCATTCTTATGGTATTTTCCCTCTCACGTTTGATAAGATCCCTGTAGTGGAATTTGTGATGCCTGATTACAGTTGGCTCATGTGTCTGTTTACTCCTATTTCACTTGCTCCACTATAGGTCTCGGTCCAGGGAGAACAGGCGTCGTGAGCGTTCAATTTCGAGGGACAGAGAAAGACGAGAGCCATCAAGATCTTTCTCTAGATCGCACAGGTTAGTAGTGTTAAATTTCTCAATGGATTTTCCGTCCTAATGTGTTCTTTTGCTGTATTGAGATTGTAAGAACCTTTTAGCTGGATCCTTGCAATATGCTGCATATGGGCACAAATTGGGGCCTGCAGTTGGCATTGCCAACAGTGAGGTAGAATGGAAAGCCTACTTACTATTATCTGGTGGCTGTTGGATTGTGACTGGATGGAACATCAGCTGAGATATAACCTGCTGTGCTCAAAAAATGGCAGCTTGGGTGAGATGATTCTAAGGGCTGTTGAAGTATGTGAGGTACAGCCCACAAGTCCTGCCATCTGGAGTGGAGTAAAAACCAAAGAGAGCCAAGGGACAATATCAAGCTGAAGTGTGCGCAAAACATTTGTTCCATTTAATTTGTTTAAAATTTGTTAAGAATATTTGAATTACACAAACACTTTGGAATAAGAGGCTCTGAGTGTTCTTGAGCCTAAGATATTCTTTTAAAACTGGGTCATGTTCTGCTGCTATTAATCTTGTATTAAAAAAAAGGCTGTGTAACTTATTTGCAGGGCTCTGACAGGTTCATATCAGACAGACCACTGTTGACTTCTCAGGATTGGTCCTGAGATAACTACCTTTAAACTTTCACACCTGCTTGTCAAAAAAGGAGATTTTTGTCTTGGTCCACAGGCTTAAAAATTCTGACATCTGTTAAATCTCTGTCAGAATATCACTAAATATTGAATAGCAGAATTTGTCAGATTAGGTAGTTATAGAATATGTTATATTAAAAGAAAATGCAGACAGGTGTAGCCCCTTGCCGTGTATCTGATCATAGGCTGAATTTTTTAAATTCACGTTAAGTGGTCAGCATTGTCAACATGCAAAATAGAACACTAAACAGCAAGGTTGTGTTTGGGGAAGAATATTGGTTTTGATCCTGTGGCAGTTTAAAATTGTCCCTGACCACTGATTTGATAATTATTGAGCAATTTGCTGCTGATATTGTGATAAACAGCCTGCAAAGGGACTGTCACAACAAGCAGATAAGTGCATGCCATTGAGCAAATTGTGACTGTGTCTGTAATTAAAAAGAATTGATGAATGGTGGGGAGGACAGAGAAAATTAAGAGTTTAGTTCTAATGCACAGCATGAAGATTATAAGGTTACTTTTGCAAAGAGAGGCAGTTTCTACCAGCTTGTCCCATTTGGTGGTGATAATTTGGGAGTCTTCCAAGTGTATAGGGAATGCAGCAATAGCAGGAGGATACCAGCCTTCATTTTGTGAAATGGTTTGGTTGTTTAGTCATTAAGTCCCGAAATTTTGACTCTGCAGTGGTGTAGACTGGAACCCCAAAAACTTGCATTAGCAACTGCCTTCCTTCACATTTCCACTTATGCCCATGCTTTCAGCTGTCTAGGCCCCAAAGTCTTGAAGTTAGTTCCTAAATATCTACAGGATGTTGATTTTGCTGCTGAAACCAGCACAAGCATTTGATGCACTTCCCTGCTTGCCCTGGTGTACAATCTACATGAACCACTGCAGGCCTCGTAGTAATGCTGTTGTGTAGGGAGTTCCAGGATTGTGGCCTGTTAACAACAGAAGAACAATGATTTATTTTCAATTGTTTTGGGTGCCTGCAGATTTGAGAGATACTGGTATAGAAGTCTTAGCAAATTGCTGTAGTGCATTTTGTAGATAGTTCTAAGTTGCTTCTTAAAACCTGCCTCAATCAGGTATATCCCTGATATGTCCTTCCGGTGTAGTATCAATATTTTTCCAATTCCAGAACACTTCCCAGAAATAATTTCCTGTTTTAAAAGTGCTGTATGATTACTAAACATAGCTCTTGCAAATTGGGTGATCAAAGGTCACCATACTGACCACAAATTGTCACTCGTGTTGCCCATCAGGGGTTTCTTTTACGGTCAGCTGCAAATTGACTCAGCCTCTTCTCTCAGGACAGTGAACCATGTGAAATTTATAATACTTAAGGCCTCATAATAACTTTCCAAAGCCAGGAATTTGTCAAAGTTGGAGTTAAAATTTTCTTAAGCCTTTTGCTCATATTTTCCTTTTCATGCCTGATCTTTTATTTTCCTTCACTGCAGTCGTTCCCGGTCCATTGAGAGGAAGTAGAATCTCTGGTGGAGATGGCCTCTTCTCCCCCCTGACTTCTTGGAGATGAAGAATGTCTACAACGCTCTTGCGATTCTACAACTGATGAAGATTTAAGAGCAGCAGAGTGGGGTTGGGAGAGGAGGCTGTTTCTTTTATTCTGATTTGAAGGATGAGCTTTAACCAGCTCACCAATTTTTGGAACTTTTTTTTAAAAAAGACAAAAAAAAAACATGTCATGCAAAAACTATAAAAATTTGCTACTAATCACCAGAAAAGGAGGTCAGACCAGTGCTAGAGCAGTAACAGGACCTCCATTTCTTGTCATCTACTGTAATTTCTTCCTTTACATACCTAATGATGTCAACAGTTATTCATTCAATCCCTTTCAGTGCTTTTATTAGTTTGTCTTGCATTGCAACGAAAAGTTATTGTGACTCAAAGGAGTGTCTTCGCCAAGATATGGGCACTGCTTAATAAACTGCACCTCATAGTTTCTGAACTCATTTCTCTTTACAGAAGGTGTGAGTGAGAAGTTGCTGGGGTGGGGTGCAGTTTAGATGAGCAGAAATGAAGTTTGCTTTTGTCAGGTCAGTCTTTGTATTGAACTCCATGGACAAGAAGGTTGTTTGGAGCATTGAGGCAGGGATCTGGTTTTGGAGAAGGGAAGATCTTATCTGCTAACTGAAAATTGAACAATGTTAGGGATGATTTTAAGCAGTTCTAGGGAGGAATGTGGGAAAAGCAGTGGCCTTAACTCGTGAATGCATAGCTGGTCAGTTTTGATTAGCGGGCTCATCGCCAAAACCTGATTGGGACCATGTTATTGCTGCTTTAACGTCATGGTGCCCAGACTCCCATGTCGCTAATTGTGTTCATCCCTGTAACAGGAGAACCCTGTGGATGCTGCTAATTCAAAATTAAGATAAAACCTCCTACTGTAACAAACTGCAATGAAATAAATGACTAACCAGAGGGGGAGTTTGTCTACCTGCCTGGCAACCAGCAGCAGGTTACATCTTCAGCTTTTCTTTATTTTGAAGGGTTCATTCAGCATTGCAGCAAAACATACCTAAAAAATGACATGATTTAGGGTGTGGATTAGATTGCATGCTGTACACTTCTGCCTTGAAGCTTGTTTTCTCTTGTGGTTGATGTTTTTGAAGAAAACATTCATTCTACCCAGTTCCCCACTTGAGTTGCATCTTGCTGATAACTCTGTAGTGGTGTACATCTTGTTCTCTAGTGTTCTGGAGATAAGTGAAGGGCAGCAGAGGTTTGCCCTGAAGGATTGGCAACAAGCATACAACCAAAGAACTAGAAGTATCTGCATTTCCCTGAGCACATCTGTACCTCTCTGACCTCTTCACTATACAAAAAAAAACTTTACTCCAAGCATTGTACCCTGTCAATCAGTTGAAGTCCGATTTGTCTTCAAGGTACTGTTCACTTTTGCAGTTTTTGAAACTTAGCAAATACTGACAGTGCTCTGGCAAAGTAAGTATCTGATCATCCTTCAACTGTTGCTGATACTGACACTGGCCAGATGTACCTTGTCCTGTACAATAGAACTTAGTTTCAATAAGCATTGCTTCTAGTGACCATTTGGTTGCAAGCATGCAGTCTGCATTTAACTCTTGCTTGCTGTACGTTTCTGACTAACTGGTGATATCTTTCTGCTTGTTATGTGGGAAGTGATGCTTTGAAAGAAGAGAAATCCACCAATGCAATAATTACAACCCATGGTGCATGATTGCATTTATAATGAGGGCTTTGGTGTCTTGATCAGGTTAGTGGTGCATTACTTCAACAGGACATCTGAGGCTATTCTCTTGGGATGATGGAATTGAGAAACATTCCTGCTAAAAGCAAAGCCTATAACATTCTTAGACTAATGTGTTGCTGTCTGACAAACAGATCTTGTATTATAGGACGTAATAACTTTGGTGTTACACCTTGCTGACTGATGCACCTTGCTCACTAGCATCCTTAGTGTTTTGTGTTAAAGTTTAAAATGCTGAGAGTGAAGTGATTCACCAAAGTGTCCGTCCGATGTGAAATAAAAGGGGTGTGGAAGTCATGAACTTAACATTTTGTTGCTGCAGCTAATGTGGCAGTTTGTTCTGTTGCCTGTGGCCATTGTGTCTAATAACCAGTTAATTCTCCAGATGAATGAGAATTCCATTGATTCCCTTTTTGGTCCAGCGAATGTCTGCTTCATGTGGGAATATTCCTGGGGCTGCATCTGACAGAGTAGTAAAATGACAACATTTTTCTCCCTACTTGTTATTTCAAATAAGTAATGATTCTTTCATGGGATATACTTCTGTTGGAATTAGTTAAAGGAACGGCAGCTGCATTGATACTCCAGGCTTCAATCCCAAACCTTCACTGATATTGCAAGGTCACAGTAAGCTACCCTTCTTCAATAACCTAACTAGTTAATAGAGTTTAAGAATAGCAGCAAGCATTAAAGTTCTTCTCAGTGATAGTGACCAGTCCCAAGACATAAAGCTAGTGACTTCTACATTTCCTGGTGCAGGGACTAATAACACTTACCTGGCTTTGCCAAAATTACCTAACAGAGATGGCTCAAAATCCACCTTGGCCTATTGAAGCTTTTTATTGAGCAGGCAGACCTGCAGTTCTGGTGTTTAATTTGGATTTCAAAGCACTCTGCTCTGAACCTGATTGTTTAGCAGCTGAATGATTACAGTACTATAATGTTTGAGATTTATATTTCCATGTTTTGCTGATTTAGCATGATCAGCAGCCCGTTCTAAAGGTTCGCTCACACACTATGTGAAATTCCCTTACTCATGTTTTGCTTCACATTAATACAAAAGCTACCAAAAGCCATCCCTAACTAAGCCAGTCTTTGCATGCAACTCCAAAAAGCAGCCTTTTACAAAGAGTCTGCTGTGCAATGGTTTAATATCTTCATGTAGACAGTATATTAATGGAGTGTGTATATAAAAAAAAGTCTGTAAACAGATTTATTTTTATCAAGACTAAGGATTTCTTAGTGGGAAAGATGGCATTTCTGCAGCTATGCACTGTTGAAAGACTTGATAGCACAGTGGACCAGATTTGATTTAAAAGCATTAAATGGGAAGGATTCTGTTTGCAAGTCCTGTACCCATCGTTTCCAAGCTGGCTTATCTAAGTACTTTTTAAAAGGAGCACAGTGCTTGTCATTTTGTGTATAACTACAATGCATTTTTTTTTAAAACACACTCTGTTGGAACTTGGAAATTTATGGTATTCATGTTGCAACTTCCCAGTAAAAGGACTTTGAACTGTTTTGTATTTCAAACATGTATCCTGAGACACTTTAAACTCGTTCTGAGAAGTTTTGAATCAAAATATCCAGGTGCATGTTTGCAGATATTTCTTGCTGTTGGACCAGCTGTTTGGTTAATCTGAATCTCTTCATTAAGTTATTGCATTCTAAAGCTCTTGCAATGTTAATGGCCCCTTGTGCGTGACACTAGTGCTAAGAAAATTATTTCTGATTGTCTAGCTGAGAGTATTTTGTGGCATCCGCAGAGTACGGCAGGACCCTTTTGAAGTCACTGTGGACAACTGCAGCCAAACTGTCAGTAACTGACTTTTTTTTTAAGAAAAAGACTTGATACTAGCTGGATTGATGTTTTGATTATATGTTTTTTGTTCTGTGTTTTTTGTCAGATTTCAATATAAAAGTTACCACAACCACATTTGTCTTTTATGGTATTGTTTGTTCTTTAAGGGCCAGCTATGCTTAATGTTTTCATTCCAACGTTGCACTTGCAGATTGAGATCCCAAGTTTGATCCTTTAATTGTATAGTAATACAGCAGAGAAGCAGGCTCTTCAGACTAACTAGTCCATGCCAACCAAAATGCCCACCTAAACTAGTCCCATTTGCCTGCATTTGGCCCATATCCCTCAAAACCTTTCCTATCCACATACCTGTGCAGAAGTCTTTGAAATGTTGTTGTTGTACCTACCTCAACCACTTCTGGCAGCTCATTCTATACACGCACCACCAACTGCATGAAAAGTTGCCCCTCAGGTCCCTTTTAAATCTTTCCCCTCACCTTAAAGCTATGTCCTCTAGTTTTTGATTTGCTTTCCCTGATATAAAGACTGTGTGCATTTGCCCTATCTGTGCCCCTCATGATTTTATACACCTCTGTAAGATCATTTGATAGAGGACACAGTGCTTTTACCTCTGGGGAAATAGCAAAGCAATAGTTCTTTGAGGCGTCCTTGAGGAAATTCAAAAGGAGCAGTGAGCATGTGGATAATTTTGACTGTCAGGAGTAGTTGATGCTAATAATGTGGATGAAGCTAGACAAGATCATGAGTGAAAAGGGAATGGAAAGAATGTGCTGATGGTGGGAGATGAGGGATGGGAAGGGGCTGTAGTGGATGACAAAAGCTGGCATAGACTGGTCTGCTATAAAATGATTGGATGAATCAATGTCATCTCAGTGACTGCAGGTGTGATAATGCAGTGCACTGACACAGCTACCCGGATTATTTCCTTATGTTCTGGAAGAGTGTTTAACCCACCCTTGTTTGACCTGAGAACAGCACTGCAAATGAGCACACATGACTCTACGGTTGCAGGCCTGTCCTGCAGATATGGCAAAATGTTCCACAAGGCATACTTGTATCTACATCTACAAATTGGTATACAGACCATCTGAAAATGGCTGTGAGAATCTCCAAGGATGAGTAGGAAGAGGCTATTGCCTTAGTTCCCTGTAGAGGTGATGGGTGGGTGATATTTAACATTGTGGGAGTAATTGGTGAATGCTAGGTATGTCTAAGTTCCTGGTAACCAGGAGCTATTGAAACCACGCATTTGATTATCTCTGTGCATGGGTGAAATGCAAAGTCCATTCTGTGAGCAAATAACTGCTGGCAACTCCAGCTGGCACAGAAAACGAGCATTAACTCATTTGGTGTTCATTTGTTGTTGGGACACAAGGTGTTTGCAGTCCATTTTCTGTGCAATTCAAAAAAATGATACTTAAAACTTAAAGACCACCACTTGCTTTGATTGGGGTGGGCATCAACAAGAGGATCTCCTTGTTTAATATATGGCCATCAAATCATTTGATCCACAGCAAAAGAAAATCTAATTACATGTATATAACAGAGCAAGGATCAATTCACTCTTAATGGTACAAGACATCAACTGCTGTATGTACGTATATACACACACCAAATAAAAGAGAATAGTTTGCTTACATTTTCTGAAGATGTTTCACAAGAACGGGCAGAATTTGTTAGGTGTGCCCAGGAGGGTTTCTTAAATCAATATGTAGATAGTCCAACAAGAGGGGCTGTACTGGAGTTGGTGTTGGCTAATGAGCCTGGTCAGGTGATTGACCTTTCAGTGGGAGAACAGTTGGAGAACAGTTAGGGAACAGTGACCACAACTCAAGTTTTAAGATAGCTTACAGCTAAGGATAAGTATGGACCTTGCGGCAGAGTATTAAATTGGCGCAGGGGAAATTACGAGAGCATTAGGCAGGAACTAGGGAGAGTTAATTGGGAACAGCTGTTTCTGGGCAAGTCCACATCTAACACATGGAGGGTGTTTAAAGACCAACTGCACAGTACAGGACAGGTATGTTCCAGTAAGAAGGAAGGACGAGGATGGCAAGGCAAGGGAACCTCGGATCATGAAAGACGTCGTGAATTTAGTCAAGAAGTAAAAGAAAGCATATGCAAGGGTTAGGAAGCTAAAATCAAGCACAGCCCTTGATTGTAAAGAAGCTAGAACAGAACTCGGAATTAGGAGAGCCAGGAGGGGCCATGAAAAACCCTTGGTAAGTAGGATTAAAGAGAATCCCATGGTGTTCTATACGTACATCAAGAGGATAACTAGGGAGCAGGTAGGACCACTTACGGATAAAGGAGGGAATGTGCTTGGATGTGGGAGAGGTCCTAAATGAGTACTTTGCATCAGTACCAAGGAGGATAGGGCATTTTGAGATAAAGGAGGAGGTAGTGTTGGATCTTTTAAAGAACATTAAGGTGGATAATTCCCCAGGGCCTGATGGGATATACCCCAGGTTATTGAGAGAGACGAGAGATGAGGTTGCTGGGGCCTTGACCAATATTTTTGTGTCCTCTCTCGCCACAGGCGAGGTCCCAGAGGACTGGTGAGTAGCTAATGTTATTCCGTTATTCAAGAAGGGAAATAGGGATAATCCTGGAAACTACAGACCGGTAAGTCTCACGTGAGTGGTAGGGAAGTTACTGGAGAGGATTCTTAGGGGTATGATTTATGAGCATATGGGCAGTCAGCATAGCTTTGTGCAAGGCAAGTCGTGTTTTACTAACTTAATTTGAGTTTTTTCGAGGAGGTGACGAAGGTAGAGCTGTGGATGTTGTCTATGTGGATTTTAGTAAGGCGTTTGACAAGGTCCCTCACGGGAAGTTCATCCTGAAGATTAAGATGCTTGCGATCCATGGTGAATTGGCTGTTCGGATTCAGAATTGGCTTGCCCTTAGAAGACAGAGGATAGTGGTTAATGGGACATTCTGGCTAGAGGTCTGTGACTAGTGGTGTTCCGCAGGGATCCGTACTAGGACCTCTGCTGTTTGTCATGTATATAATTGACCTAGATGAAAATGTAGATGGGTGGGTTAGTAAGTTTGCAGATGACACTAAGATTGGTGGTGATGTGGATAGCATAGAAGACTGCCAAAGGATACAGCAGGATATAGATCAGTTTCAGACATGGGCAGAGAAATGGCAGATGGAGTTTAACCTGGCCAGATGTGAAGTGTTGCACCTTGGGAGATTAAATGTAAAGGGACAGTACACTGTTAACGGCAAGACTCTTAACAGTTTTGATGAGCTGAGGGATCTTGGGGTCCAAGTCCATAACTCCCTGAAAGTGGCCACACAGGTTGATAGGGCGGTAAAGAAGGCGTATGGCATGCTTGCCTTTATTAGTCAAGGAATTGAGTTCAAGAGTTGGGAAGTTGTTGCAGTTTTATAAAACTCGAGTTAGGCTGCATCTGGAGTATTGCATTCAATTCTGGTCGCCCATTACGGGAAGGATGTGGAGGCTATGGAGAGGGTGCAGAAGAGGTTCACCAGGATGCTGCCTGGATTAGAGGGTATGAGAGGTTGGACAAACTTGGGTTGTTTTCTCTGGAGTGTCAGAGGCTGAGGGGAGACCTGATAGAGGTTTATAAGATTATGAGAGGCATAGGTAGAGTAGACACCCGGTATCTTCATCCCAGCGTTGAAATGTCTAATACCAGAGGGCATGCATTTAAGGTGAGAGGAGGTAGAGAGATGTGCAGGGTAAGTTTTTTTTACACAGAGCGGTGGGCGCTTGAATGCACTGCCGGGGTGGCGGTGGAGGCAAATATGATAGAGGTGTTCAGGAAGCTCTTAGATAGGCACATGCATGTGCAGGAAATAGAGGGATATGGACATTTTGGAGGCAGAAGGCATTTGGTTACTAATTTAATTAGTTTGGCACAACATTGTGGGCCAAAGGGCCTGTTCCTGTGAAGTACTGTTCTATGTTCTAACACAAGAAAATAGTGGAAGTAGGACACCTGGCCCCTGAGACCTGCCCACATTCAATATGATCAAAGCTGATCCACCCCGGGCCTCAACTCCCCTTCTGTGCCAGATGCCCACAGCACTCAATCACCTGAGCTTCCGAAAATTTATTTCCCTCCACTTTATACTACTAATGAGCTAGCATTCACAACCCTCTGGGGCAAAGATGCACAGTCTCTGTGAGAAGAGATTTCTACATACTTTAGTTTCAAGGGGCCAGTCATTTCAGTGTCCCCTTGATCTAGGCTGTCCCACAAGTGAGAACATCTTGACATCTACCCTGGCATGCCTTTCTGACCTTCCTCTTGCATTTGCCTGATTTACTTGGAACCATAAGATCTTGGGAAAAGGCAAACACTTTTGACCTGATAAAGCCTTTCCCCTTTTTTCTTGATCCATTGTAAGTCCCATTTATACTGCTTGCTTCAGCGCTAGTACTTTCTATGCACCTTTTATCTGTCGTATGAAAAATTAAATCTTGCCTGACTTGCAATTCTTAAAATTGTTAACTTTGCTGACTTTGATAACTTTTAAAATGTTTTCAACTTAATGTTCTTTGACAAAAGTATTCATTGCATTTCAACAGCACATTAACGATTTGTACTCTTCTCTGCTTAAAATAACCCACTCATTCACTTCATACTTACTGCAACCAAGCATTGGGTTGTCTTCAAACTTCAAAAGAAATAGGAGGAAGAGTAGGACATGTGGCCCCTTGAGCATGCTTTGCCATTCAGTTTTCATGACACATCTGCATATAGACTGATTTCCACACCTGCCTCGTCTACATAACCCCCAATTAATAAAAAATCTTTATCTTGACCTTGAATGTATTCAGTGAATTAACTTTCCCAACTCGATTCGAAAGGTTCACAACCCCTAAGAGAAGAAATACCTCCTCGTTTCCATCTGAAGTGAGTAATCCAGTATTAGAGTCATAGAGTAATACAGCACAGAAACAGGCCCTTTGGCCCAACTCGTCCATGCTGACCATGGTGCCCACCAGGCTGGTCCCATTTGCCCGCATTTGGCCCCGATCCCTCTAAACCTTTCCTTTCCACATACTTATCGAAATGTCTTTCGAATGTTGTTATTGTACCTGCCTCAGCCTTTTTCTCGCAGCTTATTCCATACATGTACCACCCTCTGCATGAAGAAGTTGCCCTTCAGGTCCCTTTTAAATCTTTCACCTCTCACCTTAAACCTGTACCCTCTAGTTTGAAGTTCCTCTTCCCTGGGAAAAAGACTATGTGCATTCACCCTATCTATACCCCTCATGATTTTAAACATCTCTATAATGTCATCCCTCATTCCCCTACATTCCAATGAACAAAGTCCTAGCCTGCCCAACCTCTCCCTATAACTCAGTCCCTTGAGTTCTGGCAGCATCCTCGTAAATCTCCTCTGCACTCTTTCCAGTTTAATGATGTCTTTCCCATAATAGGGCGACCAAAACTGTACGCAATATTCCAAGTGCGGTCTCACTCAGCATCTTGTACAACTGGAATGTAACATCTCGCTCCTGTACTTAATGCCCTGACTGATGAAGGCCAGCGTGCCAAATGCTGCATTCACCTGAAACCATGCCACCTGGTTCTTGATTTCCAGCACAGGAGGAAATGTTTTCTCAACATCTACTCTCTGAAATGCCTTCAGAATTTAATGTGTTTCAATAAGCTCACCTCATTCTAAAGTCCAGTGAGAGATTTTGTAACCTTTCCTCGTAAGGTACCCTTTCATCTTAAAAACCAACTTGCTATCCTGGAGGGATGTGATGTTTAAATGAATATCAGCTCATCAGTTAATGAAGGGAGCATTTAAAAAGTATTTTGCACAGAACATTGGTAGGATATGGGATGGCTTACCTGAAGAAATGGAAGCAGAAAATGGAATAGATTTAATAAGCAGGTTGGCAAAAGAAAAATGTTAAAAGTGTGGGATGGATAGCCCTTTACAATTAGGTAACTCAAGCCTTCTTCAGTGAGTCAAGATGCGTGTGTGTGTGCACTCAGGCGTGAGTTAATATGGGTTGAGAATTCTGCAGACTAAATATGCTCATCCAAGACACACTAGCATGTTTTATTTTCCAATCTACCTTGGTTTGTGTCATAGTTAATATTTAAAAGTAATAAAAAATTAGGAGAACATTTATTCTCTGGAAAGGGGATTTGGAGAGCCAATATTTTTCATTTTTTTAACAGCATTGAAGGATATTCAGCCCATCGAGTTCATGCTAACTCTCAGATAAATCCCATTTGCCCTCTTGCCCCCTGATTATGTTTCCAAAGGAAAGAAAGGTTTTGCAGGGATATATGCTAGGAGCAGGTGGGTGGGGCCACTTGCTTTGTATAGAGCCAGCCGTGGTATGAAGGTGCAACCTATTGCTGAGATCTTTACTCTACAGCAGATGAAGGATATTCGATTTGCTTCGGCAAAAACTTTAATCACAGAGATAACTGAAAGGGTTTATTCAGCACAATGTGTGCACACTGACGGCAAGGATCCAGGCAGACACCTAACGCAAACAAGTCATTTATTTTTTTGAGCAGAAAATGCTTGGCAGAGAGACACAAAAGTCCATGGCAGCTGCTGTAGTAACAGGTTTTGGTCTTCAACTATCTCCCTCCCTCCACCTCACAGGAGATGTTAGCAGAGAGATTTACTACCATTCACTCATTTCTAACTTTTTCCTAGCAGCAAGTGGGACATTGGGTATAAGAGTCAGGAAGTCATGCTGCAGCTTTATAAAACTGTGGTTAGGCTGCACTTGGAGTATTGTGTGCAATTCTGGTCACCCCATTACAGGAAAGACGTGGAGACTTTGTAGAAGGTGCAGAGGAGATTCACCAGGATGTTGTCTGCATTAGAGAGCTTTAGCTATAAGGTGAGGTTGGACAGACTTGGATTGTTTTCTATGGAGCATCAGAGACTGAGAGGAGATCTGATTGAAGTTTATAAAATTTTGAGAGGCATAGATAGAGTACACAGTCAGGGTCTCTTTCCCAAGGTAGAAATGTCAAATGCTAGAGGGCATAGCTTTAAGGTGAGAGGGGGGAAAGTGTAAGGGAGATGTATGTGGCAGGTTTTTTACACAGAGAGTGGTGGGTGCCTGGAACAGGCTGCCAGGGGAGGTGGTGGAGGCAGACAAGATAGTAGTGTTTAAGAGTCATTTGGATAGACATGTGAACAGGCAGGGAATGGAGGGATATGGATTATGTACAGGCAAATGGGATTAGTTTCATTTTGCATCATGGTCGTCACAGACATTATGGGCCAAAGGGCCTGTTCCTGTGCTGTACTATGTTCTAAAACATCAAGATTTAAAATTTCCTTAATAGCTCATGCTCTCTTTAAGCATGTTCAGCATTTTGTTCCAGAGTGACTGGTAAATGCAACAGGGCAGCCACTATGTGGATTAACAATGGGGTTGTCCATACCGACGCAAGTCATTGCTGCTGGCTATCTCCTGTGCTGTGACAATCATATGATTCTAAGGATTGTGCCGTTGTCCGACATGTCTACATAACGACAGTCGTTGAATGATGGAAGGTGGAAAATCTGCCTGATTAAATCAGTTCCTCTATTTTATGGGAGAAAAGCTTCTTCCCCACTGCTACCAGACCCCTGAACCAATCACCCCTTCCCAGTGGTGCTGCCACAGACTTTGAACTCCACTTCTCTCAATTATTCCACTGTTGTCACTTCAATATCTTTCTTTTTGCACTCCTTCAGACTGCAAGACAATCTTTGCACCATTCTGCTGTTTTGCACTCGTCATTGTATTTATTATTACCACGTATGGTACACTCTTTATTCTGTGAGCTTCTTGCGAGCAAGGAATTTCATTGCACCCTGGTGTATGTGACAATGAACTAATCTCAATCTGGCTTGGAAGACTCATTAGGCCGGTAACCTTGGACAATAACTTTGAAGGCTTCTTTAGATAGGTCAGTAGCTTAGGACAATGAGAGCACAAAGTTTATCCTAACAGCAATTCACGTGTTAAACACACAATATACTAGGGTGACATGTTGTACCCCTTCATCAAAAGCTGGATCAATAGATTTCAATAAAGCCAGATTTCAGAGATGGCCCACAATGTGTAAGTGTATTTGATAATTGTTCAGACCCCCTAGATCTTTGCGTTGGCCTGAGATATGTGGATTAGCCACTCTGTGTTGTGTTTTGTCTGCAGAACCAGCCATTTATAACCTCGTGTATTTTAGAACAGAATCCGATGATTAACTTGCCAGAGCTGGAAATGCTAATTGTCCTGTCACATTCCTTTAGAGAAAGAATTGGCAAGGGGCATCACCTCTGGGTTGGAATGTCAGTTGAACCAAATACTCAGACTACACACTGCTTGCTTGACAAGAACCAGCAGCCATGGCAGACTGGCAGAATGTGGGGGGTACAGAGCACAGGAGACTTCGGGGAAATGTAGAAATGATGTTTGCAAAGCTTGCAAAGGGCCTTATTTTACAGCTTTCGTTGGACACATAAATTACTCCTCAGCCTTATGAAGTGGCATGGGATTGCTTCTTGCACTTGGAAAAATCTCAACAACTGATGTGGTTAACATCTGGGGAGTCGTGGAGCCACTCGTGGCAGCTGTTTGTCACCTCGGAGGCGACTGTGGAATGCTGAGGCTCACGATGCTGGGGATCGGAACTGTTTCTCTGTTAATTTTCAGTGAGAATGCGGACAGTGACACTCTGCTGATTTAGTGCAGCTCCGTGGCTATAACTTCATGCCACGTTATTATGGGATCTTCCCAGTGTCTTCATCACCCAACTAAAGTCTGAACGTGTTCAGATGAGCAACTGAACGTCATTGGCGATGTAGGACAAGAGAATTGTCCTGTTCTCACTATCAGCAGGTAAGGCTTTCCATTGATTTTTTTCAATAAACCTTCCCAGGTAATCTTTTCTCTCTGGTTCTCTTTGACACTCGCCAACTTTTATTGATGCACCATAGAAAGCATCCTATCCAGGTACATCACAGCTTGGTACATCAACTGCTCTGCTCAGGACCGCAAGAAACTACAGAGAGTTGTGGGCACAGCCCAGCGTGTCATGGAAACCAGCCTCCCCTCCTTGGTCTCTGTCTTTACCTCTCGCTGCCTTGGTGAAGCAGCCAGCATAATCAAAGACCCCACCCACCCGAGTCATTCTCTCTCCTCTCCTCTTCCATCAGGTAGAAGATACAGGAGCCTGAGGGCACGTACCACCAGACTTAAGGACAGCTTCTACCCCACTGTGATAAGACTATTGAACGGTTCCCTTATACAATGAGATGGACTATGACCTCATGATCTACCTTGTGACTTTGCACCTTATTGCACTGCACTTTCTCTGTAGCTGTGACACTTTACTCTGTACTGTTATTGTTTTTACCTGCACTACATCAATGCATTCTGTACTAACTCAATGTATCTGCGCTGTGTAATGAATTAATCTGTACGAACGGTATGCAAGACAAGTTTTTCACTGTACCTCGGTACAAGTGACAATAATAAACCAATACCAATACCATGAATCCAGCTGTAGCTGAGGACAGTACCACTATAGCCTGGTCCACAGATGCGTATTTACTCACTGGTTACACCCTGTGGTGGGGTGTGTTCATGGTGGTGGAGGTAAGCAATCTCTTCCCCTTCTGCCAAGGGAGAATAACCAGTTGCTTTTTGTGTTAGAGGCACCAGAGACTGCAGATGCTGGAATCTGGAGCAACAAACAATCTGCTGGAGGAACTCAGTGGGTCGAGCAGCATCTGTGAGGGAGAAGGGATTGTCAACATTTTGGGTTGAAACCCTGCATCAGAACTCAATGTGCAGATTGATTGTTGCTCCTTTTTTGTTAGGTATCCCTGCACACTAGACGCTCAGCTGTCACCACTTCCAAAATATTTTGCTCATGATTGCAATTTGAGAAGATGATCAGGCTCCCCCCCTGAACACCCACAGTCTTTGAGGTGAAGATCCTTATAAGGGAGGGAGTTCAGAATTCAGATCCAGCCATGATGAAGGCCAGTGTATATCCGGGTTGTGATGGCCTGTGACTAGGAGAATATCTTGACACCAGTGGCATTCCCACTATCCTTGTCCTTCCAGTTGGTGGAAGTTGTAGGTTTGTGAATGCTGTCAGAGAAGCCCTGGGGAGAGTTGCTGCGGTGTAGCTTGTGGACACACACTGCAACCACTGTGGAGCGCAGGTTGAGGGAGCAAATGTTGAAGATCACTAATCAAGCAGACTCCTTTTTCCTGGATGGTGTTGACTTCCTGATTAAAAGCTCTCTAAGTCCTGCAAAACTTTCACTGTGACATAAATGTGTGTGTGTATCCCACCTGGAGAAGATGGTCAGCTTGGGACTGATCTACTTAAAGACCCTTTTGAACAGGGATGATCCTAGAATGACACTTTGCACAAAAATGGACTTTTTTTTGTTCTAATTGTGTTCTTTCTTGTAAAAATTGTTTACTTTATGTTTCGTTTATGTTTTTTGGTGAATGTTGCTTCTTTGATGCTATGTGCCTGTGATGCTGCTGCAAGTAAGTTTTTCATTGTACTTGTGCACACATGGACTTGTGTATATGACAACAAACTTGGCTTTGACTTTTGAATTAACACACCTGTTCCTCGACTTACAAGTGCTTAATTTAGAATTTTTGATCATTGGTAATTGGTTTACTACTGTCACATGTCCCGAGATACAGTGAAAAGTTGTTGTATCATGCCATCCAGACAGATCATTCCGTACATAAGTGCACAGGTCATACAAGAGGAAAACAGAATACAGAATATAGTGCCACAGAGAAAGTGCAGTACAGGCAGACAAATACAATTCTATTGACTCCACAAGAAATGCTTATGCAGTTTACAAATGTGCTTTTCGCTGACAAATAGCAGAAGATTATCTACTCGTCAGTTACTAAACATCCACTCGGCTGTTACTAAAATACCTGTTGGGCATTGTATCCAGCTGTCCACTTCATGAAATGCTTCCCAGGAATGCATAATTTATTGAGGAATGGCTGTGCTTGTATGGACTGCTGCTTATAGACCACCATCAGCTTTCTTCTGCTTCTCCAGGAGGTCTGTAGATGTCCTACAGTGCTGGCTTTAGGTCAATGGAATCTAGTGAGGAAACCTGCTCCCCCCTCCGTCCCCTTTCTCTCCCCTCCTGATCTACCCAGTTCCTCCTACACTCACCCCCACCTCTCACCTCCCAGCCTCTGTCACTGTCTCCACCCTCCCCTCCTCCATCTGCCTATCACCCATCTTCACATGGATCCACCTATCACCTGCCAGCTCTTGCTCCATCCCTTCCCCTCATCTCTTTATACTGGCTATCTCCCTTCTATCGTTCAGTCTAGATGAAGGGTCTTGACCCAAAACATCAACTGTCCATTCCCCCCCATAGATGCTGCCTGCTGAGTTCCTCCAGCATCTTGTTTGTTGCTCCAGTGAGAACAACTCGGATTCATCAAAAAACATAAAATTTTGACAACACTAAACGGCAGATGTTCAGAAGTTGTTTCTCCTGGCTCACAAATCTAGAACCTGGCACATGGAGTCAGGATAAAGGAGGTTTTCATTTTGGACTGAGACAAGAAATTCCTTCACAGACGGTGGCACATCTTTGGAATTCTCTTCCCAGAGGGCTGTAGAGGCTCGGTGGTCGAGACCAATAGATTTTTGGATGGTTAGGGAAGCAAAGGATTGGTAGGAAGATGGAGGTCAAAGATCAGCTATGTTATATGAAATGCAGAAGCAAGCTTGGGGGCTCTTGTTCCCACTTCTTTCGTTCTTTCGCTGGATGAAAGAGAGTTCATTAGTAGAGGATGATAGGGTCACAGAATTACACAGCATGGAAACTGGCCCTTGGGCCCAACTGGTCCATGCCAAACGAGATGCCCCATTCAAGCTAGTCCCATCTGCCAGCATTTGGCCCCTAACCTTCTAAACTTTTCCTATCCATGGACCTGTCTAGCTGTCGTTTAAAAATTGTTGTTGTATCTGCCTCAACCATTTCTTCTGGCAGCTCGTTCCACATGATGTGCTATACCATGTATCCCTTGCACTACTGAAGGGGTGCTGTTTCGTCACTTCTCAGGTGAGGCATTAAGTTGAAGCTTTGTCCACACTGATGAGGGGAGTGTAAAAGATTCCAAGGCAGGACTTTGAAGGGAAACAGGGAAATTCCCACTGGGCCAAAATTAGCCCTCAACCAATGCCCAATCCTTTATTTTCAATGCCTTTCCGTGGAACTTGCTGTGTACAAGTGGCCTGTTGGGTTTCCTATGTAAGAAGTTTCTTGCCCATATGTCCTTTTAATGCCACAAAGTTTAGCAAGCTGCTGTTAATAACTAGCTGCTGCTAATTAAGCCTGGGCTGAAGACTGTTTGAGTTCAGGTACCCATTACTCGGATGAAATTTTCTAGCCATTGGTAATTTCAAGAATTGATCAGGGCTGATCTGCCCCAGACCTTGGCCCCTCTTCTGTACCTGTTTCCCATGCCCCTCATATCTCAAATATTTATCTTTCTCCACCTTAAATATCCAATGATCCGGCCTCCACCATCCTCGGGGGCAGAGAATTCCAGAGGTTCACCCCCCCTCTGCGAAAAGAAATTTCTTCACACCTCAGTATTAAATGAGCGACCCCTTATCTTGTAACCACGAATGTATGCGGGAGAACTGAATTTCACGGATGTGTTGACAGGTCACTGAAGCAGGGAGGGGAAGGCCCTGAGCATAAACATTGGGCAAGATTGCCTATTTCTGTGCTATTAATATTACATAAAATCTTAAATACATAAAAAGTTGGCCTGAACATTGACTGTTCATTTCCCTCCATAGATGCTGCCTGACCTGCTGAGTTCCTCCAGCATTCTGTGTGCATTGCTCCCAGTTTCCAGCTTCTGCAGCCTCTCTTGTGTCTTCATTCTATGTGAGCAGGGATTTCTCAATTGGTCACTGTGAAAGAGTTTTGCATATGGCATCTAATGTTTTCCTTTTCTCTCCGTACTGTTAGCTTTTAGTAATGCCCATGGCACAGATCTGCGGGCTGCCACTGACTGCGGTAATCCTGGGGATCATTAGTCTGCTGCCGACACCAAACCAGACCAGAGCCGTGGTGTAAGAATCGAATTGTGGGCACTGTCAAGGTTGGGTTTGACCTAGGAGGCTCCATCACTTTAATCGGGGCATCAGTATAGAGGTGGTAATACCTAGTTATCATTTACCACTTTGATTATTGCAATTTGGCATAGCTAGAGTAGACAACCAGTATCTTTTTCCCGGGGTTGAAATGTCTAATACTAGAGGGCATGCATTTAAGGTGAGGGGGGAAAGTTCAAAGGAGATGTGTGGGGCAAGTTTTTTTTAAACAGAGAGCGGTGGGTGCCTGGAACACGCTGCCAGGGGTGGTGGTGGAGGCACATACGATAGTGGTGTTCAAGAGGCTCTTAGATAGGCACATGCATGTGCAGGGAATGGAGGGGTATGGACATTGTGTAGGCAGAAGGGTTTGGTTTAGTTGGGCATTTGATTACTAATTTTATTAGTTTGGTACAACATTGTGGGCTGAAGGGCCTGTTCCTGTGCTGTTCTATGTTCAAGACCTTGTACATGGATTGTCCATTAACTCAGTTGGTAACAACATGGAAAAAGCTCCCAGTCGCCAGCCATTTTAATTCTCCTTCCCATTCCCACACTGACCTGCCTGTCCTTGGCCTCCTCCACTACCAGGGTGAGGCTAAACACAAACTAGAGGAACAGCACCTCGTGTTCCCCCTGGGGAGTCTACAACCCAGCGGCATGAACATTGAATTCTCCAACTTCCGGTAACCTGCTTCCCCTCTGTCCCTTTTCTCTCCCCTCCTGATCTACCCAGTTCCTCCCGCACCCACCCCAGCCCCCGTCACCCTGTTTCTTTCCCCCCCTCCACCCAGTCCATCTGCCCGTCACCCACACACCCCTCCCACTGGATCCCCTCCCCCACTGTTCCCACCTCCCTCCCCACCTCCCTCCCCTGATTCCAAGCTCCACCTCCCTCTCCTATCAGATTCCACCATGGCAGCCCTCTGTCACCTCCACCTATCACCTCCCGGCCTCTGTCACTGTTCCCACCCTCCACTCCCTCATCTGCCTATCACCTGGATCCACCTATCACCTGCCACCTCTTGCTCCACTCCTTCCCTCCACCTCTTTATACCAGCCACCTCCCCTCTACCTTTCAGTCCAGATGAAGGGTCCCAACCCGAAACGTCGACTGTCCATTTCCCTCCACAGCTGCTGCCCGACCCACTGAGTTCCTCCAGCACTTTGTGTGTTGCTGGAAAGAGTCGTGGCTGTACAGCCCTTTGAGCGCAGTGCTGCCATTCAATACAATGATGGCTGATTCTCTATCTCAATGTCATTCTCTCCCCAGAACTTCTTGATGTCTTTTATGTTCTACCTCCTTCTTAAAAACATTCAGTGGCTTGACCTCCGCTGCCTTCTGTGGCAGTGAATCCCACAGATTCACCAGCATCAGAGTGAAAACATTTCTACTCACTCAGTCCTAAATCTCTTGGCCCTGTAACCTGAGACTCGGACTCCTCACTCCAGACCACCCAGGCAGGGGAAACATCTCCCACCCCACTGCGCCCCTGCCAGCTTATTGACTCCTGTCAGAATTTTGTACATTTCAATAATATCTCCTCTCATTCTCCAAAAAAATCTATCGATCCAATCTCTTCTCATATGACAGTCCCACCATCACTGTAGTTATTCCAGAGATGGTTACAGAGGTAGGGAAAGGTTGTACAAGTTAGAACTTAGAGATCTGCAGGATGTGGGAGCTGGAGGTTACAGACAAGGGGAGGGTTGTAGGGCTGGAGGAGGTGACAGAGAGAGGGAGGGTTGTAGGCACTGGATGAGTTTTAAATAATGAAAGATGCAGGGACTGGAGGAGAGGCACATAGGGAGGGTTCAGGGCTGAAGGTTTCAGGGCTGGGAGGAGAAGAATAAGAAGGGGTTTGAAAATTTCATAGTTTTCTCTGGAGCGGCGGAGGCTGAGGGGAGACCTGATAGAAGTTTATAAAATTATGAGTGGCGTAGATATACAGCTGGTATCTTTCTCCCAGGGTTGAAATGTCCAATACTAGAGGACATGCATTTAAGGTGAGAGGGGGTCAGTTCAAAGGACATGTGCGGGGCAAGTTTTTTACACAGAGAGCGGTGGGTGCCTGAAATGTGCTGCCTGGGGTGGTGGTGGAGGCAGATACGATAGAGGTGTTTAGTGTGCAGAGAATGGAAGGATATGGACCATGTGCAGGCAGAAGGGATTAGGTGTTATTAGCTTAATTAGTTCGGCACAAGATTGTGGACTGAAGGGCCCATTCATGTGCTGTACTGTTTTATGCTTATAGTTAATAGTATATTCACATATAGTATATATTAAAACCAAGAGAGTATTGGTCAGACAAGCCCACCTTTCAAGAATGTAGGTTGTGAGCTATATCATGGTCCTTTCTGACAGTTCTGAAATGCATTGAATTTGCTTGCAGGGCAAGGTCTGTCAGTGAACACCAACTCTTGCATGACCAGTCTCGGTCAGTGCACACCCAGCAGCGGAGGGGGTGGATCCTGGCACTGCTGGACGAGCTGCACCCAAAGTCTATGCTCTTCAGTGCCACAGCAAAGACGAGGCGCACCACACTGGACGGAGATATGAGGCCGACCGTGAGCAGGGCAGGACCAGAGGGGCCAATACTGAGGTTGGAAGGCGGGCTGACGTGTGCAGAAGGACCATGCCTCAGCCAGTGGTCACAGACTTGGAATTGCAAACCAGAACTGCAAACAGGGCATAGTTCCACCAGCAGTACTGCGGAACCTGCCACACCAACATCAAGCAGCTCAGAGAAGACTTGATAAACCCGGTGAATACATTTTAAAATCATGCAGATTGTACAAAAATGCGTTTTTTATGTAGTGCCTTGCAATCCCCTTCAGGACATTGCCAGGACTCGGGATTGGTTGGGCAGGCCAGGACTTTATTCCTTGGATTGTAGGAAACTGAAGGGTGACTTTATAGAGGTGTATACAGTCATGAGGGACAGAGATAGGATGAATGCGCACAGGCTTCCTCTCAGGGTTGGGGACTCAAGAACCAGAGGGCACAGGTTTAAGGTGGGATCGGAGAGATTTAATAGGAACCCGAGGGGCAACTTTTTCACACAGAGGGTGGTCCGTTTATGGAACGAGCTGCCAGAGGAAGTGGGTGAGGCAGGTACATTAACAACATTTAAAAGGCACTTGGACAGGTACATGGATAGGAAAGGTTTAGGGTCAAACGAGGGAAAATAGGACTAATTCAGATGAGCATCTTGGTTGGCATAGATGCGTTGGGCTGAAGGGCCTGCTTCCGTGCTGCATGACTCCATGACCTCAATGAAATCCAAAAGCACTTTGACGTAGTTTTGGACTATTGTCATTCTTGTAATGTACAAAATGCAGCAGCCAGTTTTCAGATGGAAGAGCACAGAACAGCATCATGATATTGACCAGGTAACCTGTCCTGGATAGGTGTTGGCCAGGACACTGGGGAGCCTCTGCTCACTTTTGCAATAGGGCCCTGACACCTTTTGTGTTCATTTGGGAGAGCAGACATGACCTTGATTTCATGCCTTATGTGAAGGACAGCACCTCCCAGCCTGGACATCATGCCTTAGGGTTAGGGTTAGGTGCTGGAATGGGCATAGTGTTGGGCTCTCTTGCACAAAGATAAAACATGTTTAGGTGTCATTCCTTAGACTCTCACTTCATGGGTACAGACTTTAGTGAATAGATTAACCAAACAAAACTGTTTCTGAAATTTGTTTTCAGAATGTGGCTGTATTTATTGCTCGCCCCTAGTCCCTCTGATCATCAAATGCTGGGGGCCTTCTATCGCAGTTCATGTAGACTCACCGTGCAGAAACAGGCTCTTTGGCCCATCCCGTCCATGCTAACCAAGATGCCCATCTAAGTTAGTCCCATTTGCCTGTGTTTGGCCCATATCCCTCTAAACTTTTCCTATCCACATACCTGTCCAAGGGTTTTTTAACTTCACTTTACAATTGAGTGGACCATGAGTCCAGGAGTGGGTGAGAGTTGGGTCTGCAGTCAAGTGTGGCCCAGGTAAGGTGGAGGTGCAACGTCCGTGGGCCTTTGTTACATGTTCCAATTCGAACTGTTCATGTTTTTTCTCAATGTGTCTCTGGTTCTTTTACCACTCACTTTACACCTGCTTCCTCCTTCTATAGCCATAGAGAGATACAGCATGGACACAGGCCCTTCAGCCCACTAGTCCATGCCAACCGTCAACCAGCCAGTTTTACACGAATCCCATACTAAACCATTTTATTGATCCTTAAGTCAGTAGAAAGAATTTATCTGTATTTACCCTTTTTGAATTGTTCATGATTTTGAACGTCTTTGACAAATCTCCTCTGAGCTTCCCTGTCCCATGGGGAACAACCTCGGCTTCTCCATAAAACTGGAATCTCTCATCCCTGGAACCATCCCAATGAATCTCATCTATGCTGCCTCTAGAACCCAATTCTAGACACGGCGCTGCGGCTGGTATCAGACCGATGTTCTGTATGGGTTTGGCGTCACTTCTGGCTTCTCTACCCCATGACTGTGTGACACCCAAGATACCAAGTGCTTTAAGTGTGGCAAATCTGTTCTGTGACCTTCAAGGAGTTGTGTCCAAGGACTGCCAGGTATCTCTCTTCTCTCACACCTGTCCCTTTACAATTGTTAAGTTGGCCTTTTATTATGAGAGCTTTCAAACTAGTGCCAGGTTACACACTACTAGACTTCAATAAATTCAGTTTCCTTCCCCAGTGACCTCCACTACCAAGAGAGATGAGGATATGGGCACACGGGCCTGAAAATCGCCAGGGCACGGACTTCCCTCTCGGTCCTGCACTCCTTCACAATGTGGACTTACACTTGTCTTTCCACCTTCATCCAAACAAGTGATAAAATGTAGGGAGAAATGGTCAGAGGCCCTTTGGCCCTTGATTTTGTTCCACCTGTCAACGAGACCCAAGTTTACCTCTCCATTCCTGCCCGTTCCCATCCCCTTTCCTGTCATTGGTAAACAAAGATCTGTCAATTTCAGATTTAAATTTAACAGTTAACCCAACATCAATTCCCATCTTAAAGATATGCTGGCAGGTTAATTGGCTGCTGTGAATTAACCCTTAGTGTGGGTTAATGGCAGAAAGAATCAAAGGGGAGATGATGTGAGAGAGGGTGAGTTGCAGGGATACAGGGAAATGAGGAGGTGGGTCTAGGACCAATGGGATCACTGCAATGAGAGCTGGCATGGACTTGATGGGCCAAATGGCTCCCCGTTCTGTATCGTTATGTCTGTGCCTGGAGATGATCAATCACTGGAATCTCCAGTTCAAAGCCAGAGAGGTCCTGGGTGTGTCGGTGCTCACTGAACTCCGCTGAGAGGCACAGTGGTGCGGTGAGCAGAGCCACTCTCACAGCTCCAGAGACCCAGGCTCAATCCTGACCTCCAACACTGTGTAAAGTTTACACGATGGCTCTGTGACCATGTGGGCTTCCGGGTGCTCTGGTTTCCTCCCACATCGCACAAATGTGTGGGTTGATAGGGTAATTGATCAGTAAATAGCCCCCACTGTGTAAGTGAGGGGTAGAATCTGGGCATAGTTGCTGGGAATGAGGGGAGAATAAAATGGGATGAATGTAGGATTGGTGTAAATGGGTGGCTGATGGTCAGTGAAGGGTCAATGGGCCAAAGGGCCTATTTCGATGCTGTATCTCTATGACTCCCACCCATGCCTAGTCTGCTCCTACGTGAGCAAACACGCACCAGGCCTTGGAGCTTCAGCAGATGTGGAGGTGCAGCACCATCAGTGGTGGAGATGTGCACACCTGGGCCAACTGCACTGGGAGCCAGGTCCAAAACTAGAGAGAGCTCAGGACAACAGCTAATGAAGCACAGATAGAACACAGAACGGTACAGCACAGGAACAGGCACTTCAGCCCACAATGTCCGTGCCAAACATGATGCCAAAAACTAAATCTCTTCTGCCTGCCCCTGATCCATATCCCTCCATTCCCTGCATATTCATGTGTCCATCTAAAATCCTCTCAAACACCACTATTGTATCTGCTTCCACCACCACCCCTGGCAGCCTGTTCCAGGCACCCACCACTCACTGTGTAAAAAACTTGCCCCACACATCTCCTTTAAATTTTCCCCCCTCACCTTAAATGCATATCCTCTAGTATTTGATATTTCTACCCTGAGAAAAAGACTCTGTCTACCCTATCTGTGCCTCTCATAATTTTATAAACTTCCATAAGGCTGCCCCTCAGCCTCGACACTCCAGAGAAAATAACCCGAGTTTGTCCAACCTCTCCTTTAAAGCTCATGCCCTCTAATCCAGGCAGCATCCTGGCGAACCTCTTCTTCACCCTCTCCAAAGCCTCCACATCCTTCCTGTAATGGGGCGACCAGAACTGAACACAATACTCCAAGTGGGACCCAACCAATATTTTATACAGCTGCAACATGACTTCCTTGCTCTTGTGTTCGATGCCCTGACCAATGTAGGCAAGCATGCTGTATGCCTTCTTTCCCACCCTATCTATCTGCGTGCCCATTTTCAGTGAGCTGACTGTGCGTGAGTCACCTTCTGAAGTGTAGTCGCTGTTGTAACTGTTTTCCTTTGTTTGTTCATGGGATGTGGAGGTCACTGGCAATGGCAGCACTTATTGTCCATCCTTAATTGCCCGTGAACTTAGGTGGTTAAGAGTCACGAATATAGGTGGGTCTGGTGTCACACGTAGATCAGACTGTGTAAGGACTTCCTCTCTGGTAAATTGGTTTATTATTGTCACATGTACTAAGATACAGTGAAAAACTTTGCTTTACATGCCATCCATACAGATCATTACACCACATCAGTGCATTGAGGTAGTACAAGGGAAAACAATAACAGAATGCAGAATAAAGTGTTACAGCTACTGAGAAAGTGTAGAGCAGGCAGACAATAAGGTGCAAGGTCATAACGAGGTAGATTGTGAGATCAAGAGTCCATTTTATTGTACTAGGGGACTGTTAATACTGGTGAAGCAGATGGTGTTTTAAAAGTTATTTATAAAATTTTAAAATATGAGAGCTAAAGATAGGGGAGACAGAATCCCAAAATCAGACATCCATTTAAGGTGAGAGGGGGGAAGTTCAAAGGAGACGTGTGGGGCAAATTTTTTTTGACACAGAGTCGTGGGTGCCTGGAATGTGCTGCCAGGGGCGGTGGTGGAGGCAGATACGATAGAGGTGTTTAAGAGGCTGTTAGACAGACACATGAATGTGCAGGAAATGGAGGGAAATGGATCATGTGCAGGCAGAAGTGATTATTAATTTGGCATCTTGTTCAGCACAGACATCGTGGGCTGAAGGGCCTGTTCCTGTGCTGTACTGTTCTCTGTAAGTATTATTGACATTAAGTTTTTAATTCCAGATTTATGCAATTATTTGAATTGGTTCCCCAGATGCCATGGCGGATCAATGATCCAGGTCTCCCCATGGGACCTACCCCACCATTGGTAGGAGTGCGTGCCCAGCAAGGTCCTTCACATCCCACTCCGATAATGACCTGCTCGGTCTTAAAACAGCATCACTCAGCAAGTCAGGTAGCATCTGTGGAAAAAGAACTAAAGTTAATGTTTCAGACCAATGACCTGTCTTCAGAACTGGGAAAAATGTGGACAATACATGTTTAAACTTGGAGAGAAAGGTGGGGGGGGGGGTAGTGAGGACAGACTGGCATGTACTGGGGGGGGGGTGATGGTAGGGGGTTAATGGCAGCTAATCTGTCTGCAGGGGCTGTGAATGTGGGAGGACAGGGAAAAACCTTACAAACTACAAGGTAGATGTTGCAGTTGCTGGAAGTCTGAGATGAAGGAGAATATTGTGAAAGCTTAGCCCACAGACATTGTTCTTTCCCTCAACCTTGTGGCATCTTCCCATGCAACCACTGGAGATGCAACACCTGGCCATTTACCACTTTCCCTGCCACCATCCTGACACCCATTCAGTCCTTCCAGGTGAAGCAACATTCACTTGCACTTGTTTCAATCTAGTGCATTGCATTTGGTGCTCACGATAAACTCTCCTCCACACTGAAGAAACTAGAGTTATAGAGTCATACAGCATGGAAACAGGCCCTTCAGCCCAACTCATCCATGCTAACCAAGGTGCCTAACTGAGCTTGTCCCATTTGTCCGTGTTTGGTCCAAATCCCTCCAAACCTTTTCTATCCTATGTACCTGTCCAAATGGTTTTTAAAAATTGTAACTGTACCCACCTCTACTTCCTCTGGCAGCTCGTTCCACACACACACCACCCTCTGTGTGGAAAAAGTTGCCCCTCAGGTCCCTTTTAAATCTTTCCCCTTTAAAGCTAATCCCTCTAGTTTTGGGCTCTCCTGCCCTGGGGAACAGATTGTGGCTATTCATATTATCCAAGATTTTATAAACATCTGTAAGGTCACCCCTCAGCCTTCTACACTTCAGGGGAAACAGTCCCAGCCTGTCCAGCCTCACCTTATAACTCAAGCCCTCCGGTCCCAATAACATCCTCAGAAATCTCTTTACCCCTTCTCCAGTTTAACGACACCCTTACTAGAGCAGGGCGACCAGAACTGTACGCAGTACTCCAAATGTGGCCTTGCCAGCGTCTTGTACAAATTTAACATGTACTAACTCCTGTACTTAATATTCTGACGGATGAAGGTAAGTGTGCCGAATGCTGCCTTCACCATCCTGTCTACCTGTGAACTAAATACAAATTGGGTGACTGTTTTGCAGAATATCTTCATTCAGTCTGCAAGCATCAACCAAAGCTTCCAGTTGCCATTAAATTCTCCATCTCACTCCCTCTCTGTTTGACGTTGTCCTAACAAAGACCAACAGCATCTCACCTCCCATCGAGACATGCTTCATCTTTCAGGAAACAACATTGAATTGGTATAAGAGCAGAGAATGCTAGAGGTGCTCAAAGGGTCAGGCAGCGTCTGTGAGGATGAGAAGCAGGGTTGTATCCTGGGTCAATGACCTCTCATGGTGGCTCTGTTTCTCACCTGCAATTCTGCCTCACCTGCAATGAGTGTTACCAGCACTTTTGTTTCAGACCACTGTGCCACATTCTGGCCTTCATGTAGACTCCAGCAGGAGTCAATGTTTTCAGAAGAGGTGGGGGAAATGGGGGCAGAAGTGGATCAAGTTTAAAGGAAAGACAAGCCACTTGGAGCTGCACAGTGGCACAGCTGGTAGAGCCACTACCTCGTAGCCCAGCTTCATTCCTGACCTTGAACGCTGTCTGTGTGGAGCTGGCACATTCTCCCTGTGGCTGCGTGAGTTTCCCTTGAGTGTTCCGGTTTCCTCCCACATCCCAAAGACATGCAAATTTTGTAGGTAAACTGGTCACTATAAATTGCCTCTAGTGTGCAGGTATGTGGTAGAATCTGGGGGGAGTTGATGGGAATGTGGGGAGAATAAAATGGGATCAGTGTAGATGGGAGGTTGAAGGCTGGTGTGGACAGTAGGCAAAAGGACTTGCTTCTGTGCCGACTCTGTTATAGTTTGAACTGCTTTAAAATTGCAAAGTTGGCAATTTAGGGACCCAAAATTATTTTAAGTTTTTAGTCTCTTGCTGAGCAGAGCCGATTAATTCAATCATGGTGAAGAAATAACAGTGAGATCGGAAAGATATTTAAAAACTTTAATCCAAAGTTTTCAGCCAAATGCTCCCAAAACAGGAAGTAAGATCACAGAACAATGTGACCACAAGAGAGAAAAATAATGTTGGGAGAGTTCAATGAAGATAGCTGCTGACACACTCCGAACACAGTCAATTAAAAGACAGAGGTACCCGCAGGACGGGTAAACATTGACCTTAGGACACGAAGGGAAACACATGGGTAGTGAAGTTTGGCTTTGTCAAACCAAAATAAATTGCAAGGAAGCATTTTATTCCCAGCTCACGGGGATGCTTTAGATCTGTTTTGATACGTTTAAACATTTGCCTTCTCTGCTAGGTTTCTGCATCCAATGCACCTTCCTTGTACCAATAGTTAAACATGTCCTTTCTCAAACTGCTTTCGCACCCTTCACCTCCCGCATTGACTCGTTCACGTCTTTCTCCCCTTTGGCCTTCGCTTGTTTCTTTTTGTCTTCCTTTTCCCGAGACCTCTTCTCCTTGCCCTTCTTGTCCTCCATCCCTCTCTGCTTCCTGTCTTCCTGCTCTCGCTGTTTCTTCTCTTCCTTCTCCCTCTGCTTGGCCTCCTTTTCCCGCTGCCTCTCCTCCTTTTCCTGCTGCCTCCTCTCCTTATCCGTCCCCTTGTCCTTCCCTTTCTGTTTCCTATTATCCCTCTCTCGCTGCCTCTTCTCCTGTTTCTCCTTCAACTGCCGCTCCCTTTCCTTCTGTTTCTCTATTTTCTCCCTCTCCTTCTCTTCTTTATCCTTCTGCCTCTTCCTCTCTTTCTCCCCTTTGTCCGTCTTTGATTTCTCCTTCTGCCTGCCTGTTCCTTCGTCCGCTCTCTTCCTGTCACCTTTCTCCTCCCGCTCCGTCTTTGGTTTCTCCTCATAGTCTGGGGTAGGAGGTGACACTGGCCCCAGCTTCTGGCCTTCCTCAGGAGACTTCTCTTTGGAACCCTTATCTCCTTTGAAGAAGTTGAAGCCTATTGGCCCTGCAAAGAAAAGGAAAGAAGTTTGTTCAAGCAGAGAAGAATTCGAAGACCTTTATAGATGGCACAAAGTGGTTGGCTATCTGGACAGCAACAAGGTAGGAATGGGTGTAACTGATTTCAACACCAGATTGGACCTAAATAGAGGACTTTTCCAAAGCTGGGAGCAGCACTCTTCCAAAGACACTTGGGGTTTGCATCCCTAGATCAAGTAACTATCATGGATGTTTATATATATGTATATATTATATATATATATTTATATATATGTATATATTTATAGACATGTATATAGCTTCACATGATAACATGCCTTCATTGGTCAGGGTGTTGAGTACAAGAGTAAGGAAGTCATGCTGCAGCTGTATAAAACTTTAGTCAGGCCACACTTGGAGTATTGTGTGCACTTCTGGTTGCCCCATTACGGGAAGGATGTGGAGACTGTAGAGAGGGTGCAGAAGAGGTTCACCAGGATGCTGCCCGGATTAGAGGGTAGGAGCTATAAGGAAAGGTTGGAAAAACTTGAGTTGTTCTCCCTGAAACATTGAAGGCTAGGGGCCTATCAGAGCCTGATAGAGGTTTTTAAAATTATGAGAGGCATAAATAGTGTAGACAGTCAGAATCTGTTCCCTAGGGTACAAATGTCAAACACCAGAGGACATGCTTTTAAAGGGGGTGGGGGTGGAGTTTAAAGGTGATGTGAGGGGCAAGTTGTTGTTGTTTTTTTTTATATATCCACACACACACACACACACACACACACACACAGTGGTAGGTGCCTGGAATGGGTTACCAGGGGTAGCAGTGGAAGCAGGCAGTTTGGTGGAGTTTAAGAGGCATTTAGACAGACACATGAATATGAAGAGAATAGAGGGATGTGGATGGTACACAGGAGGATATTTAGTATAAATTGGCATCAAGATCAGCACAACATCATGGGCTGAATGGCCTGTCCGGTGCTGGACTGTGCTATGTTCTAACATGCTGGGAAATGTCTGCATTTATTGTCCATCCCTAATTACCCCAGAGCTGGGGAAATAACCAACCACATTAGTGGGTCAGGGGTCACATATAAGCCAGATTGAGTAAGGATGGCCTGAAAGGAACAGATGGATCTTTATGTCAATGTTACCATTCCTCACGCAAGCTTTCTAACTCGATTCATTCAATAACTGGAATTGAAGTTACCTACCTGCCAAGGTGAGATCCAAACTTTGGTTTAGTGGTTCAGACCTCACCCACAATGCTACCACATCCTCTGTGATGTAGAAAATAATCAAAGAGACTCATGGAATGCCAGCCTTTGTATCCAGGGGGCTACAGTGCAAGGGGACAGAAGTTATGCCAGAGATGTACAAAGCCCAGGTTAAACCAGACAGGAGGCGTGTGCATGTTGTAACATAGAGTGGAAATTTGAAGGACAACTTGATTAAAGTTTCTCAAGGGAAACTGACAGAGTGGCAGAAACTACTTGAGACTGGGACCAGGGACTGGGACTAACAATTAGAGCAAATTAAGCCTTCCAGCAGTCAAATTAGGAAACACCTCTCCACACAGAGGGGAATAAAGATTTGGAATGCACTGAAAATAACAATTAATGCTGAGCCAATTGTTAACTTTAAGTCAGAGACTGATGGATCTTGTTAACCAAATGTGTGAAGACACAGAGATAAAGCAGGAATACATGGAGCAGTACGGCACAGGATGATGTACTGGATGCAGAAACTCCAAGGGTGTAAAGTGAGGGCTAGGGGAACTCTATCTCTGCTCTGTCAGGAGGGAGGTGGGGTGAGAACAGAGGTGTGAGAAACAGGAGATATGAAAGTGAGTTCCCTCAACCACAGCGGAGGAAAAGCCATGCTTCCTGAAAAAGGAGGACGTTTCAGATGTCCTGGAATGGAAAGCCTCATCTTGAGAGCTGACGTAGCAGAGGTGGAGAAACTGAGAGAAAGGGATGGCAAACGCGATGATGCTGGAGGAACTCAGCAGGCCAGGCAGCATCCGTGGAGAAAAGCCGGTGGTCAATGTGTCGGGTCAGGACTCTTCTTCCAGACCCTTTTCTAGTTCTGAAGAATGGTCCTGACCCGACACGTTGACCGCCAGCTTTTCTCCACTGATGCTGCCTGGCCTGCTGAGTTCCTCCAGCATCATCGTATTTTTCATCTAGATTCCAGCATCTGCAGTCCTTTGTTTCTCCAGAAAGGGATGGCATCGTAGACAGGGTGGGAAGAGGGGTGGTGTCGGTAGCTGTGGGAGTCAAGTGGGTTTATAGTAAATATCAGTGGATAGCTTGTCTCCCGAGATGGAGACAGATGTAGAAAAGGGAGAGAAGTGTCAGAAATGGTCCATGTGAATCTGAGAACAGGGTGAAGCAGAGATGTGTTAGGTCTCAGATTGGCCATTATCCCACTGAATGGTAGAACAGGTCCAAGGGCTGAATGGCCTCCTTTTCTTCTACAGTATGCTCAATTATTTCTGATGGATCTTTAGACCGTTTTAAAATTATATTCAGTGGATGGGGTGAAGGGGATAATCCATTAACAAGATCCCTGTCAGCTACATTTAAATCCTCTCCAGTGATGGGGTGAAAAACTTTCCTTTGGAAATGTACTATTTATGTTTAGATATGATTTCACATCATGTAAGTCAGTGATAATAAACCTGATTTGGATTCTGAGGCCAGAGTACAAGACCTTTTACCAACCTGTCCCCTACTGCACCCTCCCCTGCATTATACGACTAAGATTCCACTGTTGTTGTGTCATTTGCACTTGGTTCAATGCCTGTTAACTGTGCAAGGAAACAAGACAAGTGAAGGGTGAGGAGAGAGTTTGTTTGGGCCCAAGTTCTCTCAAGTGCCAGAAAATGCTGGGAATACTCAGCAGGTCAGGCTGCACCTGTGGAGAAGGAGACAGAATTATCATCATTTCAGGTGGATGACCTTCCATCTCTAACTGGAGATAAAACAAGTCTTTAGATTCAGGAGAAAGCAGAGAAGAGAGAGTGGTCAAGTTTAGCTAGAAATGGGATGGGTCCCCAGATGTTCACACTGAACCCTATGGCTAGCAACGTCTTTAGATATTAAATCATCAGCATTGACTCTGACAGATCTACTGACCCCTCAGCCATTCTTACTTTACCCAAACAACTTGACCTCGGTGTCAATCAAATGCCATACCTCGAGTCTTCTTCTTTTTCTGTGGCCTGTTGGGTAAAGCATAATGGCGGTTAAGGCAAATCTGCATCGTGACAACTGTGCACACACAATGATTCCTATCAATCTGTAACCATCAAGAACAAGCGTAAAGTAGGGAGCCAAAAGTCTGGTGACCATCTGTTGATAACCTGATTGGTTCAATGGCCTGTTGAGGAGCAGTGGATGCCATTGCCAGTCTGAGGTACTTATGGTGCAGGAGGAAGCTCTTCAGCTCTTCACACCCATGGAAACTCTTTCAAGAGCTTTCTGGTTGGTTCCTGCCCTCTCTACCACCACCCTTCCTCTACACCCCTTCAGTTCTTATCCATTTATGTTTCCAATCCCCTCTCCAACCAACTTCCACTGCCCTTCCAGACAGCACGCTGCAGATCACCACAACCCTTCCCTGTGGATTAATTTCTCCCTGCTGGTTCTTTTACCAATTCTCTACAATATGTTGCCTCTGGTCCTGGACACATCAGCCAGCATCTCTCCCATGGTTCCCCCAGCCCTGCCTCAGCCCCCTGAACCCGTACAACATCATCATTGTTTCCACCACCCTACCCCCACTGCCCCTAGTCACAATCACCCCAACATTTACCACCATTCCAAGCCCCTCTCCCTTTTACCCACCTTTGCTCTTTCAAATGAAACTGCATTTACATTAACAAGAAAAAAATTCTGCAGATGCTTGAAATCTGAATAAAAACAGAAAATGCTGGAAACACTCAGCAGGTCAGGCAGCATCTATGAAGAAAGAGAGTTAACCTTTCAGATTGATGTTTCATGTACCTGAAATGTTAACTCATTTTCTCTTTCCTAAATAACTGCATTTGCATAGTGCCGTTTACAACCACTGAAGTATTTCTGCCGTGCTGTAATGTAGGAAAAACAACCAATTTTATGCAGTAAAGTCCATGTTTACAGCAATAATGACCAGATAACTTGATTTTAGCAATATTAATTGAGGGTTAACTATTCTAGGGGTTTCTGCAATAACCTCCACAACTCTTAGAATGATAGAGAGGGGGGAAACAGGCCATTCGGCCCATCAAGTCCACACCCATTTATACCAATCTTACACTAATCCCACATTCTCATCAACTCCCCCCAGATTCTACTTCCCACCCATGCTAGGGGCAATTTACAGTGGTCAATGAACCTACCAACCTGCACGTCTTTTGGATGTGGGAGGAAACCAGAGCACCTGGGGGAAACCCACGTGGTCACAGGGAGAAGGTGTAAACTCCACACTGACAGTGCCGGAGGACAGGATTGAACCCAGGTCACTGGAGCTGTGAGGCAGCAGCTCTACCAGCTGTGCCACTGTGCTGCCCAAATTGGTTTGGGTGGATTGGTTGTGGAATAATCATTGGTCAGGACATCAGACAGACTGTAGCCCTGTTCCATTCCATTCCATTCCATAACACTAGGGATCTTTTCATTCCCTCCGAGAGAACAGACTGGAGCTTAGTTCAGTTCCACCTCTCATATGGGCACCTCCTTCACCCCCTCGACACCACAGAACCATTGGACAGAGTCTCTGGAGTGGGACTCAAGCCCACCACCCTTGACCCATTACCCTGCCTGGCCAGACAGCCAAACCCCCAGACCTACAGCACACGGGAAGGGAATACCTACGGTTCGACCGGAGGCCAGGGCTCTTGCTCCTGGGAGAAGTCGGGAATGCTCCCCGTCTCTCCCTCGCTCTCTCCCATTTTGCTGGAGCCACTCTTCCTGCTCTTCTTGCTCTGGGTCCTCTCGCTGCAGTCCTCGGGCTTCTCACTCTTCTTGCTTTTGTCGCTCTTGCTTTTCTTGCTCTTGTCACTCCTCTTGCTGCTCGCGTGGCTGGCCTCGTAGTACTCCCTCATGCCCTGGTGCACAGGGGGCGGCAGAAGGGAAAAATTACCGTGAGGTAGGAGCAGGAGTCAGTTCTGGTCGCCCCATTACAGGGAGGGTGTGGAGGCTCTGGAGAGGGTGCAGAAGAGGTTCTCTGCCTGGATTGGAGGTTATGAGCTATAAGGAGAGGTTGGACAAACTTGGGTTGTTTCTCTGGAGCAGCAGAGGCTGAGGGGAGACCTGATAGAAGTTTCTAAGATTATGAGAGGCATAGATAGAGTAGAGAGCCGGTATCTTTTTCCCCCCAGGGTCGAAATGACTAATACTAGAGGGCATGCATGCAAGGTGAGATGGGGGAAGGTTTAAGGGAGATGTGCAGGGAAAGTTTTTTTCTTTACGCACAGAGAGTGCTAGGTGCCTGGAATATGCTGCCAGGAGTGGTGGTGGAGGCAGATTTGATAGAGGTGCTTAAGAATGTGCCGAGAATGGAGGAAGATGGACATTGTGTAGGCAGAAGGGATTAGTTTAACTAGGTGCCATTAAAGTCAAAGATGAGTTTATTATCACATGCACAAGTCCATGTGCGCACAGGTGCAATGAAAAACTTACCTGCAGCAGCATCGCAGGCACAGAGCATCAGATAAGCAGCATTCACAAAAAAACCATAAATTAAACATAAATTGTACACCATTTTTACAAGAACACAATTAGAACATAATTAGCTTAATTAGTTCAGCACAACATTCCTGTGCTGTTCTGTGAGTGGGCCAGTGAACCCCTACATTAAGATCGTGGCTGATCCAATCAGGGCCTCCTCCCAGTTCCCTATAGCCCTGGACACTTCTGTCCAGAAATCTGTCTCTCAGCTTTGAAAATCCCAACATCTTTCTTCTGCTCCCTCACTCAAATCTTGGCAAAAACTAAAAAAAAATGCTGGAAAGAGTCAGCTGGTCAGTCAGCATCTGTTGAGAGAGAAATAGAGTCAGTGTTTCAGGTCAATGAACCCTTCCACTACGAGAGAATTCATTAGGTCCACTCAACTCTTTCCCTCTGCTCTTTCATTATCTCTACCCAGTCCCCTACCCTACTCCAATCCCGTCAACCCCACACACAACTCCTTGTGGCCCTTGCACTTTGTCTCCCTGCACTGCACTTTGTTACTCTGACACTATATTCTGCATTTTGTTTTCGTTCTGTACAACCTCGATGTACTTACATCTGGAATGATCTGTCTGGATGGCTCGCAAACAAAAGCTTTTCTCTGTATCTCGGTACATGTGACAATAATAAACCAATTACCAATTCCCAACTGCTTGCACTACCCTCTAGTTTGTACTGCTCCAACCCCTCACCCCTCCCCTCTGCCCCCTCCACTTTTCCCACTCTCACTCCACCCCAATAAATTGTCCCAATTTTTCAAAAGGCAATGATCCAAACAAGAAATAAACTTGGGTGTGAAGAATGGTTCAGAGTAGGTTCTCAGGGAGAGACCTCAGGAATTGGTAATTGGTTTATTATTGTCACATGTACCGTGGCACAGTGAAAAACAGATCCATACAGATCATTTCATCACATCAGTGTATCGAGGTAGTACAAAGCGAAAAGCAATAACAGAATGCAGAATATCGTATTGCAGTTACAGAGAAAGTGCAGTGCAGACAGACAATAAGGTGCAAGGCCATGACGAGGTCAAGAGTCCATCTTTATCATACAAGAGGTGCATTCAAGAGTCTGATAACATTGGGGTAGAAGTTGTCCTTGAATCTGATGGTACGTGTTTTCAAGCTTTTCTATCTTCAGCCTGATTGTGGGGTGGGGGGGGGGGTGGGGGGGGGGGGGGGGGAGGGAAGAAGAGAGAATGTCCAGGGTGGGAGGGGTCTTTGATTATGTTGGCTGCTTTCCAAAGGCAGTGGGGAGTGTAGACAGAGCCCATGGAGTTATGTGGAGAGATTTAAGAAATTGGCATTCTCCTTAGTTTGGAGAAAGCACTGTTTTAAAAACATTTATCCCACGTGACCTTCGTAATTTTTTGACCTTCTATAAGTTTTGCTAAAAACATCATCATATTGAGTCAAGTGGGAGCTCTGTACAAATTGTCTGCCAAGTTTCCTACATTATACGGATACTGGGTCGATTTGGGAGTCAAAATAATGAGGGGTTTTGATGGATTAAATAAAACCATGTATTCAATTTGTGCCTTTCACTCTCTCTCAGGCATTTGGCCAACAAGCATCTTTGGAACCTTGTTCACAGTTAATAGTTAGGAAACAGGGCAGCCAGATTATGCACAGCAAGCTCCCACCAGCACCAATATGATAGTGATCAGATGACATCTTTTTTGCTGAGGGATTGGTTCAGGGGTAAATATTGGTCAGGATGCAAGGGAGACTGTACCCCTGCTCAGTTCTAAAACAATATTGTGGTAACCTCAAAGTCCTTCTGAGAGAGTTGAAAGGACCTTGGTTTAACATCTCATATGAAAAACTCTAATGGTACAGTGGTCTTTCAGTGCTGGGTTGGGACAAAGGGTGGAGTCGAGGAGGGGTTTGATCTTGGTGATAGGGGAGGGAGCAGTTGTTGGATTGAGCTGAGCTGTTTTGAGTAGGGTTGGTTAGAATGAAGTTGTCGTGCTCCAATAGAGAAGAGAACAGAAGTAAGGTGGAATTGAGTAGGGGAGGGGAGGTGGGCCTAATGAATCCCTCCTGGAGGAGGAGATACTGTACCTTGCAAAGAGTTGGGTGAGGGAGCAAGGGGAGAAGGTCAAGAAGATGATTCAGCTTAATGGACAGTAATGTCTCTGGGCCTGTACTCGATGGAGTTCAGAAGGATGATGGGGGAATCTCATTGAAACCTACCAGATATTGGCCTGGACGGAGTGGACATGCAGAGGATGTTTCCATCAGTGGGAGAGTCTGGGTTCTGAGGGCACGGCCTCAGGATAAAGGGACGTCCCTTTAGAACTGAGATGAGGAGGAATTTCTTCAGCCAGAGGGTGGTGAATCTGTAGAATTCATTGCCACGGAGGGCTGTGGAGGCCAAGTCATTGGGTGTATTTAAGGCAGAGGTTGATAGGTTTGTGATTGGTGAGGGGGTTAAGGGTTACGGGGAGAAGGTGGGAGAATGAGGTTGAGAAAAGAAATAGAAAAATCAGCCACGATTAAATGGCAGAGCAGACTCGATGGGCTGAACGGGCTAATTCTGCTCCTATATCTTACAGTCATGTTGTAATGGCCTGGCTTTAAAAGAAGCTCCTCCCATTTCCCTCTATAACAGACCGAGCCAACGGGCAGGACCTACCGGTGACATTGCTGGGGGTTCCAGTTGCCACTCCGAGAGTTCAGTGGCTGAGGTCTCCACACTGGCCTGTTCCAGGATGCACTCTATCTCAGGTGTCACAGCTTCGTAACCATACACTTCCTCAGGGTTGGTGTGGAGGAGGGTGACCAGCTTCATCCAGCGCTCAAACACCTCGTTCTCGCACTCTGGGTGAACGTAGAGCTGGAGGTAGAAGGCCCGGCCATTGGCGAGCTTCAGTCGCAACCGGCGGTTGTAGACATCGTGGATGGAAATGTTTACGAAGCTCAAGGGGAAGAGCCTGTTGGGGAAACGGAGAATGAACAGACAGGGTCAGCAATTCTTCCCACATCAGAAGTGGGTACCAGAAAATCAATGGTCACCAGGGCTCACTACAGCACGGATGGCCTTAAGTTCAACACTGTGACCAGCACAATCCACGTGGAAGACAGGGGGAGGAAAGGAAGGAGAATCCGAAAAGGTTGAGGGAAGGGAAGAGAGAAAAAGAGACAGTGTGAGAAGAGGAAAATTCAGCTGGAAAGAAAGATCAGTGGGGGGGGGGTGGGGGGAGAGAGAGAGAGAGAGTGAGAGAGAGGGACAAAGTTAGAAGGAATGAGAAAGCAAGCAAGTGAAGGGGGGGGGGGGAAGAGGGAGGGAGAGAAATTAGGGGTGAGAAAGAAAACAAGAGAGAAGGCCTTACTTTTGTAATGAGTATTTAATGGGAACCCCAAACACTAAAAGCCAATGAAATATTGTTTTGTAGGGAACAGGAGCCGACAGAGCAAGATCCCACAGATGGCATTAAGGTACTGGTCAGATAATCTGTTTCACTGATGTTGGACAGGGGAATAATCATCGGCCAGGAGAATAGAAGGAGTTGTGCTGCTCATCTTGAAGCTGTGCTGCCAGATGTTTAGTACCTGGCTGAGGGGGCAGGTGAGACAACACCGCTGACAATGCTGCTGTCTCTCAGCCGTGCACTGGGAATTGGGTCTGGATTTTCTGCTCAGACTGGATGATGGAGCTGTCAGCTTAGAATAAAATCCAATCTGGTTCACTGAAATCCTCTCGTAAAAGAAAACTGAGTCGTTACCTGGATGGGGCCTATGCATGTCTTGTGAACCCTAGCAATATCTGATCCACTCTGAAGAGATTCAGCATATTACCCAGTTGTTCCTGGCATAGAACAGTACAACACAGGAATAGGCCCTTCAGCCCACCATGTTGTGCTGAACTAATTAAACTAATGATGCCCAATCCCATCTGCTACACAATGTCCATATTCCTGCCTTCTCTGCACAGCCACATGCCTATCCAAGAGTCTCTTAAATGCCTCTATAGTATCTGCCTCCACCACCACCCCTGGCAGCACATCCAGGCACCCACCACTCCGTGTAAAACACAGATCTCCTTTGGACTTGCCCCCATCACCTTCTATTCATGCCCTCTAGTGTTAGACATTTCTTCCCTAAGAAAAACCTCAGGAAAAGAGTAATAAGTCCTCTCTTGTCAGTTAGATCATGAGAATACACTTAAAATAATAAGGGTCTGAAAGTAGGGCTAAGGTACTGCAGTACACCTGTGAAATATTGTTGGGAATTTCATATCCAGACGTCAATGGGTCACAGTGGCCCTGCCTCCTATGGAACAACAACAACTATTTACATAGCACCTACAAGAAAGCCTCCCCGAGGATTATGGAACAAAAATTGATGCCAAGCTAAAGATAAAGATATTGGGATATTCTGGCAAAAATCTTGCTCAAAGAGGGAGGTTTTAAGGAGAGAGACAGAGGGTTAGGGGGTGTTCTGAGAGACCAATGTCTCAGACACTGTTGTTAATATTATTAGTTAATATCTCAAACCAACAACTTTCCTCTATTGAATGGGAGAAGAAGGCTACAGGGTTAGGACAATATTTCTTGTGTCTTCTTTCCACAGAGACAGACAGACTATGAGGAACTTTCCACCTTAAATGTTATTACAGCAGCACAATTAGTCGTATAAGATCCTCAACATAATACAAGCTTTCAACCTGCAATTATTGTTCACAACCAATGTCAGGGCTTAAATATCTAATGGCTTGGGTCAAGAATGCTGGAGTGACAGAAGTTGGGGGGGGGGCAGGTACAAAAGAGGGCTGAGCAGTGGGAAGTTCTCAGAGTTGTTTGAGGCCGCAGGCAGTTGGACAAGGAAGGAGGAGGGCACAGAGGGAACACAACAGCAAGAACTGAGAGCTCTGATAAACCGATGCGACAGGATGACAGGATCTGGAGTACAGGATGGACTGAAGCTGCCGTTTATTAACCTCCGCATTCTGAATAGGCACATATGGCGAATGTGAGCAATAATCCCCCTCCACTCAGCTTGTAACATCCCTCACCCTCCCTTCTCGCTTTAGTGTGTTTTCCCGTTCGACATTTGATGCAAGTCCTGTAGTAGTTCGTTACTGCCACCAAATGGTTGATTTGCACAGTGCCATCAGGAACAGATCAACTCTCAAATCTTAGAGTCAAGGAGTCATGCAGCACGGAAACAGGCCCTTCAGCCCAACTCAACCATGCTGTCCAAGATGCCCATCTAAGCTAGTCCCATTTGCCCACATTTGGCCCATATGCCTCTAAACCTTTCCTATCCATGTACCTGTCCAAAGGTCTTTTAAATGTTGCTATTGTACCTTCCTCAACCCCTTCCTCTGGCAACTCGTTCCACCACCCTCTGTGTAAAAAAAAAGTTGCCCAAATTCCTATTAAACCTTTCCCCTCTCACCTTAGAACTCTTTCCCCTCACCTTAGAACTATCTTCTCTAGTTTTTGATTCCCCAACGTTAGGAAAAAGACTGTTCTATGCCCCTCAGGATTTTATACACCTCAGTAAGATCACCCCTCAGTCTTCTATGTTACAAGGAATAAAGTCCCAGCCTGCCTGACCTCCTTCCATAACTCAGTCCCTCGAGTCCTGGCAACATCCTCGCAAATCTTTTCTGCATCCTTCCTGTAGCAGGGTGACCAAAACTTAACACAAAACTCCAAGTGTGGCTTCACCAACATCTTGTACAACTGCAACATAATGTCCCAACTTTTATACTCAGTGCCCTGACTGATGAAGGCCAGTGTGCCAAACGCCTTCTTTACCACCCTGTCTACCTGTGACACCACTTTCAGGGAAATCTTCAGGATGTCCCACTGGCCCCATAATCACTGCCAGTTTATGCCAACTCCGCCATTCTGTGTCCAATCATTCCTATTTTCCAATGATATCACCAAATCTATGTGCCCCAGTTTACCTCACCTTTTGCCCCAATCTGTGTTAGCCTGGCCACTGATGGTCTCTGAGGATCCTCAGAAGATGGCCTCTCTCTTACCTGGTGAGTTCCATGGGGCATCTATCAGTGGAGACTTGGCAGTTGCATTCCATCTCCCTCAAGTCGTTGATAGGCCGGGCAAGTAGCATGACATTCGGGAGGGAAAAGTTTGGGCTTGTGGACGTCACTCCCACAGTCACCACGGTAACCTGGTTATGAATGTTCAGGACCTCCCCCTTCTTCGTCACCTGTGAGAGATGGAGACCAGCAAATCCTGGCGTTCAAAACTGGAAACCATGCACTTTTTGAACAAGAAGTGTGGTCGTTGCTGTAGTGTAGGAAATGCAGCAGTCACTGTGCACAGGAAGCTCCCACAAACAGCAATGTGATCATGCCAGATAACTTGCTTTAGTGGAGACAAGAGACAGTTGCTGGATTTGGGAGCAACACACACAGAATGCTGGAGGAACTCAGTGGGTCTGTGGAGGGAAATGGACAGTCGATATTTCAGGTCAAGACTGTTCATCTGGACTGACTTGGTTTGGTGATGTTCATTGAAGATTAAATGCAGGGGTGGAATCCAGGGGGAGTTCACGTGCTCTCCTTTGAAATATAACACTGGGGTGCTTTACAAGCAGGGACACGGGCTCTGCTCAATGTCTCATTTGAAAGACGGCACTTCCAACAGGGCAGCGCTCCCTCTGTACTACATCGGAGAGTTTATCTAAACTGAGAGGTTATACTTACTACAGTTTGGGTCACACTTGACCTTAGAGAAGTCCACAGGACAGGAAGGGGGAAGAAGGAAAAGGAGAGAAAAGGAAGTGAAATAAGAGGAAGAGGAAGAAAGAGGCAGAAATCACTTTCTTATAGCACCCCCCATGATCTTAGAGATACCGTACCTCATGGCCAATAAAGAATGTCTGGCAGATTACAGAGAGTGTCAAATGTTTAGTGAGGACAAAGGTCTGATAGGCAGAGTATTCGTGGTGAGGTCAGGAAATGGAGAGATTTAAAGAAATCAGTGACTATTGGACGAATAAACATAATTGCGAAGTTTCCTGAAGTGTTTGCTTCCAACTGGAATAGAAAAGGGTAAAAGTTCTGTTGGTGTTATACAAGCTCTGATTAGATTGTTTCCAGAGTATCCGTGTTAAATTCTGGGCAACTATCCTCAGGAAGCAGAGATTGCCCTCAGGGTGCATGTTTGTAGCAGGGGTTTACTGCAAATGACACCAGAACTGAAAGGGTTAAACCGAGGACAGGATGGTTAGTTTATTATTCATGTCAGTAAGTAAGTTTAAGAACACATTTACTGAGGTACTTAAGACAAAGAGAGGAGTTGATTAGTTAAATAATTAGTAATTCTTTCCTCAGTGGTGGAGTCTAGACCAAAGGGTTAAAATTATAAGGACCATTCTTCTTCACGCAAAGGATTAAAGAACTTTGGGACTCGCCCGCCCCTGAAAGGTTATTGACCCTGAGGGTCAATGGAGAAGTGATAGACATTTGTTGGATGAGGGTATCAAGGTTGGGAGGACTGAGGTAGGGAGACAGAGTCACTGCAGTGGTCAGCCACCTTCTGAATGGATGGTGCGAAAGGGCCAAAGATCTGAATGGTCTGCTCTTATTCCAAGTTCATGCATCAGACCAATCTTACCAAGGGCGCAGTACTGGAGAAAGTGCAAGCAAAAAGGCCACAAGGAGCATGTTGACATTAATCAGAGAAGAATCCACAGGATGGATGTCATTGGCAGGGTTACTTATTGTCCACACAAGGTGCTGGAGGAACTCAGTGGGTCAGGCAGCATCCATGGAGGGAACCTTTGCAGGTTGTGAAACTGCTAAAAGAGTTGTGTAAGCAAAGAGTTAATAAAGTTCAACCCAGGTAAATGTGGAGTGATGCACTTCAGGAGATTGAATTGGAAGGCAGAATACAAGGTTAATGGCAGGACTTTTAGCAGTGTGGAGGAACAGAGGGATCTTGGGGTCCATGTCCATAGATCCCTCAAGGTTGCCGCGCAGGTCGATAGGGTTGTTAAGAAGGCATATGGTGTGTTGGCCTTCATTAGTCGAGGTACTGAGTTCAAGAGCCGCGAGGTGATGTTGCAGCTCTATAGAACTCTGGTTAGACCACACTTGGAGTACTGTGTTCAGTTCTGGTCACCTAATTATAGGAAGGATGTGGAAGCTTTGGAGAGGGTGCAGAGGAGATTTACCAGGATGTTGCCTGGATTGGAGAGCATGTCTTATGAGGATAGGTTGAGTGGACTAGGGTTTTTCCTCTTTGGAGCAAAGGAGGATGAGAGGTGACTTGATAGAGGTGTACAAGATGATAAGAGCCATAGATCAAGTGGACAGTCAGAGACCTTTTCCCAGGGTGACAATAGCTAATACGAGGGGACACAAATTTAAGGTGATTGGAGGAAGGTATAAGGGGGATGTCAGGGGTAAGTTTTTTTTTAAAAAACACAGAGGGTTGTGGGTGCGTGGAACACACTGCTGGCAGAAGTTGTGGGGGCAGATACATTAGGGACATTTAAGAGACTCTTAGATAGACACATGAATGATAGAAAAATAGGGGGCTATGGGGGAAGGGAGGGGAGAGGAGGGTTAGATAGATCTTAGAGCAGGATAAAATGTCTGCACAACGTTGTTGGCCAAAGGGCCTGTACTGTGCTGTAACGTTCTATGTTCTATAAAGTTTGTTCTGGTACTACACAGTGAATCTTTGAGTTGTTTGAACTAATCACAATCAATAAAGAAATACAGTTAATGAACAAAGTCATTGTCTGGTGTGGTCTGTTGTGTACTGTATTTAATTTGATTTAATTGGCAATAAATGATGGCTCAGGTCACAAACATAGACGTATGCGAGAGGAAGCTGGCTAATTCTGAGGTTTATGTGTGTGTTTGGGCTGAGTGGCCTATTTCTACCCAACCACTTCAGTGTGGTTTCCAACAGTGGCTTCAACATCTGTCAGGTTCTTTGAGCAAAAGAGGTGAAGGATGCCACAGTGGCCGCTAATTGATTTCTTGTTACCTGCACGAAATCGCTCTCGAAGATGGGGGCGTACTTGAAGGGGTCGTATTCGCCATAGAAGAGGTGCTGCTGAAGGGACCCAGGAGTTGGGGATTCAGAGCAAATCTTCTGCTTGGCAAGAGGACTGCAGAGTTTCATTGCTTCTGAATCCGGGGAGACCATTCTGATTCCTGGCCCGACAGAGACACAAGAATGAAAAGGCTTGAATGTTTCCCTCCAAAAGTCAACAGGAAATAAAATAATAACAGGTGCTGGAAATACTCAGCAGGTCAGGCAGCAACTGTGGAGAGAGAGACAGAGACAATGTCTCAGGTCTCTGGCCTCAGGTCAAGAACCAAACCATTAACTTTGTGTTTCTCTCTTTTGTGACTATGGAACGAGCTTCCAGAAGAAGTGGGTGAGGCAGGCACAATAACAAATATTTAAAAGACATTTGGTCAAGTACATGGATAGGAAAGGTTTAGAGGGATATGGGCCAAATGGGACTAGCTTAGATGGTCAGTATGGACCAGCTGGGCCCAAGGGCCTATTTCTATACTCTATGGCCCTACTTACCAAAGCTGCCTGACCTGTAGTTAAATGTTAACGTTGATTTCCAACATCTTTTACTTGTGCCTTAGTGTGTCCTTCTGACAGAGTCTCCTGCCTGTCACTTCTGCTCCTGTGGGTCGAACTCACAAGTGACATTCTTCAATCAATTACAGTCATTTGCCTCCTCGATCTCAGTGGTATCTTCTCCTGGGGAGGGGTTAAAGTGAGGGCAGAGCAGCCCCCTACCTTACATCCATTTCAAACTGGTGTGCCACCGTAGCCAGAGTTACACAACATGGAAGCAGGCCCTTTGGCCCAACACGTCCATGCCAACCAAGACGACCATCCGAGCTCGTCCCATTTGCCTGCATTTGGCCCACATCCCTCTAAACCTTTCCTATCCGTGTACTTGTCTAAAGGCCTTTTGAACATTGAAACTGTACCCACCTCTACCACTTCCTCTGGCAGCTCGTTCCACACACCCATCTCCCTCTGTGTGGAAAAATTACCCCTCAGGTCCCTTTTAAATCATTCCCCTCTCACCTTTATGCCCTTTAGTTTTAGACTTCACAACCTTGAGAAAAAGACTTTTACTATCTAATCTAATACCCTCATGATTTTATATACCTCTATATGGTTGCCCCTCAACCTCCTACGCTCCAGGGAAAAAGTCCAGCCTAATGAGCCTTTCTTTATAACTCAAGCCCTCCTGTCCCAATAACATCCTCGTGAACCTTTCCTGCACCCTTTCCAACTGAATGACATCCTTCCTATAGCTGGGCAACCAGAACGGCACACAATATTCTAACTGTGGACTAAGAGGGAAGGCGGGGTCTCCACCGCTCGCTGCTCTGCTTTCCCGTCCTATATAATCGGGCTTCCCCTTTTCCTATCTTCAGTCCTGAAGAAGGGTCCTGACCCGAAACGTTGACCGCCTGCTTTTCCCCACAGATGCTGCCTGGCCCTGCTGAGTTCCTCCGGCATCATTGTGTTTTTCTTCTGGCCTCCAGCAATTTGTTTTAGAACAGTACAGCACAGGAACAGGCCCTTCAGCCCACAGTGTCTGTGCTGACGATGCCAAATTAAACTAATCCCTTCTGCCTGCCCATGATCCACATCCCTGTATGTTCAGGTGCCTGTCTAAAAGCCTCTTAAACACCACTATCATATCTGCCTCCACCCCCACCCCTGGCAGCCCATTCCAGGCACCCACCACTCTCTTAAAAAAAACTTGCCCAGCACATGTCCTTTAAACTTTCCCCCTCTAGTATTTGACATTCCTACCCTGGGGAAAAGATTCTGACTGTCCACCCTATCTCGGCCTCTCAATTTTATAAACTTCTATCAGGTCTCCCCTCAGCCTCTGATGGTCCAGATTCCAGCATCTGCAGTCTCATGTTCCATAGGCTTCAGAGATGCTGTGAATGGCACTATATAAATGTAGGTTTCTCACTCTGATCATTGTTGTTTGAATCCTGCATTAATCCTTGTCAGCTCATTTAATTGGCAAAGGATTGGCAATTATAGAATCATCAAAATTTTCAGCAGAGAGGATAAACAAAACTCCCCCTCCCATCATCATCTCTCTGACTGGAATCCAGAGGGGGTTACAGGTCGATGCTGCACCCCAGGATTGAAATGGAGACATTAAAACTCTCAAGTTGGTTGAAGAACCTGGTTTAAAATTTGTAGTCTTCAAGGGACCACCAACCATTCAAGTTTATTGTTGTCATAGACAGGGTATAAATGCCCTTAAAGTTGGCTTTTTCTGCACCAGCTCCACAGCACAAAAGTTAACATAAAATTACCATTGAGGGGTGACCTGACAGAGGTATATAGACAGAGTGAAAGCACATAGTGTTTTTCCCAGGGAGGGGGTTGCTAAAAACCAAGAGGGCATAGGATGAAGATCAGAGGCGAGAGATTTAAAAGGGACATCAGGGGCAGCTTCTTCACACAAAGCGGTGCGTATTTGGGACGAGCTGCCAGAAATAATGGTTGAGGTGGGCACATTAGCAACGTTTAAAAGCCATCTGGCTAAGTCCATGGATAGGAGAGGGTTAGAGGGCTATGGGCCAAACGCGGGCAGATGGGACTTAGCTCACTGGGCAACACAAACGGCATGGACAAGTTGGGCCGAAGGGCCTGTTTCCCTGCTGTATGGCTCCATAAACTTAATGCTACATAACTTACACAATACAAAATAAACCTCAAACCCATATATTAACGCATCACCTCACACCAATCAATGCCGGACATGAGTGACATCCACGGGGAAGTCCGAGAGCCCACGTACAAGAAGCACAGGTCAGCTCCCTCGGATCCCTGGCCAGGTACTTACGCGCTTAGAGGAACCGCCCGGACTGGCACACGCAGCGTTGGGTAGCAGCCACTAGCAGCTCTGTAGCGGACCATCAACAGCGGCCCGGCGGCGCTGGGGGGGGGGGGGGGGGGGGGGGGGGACGGGACCAGGAAGAATCGCCGATTATTGTTAAACTCCCCCAAGTTCAAAGTCAGCGGGGAATCCCCGACCCGCACAGTGACGTAATTCCAAAAGCCTTGCCGTCATCGGGTTGTGACGTCACTCGGGCGCCCCTTTCCCTCTGGAACATTAAACAAGTTGAAGGCAAGAACTTTTATCTCCTCCCGAAGGGTGCAACTCCCTGCAAAACTCTTTCCCCCTCCTTAAAGCAGGAGCACAGCTCAGACCCCTCCCATCATTTCAGCGCCGGTCCCTGTGTCATTATTATGTAATTTTACTAATTATTAATATACGTGTGTTAAAAATATAACTTTCTCTCCAGCTCCCTCTTGCACTTACCTGCTTCGTCTCATTAATCTGCCACGGGTCTATGTGTCTGCATGTGTGCTCAATGAACAACTATGCCTTTTAAAAACAGTTTCCTAGTTTTTCAAAATCTGGTGCAGAATGGTTCAACAAATCACTGCTGCATAGTTAATGATATGCTCATTGGGAAGTGATGATGTCACCAGGGGTAGTCACAAAGTAATGTTATATCTGGGGGTTTTGCTGAACTTTTTTTTCTGTGAATCCCCCTGCAGTGGTCGTTTAAGCCTCCTCACAGGCACTGGAGTATTGGAGACACAAGAGATTGCAGATGTTGGAATCTGGAGCAACACGCGGTCTGCTGGAGGAACTCAGCGGGTCGAGCAGCTTCTGTGGGGGGAGAGGAATTGTTGACGTTTCGGGTAAAATTCCAGCATCTGCAGTCTCTTGTGTCTCCACTTTACTCCTCCACTGCAAAGTCTCTTCAAGGCAGGCCAACCTTGAAGAAGTTTTATCTTCAGTCCCGATGCAGGGTTTTGACCTAAAACGTCGACAATTCCTCCCCCCCCCCCCCCGCCCCATAGATGCTGTTCGAACCGCTGAGTTCCTCCACTGCAGGGACAAGGACTCTATGGAGACTGTGGGGTGGTTTCCCTGAGCAAACTGTCCAAATTATCTGGCAGAACTCACAAACAAGCACCAAGACCTCACTTGGCTGGTGGTGAGAGGGATCTCACAGTCAGACCGTTCCTGTACAGACAATATATCATCCAACACACGCTGCCCTCAGGAGGGCTGTGGTGGGGAGGAGATGGTCACCCACCTCTTTGCAGACTGTGGATTTCTAAGAGGGTCTGGAGAAGGACGCAAGGGTCCTTGTCTCAGTTCATTCCCAGCAGTTGCAAAACAGAGGACTCACTGATCTACGGGCTGTTCCCGGGGACACATACCGAGACAGGCATCAAGTGCTGCTGGATGGTCATCAACTCCTTTGGTCTGCCCGAAACTTGTTGGTTTCCCAGCACCACGACATGTCCCTGAGGGAACGTTGCCGATTGGCACAGTCCAGGCTGCTGGAGTCCATGCTGAGGGACGCACTGAAGCTCGGTGCAGCCAATGCTAAGGCTCTGTGGGGAAGGACCGCAGTATGGGCTCCTTCCGCTACTGCACACAGAGGGGCTGAGTCAGGTGGGGAAGCCCTCAAACATTGAAATGGTGCTATGGTTTTAAAAAAATAAGTTAACACTACTGAATGTATTGACCATGAATGTGAAAGTTTTGCACTGGTTCTTCTTTTGTATATATTTTTTATTATGAATAAAGTTTATTTTCAACATTAAAAAGAAACTAAGTTCCTCCAGCAGATTGTTTGTTGTATTCAACCCATTGTGGCCAGGAGCCCCACTTCCCAACTCTCTGTTTGTATCCCTGGAAGTCACAGCTGTTCCAGTGTTTGTCCAGGTATTTTTCTCAAATATGGTGAAGGTTTCGACTTCTACCACAATTTCAGGCAGAGAGTTCTGACCACCACCACTTATTGAGTGAAATACTTTTTTCTTTCAGCTGTTCTTTAAACTTTCTTCCAATAAGCTTAAATTTGTGCCCACACCACCCTCACCCCAGACTCTCTTGTCACCCCTCCTGTCAGCCAGAAGATATAAAAGCCTGAGAACATTTACCACCAGGCTCAAGGACAGCTTCTATCCCACTGTTATCAGACTCTTAAATGACCTCTCATGTGCTAAAGATGAACCCCGATCTCCCAATCTACCTTGTCATGGCCCTTGCACTTTACTTGTCTGCCTGCACTGCACTTTCTCTGTAACTATAACACTATGTTCTACATTCTGTTTTCTTTTTACTACCTCAAGGTACTTATGTATGGAATGATCTGTCTGGCCAGCACGCAAACAAAAGCTTTTCACTGTATCTTGGTATGTGTGACAATAATAAAACCAATACCAATACCAATATAGACCTCTGCCAAGAGAAATAGGTTGTTACTGGTTACTCCATCTGGGTCTCACATAAGTTTATTCACCTCAATTAAATTTCCACCAGACTCTGTTCCAACAAACACTACCCCAGCCCAGACAGTATCACCGGATCACTGCAATTTTCCATCCTGCTAAATCTCCTCTGCACCCTCTCTAGGCCCCTCAATCTATTCTGTACTCTGGCGACCAGAAGTGTCCACCTTGCTTTAGTTGTGGACAAACTACTGTTTTGTGTTGTTCCTGTATGACTTCCCTACTCTCCGCCAGTGCTGATAAAGGCAAGTATCCCAAATGCCAGCTGAACACTGTGGGCTCTGAGGGGACTGATGAATCCAATGTGGGATGTCAGACTCTTCTACAGATGGGGCAGCACGTGCCTGACGGAGTGGGTATTTTGTGAGATGATCCTCTCCTGCCGTTTATGCTGGGCCCCTACAGGCTTGTCGTAAAAATTCTGTTCACCAACGGCTTCAGGGAAGGAAATCTGCCACACTTATCTGGTCTGGCTTACATGTGACTCCAGACCCACCAGTATGGTTGACTCTTGAAATAGTCCAACTGGACATCACTGACAAGGCCAGAACTTACTGCCCTTTGATCTCTGAAATAGTCCAACAATCCACAAAAGTCAAAGGGCAGTAAGTTCTGCCCTTGCCAGGGATGTCTACATTCAAGGGAATGTGCATTGAAATGTTTTATTGACAGTGGGAGACGGGGAGTTGTGTGTGATTTGAGTGTTCACAGTGTCGAAGGGCACACCAGCACAGTTTTGCAGTAGTTAATGCCACTGCTTTACAACCCCAGTCATCCAGGTTCGATCCCGACCTCCACCGCTATCTGTGTGGAGTTTGCACATTTTCCCTGTGACCACGTGCGTTTCCCCCAGATGCTCCAGTTTCCCCCCACATCCCAAAGACATGCTGGTAGGTTACTGTAAAGTACTCCTTAGTGTAATTAAATGACAAAAGAATCAAAGGGGAGTTGGTGGGCATGTCTCATGGTCATAGAGTAATAGAACACAGAGACAGGCCCTTCGGCCCAACTCCTCCATGCGCTCTAATCCTTTCCTATCTATGTATCTGTTCAAATACTTTTTAAGTGTTGTGATTGTAGCCGCCTTTACCACTTCCTTTTACAGCTCGTTCCATACACCCACCACCCTCTGTGTGAAATCTTCCCCCTCTCACCTTGAACCCATGCCCTCTAGTTTTAGACTCCCCTACCCTGGGGAAAATACTGTGACCATCCACCTTATCTAAGCCCCTCATGATTTTGTAAAGCTCTATAAGGTCACCTTCACTCCAGGGAAAGCAGTCCCTGCCTATCCAGTCTCTCCTTATAACTCATGCCCTCTAGTCCAGGCAGCATCCTTGTGGATCTTCTCTGCACCTTCTCCAGCTTAACCACATCCTTTTCATAGTTTGGCAAACAGAACTGCACGCAGCATTCCAGTTGCTTTCTCGCCAATGCTTTGTGCGCTGTAACATACGTTCCAACTCCTGTACTCAGAGCCCTGACTGATGAATGCAATCGTGCCAAACGCCTTCTTCACTTCCAGTCACCACTTTCAGGGAACTGTGTACCTGTATCCCTAGGAGAGAATGTTTTGGGATACCCACCAGCCAGCCTAGATGAGTCTGACACCACCATCACAGACTTTATCAGCAAGTGGGCAGAGGACTGTGTACCAAAGAGGACAATCCGTGTGTTCCCAAATCAGAAACCATGGATGAGCTGGGAGATCCACACCCTACTGAAGTCCGGGACTATGGCATTCAAATCAGGCGACCCTGACCTATACAAGAAATCGAGATACGACCTTCGTAGAGCTATCAGAGATGCCAGAGACAATACCAGTCCAAAATCGAGTCCCAGACCAGCCGTCAGTTGCAGCAGAGTTTAAATGATATAATGGGATATGAAACAAAGTCAGGCAGCATCATCGGCAATGGCACATTCCTTCCCCATGAGCTTAATGCCGTCTATGCATGTTTTCAACAGAAGGGGAATGGAAAGTCACCACCCACCCTGACAGCCTCCAATGCACCTGAACCCACAGTCACCATAGCAGCCGTCACATCAGTCTTCCAGAGAGTGAACCCGCAGGAAGCATCTGGCCCTAATGGAGTCCCAGGCCGTGTCCTCAGATCCTGCACAGATCAGCTGGCGGGGGTATTTGCAGACATTTTTAACCTCTCCCTACTTCAATCTGAGGTTCCCACCTGCTTTAATAAGACCAGTATCATCCCAGTACCAAAGAAAAACAAGGTAATGTGGCTTTATGGCTACTGCCTGTGGCTCTGACTACCACTCGTGGCATTGAATCCAGTCTCCCAGACAACCTCAACCCACTGCAACTCACCTACCACTGAAACAGGTCCACGGTGGATACCATCTCCCTGGCCCTACACTCATCTCTGGAGTGTCTGGACAATAAAGACACCTACGTTAAACTAGTGTTTATTGACTACAGCTCCACCTTCAATGCTATCATTCCAAGCAAACTCATTTCCAAACTCCCACACCAGGGACACTCATCCCTTTGCAACTGGATCCTTGAGTTCCTGAAAAGTAGCCTCCAGCTTTACTCCTTATACACTCATGACTGTGTGGCCGGATTCTGCTCTAACTCCATCTACAAGTTTGCAGATGACACGACCATAGCAGGTTGAATCTCCAATAACGATGAGTTGGAGAACAGGAGGGAGAAAGAGAGCTCAGTGACATGGTGTCATGACAACAACCTTTCCCTCAAAGTCAGCAAAACAAAAGAGCTGGTCATTAACTTCAGGAGGGGGGGGGGGTGCACACAATTTTGTTTACGTCAACGGTGCTGAGGTTGAGATGATTGAGAGCTTCAAATTCCTAGGAATAAACATCACCAATAGTTGTCCTGGTCCATCCATGTTGACGCCATGGCCAAGAAAGCTCACCAGCACCTCTACTTCCTCAGGAGGCTAAAGAAGTTTGGCATGTTCCCACTGACCCTCACCAACTTTTGTAGATGCACCACAGAAAGCATCCTGTCTGGATGCATCATGGCTTGGTATGGCAACTGCTTTACCCGAGACCGCGAGAAACAGTAGAGAGTTGTGGACACAGTTCAGCACATCATGAAAACCAGCCTCCCTTCCATGGACTCTGTCTACACTTCTCGCTGCCTCGGTAAAGCAGCCAACATAATCAAAGACCCCACCCACCCTGGACATTCTTTCTTCTCCCCCCTCCCATCGGGCAAAAGATACAAAAGCCTGAAAACACGTACCACCAGGATCAAGGACAGCTTCTATCCCGCTGTTATAAGACTATTGAATGGACCTCTTGTATAATAAGATGGACTCTTGACCTTACAATCTACCTCGTTGTGTCCTTGCACCTTAATGTCTACCTGCACTGCACTTTGTCTGTAACTGTAACACTTTATTCTGCATTCTGTTATTGTTCTCCCTACCTCGATGTGGAATCACTACCTCGATGTACTGACGTAAGGAAGTGATCTGTATGGATGCATGCAAAACAGTTTTTCAGTGTACCTCGGTACATGTGACAATACTAAACCAATTTATCAATTTACAAGATGTCAGATCCTTCTGTTGGAAGCTTGCATGAACCTTTAGGTCGAATAGGCTCCTGGGTTGTGTTAAGTCACACTCACTTGTTGGGGTAGAGTTCATGTACAGGTTAATGGCATGCGTCCAAATCACCAACACTACCAGATGGACAATCCTGGAGTCAGATGAAAAATTTTAGAATGAAACTCTTAAATCTTGCTGCAGTTTTCCTCTGTAGTGATCCACAGGAGGAATAGAAATGCCCTTTCAACTTTTGAAAACTTTTTAATTAATTCTCCATTTTCCTGCAATTCCCATCTCCCTCACACAGGCTGTTTGCCCAGGTGGGGTTAAAAACACAAGACCACCTAAAACTTTTGCAGCAATCCTACTCCACCCTTGTGGGTCTGTGAGAACCTTCCTCTCATCACCAGCAGAGTGCAGTGCTGACCAGCACATGGATTTAGGACTTGCCGGATGAGATTATACTGATTCTGATATCAGGCTGGGGTCTAATTGAGGTCTAATGGATTTATGTGTATAATAACAGATATACTGGAGTGAATTATAGGCTGGAATCTAACTGTTTCTAACAGTTTATATGTAGAATAAAGATGCCCTAAGTGAACTACATCTAGATCCTGGTGTGAGTTACATCTGGAATCTAACTGAGCAGTATTGGGGTGTTTGCAAGTGCAATGACAGATACTCTAGTGTGAGTTATATCTGAAAATGAATTGAGGAGTTTTGGTGGTCTGTATCTCACCTTAACCCTCTCACCTTAAATGCCTGCCCTCTAGTATAAGACATTTTGACTCTGGGAAAAAGGTACCGGCTGTCTACTCTATCTATGCCTCTCATAATTTTATAAACTTCTATCAGGTCTCCCCGCTGTTCCAGAGAAAACAACCCAAGTTTGTCCAACCTCTCCTTATAGCTCATGCCCTCTAATCCGGGCAGTATCCTGGTGAACCTCTTCTGCACCCTCTTCAGAGCCTCTACATCCTTCCTGTACTGGGGTGACCAGAATTAAGTGGAATATGCCAGATGCGGCCTAACCAGAGTTTTATAAAGCTGCACCCTATGAACTCAGTGCCTAGACTAATAAAGGCAAGTATGCCATACACCTTCATTACCGCCCTATCGACCTGTGTAGCTGCTTTCATGGTGCTAACCCACATCATGCCTACTGCTCGTTTTCTTGCTGACCTCTTTTGACTCTTATTTTCAAACCCTGTATCTCCACCTCCTACCCCTTCCCTACCCCGGTAACCTCCTCTACCCTTACAACAATCCCAGATCTCTAAGCACATCCGATCCTGGCCTCTTACTCACCCGAGTTTAATTGTCCCGCTATGGTCAGCCCTGCCTTCAGCTGGCAAGTCTCCGAGCTCTGGAATTCTCTCCCAAATTTAAGTTCAAGTGATGAGATCACATTGGAATAAAATGCTAGTCTTGACAATCCATGACAATTGCTACAGAATTACCAAATGGTTGTTAAAAATCTAGTTCTTACACGCGTTCGAAATAAAATCTGTCCCCATTACCTCATAGGTGTTTTCATTGCCTTCTGGCTGTGGACAGGGCAGAGGTGGGAGCAAGTACCTGTGATTATCTGTAGAATCATAACTTACAGGCATAGAAGAGCTGGCTTTGCCTGTGTTGCCAATTAAACCTGGGCTTCCTGAGCAGGTAAACCATTCAGCCAAGGAATAGATAGGGTAGACAGCCAGAATCTTTTTCCCAGGGCAGAAGTTTCGAATACTAGGGGGCACAGCTTTAAGGTGAGAGGGGGGAAGTTTAAAGGAGATGTGCGGGGCAAGTTTTTTACACAGAGAGTGGTGGGCGCCTGGAACAAGATACAATAGAGATGTTCAAGTGGCTTTTAGATAGACACGTGAATGTGCAGGGAATGCGGGGGTATGGATCATGTGCAGGCAGAAGGGATTAGTTTGATTTGGCATCGTGGGCGGCACAGACCTTGTGGCTGAAGGGCCTGTCCTGTGCTGTGCTATGTTCTAGGTTCCGTGTGCTATGTACTGGAAGAGTCCTGGACCATTCACCCTGAGACATGAGTTCAAATCCCACCATGACAGCTGGGAATTGAAATTAAAGTAATTAAATAAATGTGGAATTAGCAAAAAAAAGCTCGTCTCAGTAAGATAACTATAAAAGCACTGGGCTGTTGTAAAAGCCCATCTTGTTCCCTAATATCCTTCAAAGAAGGAAATCTGGCATCCAGTCTGGCCTTTGTGTGACCCAGAACCACCAACACAGTCCTATCACATCAGCAACATCTAAAAGCCATCCAGATAAGTACATGGATAGGAGAGGTTTAGAGGGCTATGGGCCAAACGTGGACAGATGGGTCTAGCTCACTGGCCAACACAGTCAGCATGGACAAGTTGGGCCGAAGGGCCTGTTTCCATGCTGTGTGACTCAATGACTCCTTGACTTTATGACAGTTGACTTCTCAGTCCAGGGGCAAGTAGGGATGGACGATAAAAGCCAGTGAGAATAGCTAGCACAGAAAGAGCTGTTCAGCCCAATTGCTCCTTGGCTGATCTTCTCTGGAGAAAGTGGCCCCATCAGTACTGCAGACTTCCTGCAATTCTACACAGGAATTTCGGAAGCACTTGCTTAAGCAAGCAAGGGAATTCCCAGCAGTGGAGCATCAGCACAGCGTGTTGCAGAGACTGAGTATTAAAACCTTTAAGAAGGGAATCCTGACTCACACCGTGACTCATTGCTCAATATTGCTAGGCTGAACTTTGGTGAGGAAAGGCAGGCTGGTGGATTATGGAGATGTGTGTGTGTGAGAGAGAAAGGGGAAGCCTTGTCTTGGTATGAGTCATTGCCATATGCCTGGAGTTTTGTCAGAACCAGCCACACTGCCAGACACAAATACACAGCAATGGGGACTGGGATCTCCCTGACAACACTGGTGGTGCGAGGGAGGGGCTGGCTCAACAATGACTTGGGAAATGTAATGCTCCCAATGCCCTGAATTTCGTTTTAACGAGTCACCACAGGTTACACCTGATGCTTTTCCCTTAAAACTTTTCTCGTTTATTCTATCGCAAGTTGTAACCAAGTTCAATGTTTATTGCCCATCCCCACTGGTCTATGAATGGCAGGGGAAGGGGAGGAGGAGCTTGCTGGGCCAATGCTGAAGGCAGTTAAGGGTCCTACTCTTGAAGTTACAACCAGTTCAGTCCAGGTGATGTTGGTGACAGGTTTAAGTTCTCAAATGATAATTTAACCCAATGGGTTTTTACGACAATCATCTTACACCCCTCCCCAGTCCACCAATTGCCTCGGAATCCTTTCTTGCCACTCCCTTCCCCTCTCTTGCCTCTCGCTTCTCCACTCACAGTCCTGATGCAGGGTTTTGACCCAAAACATCGACAATTTCTCCCCCCCCCCCCCACAGATGCTGCTCGTGCCGTTGAGTTCCTCCAGCAGATTGTGTGTTGCTCCAGATTCCAGCATCTGCAATCTCTGGTGTCTCCATTTTACAACAATCTCATGGTTTCATTGCCACCTGTACTGGGGCTGACTTACTTATCGAATCATACAGCACGGGAACAGGCCCTTCAGCCCACCGGCTCTGTACTGACCATCAAGCACCCATTTGCACTGATCCTATAATCATCCCTTTTCTTAATCCTCCCCACATTCCCATCAACTCCCCCCAGATCCCACTACTCACCTACACACCAGGGGTAACTCACAGCGGCCATTTAACCTACCAGCACATCTTTGGGATGTGGGATGGAACCGGAGCACCCGGGGGGAAAACCCACGCGGTGACAGGGAGAACGTGCAGACTCCACACAGACAGCGCCAGAGGTCGGGATTGAACCTGGGTTTCCGGAGCTGTGAGGCACTGGCTCTACCTGCTGTACCACTGCACCGCCCACATTCCCACACTGACCTGCTTCTCCCCCATAAGACGTCTGTTAATGTTTATTCATTTGTGGGCTGTGGAGAATGCTGGCAGGTCATTGCCCATCCCCAGTGCCCTGGTGAAGGTAGTGTCGATTTAAATTCGTAAATTGGTACGTCACCAAAGACTCTTGCAAATTTCTACAGATGTACAATGGAGAGCATTCTGACTGGTTGCATCACAGCCTGGTATGGAGGCTCCAATGCACAGGATCGCAAGAGGCTGCAGAGGGTTGTAGACTCAGCCAGCTCCATCACGGGCACAACCCTCCCCACCATCGAGGACATCTTCAAGAGGCAGTGCCTCAAGAAGGCGGCATCCATCACTAAGGACCCTCACTATCTGGGACACGGCCTCTTCTCGTTACTACCATGGGGGAGGAGGTACAGGAGCCTGAAGACCAACACTCAATGATTCAGGAACAGCTTCTTCCCCTCCGCCATCAGATTTTTGAATGGTCCATGAACACTACCTTACTGTTCCTTTCTTTTGCACTATTTATTGTCTTGTAATTTCTAGTTCTTTATGTCTTGCACTGTACTGTTGCCGCAAAACAACAAATTTCACGTCATATAAGTCAGTGATAATAACTCTCATTCAGATTCTGATTCTGATTCTGGTAAACTGGTTTATTATTGTCACATGTGCCGAGGTACAGTGAAAAACTTTGTTTTGCATGCCATCCTTACAGGTCATCTCATTACAACAGTACATTGAGGTAGTACAAGGGAAAACAATAACAGAGTGCAGAATAAAGTATTACAGTTACAGAGAAAGTGCAGTGCAGGCAGACAATAAGATGCAAGGCCATAACAAGATACATTGTGAGGTCAAGAGTCTATCTTAGGGGACTGTTCAATAGTCTTATAACAGTGGGATCGAAGCTGTCCTTGAGCCTGGTGGTACGTGCTTTCAGGCTTTTGTATCCTCTGCCTGATGGGAGGGGGGAGAAAAGAGAATGGGGTGGGTGGGGTCTTTGATTCTGCTGGCTGCTTTACTGAAGCAGTGAGAAGTGTCGATAGAGTCAATGGAGGGGAGGCTGGTTTCCGTGATGTGCTGAGCTGTGTCCACAACTCTCTGCAGTTTCTTGTGGTCCCAGGCAGAGCAGTTGTCGTACCAAGCCGTGATACATCCGGAGAGGATGCTTTCTGTGGTGCATCAAAACCAAGTGGAAAGTGAGTTATAACCAAAGCAGCTACAAAGAACCAGGACCTGGTTTGTTGTAAGTAGTTTGTCTGACTGTAAGTTCAGCACTTTTTGTTGTAAGACTTCTGGTGTCAGTGGGGGGTTGGGGGCGGTGCAGACAAAATCTTCCATTCGACAGTGTGAGACTGCTGGGTGTGGATTCCACAAGGGATGCCTGACTCCGCCGGCATTGCAGGGCTCTGCAAAAGAATTCAATCATCGAGGAACAGACTGCAGTAAAGAGTGAGCAAATATTGAAACAAAATCAACCTGTGGATTTTAGTGGTAGCTCGCCTGGCTCTGACAAGAGTGATGGTAAAACCTTCCCTGGATTCAGGTGCCCTCTCTGGGGGGACCAGCTAATGGGTGAGGGGGGAAGCATGCCATCGCACGACTCAGTTAGGCAGTTAGACGGAGAGTTGTGTGGACATCCAACCATGTGTGTGTGTGTGTGTGTGTGTGTGTGTGTGTGTGTGTGTGTGTGTGTCCGTGTGTATATACGTGTGTGTGTATGTGTCTCTGTGTGTGTCTGTGTGTGTGTTCATGTATGTGCGCCACGTGTGTGTGTAAGTGTGTGTGCATGTCTGTCTCTGTGTGTATGTATGCATGTGGGTGTGTCTATGTGTGTCTGTATGTGTTGTGTGTGAGTGTGTGTGAGTGGTGCAAGTGTGTATGTGTAAGAATGTACATGTCTGTATATATGACAGTTTGTGTGGTTGTGCAGGCACTTGTGTGCAACCGTGCGTGTGGATGTGTGAATGCAATAGTTTATGTGTTTGTGTGTAAGTCTGTATGTGTGTGCAAAATGACAGTTTGTGTGCTTGTGTATGCATTTGTGTGTGTGTATGTGGTTGTGTTTGTGTGTGTGCATGTGTGTGTGTGTGCAGGTATGGTATGTGTGTGTCTGGTGTGCGTGTGTGTGTGTGAGTGTGTGAGTGTGTGTCTGTGCATGTGTGCGTGCGTATGTGTGTGTGTGGTGGTGTGTATGCGTGTGTGTGTGTGTGCATGTGTGTGTCTGTGTGTGTGCGTGTGTGCATGTGTATGTGTCTGTGTGTGTGAATCTGTGTGTGTGTGCGTGTGTGTGCGTGTGTGTGCGTGTGTGTGCGCGTGTGTGTGCTCTTCCCTCTCTCCCTCTGTCCTCAGCTCTCATTTGACTCCCAGGCTGACTGAGGCAGGTGCACCATCATCAGAGCGGACAGACTCCTGGCACAGTTTGCATCCTGCATCTCCCTGGCAACGCCTGTGCCTTCAGGGGGCTGTTTAAGATGATTAAAGGATGTCCAGAGAAAGGGAGAGAAACCGTGAATGGGAACAACGGATTGAGAGGGGCTCTTTGTGAATGAATGCAGAGAGACAAATGGATACAGGGAGAAGGATACAAGTATGAGAGCATCAAAGAAAAGCAAGGGAATGTGGGTCAATGAGGGGTAGGAGAGAGGCAAATAATGAATGAAGTATCATGAGGGGAATGTCACTTGTGGCTCAGTTGGCAGGACTCACCCTTGCGTAGGAAGGTTATAAGTTCAAGTCCTACTTTAGACGGATACTCCCAGTGTAGTGGGGAAGGAGCTCTGTACTGCTGCTGATGTTGTGATGTTGTCCAGGGCGAGGACCTGTCAAGATTCTCATGTGGATTGAAAAAGAGCAATAATGTTCTGTCCTGAGACCAATACATATCCCTCAAACAATGTGGCTGAGCAACAGAATGGAAAGGGAAGGGTGCACAAAGGCAAGGAGGTATATTATTTGTGATATATATGTAAATGATTTGGACATTAATGTAGTTGGGCTGATCAGTAAGTTTTCAGATGACACAAATGCTTGTAGAGTTGTGGATAGTGAGGTTGTCAAAGGATTCAGCAGGATACAGACCGGTTACAGATGTGGGCAGAGGAATGGTGGATGGAGTTTAATCCGGACAAGTGTGAGGTGTTGCACTTTGGGAGGTCAAATGTAAGGGGAAAGTACACAATTCATGGCAGGACCCTTAATAGCATTGAGGTACAGAGGGATCTTGGGGTCCAAGTCCATAGCTCTCTGAAAGTGGCCACACAAGTAGATAGGGTGGCAAAGAAGGTGTATGGCATGTTTACCTTCATTGGTCAGAGCATTGACTATAAAAGTCAGGAAATTACTTTGCAGCTGTATCAAACTTTGGTTAGGCCACATTAGGAGTGTTGTGTGCAATTCTGGTCACCCCATTACAGGAAGGATGTGGAGGCTTTGGAGAGGGTGCAGAAGAGGTTCACCAGGATGCTGCCTGGATTAGACAGTATGAGCTATAAGAAGAGGTTGGACAAACTTGGGTTATTTTCTCTGGAGAGTCAAAGGATGAGGTGACCTGATAGAAGTTTATAAATTCACAGATAGGGTGATAGAGTCTGTTTCCCAGGGTGTAAATGTCAAATAACAGAGGGCATAGCTTTAAGGTGAGAGGGTAAAAGTTTAAAGGTGAGAGACGAGGTTTAAAGATGTATGGGGCAAGTTTTTTACACAGAGAGTGTTAGGTGCCTGGAATGGGCTGCCAGGGGTGGTGATGGAATTAGATACGATAGTGATGTTGAAGAGACATTCAGACAGGCAGGTGAACAGGCAGAGAATGATTCTTGGATGCATGGAATTGTACAACACAGAAACAGGTGCTTCGGCCCAATTTGCCCATGCCAACCAAGTTGTCTACTTGAGCTCGTCCCATTTGCCTGCATTTGGTTCATATCCCTCTAAACTTTTCCTGTCCATGAACCTGTCCAAGTGTCTGTTAAACACTGGAATTGTACCCATCTCTACCACTTTCTCAGGCAGCTGGTTCCTTCACCTACCACCCTCTGTGTGAAGAACTTGCTCCTCCGATCCCCTTTAACTCTTTTCCCTTTCACCTTAAACCTTAAATCCATGGAGGAATATGGATCATGTACAGGCAGATGGAACTAGTTTAATTCGGCATCATGTTCAGCACAGACATTGTGGGCCGAAGAGCCTGTCCCTGCGTTGTACTGTTCTGTGTTCTATGAAGAAAGGTAAGCAAGTCATCCTTGATCCTAAGGGACTGCCTCAGATGTGGCCGGTGATGGGGATGGTGGTGAGGGTGCAATGCGGGATCACAAGGAGGCCATTAATCCCTCAAACCTATTCTGCTTCCTCTGAGACCATGGCCAATCTACATGGAGTCATAGACCCATACAGCACGGACACAGGCCCTTCAGCCCACCGAGTCCATGCTGACCATCAACCACCCATTTACACCAATCCCATCTTATTCTCCCCGCATTCTGTTGTGAGAAAGGTTCTTTTGGTATCTTAAAGATAAAGGTATCTGGACACACAGTCTTTGTGCTTTAAAAGGAGGATTTTATTCACAAAGACCGACGTGGGAACAGAATGTAAAGGAACAAATACACACTCGCACACTTGCACTAGGGTGACCGCGAAACGTGGGGGGGGGGGGGTGTGGATGTCGCAACAGGGGTGAAGTGCACACACTCTCACACACACACACAACTACCTAGTACAAACTATCAGGGAACGAACAAGTACGTTGTCTGGACCCCCTGAATTGGGACAAGCAATGGCTCTACGCTACTGGGAATCTACTCAGGACACTCCTAGACCCCTGTGGAAGTGCAGCCTCTCACCTGTGGTCTCGACCCCAGCAGCAATCGGAAAGAGAGAGAGAGCCCACATGCACCCTCTTTTATAGGGCTGTAGCGGGGTGGAGCCACTCAGGTGAAACGAGCCAGTGATTCGGGGTCAAGAACAAAGGTGAGTTATGAGCCAGTCCTCAGGTGTGCTCTTAATGGGTGGGGCGGAGCCGGACCCCTGATTGACAGTGGTGTAGCTTCTGACCTGATAGGCAATGCTATCATCCAACCATGGGGGTCAGTAGTGTTGTCACGGTCATCTGATCCCTGGCCTTCATACTACACATTCCCATCAAATCCTCCAAATTCTGTCACTCACCCACACACTAGGGGCAATTCACAGCAGCCAATTTAACCTACAAGTTGCTTATGTCTTAACTCTTTGGTCCTGTAACCCTTGACATCCAGCTTAAGAAGAATTAGGCCAACTCAACTTGGCCTCAGTCCAACAGCATTTTGGTGGGAAGGACTTCCCCACACTGCCTTGAATGGTATGACTCTGATTTTAACCCTTGTTCTGAATCCCACTTCTAAAGGAACGTTATGTCTCTCCACTCCACCACACATCCAAATCCACTCGTGATCTCTCAAACTCTAGCTACATCACCTCTTTCTTACCCAAAGGAGTCCAGGCTCAGTGTACTACCTCCAGCTACATTCACTGGGCTTGAGAGAGTTGTCCTATCACGAGCAGCCAAGGAAATTAGATTTACATTCTTTAGAGTTTGCAGGAATAAGAGGTGATCTTATAAGGGACCATAACAGGGTAGATGCTAAGATGTTTGCACCAGTGGGAGATTCTCAAAGGGACATAGTCACAGGATTAGGGGCCAATCATTTAAACGTGTTGTGTGAAAGAACTTCTCACAGAGGGCAGTGAATCTCTGGAATACTCTACCCTGGAGGATTGTGAAGTCTGGGTCATTGATGGTATTTAAAGAGGAAATGGATAAATTTTGAAAGTTTGGGGATTTGACAGTGATGGGGAACTAGCACAGAAGAGGAGCTGAGGGCTGGGGCAGATCAGCCATGGTCATATTGAATGCTGGGGCAGGCTTGAAGGGCCAAGTGGCCTACTCCTGCTCCGATTTTCTTATGTTCTTATGTACCATGGCCTAGTCTGGGAACTCCAATGCACAGGAACACAAGAGGCTACAGAGAGCGGTGGACAGCCAGTTCCATCATGGGTACAGCTCTCCCCACCATCAAGGACATCTACAAAAGGCAATGTCTTAGGAAAGTGACATCCATCATCAGGGACCCCCACCATCTGGGCCATGCCCTCTTCTCGATGCTGCCATCAGGCAGGAGGTACAGGAGCCTGAAGACCCACACCTCAAGGTTCAACAACAGCTTCTTCTCCACTGCCGTCAGGTTCTTGAACTGACCTGAAAATCCCTAATTCTACCTCGGACTGTGTTTTCTCAACTTGTACTAATCTTGTTATTTTTTGTTTATTGCATTGTGTAAGTTATGTATAATTCATATTAATTTCAGTTTATGTTAACTCATGTCTGTCATGCACTGTGCTGCAAACAGCTGATTTTCATGACATTTATACCCTGGGTAAGTATACCCATGACAATAAACTTGAACTTGAACCCAACATGTCTAGTTAACCCTTTTCAACACCAGTGTTTTGGTGATGAACCTTTGTCACATGGGCACTAGGCTAACGTATCTCTTCCTGCAGTGTGCTTCCCCAGACCGAGACAAGTGGAGTTACTGGGCACAAACTCATTGACGATGGATCAGCCGAATGTACCTGTCAGTCCCTTCGTTCCTTTCTTTACATTCACTCTTAAGTTATTCTCTCTTCTTTCTTCGTCACCTCCCTTCTATCATATTTCTCCTTCCCTGTTCCCTGCCCATGGGAAAGCCACCTAGAACAGCTGGAACCAGTTGCCAAGTTCCTACTTGACAAAGTCAGCTTGCGGGATTATGGTGGAGTGAAGGATCTCATTTGTTCCACGACAGCTTAAGGTTCAGGGCATCTTAGCTAGCTTGTTGGTCAGTGTGTTGTGCTCCTGGTTCTGAATCAGAAGGGTTCAAAACTCACTCCAAAAGGCAGGACCAGACACTGGCCAGCATCTCTGGGCTAGACCAACAAATGGTTAAATTACAGGATGAGTATGCTGGGGCTTTGACTAGAGATCCAGGGAAATGACTCTGAATCCCACCACGGGAAGTGGACAACTTAACTTCAAGTAAATAAATGAGCTCAAGATAAAATGCCAGCATCTGCAATGATGACCTTGAAGCAGTAGGTTGTTGTTTAAATTAATCTGGTTCACCCATATCCTTCAGGGGAGGGAATCTGCCATCCTTACCTGGTCTGGTCTACATGTGACTCCACACCCACCAATGTGGTTGGTCTTAACAGCCCCCGTAAATGTCTCAGCAGACCACTCAACTCTGGGGCCACCTAGAGATGGGCAACAGATGCCAGTGACCCCAGCAACCCGTCAGGAAATGCATTTTTTAAGGAGTGTAGTACTGAGGGAGTGCTGAACAGTTGGGGATGTTGAGAAGTTAAAACGATGGCCTCCTGGTGCAACTGGTTTGAGGAAGGTTATCCCCCATTTTATCTCTAACAACCAAAAACAAAACCAACAGGTGGGGAGCTCAGCAGGTCAGGCAGCATCTGTGGACGTAGAGGCAAAGTCAATGTTTTAATGCAGGGTCATGACCTGAAATGTTGACCATCTCTCTCCTCCTTGACCCGCTGAGTTCCTCCAGCAGTTTGTTTCTTGCTCCAGATCACAGCCTCTTGTGTCTCCTTCTCTAAAAACTAGATGACCCCAGCCGCTGTTGTTTTGGCATTGGTGGGAGCTTGCTGTGCACAAATTAGCTGCCACATTTCCTGCAGTATGCTTGGTTAAATTATCAATGACTTGTCTAGAGATTCCACCACCTTTCCCTTCCCCAGAGATTACACTGCCGGCTGTACAGCTGAAGATGTGAAACAGTCCACACTCCTCTACCTCACTCTCCTGTAGAATCAGTTCGGGTTGAAATCAGGGGAATGAATAGGAGGGGAAGGAAGATGTGGGTGGAAGTAGTCTATAGACCCCCAAATGTGATGTCCCAGTAGGGTGGACCATACCTAGGGCATGTTTGAAGAGAACTGCAGTTGAGTGGGGGATTTTAAATAAACCAACCAAACTGGCAACGGCATTATAGACAAAACATTTGGAATTGGTATTGGAATTGATTTATTATTGTCACATGTACCAAGGTACAGTGAAAATGTCTTGCATACCATCTATACAGATCAATTCATCGAGGTAGCACAAGGAAAATCAATAACAGAATGCAGAATAAAGAGTCACAGCTACAGAGGAAGTAGAGTGCAGGCAGACAATAAGGTGCAAGGTCATAACGAGGTAGATTGTGAGGTCAAGAGTCCATCTTTATCGTGTAAGTGAACTGTTCAATAGTCTTATCACCGTGGGATAGAAGCTGTCCTCGAGCCTGGTGGTACGTGCCCTCAGGATCCTGTGTCATCTGCCTGATGGGAAAGGGGAGAAGAGAGAATTACCCGGATGGGTGGGGGTTTTTGATTATGTTGGCTGCTTCACCAAGGCAGCGAGAAGTGTAGACAGAGTCCATGGAGGGGAGGCTGGTTTCCGTGATGTGCTGAGCTGTGTCCACAACTCTCTGCAGTTTCTTGCGGTCCTGGGCAAAAGTCAGGGATTGCTTCTTAGAGAAGCATGTTATGGGACCTACCTGGGAACAGGCTATTATGGATTAGTGAGATCTTGTGGTTAATGATCTCCTTGGAGGTAGTGACCACAATATGATAGAATTCCAGACACAGTTTGAGAGTGAACACCAGAGAACCACAACCAACTTAAATAAGGGCAGCTATAATGGTACAAAGGTGGAGTTGTCCAAGGTGGACTAGGAAAATAAGCTAAGAGGCAGGTCAGTAGATGAACAGTGGCAGATATTCAAATATCTGATCCGTAACACTCAGTAGGAATTTATCTGAGTTAGGAAGAGAGATTCCATGGGAAAGAGACACAATCTGTGGTTAACAGAGGAGGTCAAGGATAATGTTACATTAGAAAGTAGGACATACAATGTGGCAAGGGCTGGTGGGAGGCCAGGGGACTGGGAAGATTTTAGCATCCAGCAGCGAAAGACTAAAATGCTCAAAAGTGAGGAGAACATTGATTTTGAGAGAAAACTTACATGTAGTATCAAAACAAACTGTAAGAGTTTGTAAATAGGAAGGCAGCTAAGGTTAGTGTGGGACCAGAGAAACAAAGGACTGCAGATGCTGGAATCTAGATGAAAAACACGATGATGCTGGAGGAACTCAGCAGGCCAGGCAGCATCCGTGGAGAAAAGTAGGCGGTCAACGTTTCAGGTCAGGACCCTTCTTCAGGACTCAGTGTAGGACCTCTGGAGAACAAGACTAGTGAATTAACAGCAGAATACAAGGAAATGTTAAATCATTTTTTTTGCATCATTCTTCACTGTGGAGGACACTACAAATATCCCCAAGGTAACAGATGGGCTAATTTCAAGTATCAGGGAACTAGTATCACCTCAGGCAGTGCGTTCCAGATTCCAATCCCCCGCTGGGTGAAAAAGTTCTTCCTCAGATACCCTCTAAACCTGCTGCCCCTTACTCAAAACCCATGCCTTCTGGTTTCAGATACCTCTGCTCTGGGGAAAAGTTTCCCACTACCTACCCTCTCTCAGCCCTTCATTATTTTGTATAACCCTACCTATCAGGTTCCTCTTCAGCCTTCTCCACACCCAAGGAAAGCAAACCAAGCCTATCTGATATCTCCTCATAACTGAAACACTCCTTCCCAGTTCAGATCTTAGTGCAGGGAAGATCACCCTCTCCACAACACGGTATGGCTGACCTGATCTAACTTACCCAACCAACCACAGATGGTTCTGACTGCATCAGTCAATATGAGGAGGCCGATGTTCACACATCCTGGGGATGTGGACAATGTTGGCAAGGCTGGAAGTTATGGTCCATCCCTTGAAACAGAACCGTGGTGAATGTGCTCTTCCAGTCCTTAAGCAGAGAGTTCCAGGATTTAGACCCAGCGATAATGAAGGAATGGCCAATGCAGGTTCAAAACTGGGTTAGTGGCTATAGATATGATGTACGACCTTCTCCATGTTCCTTCACAGATGGTTATAATTCAAAAATATACTTGGAGACACAGGAGACTGCAGATGCTGGAATCTGGAGCAACAAACGATCTGCTGGAGGAACTCAGCAGGTCAGGCAGCATCTGTGGGGGGAATAGACAGTCGACATTTCAGGTTGAAACCCTGAAGCGACTCAACCCAAAACATTGACTGTCCATTTCCCCCACAGCTGCCTGACCTGCTGAGTTCCTCCAGCAGTTTGCTTGTTGCTCAAAAATATACTTTATTCACAATATCTATAACAAATATATTCTGTAAATGTCTTTTCCTACATTCATTCTATCATCAATTCAATACAACCTCTTACAATGTGGCAACACCACTCGTGTTCCTCTTTAAACAATGCACCTGTGAAGTGTGTGTGAGGCTGTTACCCAGGGCCCAGCCCCTCAGTGCCCAGTGACAGCAGGACCCCAGACCGTGGTCCTTCCCCATCGAGCTTCAGTGTGTCTCTCAGCACGGACTCCTGCAGCCTGGAACGTGCCAGTCAGCAGCATTCCCTTACGGACGTCTCCTTACACTGGAAGATCAACAAGTTTCAGGCAGAACAAAGTTCCAGTAACGGCTGTGGTTTGGAGCTGGTTCAAATGGAGTTGGTGTCCAGGTCAACTCTCCCTCACTCACGAGACCAAGGAGGGTCAAGTTCACCTTAGAGTGGGCAGGGGCCAGTCTTTGCCCTTCTACACCAGCACCGATATTCAATCCCATTCATTTTAATGAATCTGAACATCAGGCAGGGATGTTCAGGGATGAGGAACAGCAACTTTCCCACTGGGTAAAAGCAAATTCACCCAGTAGAGACAGACAGTTGGGATCTGAGGTGAGTAGAAATCTCTGCACCCACAACTCACTCACGGGTCTTTGAAATTCTGTGGATTTTTTTTTAAACAAAATAAACTTTATTCATAATAAAAGAAAAACTATATACAATTACAAAACAGTGCAAGCCTTTACAGATCATTCATTAGTGTTACCTTTTTATATAGAAAACAGCACCGATGCCACACATGTGGCCCCCTGGAAGCTACCCGGTCCCGTATTTACAATATTTGGGGGCTTTCTCGCCTGTCCCCGCCCCTCCCTCTCCAGTGGCAGAAGAACCCTAAACTGTGGATGTTCAGTTGCTGGTTGTAACATAGACCAACTGCAAATGTCCAGTCCACCTCCTGAAGGTGTGTGTCAAACCCAGTCTCCTTAGGGAATGGATGACGGGTTGAGTGTCATAGATCATAGAGTCATACAGCACAGAAACAGGCCCTTCAGCCCAACTCATCCATGCTGACCAAGATTCCCATCTGAGCCAGTCCCATTTGCCCGTGCTTGGTCTATATCCTTCTAAACCTTTCCTATCCATGTACCTGTCCAAGTGCCTTTTAAATGTTGTTAATATACCTGCCTCACCCACTTCCTCTGGCAGCTCGTTCCATATACTCACCACCCTCTGCATGAAAATGTTGCCCCTCAGGTCCCTTTTAAATCTTTCCCTTCTCACCTTAAACTGGGTGCAGAAGGAGGGGACAAAACAGAGTATTCAGCAATAGGTGAAAATGACAAAAAAGAACTGCAGATGCTGGAAATCTGAAATAACAACAGAAATCATTGAGAACACTCAGCAGGTCAGGCAACGTCTGTGGAGACAGAAACAAAGCTAACACTTCAACCTGGAGGGTCTTTGACCTGAAATGTTCCCCTTTATCTGAGATAATAGAACACAGAACACAGTACAGCACAGGAACAGGCCCTTCGGCCCACAATGTCTGTGCCGAACACGATGCCAAATTAAACTAAATCCTGCACATGACCCACATCCCTCCATTCCCTGCAGGTTCATGTGTCTATCTAAAAGCCTCTTAAACACCTCTATCATATCTGCTTCCACCACCACCCCTGGCAGCCCGTTCCAGGCACCCACCAGTCTCTGTGTAAAAAACTTGCCCCGCACATCTCCTTTAAACTTCCTCTCTCTCACCTTAAATACATGCCCTCTAGTATTTGACATTTCTGAAAGATTCAGACAGTCTACCCCATCTATACCTCTCATGATTTTATAAATCTCCTATCAGGTCTTCCCTCAGCCTTCGACACTCTAAGGAAAACAATCCAAGTTTGTCCAACAGTCCAAGTTTGACCCAATCTAAAGCTGACAAGGAGTCTTCAACCTGAAACATTAACTCTTGTTTCTCTTTCCACAGATGCTGCCGGACCTGCTGGCTGTTTATTCAGCATTTTCTGTTTATTTAATAATGAGCATTCGGTGCTGGGCGTGAAACAGTTAACTGGTTAACCCCACTGTCCAATAGGAGAGTGACCTTCTGCGTGGAAGCTGCTGCTTTAGCCAGGCTTGTTGCCCATTGCTCAGCTCTGCTCTGCAGCTGGGAGATTACGCACGAGCCTCCTGTTCATCAGTCTGTGCACGACCAACATTGCTTCTATTTCTGGCACTGCAGGGTCGCTGACTTTAAAACACGAACCTGCTCTATTTTTAAACATTTCGAAGCATCACAGGCAGACAGACCTGGGAAGGCTGCAGAGTTAACCCACAATGCGCCAGCTTGCTCTCACCCCTCTTGCACCACTTTTCCTCCTCTTTCCCCCAGCCTCCCTACCCTTTGCAGGGAACCAGATGGGGGGAGGAAGTCCACCCCAGCAGTGGCAAAGGCAGAAGCAAGGGGAAGGTAAAGGGCAGAAGGGGCACTCACTTCATGTTAACTCTGTCTCTTCCTCCCCTCACCAGTGCTAAGAACAAGAGGGCATAGGATGAAGATCAGAGGCACATCAGGGGGAGCTTCTTCACACAAAGGGTGGTGTGTATTTGGAACGAGCTGCCAGAAATAGTGGCTGAGGTGGGCACATTAGCAACGTTTAAAAGCCATCTAGATAAGTACATAGATAGGAGAGGTTTAGAGGGCCATGGACCAAACCCGGGCAGATGGGACTAGCTCACTGGGCAACACAGTTAGCATGGATGGGTTGGGCCGAAGGGCCTGCTTCCGTGCTGTATGACTGTATGACTCTAATTGGCTCCACTGCAACACCATGGTACCTGGCTGGAACATTTGGTTGTCATTGGGCACTTCCACTATCTCAGCACTTGCAAATGGTGTCCTTTCACGATGGCTCTCCCCATGCGTTGTGAACTGGGGATGAGAGCTCACCAACAACAACTCGAGGAAGGTACGTCGATGCTCTCCAACAGGGGATGGTCCTGAGGCCAATTCTCGCACCTGTACCCTGCCCAGCCAACGCAAAGATAAAGCCTCCACTTCGTCATGGCAGCTGGGGTTGAGTAGGTCTTCTCTTCTTTAAATCTGGAGATTGCGGGTTCGAATCCCACTCCGGAGAGACCATAAAATATAGGTGGATGTTCCAGTGGAGTACTGAAGGAGCGCTGTTGGAGGTGTCATCTTTCGACTGAAACATTACGCCGTGCCCCTGAGTTGTCCATCCAGTGGTACTAGTTGAATGCAGATTAGGAAAATAATCCTGGGGTTCCAACCAGGGTTTATTCCTCACTTGCTCTCACATTAAACTGGCTGTCTGGTCACTATTACGTGGCTGTAAGTGGAAGTTTGTAACTGGTAACTAACTGCATTATGAGGCAGGATGCACTTCGAGAAAAATTTTAAAAAACTGCAGATGCTGGAAATCTGAAATAAAAACAGAAAATGCAAGAAACACCCATCAGGTCACGCAGCGTCTGTGGAGAGAGAATCAAACGTTTCAGGTCCGAGGCCTGTCTTTAGGAACATGTTTTGTTTTTATCGCACTTTGTGAAATACCTGTTGAAGTCCTGAGGCTATGCAAGGTGACATCTACAAGATACATTGCACTGTTTTGCTTTTCTAACAGCACCTCCCAGAGCTGCAACCTCTGCTGCCTAATAGAATCAAAGACTGCAGGTGCCAAGAAGCTGAAGGAAAATCAGAAAACGCTGGAGCACTCAGCAGTTCAGGCAGCATCTGTGGAGAGTGAACCAGTTAAGGTTTCAGGTCAAAGACTCTCTGTCAGGTCTGAAATGTTAACCCTGTTTCTCTTTCTGTAGCCGCTGACTGACCTCCTGAGTGTTTCCAGCACTCTTTGTTTTACGTCTGTCAAAAGGGAGGGTGCAAGTGCATGCACTGTTCTTGGAACCAGTGAAATGTCATGGCACAGAAGGAGGCCATTCAGCCCTGAGCAGAGCAATCACATCAGTCCCATACCCTGTCCTATCCTTGTGCCCCTGCTCATTGGTATCCAACTCCCTTTTGACTGAGCAGCAAACAATCTGCTGGAGGAACTCATCAGGTCGAGCAATGTCTGTGGGAGGAAAGGCATCAAAACTCTGTATCAGGTCCTGAAACATCGACATTTCTTTTGCCCCCACAGACGCTGCTTGACCCGCTGAGTTCCTCCAGCAGATTGATATTGGAACTAGAATTGGTTTATTATTGTCACATGTACCGAGGTACAGTGAAAAACTTGTCTTGCATACCGTTCGTACAGGTCAATTCATTACACAGTGCATTGAGGTAGTACAGGGTAAAACAACAACAGAATACAGAGTAAAGTGTCACAGCTACAGAGGAAGTGCATTGCAGGTAGACAATAAGGTGCAAGGTCACAACAAGGTAGATTGTGAGGTCAAGAGTCCATCTCATCATATAAGGGAACCGTTCAATAGTCTTATCACCGTGGTATAGAAGCTGTCCTTGAGCCTGGTGGCATGTACCCTCAGGCTCCTGTATTATCTGCCTGATGGAAGGGGGGGAGAAGAGAGAATGACCCAAGTGGGTAGGGTCTTTAATTATGCTGGCTGCTTCACCAAGGCAGCGAGAGGTAGAGACAAGAGCCTATGGAGGGGAGGTTGGTTTCTGTGATGTGCTGAGTTGTGTCCACAACTCTCTGCAGTTTCTTGCGGTCCCGGGCAGAGCAGTTGCCGTCCCAAGCTGTGATAGGATGCTTTCTATGGTAGATTGTGTGCACGTTGCTCCAGATTCCAGCGACTGCAGTCTCTTGTGTCCCCCTTTAGATTGATTCTGTCTCCATCACCCGAGCAGGCAGCACATGAATTAGGAGCAAGAATTGGCCACTCGGCCTCTGCAGCCTGCTCTGCTGTTCAATAAAATCTTGGCTGACCTGGCAGTAACCTCAGTCTACATCGTCGAGTTTATTGTCACATGCTCAAGTACATGTGTGCACAAGTGCAATGAAAACTTTACTTGCAGCAGCATCACAGGCACAGAGCATCAGATAAGCAGCATTCACAAGAAAACATAAATTAAACATAAATTATACACAATTTTACAAGAAAGAACACAATTAGAACAAACAAAAGTCAATTTTAGTGCAAAGTGATCAAAGTGGTCATAGTGTTGCTAAACTGCAGTGATTAGGGTTGTGCTGGTTGGTTCAAAAACTGAATGGTTGAAGGGAAGTAGCTGCCGCTGAACCTGGTGGTGTGGGACTTCAGGCTTCTGTACCTCCTGCCCGATGGTAGCCGTGAGAAGATGGCACGGCCCGGATGGTGGGGATCTTTGATGATGGATGTTGACTTCTTGAGGCAGCACCTCCTGCAGATACTCCCGACGGGAGGGATGTGCCCGTGATGTATTGGGCTGAGTCCACTACTCTCTGCAGCTTCTTACGTTCCTGCGCATTTGAATTGCCGTACCCGACCATGATGCAACCAGTCAGAATACTTTCAATAGTGCATCTGTAGAAGTTTGTGAGAGTGTTCAGTGACAAGCCAAACCTCCTTAACCTCTTGTCAAGTGCTTGCTTATCAAGTCTACATCCCTTTGCCTTAAATATAGCCAAAGACTCTCCTTCCACCGCCCTTTATTGAAGAGATCCAAAGACTCATGAAACTCTGAGAAAAATTTGCAACAGGTTCTAGACCACAACCACGGCTCTTGCCCGCATCCCCAGGGCTATCTCCCCATTGCACATACTATCCCGCTGCGAATGCATGTCAGAGAACAGCACTGCACAGAAGGAGCCCAATGAGTTCATCGAGCTTCCCCCAGCCTTTTCAAAGACCCACTTCCCCTTGCTCTTCCCCCACATCCCGGGAATGATTTCCTCCTTCAGTTGTTTATCAAATTCCCTTCTGAAGCAGCCTGAAAATTTGGACCCCCCTCACCACCCTATTCAAACAGTTGATTCCTGATCCAAACAATTCATTGAGTAAAACACTTTATCCTCGCATCACCTTATATTCTTTTGCCACTCAGGCCATTGAGGTGTCTAAGACCAGAGGGTACCGGCTTAGGGTGAGGACTAAGACGATTACAGGGGTCCTGAGGAAGCATCTTTTTCACCCAGAGGGTGGTTGATGTCTGGAACATACTGCGTGAGAATGTGGTGCAGGCAGAGACCCTCACAACATTTAAGAACATTTCAACAGCAAGGTGCCTTCTCCATCCCAAGATGCATTGCAGGAGCTTTATGAAGCAAAATCTCTCGATCTACCTTGTGATCTCTCAGTCTACCTTGTTATGGCCCTTGCTCCTTATATGTCTACCTGCACTGCATTTCTCTGTACTGTCACACTGATGCAACCAGTCAGGATAATTTCAATGTACATCTGTAGAAGTTTGTTAGAATGCGAGGTGACAAGCTGAACCTCCTTACCCTCTTGTCAGGTGCTTACTTACCTCCCTTTGCCTTAAATATAGCCAAAGATTCTCCTTCCACTGCCCTTTATTGAAGAGTTCCAAAGAGTCATGAAACTCTGAGAAAAATTTCCGACAGGTTCCAGACCATAACCACAGCTTTTCCCCACATCCCAAGTATCCAGGGAAAAGCCACATTGTGCATTCTGTTATTGCTTTTCCCTTTGTACTACCTTGATGCACTTATGTTTGGAATGATCTGTCTGGATGGCATGCAGAACAAAACTTTTCACTGTATTTCAGTACATGAGACAATACCAAACCAATTACCTCAGTGAAAGGCAGCAGTTATCAAGGCAAGTTTAATCAAAGAGTTAGTTTAAGCAGCTTCCTTATCAGAAGAAGTTGGGTGCAGTTTGTGGAGGTAGCTCCAGAGACCTGAGGGCTCGATAGCAGAAGTTCCCACCACCAACAATGAAGAGAAGGAAGAGAGGGTTGGAGCAGAACAGGGGCCATTGATGACCTGGTGCAGATAACCAGACTTTCGTTCACTGTCTGATGGATACTTGGATAAGGTACCATTGTAAGAATAATAATTAGTTGGTATCTTTCACCTCATGATGAAGAATTTTGCAGCAGATAATGGTGGGACAATCTGGTTCTCAACAACATCAAGCAGGTAATAACTGGGAATAACTCTGGCAAATGGCCTCTGAACTTTGCCCTGGGGAATCTGAGGTAAAGCTGCTACCACTGAGCCACAGCAACAATAAGTTCCATTTATGTAGTGCCTGTAACACAGCAAAAATATCCCAAGGCATTTCACAAAGGTGCCATACATATTATGTACCCATATTTCAATATTTCTTTACAACATAAAGATAGTTCAGCCCATTGACTCTAGATTTTCACAGCATTCCCATTCCCCAACAATTTTCCCTGTAACCTATTCTCTCCACATTCCCATTTCCATCAATTCCTTCCTTCCTAGATTCTACCTCTCACCCACACACTAGGAGCAATTTACAGTGGCCAATTAATCTACCAACCCTCACGTCTTTGGGATGTGGGAAGAAATCCACACAGTCGCAGGGAGAACATGTAAACTCCACAGACAGCACCCGAGGTCAGGATTGAACCTGGAACTCTGGAGCTGTGAGGCAGTGGCTCTACCCGCTGTGCCACTGTGCTGCCCAACAAAATCCAACGGAACTCTGATGTCAAGCCATGTGAGGCTTCAGGGTAGATGGGCAAAGGCTGGGCAGTCTTGGCTTTAAGAAGCATCTTAAATGTGGAGCAGCAGAGAGGTGGAGGGAGGGAATTCCAGAGCTTAGAGTTTGGCGTCCAAATATACAGGTGGCAACGGCGGAGAGATTATATTCAAGGATGAGCAAGAACCCAGAATTGGAATGTAGGTACATCGGGGGTTTGAGTGAATGGAGGAGATCACAGTCATAGAGAGTCATGGAGTCATACAGCATGGAAACAGACCCTTCAGCCCATCTTTTCCATGCCGACCAAGATGCCCATCTAAACTAATCCCTTTTGCCTGTGTTTGACCCATATCCCTCTAAGTGTTTCCTTTCCCTGTACCTGTCGAGATCTCTTTTAATGGGAAGATGAAGAACAGGAAAAGGTTTTTAAAAATTAGAGGTTGAAGAAAAGGTTTGTAAAAATGGATGAGAACTCTAAAATGGAGAAGTTTTTTTATTTGGGAGCCAGGGACGGAGGGTGATTGAGAAATTGCAAGTAACAACATGGACAATTGGATAGCCTAATTTACAAAGGGGAGACGTCGACTTGTCCATGTAACACTGTAGAATTCTTTCTAATTCTTTTCTGATCTGTTTTATTTGAATTATCACATTTATCAATTGATGCTGACCACTAAAACTCACACCAGTAAAGGAAATTTGTTGCAAATTACTTTCAACAAAAGAAATCATGTTTGGAAGCAATCAAATGTGCGATTTCCAGAAGATGTTCAGTACTCACAAGACTCAATCTGAGTTGTTTCATTTCAGTGAATTTTTTTTAGTCCCTTGAGAACACAATTGTTGACAATGATGGTTGTAAGGAGGGAGTGTTACAAAGCTGGTGGGACTGCACCAAATTAAACATGCTGCAATCACAGAGTATGCCTGCGTAAGTTATATTATTTAATATTATCCAATTGTTAAAGCAAACTGGTGGAGACACACTTGCACAATATAAAGTTTAATTAAAAAGTCAAAAATTATAACTGATAATAGATTGGAAGGGAAAATTGTTGTGAATGGCCTCTGGTTGGTGCCGGTGGTACGTGTGTGTGTGTGTGTGTGTGTGTGTGTGTGTGTGTGTGTGTGTGTGTGTGTGTGTGTGTGTGTGTGTGTCCGTGTGTGTCTGTGTGTGTGTGTCCGTGTGTGTCCGTGTGTGTCCGTGTGTGCGTGTGTGTATGTGTGTGTGTGTCCGTGTGTGTGTGTGTGTGTGTGTGTGTATGTGTGTGTGTGTCCGTGTGTGTCTGTGTGTGTCTGTGTGTGTGTGTCCGTGTGTGTCTGTGTCTGTGTGTCCGTGTGTGTGTGTGTGTGTGTGTGTGTGTGTGTGTGTGTGTGTGTATGTGTACGCGCACCTACAGCAGATTTGTATACATCTTTCACATGTTTTATGTGATTGTGTGGCAATGTGTGTATGTGTTTGTGTATGTATATGAAATAGTTAAATGCACATTTGTGTGTGTTTATGTGTGCATGTTTCTGCACATATATGTCTGCATGATTATAAGTACTTTTGTGCACACGTTTGCATGTCTATGAGTTTGTCTACAAATGTGTGTTTGTATGTGAATACAGATATTTCTGTTAGTGCGAGTGCCTGTGTTTTAGTGCGACCATTTGCATGTCTCTGTAGCTAAATTTGTTTGAGTGTTTCTGTGCACATACTCATATTTCTATGTGTGTTTGTATGCTTGTGGGGACATGCTCATGTTTCCAGGTGTGTTTGTGTGCACATGCTTGTGGTTCCATGTGAGCTTGGGTGCTTGTGATTAGTTGCTCATCTTTGCAAGTTTGTCTGGGTTCGCTTGTTTATGCACGTGTGTGCATTGCAGCACGTGGTGTATTTCTGCATGCTTGTATTTGTACATCTGTCAGTTGTGTGTTTGTAGTCTTTTGGTGCCTGTACGCATGCGTGATCACGTGTTTGAGAATACATGTAAATGCACCAGATGCGTAGAGGATCCGGTGTGGTGAACTCTCCACGGTTGAAAATCCTGCCAACTTCCCCAGCCAGTTCGTATTTGAGGTGTAGCCACCTGAGGACAAGGGTGTAAACCCTCCAAAAGAAAATGAGAGACAGAGAGCAAATCTGAGAGGGAGAAGATATAAGATGGAGGAGAAGAAGAGAACACAAAAAAGGCAGAACGGCAAAGAGAGCTGAGGGAGAGAGAGGGAATGTGACTGTGGAATCCTCACTCAGAACAGAGAATGAAAATTGAAAATAGCGAAAAAAAATGAGATTGAATCTGTTAGTTGGAAGGTTAACGAATTGTGTTCTGTGAGTAAAATAAGAAATAGTGGCTCATTCACATGGCTGCACTGCAGAATTTCTGCTTCGGCATTGAAACAGTTAATCATTGAAATTCTGAACACAGAGTCTATGTCAGGGGTCCGAGATTTATCAAAGGGGCTCACGTGCTGAATTGCGTCAGCACCACCCCCTTGAGAGCTTCAAGTGTTCTATAAACAGAATGAAAGGAGTCGATACTACCCCAAGGCATCTCGGTCTGAGCGTTTTATATAGACAGAAAGGTACCAAAAATAGAAATGTGCCTTGAGACAGCAGACTCCAAAGAGACAGACAGACGGAGAGACACAGACAGACAGACAGACAGACAGACAGAGTGAGGAAGAGGCAGACGTGTAAAGGGAAGACAGAAAGACTCGCCAGAAACTGAATGAAATTCACTACTGTGACTAAAAAGCAAAGGTTCATTCTTAAAAACCTGACACAGAGGCATTTCTGAATGGAGAAATTAATCATTCAAGTGGATCAATTTTCATTCATTTTCCTCCTGCATTTGCCCAGTCCATTCCCACTCAATCCTCCTCCTTTTCTCTGCCTCCCTCTTGTTCATTCACTCCCCCCAATCTCTCTGTCTCTCTCCTTTTGTTTTTATTTTTGCTGTTTTATCTCATTGTTTGCTCTCACTGATTCTTTCAGGATCCTTTTTCCAGTTATCGCTCTGCTCTCTCTCTGTCTCTCTCTGTTTCTCTCTCTGTCTCTGTCTCTCTGTCTGCTCTCTCTCTGTCTCTCTCTCTCTATGTCTCACTGTGTCTCTGTCTGCCCTCTCTGTCTGTCTGTCTATCTCTCTGTCTCTGTCTCTTGTCTCTCTGTCTCTCTCTGTCTCTCTCTCTTCCTCTATCTCTCTGTCTATTGTTTTACATTCTTTATCTTTTTCCTTTCTGCTTTTCTCTCTTCCACTTTGGTCACCCTGTTATAGTAAAGAGGTTATTAAACTGGAAAGAGAGCAGAAAAGATTTACCAGGATGTTGCCTGGACTTGGGGGCCTGAGTTACAAGGAGAGGTTGTGTAGACTAGGACTTTATTCCCTGGAACGTAGGAGATTGAGGGGTGACCTGATAGAGGTACATAAGGTCATGAGGGTCATGGACAGGGTGAAACATATAGTCATTTTTCGAGGGAAGAGTTGATAAAATCAAGAGGGCATAGGTTTAAGATCAGAGGCAAGAGATTTAAAAGGGACATCAGGGGCAGCCTTTTCACACAAAGGGTGGTGCATATTTGGAATGAGCTGCCAGAAATAGTGATTGAGGTGGGCACGTCAGCAACATTTAAAAGCCGTCTAGATAAGTCCATGGATAGGAGAGGTTTAGAGGGCTATGGGCCAAACGCGGGCAGATGGGACCAGCTTGCCGGGCAACACAGTTGGCATGGACGGGTTGGGCTGAAGGGGCTGTCTCTGTGCTGTGTGACTCCATGACTCTATGACCTTCTCTCTCCTCTCCCTCCAAATCTCCCCCCCTTTCACCTTGCCCTTCTTTTCTCTGGTTGCCTCATTCTGTTCATTCCCTCCGTTCCTTTGCATCTACTTCCCCTCAACTAGATGTTCAAATTCAATGAAGGAAATGTCACAGGAGTCAACTCTGAAGAGTCCTTGTGCTTTAGGAGCTGGACTGGATGTGTGTCTGGTGAAAATGTAGTGGTGTGAGCAGGACAAAATCTGAGAACATTCTTTCAATCTTTCTTTTTTTGACAATTTTGGAGATGCAGTCTTGACTAGAAAACCCATCCCTAATCTCACTGAAAAGGCGATGGGTACCCACTCAAACCAGTTAAATATGGATCAAACAAAATCAGAAAATACAGGAGACACTCAGCAGGTCAGGCAGTGTCTGTGGAAAGAAGAACAGAGTTCACGTTTCCAATCCAAGACTCTGTGTCAGAATCCATTCTGAACTTCATTCTAATGAAATGTCTTGGACCTGAAACGTCAACTCTGTTTCTCTCTCCATGGATGCTACCTGACCTGTTGAGTGTTTTCAGCATTTTCTGCTGTTGAAGCATCTTGGACCTGAAACGTCAACTCTGGTTTGCTCTCCACGGATGCTGCCTGATCGACTGTGTCTTTCCAGCATTTTCTGTCTTTGTTTCAATTTCCAGTATCTGCAGTTTATTTTTTAATTCTTTTTTTAAACTTTTATTCTTTAATGTATTGAATTACTTTATTTTGATATGAATAAGTGGCTTGCAAGATCATTTCAGGGGAAGTTCTGAGATAGCCAAATTGCTGGTGGTCGGACATCACACATGCTGTTGTCAAGGGCATCGATGAACGTGCAGCTCACATAATATTGACAACCCACTGTTTATAGACGCAAGCTTTATATTTTAGATCTTTATCATATAAACTGAATTTAAATTTCTCAGCTGCTGCAGACAGGATTTGAATTCATATCTCCAGATCTTCACTTCTGGGAAATTCCACAGACACTGGTAGTCTGGAATAAAAACAGGACAGGTTTCCAACAGGAAAGGTTGGAAATATTCAGCTGGTCAGGCAGCAGCTGTGGAGAGAAAGACTGTGTGAATGTTTCAGGTCAAAGACCTTATATCAGAACTTTTAAAGATAACTAACATAGAAAGAAGATGAGAAGGGAAGATTGTATGAAAGATCAAACAGCAAAAGAGATGATGGAACATGATAGACCATAGAACACAGAACAGTACAGCACAGGAACAGGCCCTTCAGCCCACAATATCTGTGCCAAAGACGATGCCAAATTAAACGAAATCCCTTTTGTCTGCACATGATCCACATCCCTCCATTCCCTGTCTAACAGCCTCTTAAACCCCACTATCATATCTTCTCCCACCACTGCCCCTGGCAGCCTGTTCCAGGCATCCACCACTCTCTGTGTAAATGACTTACCCCACACATCTCCCTTAAACTTTACCACTCTCACCTTAAATGCACATCCTCTATTATTTGACATTTCCACCCTGGGAAAAAATTCCGACTGCCTACTCTATTATGTCTCATTATTTTATAAACTTCTATCAGGTCTCCCCTCAGCCTCTGATGCTCCGGAGAAAACAATCAAAGTTTGTCCAACCTCTCCTCACAGTTTATACCCTCTAATCCAGGCAACATCCTGGTGAACCTCTTCTGCACCCTCTCCAAAACCTCCACATCCTTCCTGTAATGGGGTGACTGGATAGCACACAATAATGAGACAGAGAAGAGACAAAAGGTTCTGATACTGGATAGGAATCCAGGAGTTGGACAACTGCTTTGCTGAAAACATTTAATCAAGTCCCTGAGCTTCCTGTTATCTGTCATTTTAATTCTCTGTGCCACTCTAACCTCTTCATCACTGGCATCCAACACTGTTCAAACATTCAAAGGAAGCAACATAAACTTGAGGGGCAACACCTCAGCTTTGGTTCAGGCATTTTAAGTCTTCCAGACTCAACACTGTATCCAGTTCTGGCCACCTTACTTCAGGGATAATGTTATGGCTTGAGAGAGGATGCAGAAGGCGATTGAGTCTAGAGAGGAGTAAGTGCAGTGTCCTGGACAGGCTGGAGACCTCGGAGTAGAGGAGATCAGTTTGGAGGAGGTATGAATCAGCACAGCAACCTACTATCTGAAACTGTAGAACTTGCTGCTCACAGGGTCACAGAAGGATTACAACACCATTCAGCACATTGCGTCTCAACCAAATCTACACTGGTGCCACCCTCCAACCTCTCCCCACAGCCCTGCAATTATTCTTCTTCAAGTAGATATCCAGTCCACATTGAAAACCATGGTAGATCTGGCTTCACTGCAGGCTCCATTGAGTTTGCATTCTAGGTCCTGACCATTCTCTGTGTCAAAAAAGGTTCTATTCCTGTCCCCTTTGGTTCTCCTGCCAACCGCCTGCATTCCTCATCCTCTAATCCTTGATCCTTTCACTAATGAGAACCATTTCTCTCCAGCTACCCTGCCTGGATCCTTCATGGTTTTACATAACCCTATCCGATCCCTGCTCAACGTCCCCTATTCCAAGATGAATAACCCCAGCTTCCCCAGTCCATCCACTTACCTAAAGTCACTTCCCAGAACCATTCCAGTAAACTCTTCCACATCCGCTCCAGAGATTTTTCTTCAGTCCTGAGGTATGGTCTTCAGAACTGGGCACAACGTTGAGACCAGAAGTCAAAAGGTGAACTTCCATTCTTCAAGTTTACATTGAGTTTCAGAGTTGCCAAGCACAAGCGAATGCTTATGAGCTTTGGATATTACAGCAGGCATCTCCAGGTATGGTGCTATGGAAGGCTAAACCTTGCTGAATAATTATGCCAGTTATCAAGTTCCAACAGTGCTTTTGTTCTCCCAATTTGGTTTCATTTTGTTAAATGACCGAGAGTGGTTCTTCCCGTTAACTTTCCCTAAGCTTTCATTTGCTGCTGCAGAGAGTAGTGGACTCAGCACAATACATCATTGATACATCCCTCCCCACCATCGGTGGTATCTACAGGAGGTGCTGCCTCAAGAAGGCAATATCCATCATCAAAGATCCCCACCATCCGGGCCGTGCCATCTTCTCACAGCTACCATGGGGCAGGAGGTACAGAAGCCTGAAGTCCCACATCACCAGGTTCAGGAACAGCTACTTCCCTTCAACCATTCGGTTCTTGAACCAACTGACACAACCCTAATCACAACCTTAGTATAGCAACACCATGACCAATTTGACCACTTATTGGACTGAGTTTTTTTGTTCTAGTTGTGTTCTTTCTTGTAAAAATTGTGCATAATTTATGTTTAATTTATGTTTTTCTTATGAATGTTTTCTTGTGAATGTTGTGTAATGCTATGAGCCTGTGATGCTGCTGCAAGAAAGTTTTTCATTGCACCTGTGCGCACATGTATGTATATGACAATAAGCTTGACTTTGACTTTGATTTTGCTTTCCATTTCCTGTCCTTACTCTGCAGGTGATAGATTGGGCACATACTGTATATATTTTATGCCCATATTTTAACTTCTTTATTCCTGGGCTAATTCTCTTGAACTGATCTTTGTACCAAGAAGATGCTTGCCCAGAAGTCAAGGGGATGTAGCTTCACTAGGTTCATCCTACTGGCCCATGAAGATCGATTGATTAAGAGTTATCTACACACACTGGTGTTTACAAGAAAGAGGTGATCTCATTGGAAAAATACGATATTCTGAAAGGGATTGACAGGGTGGGTGTTGGGAGTTGCTTCCTCTATCTGCAGGATTACACAGGAAATATTTTTCAGGAACAACCACACGGCCCAATCCGTGCCAACATTTGTGCACCACCCAAGCATCCTCCTTGAGGTGACCCTCCATTCCCTTCTCCCTCAAGTGTTCCTCCCTTTTAAAGCACCTATACTATTTGGTTCAATCACTCCCTGTGGTGGTGAGTTCCATATTCTCGCCATTCTTTGGATAAGCAAGTTGTTCCTGATTTCCCAAATTCCCTACTGACTTCTTGGTGACCATCTGACATTGATGGCCTCTGGTGTCACCCTCCCCCACATGTAGAATCAATCTCTACGCATCCATTTTATCAAAAACTTTTGTGATTTTAAAGACCTCTACTAGGTCAACCGTCAAAGACAGAGAAACCAGATCAGGTCTGTTCACCCATTCTGTTATCGTTGACGTAAATTCTGTCTGCACTCTCTCCAGTAGCTTGACATCCTTTCTCGAATAGGCCTGCCAGAACTGCAAGCTGTGGTCCAAGTGTGGTCCAACTAAGTTTTGTAAAAGTTTAGCATACCTTCTCTACTATTCAATTCCATCCCTCCAGAAATAAACCCTAGAGTTTGGTTTGCTATTTTTATGACCTTGCTGGCTCAGTGATTGTGCATTTGTACTCCAAGATGCCTTTGTTCCTCTGTCTCACTGAGATTCACATCTGATGGATCATAGTTTTGGAATAATGGTTCAGCCACTTGGTATTGAGATGAGGATATATTTCTTCACTCAGAATATTGTGAATATTTGGAATTCTCTGCTTCGAAGAGTTGTGGATGCTCAGTATTCCCGACACTCAAGGCTGAGGTTTCCATCACCAAAGGAGTCAAAGGATATGGGGATCAGGTAGGAAAATGGATGAGTGGGGGACCAGGCTTAAGGGCCAATGTAACACACTTCTGTTCTGCTTCTTATATTATTAATCTCCTTCCTTCTTTCCTTACTTCAAAGTCATCTCCTAGGACTAGAACTTCAAAGTCCTAGATGCACAGGTAGGATTAGGCAAATTTTTGACCAGAACATGCATGGTGGGCCAAATGGCCTTCTTCTCTATCTTGAACCTTTCTTACCATGTGATGATACCCCTGCTCCATCTCATGCATCCTTCTGGGATGAACCTTTCTCATCGAAGGCCTTGACTAACAGCCCAGCAAGTTCAGATTCCTTCAGCTGAAGAAGTTTGAATTTGGAAGTTGCAAACCATTGAATATTTTTTGCTGACACAAGAGGCTGCAGGTACTGGAATATGGAGCAACAAACAAGATTCTGGAGGAACTCAGCAGATCAGGCAGCATCTGTGGAGGGAACTGGACAGTCGACGTTTCGGGTCAAGACCCTTCATCTGGACTTAGATGTCACCTGAGTTTCTCCAACATCTTGTTTGTTGCTTAATATTTTGCTGTCCAAAAACTGCTGGGTTGTCCATAAAATCCATGTCTCACTGGTGTATTTGAGGGAAGGAATGTTGCCTCCCTCTACAGGGTCAATATATCCAATTAGCAAAGCACCATGCAGTGTCAGGCATGACATTCCATGAATCAGATAGTTTAAGACTTGACAATGATGTCCACACTCCACAAATGAATTAAGAGGAAAGCTACAGTATAAACCTCAGTCTGAACTCAAAGCCAGACACTATTTGCCTCGAGGAATCCTTCTCTCTCTCCTTTCAGGCAGTTTGTGGCGTACCTTAAATGCTCTACAGTCCCATCTATAAATAGTGTCCATATATTCTGGGTCACAGGACTGCAGGAGAGAAAGGAGAAACATTTAACTGCTGGTGATGACTTGGTGCTTCGATGCAAAGAGACAGCCCTTTCCCTTCACCCCGTGACCACTTGACTGTAAAAGTTATCAGACTGCCACATCAGCTTCAGTTTACAAAACTGCTGGGAGCTGCAGCATTGGCTTTCGTATTGAGAGATCTATTCAGAGAACTGAAGACTACCAGGCTGTAAATGGTGAGAGAGAAGGGAAATTAAATCAGGAAGCAAGACTTTGCATCAGCATAATGTATATTTTTCAGGTCAGGCCGCGCCTGTGGAGAGAGAGAGGGACGGAATCAACCTTTCAGGTCACCTCACCTCACTTTTTTTTCTTTAAAACTTACTCTTTTTTTTGGGATTGGGCATTGCCGACAAAGCCAGCATTTAATGTGCATCCCCAATAGCTCTAGAGCAGGGGGGTTGCTAGATCATTCCGGATGCTGCCTGACCTGTTGAGTATTTCCAGCATTTTCTGTTTTAATTTCAGATTTCTAGCTTCTGAAGGTGTTTTTCATATTTTTTTATAATCACCGTGTATTAAACCTGCAGCCACGTCCTCCATCAGTCCTGGGTGGTCTAGAGACCTTCAAGGTTACTAATGGTACTCAGATATGAAAGTATGTTGTTGGGCAACCCTCTTTTTATCCTTGGCCCTCTCCTATTTCTCATCTATATGCCAATTTATTCATACTGAAGGATTTTGACACAATTCAGGACAAAGTAACCCGCTTGTTTGGTATTCACCACCCTCAATATTCATCTCCTTCACTTCTGGCGCACCGTGGCTACAATGTGGACCATCTACAAAATGCACTTCACTTACTCACCCAGGCTACGCTGACAGTAGCTCCCAAACCCGTGACCTGTCCCACCAAGCAGCACCAAGGCAGCACCTGCTCAAGGTTGTGTCCAAGTCACAGACCATCCTGACTTGGAAATATATTGCTGTTCCTTCATTGTCAATCCTGGGCCTAAATTATGGAAATTTCTCCTTGACTTTGTGTTTTGAGAGGTTGGTCATGGCTAGAATCAACTCCTGTCTGAGCAAGCACCTGGACCTGTTGCAGTTTGTCTACCGCCACAACAGGTCTACAGCAGACGCAATCTCACTGGCTCACCACTCAGCTTTGGAGCACCTAGACAACAGCAGAACATACATCAAGCTGCTGTTTATTGATTACAGCTCAGTGTTCAACACCATCATTGCCTCAGGACTAATCAAAAATCTTCAAAACCTGAGCCTCTGTACCTCCCTCTGCAACTGGATCCTCGACTTCCTTATCGGGAGACCATAGTCAGAACAGATTGGTAGTAACGTCTCGTCCTCGTTGACCATCAACACAGGCGCACCTCAAGGATGCGTGTTTAGCCCACTGCTCTACTCTCTACGCTCATGACTGTGTGGCTAGCCACAGCTCAAATGCCATCTATAAACTCTCTGATGACACCACTGTTGTTGGCAGAAGCTCAGATGGTGATGAGGAGATGTACAGGAATGAGACAGATCGGCTAGTTGAGTGGTGTCACAACAACAACCTCACACTCAATGTCAGCGAGACCAAGGAACTGATTGTGGACTTCAGGAAGGGAAAGTCAGGAGAACACACACCAGTCCTCATTGAGGGGTCAGTGGTGGAAAGGGTGAGCAGCTTCAAGTTCCTGGGCGTCAACATCTCAAAAGATCTATCCTGGGCCCAACACATTGATGCAATCACAAAGAAGGCATGCCAGTGGTTCTGCTTTGTTAGGTGCTTGAGGAGATTTGATGTGTCACCAAAGTCTCTTACAAATTTCTACAGATGCACGGTGGAGAGCGTTCTGACTGGTTGCATCGCACCCTAGTATGGAGCCTCCAATGCAGAGGAGGGTTGTAGACTCAGCTCTTATAAATCAGTGATAATAAATGTTATTCCAATTCTGATTCTGACAACACCATGGGTGCACCGTCACCAGAAGGACTTCAGCACTTCAAGAAGACAACACACCCTCCACCTTCTCGAGGCCAATCAGAGATGGGCAACAAATACCAGATTTGTCAGGCGTGCTCACATCCCAAAAAAAGGATAAGAAAACACAAAAACAACAATTTGGGTGTGCACGCTGACAATCCAGCACTACTTCATCAGGGATCTGTTGGCCCCACCACCATCTCCAAATTGTCCTCTATTGAAAATCGCTTCAGGAAACTATTGGAAAGACCAAAGAAATCACCTGTAACTCCTGTTGCAAATTCAGTCCTCCAGCCGTCGACTCCCTGACTCCTACTTGGAAAGGGAAAGGAAACAGACAATCAAACTTGAACTTTCCAATCCCTCCATGCTTTTATAATCTCCTCCAGCCCCACAGTTCCCTGAGATCTCTGAAAACCTCATCCTGGCCTCTTGCTCGTCCCTACTTTAAGGTCTCCACCATCGATGACCATACCTGTATCTACTACCCCTAAACCTTACCATGGTTTCACCTTTATTTCTTTAAAATGTATTCATTTTGTTGGGATCTGGGCATCTCTGGCAAGGCTGGCATTTATTGCTCCTCCCTAATTCCTGGACCATTTCAGAAGGCACTTAAGGGTTAATTACACTGGTGAGGCACATACAGGCCAACACAAGTACAGACAGCAGATTCCCTTCCTTGAAGGACATTCATGAACCAGATGGGTTTCTGTAATAATCAGGTAGTTTCTTATTTGTTATTAACGATCGGAGTTTTATTTTTGTAAAGTTCCATGTGATTTAAAATTCTTTCACTGCTGTAGTGAGATTTGAACTCAGGTGTGCAATTCTGGTCGCCCCATTACAGGAAGGATGTGGAGAGGGTGCAGAAGAGGTTCACCAGGATGCTGCCTGGATTAGAGGGTATGTGCTGTTAGGAGAGATTGGACAAACTTTCTCTGGAGCATCGAAAGCTGAGGGATAGAAGTTTATAAAATTATGAGAGGCAGAGAAAGGGTAGACAGTCAGAATGTTTCTCCCAGATAATGTCAAGTACTAGAGGGCATGAATTTAAGGTGAGGGGGGAAAGTTTAAAGCAGATGTGTCAGGCAAGTTTTTTACACAGAGAGTGGTGGGTGCCTGGAACGGGCTGCCAGGGGTGGGGGTGGAGGCAGATACGATAGAGGTGTCTAAGAGGCTTTCAGATAGACACATGAATGTGCAGGGAATTGAGGGATATGGATCATGTGCAAGCAGAAGGGATTTAGTTTAATTTGGTGTCGTGTTCGGCACAGATATTGTGGGCCGAAGGGCCTGTTTCTGTCCTGTTCTGTTCTGTGTTCTATGCTGTTGTTATATGTTCTATGCCCCTGAATTACTAGTCCAACTGCTGTGTTACCACTGTATCCACTAGTGTAGCACCTCACCTTCCAAGTGAAGGAGCCCTGACAGTGGGTGGTGCCCGAGGGTGGGGGGCATATTCGACTATTGTTGGCAATGAAGAAAGAAAGCCTCGAGGCACCACACTGTGGTGAGGTAAGGCCACTGTTCTGAACACAGAGGTCCAGAGTGTGGGGTCACAGACTGCAGGTGCAGATCCTGGTGTTGGTGGCAAATCTTCCTCTCTCCTCCAGCCTTGGCAGGCACGGTAATGTAGCGGTTAGCATAATGTTATTACAGCGCCAGAGACGCGGGTTCAATTCCCACCGCTGTCTGTAAGGAGTTTGTACGTTCTCCCCGTGTCTGCGTGTGTTTCCTCCGGGTGCTCCAGTCTCCTCCCACATTCCAAAGACATACGGGTTAGGAAGTTGTGGGCATGCTATGTTGGCGGTGGAAGCATGGCAACACTTGCGGGCTGTCCCCAGAACACTACGCAAAAGATACATTTCACTGTGTGTTTTGATGGTGTTTTGACTAATGAAGAAATCTTATCATCTCCTTGAACCTACCCCTTTGTCCTAAGAACTTACCTCTGGGAACAAGCTTAAATAGTATCCATTTACATGATTTGAATTTTGTTTGTGTTGACCATTGGGACAACATGCTGTATGTTGAGTGATATACGTAAGTACAAGTTGGACTTTTGCCTGTCAGGGATTCCAATCGCGAACATGGGTCATCAGAAAATTCCCAAATGTTTTGCGGTCAGGAAGTATCCAGCTTTCACAGAGCAAGCTCCTATAAGCAGCAAACAGATGAACGAGCTGAGACAACACCCAGTGTAAATGAATGGAACTGCCTGCAATGTAGAAAAGTACTGACGAAAGGTCATCAATATGAAACATTTCTTCTTGCTCCACAGATGCTGCCTGACTGGCTGAGTATTCCCCCAACGATCCCTTTTATTTCAGATTTCCAGTCTTCAATAATCATTTGCTTTGATAGTGATCATTTGCTTTTACAGGTCAGCTCCTATTGAGCTCAGGAAGATTGGGAAAAGTGAATCAGAGATAAGCATGATGCTTTGCCTCAGGGGACACAATAACAAGAAAAGGATGGTACACTTACCTAGCACCGTTCACATCCTCTCAAAACACCTCACAGCTGATGAGTTTCATTGAAGGTTCAATACTGATGTCATGTCAGCAAACCTATTAGTCAATCTATAGACACAGTAAGTTCCCAAAACAGCAAATGGGGGTATGAGGAGTATTTGGGACGTTATTTGAGAGATAATTCTTGAGAGGAACACAATGGTATACCCTTACTCAACATCAGACTGGACTATTCCAACAGTTATGATCATCTGAACAAGCAGGCAGTTTACATTAACCTCTCATTGAAGAGTATAATGCACTGCTGACAGTCCTGCACTCCCTCTGTACTGCACTTGGATGTCAGTCTAGAATAGATTAGTTTATTGTTGTATACACCAGGGTGCAATGAAATTCCTTACTCACGTGAAGATCAGAGAGTAAACAGCGTACATGGTAATATTAAATACAACAATAACACAGTGTCAAGCACAAAACAGCAGAATGGTGCAGAGATTGACGTGCAGTCTGAAATGTGTGAAATATTAAGGATCAAACTGTGGACGGAGCTGTCACCAGGAGAAGCAATGGTTGTCTGAGGTGAAACCTTTGTCGGAGAAGCTTTAAATTGTTTAAGAGACCATGTGACTCGGTACTGCCATCAGAAGTGGCCGCACAAGAGAGGCTGCCTGAGGTTAGCAGTCAGTGCCGGGGGGGGGGGGGGGGGGGTGCTCAATACTAGGAGGCATTTATAGAACAAAAACTGTTTCGTTATTTGCAGAAGGAAGCTAGAGGAGGAGACTGGATTGAGAAGCAAGGGGCATAACAGTGTTACAGTGAGGGGTGTGGGATGTATCAGTGTTACAGTGAGGGGTGTGGAGTGTGTCAGGTTTACAGTGAGAGGTGTGGAGTGTATCAGGTTTACAGTGAGTGGTGTGGGGTGTGTCAGTGTTACAGCGAGGGGTGCGGGGTGTGTCAGTGTTACAGTGAGGGGTGCGGGGTGTGTCAGTGTTACGGTGAGGGGTGTGGGGTGTGTCAGTGTTACTGTGAGGGGCGCGGGATGCGTCAGTGTTATAGTGAGGGGCGTGGGGTGTGTCAGTGTTACAGTGAGGGGTGTGGAGTGTGTCAGTGTTACAGTGAGCGGTGTGGGGTGTATCAATGTTAAAGTGAGGGGTGTGGGGTGTGTCGGTGTTACAGTGAGTGGTGTGGGGTGTGTCAGTGTTACAGTGAGTGGTGTGGGGTGTATCAGGTTTACAGTGAGAGGTGTGGAGTGTGTCAGTGTTACAGTGAGGGGTGTGGGGTGTGTCAGTGTTACGGTGAGGGGTGCGGGGTGTGTCAGTGTTACAGTGAGGGGCGCGGGATGCATCAGTGTTGCAGTGAGGGGCGTGGGGTGTGTCAGTGTTACAGTGAGGGGTGTGGAGTGTGTCAGTGTTACAGTGAGCGGTGTGGGGTGTATCAATGTTAAAGTGAGGGGTGTGGGGTGTGTCGGTGTTACAGTGAGTGGTGTGGGGTGTGTCAGTGTTACAGTGAGTGGTGTGGGGTGTATCAGGTTTACAGTGAGAGGTGTGGAGTGTGTCAGTGTTACAGTGAGGGGTGTGGGGTGTATCAGACTGTTACAGTGAGGGGTGCGGGGTGTATCAGACTGTTACAGTGAGGGGTTAGGTTCTATCGTGAGGATATCAGAGTATTACGGAGAAGGGTGTGAAATATATTACAGTGTTACGGTGAGGTGTGTGGGTTATATTACAGTGTTACGGTGAGATGTGTGGGTTATGTTACAGTGTTACATTCAGGGAGGTGAAATATATCAGGGTTACAATGTTATGGGGTGCGGTATATAAAACTATATAAGGGAAGGGCACATGATATGTTAGAACGTTAGTAACAGGGGAGCAGTGAATATTAATGCATTACAATCGGGGATTCAGGAACATTAGGGTGATCGGTATGGAGTATATCAGAGTATTACAGTCACGGGTGTGGACTATGTTCTATGTGACACTGGGATGTTCTCAGGTGGTCCCTCTGGATCAAGGATGACATATAATGAGGTGTGTGGGGTAAGTCAGTGTATTCTATTGAGGGTTGTGGGTATGTCAGCGAGGGATGAGGATTATATCAGAATGTGTTCCGAGGTGTGATTTAATAGAGAGTTTTACATGAAAAATGTGGTGTGTAACAGAGTGGTACAATTAGATGTGGGATAAATCAGTGTTACAATGAGGCATTTTGTTCAATTTCAAAGTATGCTTTATTCATAAAAAAATTCAGAGAATGTAATACAGAATATTCAAACCAACATTTTCATCACAAGTCAGGTTTTCCCCGTTACCTAACATTAACACACAATCAGTTATCATTCATTTACATCCCTAAAGCAAAGGTCCATAGTGTTTTAACATGGATTTCAACTAATTTGTGTCAATGGCAGAAGGACATTGACTGTGGCCCTCACTCACTGAGCCCTTGGAAGGGCTGTGCCCAGGACATAGTCATGGACCTCAGAGACTGCCAGTTTCGAAGACAGCACCTTATTCTGGAAGACCAGTGAGTTTGGGGCAGAGCAGAGAGTGCCTTTCACTACACCATGGTGAAGAGGGGCCAGAAGCTGTTGATAATTTCTTGAGGGATGTGGGGTACTCCATATCTAACCCGTGACCTGGGAGTGTATGACAAGACAGTGTAGAGGGAGCTTCACTCTGTATCTGACCCGTGCCCTGGGAGTGTGTGATGGGACGGTGCAGAGGGGGTTTCAGTCTGTGTCTAACGCTTTTTAAAAAAATGTTTTATTCCAATTATCTTTATTATGAAATACACATAATACTACAAAACTACACAAAACACAGAGACAATAACAGTAACTAAAACAATCACTAACACGAACTAAAGCAAATTAAAATATTCCCATCTCTATGAAGGATGGCATTTATCCCTTGTGGTGCCCAATGGTCCCGGAACACCTCCATGGTACCCGTAGACACTGCATGTTCCCTCTCCATGATTACTTGGGCACGGACATAACCCCGGAACATCTCTAGGCAGTCCACCCAAGCAGCATTCTCCACTACCCGCTCCTAGGACCCAGGGATAGCTATCTTAGCCAGCCCCAGGAGCAAGTTTACTAAGATATTCTCAGCCCTCCTTTCCCCCCTCCTTACTGGATGACCACAAATAAATAGGGTGGGGCTAAAATGCAACCAGAAGACGAGGAGCAGCTCCCGCAGATATGTAAAAAAGGGGCTACAACCTCGCACATTCCATGTGCATATGGTACACGGTCTCCTCTAGCCCATAGAAGTGACAGTCAGCTGGGAGATCCGTATACAAACTAATAAACTTGTTGCAAGACACCGCTCTGTGCAGCAGCCTCCACCCCTGGTCCCCAGTGCAGATGGGAAGGACACCCTCATAAAGGGAGTTCCACTGGGGATCCTCCTCGTCTGTGTCTAACCCTGGGAGTGTGTGAATGGACAGGGTAGAGGGAGCTTCACTTTGTGTATAACTGGTGCCCGGTATTAACCCATAGAGGGTGGCATCTTTCAAATGTTAGAATGATATTCATGGGGTACATTAGGTTGTTAAACAGAGGTGTGTGGCTTCACAGAATGTCACAGTGAAAAATGTGGAGTATTTCAAAATTTTAGAGTGAGAGGCATGGGGTATTCCAGTGAGTTATACTAAGAAGCATGGGACGTTTTACAGTGTTAAAGTGAGAACTGTTGAGTATATGAGAGTTTGTTACAATGTGGTGTGTTCGGTATACCAGAGAGCGTTAATACCCTGTAAATCCTCTATTATGACAGGATATTATAGAAGAATTTACAGGGTAATAAGGTATATTACAGCGTTGCAGTAAGTATATGGGGAAGGAATGCACGTTAGAAAGCACATTTTCTGTTTTTATTCTAGATTTCTAGAATCTGCAGTTTTTGTTTTGAATTTTCATTGACAGTTAATGTTACTGGGACTAATTCCAAATTTTATTTGGTTACTTGAATATAAATTTCCCAATGGCTACAAGAACTTAAGCATACCCCTTTGGATCAATGGTCTACAACTCTAGATCAATAACTCAACGACTATGCTATCAGTGATAGAATCAGTATAACAAATAAACTGTGCTAACTTGGTTAGGACAGGCTCTCTGGTGTGACCTAAACTAGTCACTGTCCATTCAAACTCTTCAATGACTTTGTTGAAGCTCTGTATGGTGGTGACAGACAGCCAAATAATTTATCATTGTTTCGATACGCCCCTCAATTGGAGTGGTCATCTTGTCAAATCTTCCTGTTCTTTCAATGACGTCCTAGCTTGCATAGTTGTTGCTTTAAGTATTAATTCAAGTGTTGGATAAGCTCCTTATAGTTCTTCCTGTGTTTCCCCTTGGTGATGTTGTCAGTTCTCTGCCTGACTAAAAGATACTTTCATTAATAGGGAAACAAGTGCGAGAAGTTAAAAGTTCCTTCTTGAGCTGCCTGTGATTGTTCCCTTCCCAGTTGGGAAAATGGGAGCAACTGTTGATTAGGCTCTCATTAAAGACAGAGTGCCACCTTTAAGCCACAACTGTTGCTGAAGCTGAATTTCTCCTCTTCTATCCTCAGGTTCTTTGGTTTATAGCTTTAATTGTGCTGTCTTGAGTACACACCCAGCTACTAAAACCATGTGGTGAGTTTTATTTTCTTTAGTGATACCCTGTAGATAGAGTTTGATCTCTCTGTTTCACCTTGGTGACTGAATGACTTATCTGATAGGATGTCTAATGACCAGGCTGCATTGTCTAGTAACACCATTTCTGGTATGAATTAGATGATTTGGATTATCCTCCCTTACCAGGAGGTCATATCTTTTAATTCCGCCATGACATTAATTGCCCAAAATTAATTGCCCCTTGAATAGAGGAAACAGTTAAGAGTCAACCACACCGGTGGGCTGGAGTCAGATAAAAGACCAAACCAGATAAAGATATGAGAATTCCTTCCCTGAAGGAGTGAACCAGAAAGGGTTTAATAACATGTTGTTCACCATTACTGAGACTTCATTTTTCAACAAAGCAACATAGATATACTTAATTGAATGTGAATTACTCATATGTTGTGGTGGGATTCATATTGTTAATTGGTATTGGTTTATTATTGTCACATGTACCGAGATACGGTGAAAAGTTTTTGTTTCCGTGCCACCCAGACAGATCATTCCATAATAAGCACATTGAGTCAGGAAAAAAAAAACAGAATGCAGAATATAGTGTCACAGCTACAGAGAAAGTGCAGTGCAGGTAGACAATAAGGTGCAAGGGCCATGACGAGGAAGATTAAGAGATCAAGAGTCCACCTTCATCATATGAGAAGCCCATTCAAGAGCTTTATATCAGCTGGATAGAAGCTGTCCTTGAGCCTGGTGGTGCATGTTCTCAAGCTTTTGTGTCTTCCGCCCAGTTGGAGGGGGGAGAAGAGAGAATGACTGGGGTGGGAGGTGTCTTCTATTCTGTTGGCTGCTTTCCCAAGACTGCAGGAAACGTAGACCAAGTCAATGGAAGGGAGGCTGGTTAATCTCTCGGCCAATCACTCCTGCCCCTGGAATCTAGGTAGTAATTTAAGTGGTATGATACCATATCCAATATATTATAGTGGTGAGGAAGTTTTTCTACAAGGGAGGGCTTTGGGCAAACTACATGAAATACTGTGTGTAGTTTTGGTCTCTTACCTTAGGAAGGATGGACTTGCATTGTAGATTTTGTGTCACAGGCAGTGGGATGCAAGTCAATATGAGTGAAACTACATAAAGGACCTTTTTCTAATACCAGCAACTCCACCCCACCAACCTCCTTTGTGCAAAGGACAAGGTTTCAATGAAATGTTATTAAACACAGTGAATGGGAGTGTTCAATGCAGACAAGTAATGATTGTAATGCTTGGTTTGGCAACTGGTCCACCCATGACGGCAAGACGCTGCAGAGAGCTGTGGACACAGCTCAGCACATCACGGAAACCAGCCTCCCCTCCGTGGACTCTGTCTACACTTCTCACTGCCTCGGTAAAGCAGCCAACATAATTAAAGACCCCACCCACTCCGGACATTCTCTCTTCTCCCCTCTCCCACTGTGCAGAAGATACAAAAGCCTGAAAGTACGTACCACCAGGCTCAAGGACAGCTTCTATCCCGCTGTTATAAGACTATTAACAGTTCCCTATAGTACGGTAGGATGGACTCTTGACCTCACAACCTACCTCATTATGACCTTGCACCTTATTGTCTGCCTGCACTGTACTTCCTCTGTAGCTGTGACACTTTATTCTGCATTCTGTTATTGTTTTACCTTGTACTACTCCAATGCCCTGTGTAATTAATTGATCTGTATGAACAGTACGCAAGACAAGTTTTTCACTGTAGCTCAGTACTTGTGACAATAATATACCAATTCCAATTCCAGTACTGATTCCAAATATGTAAAACCGATTTTTCTGTGAACATTGAAAATACCTGTTTTTCTATGGAAACATATTTTCCTGCTAATTTTTAATTTTGTTTAAAGAAGAGGCAAAATAGATTGATTTCTGGAATGAGGCTCTTGGTTTATGATTCAAAGTCGAGTTTATTGTCAGATGCACAAGTCCATGTGTACACAGGTGCAATGAAAAACTTCCTTGCAGCGGCATCACAGGCACATAGCATCAGATAAGCAGCATTCACAAGAAAAACACAAATTAAACATAAATTATACACAACTTTTACAAGAAGGAACACAATTAGAATAAACAAAACAAAATCTATTTTAGTGCAAAATGATCAAAGTTATCATAGTGTTGATTAGGGTTAGGGTTTAGTTCTAGTGATTAGGGTTGTGCAGGTTGGTTCAAGAACCGAATGGTTGAAGGGAAGTAGCTGTTCCTGAACCTGGTGGTGTGGGACTTCAGGCTTCTGTACCTCCTGCCCGATGGTAGCTGCAAGAAGATGGCATGGCCCGGATAGTGGGGATCTTTGATGATGAATGTTGGTTTGAGGAAGCTGGTCTTGAGGGTTTGATCACAAGTCATCATGAAATTGCTTCAGGCAATGTTCTCAAGGCCCAGCAAGAAAAGAACATAATCTATAATGTCAGAAGATTCCCTGAGCAAACTGTGAAGACCCTTTGGCAGAACACCTCATCACCTGAGCTTTCAAACGCACACATGAGAAGATCCCTTTCTGCTAGATCCTTCATGCACAGCCAAAGGGCCACTGCCTACTACCCACCTCCTTCCTGCCATGTGCGTTTGGCCAAGAAGATCAGGAAGGAGATGCGGTGGTACTTGTTAATGTTCATCTTGAGCACTGCATAACACTGAACTCTACGCTCTGTGGGTTGCTCCCAGAGACACACATAGCGACAAACATCGACTGCTGCTGGAATACCGTCAGCTCAGTGATGGACACACACACCCACTGGTCTTCCAGTGCAAGGACCTGTCCATGACGCAGCGTTGCAGACTGACACATTCTGAGGTGCAGGACTACATCCTGAGGGACACCCTGAAGCCTGGTGCAGCTCAAAGGGGAAGGCCACCATTGTGCACTGATGGGCAGGAACATGTATATGTTCTCAGTGCCCTTTGAATTGCTGCTTCTAACCCTCATTCGGAGCACACCTGTGGGCAGCACAGTACCACTTATGGTAGAGCTGCTACCCCTCCCCTACAGCAATCCAGGTTCAATGCGTGCTGTTTGTGTGGAGTTCGCACGTTCTCCCTGTGAACACGTAGATTTCCCCCGGGTGTTCTGGTTGCCTCCCACATCCTAAATACTTGTGGGTGAGTAGGTAAATTGGCCACTGTAAATTTCCCCTAGAGTGTGGGTGAGTAGTGCAATCTGGGGGGAGTTGATGGGAAGTGGGGAGAATAACATGGGATTGGAATAAATGGGTGCTCTGAGGTTGGCACAGCTCAGTGGGCCGAAGGGCCTGTTTTCCTGCTATATGACTTTGTGACTCATCCTACTTGAAGGACTATTCCCACAGCTACTTACAGTAGTCCAACTTTAAAGTGTAGTAAACCCTCTCTGCAAACCCAATGACTGCTCCCTGGTGCCTTGTGCCAATCGATTCCTGACATGCCTGGATGACATGGCCTGTAGAATGGTTTCCCTGGTCTGACCCCACCACACTTGGGATCCCCCTATAGGACAGCACTTCCCTGACCAACAGCTTCATGGTCTATATGGAAATGTTACATGGGAATGTATCCACCCAATTAACGACCATTAACATTTATCACAATGATTCTTCAGAGTAGTTCATTAGTCTGCCATGGAACACTTCCGATATTCCATGCTGGGTTATTTCAGCTGCAGAGTCCAGCCACACAGTAAAAATCCTCCACAGCTTCGTCTAAATTGGTAAATTTGTTTATTATTGCTACATGTACCGAGGTACAGTGAAAACTTTTGTTTTGCATGCCATCCATACAGATCATTTCATTACAACAGTGATTGAGGCGGTACAGGGGAAAAGCAATAACAGAAGGCAGAATAAAGTGTTACAGTTACAGAGATAGAACAATGCAGGCAGACAATAAGGTGCAAGGCCATGACAAGGTAGATTGTGAGGTCAAGAATCCTTCTTACTGTACAAGAGGTCCATTCAATAGTCTTATAACAGTGGGATAGAAGCTGTCCTTGAGCCTGGTGGTACATGCTTGGTGGTATCTAATCATTTTATCTGCAAACTACAAGAGAAAATGTGGCTTTGTCATCACTTTAAGTTTTCCGTTCTGTGACACAGGCCCTAAGGTTACACAGCTGGCACTCTCAGGTTCAGGGCAGAGCGAAGCTCAGGGCACAGCTGGTGCAGATGGCTAACTTTAAACCCACCACCCTCAGCAACTCCCTTGAGATCCCATCAGCACGGTAGTGTAGCGGTTAACATAATGCTATTACAGCACCAGTGACCGGGTTCAATTCCAGCTGCTGTCTGTAAGGAGTTTGTACGTTCTCCCTGTGTCTGCGTGGGTTTCCTCCGGGTGCTCCGGTTTCCTCCCACATTCCAAAGACGTGTGGGTTAGGAAGTTGTGGGCATGCTATGTTGGCACCAGAAGCATGGCGACACTTGTGGGCTGCCCCAGAACACTCGATGCAAGAGATGCATTTCACTGTGTGTTCTGATGTACATGTGCCTAATAAAGAAATCTTATCTTATCTTTATCCTTATATTTTTCCATCACAAACTAACTCCTGCTTACACAGGGCTGATTACTCTTGCTCGACAGAAACTCAGTAAACAATTAAACCACATTTTAGTAAATGTTCCAACAGGTCCTAAGCAGAATTATTCATTTTCATTTGCATTCTATGAGAAAAAGGCAATTCTTAATTATAACAATTCAAAACAAACCATGATCTTTTAAAGTAAAAATGGGAAATGCTGGAAACGCTGAACAGGTCAGGCAGCATCTGTGGAGAGAGAAACGTTTCAGGTTCAAGACCCTTCACCAGATCTAAGAGAAAGAGAAACAGGTTAGTCCAAGTAACTGAGAACATAGGGGAGGGCGATGGATGGAACAAAGGGATTTTCTCTGATACATGATATGGCAACGAAGGAGCAGTTAAGCTCCTTTGTCTGTGGCACGTTTTGTGAAGTCTGTGTAACATTGTATGTCAGGTCAAATAGAGTTTATTGTCCAGTGCACAAGTACAGAGAGGTACAGGTACAGTGAAAAACCTGTTTGCAGCAGCATCAGGTTCATACAACAAACAAAACATAAATTATACAAGACATTGAAGAGAAAACAAGCCGTGCAAAACAAGTCCTTGGTGCAAAAAAACACAATCAGAGACAAGTCCGTGGCAGTGCAAGAGGTGGTCTGTAGCGTTCCGTTGCTGAGGTAGGGTTAGGGTTGAGTAGGTTGGTTCAAGAACCTGATGGTTCTAGGAAGGTAGCTGTTCCTGAACCTGGTGGTATGGGACTTCAGGCTTCTGTACCTCCTGCCCGACGGGAGCTGTGAGAAGAGGGCATGGCCCGGATGGCGGGGATCCTTGATGATAGATGCTGCCTTCTTGAGGCAGCGCCTCCTGTCGATACTGTCGGTGATGGGAAGGGCTGTGCCCGTGATGCACGGGGCTGTGTCCACTACCCTCGGCAGCCTCCTGCATTCCGTGCATTGGAATTACCATAGTAGACCATGATGCAACAAGTCAGGATACTTTCAACAGTATATCTGCAGAAGTTTGTTAGATTATTTGGTGACATGTCAAATCTCCTTAAGCTTCTGAGAAAGTAAAGGCACTGGTGTGCCTTCTTCATGATTGCTGGGCCCAGGACAGGTCTGGCCTACTGGTCCATGCCCAGAAAGCCTGAATATACAAGTGAAAGAAAAGGGAATGAAGGGATGACAGGCAAAAATGGCCAAACCTGACACAAACAGAGAGAAAGAGCAAGTTATCTAAACAAAGAACATTGAACAGTACAGCACAGGGACAGGCCTTTAGGCCCACAAAGTTGTGCTGAGCTAATTAAACTAGTAATTAAATGCTTAACTAAGCAATCCCTTCTGCCTACACAATGTCCCTATCCCTCCAATTTTTGCATGTTCACTTGCTTATCTAGGGGAAAGACAAAATGATCTGTGTAGTCTCCAAATGGGCCTTGAGGAGGGAATCAGGAATTGGATCCTACTGCTCCACACAGACCATCAGTAATGCAGTCCAAATTAACAGATGGGAAACAGATATCTTCCCCAGCAAGTCTGGAGTCAGGCAAGGCTGCTCACTTTCCTCTGCCTTGTTTGTGTGTTGCATAGAACTCTTTGCCAAATCCATCAGGTAGAACGTGGGCATGAGAGGGGTGATGATGCCAGGAATTGGGGGAACTCAGATTAAAGCCACCCCATCCATGAATGATATCATTGTCTTCTGTTTAAATCCACAAATGGCCTGCAGATTGATTGGCATCTGCAGCCAGTTTGAGCTGACCTCAGGGGCCAAGGTCAACTGCAGGAGGAGCGAGGCTCTGCTCTCCGACAACCGGCCCAAGCGATCTTTCATTCCCTTCACTATCAAGTCAGACTATTTGAAAGTGCTGAAAATCTGTTTTGGAGGAGGTAGGTATGTGGCAAGAATTGATTGGAATAGATAGGCAAGGTCCAACAGAAATTAGGATTGTGGGACGAGCACTCCCTCTTGATGGCAGGCAAGAGCCAGGTTAAAGAATTCAAAATGAGTCCTGCAGGCTGCAAAGTGCCCAAACAAAAGATGAGGTAGATGTTGTTCCTCGAGTTTATGAAGGGTCTCAGGTCTAGAATGTTAACCGTTTCTCTCTCCACACACGCTGCCAGACCTGCTGAGTTTTCTAGCCTTTTTATTTCAGATTTCCAGCATCTGCAGTTTGTTATTTATTTTCACATTTGTTTAATGACCTGAATTGTTTGCAAACCAGGCTCCAATCCAATCTTAGGAATGCAAATTCTTAATTTCTTATACAGTCCTAAGAGAAGAATATTTTAGCCAAAATAAAACATGCTGCTGTCTTCTGTTTAAAACATAATCCAATACTTTCTTCCAGCTCAGAGCGTTCACAAGATGTTGCCGGACCCAAGAACAGTACGGAAGTATTTTGTCTTCAGTCCACAGAGCCTTTAAATGTTTTTGAACCTCACATATATTTTACCCAGAACAACCATGATATAAGGTAAGATAAGATATCCTTATTAGTCACATGTACATCATATGAATTAGATCAGGAAAAATCATAAACAACATTAGGCCTAATTTTCTGGGGGAAAATACATTCTTGTTAAGGTAGGCAATATTTGAGATTACCTCCAATTATCTCAAACTATCTCCAAAGTACTAATTCAGAATTTACATTTTAATTGCCCAAAACATTGATGCAATCATGAAGAAGGCATGCCATCATCTCTACTTTATGAGGAGTTTGAGGAGATTTTGTATGTCACCAAATACTTTGCAAATTTCTACAGATGTACGGTGGAGAGCATTCTGACTGGTTGCATCACCGCTTGGTAAGGAGGCTCCAATGTACAGGATTGCAAGAGGCTGTAGAGGGTTGTAGACTCAGCCAGCTCCATCACAGGCACAACCCTCCCCACCATCAAGGACATCTTCAAGAGGCGGTGCCTCAAGAAGGTGGCATCCATCACTAAGGGCCCTCACCATCCGAGACATGCCCTCTTCTCGTTACTACAGTCAGGGGGGAGATACAGTAGCCTGAAGACCCACACTCAACGATTCAGGAACAGCTTCTTTCTCTCCATCATCAGATTTCTGAACAGTCCATGAACACTACCTCGTTATTCCTTTTGTTTGCACTATTTATTTATTTCTGTAATTTATAGTAATTTCATATCTTTGCACTGTACTGCTGCTGCAAAACAACAAATTTCATGTCATCTAAGTCAGTGATAATAAACCTGATTCTGATTATTGGGAATCATGTATCTGGAATGAGTTGCAATTGGACATGTTGTTTCAGGTCTTCATTTCTTCCAATATCCATTCAGTTTATAAAGAAAGGAAAGCAAAAGATCATTTGGCTAAAACAGGAGAAAAATCCATGCTTATGTTTTCCCTCTGTAGGAACATTTGTAGATAACTGTGATATTAAAAGAAATATTTAACTTACACAATAAAGTAAAACTTCAACACTCATGGTAAAGGACAAAGAGAAAAAAATAGTGGGGTGACACACTGCTCTCACATTAATTCTGTCTCTTCAGAGAAGCTCTGCGACTTTATTTCCCCTTAAATAATGCAGAGTCTCTCCCTTAGTTTCATCCTATTCAGTTTCAGCTCCCTGCACAGACTTAACACTTAACAGTCTTTTCGGTCCCTCTCTGTCCCTCCTCTGCTGCTTCTCTCCAAACTTTCTCTCTCTGTAAATCAAAAGGAAAAGATTTGTGAGATTTACGAAGGATTGAGTTGTAGAGAGAGGTCGAGCAGGCTAGGACTTTATTCATTGGATCACAGGAGAATGAAGAGTGATCTTACAGAGGTGTATAAAATCATGAGGGGCACAGATAGATTCATTGAGTCATGGAGCAATACAGCATGGATACAGGCCCTTCGGCCCAACCAGTCCATGCCGGCCACGTTGGCCACCCAGCTAGACCCAGTTTCCTGCATTCGGCCCATATCCCTCCAAGCCCTGCCCCTCCATGTACCTATCCAAGTGCTTCTTAAATGATACTGTTGTACCTGTCTCACCCACTGCCTCTGGCAGCTCATTCCACACATTCACCACCCTCTGTGTGAAACAGTTGCCCCTCAGGTCCCTTTTAAATCTTTCCCCTCTCACACTAAAATCTATGCCCCCCAGTAATGGACTCCCCTACCCTAGGAAAAAGACTGTTACCGTCCACCTTATCTATGCCTCTCATAATTTTAAACACTTCTGTAAGCTTGTCCCTCATTCTCCTACGTTCCAAGGAATAAAGACCCAGCCTGGCCAACCTCTCACTATAACTCAGGCCCTGTAGTCCTGGCAACATCCTCATAAATCTTCTCTTCACTTTTTCCAGTAGAATCATATCTTTCCTATAACAGGATGACCAAAACGATACACAGTATTCCACCCTCAGGTGCTTTGGAGGAGCTTTATCAAGCAAAATATTTCAATCTAACTTGTGATCTCTCAGTCTACCTCGTCATAGGGTGAATGCAATGAGTCTTTTTCCCAGGACTGGGGAATCAAGAACTAGAGGGCATAGATTTAAGGTGAGAGGGGAGAGATTTAATAGGAACCTGAGGGTCAACCTTTTCACCCAGAGGGTGGTCCATATTTTGAACTAGCTGCCAGAGGAACTGGTTGAGGCCAGTACAAGAACAACATTTAAAAGACACTTGGACAAGCACATGGATAGGAAAGGTTTAGAGGGATATGGGCTAAACGCAGGCAAATGGGTCTTGTTTGTTGGGAATCTTGGTTGTCATGGACCAGTTGGGCTTAAGGGCCTGTTTCTGTGCTGTATGACTCTATGACACCATGATTCCATGACTCAAAAGCTGCCAAGTCTTATCCAACAGTTTAAAACTCACAGAGCAATTACCGACATTAAATAAGTTCAAAAACAAAACATGACTTACTCTCAAGGATTAAGCAGGCAGGACAACTTAAACCACAATTATACACTGTCCAAGGAGGCCTTTACACTTTGAATAAAGGATTGCCGGAAATGAATGATCATTCACACATATACATTCAGATACCTCACATCAACCCAAACCTCCAGCAGTCTCCAAGTTTTCTCACTTTCCCATATAATTATTTTTCACATTGTCATATGTCACAGAAGGGAGCCATTCAGCCAATGGAGTTGATACCAATGCTCAGAGTAACTCTTTCAATCTCATTCCCCCACATTTCCCTGTAACCTATTCTCTTTCACATGCCCATTAACTCCACTCTGTCTCTCCCACCACACAGCACACTGCGGCTAATTTACAGTCACCAATTAACATGCCAACCTTTGGGGTGTGGGCGGAAACTAGAGCACCCTATGCAGCCACAGGGAGAGTGTGCACATAGGCAGCACCAGAGATCAGGATCAAACCCCGATCCATAGCGAAGATAATCTTCTGCTTCAGAATCCTGTGGGTCCTGTTTCTCACTCTGGTGTCAATGGGCAATTCTGCATAAATGACGTCAGCTTCTGTCTGGGCACGGTGAAGCCATCTGGACTGAGTATCAGATTTTACAACTTTAGTAACTGGCTCTTCCTATCTGTCTGTATCAGAATCGGATGTTTCTGTCTGTCATCATTTTGGCTCAGTTCTTCTTTCCATTAGTATAGTCTGCCCTGCTGGGCATGTTCCACAGCTTTGCTATTACACAGACAAAGGCACATAACCCAGTCCCAGCACCAGGTTCAGGAAAAGCTGCTTTCCTACAGCCATCAGGTTCTTGAACTGTGTGTACAGTATTTTTATTCTCATAGTGCCATACAGCACAGAAAAAGGCCCATCAGCAGACCATGTCCACACTGACCGTCAAGAACCCATTAATCTGGTACAAATCCCACTTTATCCTTCCCACATTCCCATCAACTCTCCCCCAGATTCCACCCCTCACCTACACACTACGGGCAGTTTACAGCGACCAATTAACCTACCAACCAGCACATGTTTGGGATGTGGGAGGAAACCGGAGCACCTGGGGGAAACCCGTGTGGTCACAGGGAGAACGTGCAAACTCCACACAGACAGTGCCGGAGGTGGGGATTGAACCCAGGTCTCTGGAGCTGTCAGGCTGCAGGATTTCTGTGTTGCATTTCTATGAAGTTTTCTTCTGTTACTGTTTTCCTTAAACTTTCATCAGCCCCTGGCTATGTTTCCTTTAGCAACTTGGTTAATTTATTCATGGGAACGCATTGGCCCAGATTTTGGTCGACTGGTTCACTTCATGGTTGAGCCAGACCTCTTCCCTCACCTCCAGCTCAAGAGGTGTCAGGCACCAAAGGTGCTGGTTGTGTGAGGGCTGATGAGGTCACAGTGAGGGCAATGGGGCATCTGGACCTTATGAACAATTGGATGCACTGGCTAGTTCATTAAATAATAAGAATTAGAGATTGTGAATGAAAGCCAAAGTTTATTGTCATATGCACAAGTACATGTGAGCACAGGTGCAGTAAAACGCAGCAGCATCACAGGCACATGGCATCAGATACACAACGTTCACAAGAAAAACATAAATAATTTTTACAAGAAAGAACACAATTAAATAAAAATGTCCATTTTAGTGCTGAAACACAAGGAAGAAACACAAGGAATATGAATGAAAACAGGGAAAGAATAGAAAAGAGATTGGCTGAGGGATGAGACAGCAAAAGGGACAGAAAGTTAATATTAACACTGAGATTCCACAGTTTCAATTGGTTCCTTTTGTAGTGACGAGAGTTCGCAGGAACATTAATCCTGTCTTTAAAAGAACAAGTAATGTTGCTAATTTCCAACCTTAACTTCCTGGGAATTGGAAATTAATGCACAAAGGTAGAGTTCTCATGAAGCTGGGTTAGGATGAGCTGGTGTTTTTGCAACACTAGTGGATGGAACTGTAGAAAACCCTTTAGTGTCTTCAGTCATCTGCAAACCTGAGGCCTAATTTCCTCTCTACCAGTCGCCTGATGACTTTTGCTTTGAAAGCAGCACACAGCAAAAATATACCCATCAACTGGTGCAAAAACCTGGGCCTACAGGGTGCTTAATGCTTCTGAAGCACGCCTTGTGTGAGGAGATGTCATCGAGTCATGGAGTCACAGAGTTATACAGCATAAAAACAGGCCCTTTGGCCCTTCTTGTCTATACCAACCTGAGCTTGGCCCATATCCCTCTAAACCTTTCCTATCCACGTACCTATCCAAATATCTTTTAAATGTTGTAATTGTACCCGCCTCTACAGCTTCCTCTGGCAGCTTGTTCCATCTACCCACCAAGTTCTGTGTGAAAAACTTACCCCTCATGGTCCCACTAAATCTTCCCCCCTCACCTTAAACTCATGCCCTCTAGTTTTAGACTCCCCAGTCCTGGGAAAAAGACTGTGATTATTTTCCCTATCTATGCTCTATAAGGCATAGATATAGTTCTATAAGGTCACCCCTTCGCCTCCTACACTCCAGGGGAAACAGTCCCCATCTATCCAGTCCCTCCTTAGTACTCAAGCCCTCCAGTGCTGGAAACATCCTGGTGAATCTTTTCTACATTAATCTAGCTTGATAACATCCTTCCTATAGCTGGGCGATCAGAACTGCACACAATGCTCCAAATGTGGCCTCACCAATGACTTGTACAGATGTAACATGACATCCCAGCTCCTGTACTCAATGCCCTGACTGATGAAGGCCAGCAGCCTTCTTCACCACCCTGTACATCTGTATCTCCACTTTCAGGGAACCATGTACTTGTATCCCGAGGACTCTCTGTTCTACAACACTCTCCAGGGCCCTGCCATTTAATGAGTAAGTCCTATCCTGGTTTAACATCCCAAAATGCATCACTTGCCCAAGTTAAATTCCATCTACCATTCCTTGGCCCACTTTCCCAGATAATCTAGATCCCATTGTAATCTTAGACAACCTTCCTCACTGTCCTAGAGAAATAAAAGACTGCAGATGCTGGAATCCAGATGAAAAACACAGTGATGCTGGAGGAACTCGGCAGGCCAGGCAGCATCCGTGGGGGAAAGCAGGCGGTGAACATTTTGGGTCAAGACCCTCCTTCAGGACTGAAGATAGGAAAAGGGGAAGCCCAATATATAGGAGGGAAAAGCAGAGCAGTGATAGGTGGACAAAAGATGGGAGGTGAGGTGGGCACAAGGTGGTGATAGGTAGATGCAGGTAAGAGATGGTGATGGGCAGGTGCGGGGCAGGAGGGGAGAGCAGATCCACTGGGGGATGGGTCAAAGGTAAAGAGAGAAAGGAAAAAACGGTAGAAAAAAGGAGACTTGGAAAGGGAAGAAGAGAAGAAACACGGTGGGGGGGGGGGGGGGGACGGCGTGGTGGGGAAGGGGGTGGGGATTACCTAAAGTGGGTGAATTCAATGTTCATGCCGTTAGGCTGCAAGGTTCCAAGACGGAAAATGAGGTGCTGTTCCTCCATTTTGCGCTTGGAATTCTCCTGGCAGTGGAGGAGGCCGAGGACTGACATATCAGTGATAGTGTGGGAGGGGGAGTTGAAGTGACTGGCAACGGGGAGGTGCAGATCGTGGTTACGGACAGAGCGCAGGCGTTCTGTCTCACCAGTGTAGAGGAGGCCACACTTGGAGCACCGAATGCAGTAGATTCGATGCAGCAGAATCTGCACCAAATGCAGATTCACCTGCACCAAATGCAGATTCACCTGCACCTCCCTCAATATCAAACAGTCCTTTCAGGTGAGACAGAGATTCACCTGCACCTCCCTTAATATCATCTACTGCATTCAGTGCACTTACACCTCAAACCCAGCACTTTGGCCTCACCAATAGCCACTCTCATAATGACTGCACCAAAATAGCTGCTCCACTATAGCTCAGGTCTATTTCAATCCTTTCATCTGGAATCCATTTGCTCAGACTGTTAGGACCAAATAGCACGTGTTTGAGTTACTGTTTGCCTCTGTAGGCTTTTGTCTCTGGGTTAGAAGGTCCAGGGAGTTGAACATTGCTTCAGAGGTATTTCACTGACTTGTGAAAGGCACTATGTAAATACAGGCCTTCCTTTTTTAGCCCACTTCGGTCCTGGTTCAGCAGGCTTTTCAAAAAGGTGATAGTTTGCTGAGATATTTGATGTGACCTTGCCCAGGAAGTTGATCACTCTGCACATCACTCTTCCACCATGGGCAGGGCTCAGGAACAGGGCCTGAGAATTTCAGCTTGTTAGGGCTTTAATGTTTTCACTGCTGGTGATGTCACCAACTGGCTTCAGCCCAGCAACTTCAGATTCACAGATTTCTTTATGAAATCTTAGGCATCACTTCTGGGAATTTCAGGAGTGCCCTCCCCATTACTTCTCCTTGCAAGTTACACACAATTACACTATCTGTTCACGCCCAAACATATCCATAGCTCTCCTTCCATCTCCTGAGCACTGCCTGACTCTCTCCCTTCCAAAGCTCACCTGCTGCTGGACCCCACACCCATGTATAAAAACATGTATAAAACCTAAAATAATGAGAGGCATAGATAGGGTGAGGTGTATAACATCCGTTGTGGGCCACAACAGGTCAACAGCAGATGTGATTTCTCTGGCTCTTCACTCTGCTCTGGACCATCTGGACAACAGGAACTCATACGTCTGGCAGCTGTTCATCCACTACATCTCAGGTTCAACACAATCATCCCATCCAAACTCATCGTCAGGCTTCAAGGCTGGGCCTCTGTACCTCCCTCTGCAACTGGGTACACAACCTCCTCATCGGCAGATCATCAATGCAGGTGCACCTCAAGGCTGTGTGCTTAGCACCCTGCTCTACTCTCTGTACACACATGACTGTGCGGCTAACACAGCTCCAGTACCATATACAAATCCACTGTTGTTGGACAAGTCACAGGTGGTGATGAGTCAGCGTACAGGAGCGAGATAGGACACCTGGCTGAATGGTGCCACAACAACAACCTCTCGCTCAGCGTCAGTAGAACTAAAGAGCTGATTGTTGACTTCAGGAAAGGGAAGGAGGGTGAACATGCCTCAGTCTGCACTGGGCGATCAGCAGTGGAGAGGGTAAGCAACTCAAAATTCCTGGGCGTTAACATATTTGGTGACCTGTCCTGGGCCCAACACATAGATGCAATCACAAGGAAGGCGCACCAGCATTTTAATTTTTTAGGGGATTGATGAGGTTCGGCTTGTCACCAAAAACTCTAACAAACTTCTACAGATGTATTGTTGAAAGTATCCTGACTGGTTGCATCATGGTCTGGTACAGCAATTCGAATGTGTAGGAACACAAGAAGTTGCAGAGAGTAGTGGACTCTGCCCAACACATCACAGGTGCTGCCTGAAGAAGGCATCATCCAACTTCAAAGATCCCCACCATCTGGTCATGCTATCTTCTCACAGTTACCATCGGGAAGGAGGTACAGAAGCCTGAAGTCCCACACCACTAGGTTCAGGAACAGCTACTTCCTTTCAACCATTCGGTTCTTGAACCAACTGACACAACCCCAATCACTGCAGTTTAGTAACACTGTGACCACTTTGCTCACCTTGCACTAAAATGAACTTTTTTTTGTTCTAATTGTGTTCTTTCTTGTAAAAGTTGCTTAATTTATGTTTAATTTATGTTTTTCTTGTGAATGTTGTGTCTCTGATGCTATGTGTCTGTGATGCTGCTGCAAGTAAGCTTTTCATTGCAACTGTGCACACATGTACTTGTGCATGTGACAATAAACTCGACTTTCACTTCACTGAATCCTCCAACTACAAAGTCCATTTCCTTTGTAAATACTGATTAAAAAGTATTCATTCAGGACCTCACCTATACCTTATGGGCTCCAGATGTAAATTGCCTCTGTTGTCTTTCTTTCTCTAGTTATTCTTTTTCCCCAATATAAAACACCATCAGATATACCTTAATCCTGTCTACATGTGATAATTTTGATCCTTCTTTGTCTTCCTAATTTCCTTTTTAAGTGCCTCTCTGGACCTTTTATACTCTTGACAGGCTTCCCCCATCTTCAGTTCTCTGTACCTGCCTTCTGTTTCCTATCTTCTCTTCACCCAACCCTCAATATCCCTCAACGTTCAGTGTTCCCTGTATTTATTACCCCTGGCTTTCACCCTTACAGGAACATGTTGGCCTTGAACTCTCATTATTTCTCCTTTGAGTGCTTCCCACTGTGTAAATGTAGACTTACCTGCAAGTAGATGCTCCCAATCTGCCTTTGTCCAGCTCCCCCCTTCCCAGATTGGCCTTCCCCAGTTTATGACCTTTATTACTGGTTCATCTCTACCCTTTTCCATAACCACTTTAAAATATATGGAGATATACTCACTATCTCCAAAATGCTTCCCCACTGATACTCCCTCCACCTGACCAGCTACATTCTCCAAGATACTCCCTCCCTTGTTGGTCTATCTACATACTGTGTCAAAAAGCTCTCCTGGAGACACTTAAAACATTCTGCCCCCTCGGAGCCATTTAGGCCAAGGTAATCCCAGTTAATATTTGGAAAATTGAAACCCCGTAGTACTATAAATCTATCTTTTTTACAGCTATTTGTCTACGTATCTGTCCTCTCTATGACAGGCTGGTTTTATTTGGAGGCTGAAGGGATACTTAAAATTATGAGGGGCCTAATTAGGAAGATCATTTCCATTGACCTATGGTCAAAGACAAAGAGGTTTAGATTTAAAATAATTAGTAAAAGGATTAGACCGGAGATGACGGAAAAAATATTTTTTTATAAGATCTCTTTGTTAGTCACGTACCATCGAAACACACAGTGAAATGCACCTTTTGCGTAGAGTGTTCTGGGGGCAGCCCGCAAGTGTCGCCATGCTTCTAGTGCCAACATAGCATGCCCACAACTTCCTAACCTGTACATCTTTGGAATGTTGGAGGAAACTGGAGCACCCGGAGGAAACCCACGCAGACACGGGGAGAACGTACAAACTCCTTACAGATAGTGGCCGGAATTGAACCTGGGTCGCCAGTGCTGTAATAGCATTATGCTAACCGCTACACTACCGTGCCTGCCCCAGAGGGTGGTGGAGGTCTGGGATGCTCACTGGGATTCCCACATTCTCATCAACTCCCCCCAGATTCTACCAGTCTCCTACACACTAGAGGCAATTTACAGTGGCCAGTTAAGGTACCAATCCACACACCTTTGGGACGTGGGAGGAAACAGAAGCATCATATTGTATGACTCTGACTCTCACCTCAGTTCCTCACTATTCTGCGGCAACCTTTCACCTCCTTGCTTATCAAGAATCTATCTACCTTTGTCTTAAAAATATTCAGACTCCACCTCCCTTGGTCCAGTCCAAGATCAGTGTGATCCTCAGCACAAGCAGCATGTGTATGTGTCACAATCAAGCAGTTGAGAAGATTTCTGCAGCCTCTTTTCAAGCTGTTGGTGCTGCTTCCTGCCATGGCCTTTGGTGCCCTACTGGAGATGATGCCGTCACTTGTTCCGATCAATTACTGGGATTCACTGGGCAGGCTTAAATCCAAATACCCCAGTATCTTGCCTGTGGGCATCTTTATAGTAAGGCCAGGGACTTCCTGTCATTTTTGTTCCCTCCAATAGCTCCCCACATATTTCTTTGGGGATACAACCCTCCCACTTCCAATCGGTCGAGTTGGTCTGGCCAATGCAAAGGTCTCTCTTTGAGCCGGGGTGACATGCTTGATACATTGTCACAGAACACCACAGTACAACACAGGGACAGGCCCTTCGGCCCACAATGTCTGTGCTGAACACAATGCCAAGTTAAACTAAATCTCTTCTACCTGCACATGATCCACATCCCTCCATTCTCTGCATAAAAACCTCTTAAACAGCGCTATTGTACCTGCTTCTGCTGTCCGTTGTATTGTCTGTTGAAGAACTTCTGTCACAGTGACTCTTCTTTGCATTTTGGAGATAGTTCTCCTTTATAATAGTTCTTTGAATTCAGACTGAGCCTGCAATAGTGAGGTAAACCTGGTCAAGGCACAGAGCAGCACAACCCAGAGCTCTTTTAAAGTTTACTAAAACTAAGTAAACATTCGGCGACTATTCAGAAATCCCGATGGTTTGGCATCTGGCTCACCAGGTGATGTTGTTGTGAAACCTTTCTGCTCACCAGGGCCCCAGTTCCTGTGCACTCTTTGAACTAATCGGGTTCATCGGAAAGTATGTTATAATACTGTGTAACATCGAAAAAAAGGTATGTTTTGGGGTATTATTAGAGATAACATCCAATAGTCTGGAAAGTCTGCCAGTCCGGCACCACCAAAGTGCCAACCATTCCGGATTATCTGTTCCTGATGTGGAATGTCACAAAATACCTTGCACTGACATTGTGTCAAACACCTTACAAACTCTAACCTTTAACTAGAACTGTAACTTCAGCTCATATGTATTGCTCTTTGAATCTGAACTCAGTTCCAGGTGGACATAGAGTCATACGTCATGGAAACAGGCCCTTCGGCCCAACCCGTCCATGCTGACCAAGGTGCCCACCTAAGCTAGTCCCATTTGCCCACATTTGGCCCGTATCCTTCTAAACCTTTGTTATCCATATATTTATCCAAACCTCTTTTAAATGTCGTTAATGTACCTGCCTCAACTACTTTCTCTGGTAGCTCGTTCCATATACAGACAACCCTCTGCGTTAAGAAGTTGCCCTTCAGGTCCCTTTTAAATCTTTCTCACCTGAAACCTATGGCCTCTAGTTTTTGATTCCCTTTCCCCAGGAAAAAGACAGTGTACATTCACCCTATCTGTGCGCCTCATGATTTTATACACCTCTATAAGATCACCCTTCAGTCTCCAATGTTCCAAGGAATAAACTCCTAGCCCTCCCAACCTCTCTCTATAACTCAGGTCCTCGAATACTGGTAACATTCTCTTAAATCTTCTTTGCACTCCTTCCAGCTTAATGACATCTTTCCTATAACAGGGTGACCAAAATTGTACACAATACTTCAAGTGAGGCCTCTTGTACAACTGCAACATAGTGTCCCAACTCAATGCCCTGACTGATGAAGGCCAGCGTGCCAAATGCCTTCTTCACCACCCTGTCTACCTGTGACACCACCTTCAGGGAACTATGTTGGCTACGTGGAGCAGTCCATGTTTCAAACCTGCCCAGGCCCCACTTCCCAACTCTTTCTCTGTTACATCGTTGACTGCATTGGTGCTGTTTCCTGCACCCATATGGAAATCGTTAATTTTGTTAACTTCACTACCAACTTCTACCCTGCCCTCAAATTCACTTGCTCCATCTCCAACACCTCTCTCCCCTCTCTTGATCTCTCTGTCTCAATCTCAGGATGCAGACAATCCACCGCCATCTACTCCAAACCCACTGACTCCCACAGCTACCTTGACTACACTTCCTCTCACCGTATCACTTGTAAGGGCACTATTCCTTTTCCCTCAGTTCCTCTGTCTCTGCTGCATCTGTTCTCGAGATGAAGCCTTCCACTCCATGACATCCGAGAAGTCTTTTATTCAGAAAACAGTGTTTCCGTCCCATTGTTGATGATGGAGCCCTTACCCACATCTTCCCTATTTCCTGCACTGCTGCATTAATGTCTCATAGAAGGAACATTCATTTGTTACTAGTGATCTTTTGATAACGTGAGGCAGAGTGTTGTAGACAATACTCTCCTTCTTTGGGCTCACATTGAGTGTTGGTGTATTATAGCTGATGATGTTTGCTAAGCCAATCGTCATCAGAAGTCAGAGAAACAGGACCTTCAGCCCTCCAGATTGGAGTTTGCAACAACTATCAACCACCCATTAACACTCGTCCTACACTAACCCAATTCTATTCTCCTCATGTCCCCATCAACTCCCCCCAGATTCTACCACTCACCTACACACTAGGTACAAATCACAGAGGGCAATTACCCTGCCTGTTCACACATCTTTGGGATGTGGGAAGAAACTGGAGCACCTAGAGGAAGCCCACACAGTCACAGGGAGAATGTGCAAACTCCACACAGACAGCACCTAAGGTTAGGACCAAAGTGGGTCTCTGGTGCTGTGAGGCAGCAGCTCTACCAGCTGCACGCCTGTGTAAGTGAAGTAACACATTCTGACTTCCCAATTAGTGTTTGTACATGTTTCACTGGCTCATTGCTCTTGGCAAAGTTGGCACCATACGGTGGTCTCCTTCAGCTGGAAGGAGGCGTAGTTGGACACAACCTGCATCAACAAATCTTTCCCTGAAGTGCTGCAGTATCAGTATTGAGTGTGTAGACTTCACGGTCGATCAAAGCTGACTTCTGCATGTTGTTCCTATTCTGTAGGTAATTACTCCCCTTCAGGTTAGAGCATTTGGTCCAGAGGCCACTCTGAAAAATTTTGATTGCTTAATTTTTCCAATTGCAGAGTGATTGTCAGTGTTTGGCCAAGGTCCATGTGCTGAATGAGGCAGAAACCCAGAGGCAGGTCAGCGCCTCAGTGGTTAGTTTTATGGTGGTGAGGCTGGCCAATGGAACATGATGATTTCTCCCATCATCCAAGATAGCCTGTGGCACCTACTTTCACCAACTCGGTGAAATATAAGCAAGACACACACAATGCCGGAGGAACTCAGCAGGTCAGGCAGCATCTATGGAGGGAAATGAACAGTCGACGCTTTGGGCTGAGACCCTTCATCAGGACTGGAAAGGAAGAGGAAGGGTGGGGGTGGAGGGGGAGGAGCAATAGCTGGCAGGTGATAAGTGAGTCCAGGTGAGGGGGGAAGTGGGAATGAGGTGAGAAGCTGGGAGGTGATGGGTGGGAGAGGCAAAGGGCTGAAGAAGATGGGAATCTAACAGGAGAGGACAGTGGACCACGGAATAAAGGGAGGGAGGTGGGGAACCAGAGGGAGGAAGGTGTGGGTGAGGGGCAGGTCACGAGGGCAGGGCAGGAGAAAGAGAAGGGGTAAAGGGGGCCAGAGTGATAAGGGAAAACAAAGGGGGGGGGGCAGAGGAGAACAGAGGGGAGTGGTAACCGGAGTTAGAGAAATCGATGTTGATGGCGTCAGGTTCGAGACTCCCAAGAAGGAATATGAGGTATTGTTCCTCTAATCTGCATCAAGCCTCAACTCAGCAATAGAGGACACCGTGGACAGACGTCAGTGTGGGAGTGGGAAGTGGAATTAAAATGACTGGCCGCACGGAGATCCTGGCTGTTGCGGCAGACGGAGTGAAGGTGCTTGATGAAGTGATCCCCAATCTGCATCGGATCTCAGGGCTGTAGAGGAGGCCTCACCAGGAGCACCGGATGCAATAAATGATGCTGAAGGATTCACGTGTAAAGTGCTGCCTCACCTGGAAGGACTGTTTAGGGCCCTGAAGTGAAACATAACTTGCAATGTCCACCTTCTGTGTTGCATCCATGCAGACTGCAATGATGCGGTGTCCGCCCATGTAACCTGGGCGCAATGGCCTGAGCAGTTGATATGGAGATCCTACCTCGTCCATGTATCAGCATTGTCCCCCCAGCCCCTCCACTTTATAGTTTGGTCCAAAGGAACGACAGGAGTCAATGCACTTGGAGCAACAAACAATCTGCTGGAGGAACTCAGCCATTCGAGCAGCACCTATGGGGGGTAAATTAACTGTCCACATTTCGGGTTGAAACCCTGCATCGGGACTGAGAGAGAAGAGGGGAGATGGCCGGTGTAAAGAGGGGAAAGGGAGCAGTGAGACAGGCATCTGAGATGATTAGTGGACTGAGGAGGGGTGTAAGGTGACAGGCAGGTAGTGCCAGGCAGAGGAGGGGATCAGGGGTGGGTGAAGAATAGATGGAGGCAGACAGAGAGACAGAAACAGAGAGACAGTGACAGAGAGACAGAGAGACAGGAGCACAAAGGGCTCCCAGTGCTGGACCCTGAGAAGTAAAGGAGGTGAGAATGGGAACCATGAGGGGAGAGGTGTGCGGCAGATGGAACCAGATGGAGGGTGGAAGGGGAAACCCGCGTGCGAAGTGCTCTCGGCCTACCTTCTTAAAAGCAAAGAAAGCAATCCCAGTTTACATGGGCCTTACTCCTAATTACAACTCTCCCAGCCGTAGAGCCACAGAGTCATAGAGTAATACGACACGTAAACAGGCCCTTCAGCCCAACTCATCCATGTTCACCAAGTCAGTCCCATCTGCCCATGTTTGGCCATATCCCTCAAAACCTTTCCTATCCATATACTTATCCAAATGTCTTTTGAATGTCGTTATCATACCTGCCTCAAACACTTTCTCTGGCAGCTCGTTCCACATACACACCACCTACTGCATGAAGTGGTTGTCCCTCAGGTCCCTTTTAAATCTTTCACCTTGCACCTTAGACCTATGGCCTCCAGTTTTTAGTTCCCTTTCCCTGGGAAAAGACTATGTGTGTTTATCCTGTCTATTCTCCTCATGATTTTATACACCTTGAGAACATCATCTCTTCAATCTCTTATGTTCCAAGGAATAAAGTCCTAGTCTGCCCAGCCTCTCCCTATAGCTCAGGCTCTCAAGTTCTGGCAGCATCCTCATAAATCTTCTCTGCGCTCTTTCTAGTTTCATGATGGCTTTCCTATTAAAAGGTGACCAAAGCTGTACAAAGTACTTCAAGTATGGTCTCACCAACATCTTGCAATTCCATTCAATACTTTCTCAGTTCTGTTTGGAATGACACAAGGTGCATGACCAGGTGGATAACTGACACATGCCCACTGGTCCACAGTTGTACCAATGGCATCTCAGTGCAATAAAAGACAGCCAATCAAATTCTGAATTCCTTATTATCTGTGCCACATTCCCCAATCAGTACTAAAACAAAACATAGAAACCCTCCACCTTACCCCAGTGAAATTCAATCTTCTTGTTCAGAATAGTCCAAATATTATCATCCATTTTGAGTTAAACAAGTAATTTGTCATATATGTAAACAAATCCTCCCAGGTTACGTCAGGGTTCTGTTCCTGTGAACTGTTTCTCACCCAAACAGTTCACAAGTCAGAAGTGGGGCCACGAACCAAGTTCCCACACAACAGTAGATACCTGCAGCCCTGCGGCAGCCAGCAAATCCTTCCCACCAGTCTCACAAACGCTTGTTCGTATGTATGGGCTGCACATTAGTTGGGTGTTCTTAGGCTGGGGAGGACCTGTAATCAACAAAATATACATTGTACATCATTGTACAGATGTACTGTTGAAGGTATGCTGACTGATTGCATCAGGGTCTGGTACAGCAATTTGAATGCGCAGGAACGTAAGAAGCTGCAAAGAGTAGTGGGCTCAGCCTAATGCATCACGGGCACATCCCTCCCCATCATCGGAAGTATCTACAGGAGGCACTGCCTCAAAAAGCAGGATACACCATCAAAGATCCCCACCATCCAGGCCATGCCATCTTCTCATAGCTACCATCAGGCAGCAGGTACAGAAGCCTGAAGTCCCACACCACCAGATTCAGGAACAGCTACTTCCCTTCAACCATTCGGTTCTTGAACCAACCTGCACAACCCTAATACTACAGTTCAGGAACACTATGACCACTTTCATCACTTTGCACTAAAATGGACATTTTTTTTGTTCAAATTGTGTTCTTTCTTGTAAAAGTTGCGCTTAATTTGTTTTTCTTGTGAATGGTGCTTATCTGATGCTCTGTGCCTGTAATGCTGCTGCAAGTAAGTTTTCCATTGCGCCTATGCACACATGGACTTGTACACGTGACAATAAATTCAACTTTGACTTTGACTTTAGGGCATCTTAGGATGTTCTACAGGACTTACAGCCAATTAAATGACTTTGTAGTCAATGATGTGATGTCAGAAAGGTAATGCCAATATCGCATAACAAGCTCCCACAAACAGCAATGTGATCGAGAGACACAGAAGACTGCGGATGCTGGAATCTGGAGCAACACACAAAGTGCTGGAGGAACTCAGCGGGTCAGGCAGCATCTGTGGAGGGAAATGGACAGTCGGCGTTTCAGGTTGAGGCCCTTCATCTGGACCCCTGATGTGGCAATGTGATTGGGACAGGATAATTTGTTTTTCAGTTTTAAAATCAGAAAATGATAGAAACACTCAGAGGTCAGGCAGCATCTATGGAAGACACTTTGTCATACACAATAACCCTTTTCCTTTCGCACAGATGCAGCCTGATCTGCTGAGTGTTTCCAGCATTTTCTGGTTTTATTTCAGATTTCCAGCATTTACGTTTTGATTTTTTTTTGATTTTTAGTGAAGTTGGTTGAGAAATCTGATATTGAGATAACTCACCTGCTCTTTGTCAAATATTGACAGAGCTGATGTCTGAACTGAGAGAACTTCCTGTTGGACACTTCATCCCAAAGTCAGCCTCTCCCACCCTCCAGTACTCTCAGTACTGTATAGTAAAATGGCAGCCCAGATCATGTGTTCAACTCTCAATTCCAGGGCAGTGTTTAAACCCACAGCCTTCTGCCTTCATAGATGAGAATGTCAGCTGCTCAGCCGCAGTAGAATGAGATGCACAGAAAACGTCAGGGATCCTTAAAACCAGTTCAATTCAATGTTCCAAAAGAAAGGGTTTTTGGGGAGGACTTAAATCCTGAGTTAGTTAAAAGTGATTTCTTTTAAAACTTATGAGGTGTATTCATCATTGTCAGGTCTGATCCCTAACCACCTGTCCCTAACCATCCCTAATCACCTCTTGCACCATCAGAAAATTTCAAAGGCATTTCAGAATCAGTTACATTAGTGTAGGTTTGGAGTTATATATAAGGTAAAAGTGGACAATATCCCGTCCTGAAGGACAGTAATGAACCAGATTTGGTTCACCTATGGGAACACACGCACCTCTGGGAACACCAATCCCATAGATTCATGGGGTCACCGAACATGGAAACAGGTCCTTCAGCCTCTGAATCCATGTGCAACATCAAGAACCCATTTGCACTAACTCTACATTAGCCAATTTTATTCTTCCCACATTCCCATCAACTTCCCCAGATTCTACTACTCACCTACACAATAAGGGCCATTTACAGTGGCTAATTTACCGCTAACCTAGACATAGAGTGTGTTCAACACAGAAACAGGCCCTTCAGTCCAACCTTCTTGCCCATCTGCACTAACCTCACTTGGCCGCATTAGATCCATATCCTTCCATGTCACATCTTTGGGATGTGGGAGGAAACCGGAGCACTCAGTGGAAGCTCAGGCAGATACAGTGAGAACATGAAAACTCCACAAAGACAGCACCAGAGGTCAGGATTGAACCCGGATCACCGGAGCTGTCAGGCAGCAGCTCTACTAGCTGTACCACTGTGTCACCCATAGTCACAAGAACCAACATTTTAATTCGGAGTTCTACTTAATGACTTGAATTTCAATTCTTCAGCTGCTGTGGTGGGTTTTGAAATTATGTTTCTGGATTAATGGTCGAGTAACTTTGGAGAGCAGCTCCAAATGCTCCTGTACCCATGGACAAGATGGTACACAATGTACTATAGTGAAGTCACTTGACTTCTCCATCCCAGTGTGACTTTCACCTCCCTTCATTTTAGGCCTCCTAAAATGTTTTAATAAAATTCAAAAGAAATTCAAGGAACACCATTGATCCTTTAGATTGTTTATGGAACAGCCAAAACAACGAGTTCAGCAACTTCAGGTCATGATCGGATACACATTCTGTAAGATGGCACATGCTTATAATGCTTCAGCCTCTCCCACTTACATCTCCTTCAGATCCGTCGTTCGTTACTTTCCCTGTCCCAATGGCAACCTCTTCTTCTCCTTGTACCATCAGTTCTGGTCAGAGTCATAGAGGAAACAGGCCCTTCAGCCCTACTGGTCCATACCAACCAAGATGCCCATTTAAGCTTGTCCCATTTGCCCACATTTGGCCCATATGCCTATAGACCTTTCCTATCCATGAACCTGTCCAAATGTCTTTTAAATGTTGTTATTGTACCTGCCTCAACCACTTCTGGCTTGTTCCACATACCCACCACCCTCTGTGTGAAGCAGTTACCACTCTGGTCCCTTTTAAATCTTTCCCTTTTCACCTTAAACCTATGCTCTCTAGTTCTTGATTCCCTTCCCCGGGAAAAAGACTTGTGCACATTCACGCTGTCTATGCCCCTCATAATTTTATACAGCTCTATAAGGTCACTCCTACGCTCCAAGGAATAAAGTCTTAGCCTCTTCCTATAACTCAGGTCCTCAAGTCCTGGCAACATTCTTGTAAATGGACTCTTGACCTCACAATCTACCTCATTGTGACCTTGCACCTTACTGCCTGCCTGCACTGCACTTTCTCTGTACCGTAACACCTTATTCTGCACTCTGTTATTGCTTTTACTTTGTGCTACCTCAATGCACTGTTGCAATGAATTGATCTGTATGGGTGGTATGCAACACAAGGTTTTCACTGTACCTCCATACAAGTGACAATAGTAAACCAATTTACCAATTTTAAATATTCTTGCACACTTTCCAGTTTAAAAGTTAATTTTAATCATTTAATCTCTCCTGCTTCCCACTCCAGTTCACACTTCTTTTGTTCTCGTTACCCTTTCTTATATTTCTCTCCTCCCATGCTTTCTTCTAAACCTGCTGCTTTAACTTTTCCAACAACTGACTGAAGCAATACCTCTTGATTCTCTCTTCACAGAGATCCTAGCCCTACAGAGTATTCCCAGATTTTCCTGTTTTTATTTTGGATTTCCAGAATCTTCAGTATTCTGCTTTTGCTGAAGTATCAGGTTGGTAAATTGGTTTACTATTGTCACATGTACCGAGATGCAGTGAAAAACTTTGTTTTGCATGCCATCCATACAGATCATTTCATTACATCAGTGCATTGAGGTAGTTCAAGGGAAAACAGTAACAGAATGCAGAATAAAGTGTTATAGGTTGGCCAGGTAAATGTGAAAGTTGATGAAGTGGTGGGGACTTGAATGGAATTATAGCAAAGGATTGCGAGGAATAACTTTGTGGAATTCTGTGGGGTGATCAGGGAGACAGAGCTAAGCTGGGTAATTGTTGTAAGATCATTTAATTTTAGCTGCAGGGTTAATTTAAAGGGTGAAATTACAAGATACCTAGACAAGGAAAAATGGAGAATATAGACTTCAGAGAAGAAAATCAAGCTTGAGAAACCTGCTGGATGGAAGGAATACCATGTTGTGGAAAATAGGAAGGGAATCTGCCCTTACCAGTCTCATAATTCACTGTACAAAAGATTCATTTCACATTTATTATTCCAGTGTAGTTATTAAATAACTACATGACTATTTTTTCTTGAATCCTCTCCCTGTTGAATTGTTTGATTTTATTTTCTCAATCATAAATACTTTGGGAAAGACCCAGCCATGTTGTGGGACTGAAGACGTATTTTGTATTTATGCTGCCTCATCAGAGATTTGAAGGAGAGGGGTGTCAGACATATCCTCGTCAGGAATGCACTGCAATGATATAAAATCTACAGGTTTGTGCTTGATGCAGTATGTTTGTACCCGGCAATGATGTTGCCTGTACTCTTAGCTCCATGGAGATATACTTCAGTGCTAAACAGTGAGTGTTGGGAACAGCATTGTAACATTAAAACAAAACCAGCCTACAGATAAATCCAGCATCGGTATACCTTCTATTTATTTTGTTCCCTCTCACTCCTAATTCAGTAAAGAAAAATAATCTTAGTAAACAGAATTTCAATCTAGATTTGGTTCCATTAAGGAATTCTATCTGCTGCAGATTCGTAGAGTGTTATAGCACAGAAGGAGGCCATTCAACCCAATGCTTATTTAAAGAGCAGTTTTATTTTCATTCCAATGCATTCAATTCTCCTTTGAAAGCCACAATTTTATCTATTTCCAACAGTCATTGGTCAGAGCTTTCTAAATCATAGTTACTCATTGCGGAAACAGAACATCTTCTCATCCTCTCACCGGGTTCTATAGTAATTTTGAGTATCCCTATTAAACTCTGCCAAACCTTCCCTCATCTTAGGAGACCAATCACAGCAACAATCTCCAGTTCTTCCTGTGTAAACAAACACAGCTGGTCACGGTGGCACAGCTGGTCGAGCCGCTGCCTCACTGCTCTAGTAACCTGGGTTCAATCCTGACCTCCAGCGCTGTCTGTGTGGAGTTTGCATGTTCTCCCTGTGACCGTGTGGGTTTTCGCTGGGTGCTCTAGTCTCTTCCTGCATCCCAAAGTTGAGTTGGTTGGGTAATTAACTGCTGTAAATTGCCCCTAGTGTGTTAGTGAAGGGTAGAATCCAGGGGGAATTGAAGGGGATGTGGGGAGAATGAAATGGGGTTTGTGTAGGGCTAGTGTGAATGGAGGTTTGATGGTCGGCACCATCTCAGTGTGCTGACGGGCCTATTTCTGTTCTGTATGAGTCTATGACAGCAACCATTTTATGCACATCAAGCTCCCACAAACGGGAATGTGCTTACAATGATGTAACCCTAGAGCGAACCTGGTTCAGGCACAAAAATTGTCCAGGGTTCCCCCATTTTTCCTGAGAGCAACGCCGTTGACAGAGAAGATGGCTCATCAGAAAGAATTCCCTTTGTATATCATTTATGGTGCAGAAATCCCATGGAGCCTTGCTGGTGACACTGGTCCACCCTCAGGGCACCGCTGACAGGACAAACTCTCACGTTGCAGAATCTCCTCAGTACCGAACTGACAAAGGGACATCAGAAATAGAGGCAGGAGTAGGGCACTTAACTGCTCCAGTCAGGTCATAATTGGTCTTTTACCTCCGAGCCACTTTCCTGCACTGACCCCATATTCCTTGATTCCCTTATTACTGCAAAAATGAATTGACCACTGTCATTAATAGATTCATAAACGAGCATCCTCAGACCTCTGTGAAGATATTTCATATCATCTCTGTCCTGAAAGGCTGACCCCTTATTTTAAGACTGTGGCCCTTGGTTCCAGAAACCCCAACCAGCCAGTGTATCTTTCCCATTGAGCCCCATTTTGTATGCTTCAGTGAGATCACCTCTCATTCTTCTAAACTCCAGAAAGAGTAGAAACATAGAGGAGAGGAGTGGACCATTTGCCCCTTCGAGCCTGCCTGGTTTCACTGTGATCAGTTATGATCATAGCACATGTCAATAGCATATTCCGACTCTCCCACATCCTTTGGTCATTTTTGTGTCTAGAAATTTGTTTATCTCTTCATAAATATATTTCACCTCTACTGCTTTCTGTGATAGCAAATTTCCACAGGTTAGCTACCCCCATGAGTGAGGACATTTCTCCGCATCTCAGTCCCGAATTCTTGCCCTGTAATCTGAGCCTGTGACACCCAGACAGGGGAAACATGCTCCCTGCAACCAGCTTGTTGATCCCTGTCATCATTTAGTCTCAATTAGGTCCCTTCTCATTCTTTTAATTTCTTGCTAATCAAATCTCTGCTCAGATGACAATTCCCGGGAATGAGTCTGGTGAACCTCTGGTGCAAGCCCTCTATGGGAACTCCATCCCTTCTGGCATAAGCAGACCAAAACATCAGAAAAGTACACTCTTTGCCTCGGTTGGAGGACTTGGTTATGAGGTGGATAGGCTGGACTTGTTTTTCCTGGAATGAAGGAGGCTGAGTGGTGACCTGATAGATGTATATAAAATTAAGAGAGGCATAGATAGGGTCAAATCTTTGTCCCAGGGTAGGAACATCAAAATAATGAGGGAATAGGATTAAGGTGAGAGGAAGGAGTTTTAAAGGGGATCTGAGGGGAAAGTTTTTACTTACACAGAGAGTGATTGATATCTGGAACATTTTGCCAGAAGAGATAATGGAATCAGATACAATCACTACATTATGGAGACATTTAGACAGGCACTTCAGTAGGCAAGGCATAGAAGGATGTGGACCTAATGTGGACAAGGGATATGTGTAAGTGGGCAAAAAGGTCAGCATGTTCCTGGTGAGCCGAAAGGCCTGTGCTGTGCTGTATGACGATGACTCTATAACAAAACCCCAGGGGTACCTTCATCTCTCTTCGGAGTACATCCTGCCCAGTCAGGTAAACCTTTGTCAACACCCTCTGTCACAAGCATAGGTTCCTGAGATAGGGAGACCAGATCCATACACAGCATTCCAGGTTTTAACAAGGCCCAATGTAATTGTGATAAGATGTTCTTACCCTTGTAACCAAATCCTGGGGTGCAATAATTTAAAAAAACAGTGTACCCTTTGCCTACCATTTACCATGAACATTACTTCATTATTCTTTTTTTGCATGATTTATTTATTTTGTAATTTTTAGTAATTTTATGTCTTTGCACTGTACTGCTGCCACAAAACAACACATTTCACTCATAGAGAAACAAAGGACTGCAGATGAAAAAAACAAAAAGATGCTGGAGGAACTCAGCAGGCCAGGCAGCATCCGTGGAGAGAAGCAGGCGGTCAATGTTTCAGGTCAGGACCCTTCTTCAGGACTGAAGATAGAAAAAGGGGAAGCCCGATATATGGGGGGGGGGGGGGAACAGAGCAGTGATAGGTGGACAAAAGCTCCCATCAAAGAGAGGAAGAAAACTTCTTCAAAGTAGGCATCCTTGAAGAGACTTTGCAGTGGAGCAGTAATACTAGAGGAACAAAGGACTGCAGATACTGGAATCTGGATGAAAAAACAACTAGATGCTGGAGGAACTCAGCATGTCATATAAATCACTGATAATAAACCTGATTCTGACTCTGATTCCTTCCTATTTGCTTTCTGTACCTGCATGTTAACGTTCATTGATTCATACATGAAGTAATCCAGGTCACTTTGAATATCATTCAATCTCTAACCTTTAAAAACTATTCAGCTTTTCTAGTTTTCTACTGGAATGAATGGCCTCACACTTTTCCACATCATAGAACTGTCTGTCCTTGCCCATTCACTTAACCTATCCATATCTCCTTGAAGCAAAAAACTGCAGATGCTAGAAGTTGGAAGCAAAAACAAGCATTCAGCAGGTCAGCCAGTGTCAGTGGGAAGAGAAACAGATGCAATGTTTTGGAACAGGAAGAAAACAAGAGTGTTTTGTGTTGCAGAGAAAGGAGGTGTGGAGAGAGCAGAGGGAATGTCTGTGATAGGTGCAGACAGGCATTCTACAAGACGTTGGTGAGGCTGTACTTGGAGGATTGTGCACAGTTTTGGTCACCCTGTTATAGGAAAGATGTCATTAAGCTGGAGAGAGTACAAAGAAGATTTACAAGGATGTTGCCAGGACTTGAGGGCCTGAGTTATAGGGAGAGGTTTGGGCAGGCTGGGACTTTATTCCTTGGCGTGTAGGGTAACCTTATAGGCATGTATAAAATCATAAGGGGCATATCTAGGGTGAATGCACACAGACCTTTTCCCAAGGAAAGGGAAACAAAAATTATAGGTTTAAGGTGAGAGGGGAAAGATTTAAAAGCAACCTGAGGAGCAACTTCTCCACGCAGGATGTGGTGGGTATATGGAACGAGTTGCCAGACGAAGTTGTTGATGCAGGTACAATAACAACATCTTAAAAGACATTTGGACACAGACATGGATCGGAAAGGTTTAGAGGGATATGGGGCCAAACATGGGCAAATGGGATTAACTTAGGTGGGCATCTTGGTCGGTATGGATGAGTTGGGCCGAAGGTCCTGTCTCCCTGTTATATTACTTCATGACTCTATGATTCTATTTTCAAGGTACTACTTACTTTAAAATATTAACAGTTGGAGAAAGAAGAGGAAAATAAAACAAATTGAAACAGAAGGTTAGTACATGGAACTCACTCCAACAGGATGTGCTTGAACAAAATGGAATAGATGAATTTAAGGTGAAGGAAGAAGAATTCAGAAGGGAGAAGGAGACAGATGGAAATGCTGATAGGGTGGGTGTACCAGAATCAGAACCAGAATCAGGTTTATTATCCCTGACTTACATGTCGTGAAATTTGTTGTTTTGCGGCAGCAGTACAGAGTAAAGACATAAAAATTACTAAAGATTACAAAAATAAATAACTAGTGAAATAAGAGAATAAATGGCCCACTTCTGAGCTAAAAAATGGGGGAGAAATTGAAAATTGAAAAATTGAGATTTTTCACAAACATGGGTTTTAATCTTGTAATTTATAAGATGGAGCATTGATTTGATTTTAAATTTTAAAACTGCTAAGGGAGGGTGATAGGATTTTAGAGAGGGTGGTTGGGCAGTCCAGGACTAGAGAACACATTTAAAAATTGCAAGCAAGCCTTCCAAAAGTAAATTAGGAAACCCTTCAATTCGTAGGGCATGGTGAAAAATTTGACAAACAATAATTACTGTGGACTTAATTGTTAATTTTAATTTGAAGATTGATCAGGTTTAACCAGAGTATTTAAAAGATTTGGGAAAAGACAGAATATGGAGTTGGGGACAGATCAGCCATGATTTCGTTAAATGATGGAACAGGTTCAAAAAGCTAAATGGCTTCTCTTCTGGTCACTATCAAACACCAATGTGTGGGAGCTTACTTTGCACAAATTGGCTGCTGTAGCTTCCTTTGTTAATACAGTGGCTACACTTCAAAAAAAAGTTCTTAAGTGGTTGTAGACTTTGGAGCACTTTGGATCAAGGTAAACGCCAGTTCCTTTTCCCTTCCTTTTGACAAATGGTTTTTGTATCAGTGTAAATGGAGCATTCTAACCATCAGTCACTTTAGAAGAGTTGAGTGAAGCAAGAGCTGCTCCTGTTCCTAAACCACTGACAAGAGTTTTACCCCCTTCCCAAGCACTTTCTCACTCATTCAGAAGCAGACCTTCTGAAAATATCAGTGCAGATGAATCCAGAAGTCCACAAAAGTGGCAGTTACCATGGTGAGAGTCGGGGGCACAATTCACTGAGTAATGCAGAGTGGAGCTATAAAGGTGAACCAACGCAACTTGGCCACATATCAGCTATTTCCTCATTGTCCAAAATTCAGGAACTCTCTCCCAATTACACCTCTGGATGTCCTTCACCACAGGTGATGCAGCAGTTCAAGAAGACAGCTCACTACCAATTTCTCTGAGGGCAATTGGTGAAGAACAATAAATACTGCCTTTGCCTGTGATGCCCAGATCCTGAGAACGAATTCATAAAACACGAGGCAGGTTTGACTGGATGGCTTTGAATGTGGATCGTGCATGCTCCTTAGGTTGGACAGTCTAGTATAGGTGAGGTCTGTCAAGCAAATGTTGCTATGCCTCTGCAGCCATTTTGAGTGGTTACAATAATGTGAAAACTACACCCAGAGACTAGAAAAAAGGCAGAGACTGTACTACTTGTCCATCAAACACCTCGATCATTTTGTAGCTGACATTCTTTTTTTCAAAAATTCTGTACAAATGAATCTGAATTCAAGTCAGTTCTCATGGGTTATGATGCAATGAGACTATTTCTGCACTGCACAATATGGAGGTATATAAGACAGGAGGAGAAGCCTGCAGTTGTTTGTGTGGGGTTATGTCTGCATGAATGCATGTGTGTGTGTGTTTGTGTGTATGTGTGTGTGCGTGCGTGCATGTGTGTGTGTGTGTGCGCGTGTGTGTCAGAATCAGAATCAGATTTATTATCACTGACTTAGATGATGTGAAGTTTGTTGTTTTGTGGCAGCAGCACAGTGCAAAGACATGAAATTACTATAAATTACAAAATAAATAGTGCAAAAAAAAACGAATAATGAGGTAGTATTCATGGACACTCTGCATGTGTGTGCTTGTGTGTATGTGTTTCTGTGTGTGTATGCATACATGTGTGTGTGTGTGTGTGTGTGTATGTGTGTGTTTCATACATACACAAGACCACAGGATTCAGACATTCTCCCGATCTACTTGATCCGACCGTAATGACTCACCTCTAGATGTCTTCTGATTCTTCACCAATTGAGACCCTTCGAGGAAGCTCTCTCTCTCTCTTTCTCTCACATCTCTCTCTCTCTCTCTCTTTCTCTCTCACTGCCAGTTTTTCCTTCACTCAGTTTGTTTCAGTTTATCGTTATTTATCTAATAGTCTTTGTGAGTGAATTACTAATCTGGATGATTTTAATAAGAATTGAGCTCTCCAGATTCTGTCTGTGTGTGTCTATTCAGTGCTGTGAACATCTTCAGTGTAATATTTGATAAGGCTGACCTTTGTTGCGGCAAATCTTTCAGGTGTTAACCGACGTTGTCCAAACAGCCAAATCCATACCACAACTCAATATGGACTTTCAAACTGGTTTGAACACATCTCCTCGATGAGAACCAGTCTCCTTGTGTCAGTTGGATCAATTTCAGGTTGCTGGGGAACACGGGACTAGCCCTGGAATATCTCTGGGAATGGTTAGGCAGGAGAACAACAAGATGCTGGAGGAACTCAGCAAGCCAGGCAGCGTCCATGGAGAAAAGCAGACAGTCAATGTTTCGGGTCAGGACCCTTCTTCAGGACTGAAGATAGGAAAAGGGGAAACCAATATTTTGCTTCCCCTTTTCCTATCTTCAGTCCTGAAGAAGAGTTCTGACCCAAAACACTGACCGCCTGCTTTTCTCCAGAGATGCTGCCCGGCCTGCTGTGTTCCTACAGCGTCTTGTTGTTTTTTTCATCTAGATTCCAGCATCTGCAGTCCTTTGTTTCTCTAGGCAGGAGAACAACGAGAGACAAGGAGATTGTGGCTAGCAGCCTTGGAGAAGGGTTGTTTAACTAGAACAACAATTAATGCACGCCTATAATACTGTTAACTGCATCCCTCACCTACTCCACCCCCAACATACTGTATCACCTGTAGATCAATTGATAGTGAACTTGCTGTCGTTAAATCTTCATTCAAGTCTCATTCCAAAGACTCGAGCCCAAAACTAGGGTGACTGTCTATTACAGAGTGATCACTATACTCATGAAAGCTCTCCCTTCTGAGATGTTAAACCAGGCCTTCTTGAGAGACTATGAGATATCCAGAGACCACTATTTTGAAAAGAACATGGGGAGTTATCCCTCGTACCTTGCTCAATATTTATTCTAGAATAGTAAGAAATACTGCTCATTTTCACATTGCTGTTTGTGGGATTTTACTGAATGTCAATCTCTCAGCATGTCCTCTAGATTATGATAGACACTACATTTCAAAAGCATTTTAGATCATCTTGAAAGATGCTAACAAGGTACAAATTTCTTTTTTGCTTTCTTCTATAAAATTAATGCTACAAGGGACAATTTCTTTAATGTGAATCGCTAGTGGCAATGAATGTTGGTAAGGTAAGGTAAAGAAATTGGCCATATGATACAGAGGTTTGGCCATATGATACAGAGGTTATCAGCAAACATAGTCTGAGACTATCAGAGCTCAAGGAAGGAAAATGGGGACCATCAAATTTCGACTCAAAGATGATAAGTCAAAATATTTTCTAAATCATGAGAAGATAGGAAAATGTGAGATTTAGAGGTCATGTCCTCCAATCTCTAGAAGTTAGGGGTTAGAACAGCTGTAAAAATAATTAAAAATCTAGCAATTTGGTAGCCTTTGTCTGAAGCAGGCTTGAATATAAAGAATTAAGAGTTACGTTACAGCCAGCTCAGGGTACCTGCCTTCATTTCTGGGCATTGCACAACAGCAAGGATAGATTGAGGGTGCACAGTGTAGCATAATACCAGGGCTCACACAAGAGAGACTGCAGATGCTGGAAATCTGGAGCAATGAGCTCAAAACTCAATGGGTCAGGCACCATCTATGGAAGGAAATGAACAGTTGACATTTTGGGTCGAGACTCTTCATCAGGACTAGAAAGGAAGAAGGCAGAAGCCAGAATGCTGCCTGACCCACTAAGTTCCTCCAGCATTTTGTGTTCATTGTACCAGGTCTGACAGGGTTAAAGTATGCACAAGGAGCTTTCATGACTAGAGTCAAATGAAAATTTAAGTACACTGAACAGCTTGAAGATCCTGTATTTGTGCAGCCAATACAAACAGAATCTGCCATAGAAAGTGAAGTCACATCCATTCCATTCTAAGTACTCCTTTAGCAAGTGATACGATTCAATTGTTGCTAATCTGAGAGTTTTAATTATTGTTGAAGATTTAAAACTATGTACTATTTTTAATATTCCCTTTTCTCCTTTTATCCCAGGATTTTCCTCTTATTATTTCCCTTTTTGTCTCTGATTTGTCAGTGAATTCTTACTTTATAATTGACAATTAGTCCATAAGATATCAGAACAGAATTAGGCCATTCAGCCCATCGAGTCTGCTCCACCATTCAATCATGGCTGATTTTTTTCAACCCCATTCTCCAGTCTTCTCCCTGTAACCCTTAACCCTCTTACCAATCAAGAACCTATCAATCTCTGCCTTAAATACACCCAATGACTTGGTCTCCATGGCCCTCTGTGGCAACGAATTCCACAGATTCACCACCATCTGGCTGAAGAAATTCCTCCTCATCTCAGTTCTAAAGGGATGTCCCTTTGTTCTGAGGCTGTGCCCTCGGATCCCAGACTCTCCTACTAATGGAAACATCCTCTCCATGTCCACCCTATCCAGCCCTTTCAGTTCCTTCTCAGTCCTCCCTCTTTTAATTTTAGTTCCCTCTGTCTGAATGGTTAAGGAGATATTGTGTTGCCTTCCTTGCTCCCTATTCTCTGAGATACCTGTTTATCTCTCAATGCACTATCATCAGCTTCAACCTCCAGCACCCTGTGAGAGTATTTGTCTCTGGGATGTGGACATGCAGCTAATGTCATACTTGTTGTCTCAGGAAACTGACGATGGTGGAACTCGAGTCACAGGTAGATCAGACTGGGTATGAATGACAGATGTCCCATCCTAAAGGATGTGAGTGAACTGGGTGCATTTTCAAATCTATCCAGTAGTTTTGTGGCACCATTAACTAATTTTAGACTATTTTTGTAATGTGAGATTTATTTAATTAACTGAATTTAAATTTCCTAGCTACCACAATTGGGACTTGAACTCATGTCTCCAGATTAAAGTCCAAGCCTTTGGATAACAGGATAGTAATTTAACTAGCATGCTACCATAACTAGTAAATCTAGTTAATGGCAGATCTCATTGGATGTTACATTATTTAAAAGTATTAGCCAATGTTGTCTTTAAGGAACTCATTTCTCTTCTTCAACTTTGAACAATAAAAGAACTCTAACTTCAAATTAGGAACATCTTTATCTTGAATCTGTTAAAATGCCAGCAACCGGAATTAGCGATGATCATGAGGATGACATTTGCACAATATCACTGCTCACAGCAGAAGGTGATCTATATACATATGAAATATCAGGCATAATAATCCTAGACATTTTGTTTCACTCTGTCATCGACTGGACAATTTTACCTTTTGGAACAGTACAAACCTGGGTGTCACACATAGATTCCCAATTCCTATCTTAACGTTCCCCAGTGGGTTTTGACTCTCTATGTTAATAGCCTCCTGAAGTTAGAACACAGTACATATAAGAGTACAGCACAGGAACAGCCCCTTTAGCCCACAATGTTGTGATGAACTAATTAGATGACTAACTAAACTAATCCCCTCTGCCAACACAATGTCCATATCCCTCCATTCTCTGCACATTCATGTGCCTATCTAAGAGTCTTTTAAAAGCCTCTATCGTATCTGCCTCCACCACCACCCCTGGCAACACATTCCAAGCACCCACTGCTCTCTGTGTCAAAAACGTCCCACACATCCTTTGAACTTGCCCCCTCTCACCTTAAGTGCATGCCCTCGAGTATCAGACATTTCGACCCTGGGGAAAAGATACCGATGTCTACTCTATGCCTCTCATAATCTTATAAACTTCTATCAGGTCTCCCCTCAGCCTCCAACGCTCCAGAGACAACAACCCTAGTTTGTCCAACCTCTCCTTATAACACCTGCCCTCTAACCCAAACGGCATTTATAATCCAGGCAGCATCTGCAAGTTATTTACAGATTAATCCTAAATATAAAATCTGAGAAATTGGTCAAGAGATTAGACCTACCCAACACAAAAAACTCCTGATGTATCACCTCTTTCTATTCTGTAGGTCTGTCTAGGCATTCCTGTCCAGTCAAAGTCGAATTTATTGTCATATGCACAAGTACATGTGTGCACAGGTGCAATGAAAAGCTTACTTACAGCAGCATCACAGGCACAGAGCATCAGATACACAACATTCATTAAAGTAAATCAAAACATAAATTAAAGGTAAATTATACACAATTTTTACTAGAGAGAACATAATTAAAACAAAAAAAAACACGATATCCATTGTAATGTAAAGTGGTCACAGTGTTGCTACACTGAGGTGGTGATTAGGGTTGTACCGGTTGGTTCAGGAACTGCCCTTCCACTCCTTCCTGATCCCCTGTTATTTATGCTTTCTTCACCTTGCTGTTCCCTCAGTTTGCACCTTCTCCTGCTGTGTATATTCTCCACATTTCTCCTGTATTCGCTCATCCACTGCTGAAATCCTCATCCATACCTTGTTAAAGTTCTGCTTCCCCTTCCTTACTTGCACCAGACCCCATTCAGAACAGTACAGCACAGGAACAGGTCCTTTAGCCCGCGATGTCTGTGCTGACCATGATGCCAATTTAAACTGCACATCAGCCTGCACGTGGTCTGTATCCCTTTACCTGTCACTATTGTGCTCACTGCAACAAGCTTGCTCCGAGCCTACTGACATTTTGATTCAATATTTCTTATCCTTATTTTAAATCCTCTCCCCACCCCCACCCCAAGTAGCCTAGACTGTCACATATCTGGAAATTATTCACCCTTGAAGCCTCTGACATCTTTGCCCATTTCCAGTTCTTCATTTGTAGCTGTGCCTTCAGCTGCTTATGGCTGAAGGTCCAGAATTTTCCTCTTAAATCTTTCCACCTTTCCAGCATCTCTCCTGCTTTAACATTTTCTTTAGAAAATAATTATTTGACCAATTTTTTTTTCACGTGTCCAATTAATCTTATTTGATGATGCCCCATGTAGTGCCTTTAGGATGTATTATGAAGCTTAGGGTAATCTATTAGGCAGCTTGTTATTATTTAATGTTTTCCAGACCTCTGTATATTGTACTGTTCCCTGTTTGCCTCCTCTCTTCCCTGACTTGACCATTTCTGTGAAGTATCTTTATATACCCTTATCCAGAGTATGTACCCCCTCTATACCTCATTGTTGGCTAATATGGATTCAATAGCCTATAAGTTTCTGAGCCCACCGTATTTTCTTAATGCATCTCTCCACATCAATATTTCCCCTTGCGTATCTATCTTCCTATTCTCCTAAGTGATCTCACTTTAATTACTGACATATATCATCATATCTTTCTGTTTCCCATAGGGTTGTCTTGATATCTCTTGCTGTCCCTCAGTCTTCACCCTTTCATCTTGATGCTCTCACATCTAAATTAGTTCCTTTAACTCACTGTTCCCCAATACATCTCTCCTCTATATTTTGCTGGTCCTAATGTCCTCCTGGGCATTATTCGATATTTTGAACATCGTCTGCTGTACTTGCTCTCTACAATGTCCCCATCCCCAGAATGTACCTTTCACAGATCTTGCCATACCCCAGAACTCATCTTCTAGTTCCCACTGTATAAGGTCATCCATTCTTGAGGAAACTGTAGCCCAACATTTGGGAAGCATGGATGAGGACAATAGTGACAGGTAAATGGATACAGACCATGTCCCAAACTGCAATGATAATTACTCTGTATATGTTCTCCCAGGAGTCCAAAGTATCTGTGTAACTCTGTCCCTTGGTCTTCATTCACTGGAGAAGATGTTTAAGGAATTTGGGAAGATATGAAGATGGTGCAGACTCGCTGATTATTCCCTTCAGCTTTTGTCCTCCCTGGTATTATTTTTTTTTATTTTTAGTATTTATTTTTCTCTGTGTCATCCCAGTTGCTATAACTTTGACATGTTCCCTTCAGCCATCTTGCTTGTGATTGGCTTTTCTATGAACAACTTTCTTTCATATTGTAATGAGTTTCCTCCAAAACTTAGACTTGCTAATCAAGTCCCTCTAATTGTGTTACTATATCCTGATATAGATTTTGATAGTGTAGGTAAGTAATGTTAAGGCACAGGCATATTTTCAGCTGACTATATTGAAATGATGAGACTCCCTCCAAAATTCATTGCCATCTGTGAATCCATGTCCTGGATGCACAATCAAATCCTCAAATGTGACGGCCCTTGGATAAAGATAGTTGGATTCCCATTGTCCAGTGGTACCAACTTTAATTACCTGTTTGGTGTACAATCCTACATTCCCTATTCTTACTCTGAGGGTGCAGATATAGTACCACAATTAATGTCAGATATGAGACAGATACTTGACATTAAGATAATGTCAAAATAAGACAGAGCCCCCACTTTTGAGACAATAAAGTTGAACTTATTGACAAGGAATCTCCTGTACAGTGTATTTGGGAAAAATTGGATCAGGTTTGTCTGTGATGTGCTCCCTGATTTGACTATCCTGTTGCATGAAGCATGGCTAATTGCAAGCAATGGCAGGGTAATATGGGCATCCCAATGGGGTGGGAGCACCAGCGGGTTAAGGGGATATTACAAAATTGACATTAGACTATGTGATCACAATTATAAATTTCACATATTCATATGGACTTATATACATTTCTGAGATAGGTTATGGTACATTAGATACTTATCCAAATATTTTTGCATAACCTCTTCCAGAATTTCAGGTGTTCCAGACCACCACCAACCTCTTAGAAAAAAGAATTCTTCTTAGTATCCCACTAATTTGTCTGACAATTACATTAGAGTACACTCTATGTTTATCGACCTTTCTGCTAAGGGGAAGTATATCTAGACCCACGATAATCTTATATGCAGTAATTAAATCTCAAGGCCTTCACTATTCCAAAGAAAGCAGCTTCATATCCAATCTTTCCTCATAGCTGAAGTCCTTCAGAGCTGGAAATGGGGTTTGCATTCATTTGTGGCAACAGCAAACTACAGTTTTTAATCGTTAAATATTGCTGAAAATTTAAGGATTTCACCCCATAGATCTGATTTGTTTTAACAAAAAAATAAGCACTTTAGCAAAATAGAAAATTTTAGCAAAATTCAGCAAAATAAAATTTACTGGGATTTTCTATTTTCTGCTGTGTTTTCTGGCCCACTACTTTTGAATGTGATAAATCAATTAGACCCTATGTAGTATAATAATTTGAGTCACAGCTTGTGGTCAATGTGGCATCATTCAAGTGGATCAGGGGTATTTGGACCTCAGAAGGCTAAGGAAATTCAGTATGTCCCCAATGACTCCTACCAGTATTTACAGATGCACCATAGAAAGCACCGGATCCGGATGCATCACAGCTTGGTACAGCAACTGCTCTGCCCGAGACTGCAACAAATTGTAGAAAATTCTGAACAAAGCCCAGTCCATCACACAAACCAACCTACCCTCCGTTGACCCCATCCACACTTCCCACTGCCTTGGGAAAGCAACCGACCTCCCACCCCAGTCATTCCCTCCTCTCCCCGTCTCCCATTAGGCAGAAGACACAAAAGTTTGAGAACACGTACCACCAGGCTCCAGGACAGCTTCTGCCCCTCTTGTATGCGAAATCAATGAACTCTTGATCTCCCGATCTACCTTGTGGTGGCCCTTGCACTTTATTTGTCTCCCTGCAGTGTACTGTCTCTGTAACTCCAACACTATATTCTGCATTCTGTTTTACTTTTTACTTCTTCAATGTACTTATGTGTGGAATAATCTGTCTGGATGGGATGCAAACAAAAGCTTTTCATTCTATCTTGGTATATGTAACAATAATAAACCTATTCCAATTGACCCAGACATTGCTGGGAGTGGGGTTTCTCTCATCTCATCTGGGTCTGTTGAAGGCTAATTAACAGAGACTGACTTCTATGTTTGGTCAACCACTGATTGATAAAGACATGATGGGCCAAATGACCTGTTTCCATACTGTATGACTCTAGACTCCTTGCCGTGTATTATACATGTACCAGGATACTAAACAGTATTTCTTCAACCACCAATTCCTATCTTCCTCATTAGTTTACCAGATGTCTTCAGATTGCAAATAGATTTGTGACTGTTATCCAAAAATTAATCTTACTATCCAGCAAGGCACAAAGTTAAGAAAGCTTTCATCCCTATCCTGTGTAGTCAGTTGACTTCAAACACTGACAGGTCGTCGAGAATGCAACTGTTGTGTTATGTGTCCCTATGTTGCATAGGTGGAGAAGGAGAGCGCGATCAGAAGGATGCTCAGGTCCTGATGCCGTCACACTGATTGCAGCACATCTGATGGGGTCCAGCTGAAAATTCCACCCTGCTCCAATAATTCTATTGAACTCATGGTCAAGTTTTGTAAAGGATGGAGACTCAAGATATAGTACTTGAAGGTCACCAACACCTGAAGAAACTGCAGTCCAACCTTTAGGGATTATGTGTGAGGCTATGTACCAACTGCAGTGATAAAGAATATAGCCCTCTGAATCGTTGCACAAACCACACGATGTAAATTTAAAACACACGGTAAATGATTATCATCTAGAGTAACTGTTCTGAAAGGGAGATGGAAGCAAATCCAATAGGAATTTTTAAAAGGGAATTGAACAAATATTTGAAGGGGGAAAAATGTAGGGAAAGGATAAGGGACTTGGTTTAATTGGACAGTTCCTTCACGATGGGTTGAATGGCCTCCTGCACATTATTCGATACACTGCAAGGCGGAAATGGTGCAATGCCACACAACGGTCCAAAGTATGGAATTAAAAATAGAAGATAATAAAGAGACGCCTTTCTGCCAGAGAGTAGCCGGAATGTGGAATTAGTTATAATACTGTAGATAAACTGTGAAGGGGGTGGAGTAGGTTGAGGAGTTTAAGGAATCGAGGTGGGAAGATGCTGGGACCGATACAGTGGCACAGTCTGTTCCAGTTATTCTGTGTTGGGAATAGAAGCAACCGTATGAAGGCGATCCCTCCCTGAAGCAGTTCCTCACTCCTCCATGTCTTAGTGGAGAGGACCTTTTGCAGCACAACTCGGTGTCTCCATATCAAGTTTTGCAACAATTGGACACCAGGCCATTTGGTTAAAACTGGGGCTTCCCTGAAAAGTAAGGTCTCATTGAAAATACATTCCCACAAGTCGACAGTAGGGCACAGTTTAAATGCAGAAAGTCACACAACTTTGTGTATCCATTTTAGGCTGTGAATGGACCATAATGGCTCGTTGCACTGCTGGACTGAAATGCTTGCGGAGATATGGGGACAGAATGCGTCCAGCCCATGCGCGCCCGAAATCCCTGGGACCGTGCGCACTTACGACCCCGACACAAGCTCCAATCGACACTGCCGCAGGGATTGGGAAGCAGGAATTTCTTTTCCATTCCTAGGATTCTCACTAAATTGTATGATTTTTGCTAAAAAGTAATTTGCCCCCATTACCCCTTTCTTCATCCCCTGTATTCACAGCGAGGATGCTCACAGAGTCCGCCGCGTACTCTGCCTCAGAAGGGTACCTACAGTCACTCACTGCTAACTCCGGGGTCGCGCCATTGAACGAAATTCGTTGCCCTCTGCCAAGGGAAGCAAAACTGGAGCACAAATCTCTGCAAGTGGTGGGACGTTACACCCAAATGCCAGGCACACAGCATCTGTCTTGTCCACGCACCCCCAGTAATTACTGTGTCCCTCTGCGCTCTGCTGGAACCACGCCAGACACCTCTCAAATACTTGCAGCTTATCACTTTTCCCAGATCTTTCCTGCTTCCGCGCTCTGTTCTCCTTTTCACCCCTTCTCTCCCACACACGGGCATTTTCGATCCTAATCTCTTTGTTTTCATCTCAACCTCATCGACCTCGTCCAAATTTTCCCTGATAATAATTCCACTAAACACCACTCTGCGTTCAAAGTAATATTTGCACTTTTTATATCAATCCGATAACCTTCCACGTCTGGTATAGATTTTGATCAATAAGATGCATTCTGTGTGGTTTTAAATATTATGTTGCATGTTAGATCTATCGAATGATCATGGTTAACTGGGTTTTTTTTCTCTTTTCTAGTTGTCGATTTTGGTTGCTGAGACAGACGGAGTGTGCGTTTCAACGTTCAACAGTTTGCATCAGTTCGTTCTGTACTTGTGTTGGTGAAACAAAAATGACATTTTCGGGGTAATAGGACTGGTCTTAAGACCCTCTTTATCTGTTCCATCAGCGCCAGTCACGGGATGAGACCAAAGACCTGGAAATGTGCCTCTGAAACGGACCCTTTCCACAAGGGGCTATCCTGAACAACTCTGCACAGCTTCGAGTGTGCAAGTGTGCAAACGCAGCGTGGGATCTTGGACTGAGCTGCAGAGCGATGCAGCCACTAAAATATTCCTGAACCATCCTGAAATTCGATGATTACCAGCAAATTAAATTGATGCAGATTAATAGGTTTTTGTTGCACCTGTGTGCACGATGACAAGTACACGTTAACACACTTTCTGACACAATTAGCACAGTGACAGACCCAGAACTACTAACTCCTAGTCACACATGACACTAGTGCATCAAGCCATCCATCGAGGATATTAACATGGTCACGCATCAGTACAAGCAACATACTACACATGCACACTTAGTCACAGCAATTCACATGCAGAAATACATGATCACACACAATATGGTAAACATGACCAACTATTAGTAAAACATGGCAGACAAACACTCAAACATAAGGACATTAGGACAGTAATTCACAAATGTCAATTCACTAACATGCGTTCGCGTGCGCGCACACACACACACACGTTTCAACGCACAACAACTCATCCAAAAGTATACTTATTAAGCAGTGCGATACATATGGGAAAACACACACTGATATTAGTGCAAACATGGTTGTTCAGAATCACATACAGCTGTGCAAAGTACCAGGCGCGGAAACACAAGGCACACTCATTGACAGAGCAACACACAGGCACACACTTGGAAACATAACAACAACCAAAGACACGAACCCTCTAATGTTCACACCTGTGCGCTATGTTACACACACACACTCGTCCACGCGGCTGCACATGCTGAGTAACGCGCACAGTGACACGTGTGAACACAGAGGAACTGACACACGCATTCGTATACACGGAGAAGAGAAGCGCCCAGATTGAGATCTCAGCAACTTACAATCCAATATTGAGCGTCACGACGGGTTAAAACACACACTTGTAACACACAAACATACTAAGGCAAGGTACAAACCACTAACACACCAATAACATACACAGTATCTCTCGTACATTTGCCTAGTGCAGAGGTAACTCGTTATTCGTCAAAAACAAGTTGTCTCATAAGCTTTTGCTTCTGCACACAGTTCCCTAGATGGGGAAACTAACCCCCGCCATTTTATAGTCTTCCCATAAACATTAATCTTCCCTTGTAATCTGAAAGCAGTGAGGAAAAGCAAGGGGCTGAGATAGATGGATAGACTGGAGAGAGAGAGAGAGAGAGAGAGAGAGAGAGAGAGATGGAGAGAGAGAGAGAGAGACAAGGTGTGAGACACAAACACAGACATCAGGGTAAACTGAAGTCGAGTGATATGTAAGGGATTCAGAGAGACAACGAGTGCCAGACAGAGATATGGGGACAGAGAAGGGATTAAGAGACAGAGAGAGAGAGAGAGACAGAGCGCAAAATACATGGAGTAAAGGGCTGAGTAAGATGAACATAGGCCTTTCTCTGTTATATTAAATAAATTAAAATATAACCTCAAAGCTGAAGAATTAAAAAGTATGTATATTTGGCTTTGACTCAGAAATAAATAACAATGATATTCATTTCTGAAAGACCTATTGTGAATCAGATTTCAAGTTAACAGAGAGATGTTGGCGCGGCCTGTATTATTGGAGATATATATTTTAAGGAGGTTATATATTCTGTACAAAGTCCTTTAGATTATAAAGTGCCTTCCAACTAATTTGGAATCCAGAAGACAGGGGGTAAATGGTTGTGCATTGCGCTTGCTGCGCTAGTCAATGCATAAGTACCTATGCTGCGCAGATTTGATCTTAAGTAGCTTGAAGAAAGCATTGGTACTTTCAAAATAAAACCTTCACCTGTTCCAAAAAAATAGGCTGATTTAGGAAGATATGTTGAGGATGTGTGCAGTTTCAGCTCGCTTTTAATTGTAAAATAAATACAAATAATTAAAATAAAACAACAATGAAAGTCATGAACATCTCAAGAAAATGTGTTGGGGTATCTTTAGGGTTGGTTCTGCGCCCTGACGCAGATGGAGACTGTTTGGTTATTTTCACGCACTGTTGATGAATTAAAATGCAACAAGCTTCAGCCTGTCGGAGAATACATAGGTCTTTGAATCAAAATGTATAATGGTTTAAATGTCAGGCTTTTTAATTAGTCCCCTGACTTAATGAAAAAAAAACCCTGCAATAAAACTAGTCAAAGATTCAGGTTGCTATGCCGAGTTCAGACAGTAAACGTTTCCCTCTCGACCCCAGCAGTGTGTATATCTGTGGGTTATAGCATATAGTGTGTGGTTGTGTGTGCGAGATTATGTATCTGTGTAAGTTATAGCACAGAAGTCAGAGCATTTGCCACAGTGCATGTTGGAACGTATGTTAGAACGGGCGTATTAAGATGTGCGTTAGAATGTGTGTTAAATAATCTGCGCGCGCGAGTGTGTGTGGCACTGTGTATTGACATTTTGTGTTTTTGTGAGACTACTTGTGTGTGTTAAATTGTGTTGGGCTCTATACATTTGACAGTGTACATGTTTGTGTGTGTTGTGTGTGTGCGCTCTTGAAAGCAAAGGTCTAAGTTTTGCTGTGTCAAATCACCACACTGTTTGGGGAAATATTTGCCTCTTTGTACAGTTAATTAAAATAGAGCGAATTAGTTTCCTAATGATTATTGCCCTATAAATCTTTACACCCTGTTGACTATTCACTGAGTTGTTTTGCAGGCTTTCTGTTGATTATTGTTGCTGCTGGTTAGTTTGGTGAGACTGCTGTTGGATGAGGGGGAGCAGAAGCAAACGCACCGACGGCCACCTGCAATCCTGAGATTTGGCCGGTATCGGGTGCAGCTTGGATGTGAGGTGAAAGGAAACTGAGGGGCTTAACTGAAAGGAATGGGTTTAATCTGGAAGAGCGCAGTTTGATGGTGACATTGATTGTTAAATGAAGATTTTTAAAGAGCTGAGCTCCTTTATCTGTGGGGGTTACTGGTGAGGTGCCGTGTGTTTCCAACTGTTCAACACCTTTCGCCATCACCAACCCATACCCACAGTTTAACCTCTGCCAAAATTGGCTCATTCCAGGCGAGGGTAAATTGGCCTTAACTGGAATGTGTCCTCTTATTTAGGAGGGGACCGTTTGTCAGGGAATACATTAAAGGCCAGGGACTGACACGCGTTCAGTTTCCCTCTAACCTCATCTCCAACCCTCACCCCTCGAATCTACACCTAAAATGTAACGAATGGATCGATGGGGGTTGGGGGGGGCATCTACTGAACTTCAGTGATGGGCTAATGGAGGACAGGGTGGATCATTTGGTTTCTCCAACGATGTCAGTGCCCTCCCTCAAACGCTTTTTGTGGTAAGGGCTTTCCGACCAGACATGGGAAGCAACAGAAAGCCCAGACCGCAAAAAGATCCGAGGGGGACTTGGATCTCCCTTCATGGCCTTGCAGGTAGCAGCGACTCCTGGATCCATCCACAGCCTTCTCCGGTCTTGCCTTCAAGGGACCTTTCTCCCATCACTGAGGACTTCCCTCGGTTTTTTTTTGCTCTGTTATTCGTTTTGGGAAGAGGGGGACCCTACATCTCTCCAGTCACAACGCCTCCCCACTGCCCGTTTTTAAAGAGAGTGGAGCTATTTAACCAGCCCTCTCTCGCAACGCGCAACGTTCGTGTTCGCCTTCATCCCCTTTCTCTCCGGCTCCCTCCCTCTCTGCTCCTCTCACTCTCGCAGTCTGGTGAATCTGCGTAAAAAAAGAAGCTAACCTCCAACCTGACTCAGTTATTAAATAGCAGTGCGTGCGCATGTGCAAACTCACCCCAGCGTCAAAAGCACGTTCCTCTCAGCCTATCGCATCCGCGCTCTGCACGGCTCTGCCTCTCAAATTCACCCTTTGCAAACCAGTCTTCTGAAGCTCTCTTCAGCTTCTCTGCTTCACCGTTGGCAAGGCAGTCTGCTGCCATTGTGGCCAGCCATACTTATCCACCCTCTGCAAACCTTAACCTCCAGTCCAACACGTTCCCAGTCACACATTCTAAACTCCACGTCCCTCTTCAGTATTTTATCCATCGCCCCTTTACCACTTCATTGGCCACACTGGCACAACCGTTTTTCAAAGCCCCAACCATTCTCATTCTGCAACATGTTCACCTCCTGCAGCCCAGTTCTTCCCCTACCTTCCCCGTCAAACCACAGTGGTCTCATCTTCCCAACGACCTTCCCTATAGCTTTCAGCCACCACGCTTTCCAGACCCGTGGCGGCCTCGCCTTTCACCAATTCAACAAGAATAAGTTGCAAACCTTTTCTCACTCTCTCCACAATCATTTCTTCCAAGCCTTGATCTTGCATAGGTTTACCCATCCATCTCCCTCAGTCTACCCCAAACCCAGTGTATTCAGTTCTGGACACCACATTCTGTGGGAATAATACTCGTGGCTCGGTGAAGATGCCGAAGAGATTTTCTAAAATGGTTTCGGGGATGAAAGTCTTCTGTTATTTGGAGAGGTTAGATGAAATGCAATGTTCCTTCTTAGGGCAGGTTAAGGGGAGATTTAATGGAGGGGTTCAACATTCTGAAAGGGTGAGTATTGTCAGACTGTTTCTGTAAGCAGATTGCTCGCTATTGGAAACATATTTAATATAATTGACAAGGGAACCAAATGGGAGTTGACAATTTTTTGTCACCATGAGTTGTATCCTGGAGTACTCATCATGAAAAGGCGGTGAAAACAGATTTAACGGGAACATTCAAAATGGGATTGGAAAAAAAGATGCTTTATAAAAAGAGGGAAATACCTTCAGAGCAGCGGGGAAGTGAGCAGGGCGTGGACCTAATTGCATAGCCCAGAGACTGCAAGTCAGGGGCGAGTGGCCGCTTTGTGAATGTGTTACCATGGTTCATTTTGTGCAGTATGGTGTCTTTCTCTTCACTAGACTCACCTCATCCAAAACAATCTTCAGTCAGGTTACTTTCCTTACTAAAGGCTCTGAATGTTTCCTCGTTTCTTTAATCTTTTGACATCCAATTGCAACAAATGCGCGCGCGCGCACACACACACACACACACACGTAGGTGGTGTAAAAATTACTAAGTGTAAGTGCATTATGATGATTACGGTTTGTTTTCTCAACATGTGTAGGATTTGATTGTACGACTGTGGCAGGTAATTCTCTTCCCAACGTCTATTTGCTAAAAATTCTACTTTTTAATCGTTCTCAATAGCATCAAAAGTTAAATCTAAGCAGATAGGCTGATATATATAAAGGGGACACAAGAGACCACAGATGCTGGAATCTGGTGCAACAACAAGATGCTGGAGGAACTCAGAGGGTCGAGCAGCATCTGTGGAGAGAGACAGTCCATCTCCCCTCTATCTTCCAGATGAAGGGTCTCAACCCGAAAGATCGACTGTCCATTTCCCTCCACAGATGCTGCCAGACGCTCTATACAATGTTTCATTTCTTTCTACCTACAGGAACCAGGTTAACCAGAACTGCGCCTGCACTTTATGTGTGGAGGAGATGGCAGTTCTCCAGGAACCAGTTTTTCAACCACCAGACCCTGTGATGTGTGGATGAGGACTCCTTCAACTGGAGACCACTTTCCCCAAATAAAGCTCGAAATTTCGGAGTCAGACTCTGGGCATGTGCGTTACAAAGAGCCTGGCATGTCTCCAAACACGTGGGGGTTTCCACTAACTGCCAATACCACTGAAACTGTTGTCCTGGGAAACCCACTATCGTACTCATTAGATACCTGTATTTAGGGGTGTATGCACTGGAGAACTTACCAGTCGTGGGTAACTTGATGCGTAGATTAGTGGATGCGTGTATAGGTAAGGGTTGGTTTCTAAGCAAATTGTTGTTGCTTCTGACGTATGGTATGATTTTACACTTTCTATTCACCACTCCCACTATCTCCCAACCTATGCTTCTCTGGTCTGCTGGATACCCCTTCAGTACCTCACCCGGAAACTATTTTCTGACCTGCAACGAACTACAGTGGAAGGTCCGAATGCGGAGCGCAGTGCTCCTCAGCTGAGCCCTGGGTGGACAGACCGGGGCGGGGGGCACTCCCAATAAAGCTTCGCCCCCGCCCAGTCCACAGGCACTGAGGGGAATTGCATTGCTTCCTACTTACATCCCAACACAAGGCAATGAAGGAATCCAAGACTTCGCTCCACAGGGAACTTGTACCCATGGGAACCGTCTCTGACTCGAGTGTCTAAGCATAGACTGGACATTACAGTGGGTGAAGGGAGAGCCGTGCCTTACAACTGCGACAAGCCTCCACCCACCTTCACATCAACAATGCCTAGCTTATTTCCTTCTGTCCGCAAGATGGGATACTAACACGCCTCGCCTCCACCCCCGCTCATGGGTCAGATTAGCGCGAAAGAACACCTACAAAGTGAAATGCAGAATATCCTTCGACACCCTGACTCTGCTGGGTTATATCTGGAACCTCCACGATTTTTACTTGCCAGGTGTAGAAAAGGGGCAACGGGACGTTCAGGATAGCCTCGGTAAAAGTTGGCCAGCGAGACGGGGTAGAGATTTATTCTGGTCCACTGCCCCGCCCCCTCTAAAATAAGGAAGTAAACAATAAGTTATTGCGTTATTGGAGACCGCGCCTGGTGGAGCTGTGGCGAGTTATTCAGATGAAACATGCGGTATCTTGAAGAATTTGCCATACAACCCCGCAATTCCTCCCTCCAAAGTCTACACTTGTTTCTCATACGCAATGTATATTTTATATATTAATGTATAAATGTAAACACTTCCCCTCGGCGCGCGCGCGCGCTCGCACACACACACACACACACACACACACACACACACACACACACACACACACGCAGTTTCTCATTAATCGTACAGGACGAACCCCAAAATTAACCAAAATTCCCGGTTCCAGAATCTGTCCTGTCAGTCCCTGGACGCAGCCAACACAGAACAACCCTTCCAACGAACGTAGCAAGTGAAGCCTAGGATCGCTGACCTCTATCTCGCTCTCGCCGCCTGCTCTCTTCCAACACCACATCTCCTCAGCTGCAGGAGGGGAACAAGCGAACCATCTGTACCTGAGATGTACAGAGAGGCGGAAGTCGTGTCGAGACACTGCTCTGTTCCAATCGCGGTGGCATCCTCGGTGTATCCGGGGGGAAGTATTGGCTTCATGAGCCACGTCTTCTCAGACCACGGAGTCGAAGTGCCTCGCTATTTACACCACGAATCGTCGCCTGAATCTCTCTGTTCAACTCCCAGCTTTATCCCAGCCTTTAACTTTCCCAGTGCCTATTGCCTCATGGTCTCGCTCTCGCTGGCATTCCGGGATTGGGAAAAATATATAAATAAACAGCATTGCTAAAAATAACGCGCGTACCTGCTTGTTGCCATCCGCTCAGTGCTGGTTTCCCTCTCGGCTTGAAGTGATATTTCAACGTTAGAAGGCACAGTGCCGAGATGTACACAGAATAGCCCGATGTCTGAGACACTGATTGAAAACATCTCTCTTTCTCTCACAAACACACACACACACACACACACACACACACACACAGAGCATAACAACCTCCTCGCTGTACCATTTCACAGTCACGATTTCTGGGAACCTCCATGTCTCTGTACATGACGCATCCCTGGGGCAGTCACGACCAGGACTCGCTCTTTACATCAATCACATTTTTTAATTATTGGTTTATTTTTAACAAGTCCTGGCACATAAGTACTTGAAGTTCTCTGTCTGCAGATTTCAGCACCACGGACAGCCTCCTGCATCAAACGATGCACTCACTCGCCTCTCTCTCTCTCTCTCTCTCTCTCTCTCTCTCTCTCTCTCTCTCTCTCTCTCTCTCTCTCTCTCTCTCTCTCTCTCTCTCTCTCTCTCTCTCTCTCTCTCTCTCTCTCTCTCTCTCTCTCTCTCTCTCTCTCTCTCTCTCTCTCTCTCTGTTAAGGGCTGGTAAGGGTATCCCACGATCAACTATGCTTCTTGGCATGTGTCATTAATGCATCGAGTAGAATGATTGGCATTATTCCTGGCCGTTCCATGAAATCGTGAAGATGCCAAAGAGTCGGAATCCTTATCTAGCACCGGCTCGGGAGACTCTTCTACCTCCAGTTCCAACCCTGGGACTTTTCGCCATTGACCCTTAGCACCCCGAGTCCATAGTGCCCCTTCTACAATGGCTAGGACTTGTTAAGTTGTCGGTTCATTGAGTCACACAGCATGGAAAATAACCCTTTGGCCCTTGGAGTCTGTGACAACAATCAAGCACCCATTTACATCAATCCTACATTAATCCCACTGTACTTTTCCCACATTCCCCTGAATCCCACCCACACCCCCCCCCCGGACCACACCCCCAAGGGTCTACCACTTACCTACACAGTAGGAATAGCTTACAGTGGCCAAATTAACCTACAAACCAGAATGTCTCTAGGATGGGGGGTAAAGCAGAACACCCAGAGGAAACCCACCTGGTCACAGGGAGAACATGCCAACTCCACACAGACAGTACTGGAGGTCAGGATTAAACCCTGGTCACTGGGGTTGTGAAGCAGTGGCTCTACTGACTGCACCACTGTGCCACCACATTCCTGCTTCTCCAGTAGTGACAATCCCACAGGAAAAGCTGGTGGAGTGGATGGACATTCACTCGGGAGAGCTACTAAATGAGCAGGCTGTCATAAATATCTCTCAGCATATCTTATACAATCCACCGGTAAATGGAATGAATTGGAAGCAATGAATATTGTACTTTTAGATGGGGAAGAGTGAGTTCAATGGGAAAGTCCTTTAAAGTGTTGAAAATTACTACTGATCTCTGTTCAGCTGATATATTGCACTCATCAAAGGGTGCAGATACTAACGGACAAGCTAAATGTTAGATAAAAATGAAATTTAGATAAAACTCAAAAAGTAAGGAAGACAATAAATCAGGAGAGAATGCTGAAGTGGTTGAAATGGATTGGATTGGGATGAGAGACTTGTCTGATAAGAGTCTGAAGACAATTATGTTGGATGAACTTTAGACAAAATGGTCATTACCTTTATTGCAAGAAATGTTCAAATATTAGGCCTGTGCATATACCTGCTGATGTAAATGAATTAAGGTTATAGGACAAGCAAAACACATTGGTTATTTCTATTGAGATTATATCTTATTCAGGAATACAGAGCAGTAAATCATGGTGAATAAATTAAATTGCAATGTTTGACATCTGGTTACTTTTATTTAACTGTTTTCAGGATTAAGGTAATGATGTGAAACTCTCTGTTCCTGAAAGAGTTATCAGTTTTTATTAACCTTGTTACAGAGATTAAATGATTTGATAGTATCACAAAATGCAAAGTGTGCATTGTTGCATTGTTTGTTGGGAGAAGCAAGTTAATTGGACCAAGAGACACTTATATGTTTCATACTTACTTTCTCTCCTAATGGGTAGGTACAGGAGTACCAGAACAGGTAGGTTCACTTACCTGTCCACCATAAGAGGATGAGAGACAGAGAGAGAGAGAGAGAGAGAGAGTGAGAGAGAGAGAGAGGGGGGGGGGGAGAGGGAGAGAGAGAGAGAGAGAGAAGGAGAGAGAGAAAGAGCGAGAGTTTGCAAGGGATAATCAGCACAGTCCTTTGACATTATCCAGCACCTCTCTGTCGGAAAACCATGTTTGCAAAGATTGGGTGACAATGGTTCACTCTCAACATAATGGCTTTGACGCTTGTTTCCAATGTTAAGCTCCCACTAACAAATATCCAATCCGATATTGGCAGCAACCCTTGTCATTGTACTCAGAATAAACAATAAATAATAGACCAATCATACATATCATCCCAACTCCCCACATCAATCAGACCTGTTCACACTGATATTTATTTGCCTCTTTGTTCAATCAGAATTTATCTAATTCTTTGGATGGGTTGAACCTTTTTGGTACTGACCATGACGTAACAGTGGTGTCTATTTTCTTAATTTCCAAGTGGGTTAATATCATGGTTAATATGTAAAATGAGATGATTAACCAATAAAAATCCTGATTTTATTTTGTAATCTTGGTAGGGAACATTTCTTGCTCCTTCAATTATGACACAAAATTTAGTGTTATCCTTACATGGAATTAAATGTTGGTAGGTTGACCTACTGTCACTCATTAACGCAGAGATTATTCCCGTACACTGAACCTCCACATATACACAATTTTTATTGATTCACAAGACTTGAGTAACCTGAATGTCACGAGAAAGGTCAACATGTAGCACCAGTCCCTAACTGTCTCTTAAAATTAGTGACTCACTAGAGCCAACATTAGTGAAATGTTGGGGTCTTTACCACAATCCAGTGGCTTCATAGTCAATATACATCACTGCCATTATCTTTATATTCCATATTTATTTAATTACCTGAATTTTACTTCCCATGCTATCATGACAGGATTTGAACTTCTGGCTAATAGTCCAGGATCTCTGGATGGAGGTCCAGCAATTTAACCAGTAAACCCAGTGAGTCACACCATGAACAACTGATTGGTGACCAGAACCAGAAATGCTCAGTAATATCTCCTATTGACATGATATCTTTCATATCTTTACTACTTCACAGACAATGGCATTTTTTTAATAGTTTGGAAACTATTGTGGTGTAGGAAAAACAGGCAGCCGGCTTGCACACATCAAGGTTCCAAAAAAGCTAGAAAGAAAGAAAGAAAGACATTGCATTTACATAGAGCCATACATTCTTTACACGACACAACATGTTTTACAACCAAGGAAGTACTTAAAAGGACTGTGCCTCTGATATAAGGGACAAAACATGTCAGTCACTTTGTACGTGGCAGGATAGAACAAATGGCATTGAGACATATGGCCAAGTAACCTGCTTCTGGTGAATCAAGAGATAAGTGTTGGTCAGTGCAGCCCTTCAGTTGTTCTTTGACTAGTACCATGGGATCTTTTATTCACACAAGAAGAAACAGCAAAGCTGAAGGAAGCAAGAACACATTGTGCATTGATGGAGCCACATAATATGGCTGATGATCTAAGGGTTCACCAAGGTTCTTACCTCCTGCACCCAGTTCACATCTTTGGTCAGGAACATCCCCTTCAACTGGCAGGCACCTTTTTTCCTCATATTCTGCCTTCCTACCTTCCCTGAAGTAGGGAGAGGGGCAAGATATGAGGAAGCAGCAGGATTCTGATTCACTTTTTGCACTGTCATACAGTCATAGAGTCGCACAGCACAGAAATGGGCCTTTTAGCCCACAATGTCCATGCCAACCATCAAGTACCCATCTATACTATTCCTATTTACCAGCTCTTAGTCTACAGCCTGTTATGCCTTGGTTATTCAAGTGCTTGCCCAGATACTTTTTAAATGTTGTGAGACCACATGCGTCCACCACCTTCTCAGGCAGAGTGTTAACAGATTGCAACCATCTTTGAGTGAAGAAAATTACTCAGATCCCTTTGAACACTCTTACTCCCCACCTTAAACCTATGCTCTCTGGTATCAGATATCTCCGTTATGGGAAAAGTTTCTCACTATCCACCCTATCTAGGCTTCTCACAACTTTGGGTGCCTGATTTTCTTAACAGATAGAGCTCCCTGTAGCACCACAACCGATGAGAGCAGCTCTCTCTTCTACCTTCTAAGAGAAGGTACAGGAGTTTGCCAAGACAACCAGACTTAAGAACAGCTTCTTCCCCACTGCTGCTAGACTCCTGAACCAATCACCTCTCTCACATCCCCTTGCCGGAGGTGCTGCCACGTTCTCGAACCCTTAATTCTACCTCTTCTGTTATTGTCACTTTAGCATTTCTTTTTGCACTACCTCAGTTTGCACTACTGTACTTTGCACTACTGTACTTTGCACCATGGTACTTCGTACCATTCTGTTGTTTTTGTACTTATTGCTGTAGTTATTGTTTGTACTTATTATTACCATGTTCACTGTGAGCTTCACACAAGCAAGGAATCTCATTGCACCCTGGTGTATATGACAATAAACTAATCTGATATGAATCTATACATACACACACAAATACCCACCAATACCTCCTCTAGAAGAATCACTCCCAAATGTCCCAGGTTTCCTGTGATTGTTATGTAGATGCTGAGCTCCCATAGGCCTGAAGCAGTACTGAGATTACACCATGGAACAATAATCTCATTTTATTGGTCCTTACAGATCTGGCCCATACTTGGATGCACAGACCTTAATGTTACTTGTTACAACAAACTGGGTCCTTATTGACATACCAGCATGAATTCCTTAAAGTATGGCTGTCCGGGAGTTATCGGGCAAATCTATTGGAGAGAGAAAATGCTAGAAACTTAGCAGGTCAGGCAGCATCAGCGGAAAGAGAAATAAAGCTGAAGGCTCTGATTAAGAGACATTAGCTCTGTTTGTCCTTTCACAGTTCTTGCCTCGCCTGCTGAATGTTTTCACTATGTTCTACTTTTGGTTCAGATTTCCAACATATGCCGTTTCTCTGATTTTCAAAACTAATTGAGGCTTTGGAATGTTTCCCCAGAGAATAATAAATATCCAGGCATAAATTATTGGCTGAAATGTAACCAAAGAGTCAAGTTGTTTATAGGCTCCTGTGTAGAATAACAATGACCCACAAATGACATAAATGCTAGAATCTAATCAGGAGGCCTGGCTGATGGAGTATTGTGCACCGTTCTGGTGGCACTTGGGGTATTGTATATTGTGTCCATTCTGGTTGTCACACTACAGCACGGATGTGGTACCAACAGAAAGAGTGCAGGAGAGGTTCACCAGGACGTTGCCTGGAATGGAGGGCTGTAGTCATAAGAAGAGGTTGGATAGGCTGGGTTTGTTCTCACTGGAACCTAGGAGGCTGAGAGGTTGTCTAATAAAGGTTTATGAAATTATGAGGGGCATGGATTGGACGGATGGTCAGAGTCTTTTTTCTGGGACAATGGAGTCTATAACTAGAGGCCCCAGGTTTAAGTTGAGGGGGAGAAATTTAAAGGAGATCTGAGGGGTAAGTTTTTCACACAGAGGGTGGTGGTTATCTGGAACAAGCTGCCAGAGGAAAAAAGTTAAAGTCAAAGTCTTTGTCAGAGTTTATTGTCAGATACGCAATTACATGTGTGCATAGGTGCAATGAAAAACTTACTTGCAGCAGCGTCACAGGCACATAGCATCAGGTAAGCAGCATTCACAAGAAAAACATAAATTAAACATAAATTAGATGCAATTTTTACAAGAAATAACACAACTAGAACAGAAGTCCTCTGTAGTGCAAAGTGATCTAAGTGATCATAGTCTTGCTATATGAGGTAGTGATTAGGGTTGTGCGAGTTGGTTCAAGAACTGAATGGTTTAAGCTGAAGAGACAGGTACAATTACAATGTTTAAAAGGCATTTGGACAGGTACATGGATAGGGAAGTCCTGGAGGGATATGGGGCTAATGTGGCCAAATAGATTTCGTGTGGATGGGCATCAGAGTCAGCATGGACAAGATGGGCCAAAGGGCCCGTTTCTGTGCTTTACAACTTGTGATTCTATGAAATATTACAGGATGCCCCTCCACTGCCTCTCCCCACCCAAAATCACCCAACATCCCCAAAATCTCAAGCAGTTTATTACTGTAACCAGAAATCACTCCTTGGCACATTATTTGCTTAATATGTGTTTTCAATTATATTTGAGTCAGTATTTGGGCAAGTTCTAGTTTTCATATCATTCTTCACCACATTAAAAACCGTGGTCAAAGTGGGTTATGTTTGTCAGCCACACACTAGAGGCCAGGGTCTAGTTTTAGAGACCTCCAAAGGTATCTGAACTAAGCAGGGTCACATGGGCTCAGATGATATTCAGGCAATCCTGGCAGCTGTTTCAACCAGACATCAGGCCTTTTAGCCAACAAGGGGCCCAGTGCCTGCAGATTATCCAATTAACAAGCCTACATGGTGAATGTAGAATATCCACCATTATATCTAAACCCCCTCAGTCTTGGTTCAACATGCATCTGCTTCCTTCAGCGGACATCTATCTCTTTACCTTGCCAGCTATTATCTCCAAATGTGGTTGAGATCAGATATCTCAACATGGAAAAGAGAACTACTTGCCTAAATAACTACATACACTTACACTGGTGAGAGCCTCAACCCACTATGTCAATGGGTCATCTTAGGAAATCTTATCAAATACTTGTTTTTGAATTATGGATAGGGAAGCTCTAACAAAAAGATCATCCTATGGTTTGCAATTATTAATTTGTTCTATAAAACTGAAAGGTTATTTGATCCTTACTTTCCTATTTTAGGCCAACGATATATCATTACCATAATGTTGGCTTGTCTTAACTTCATCAATCCCTTTGTAATCTTGAAACTCTCCAACAAGTCACCTCAGTCTTTTATCCCCCAAAACACCAGCTTGAACATAAATCAGGTCCCTGATACCTGGAACACATCTATATACTAGGAGGAGCACTAGGTGTCCCTCCCATGGCATGGTGATGCAACAATCATATCCTGTCTATGAAATTATGTGTGTCCTTAAATCAAGCTACTCTGTCCTCTCAGGTGGACATATTGTCCATGCACTGTTCTTTGAATGGTTGGTTTAAGAACTACAGCCTAGCTGCCGAGCCTATGTTTATCTTTCGACCAACATCTGGAACATCATTAATACAGTTGGTGGGAGCTTGCTTGAGCATTATGACCACTGCATTTCCCACACTGCAGCAATTACCCATACTTAAGTCATAGAGTCATAGAATCATACAGTCATACAGCATGGAAACAGGCCCTTCGGCCCAACTCTTCAATGCCATAAAAAATTCAAAATTGGCTGTGAAATGTCTAGGTGACAAATGGTGCCATGAAAGTGCAGACCCTTTTTTGTTAGGTAGGGGGAAAGACAGAGGAGATGGAAGAGCAAGGGATGAGGGAGAGTTATAGGGGCAGCAAGAGTGAAATTAGCAGCACGGTTAGAGGGTGAAGTAAGAAAGAGAAAAAAATCATACCTAGAGTCAGAAGCAGAGAAAGAGAGAGACAGAGACAGAGAGAGAAAGGTGGAGAGAAGAGAAAGAGAAAGAGGTGGTGGGGAGATTGGGAAGTAACTACAGAGCTAGGAAACTGGCCCTTTGACCCACAGTGACTGCGCCAACCACAAGCTCCCATTTACACTATTCCCTTGTGGGTTATTTTCCCATCTTCCCATCCTCCCCCAGATTCTCTAATTTGCACAATGGGGACAGTTGACAGTGAGCTATTAACCTACTAACCCACACATCTTTGGAGCACCCAGAGGAAATCCATGCAGTCATAGGGAGAATGTTCAACTTCCACACAGACAGCACCAGAGGTCAGGATTGAACCTGGGTTACCAGAGCGGTGAGGCAGCAGCTCTGTGAACAGCACCAGTAGAAGTAAAAGTAAAAAAAAGAGAGAGAGTCAAGAAAAGGAAAGGGGAAACAAAGAAAGAGGTGAGAGATGCAGAGGAGAGAAAAGGATGATATATGTACAGAGGAAAGACACTAGGTGAGAAGGGAGAGAGGGTACTGAGGCAAGGAAAGATTGCACAGAGCATGTGTATAAGAGCACCATGGTATTAAAAACCTGGTGGTCAGGCTCCCTATGCCAAGACAGGGTGAGGGCTGAAAATATTCCATCTGCCAGATTAAGTTGAAATAACTTCATTGATTGGATGACCACTCCAATGGCCCAAGCATGTCGATGACTCATTGTTGAGCCCCAATTTCTCATCAAAGATCTGAGGTAGAACAGAGAACGGTACAGCACAGGAACAGGCCATTCAGCCCTTGATGTCTGTGCCAAGCACGATGCCAAATTAAACTAATCTATCTGTGTGCACATGATCCACATCCCTCCACTCCCTCCATATTCATGTGCCTACGAACACCACTATCATATCTGCTTCCAGCACTACCCTGACAGGGCCCCACTACTCTCTGTGTAAAAAAATTACCCTGTACATCTCCTTTAAACTTTTATCCTCTCACCCCAATGTGTCTAATCTTTAAGGCTCCCTCTAATATCTCAATTGGTCAAAGCAGAGACAATGATTTATGGTGAGCCTCTGATAATCTGGCATCAAATGGTCTGGAACTCCTGATGGCCTGGCCTCTGGCTCACTCATTAGGGGCTCCAGAGTGCAAATGGGATGTGCAACTAGAGCCAGGGTCTGGAGTGAAGCCGGGGCTGGGGTCCAGACTGTGTGGCCAGACCAGGGTTGGGGTCCAGAATGCCAGGGGTCAGGAACATGGGTAGGTTTGTGACAGGAGCTGGGGTCCAGAATGCTTGTAAATAAAACTGTGCTTGGGTATTAGTAGAATTAACATCCAATAGTCTGGAAAATCTACCAGTCCGTCACCTTCCTAGGGTGCTGGATTATTAAAGTTTTACTAAGCAATGATGAATGGAGAATTGACATTTTGAAGAGGGAACGTGTGACTGAGATGAGTGTAGAAGGGAGGTATAGGGATGGGACTGAACAATGCAGAAAGTCACGAGTAGTGCATTATCAAGACACAGTAAGCCTAAGTACCCAATGGAGAAGGCTCAATCATGCCAAATTAGAATCAAGGGAGGAGCAGACGCTAGAGAGGAGCTGGAAAGGAAAGCAAAACTGAGTTCCATCCCTACTCCTGATGCGCATCCAATGATGTTGAATGTAAGTGGGATGCCTCCTGACAGTTTGTGCTACTGTTCACTTTCAGGACGATCCATATGATGAGATTCCAGAGTGTAGCATGGCCCATTGGGAGATGTGCAAGTACGACAGAGCTGGGTAATTTACAGTGAGGCCTTATCTTATGTTTGATTGTCAAACAATGAACAAGGAAAACTTCAAAATGGATCATTTTGCACAACATTAACAAGCTGTCCCTTCCATGCTGGGCTGGATAATTCATGAGTAATGATCATGTTGAATAGGGAAGGTAGTACTGATCTGAGTCAGTGTGGAAGGAGACTCCTAACTTCCCTCTTAAAACACAGACAAACAAACACATAAACAAACACACACACACACACACACACACACACACACACACACACACACAGTGTGCAAAGAAGCACACACATATGCATACATACACAGATATTTGCATAGATGCACAGACATAACACATGAGTACATAAATGCACACACACATTAGCATAGACTGACATACACACAAACACACATACATAAAACACACAAGCCACTGGCACAAACATGCACACACACTCACATGCACAGGCTCACATAGACACCCACACAAAATCACTCAGTTTCATATATAAACATGGTATTTTCAATCCCTCCACAATCTCAACAAAACATTGAGCACCTGGTTATTTATCATCCCAGTATGAAGAAAGTATATCAAATAACAAAAGTCACTGCCCATTGAGTGTTTATTCATTGCCTTTTATTTAAACCCCACGTTAGTGCGAAGATGATGCATCAGTCAATGAGTAGTATGGACAATGAAACAATGGACTGCATTACGAAAAGAAGTTCTTCACACAATGGCCTTGAAATTGCATTGTGTGAAATGATAACATGAATATTTATCATGTGCATTTTAAAAAAGAACATAATAAAATTTATATAGCATCTTTCACAATCTCAAGGGCATTCCAATGTGTTTTGTTGCCAGTTAAATATTATTCTGAAATATTATTGCCGCTGTAATGAAGTAAATGGTGCAGCTGATTTATACACAACAAGGTCCCACAGAGAGGACATGACAAGAACACAAGAAAATAGGACCAGGCCCCCCAAGCCTGCCCAACCACTCAATATGATCATGACTGTTCTATACTGGCCTCATCTCTTCTTCTCTGCCGGTTCCCCATGGCTCTCAATTCTTCAATCTTTGAAATATTTATCTATCTCCACCTTTAATATACCTAATGATCTGGCCTATACCACCTTTGTTGTTTGGGTCCTATGCATGGATATTGATCAATTGTGGGGAGCTAAGCTTTGATGAGAGAACTTGTTCCAAGGCTGCAATGGATACCACTTTCCTAAGTTTATTTCTAAAGGACCTGTTTACAGCAACCATGAAATGTCCCCAACAGAGCCACAATTCAGCTAAGTTACCAATAGCTCCAAACTGACGTGACCATGTTATTATGGGTTAATCTCTTCAATTAATCTCGGTAATCTAGTGAAATAAAAACCTGAAGTATCTGTTGAAAAGACTGATTAATTTGCTTTGAATTAAATTAATTTATTCCCTCATCTTCAATCTTCATTTTCATGCTGACTTTGTGCATTTTACCACTGCATAGGTATAATTTATCCCTAGTCATCTTCACTACACTACGCTCCTCCCCAGAAATAACTGACTTGCATGGAGATGTCTGGAGTAATATTAGTCCCTAGTTCAGTGACTCTCTATGTGAGCTATTCAGTGTTTGTCAACAGGATATTTCACCATATGGGATCCCACAACTGTGGTCACACAGAAATAATTAGCAAAAAAGGTGTTGGACTGCCATCAGAAATGAGAGCTTTGGCTAATGTTCTCCTCCGATGCCCAGCAGTGACTAAGCGGTGATCACACTCTCCTTCCACCCTTTGGTAAATACCAACTAACCTATTAATAAAAGTACCAGCCAGGAGCTTCCTTCTCTGTGTGACATTAACTCTTAGAAATATGTTGACTTCCTACAGGAGCGAGGAGATGCCGGGTAAGTGTAATGTAAAGCTACCATCTTTCTGAGGGAGGAAGATGAAAGGATAGCTGGTAGCAATATCAAAACATTCATCTTTTAACAGCAGACTTTTCCAACTCGTGTGTGTGTGTGTGTGTGTGTGTGTGTATTTGCCTGTGCTTGTGTGTGTTTAAGTGCATGTGTAAGTGTTAATGTGCATTTGTATATGTGTGAGTATGTATATATGTGCATGTGTGTGTATTAGAGTCTGAATGTAGTATTTGCGTATATGGACGTGTGGGTATGTTTATGTGTATGAGACTGTATGTGTGTGAGTGCATGTGTGTACATGTGTGTTCATGTGCTTGTGTGAGTGCCTGTGTGAGCTTTATGTTAGTTAAATTAATAGTGGACTTTTCCCTCTCTCACTGAGTTGTTTCACCTTCTAGTAGTGACTAGAGCTCCTTTCAAATCTTGAAGAATCACCATATGTACAGACCCTAAATCCTGGGATAACTTTGGCCATTCTTTGAAGTAAAATTGGAGTCTATTTGTTCCGGTAGGTCACTTAAATCACCCTTCACCCAATACTACATTTCAATGGTAACTTGTTAGCCAATCTGCTGTGGATTTCCAATATACTTGGACACAGAGGGAGCATGATAATGTTTAACCAATGCAGAAACAGTTCACCCTCCTCGCCTATGATTTAACTGTGAAGATTGCTTATTTAAAAAAAAATACAAAGTGTATTAGTGATGAATTGAGAGGTGGTTGCTTGCACCACAAGGTTATAAATATAAACACAACATTACAATAATGATAATGACATTAAAGCTGACTTCCAGGCAGCAAATCGGAAAATTACTGGATACAAGTGTGCTGTGTATTTAATAGTAAAATGCTAATAATTAAAGAGGAGGTGAGACTGCCTGGAGGGTCTATTGTTCAAGATTCACAGTCACATTCTGTGTAAAAAGAAGCTGAGGAGGTGGATATCACGGTGAACTATCTCGGGCACTTTAGTATTTACAGATTACTGCAGTGTATGTGTGAGAGGAAAGGAGGGAGGGAAGAAGGAATGAAGGGTTGAGAGAGGGAAAAGAGGAAAGAAGGGAAAGGGGGAAAGAGGAATGGGGAGAGAACTAAAGGTAGCATTGGACTGAAAGGGCAGAAAAGGAAGGGATTGAACAGATGGACAGGGATTGAGTTCAGAAAGGTGGGAGGGAACAGAAAGGGATAAAAGAATTAAGAATGGGAAATAAAAGGGAAAGAATAGAATGAAAGAGAGAGAGAGAGATTCAGGAAGAGGAACGAAAGAGAAAGGGGGAAGGAGGGAGAAAGAGAAGAGAAATGAGAAAGAGAGAATGGAAGAGTCAATCGGTAAACCTGGATAGGAAAAAAAGCAACTCCTCAAATTACAGAAAATGAAAGTTATAGAAAGAGAGAGGAGGAAAAAAACAGGGCGTGGGCAGTTATAATAAAACAGAAAACAATCAGTCTCTTGCATAGGAGGGGAACGGACGGAGTAAAAACAACCGCTCAAAATGCAAAAGTAGTGAAACTGTGACGGGCGAGGCAGAGGAAGCAGTTAGTCACACAGAAATGCAGAGAATAGATAAGAAGCAACAGCGGATCTTTAGATCGAGGCAGAAAGAAGCAGCGATCCGGAAAGAATCAGACTAAAGAATATATACATCACAAAACAGAAATAATCTGCAGAGAGGGAGGGGCTGAGCAAACAAAGTAACAGAGTAAATAAGTGCCTGCATCACAATTTCAACAGGTTTACCCTAAAGCCACCCAGTCTCTCTGCTCGGTGCAGCAATAGTAAGTGTTTGCACCATCAGTGAACTGGTTACTGGCACCGAAGCTCATCTGAGCTCCAAATTGTGCTGCTGTCTCTTCCCTCAACACATCTGAGCTTCATTTTTCAAATAAATGGTTTATAAAATAAGCTATATTTTTATGCAAAGCTGTTTGTTCAATACTACCTGATGAGCGTAGATTTTAAAATTGCAATGGGAAAGGTTTATAAGATGCTGGATATAGAAAAAAAATGCATTGACTTACCTGTGCGTCTTTTTCCTCCGACGCAACTCTTTTTGTGTGTCCTTCCTTGCCACTCTTAACTGCATACAAACACTAGCTTGCAAAAATGTTTAATTCATCTCTCAGAACGATTTTTCTAACACCCCCACCCCACCAACCCCTCAACCCCCACCCAACCCACACGCCCCCGCACTATGGCAGGAGCAGTTAGAAGTCTGTCTGGAAGCTGTTATACCAACTGGCTTTCGTGGACTTTTTAAGGAACATTCTTTTTTTATATAGGCGGGTAAAACCCGGTTATTTTTGACTCCTGTTTCCATTTTTGGACGTGCTAAAAATTGTACAAGCGAAAGACGCTCAATTGACTGATACGTAAGGTTGGAATCATTAAATATGCATTAACTTTTTTTTATTCTTGCGTAGTCCCTGGAGGATTCTGGCGAAATCCTTGTCAGAATTTTAAGAATGTAGTTGCTCCATTGAGAAAACGAGATCACTATATCGCTACCTGAATATCGCTCTCTCTCTCTTTCTTCTTGTTACTTTCATTTTCCTGCTTTATTCTGAGAAATGTGACAGATTTCGTCTTATTTTTCTTCTCAATTTAGTTTATTTTTCTGTAAAAGCACGCACACCAAGCTGAAACCGGAACAAAAAAAGCTGAGAAGTGATTATTTTTAAACGCAGAGTGTACTTCAGGACCACGGATAGCTCCTGGCTGTGTGTACTTTCACAGGGCGATTTAACGAGTTGGAAGTCACCATAATAATGATGAAACACTTCCAAAATTTACAGTACGAGATTAATGAGCCAATGGAAACACAGCAACTTGAATAAAGCACGTTTTAAATCTTTATTTAGAAATTGTGCTAACTGATTGATTTGACCTACCATTTCTGAATTGGCGGAACATTTAGTCATTGGCAGGAGGTGCTGAATTGTATCTTTGTTTAAAAGAAAGGGCTGCGGATTAACATTAGAGTCAAACACAAAATGGTATGAAAAATATATTTCCCACTGATAATAGAAAAGACATAGGCAGGTGTGGGTCCAACCCACAAGGATAGAAGCCGAGAGTGTGTGTGGGGGGGGGGGGTGCTCGCAACAACATCTGGATTACCAAAATTGGATTGAATTTGATCCTTTTTACACTCACACAAGAAGCTCACAGATCGCCAGACGCTTTTATGATTAGCTGGGAATTGATTCCCCGATGTCTGACGCAAGTCTTAAACCAATGACGTAATTCTCATTCTGTGGGGATCTGAGGGGACATCTCCCCCGTCCCGTCCCAGTAGCCCCCAACAGCACCATGCACAAATGCTTCCACGGAAAACCCCACACTTCCCTGAAGGCTCCCTCCTCCCGTATCATCCACAACCACTCAAATTCACTCCCAATGTTATTTTAAAAGCGTTGACCGAGGAAGATTAAGATCGTGATAAACGAGAGAGAAAGGGAGAGAGAAGGGTGAAAAAAAACAGGTAGAAACAAAGAAAGAAATTGAGGAAGCGGGGAATATGATGGAAGGGACAAAGGTAGAGAATAAAAGCAAAGCCAGGAATATATTGTGATAAAAATGGATAGTTTTCATAAGCCATCGATTGCTAAAATGAGGATTAATTCACTCTGTTTCTCAGTGAAGCCGTCTGTCTCTCGCAGTGACGTAAATAGCAGAAACCCTGACTACGCTTTCCTACTCCAACGCCCACACACGCAGCCTAGCCGCCCACGGACTGACCGAGAGAGAGAGAGAGGAAGAGAGAAAGCGAATGAGTGGGAGGAAAAAAGGCAAAGACACAGCAAAGAGTAAGATATAAGAACAGGGGAAAAATGAAGAAAAAGAAGGTATAAAAGGAGGATGAAGGGACAGAAATAAAGACTGATTTGAGAAAGTGATACTTAAACCCTGCATAATGTTTTATTAATGCAACGGGAGGAGGAGAAATGAGTGAGAATATTAGATTAACGAGAAATGAGACGCTCGGAGGAAGATGGGAGCAAGGGGGAACGACCCACGTCAACACAACATAATGTCAGACAAGCATAGGAGACAGAGCCAGTTAGAATATTGGTCAAGGTTTTTGCAGAAATTCTACAGCAAAAAAAAAGACACAGTTTGCCTTCCTTCTTTGTGTAACATTACCCATGCTGGGTGTATTGTCAGCAATAGGTTTCTGAAGCACAAGGAGAAATGGCACAATAGGTCACTGATATCACTGGTAATTATCACAAGCTCGCAGAGAGATTAATTTCTAAATTATTTCATTATTTTACAGAATTCGGGTTGGGTGCGGTAAAATGGTCCCCTGATCTCTTTTTAATGCATCATTTCGATGTCCTTATCAATATATCAAAACTATTTATATCTTTTGTAAAGTGCTCGATTAATTTGCAAAAATACAAGTAATTTTCTCTGGGGTGGACAGATTTGACAATCTGAGGTCTGTGTCTTCATGGTGATAATGGTCCTCATTCAGATACATTGGCTTCCTGACCAATGTGCTCCCTCGGCTCTCTGTTCTGTGTGTGCTGGGGCATCAGGTGATGACGAGTGGTATAGTTACCCAAACAGTGGATTTGTGCGTGCAAATTTGCAATCCAGCTCTGTCTAATCCTTGAAGTTGTGCAACCTACTTAAAAACATAGCAAGAGAACTAACTCCTCAGACTGTAATGCACTGGGAGCATTCTGGATTCATTCACATCTATATCTTATCACTAATCATTTCAGAAATATGCAACTTTGGAATGACTACAGTTTCATATAGTGGGGAATATTTTCTCCAGTGTTTACAACTTCCCTAAAGAATGGGAACCAGAGGGAATTTTGTAAGGGGGTGATGCCAGAGGACTGGAGAGCAACAAATGTCACTCTGTTGTTCAGAGAGGATAAGCCCAGTAACTAAGGGATGGTCAGTGTAACCTTGGTGCAAGGAAACACAAGAGATTCTGCAGATGCTGGAATCTGGAGCAATACACAAAAAGTGCTGGAGGAACTCAGCAGGTCAGGCAGCATCCATGGAGGGAAATAAACAGTGGATGTTTTGGGCTGAGACCCTTCATCAGGACTGTAAAGGAAGAGGGCAGAAGCCAGAATAAGAAGGTGGGGGAGGGGGAGGAGCACACACGTGATAGGTGAGTTCAGGTGAGGGGGGGAAGGTAGGTGGGTGGGGGAGGGGAGAAGATGTAAGAAGCTGAGAGATGATAGGTAAAAGAGGCAAAGGGCTGAAGAAGAAGGAATCTGGTAGGAGAGGGCAGTGGAGCATGGAATAAAGGATGGGGAGGGGAGGGGAGGAGATGGGCAGGTCATCAAGGGGGGGAAGGGAACCACAGGAATGTGAGTTGGGGGGGGGGAGAAAGAGAAGGGGTGGGGTTACCAGAAGTTAGAGAAATTGATAGTGAGGCCATCAGGTTGGAGACTCCCAAGGCAGAATATGAGGTGTTGTTCCTCCAACCCACAGAGAGAGTTTTTAGAAATATTGATCCAGAACAGAATCAATAGTCACCTGGGGAGTGGGTGGTGGAATAATTAAAGACAGCCAGCACAGATGTGAAGTGCAAATCATGCTGAACCAATTTAAAAGTCTGTGTGATGGGTAAAGTGGTTGATATGGTGCATAGGGACTTCCAAAATACTTACAGTTATAGAACCAAACAACATTGAAACAGGCCATTCAGCCCACCATATCCACACTAACCAGTGGGCACCCAACCATATTAATCCTATTTTCAGGCACTTTCAATGGACTGAAGGTGAACACTCGTGTTCCCCACAGACCAGTGTTGTTACCATAGCTTTTACAGATCTATATAAAGACCTGGACTTGGGGGTACAAGACACAATTTGGCCAAACTCAGCCAAATGTACTGGCTTAGATGGGCATCTTGGTCAGCATGCATCAGTTGGGCTGAAGGGCCTGTTTCCGTGCTGTATGACTCTATGACTTTAATTTGTAAATTTGTGGATGATGCAAAACTTGGCAGCATTGTGCACTGTGAAGAATCATAGAGTCAGAGTTATACAGCACAGAAACAGGCCTTTCAGCCCAACTCATCCATTCTGACCAAGATGCCCATCTAAGCTAGTCCTGTTTGCTTGCGTTTGGCCCATATCCCTCTAAACCCTTCCCATCCATGTACCTGTCCAAGTGTCTTTTAAATGTTGTTAATGTACCTGCCTCACCCAGAGGATAGTGATAGATTGTGACGGGATATAAATAGGCTGCAGGTACATGGCAGATGAAGTTTAATGTGGACAGATGTGAGGTGGTGCATTTTTGTAGGAAGATTAAGGAGAAGAAATATAGACTATACATGACATACAGGATCAAGGAACCTGGGGGTATGGGTGCACAATACATCAAAAGTAGCAGAGCACATTTAGAAAGTGGTTAATAAGGTAAACACAATTCTGGATTTATCAATAGGAGCAAAGAGTAAAGGAGCAGCAAAGTTTATGCTGAACCTTTATAAACACTGGCCCAACCTCATCTAGGGTATTGTGTTCATTTCCAGTTCCAACATTATTGGAAGGATGTGAAGGCAGTAGAGAGGGTCCAGAAAAGATTCATGAGAATATTTCCTGACACCAGTGACTACAGTTATATGTTACATCTATATTTATAATATAAATGTAATATATAACTGTAGTCCTTGCTGTCAGGAACTATCTATTGGCTGGGATTGCTTCCTTTGGAGAAGAGTAGAGAAGGGTAGAGAGGATTTGATAGAAGTATTGTAAGTGATGAGTGTTCGGACGTGGATAGAGGGAGGCTGTTCCCTTTGGTGGTGGGACGAAGCGATCACAGATATAAAGAAAAGGGAAGAGAGGTAAGAGTGACACTTTTAATGCAGCATGTGGTTGGAAAATGGAATGTGCCGTGGATGTAATGGAGGCAGGTTCCTTTTGGGCCTTCGAGAGAGAACTGGATAAACATAAACGGGAAAAAAAATTGCAAGTTTCTGTGTCATAATCATTTTATTATTCTATGAAATCCTCTTCTAAAAATATTAAGGGAAGGTCAATGAATTCAAAAGCTAAGCCACCTTATAAGTTGTCAGTCCACTTGTCACTCTGCATCTCATTGTTTCTCTGACTTACCCATCTCACTCCATAACTCCAGCAACCCTTGGGTACAAAGGTTCCTTTGATATCCCTTCTCATTCCTACCTCCACAAGAATGAGGTTTGATATAATTGTCTGATAACTCATCTCACCAATGTTCCTTAATCATAGCTCATATTTTTCTGGTGTGTTGGAAGCTGAGTGGAGACCTGATAGAAGTTTATAAAATTATGAGATGTAGATAAGGTAAACAGTCAGAATCTTTTTTTTTCCCAAGGTAGAAATGTCAAATAGAACAGTACAGCACAGGAACAGGCCCTTTGGCCCACAAAGTTGTGCCAAACTAATTAAGCTAATGCCACTTAATTCCTTCTGCCTGCACATGATCCATCTCCCTCCATTCTCTGCACATTCATGTGCCTATGTAAGATCCTCTTAAATGCCTCTATCATATTTGCCTCCACCACCACCCCTGGCAGCCCATTCCAGGCACCCATCACTCTCTGTGTAAAACATCTGCCCCACACATCTCCTTTGAACTTTCCCTCTTCTCACTTCAAATGTATTCCCTCCACTATTACACATTCCAACCCCAGGAAAAGGATACTGGCAGTATATTTTATCTATACCTCTCATAATTTTATAAACTGTTATCAGCCTTCACCACTCCAGAGAAAACAACCCTAATTCATTCAACTTTTCTTTATAGCACATGCCCTCTAATCCAGGCAGCATCCTGGTAAACCTCCTCTGCACCCTCTCCAAAGCCTCCACATCCTTCCTATAATGGGGTGACCAGAATTGACTGCAATAGTCCAGATACAGCTTCACTAGACTTTCATAAAACTGCAACATGACTTCCTGAGTCTTGAACTCAATGCCTTGAGGGCATGCATTTATGGTGAGAGGGGAAAAGTTTAAAGAAAATGTACTGGACAAGTTTTTTACACAGAGAGTAGTGGGTGCCTGGAACGGGCTGCCAGGGGTGGTAGTGGAGGCAGATACGATAATGGCATTTAAGAGACTCTTAGATAGACATATGAATATGCAGGGAACGGAGAGATATGGCTCATGTGTGCAGGCCGAAAAGATTTAGTTCAATTTGGCATCGTGTTTGACACAGACACTGTGGGCTGAAGGGCCTGTTCCTGTACTGTGCTGTGCTGTGCTGTGTTCTGTGTTCTAATTTTGTTCACAACACATGTTATGCCAATCCACCCTGGACAGGCTAATTTTAAGCAGTGTGGTAACAAGTTGAACCTGATGTTGACAAATTGAACAGGCCAATTGAGTAACTCTCTCTTAGGTTCCCCAGTAACGTTCCTAGAAATGTTTTCTAACTTTTTCATTGAGTCCAAATACTCAACATTATATTGGTTCTGTTCCATTAAGTAAAACAGCTATGAAGATGAATTAATCTACCTCTAATATTTGACTGACCTTATCCACCACTTCCTGTCTTGTGCATACGTACAAGGTTTCCCCACCCTTAGCCAGGTACCATGAAATACGATTGTATTTATTGGAGACCAATCACCTGAGCTTTTGAACATTGCTCCAGGAATTCATAGGTCAGGTTACTAACCCCAGTGCTCTTAGCTTCTTTATGAATTACCATTCAGCCCCATTGTAAGGTTAGAAGGTCTCTGATGGTGCAAGGTGTTAAGTTGCATTCACCACTCATCAGGTAATGGAATGGAACAGTTCTCTATGCAACATTTGATTTTTTTGTTAATAGATAAATAGTATTTACACCACACTTGTGCCAAGCAATCTTATTGAAGGTGTCTAACTACCATCCCTTGACATTCTCAAATTCCCTCATCATTAATATTATGCAGATCACCATTGACTGGAAATTTAACTGGGCTAGCTACGTACACACAATGACTACAGTGGTGGCAGCTCAGAGGCTAGGTGTTCAGTGACAAGTGACTCATCTCCTAACTCCCCAGAGTCAGTCCACCATCTCAGGTTCATACGTCTGAGATACAATGGAATATGCTATTTGCTTGAATGAGCAGAATTCCAATAAAGACTCAAGAAGCTCAACACTATCTAACTACACCACCTTTATTTTATGTTTGGTCCACCACCACACACCATGGCTGGAGTGTGTGTCTTCCACAAGAAGAACCTTACCAAGGCTACTCCAACAGCACCTCCCAAATCTGTTAACTATATTGCCTGGGAGGGAAAAGAAACAGTTAAATAGGAAGACCAGCAAGTCACCCTAATGTGAAAATATAGAGCTGCTCCCTCGCCATTGTTGGTCAAAACCATGGAACTCCTAACCTAACATCACTGTGGGAGCACCTTCACCATACAGATTACAATGATTAATAACAACAGTTTCCCACACTTTTAAGAATAACTGGGGATAGTCAGTAAATCTGAGGATTGCCATATCCCCCATATTCCAGTCATGAATTTCATAAAAATGCATTAACGTCATACCTATTTATTGTGGACACTATAAGGAGGATTTCTGTATTAATTCACTAGTACATAACCAAAATATTTAATCTTTGGTTGCATTTAATACACAGGGATTTTTCAAACCATTACGAAGGACATTTCACCTGAAGTGCAGTCTGAATGAGGGTTGGATCAATATAGAAATAGTGTAAATGGGTAGCTGAAGGCCAGCACAGACTTGGTAGGCTGAATGGCCTGTTTCCCTGTTGTAATCCTCTATATGGCTAAAGGCCTGAACTTTGTGACTTCCCTTCCACTTCAAACACTGGTGTCCAAAGATCTAAGGACCAATTGGACTGCCAGCACCAGGAATCATGGAATCAACTCTGATATCTGCAGCATTGTAGATGTGCCTTATATATCACCAGGCCTGGGCAGGAGGATAGTATATGATGCAGAAGCTGAGTGGCAGAACTGATGTTAATTCTCTCTTTACCTTCAAGACATTGACCTGAAGCTTATCTTCACTGTTGTGATGACTTTCCCCACTATAGCACCAGTGTATTTGATCTTTAGTTACATTCAGTATGTGGGAATATTAAAAGCCATTAATAAGCCCAGTTCATTTCATCAGTTGGAGTAATTCTTGGGATATCTTATGGTCACAAAAGGCATTATATTAAGTTCCTTGTTTCCAAAAGGAAGAACATGTTTGTCAGTTTTCTTCTCTTTCTGAAAGTATTAATTTTTGACAGGTGTGTTTTGATTGATTCCAGGTGCCCTTGTATTCATAAGGTAAGGGCATGTCCCATACAAGATCCAAGGCAGTAAAAGGAGTCAATGTCTGAGGCCACAACAAAGCACATTTCTCTTTGATCTGGTTTCCCCATGCATGAACTTGCAGCATGGACAACATTTAGGGTTGGACGTAGAACATCTTCCCAATTCACCTATACACCAGCAGTTAGATGAGCTATATCCACATTAAGCCCTTCAAGGGACCCTGTGGGCAGGGAGTATCTCTACTTCTCATACCCACCAGGCCAGGATGGGGTCTCCCAATGAGGAGAGGTTCTTTCCATGCTGGCTGGGATAATCAGTGGTTTCAGATTTCCTTTCCCTTACAACTTGGAGATGGAAAGGCAAAGATTAAAGGAGTAACAATCCCAGTTAGATTGGTGGGCATTCTTGATAAAGGAATCAACCATGACATCCAATGCGTCGTATTGACATCCTTCCAGATGAGCCAAATACATCATGATGTCCAGAAAGCTTTGCACCATTTGGCCAAGGATCAAGTTGGCAGGATTAACCCTGATGCTCTTTTTACTGTCATAATCTACACCATATGTTTTTCTCCTCCCTCTGGAGAAGATCCAACAAGACCAAAGACAAAGGGATCCAGGTCAGACTAAACCCAGTTACCACGACAATCCCCTTCAATTTATTCACCAAATTTAGCTGTTTCTTCACTATTTGCTAAATAAACTCCTGGAAACAGCAATTCTGCACACAAAGTTCATTCTGGGATGGTTAATCAGAGTATCACCTGCATTCTGAGAAGAGCTAATTTCCCTGCCCCACCCCACCTCCTAAGAATTTAAACTCCAAATGTAGATCAAAAGCCTTTTATCTTCCAACATTTAAAAGAATGGCTTCTTAGCTCAAAACCCATGTGCACAAAAATCAAAAATGTTTAATGGTTTTTCTCATTTTTACTCTCTCTTGGCAGCAGTTCTTTAAACTGTCTGAGGGGTTGGAAGAAATATGAAAAATTATTGAACCGTAAAATTTTAAAACCTTGCTTTGTGGTATCAGGAGACAATTCCCTGTCAACAGCTTTTGAACTGGGTTGCAAATGGACTTTGCCAGTCCAAAGAACTAATGGCCATATAATATCATTGCACAGATTGAAATAGCACTCAGCAGGTGGATAAGTGAGGTACAGAAAGAAGCATCAAATTTGCCTTTATATGATGCAGCTCATGACATCAGGATATCCCAAAGCACTTCACAACCAATGAAGCATCTTTTAAGTGGAGTCATTGTTGTGCTGCAGGGAATGTGGCTGCTAGGTTGTGCACAGCAGTGTCCTACACACGGTAATGATAAGTGACCAGATATCTTCTTTTAGAGATGTTGCTGAGGGACAAAGTGTTGATTGAGACAGAATCTTCCTCATGATAGAGACCAGAAGATACTTTCTCCTGCCCTTACGCCCACCACCTCTCCCCAAGTGATCTTCATCACGTGTGCAAGGATTGTGGTGCTCCCTGCATGTGTATATGTATTCTTTCACTCACCGTAACTGCCCTTCCTCAATTGATCCCTGAACCGAGAGGTTTTCCAGGCCAATAAAAGAATAGTCCCATCAACAGGTCTGGACTCAGATAAAGCTAAATTGGAAGATTTCCTTAAATTGGTGAAATTTCCATGGGTGAAAGGGATTCTGATGGATGTTTTTTTTTTGTGGTTTCATGTTTGCCATTACTGATATTAGCTTTTTATTCCAGATTTGTTTCATTTCTTGAATTTAAATTCCCCAGAACTCTGGTTTCTGGTCTGGTAAATTTAACCAGTAGGCTATTGTGATCTATGGTAACCCCTCATATCGAATTCATAGCAAAAAACAAAATGCTGGAGGAAATCAGTGGTCAGGCAGCATCTGTGGAGGAAGATGGACAGTCGATGTTTTGGGTCAAGACCCTTCATTGGGACTAGCAGCCCCAAGGAAGGGTCTCAACCTGAAATGTCAACTGTCCATCTCCCCCTACAGTTGCTGCCTGACCCACTGAGTTCCTCCAGCATTTTATTTTTTCTCCAGATTCCATCATCTGCAGTCTCTTATGTTTCTATCAAATTCATACATGGGTTCAACTTATTTACAAACATCATAGGCTCATATAGAACTGCATTAATATTGGTAAATTCACAGAGATGTTTCAATGAGTGCGATTATATCTCAACTCAGATTCCTGTATCAGGTCTTATTACCAAAACAAGATACCGCATATATCCCTGAGCCCCTTATCAAAGGGCAGAAACTCATTTTTTCCGACACACAGAGTAAAACTTAATGTCATTTCCCTGCTAATCAATAAACTCATCAAAGCTTCCTTTAAGAACTGCAGTGTCGCCTCTAAAACCTGGGAATCTCTGGCCCAAGATCACTCAAAGTGGATAAGGAATATCGGCGATGGTGTTCGGAACCTCAAGTCCAAACATCAGCATCATACAGAAGCCCTTGGTAAGTGTTGGAAGGAGCATACCACCTCACAAACCACCCATCCACCCACCCTGTCAGCCACATCCTACCCTATTTGTGGAAGAGTTTGTGCTCCCCACTCCAGGATCCACAAAACCTAAATTCTCAATCCCAAGGACAAGGAAGGGACAACCAATCAAAAGCCCTGGGTTAATTATCCATGAGCACAAGTTCATGTCCCATCATGGAGCCAGAGAAAATATAGCACGGAAACAGTCCCTTCAGCCCACCGAGTCCGTGCCGACCACCAACCACCCATTTACACTAATCCTAGGTTAATTCCATTTTTTTATTCTCCCCACATTCTCCAAGTGCAGTTGTACAGGACGCCGCTGAGGCCACACTGAACTATTGTGTTCAGTTCAGGTCGCCCTGCTGTAGGAATAACTTTATTAAACTGGAAAGAGTGCAGGATGTTGCCGGAACTTGAGGAACTGAGTTATAGGGAGAGGTTGGACAGGCTGAGTCTTTATTCCTTGCAGTGTAGGAGACTGAGAAGTGATCTTACAGAGGTGTATAAAATCATGAGGGGCATGGATAGGGTGAATGCACAGTCTTTTTCCCAGGGTTGGGGAATAAAGAACTAGAGGGCATAGGTTTAAATTGAAAGGGGAAAGATTTAATAGGAAATTGAGGAGCTTTTTACACAAAGGGTGGTATCTTTATGGAATGAGCTGCCAGAGGAGGTGGTTGAGGCAGGTACAATAACAACTTTTAAAAGACACTTGGACAGGTACATGGATTGGAAAGGTTTAGAAGGTTCTGGGCCAAATGCTGGCAAATGGGACTAGCTTGGATGATGCATCTTGGTCAGCAAGGACCTGTTGGGCTGAAGGGCCTGTTTCCATGCTGTGTGACTCTATGAACTCCCCATAGATTCTGCCACTCACCTAAACAATAGGAGCAATTTACAGTGGCCAATTAATCCACCCACCAGCTCGTCTTTGGGTTGTAGGAGGAACGAGAGCACCCCGGGGAATCCCACATGGTCACATGGAGAACGTGCAAACTCCACACAGACACTACCTGAGGTCAGGATTGAACCCGGGTCTCTGGCACTGCGAGACAGTGATTCTACCCACTATACCACTGGGACAGCTAGTGGTCAATACCAGAGGACATCAGTTTAAGGTCAGAGGAGGAAAGTTTAGGGGAGATGTCAGAGGTAGGTTTTTTACACAGAGAGTGGTGGGTGCCTGGAACGCACAGCCAGGGGTGGTGGTAGAGGCTGATACAATAGGGACATTTAAGAGACTCTTAGATAGGTACATAGATGTTAAAAAAAATGGAGGGTTATGGGCTGTGTAGGAGGGAAGGGCTAGATTGATCATGGAGTAGGTTTATATAGGTCGGCACAACATTGTGGTCCGAAGGGCCCGTACTGTGCTGTACTGTTCTAAGTTCTATGTTCTATGTTCTATGTTCTATGTTCTACCTCAGTGATGGAACATGATGGACCACCTCTTGCACTACCATGGACTTGTCTCTGGTTGTGTCTTGTTTTACACTAATGTCTTGTTTTTCAGTCTTTTCTTTCTTCAGTGCATTGTATAATTCATGTATAATATATGTGTGTTGTTGTCTGAATCTACATGCCTGTGATGCTGCTACAAGCAAGTTCTCACTGTACCTGTACCTCACCGTACTTGTACGCATGATAATAGACTTGACCTGACTTTTATATCAGACTGTGTCCTAAGCTGGCCTTGCTCACTGTGAGTCACACACCCCACCCTATGGGCAACCAATACATTGTTGTCAGTAAATATTCATGTTTTGCAAATGCTCTAAATGGTCACTTTTAACAGTTTTTTACTGGTTCTTTGGGGTTTTTGCAAAGGAGCCTTCACAAACTTTCTATTCAGGAGTTGTCAACACACTACCAACAAGTGTAATCTCATCACAATGAATCTTTTTAACAAAAATCAGCAACACTCGTATTACTTAAATAAAAACAGAAAATGTTGGAACTGCTCAGTATTTGTGGAAAGAGAAACAGAGCTAATGTTTCAGGAAGATAGGTCGCTTTCCACATGTCTCCACCACTTCCTGTTTTTATTTTTGGAGCGTCTGATTCTTTCATTTTCAGGTACTTGTATTACTTACCCCTGGGAAACAACAGTTCTCTGAGTTACACTGAACAGATTTCAAAGACCTATCTTTTCAGCTTCATCAACAGTAAAACTGGCCAGAGAGTCCTCAGTCCATTTGCAGCAATTAAAAATGCTACAGCTTTCCAATCGGGATTGAGTTTGCAATAGTTTTCCATATTTTCCATATTTCCTTATGATAGAAGGAGACCATTCAGCCCATTGAGTCTGTGCCGGGTCACAGAACAATCCTACTCCTCCATCAAGTTTCCCTGTAATCTATACTCTCCACATTGCCATCAACTCCCCACGGATTCTACCACTTACCAATACACAAGGGCAAATTGACAGCAACCAATTGATCTACTAACCAGCACATCTTTGGGATGTGGAAGGAAACTAGAGCATCCAGGGGGTCCTCCATAGACTTTAAGGTCATAATGTATAACACAGAAAGGGGACAAACACATGAAACAAAGGAAGCAGTAGCAATAGCCCCTGAAAAATACCACAGATAAAGTGCTTGTTTTGGAGGGCAGCCACCCCCAGCTGCAATCTTGAAACGGTAACTTTAACCCTGACAGCCAATTGTGCACAACAAGTGTCCAAAGATCAATTGCTCTCTCTCTTAAATATACCTGAATGCAGCAATGACCAGCTATTCCATTTTTGGACAATGATCCAGACTCAGAGAAAACGCTTCTTCTCTTCCACCTGAGAGCTAATGGGGTCTCAGTTTAATGTCTCATTGAGTAACAGAACCTCAAACAATCCCTCAATGCTGCACTAATCTTACGGAAGTTTCTCGAGTGAGATTTGAACTTAGAATCTGTAGTTTAAGGGCAATAACATTACCCATTGGTTTACAGCTGTTAGCATTGGTGCTAAGCGTAAAATCGTGTATGCTACTCCCACAGCTTAGTTACAACCAGTAACCTAGGCAAATATTTTTATTACCATAACAATCCTACAAAGTTCTATGAGAGCACCACTAAGTTGCCTCCTCTCCAGACCACAAATCAGACATAGTTCCACCCTTTCCTCATTAATTGGGCCCGCCTCTAATCTCAACTCTCAAAATTAGAGATTAAAATTTCCCGGAACTGCCTCCAGTACTTGAATCCACCCCTTGTTCCTGACTAATCAGCAGTTATAGAATCATAGAAATATGAATAATCTATGATACAGAATGAGGCCATTCTGGCCATTGTCTTTGCTGGTGATGAAAGAGTGACCCAGCACAATCGCACTACCCAGGACTGATTTGTTCACTCTGCAGGAGATGGCTCTTCAAGTACATTTAGACTCTTTTTAAGTGTGGTGAGGGTTACTGCCTCCTGCATCCTTTCCAGGATGAATTTTGGACCCACACCACAGTCTGGGTGAGAAACATTTCCTCATGTCACTTCCAATACTCCTACCAATGACTTTAAGTCCATGCCCATTGGGTTTTGACCCCCTCTGCTCAGAGAAATAGGTCCTCCCCATTTACACTGTCTTGGCCCCTCATCAATTTATACGCCTCATTAATGTCTCCCCACAGCCTCCTCTGTTCTAAAGATTATTGTGCACAATTTTGGTCACCCTGTTAAAGGAAGGATGTTATTAAACTAGAAAAAGAATGGAAAAGATTTACCAGGATGTTGCCTGGACTTGGGGGCCTGAGTTACAAGGAGAGGTTGTGTAGACTAGGACTTTATTCCCTGGAACGTAAGAGATTGAGTGGTGACCTGATAGAGGTGGATAAGATCATGAGGGGCAGAGACAGGGTGAAAGCACATAGTCTTTTTCCCAGGGAGGGGGAGCTAAAAACAAGAGGACATAGGTTTAAAATCAGAGACGAGAGGTTTAAAAGGGACATCAGGGGCAGCTTCTTCTCACAAAGGGTGGTGCATCTTTGGAACGAGCTGCCAGAAATAGTGGTTGAGGCAAGCACATTAGCAACATTTAAAAGTCATCTAGATAAGTGCATGGATAGGAGAGGTTTAGAGGGCTATGGGCCAAACGCGGGCAAATGGGACTAGCTCGCTGGGCAGCACAGTCAGCATGGATGAGTTGGGCTGAATGGCCTGTTTCTGTGCTGTATGTCTGTGTGACTCTCTGACATGATAACATAATGCCAGCTTAAGCAGTCTTTTCTCACAGCTGCAATTTTTCAGTCCTGGCAACATCTCCTCCGGTGCAGCTACATCTTTCCCTGTAGTGTGGTGACGTAGCACACAAGCTGCAGCCTAACTATTGTTTTCCACTGTTCCAGCATAACTGCTGTTTTAGTGAATACAATGTTCAAGCCACATTCTCCAGCATGCTTGATGTTCTCTCTGGACTTGAATTCTATCATTTAAGTAATGGATCCCAACCACTCATAAGCTCATGCCAAGTTATGGATAATATTGATTGAGTCCTCTGAGACTTCTTAACATTCGCCATTCAAGACTTGTTCACGCCTCTTGCTTTCAAAATTTGTGCTGCTTACTTAGACATTTCTCTTCAATGCTTTCTACAATATTTGAGCTGCCTCTTCATATTCTATTGCCTTTTGAAATTAGCAATCAAAACCCCAGTGTCTTCAGTATCTGAATCTAGGTAGGTTATGTAAATTGGACAAAGTAGTTCTCCTCTACTCTGAAGTAGCTCCTTTAATGCCACCGTTGTTTCCTGCCCTTCAGCTAGTCTCTTATCCTTTCCCAGGTTTTCCCTGAGTCCCCAATAGCTCTGTAATTAATTAATAGCTTTTCATGTGAAACTTTGTCAAAATACCACAGATGAGAGGCTTTAATTGCCAGGAGGAATTGGTGTGCATTTAATACTTCTGCAGACCATGAAAATCTAAGAAGGGACATTAATCACTTTTATGAAAACAAGAAGTTTACAAACCTGAAAAGTGAAGAGAGGAGAAGGTTATCAGACGACAGGAGAGCATAAAGAGCTATGGCGCGTAATACTCAGTGCAAGATTAAGTAGATATAGACTTGACTATGATGGTTGACAAAGTGGTGGAGAGGTCCTCAGGATTCTACCTAACACATTGTACAATTATTGATGGAATGAAACCAAACATAGAAGAAAAAGGACCTGACAATCGGGGCAGGAATGGACTAGTTATACCCCTGAACCAGCTCTACTATTCAGTAAGATTCCAGCAGATCCTTCAAGTTCATTTCACATGCAACCTCCATATCCCTCAACACTCTTGGTGTTCAACAATCTACCCAACTTAGCTGTGAATAAATTCAATGACTGGGCATCCACAGCCCTCAGGGATTGAGATTGCTGGTGATTCACAAGCCTTTAAATTTGTTGTAAAATGCCAGCCCTTTAATCCTGAGGCCATGATCCACAGTCCACAACTCTCCAACTTGACAAAACAGCCTCTCATCCCTTACTTTATGAATCCCTTTCAGAATGTTGCTTGTTTCAGTAAGATGATCCCATTACAGTGGGTGTAGGCCCATCCTAATCAATTCCCTAAAAAGAAATGCTCCTCATCACTGGAATCAACCTAGTGAATCGATGCTGTACTGCCTTCAGTGTAAGAGACAGAGGGGTACAGGTACATAGTTCCCTGAAAGTGATGACACAGCTGGACAGAACATAAGAACTTAAAAACATAAGAAATAGGAGCAGGAGTCGGCCATCTGGCCCGTCGAGCCTGCTCCGCCATTCAATAAGATCATGGCTGATCTGGCCGTGGGCTCAGTTCCACCTACCTGCCTTTTCCCCATAACCCTTAATTCCCCTACTATGTAAAAATCTGTCTAACTGTGTCTTATATTTAATGAGGTAGCCTCTGCTGCTTCCCTGGGCAGAGAATTCCACAGATTCACTACTCTCTGGGAAAAGCAGCTTCTCCTCATCTCCGTCCTAAATCTACTCCCCTGAATCTTAAGGGTATGTCCCCTAGTTCTAGTCTCACCTACCAGTGGAAACAACCTTCCTGCCTTTATCTTATCTATCCATTTCATAATTTGATGTGTTTTGATAAGATCCCCTCTCATTCTTCTAAATTCCTGCGAGTATAGTCCCAGGCGGCTCAATCTCTCCTCATAGGCTAACCCCCCCCATCTCTGGAATCAACCTGGTGAACCTCCTCTTCACTGCCTCCAAAGCCAGTATATCTTTCCTCAAGTAAGGAGACCAGAACTGCACGCAGTACTCCAGGTGTGGTCCTGTACAGTTGCAGCATAACCTCCCTGCTCTTAAATTCAATCCGTCTAGCAATGAAGGCCAGCATTTTATTTGCCTTCTTGATAAACTGTTGCACCTGCAAACCAACATTTTGTGATTCATGCACAAGCATCCCAAGTCCCTCTGCACAACAGCATGCTGCAATCTTTCACCATTTAAATAATAATCTGATCTTCTTTTTTTCCTTCCAAAGTGGATGACCTCACATTTACCAACACTGTACTCCATCTGACAAACCCTTGCCGACTCACTTAACCTATCAATATCTCTCTGCAGACTCTCCACATCCTCTGCACAATTAGCTTTTCCACTCAATTTAGTGTTATCAGCAAATTTAGATACGCTACACTTGGTCCCCCCCTTCCAAATCATTAATGTATATTGTGAACAGCTGCAGGCCCAGCACTGACCCCTGTGGCACCCCACTCACCACTGATTGCCAACTAGAGAAACACCCATTTATCCCAACTCTCTATCTTCTATTGGTTAACCAATCCACTATCCATGCTAATACATTACCCCCAACTCCATGCATCCTTATCTTATGGATAAGTCTTTTATGGGGCACCTTATCGAATGCTTTCCGGAAATCCAAGTCGACAACATCCACCTGTTCCCCTCTATCCACAGCGTTCATTATAATCCTCAAAGAACCCCAATAAGTTTGTTAAACAGGACCTGCCCTTCCTGAATCCATGCTGCGTCTGCCTGATGGAACCACTTCTATCCAGATGCCTCGCCATTACTTCCTTAATGATAGCTTCAAGCAATTTCCCAACTACAGACATTAAGCTAACTGGCCTATTGCTACCTGCCTTTTGCCTACATCCTTTTTTAAACAGTGACATGACATTCGCTGTCTTCCAGTCTGCTGGGACCTGCCCAGAGAACAGAGAATTTTGGTAAATTATCACAAGTATGTCTACTATAACCTCCGCCATTTCTTTCAATAACCTTGGATGCATCCCATCAGGACCAGAGGACTTGTCTACCTTAAGGCCCACTAGTTTGCTCATCACTACCTCTTTAGTGACAGCAATCATATAGAGGTCCTCACCTCCCATCGGATCCACAACATCTCTATTTGGCATGTTAGACATGTCCTCCACCGTGAAGACCAACAAAATAGTCGTTTAAGGCTTCGGCCATTTCCACATTACCCAATATTAATTCCCCCTTCTCATCTTCCAAGGGACCAAGGTCCACTTCAGCCTCCTGTACCTCCTCTCCGATGGTAGTAACGAGAAGAGGGCATGTCCTGGATGGTGAGGGTCCTTAATGAAGGATGCTGCTTTCTTGAGGTACCGCCTCTTGAAGATGTCCTCGATGGCGGGGAGGGTTGTACCCGTGATGGAGCATAACCCTCTGCAGCTTATTGTGATCCTGTGAATTGGAGGCTCCATACCAGGCTCTAAAACTAGAGGACATAGAGTTATGGTGAAATATTTAAAAGAGACCTATGGGCAACTTTTTCACACAGAGTGTGGTAGATATATGAAATGAGCTGCCAGAGGAGGCTGTAGAGGTGTGTAGAATTACAATGTTTTAAAGATGTTTAGATGGATAGCAAAGTCTTAGAGGGATATGGGTCCAATACAGGCAAAGGGGACTGGCTCAGCTGGACATCTTGGTCAGCATGGATGAGTTGGGGTGAAGCATATTTCCATGTTGTATAACTATGACTCTATGACTTTATCCTCATGTGGGTATGGAGGCTAAAACTCCAGGTATGATCTTACCAAATCCCTTTACAATTACAGGAACATTTACTTACTCTTGGTCCCCAAAATCCTTCCAATATAAATGAATGGAACATTTGATGAATAACTAGATAATTTTGTATCTATTGTTCTGATCAGCTGGCAGGGGTAGTTGCACATATTTAACCTCTCCCTGCTTCAAACTGAGGTTCCCACTTGTTTTAAGAAGACCACTATCATCCCGGTACCTAAGAAAAACAAGATTACGTGCCTTAATGACTACCGACCGGTGGCTCTGATATCCCCCATCATGAAGCGCTTTGAGAGGCTGGTCGTGGCACACATTAACTCCAGCCTCCTGGAAAGCCTCAACACACTGCAATTCGCCTACCGCCGAAACAGGTCTATAGTGGACGCCATCTCCCTGGCCCGACACTCATCTCTGGAGCATCTGGACAGTAAAGACACCTACGTTAGACTATTGTTTATTGACTACAGCTCTGCCTTCAATACTATAATTCCAAGCAAAATCATCACCAAACACCTCCCTCTGCAACTGGATCCTTGACTTTCTTACCAACAGACCGCAATCAGTGAGGATAGGCAGCAACATCTCCAGCACAATTATTCTCAACACTGGTGCCCCACAAGGCTGCATCCTCAGCCCTCTACTCGACTCCCTATACACTCATGACCGTGTGGCCAGATTCTGCTCTAATTACATCTACAAGTTTGCTTGTAGTGGGCCATATCTCAAATAATGGTGAGTTGGAGTATGGGAAGGAAATAGAGAGCTTAGTGACATGGTGTCATGACAACAACCTTTCCCTCAATGCCAGCAAAACAAAAGAGCTGGTCATTGACTTCAGGAAAGGGGGCGGTGTACATGCACCTGTCTACATCAATGGTGCTGAGGTCAAGAGGGTTGAGAGCTTCAAGTTCCGAGGAGTGAACATCACCAATAGCCTGTCCTAGTCCAACCATGTAGATGCCATGGCCAAGAAAGCTCACCAGCGCTTCTACTTCCTCAGGATGCTAAAGAAATTTGGCATGTCCTCCTAAACACTCACTAACTTTTATCAATGCACCATAGAGAACATCCTATCTGGATGCATCACAGCTTGGTATGGCAACTGCTGTACCTGGGACCACAAGAAACTACAGAGAGTTGTGGACACAGCTCAGCACATCACAGAAACCAGCCTTCCCTCTGAGGACTCTGTTAATACCTCTTGCTGTCTTGATGAAGCAGCCAGCATAATCAAAAACCCCACCCACCTGGGTCATTCTCTCTTCTCCCCCCTCCCATCAGGCAGAAGATACAGGAGCCTGAGGGCACATACCACCTGACTCAAGGACAGCTTCTATCCCACTGTTATAAGACTATTGAACAGTTCCCTTATACAATGAGATGGACTCTTGACCTCACAATCTACCTTGTTATGACCTTGTACCTTATTGTCTGCCTGCACTGCACTTCCCTGTAGCTGTGACACTTTACTCTGTATTCTGATATTGTTTTTATCCTGTACTACCTCAATACACTGTGTAATGAATTGACCTGTATGAACGGTATGCAAGACCAGTTTTTCACTGTACATCAGTACAAGTGACAATAATAAACCAACACCAATATGTCAAGGCAAAACTATAAAGGGAAGAGGGAGAAACGAATCCCAAATAATCAATGTAATGAGAAGTGCTGGCACTATCTAGTGTGAATGGAAACATTTCAACCTATATCTATATATTTCCAGTCAAAATCTACATTCTCTAGCATCACATCATCTATCTCCATCCTGAAAGTATTACCATTACCATGATTACATTTTGACTTGAAGACTATCTTAGGCGACCTGTCTCAAAGTTGCCTTGTATCAGACATTATTCAGTGATAGTTCTTTCTCAGCTAAATTTGTATGACTTCAGGGATAGGAACATAAAAATCTAGTTGACCATGTGGTGCAGTGCAGTGCAGTACAAAGGAAATGCTGCACCTTTGGAGGGACTGCCTTCAGGATGAGATGTTAAACTGAAGACTCATCTACTCTCTCAGGTTAATGTAAAGGATCCATGGCACCTTTCTGAAGAGCACCAAAGAGTTCTTCCTGCTGCCCTGGCCATTATTAACCCCTCAATCAACACCACTCAATGCAGATTATCTGGTCATTATTGTGGGAGTGTGCTACATAATTGGCACTGTGCTGCCATTAAGAAATGTTCAACCTAAGAACATAAGGAATAGGAGCAGGAGTAGACCATCTGTCCCCTTGAGGCTGCACTACCATTCATTAGCACCATAGCTGATCATCTACCTCATTGCCATTTCCCAGCTCCATCTCCAGATCAGTTAATATCCAGAAACTTCAAAAGAGCAAATGACTGAGTTTCCACAGCTCAACATGGTAGAAATTCCAAGAGTTCACCATTGTCTGTGAAAAAAAAATCACAGGGGCTACCCTTTATTCTAGAGCTGTGCTCCCAATCCTAGACTCCTCGACAAGTGGCAACATCCTCCTGCATCTAGTCTTTAAGAATTCTGTAAGCTTCAATCAGATCTCCTGTGATTTTTCCGAACTCTGGAGAATACAACTCCAATCTGCAGGGCAAACATGTCAGTCCTAAGAACAGTATAGTGAATTTTCACTGCATTTCCTCAGTAGCAAGGAAGTCCATTCTTCGGAAAGGAGACCAAACTATATACAAGTGTGGTCTCACCAAAGCCCAATACAACTGCATTAAGACTTCCTTAGTTTTGGATTCAAATTTTCTTGTGGTGTAGACTAACATACCATTTGCCCTCCTAGTCACTTGCCACACCTGCATGATGGACTTCAGTAACTTGTGTATCAGCACATCTAAGTCCAATCTCCCACCATTTAACAAATTGCTGTTCTGTACATTTCTGTTTTGTGCACCAAAGTGGATAACCTCACACTTTCCACATGTTATTGCATCTGCCATGTCCTCAGTCACTCACGCAGATTGTCCAAATGCCTAAGAAGCATCTTTATATCCCTCTCTGCTCACAGTCACACCTGGTTTAGTGTTAAGGTATCTGACTATCCCGAGATAACTCAGCGGTCTATCTTCCCAATAGGTTGTTCCCGACCAGGAAAAAAAAACTCTACAAAGTCATCCAATCTTCAGTTCTGAACATCCACGATGCCACTAAAAGGGTCCAAAACAGTTTACTGAGGAATTAGAGGGACAGGGGAGAGCCCAAAAAATAGAGAAAACGGCCAAAAAAAGCGAAAACCCCAAAATGGATTTGGAGGTAAAATTATCATTCGCGCCCTTGACATCGGAGTTCTGTAAGACCTGTGTAACTTAAGTTATTTTCAATGTTATCTTGTGTCCCTTGAAAGATCATTTCTCAATAAATAAGCACACCAAATAACCAAATAAATAAGTACCAAATAACACCCTTTACGAGCACAAGCTTATTCATTTTATGCACCGTGGCAATTTGTGTCACCGAACCCCCACCCTCTTTCCTACATCCATCCGTCATCACACCCAAACCCTTTTATCATATTTTGAGGACCACACTGGCTTAGATATTAATGAGCGAGGTTCCACAGTCCAAGGACATCAAAGAATGGACATTCTGTAAACATGGTTGGAAGACTGATTCTACATAAGTTGTCCTGAAGCGAATACCTTGTACACTCGACGCAGGGTCATTGTAATCCTTCTGTAGACAAATGCCAAGGCATTTGGTTTGAATCTTTAACCACTTTCGTTGCCTGGGGTTGGCTTCGTATTTGGACAGAGTTGCACTGGAATTAACACCAAGCAACTTCTCATTAAAATCTAATGGCATGACGGCAATGGCTTACAAACTTAACAAGAAACGCGTTGGGAACACTCGGTTGGTAACAGCTCGCAAAAGACAAAGGGAACTCTTAGCTGAGGTTGTAAACGTATTCACTGGCCACAGAACATAAGGAAAGCCATATGGACCATGTCAAGGTCGATTGTCTTTGAGATTGCCACCCCTCCCCCCGAGAAAGTTGGGGATTGGGGAGAGAGTGGGAGAGAGGGACGGTCAGTCCCTGAGATGCTCCACTTTCACATGTAGTGCACAGTGGCGCATTTCTCCTTAGAGTTGGCTTTCTGTTTAAGCCAATCGAAGTAAATCATTATCGGGGCAAATGAGGGATTGTCAGCTTCAGTCAATGAAATATTTAAGGAAAAACTCAATTCATATTGCTTATTGACTCAACCCTGTGCCCATCACTTAGTTACCATGAATAATGCTGGAAATAAATAACACTAACAATATTAATGATAATACTGGCAAAATTGGAAGCAATGGAAAGATTATCGTTACTGATAATGAGCGTCGTTAATGGTCATAGTACTCAATTGCTATGTTCATTATGCTGGCAGTGTTAACAATAATGTTAGTTGTCAATATCGATAACAACAATTGAAGTTGTAACTCCAGCAAAGGCAACCGCCATAGCAGTGCGTGAGTACATGCTCTGATAATGATAGTTCTGACCAGTAGTCATAGTCAATGCCAGTATTAACTATGACCATAGGTGCACTGCCAATAACAACAATAGCAATAGCTCTGTATGGTGTACTAACAGTAATTCAGTTTCCAACAATGGTATTAACATTTACATCCTAAACTGCTTATAGTATTGTTCATTATTAATACTAGGAATACTACTAGCAATACCAAGTCCAACAATGTAGAACAAAAATATTAAGATTGTCTCCAACAGACCTGAATAAGTGAACAGAAATGTCGAGGGCGTCGGATTTTGGAACAATAACTTCCATCAGGAGACAGAGGCACGTATTTTCCATTAGATTCTTTGATCACCCAATGAACCCGATGTTATCTCTTAGTGACGGGATGACGTGACAGTCTTTTTTTCATTCTTTGTCTCTGCCTGGGTGGAAGAAACGTTTACAACATAGTTCTGCTACATCTCTGTAAACATACTAACAGTGTGTAAAATAACACGAGGCAGGAATCTCATGTCTATTTCCTCAAATAATCAAAATAAACTGAGTTTTATGAAACATTTTTAAAGTGTGATATCAAAATAGCACGATCTTTGCTTTCACACAACCTGAATTTACTGTAAATTATGTGCAACACAGACTTAAATATCGCTAATGAATGCTATTTTCCAATTTAATCAGCTACATTCTGAGAAAAGACAACAAAAGTTAGTTTTTTCTACGCATTGCAAACACACACACACTTCCACAGATCACAAGAAGGGAGGAATAAACTGCAACCCATGGCGTCAGTGACCAGCACTCACTTTTAACTAAACCCTCGGTGAGAATAATGCAAAATGGTGCAGTATTTAGTCAGAATTAATAAATAACTTTAATGGCGAGCTATTAATTCCTTTTTAATGTGATTTCACTTGCTTGTTTTTTTCACTTGATTATAATGTTTTATAAAGTGTTGGCCCCCGTCAGTATTTCCCCTGAATATCTTTAGTGAGCATTACCCATGAGTTGTATACGTGTATAGGTGTGGGTGTGTGTGTGTGTGTGTGTGTGTGTGTGTGTGTGTGTGTGTGTGTGTGTGTGTGTGTGTGTGTGTGAGTGAGAGAGAGAGAGAGAGAGAGAGGGAGAGAGAGAGAGAAAGGGGGGGGACAAAGTAATTGTGTGTGAGTGCTCGAATATGTTTGTGTACGGGTGTGAGAGATTATGTGTGCGTCGATCTGGATTTAATGTGGTGTGTGTGATTTATATCTGGGCATGTGTGACTAATTATGTCTGTGATTAAATGTGAGTGTGGATTATTTGTGTATGTCTGTGTATATGTGATTAATTGTGTGAGATAAGCATGATGCCTTGTGTATTGTATGTATGTACTTAATTGTGTGTGTGTGTGTGTGTGTGTGTGTGTGTGTGTGTGTGTGTGTGTGTGTGTGTGTGTGTGTGTGTGTGTGTGTGTGCGCGCGTTTGCATTTAATTGTGTGAGTAAGATTTTGTGTGAAGTCTCTATAAGATTTACCATAAAAATCCATATCGCTCCGGTCCATTGAGAACTCTTTTGTTTTCATAGAGAAGCCTCGATTTACAACGCAAGGGGTCGCCAGTAAACACATTCCCCTCTCGCATGGCTTCATTGAGAGAAAGGAGACTCCTTTTTATCACTGGAAACTGAGTCTCATTCATGGAGACTGTGGGTCATTCAAAAATAGCCGAGATTAATCCGCTATCCCATTCAGACTTGCTACCATTCCATGTACATTCAAGGCATTTCGACGAGTCTTAGTTGCAGTGCTGTTATTGTTTCTAAAGTCTATTTAATAACAATTCTGATTTTTAAAAATTACGAACGCTGGGACCGTGAATTTTCAAATAAAAGTAGCAATTCCGCTGAAAAATTCACCTCCTCCCCCACAGTTTTATTTCACTTTCAATTCCATCTTTCTCTACTCTCATTTCAGCTTTTGTGCCATTCACAACCGAATTCAAAATTCTTCATTCTGATGGGGAATCGTTAACGTGTACTTGTGTGATACATTCTGTGCACGGGGAAACTGGCGGGAACCTGGGTAGGACAGAGGAGCTGTCCAGGGCGTTAGTGCTGAAACCTTCCTGGCGTTCTGCTGCTCTAGCCATCTGATACCCTCACCAGCATCCCGCCCCACCTCTCCCTCTCTCTCGCTCGCTTGATCGTGAGTGTATTTGTGTCTAATCTCTCCCTCTCTCTTTCTTACTTCCTCTTCCTTTCCTTCTCTGGTTTTCCCTGTATCCCTGTGTGCGCTCTCCTTTCTCTCTATCATTAATATCTCCTTCCGCCTCTCTCTTTCTCTCCTCACCCTCTCCCCATCTCTCTACACACCTCTCTCTCTCACTCCGCTCTCTCTCCCTCTATCTCCCCATCTCTCTTTCTCTCCCCATCTCTCTCTTTCTCTCCTTCCCTCTCTCTCTCTCTCTCTCTCTCTCTCTCTCTCTCTCTATCTCTCCGACACCCCCCCCCCCGTGTCTCTCTTTTGCCGGGGGTGTTTGTACACGTATTCCTCTATTTCTCTTCTCCCATTCTCGCTTCCCGTCTGCCTTTGAATCTTTATTTGTCTCCCTTTCACTGTCCATGTCTTTGTATGGCGCGCACACACACACACACTCACACACACACAGACACACACACACCTGAGCAGCCTTAATCTTAAGGCATTCCTTACATACTAAAGTGAGTTTTATGCAGTAAAAAGTTACAGAAACCTAGTTATAACCACACTCTATAAATGAGTGGTTCCGGGGGAACCCCGTCTCTGCTCGTCTGCAATCTCTTACCTCATTTAATCTTCACCAACACAGCAATTAACTACATTAGTCAACCTTCACTGGATAGGGTGCTTGCTCGGATATATACCCTAGACTGCTAATGTAGTAAACATCGACAGCGACCTGAATTTTTGGAAGAATTTGATTAAAATCCAGGACAGACGCCACTGATCTCCCCACAGAGGAGATTTTAGCTAATTGCTCTTTTTAAGAATGTAACTGGGGGATTGTGTGGAATTGGACGGGTCTGCCGCTGGTACAGACCCCTGTCCTTTGTTCTACTGCGCTTCCCCCCCCCCTCCCCTCTCGTTCACACAAAGCCTCGGTGTTTTTTTTGTTCTCGTGCACAATGAATTCGACTGGATTTCGCAGTCCCCAACCCGAATGGAAGCGGTGAGAGTATTTTGTTCACCCGTTCTAAGACGGCAAATAACAATTAGTTATACATTTCTCCAAAAATAAGATGCTGTCATATGTGAACGTATTGAAATCTATGCTGTACCAGGTACTATTCAAAGGGAATGACGGTCACTCATTTATTCCAAGGTCTTTCCTCGGGCTTGGATGCCCCCGTAATCCAGTGTGTAGAGGACTTGAGGTGTATATATTGAGGTTAGTACACACACAAACACACACACACACACACACACACACACACACACACACACACACACACACACACACACACACACTCACTCACGCACGCGCACACACACACACAGACAGATAGATAGATAGATAGATAGATAGATAGATAGATAGATAGATAGATAGATAGATAGATAGATAGATAGATAGATAGATAGATAGATAGATAGATAGATAGATAGAAAGAAAGAAATTTTATATATATACATAGGTTTATTACAGATGAACTGTACTCATAGGGAAACATTCCTTGAAGTGTTTCAAACCCAGCAATGAAGTATTTCAGCGACATGGCAGCTGTCCCCAAATAATATCACTCTCCCCCGGTAATCTCCCCTCCACTTAAAAAAAACACATTTAATGAAATAAATTCTAACTTATACAAAGCTGGGCAAATATAACGGGACAGTAGCCAAGAAACGGGAGGCAAAATCCCACCCAGACTCCCAGGTTTTCACAATTCCTCACTCTATTTGAAACAACAGAGACCCCTCGGGTGTGCAGAGCAGAAGGGAAAATATTAGAGACTCTGGACTGGCAATGCGAGGTTGAAATGTGTGACCTGGTTGTTATCTGGTGAAACCCAATCTTGTAATTGCAATCACAGCAATGAACTAAAGGTCTGACTCCCTCCGCCCCATCCAGTGCGTCGTGGAATTAGAGACTTTGAGGTTTAATTGCCATGCAAAGTAAAATATAATAAAACAGACACGAAATGGAATTCAGCACCAGTTCTTGCCTGTGTGCTGAGACGCAGCAGTGGTTGCGGAGCTACGGTGGAGAGGAGAGCTCCCTCCAATGCCTGCCTAACCTCCACTGACGTCAGAACATCATTAGTTTTGCCTAGAAACAGTGATTTTAAATAGTAACCGATTAATTCCGTGCTGGGAGGATGGGGAAGATGGGGGATGAGGGGTGGGTGAGGGGTGGGGTGCAGTGGAGATGCAGAGGGGAACGGAGAAGGAAGGTTCAGAGACTTTGTTAACGGGGAGATTGCAATAAGGTGCTTGGCTGACAGTCTGGTATCGGTTTTAGGGAGCGGGATTAGCCAGAGGAGGTTTAAAAGGCAGCAGACATGTAGAATAATGGAGAATAAAGATCAGGGGCCGGGAGTGAATAACAAAAGGAAGTTACTTGGTAAAACCTAAGCAGAAAAAAAAACACAAAACGAGAGAATCGACAGCCCGTGCACCTACTGAGAAGTCACCAAGGGTGTGTTAGTCCAAGGGTTACACCTGCTTTCTACTACGATGGGTAACACACATCCACGATAAGGTCAGTCTCACAAGGTAGAGAAACAGAATAACACACATACACACACACACACACAGGGTGAGTTAGTTCACGGGTTAATATAACACACACCCGGGGTGAGTTAGTTCACAGGTTAACATAATACACACCCAGAGTGAGTTAGCCACACCAGGTTAAGGTAACACACACCCAGAGTGAGTTAGTTCACAGGTTAACATAGCACACACCCAGAGTGAATGTTCACAGGTTAACATAACACACACCCAGAGTGAATGTTCACAGGTTAACATAACACACACCCAGAGTGAATGAGTTCACAGGTTAACATAATACACACCCAGAGTGAGTTAGCTGTACCAGGTTAAGGTAACACACACCCAGAGTGAGTTAGTTCACAGGTTAACATAGCACACACCCAGAGTGAATGTTCACAGGTTAACATAGCACACATCCAGAGTGAGTTAGCTGTACCAGGTTAAGGTAACACACACCCAGAGTGAGTTGTCTCCTGTGGACAGCGAGACAGAAACACCTTCTTTAGATGGAGCACCTTCTTTACTGTGTACATCAAGTTCCCTGATTCCCAGTTACCATAAGCCAGCATTGTGAGCAGAGATTCCTTTAAACATGATGCTTTAAGTCCCTCCACCCCACCGCCAATGTGTCAGAAGGGAGCACCAGTATATGATGTGGTTCTCAGCCATTCAGAGAGCAGGAGATCCGTTCTTTATCCACGATGAGATAAGGCAGTCAATTCCTGTGTTTGAACTCAGGGCTCTAAGATTGAGACTGGTGGGTGGGCTGGAGGAGAAGGGTACTGTAAACATCCACGTTTCCTGAACCTGACAGCAATCCAGCTCAATGGCACAGCTGGTGGAGCTGCTACCTCACAGCACCACAGATCTAGGTTCAGTCCAGATCTAGGGTGCTGTCTGTGTGGAATTGGTACGTTCTCCCTCTGACTACAAGGCTTTCCTCTGGGTGCTCCAGTTTCTTCCCTTGTCCCAAAGCCACGTGGGTTGGTGCGTTAAATTGCCAGTAAATTGCTCCCAGTGTGTCGGGGGGAGTTGATGAGAATGTAGTGAGAATAAAAAAGTGGGATAAATGTAGGATTAGTGTAAATGAACAGTTGATGGTTGGTGTGGACCCACTGAGTCAAAGGCCCTGTATCCACGTTGTATCTCTCTATGACTATCTATGACTAATCCAGTGAATCCTCTACTTTTTATGAAGTGTCACGATAACAAATGATCTTCAGGGCTTTGTACTTAGGGAGGTCAAAAGTAAGAGGAAAGTATTCAGTAAATAACACAGAGGGATCTTGCAGTGCAAGTCCATAACTCTTTGAAAGTGGCAACACAAGTGGATAGGGCGGTAAAGATGGTGTACGGTATACTTGCCTTTATCGGTCGGGACATTATGTGCAAAAGTTGGCACCTCCTGTTACAGCTGTATAAAGCTATGGTCAGGCTGCTCTTGGAACATTGTGTGCAGTCCTGGTCGCCCCATTACAGGAAGGATGTGGAGGCTTTAAAGAGGGTGCAGAAGAGGTTCACCAGGATGTTGTTTGCTTTACACAATATTACCTATAAGGAGAGGTTGAACAGACTTGGGTTGTTTTCCCTGGAGCGGTGGAGGCTGAGGGGAGACCTGATAGAAGTTTATAAAATTATGAGAGGCATAGAGAGGGTAGACAGTCAGAGACTTTTTTCCCAAGGTGGACATGTCAAATACCAGAGGGCACAGGTTTAAGGTGAGAGGGGGAAAGTTTAAAGGAGATTTACGAGGCAGGTTTTTTTGCATAGAGAGCGGTGGGTGCCTGGAACATGCTGCCAGGGGTGGTGGTGGGCAGATACAATAGCAATATTTAAGAGGCATTTAGACAGGCACATGAACAGGCAGGGATTGGAGGGAGATGGACCATCTGCAGGCAGGTGGGATTAGTTTAAATTGGCATCATGGTCAGCACTGACATTGCAGACTGGGAGCCTGTTCCTGTGCTGTACTGACAAATTGTTGGAAGATGAGGGAATTGAGAGCTGTGGGGAACTGGCACAGAAAAGGGCCGAGGCCTGGGGCAGATCACCCACGATCAGATTGAATGATGGAGTGGGCCCAAGCGGCCGAGTGGACTACTGCTGCTCCTAGTTTCTTGTGATCTTCTGAACCAACCTGAGCACCTGCACCTTGTGGTGAAGGTGGTCCCACCGTGTTGTTGGTGGGAGGAGGGAGTTGCAGGATATAGACCTAGTGATAATGAAGGACAGGCAGGGTGGTGCGCAACTTGGGGAGGAACCTGCAAGTGGTGGTGTTCCCAGGCACAGATTGATACTTACGGTGATGGTCAAGGTGCTGATCAAGCGGGTGGATTTCCTAACAGCTGTACTCCTTGGTTAATTGCAATTAGCTCAAACACCTCAAAGACTCACTTCAGTGGTTTCAAACAAGACTCATTAACTCTTTAATTCCACAACCCTTTTAGTTACACAACTCTGCTTTCCTTTCACAACTTCCAAAGCCCACTGGCTGTATTCAGATATCACTCACTCTTGATGAACCCGGTCAGGGTTCGATCCTGGTGAGCTCTTCTCTGAGTCCATGACTCAGGGACTTCTTCTGCAATAGTTGGTCTCCAGAGTCACAGCTGCTGATCATCTCAGAAGGCAATCTCTTATACATTTCTTTGCATAACTTCCAAACATTGCTTCATTCTTTATTACCTTTACACAGTTGTAATTCCAATCTATATCCATACTTGTATCCATAACGTACTGCTGCAGGGTTTTGACACAAAATGTCAGCAATTCCTTTCCCCCCACAGATGCTGCTCGACCCACTGAGTTCCTCCAGCAGATTGTGTGTTCCTCCAAACATGTATGTTTTTTTAACTTCAAATTCCTGCTGGTGCCATCCCACAATGACTTCAAACATTTGCTTCCTTAATTATCAGAATGTTTGTTTGAACTTTTTGTAACTTATCACAAGATGTCAATTCCCCAAAACACCACTATTTGCTTGACTGCCTTCTGGATAGCTCACAGTGGGATGGTTTACAATGGGATAGTCCACAGGGCTGTGAAGCTGCCTCAGCGATGATCTCACTTGAGACTGACCACGTGTCGACACAGAACCTTCTTTCACTGTGCGTCTTTGTTCTGTGGTTTCCAACGTCTCTTCCTAGGCAGCAGAGTATCCTCCCAAACCCAGATGGGGTATGTGACGTCGCTGTGGCTGCCACACATGGATGGTGTCGAGCATCTTGCACAGTAAGGCATGAGAGATGGCCTCATCTCTGAAGTCTGGTGTCTGTCAGTGCAATCAATCCTTACATTTCCAAAGGCATCACAGCTCGCTGGTGGCTGGTTCTGGTCATTGTGTGGATTCCTCAGAAAACCCTGCCTCTATAGATAGGCACCATTCTGAGCCTTTGAACCACCAGCGTGAGTCCAGTATTATTGTTACCATTAAATCACGGTGTCACAGGGAGACCAACAACAGCAGGTTGCTGCCAACGGCGTTGGTTGTTCTCTGAGGCTGCACTTCATAAGTAAGCCTTGGTTAATGGATTATTCTCACATATTGAGGTTTTATAAGGAGTTGGTCAGACCGTATTTGGAATATTGTGAGCAATTTTGGGCCTCATATCTAAGGAAAGATGCGCTAGCCCTGAAGAGGGTTGAGAAGAGGTTGACAAGAATGATCCCAGGGATGGAGGACTTGCCGTATGAGGAGTGCTTGATGTCTCTGGGCCTATACTCGATGGAGTTCAGAAGGATGAGAGGGGACCTTATTGAAACCTACCGGGTACTGAAAGGCTTGGATAGTGTGGATGTGCAGAGGACAATTCCATTAATAGGAGAGTCCAGGATCCGAGGTCACAGCTTCAGAATAAAGGGGTGTCCTTTGAGATGAGGAGGAATTTCTTCAGCCAGAGGGCAGTGAATTTGTGGAACTCGTTGCCACAGAAGGCTGTGGAGGCCAAGTCATTGGGTGTATTTAAGGCAGAGGTTCTTGATTAGTGAGGGCGTCAGAGGTTACGGGGAGGAGGCAGGAGAAAGGGAGTTGAGAGGGAAAAATAAATTGGACATGATTGAATGATGGAGCAGACTCGATGGGCTGAATGGCCTCATTCTGCTCCTATGCCTTATGGTCTTATGGTCCTAACGGAAAAAGAATGTTTGTTTGCAAATGACACTTACCGAAATGATGAATTCAAGCATGGGCGAATGTGGTGAAGTGCCAAGTAAAACTCAGGACAGACAGTGACCAACTCCACCAAAGCACCACTACCTGGGGGTCACCATTGACCAGAAGCTGAACTACACCATCCACAGAAATCCTAAGAGCAGATCAGAGGCTGGGTACCTTGTGGCAGGTGTCTCATCTCCTGACACACTGAAGCATTTGCACATCCACAAGGCACAAGTCTGGAGTGTGATGGAATACTTTCCACTTCTCTGGAAGAGTGTAGGTCCAAAAACAGTCAAGGGATTTGATACCATGCAGGGCAAACAATCCACCTTGTTGTGACCTTGCACCTTGTTGTCTACCTGCACTGCACTTCCTCTGTAGCTGTGACATTTTACTCTGTACTATTATTGTTTTTTACCCGTACTGTCTCAATGCACTCTGTAGTAACTCAACGTAACTGCACTGTGTAATGAATTGACCTGTATGACCGGTATGTAAGACAAGATTTTCACTGGACCTCGGTACAAGTGACAATAATAAACCAATACCAATACCAAAGTAGTCAACTTAACCGGCACCTCATTCGCCCGAGCAGTCATTCCCTCCACACTGTGACTCAGTGTGTACCTTCCACAAACTGCACTGCACGTATTCATTGTGGCTTTTCTGACAGCATCTCCCAAATCCAAGCCCAGTACAGCTGGGGACATGGGCAGTAGGTACACAGGAACACCACCACCTTTGCGTTTCCCTTCAAATTGCATGCCACTCTGATTTGGAAATATATCACCATTCATCCACCGTCACTGGGCCTAAATCCTGCAACTTCCATTGTAAGTGGACCTCCACCAGAGCTTCAGCAGCACCTTCAGAAGGTGGATCACCATCACCTACTCAAGGCATATTAGGAACAGGCAATAAACGGTGGTCATAGAGTCATAGAGCATGGAAACAGGCCCTTTGGCCCAACGCGTCCCTACCGACCAAGATGCCCATTTAAGCTAGCCCCATTTGCCCTCATTTGTCCCATATCCCTGTAAGCCTTTCCTATCCATGCACCTTGTCAAGTTATTAACATCTGCTGGTGATGCCCATTTTTCCAACAATTATTAATAATTAAGTCAACCTCTACCAATCAGCAGTGCCCATAAGGCTGTGTGATTTTCACTGTGGGTTTGGGATCCCCACCACTACTTCATGGTGATTACTGGAAGCTAGTTTGTGCTCTTGGTTCTGAACTACAGATGTACTCCCAAGATGCCCACAATGAGCTTGTGGTCCCGACTGAGGTGTGAGCTGGTGTATCGTGGGTGCACAGAGCCCGAGAGCTAGTGACTGCAGGAAAGATCCTGGCATCCAGAAAAAAGGAGTCTTTGTTATCACACTGCCAACTGGAATCTTGTGGTGTGGGGCAGAAAACCGTGGGTGCATCTGATGATGCCTGAATTGCACCACTGTTATTGTCTCCCAAACTCAGACAGGCCAAATAAATCATAGAACGTGGCTACAGCAAACAATCTGCTGGAGGAACTCAGCAGGTTGAGCAGCATCTGTGGCAGGAAAGGAATTGTCGACGTTTCAGGTCGAAACCCTTCATCACGACCAGAATGTGGCTGCTCTACTCCATAATAGCAGCGAGCTGCTGTGCCAGGAAATCAGCCTGCTGCTGATCCAGGGCTAGCACAGCATAGCTCTGGAGGACTGGAACTGGCCTCAATGGATCAGAAACCTCAGTCCCTGTGCTCCCTCGACATTCCCACTTCCAGACATAGAGGAGCGAATCACTTCCAAGATGGGAGAGTTGTTCTCCAGGTTCTTCATGGCTCTGGAGAGGAATCAGACATGGACACCACCACCCACCTCCAGGCAGTGTGACCATCAGACACTACTCCAAGCATTTTAGAGTTGACAATTTCCTTTCCTCCCACAGGTGCTGATTGACCTGCTGAGTTCCTCCAGCAAATTGTTTGTTGGTCCAGAGTGTCGACCCAACATCTTCTTCCTAAATGCCTCTGCATCATGGGGCTCAGCTGAGTTAGCAATGAAGGCTTGGCCTCCGTGGAACAAGAGGGAAGCCTCCCCTAGACCTCCTGCCCAATGCAGCTTGGATGTGCCAGGGCTCTCCCCTTCTGATCCAACCTGCTCCACCATGGTTCCAGTATCTGAGCAGGTGTTCCACAGGGACAGATGGTCTGGGGAAAGGGGAACTTTTCCTCTCTGGTAGGTGGCTCTGCATCTCCTCTGTAGAAGACTCCTTGGGGGTAGAAAGCCACAGCTCCCACCTCTTTGCAGAAACCCTGAAAAGGAAAGACCCTCTTGTTACACCCCACAGTGGTGTTGACTGACAAATATCCTATCACTATAAATGTCAGCACCTTTTTGCAAATACTGACTCACGGATATCTTTGAAGCTCCATTTTATTAATTGTTTCAGAAAGATGAGCTCATACTGGAAAATGAGCCAGGACTGGCTGATGCTATTGGACAAGTTTGCAAGAGCCTAGAATTTTCAGTGGAGACTGAAATCACACACAGACGAGATGGCCATAGCAAGAGTTAGAACATAGAACATAGAACAGTACAGCACAGAACAGGCCCTTCGGCCCACAATGTTGTGCTGACATAGCTATTCCCTCCTGCCTACAGAATGCCCATATCCCTCTACTTTCCTCTTGTTCATGTGCCCATCCAAGCCCTCCTTGAAAGCCCTAATGAGTTTGCCTCCACCACCCTATCAGGCAACACATTCCAGGCATCCACCACTCCCTCAATAAAAAACGTACCCCTCACATCTGTTCTGAACCTACCCCCTCTCAGCTTAAATGCATGCCCTCTGGTATTGGATTGCTCAATAATGGGAAAAGATATTGCTTGTCTACCCTATCTATGCCCTTCATAATTTTATACACTTCCAAAAATCATCCCTCAGTCCTCCACCGCTCAGAGAAAAGAGCTCAAGTTTGTCCAGCCTCTCCTGATAGCACATGCCTTCTAATCCAGGCAGCATCTTAGTAAACCTCCTCTGCACCCTCTTTAAAGCCTCAACATCCTTCCTATAGTGAGGTGACCAGAATTACATGTAAAGCTCTAAATGTGGCCTAACCAGAGTTCTATAGAGATGCATCATAACTTCTTGACCCCTATACTCAATACCCCGATTAATAAATGCAAGCTTTCCATAAGCCTTCTTAACCACCCTGTCTACCTGTGTAGCCACTTTCAATGAGTCATGGACTTGCACTCCAAGGTCCCTCTGCTCTTCAACGCTGTTAAGGGTCACTGTTAAGAGTGTACTCTCTCTTGACATTAGTCCTACCAAGGTGCAACACCTACCTTTATCCGGGTTAAACTTCATCTGCCATTTCTCTGCCCACATCTGCAGCTGATCTATATCCCACTGTATCCACCGCCAGTCTTCCACACTATTCACTACTCTGCCAATCCAGTTCTCATACACAGAAGTCTTGCACTCCCCTGAGCTCTGTATGGTATGGTACAAACTGGATATTGTTCTCTTCTGCTGTTTGTATGGAGTCAGGCTTATCCTTGTTTATACTGGATTATTTGCATGCAAAATTGGTAGTTGGTAATTATTATTGTCACGTGTACCGAGATACAGTGAAAAGCTTTATCCACACGGATCATTCCACACATAAGTACATCGAGATAGTACTAAGGGAAAAATAATAACAGAATGCAGAATATAGTTATATGGTTACAGAGAAGGTGCAGTGCAGGCAGACAATAAGATGCAAGGCCATGACAAGGTAGATTGAAAGATCAAAAGTTCATCTTTATCGTTATAAGAGGTCAAGAGTTACTGTTCAAGAGTCTTTTAACAGTCTTTTAACACTGCCAGCCGTCTGTTCCTTCCATCCACACCTAACGTGGTAAACAATTGCAAAATGTGGTCCAGCAGGTAGGGCAGTATGGCCACCCTGGGTGACTGTGTGGAATAGTCACGGGGTGAGTGGCAGAGTGTGGAGGTGTGGGTCAACTCGCACGTCGGAGACAGTGAGGTGGGGCGGTGAGAGAGTGAGAGAGTCATGGTCAGTGTATGTGTTTGAGACAGGGTGTGATTGGGTCAGAGCAGTGTGTGTACGTGTGTTTGCATGTGTGTACATGCACATGCATATATGTACACATGTGTACCACACATGCACATGTGTGTTCATTTGTGTACATGTGTGTGCATGCATGTGTGTATGTACATGTATGTGAGCACATATGTATGCATGTGTGCATGTGTGTGTACATGTGTGTGTGTGAGGGAGAGAAAGGGAGAGAGACACAAACAAAGAGGTGTAGAGGGGGAGATGGATAGAGGGAAAAAGAAAGAGATAGGGAGATACAGAAAAAGATAGGTGGAAAATTGGATAGAGAGAGAGAGATGGAAAGGTAGATCGATAGAGAGAGAGAGAGATAGATAGAGAGAGAGAGAGAGAGAGAGAGAGACAGAGAGAGAGATAGTACATTGCTGTCCCATTTTGTTCTAATGTTCTTCCACCAGAGTGAATAATCTCACTCTTCTCCTCCCATTACCCTCCATCTGCCACCCTCTTGCCCACTGACTTCACCCCTTCTATTGCCCTTTGCAGACTTTTTGTGTCCTTACAGTTTACTTCCCTGCCTAGCTTTGTATTGTCAGCTCAGATACATTACACTCTGTCCTTTCAACAAAGTCACACACAGGAAGCCAAAGCACTGTCTGTACTTTACCTCACTTGTGATACAAATCATTTAGTCAATGATCATTTAATATTCCTAAGTACCATTTGCCACACCATGAAATGACATTCAGAGGTCCTGAATTTCAAATGTGAGAAGAGAAGTGATTGCTTTTGACTGAAAGACCCCGGTAAAACAAAGTGGCCAATTAGGGGAAAGCTTTCCAATGGCTGACATTGGATCCTGTGATGGGTGGTCAAAGGCTTCCAGACCCTTGTTATAGGTGGTCAGATTGGAAGCCAGTGGTCAGTGGAGGAGGTGGGGAGAAGTATAAGGGCCCGTTGGTGACAGTTGGTGTGGAGGGTGAGCAGTGTGGGACCCAGTGATGATGGATGGTCAGGGGGTGAACACAAAGTCAGGAGGGTAAGAGAGACCTGAGGGCCAGGAGGTGGGTGATTGGGAGGCCGGTGTAGAGATCAGCCTTATCAGTTGGTTTACTATTGTCACATCTAACCAGGTACAGTGTAAAACTTTTTTTGTATGCCATCCATACAGATCTTGACTGCATTTACCCAGTCAAACAACTACAGAATCGTTTATATTTAAGTATCACCACTTATTCTACTAAAATGCGATGAGTATAGACTCAATAATGCTTCAGAAGCCAGTTCCTCTACTCCAGTGATCAATCTATGAACCTCCTCTGATTGACTCCAATGCAACTGTGTCCCACCTTAAATAAGGAGAGTACAACAGCACTGTGATGTGGTGTGGTCTTACCAACTCGCCGTTCAGTTATAGCAGGACTTTCCTATGTTTCTAATGCACCTCTCTTGCAATAAAAAACACTGGAATTCCCAACGGCATAACTTTAGTAGGGTTATTAAACACAGAAATAAAAACAGAAAATGCTGGAAATCCTCAGGGACTTAGCCTGGGACCATGGAGAGAAAAGCAGAGTTAACGCTTTAGGTGAATTGTTCACTGGTTCTCTCCACGGATGCGGAGCGATAAGCTGAGAATTTACATCATTCTCTCCTATTTCAGATTTCCAGCACCAACCAACCTCAGTGAGGTTCCCTGACTCATGGCCAGTTTCCTCAGATGGGGAGGTGAAGATCAGCTTCCAAACACTAATCCCTGGCTGCGCTCCACGTTTGATGAGGATTGAGACTGCCATGTGACAAACGGCTGGCCAGGTTTGACACGAGAGGAGGGTGTTGGGGATGGACTTGGAATGAAAGGCAAGTTGCTAAGTTGGCATCTTGGCTCCACTCATCCACAATTGCCTCTAAATCAGATGATCATATGTTCAAGACCCACTCCAGTAGAAAGATATTAACTTCGGTCAGTATCTGAGAGAGCTAAAACAAAACAGATGGTGGGTGATACTCAGGCAGCATCAGAAGAAAAAACAGAATCAAAGTTTCTAGTCGGTGACTTTCATCAGTGCAGGTAAAAGATGGCTAACATCAAACTGGTCATCCATTAGGACCCCTCATTTGACATAAACGTGAAGAGAAATTTCTTCCTTTTACGATCAGCCACTGGGTTGATATTGAACGTCCTTCAACGTGACTGATCCTCCAGATATAATCTAAAGTCCCCTTGAGTAGCTCAGTCTCTCTCTGTGCCCTGCACAGAATAACTGGTTGTTCCTTTGGTCTCTGTGGGGCTTATCAATGGACTGGCTACATTAAAAGAGGGGGTCCAATTGAAAAAGAGAGCCATTGCGTGTCAGTTGAACAAACGTAAAACATAGAACACAGAACATGGAACACAGAACAGTACAGCACAGGAACGGGCCCTTCAGCCCGTGATGTCTGTGCCAAACACAATGCTAAATTAAACTAATCCTTTCTGCCTGCCCCTGATCCATATCCCTCCATTCCCTGCATATTCATGTGTCTGTATGAAAGCTTCTTAAACGCCACTATTGTATCTGCTTCCACCACCGCCCCTGGCAGCACATTCCAGGGTCCCACCACTCCCTGTGTAACAAACTTGCCCCGCACATCTCGTTTAAACTTTCCCCCTTTCACCTTAAATGCATGTCCTCTAGTATTTGACATTTTTTTAAAGATATCTTTATTAGTTACATGTACATCAAAATACACAGTGAAATGGATCTTTTGCACAGAGTGTTCTGGGGACAGCCCACAAGTGTCGCCACACTGGGAAAAAATTTCTGACTGTCTACCCTATCTATGCCTCTCATAATTTGATAAACTTCTGTCAGGTCTCCCCTCAGCCTCCGACACTCCAGAGAAAACAACCCAAGTTTGTCCAACCTCTCCTTATAGCTCATACCCTCTAATCCAGGCAGCATCCTGGTGAACCTCTTCTGCACCCTCTCCAAAGCCTCCACATCCTTCCTGTAATGGGGGTGAACTGCACACAATACTCTAAGTGCGGCCTGACCAAAGTTTTATACAGCTGCAATGTGACTTTCTGACTCTTATACTCAACGCCCTGACCAATGAACGCCATACAACCGTCTTTACCACCCTATCTACCTGTGTGGCCGGATTCAGTGAGCTATGAATTTGGACCCCAAGATCCCTCTGTACATCAATGCTGTTAAAAGTCCTGCCATTAACTGAATACTTTCCCCTTACATTTGACCTCCCAAAATGCAACACCTCACACTTGCCCGGATTAAACTCCAACTGCTGTTTTCTCCACCCACATCTGCAACGTAAGTAGACGTGGGAACCCACAAGGCATGGGCAGGTTTCCAGAGATGAAAGCAGCTGACAGGACCTCCTTGTGTAATGGAAGGGAAGAACCTGAAGGAGAAGGAGCTGGGGAACTGAGCAGCCCAGTGGCTCTAAAGCAGAACACACATTATGAGGTTCCTCTGTGCTTCCAAGTTCTGTTCTTCCGCCAGCGTGGCAAGGGAAGTTTCCAAACTGAATCCTGAATTTAAGTTCCATTAATTCTCCATTTCATCTCTCTCCTCCTGTGTCTGACCAACTACCTGTAAGGCTGGGATCAGCTAGATCTACACCGCCCCAGGTCCAAGGCATGTTCGCCCATCAGTCCCAACACTCATCGACCAACACCAGCTGCCTATCAACCAAAGCCTGGATTTTACAATCCTTATCCATGCTTCCAAGTTGCTCCCTGTTCCGGCACTCCACGTTCCTGTCACCTCCTCCAGCAGCCCCCACCCCACCAACAAACCATTGCCCAAAACTTCTGTGTTCCTCCAACACCATCCTCTTGCGCACTCCAGATTTGAATGGCTAGGTCACTGATGTCTTCACCTGCCTGAGCCTTGAGCCCCAGAATCTCACCTCAGTGTCCCCACTTTCCCCTTTAAGATGCTCCTCAGAATCACCTCCTTGGTTGAGCGACACCAATATTTTACTTACCTGATAACATTCCAACACAGTGGTTTGGGACATTTTACCTATGTTATAGAGTCATAGAGTCAGACACCACAGAAACAGGCCCTTCGGCCTAACTGGTCCATGCTGACCAAGATGCTCCACCCAAGCTAGTCCCATTTGCCAGCATTTGGCCCAAAACCTTCTGAACCTTTCCAATCCATGTACCTGTCCAACTGTCCTTTAAACGTTGTTGTTGTCCCTGCCTCAACCACTTCCTCTGGAAGCTGCTTCCTCATAGATACCACCCTTTGGGTAAAAAAGTTGCCCCTCAAGTTTCTCTTAAATCTTTCCCCTCTCACCTTAAACCTATGCCCTCTAGTTCTTGATACCCCAACTCTGGGAAAAAGACTAAGTGCATTCACCCTATCTATGTCCCTCATGTTTTTACACACCTCTATAAGATCACCCCTCAGTCTCTTACGCTCCAAGGAATAAAGTCCCAGCCTGTCCAACCTCTTCCTATAACTCCGTCCCTCAAGTCCTGGCAACATCCTTATAAATCTTTTCTGCACTCTTTCCTATAGCAGGACAACCGAAACTGAACACAATACTCCAAGTGTGGCCTCACCAGCGTCCTGTACAACTGCACCATGACCTCCCAACTTCTACACTCAGTGCGCTGACTGATGAAGGCCTATTGAGTATAAAGGTGCATTGAGTGCAAGTTGTTTAATGGAACTCCAGCTCTCTCCTCAGACCTCAGCCAGAGCCACTGACCTCTGCATTTACACAGCCTCCCATCAACCTACTGGCTGCTTTGAAAAATCATCAGGAAATGTGCTGCAGATACTCTTTCCCTTTGTAAAACCCAAAGTGATATATAAAATTAATATCGAGGGGGCAAAAGGGAGAAATGTGGGGAAAGAAGGGAGATTAAGAAAGGGGGGTTCAAAAGAAAGAGAGTGAGGGAATTTAAAAGATAGATATGCAAACAGTTCATGTCAGGAGAGAGAGTCAGTCATTCTATAAATATCTGACTATAGCCTGGTGCAAGCTAACTATTTTTAGAATCTTTGACTCAGCTGCTGGGAGCTGTCCTGAATTCTAATGTGCTCTGGATTAGAACTGATCTTAGCCGGCAATAATGAGACTGAATTGGAAACACCAGGAAAAGGCAAGCCTGGTGATCGGTGTGGTGAGGGGACCGTGGGACATCTCGCTCACAGGGGCAATGTTGGGCAACGCCAAAGGCCGGGTCAGGCCTGTGTTCAGCGGGTTGGCTCTGCATTACATGCAGGATGATGGACTGAGAGTTGGGCAGTGATGTAGGTAGGGTTGGAGGGGAGGTCAAGGGGAGGTAGGGTTTGTAATCGTAGTCTCATAGACTCATACAGCATGGAAACATACCCTTCAGCCCAACTCGTCCACGTCAACCAAGGTGTCTTCCTAAGCTAGTCCCATTTGCCCGCATTTGGCCCATATCCCTCTAAACCTTCCCTATCCATGTACTTGTCCAAGTGCCTTTAAATGTTGTCATTGTACCTGCCTCACCCACTTCCTCTGGCAGCTCATTCCACACACCCACCACCCTCTGTGTGAAAAAGTTGCCCCTCGGGTCCCCTTTAAGTCTTTCCCCACTCACCTTAAACCTATGCCCTCTAGCTTTAGACTCCATTATCTTGGGAAAAGGTCTGTGACCATCCACCTTATCTACACCTCTGTAAGGTCACCCCTCAGCCTCCTCCGCTCCAGAGAAAACAGTCCCAGCCTATCCAGTCTCTCCTTATAAGTCGAGCCCTCCAGTCCCGGTAACCTGTTCTGCACCATCTCCAGCTTAATCACGTCCTTCCTATAGCTGGGTGACCAGAACTGCACACAATACTCCAAGTGGGGTCTCACCAACGTCTTATACAGCTGTAACACGACATCCCAGCTCCTGTACTCAGTGCCCTGAACGATGAAGGTCAGCATGCCAAACGACTTCTTCACCACCTTGTCTACCTGTGTTGCTTGCCACTGGACCTGAGAATCAGGTGACTTCTACACGGGAATTAGGAACAGGAGTCGACCACTTGGGCCCTCAAACCTGCTCCTCCATTCAACACCATCCCTGCTTATCTGATTGTAACTTGAACTTCACATTCCTGCCTACCCACAGAAACCTTTCACCTCCTTGCATCAAAGATCCATCTCCCTCCGCCTTCAACATATTCAAAGGCGCTGCGTCCACCGCCCCTTGAGGGAGTGCGTTCCAAAGACTCATGCGAAAAAGATTTGCTTCATTGCCTCTTATTTTTAAACAGTAACCCCCAGTTCTTGATTCTGCCCAAGAGGACATGACCTTCTCCACATCCTGAGGGGTCTTTAACAGTTCACCGATTTTACCAGCATGTAGGAAACATGTTCCTAATTGAAGCAAGGCCTTGCCTTTGCATAGCGCCTTTCACAGCCTCAATGCTTTAGAGCTAATGGCCCGCATTTAGAAGATCAATCTCTGTCGTCAAGTTCAAGTTTACTGTCATAGGCATACATACACAGGGTATAAATGCCATGAAAATTCGCAGTACATTACAAGACGAGGACAAACGTAAGTTAGCATAAACTTAAATTAACATAAATTATACATAACTTACACATTTGCAAAATAAACAACAAAATAAACATAATGACACTAGTGTAAGATCGAGAGATACAGTCGTCCTACGTTGTAGTAAGCAGGACACTCAATGTATGACCAGCAAGCTCCCACAAACAGAGCTGAGATAATTACCCACTCATCTTTATTTTTGGTATTGCTGGTAGTGGGATACGATGTGGTCAGGGCAGCGATGGAGAACATAATGCCATGTGCTTGTTTACACCCAGCTGAGGACAGAAGGACCGTCACAAAATCACTTCAGAAAGGTGGCACCAAGAAGGGAACGTCCACCACCAAAGACCCCGACCATCCGGGCCGTGCCATCTTCTCACAGCTCCCATCAGGCAGGACGTACAGAAGCCTGAAGTCCCACACCACCAGGTTCAGGAACAACTACTTCCCTTCAACCATTCGGTTGCACAACCCTAATCACTGCCTCAGTAGAGCAACACTGGGACCACTTTGACCACCTTGCACTACGATGGACTTTGTGTTGTTCTAGTTGTGCCCTTCCATAAAAGTTGTGTATAATTTATGTTTCAATTATATTTATCTTGTGAACATTATATATCTGATGCTCTGTGCCTGTGATGCTGCGGCAAGTAAGTTTTTTATTGCACCTGTGCACACATGGATTTGTGCAGATGACAATAAACTCGACTTTGACTTTGACCTGCATTACTGCCATAGTTGGACTGCATCACAATGGGAACGGCAGTGACCCAGGTTCGATCCCGACCTCCGGCGCTGTCTGTGTGGAGTTTGCACGTTCTCCCTCTGACCGTGTGGGTTTCCCCCTGGTGCTCCGGTTTCCTCCCACATCCCAGAGACGTGTTTTACGGTTAATTCGCTGCTGTAAATAGGCAAGTGGCAAATCAAGTCACATGAGAGTTGACTGGCAAGGGAGAGGGAAAGGGTTATGAGGGAATAAGGAGGGGCCATTGGGGTTGGTGGGGTTGCTCCCCCAGGAACCAGCATGGAGTCGATGGGCCAAATAGTCTCCTTCTGTATCATAACAAGTAATGGAATGGAGGATAGCAGAGAAGGAGACCATTCAGCCCATAGTGTTGGTACTGGCTCTTTGATAGGTGGGCAGACTTTACCACCCATCTCCAGTCGCCTGGGAGAAGGTGGGAGTCAGCAGCCCTGCTCCCGGTGTTGGTACTCGCACAGGGAGGGAGTTCCAGGATTTAGACCCAGCGATAAATTTGCAAGTTCGGGTGGTGGGTAACGAGGAGGGGGACGGTAAAGGGTTGTTGCTTCCACCCACCTGCAGCTCTTGTCTTTGACGGTAGAGGTCATGAGGTCAGGAGGTTCTATGCAGTGTGTTTACACAATCCTGCCTCCTGCTCATTACCCAGAGACGTCTAATTTTTCCTTTTTAATTCTTTATGCAGTTCCCTTTGAAAGTCACCATCATATCTGCTTCCAACACCCTTCCACAAAGAGTGGAACAGGCCTCAACACCCATGGGTTCAGTAGAACATCTTTGCTTTTGTACTCAATGCCTCAGTTAATCAAACCACGAATCCCATATGTTTTTTTGAACAACTTTCTTAGCTCCACCTCCAAATATCTGGGTCTCTGTAGTCCCTGGTTTCTGCACCAGAACCTCCTTTAGAATTGGATCATTAAGTTCATTCTGTCTCTCCTGATCAATGTGACCAAAATCGGTCACCGCATTGTCTCATACTGAACCTCCTCAGGCCAAGTGTCTGCCCGTTTGAGATAAAACAGAAGATGCTGGAGATACTCCCCACTCTTTCCCCAGCAGATTCTCCATCAAGTACCATCGAATTCCCTTTTGAAATCTCTGATTCTGTTTTCACAGCCAGTTCCAGATTATGTACAGGAGACACAGGAGATGGGAGATGCTGGAATCTGCCGCTGGCATCAGCCCCGATGCAGGGTTTCGACCTGAAACATAGACAATTCCTTTCCCCCCAGACGCTGCTTGACCCCCTGAGTTCCACCAGCAGATTGTGTGTTGATGCAGATTATAAACCCCTCACATCCCCCCCTGTAAGTTTTGTCCAAAGATTTAAATCTGTGCCCCCTGAGTCCTTGACCCATCCACTAACAGGAACAGCTTTATTCTATCTGTGCCATTTGAACCAGCCATGGTTTAAATTACACCTCAATCAAATCTCCTTTCAACCGTCTTTGGCCCAAGAAGAACAACCTTGGCTCCTCCATTATAACCCGGGACTAAAATTCTTCAGCCTTCTGGTATTGGCATTGGTTTATTATTGTCACTTGTACCGAGGTCCCGTGAAAAGCTTGTTCCCCTGCCCATCCTTGCCAGCAGTTGCCTACACTGTTCTAGCAAAGACCATTACCATTCAGGGGAAGCACCTCACCTTCCCAGCAGGTCCATTACACCATCTCTCAAGTGTTGTGATCGGAACTGGACGCATTACCAACTTGTGTTAACCAGCATTTTTTTTACAGGTTGGATATAACAGATTCAACTGACTGTCCTGCTTCTTAAGAGAAACATACAAGCCCCTCCTCACCCAAACCTTCAACACACTCCAGTTGAAGTGGGTGGGTGGATTTTTGTGGTTTTCAGCTGGGATCCCCTGAAGTCTCCTTCACTTACTTGGCAACACGATGCCAGATTCATGGGTGCTGGTCTCCCTCTGGTGGCAACAACACACATTGCAGCAAAAAACGTCACTAATGAAAAAAAGGCACACAAACACACATGCACACGCACATACACCCCTCCACAGGGATGGATGAGTACATACAAGCATGTACGCACACACACACACACACACACACACACACACACACACACACAACATGTTTGTGCAAGATACAAAAGCTTGAGAACACATACCACCAGGCACAAGGACAGCTTCTATCCCACTGTTATCAGACTCTGAAACGGACGTCTTGTGCGATAAAGATGAAACTTGTGATCTCGATCTACCTCATCATGGCCCTTGCACCTTATTGTCCACCTGCACTGCACTTTCTCTGTAACTGTAACACATATTCTGCGTTCTGTTATTGCTTTTCCCTTGTACTACCTCGATGTACTGATGTTTGGAATTTCTGCATGGATGGCATGTAAAACAAAGTTTTTCACTGTACCTCGGTACATGTAGCAATAATAAACCAATTTACCAATTACATTCACATGCAGGACACAGACTGGATGGTGTGGAGCAGGACCTTGCACTCAATCAGTGTGAATTTGTGAATCTAAAATAAACAGTAATATCCCCAGTGATTCCTCGTGTGGTTGAGTTTGAAACCTAAATGTTATTTGTGCAGTGTCAGGTATTGACACGAGATGGAAGGCCGATCTTATTGAAACTATTCCATTGCCACTTGCAGCAGTGGTGGGGCAGGGCGATAGGAGTGTGTTAGAATAACCCAGTTAACTCGTAAACTCTGAACTAAAACTGGAGCCTCTGACATCAGCGCCCAGGTGAAGGAAGATGGGGGCTGGGGGTTGAGGATGGGGGCTGGGGGTTGAAGATGGGGGCTGGGGGTTGAAGATGGGGGCTGGGGGTTGAGGATGGGGGCTGGGGTTGAGGATGGGGGCTGGGGGTTGAAGATGGGGGCTGGGGTTGAGGATGGGGGCTGAGGTTAGAAAGGTTGGGGGTTGGGTGGGAGTTACAGAATCGTAGAGTCATACAGCACAGAAACAGGCCCTTCGGCCCAACTGGTCCATGCTGACCGTGGTGACCACCAAGCGAGTCCCATTTGCCTGCGCTTGGCCCATATCCCTCTAAACCCCTCCTGTCCAGGTACTTATCCAAATGACATTTAAACGTTGTTATTGTACCTGCCTCAACCACTTCCTCTGGCAGCTCGTTCTGCTCACCCAGCACCGTCTGGGTGAAGATGTTGCCCCTCAGGTCCCTTTTGAATCTTTCACCTCTCACCTTCAACCTATGCCCTTTTGTTTTTACTTCCCCTTCCCTGGGAAAAGGACTGTGTGCATTCTGTACCCCTCACGATCTTACACACCTCTATAACGTCACCCCTCAGTCTCCTACACTCCAAGGAATAAAGTCCCAGCCTGCCCAACCTCTCCCTATAACTCAGGCCCTCAAGTCCTGGCAGCATCATCGTAAATCTTTTCTGCACTCTTTCCAGTTTAATGATGTCTTTCCTACAGCAGGGCGACCAAACGGGACACAATACTCCAAGTGTGGTCTCGGCAATATCCTGTACAACTGCAACATAACTTCCCAACTCTTATACTTGATGCCCTGACTGATGAAAGCCAGTGTGCCAAATGCCTTCTTCACCACTCTGTCTACTTGTGACACTGCTTTCAGCAAACTATGTACTTGTACTCTTAGGTCCCTCTGTTCCACTACACTCTGCAGGGCCTGACCGTTCACTATATAAGTTGTACCCTGGTTTGTCTTCACAAAATGCAACACTTTGTACTTATCTGAAATGAAACCCATTTGCCATTCCTCAGCCCACTTACCCAGCTGATCGAGCTCCCCCTGTAATTTTTGACAACCTTCTTCACTGTTTATGATACCACCTACTTCAGTATCATCCGCAAACGTACTAACCACGCCTTGTACATTCACATCCAAATCGTTTATATAAATAACGAATAACAGAGGTCCCATCACTGGCCCCTGTGGCACACCACTAGTCACAGGCCTCCAGTGTGAGAAACAACCCTCAACCATTACTCTCTGCTTCCTACCATTGGGCAAATACCAAATCCAACCCGCTATCTGCCCTGGATCCCGTGCAATCCAACCTTCCAGGACAGCCTGCCCTGCAGGACCTTGTCAAATTGCAGGAAACGTCGGGCAGGTCCTAACTAGACACTGGTCACCTCAGGAAGCATGTGGAACTGCGTTGAGATTGGGTGTTGATTCACTGACTTTGCTCTCCAGTCTCTGAGTTATTAGGTCCTGGGTTCAAATCTCACCTGAGGACAAATGATTGCTCTGACGTTATCTCTGCCAAACTGAAGCAACTGAAAGGTCTGGATAGAGTGGACGTGGAGAGGATGTTTCCACCAGTGGGAGAGTCTGGGATCCGAGGGAACAGCCTCAAGATAAAGGGACGTCCCTTTAGAACTGAGATGAGGAGGAATTTCTTCAGCCAGAGGGTGGTGAATCTGTGGAATTCGTTGCCACAGAGGGCTGTGGAGGCCAAGTCATTGGGTGTATTTAAGGCTCTCGATTGGTAAGAGGGCTAAGGGTTACAGAGAGAAAGTGAGAGAATGGGGTAGAAAAAAAATGAGCCATGATTGAATGGCAGAGAAGACTCAATGGGCTGAATGGCCTAATTCTGCTCCGATATCTTATGGTCTTCAGTCACTCTAGAATTGTGCCTTTGAATCCCGATGCAGTTCAGAGACGGTAATGACACGGGATTGCCAGGAGAGGACAGCAGGTACCAGGAAAACAGTTCAAATTCCTGAGCTTCAGAATCAGATTCAGGTTCATTATCACTGAGATATGTCATGAAATTGTTGTTTTGCGGCAGCAGTGCAGGTCAAGACATTTACTATAAGTTACAAAGATAAATAAATAGTGCAAAAGGAGGAATTACGAGGTGGTCTTCGCAGGTTCATGGACCGTTCAGAAATCTGATGGTGGAGGGAGAGAAGTTGTTCCTGAATCATTGAGTGTGGGTCTTCCAGTTGCGTCTCACTTTAATTCTCCGTCACACTCCCACCCCGATCCGTCCCGCGCTGTTCCAACAAACCCCAACATAACTCTGAGGAATAGTATTTCAGAGAGTCCTAAAGCAATACAGCACTGAAATAGGCCCTTCAGCCCAACTAAACCATGCTGACCAAGATGCCCATCTAAGCCAGTCCCGTTTGCCCGCATTTGGCCCAAATCCCTCCAACCCTTTCCTGTCCATGTACCTGTCCCAGTACCTTTTAAATGTTGTTAATGTACCTGCTTCAACCACTTCCTCTGGCAGCTCGTTCCACACACCCACCACCCTCTGGGTGAAAATGTTGCCCCTCAGGTCCCTTTTAAATCTTTCCCCTCTCACCCTAAACCTATGCCTCTAGTTTTTGATTCCCTTTCCCTGGGGATAAGACTGTCTGCATTCACCCTGTCTGTGCCTCATGATTTTATACACCTCTGTTAGGTCACCTCTCAGTCTAAAACTCTCCGAGGAATAAAGTCTCAGCCTGCTCAACCTCTCCCTATAACTCAGTTCCTCGGGTCCTGGCAACATTCTTGTAAATCTCTGCACTCTTCCAGCTTAATGACGTCTTTCCTATAGCAGGGTGACCAAAACTGTACATGATACTCCAGGTGCAATCTCACCAATGTTAAGTACAACTTCTGTGAGGCACATTACAGCCCATCCGACTCAGCACTGAAGTTAACAGTTTCAACTGCTTTACCACCAATACATATATTACCTTTTATCCACGGAAATTGAATAAAATTAGTGGGTTTTGTTATTTTGCTGGCAGGTTTTGATTTGGTTGTTGTATTCATGCCAACTACATTGAACAACTTTGCAAACAGATTCTTACTATTGCAGGAATTCTTCTCTCTTCTTTAGCTGTTGCATTTGGGCGCTGTCTGTGTGGAGTTTGTACGTGGACCCCGTGGATTTCCCCCCAGTGCTCTGGTTTCCTCCCAAAAACGTGCGGGTCAGTGGGTTAATTGGCCATTGTAAGTTGCCCTTCTTGTGGGTGAAGGGTAGAACTTGAGGGAAGTTGATGGGAATGTGGGGAGAATAAAATGGGCTAGGATAGGAAATGGGTACTTGATGGTCAGTGGGCCGGTCTCCCTGCTGTGTGACCCCATGACTCAATGACTCCAATCAGCCTTTATGACTCTAATATGACTCTAACCCTAATATGACTCTAACCCTAACCCTGCTGTGTGACCCATGACTCGATAATCAGCCTTTCCAGTCTGCATCGAACTTGTCAGTGCTGATGAAAGGTCATCAAACTGCAGCGTTAACTCTCTCTGCGTGAGGGAGGAGCTGGGGTCCCGTCATGCTGACCCTTCCTGTTGCCTCGGTGAAGCAGCCGACATAATCAAGGATCCCTCCCACCCAGGACATTCTCTCTTCTTCCCCCCTCCCATCGGGCAGAAGATACAAAAGCCTGAAAGCACGTAACACCAGGCTCAAGGACAGATTCTATCCCACTGTTAAAAGACTACTTAACGGTCCCTAGTACAATAAAATGGACTCTTGACCTCACAATCTATCTTTCATGATCTTTCACTTATTGTCTGCCTGCACTGCACTTCCTCTGTAGCTGTTACACTTTATTCTGCATTCTGTTATTGTTTTCCCTTGTACTACCTCAATGCACTGATGTGATGAAATGACCTGTATGGATGGCATGCAAAACAAAGTTTTTCACTGTACCTCGGTACATGTGACAATAATAAACCAATTTACCAATGTACAATTTACCCCAACGTCGAATAGTTTACCAGTTGCTCCCTTCACTCAACATTATCCGGGATTTCACACAAATGTTCAGGTGGGCTACTGGAGGGGAGGTGTCACCCAGTGAAGAAACAGCAGGGTTGGGGTGTCAGCGGAATGGGCTGAGAACGCAGAATTCACAGGGCTGGTCATGTCTCACAGCCCCGTGTGTTGAGGCTGTGGACGGACTGTGTGCTCTGTGAAGCATTCAGACACCCTGACCTTGCTTCATCATCCAAGTTAATTGATGTAATGAAGCCATTTCTTCCAGCTTGAACCTTCATTAATTGCTTTTGCACAGAGAGAGAGAGGAAAGGAGCGAGAGAGGAGGGGGTTAGAGGGAGAAAGAGTGGGGGGGCAGAGAGGGGAGGGACACTCTGAAGAGGCACAGAGAGTGTGAGAAGAAGAGGGAATAAGAGAGAAAGGTGGGAGCTGATGGGGCGGAGACAATGGGAGAAGTAGAACAAGGAGGGAATGGGGAGAGAAAGAGTGACGTGCAGAGGGGGGGAGGGAAAGAAAGACGGGTGGGAGATGGAGGACGGGAGAGAGGAAGATGAGACGGGAGAAGGAGGAGAGAGGGGAGGAGTGTGAAGAGGAGGAAGGGAGAGTCAGAGTAAGAGAGGGAAGCCTCTACTGCAGCAAGATCAGGCCCCTCTCCTCAGAATATGAGTGAATACTTGATGGACTCACCTTGGGAATGTAAGTGACTGCAGCTGGAGCTCAAAGTGACTGGGACGGTAACCAACAGTTCAGTCATTGCTTCCCGGACCCAGTGACACCCCTGATCTCCAGCCTCTGTCACCGGACCAGGGGTAACAGCCTGACGAGCGCAGCGCGGACGGAGAAAGGCAAAGAAAGGGTGAAGGGAGAAGGGAGGCAGTCGTGAGCTGTGAAGCTCAGGTCCTTGAGTGATCCAGGAGACATCTGAGGTGGGCAGAGAGAGAGTGGAAACACAGAGCAGTGGTGTCAGCAATAGCTGAGGCAGATACATTAACATTTAAAGGACACTTGGACAGGTCCATGGATAGGAACGAATTAGAAGGATATGGGCCAAACACGGGCAGACGGGACTGGCTTAGATGGGCTGGTATGGACCAATTGGGCCAAAGGGCCTGTCTCCGTGCTCTATGACTCTATGACTTTAACGAGCAAGAGGAGAGAGAAGGGTAGGTTGATGGAGAGGATGAATTAATGATCGGAGGGAATAGTGTAGAAACAGTAAATAAATAATATGCTCAGGATGCTCAGGAGGTCGGGCAGCAGTTATGGAGACAGAAACAGTCGATCATTATCAGAAGGATGACTTTCTTTTCAATCAGAGTCGGGCTGACGCGGGAAGAATAGGTGAAGGGAGCAGTGGGATGGCGGGGTATGAACAATGGATAGAGGGCTGGAGCTAGGGATGAGGAAAGATGGAGTTATGGAAAGATGAGGGGTGCGATGGGGAACGGATCAAAGGGCGCATGGACGGTAGGAATGGAGGGAGGGATCATGGATGGAGGAGCAATGGAGAGATGGATGGGGAGGGATGAAGAAAGGAGAAACGAAAGGGGAATAGATGAAGGGATGGATGGAGAGAAAGAAGGGATGGAGGGGTATAGAGAGAGGGAGACATGGAAGGACGGGAGCACGATGGACGGAAGAATAGATGGATGGAAGGAGGGAGAAATGGACGGATGGGGAGATACATGGAAGGGATGAATGGATTGAGTGAGGACTAATGAATGGTGGTGGATGGAGGGAGGTGGTGGTAGATGCATGGAGGGAGGGAAGGGTGGATGAGGGAGGGAAGGGGGGATGGAGGGAGGAGGGGGTGGATGGAGGGATGGAGGGAGGGGGTGGATGGAGGGGGAGTGAGGGGGTGAGGAGGGAGAGGGAGGGGATGGGGAGGGAGGTGGGAGAGAATGGAGGGGAGGGAAGGTGGGATGGAGGGATGGGGGACGGGGGGGGGGATTGGGGTGGGGGAGGTGGTGGGGGGGGGGGGTGGGGGGGGGGGGGGGGGGGGGGGGGGGGGGTGGGGGGGGGGGGGGGGGGGGGGGGGGGGGGGGATGGGGGGGGGGGGGGGGGGGGGGGGGGGGTGGGGGGGGGGTGGGTGGGGGGGGGGGGGGGTGGGGGGGGGGGGGGGTGGATGGAGGGATGGAGGGAGGGGGTGGATTGAGGGATGGAGAGAGGGGGTGGATGGAGGGATGGAGGGGTTGGATGGAGGGAGGTGGTGGTAGATGCATGGAGGGAGGGAAGGGGTGGATGGAGGGAGGGAAGGGGTGGATGGAGGGATGGAGGGAGGGGGTGGATGGAGGGATGGAGGGGTTGGATGGAGGGATGGAGGGAGGGGGTGGATGGAGGGATGGAGGGGGTGGATGGAGGGATGGTGGGAGGGGGTGGATGGAGGGATGGAGGGGTGGATGGAGGGATGGAGGGAGGGGGTGGATGGAGGGAGGTAGGGGTTGGATGGAGGGATGGAGGGGGGGTTGATGGAGGGATGGAGGGAGGGGGTGGATGGAGGGAGGGAGGGAGGGGGTGGATGGAGGGATGGAGGGAGGGGGTGGATGGAGGGGGTGGATGGAGGGATGGAGGGAGGGGGTGGATGGAGGGATGGAGGGAGGGGGTGGATGGAGGGAGGGAGGGGTCTGCCTGATGGAAGGTGTCAGCTGGACAACCCTGCCTTACCTACAGCAGTTCAGGGGTCCCCATCACCTCCGTGAGCACAGTGGGGGATGGGCAACAAACGCTGGCCTTGCCTGTAGGTCCCCACAAGTAACCTGGCGGGTTAAGGAGCGGCTGATATTTCCTACGGCTGCAGATGATGGGGGTCTGATGGGAAAGGAAGTTAGAGAATGGAAACAAATAAGAGAGGGAGGGGGGACAGATGGGGGGAGGGGGGGCGGTGAAAGTCCTGTCTCCACTGTCTGCAGCCCTCTGTCACCTCCACCTATCACCTCCCGGCCTCTGTCGCTGTTCCCACCCTCCCCTCCTCCACCTGCCTACCCCCCCCCTCACCTGGATCCACCCATCACCTGCCAGCTCTAGCCCCACCCCCACCCCCTCACCTCTTTACACCAACCATCTCCCTTCTATCTTTCAGTCCAGATGAAGGGTCTCGACCCGAAAGTTCGACCATCTATTCCACCCCCACAGACGCTGCTCGACCTGTTGAGTTCCTCCAGCAGTTTGTTTGTTGCTCCAGGTTTCAGCATCTGCCGTCTCTCTTGTGTCTCTGTGCTGCATGAACTGTGGGTTTCACAGTGTTGGAAGCAATTCGGAGAAGGTTTACTGGACTAATGCCTGCAATGGGCAGGAGGAAACGTTGGACAGGGTAGGTTCATATCCACTGGGGTGGTGAATAGTGAGAGGAGACAATTGAGATGAAGGTCCTGAAGACTCTTGACACGGTGAATGGGTTGTTCCCTGCTTTGGGAGAATCTAGAACAAAGGGGTCACAGTTTAAATATAAGGGGTCTCCCACTTAAGACTGAGGATCGTGAGTCATTGGAACGTTCTCAAAGGGCGACAGATGAGCCTTTGAATATATTTATGACGGAGTTAAATAGATTCTCAGTGAACAAGAGGATGAAAGATTATCAGGAGCAGACAGGTGTGCATATTTGATTCTTCATTCAGATCTTATTAAATGGCAGAGCAAGTTCAATAAACAATCAGCTTGCACTTGATCAACCCCAAGGGGGCCGAGTGGACTACTCCTAATCTTAATTCATGTGTTCATATGACCTTGGCCGAACCAGTAAGGTTGTAAGCGAAGCTACAAGTTGATGCAGGATCCTAATTAGGGACTGTTTGGAGCCTGATTAGACTGAAGTTGTCAGTAGGCCTTGATATGACAGTCGCCTTGATAAAAAAACAGGGTTAATGAGAGCAGCAGATATTAAAGAAATGAACCAATTATAGTTGATACAAACATCCAATGTTCTCCTGACCTTTTCCCGAGCAATTAACACGACGCAATTTGCCACTGATTATGAGCTGCTGTAATCTATTATTTAGCAAGAGGTGACCCTGCTGTTTATCAGTGTAATGCTTGACTGAGTGTTGGGATCATATTTCCGATCTTTGAGTCCAACTGCAGGCAACTTTCAGTAGGAAAGATCTTTTGATGGTTCTGTGTGAGAGGTTGCCAGGAAATTATTTTAGCATGGTGCGAAGATCCCTCACTCCTTTCATGGAGCTGTGAGCTGGCTTGGCTTCTTCAGACAATTAGAGAAAGGAATTTCAAGTTGACAGGTTCCACTGAAAGGCCAAGTTTCAAGCATGGAGCCTACTTGCAGTATCAGCTGCAACTCCACTAGGTGGCCCTCTTGCCCCTGAATCGGATTGGCTGCAGCCTTGCACCTCCATTGGGTGAACAAGCTCTGGGTTGACGCTCTGAGGGTTGGACTGAAGGGGTGCCGTAGTGTCAGAGGAGCTGCCTGCAGTCTTAACCAAGAGACCAGTCTGATGGACATAACTGATCCCACAACACGTTCAGAGAAGGGTTGGAGAATCAACCCTCAATGTACTGACCAATATTGCCAAAATGATATCACATCTGAGTATTGTGTCCCGTTTACGGGAGCTTGCTGTGCACAAATTAGCTTTATTTGTTAGCACGGTAACTACATTTGCAAAGCACCCCTTTGACTGTAAACTCCCTTGCAGTGTCTGGAATTTTTAAAAGGTGCGATATAAGTACCAACATGCAAGATGCTGGAGGAACTCAGAGGATCAGGCCACATCTGTGGAGAGAAATGGACAGTCGACATTTCGGGTCGAGACCCTTCATCTGGAGGGTCTCAACATGAAACGTTGATTGTCTATTTCCCTCCACAGATGCTGCCTGACCCGTTGAGTTCCTCCAGCGTTTTTTGTGTTGTTCCAGATTCCAGCATCTGCAGTCTCTTGTGTCATGTACAGAAGAGACTTACTTTAATTTGGCATCATGTTCGGCACAGACATCATGGGCCGAAGGGCCTGTGCCTGCACCACTCTATTTTGATGCAGGGTCACCTACGGCTTGAAGAGATCATTGACCCATTAACCATCCAATACATTCCCAAGTCAGGCCACTTGGAGGAGAAAGGCAGAGCATGAGGTCCACATGTACCTGCTGCCTCTTGTCCTTCAGGGTGAGAGAGGTTGAGGGATGGGGAGGTTACTATCAGCTCTGTTCTGAGAAGCTCACTGAAGAATGTCTAATCAATGTTTAATCAATGCTGACCAGCATGGAGCCTTCCTGACACAATGCAGTCCACACAGCCTGGCGCAGCGAAGGCAAAAGCAGAGAGATGTAGCCTAGTCACATAGCACAGTCCAGTCCAGACCTGTGCAATACGGCCAAGGACAGCTGAACACACACTAGAATAGCCCGGGTCAGGCCACCTTGGATTGGCCCAAAAGAGTGGAGCACAGACCAGACGTAAAATGATCCTGGACGTCTGTAATAAATCAGAAACGGATAGAGATCCTCAGCGGGTCAGAAGCAGCAGAGAGAAACAGAGTAAATGTTTCAGGTCCGTGACCTTTCAGTCTAAAACCGTAACATCGCTTTTACCGGCACAAATGTTGCTTGTCCTGCTGAGCTTTTCCAGCAACTTCTGTTTTAGAACATGGAACACAGAACAGTACAGCCCAGGAACAGGCCCTTCAGCCCACCATGTCTGTGCCGAACACGATGCCAAATTAAACTAAATCTCTTCTGCCTGCACACGATCCATTCCCTCCATTCCCTGCACATTCATGTGTCTGTCTAACAGCCTCTTAAACACCTCTGTCGTATCTGTTTCCACCGCCATCCCTGGCAGCCCGTTCCAGGCATCCACCACTCTCTGTGTAAAAAACCTGCCCCACACATCTCCTTTAAACTTTCCCCCTCTCACCCTAAAGCTCTGCCCTCTACCATCCGATGTTTCTACCCTAGGGAAAATAATTGTAACTGTCTACCCTATCTATACCTGTCATAATTTTATAAACCTCTATCAGATCTCCTCTCAGTCTCCGACACTCCAGAGAAAACCACCCAAGTCTGTCCAACCTCTCCTAATAGCTAAAACTCTCTAATCCAGGCAGCATCCTGGTGAACCTCTTCCGCACCCTCTCCAAAGCCTCCACATGTCAGCACGGTACAACGTAAGCTAATTCAGCACAGCAAAACAAAGCCCAACTTCTACAGGCCACTGCCTCATGCACCATCACAGACCTCATCAGTTCTGGAGATCTTCCCACCACAGCTTCCAACCAGATAGTTCCCCAACCCAGAACTGCACATTTCTATCTCCTACACAAGATTCACAGACAAGACTGCCCTGGTAGGCCTGCTGTTTCCATCTGCTCCTGCTCTTTACTTTGTTGCAGTCCAGATGAAGGGTCTCAGCACGAAACGTCGTTTGTCCATTTCTCTCCATAGACGCTGTCTGACCTGCTGAGTTCCTCCAGCATAGAACATGGAACATGGAACATAGAACATAGAACAGTACAGCACAAGCCCTTCAGCCCACAATGTTGTGCCGAACTAATTCAGCTAATGACTCCTAATCCCTTCTGACTGTATGTGATCCATAATCCCTCCATTCTCTGCACATTCATGTGATTATCTAAGAGCCTCTTAAGTGCCTCTATTGTATCTGCCTCCACCCCCACCCCTGGCAGCACATTCCAGGCACCCACTGCTCTCTGTGTAAAAAAACCTGCCCCGTACATCTCCCTTAAACTTTCCCCCTCTCGCCTTAAACCTATGCAATCTAGTACTTGACATTTTGACCTTGGAGAAAAGATACAGACTGTCTACCACATCTGGGCCTCTCATAATTTTATAATCAGGTCTCCCCTCAGCCTCCGACGTTCCAGAGAAAAAAAAACAAGTTTGTCCAACCTACCAGGTTTTGTGTGTTTGTGTATTTCGTGTGTTGCTACATTCTCAAACCATACAGCATACCAAATCACACAAACAAAGCCACTTTATTCCCCCATCCTGCCTTCAATCCACACCCTCGACAATTCAGCCTCACTCTGATGATGTCCAGGGTGGTGAACCTGTCTCCAGTAACATGAGGAACAGGAGGAAGGCGACCAGCCACGTGGGACCTCACTACCAACCTTCCACTCTGCAGCTGGACTCTGACTGATCTAACCCCTTGAGAACATGACAGGAATTGGTCATGGTGACTCATGTTGGCCAGTGTCATAGTGGGGCCACTTTGACACCAACTGTGATGAATACGATCCAGTTTGGTTGCAATTGGTCCTTTGAAGATGGTAAAGCTTCATGAGATACATCAATAAGTGCCTAGTTGCACCAGTTGATGTTAGATCATGACCAATCCTTGCACTTAGACACCTGATCTACATTTCCTTGACCTCCACTACCAACAACCAATTCATTCTAGTCCTGAGAGCTCCAATTGTCCCCCTCAGACCATAGATCTTCCATGGAGTGTGCTACAGATTCCCATTACCTTTTCTACAGAAAACAGGTTCCTTATTTTGTTCCTGAATGGGCTATCTCCAAATTTAAATTCATTTACTCATGTGCCAGCCATCAAATCTCCATCTCTTTCACACCCACACCCCAACTGCTCACCAAAGAGAATGTTTCCTCACGTATTTTGTTAAGGGTCAGGGGTCAGGGCCACAGACAGACTCTGAAGCTGTGCCCCTTTAAGGCAAATGAGTCTATCTGTTGCAACAAACAATCTGCTGGAGGAACTCAGCGGGTCGAGCAGCATCTGTGGGAGGAAAGGAGTTGTCGACGTTTCGGGTCGAAACCCTGCATCAGGTCAGGTCTGTTCCAGGAGTTTACTCTCGATCCATATCAGGACTCATGATTGGTCATGAGTCTGCTTGTTAGATAAACAGAGGGTGATGTCAACAATAAACTGCAGGTGCTGGAAATCTGAAATAAAAACAGTTCTGATGAAAGATCATCAATGTGAAATGTTCCCAGTTTCTGTCTCCCTGGATTCTGCTTAGCCTGATGAATATTTACAGCATTTTCTTTTATTTTTGATTTCTGGCAATTCTGTCTTCTCCAGTTACAGCTGGAGCTCTTCTCACTCTCCTCTGTTGTTAATCACCTTCTATTTACACCTCCTTCAGACAGATCAGCTCTGATGAACAGGCCTTCATTGCCCTCTCTCAGACAGACCAACAACACTCCCTATAGATTCTGCTCTAACTCCTCCTGCACATTTGCAGATGACGCCACTGTATTAGGCTGAATCTCAAATAACGATGAGTCGGAGTACAGGAAGGAGATAGAGAGCTCAGTGACATGGTTTCATGACAACAACCTTTCCCTCAATGTCAGCAAAACAAAAGAGCTGGTCATTGACTTCAGGAAGAAGGGCAGTGCACATGCTCCTCCAAGTCATACACCATCCTGACTTGGAAAGATATTGATGTTCCTTCACCGTTACTGGGTCAAAATCCTGGAACTCTTTCCCTAACAGCCTTGTGAGTGCACCCACACCTCAAGGACTGCAGGGGTTCAAGAAGGCAGCTCGCCACCACCTTCTCAAGGGCGACTAGGGATGGGCAAATAAATGCTGGCTCAGCCCACATCTATTGAATGAATATATAAAATTGCTCAACCTGGGGCCCTGCGATATATGAAGGCAGGCACAGTAGTGTAGTGGTTAGCGTAACGCTATTACAGCGCCAGCGACCCGGGTTCAATTCCGGCCGCTGTCTGTAAGGAGTTTGTACGTTCTCCCCGTGTCTGCGTGGGTTTGCTCCAGGTGCTCCGGTTTCCTCCCACATTCCAAAGACGTATGGGTTAGGAAGTTGTGGGCATGCTATGTTGGCACTGGAAGCGTGGCGACACTTGCAGCCTGCCCCCAGAACTCTCTACGCAAAAGATGCATTTCGATGTACATGTGACTAATAAAGAAATCTTATCTTATCTCTTATCTTAAATAGGAGCAGAAGCATCAGCTGGTTCTGCTGTTCAACAATATCTTGGCTGATATCCGACCTCAGCTTCTCTCTCCTGGCCTATCCCCTATCCCAAAAGATCAAACCTCCTGCTTTTACTACATTCCTCACTCCTCCTGCAAAGGCAACATGGTCCCTGAAGCCAAACTCCACCCCCAGAAATACTCTGACAGAGTGCTAAGTCATTCTCTCCTCCTAGCTTTATGATTGTTCAAAGCCTTAAAATACCAAGAATGTCTTTGATATGCAAAACAATTGACATTTAATATTAATGATGAAAAATTTTAAGAATTCAAATGTTTTAAGAAAAATAATTTCCTACAAAGTACTAGAAATTATATAAAAGCCTGGGATGTTGTTTACAATCTTGGTTTCCCTACCTAAAAAAGAATGTATTTGGCAGAAAGGGGATGCAGAGAATATTCACTGGACGGGTACCTGGGCTGGTGGGTTTGACATGAAATTGAGTGGGCTTGGACTGTATTCTCTAGAGTTTAGAAGATGAGAGGCTTTCTCACAGAAAATTCTGAAACAGTTTGACAGGCTGGATGTAGGTATGATGTTCTCCCTGGCTGAGGAGTGGTCTGAGAATAAAGGGTGGGCCTTTTAGGACTGAGATGAGCTGAGACTTCTCTGGTCTGAGAACAGAAGACCTTTGGAATTCTCTATTCTGCAGGTCAGTGAGTTAATTCAGAAGAGATTGTTGGGTTTCTGGGATTCTAGGGGACGCTGCAGGAGAATGTCACTGAGGTAGATCAGCCATGATCTTGATGAATGGCAGAACAGGCTTGGCCAAATGGCCTCTTCCTGCTCCTATTTCTCAACAATTAAGTGCAACTAATAATGAAATGTAGATGTCCCTTAGAGCTGTTCCCCTCTGTTGAATTGAATGGAGCCACAGAATCTGTGATGGTTCTAACCTGACACAGGCTTTGTGCACAGATATCCCAGTGTCACTGCTGGGAAACCACAGGAACATGGAGACACAAAAAATTCTGCAGATGCTGGAATCTGGAGCAATACACAAAAAGTGCTGGAGGAACTCAGCAGGTCAGGCAGCATCCATGGAGGGAAATAAACAGTGGATGTTTTGGGCCGAGACCCTTCATCAGGAAGTTTGTTTTCCACTGTTGGACTCCATGGGAAGTCATCCAACATGGGGACACAGTCGGAATGGCTCAGGAAGTCGGGGACTCCCGAGTGAGCCTCAGAGAGTTTCAGGTTGTTAGCCTGGCCCTCACTACAGACTTGACACTGACACTAAGGAAAGCCAAGCTCTTCTCTGCAACATTACACCAAGCACAGTATAACTGGCATCAGGTACCAGGAAGAGTTGGAAAGACATAGTGCACTCCACATGAGGCTGAGAGACACTCGCCCGAATGTTCAACAGAACTGGCTAAGGGATGGAATATAATTCTGTCCTTTCATGGTTTAATACCCAATTGATACTCCCTGCACTTTTGATGTAACGAAACATCACAACGTACTTCACTGGATGGATTATTAGCAAAAATTAACAGAGAAATATATCAGATTGGGGATCAGTGACTACAATCTTGATCAAGTTGTGACTTTTAATGCAGAATTATGTGGGGGAGGCAGGGATTGAGTAGTGGCTGTAACAAACAACCTGCCGGAGGATCTCAGCGAGTCGAGCAGCATCGGTGGGGGGTGGGGAAGGAACTGCTGATGTTTCAGGTCGAAACTCTGCCACAGGACTGAGAGTGGAGAAGGGAGACGGCCAGTGTAAAAGGAGAAGGGGAGTGGTAGGACAGGAGTCCGAGGTGATTGGTGGACTGAGGAGGGGTGAAAGATGAAGGGCAGGTTGGTCCAGGTAGGGGAGGGGAAGCGAGGGGAGCTGGCTGGAGTTGGGAGACAGTGGCAAGTGGATGAGAACCAGGAGGTGGAGGGAGATGAGGATGGGTGAGGGCTGGAGGGGCAGGGGGGATGTTGTGGGAAAGGGGACAAAAACAGGGTGACGAGAGGACGGGGAGGGCAAGAGGGGGAAAAGGGGAAAGAACCCATTGGAGGGGACAGTTACCTAAACTGAAAAAAGTGTTCATGCTGTTGGGTTGTGACCACCCAGGTGGAATACGACATGCTGTTCCTCCAGTTTACATTGGACTTCACCCTGGCAGTAGAGAAGGCCATGGATGGACAGGGCTGTGTGGGAATGGGAAGGGGAGCTGAAATGGTCTGTAGCTGGGAGCTTGGGATGGCCACTGCGGACAGAGTGTAGGTGCTCTACGGAACGGCCACCCTATCTGTGCTTGGTCTCACCGATGTTGAGTGGTGGCAGAGGTGTGAGCAGGAGTGAGGTGGGAGATGTCCTGGGCCACCTTCCTCTACCTTGTGAAATCCTCGCTATCACAGCCCCAGCAGTGGAGAATAAACCAGATTTATACAACAGAACCGACCGCTGTGTGTGGAGGGTGACGACCTCTCCAACAGCTGGCCGAGCTGCCAATTAAACCATTAACATCCATTTCCGCAGCAGGTGCCAGTCAGCAGCTGAGTGGCCAAATGAGACAGGCCGAAGCCCAGATCCTGTGGAGCCCAGTGGGTAACGTCCTGTTAGCAGGTTAACACTTCATTAGGCAATGGCATCAATATGGCTACAATTTGTTTTTTGGGCCAAACTTTGATTCCTGAACATCTGTAACCTGTCTAGTTCCTCTTCTACCCTTATCCACTGACACTGCGTTCGCTCTAGAGCTCACATCCCCATTAATAGACCAGTTCTCCTGATAAGTCTCTCCCTCTTTTTCATCCTTTAAGCTTCTCCACAAAACCTACCTCCATAATTGAATTTTTGGTTCCATTGAACAATACAGCGCAGGAACAGGCCCTTCGGCCCACGACGTCTGTGCCGAACATGATGCAAAATTAAATTTCTGCCTGCACATGACCCATATCCCTCTATTCCCTGCATATTCATGTGTCTGTCTAACACCACTATGGTATCTGCTTCCACCACCACCTCTGGCAGCACATTCCAGGCACCCATCACTCTGTGTAAAAAACCTGCCCCGCACATCTCCTTTAAACTGTCCCCCTCTCAGTTAAAAGCTATGCCCTCTAGTATTTGACATTTCTACCCTGGGAAAAAGGTTCTGACTGTCTACCCTATCTATGCCTCTCATAATTTTATAAACTCCTATTAGGTCTCCCCTCAGCCTCTGACGTTCCAGGGAAAACAACCCAAGTTTGTCCAACCTTTCCTTATAGCTCATATTCTGTAATCTAGGCAGCATCCTCCTCTAACATGTCCCCTGTGAACCCAGCCCCAATATTTCCTAAGGCCAAGAATGGTGCTATGAAAATGCAAATTCCTATGCATTTCATTAATACCCTGGCTTGATGTTCTGCTTTGATCTTTTTAGGCTCCTGCGAAGCATAGAACATAGAACAGAACAACACGGGAACAGGCCCTTTGGCCCACAATGTCTGTGCTGAACATGATGCCAAATTAAACTAATCCCCTCTGCCTGCACGTGATCCATATCCCTCCATTCCTGAATATTCATGTGTCTGTGCAAATGCCTCTTAAACACCACTATCGTATCTGTTTCTAGCACCACCCATGGCAGCCTGATCCAGGCACCCACCACTCTCTGTGTAAAAAACTTGCCCCACACATCTCCTTTAAACTTTCCCCCTCTCACCTTAAAGCTACGCCCTCCAATATTTGACATATACACTAAACTTCACTACAACGCTGGGAAGAAGATTCTGACTGCTTGCCCTATCTATGTCCCTCGGGATATTTTACCACGTTATATAATCGCTCTCCTTTTTGTGCTGTTGATAAAGCGTTTTGAGTGCAGATTGCAGTTTCACACCTGGAGCACTCAGGGTAAGGTTATTTCCCACATCAGGAACATTACTCTCTGAGGGCCTGGAACCTCCAGGAGGGAAGTCCTACTGACGTCCGTATCTCTGGGTCCTTGGAAAACTGCCGTACAAGTGGACTGTGGTCCATGATGCCTCTCCTATGGGACTCAGCCACTGACGGTGGAAGCTTTGGAGAATCCTCATGGAAACCCCACCACTGAGAGAGCAGAGGAGAAAAGGAAATCTGAGTATTAAAGAGAGGTGTATGGGTATATTGTTGTGCTATAGGGAGGGGAGCAGGGTGTATTAGAGTGTTATAGAGAGGGGTGTGATTTACATAAGAGTGTTAGAGTGAGGGGTGTAATGTATATTAGAGTGTTACAGTGATATTTGGTGTATATCAGATGTTACAGTACAGTGTGAGATATATCATTGTTACAGTGAGAGGTGTGGGGCATACCAGAGTGATACTGTGAGGAGCGTATGATGTATTAAGGTCTAACAGTAATAAGTGTGGGATACTTCAGGAAGTTGTTGTGAAATTTGGGGTATATCAGAGTTTTACATAGATGGGTGTGCACTAGATCAGATTGTTATAACGAGAGGTGTGATATATCAAAGTATTATAGTGAGGACTGTGAATTATACACTGAGAGCTGTGTAGTGTATTAAAGTGTTACTCTGTGGGTTACACCAGAGTGTTACAGTGAGGGGAGTGGGGTGTATCAGTGTATTACAGTGAGGGGTGTGGGGTGTATCAGAATGCTACAGTGAGTGGTGTGGAGTATACCAGAGTGTTGCAGTAAGTGGTGAGCCATACTACAGTGTGACAGTAATGAGTGAAGTTTGGCAAATATCAGAATGTTGTTTTGAAAGGTGTGGATACATCAGATTGTGTTGCAGTGAGTGGTTTATCAGCTGTTATCAGATTGTGTCACAGTGTAGAATATATTAGTATGTTACAGTAATGATATAGGGTATATCATATGTCAATGAATTTTGGGGTATTTCAGAATGGTCCTGGAGGGGTGTCATGTATATGAGAGTGCTGCTGTGAGGAGTGTGATCATATATCACCTTGTGTTACAGTGAATAGTTGTTAATTACAGTGAGGGCTGTGGGGCAGATCAACATTACAGTGAGGGCTGTGGGGCAGATCAACACTACAGTGAGGGGTGTGGGGCAGATCAACATTACAGTGAGGGGTGTGGGGCAGATCAACACTACAGTGAGGGGTGTGGGGCAGATCAACATTACAGTGAGGGGTGTGGGGCAGATCAACACTACAGTGAGGGGTGCAGGATTTATCAAATAATGTTATAATGGAGGCAGGGTAGATCCATGTGGAAGTGTGAAGAGTATATCACGGTGTGTTACATTGGAGAGTGTGGGCTGTATCAGAGACTACTGTGGTGAGGGGTTTGGTTACATATAGACCCAGCAACCTCCAGTGCTGCGACACTTTCCCAGAATGAAGACTGGGTTAAGGCTGGGCACAGTGGCGAGAAAATGGAAACAAAGAACTCATTTCAGCACCCTGCATCTCCCCTTCCCAGCACAAGTTTGAGTTAAATTAAGCCTAACCTTGCTAAACTGTACTATGTACTTGAGCATTAAACATAGCTTTACGAACCAGAGATTGGTAATACACTTAATTTATGGTTGTGCCTATGATAATCTAGAGCTGTCAATTAGTAATGTATGCCTGAGTGTTTATTATAGTCTTCAGACTTAACCTTGCTTTGGTATTAATTGCATTATCATAAAAGCTCTTAAACAAAGCAATGTCATTTAATGCATCCCTGTGTCCAATTTCATCTATTGTAATATGGGAAAGTCTAAATTAATTATACTTTTCTAGTTGTGCTGTGTACCACCTGCACCACCCATCAGATAACTTAGCTGAGGTTTTGCAAGATGACAATAATGATTTTCTCATATCGAGTACAATTAAATGTAGTGGAAATATCTTGAGATGTTTTAAAGGAGCAATGATCAGTCAAAGGTTTGCCACCTGAGAGAATGCAGAGGCAGACTCTTAAAGAAGGAGAAAGAAGTGAAGAGCTGAGATAGTGGTGGACTCAGCCAGTTCCATCATGGGTACAGCTCTCCCCACCGTCGAGGACATCTACAAGAGGCGATGTCTCAGTCAGGCAACATCCGGGCCATGCCCTCTTCTCAATGCTACCATCAGGCAGGAGGTACAGTAGCCTGAAGACCCACACGTCAAGGTTCAACAACAGCTTCATCCCAACTGCCGTCAGGGTCTTGAACCCACCTGAAAAACCCTAACACTGCCTTGGACTATATCCTTCTCTCAGCTTGCACTGATGTCATTATGCTTATTTTGTTTATTTTGTTGGGTAAGTTATGTATAATTTACATTAGGTTAAGTTTATGTCAACTTACGTTTGTCATGTTTGTAATGTACTGTGCTGCTGCAAAAAAGTTAATATTCATGGCTTTTATACCCTGGGTAAGTATGCCTCTGACAATAAACCTGAAGTCGGCACATCAGCAGCTCTACTTCATTAGGAGTTTGAGGAGATTCGGTACGTCACCAAAGACTCTTGCAAATTTCTACAGATGTACAGTGGAGAGCATTCTGACTGGTTGCAATGCAGCCTGGTATGTGCAGGATCGCAAGAAGCTGCAGAGGGTTGTAGACTCAGCCAGCTCCATCACGGGCACAACCCTCCCCGCCATTGAGGACATCTTCAGGAGGCAATGCCTCAAGAAGGCGGCATCCATCACTAAGGACCCTCGCCATCCAGGACATGCCCTTTTCTCGTTACTACCATCGGGGAGGAGGTACAGGAGCCTGAAGACCCACACTCAACAATTTAGGAACAGCTTCTTTCCCTCCGCTATCAGATTTCTGAATGGTTCATGAACCCATGAACACCACCTCGTTATTGCTCTTATGCACTATTTATTATTTATTCTTTTGTAACTTATAGTAATTTCTATGTCTTAATGCCTTGCATTGTACTGCTGCTGCAAAGCAACAAATTTCACATCATATGTCAGTGAGAATAAACCTGATTCTGACTCTGAACTTGGATGTGAGGAGGCAGCTCCAAAGCTGAAAGACTCAACAGCTGAAGACATTGCAGCCATTAGTGAGTGAATTTAGATCCCATGGATCCAAAATTCTATCAACCTTAGTCGTGAATGAAATCAATGATTGAACCTCAACAGCCATCCGAGGTAGAGAACTCCAAAGATTCACCATCCTGTGAGTGAAGAAATTGCTTCTCATTTCAGTCCTATGTAGTCTATCGCTAATTCTGAGGCATGATTCCAGATCTAGACTCCTCAGCCAGGGAAAACAATCTCCTCATAACTATCCTCAGAATCAGAATCAGGTTTATTATCACTGACTCATATGATGTGGAACTTGTTGCTTTGCGGCAGCAGTACAGTGCAAAGATATAAAATTACTATAAATTACAAAAAAATAAATAGTACAAAAAAAGGAATAACAAGGTAGTGTTCATGGGGTCATGGACCGTTCAAAAAATCTGATGGCAGAGGGGAAAAATTTGTTCCTGTAACAGTGAGTGTGGGTCTTCAGGCTCCTTCACCTCCTCCCTGATGGTAGTAACGAGAAGAGGGTATGTCCCGGATGGTGAGGCTCCTTAATGATGGATGCCGCCTTCTTAAGGCATGGCCTCTTGAAGATGTCCTCGGTGGTGGGGAGGGTTGTGTCCATGATGGAGATGGCTAAGTCTACAACCCTCTGCAGCCTCTTGCGATCCTGTGCATTGGAGCTTCCATACCAGGCAATGATGCAACCAGTCAGAATGCTCTCCACCGTACATCTGTGGAAATTTGTCAGAGTTTTTGGTGACATATCAAATCTCCTCAAACTCTTAACAAAACAGAGCCACTGACGTGCCTCCTCTGTGATTCCATCAATGTGTTGGGTCCAGGATAGATCCTCCAAGATGTTAATGCCCAGGAACTTGAAACTGCTCATCCTTTCTACCACTGATGCCTCAATGAGATCACCTCTCATTCTTCTAAACTGGAATGAATAATTGCCTAACCTATTCAATCTTTCCTCTTATGACAGACCTGCCATCCCAGGAGCCAGTCTGGTGAAGTTCTCCTGCACTCCCACTCGAGTAAGTATATCCATCTCCAGGCGATGAGACCAAAATTGTATACATAGAAACATTTCTTCACAAAAACTTCAGACTCATTTTAATTTGAAATATTGGACACATTATTTGACTTGTCAAGTTTGTGGTTCAGAGCATTGACATTCTTCAGGCCACAAAAAACGATAAGTGTTTGCCCAATTAATAATTAATAATGAGATCAATAGATTTTTAAGCACGAACATTCAGACTGTACAATGAAGGCAGATGGATCAGCCATGCCTCAGAGAATGATGCACAGACTCAAGGGGTTGGATGGCTTCTCTTTGCTCCCACATATCAGTGACCTTTTAGGATATCCTGTACCCTGGGGCAGATCATCTACTTGCCAGGAAAACGGGCAAATTGCCTCTCAGCATTGAATTCCTGGGATAGTAAATTGGAAGCTTCCTGTCTCGAAAGGCTGACTCCATCCTCCCCTTCGAGTGGCCACAATATGGGCCACTGATTTTTAACCGCTAGCCTCCATTATGCACTTTCATCTTGCTGGGTTTCATGAATCCCAAGGACCACTCTTGACAGCCTTTGGATTAAGACTGGGATGGCACTCCTGTAATTTCCTTACTACACAGAAGGAGGACATTTTGGCACATTGAGTCCATGCCAGTTCACACAGCCATCCTATTACCAACTAAATTTTCCCTATAACCTCTCCCCCACATTTCCAACCCACGCACTAGGGGCAATCCACAGTGGCCAACTAGCCTACCAACCTGCACATCTTCGGGACATGGGAGGAAACCGGGGCACCCGGGAGAAACCTATGCGGTCATGGGGAGAACGTGCAAACTCCACACAGGCAGCCCTGGAGGTCAGGATTGAACTCAGGTTACTGGAGCTGTGAGGCAGCAGCTCTGTGCCGTCCACACCAGGAAGGCAGCACTGTTGGAGGTGCCATCTTTTGGATGAGATGTTACACTTTGGCCCCATCTGCTCTCATAGTGGAAGTAACTAATCCCCAGGCACGGTGTCAAACAACAGGCTAAGATTCACCCCCTTTGGTACTGTTTACCCCTCAATAAGAATTGTTCTGGTATGTTATCTCCTCATTACAACACTCCTGTTTGTGGGAGCTTGCTGAGCACACAATGGGCATTTCCTATTTTACAACAGCAATTAGACTTCGAAAGTAGTACTGTGGGAATCTTGGGGATATGAGAAGTGCTACGGAAATGCAAGTCACTTCTCTCTTTTTAAGTCCCTCAGTCATTCCCGAGGGCAGTGAGGGTTGTGGAGGTGAGGTAGCAGAGCAGGTTGGCAAGAGCCAACAGATTACCAGGGTCAGGACAGAATACAAAGAGGCAGTCTGTCAGTCTGTGTGACGTTGGCCATCTCTCTAGCTCCATCTCCAGTATCGCTCTGTGGCAGATGCTGCTCAACATAAAAGACTGGGTGTTCGTTAAACTAAAGCTGCCAAAAGTATATCTCCAGCAGGGGCACAAAGACCCACTGTGAGACTTGTTCCTCCACTGCCAGCTATCACTAGCTGCCGGTTACTAGTTGGCAGTCCATTAATTTAACTTTTCATTTTTTAAGCCTTTGATGGGAAGCAGTGATTAAATCTGAGGTCAGGGAATGGTAATTCTATATCCTGCAACCACTTTATATTTTCTTTTCTTGCTCTAGTGCTGCCTCCGTACACAGGGAGTAAAGAAACTGCCCCACTTTTTGGAAGGGGTAGAGAGTTCACTCCAACTTTGCAAATGAGTGACTTACTGAGACTGAAAGGAACACTGATGTACAGCTGCATGGTTTCACATCTTTAGTGTATGCTTAAGTTCTACCTCATATATTGCGGGAGTCACCTGCAGTCCGTATGGTGAATGTACCCCCACAGTGCTGTCGGGTGGGAGTTCAAATGAACCATGATTAAAGGATGGTGATATAGAGTCAGAGTTATACAGCACAGAAACAGATCCTGCAGCTCAACTCATCCAGGCTGACTAATGTGTCCACCTAAGCTCACCCCGATTGCCTACATTTGGACCATATCCCTCTAAATCTTTCCTATCCATGTACTTATCCAAATGTCTCTTAAATGTTGTTACTGTACCTGCCTCAACTCCTTTCACTGGTAGCTCGTTCCATATATGGACCATCCTCTACCTGAAGAAGGTCCCTTATTCCCAAGTTCAGATGGTGTTGGAAGGGAACCTGTTGGGCGTTAGGTCTGGAAGCTGGAGTGGTGTCCCGATCCACTGTCACCCTCATCCTTCAAGGTGTTAGAGGCTGCCGGTTTTAGGTGCTGCTATCAGATAAACTACGGTAAGATGCATTTCATAAATGGGACACAAACACAGCCACAATGTGGTTGAGGCAATGCATGTTTAAGATGGTTGCTGCTTTGTTCTAAATGGTGCCAAGCTTCTTGAATGTTGTTGAAGCTGCACTTATCCAGGGAACTGAGAGTAGGGCAACTGGCCCTCATATGTTTGTTATTCTCATCACCCAAGATTAGTAGCCTCACTGGTAACTCACCCTGTGATCTGACCCACATCTTCATTCCCCTACTTCAATTCCTTTATTCAACTAAGACTCAGACAGTACTAGAGAACTCAGGCTAATTATCCCATTTCTTAAAATGAGGATAGATGTTGAAGGAACAGTTGGAAGTTGGGAGCATTTTTGGAGTTAGGCATTGAGTTGGGGTTAGCTGTGACTTTGGACTGGGAGTGTAGTAGTTCAGGGAGGTTTTGTTGCAGAACAAGGGGACTTGGGGTTAGTTAGCTGTTAGTTGGCTTTTAGGGGAGGGGTGGTTAGAGGTTAGATGTAGTTTTGCAGATAGTGTTCTGCTGGGATTGATATTAGGGATAGGGATGGAATTAAGATGTTTGGGTTAACAAATAAGGACAGGGAAAGGCGTAAGGTGTTTGATTAGGATTAGGGATAATGATTGAGTCTTCTCGCTGCTACCGTCAGGCCTGAGGTTCCACACCACCAGGTTCAGGAGCAACTACTTTCCTACAACCATCAGATTCTTGAACTGACCTGCAGACCCCTAACCCTCCCTCAGCAACGGAACACTACGGACCACCTCTTGCACTGCCGTGGACTTGTCTCTGATTGTGTTTTTTCTGCACTAATGTCTTGTTTTGCACAGTTTTGTTTTTCTTCACTGCCCGATATAATTTATGTATAATTTATGCTCTGTGTATTTCCTGCACCTACGTGCCTGTGATGCCTCTGTGAGTAAATGACCATAAGCTCGACCTGACTTGGTATTGGTTTAGAATTAGGCTGAAAGTATAGAGTTAAGGTGTTAGGTTAGGGGAAGATGTAGGATATTTTTTGCCTGTTGAAGTTAGGTTTAGAGAAGAGTTCAGGGATATGATGCACTAGAGTGAGGGGAAACGATAGAGTTGGGATGTGGAATACGATGTTGATAGCATAAACCAATGATTTGCAACACAAGAGGCATGAAAGAGGAAAATTTACCTATTGGGATATGACTGCACTGCAGGTCCTTGAGGAAATGATCATGGGAGGAGCTCAGGTTCTGGTTACTGTCCATGGCAGTTCGGTAAACGGAGAAAAGATTGTCAAAATACAGCTGGAGCTCGACTGATAGTCAGAGGAGACAAGGGGGACATAAATCTGGAAGTGATAAACCAGCCTGTCAAACATCTGGCAAGGCCAGAAGGAGCAGTCAGCATGGGTTAGGATGCAGTAGGTCACACCTCATGAATCTAATGGAATTCTTGGAGGAGTTAAATTAACAAATGAAGGATATCCAGTGAACATATGTGGCATTTTAGAAAGCTCACAGCCAAATTCTTTGAAGACTCAAATGCAGAACATTGCATCTTGTGCAGGGTAAAGTTATGCGACATAGGACAGTAGAGCTCAGGAACAGGCCCTTCGGCCCACAACGTTGCGCGGAACTAATTAATCTAGTAATTAAATGCCTGACTAAACTGATCGCTTCTGCCTACACAATATCTGTATCCCTCCACTCCCTGCACATTCATGTGCTTATCCAAGAGCTTCTTGAATGCCTCTATCGTATCTGTCTCCACCAGGCAGAGCATTCCAGGCACCCACCACTCTGTGTCCCACACATCTCCTTTGAACTTACCCCCGTCACTTATATTCATGCCCTCTAGTGTTAGACATTTCTTCCCTGGAAAAAATTTGCTGGATCACTACGTTACTTATACTTCTCATAATTTTATAAACCTCTATCAGATCTCCACTCAGCCTCTGCCGCTCCAGAGAAAACAACCCAAGTTTGTCCAACCTCTCCTTATAGCTCATACCCTCTAATCCAGGCAAGCATCCTGGTAAATCTCTTCTGCCCCCCTCTCCAAAGCCTCCCACATCCTTCCTATAATGGGGTGAGCAGAATTGAATGCAATACTCCACGATGCAGTCTAACCAGAGTTGTATAAAGCTGCAACATAACTATGTGTTGACAAAAAGCCACCATCTTGTTCAGACAACTGGGAGGATGGGCAATGTTGGGAGAGTGGAACATAAGCCACTTGAGCAAATAAAATGCTGGGTTTCATAAGCGTGTGAGAGGAAGAGGCGCAATGGTGTAACAGCCAGAGGTACCAGCAGTTGGAGTATGAGATAATGTGATTAGTCTTGATTCAGATCGTGTTAGGACTGCAAATTTGATTGCATTTATTTCTGGAAATTTCGTCATGTAACTTCTCACTTGTAACTACCCTACCCCTTTCTCCTCTATTGATTGCCCAATATATCATCTTCCAGAACAGAGGAAGGAAAAACAGCAGAGAAGTTGTTCTGCATCTGTTTTCCTGCAGTTCTAGCATACATGAGGAACTCTAAGAAATTGGCATCAGTAAGGTAAAAAACTAGCATTGGAGAAATTAATGGAATAGAAAAATAAATCCCCAGGATTTGATGTCCTGCATCCTAGAGTTTTGGAAGGAATGGGAATGAAGATACCGGATGTACTGGTTGTCATCTTCCACAATTCCATAGATTTTAGAAGTGTTGCCACAAGTTCAGAGTCTGTGACCAGTGAGTGCCACAAAGATCAGCGTTAAGAGCTCTGCAGTTCACGGTCGATGGAGGATGATATGAGGTGTAATTTATCCAATTCTGCTGACGATACAATATTAGGTAGCAGTGTGGGCGGGGAAGTGGCTGCAGAGCGGCTTCGGGGGATGTGACAGTGAATGGGAATAGACATGGAAGATGGAACATAATCTGGAAAAAAACGTGAAGCAACCCTCATTGGCCGAAACAATTAAAAGGCAGATCATTTTTAGACACTGAGAAGTTAAAAGGTGTTGATGTTCAGATGGACCCAAGAGTCCTTGCACAGAAACGCAGGTGCAGAAAGCAATTAGGAAGGTAACAGTATGTTGGCCTTTACTGCAGGAGCATTTAAGTACAAGAGTAGAGATGATTGCTCCAATTATGTCCGGGCCGTGGTGAGACTGCATTTGGAATATTGTGTACATGTCTGGTCTCCCTAACTAAGGAAGCATGAACTTGCAATAGAGGGAGTGCCACAAAAGTTCATCAGATTGTTTCATGAGATGGCGGGTTTGTTACATGAGGAGAGATTAAGGAGACTGACCAATAATATCTTGAGTTTAGAAGAATAGGAGGTGGTCTCGTTGAATTCTGGTCACCCCATTACAGGAAGGATGTGGAGGCTCTGGAAAGGGTGCAGAAGATGTTCACCAGGATGCTGCCTGGATTAGAGGGCATGAGCTATAAGGAGAGGTTGGACAAACTTGGGTAGTTTTCTCTGGAGCATCGAAGGCGAAGGGGAGATCAGAGAGATGTTTATAAAATTATGAGAGGCATAGATAGGATGGACAGCCTTAATCTTTTCCCCAGGGTCAGTACTAGAGGACATACATTCAGGGCAAGAGGGGGAAAGTTTAAAGGAGATGTGTGAGGCAAGCTTTTTTACACAGAGAGTGGTGGTGCCTGGAACGGGCTGCCAGGGATGGTGGTGGAAGCAGATACGATATTGGTGTTTAAGAGGCTTTTAGACAGACACATGAATACGCAGGGAATGGAGGGAGACAGATCACATGCAGGCAGATGAGATTAGTTTAATTTGGTCAGCACAGACATCGTGGTTGAAGTGCCTGTTCCTGGGCTGTACTGTTCTATGTTATATGAAACTTTCAGAATCCATGCAAGGCTTGGCAGGGGAGATGCAAATTTGATGTCTTCACTGACCAGGGCGTCCAGTACAGGGGATCACAATCTCAAAATAGGGGCCAACAATTCAGGACAGAAATGAGAAGAAACTCCTTCACCCCAGAAGATGGCAAACCTTTACAATTCTGCACCTAAGTAGGCTGTGGAGGCTCAGTTACTGAGTGTATTCAAGATTGGGATCAATAGATTTTTAGATGTTAAGAAGATTAAAGGATAAGGAGCTGGTGCAAGAATGTGGTGCAAGGTAAAAGATTAGCCACAATCTTACTGAATGGCAAAGCAGGAATGAGGGGTCAAATAGCCTTCTCCCACCTCATGTTCTGATGTTCCCTTGGACGTTGGGAGAACAACACCTACCACACCTCATATCCTTATCTCCTATGTTTGGAAAAACCATGGTATAGATCCCTCAGTAATAAAAGGTTATGGAGACCAGCCAATAAAGTGAGCTGAAGCCAACAATCCTAGATCTCATTGAACTGCAACTGCAGCCAAGTGCCATGCTCCTATTCCTTATGTTCCTTATGTTCCTTCAGAAGGTGCAACTGGCTGGAGGACCTGTTCACTGGAAGTTAAGCTTAGCTTTACAAATGTCTACGGACATACGGTGGAGTAGCATTCTGACTGGCTGCATCACCACTTGGTACGGAGGCTCAATGCACAGGATAGCAAGAGGCTGCAGAGGGTTGTAGACTCAGCCAGCTCCATCACGGGCACAACCCTCCCCACCATCGAGGACATCTTCAAGAGGCGATGCCTCAAGAAGGCAGCATCCATCACAAAGGACCCTCACCATCCAGGACATGCCCTCTTCTCATTACTACCACCGGGGAGGAGGCACAGGAGCCTGAAGACCCAAATTCAACGATTCAGTTTCTTCCCCTTTGCCAGCAGATATCTGAAAGTTCCACAAACCCATGAACACTATATCATAATTCCTTCTTTTCCCTTTTATTTATTTTATGTCTTGCGCTGTGCTGCTGCCGCAGAGCAACAGATTTCACATCACATGAGTCAGTGATAATAAACCTGATTCTGATTCTGAGCTGTGGTGAAAGATTAGGTTGAAAAGAGCAGAGTAAGTTGTTATAGAATCATAGAGAAACGCAGCACGGAAACAGGCCCTTCAGCCACTGAGTCCATGCCAACCATCAAGCACCTATTTATGCCAATCTCATTTTTACTCTCCCCACGTTGTCATCAAGTCTATCACTAACCTACTCACTGAGGGCAATTCACAGTGGCTAATTAACCTGTCAACCTGGAGGTCTTGGGATGCAGGAGGAAACCAGAGCACCTCGAAGAAGCCATGTGGTCACAGGGAGAGCGTGCAAGCTCCATACAGACAGTATCCGAGGTCTGTGATGCTGCAGGATTGTACCCAGGTCTCTGGTGCTGCAGGGGCAGTGGCTTTATCCACTGTGCTGCCCTTAAATCACAGAACTGTGAAAAACACAAAGCATTTTGGTTCAGTTTTGTCTTCTATCTGTCCTGTTAGCTCTCACAGTGCACTCCTATTGTGAATGCACCAACCATATTCAAAGCTTTGTTCCCATTCTAACTCAAGTATTACAACAATTTCCTGTTCCTCTCTAGAGCTGCAAGCGATATTGGAAGAAGCTGAGCACAACTGAGAACTTGTGTGATTTTGTTAACAGTACATGCATGCTTGGAAGTTTTGTCTGAATTGAGCAGACGCATTCAAATCCATAAAAGCAACAACAAACCTGAATTTATTTGGTATTGCTAATGCAGTAAATAAGCCCAAGATGCTTCATCACAGAAAATGTGTCACTGAACTACAAAATGAGGTGCAAGGACAAACAAGCAATTTGCTTGACCAAAGAGGTAAGTTTTAAAGAGTTTCTTGCAGGAGCAAAGGCAGGGACACATGGGGGAGGGGGGAGGGTAGTAGAGGGGTCACAGTCAAAGTCAAAGTCGAGTTTATTGTCACATGCACAAGTACATGCGTGCACAGGTGCAATGAAAAACTTACTTGCAGCAGCATCACACAGCAACAAAGCATCATATAAGCAGCCTTCACAAGAAAAAAAACATAAATTAAATATAAATTATACACAATTTTTACAAGAAAATTGGTTGGTGGGAGCTTAGTGCCTGGACTGCTAAATGCTGAACGTACACTCTCCAAGGGCGAGATTGCAAGTGTCCAGAACTGGAGGAGCCAATCTCAGTGAAATGTCGGCCTAGGGGAGGTTGGAAAGGTAGAGAGGGAGCACAGCCAGTTGAAATCTAAGAGCCTCTGACCAGCTTACTTCTGCAGTCCTTAAGAGTATAAAAATTAAATAGGTGTAAATGTCTCACTTGTGGTTGCTTGTACTTGGGTGTCTAGAGATTTCATAGAATATTCATCAGAACTTCACCTACTACCTCATCATGTGCATAAGTGTTGAAATATCTTTCCATCTGACAAGGAGTTCATGGACATTTAATTAATGGGAATAAATAATATCCCACTTTTATTTTGGATGAGAGGAGATGTTGAATTGTTGTCCTACCCAATGTTTACTCAGCGTCACCAACTATCCCCAATGGCATCATTGCTTGTGGGGGCTTCAAGGGTAAAACCAGCTGCCATAACAACTATTCCTCAAAAAAGCTCTGCCTCAGTTATGGACTGGCATAGAGCCATACAGCATGGAAACAGGCCCTTCAGCCCAACTGGTCCATGCTGACCACATGCCCATCCAAACAGTCCTATTTTCCTTCATTTGGCCCATATCCCTCTAAACCTTTCCTGTCCATATACCTTGTCCAAGTACCTTTCAAATTTTGTTATTGTACCTGCCTCAAACACTTCTTCTGGAAGCTCATTCCATATACCCACCACACTCAGGGTGAAAAAGTTGCCCCTCAGTTTCCTATTAAAATCTCTCCCCTCTCACCTTAAAACATATGCCCTGTGGTTCTTGATTCCCCAACCCTGGGAAAAAGACTGTGTGCATTGAACCTACCTATGCCCTTCCTGATTTTATACACCTCTATAAGATCACCCCTCATTCTCCTATGCTCCAATGTGCTTTGGGAGAGGAGCAGTTGGGAATTATGAAAGGCAACATATTTTTTCTTCCATTGTAACTCTTGCTTCTGTTGCTTTGACAAATGTGAGCTGTAAACCCAAAGAGATTGGGTGCAGAATCGTCCATCGTCTTGGAAGGATTGATGTGGGGGATTGTGTTTCCAGGAAGCAATTCCCTTGTCTGTTGATGAAGGTCCTGAATCATACTGGAGGAGAGGTTCCCTGGGTGTCAACTGGTGTGTGCTGCTTTGGCTGTGTGTGAATTGTAAATGCTGGCAGGGGACAGGAAAAGCCTTCCGACACCTCAGACCAGGCCGGTACTTGGTCTCGTTGATGGCAATCTAACCTCTGAAGTCAGGAGGTTGTGGCGGCACATCAAGGTATTTGGACGAGAAACATAAACCCAGCTAATTGGTTCCCAATGCATTGCCTAAATTTGCTGCAAATCACCAGTCAGAACATTTCCAATCAAGGTAGGACATTGGGCTGGGAACAGCTCTGGGGATCTTCTTCCATTGTCACTGGATTAAGATCTTGGAGCCACATATCCAAATGGATCTTCATAGGACAGATTGTAGCTATTCAGGAAGGTGACTCACCACCCACTTCTGAAAGGCAATTAGGGATGTTCGATTAATGCCACCCTTACCAATGAAGCCCACCCTGTAAACACTGCTGTTGGGCTGACCCCGGGATCCGATGGGAGCCCAGGCTCAAAGTGACCCATGACGCTTTGGTGATGGGACCTGTGAATCGGCTGCCGTTCCTCCCTCAGCCGACCCAAGGAAACAGGTGGAAGATCAAAGACCTGCAGATGTAGGAAACCTGAAATAAAAGTAGAAAATGTTGGCAACATTCAGCAAGTCAGGCAGCATCTGCAGAAAGGGAAGACCCTTCAGTGGTCTGAAACCTTCACTCCGTTTCTCTCTCCGTAGATCCTGCCTGACCTGTTGTGTCTTTTTAGTATTTCCTGCTTTTATTACAAAAAGCCTTTTCCATTAGCTTAGATTAGATTAGTTTATTGTGATATACACCAGGGTGCAATGAAATTCCCTGCTGGTGTGAAGCTCATGGAGTAAACAGTGTACACGGTAATAATAAATACAGCAATAAATACAGCGATGAGAACAAAACAACAGAATGGTGAAAAGATTGTCGTGCAGTCTGAAGTAGTGCAAAAAGAAAGGCTAAAGTGACAACAACAGAAGCAGTAGAGAAAGGTTCGAGAACATGGCAGCACCAACTGGGAAGGGGATTCGCAAGACAGATTCGCAAGACAAGGAGAATCAGTTGGTGACAGTACATTTATGGATGTTCTAAGGCTTTATAATGTCTCTTAAGACCCAAGATTTACATTATTATAACTGTTGGCCCGGATATTGACCCTGTTGTGCTTAGAGATACCTGTTGGTACTGTACAGTAATTGAGTCCCCACCAAAGTTGGTGGTAGTGAGGTTATTGTGATGTCCCTATAAATCTTTCTCCTGACATCAGTTAAGTTAGCAGAAACCTGGGGTCAAATCTTATAGATACAGCACAAAATGGCCCCTCAACCCACTGAGTCCCTGTGACCATCAGTCACCCATGCACACTAGTCCTACCCTAACCTATTTTATTCTCCACAGTTTTAGATCTTTCCAGCTGACCTTGCTTAATTTCATTAGAACACGTCAATAGTATATAACATAAGAAAAAGAAGCAGGTGTAGACCATTCAGCTCTTTGTACCTGCTCCACCATTCACTGACAGCTGGCTGAAATTTTGTCACTTCCCCACCGTAATCCCGAATCCTTGATTCCCCTAACGTTGAAAAACCTACAAATCTCTTCATTAGATATATTCAGCAACTGAGCTGGAAAACGCCAAAGATTCGCTAATCTCTCGGTGAAGAAATTTTTCTCGTCTCATCTCCGCCCTGTGAGCCCTGGTTCCGCAGACGCCAGACGGGAGAAATCATCCCTGTCTCTATGTTGTCAGTCAAGAATTTTGCATCTTTCATAGAACAGTACAGCACAGGGACAGACCCTTCAGCCCACGTTAAGCTAATTCCTTTTGTCAGCACACAATCCATATTCCTCCATTCCCCGCAACTTCATGTGTTTATCTTAAGGCCTCTTAAACGCCGTTATTGTATCTACTTCTACCACCATCCCTAGCAGCCTGTTCCAGGCACCCACCAATCTCTGTGTAAAAAAACTTGCCCAGCACATCTCTTTTAAACTTTCTCCTTCTCACCTTGTCATCTAGTACTTGATATTTCTACCCTGGGAAAAGATTCTGACTGTCTACCCTTATCTCTGCCTCTCATAATTTTATAAACTTCTGTTGGGTCTCCTCTCTGCCTCTGATCCACCAGAGAAAACAATCCAGCTTATCCAACCTCTCCTTATAGCTCCTACCCTCTAATCCAGGCAGCATCCTGGTGAACCTCTTCTGCACCCTCTCTACAGTGTCCACATCCTTCCCGTGATGGGGAGACCAGAACTGCACACAGTTCTCCAAGTGCGACTTAACCAAAGTCCTAAACAACTGCCTTTTGACTTACTGGCCCTTGACCTCCATCCCCCAGTGACGAAGGCAAGCGTGCCATACACCTTTATCACTCCCTAGCATATTAGAATACGCCACACTGATCTGACTGTCCTCCACATCCTTCTCCTCAGTGAATACAGATGCAAGGTACTCAATAACATCTCTAAACTCTAGATGGTAGAGTCTGTTTATTCCCTGCTCATACCATAAACCATCAGCCCATGAATCAATCACATGAACCTTCAATGAAGTGCAGCTTTGGAGTCATAGAGTAATACAGTATGGAAACAGGCCCTTCGGCCCAACAGGTCCATGCCGACCAAGATTCCCACCTAAGCCAGTCCCATTTGCCCTGCTTGACCCATATCCCTCTAAACCTTTCCTATCCATGTACCTGTAGAAGTACCTTTAGAATATTGTTAATGTACCTGTCTCAACCACTTCCTCTGGCAGCTCACTCCAAATACTGGCCACTCTCTGGGTGAAAAAGTTACCCCTCAGGTTCCCATTAAATCACTCCCCTCTCACCTTAAACCTGCACCCTTTAGATCTTGATTTCCCAAACCTGGGAAAAAAACTGCGTGCATTCACCCTGTCGATGCCCCTCATGATTCTATACACCTCTATAAGGTCACCCCTCAGTCTCCTACACTTCAGTAAATAAAGTCCCAACCTGCGCACAACTCAGTCCCTCGAGTCCCGGCAACATCCTAGTAATCTCCTCTGTACTCTTTCCAACTTAATGGCATCTTTCCTATAGCAGGGTGACCAAAACTGAACACAGCATTCCAAATGCAGCCTCACCAACGTCTTGTACAACTGCAACTTTTGAGCCTCTGGTATCCGGGGTCAACAAGTTCTAGACTGACTCCAACCCAAAGTCTGGCTTTACGCTCCAAATGCACTGCAGTGGGATTGCTGTACCATTGTGGGCAGGCACGGTAGTGTAGCGGTTAGTGTAACACTATTACAGCGCCAGCGACCAGGGTTCAATTCTGGCCGCTGTCTGTAAGGAGTTTGTACGTTGTCCCCGTGTCTGTGTGGGTTTCCTCTGGGTGCTCCGGTTTCGTCCCACATTCCAAAGACGTACGGGTTAGGAAGTTGTGGGCATGCTACGTTGGCACCAGAAGCGTGGCGACACTTGCGGGCTGCCCCCAGAAATACACAAAAGATGCATTTCACTGTGTGCTTTGATGTACCTGTGACTAATAAAGATATCTTATCTTATACTTTAAATGAATTATTAAGCTGAGCACCCCCCCACCCCCCGCCGCCCCCAAGAGCTCTTACAAGATTTATCATTAAACCAACATCACAAAAACAGACTATCTGTGCAGTTAGTGGGATATTAGTGGGAGCTTGCTCTGTGCAAATGGGCTGCCAGCTTTCCTACATCCCAACAGCGACTACACTGCAAAACTACTGCCTTGGCCAAACATGCTTTGGGGATAAGCTGAGGTTCCAAAAGGCACGATAAGAATGTCTTTCTTTCCGACTATCAGGGAAGTTTCTGAAGCAATCACTTAACACAGCTGTCGTTTCCAGACTGACCCAAGCTGAGACTCTTACCAATGCATTCCTTGGAGCAATAATCTGCTTACCAAAGGCTCACTTTCAGCTGCACTGTGCTGAATGTCTGAGCTTACTTCTGGCTGTTGTTTACGATCCAACGCTACAATTTATCTCTTCTCACACTCCTTTTAGCAATCTTCAATTATTCAACCATGACTTCGGTAGACAAGAAGTCTGAATTAGCAAGCCCCAAGCAAAATAAGAAGGCTGGAGATCAGAGGGATGGTTTCTCCTGCAGAGTGGGGGTTCTGTGGAATAGATTCCAAATGAATGCAGTGAATCTTGAGGTTGGCTAAGCTGAATGTTGGGTGTGCGTGGGGTTCAAGCTCCACGCCTGGATCCTGGAACCAGGAGGAGAGAAGAAGTTGGAGTTGAAAAAGCGTGTCTGTATGAATAACTCAGAAAGGATTTTTTGAGTACTTGGAATATTGTGTACAGTTCTGGTCACCCCATTACAGAAAGGATGTGGAGGCTTTGGAGAGGGTGCACAAGAGGTTTACCAAGATGCTGCCTGGATTAGAGGGCATGCGCTATAAGGATAGGTTGGACAAACTTGGGTTGTTTTCTCTGGAGCGACGGAGGCTGAGGGGAGACCTGTTAGTTTTTAAAATTATGAGAGGCATAGATAGGGTAGACAGTCAGAGTCGTTTTCCCAAGGTTGAAATGTCTAATACTAGAGGACATGCATTTAAGGTAAAAGGAGGAAAGTTCAAAGGAGATGTGTGGGGCAAGTTTTTTACACAGAGAGTGGTGGGTGCCTGGTTTGGGCTGCCAGGGGTGGTGGTGGAGGTAGATATGACAGAGGTGTTTAAGAGGCTGTTAGACAGACACATGAATGTACAGGGAGTGGAGGGATGTGGATCATGTGCAGGCAGAGGCGATTAGTGTAATTAGGCATCATTAGCTTTATAAGTTCGACACAACATTGTGGGCCGAAGGGCCTGTTCCTGAGCTGTACTGTTTTATGTTCAATGTTCTATGATGAATTTCAACCCTTCTCTGTGTTGTTCATCTACGTCTCTGGATGACTGGTCCGGTGACCTAGCCAATGAACCACCACCACTACTTATGTGGTGAAATATAAAATTCTACACGGGCTTTTCAGGTTAAGTATTGAAGGAAGGTTTCCCATGGGAGGTAACTTTGAATGAGGGACATAGAATATGATGGGGGAATTTCCCCGGCACTAGGACCCTGTGGGAATACCACGGATCCTCTTCCCCAAACACAATAGCAATGCAGCCGCATCATAACACTGCATTATAGATCGTGTACAACACTGCAGTGTGTGATTGTTATTTTAAACAACAAGGAAATAGAAAATGATGGAATCAGCTGGCAGGCTCATTTGTTGAGGTTTCTCATTTTAGCAGGATTTAGATATCTGTGACAGTTAATAGGGTGATGTTCCTGGGTAACTCTCATACCGTGACACTAACCTTGTCCATGAGGCCTTGCAAGCAGCCCCTTCCCAGGGCTGGACTTGGACACTCAGTGAGCTGGTCAGCTGTAAGGGCCATCATACAATCATCTTCTCAGGCACATAAACATGCACATACACACACACACACACACACACACACACACACACACACACACACACACACACACACACACACACACACACACACACACACACACGTACCTCTGTTAACTATAGACTAATTTTCTCAATTGTCCTGCTATTTTTGACAAATTATGCACCTATACTCCAAAGCTCCTGTTCTCGTAGCCCTTTTACAAGTGTGCATCTTCTCGTTCTTCTCACCAGAATACAACACTTCACTTTTTTCAGCATTAAATGTCATCTGCCACCTATCTGCTGTCCTACCAGTCTGCCTCTATCTCCGTGCCTCTGCCTCTATCCTCAAAAGTAACTCTGCCCTTCTATGGTAAAGTTCCACAGTGAATGGAATAAAGATTAAGGAACCATAGAGACACATGTGCAGAGGTGTGTTTATGTGTGTATACACGTGTTTGTGCACACGTGTGTATATGCGTGTATGTCTGTGTGTGTGCCTGTGTGTTTGTGTGTGTCTGTAAATAGGGGTGGGGTGTGTGTGTGTGTGTGTGTGTGTGTGTGTGTGTGTGTGTGTGTGTGTGTAACTGAATAGGGGTATACATGTGCTTATGTGCCTAAGGAGATGATCATGTGATGGCCGCTGTTGCTGACCAGCTCACTGTGCGTCCCTGTCCATCCTTGGGAAGGGGCTAGTTGCTTGGTCTGACGGTCAAGGTTTGTCTCATTGTGTGAGAGGTAGTTAAAACCATGACAGGTATAAACAAGGGGATCAAGAGCTGAAGGTCACAGAATGAACCAGAGCTGAAGGCCCACACTGTTCTGTATAAGATCCCATGGCCTGTGCTCCCTGGAGCTTTGAAGAACCAGAGGTGTTTTGAACAGCAAGTGGTTGGGGTCTGGGCTACACTGTAGAGGAGGTGGGGGAGCAGTGTAGACAGATGCAGTTATTGTGCTCAAGAAGGAGCTATATAAGTATCTGAAAGAATTGGCAGGGTGTGGGGAGTGGGTGTTGGAGAGGGATGGGCTGGAATGCTCTTGACTGGAGCCACTACAGACTCAATGGGCTGTGACCATCCTGTGATCCACCTCCACCCTGTCAGGCAAAACCATCCAGCCTGACAATCTAACTCTCATCCGCTGGTAACTGCGCCCCCTGCCAGTCGAAACTATTTCTCCTCACTTGTGCTCTCAAGATCCTTTATAACTTTGAAAGCCTCCATCAAATCTCCATTTAACCCTCTCTGGTCCAGGGAGAGTAACCCCAGCTTCTCTTGTCTCGCCATGTGATGGAAGTCTCACATCACGGATGTTATTCTAATAAATCTCCTGAACACCCTTTTCAAGTCTTTGACATCCTTGTGGCCAGAACTGCATGCATTGCTTCAGGTAAGGATTGGTTCAAGCTTGACTGCGATGCTTCCTTTTGTTGAATAGCCTACTTACTCTCATTGACTCGGCTCTTACTTGATGAATGTGGACATCAGAGGATTTTTGGCAACCTTAAAGGTGAGAAAATCTGAGTTAGTGTTGCATCCATTTTCCAGGAGAGATGTTAACAGAAGGCCCACACTGTTCTGTAGAGATCCCATGGCCCGTACTCTCTGAGAAGAACCAGAGGTGTTTTTATTAAAACACGTAAGATTTTGAGGGACCCAGACAGGCTGGAAGCTGGACAGATGTTCAGATGGAGGTGAGGAAGAATTTCTTCTCTCAGCGGCTTGTGACTTTGAAACTCTCGACCTCAGAGATGTGGAAGCTGAGTCATTGATTATATTCAAGGCTGTGACTGATGGATTTTTGGACGATAGGGCAGTCAAGGGTTATGGGGAACAGGTAGCTGCTGAAACACCTTATTGAACCTCAGAACAGTCCTGAAGGGCCAAGGGGCCGACACTTGCTCCGGTCTCTTCTATTCTTCTGGTTTTAAAAGAGCATAAGATTTCTCTCTGGTGTCCCAACCCAGAGTTATTCCTCTCCCAGCATGGTCTGATTGTTATCACATTCCTCTGTTTGGGATCTTTCTTCTCCCAAGCTGCCAACTGCACTTCCTGCATTGCAACACTTCAGAAGCACTGCATTGGCTGAGGGTGCGTTGAGCTGTCCTGAAAGGATGTGAGCAGCACTCTGGAAATGCAGTTATTTCCCTTTACCTTGAAACCCAGCTCTGGCCCGTCAGGTGGGTTAAGTTACATGAGGACAAATTAAATGGTGTGAAAGTGACACTTTTTGCAAGGTTTCCAGAAATAACAGACCCGCGATTAACAAAAACTATCAGAAATGAGGGATGAAAATGAAATTAGTGAAATGAATTACCCAGGGACTTGAGGCTGCCTTTTGCAATAACTCGCACTTTCAAGACATCTGAGTGGCTGCTTTGCTAATTACAGCTCACTGAAAACTGGCCCCATGTTCAATTGAAGACTGCCTTGCAAACTACTCTTGCATAGCAATGAGGCAGAGTAAACTGAGGTAGCTGGATTTGATTGGCAGCCCAGCCAGCTCTCTGGCCATTCCCTCTCTGCAACATTTGTGGCTGTCGTGAGCACCATCTAAGATTAGATAAGATAAGATATCTTTATTAGTCACATGTACATCGAAACACACAGTGAAATGCACCTTTTGCATAGAGTGTTCTGGGGGCAGCCCGCAAGTGTCACCACACTTCCGGCGCCAACATAGCATGCCCACAACTTCCTAACCCATACATCTTTGGAATGTGGGAGGAAACTGGAGCACCCGGAGGAAACCCACGCAGACACGGGGAGAATGTACAAACTCCTTACAGACAGCGGCCGGAATTGAACCCTGGTCGCTGGCGCTGTAATAGCGTTAGGTTAACCGCTACACTACCATGCCTGCAAAACGTACAAAACGTACTGCAGCAACTCTGCGAACCAGCCAGCAGCACAAGGAGCACGACCACCTCCAAGTTATGCATCATCCTGACACAGATTTGCAGCACTGTTCCTTCACTGGATCTAGAGCCTGGAGCTCCCTACCCAGTGGGGGCACCTTCACCAAACAGACCATCTCCCAAAGGAAAATTAGAGACGGGTGATAAATGCTGACATCCCTGGCAGCACCCACGTCCCATTGGAGATGAGTAAGAGTTACTTGGTGTTCCCTGATGCTACGGGCCCAGAGAAGGGGGCAGAGTGAAAGGAAGGAGTCACTTCACTGATTAACTTCATCGAGCTTGTCCTCGGATATGTTCCTGCAGGCTTTGTACATCCATCGACCAAAGCTAACTAGCCATGTTGAGATGCAATGGGATTTCAGTGATTGGCAGCTTGTTTGCAGTGGGGTTCCATGGGCTTCAGTTCTAAGTTCCTTGCTTTTCATGGTATGTACAAATGATTTGGGATCAACATGCAGGGGCAGCAGATGAGAAGTTTACTAATGAAAACAAAATCAACAGGAAGAGGAAATCTCTAAGTTGCAGGAAGTTCTCAGTGGCCTGATTAGATGGACACAAAGTGGCGGATGGAGTCCAATCCAGAGAAATGTGGGTAATGCATCTGATGAGGGATAACCTTGCAAGAGATTGCATTATAATTGGTAATGTACTATGAAGACACATACACAAATCTCAGAAGGGAGCAGGAGAGGCAGAGTAGGAAGTATACTGGATACCTGCCTTCTTGGGTGAAGCATAGAATACCAGATCAGGGAGGACAGTGCATGAAACAGCGAGAGCACTGTGCTGTTTTGACCACCACATTACAGGAAGGTTGTTATGACAATGGACGGGTGCAGCAGAGAATTATAAGGATGTTGCCAGGTGAGAGAATGATGAGGAGAGATTGTCTGGGCTGGGATTGTCTCCCTTGGAGCAGAAGAGACAGAGAAGAGACTTAATTGCAGTGTGTAAATTTATGAGATGGGGTAAACATTAAGAACCTACTTCCTGTAGCAGAGTGGTCAATAACTAGGGGATATGGATTTCACTTAATTGGTGGAACAACCAGAGAAGAGATCAGCAAAGAATTATATCACTCAATGAATGGTATGGCTCAGAACTCACTTGGTGGATGTAAAAACTTCCACCATGTTTAAAAAGTAATGGGTTGAGCTTTTGAAGAGCCATGATCTACTGCCTCACAGCCCTAAGGACCCAGATCCGATCCTGACCTCCAGTGCTGTCTGTGTGGAGTTTGCATGTTCTCCCTGTGACCACATGTGATTCCCCCCATTGCTCTGGTTTCCTCCCACATTCCAAAGGTGTACAGACTGGTAAATTAATTGCCCATTGTAAATTGGTGCTATTATGCAGGTGAGCTGTAGAATCTGTGGAGAGTTGATGGAAAAGTGGTGACACAGGTAGACAGGGTGGTGAAGAAGGCGTTTGGTACACTTGCCTTCATCAGATGGGGCACTGAATACAAGAGTTGTCATGTTACAGCTGTACAAGGCATCAAGGCATTGTGAGATTGCACATGGAATATTATGTGCAGTTCTGGGTGCCATGCTATAGGAAGCAAGAGATTAAGCTGGAGAGGGTATCAAAAAGATTCACAAGGATGTTGTGGGACTGGAGGGCTTGAGTTCGAATGGATAGGCAAGGACTTTTTTCCCTGGATCGTAGGAAGCAGAGGGGTAACCTTAGAGAGGGATATATAACCTTGAGGATTGTAGATAAGCTGGATGGTCACAGTTTTATCTCAAGGTAGGGGAGTCTAAAACTCAAGGGTGTAAAGTTAAAGTGAGAGGAGAAGAATTTAAATGGAATCTGAGGGGCAAGTTTTTCACACAGAGGGTGGTGTGTATGTGGAACGAGCTGCCAGAGGAAGTGGTAGAGGCAGGTACACTTACAATGTTTAAAAGACATTTGGACAGTTACATTGGTAGGAAGAGTTTAGAGGGATATGGGCCAAACACAGACAAATAGGACAAGCTCAGGAAGACACCCTGGTTGGTATGAATGAGTTGGGCTGAAGGGCCTGTTTCCATGCTGTATATCTCTATGACTCAATGACTCTATTAAAATGGGATTGGCGTCGATGGGCGCCAGTTGGTCTCAATGGGCCAAAGAGCCTATTTCTATGCTGTCTCTCTATGTTACAGACCAATAGCTGGGAATTATAATTAACCTTAAATCCTCATGGACACAATGAATAGTCTCCTTCTGAGCCATAAGTTTCCATGCTACTCTGAAGAGGGACATCAATAATATGAAGGAACTGCAGAAATCATAATTAGTTTCTTCATAAGGTGGGGTATGGAGGGGAGAGATTTGCTGGAGGTGAAGAATTATGAAAAGCCTTCTATTCTATTACTAATTTTTCTTTGACTAGTAAACTAAAACTGTTCAAAGAACATGAATTTTTAAAAAACAAATGCTATATGTTCTTTCCGGTGGTTTAGTCCTGCAGGATTAATCTTCAATCTCTGGTCGAGCCAGGCTTTCCTGAGAGAGTTGGCAACCCTTGTCCCATGAAATGGAAACTGGATCAAATGGTAACCAAGTGTCAGCAGGGATGACCCTCAGCATCCTGTTACCTGTTATTTTAATTTTCCATCCCACTGCCACTCTGATCTCTGGCTTCTTGCACTGTTCCAATGAAGGCCAAAATAAGCTTGAGTACCTCACCCTTCCCAATTGGGTTTAGTCCATGGTTACTTCCCAATTCTTATGGGTAAAGCCACTACAAATGGCAGATGGGGTGCTCTAAGCCACGTTGATGGATGAGAGGAAAAGTCCAATGTACCCATTCCCAAATGTCATCCTGAACTTTGTGTGGATGGGAATGGGACCGGGGGCTGGGTTGTACATGGATGAGTGGCTACTGGAAGAATGGAGCCACATGGGCAGAGGGAGCTTGTTGTCCACTGGCCTGCTTTACTGAAGATCAGCAGTGGACCTTGCCTTTGGGAAGGGTAGGGGTGTTAGAAGGGTACAGTCTTTATGATCCTGACCTTCAAGAACTGATAGGAGAACAGACCCATCCTCTGACAGGGGTCAGGATACATGAAGGAACTGATTGTGTTCAAGAAATAGAGTCGGCGATGAGAGCTTCTCATGAGATGAGAGCATGGCAGCTTCTATCCCACTGTTATAAGACTATTGAATGGTCCCTTGCACGATAAGATGGACTCTTGACCTCACAATCGACCTCGTCACAGACTTGAGCTCATTGTCTGCCTGCACTGCACTTTCTCTGTAACTGTAACACTTTATTCTGTATTCTGTTATTGTTTTCCATGTACTGATGTGATGAAATGATCTGTATAGATGGCATGCGAAACAAAGTACAATAAAAAAACAATTTACCTGTTTACCATTATTGGCTTTGTTCTAAAAAACAAGGTCAATTAAAGAATAAACACTCACATTTAAATGACACCTTTTACAATGTCCCAAAGCACTTCACAATTAATAAAATAAGTTTGGGTTTGGCCTACCTGGCGCTACCTACCAGTCATCTTACACCGCTTCTAGTCTACCAATCACCTCGTAATCCCTTCTTGCCACTCCCATTCTCGTCTCTATACCAGCCATCTCACCTCTCCACTCTCAGTCCTGATGCAAGATTTCCACCTGAAAAGTCGATAATTTCTTCCTGCACCCCCCACCCCGCCCCCCACAGATGCTGCTCGACCTGCTGAGTTCTTCCAGCAGATTTTGTTGCTCCAGATTCCAGCATCTGCAGTCTCTTGTGTGTCTCCCTCTAATGAAATAATTTGAACACATGGTTAGTGCTATAAGCTTTCCATTATCACCAAATCTGCTTCCTGAGATCCTGGATGAGGAATAAATTGGAAGGAAATTGCATGCTCTACAAAGCAAGATGTGGACGGGCAACTTGGTTTAATGTCTGACTTGAATGATGGTATTTCAGACAATACAGTATGTTCACAGCACCACTCAGGAGGTCTCTGCCTAGATCAGGTGTCCAGAAGGGACATGAAGAATAATCTTCAGAGGCAAGAAGTCACTGCTGATAGTGTAACACAGAGCCGAACTTCCAAAGCCACAAAGCTCCTAATCCATTTTCAAGATGTACATAACATTGGTGAAACCGCACTTGGAGTACTGTGTACAGTTTTGGTTGCCCTGTTTTTAGAAAGACATCATTAAACTGGAAAGATTGCAGAGAAGATTTATGAGGATGCTGTCATGAGTCGAGGGCCTAAGTTATAGGGAGAGGTTGGGCAGGCTGGGACTTTATTCCTTGGAATGTAGGAGATTGAAGTGGTGACCCTATAGAGGTGATTAAAATCATGAGGGGCATAGATAGGGTGCACACCTGGTCTTTTTTCCCAGGGAAGGAGTACTAAAATCTAAAGGGTGTTGGTTTAAGGTAAGAGGTGAAAGATTTCAAAGTGACCTGAGGGGCAACTTCTTCACCCAGATGGTGGTGGGTATATGGAACGAGCTGCCAGAGAAAGTGGTTGAGACAGGTACAATAACATCATTTAAAAGATATTTGGATAAGTACATGGACAGGGAGGGTTGAGAAGAATGTGAGTCAAATGCGGACAAATGGGAGCACAGTGGTCGGCACAGACGAGTTGGACCGAAGGGCCTGTTTCCGTGCTGAATTACTCTGTGACTCAATGCAGAGAAATCAGCAGATGGTGTGATCCAAAACTTTGCCACAGCCCATGGATAATTTAATTTAATGAGCAAATTATGACTGTCTTCTTGCAAACCCATTATGCATCTCTGCCATCCCTTTTAATTGAATCCAATACATTCGTGTGACACGTGTTTTATGTAAATTAAAACATTAAAAATGGAATGCTGAATAAATTATGCAAATTACCCAAATGGGTGATATATTTTGTTTTGTTAACACACTCATCATGAGTCTCTCACCCAGATTATGTAAGCGCAGGTGTTGTGTAAAATTTATTGTAACATAACAAGGTAGAACCACAATTGATGGACAATGTCAAGATGGGGCTTGCGCAAATGTCACTTAGAATCACAGAGTAATACAGCATGGAAACAGACCTTTCTGCCCACAAAGTCTACACCAACCAACAAGCTGCCACATCACTGTTGAATATGAATTACAAGATCCTGTCCAAGGTTATTGTAACTGGGTCAAATTTGCTCTGGGACAGGTGATCCATCTGACTCCAAACCTGTGCTGTCCCTGGCAGGAAAATCATTGACAGCCTGGCACTGCTCCGGGAAGACATTGCCTGCGTGTAGGTCAGAGGGGGTAGACAACTGCTTGGTCAGCTTGGACAAGGCGAAGGTCTTTGAGAGGTTATCGCACACGTACATGATGAACGTGCTCTCCAAAATGGGTTTGGGGAGGGAATCAGAAATTGGATCAAACTTCTCCGCATGGATATCCGTAGTGCAGTCTGAATCAATGGGTGGAAGACAGATAGCTTGCCCATCAAGTCTGGAGTCAGGCAGGGTTGTCCACTCTCCCTTGTCTTGTTTAGGTGTTGCTAAATCCCAGGAAAGATATGGGAAGATAAGAAGGGCAATGTTGCCAGGCAGTGGAGGCACCGGGTCAAAATCTCCCTGTACATGGGCGACATCACCATCTTCTGCTTAGATCCACAGATTGATCAGCATCTGTGACCAGTCTGAGTTGGTATCGGGGGCCAGAGTCAACCGCAGGAAGAGCAAGACCACGCTCTTCAGCAACTAGCCCAACCGATCCAATGTCCCCTTTGCTATCAGGTCGGACTATCCGAAAGTGCCGGGGATCTGGTTTCGAGGGGCCGAGGTGTGTAACCGAAATAGGCTAGAGTGGACCACTAGTCCATCAGGCAGTGGTCAACACGGAATGTCCTGCAGGCCCTGCGGGACAAGGACACAGTGGATATTGTGTGGTGGTTCCCTGAGCAGACTGTCAAGACTATCTGACAGAACGTCTCTTCACCAGAACTCACCCACAAGCACCGAGACCTCTCCTGGATGGTGGTGAGAGAGGCCCTGACAGTCAGATCCTTTCCATACAGTCAGAATCTCACTCCCAACACACGTTGCCCTCGGGCTGACTACGATGAGGAGGAGACGGTCACCCACCTCTTTGCAGACTGTGGATTTGCTAAGAGGGTGTGGGGAAGGATGCAGGGGTTCGTGTCCTGGTTTATCCCCAGAGGCTGCATAACAGAGGACTCTCTGATCTACGGGCAGTTCCCAGGGTCACATACCGAGAAGAACATCAAGTGCAGCTGGAGTATCATCAACTCAGAGAAAGACGGCCTTTGGTCTGCCTGAAACTTGTTGGTCTTCCAGCACAGCGAGATGTCCGTCAGGGAATGCTGCTGACTGGCACAGTCCAGGCTACAGGAGTACATGCTGAGGGACGCACTGAAGCTCGGTGCAGCCAACGCTAAAGCTCTGTGGGGAAGGACTGCAGTCCAAGGTCCTGCAACCACTGGTCACCGAGGGCCTGGGGCAGGAGTAAAAACCCCTCAAACAACTGAAGTTTGTACCACTCGAGGGGGCCTCATGAATGGCAATGGTGCTGTCAGAGTCATAGAGCAACACAGCATGGATACAGGCCCTTCGGCCCCTTGACACCATGCTGACATGGTGCTCTGTACACAAACTGTGCGAACACTACCGAGATACAGAACCAATGACACTGAATGTACAGACCAAACAATGTAAAGGGCCATGCACTGTGATTTTTCTTTTGCACTTACATACAGTTTTCTTACGAATAAAGTTTACTTTTGAAAATAAAAAAAATCACTCATTTACTCAGATACCATTTTATTCTCCCGCATTCCCTTCGGATCTCCCCGGATTCTCCCACAGTGATGTTCTTTTGACTGAACAGCAGTGAGTATCTGAGAAACCAGTGGAGAAGGTTACATGGCCCTTGAACCTGCTCCGTTATTCAATAAGATCGGGGTTGCTCATTTACCCCTTCCACCTTCACATGACCCACTTCCAAAACTCTATCAGCCGAACTTTGAATACATTCAATGACCTGGCACCCCTCTGGACCAGAGAATTCCTAAAGAAATTTCTTTTCATTTCATTTCTAAATAGTTGCCCCTTATCCTGAAGTCGTTTTTCAAGGCTTGACGTGTGGAAGTGGGACTGATGTGTAGATGAGTGGTAGAATCTGCGGGGAGTTGATGAAAATCTAGGGAAAATAAAAAGTTAGGATTAATGTAGGACTAGTATAAAGGGCCTGTTTCCATTCTATTTCCATACTGTATGACTCAACTTTCCAATCTTGTTTTATGCAATAAGCCATGAAGACAACAGTGGCTTTCAGGACCTGATCTCAATGTCCGAAGTTAACATTGCCTAACAGAACATCCCACAGAGCATCACGGGGACACAAACAATTCCGCAGATGCTGGAATCTGGAGCAATACACAAAAAGTGCTGGAGGAACTCAGCAGGTCAGGCAGCATCCATGGAGGGAATAAACAGTTGACGTTTCAGGCTGAGAGTCTCATCAGGACTGGAAAGGAAGAGGGCAGAAGCCAGAATAAGGTGGGTGGGGTGGGGTGGGAGGAAGCACACGCAGGCAGGTGAGGGGTGAGTGAAGAGCATCACACGATATTGACCTCATTCAGACCATCATTCCTGTGTTCGCTCTTTAAAAAGAACTTATATAGAGCATAGAAATAGAACATAGCACAGTACAGCACAGGAACAGGCCCTTCAGCCCACAATGTTGTGCCAAACTAATTAAGCTAATGATGCCTAATTAAACTAATTCCTTCTGCCTGCACATGATCCACATCCTTCCATTCCCTGAATAGTCATGTGTCTAAGAGCCTTTTAAACATCTCTGTCGTATCTGCCTCCACCACCACCCCTGGCAGCACATTCCAGGCACCCACCACTCTCTGTGTAAAAAACTTGCCCCGCACATCTCCTTTGAACTTTTCCCCTCTCACATTTAAATGCATGCCCTCTATTATTAGACATTTCAACCCTGGGAAAAAGATACCGGCTGTCTACTCTATCTGTGCCCCTCATAATTTTAAAGACTTCTATCAGGTCTCCCCTCAGCCTCCACCACTCCAGAGAAAACAACCCAAGTTTGTTCGACCTCTCCTCATGGCACATGCCCTCTAATCCAGGCAGCATCCTGGTAAAGTTTCAAGGCATCCTGGTTCAAATTACTCCCACTCTCCCATTCTTTCCTCCATTGTAAAGACTATTTTCCTTTCCCAGTGTATATCTAATTCCCCATCAAAAGATTTATTGAGTCTGTGATCACCTCTTCCTGGATCTGAACAGTAATATTTCAGCCAACAATGCAAAAAGAGTTCTGGATTTTTTTCTCTCACCTCTATATATTTCATTTCTTACAAAGAATTAGCACTGGGAAATGCCTCACCCTTTGGAGATCTTGTGAGGGACATTTCAGATAATAATTTTTCTTGCTCAATCATTCTTCCAAGAATGTTTGGTTCTCTGCTAGTTGAACAAGTTTCCAGCTGTGAGATTTTCGATCAAACAGGGTTGAAGGTGCCACGAGGGACTTCTTGCTCCATCTCTCTGATTCTATAGATGCGCTACAGAAAGTATCCTGATGGGTTGCATCACAGCCTGGGATGGCAACTGCTCTGCTCTGGGCCATCAGAACCTGCAGCAAGCGGGTAAACACTGCCCATCTCCATCACAGGCTCCTCACTTCCTTCCATCCAGTTCATATCTTCACCATGCGTTGCATCAGGAAGGCTAACGGTATCGTCAAGGATGCCTGCCACTCTGGCCATTCCCTTTTCTCTCTTCCACCTTCTGGGAAAAGATACAGGAGCTTGAAAGCTCAGATGACCAGACTGAAGAACAGCTTCTTCCCCACTGCTGTCAGACTCCTGAACCGATCACCTCCCTCACATCCTCTACCCAGTAGTGTTGCCACATTCCCAGACTCTAAACTCTCCCTCTCTTGGTTATTCCATTATTGTCACTTTAGCATTTCTCTTTGCACTCCTTCAGACTGCACTACAGTCTTTGCACCATTCTGCTGTTCTGCACTCGTCGCTGTGTTTGTATTTATTATTACCATGTACACTGTTTACTCTGTGAGCTTCATGCGAACAAGGAATTTCATTGCACCCTGGTGTATACGACAATAAACTAATCTAATCTAATCTGCCTCTTCAGCTTGCACCTGTGAGACTTGCAAAGCTGTTCTTCCACCGTCACTCAGACGAGACTATCTCCACATGAACCAATCACACAAAAAGTTTTATGGAAGTTCCCACATCCAGTCGAGCCTTCCACTCCCAGAGAGTTTCTGCCAAACTTCTACCAAAGTTATCGCCAGGGATCTGAGTTGGTGGGCTTTCAGCTTCGCAGTGAGTGACGGGATTGCCCTGCCTCCAGGACAGTGCTTCCATCTTTCCCAATGAGAGGAGTGATGCCAATTGATTAAAACAGCACGTACCCCAGTGAGATTGTAATCCAAAGGTTAGGAGGAATTTCAGGGAATTCACAGTATGAGATGCCTTGAAGAATTACAGGTAACTGACAAACTGATGTATCCCTGACCCAGTGAGTTCAGACCTCAAACCAACCAAGGGTGAATTTGAAGGTCAAAGTTAACGCATCAGAAACCTGGGACCAGACTAGACATCATAATGTAAGGACTCAGGGACCCAAAAAGCTATTCCGAGTACAGTAACATTGTTCACACATTGCGTTTTATGTAGGTTGTGTGAATCTGACTGTAACACTTTTGCCTAAAAGTTGGATTTTGCCCTTTTTTCTAGCCTGTTCGTTGTGCAAATGCCCAAAGCAACTGCCAAAGAAGTTCATGAAACTGGCTAAAGCTCAGTCAAAAGCAGAAGCAATGGTATTTTACACCCTCAATCATGAGGTTAAATGGGATCCATGCAATTCCTGATAGGAGCTGCAGTAATGCTGTTGAATCATTGCTGCACTGCATCAGTGCTGAAAGATGTCTCCCCATGGTGGTCCCACTAAAGCTGCAGAAACGTCTGCCATGGAGGTGAGGGAATAGCAGGGCAGTGGGAATGCACTTCTCTCCATTGTGTCCTGACTGGTTGCATCATGGCCTGGTACAGCAATTCCAAAGCACAGAAACACAAAAGCTGCAGAGGGTAGTGGGCACAGCCTGGTCCATCGCGGGCACAGCCCTCTCCACCACTGACAGCATCTACAGGAGGTGCTGCCTCAGGATGGCGGCATCTATCATCAAGGATCCACACCATCCAGGTCATGCCCTCTTCTCACTGCTGACCTCAAGCAGGAGGTACAGAACCTGAAGTCCCACACCACCAGGTTCAGGAACAGCTACTTTCCTACAACCATCAGGTTCTTGAACCAACCTGCACAACCCTAACCCTACCTCAGCAATGGAACACTGTGGACCACCTCTTGCACTGCCGTGGACTTGTCTCTGATAGTGTTTTTGAAACATAGAACTCTACAGCACAGTACAGGCCCTTCAACCCACAACGTTGTGCCAACATTTTATCCTGCTCTAATATCTATCTAACCCTTACCTCCCACATAGCCCTCCATTTCTCTATCATTCGTCTATCTAAGAGTCTCTTAAATGTCCCCAGTGTATCTGCCCCCACAACCTCTGCCAGCAGTGTGCTCCACGCACCCACCACTCTCTGTGTAAAAAACCTACCCCTAACATCCCCCTTATACCATCCTCCAATTACCTTAAAATTATGCCCCCTCATGTTAGCCATTTTCACCCTGAGAAAAAGTCTCTGACTGTCCACTCGATCTATGCCTCATCATCTTGTAGACCTCTATCAAGTCACCTCTCATCATCCTCCTCTCCAAAGAGAAAAGCCCTAACTCACTCAACCTATCCTCATAAGACATGCTCTCCAATCCAGGCAGCATCCTGGTAAATTTCCTCTGCACCTTCTCTAAACTTCCACATCCTTCCTATAATGAGGCGACCAGAACTGAACACAATACTCCAAGTGTGGTCTGACCAGAGTTTTATAGAACTGCAACATTACCTGGCAGCTCTTCAACTCAATTCCCCAACTAATGAAGGCCAACACACCACACACCTTCTTAACAAGCTGGATGAAAGTACAAAGATATTTTAAGACAGAAAACAGAAAAACAGGAACAGGAGTTGACCATTCAGCCCTTCGTCTGTTCTACTGACCATCCAGCTTCAATGTCCTTTTTCAACTTTCTCCCCCATATCCTTGACCACTTCATAAAATATCCAACTCCTCAGATATATATTTAAAGAGACAGACACTTAAGGTATAGAAGAATGAGGTCCGCACTTGGAGTACTGTGCACAGTTTTCATCACCCTGTTATAGGAAAGACGTGGTTACACTGGAAAGAGCACAGAGAAGATTTACGAGGATGTTGCCACGACTAGAGGTTCTGAGTTACAGGGAGAGGTTGGACAGGCTGGGTCTTTATTCCTTAGAATGTAGGAGAACCCACGGGTTCTGAAGGAGGTAGCTTTAGAGATCGTGGAGGCACTGGAAATGATTTTCCAGGAATCAATAGACTCTGGCATGGTTTCAGAGGATTATTCACACAGAGGGTGGTGAGTGTATGGAACGAGCTGCCAGGGGAAGTGGGTGAGGCAGGTACAACAGGATCATTTAAGAAGCACTTGGATAGGTACATGGAGGGGCGGGGCTTGGAGGGACATGGGCCGAACACAGGAAGTTGGGACTAGCTGGGTGGGCACCGTGGTTGGCATGGACTGGTTGGGCCGTAGGGCCTGTATCCGTGCTGTATTGCTCCATGACTCTATTGTTTTAGTGTGTCAACTGGGATTAATGTTGATGAGAAAAAAAGGTCAGCATGGATATGATGGGCTGAAGGGCCTGTTTCTGTGTTGTCCATCTCCATGACTATACAATATACCAACCAACACAAGAATAGAAAACAGGAGCAGGAGTAGGCCACTCGTCCCCTCAAGCCTGCCCTGCTATTCAATGCAATCAAAGGGATCTGCCCCAGGCCTCATCTCCTCTTCTGTGCCCGTTCCCCAAAGCCCCCAGTTCCTCAACCTCTGAACAATTCATCTGCCTCCTCCTGTGATTAAGCCTCCCAACCACTAGGGGCAGAGAATTCTAGAGATTCGCAGAAGTGGTGGCTAGCACAATGCAGGGTCACTAACAAAATGTATACATGAGTCAAATCTTTGGGATTTTCTGCATAGACAGTGCACAGCCAGTAATCCTTCCAAAGCTCATTGGTATCAACTCCCATGCACATGCAGGTAACAAAATATTTATGAATCAATCACCTCTCTCTCTGGCACCACAGGTCTCCTGGCTGTCTCACTCACAGCTGCCAGACACACATGGAAGTATGAGTAAAAGGGGAATGATTCACCCCCGCCCCTTACGTTATCAGATGGTGTGTGATTGCATCAGTGTCAGCTCTGCTATGCAATCATTCAAAGCTGAACAGGCTGATGAAAATACAAAGATATTTTAAGACAGAAAACAGAAAAATAGGAGAAGGAGTGGGCCATTCAGCCCTTCATCTGTACTACTGACCATCCAGCTTCAATGTCCTTTTTCAACTTTCTCCCCATATCCTTGACCGCTTCATAAAATATCCAACTCCTTAGATATGTATTTAAAGATTTGGTTTCTACTGCTTTCTGTGGGAGAGAAGAGCTTCACTGACACTGGGCAAGTCAACAGAGGCAAGAGCAAGAGAAAGATTTGCACTTAAAGAGAGAAATTCAGAACATCTGACAGCACTTTGCAGGCAGTGAAGTGGTTCTGAAGTCGCACTGCAGGAATTGCAGTCGCCAATTTATACACAGCAAGCTCCCACCAAGAGCAAATGAGATAATGACCAGATATTCAGTCTCAGTGCTGTCATGGGGATAACTAATGATCAGGACACCACAGGAGATTGCCCCTGCTCTGCTTTGTGACGTGTTGCCAATGGATCTATTATGTCCCTTTGAGCAATCAGACAGGCCCTCAGTTTAATGTTACAGCCAAAAAGCAGAACCCCCAACAGTACAGCACTGGAGTGTCAGCCCAGCTTGGCTGATGAGGTGGGACCTGAACTCTTGGTCTTCAGAGAGAGTTTGAAACATATCAATTGAACAAGAATCAACACTTTTCTGTAGGGACCAAAACCTCCCAAGCAGCGTCTGTTCTTCAATAAAACAAGTGCAAGGAGAGTATCACGGAGACACAAGAGATTCTCCAGATGCTGGAATCTGGAGCAACACACACAAAATGCTGGAGGAAACTCAGCAGGTCAGGAGGCAGCGTCCTATGGAGGGAAATGAATAGTCGACATTTTGGGTCGAGACCCTCCATCCCAAAATGTCAACTGTTCAATTCCGTCCATGGATGCTGCCTGACCTACTGAGTTTCTCCGCACTTTGTGTGAGAAAAGCATTGTACAAAATTAACATTGTCACCTTTATAACCATCTAGCACAGGTCAACTCCTTTCACCAGTCACTGCGGGGATTCTGACAGCCACCAAGATTTTATATTCTCATTTTTATAAATCAATTAGGTTTCAAGTTCTATTTTATATCACTGTAAAGTACTTTTTATTGCGTTTATTAAATTGAAACACGATGGGAGTTTTACTGGTTTCTTGTGGCAGGAAGAGGCCACTGAATATGTTTCTGTTCTTTGCTTCAGGAGAAGGGGACTGTCCACCATCGCAACCTGAAGACTGACAGAACTGCAACACACCACAATTCTGTGGGGTATTGGCAGTACAGCCTGCAGGGTGCACTTTGCTGCCAATACCCCACAGAATTGGAAGCAAACTATTCACCGAGGTTGCAGGGTGAAGCAAGACCTTCAGGGAACGCTCCTGTATGACCGTCTGGTGAAATCAATGGGGCAAGGCTCAATTCCATTCTTTAAGTTTTCGGACAGTTAATAAGTCTGCCATTGTACATTTATTCCAATATACTAGGCCTACTTCTGACACCCACACATATCTTTGCAACGCCTTGACTGCTTCAGTGAGCTCCTGATCAACCCTCGTTCTACTCTCTTTAAGCCTGAAATGATTTAGAACTCTACTGCTTGAAAATTTGTACCAACTCCTATTCACCCATGACATCTGCACTCGTTGACCTACTTAGCTCCCAGTTAAGCAGTCACTTAATTTTAGAATTCGCAATGCCGCTCATTTTTAAATCCTTCCATAGTCAACCCTCATTATCTCTGCAATCTCCTTCAGACCTATAACTTTCCAGGATATCTTTACTCCCCTAATTTTGACCTCCCCAAATGTAGTCACTGCACCATTGTTGGCTGTGCCTTTAGCGACCAGAACCATAACCTCCGGAATTCGCGCCCCCCCCCCCCCCCCCCCCCCCCCCCCCCCCACCGGCACATCTCCACCTCTCTTCCCTCTTTTCAGATACTCTCATTGACCACTTTGATCGCTCTCCTAATATCTCCTAATTTGGCTTGGCATTACGTTTTTGTTTGATAATCGCCTTGGGATGATTTAACAAACGTTAAAAGTGCTACAAAATGGAAACTCTTGTTAAAAGACATGACAGAAGAAGATGACTTTCTACAACAATCTGACTGGTTCACCATCATCTTCATAGAGTCATAGAGTTACACTGTATGGAAGCTGGCCCTGCGGCCCACCTTGTTCATGCCGGCCGTTAACTACCTGAGCCAGTCCCATTTGCCTGCATTTGGCCCAATATCTCTTTAAACCTTTCCTATCCATGTGCCTATCCAAATGTCTTTAACACATTGTAATTGTACCCGCCTCTACAGCTTCCTCTGGCAGCTCGTTCCATACATCCACCACCCACTATATGAAAGACTTGCCCCTCAGGACCCTTTTAAATCTTTCCCCTCTCACCTTGAATCTATGCCCTCTAATTTTAGACTCGCCTACAGTGGGGAAAAGGACTACAACTATCTACATTATCTCTGCCCCTCATGATTTTATAAACCTCTATAAGCTCACCCCTCTGCCTCTTACACTCCAAGGAAAAAAGTCCCACCCCATCCACCCCCTCCTCATAACTCAAGCCCTCCAGTCCTGGTAACATCCTCGTGAATCTTCTCCTGCCTCCTTTCCAGCTTAATGACATCCTTCCTATAGCTGGGCGACCAGAACTGCACACTGGTCTCACCAATGACTTACACAGTCATAACATGACGTCCCGACTTCTGTACTGAGTGCCCTGACTGATGAAGACAAGTGTCTCAAGTGTCTTCTTTACCACCTTGTCTAAGTGTGTCGCCAGTTTCAGGGAATTATGTGCTTGAACCCCAAAGTCCCTCTGTTCCACTACACTCCCCAGAGCCCTGTCACTTACTGTGTAAGTCCTGCCCTGGCTTAACTCACCAAAGTGCAGCACCTCACATTTGCCCGAGTTAAATTCCATCTACTATTCTTTGGCCCACTTCCCCAGTTGATCTAGGTGTTGTTGTAATCTTAGATAATGTTCTTCAATGTCCACTATACCACCAATTTTGGTGTCATCCACAAACTTATCAACCATGCCAACTACATTCTCATCCAAATCTTTAATATAGATGACAGACAACAGCGGACCCAGCACCAACCCCTGTGGCACACCACTTGTCACAGGCCTCCAATCTAAGATACAACCCTCCACTACCACCCTCTGACTCTTACCACCAAGCCAATTTTGTATCCAATTGGCCAGCTTACCCTGGATCCCATGTGATCTAATTGTCCAGACCAGCCTATCACGTAGGACCTGGTTGAAGGCCTTGCTAAAGTCCATGTAGATGACATCTACCCCATCAATTCTTTTGGTCATCTCTTCAAAAAACTCGGTCAAATTTGTGAGATATGATCTCCCACACACAAAGCCACACTGACCGTCCCTAATCAGTCCTTGCCTTTCCAAATGCAGGTAGATCCTGTCTCTCAGAATCCCCTCCAGTAACCTTCCCACTACTGATGTTAGGCTCACCAGCCTGTAGTTCCCTGGCTTGTCCTTGCAGCCTTTCTTAAATAAACACACAACACTAGCCACCCTCCAGTCTTCTGGTACCTCATCCGTGGCTAAAAATGATGCAAATATCTCTGCCAGGACCCTTGTAATTTCTTCCCTGGCTTCCCACAATGTTCTAGGATACATGTGGTTAGGCCCCAGGGGATTTATCCACCTTAATATGCTTTAAGACCACCAGAATCTCCTCTTTTGTAATGTGGATATGTTCCAAGACATCACCATTCATTTCCCTTAATTCCTTGGCTTCCATGTCCTTCTCCAAGGTAAATACAGATGAGAAATATTCATTTAAGAGCCTGTCCACCTCCTGTGGCTCCACACATAGATGACTACATTGATCCTTAATGGGCCCTATCATCTCCCTAGATACCCTGTGCTCTCAATATACTTGTAGAACCTCTTAGGATTCTCCTTTACCTTATCTGCCAAAGCCATCTCATCAACTGCTTGTTGTTGATATTTAGAAGTTCTTGATTTTAAGCTGAATAGTGATTGCTTTGGGGAGAACTTGAACTCACATTCCCTGGATTTTGGTCTCAGACTGTGGACAGGGCAATCATGCTGTTTATGATGAATTGATTTATCAGAAGAACACACCACTCCTCTTCAGGAACTTTAAAATCGATCCAGAGAATCACCCAGTGAAATGTTACCTCAGAGAAAGAGAAAGACTTGTATTTATATCTCACCTTTGACACTCTCAGGATGTTCCAAAGCACCTTGTGGCCAATGAAGTACTTTTTGAAGAGCTGTCAATGTTGTAACGTAGGAAACATTGCATCTAATTAGTGCATAGCGAGATCCCACAAGTAGCACCATGTCAAAGTCATAGTCAAGTTTATTGTCATCTGCACAAGTACATGTGTGCACAAGTGTAATGAAAAACTTACTTGCAGCAGCATCACAGGCACATAGCATCAGATAAGCAGCATTTGCACAAATTAAACATAAATTATACATAATTTTTACAAGAAAGAACACAGAACAAAAAAAACAAAGTCCATTTTAATACAAAGTGGTCATAGTGTTACTAAACTCTAGTGATTAGGGTTGTGCAAGTTGGTTCAAGAACCGATTGTTGAAGGGAAGTTGCTGTTCCTGAACCTGGTGATGTGGGACTTCGGGCTTCTGTACCTCCTGCCCGATGGGAGCTGTGAGAAGATGGCACGGCCCGGATGGTGGGGATCTTTGCTGATGGATGTTGCCTTCTTGAAGCAGCGACTCCTGCAGATACACCCGATGGTGGGGAGGCTGAGTCCAAGTCCATGACTTGGAGTATTGTGTATAGTTCTGGTCACCACGCTCTAGGAAGGATGTGAATAAGTGAGAGGCTGCAGAAACGATTCACAAGGATGTTGTTGGGACTGGAGTGATTCAGTTATAAGGAGGGACTAGATAGGCAGGGACTGTTTTCCCCGGAGTGTAGGAGGCTGAGGGGTGACCTGAGGAGGTTTATAAAATCATGAGGGGCATGGATAAGGTCATACTTTTTCCAGGGTGGGGGAGTCCAAAACTAGAGGGCATTGGTTTAAGGTGAGAGGGGAAAGATTTAAAGGGGACCTAAGGGGCAACTTCTTCACACGGAGGGCGGTGGGTGTATGGAACGAGCTGCCAGAGGAAGTGGTAGATGCAGGTACAATAACAACTTTTAAAAAACATTTGGAAAGGGACATGGATAGGAAAGGTTTAGAGGAACAGAGGACTAGCTCAAGAGGACATCTTAGTCAGCATGAACAAGTTGGGCTGAAGGTCCTGTTATTCGTGCTGGATGACTCTATGACTTTATGACAATGTCTATTATCTGTTTCCTGGGTAAATAAAGACCAGGATAGTTGGGTGAAAATCATACTCTTCTTCAAATCTGAGATCTCTTCCAGCCAGCTGGGCAGACACCTGAGCCTCAGTCGAATCTCCATCTGAATGGATGGCACAGCACAAAAGTTCACTGTGTCAATAGCCTGGATTTTGGTGCTTGAGTCTCTGAGTGGGGCCATAGAGGGAGGATACCAACCCAAATGCCACAACAGTTAGGTGACACCACCCTCAGAATTCCACTGAAGTGTCAGGCTATAGACACAAGGCCTGGAGTGGAGACTGAGCTTACTGTCCTCCAACACAGAGATTGACCGCACTTTACCTTCAAGCCACTTATTATTTTCCAGAACAACTCACTCTCCCTTCTGTGAGTCTGTCTTTATGTTTGACTTCTGAGTGCCTGTTATCTCATCTATCTGGACTGGATTCCAGTTCTTAACAATTCCCGAAAACCTGGGAAAGATTTGTATTAAGAGAGACACAAGAGATTGCAGATGCTGGAATCTGGAGCAAGAAAGAAACTGCTGGAGGAACTCAGCAGGTCGAGCAGCATCTGTGGAGGGAAATGGACAGTCTATGTTTTGGGTCGAGACCCTAAAGTTCCTCCAAGGATCTTTAGTAGTCATGATTGACAAATCGACTGCCTCTTTGTATCATGCATCCACAGAACGTGGCTGTCTAACCCTCCCTGATAATCCAGCAGCCTGAAGTATTTGGTCCTATATCCTTTGCACTGAAAACAATTCAGTCGTTGAAGTCATACTGTGCAATATTAGCAAGGAATGTCAGCATGATCATATCAAATTCCCTAGTCTGATAATTTAACAAGAGCAATTTACATTTATATAATGCTTATAGTGTATTATAATGTCCTAGGGCGCTTCAGAGAAGCATTATCAGATAAGATTTGACAGTGAACCAGAGGCGTTTTGAGAGAGGGACCAAAAGCCTAGTTAAAGTGTTGCGTTTTAAGGAGATGGAGAGGGTTAGAGAGGGGATTCCAATGCTTGAGGCTAGAGATACCAGAAGCCACATCACCCATGGTGAGGGCAAGGAAGTGACATGCCCAAGAGGTCACAGTTCGGTACTAATTGCAAGAAGGATGGAGTACAAACATAGAACGGTCAGGCTGGAACTGTACGCAGTGTTGGTGAGACCACACCTGGACATCACATACAATCTTAGTCTTCCGATGTAAGAACAGATTTGCTTGCCTTGGAGGCAGCACTGAGAAGGTTCAGTAGTTGATTTCTGGGATGGCATTATCTTCTGGAGCATGTTGTTCCCATATTCCTTGCAATTTACATGAATGAAAGATATTCTTACTGAACATAAAGATTCTGAGAGGGCTTCAGTGGGTAAAGGCTGAGAAGATGGAGGAACTGGGGCACGCCAGCGGCTCTACTTTGTTAGGAGTTTGAGGAGATTTGGTACATCACCAAAGACTCTTGCAAATGTTTACAGATGTACGGTGGAGAGCATTCTGACTGGTTGCATTACCACCTGGTATGGAGGCTCCAATGTGCAGGATCGCAAGAGGCTGCAGAGGGTTGTAGACACAGCCAGCTCCATCACGGGCACAACCTGCCCCACTATCGAGGACACCTTCAAGAGGAGGTGCCTCAAGAAGGCGGCATCCATCATTGAGGACCCTCACCATCCGGGACATGCCCTCTTCTCATTACTACCATCACGGAGGATGTACAGGAGCCTGAAGACCCACACTCAACGATTCAGGAACAGTTTCTTCCCCTCCGCCATCAGATTTCTGAACGGCCCATGAACCCATGAACACCACCTCGTTATTCCTCTTTTCCACTATTTGTTTGTTTGTTTGTTTGTTTGTAACTTATAGTAATTTTTATGTCTTGCACTGTACTGTTGCCGCAAAACAACAAATTTCCCGACATATGTCAGTGATAATAAACCTGATTCTGATTCAAATGCTTGGAGTAAGGGGTCACACATTGAAGACTTAGCTGAGGAGGAATTTCTTCTCTCAGACTGTGTTAATCCTTGGAATTCTCTACACCAGAGAACCATGGAGACCTGTTTAAGGTTAAGATCGATAATTTTCAGAAAAGGGAGAAGTAAGTGTAACATGTTGGGATTCTGAGAGATAAGTTATACCTGTACTTCAAAAGACAGGGGTTGATTAGGGATAGTCAGCACAGCTTTGTGTGTGGGTGATTATGTTTCATGAATTTGATTGAGTTTTTTGAAGAAGTAACCAAGAAGGTCGACGAGGACAGGACTAAGACTTTATTCACTGGCGTGTGGGAGAATAAGCGGTGATCTATTCGAGGTGTATAAAATCATGAGGGGCATAGACAGGGTGAATGTACACAGTCTTTTTCCCAGGGTTGGGGAATCAGGAACTAGAGGGCATAGGTTTAAGGGTGAGGGGGGAGAGATTTAATAGGACCCAAGGGGCAACTTTTTCACCCAGAGAGTGGTGAGTATATGGAACAAGCTGCCAGAGGAAGTGGTTGAGGCAGGTACATTAAAAACATTTAAAAGGTGCTCGGACAGGATAGGAAAGTTTTAGAGGAATATGGGCCAAACACGGGCAAATGGGGTGAGCTTAGATTGGCATCTTAGTTGGCATGAACGAGTTGGGCCAAGGGCCTGTTTCAGTGCTGTATTACTCTAACGACTACACACCTGCGTACATTCACATGTACGCTCATTCACACTCACTTGTTCATTGTATGCATACTCACTCCCTCATCCACTTGGTCAGCATGGACAGTTGGGCCGAAGGGCCTGTTTCCGTGCTGTATGAATATATGACTCTATGCCTCTATAAATATACTCAGAATAACTGCCTTCTGGTGGCATAGTGGAGTCACTAATAGAGCCCCTGCCTCACAGTGCTGGAGACCTGGGTTCAATTCTGACCTCCGGTGCTGTCTGTGTGGAGTTTGCACGTTCTCCCTGTAACTGTGTGGGTTTCCTCCGGGTGCTCCAGTTTCCTCCCACGTCCCAGAGTGGTGTGATCGTTGATCCAGATTATGTCTGATCATTGATCCAGAGACATAAGTTCAAGTACTACTGTGGTAGCTGGAGGAGCTTTATTTTAAGTAACTGAGTAATATCTGGAACAGGTTCAGTGACACCACAAATCTGCTGCCCTTCCCTAGTTTGGCCTACATGTGGCTCCAGAGCCACCAATGCAGTTGCCTCTTAATTCCCTCCTCATTGCAGGGGCAGTTAAAGATGGACAATAATATTCTCTCCACAAGTATATTCAAGAAACCAAAGATTTGTATAGAGATAGCAACTGTCATAAACCTCAGTACAAGCCATGTAATACTTTCACGTGTTTACTGATGTAACATAGAGATAAGGCAACCAACTTACACACAGCAGGATGCCATAGAAACAAATAGCCAATCAATTAATTGTGTTGTTGATTAAAGGATGAACGTTGGCCAGACACAAGGCATATCTCCCCTCCTGTCCTTTGCAATGATGCCCTGGGACCTTTCACCTGAGAAGCAGACGAGGCTTCCAAGTAACACTGCCAGTGTAGCACTCTCGCTGTGAAACAAACAATGTCTTGACCCAAAATGTCCACAGATGCTGCTTGACCCACTGAGTTCCTCCAGCAGATTGTTCGTTGTTGCAGATTCCAGCACCTGCAGCGTCTTGTGAGTCCATAGCACCCCCTCAGTACTGCACTGGTGTGTCAGATCACAGTTTTGAGTCTTGAATTCACAGCTCAGTGGTGAAAAGAGCCAGCCTGGCAGGGGTGGGATTGGGGGTGGAGGTTGTGGGAGGTTTGGCAGAAGCTGGAGAGAGAAACAAGATGTGTGGACTGAAGATGTCAGCACTGGTTCGGACAAGGTGCAGTGTGTGACACAGGAAAGGTACTGAAGGACTTGCTTAAGTGAATGCGTGGCACAGGTTGGGTAAAGTGACAGAAGAAAGTGACTACTACATCATTTAGTTCAGCAGAGGCTTTGCAGTTGAGAGGCTCTGAGTTCCAAGATCTCTCCAGAGTCCCTCATCAATACCAGCTGAACTGTTTAGCCCCAGGGGAGTGCTGCCCTGTCAGAAGGATTTTGGTTTATTATTATTGTCACTTGTACCGAGGAACAATGAAAAATTTGTCTTGCGTACCGTTCATACAGATCAATTCATTACACAGTGCATCGAGATAGTACAGGGGAAAACAATAACACACTGCAGAATAAAGTGTAACAGCACAGAGAAAGTGCAGTGCAAGTAGACAATAAGGTGCAAGGTCATAACGAGGTAGATTATGAGGTCAAGAATAGATCTTCCAGTGAGGCAGCAAAGAGCTCATCTTCCTCAGCCTCACTACTGAGTTCTCCAACTTCAGATAACTTGCCCCTTCTTTCTATTTGCACCAAGACTGGTGATCTCAGCTCTCACCATTCCTCTCTTCTCTCTATACTTTCGTATGGATATTCCTGCCACTTAATGTGTGTGAAGCCATTTAATGGAGATATTATTTCACCATATCACAGAAATCAGAGGGCTTGAGTTCCCAGTAGAGGTTGAGTAGGCTGGGACTGTTTTCCCTGGAGCGAAGGAGGCTGAGGGGTGACATGATGGAGATGTATCACATTATGGGAGGCATAGACAGGGTGGAGAGGCAGTGTCTGTTTCCCATGGGAGGGGCGTCTAAAACAAGAGGGTATAGGTTTAAGCTGAGAGGGAGGAGGTTTAAAGGGGATCAGAGGGGTAAATGTTTCACACAAAGGGTAGTTGGTGTCTGGAATGAGCAGCCAGAGGAAGAGGTGGAGGCAGGAACAGTAACAACATTTAAGAGGCATCTGGACAAGTACTTGAATGAGCAGGGCACTTTAGGGCATCTTTACTTGAAGAAAGAAGGCTTTGGAGGTGGTGCAGAGGAGGTTCACCAGGTTGATTCCAGAGATGGGGGGGGGGGGGGTTAGCCTATGAGGAGAGATTGAGTCGCCTGGGACTATACTCGCTGGAATTCAGAAGAATGAAGAAAGAAACCTATAAAATTATGAAAGGGATAGATAAGATAGAGGCAGGAAGGTTGTTTCCACTGGTAGGTGAGACTAGAACCAGGGGACATGGCCTCAAGATTCAGGGGAGTAGCTTTAGGACGGAGATGAGGAGAAACGGCTTTTCCCAGCGAGTAGTGAATCTGTGGAATTCTCTGCCCAGAGAAGCAGTAGAGGCCACCTCATTGAAGATATTTAGGACACAGTTAGATAGATGCTTGCATCGTAGGGGAATTAAGGGCTATGGGGGAAAAGGCAGGTAGGTGGATCTGAGTCCACGCCAGATCAGCCATGATCTTATTGAATGGCGGAGCAGGCTCGACGGGCCAGATGGCCGACCCCTGCTCTTATTTCTTATGTTCTTATGGCACAGAGGGATATGGAATTAATGCAGGCACGTGGGATTAGTGTAGATAGGCATAGTGGTTAGCATGGACACGATGGGCTGAAGGGCCTGTTTCTATGCTGTATGTCTCTATTGATTCCCTTTGTTCCGCCCAGTGCCCTCCCCTACCTTCTCTGCTGCCTGGATTAACATGCTTTCTCTCTTTTGATGAAAGGTCCTTGACCCGAAACGTGACCTGTTTCCCTCTCCACAGACGCTACCTGACCTGCTGAGTTTTTCCAGCATTTTCCGATTCGGTTCCCATCTTCCTGTTTTGGAAGGACCCAGAACAGAGAATTTTTCCCTGTGCCCTGACCAATATCACCCATGCTGTACCGAGGCCACCAAGGCCTGGTGGGCTGATTATTCATCCCATTAGATTTGTTGGATCTTGCTATGCATTTTAAAGCAATATACTGTGAGACACTTGGCAGGAGACCAGACAAAGTCTGTCCACACAATGTGTCCAACCACGTACAATTTTAGTTTGAGAGGGCCTCAATACATTTGCATTTCACTGACTCCTCCTCATCCAATGGCCAGACACGTATTTGAGAGCCTCTTGTTCAAACGCAACATCTAAATGCAAAAGTACAGAAGTACCGAAATCTGTAATTTATATGAACGATTTAGATATGAATATACAAGGCATGGTTCGTAAGTTTGTGGATGATACTAAAATAGGTCTCTTACAAGATGATGAGGCATAGATCGAGTAAACAGTCAGAGACCTTTTCCCACAGCAAAAACAGCTAATTTAAAGGTGATTGGAGGAAGGTATGGGGGGATGTCAGGGGTAAGTTTTTTTATACAGAGGTTGGTGGGTGCATGGAACGCACTGCCTGCAGAGGTTGTGGGGCCAGATACATTGGGGACATTTATGAGACTCTTAGATAGACACATGAATGATAGAGAAATGGAGGGCTATGTGGGAGGGAAAGGTTGGATGGATCTTAGAGCAGGATAAAATGTAGGCACAACATTGTGGGCCGAAGGGCCTGTACTGTGCTGTAATGTTCTATGTTCTATGAAGGTCCGAAGGCTGAGACTTCTTTGCCTCAAATTACGGTAGCGACAGAAAGCTCCATGCCAGCGATTCTGTTCTGTATTTTACTGCTGTGTTTGGCTTCTTGCAGAGGTAGACCGAATAGCAGCCATCCAGAGAGGAGAGGGAAGCGAGGAAGGGAAGGCAAGGGAGAGAGGCGACCATCTCCCCCGGGGCCGTGTCCCCTCCGGCTCCCCACCAGACCCGGGGAACTCGCGGGTCGGCCGCTCAGGATCCGATGGGGAACGCAGACCGACCGAAGGGGGTGTGAAGACCACGCGAGATAAACAAGTGGGGAAGGGGGAGGGCAAAGAATTCATCTGCAGTGTGAGGGGAGCAGAAAGAGCGAGGAACAGAGAGCTGGCCAGCGGTGGGATTCGCCTTGGGAACGTGAGTAGAGCATCATGCGATTGTTCAACTGCTCGCTGTTGAGCGTTTCATCCTTGAAGGCTTTTTTTAAAATCAGAGCGGACCCCTTTAAGGCATCGAGGTGTGCGGGGCGGTGGGTGTGCTGTGGATTCCTGGAGGGCAGGAGTCCGGACGGTTGGGGAATGGGAGATTGGGGAGTACAATTCCTTCTTGGCGGGGGACAAGAGAGAAGGGGGGGGGGGGCGGGGTGTCACAGGCAGGTACAGAGAGAGGGAAGGGCTGATGTACACGGACATGCAGGGAGAGGGGAGGCACACACAGGACAGAGAGCCAAGTTGGGAGAGGGGTGAAGCCAACGCGCCCACCTTCCCGAGAGGGACGGTGGCAACGCAGTTCTGAAGGGAGGGTGCAAGTGGGCACTGGGAGAGAGTGAGCAACAGTGACGGGGGCTGGGGGGAGAGGCAGACGCAGAGGGCACACGTTCATAAGGAGCAACAGACTGAGATAACTGATCTCACACACAGTCGCGAAGAAACACGGAGAAGCAGGGCATGCGTGTAGGAACGGGAAAGGACACAGGCTCACACACATAGACACAGACACAGGCTCACACACATAGACACAGACACAGGCACACACACAAAGAGACAGATCTCCCCACAGGGGAGGGGAGGGGGGCAGAGAACATGCATTGACAAAGAGAACCACAGACAGAGGGAAGGCACACACACAAACCCGGGAGGGGGAGCTGAGGGAAACAGAACTAAAAATAAGAACCTCCGGGGGGAAAAAGGGGGGAGGGGGCAGAGAGAGAGAGAGAGAAGAAGGGACAGACAAAGAGAGACGGGTCGAAAGGAAAAGGGCACTTCCACAGAATCAGGGACGGAGAGAGGAGAGCATTCTGGCTGGATTCAGTGTGTGATGTGAGTGATCTGTGGTGTGTGTGTGTTCTGTGCCTTGCGATGTGATGTGGTTGCAGTATACCTGGGCTGTGTGTGCAGTGGGGTGTGTGTGTGTGGGGGGGGGGGGGTGTCTTTACGGCGTGGGTGGTGCGCTGTGTGTAGCATGTGTGGCACCGTGTGCGGGATATGTGCCATGTGTGATGTGAGTGCATTCTGCAGTGTGTGTTCCCTGGTCTTACATACAGCCTGACGTGGAGGCTGGAGACACCTGTAACCCATCCGTTCATACTCCAAGCACAGCAGGCCCGGCCCTTTGGGAACGTTTAGTTTCAGCTGCCCTGTTGACTCTGCGAAGCGTTCTGACCGGGTAGAGCATTTGCTCTCTCGGTATTCCCACCTTCCTCCCAGGCCTGTTAACCGGACAATCACCTCAGTCCTGCCGGGATAAATAATTTGATGCAGTACATTTTATGCAACTATCGTGCATTATTCCTGTGCAGGACTGACGTGTGGAGATGGATATTGATATATGTTTTTGAAGCACCGACGGGGCTGTAGTTTAATGCGTCTGTGCGAACTTAGAGGCAGTAATAAATACTAATTGTCAGTGTAGATTTTCTTCGAAGAAAATAGAAAAAAGACAAAACGTTGGAAATACTCAGCAGGTCAGGCAGCTGCTGTGGAGCCGCAGGCAGAGTTAAAGTTTCAGGCCAGTGACCTATCATCAGGACTGTTCTGCTTTATACTGGAACGCATGGCTACCATGAAACTTCGGAGGGAAGATTTGGCACTGGTTGATGGGGGGTCTTTAATAAATCATTGTGCAATTTTTAAAAATTCTATTAAAAAGGAGTGCATTTTCACAGCACTTTTCACCATCTCAGGATTTCACAAAACACTTTTTAATACATTTGAGTACTTTTGAAAAGTGGCCACGGTTGTAATGTGGGAAATTTGCGGCGTATTTGCACATTGCAATGAGATAATGATCAGATTGGGTTTTTAGTGATTTTTGATGAGGGATGAGTATTGATCAACATACAGGTGCAGCGGGTAGTGCTGCTGCCTCACAGCTCCACAGACTCGGGTTCAATCCTGAGTTCAGGTGCTGTCTGTGTGGAGTTTGCACGTTCTCCCTGTGACCACATTTCTTTGTGCACTACCTCAGACTGCACTACAGTCTCTGCAGCATTCTGCTGCTCTGCACTCGTCGCTGTATTTATTATTACCGTGTACACTGTTTACTCTGTGAGTTTCACACCAACAAGAAATTTTCATTGCACCCTGGTGTATATGATAGTAAACTAATCTGAATCATAGGTTTTCCCCGGGTGCTGCACTTTTCTCCCACATCCCAAAGATGTGCAGGTTGGTAGGTCACCTGGCTGCTGCAAATTGCCCCAAGTGTGTAGGTGGGTGGTAGAATTGATTGGAATGTGGGAAGATCACAAGGAAAATTAGTGGGGGAATGGGGTTAGTCTGTGAACCAGCACAGATGTAGTGGGTCAAATGGCCTTCTATGTCAGAAGGAAACTTATGGAAAATAGATGGACACCTCTTGTCTTCTAATGAATTTCATGGTGTCTTGAAGAAGCAGAAGGTCCTGGTTTTAACATCCCATCCAAATGATAGCTTCTCTGACAGTGCAGCTCTCCCTCAACACGTGCCCATTTAGGTCTTTGTGCTCAGATCCCTCAATTGGAATCTAAATCCTTAGCTCCAAACCTATTCTTGTTGTGGGACCTTGACTCTGAGAGATGCAAGGATTAGAGCATTGTCCAGATCGACCCATCCCCCACAAAAAGAACTGATCCTTGCATCCCTCTGGTGAAATCCACAGTTTCACTGAATTTTACCCACATTATTCATTGGTCTTTAATTGCAAAAACTGGTGAGCAAGAATCCTAAATAATGTGTGACATTCTGTAAAAGTTGTGGGCAAGAAAGAAGGTATTGGATAACTGTAACCCAAAACAGTGCAGTGGGGGATTGAGAGGACTGGGGCAATGTCTGATTTTATTGGTCACATAGGCATTATTTTTGAATCTGAACCCCCCCTCGCAAGAGTAGGGTGGATCACAAGGGAACCGAGACAGAATACAAAAACTCCATGTAACGGGGGCTGTTAAATGTTAAAGAAATTTCAGGAGAAACTTCTTCACCCAGAGAGTGGTGGGAGTGTGCAATGTGTTCCCAGTGGTCGAGGCAAGTGGCATTTTAAGTGTCATGGTTCCGAGTGTTGGCCCTCAATTCAGCTCCATTGATGGTGCCTTGTTGTTCAGCACATGGATTCCATGCACCACTAATCACATAATGACACACACCTGAGCCCCATCAGGAGACTAGCATAAGAACCCTGGTTTCACTAGCACTAGTTACCAGAGTATTGGTCAATCTTTGGGTATACTTTGTCTCTTGGCTGCTTAGAGCTGTCAACTCTAGAGCAGTCCTGGTTTTGCTGTTTTCCTAGGATATCCTGTTTCTGTGTCAGGACTCTTGCCTCAGAGCCCTGAGGCAAGATTCCTCCTGGTTGCTGCCTGTGTTTGGTTCTGAGGAAGTATCCTGACTCCAGTCTTGTACTGGTGTGCTGCATTTGGATTCTCTGTGATCTTGCTCTTTGCTCAACATTGTGACACTGAGGGGGAGCTGGTTTAAGCACAAGAAGGAAAAGAGAAGGATGTGCTGATGGGGTGAGATTAAGTAAGGTGGAAGAAGACTGATGGGGAGCATTAAAACTAGCATAGAACAAATGGGTGAATGGCCTCACTTGGGCTAAGACTGGGGAATCTGCCCTGAGAGAACATTCACATTCAACAAGCCTGAAGCCAATTCCATGAAATGTTGTTACCAACAAGCTTTAGGCTTAGAGGCAAAAGAGCTACCCCATCAAGACACTGCTGACTAGAACTATATTTTGTGTAAGTCAAGAATCACACATAGTCAAGATGGAAATGCGCCTCTTATATATTTGTGAACAAGGTGGGCTTTGTCCAATAACCAGAAGTTCCATATTTATTTTAATTTAATTCATAAACCATTGCTGTTATGGTGGGGCACTTACTTCTCAGCATCTCTCACAGAGGAAAATGTAACTCATTTCTCTCAGATGGTGGGATAATGTAGAGGGAGCTTTACTCTGTATCTGATCTGTACAGTTCCTGACTTGAGGCTTTTTGATGGGTCAATGCAGAGGGAGATTTACTCTGCGTCCAAGCTGTGGTTGGGAGTGTTTAACAGGACAATTGTCTGATGAAAGGACATAGAGGAAGCCTTGCTTTGTTTTTAATTGGTTTACCTGCTTTGGGACCATTTGATGGGATAGTGCAGAGGGAACTTTAGAAAAGCAAAAAGCCTACAGGTGCTGGAAAACTTGGATAAAACAGAAGACTAGAGATACTCAGCAAGTCGGGCAGTATATGCGGCGAGAGGTAGAGAGTTAACATTTCAGATCAATGATCTTTCTTCAGAACAGGCACTTTAGGGGGAGCTTTACTCTGCACCTAATCTGAGCACTGGATTACTATTCCAGTAATTTAATCACAATGTTACTATACTCCGTTACCCATGCCCGGTTCCAAGGCTCAGCAACAGATGTCATCAAGGGTAAAGAGACTTCAACAAAGTTTGGTTTTAAAAAGCCTTCTTATTTCAGGAAGGCAACTGGACAGAGGGAGTGAACAAATTACAGCATGTTGCAGCCAATAACAGGCAATTTACAGTTTAACACTTAGAAATACAGTGACTTAGAGATGTGTCAAATCTGATCCCACTGGAATAGTTCTCACTCATTTTGGATTAATGCATGTTAATCTGAAAAATTGCAAGCTCCCTTCTGTTAACTACATCTGTAATCTGTCTTGTTCATTCCTTAACTTTCCTGCCAGCTGTATCCATTATTCCACTTTTAAATGTGGTGCCCCCTTGCTGAGTGGCAGCTGTGGGCACTTGTGATTGTGCTTTGCCTCACCAGTAAGTGAATGTCAGTGGGTCACTTACAGTGGAGTCCAAACTACCTCCTGCTCTTGCCAAATATCCAAGTGTACGTACTGACCCTGAGAGATTTGTTTTCACCACTAGTTTCACTCCTTTCTCAACAGGTTGCACTTTGTGTCTGTGTGTGTGTGTGCGCATGCATGAGGGTGTGTGTGAACACTTGTATATACATTTGTGTAGCTGGCAGTACATAAATTGGGCTACAGCATTAATTACAGAATGAAATGTAATGAGTGATGTGCCATGGGGAACCAGTGCTGGGGCCTCAACTTTTAACCATTTACATCGAAACTTAGATTAAGATGCTAAAGGAACTTTAACTTTGATAAATTTGCTGATGACACAAAGATGGGAAGGAAAGTAAGTTGTGAAGAGGCAATAAGGGGGCTACGGAGGGATATAGATTGATTAAGTGATGGGGAGAGGTGCTGGTAAACAGAATGATGTGGGAAAATATGAAGTTGTCCATTTTGGTTAGATAAAATAAAAAAAATTATCTAAATGGTGAGAGATTGCTGAGCTCTGAGGTGCAGAGAGGATGTCATCTTGCAGCAGACTAGTGTGCAAGTGCAATGAGTAATTCTGAAACCAAACAGAATGTTGTGTACTGATCGGGCAATTGAATACAAAAGTAGGGAGATTATGCTTCAGTTACATAGAGCAATGGTGAGACCAGATCTGGTGTATGATGTGCAATATTAGTGTCCTTATTCGAGGAAGAATATAAGTGTTGGAAGCAGTTCAGAGAAGGTTTCCTTGATCAATGTGTGGAATGGGCAGGGTGCCTTATGAAGAATGATTGGACTGGGGAGACTTGTATCCACTGGAATTTCAAAGTGTGAGAAGGAAACGGATAAGATCCTGAGAGGTCTCGACAGGATGGATGGGGAGAGGATGATTCCTCTTGTGGGAGAGTCTTGGACTAAGGGTCACTGCTTAAAAATAAGAGGTTACCTATTTAAGATGACATGGGGCAAAAAGCTATTTTCTCTCAGATTCATTCAAAGGGCATTGGAAGCAGCATCTGTGGATGATAAGATAGAGGTGGATAGGCTCTTGATATGCAAAGGGTTCAAAGGCAGACAGAACTGCAGAGTTAAGATCAGCCATGATCTTGTTGAACTGCTCAGGTTTGTGGGCTGAATAATCTCCTGCTACTGGTTCATATCTTTCAGATGTACGCAAATCACTTCCTCTCACTCAGCATCACACACCCATGGAGCAGGGGAGAGCATGGGGTGGATTCAGAGCAAAGCTCCCTCTACACTGTCCTGTCACACACTCCCAGTGTGGCGACAGCAAGGGACAGATACAGGGTAAGCAACCCCCCACACAGTCCAGTCAAACAATTCCAGGGTGCAAAAAGACGGAAGAGGTTGAGGTAGAGCTCCCTTAATGTCATCCCAGTGAACTATCTAGAAAGAGTGCAGAAAAGATGTACGAGGATGTTGCCAGGACTAGAAGGACGGAGATAAAGGGAGAGGCTCAGCAGGCTAGGACTTCAATCCTTGGAGCATAGGAGACTGAGGGGTGACCTTGTGGAGGTGTATAAAATCATGAGAGGAGTAGATAGTGTGAATGCACACAGTCTTTCTCCTGGGGTTGGGGATTCAAAAACTAGACGGCATAGTTTTAATATGAGAGGGGAGAAATTTAAAAGGAACTTGAGGGGCAATATTTTCACCCAGAGGGTGATGCATATATCGAATGAGCTGCCAGAGGAAGTGGTTGAGGCAGGTATGTTAACAATATTTAAAAGATATTTGGACAGTTAAAAACAAGATGCTGGAGGAACTCAGTGGGCCAGGCAGCATCCGTGGAGAAAAGCAGACGGTCAATGTTTCGGGTCAGGAACCTTTCAGACAGGAAAAGGGGAAGCCCAATATATAGGGGGGATAAACAGACCAGTGATAGGTAGACAAAAAGGGGAGGCGGGGTGGGCACAAGGTGGCGATAGGTAGATGCAGGTCAGAGATAGTGATAGGCAGGTGAGGGGGAGGAGGGGAGAGCAGATCCACCGGGAGATGGGTCAAAGGTAAGGAGATAGGTGCCCAATGGGGGGAGGGGAGGAGAGGGAAAATAAATATGCTAGGAGAAATAAGAGATTGGCTCAGAAAGGGAAGAAAAGAGGTGTGGGGGGGGGGGGGTTTACTTAAATTGGAGAATTCGATGTTCATGCTGTTAGGCTGTAAGGTCCCAAGATGGAAAATGAGGAGCTGTTCCTCCAGTTTGCGTTTGGACTGGCAGTGGAGGAGGCCGAGGACTGACATATCAGTGATGGAGTAGGAGGGGGAGTTGAAGTGACTGGCAATGGGGAGATGCAGATCGCGGTTACGGACAGAGTGCAGGTGTTCTGCAAAATGGTCACCTTGTCCACGTTTGGTCTTGCCAATGTAGTGGAGGCCACACTTGGAGCACTGAATGCAGTAGATGATATTAGGGGAGGTGCAGGTAAATCTCTGCCTCACCTGAAAGGACTGTTTGGGTCCCTGCATGGAGGTGGTGTAGGGGCAGGTGTTACACCTACGGTGAGGTACATGGATATGAAAGGTTTGGAGGAATATGGGCCAAACACAGGCAAGTGGCACTAACTTAGATAGGCATCTGGGTCAGCATGGATGGGTTGGGCCGAAGGGCCTGTTTCTGTCTATGACAATCCCAGGAGAGGGAAAACGTGGCTTGGATACAGTGTAAAGTCCAGGCTACACTTTCCTATCACCTGAGAGAAACAGAGTTACTGGATGTAAAGATGATGCATCACAGGTCAGCTCTCTGATAATCTTCAGAAGAAGCCAGAAAATAAGCATGCGATCGAGGAAAATCCTACCCTCGCACCCCACTCCCCTTCATACATCCTCGTGAATTCACCAGTTTGGTCATTGCCAAACTCTTTCCCCCCAGTCGAGAACTGTTGGGCAAAATTGTCGATCTGATGTCAGTCTTTAGTAAATGACAATTGGTGTAAATGATAGGGTTGCCAATTCCTGTAAGGTTCATCATAAGATCCTGTACTTCCAAAGACCATACCTGTGACACTCCCATTGGCCCTCCTTGACTTCCCAAACCAATAGGAAAGCAAAAGAATTCTTTGTTACCTGATTCTTGACTCTGAGGCAAGCAACTACTTTTATCCATTATTACTAAATTATAACTGAGACCCTGCAAAGACAATGGACAACAGCACACAACATTCACTTTGTTCTCTCCAGAGGATTTGCTGGTTGCTGTACCTGAGATCAATTTTAATTCCTGTAGGCTCCAGGGGAGCCCTGGACAATTGGCAGCAAGCTCCTGCAGAGCAGTAGGATAATGGAGACATCTTCCTTGACACTCCACCTATTCCAATTGGCTACTATTCTGCAACCATCTTGAAAGAATGGATGTGAAAAAAGAACTTATACATTCAGTGGTCATTTAAAACTGAGGTCCATGGGAACTTGTTCCCACAGAGGGTGATGAATCTCTGAAATCCTCTACCCCAAGGGATTGTGGCAGCTGAATCACTGGAGATATTTAAAGAGGAGTTAGATCATGGGAAAAATCAGGAAATTGAGGGCTATATAGAAATGGCGCAGAAGAGGAGATGATTCCTGGGCAGACCGGCCATGATCATATTGAATGGTGGGGCAGTTTGAGGAGTTGAGTGGCCTACTCCTGCTCCTATTTTCTTGTGTTCACAAAATCCCAAGGTACTTTTCAGCCAATGAAGCAATTTTCTACGTAGGACCTGTGGGCCTGGAATTCAGAAGGACGAGGGGGATCTCATTGAAACCTACTGAATACTGAAAGGCCTGGATAGAGTGGACATGGAGAGGATGTTTCCATCAGTGGGAGAGTCTAGGACCTGATGGCACAACCTCAAAATAAAGGGGCGTCCCTTTAGAACTGAAATGAGGAGGAATTTCTTCAGCCAGAGGGTGGTGAATCTGTGGAATTTGTTGCCACAGATGGCCCTAGAGGCCAAGTCATTGGATGTATTTAAGGCAGAGATTGATAGGTTCTTGATTGGTAAGGGGGTTAAGGGTTACAGGGAGAAGGCAGGAGAATGGGGCTGCAAAAAAAAACTCTGCCATGATTGAATGGTGGAGCAAACTCGATGGGCTGAATGGCCTAATTCTGCTCCTATATCTTATGGTCCTATGGAAACACAGCAGCCAATTTTCACATCACGAGCAAGATCCTGCATCTGCAAATGGAATAGCAATGAGAATAATCAATTTTCTTTGACGTACGAGGGATAAGTTTTGAGGAAATTACTTGGGATAACACCCTACACTTTTCAAACTGGTCCCAAGGGATATTTTGATTCCACCAGCAAGGGTACATTCTCATCCAAACTCCAGCACTGTCATGTCCATCAAGAATTCAGTGCCTGTCTCCAGAGTGGGTCAAAACCACACTCCTAGTGACTCAGAAACAAGAATGCTACACCTAACAATATTGCTGCGAGTGGTTTCTTCAGCTGCACTGCATAGAAATACAGCTTCCCATTTCTTCCCACTGCCAGCCTGGTGCTTTAGCTCAGCCCGTGTTTATTAGGACTGATCCAGGGAACACAGCTAAAAAGTGGTTTGCTCTCAGTCACATCAACAAACGGCCGCCAGATGAGGAATTTAAAGGAATTATTCAGGCAGTGCACAGGACAGCTAGCAAAGGCAATGGAAAGCCCTATTCAGCTCTGCAGAGATTGCAGGCTGCATCTTCTCATTAATATGGGCTTCACATCCTGCGTGGCAGCCTTGTACAGCATACAAGGCAGAATCAATTCCTCCCCTTCTCTCTCCTTCTCTTACAAACCAGCATTGATCATTTTCTACATGGACTGCCAAGGAACCAGCCTGATACACGCCCAGGATTCTGAAAACTGGACTGAATATCAGTATGAGCCATTTGAATTCAAATCAGGGGCTGACATGTTGCAATGAAAAAGCATTTACTTTTTGCACTGGCTGGGCCCAGTGTATCTGATATCTCGAGAGGCAAAGGAGCCAACCAGAGGCACATTTAATGAGAGGAGGGGGAGCTTGGGAGGATGGGGGGAGGGAGGAACAGCCTTTGTAAAAGAGGGTCGATAGCAGCATGTACAAGTTATAAAATCAGGGTGATGTTTTATTTTAATGGAACAGCTTGTTTTGCTTTTTTCTAAATAATTATTGAGCTTCTCCTAAAATTGCCTCCTGGGAAAATCTCCCATTTTGTTCATGGGTCGTTAATTACAAAGGAAATGCAGATTTCCTCAATGTTTTGATCTGAGCATTTCTGAATTTTAACTGGGTAAAATTGCTCAAAGAAATTACTGTGCGTGATATTATGACTGCTTTATGTACTTGCATATAAATTCATCAGCCAATTTAATGGTCTAATATTGCACACACTAATTTCTGGCCCTTTAAGCTGTGAGGTTGACATCAGTTTATGCCAATACCCACCTACTATCCTTTATCTTCCCATTATGTGGTACCCCAAGTATTATAATAGTTGACATTGTTTCCCAGATACCCCTCACATCCTTCTCTTTCAGCCTCTGCACCCCTCGGAGATCTCCCTTTCTGGCCTCTTGATCAGTCCACATTTCTATCAGCAACACACAAGATGCTGGAGGAACTCAGCGGGTCGGGCAACATCTGTGGAGAGAAATGGACAATCAACGTTTCACGTTGAAACTCTTCATCTGGACTGCTCCAGGTTTCAACCTGAAATATCAACTGTCCAGATACTGCTCGACCCGCTGAGTTCCCCCAGCGTCTTGTGTATTGCTCCAGGTTCCAACATCTGCAGCCTCTTGTGTTGCCTCATTTCTATCGCTGCATCACGGGTGGCCACATCTTCAGCTGTTAAGGTCCTGAGCTCTGGAATTGTCTTGCTAAATGTCACCCCCTCTCTACCTCTCTCTTCACTGTTAATATACTACTTAAAACCCACTTCCTTAACCGAGCTTTTGTTTAATTTTCCCTTGAGGGGTCCAGTGTCAAGTTTTGTCTAATCTCTTTCCCATTAAGAGACAAGGGGCATTTTAAAGCTGCAATATAAACCTAAACTGGTAGAAATGTACATCTATTACTGCATTCAATAGAGATGTCAAGACGGAGATGACAATACTGTGGTTTCATAGAGTCATACAGTATGGAAGCAGGCCCTTCGACACACGCCGACCAAGATTCCCATCTAAGCTAATCCCATTTGTCCATGTTTGGCCCATATCCCTCCAAACCTTTCCTACCCATGTACCTGTCCAAATGTCTTTTAAACATTGCGATTGTACCTGCCTCAACCACTTCCTCTGGCAGCTCGTTCCATATGCAAACAACCTTCTGGGTGAAAAAGTTGCCCCTCAGGTTCCTGTTAAATCTCACCCTGAACCTGTGCCTTCTAGTTCTTGATTCCCAACCATAGGAAAAAGGCTGTGAGCATTCATCCTATCTATGCCCCTCATGATTTTATACACCTCTATAAGGTTACCCCTCATTCTCCCACACCCCAGTGAATAAAGTCCTAGCCTGCCCAACCTCTCTCCATAACTCAGTCCCTCGAGTCCTGGCAACATCCTTGTAAATTAAGGGCTTCCACTGTTGCAATGGATGCTAGGACAGCCTGTCCACCATAATCATCTCTTAACTTTCCTGAGCAGCAAGGTGAAACAGAAACAATCTGTTAAACCATAAGCGCCTCTACTGTGTTCAGTTCAGGTAGCCATGGGGCAGTGCAGGTTCCGAACACCAGAGTTCCAGAAGTAAACAGCTGCGTAAAGAAGAAAGGTCAGAGAGATCTGAATTTTCAGCCGGACATTAAGACAAATATTTAAATTTCTGCAGCACCTTTTGCATCTATTCAGAAACCCCAAAGGCATCTCGAACAGCCAAATCTGATAAAGGTCCTCATTGCCCAAGTGAAGTCCCTTGTCCACCACTGGATTGTGGTTAGAGTTATAGAGCAATACAGCATGGATGCGGGCCCTTTGGCCCAACCAGTCCATGCCGACCACGATGCCCACCCAGCTAGTCCCCATTTCCTACGTTCGGCCCATATCCCTCTAAGCCCCGCCCCTCCATGTACCTATCCAAGTGCTTCTTAACTGACACTGTTGTACCTGCCTCACCCACTTCCTCTGGCAGCTCGTTCCATACACTCACCACCCTCTGCGTGGGAAAAGTTGCCCCTCAGGTCCCTTTTAAATCTTTCCCCTCTCACCCTAAACCTATGCCCCCTAGTTTTGGACTCCCCTCCCCTGGGGAAAAGACTGTTACTGTCCACCTTATCTATGCCTCTCATAATTTTAAACACTTCTATAAGGTCACCCCTCATTCTCCTATGTTCCAGGGAATAAAGACCCAGCCTGGCCAACTTCTCCCTGTAACTCAGTCCCTCGAGTCCTGGCAACATCCTCGTAAATCTTCTCTGCAGTCTTTCCAGTTTAACCACGTCTTTCCTATAACAGGGTGACCAGAACTGGTCACAGTGCTCCAAGTGCACCCTCACCAATGACTTATACAACTGCAACATAACGTCCCAACTCCTGTAGAAGTTTGGAAAACAGCATGGGATTGTTGGTATCTGGTCCCTGATCCCACTCACTGGCCAAGAGTAACACTCTGTCATGAACACTTACACGGAAGGAGGGAAGGCCATTTGGCCCATTGGATCCATTCCAGCTCCCAGGAGAGCAATCCCACGAGTCCCATTCCCTCTAAACCTCTGTAACCTATTCCCTTTCACACTCCCATCCACTTCCCTTCGAATCCTTTGCCACTTTCTGACATTAACGGGCAATTTACAGTAGCCAATGAACCTCCCAGCACAGTCTTGTGATGTGGGAGGAAACCGGAGCATCCGGGGGAAACCCTCACAGTGACGGGGAGAATGCAAACTCCACACAGACGGTGCCCAAGATCAGGATGGAGCCTGGATCACTGGTGCCACGAGGCAGCTGCACTACCTGCTGCCCCACTGTGGCCTTGGAGTCAGACTTGGAACTGACACATAAGAGTCACTCTCCCATTTCAGGTTAGTTCCTTTGGCTGTCCTTCTAACACAGCCCAGAATATGGTGTCAAACCCAGCAGGCAGAACAAGGCGAGACACCACCCAAACGTCTTGACAAGGCATTAACCTGAGCTAACCCAAACACGACACATTTAGTTGGGTCCCATATGACACAGCTCTAATAGGTTTCCCTGCTCCTCGAAATATTGCCACAGAACCTTTTACATCCACCTGGGAGAGCAGACAGTACCTCATCCAATCCATGGCACTTGTAACACAATGTTCCGCCAGTACTGGGTTCGGGATGTCATGCTCGAGTCTCTTGAATGGGGTCAACAAACCTTTGGCTGTCTGACTTAGTGGTCAGACTGCGACCTGCTGAGAGGAGATTGGAAAGCCAATGTGAGTCACAGAGGTCTCGGGTCAAACTCAAAGGCACTGCAGAGGGGTAAGTCTGCGGGGATAACGCCTTACTGAAGAAACAATGCGATCAGGAAAAAGAGGAACCATGAGGTTTACAGAGACTGAGTGACTAAACGGACAAATCACCAAGTGTTAGTTGTGCACCTGCAATGCTTGTAACATTCCATTGTTTTGTCAGTTTGCTCTCTGTATGTCTGTGTGTCTCTTGTAGAGCTGTATCTGTAAATGTGTCTGTCTCTCCTTCCCTCTGTGGTTTCATTTATTGCCTGTACCTGTGTCTGTCTGTGTGTTTGTGTCTGTGATTGTGTCCTTTTTGTTTTCTACGTTCTCTGTCCATGGATTTTTCTCTCTCTACCTCTCACACTTCCCTCCTTCTCCGTCCCCTCTTAGAGGCATCTTTCTATGCTTCAGTAGCTCCCGATCTTTCTTCCAGTCTCTGCAATTCAAGGAACACTCTTGTGCCACAGAGACGAGGTGTTTTAGAAGGGCTCAGGTGATGACCACAATGCTGTGTGCACAAAATCCTCCAAATCCCCTGGAGAGATAAATGAACCAACATCAGAGGGCAGACCAATTCATTCGTATGCCTGATACCAGACTCTCGAATTAGGGCTCTGTCCCAGGAAGAGAGTGCAGATCGACAGTGGAGAAGATTCAAGGATATGCTCGGAGCTTTCCTACTAAGAGGCACTGAGCACATCCCCACTGATGTCGAGGGAACCTCTGACTTGCAGCCACTCAAGGTGGAAAAGTTGCAGTCAGGATAGAACTGAGAACCTCGGGTTCATGCATCAGATGTACACAGAGGCCCTACTTAGAAACAGGACAACACCACCACTCGAATTCAATCAGAATCAGGTTTAGTATCACTGAGATATGATGTGAAATGTGTTGTTTTGCAGCAATACTACAGTGAAAAGACATAAGATCTACTCTAAATTACATAATAAATAAATAATGCAAAAAAAAAAGGAATAACAAGGTAGTGTTCATGGACCTTTCAGAAATCTGATGGCGGAGGGGAAGAAGCTGTTCCTGAAACGTTGAGTGTGGGTCTTCAGGCTCCTGTACCTCCTCCCTGATGGTAGTAACGAGAAGAGGGCATGTCCCGGGTGGTGAGGGTCCTTAATGATGGATGTCGCCTTTTTGAGGCACTGCCTCTTGAAGATGTCCTTGATGGTGGGGAGGGTTGTGCCCGTGATGGAGCTGGCCGAGTCTACAACCTTCTGCAGCCTCTTGCGATCCTGTGCATTGGATCCTCTGTCACAACTGCCCACTGAGCCAGCTGGTGAGGCACCTCCTGAGTCTATGGTTCCGACACTGGCCTCATCAGTCACCTTAGAACTCAGAGAAAGCAAGCCATCCTTGATGCCGAGGAACCGCATAGAGGAAGATCTTCCTTCCCCCATCTCTCTCTGTTATCTGTACCCTCATCTCTGTCTATATACGTCTCTCGCTACCTGTTCGTTTCTGTGCTCTTGTGTCCATCTCCATCCCCGTCTGACTGTGCACCCGTATCTATCTGTGCACTTCTTCATGCCTGTCTCACCCTCTGTCCCATGCTGATCTTCATGACTCTTGTCTCTTGCCCTGTGTGTCCATCTTTCCGTGTACAATTCCCTACTCCTCTTACTGATCCTGCAGTGTTTACCTTATGTCTCTTTATCCTTTCTCTCTCACTCACCTTCTCTCCTCCTCCTCGTTCCCTTTCTTTTTTGTTGATCTCATTGCATCATATTCTCTCTCTCTCTTTCTCTCTGTCTCTCTCCCTCTCTCTCTCTCCCTGTCTCTGTCTCTCTCCCTCTCTTATATCTCCCCTTCTCTATCTCTGTCTCTTCCTCTCTATCTGTCTGTCACTGGTCTTTCTCACCCCCGCTCACATTTCCCTGTCCTTGTCTCTATTTATTTGTTGTTCCTCTCAGTTTCTCCCTGTCTATTTCACAGTTTCTCTCCCCACCTCTCCCCCTTGGTGGACACTCTATTTCACGCTCCCTCTCAATGTTACTCTCTTCCTCGCTCTTCTCTCTTGGAACAATTCCTGGTGGTCCCAGTGAAATCCTGAATTCACAGCACGAAAGGGGTGGAATGCAGGCACGTGCCCAGGTACCCCAACCCCCACACAGAGGAAGGAGGGGCAGGTGGTGCTGCTCTCCCCAAGAAGCAAAGAAATATTGTTGAGCTGAAAGCAATGCACAGGCCTTCAGGTAGCAACGGTTGAAGCAGCATCATAAATTATGGCCTGTGGACTATTATTAGACCATAATCACTCCTCAACATATGGTGTCGATGAGATGAATTTGTGTTCAGAGTCCTTAGCAGTAACAGCCTGTGTAATATTAAAGAAAGAAGCAGCAAGACAGCAGTGATTTATAAACACTGAGGTGAAACCTAGTCCTTGTTGGAATGAAGCTGGTGAGGGGCTCTTACTGCAAATTCACCCCAAACTAATTCACAGCAGGGGTTTCCTGACTTTGTCTGCATTGTTTCTAGGGACAATCCCTAAATCACAACCATATTTGGAATTTTTCTTTTCATTCTTTTATTTATATTTGAAACCAACCCTAAGTTTTGAAATGACGTTAATTTGAACCTTAGATCTAGTGCTGCACCCACAACGTTAATCATCACCGCACCTATTACGTAACCAGAATCCCAGCCCCAAAACCAACCACAATCCCAAAACAAGACTCAACATCTAAACCAATCCCAACCTCAAAATTGACCACAATCCCAAAACCAGACCCAACCCCAAAACAAGACTCAACATCAAAATCAATCCAAGCCCATAAGTAACCACAAGCCCAAAACTGGTCTCAACATCCGAACCAATTCCAACCTAAATATTTGCTTCAACCCCAAAGCCAGCTCCAACCCCCCAAACTAGACCCAGAGTCAAAACCAACTCCAACCCCAAACTAGCCCCACTTCATAAACTGGACCCAACCCCAAAATTGGACCCTATCCCAAATCTGTTCCCTAACTCAAAACTGTATCTAATCCTCTAAACAAGCCCTAGCCCTACCCCCAGTACCAACCCCAAATCCAAAACTACTAACCCCAAAATTGATGGTAACACAAACTAGTTCTAATACCACAACGACCCACTACCCATACCTTCCAAATCACCTCTCTCAACCAATATGGTTTCACTTGGGACACTGGAGCACGCTGCCCTAGGTCCACAGCTGGGCCTGCTCTCCCAACCCACATGGACCATTTGCCTTTCATATCTGGAATGGAGCCTCAACAGGATGAAAATCAGGGCAAGTGAAGAGGATGAGGGGCAATGGAAAGTGTGAGCCAAACAAGAGTGCCAGTTCCCAATAAAGAGTAAAACATGACTGATGGGAATTTGGAATGTAAGAGGGGGAATTGTTCCTCTGTCAGCATACCAAAATCCTGACCCTAACCTTTACCTTCACCTTCATCCTAAATACTCTTGGGACGTTTATATTCAATGTGCTCCCTATATATGTCAGCTCTTTCAACTATTTTGAAGCTGGATAGATCATGGAACAGTGTAGCACCGTATGAGCCCTTGAGCCCTTCAGCCCACAATGTTGTGCCAACCTGTAGAAACCTTATCCACAATCAACCTATCCCCCTCTTTGCTTCACCTCCCATAACCTTCTATTTTTCTTTCATCCATGTGCCTATCTAATAGTCTCTTAAATGACCATATTGTATCAGCCCCTACCACCGGCCCCTACCACCAGCCCCGGCAGTGCATTCCAGGCACCCACCACTCTCTGTGTAAAAATCCTACCTCTGATACTTGGGCTCAAACCTTCAACTATAACCCTGGTTTAGAATGGACAATCAAACTGTGCAAAAAATAGTGGAAAGAGTAAGCCAAATGAAAGCATTAACTACAAGGATAAATGGGAGATGAAAATATAAACATGAGAGATAATTTCTATGTGTTGCAAACTTAAATCCTAACCGTAACCGTAGACCTAATCGTGACTACTACCATAATCCTAGCTAGAACCTAATACTGACCCTGATACCGATTCTTGACCCAACACAAATATATTTTGGACAAATGCAGGTAGAATCAAAATCCAATTCTTCAATATAAATAGACCACAGAGAAATGAGACCAGCCCAGTAATGAACCAATACATTATGTGCCCTTTTATAAGATCTTTATCTTTATTAATCACGTGTACATCGAAACACACAGTGAAATGCATCTTTTTGCATAGTGTTCTGGGGGCAGCCCGCAAGTGTCGCCACACTTCCGGCGCCAACATAGCATGCCCACAACTTCCTAACCCGTACGTCTTTGGAATGTGGGAGGAAACTGGAGCACCCGGAGGAAACCCACACAGACACGGGGATAATGTACAAACTCCTTACAGATGGTGGCCGGAATTGAACCCGGGTCGCTGGCGCTGTAAAGTGTTACGCTAACTGCTACACTACCGTGCCTGGCATTGGAAATTGCACGTGTCCAAAACAAATCCCCCCCAGGCAGATTTTTGGGGAGCTTTCTAGCTAACCATAACCTACTCCAGACCCTAGTCCAATCCCCTACGCAAGATTCCTTCAATAACATGTACTCTCATTTTGAGAGACTGGATATTTAGCCTGGATTCTCCAGCAAATGAGTTTGGATAATGGATGAGGTGAAATATGGGCAAGAGTGGGATGGGGGAGGGAGAATCAGGGAAGAGAGAGCCAGAAAAGAGGCACAGCTGAAGAACTACCCACTCATAACCTGTATTTTTGCTGTGCTCAACGTTATATTCCAAACCATTTTCCAGGAATTTTGTCAAACAAAACATGGTATTGAGTCACCATAGAAGATAGAACAAGTGGTCAAAAACTTGCATGGGGTGGTACATTTTCAAGAGTCTCCTAATGGAGGTTTGGGAATAGAATTCCAGAGCCGAGAGCCCAGGCAGCTGAGGGGGTGACTGACAGTGATGGAGCAATGTAAACCAGGAATACACAGGAAGCAAATCAGGGCTGATTCACGCCTGCACTGATCTAAGCTCTTCCAGCAGTGATTCCAGCAAACAGAACCTGCAGAGGGCCTGGTATTGGGATGGCCCTGAAGTCCACTGGCACCGATGATGGGCTGTGGAGAACCACTGTCCTGAGAAAATTGTTTCCACTCTGTGTCTGCTGCATGGTAGCACACATGCTGCTTCTGAATGAATCTGTGAACGAGAGAGTGAGTATGTATCTGATGAACAACTGTGTGTGAATAAATGTGCGTGTGAATGTATGTTGGTGTATCGAGAACAGAGCAATTCAGCATGGAAACAGGCCCTTTGGCCCAACTCGTCCATGCCAACCAAGGTGCCCATCTATGCCAGTCCCATTTGCCCACATTTGTTCTTATTGTACCTGCCTGAACCACTTCCTCTGGCAGCTTGTTCCATATACCCACCACCCTCTGGGTGGAAAAAGTTGCCCCTCAGGTTCCCATTAAATCTCTCCCCTCTCACCTTAAACTTGTGCCCTCTAGCTTTTGATTCACTTTCTCTGGAAAAAAACTGTGTGCATTCATGGGTGAACGTTATTCCATTTGAATAAATGTGTGTGTAGATAAGTGCATGTACGTTTGTGTGTGTGTGTATGTGCATATGCATTCAAATGTACGTGCATGTGCACATGTGCAAGCGTATGTGTATGTATATATACCTGTATGTGTGTCTGTCTGTGTGTGAGCATGTATTATGTGTGTCTGTAAGACTGGTTGGAGACAGCATCATATCTTCCATGCCTCCAGGGTGGGACAAAGTGCTGACACACAGTCTGAATGACCACAGTATGACCACTGATACTCTCAGAACCCGAGGTTACCAGCTTACAGAGTGGGGAGGAGAAAATTAAAAGATAAAAACCAGGAAGAGCAACATTTGTACAGGTTATTAGTCCCTTGGAGATTCCTGCCTCTAAAAACTACTCTGGGGACCAGAGAACTATTTACAAAGAGATACAAGCAATACGCTGAAAGACTTGATATTCCCACCCCAGTTACTGAGTACACAGAGAATGAGAGCTTGATCCATTGAGAAATGAAATGTTATCTAAGCTTTGTTAGCTTGTATGTTCCTGCCTTGAACTAAAATTTGCTTTTCCCTCCCAGTAACAGAAACCCAAACCTTCCTCCGTTCCCAATTATGGGCACTTTTGGCTCTGATTTCTCTCACTGCATCTATCTAGTCCTGAAATTCTGCACTTCCCCCTGAAACATCACCTGTCTTTCTTCCTGTAAGATGCACCATAATATCAACCTATTTTGGCCACAGTATCAGTGATATCTTTATTGTATTGTATCAATTATAGGCTGATTCACAGTACCTTAGAATATTGATGTTCAAGATATTGTGCAAAAAATAATTACATTAATCTCCTGCACACCCTCAGAATGTCTGAGAGTACATTTTCAGCCAATGTATTTTCCAATCCTATCACAAGCAGCTAAAGAAATTAGGTCTACGTTGTTTGGAGTTTAGAAGAACGAGGGGTGATCTTATTGAAACATATAACATCCTGAGGGGCAGGACAGGGTAGATGCGGAGATGCTTCCACCAGTGGGAGAAATTCGAACAAGAGGGCAGTGACAAGATTAGGGAGCAGTCATTTAAATCTGAGGTTTGTAGGAACTTCTCACAGAGGGGGGTGAATGACTGTAATTCTTTACCCTAGAGGGTTGTGGATCATTCGGGGTGTGTAAAGAGGAAGTAGATAAATTTTTGAAAGATCAGGGAATTGAGGGCTCAGGGGAACTGGCACAGAAGAGGAGATGAGACCTGGGGCAGATCAGCCATGGTCATATTGAACGGTGCTGGCAGGATTGAGGGGCCGAGTGGCCTAGTCCCGCTCCTGTTTTCTTGTGTTCTCGTTGTGCAGCCAGGTGTGGGATGGTAGTACCATGCTTAAGGAACATGGCAGTCAATGTGCAGAGCAAACTCCCGCAAATAACCAGTGCTGATAATGAGTGTAAATAATGTTGTGTAAAGAGTAGACATTGGACACCATCATAAGCCCCACCATTCTTCTTTGAGGCCACCCTGGGGGTGGGGCTTTCTCTGTCACCCAAGATGGCAGATCAGAGTCACAAGCGTCCATAATTGAGAATGGAGGAAGATTTGGGTTTCTGTTACTGGGAGGCAAAAGCAAATCTCAGTTCAAGGCAGGAACATACAAGCTAATGAAGCTTAGATGGACATTCAGAGGGTTAGACCACTCACCCACAGATATGAAGATAAATCCTACCACAGCAACTTTGGAAATTCTATGCATGTAAATATGGAACGAGAACCCTTTCTCTGTAAATGTGGCTGTAGGAATATAGGGATGTGTCCAAACCCATCTGGTTCACAAACAACCTTTACAGAAGGAAATTTGCTGGCTTTATCCCTTATGTGACTCCAGACCTACCTGTGTCGCCCTGTTGTAAGATGGCCAGGAGAGGAACAGTAGTGTTTGGGTATGTGCTGACCCAGCCAGTCATGCCCATGTCCTGTGAATGAATCTTCCTTAATTGTGTCACGTAGGGAACATGGCAGTCAATGTGCAGAGCAAGTTCCCACAAGTAACCAGTGCTGATAATGCGTGTAAATGATGTTGTGTAAGGAGTAAACATTCGAAAGGGCAGCACCTCCACTCATACAATACTCCATCAGTACTCTACTGGATTGAGCATAGATTTCATTGGACCCCTGACTTGTTAGTGGTAGGTGTACTATACACTGGGCCACTTTGGATATTAATGGCAGCTGAATGTTCATTGCTAGGTTGTCCGAGAACAAACTTCATTTCCTGTCAGTCACTCCTGCAGAGTTGTGAACCAGAGATTGGGAATTCAGCTCAAAGCAACATGAATTGGAGGCGTGTGGGATATATGGGGCACTCACTCCAGAACATTGTTCCCTCACCAGGTTCCCAGCATGTACTCCCACCCTGGCAAGAACATGGACATTGAATCATTGTTGGGTGATTCATTAACAACCATTTATTGATCAATGTACTTAATGGTTCAACACTAAATATACTTTAATGAATTGACAGCATTATGAGTTGGGGAGTGATCGAGCTCGGTAGCCTTTGGCCCAGTCACAGAAGTGCCACTGTTGTCAAGAAATGCAAGGTTTAGGATACTCAAGGTGGCAGTTGGGCAATAGTGAGGGAGAGAGATCCAGAATGGTGTGAGGGAGTTGTGGGTTAGTGTAAGATTGTTTTGTAAAGCAGATGAGACATCTCAACCAGCCTTGGATGATGAGAGATGTTCCAAATTTAGTCATAAAGGAAAAGGAAGCATGTGTAAGGTTCAGGAAGCTGCAATCAGACACGACCCTTGAGGAATATAAAGAAAGCAGGAGAGAGCTTCAACAGGGAATCAGGAGGGCTCAAAGGGGCCGTGAAATGTCTTCGGCAAGTGGGATTAAGGAGAATGTCAAGGCATTTGATACATACATTAACAACAAGAGGGTAACTCAGGAGAGGGTAGGACCACTCAAGGACAATGGAGGGAATTTATGTCTAGAACCAGAGGAAGAGGGCAAGGTACAAAATGAGAACTTTGCATTGGTTTTCACCAAGGAGAAGGACATGGAGATCAGGGAAGGGTATGCGGATATCCTTGGGCATGTTGTTATCAAGAAGTAGGAGGTGTGGGACTCTTGGAAAACATAAAGTTGGATAAATCCCCAGGGCCTGATGGGATCTATCCCAGGTTATTGAGAGGGGAAAGAGAGGAGATTGCGTGTGCCGCGACAGAGATCTTTGTATCTTCTTTAGCCTCAGGCAAGGTCCCAGAGGACTGGAGAATAGCCAGTGTTGTTCCTCTGTTTGAGAAGGGCATAGAGACAAACAAGGAAATTATTAGTCGGTGAGCTTTACATCAGTGGTATGGAAATTATTGGACAAGATTCTTAGGGATAGGATCTACTCACATCTGGAAGACCATAGACTTATTAAGGATAGTCAGCATGGCTCTGTGCAGGGCAGGTCATGTCTTACAAGCTTGATGAGTTTTTTGAAGAGGTGAGAAGATGATTGATGAGGGCAGGGTAGCAGATGTTGTATACATGGACTTCACTAAAGCTTATGACAAGATCCCTCATGGTAGGCTGATTCAGAAGGTTATGGGATCCATGAAGACTTCGTAGATTGGATTCAAAATTTTCTTGGCCATAGAAGGCAGAGGGTAGTGGTGGAGGGGTGTTATTCTGGCTGGAGGTCTGTGACCAGTGGTGTTCTGCAGGGATCGGTGCTGGGACCTTCATTGTTTGAGATATATATAAGTAATTTGGTTGAAAATGTTGGTGGGCTGATTAGTAAGTTTGCAGATGACACAAAACAAAGCAGAGATATGAATAATGAGAAAGGTTATCAAAGGATTCAGCAAGATGTAGACCAGTTGGAAATGTGGGCAGAGAAATGACAGATGGATTTTAATTCAGACAAAAGTGAGGTGCTGAACTTTGGGAGGTCAAATGTGAGAGGAAAGTACACAGTAAATGGCAGGACCCTTCGGAGCATTGATGTACAGAGGGATCTCGGGGTACAAGTCCACGGCTCCCTGAAAGTGGCAACACAAGTAGATAGGGTGATAAAGGTGGAATATGGATAATTGCCTTCATTAGTTGGGATGTTGTGTATAAAAGTTAGAAGGTCACATTGCAGCTGTATAAAACTTTGGTCAGGCCACATTCGGAATATTGCGTGCAGTTCTGGTCACCATGTTACAGGAAGGATGTGGAAACTTTAGAGAGGGTGCAGGAAAGGTTCACCAAGATGTTGCCTGGATTAGAGAGTATTAGCTGTAAGGATAGGTTGGACAAACTTGGGTTGTTTTCTCTAGAGCATCAGAGGCTGAGGGGAGACCTGATAGAAGTATATGCAAGAGGTATAGACTGGGTAGATAGAGTCTTTTTGCCAGGGTGGACATGTCAAATATTAGAGGGCAGAGCTGTAAGGTGAGACAGGGAAAGTTTAAAAGAGATTAACAAAGCAAGTTTTTTACACAGGAAGTGACAAGTGCCTGGGAGGTGGTGGAAACAGATACGATAACAACACTTAAGAGGCATTTAGACAGACACATGCTCAGCCAGGGAATGGAGGGATACACACCATCTGCAGGCAGATGGAATTAGTTAAAATTGGCATCATGGTTGGCACAGACATTGTGGGCCGAAGGGCCTTTTCCTGTGCTGTACTGTTCCGTGTTCTATGTTCTCTCACCAATTAATATTTCACACCAATTAAACCCAGAGAAGGCGCGAGTTAGGGGGTGGATTCTTGGGGTGGGTTTAGTGGACAGGTGCTAATAAGTGACTTCTGAAACTGCTAGACGGTGACTGACCCACTAAAGGCTCCTGCACATCGCGCCCTGTTTAACACTACTTCCTCGCAATGCACACCCAGCCAGGAGGTGCCACAGAGCTGGAGAGGGGTCAGGCTGAGGGGTGGGGGGGTCACCTTGGCTGGTGCCACTTAGAGGTCATAACTCTTTCAGCAAACACAGAGAGGGTCTGGCAGGGGGTCAGGGGGAGGGAATACTGTTGTGAAGCCATTAGAATTAGACCAGAACAGGAGGTGAATTGTGGCTTTGAAGATAAGTGAGGCATCTATTTCCTCCATGACCTAACTATCCCTCCACCACTCTTGAGTCCTATATCTCTGATTGAAGGCTATCCAACTACTCCCTCTGTACCTTCCTCTACAAAGCCTATCTTTGTCTATTTATCTCCCTTTGAAGCCCATCCCCAGAGAACCTTAGTTTTCCTACTGTAGTTCAGCATCTGGTTACCTAACTGTCCCATGAAACTCATTTCTTTCACCCCTAACTTTCCCTCAACTCTCATGCCTTGTACCAGTCTCTCCCACTGAAGCTCACCTCCTGTACCTACTGCCCCACTGATACCCTCACTGTCTTTATGAAGTTTGCTAATTCAGGACCTACCTCTCTAACTGAACTCTTCCCTATCGACCAGCAATCAACAGTAGCACCAGAAAGAATTATCTTCCAAATCAAATATAGAACTTGATGCTGAGATAATGGTTGTGGTCAACACTGTGCTTGTTAGAGAGAGTGCTATTCTCCTTCAGGGAGAGAACAGGTTCTAAGCAGGGAATGTGGCTAAAGATTGGATTGCCAAGGTCTTGTTGTGTCTGATTTTGATTTACATTGCAAAGAATTGGCGACTCTGGGCCTTTGCGATTTTGAAGCACGATTTCTTTTGGTACTGTGCGTCATCTGAAAGTGGACTAAGTGATGTTTTTGCATTGACTTTGTGAAGACAATACGGTGAACAGCAGTCCCTCTCTCCATTGGCATCACCTATCCAGGGTTCTACCCGACTGAAACCCAGGCATTAAGTTCTTTGTAACTCTGGTGTACAAAGCATCAATAAATTGGAACAGTAACCCTTTGAACAGAGGTTCTTCCAACTTCAACTGTTAAAATATCCAAACAAGTCCATCAAACTAATGCATTGTGTGCTTGCTCTGATGTAAACAATAGGAAATAAATGAACTCTGTGTTTCAGATCAACACAGCTCCAGAGACCCAGGGTTCATGCAGGGTTTTGATCCAAAATGTCGACAATTCCTCTTCCCCCGACCTGCTGGGTTCCTCCAGCAGATTGTTTGTTGGTCCAGAGACTCAGGCTTGATCCAGACCTCAGGTTCCGTCCTTTAGGGTTCCCACGTTCACCCCAGAATCTCACAGCTTTTCTCCAGGTGCTCCGGTTTCTTCCCACATCCCAAAGATGTGCTGGTGGATTAATTGGCCACTTTAAATTAACCCCTAGTGTAGGTTAGTGGCAAAAAGAGTTGATGAGCATGAGTGAGAGAAAATAAGTTGCAGGGGTAAAGGGAGAGAGGGAATGGAACTGATAGAACTGCTCTCCTAGCGATGACAGACGGAATGGCCTCCTTCTGCACCTTAACAACAATGATCTTTGCAACATTTTCACCCAGAGAGTGTCAGTATATGGAATGAGCTGCCAGAGGAAGCGGTTGAGGAAGGCACAGTAACAACATTTAAAAGGCACTTGGACAGGTACGTGGACAGGAAAGGTTTAGAGGGATGTGACCCAAACGCCAGCAAATGGGACTGGCTTAGATGGGAATCTTAGTCAACGTGGACCAGTTGGGCCGAAGGGCCTGCTGTATGACTCTATGAGATAAATGTAAGGTAAAACAAGTTGGAAAGTGGTAGGATATTATCCACACACACACACTGCAGTTTTAGGTCCTGGGTGACATAACCAGCGGCTGTTTAACAGCCTTTCTCCCCCTGTTCTGTTTCACCTTCCTAGCCCCAAGGCAAACATAGTTCTGGCTGCGAGGGGGAGGAATCTGGAATACAGAAGGCCTGAGGGCTTCTAGAACCTGCCAACCTTTTGAAGGAGGCCTGAGTTTGTAGCTCAGGCCTTTCACAAACTGTCTTGGGTCGCGGGAGGTAGTGTGAATTGCAAGAGAAATAAAGGACTGCGGATGATGGAATGTAAATTAAAAAAAACAAACAAGATGCTGGAGGAACTCAGCAGGCCAGGCAGCATCCGTGGAGAAAAACAGATACTGCCTGGCCTGCTGAGCTCCTCCAGAGTCTTGTTGCTTTTTTCATCAGTGTGAATTGCAAGCCTGATTTCATGTACCTGGTATTCAAAGCAAAAGCTAGGGAATCAAATCACGTCTTGGGCTGATAAACTGAAATCACTCAGGAGGCAGGTACAACAGTATCATTTAAGAAGCATTTGGATAGGTACATGGAGGGGTGGGGGTTAGAGGGATATGGGCCAAACACAGGAAATTGGGACTGGCTGGGTGGGTACTGTGGTCAGCATGGACTGGTTGGGCTGAAGGGCCTGTATCATGCTGTATTGCTCTATGACTCTATGAGAGAATTCCTCCCTCCAATAATTTAGTGGAGCATCCTAAGACCTATCTTGGGGGAGAGTTACAAGTGAGAGTCTGTTATGGTTAAGGAAGTGTCATTGATTTATCAGAATTGTTAGGGCATCTTTATTTGTTACTCACACTGACTCACTTGCTCCTGAGTAGAATTGGATCCAGGCAGAGGAAATGGAATCTACCAGGTACTTTTAGTGATGTGAAATTTTTACTGGGCTTCACAAGATAGATGCAGGGATGGAGTTTCCCTGTCTGAGATCTCTGCAGCCAAGGATCAGCCATTGAGGATTGAGATGAGAAGAAATTTCTTCACTCAAGACTTTATTCATTGTAGCGTAGGAGAATGAGGGGTGATCTTATAGAGGTGTATAAAATCGTGAGGGGCATAGAAAGGGTGAATGCACAGTCTTTTTACAAAGGTTGGGGAATCAAGAGCTAAAGGGCATAGGTTCAAGGTGAGAGGGGAAAGATTAGAGGGGAAACTTTTTCACCCAGTAGGTGGTCCATATATGGAATGAGCTGCTTGAAGAAGTGGTTGAGGCAGGTACATTAACAACATTTAAGAGACACTCGGACAGGTACATGGATAGGATAGGTTTAGAGGGATATGGGCCAAACACGGGCAAATGGGACTAGCTTAGATGGGCATCTTGGTCAGCATGTTTGAGTTGGGCCGAAGGGCCTGTGTGATTCTATGACTCAAAAGGTGGTGAATTTTGCAATTCTGTACCCAAGAGAACCATGGTGATTCAGTTGCTGAATATCTTCAAGGCAGAGTCATAGAGTAATGCAGCACAGAAACAGACTATTGAACAAGAGATCCGTTCAATAGTCTTATAGCAGCGGGATAGAAGCTGTCCTTGTGCTTGGTGGTACGTGTTTTCAAGCTTTTGATTCTTCTGCCCAATGGGAGGGGGGAGAAGAGAGAATGTCCCCGGTGGGTGGGGTCTTTGATTATGTCAGCTGCTTTCCCGAGGAAGCGGGAAGTGTAGACAGAGTCTGTAGAGAGGCTGGTTTCTGTCATGTGCTGAGCTGTGTCCACAACTCTCTGCAGTTTTTTGCAGTCTTAGGCAAAGTAGTTGCCATCCCAAGCCATGATGCATCTGGATAGGATGCTTTCTATGGTGTGATGGGAACTGGTGGGAAAGATTTGCGACTCAATGGGCTGAATGGCCTATGTCATAAAATCTGAAACGGGTTCTTGTTGGTGGGAGCTTGCTGTGCACAAATTGGTTGCCTTGTGCCATGTAATTCAATCATGGCTACACTGAAAAAATATCTCGGGGCCAAGAAGACTGCCAATGAACATAATGGAAGGTGCAATAGAAATGCACGAATTTCTTCTTGTCCTCACCACACGCTCCCCACCCACTCAACAGTCCTCGAATTCAAACCCAGCCCCCAGGCAATCCTCAATAATACCTCGTGTACACATTCCCAGTTACGGGCTTTATTTATTCTCTGGGAATATCTGGGATCAGTTGTTGTAAAATTGGCAACATCTTTGTGGTTTAAACAATAATGGAAGCTGATTTTTTTAATCCAAGTGCAAAAATAGATTCTACAATGTACAGAATTTTTTTTTAAAAAGAAGGCTGTGACATTTTGGATATTTTTGGCGAGTTGCAGCCTCCGAACTGTGAGTCACAAAGGGCTCACTGACATATCTGGTACACACTGTGCAGGTGACTGATAGTTTTAGGAGACGCCTGCTTGGAGGACTTCTTAAAGGGGAAGTGTTTTACCCATAGAATTTCCTAATTCTATGTCTTATCCATGGAAGCAACACAGGTGGAAAGTGTGAGGTATTGTAATTTGGGAGATTAAATGTAAAGGGAAAGTACTTAATTAATGGCAGGACCCTAAATAATGCTGATGTACAGAGGGATCTTGGGGTCCAAGTCCATCGCTCCCTGAAAGTGGCTGCACAAGTTGATAGGGCAGTAAAGAAGGAGTGTGGCATGCTTGCCTTTATTAGTTGAGGCACTGAGTTCAAGAATCAGGAAGTTATTTTGCAGCTTTATAAAACTCTGGTTAGCATGTAATCTGGAGTATTGCATTCAATTCTGGTCACCCCATTACAGGAAGGATGTGGAGGCTTTGGAGAGGGTGCAGAAGGGGTTCACCAGGATGCTGCCTGGATTAGAGGGCATGTGCTTTAAGGAGAGGTTGGACAAACCTGGGTTGTTTTCTCTGGAGCGGTGGAGGCTGAAGGGAGAACTGATAGAAGTTTATAAAATTATGAGAGGTATAGGTAACGTAGAGAGCCAGCAAATTTTTTCCAGGGAAGAAATGTCTAACACTAGAGGGCATGAATATAAGTGACGGGGGTAAGTTCAAAGGAGATGTGTGGGACACAGAGTGGTGGGTGCCTGGAATGCTCTGCCTGGTGGAGGCAGATACGATAGAGGCATTTAAGAAGCTGTCCTTGATCCTGATGGTACGTGCTCTCAAGCTTTTGTATCTTCTGCCCGATGGGAGGGGGGAGAAGAAAACCAAGAAAAACTTGCCTCTTTTATTGTACCTTTTGTGACTTTGGAACATCCCAAAGGGTTTTGAAGCAAGTAATATTTTAAAAGTTTTACTGCTGTGGAAATGCACCCAAACGACCTCACACAGCATCTCCTAGTCGATCAGCTTGTACACAATAGGTGACTGGGTTCTGACTGGGGCAGGGATGTTCTGGACATTAATCTTCATTGAAAGCATGATGACAAGGCATGGAGAGCAAGTGTACTTCCCCTTTAAGGCCTCAGACTGAATTTACTTCCTTTTTAATTAATTGAATGAACACCTTTATCTCTTCTAATTATCACCCTGTACGTGTAATGTTTGTTGGGAGCGAGCCCTGCTTGTGAAGAGCTTTTTTTAAAAAAAATTAAAACTGCTGATCCCACAGAATTAATTACGACTCAGATCAAACTGTGACAAGGAAGGAGGATTTATTAAAAGTTAAAAGAGCACCAATTACTCTTTTGAGTAGATTTTTTCCTGCAAGGCTCCAAGCCCCAATTTATATCTGCCTCCCACTGCCCCTCCTCTCATATTCTCCTCCAGATATCAGCTCAGTTTCAGTTAAAAGGTGCACAATGGAGGCAGAAATTGCCGAGAGATAATTTTTTTAAAAAATGATACGAACAGGAACAGTTCAAATCAATGAGTTCTAAATGATTGAAGTGATTTTCCGATTGGAGCTAAGGAAATGTTCATATATTTGGAACACTGCTCCAGTGGGAGATCAACTGCTTGAGTGGGTGAGTTCAGGTATGGCAATTGACCATTTTGTTGTCATGGTTCTATCAGTTTGCTGCCAGTTTATCAACCCAATGGTGTCCCAAACCAGCTCACCAAGAGGTGGGTGATCTCCACCCTCCTTCTCCCAGTCCCACCACATGCTGCAGTATGGGTTGAGAAGCCACTGCCCTATACTTACCACACCTGGGAACTTCTCAGGCAGTGCGACCCTTGTCTCCTATGGGTTCTCAGTGCAGGAACGTGCAGAGTGTGCTGAGTAACACAAGGGAACTACACACTCTGCAAGTGTGCTTAGCCTATTCGTGGATCTTCACCAACTGTGCCCATGTACACACTGGTACACACGTGTTCAGCACATAGTACTGTAAAGTTACACGTTTACATATAGAGTCACGAGCCATAGAGCGCAGAAACAGGCCCTTCGCCCTAATTGGTCCATGCTGACCAAGATTCTTATCTAAGCTAGTCCCAGTTCCCCACATATGGCCCATATCCCTCTAAATTTTTCTGATCAATGTACTTGTCCAACTGTCTTTTAAAAGTTGTTATTGTACTTTCCTCAACCACTTCATCCAGCGGCTCATTGCATATACGTACCACCTTCTGTGTACAAAAGTTGTCCCTCAAATTACTTCTAAATCTTTCCCCTCTCACCTTAAATCTATGCCCTCTAGTTCTTGATTCCTCAACACTGGGAAGAAGACTGCGTGCATTCACCCTGTTTATGCCCCTCATGATTTTATACACCTCTATAATATCACCCCTCTTTCTCTTACACGCCAAGAAAAAATGTCTGAGCCTGCCCAACCTCTCCCTGTAACTCAGGCCCTCAAGTCCTGGCAACATCCTTGTAAATCTTTTCTGCACTCTTTCCAGTTTAAGAACATATTTCCAATAGCAGGATGACCAAAACTGAACACAATATTCCAAGTGTGGCTTCACCAACGTCTTGTACACTGCTTTCTCTCTTTAAAAGAGTGAAACCATTATAACTACATTTACAAATATAGATTTTTAACCAATTCACTGGATTTAAAATTGTTGTCGATCGTTATGACATGTTGCCCCTGTTGATCATGGAGACTCAACAGAATCTCATTGGTGAAAAACACGAGAATGCTGGAGCAACTCAGCAGGCCAGGCAGCATCCGTGGAGAAAAGCAGGCAGTCAACGTTTCAGGTCAGGACCCTTCTTCAGGACTGAAGATAGGAAAAGGGGAAGCCCAATATATAGGAGGGAAAAGCAGAGCAGTGATAGATGGACAAAAGGGGGGAGGTGGGGTGGGCACAGGGTGGTGATAGGTAGATGGAGGTAAGAGATAGTGATAGGCAGGTGCGGGGGAGGAGGGGAGAGCAGATCCACCGGGGGAGGGGTCAAAAGTAAGGAGAGAGAGGGAAAAAAGTGGGTAGGAAAGGGAAAAGAGATATGGTTGGGGGGGTTGTTGGGGGAGAAGAGGTGGGGGGATTACTTAAAGTGGGAGAATGCAATATTCATACCGTTAGGCTGCAAGGATCCAAGATGGAAAATGAGCTGCTGTTCCTCCTGTTTACGCTTGGAATTCTCCTGGCAGTGGAGGAGGCCGAGGACTGACATATCAGTGATAGTTTGGGAAGGGGAGTTGAAGTGACCGGCAACGGGGAGATGCAGGTCGTGGTTACGGACGGAGCGCAGGTGTTCTGCAAAATGGTTACTGAGTCTGCATTTGGTCTCCCCAATGTAGAGGTTGCCTCCATCTCTGAATTCACCCAAGGTGGCACTTCTTAAATCTCTTCAGTGATGTGTGTGTCAACTCTTCAACAGTAGGAGACACTTTAGGAGTACGTACACAATCCTAGTCTTCACAATTTGTGTAAGCATCTTTCACTGAGAGCTGGTGGTCCATATGAAGCTTTAAACATCTCTCAACAACTCTGACAGATAAATTTGGGGCCATACGCCTCCAAATCTCTCTGAAATCCCATTGCCTCAGCTCTAGCCTGGTGGCCTCAGCATATGGATCTTGTTGTGTAACTGAACGTCATCCCTATACAGGCTGATGATCACTTTGTTTAAACCATTGCTTCCATCTTCCTTTCCAGATTCGGTTAAACAGATTCAGCCAGGTCCTGGGTCTCTTCTGCACCCGCACATCTTGTTACAGAGCACGTCACTGTAGAAAATGTGCAGGTCAACGCTTCATATTGACCTGCATGATTTGTTTCTTTGGTGTTTCTTTAAATCAGTATAGCCATAGAGTCCTAGAGTTATACAGCACAGAAACAGACCCTTCGGCCCAACATGAATATGCTGACCAAGGTGCCCATCTAAGCTGGTCCCACTTGCCCGCATTTGGCCCATGTCCCTCTAAACCTTTTCTGTCCAAATGACTTTTAAACGTTGTAACTGTACCTGCCTCTATCACTTCCTCAGGCAGCTCGTTCCATATACCCACCACCCTCTGTGTGAAAAAGTTGCCCCCTAGGTCTGCTTCAAATCTTTCCCCTCTCACCTTCCTGTGCCCTCTAGTTTTAGACTCCCCTACCCTGGGAGAAAGACCGTGACCATTCACCTTATCAATACCTCTTATGATTCTATAAACCCCTAGAAGATCAGTCCTCAGCCTCCTATACTCCAGGGGTAAAAAACCCTGTCCAATCTCTCCTGACAACTCAAGCCCTCCAGTCCCAATAAAATTCTTATGAATTCTTTCTGCACCCTCTCCAGCTTAGTCACATTCTTCCTATAGTGCAGTGACAGAAACTGTACACGAGACTCCAAGTGTGATCTCACCAACATCTTATACAGCTGTAACATGACATCTCAACTCTTAAACTCACCGCCCGTCCAATGAAGGCCACCATGCCATACACCGCCTTCATCATCCTGATTACCTGTATCACCACTATCAGGGAACTATGTACCTGTACCCCTTGGTCTCTCTGCTCTACAGCACTCCCCAGGGCCCTGCCATTCACTGTCTGTGTCCTGGCCTGGTGTAACTTCCAAAAATGCATCACTTTGCACTTGTCTGAGTTAAACTCCATCTGCCGTTCCTTTGCCCACTTTCCTAGTTGATCTATAACCTGTTGTAACCTTAGACAACCTTCTCCAGTGTCGACAACACCACTAATTTTGGTGTCATCTGCAAACTTACTAACCATGCCACATTCATTCTCACCCAGGTTGTTAATATAGATGACAGATAACAGGGGATTGATCGTGCGGCACACACTGGTCACAGGTCTCCAACCTGGAAAACACCCCTCCACTACCACCCTCGGACTCCTTCCACCAAGCCAATTGTGCATCCAATTGACCAGCTCACCCTGGATCCCATGTGACCTCACCTTCCGGACCAGCCTACCATGAGGAACCTTTTCAAAAACCTTGCGAAAGTCCATGTAGATGACATCTACTACCCTGCCCTCATCAATCTTCTTGGTCATCTCTTCAAAAATCTCAGTCAAGTTTGTGAGACATGATTTCCCACATACAAAGTCATGCTGACTGTCCCTAATCAGTCCTTGCCTTTCCAAATGCAGGTAGGTCCTGTTTCTCAAAATACCCTCCAGTAACTTTCCCACCACTGATGTTAGGCTCACTGGCCTGTAGTTCCCTGGCTTGTCCTTGCAACCCTTCTTAAGGAAAGACAACATTAACCTCTCTCCAGTCTTCTGATACCTCACCCATGGCTAAGGAAGGTGCAAAAATCTCTACTAAGGCCCCAACAATTTCTTCCCTTGCTTCACACATCCTAGCACGTACTTGGTCAAGCGACAGGGATTTATCTTCCTGCATGTACATCAATACCACCATCACCTTTTGTAATGCAAGTATGTTTCCTTATGTGTCTTCTTCCTGTTCCTGGCCTATCTCTTCTTTCTACCCTGGTTTTCCCTCCTTACCTTTGACCCATCCCCCAGTGGATCTGCTCTCCCCTCCTCCCCCACACCTGCCTATCACTATCTCTTACCTGCATCTACCTGTCACCAGCCTGTGCCCACCCCACCTCCCCTCTTTTGTCCACCTATCACTGCTCTGCTTTTCCCTCCTATTGGGCTTCCCCTTTTCCTATCTTCAGTCCTGAAGAAGGGTCCTGACCCGAAACGTTGACCGCCTGTTTTTCTCCATGGATGCTGCCTGGCCTGCTGAGTTCCTCCAGCATCATCGTGTTTTTCATTCATCAAATGATATCTTACACACATTTCCTTTGTGGCTTTATGTTATCAGTGTTTCCCTTACACAGAGAACCTAACTTGGCTGACATTATTCTGGCTTCCATTCCTGGGACTAGCCTTGCACACTGACACTATATACCCTTCCATTTCACTGCTCCAAGCTGGCATGCTCTTGACGGATGATCTCCATCAAATCAATCGCAGCTTTTCCCACAACTCTCACCTTTCATGCCAAACTCACCCATGTGACTCAGGCTCAGTATCGGAACTCCTCATTTTATTGCTGTTGTTTGCCTATACACCTTACCAACACTGATGTTATATTCCAGCCAAAACCCTTCAGCAGTTTTGGAAGCCATCTCCATTGATGTGGTAATTTTAGATGCATGCTTAAATATTATTATGCATTTAGTGATTTAGACTGAATTTGCAAAGAATATAAAATTGCACAGAAACTTGTCCTGTGATGCGATTCAGGACGGTGCCAAAGTCACAATTTTGGAAAAGGTTCTTTAGCACTAGTAGATAACCACCAAAGACCTCCATAAGCTCCAAGCCTGAAAGCATCCTATCCTGTTATTGAACAGAACGTGTTTTGTCTTGTGTGACACTAGGAGACTTGCCAAAATGGCAAATATATCCAAGACCACCTCTGTTGGTAAGACCTTTCTCTTCTCCTCTCACATGGTTTTGTTTGGAGTAAATTAAAATAACTCTTTAATCCTTCTCTCTGTTTTCTATGTATTAACTAGTCCTCAATCAAACTTATCATTTCCCCCCAAATAACATTTGGTCTAATTTTGTTGAATAATCTCTCGTACTTAGCAGTTTATTGAAGGCCTTCTGAAAGTCCAAATGCATCGAGTCAACCTATTGGTCATTATCTGTTCTGCTGGTGATAACCTGACCAAACTCTCACAGATTTGCCAAACATGATTTCCTTTTCATAAACCACGTTGACTCTGCCCAATCCGATTAGTGTTTTACAAGTGCCCATTGCCATTTCCTTAATACTAGATGCCACCATTTTCAAGACCACAGATGTCAAGTAAGCTACTTCCCTGTTTACTCACTTCCATCTTCCCTAAGTAAAGGTGTTACATTGGTTACTTTCCAATTTGCGGAAACCATTGTAGAATCTGTGGAATCCTGAAGGCTGGCATCCATTATCTCCATAGCTACCTCCTTCCAACCCCTGGATAGAGATCCTAGAGATCTATTCCCATAATTTCACCTCTTTTTTGACTTACTTTGAGCCTCTTGTTTATTCTGGACCTGTTCCCCACTATTTCCTTGGGATTTTTTCCCTTCCTCTATGAAGACAGACACAAAATGTTTAATTTCACTGCCATTTCCTTCCTTCCCAATGTAATTTCTCCTCTCTCATTTTATAAGGAACCCATTTCAACTTTTACTAAACTTTTTTTTACATATCTGTCGAAGATCTAACAGTCTGGTTTAACATTTCCTACCAGCCTACTCCTCTGTTATCTTTTTCTCCATTAATGTATTGAAACTCCTTTGCTGAAATTGTGAAATTTTCCAGATCCTTGGGATTACTGCTTTTTTGGCAAGATTATAAGTCTTTTCCTCTGATCTAGTGCTAACTTTAACTTGATAACCACAACTGAATCAGTATTCCTGTTGTTTTAGTTTACCTTAAAGGGATATACAGTATATATTTCTTGTGATCCATGCATTATTTATTTAAAAGTTAGCTGTTGCTGGTTTACTGTCATACATTTTAATTTAGTTTCCTGTCCTACCACCCAACTCATGCTTTGCACCTCATAGTTTGTTTTATTCAGATTTAAGATCCTGGTTTCATATTGGACTCAAACTTTAGATAAAATTCTATCATATTTTGATTACACTTTCCTGAAGCCACCTTAACAGTCATCACTTTAACCATTTTTTATAATGCAAGACCAAACCTAAACCAGCCTAGTCCCATGTTGATCCCTCAACATACTGATCTGGTAAACCATTTCTTACGCACTCAATAAATTCATTCTCCGTGCTTCACTTCCCATTTGACTTTTCCAGTCTCTTGTAGATTAAAGTCCCCATTTTTTTGTTGTATTAACATGGTTGCAAGCACTTCATATTCCCCCGGGGAGTCTACAACCCAACGGCATGAACAATGAATTCTCCAACTTCTGGTAAACTTCTTCCCCTCTGTCACCTTTCTCTCCCCTCCTGATCTACCCAGTTCCTCCTACACCCACCCCAGCCCCTAATCTTTCCTCTCCTCCATCATCACCCACACACTTCTCCCACTGGATCCCCTCCCCCACTGTTCCCATCTGCCCTCCGCACCTCCCTCCACTGGTTCCAGGCTCCACCTCCCTCTCCTATCAGATTCCACCATGGCAGCCCTCTGTCACCTCCACCTATCACCTCCCGGCCTCTGTCACCATTCCCACTCTCCCCCACCTCCAGTTGTCTATCACCCCTCTCACCTGGATCCACCCGTCACCTGCCAGCTCCTGCCCCACCTCTTCCCCTCACCTCTTTATACCAGTTATCTCCCCTCAGTCTTTCAGTCCAGATGAAGGGACTCAACCCGAATTGTCGACTGTCCATTTCCCTCCACAGATGCTGCCTGACCCAGATTGAGTCATTGAGTCACAGGGTCATACAACACAGAAACAGACCCTTCGGCCCAACTGGTCCATGTCGATCAAGATTTCTATCTAAGCTAGATTGGCCCATATTGATCTAAACCTTTCCTATCCATGTACCTGACCAAGTACCTTTTAAATGTTGTCAATATACCTGCCTCAAGCTCTTCTTCTGGCAGCTCATTCCACATACTGACCACCCCCTGGGTGAAAGAGTTGCCCCTCAGGTTCCTATTAAATCTCCCCCCCCACCCCCCACCCACCTTAAAACTATGCCCTCTAGTTTTTGATTTCCCAACCCTGGGAAAAAGACTGCATGCATTCACCCTGTCTATGCCCGTCATAATTTTATACACCTCTATAAGATCATTGCTCATTCTCCTATGCTCCAAAAAAACATTCCTAACCTGCTCGACCTCTCTCCATAACTCAGTCCCTCAATTCCCGGCAACAGCCTTGTAAATTTCCACTTCACTCTTTCTAGTTTAATAGCACCTTTCCTACAGCAGGGTGACCAAAACTGAACACAATATTCCAAATGTGGCCTGACCAACATCTTGTACAACTGCAACATAACGTACCAACTTCTAAATTCAGTGCCCCAACTGATGAAGGCCAGCATGCCAAAAGCCTTCTTCACCACCATGTCTGCACCACCTGTGACGCCACTTTCAGGCAACTGTGTACCTGTACTCTTAGGTCCCTCTGTTCTACAACACTCCCCAAGCGCCCTGCCATTCACTGTGAAAGTCCTACCCTCATTTCTCTTCCCAAAATGCAACACCTCGCACTTATTCAAACTAAACTCCATTTGCCATTCCTCAGCCCACTTACCCAGCTGATCAGTATCCCTCTGTAAATCCTGATAACTGTCTTCATTGTCAATGATACCACCTATTTTAGTGTCACCTGTAAACTTACTAACCCTGCCTTGTGCATTCTCATCCAAATCATTCCTCCAGGAGTTCCTCCAGCATTTGGTTTTTACCTCTAATTTCCTGATGGCAGAAGAGGTTCACCAGGATGCTGCCTGGATTAGAGGGTATGGGCGATAAGGAGAGGTTGGACAAACTTGGGTCGCTCTCATTTGAGCGTCCGAGGCTGAGGGGAGATCTGATAGAGGTTTTTTAAAATTATGAGAGGCATAGATAGGGTAGACAGTCAGAATCTTTTCCCTAGGGTAGAAATGTCAAACACCAGAGGACATGCTTTTAAGGCTGGGGGTGGGAATGTTTAAAGGTGACGTGAGGGGCACGTTTTTTAGGCAGAGTGTAGTAGGTGCCTGAAATGGGTTACAGGGGGTAGTAGTGGAAGCAGGCAGTTTGGTGGAGTTTAAGAGGCTTTTAGACAGACACATGAATATGAAGGGAATGGGGGGATATGGATAGTACACAGGAGGAGGACATTTAGTATAAATTGGCACCAAGATCGACACAACATTGTGGTCCGTATAGCCTGTCCTGTGCTGTATGTTCTATGTTCTGTGTTTACACTATGCCCCCACATTACTCTCACTCATTAAGGGCCTGCAGACAACTCCGAGAAATATTTGCTGCCCCTTGTTGTTCCTTAGCTCCGCCAGCACTCATTCTTCCTCTGGGTTTTCTGAACTAAGTTCCTTCCTTCGTACTGCCGATATCCCATTCCTAAAATCACAGTGCCCACACCTTCATTTTCTATCAGCAAAATGCAAAAAGTTTGGAGTAGCCTTTAGTATCTTGGAGTATTTAATTCCCAACCTTAGTCACTTTGCAGCCTTATCTCTGAAATGGTTATCATGTCATAAGCATTTACTTACATATATTCCATTAATTCACCCACCTTGTTACAAATGCAACAAATTTGTCTTTGCCGTATTTTCCCCAACCTGACTCCAAATGGAATGTATTTTTAATTTTGGCTCACATTACCGATTCCGTTACACTGCAGATTTGCTTTGTTTGTTCTCTTCAATTTTTGAAATGTCCCTTCATCAGAACTCACCTCTCCCAACACCCCACCACCCCCACTCCCTTCACACCCAACTATTTAGCTTAAAACAAAAAAAAACAAAATGCTAGAAGAACTCAGTAGATCAAGCGGCATCTGTGGAGGCTAAAGGTACAATTCACTCATCTTTATAGATGCAGTATAGAAAGTATTCTATCCGGATGCATCACGGCTTGGGATGGCAACTGCTCTGCCCGTGACCACAAGAAACAGCAGAGAGTTGTGGACATAGCTTAGCACATCATGGAAACCAGCCTCCCCTCCATGGACTCTGTCTACACTTCTCGCTGCCTCGGTAAAGCAGCCAACATAATCAAAGACCCCTCCCACCCTGAACATTCTCTCTTCTCCCCTCTCTCATTGGTTTGAAAGCACGTACCACCAGGCTCAAGGACAAGCTTCTATCCTGCTGTTACAAGACTATTGAACAGTCCCCTAGTTTGATAAGGTGGACTCTTGTCCTCACAATCTACCTCTTTATGACCTTGCACCTTATTGTCTGCCTGCACTGCACTTTCTCTGTAACTGTAACACTTTATTCTGCATCCTGTTATTGTTTTCCCTTGTACTACCTCAATGCACTCATGAGATGAAATGATCTGTATGGATGGCATGCAAAACAAAGTTTTTCCCTGTACCTTGGTACATGTGACAATAATAAACCAATTTACCAATTTAAATCGACATTTTGAGCCAAGACCCTGCATCAGGACTGTTTTTTTATTCAGATTCCAGGATCTGCACTCTCTTTTATCTTTAAATGACTCATCTACATGGGTTCATCTACAGCCCTGGTTACGTAATTCACGCACACTGGTACCAGACGATTTAAGAGAAGCTCATTCCAAGGAAAGATCTCTCTCTTTCCCCAAAGCTGTTGCCAGTCTCCCATGAATTGAAACCGATTTCTCCCCACCAATCCCTGAGCCCTGCGTTCAATTCCCTCATCTTATTTACCCAATGCAAAGTTTCACATGTCTCAGATAATGACCGAGAGATTGCTTTATTGATGTGGACCCCGGCTGCTCTTTCAGCAGAGTCTTTCTTTTCCTTGTCTCTGTCATTGGTTCCCATATGAGCTACGAGCTCTGGATCTTTCCCTTCCCTTGCTAAGTTCCTCTCCAGTCTCCCCGTCCCTGTTTAAAAGAAAGAGGCAATCAACACTGCACAAACAGGTAAACATATTTCCATTGAGAACATGGAACATAGAACATAGAACAGTACAGCACTGGACAGGCCCTTTGGCCCATTACTGCACCAAACACAATGCTAAGTTAAACTAAATCTCTTCTGCCTGCACATTAGTGTTGGTATTGGTTTATTATTATCACTTGTACTGAGGTACAGTGAAAAGCTTGTCTTACAGACTGATCGTACAGGTCAATTCATTACATAGTGCAGTTACATTGAGCTAGTAAAAAGTGCACTGATGTAGTACAGGTAAAAACACATGATCCACATCCCTCCATTCCCTGCATGTTCATGTGCCTGTCTAAATGCCTCTTAAACATTGCTATTATACTTGCTTCCACCCACTTCCCTGCCAACACAATCCAGGCACCTACCACTTCCTTTGTGAAAAACCTGCCTCACACATCTCCCTTAAACTTTCCCCCTCTCACTTTAAAGCTATGCCCTATAGTATTTGGCATTTCCACCCTGGGAAAGTGATTCTATCTACACTATTTGTGCCCTTATACACTGATAAATTACTGCATGTTAATCATAGAATAGTAAGTTGAGTTACAATCAAGAACTTATATACGCATTCAACAGTGACTTTAAGACACATTGCATATTTATTTCCCTCCATAGATGCTGCCTGACCTGCTGAGTTCCTCCAGTACTTTTTATGCATTGCTCCAGATTCCAGCATCTGCAGAATTTTTTGTGTCTCATCCACTCCATTCACCATGTGCCAGTTTCTTGAAGTATCTCGGCAAGTGGTGCTGCTCACCTGTGCTGTGCTGCCAACTGCCCATGGATCCTCTGATTGGGATCTCCTCGTCACTTCTTGTGCTTGGGTCAAGCCCAACTGACTGTAGTTTTACATGTGAGTTTCCACAGCTGAAGTTTTTAATCCACATGTTTTGGGCCACAACTACGAGGGTAACACCTGAGGACATTTTGTGTTGTCCATTTGGCTTACGGGGAATAATCATCTAGTTGTCTGCTAAACCTCACCAGAGGTTCCACCGTGTTCTTCCTTTCAACACTCAGTGACTGTGGGGCCAGCAGAGAGGGCGCTGCACAGTAACAGTAATCAGTTTCTTGGGCCACGTGATGTCGCCCTACACTCAGGGCACATTCACGATGTTATTCTTCACAGTTTGCAGGTAACATTTCCTCTTCAGAAACCACATTGTGTTGCTGCTGTGCTCAGGTTTGCTGGGAACTTTCTGTAAATAATTAACCTAATTAACGTCTTGACTTCCTTCACAATCCAGTAGACCTGGTTTACTGAGTGTAGTTCCCAAGTGTATTTGTAACTTTACAGGTGGATAACACAGTCATTATTTGGCTAGGCTCCAACAGGAGTTTCCAACTCCTGGTAAACTTCCTTGATAACCAATTTGGTGGATGGATATTGTCAGACGTACTTACCAGAAGGTGGCTGCTATAGATGAATGTGGTACTTCAGTGGAATACTTAGTCACCATATATTCATCTTTCACTTTGGACACAATACTGTGGAGTGATGAGTAATCCTGTCATTTTCATCTTTGGCTATGTTACAGTGAGTGATCAGTAGATCTGCATTTCTTTCCTACCTTAGCTTCATTTCTCATGGTAATAGATCTATCTTGATGTTGTCGTATTTGGGTCTTCGGCATCTCCCATCATTACTCTGACTGATTTTGTATCATCTTCAACTATCTTTGGTGTCAATAGAAAGATCACATATAACTGGAGTCTTGCTGGGTCCATCACCACTCCATCGTCTAGTCCTAATGCAGGGTTTTGACCCGAAATGTCGACAGTTCCTCTCTCCCTCACACTCACTGCTTCACCCACTCAGTTCCTCAAGCAAGTTATTTGTTGCTCCAGATTCCAGCATCTGCCACGTCTGGTGTCACCATTCCATTGTCTTTGACCAATGAATTCTACCTTCGCAATTCCCCTGTTAGTTGTGGCACTAATGGAAACACTGCACAGCCCCTTCAGTAGCTGTGATCACCTAAAACATGTCAATTGCCGGTGCTGTGTATTTGGCATCCTTCCTCGGTACTTTGATCCGGAATACCCCCTTGAAAAGACTCTAAAGAGATATTTCTCTTGCAGAATGTACCCAGTTGCTCAACGCGCAAGTGTGTGGGACCCATATTGATTTGGTCCCCATTTGCATGAACTCTTGTTGGTCATGTCAATGATGGACCATCCTTGCCCCTAGCACTTCATTTCTGTTCCATACTGTTCCAGCAGCCTCATTACCATCAAATTCAACAAATGCAATTCTTTGCATCGTTGAAGCATCACAAGAGACAGAAATTCTAATGCCAATAGCAACTTCAGAAATTTCTTCAAGATCTTGCATGGACAAACAATGTTCTTTGTCTCCTGTTCTTTGGATTGCTTCCTTTACCTCTTGTTTGCCCAGTTTGAATGCCTGTCCCAATATTTTGATCTCATTGAGCTCCAATGCCTTTTCCAGTTATTTTCTATTTCATAGTAATTGGCTTATTACTGTCACATGTACCGAGATACCATGCAAAGCTTTTCCTTGCGTGCCATCCAGACAGATCATTCCATACATAAGTACATCAAGGTAGTAAAAAGAAAAATGAAATGCAGAATAAAGTGTTACAGTTACAGAGAAAGTGCAGTGCAGGCAGACAATAAGGTGCAAGGTCATGATGAGATACATTGAGAGAAGAGTTCTGTTCAAGAGTCTTATAACAGCAGGATAGAAGCTGTCCTTGAGCCTGGAGGTATGCATTTTCAAGCTTTTGTATCTTCTGTCCAATGGAAGGGGGGAGAAGAGAGAATGACGGGGCAGGAGTGGTCCTTGATGATGCTGGTTGCTTTCCCGAGGCAGTGGGAAGTGTACACAGAGCCAATGAAGGGGAGGCTGGTTTTCGTGTTAGACTGGCCTATGTTCACAACTCTGCAGTTTCTTGCAGTCTTGGGCAGAGCAGTTGCTCTTGCAAGTTGTGATGCATCCAGATAGGATGCTTTCTATGGTGCATCGATAAAAATCGGTGAGGGTCAATGGGGACATACCAAATTTCCTTGGCCTTCTGAGGAAGCAGAGGGACTGGTGAGCTTTCTTGCCATAGCATCGATGTGACTGGACCAGGACAAGGTATTGGTGGCATTTATACCAATTCATAGCCGACATAATTACATTTCTTGTTCGGCCAAATTCGGATATCAACAACTCGTAGAACTTTTTCTGTGAATGACTCATTCAATGCCGCCTTCAGTTCCTCAAACTGCCTTTCAGAATTTGAGTTTGCAACAAATGATGAAAGGGTACAATTGTCAGGCATCTGTCATTTGGAGACACCAGAGACTGCAGATGCTGGAATCTGGAGCAACAAACAAACTGCTGGAGAAACTTGGCGGGTCAGGCAGCATCGTGGAGGCAGAGGGATGGTCAACATTTCAGATCGAGACCCTGCATCAGGACTGCGAGTGTACAGGGGAGAAAGCCAGTACAAAGAGGTGAGAGGGGAGGATGGGTGAGACAGGGGCTGACAGGTGGATCCAGGTAGGGTGAGGGGAGGGGGGAGGTAGAGACAGAGGCTGGAAGGTGATGCGGAGACACAAGAGGCTGCAGATGCTGGATTCTGACAAGTATGGAAGGTGATAAGTGGATCCAGGTGAGGTGGGGGATGATGGGCAGATAGAACCAGGTGTGCGAGGGAAATAAAACTGGGTAACAGGGGGTTGGGGGCAGGATTGGAAAAGGTGGTGAGAGAACCTGGGTGAATCAGAAGGGAGAGAGAAAGAAACACAAGGGCTGCAGGTTACTTGAAATTGAAAAATTCCTGCTGAAACCTCCCTCAACATTTACGTGACCAGCTCCTGATGAAGCAGACGTGGAGAGAGTCACCATTGGTGTTTCTCTCACTCTGCTCCATGGGCTTATATCAGCCCCTTCAGCTGCTCAAAGCTCTCTCACATTATTCAGTGCCATTTCCATCACAGTGGCAATCTCCCTCACCCTTTCAACCGTAGCATCTGAGGAACTTGGTCTGTATTTGCTCATCAGCTAACCTGTCACTAATCTGCTGCTTAGTGCTCAGCCTAAGACCCTTCTGGAATTGCAATGTCTCACTAAGCATCTCGAATTCACAATGTACTCACTGATTGCCTCCTCTGGTATCTGATTAGGGCCACTGAAATATCTCGGGCCATGCAGAATCGAAGTGTGACTTTAATTTTTTGACCAGTTCATCAAACAGGGCATCGACTGCACCGTGTGGTGTCAACATATTTTTCACTGTTACACAAGCATCTAGCAGACTTGGACTAATAGTATCACTTTCTTTTCTTCACTGCATTTTGTTCTTCAGACTTTTTCGACTGTAACTTCTACAAAGTCATTGGCTTCAAAGAACATGTCCATACTTTGAAACTTTTTGCATTATCTCGTATTTACCCAGTTTCCTGACATATCCTGTTTGAATTGTTTGTGCCATCTCATCTTGCGCCCCATTCACACATGCTCCTTCCTGCTTCAGAATTAAGCTAGAGAGGGCGAAGAGGAGATTTACGAGGAAGTTGCCTCGTAAATCATGAGGGGCATAGATAGGGTGAATGCAAGCAGTGTTTTTTCCCAGGGTTGGGAAATCAAGAACTGGAGGATATAGATTTACTAGGAACCTGAGGAGCAACTTTTTTACTCAGAGAGTGGTCAGTATATGGAACGAGCTGCCAGAGAAAGTGGCTGACGCAGGTACATTAACAACATTTAAAAGACACTTGGACGGGTACATGGTTGGAAAGGCTTAGAAGATTATGGGCCAAATGCTGGCAAATGGGACGAGCTTAGAGGGGTGTCTTGGTCAGCATAGACCAGTTGGGCCGAAGGGCCTGTTTCTGTGCTGTATGACTCCGTGACTCTAATTGAAAGATTCACCTTTCTGACTTTAAATTGCAGACTCCCAAGTCTCAGTCTAGCAGTGGAGACTCTCCAAAGAATATCCAGTCTTGTTGCTGGTGCAGTGTCTGGGAAGTTCTTTGCTCGCTCTTGTTCAGAATCACTGTAATTTGGGCACAGAGTGTCAGGAAACCACAACTATTTATTGTGGGTTAGCTGAAGCTGCACTAGACTCAAACAATGTTGCACTAGGAAATCACATGAATCGATTTTGTAAGGTAACACCAACCCACTTAAGGTCACAGTTGGACTTCTGCAGAATTACACCACAGGAGGCAAGTCAGAGAAGGTTCACTGTGTTCATTGCTGAGATGAAGGGTTTGTCTGAGGGGGAATAACTGAGTAGTTAGGCCCACACATTTTGCTTAGGAAAATGTGATATTGAAAGATATCAGGTTCTTAAGGGGCTCAACAGGTTAACACTACACGGTGGTAGTTAAATGGCTAAGTTACTGGACAGGTAACACAGATCCTAGAATAACAATCTTACCACAGCAGCTATTTAATAGCCTACGTTTTAAACAGTCATAGAACATAGAACAGTACAGCACAGGAACAGGCCCTTCGGACCATAATGTTGTGCCTTCATGACGCCGAATTAATCTAAATCTCTTCAACCTACACATGATCCACATCCCTCCATTCCCTGCACATTCATGTGTCTGTCTCACAGCCTCTTAAGCGCCACTGTTGTATCTGCTTGACAGGTACAAGCTGGACAGGTCAAGAGGCAGAGGGAGGAAAGGTGTCAAACGGTTGTCAGGTTGGCAGCCAAGGTCAAAGGCTGATCTTCAGAGCATGTCAGCAAGGGACACAGGAAAGGATCAGAGCAGCATTTGGTACAACCATGGATCTCAAATGGTGCACAGAAAGCTCCCAAAGACAGCAACACAGTAATAGTCATTGAGTTCTACAGCAGGGAAACAGACCCTGCAGCCCAACTGGTCGAGGCCGACCAAGACCACCCATCTAACCACTTGCCTGCAATTGCCCCATATCCCTCTAAACCTTCCCATCCATGGACCTGTCCAAGTGTCTTTTAAATGTTGTTCACAAGATCGCAAGACAAGGGAGCAGAAGCAGGCCATTCGGCCCATCGAGTCTGCTCCAAGGAAAAGGGAAAAAGAAATGGGGAATGGGGAGGAAAAAAACCCTATTCTAATCCCAATTTCCGGCCTTATCCCCATATCCCTTGATACCCTGACTATTTAGATATCTGTCTATCTCTTCCTTGAATGCCCCCACTGATCTGGCCTCCACTGCTGTACGTGGCAAGGAGTTCCACAAATTCACCACCCTCTGGCTAAAGAAATTTCTCCTCATCTCTGTTTTGAAACTGTACCCTCTAATTCTAAGATTGTGCCCTCTGGTCCTGGACTCACCCACCAAGGTAAACAGCCTAGCCACATCTACTCTGTCCTTTCCTATCAACATTTTAAATGTCGCTATGAGGTCCCCTCTCATTCTTCTGTACTCCAGTGAGTACAGTCCAAGAGCCGACAAACGCCCATCATACGTAAGCCCTTTCATTCCTGGAATCATCCTTGTAAATCTCCTCTGAACCCTCTCCAACGTCAGCACATCCTTCCTAAGATGTGGGGCCCAAAACTGCGCACAATATTCCAAATGAGGCCTCACTAGTGCCCCGTAGATCCTCATCAACACTTCCTTACTTTTATACAATATACCTCTCGAAATGAATGCCAACATAGCATTCGCTTTCTTTACCACCGATCCGACCTGGTGGTTAACCTTTAAGGTATCCTGCACGAGTACCCCCAAGTCCCTTTGTACTTCTGTACTTTGAATCTTCTCTCCTTCTAGATAATAATCTGCCCGCTTATTTCTGCTTTCAAAGTGTACAACTGCACATTTCTGAACATTGAATCTCATCTGCCATTTCCTTGCCCATTCTCCTAAACTGTCTAGGTCCCTCTGCAACCTTCCTATCTCCTCAATACTCCCTACTCCTCCACCTATCTTGGTGTCATCCGCAAACTTAGCCACAAAATTATTTACTCCATTATCCAAATCGTTGATGTACAAGGTAAAAAGGAGCGGTCCCAACACCGACCCCTGCGGCACACCACTAGTAACCAGTAACCAACCAGAACGAGATCCTTTTATTTCCACTCTTTGCTTCCTGCCAACCAGCCAATGCTCCACCCATTCTGTTATCCTACCCGTAATTCCGTGACCTCTCATCTTATTAATCAGTCTCTTGTGAGGCACCTTATCGAAGGCCTTTTGAAAGTCTAAATACACAATATCTGCCACCTCTCCCTTATCCACCCTACCTGTGATTTCTTCAAAAAACTCCAATAGGTTGGTCAGGTAGGATCTTCCCTTCACAAAGCCCTGTTGGCTAGGACCTATCCTGCCCTGCGCCTCTAGGTATTCCATAACCTCATCCTTGAGGATAGATTCCAATAATTTTCCCACCACTAACGTCAGACTAATAGGTCTGTAATTTCCTTTATGCTGCTTCCCACCTTTCTTGTACAACGGAACTACATTTGCGACCCTCCAGTCCTCCGGAACCATGCCGGAATCTATCAATTCCTGGAAAAATATCGCCGATGTCTCCACTATCTCTAAAGCCACCTCCTTCAGAACCCGGGGATGCACCTCATCCAGTCCGAGAGACTTATCAGTTTTTAGACCATTTGGTTTTCCTAGCACCTTCTCCCTAGTAATTTTAACTGAACTCAGTTCCATTTCGTGAGACTCCTGACTAACCGGCATATTGCTGATGTCCTCCACAGTGAAGACCGATGCAAAATATTCATTCAATTCCTCTGCCATCTCTCTATCGTCCATTACAATACCTCCTGCACCGTTATCAATTGGTCCTATATCAACCCGTGTCTCTTTTTTACTCCTTATGTATTTAAAAAAAACTCTTAGTATCCTTTCGAATGTTATCCACCAACTTCCTTTCATAATTCATCTTTTCTTTCCTAATGACCTTCTTAGTTTCTCTCTGCAGGTTTTTACAAGCTTCCCAGTCTTCTGTTTTCCCACTAATTTTTGCTTCTTTGTACGCCGCCCCTTTTGCTTTTATTTTAGCCTTCACCTCTCTCGTTATCCACATTTGTGCCTTTTTTCCATTCAAAACCTTTTTTCTTGGAATATATCTATCCTGCATTTTCCTTATTTCCTGTAGAAATTCCTTCCATTTCTCCTCCGCCGTCCCTCCAGCCAGCTTACTCTTCCAATCAATTTGGGCCAACACCTCTCTCATACCACTGTAATTTCCTTTGTTCCACTGAAATATCAATACACCAGTTATCAGCTTCTCCTTCTCAAACTTGAAACTGAACTCAATCATATTGTGATCACTGGTTCCCAGTGGTTCCTTTACCTTTAGTTCCCTAATCACCTCCGGTTCATTACACAGCACCCAATCCAAAACAGCCGATCCCCTGGTGGGCTCTTCAACAAGTTGCTCTAGAAAAACGTCCCTTAGACATTCCACAAACTCACTCTCCTGAGTACTACCGCCATTCTGGATTTCCCAGTCCACCTTCATGTTAAAATCCCCCATAATTATCTTAACATTGTCAGTCTGGCATGCTTTTTCTATCTCAAACTGCAACTTATCGTCCGCTTCCTCACTGCTATTAGGGGACTGCTACCATTGTCCTTTTACCCTTGCTATTTCTTAGCTCCACGCATAAGGATTCCACCTCCTCTGACCCAATGTCCTTCCTTTCTTTTGATTTTATATCACTACTAACCATCATGGCCACACCTCCCCCTCTGCCTACCCGCCTATCCTTCCTATACACTGTGTACCCCTGGACATTCAGTTCCCAATCACATCCATCATAAAGCCATGACTCGGTGATTGCCACAATGTCGTATTTATTAACCTGTAGTTGTGCCACTAGCTCATCTACTTTATTCCTAATGCTACGTGCATTTAAATATAGTACGTTTAGTCCGGTATCTGCTATTGATTTTGTTGTACTTCTATTGTTCAGCAGATTATCCTGGCTTTCCACCTGTCTATCCTTCTTACCATCTTCACTACATACTACCTTAGACATGTTCCTATATACCTCATCCCCTATCCTAACATTCTGTATCCTAACATCCTGATTTGTTGTACTTCTATTATTCAGCAAATTATCCTGACTTCTCACCTGCCTGTCCTTCTTGCCATCCTCATTGGACTTGTTTCTATAAACTTCCTCCCTTACCTTAGCATCTTGTAACCTAACATCCTGGTTTCCATCTCCCTGCCAGATCAGTTTAAACCCTCCCCTACAACTAAATTAAACATTCCCGCCAGGATATTAATGTACCTGCCTCACCCACTTCCTCTGGCAGTTCGTTCCATATACACATCACCTTCTGTGTGAAAAGTTGCCCCTCGAGTTCCTATTAAATCTTTCCCCCCTCACCTTAAACTTACGTCCTTCATTCCCTTTCCCTGGGAAAAGGACTGTGTGCATTCACCCTGTCTGTGCCCCTCATGATTTAATACACCTCTATAAGATCACCCCTCATTCTCCTACGCCCCAATAAATAAAGTCCCAGTCTGCTCAACGTCTCTCTATAACTCAGTCCCTCGAGTCCCAGCAACATCCTCATAAATCTTCTCTGCACTCTTTCCAGTTTAATGGCACCTTTCCCATAACAGGGTGACCAAAACTGAACACAATACTCCAAACGGGGCCTCACCAACATTTTGTGCAACTGCAACATAGCATCCCAACTTCTGTACCCAATGCCCTGACTGATGAAAGCCAGGGTGCCAAAGCCTTCTTCATCACCCTGTCTACCTGTGACGTCACTTTCAGGGATAAAGATGAGATTATCTTTTAGTGATGCTGATTAAGGGATAAGCATTGGCTGGGAGACTGTGGAGGATTCCCTGTTCTTTATTAATGACAGGGGTCCTTTTACCTCCATTTAGCAGACTGCACCTCCATTTATAGTCCCACTCAAAAGGAGGTGCCTCCAGCAGTGCTGTGCTCCCTCAGTACTGGACTGGACTGTCCCGTGAATTTTACGTGCTCTTGCATCTGAGGTAGTTCTTGAAATCAGGGATGGACACTCCTCAGTTGACATGGATGATGATTGAACAACTGGGGTGAGAGAGCAGGAAACATAAAAAAATTAGGAGCAGGAGTAGGAATTCATCACTTCAGACCTGTTCCACCTCTCAACACCGTCACAGATAATCACTTATTTCAGTATCCTGCTCTCTCCCTCTCCCTATATGGTGGTGGGTGCTTGGAATGTGCTGCCAGGGGTGGTGGTGGAGGCAGATACGATAGAGGCATTCAAGATGCTCTTAGGCATATGAATGTGCAGAGAATGGAGGGAGATGGACTAGGTGCAGCCAGAGGGATTAGGTGTCACTAGTTTAATTAGTTCAGCACAGACATTGTGGGCCGAAGGGCCTGCTCCTGTGCTGTGCTGTTCTATGTTCTATCTCTCTTGATACCTTTAGCATTATGAAAGATTATCTACTTCCCTCTTGAAAATATATAATGGCTTGGCCTCTGCTGCCTTCTGTGGGAGAGAATTCCCCAGATTCACCCCCCTCTGGGTGAAGGAGTTTCTCCTGATCTCAGTTCAAAGTGACTCCTGGTTGTGCACTCTAGCCAAATCAGAGCATCTTCCTCCTGTTTGGTCTGTTTAGTCATGGTAGAATTTTGTCGGTTTTTATGAGATCCCCTCTCATTCTCCGATAACTATCAGCCCAGCCTGCCCATTCTCCTCTGTACGTCAGTCCTGTCTCCCAGCAATCAGTCCAGTCAATCTTTGTTGTACTCCTTCCGTGACCAGAGCATCCCTCCTTTGATAGGGAGAACAAGATTGCACGCAAACCTCCAGGTGGGGTCTTGTTGAGGCTCTGTAAAGCTGAAGCTCCTGTACTCAAATACTTCTGCAATGAAGGCCAACATCCAACTTGCCATCTCAGATTTAAATTATTGTCACTGACTTAGATGACATGAAATTTGTTGTTTTGCGGCAGCAGTACAGTGCAAAGACATAAAATTACTATAAATTACAAAATTAAATAAATAGTGCAAAGAAAAGGAATAATGAGGTAGTGTTCATGGGTTCATGGACCATTCAGAAATCTGATGGCGGAGGGGAAGAAGCTATCCCTAAATCATTGATTGTGGGTCTTCAGGCTCCTGTACCTCCTCCCCGATTGTAGTAACGAGAAGAGGGCATGTCCCGGATGGTGAGGGTCTTTAGTGATGGATGCCGTCTTCCTGGGGCATCTCCTCTTGAAGATATCCTCGCTAGTGGGGAGGGTTGTGCCCGTGATGGAGCTGGCTGAGTCTACAACCCTCTGCATCCTCTTGCGATCCTGTGCATTGGAGCCTCCATACCAGGTGGTGATGCAACCAGTCAGAATGCTCTCCACCGTACATCTGTAGAAATTCGTAAGAGTCTTTGGTGACATACCGAATCTCCTCAAACTCCTAATGAAGTAGAGCCATTGGAGTGCCTCCTTTGTGATTGTATCAATGTGTTGGGCCCAGGATAGATCCTCTGAGATGTCGATGCCCAGGAACTTGAAGCTGCTCACCCTCTCCACCGCTGACCCCTCCATGAGGACTGGTCTGTGTTCTCCTGACTTCCCCTTCCTGAAGTCCACAATCAATTCCTTGGTCTTGCTGACGTTGAGTGCGGGGTTGTTGTTGCGACACCACTCAACCAGCCAATCTATCTCACAACTGTACACCTCCTCATCGCCATCTGAGATTTCACCAAGAACAGTGGTGTCATCAGCAAATTTATAGTTGGTGTTTGAGCTGTGCTTAGCCATGCAGTTATGAGTGTAGAGAGATCCCCTCTTGCTGAACCTGAACATTTGCTTCAGGAGCCTGAAGGTCCACACTCAACTGCTGTACAAGAATACCCAGATCTTGTTACACCTTCCCAGAGATGCTGCAAGATCTGCTCTGCTCAGGAGACCAACTTCTCGCTGGTGTAAATGTAACTGAGTATAAAACCTTCCAGTCTCTGAGAGCTGGTGGTGACAGAACATCAGGAGCGCGACAGTCGATCGAATTAAAAATCTAGCTGTTGGTAATCATTATGTTGTTATAAAGCAGACAGAATGGTGTGAGAGGATTAACAATACCACTGACCCAACCACAGGCCTCTGCTCGCAATACTTATTGTGTTTAATCTTCTGTGAACTGATTGAAAGTTCAAGGAGCTGGCCAAGAACTAAGAGTGTACAAGTGCACAGTCCAGGTGATAGGCAAATCTGTCAGTTGCTGTAACACTGTAATCTCTCTATGTCAGTCCCCAAACATGATAGCGTGGGAGTGGTAAAAGGGAATGATTCATTCCCACTGGTTTCTGTCAGCTTGGAGTGTTGGTGTATACATGGGGAGAACACACACCAGTCCTCATTGAGGGGTCAGTGGTTGAAAGGGTGAGCAGCTTCAAGTTCCTGGATGTCAACATCTCAGAGGACCTATCCTTGGCCCAACATATTGATGCAATCATGAAGAAGGCACGCTAGTTAGGAGTTTGAGGAGATTCAGTATGTCACCAAAGACTCTTGCAAATTTCTACAGATGTATGGTGGAGAGCATTCTGACAGGTTGCATCACCGCCTAGTACAGAGGCTCCAATGCACAGGATCGCAAAAGGCTGCAGAGGGTTGTAGACTCAGCCAGCTCCATCACGGGCACAACCCTCCCCACCATCGAGGACATCTTCAAGAGGTGGTGCCTCAAAAAGATGGTATCCATTATTAAGGACCCTCACCATCCGGGACATGCCCTCTTCTCATTTCTACCATCAGGGAGAAGGTACAGAAGCCTGAAGACCCACACTCAATGTTTCAGGAACAGCTTCTCCCCTCTGCCATCAGATTTCTGAACGGTCCATGAACCCATGAACACTCCTTCGTTATTCCTTCTTTTTAACACTATTTATTTTTGTAATTTATGGTAAGGTTGTGTCTTTGCACTGTACTGCTGCTGCAAAGCAACATATTTCAGGACATAATAAACATTTTTACATACAGTTGTCACTTTGGCAGCCAAGGTCAAAGGCTGATCTTCAGAGCACGTCAGCAAGGGACACAGGAAAGGATCAGAGCAGCATTTGGTACAACCGTGGATCTCAAACAGTGCACAGCAAGCTCCCAAAGACAGCAACACAGTAATAGTCATTGAGTTCTACAGCAGGGAAACAGACCCTTCAGCCCAACTGGTCAAGGCCGACCAAGACCACCCATCTAACCACTTGCCTGCAATTGCCCCATATCCCTCTAAACCTTCCCATCCATGGACCTGTCCAAATGTCCTTTAAATGTTGTTAATGCACCTGCCTCAACCACTTCCTCTGGCGGCTCCACATATAACATGACACAAGAAACATAATTCACGACAGTGATAAGAAATATTTTGATTCTGATGTACTCTATGCAACCACGTGTCAGCATGTGGTGTGTGACATTCTGATGCACACTGAAACCTGGGCAAACTGGAACCAAGCACCCCTGTATATCCAGCTTGTGTATTCCTGTTTGAAAATTTTGAGATACCCTTGGCAAGGGCAATAATTATTGTCCATTATGAATGGCACTGGTATGTAGTTCACAGGACAGTCAGGGGTGTAGTAACATAGTCGTTAAATTATAGGATTAGGATCGACAGGTGTGGATTGTGGATCCCAGGATATGTTTGGATTTCACCACAGCAGCTGGGGAATTTAAATTAAAGTAATTAAATAAATCTGGAGTAAAGCTAGTGTCTGTAATGGTGATCATGAAGCTATCGGATGCTTGTAAAAACCCATCTGGTTCACTAACATCCTTCCAGGAAGAAAATCTGCCAACCACACTCAGTCTGGCCAATATGTGATTCTGACTGATGATGTGGTTGATTCTTAACAACTACCTCAGGTCAGGGACAATTAGGGATAGAAACAGTAGCGACAATTAGACACAATCTTTTTCCCAGGGAGGGGATGCTAAAAACAAGAGGGCATAGGTGTGAGATCAGAGGAGAGAGATTTAAAAGGAACATCAGGGGCAGCTTCTTCACACAAAGGGTGGTGTGTATTTGGAATGAGCTGCCGGAAATAGTGGTTGAAGCGGGTACTTTAGCAACATTTAAAGTCATCCAGATAAGTCCATGGATGGGAGAGATTTAGAGGGCTATGGGCCAAACGCGGGCAGATGGGACCAGCTCGCTGGGCGACACAGTCGGCATGGACGAATTGGGCCGAAGGGCCTGTTTCCGTGCTGTATGACTCTATGAGATACGGGTAGATGGTGGTGAAGAAGGCGTTTGGCACGCTGGCTTTCATCAGTCAGGGCACGGAGTATAGGAATTAGGACGTTATGTTACAGTTGTACAAGACGTTGGTGAGGCTATATTTGGAATATTGTGTTCAGTGTTGGTCACCCTGTTATAGGAAAGATGCCATTAAGCTAGAAAGAATGCAGAAAAGATTTATGAGGATGTTGGCAAGACTCGAGGGACTGAGTTATAGAGAGAGTTTGAGCAAGCTAGGACATCCATTGGAGCATAGGAGAATGAGGGGTGGCATTATAGAGGTGTATAAGAGGCATAGATAGAGTGAATGTACACACTTTTTTTCCCGGAGCTGGGGAATCAAGTACTGGAGGGCAGAGGTTTAAGGTGAGAGGGAAGAGATTTAATAGGAACCTGAGGGGCAACTTTTTCACTCAGAGGGTGGTGGGTATATGGAACGAGCTGCCAGAGGAAGTGGTTGAGGCAGGTACATTAACCACATTTAAAAGGCACTTGGACAGGTACATGGATAGGAAAGGTTTAGAAGGTTAAGGGCCAATTGCAGGCAAATGGGAATAGCTCAGGTGGGCACCTTGGTTGGCATGGACGAGTTGGGCTGAAGGGCCTGTTCCCGTGCTGTATGAGTCTATGACAGAAAATGCTAACATTGTCAGCGACATCTGCATCCTGTGAATAAATAAGTGAAAAAATGAAGAGTTAACCACATTGATGGGTCTTGAGTCACAAGTAGACCAGACTGGGTAAGTACAGTAGGCTTCCTTTCCCGATGGAGGTTAGTGAACAAGATGGATTTTTTTACAACAGTCTGACAGATTCATGCTCACTAGGAGTGGATTTATAATTCTGGATTATTAAATAACTTGTAGCTGATATTCTCCAACTCCCCAAGTGGGATTCGAACGTGTGCTTGGATTATTAGTCCAGCCTGCCGGATGCTAAACCAACAGACAGCTCAGTCCGCTGCCGTACCCACTTCGAAATGTGCAGTACGTTCTACCCATCATGAATTCCACCCATCTGATATAGTGAGCCTCTGATGAAGAGATTCAATAAGCTAAAGCAAAGCAAACAATGCTTAAGCACTTACCAAGAACGTAGGAATATTTCAGGAGGTGTATATTTTCAAGAGACCCGCACAAGCTGTACAGTAACAGATGGCAGTCACAGATCCTGTACACCTACAGTACATCGGGTGAAAGGCAATGATTCCTCCTCTTTGATACATCAGAGCTCATGTGTTCTGGTGTCAGTTTTTGCACATTCAAAGTATGCAATGAGGTACAGGGAAATGATTTACTCCCATCTGGTGTTAACCACATCTGTTTCTCATTGCCATCTTCCCAACGGGCACTGGTTAAGAAGGTATGATTCAATCCCAGTTGCTACCATACAGCTCATAGGTTCCCCCAAACATGTACAAACCTTTCTGCTCTGGTAGGGCCCATGTGTTTACCAGCGTCAGCTCTTGTACTGAGGTATGCAAGAGCTGTTCTTCATTGTGCGCAGTTCTGGTTGTCCCATTATAGGATGTGGAGGCTTTGGAGAGGGTATAGAAGAGGTTCACCAGGATGCTGCCTGGATTAGAGGGTATGAGCTATAAGGAGAGGTTGGAGAAACTTGGGTTGTTTTCTCTGGAGTGTCGGAGGCTGAGGGGAGACCTGATAGAAGTTTATTAGGTTATGAGAGGCATAGATAGGGTAGACAGTCAGAACCTTTTTCCCCAGGTAGAAATGTCAAATACTAGAGGACATGCATTTAAGGCGAGGGGAGGGAAGTTTAAAGGAGATGTGCAGGACAGGTTTTTTACACAGAGAGTGGTGGGTGCCTGGAACAGGCTGCCAGGGGTGGTGGTTGAAGCAGATATGATAGTGGGGTTTAAGAGGCTGTTAAATAGACACATGAATGTGCTGGGAATGGAGGGATGTGGATCACGTGTAGGCAGTAGAGATTTAGTTTAACATCGTGTTTGGCACAGACATTGTGGGCAGAAGGGCCTGTTCCTGTGCTGTACTCTTCTGTGTTCTATGTTCTGTGTTTTATGTTCTAACTGTCCCTGAGGAGAAATTCAGAGACTTTGGAAAAAGCAGGAAGCAGTTAGGAAACCATCAGGATGGTCGAGAACAGTTTCAGAATAAGGACTCGGTCACTGATATAAGAGGACATTTTTTCACAGTCATTGAGTATATTCAGGGCTATGGTCATTGGATGCAAACAGTCCAGATGAAGGGTCTCAACCTGAAACATCGACTGTCCATTTCCCTCCACAGATGCTGCCTGACCCGCTGAGTTCCTCCAGCATCTTGTTTGTTGCTTTAGGTCATTAGATGTTTGGAAATGATCAGGGGATTTGGGGATCAGGCAGGAAAGTGGACAAGGCATAGGGTCAGCCACAATCTTACCAAAGGTTGGAACAGGCTTGAGGGGATGCAGGACCATGCCTGCACTTTTATCTCATGTCCTCTGTGGAAGGAGGAATGAGGAGGAGCAGAAGGGAAAGGCATGGAGACGAAAGCCTGCAGACTACTTTGTATGTTTCTTGGAGCCTTTGAACCTGATTCTTAACCACCTTGTGACAAAAAATCTCATAAGGTAACAGCATAAACACTAGGCAATCCCCACAATGAATTACTGAACTGTCACAACTAATGTTCACCAAATACAGGACGAGATTAAACATAAACTTTCTTCCTCTGGTGACACAAATCATGGAGGTAAAAGTGTGCAGAAAGAATTCATGGTGACTGTGCAAGCAGCTAAACTACTGACCTGTTAGCCCAGAAACCTGAGTTCAAATCTCACATTAGCAGCTGTGGGAATGACTTTCAACTGATAATCTGGAAGTTGAGAGCTGGGTTAGGGAAACAGATAGTCTGTAGTAATGGTGACCACGAAGCTGCTGTCTCATTGAAAAAGACCAACTGGTTTGCTGATGTCCTTCAGGGCAGGAGAACTGCCTTCCTTAACCTGTGATTCCAGACACTAAAATAGAGTCATAGAGTCACACAGCACAGAAACAGATCTTTCAGCCCAACTCGTCTGTGCTGGTCAAGATCCCAATCTAAGGAAGTGTTTGGCCCATATCCCTCAATAACCTTTCCTTATCTATGTACCTGTCCAAGTGTCTTTTAAATGCTGTTATTGTACCTGCCTCAACCACTTCAACTGACAGCTCGTTCCATAAATGGACCACCTTCTGGGTAGAAAAAGTTGCCCCTCAGGTCCCTTTTAAATCTTTTGCCTCTCACCTTAAAATGACCCAACAGGCCTCTCAAAAGCAGTCAGGGATGGGAACTAAATGCTGAGCTTGCCAGTGATGCCCTGTTGTGAAGAATGAATGAATAAATACCAGAGGACATGCATTTAAGGTGAGAGGGAGAAAGTTTAAAGGAGATGTGCAGAGCAACTTTTTTACCTAAAGAGTGGTGGGTGCCTGGAACATGCTGCCAGGGGTGGTGGTGGAAGCAGATATGATAGTGGCGTTCAGGAGGCTTATAGATAGACTCATAAATATGCAGGGAATGGAGGGATATGGATCATGTGCAGGAAGGATTAGTTTAAATCGGCATCGTGTTCGGCACAGACATTGTGGGCCGAAGGGCCTGTTGCTGTGTTGTACTGTTCTGTGTTTTAAATAAATCCCTGAACTATTGACTCAATCTCCTCTGAGTGGGTGCTTACATTTGGTTTGAAGGAACTATGAAATGATGCCAGTTGTTGGAATATCCATGTAAGTGCAAGTTCCTGCATTGCTTTTCCCTCTTTGTCTCCTGCTGAGCCATGCTGGAGGGTGAGTCCAGTGCCGAACTGTGGCCTCGTCTGAGTCAGGCTCAGGCCACACTGGCACTCGATGGGTTGGAGGTCATCAACTCAACCACTGGGGCAGCTAAGCATTCTTCCAAAGGCCAACAGCAACCAGCAACTCTGGAAGCTGACTGTCTCTTGCTCCTGGGTGCCGATGAGCACAATCAGATTAATGGTGGCTCATGTTTAGCTGTATTGATGAAAGTGTCTGTTCTCCTCACACTGTGCTTGCTTGGTAATGCATCACAGTGGGCTAAAAATATTCAGCAAGGATGGTCACTTTGGGAAATGTCACACCACAGCGTGGAGAAGAATTAATCTTTAGGAGCAGAGCTTTGAGCTTGGCAAGTGCTACTTAGAAGCACTTGACAGTTAGCGAGTCCTTTATTATGAACCTTGTGTTCAGCAACTCAGACCCTGGCCTCTTATGCGAATGTAAAAAATCCCACAGCCACTGTCCGATGGAAGCACAATCACGAGAGTGTGAGGGGAACACCGAATCAAGGTGGCTTGAGGTTTCCTTGGGGAATGTTTGTATTCCTTCTCTATAGCTGTACCTCACTGTACCTGTTCTTAATGCTAATACATTTGATGACTTGACTTGAGAAATCTCTGCTTTAACCCATTGTCTCTGTCGGCAATAATGGTATTCTCATCTCTGAGACAGCAAGTGCAAACCCAGTGCTGTGCTGAGGGAGTGCTGCACTGCCAGAAGTGATGTTCATCAGATGACTTCAGAATCAGAATCAGGTTTATTATCACTGACCTATATGATGTGAAATTTGTTGTTTTGCAACAGCAGTACAGAGACAAAAAATTCCTATAAATCACAAAAATAAATAAATCCTGTAAATAAAAGGAATAATGAGGGAGTGTTCATGGGTTCACGGACCGTTCAGAAATCTGATGGCAGAGGGGAAGAAGCTGTTCCTGAATCATTGAGTGTGGGTTTTCAGGATCCTGTACCACCTCCTCGATGGTAGTAATGAGAAGAGGGCATGTCCCGGGTGGTGAGCGTCCTTAGTGATGGATGCCGCCTTCTTGAGGCACCGCCGCTTGAAGATGTCCTCGATGGCAGGGAGGGTTGTGCCCATGATGGAACTGACTTAATTTACAACCCTCTGCAGCCTCTTGTGATCCTGTGCATTGGAGCCTCCATTCCAGGCTGTGATACAACGAGTACATCTATAGAAATTTGTAAGAGCCTTTGGTGACATACTGAATCTCCTAAAACTCTGAACGAAATAGAGCTACTGGCATGCCTTCTTCGTGATTGTATCAATGTGTTGGGCCCAGGATAGATCCTTGGAGATGTTGACGCCCAGGAACTTAAAGCTGCTCACCCTATCCACCGCTGAACCCTCAGTGACAACTGGTGTATGTTCTCCCACTTCCCCTTCCTGAAGTCCACAATCAATTCCTTGGTCTTGCTGATGCTGAGTGCGAGGTTGTTGTTGCGACACCACTCAACCAGCCGATCTATCTCACTTCTGTTCGCCTCCTTGTCACCATTTGAGATTCTACCAACAACAGTGGTATCATCAGCGAATTTACAAATGGCATTTGGGCTGTGCCTAGCCACAGCTTAAACTAAGCTAAACTTCTTAAACTAAAGCCCAAATACTTTCTCAGGCCTATGTAAAAGATTGCATGTTATTATTTTACAAAAGACCAGACGCAGTTCCCTTGATGTTCTAGTTAACATTTATTCCCAGAACCAACACTGCTAAAGCTGTATAGAGTCATAGAGTCATACAGCACAGAAACAGGCCCTTCAGCCCAACTGGTCCATGCCAACTAAGACACCCATCTAAGCTAGTCCCATATCCCTCTAAACATTTCTATCCATGTACCTGTCCAAGTGTGTTTTAGATATTGTTGCTGCTTGTGGGAGCTTGCTGTGTACACTCTAGCTATTGGGTCTCCAACATTTCAAGAGTGATTTCACTTCAAAAGTACTTCCCTGGTTGTAAAGTGCTTTGATGTGTTATGAAAGATGCTAAATAAACTCTGCTGGGCAGGCAGGGTTAACATTAGGCCTTAGTGATACATTGCAATTAGTTTGGGTCAATCAGAATGGCCAGAAGGGTTTTGGTTCAATATCCAATCTATGTTTGGGTAGCTGATCTCATTGAGGCGGGGGTTTTGACCAGTCCAACTGTGCCCTGGGCTGGAAGCAGGAGAGTGAGGAGCTGGTCTGGGACCTAGATGGAGGATTCCTTCTCTGATCCACATCTGGCTGTTTAGACAAGGTGCTAGGTTGAAGACACACTTAAACGGAAAGCATTGTGCTTCAGGCTGGTGTCTAATGTCCCTTGCTACACAGTGTATAAGTGTTGACACTGACTATAGGAAATAAACTAGGTTTCACAGACCCTTTCTAGTTGAATAGGCCATTCACACTTTAGCTGTAACCTTAAAGGCAATAATTAATAGCGGGTGGAATTGCACTGCATGCTAACTGTTGCATGAAGAGCACGGCAGGGAGATGGAATGGGGGGGGGGGGGGATGGTGGGAGAGGAGGGAGAAATAACCCAGAAAATATTCAGAGTGTTCACTGACACCACTGTGTTTGCCAATGATTCAGAGTCAAGTCAAAGTCGAGTTTATTGTCATGTACACAAGTCCATGTGTTTGCAGCAGCATCACAGGCACAGAGCATCAGATAAGCAGCATTCACAAGAAAGACATAAGTTAAACATTATACACAATTGTTACAAGAAAGAACACAATTAGAACAAAAAAAGTCCATTTTAGTGCAAAGTGATCAAAGTGGTCAGTATTGGTAAACTGTAGTGATTAGGGTTGTGCCGGTTGGTTCAAGAACCGAGCTGTTCCTGAACCTGGTGGTGTGGGACTTCAGGCTTCTGTACCTCCTGCCCGATGGGAGCTGCGAGGAGACGGCATGGCCTGGATGGTGGGGATCTTTGATGATGGATGTTACAGGACACGAGGCAGGGCATATTTTACAGCAAGCAAGGCCTATTACAATAATGGAAGGCATCAAACAGGTCACAGAGTCTACTTCACCAGAACATCGCTGTCTTCAGATTCTATTTGTGAAAAATTTCTCTCAGTAACACCAAGTCCATGACCACGACTGCCAGCAGTGTCTCCTGTCGGAAGTAGAATTATTTCTCCATGTAAATGCAGTGAGTGGAGGATAGTTACATAACACACACTCTGTGTGTAAAATGAATCCTGGGCACTCGGAGCGGTGAGGTTTCTAACCCGATCACATCCTCATGGGCGAAGAACAATACTGTGGCTACACACAGCTGAAGATCTTAATGAAATCCTAATTCATGGGGCAGTGAAGAGGTTCATGTTACATTTAATCATGGTGTTGGATGAATTTTACTATTAGTACATTGATCGAAATACACTGTACAGTAAGTCTTTCACTAATGAACACGCACTTGGCAAATCCTCCTCATTTACTTGCAAGTCACAATGCTCATTACCCACTGCCAGTTCCTATATAAATATCCCTTGTAAAAATCAAATGAACTGCCAGAAACACAGAAAATATTTTTCCATGACTAATCGATAAACATGGCCATGATTGACATCCTTAATAATTGGGATCACTCCATTAATCTTCTGAGTACCAATGAAGCCTTTTTGGTTGGGGTCTGTTGGCCAATTTTTGATCTGGCAAAACAATATGGTCCCTCCCTCAGTCATCGGGGAATCATGCCTCAACCTCCAGTATCTATCTCCTCAGTAAAGTGAAGCAGCTTTAGATCAAGATTCTTATGCTCGGTAAGAGAAAGGGGACCTGCTTCAGGTTGCTAACTGTAATCCTGGAGTTATTTGGTGTTTAAGTAAAGATGACTGGATTGTCGTGCTTCGTCTTTCCTTCCCGCCCCATCCAAAACAATGAATAGTTTGTCAATAACCAGTGTCTCAAGTTGTGGAAGTAAAATTAGGAGAGATATGGACCATGTGCAGGCAGAAGAGATTTAGTTCAATGAATAAGCACAAAGTTCTGGAGGAACTCAGCAGGTCAGGCAGCATCTCTGGAGGGAAATGAACAGTCGACGTTTTGGGTCGAGACCCTTCATCAGAACTGGAAAGGAAGAGGGCAGAAGCCAGAATAAAAAGAGAGGGGGAGGAGCACGAGCTGGTGGGTGATAGGTGAGTCCAGGTGAGGGGGGGGAAGGTAGTTGGGTGAGGGAGGTGAGTAGAAAGGGAATGATGTGAGAACCTGGGAGATAGGTGGAAGGGGCAAAGGGCTGAAGAAGCAGGAATCTGATGGGAGAGGACTGTAGACCATGGAATAAAGGGAGGGAGGTGGGCAAGTCGTGAGGCTGGGGGAGGGGAAAAAGAAGGGGTGAAGCGGCCACAGGAATGAGGGAAAACAACAGGCGGTGATTTAATTTAAATTGGCGTCATGTACAGCACATACATCGTGGGCCGAAGGGCCTGTTCCTGAACTGTACTGTTCTGTGTTCTATATTTCAAAAGAGATTGGAGAAAGCAGCTAAATAGAGCCACAGCTCAAGACCCTCATAACTGGTGTGGGGTTGACACTAAATTTGCAAGCAAAAGTCTAACTGTGCCTCAATGGCAGCACTCTCACCCGTATGTCAGAGGTTTGGGGCTCAGTCCCACTCCAGAAATTCAAGCACAAACATCCAAGCTGCCCCTCTAATGCTGTGTTTTGGATGAGATAATTAAAGTTAGTCTGCAGTCTGAACGATCTCCCGGTCAATTTTTATCCTTTAACCAGCAGCATTAACTGTTGGTACCATGTGCAGTTTCCTACGTCGCACCAATAACCCACGGAAATGCTCCATGTCCTCAGGTTAATTTTTTTTCTAATCAACTTGGTAGAATTGAGATCCTCAAATCTGTAACCTCAGTAAATGAAAATGCTGGAAAATCCTCGGCAGGTCGGGCAGTATCTGTGGAGAAATGGTTCCTCATACCTGCAGCCTCAATAAACATCATAGTCCAGCATAGGGCTATTCATGGAGCATGGAGGGGTAAATCTATGTCTCTTCCCACCTAGGGCCAGGTAACCAGGCAACAGAAATTGCTGGAGATACTCAGCAGGTCAGGCAGCATCTGTGGAGAATGAAACAGAGTTAATGTTTCATGTTGATCATCTTCCATCAGAACTGGGAAGGTTGGAGATAGAACAAGTTTTAAGATGTGGAAATAGGGAATTGGGGGTGGTAGGGCAATAGGATTGATGCAGCCAGCTGAAAGAGGCTGATAAATGCAGTTCTGAATAACTAAAGCCAGGTCTGGAGGAGGAGTAAATGCAAGATAAATAAATATTTAAAACTACCAGAGAAAAATTAAATGCTGGAGATGTGAGATACAAGGGCTGGGACTGCTGATTATCTGACATTGTTGAATTAGTTGTTGAGTCCGGAAGGCCGTATTGTACCAAGTCAGAAGGTGAGGTGCTGCTCCTGACCTTTGGAAGTGTAGGAGGCCAGAGACAGAAGGCTCAGAGGGGAGGGCTGGAGCAACAGGGAGAAGGCACAGGTCAGTGTTGTGAGATCCACGGGTCAGGTGGTAAGGGCTCGCATTTCATGTTGGTGACCTCTCGTTGGAACTTAAATATTAAAGATTTAAATATTTATTAATTGTAGGGGAAAATGCAAGGTGGGTGGGAAGAGAGGAGGGGTGCTGGAAAGGAAAACAAGATTGCATTTCCCTAGCACCTTTCATGACTTCAGATCATAGAACAAAGAACACAGAACAGTACAGCACAGGAGCAGGCCCTTCGGCCCACACAACCTGTGCTGAACATGATGCCGAATGAAACTAAATCCCTTATGTCTGCACATGATCTGCATCCCTCCATTCCCTGCACATTCATGTGTTTATCTTAAGGCCTCTTAAATGCCATTATTGTATCTGTCTCCACCACCACCCCTGGCAGCCCGTTCCAGGCACCCACCACTCTCTGTGTAGAAAACCTGCCCCACTCATCTCCTTTGAACTTCCCTAAATGCACGTCCTCTAGTACTTGACATTTCTACCCTGGAAAAAAGATTCTGACTGTCTACCCTATCTCTGCCTCTCATGATTTTATAAACTTCTACTAGGTCTCCCCTCAGCCTCCGATGCTCCAGAAAAAATAATCCAAGTTTGTCTAACCTCTCCTTATAGCTCATCCAGGCAAAATCCTGGTAAACCTCATGTGCGCCCTCTCCAAAGCCTCCACATTCTTCCTATAATGGGGCGACCAGAATTGCACGCAATACTCCAAGTGCAGCCTTACCAAAGTTTTATTCAGCTGCAACATGATTTCCTGACTCTTATACTCAATGCCCTGACCAATGACAAGCCACATGCCTTCTTTACCACCCTATCTACTTGTGTGGCCACTTTCAAGGGGTTATGGACTTGGACCCCAAGGTCATCCTAAAATCAGCATCTAGCCACTGGTGTAATGTAGGAAATATAGCAACCAATTTACAGTAAGGAAGATCCCATGAGCCACGAAGTGGTGACAGAAATAGCTGTTCTCATGGTGTGGAGTGAAGGGTAGCTGTTAAGCAGGGCAAGGGGAATAACTTCCCTGCTGTTCAAAATAGAGTCACGTGTCTCTCAAGCCCACTTGAGGAGAAAGGCATGGCTTTTGGAAATGTCTCGTTTGGAAGATGAACTGCCCAAAGGCTCAGTACTCCTCAGTGTCAGCTGAGGTTTTTGATCAACTTCCTAACAGAGTGCTTGAACCCACTGATTCAGACAAAGAGAGGTATTCACAAAGCCAGCATGGGTACAGCCACAAGAGTCAACAGAAGGTGTGCTGTGGAGTGGAGGGCAGCATACACGGGAGGGAAGCGGTAGTCATTTGGAAATATTGGTGGAAAAGGAGCAAGGATCAAACGATGCGTCGGGGGGAGCTGTAATTGAAAAGCAAAAAAAAACCATGCAGATGCTTGAATAAGATGAAGATAAGATTTCTTTATTAGTCACATGTACATCGGAACACACAGTGAAATGTGCCTTTTGCGTAGAGTGTTCTGGGGGCAGCCCGCAAGTGTCGCCACGCTTCCGGCGCCAACATAGCACGCCCGCAGCTTCCTAACCCGTACGTCTTTGGAATGTGGGAGGAAACCGGAGCACCCGGAGGAAACCCACGCAGACACGGGGAGAACGTACAAACTCCTTACAGACAGCAGCGGGAATTGAACCCGGGTTACTGGCGCTGTAATAGCGTTACGCTAACCGCTACACTACTGTGCCTACCTTTAGGTAGCTAATTATTTCACTGGAACTACTTCTCCAGGGAAAGCTGAGTAGGCCCAACACTGCATTCTGCCACTTATACAGCACAGGGGCAATGCCTGCACACTACAGCACAGAAGGAGGCCATTCAGTCCATCGGGTCCTTGTTGACTCCCAGCAGAGCAACCCCACCAGTCCCATTGCCCCTTCTTTATTCTCCTCTGGCCCTGCAACTTATTCTCTCTCACATGCCCATCAACTCCCCTTAGATTCTTTTGCACTTACCTACACTAGGGGTAATTTACAGCAATCAATTAACCTTGTTGTTAGGTCATAGAGCACGGAAACAGGCCCTTTGGCCCAACTTGTCCATGCCGACCAAGTTACCTACTTGACCTGGTCCCATTTGCTGGCATTTGGCCCATATTTGCAGGCACAGTAGTGTAGCGGTTAGCATAACGCTATTACAGTGCCAGCGACCCGGATTCAATTCTGGCCGCTGTCTGTAAGGAGTTTGTACGTTCTCCCTGTGACTGCATGGGTTTCCTCCGGGTGCTCCGGTTTCCTCCCACATTCCAAAGACGTACGGGTTAGGAAGTTGTGGGCATGCTATGTTGGCAGCGGCAGCGTGGCAACACTTGTGGGCTGACCCCAGAACACTCTACACAAAAGATGTATTTCACTGTGTGTTTCAATGTACATGTGACTAATAAAGATATCTTATCTATCTATATCCCACTAAACCTTTCCTATCCATTTATCTGTCCAAATGTCTTTTAAACGTTGTAAGTGTACCCACCTCTACCGCTCCCTCTGGCAGCTCGTTCCGCATCCCCACCACCCTCCGTGTGGAAGTTGCCCCTCAGGTCCCTTTTAAATCGTTTCCCTTTAGTTTTGGACTCCCCTGCCCTGGAGAAAAGACTTTGGCTATTCACCTTATCTCTGCCCCTCATGATATTACAAGCACCCGTGTTGTCTTTGGAACATGGGAGGAAACCAGAGGATTCAATAGGAACCCACACAGACACAGACAGAACGCGGGAAGTCCCCACAGACAGCACCCGAGGACAGGACCGAGCCTGGGTCCCTGCAAATGTAACACTAACTGCTGAACCACTGAACTACTGCTGAAACAGTGGGAAATCATTTGGGTCCAAGCAGAACATTATCCTCTGCAGAGGAAGTGGTTGAGGCAGGTACAATAACAACATTTAAAAGTACTTGAACAGGTCCATGGGCAGAGGGATATGGGCCAAACACAGGCAAATGGGACTGGCTTAGATAAGCATAGCTGAGTTGGGCCGAAGGGCCTGTTTCCGTGCTGTATAACTCTATACTCCATGTAATAGTGAAAATTCTGAAAGAATCAGTAAGTGTGACTCCATCCACTTCTCCAAAGATTCAAGTATCTCAAACAAAACAAAAATCATTACAGACATTCATCTTTGGAAACAGAAGGATGTTTAAACAGTATACAGGATCCTGGGCTTCACAAACAGAATTATTTAACGTCTTAATGCAACACTGGTTTGACCCAGCATTCAATTTCTGGCATTGTGCTTTTGGAAGGATTTTTATTCACTTGGGGAAGATTGAAAGGTCATTTATTAAAATTGTGCTAGGGATAAGGAACCAGTTATTGAGGACAGAATAAAAAGTCAAAGATATTATCCGTACAGCAGAGGAAGTTGGGAGGAAATTTAATAGAGATTTCAAAATTATGAAATCCTGAAGAGAGTAAGGAAGAAGTGTCTGTTTCCACCAACAAGAGGGGCAGTGACCAAAGGACACAGATTTCAGATAATTAGGGCCATTGGGGGGAATTTTTTTCAATGCAGCGAGATGTTAAGGTCTGCAATTCTTGGCCTGAAAACAAATGCAATGTTCAGAAGGGGGATTAGATTCAGTGTGGAAATGCAAAGTTAAAAAAAAATGCAGGGCCATGGGGAAGAGTGAGGGAGTGGGATTAATTAGGTGGCTCTTTCGAAGAGGTGTAACAGACCCAGTGGCTGCTAGTTGCAACAATCTCCCAGGATGCATGGTCCTTCCCAAACACTGCAAGTGATACCTCATATTCGCACTACTTAGCTGTTGATGTGGGAACAGAAAGCTCCACACAATTCTGTTCCGTGAAACTGAAAGAAACCTTAAAGAAATACAAAGTTAATGAAGGCCCCAGAGTACATTGTGGAAATTTAGCAACCAACCTCATCCCTGTGGCTCCACACTGTGTGTTAAGCGTTCTTCAAACTCTTGCCTTCCCAATCTTACTATTATAAGACAACACAGAAGATTTAGGTCAGAGAGGAGGAGACGGCTTTTCACACAGAAGCCTTAAAGGCAGCGGGATGTGTTGCAAGAGTTAGTGGCTGGTGGAGAGAAAGCCTGTCGATGTTTAAGAATCATCACAGCAGATGGTTGAGGAGAGGGAGCCAAAGAGATTTGGGAACCATAAATGTGAGTCCAAAGGAAATGCAGAAGCTGGAAATTTGAATTAAAAAAGCTGAAAATGGAAATAGAGGGTCAGGCAGCATCTGTGTAAGGACAGAGTTAATGTTTCAGTTTGAAGACCTAATGTCAAAACTGAGAAAGAGTGAAAAACAACTTGGTTTTAGGTCACAGAGAAGGTAGAGGGGAAGTGGTGGGAGGCACAGAGTGAATTTGTGCGATAGCTTGAGGCTGAGGTTTGCCTGGATTACCTCAGGGATAAGTACTGGTCAATGAGTTAACGGAGGTGGTTAGAGAATGGTAATACAAATAAAGGAGTGTAAAATGTCATGAAGTTCTGCACCAGTGAAGAGAGAGAAATTAAACTGATATCACAGCAGAATGACTTACAGTGGAAATATTCAGTTCTAATGCAGGCGGAGAAAGTCAGTTATCTGATGTTGTAGCGTTCAGAGCAACAGAAATTATGCTGGAGGAACTCAGCGAGTCGGGCAGCATCTGTGGAGGGAAAGGGACAGTCGACGTCTTGGGTCAAGATGCTTCATCTGGATCATCTCCCTCCACAGATGCTGCTCGACCTGCTGAGTCCCTCCACCAGGCTGTTTGTTGCTCCAGATTCCAGCGTCTGCAGTCCCTGGTGTCTCTGTTGTAGATATCGGTCCAGAGTCTGGAAGCTGTAACATGCCCATGCAGAGGAGGAGGTGCTTTTCCTCAAATTTGCATCAGGCCTTGTTGTAGCAGGAGGCACAGGTACATCAGAGTGAGAGTAGGGTGAGAATTAAAGTCACAGGCAACAGGGTGGGTACGTGAGGCGAGAAATTCTGCTCATATGGAGTGAAGCTACCAAATACCTGGCCCTCCTTAAAGGGCTTGAGGCCAGATGCTGGGAGGATGTATTGGTATTGGAATTGGTTTATTATTGTCACTTGGACCAAGGTACAGTGAAAAACTTGTCTTGCATACCAATCGTACAGATCAATCCATTACACAGTGCATTGAGGTAGAACAGGGTAAAAACAATAACAGAATACAGAATAAAGTGTCACAGCTACAGGGAAGTGCATTGCAGGTGGACAATAAGGTGCAAGGTCATAACAAGGTAGATTGTGAGGTCAAGAGTCCATCTCATCATTTCTGGGAACCGTCAATAGTCTTTATCACCGTGGGACAGAAGCTGTCCTTGAACCTGGTGGTACGTGCCCTCAGGCTCCTGTATTGAGGAGGTTAGGACCAGGGGACAGAGTTTCAGAATAAGGGGTGGGCCACTGAGGAGTGAGATGAGAAGAAATGTCTCCACTCAGAAAATGGTGAACCTTTGGCATTCTCCACCTTAGAGAGGTGTGGAGGCTCTCTCATTGAGTTCATTCTGAACAATAAGGGAATCAAGGGTTATTGAAGTAGTACAGGGAACATAGAACAGTACAGCACAGGAACAGGCCCTTCGGCCCACAATGTCTGTGTCTCCACCCAGAAGTTTGAGGGGCACAACTTCAGATAGTTATTAGTGGATCCTGTAAAGAATTTCAGAGGAGTTTCCCTAGCACAGGAAGTATTGAGAAAGACAAACATGAAGTGGTTGAGGAGATCGCATTGATGAAAGCAAGGAGAGCTTTGAGGAAGTCATGTGGGAGAGTAAAGGCATGTGGGAAATAAGATGTAACTAGGAGGGGTGTAGGCTCCATTTTATACAGTATACACTTATACATATGTATCAAGTGCAGAGTTCACTGAAGGTGGTGTCACAGGTAGACAGGGTGGTGAAGAAGGCATTTGGCATGCTGGACTTCATCGGTCAGGGCATCGAGTACAGGAGTTGGGATGTTATGTTGTAGTTGTACAAGACGTCCATGAGACCACACTTGGAGTATTGTGTTCAATTTTGGTCACCCTCCTGTCGAAAAGACATCATTAAACTAGAAAGAGTGCAGTGGAGATCTACAAGGATGCTGCCAGGACTCGAGGGCCTGAGTTATAGGGAGAGGTTGGGCAAGATAGGACTTAATCCTTGGAATGTAGGAGATTGAGGAGTGACCTTATGAGGTGTATAAAATCATGAGGGGTATAGGTAGGGTGAGTGCACACAGTCTTTTTCCGAGGGAAGGGGAACTAAAAACTAGAGAGCATAGGTTTATGGTGAGAGGTGAAAGATTTAAAAGGATCCTGAGGGGCAATTTCTTCATGCAGAGAGTGGTGGGTAAATGGAACGAGCTGCCAGAGGAAGTAGTTGAGGCAGGTACAATAACAACATTTAAAAGACATTTGGATATATATACAGATAGGAGGGATTTAGAGGGAGATGGGCCAAGTGCAGGCAACTGGGATAAATTTGGTCGATACCATGGTCAGCATGGATGTGTTGGGCTGAAGGGCCTGTTTCCATGCTGTATTGCTCTGTGACTGCTTGTGTGCTGTGAACTATCAAATGTAAAATGGACATGGACTTTTCCCAACATACTCTGCTGTATCATTACGGGTTTAACTCTTTACCTAACTTTCAGAGTTCTTAATAAGATGACTCATTATCATACAGCAGCTTTGTATGCCGGGTTATCTGCTAGCTCTCTGGCTGGCTGGTGTTTTGATTACTGACAACACTTGAAATATTTGCTCACTTCAAAGCAATATTCTCGAGGGAGATTAGCCAACTAATGAATCTTATCTGATTTGCTCTGTGGCAATCGATGTAGCAAGAATTAAAATGTGAGGTATTTGAGACTTGAGTACAAAATCCAGAGTGACACGCCAATTACCGCTCTGAGGGAGCAGTGCACATCGGAGGTGGCGTCCCTTCAAAGGAGTCGTTAAACTGAGACGATCATTTTCCCTCTGCTGTGGACCAAAGCATCCCCCAACACAATTCGAAAAACAGGGAATTTTCCTCAATATCCCAGTCGATACTTATCTCAGCCAATAACCTAATACATTTTAAATCCAGAATATCATAGAATAAAAGAAGGCCATTGACCTATCAAGTCTATGGTAGGCTTCCATCAAAGCATCCTGTCAGTCTATTCCTCTATATCTATCGCTATGGAAATTATTCTTCCTCAGTTCTATGGCTTGGCCACAGAAGACAGAGGGTAGTGGCGAAGGGGTGTTATTCTGGCTGGAGGTCCGTCACCAGTGGTGTTCCTTGGGGACCAGTGCTGGGACCTCTGTTGATTGTGCTATCTATATATATCTGTAGACGGTAGCTTTGTAAGTTTGCAGACAACACAAAATTGGCAGCGATGTGGATAGTGAGGAAGGTTGTCAAAGCATTCAGTAGGATACAAACCAGTTACAGACATGGGCAGAGAAATGGCAGATGGAGTTTAATCCGGGCAAGTGTGATGCGTTGCACTTTGGAAGGTCAAATGTAAGGGGAAAGTATACATTAATGGCAGGACTCTTAACAACGTTGATGTACAGAGGGATCTTGGGGTCCAAGTCCTTACCTCCCTGAAAGTGGCCACGCAAGTATATAAGGTGGTAAAGAAGGCATACAGCATAGGGGCATTGAATATAAGAGTCAGGAAGTCATGATGCAGCTGTATAAAACTTTGGTTAGTGTGCAGTTCTGGTTGCCCTGTTACAGGAAGGATGTGGAGGCTTTGGAGAGGGTGCAGAAGGGGTTCACCAGGATGCTGCCTGGATTAGAGGGTATGAGATACAAGGAGAGGTTGGACCAACTTTGTTGTTTTCTCTGGAGCGTCAGAAAGATAAGGGGAGACCTGAAAGAAGTCTATAAAATTATGGGAGGCCTAGATAGGGTAGACAGTCAGAATCTTTTTGCCAGGGTAGAAATGTCAAATACTGGAGAGCATGCATTTAAGGTGAGAGTGGGAAAGTTTAAAGGAGACATGTGGAGCAAACTTTTGAGTGGTAGGTGCCTGGTGAGACCTGCCAGGGGTGGTGGTGGAGGCAGATACGATAGTGGTGTTTAAAAGGCTGTTAGACAGACACATGAATGTGCAGGGAGTGGAGGGATGTGGATCATGTGCAGGCAGAAGTGATTTAGTTTAATTTGGTACCGTGTTCAGCACAGACATCGTGGGCTGAAGGGCCTGTTCCTGTGCTGTCGTGTTCTGTGTTCTATGTTCAATTACTTTTCGAAGGCCCTGATCAATTCTGTGTAAACCATCCTGACAAGCAGTGTATTCCAATCCATTACTACTCCACGTTTAACAAAATCCTCAGTTTATGTCCACAATTTTACATTTTTACCATCGGTCTTTGAACCATCTGTTCATGGGATCAGCTTTCCCCTACCTCAGTAGGTCAGGATCTTGGGAGACTTTTCTCAGATCCCATCCCAAATTTCTTTGCTCCAAGGCAAACAATCCAGCTTCTCCTGTCTAACCACCTGGTGAAATCCCTCATCCTTCCAAATGTTCTACTAAATCCTTTTTTGAACCCCAGCCCACATCCCAAAAATGAACAAATGAAAAGAACATCCTTAAATCCAAGTGACCTAAAATGGACACAATACTCCAGTGTTGGCCCAAACAGTGCCTTGAACATGTGCAACATGACATTTCTGCTTTTGTACTGAGTGTCTCTATGAAGCCCAGCATCCGATATGAAAAGTTGGTAAATTGGTTTATTATTGTCACATGTACCGAGGTGCAGTGAAAAACTTGTCTTGCAAACTGTCCATACAGATCAATTCATTACATCAGTGCATTGAGGTAGTACAAGGTAAAACAACAACAGAATGCAGAATAAAGTGTTACAGTTACAGAGGAAGTGCAGTGCAGGCAGACAATAAGGTGCAAGGTCATAACGAGGTAGATTGTGAAGTCAAGAGTCCATTTTATCATATTAGGGAACCGTTAAATATACTTCACTAACTGCTCCCTCAACATGTCTTGCTACAAAAAAATTATAACATATTACGCCCATATACACCTAGGTCCCTCTGTTCCTGCATCCCCTTTGGAATTATCTATTAGATTATAATCTAATCACCATTAAGTTATCTTGTTATTGTCCCACTGCTGTCAGTGGGAGCTTGCTATGCACTGAGTTGGCTGCCTTGCTGACAATTCTTTGTAAGTGCTTCATTGGCTGTCACGTATTTAGCAGGGTGGTGATAGATGCTGTACAATTGCAATTAAGTAATTAATTATAGATTGAATAATTAATGAATTCTTTTCATTCTACCCTCTTTCACTCTTGCTTTCCTTGCCTTTCCTGCTTTCTCTCCCTATTTCCTTCTTTATAAGGTTGGAATAAAACCTTGGACCCCCAGCACCAAGTAGTCTGGGAGCTTTTGTGCTGTGTTAGCAATTCCTGAATGAAAAAGCATGTTGTCAAACATAATTCCTTCTTTAAAAAGAAACTGCTAGTTTAAAGAGTTAAAAACTGGCCATGAAATCTGTCGGATTGTTGTTAACAATCCAGCTGGTTCACCAGTGTCCCTGAGGAAAAAGAACTTCCCATCCACAGCTCCAGGTTAACAAGATGTGGTTGACTCTTATTGCCCCCCTGGTCTCCCAAGAAAAGGCAATAAATACCACTTGTCAGTGCTTTTCATGCCCCAAGAACAAAAGTTATGTATTCTGACAACTTTGAAGATAAACCCAGAAGTTTAGACAGATTTACTGAGACAACAAAAGCAGAGAGCAGGGAACAGAACTCACCCAGGTAATGGTGTTGTGGAATGGATGATATATAATCGCTTGGAATATGGAGTCTATGCTGAGCATTTCTATGTTTCTAGAAAGACACAAGAGACTGCAGATGCTAGAATCTGGAGCAACACACAAAAATCTGGAGGAACTCAGTAGGTCAAGCAGCATCTGTACAGGGAAATGGACAGTCAGAAGTTTCGGGTCGAGACCTTCATCCTGACATGCCCGACCCGAAATGTTTCCCTCCACAGATGCTGCCTGACCTGCTGAGTTCCTTCAGCTTTTTGTGTGTTACTCTATGGTTCTAGGAATGCTGTTATATCGAGAGGTTTAACATTACTGAGTGCCCTGCATCCAGTCTATTGGAGTTGGCGGCATAGGTGAAGCACTTGACTTCAGTTTGACTGAAATGCCTGCTCCGGAAGCTGAAACAATTATGTAATTGGCATTAAAGATTTTATGGTCATAACTGCAAAGAAATCAGTGACAAAACAAGAAGGTCAAACCTATCTGGCATTTATGACACATCCAAGATTAAAATGCATAAAATGATTCATCTGCAAATCACAAATGCACATTGGATTTACAGAAGAAAGCACTTGTTTTTATACAGTGTCTTTCATAACCTCAGGACACTCCAGGGCAGTTTGGAGGCAATGAAGCATTTCCAACATATCGCCAAGTGTCATAATGCTTGAGAACGGGTAGCCACTCTGTGCACAGCAAGATACCACTAAGGACCAAGAGATAATGATCTGCTTTTAGTGAGCCTGGTTATTGGAGAAATAATCACCAGTGCCATTGGGATAACCCACCCACTCTTCAGTATTGTGCCAATGGATCTTTTACATGTTCTAAGGGAGGTGACGGCCTCAGTTTAGTGTCTCATCCAAACAAAGGGGACTACAACAGTGCAGACCGATAGACGTGTACCAGAACATGGTCTGTTCAGGCTGATTAACCGAGGGAAGCCATTCTTGTCAGCAGATGGTTCAAGCACCAGGGGGCACAACATTTTGGGCAAATGATACAAGGGGAAACTTTTTCATATGGAGGGTCACTATGATCCAGACTTCACCTCTTATGTGGGTTATAAGACTGGAGTCTACTCCACCCTGTGTATTTACAACAAGCCAGTGATGTGATTACCACCAGCTACGCAGAAATCTGATCACAGGTTTTCCTGTAATAATGACAAACCAGCATTCCCTTCTCAGTAGTGAAATACCATCATGTGAGGGACTAGAGTAATCGTAATTAGCCGCTGACACTATGACTAAAGCAGGAAATACTGGAAACACGCAGGTCAGGAGCACTTATGGAAAGAGTTAATGTTTCACATCAAAGGCACCTCCTCAGAGATCAGAGAGAATCAATCAGGACCTTTGAAGGGATTGGAAGGGCACCTGAGAGAAGATCATTTGCAGGGAAAGAGCAGGAAAGTGGGACTGACAGTATTGTTCAACCAGCCTCGACTCAATAGGCTGAATGACCCTTCTGTGCCTTGACAGTACATTGCAACCCCTTCCTCAGTACGAGAGTGTCAGCCTATACTTTTATACACAAGTCTCAGGAGTGGGGCTTGAACACACAACATCCCTGTGGAGGTTCACAAAGCAATGGCTCACTCCTGTCACACACGCATGGTAGAGAAATATTAGCAGACAAAGCCTAGCTAAACCAACCATGCTTTGGGAACTGAGCAAACACAGGGCCCAGGATCTAACAGACCCCTACTCATACAACTAATAGGAATGATTGCCAAGAGCTAATCAATAACTTGATCAAGATGTTTAAGGAATATATTTTGTGATTTTTTTTGTTAGCAATCTCATTTTTCATATGCTCATCTCAAGTGCAGAAACAAGACGCTAACTCAAATTTTCAACGGTGTTTGGAACAGTTTCATTGGTTTACCTTGTCCTTTCTATATTAGTCGCTGTCTCTTCACTGCTCGTCAGTACATTCTGTAACTGCTTATTGCATGCTTCTTGTTAGGGCTCCGGCTCAGCTAATCAGCATCAGTCAGTTCCCTGTGATCTGCTTTTTAATGATTATATTTGAGCCTGTCATGTCCCCGTGATATACATATGAGATGAAAAAGAATTATTCTGAAAATAGGTTCAGTTTTCTCTATTTTGCATAGTCCTCTCTTGCAATGGATCGAAAGGCTCCATAGGTGATAAGGCCAGAGACTTGCCTGCCTGTATGTTTGTGTGCACATGACTCTGAGTGGTTCTATAGTATGACAGTGAAGCGAGAACTGGCCTTCCCCCTTCCCGTCACTTCTGCTGAATCACGTTGTTAGGCGACTTGCCTGAGAAGTTTTGGAACTCAGGAACTGGCAGAGGTGCAAAAGACTCCTCTCCGGAGAACAGGAAGCACGCAGGAATGCAGGTCTTCAGCCAGGTGTTCAGCAATCTTCTTCAGAGAGGCCGAAGCAACATTTATCAATTGTTTAAGGTTCCTAAACCACTATTGGATTTTTCAGAGAGGGAGTCTACCTTAAAGATATCGCCATCAAGTTTGTGTTGAGGGGAGGGTGGTGATGTGGTTCATTATTTGATCCCCTTCATCAGTCCCTCAAGGTTGAGGATGACTCGTTTGCCTTTTGGGTTCCGAAGTGGATGATGAGGCCAAAGTGGAGCACCTAGACGCTGCCACAGGAAGGACAGGCCCTGCTTGACAGGGCGAGTAGATGGGTATTTTGGGAGGTGGTCTTGTCCTTTGACCACTTAGTCGTCTTCCATGTGTTCCCAATGTAGGAACTGAAGGCTGTCAGTGCCATTCCTTCTTCACGTTGAGTAGTTTTGGGCCAGGGATTTCCAGGCATCAGTGAGGAGGTTACACATGCTCAAGGAGGTTTTGATAAGATCCTTCAACCATTATCTATTCCTGCCTGGTCTTATTGCGAGAATCTGATGTCAGGCTTACAAATGAGGGGCCTACCCGACGGAGCGGCTAATTGTGGTTCAGGCCGGAGAGAGGACACTGACTTATCCAACCAGTAGATTTTGAGGACGTTCAATGTCTAATACCAGAGGTCATGGGTTTAAGGTGGGAGGGGATAAATTCAAAGGAGATGTGCAGGGCAAGTTTTTTTACACAGAGAGCCGTGGGTACCTGGAATGTGCTGCCAGGACTGGTGGTGGAGGCAGATACGATAGAGATGTCTAAGAAGTTCCTAGATAGACACATGAATGTGCAGAGAATGGAGGGAGATGTAGGCAGAAGGGATTAGTTTAGTTGGGCATTTGATTACTAATTTAATTAGTTCAGCACAACACTGTGGGCCGAAGGGCCTGTTCCTGTGCTGTACTGTTCTACATATGCTCTCTTTGTCTTTGGAAACGTGTGTTTCCAAGGCAGCACTGGGAGGTAGTCCAAGCCTCAAAAGCTCACAGGGGAGTAATGTGCCATGCTCGAGGTCCGCAGGTAGAGGGTTCGGTTCACTGGTGACGCACCATGTACCCACTTCATCCCTGCCCCGTTTTAAACTGTCCATATCCTCCAAGGCTGGCGTACACTGGGATAACACACTTCAGGCCCTTAATTTGCACACTTGTATGAATTATTATAGTTCACCTAGATCAGACTGCAGAGTTGTCAATCACACCAGCCCATGAAACAACAATTTGCCAATTATCAGTTACAATTCCTGCTTGTACAGAACTAAAGAAACACCGAGAGACTGGCACAGAATAGTTGTTACAGATTCCTGGTTCTGTACACTTTGATATAGAACGCTAGAACGCCAGCACAGAATTGAAGCTGCTTTGAACACACCTTCTGTTAACACTTTCCCTGTCAATTTTCATCAGTTTGGGTCTACCGTTCAAGAGACTTGTGTCCACAATCTAGGCTAACACTCTCAGTGTAATACTGAGGGAGTGCTGTGTGGTCAGAAGTGTCAGCCTTCAGGTGAGATCTTAATTCAGTGCTCCGTCTGCTTCTTCAGATGTATATAACATATTCTGAGGTTATTATTCCAAAGAACAAAGGGTGTCTAAGGCAGCATTTATCCTTAAACTCCAACATCACTAAAAAAAGATTATCTGGTCATTTACACACTGCTGTTTGTGGGAGCTTGTTGTTCACAGCATCAAACAATCTGCTGGAGGAACTCAGTGAGTCAAGCAGCATCCGTGGGAGAAAACGAATTGCCAATGTTTTGGGTCAAAACCCTGCATCAGGACAATTCCTTCCCCCCACAGATGCTGCTTGAACCACTGAGTTCATCCAGCAGTTTGTTTGCTGCTCCAGATTCCAGCATCTGCAGTCTTTGATGTTTTTCTGCTGTGCACAGGTTGGCCACCGGGTTTCCAACACTGCAAAGGTACTTCAAAAAATGTAAAGTGCTACAGAAAAACAGCTTTCCTTCCAGTTGATCCTTATTAACCAGTTACCTTCTGCTGATGACTGCACAGCCATAACTGCATCAAACACAGATGTCAGGAATGCAGGAGCTTCATGATCAGATTTGTTGATCAGGTGAAAAGGCATTTTGCTCCCAAAATAATGAGGGAGATGAGGGAGGGGGAGAGAGAGAGAGAGAGAGAGCGCGAGAGAGAGTGAGAGAGAGAGAGAGAGAACAATACGGCAAGGAAACAGACCCTTCAGCCCAATTGGTCCATACTGACCCAGTTCCGTTTGCATTTGGTCCATCTCCCTCCCAGCCTCCCCTGTCCATGGAGCTGTCCAGTGCCTTTTAACTGTTGTCATTTTACCTGCCTCACCCACTTTGTCTGGCAGCTCGTTCACCCTCTAGTGAAGAAGTTGCCCCTCAGGCCCATCTAAAGTCTCTTCCCTCTCACCTTAAACCTATGTCTTCTAGTTTTTTATTCCCTTTCCCTGAGAAAAAGACTGTGTGCATCCACCCTATCTGTGCGAAAAAGCAACAAGATGCTGGAGGAACTCAGCAGGCCAAGCAGCATCCGTGGAGAAAAGCAGGCGGTCAACGCCTCAGGTCAGTCCTGAAGAAGGGTCCCGACCCGAGGTGTTGACCATCTGTTTTTCTCCACGGATGCTGCCTGGCCTGCTGAGTTCCTCCGGCATCTTTTTGTTTTTTCATCTAGATTCCAGCATCTGCAGCCCTTTGTTTCTCTTCTCACCCTATCTGTGTCTCTCATGACTTTATACACCTTTGTAAAGTATGGGTGAACCTGATTCCATGTGAATAAATGTGTGTATGACTCCTTGTTGACAAAAAGACAATGATGAAGAGAGTTCAGAGCAAATTGAAAAGAATTATGTTTAAGTTCTTGAACACCAGTAAGTACTGACTATTTCATCAGAGTGACCTTCAGCCGTGGAGTACACACACCTTCCCTCAGTATTCACAGGTGTTGCCGATGCTGACCTTTTCTGTGAAGGTGGGGGTGGGAAATCACCTTGGACCAGAAACGTAATGGAACAGCGACATAAGGTCAGAGCCTGGCTACCCTCACCTCCTGACATCTTAAAGTGTTTCCACTATCTACAAGGCACGTCAGGATTGTTATGGGATGTTCTCCACTAACCTGGAAAAGTGCAGTTCCAACAACACCATCCAGGACCAAACAGCCCAGTTGACAGGTACCCCATTCACCACCCTAAATATACATTCCCTCCACCCCCAGCGGTTCAGTGTGTAGTATCCAAAGTCTGCATCCAAGGTCTTTGTTGACAGCACCTCCCAAAATCTGTGAAATCCACTGCTTAGAAGGACAAGAACGGAAGTCACAGGGGAACATCACCACCCACAGTTACAGACCATCCTAACCCAGAAATGTATCACTGTTCATCAGTTCTGATGTCTAAGCCCCGGAACTCACCAGAGTACCTGCAACATTTCAAGAAAGCAACTCACAACCACCTTCTAAGAGCAGTAAGGCATGGGCAATAGATGCTGGTCTGCTCATTAATGCACATATCCCATAAATGAATAAAAACATCGAAAGGAAGTTTATCTACTGAGGAGTCAGAGTTTTAGTGAATTATTTTCAACATTCTATTGTGTCTCCATATTCTGAATGTAGTTCATTGTGTGCAAAGGGTTCTGAGAGGTTTCGGAGAGATGTGATAAGACTCTCTAACAAACTAATGAGATACAGCAAGTGAAACCAGTGAAATACCATCAGTAAACCTGATCCACATGAAATAAAAGGACATTTGCACCTCATTCACTGATCCTTCCTTGCTTAACGCATTGTTCAAGATCACATAGGTTTAGAAACCACCTTTTGTATCCATGTGGGGACATGACAAAAATGTACCCTCACTCACCTTGAAAAATTGGTAATTGGGAATTGGTTTATTATTGTCACATGTACTGAGATACAGGTGAAAAGCTTTTGTTTACGTGCCATCCAGACAGATCATTCTGTACATAAATACATTATGTATCAAGAGGATAAAAAACAGAATGCAGAATGTAGTGTCACAGCTACAGAGAAAGTGCAGTGCAGGTAGACAAATAAAGTGCAAAGGCCACGACAAGGTAGATTAAGAGATCAAGAATTCACCTTTATTGTTCAAGAGTCATATAACAGCGGGATAGAAGCTGTCCTTGAGCCTGGTGGTACGCGTTCTCAAGCTTTTGTATTTTCTCCCTGATGGGAATGGGGAGAAGAGAGAATGTCTGGGGTGGGAGGGGTCCTTGATTATATTGGCTGCTTTCCCAAAGCAGCAGGAAGTATAATCGGCTGGTTTTCATGATGTGCTGGACCGTGTTCACAACTCGCCGCAATTTCTTGCAGTCTTGGGCAGAGCAGTTGCCGTACCAAGCTGTGAGGCATCCGGATAGGATGCCTCTGTGGTGCATGTGTAAAAATTGGTGAGCATCATCAGAGACATTCTTAGCCTTCTAGGGAGGTAGAGGCGCTGGTGTGCTTTCTTAGCCAAGAGGTGGATGATGAGGTGGAAGAGAGAGTGATGTTAGACAGCAATCCATTGGGTCACAGCAGTTAAAATAAGGAGGAAGGGGATGATGTTACTTCTGCCTTGCAGGGTTAGCACCAAGCCTTCACAATGACACTAACATCTTATTTTGTACTGAGAACTTGTCAAGTGATGGGTTGACAGTGTGCCCTTGCAGTTGCTTTCTTTTCTACTCAATACTCTGAGACAGGTCCCAGTAGGTGTTCAGAGGCTACTGATCATTTTGGTATTGGTATCGGTATCAGTTTATTATTGTCACTTGTACCGAGGTACAGTGAAAAACTTGTCTTGCATACCGATCATACAGATCAATTCATTACACAATGCATTGAGGTAGTACAGGGTAGAAACAACAACAGAATACAGAGTAAAGTGTCACAGTTATAGAGAAAGTGCATTGCAGGTAGACAATAAGGTGCACGGCCATAACAAGGTAGATTGTTAGGTCAAGAATCCATCTCATCATATAAGGAAACCATTCAATAGTCTTATCACAGTGGGATAGAAGCTGTCCTTGAGCCTGGTTGTATGTGCCCTCAGGCTCCTGTATCTTCTGCCTGATGGGAGAGAAAAGAGATTGACCCAGGTGTGTAGGGTCTTTGATTATGCTGGCTGCTTCACCAAGGCAGCAAGAGGTATAGACAGATTTTCGATGCTTTGCAGAGTAACTCCATAACCATGCTTTGTTTTTTATGTCATGCTTTGCACATTACTGGGTGTTAGAAATTCACACTTTAAATTTGAAATTTCAGATTGAAATCACTTCTCCTTCCTATTTTTCCATGCAATCCGACACGATCCTCACAGCCCTTCAGCTCAAGCCCCTCGGGTCTTCCACCACCTGTCTAGACCTTAAACTTTGAATTCCCCCCATCAGGTGGCCATCTTTCCCTCCCCAAACCCAGGCCACTAATTATATCTTGAAGAGTCATCGACCCATCGAGTAATACAGCACAGATACAGGCCCTTTGGCCCAACCAGTCCATACTGATGGTGCCCACCCAGCTCGTCCCAATTTCCTGCATTCATCCCCTCCAAGCCCCTCCCCTCCATGTACCTATCCAAGTGCTTCTTAAATGATCCTGTTGTACCTGCCTCACCCACTTCCTCTGGCAGCTCGTTCTACACACTCACCACCCTCTGCGTGAAAAAGTTGCCCCTCAGGTCCCTTTTAAATCTTTCCCCTCTCACCCTAAACCTATGCCCCCTAGTTTTGGACTCCCCTACCCTGGGGAAAAGACTATTACAGTCCACCTTATCCATGCTTCTCATAATTTTAAACACTTCTATAAGGTTGCCCCTCTTTCTCCTACATTCCACTTCTCAGAGTCTTCACACAGTCAGCCAAGCCAATGCTCCCACTTTAAGTAATCCACACACCCACCCCCAATCATGCCTCTTCTTTCCTTCCCTCTCTTTTTTCTACCCCACTTTTTTCTCCTTTCCTTTGACCCCTCCCCCGGTGGATCTGCTCTCCCCTCCTCCCCCACACCTGCCTATCCCTATCTCTTACCTGCATCTCCCTATCACCACCCTGTGCCCACCCCACCTCCCCTCTTTTGTCCACCTACCACTGCCCTGCTTTTCCCACCAATATATTGGGCTCCCCCTTTTCCTATCTTCAGTCCTGAAGAAGGGTCCTGACCCAAAATATTGACCACCTACTTTTCTCCATGGATGCTGCCTGGCCTGCTGAGTTCCTCCAGCATCATAATGTTTTTCAGCCAAGTTGGATCACTATTGTGCCCTGCTCTCCAGGCTGCTGATTTTCAGAAGCATTGTGGGAATAAATAAGTTCTATTCCAAGTAGAATCTGTCATGGTTCCAAGTGCTGGCCCTCGATTCAGCCCCATTGATGGTGCCTTGTTGTGCAGCACATGGATTCCATGCACCACTAATCACATAACGACACACACCTGAGTCCCATCAGGAGACTAGCATAAGAACCCTGGTTTCATTAGCTCTGGTTGCCAGAGTATTGGTCCACCTCAGGGTATCTTTTGTTACCTGGCTGCTTGGAGCTGGCAACTCCAGAGCAGTCCTGGTTTTGCTGTGTCTCCTTGAAAAATCCTGTTTCTGTGTTGGGACTCTGTCTCAGAGCCCTGAGGCAAGACTCCTGGTTGCTGCCTGTGTTTTGTTCTGAGGAAACATCCTGACTCCAGTCTCGTACTGGGGTTCTGCATTTGGGTTCTCTGTGATCTTGTGTGACATTGTGACAGAAGTAGGCTATTTGGTGCAACAGGTCCATTGCTGGTGTTTATGCTCCATGTGAGCTTTATTCCCACCCATAACATCAGTCTACCTTCATGTGTTTATCTATTAATCTGTTGATTCCTTTCTTCCTCTCTTCCATCCATTCTTTCCTTTTTTCTTTCTCTTATGTTACTATCAGAATCAGGTTTATTAACTCTGACATTTGGTGAAATGTCATTTTGTGGCAGCAGCACAATGCAATGACACTAAAAATAACTATAAATTACAAAAATAGTGCAAAAAGAAAAGGAATAATGAGGGAGTGTTCATGGACCATTCAGATATCTGATGGAGGAGGGGAAGAAGGTGTTCATAAATTGTTGAATGTGGGTCTTCAGGCTCCAAGGGTAGTAATGAGAAGAGGGCATGTCCCAGGTTCTGAGTGTCAGTGATGGATGCTGCCTTCTTGAGGCATTGTATCTTGAAGATGCCCTTGATGGTGGGGAGGGTTGTGCCTGTGATGGAGTTGGCTGGGTCTACAACCCTCTGCAGCCTCCCCCCCCCTTCTCTCTCATTCCTTGTTTCTGTCTCTTGCTTCCCCCTCTTTCCACCTGTTGCTGATGATGGTAATGACTCTAATACCTCATTAACTGTATTTATTGTTAGCTTTTGCTTCTACAAAATCATTTTGAAATTTAAAAAAAAAACTCCTTGTTTAAGCAGTGAAGTTCTGTTTTGTTAATGGCACTAAATTGCTTTTTAATTCAATGTTGTATTTAAAGAATCCATCCGTCGAGGTGGCAATGTGACAGACCTCCCTCTTAGCCTTTTGTACCTTGAAGTGTGAATCCTTGCTGTATATCATCTGATGGTCTCTCAGCCCACCCCCTGCTTTTACCAGATATCTATCCAACTGGCTAGGTCATTCTTATAGATTAGAAGAACACAATTTCAATCCACATAATACTAGTTTACTGCAGTGAGGAATCATCTAGTAGATATTTTCACAAGAAAGTTTTGCATTTAAGTGGCACCCATCAAAGTCCAGAACAGTGTCTTACAGCTTATTAAGTATTTCTGAATTTGTACACACCAAAACTATCTGATATTATGGTGTTCCTTTAAAGACAAATTCCTAAATAATATTTATTTCACCAACAACATGGCCCAGTGAATGGGAATCAGAGAAGGATGTACGTAAAAACAAGGGTGTACATAAACACAACAGCAGTCTGCTCTGCCACTTAATAAGATCCTAGTTGATCTCACTTGAACCTCAGTTCTATATTCTTATCTGTCTCCAGTAACCACTCACCCCTTGCTTAGGAAGAACTTATTTAACACTGCCTTAAAAATATTCAAAGATTCTCTTCACCTATGGGCAGTGAAGGCAGAGTTCCACAGATCTTCAACAATCTACTTAAAGATGTATTTTTATGCAGTGACCAGCTAATCCTAGATTCCCCCACAAGAGGAAACATCCTCTCCACATCTACCCTGTCAAGATCTTAGAGATATACAGCTGTTGGTTACAGATTGAGCAGATTTTGTAAGAGCAGCAGATTTCTTATCTCAGAGGACTTGAGTGAACTAAGTGGACTTTGAAACAATCAAATAGTTTCATAGCTTCTGATACTCCTTCCACAACGCAGGAAGGAGCAATTGAGACATTGGTTGTGCAGTGTTTCACCAGTGGTCTTGCATCTTACTGGGCTTGACATCAAACCCATAATACAGGGGCAGGTCCAATGCTCTCCTCACTCCTCAATCTTCTTCCTGAAGTGCTGACTGTTCATTTCCCTCCATAGATGCTGCCTCTGGAGTTCCTCCGGCTCCTCTGTTTTGCTGCAGATTTCCAGCCTCTGCAGCCTCTTGTGTCCGACTCACCTTCCTGTTGTCCCTTCAGTTCTGCTTTACCAGCTGCTGACCCTCTGAGCAGAACCAGAAGAATTCTGTTAATCTTTAAGATCCACACAGCAAATTGAACGTGTTGGAGTTTCTTCACCAAGAGAATGTGTTGTGAGGGAAAATAACATAAGCTTATAACTGTTCTGCTTTGATTGGCTTTCTAGGAGATTTGGTCTGGTTTTACTTCAATATTCCCTCAATAGCCACTCACCCCAAGAGATTACAACAGTGTCTTACTGAGATATTGTGGCCATTAACTGCCCCAAGGCGAGAAGCCAATAATGAGACCCTCAGAGTGAGTAATGAGATCCTCTGGGGCAGTAATTACACCCTGAGGGAGAGCAAGAACTGCCATCTCTGAAACAAGCTAATGCATCCTTCCACACTCTTTGCACAATGCAGACGAATGTTTCATTGCCTCGCCTATGTCTCCTTTATGACACACCGAATAATATTCATTGGTTATGACTGGAGGAGGAATCTGAAAATATGTAGCGTGTCCCTGAAATCCATGAGAATTGGGCACAGTTAGCAAGGCCATCATTCATTTAACATCCATTAGAGGATAAGAAAAAGATGCAGGTGTTGGCCATGCTGTTCTGCTCTTTGTTCTGCTCATCTGGAACTACCTGTCCTGAATGCGGAAGAACTTTCAGAGCCAAGATTGGACTCATAAGCCACTTGAGAGCCCGTAAATAGATCAACGGAACGAAGACCATCATCCTCGACCTTGAGGGATAGCCATGACAATGACGAGATCACAGCTAACCTGATCTTGGCCTCAGTCCCACTCTGCGTCATCTAAAAATGTGTTGGCTCAGCCCTGAATACATTCAGTGTCCACATCTGTCTGGGGTTGAGCCCTTGATCTGAATGGTTTGTTAGGCCATACTGGAAGATGTTTTGGGTTTGGAGTCACGTATTGGGCAGATTGGATAAGAAAAGCAGATGTCCTTGCGTAGATGACTTTAGTGAACCAGGTGGGTGAATTCAAGTTACCATCACTGATCCTGATACCAGAGTGTACGAGCAGCAACTGAAATCCTGGGTCATGCAGATTATTGCATTGCTCACCTTACACCTTCACAGGCTTTACATCAAACCAAACTGAAGGGATGTACGAGCCGTCAAGGTTCCATAGACCTTTGGATGGATTCTTTAAACTCTAAAGTTAAAACCAACTTTGTGCCATTAATGAAAAAAAACTTTACCACTAAAACAAGTTTTTTTTAAATTTCAAAGGGATTTTGCAGAAACAAAAGCAAACAATAAACACATTTAACGAGGTATTAGTCATTGCCTTCATAAGCAACAGGTAGAAAGAGAGAGGGGGAGCAGGAGGCAGAGAAACAAAAAACATAGAATACAGAACAGCACAGGACAGGCCCTTCGGCCCACAATGTCTGTGCCGAACACAATGCTAAATTAAACTAAATCCCTTCTGCCTGCATATGGTCCATATCCCATTCCCTGCACATTCAGGTGTCTATCTAAAAGCCTCTTGAACGCCTCTATCATATCTGCCTTTACCACTACCTCCGGCAATGCGTTCCAGGCACCCACCACTCTGTGTATAAAAAAAACTTGCCCTGCACATCTCCTTTAAACTTCCCCCCTCTCACCTATGCCCTCTAGTATTCAACATTTCTACTGTGGAAAAAAAGATTGTGTCTGCCCTATCTTTGCCTCACATAATCTCCCTTGAGCCCCTGACACTCTATGGTCTACATAAAATCTGTGGCTGGTTTAAGAAAGAAAAGTGTCACCTTTAATGACAGTGGAATGGCGCAAATATTTTATCACAAATGTCTTGTGTTGAAGTTTGTTGATAATACAGAAATAGGCAGGAAAGTAAGTTGGGAGGACTTATTCTGCAAAGGGTGAAAGTTAGGTTAATTGGGTGGGAGAAACTATCGAAATGAAATTGAGAAAATGTGAGGTTATCAATTTTGGTCAGACGAAGAAAAACGATATTGTTTTATGTGTGCAGAGTACATGAAACACTGAATGTATGTACAGCAGGTAAGCAAGCGTGTTGTTGGCCATTTTTCCAACATGTACTTGAGTGAAGAGTAGGGAATAAAAACAGTTTGGTGGTGAAGTGTCATCAACCTGAAACACTAAATCTTTCTCTATCCACAGTTTGCTGCCTGACCTGCTGAATATCTTCAGCACTTTCTGTTGCAATTTCAGATTTATGGACAAGAAAAGTTTAGAAGGATATGGGGCAAATGCAGGCAAATGGGACTAGCTCAGTCAGGTAACTTGGTTGGCATGGCCTAGATAGGCCAAAGGGCCTATTTCCATGCTCTAAATTGGTAAAATGGTTTATTACCGTTATCTGTACTGAGGTACAGTGAAAAACTTGTCCAGCATGCTATCCATCCAGATCATTTCACTACATCAGTACATTGACGTAGTACAAGGGAAAACAATAACAGAATGCAGAATAAAGTGTTACAGTTACAGAGAAAGTGCAAGCAGACAAACAATAAGGTGCAAGGCTATAATGAGGTAGATTGTGAGGTCAAGAGACTATCTTATTGAACTAGGGAACTATTCAATAGTCTTATAACAGCTGATGACTCCATTTCCAATATCTGCAGGTTTTTTTTGGATTTTCATCAAAAGTAGAGAAGTTTTGCTACCCTTATAAGATGCCAGTGAGACCACATCTGGAATGCTGTGTAGCATTTTTGTCTCTTTGTATAAGGAAAAACATAGTTGCTTTACAGAAAGTTCAGAGAAGGTTCATTAGATTCACTATGTTCACTGGTATGAAAGGGATACCTTACAAGGAAGGACTGAGTAAACTGAGTGTATTTTCTTTGAAGTTCAGAAGAATGAGAGGTGATCTGATTGAGATGTACAAGATCCTGAGATGATTCAAAACTCTGAGGGAGGTTAGGGGTTTGGTGATGGGTTTAGATGTTCGGAGTTTGGTGATGAGTTTGCTTGGAATTATAGTATTGAAGGTGGAGCTGTCGTCAATAAACAATAGTCTAACGTAGGTGTCTTTACTGTTCAGATGCTCCAGAGATGGGTGTAGGGCCAGGGAGGTGGCATCTGCTGTAGACCTGTTTCAGCGGTAGGTCAACCATCTAAGACAGAAAGGCGGCAAACTCTTTCTTCTCAGTCTTTGGAACTCTCATCCTCGAAGGGCAGTGGAAGCAGAGTCTTTGAATATTTTGAAGGCAGAGGTAGAAAGATACTTGATAAACAAGGGAATGAAAACCTTCTGGTGGTAGGCAAGAATGAGAAGCTGAGGTTATACTAGAGGGTATAGCTTTAAGGTGAGAGGGGGAAAGTTTAAAGGGGATGTTTTTTTTAAGAGTTTTAGGTGCCTGGGGTGGGGGTGGAAGCAGATACAACAGTGGTGTTCAAGAAGCTGTTAGACACATGAATATGCAGAGAATGGAGGGATATGGATCATATGCAGGCAGAAGGGATTCTGTATAATTTGGCATCATGTTCAGAACAAACATCGTGGGCTGAAGGGCCTGTCCTGTGCTGTACTGTTCTATGTTCTGTTTTCTTATAATCAGATTAGCCATGAGTTTATTGAAATGTGGAGCAGGCTTGAGGGGCTGAGACTGAATCCTCAGAGGACTGCGAAGGCTGAGTCATTGAATTTATTCAAGGATGAGATAGACAGATGTTCGAACAATAGAATCAAGGGGTATAGGGATCAACAGGAAAGTGGACCTCAATCCAGTGTCAGATCAGCTATGATTATATTGAATGGTGCAGCAGGCTGGACGAGTTGCACGGCCAATTCCTGCTCCTGTTTCTTATGTATCTCCTTAGAAATGTAGCCACAATAGCGATGTGAAAAACAGGCAGACATTGTGCACTGCAAGCCCTGCAAGCAGTGGTGTGATTAACGATCATTTCATTTGTTTTAGGTGCTGATTATGGGTTTGCTGAGATAATAGGGAGAACTCCCTTGCTGTGAGATCCTTCACCTTTACCTAAAGGAACAGATAGGACATTAGATAAGATACGTTTAGTCACATGTACATCGAAACACACAGTGAAATGCATCTTTTGCATAGTGTTCTGGGGGCAGCCCACAAGTGTTGCCACACTTCCGGCACCAACATAGCATGCCCACAACTTCCTAACCCGTACATCTTTTGGAATGTGGGAGGAAACCAGAGCATCCAGAGAAAACCCATGCAGACATGGGGAGAATGTACAAACTCCTCACAGACAGCGGCCAGAATTGAACCCGGGTCGCTGTAATAATATTACGCTAACGGCTACACTACCGTGAGGTGCACTGAAATCTCAGTTTCCAAAGTGGGGCTTAAAGCCACAAGCTCATCTCAGAAGTAAAAGCTCTACCCACAGAGCCACACATTTGCTGAACACCTCTTCTTAGCCCAGAGATATTTTTACAATTCCCAGCATCACCATCTCATCAGTCAAACTCAGCTGGAAAGCTGCCATTAAGCTGGAAGGAGTGAAGTTGGGACGTTATGTCGCAGTTGTTCTAGACACTGGTGAGGCTGCATCTGGAGTATTTAGTCCATTTTTGGTCTCCCTGCCATGGGAAAGATGCCATTAAGCTGGAAAGAGAGCAGAGGAGATTCACAAGAATTCTGCCAGGACTCAAAGGACTGGGTTACGGACAAAGGTTGGGCAGTGGTGGACTTTATTCATTGGAGTGTAGAAGACTGAGGGGTGATCTTTTAGAGGTATATAAAATCATCAGGGGCATTGATAGGTTGAATGTGCACAGGGTTGGGGAATCAAGAACTTGAGAGCATAGGTTTAAGGTGAGTGGGGAAAGATTTAGTAGGAACCTGAGGGGTAATATTTTCACACAGTGGTCAATAAATGGAACGAGCTGCCAGTGGAAGTGGTTGAGGCAGGTACATTAATAACATTTAAAAGGTACTTGGACAGGTACATGGATGGGAAAGGTTAAAAAGGATATGGGCCAAACGCGGGCAAATGGGACTAGCTTAGATGAGCATCTTGGTCGGCATGGACCAGTTGGGCTGAAGGGTCTGTTTCCGTGCTGTATGACTCTATGGCTATGACTCAGCCAATTCAGGCCAAGAATATTAATCCTTGGTCTTTCTGGCAGAAGCAATGGCCCCCTTATTTGTGTTTTGATGTGAAAATACTCAGACCTGGTGACTCAGACCTTATCCCACACTAAATCCTTCCGACCCAGCAACTCCCTCTGTCCCCCACCCCCGCTCACTGACCTACATCAACATCTAATGTGACAAAGCTTCCAATGAAAATTCTCAACCTTAAATCCTTCCTTGACCTCACCTCTCCCCTCCACTGTAGTCCAATATAGCCCTACAAGATCTCAAGAAGTTTGAGCCTCTTGTGTATCCCCCACTTCCTCCCCAACAACTGCTGTTACACCGGGGAAGTAAGCTCTGGAATTCCTTTCCCACCTCTCCTCCTCTCTCAGATCTAGAGAGGATATATCATCCCCAAGGTTATGGTCACATGTTATAGAGTCATAGAGCAATACAGCACAGATACAGGCCCTTTGGCCCTACAATTCTGTAAGGCCAGCACACACTGTGGCAAACATTTATAGTTCTAGAGGCACAGGAGACGGCAGATGCTGGAATCTAGAACAACACACAATCTGCTGGAGGAACTCAGTGGGTCAGGCAGCGTCTGTGATCTGTGGGGTGGGTAGGGGGAAGGAATTGTCGACGTTTTGGTTCGATACCCTGCACTGGTCCTGATCTAAAACGTAGACAATTCCCTCCCCCTCCCCCCCCCCCACAGATGCTGCTCGACCCCCTGAATTCCTCCAGCAGATTGTGTGTTGCTCCAGATACCAGCATTTGCCATCTCCTGTGTCTCCAACATTCATAGTTAGTTGTGCACAAATTGGAAGGAGTTCCAGTGTTTGGAAGTCGGAGACAGATATCCAGAAACTGCAGTACAAGATGTGTTACTTCTCCCCGTAAAGTGCTCATAAACAGCATCTCACTAACTGGGCCCCCATCCAAATACACTGGAGTCCTTGTCGTAATGTTACTGACACAGACAAAGCTCACCCAAGTACCTGTTAATGGGGCAGCACGTCTTAATTATCACCAAACCTCTCTGGCACTGAAACACATTATTGAATTTGGAGCCTCGTTCCCGTTACTATTGGAGATTTTTGAGTAACAGGTTTATGATTACTTTCGAGACAGGAGACTGCAGATGCTGGGGGGACTCAGCGGGTCGAGCGGCATTTGTGGGGAGAAAGGGACAGTTGACATTTCGGGTCGAAACCCTGCATCAGGACTGAGAGCGGGGAGGGGAGACGTCCGGTGTAAAGAAGAGGAGGGGAGTGGTGAGACAGGAGTTCGAGGTGATTGGTGGTCTGAGGAGAGGTGTAAGGTGACAGGCGGGGAGGGCAGGGGAGCGGGGGTGGGTTTGGGAGGCAGTGGTGGGTGAGGGATAGATGGAGGCAGACAGAGAGGAAGAAAAAAGGGGGTGGGAACATATGGAGTGAGGTGGGGGGAGGGTGAAGGTGGAGACAACTGCGGGAGACAGCGAGGCAGGAACACAGCGCTCCCAGTGCTGGACCCTGATAAGTAAACGAGGTGAGAATGGGAACCATTAGGGGAGAGGCATATGGCAGATGGAACCAGGAGGGGAGGGGCGTGATGATGGATGAAGGGGGGCTGGGGGGAGTCAAAGTTGAGTTCATTGTCAGATGCACAAGTCCATGTGTGCACAGGTGCAATGAAAAACTTACCTGCAGCAGCATTTCAGGCACAGAGCATCTCATAAGCAGCATTCACAAGAAAAATATAAATTATGTACAATTTTTACAAGAAAGAACACAATTAGAACAAAAAAAGTCCATTTTAATGCAAAGTGATCAAAAACGGGAGGGCTGAAGGTCAGGAGGAGAGGGGTGGGGGGGAAGGGCAGGGGGGAAGAGGGGAACAAAGGGGAGGGTTACCTGGAATTGGGAACTTCAATATACATGCCATTGGGTTGTAGATTATCCAGGCGAAATAATATACGTCGACAATTCCTTTCCTGCCACAGATGCTGCTCGACCCACTGAGCTCCTGCAGCAGATTGCTTGGTACTTATGGTTACATTAAACTTCACCTTTTCACTCTCTCAATCTTTCTTTCTTTCTCCTTATTTTACTTTCTGATTGGACATTACAGTCATTGTTCTGACTGACACTTGATTAGCCACAGGGCTGCTCATTAGCAATTCTTTGAGATCTGTTGAGAAAATGCACAGACACTTGTCTTGTTTGATCAGGTCTTGGCTTTGTATTGTCCTCATTGGATGCATTGTTGACAGGAACCTACTGAGCAGGACCCCTTCGAAAGGCTGCAGGAAAATAAAGAGCAGGCTGATGTCTTTTGTTTTACTTAACTTACATTTATGTGAGGTGCCTTCAAAGAAACACTTGCATTAATATAGCACCCTTTACATCCCTTTTGGGCTTGGGAGGCAATAAACTACTTCTGAAGTGTAGCCATTGTTGTAATGTAGGTGACATGGCGGCCAATATTTACACAGGAACCTGCCTCAACATTTGAGTAGTATCATTATTGAGTACTGTCATACAATAGTATTATTTAAGAAGCACTTGGATAGGTACATGGAGGGGAGGGTCTTGGAGGGATATGCGCCAAATGCAGGGAATTGGGACTAGATGGGATGGGTCGGCACGGACTGGTTGGGCCGAAGGGCCTGTATCCGTGCTGTATTGCTCTATGACCCTATCCCATATACAGCTGTGTGGTTACATGGGTTACTTGGGGATATAGGAGCAGGGGTAAATGCTGCTTGGGACAACGATCCTTCCCTTCATCACAAAGAATGCCACGGGACCCTCCACACGCACCTGAAGGACCAGACAGGATGGTCACCAAACTCTCACCCAAACAACAGTCCCACCATCCACGTCGCACTCCCTCAGCACCGCACTGAGGTGTCAGCCTTAATTTTTGTGTGCAAGGTACTCGAATGGGATTTGCATGCCCAATGTTCATCTTCCAGGGGAATGTGCACCGTCACAGCAGCTACTGCAACAGAGGTACCGCACAACTGTGACTTATTGCTGTGTGCACAGATCAGTCTGATATCCCCTCTCCCTGTATATCTGCAAGTGAATAATAGGCAGTGACAGATATGAGAGACAGATATGACCCATCCTACTGCACTTCCGCCTTCATGCCGTTCCATCTATGCAGTGCAGATTGAGGTACAGCCAGGCAAGGTAGCAGTTTGACCATCATCAACCATTTACTGTACTGATGATACAGAGTTATAGTCGCAGAGCTATACAACATGGAAACGCCTTTCAGCCCAACGTGCTGAACAACTTGCCTGACTTGAGCTAGTCACTCGTACCTGCGTTTGGCCCATATCCCTCTAAACCTGTCTTATCCGCGTGCCTCTCCAAGTACTTTGAAGTGCTGTAATTGTACCTGCCTCTACCACTTCCTCTGGCAGCTTGTTCCACATACTGACCACCCTCTGCGTGAAACAGTTGCCCCTCAGGTCCCCTTTAGGTCTGTTCCCTTTCATCTTAAGTCTATGCCATTTAATTTTGGTCTCCCATACCCTGAAAAAGACTTCAGCTATTCACCTTATCTATGCCCCTCACGATTTTATAAACCTCTAAGGTCAAACATAATCAGCCTGGGGTGTTGACGTAAAAGTACTATAAATCTCTGTTCCTACACTCACAAACTTTACCACCAAGTACTCTGGTCTGGTTGGCAGGCTGCCATACAAACCATGTACAGAGAGGTGAGCTTGGCTGCAGAGACCCTTAGCAGAGCCTTAAATGGACCCCAGCCCAATGGCTCCAGTTGATTGAGCCATGCCCCTCCTCACGTCTGTTGAGATGCTGTGACACATGGCGAGATTGTAAGCAACACTATATTCTACATTCTGCTTCTGTTCCCCTTTTGTACTACCTCGATGTACTTGTGTATGAAATTATCTGTCTGGATGGTATTGGTTTATTATTGTCACTTGTACCAAGGTACAGTGAAAAACTTGTCTTGCGTACCATTTGTACAGATTAGTTCATTACAGAGTGCAGTGAGGTAGTGCAGGGTAAAAACAATAACAGAATACAGAGCAAAGTGTCACAGCTACAGAGGAAGTGCATTGCAGGCAGGCAATAAGGTGCAAGGTCACATTAAGGTAGATTGTAAGGTCAAGAGTCCATCTCATCGTATAAGAGAACTGTTCAATAGTCTTATCACAGTGGGATAGAAGCTGTCCTTGAGCCTAGTGGTACGTGCCCTCAGGGCCCTGTATCTTCTGCCTGATGGGAAGGGGGAGAAGAGAGAATGACCCGGGTGGGTGGGGTCATTGATTATGCTGGCTGCTTCACCAAGGCAAGGAGAGATATAGACAGAGTCCATGCAATCAAAAGCTTTTCACTGTATCTTGGTACATGTAACAATAATAGACCCACTACCAATTACTGAACCAGTGGGATTTCATGAATCACCCTCAATCACCGATTCGTGGTCTCATTTCAAGGAACCTTTCCTGGTCTCACAATCCTCATCTACTCAGTTTCAACAGTGATAAGGGATTGAATTAAGCCGAGACCAAAACAAGGGACTCATGCAGGACCCCAGGGGGAAGCTCTCTGGGTTTCACCAGCCACAAGGTGGTCCAGTTCAGGACACATTCTGAATGAGGCAGGGGCGACATGACCACTGGATGCAAAGTCAACCCCCCTTCTGTGTGTGAATGTGGTAACTGGATCAGCAGTGGGCATTATCGCACTCCATGTTCGACACAAATTCAATGGAAGTATCATTGAGTCACCTTCCCTGACTGATGAAACCACACAGTGATTTATGAACCTCAATCCCAATTAATAAATGCTGCTCTTAGTTATAATCAATATCATAGATTGGGATGGCAGGATTCAGACAAAAAAAAAGAAGAAATGGCAATCTGCCTGTCTTTTGGTGACTTTCCTTTATACAAAGAAGTAATCCTTTCAGCACTTGTAGGGTTAAGAATTAGCTCTCACAAACACAGCTACCGTGGCACTAGGAATCACTAAAGCAGCAAGCTACATGCAATGCCGGGTACTGGAAAAGGCTGGCATCACAAGGCAAAGGGAAGGATGTGAGGTGGCATCAGGTGGAGGGGGCTGGATCTCTTTATTTATTGCTTTTCATTAAAAAGGTAGGAGGAACAAGAAGGTGGCGATGTGGATCTGTGCCTCGCAGCCCGTGCTCCGAAACATCTCCAGGACCCTGCCAATCCAATTGGCCAATCGCTGCTAAGATGATGGTCTGTAATTAGATAATTGGATTTTATGTATTGATATGGGAAAAGAGAGTGAGCGAAAGAGAGGGAGAAAGGTGCAGCAATTCAAGGCTTCGAAGCAGGAATATCCTTCCTCAGTCTCACCCAATCGAAGAGGACACATTTCATTATTTTTTCTTGGGAAAAGATTCCGTGAATCCAATCCAAGTCGGAAATTAGAAGATAAAAACCCCTTTTCTCTTCAGCTTTGATGATTGAATGGATCTGGCCGTACGCGAGGCTCTGCAAAGGTTTCAGGACTGTCACTCTGCGTTAACGGAGCAGCAGAAATTTCTACCTGTTATTCGGAAGCACAGTTTCAACTGAAGGTTAAAGGAAGGAGGGGGCGCAGAAAACGGCTTGTGTTCCTGCCTGCTGCAATCCATGTGCATTGATTTAGAGACAGCCGGTGAGCAAGGCAGAGCAAGAGAGGAAAGAGAAGCAAAGATATATATAGAAAAGAAAGCAGGAGAGAAAGAAAAGGCAGAAAGGAGCTTGCAGTTGAGAAATACCCGCACTGCTGTGTGACTGGAAATCTTAATAACTCGACAAAGGAGAGATTATTCCATTAACAAAAGGCTGAGAGTGCAAGCCACGCTGAATAGGGGTCCCACTGCAGGGTTTGAATCTGCAGGGGAGGGGAGGGAGAACCGGAGAAAGAAACCAGAGAGAGGGAGACGGAGAAAGCCATTGAAGAGGCGGAAAATGCTGCAATTGTTCAAATTGTCATCTGGAGAGACCAAGTGAGACCATCTCTGCTTCTCCCCCCTCTTCCCCAAGCAGGCAAAGGAAAGAGAAATGGGAATTGGGCAGTCCGAATGCAGGAAGACACGAGGCCTGATTGATTGATTTTTTAAGTCCCCTTCTTGAATTATCCTTTTTTAACTGCCTGTGAGAGGGGAACGTGGAAGGGGTAACAGGGGAATGCTCAGGCGCACAGTGCTTTTCGCTGCCAATCCAAGGTTGTGCTGCCATCTACTCTGTAACTGGGCAGAGAAGGGATCTTTGTTGCTTTGAGGAGATGGAAGGAGACGGAATACATAAGAGGTTTTTCATGAGAGACCAGGAGCAGCACAGAGTGGGTGAGTGGTAACCATGGTGATTGGGATATTGGGGGGGGGTTGGGATTGGCAGTGGTATGGGTGGTTGATGGTGGAGAGGGGGTGAAGGAGTATCAAGTGAGCAAGAGAAAGAATAGAGGCTGTGTGCAAGGCATTATATAAATTCAAATAATTATCAGTGGAAGAAGATTCAATAGTAACTTTGCAAAACGAATTGGAGGGGAAACACTCCCAAAGCATGAACAGGTGGACTGAAACAAATTGCATCTTTCTTTCAAAGAGTTAGCCCGCTGGGCCAAATGGCCTCCTTCTGTACATACATTTATTGTGAGACTAATGGAGAAATAAGCAAGAAGACGGTGGGCTTATTTTCAGAGGGAGATGGAGGCCCTTGGGGTAGTGTGAGGCGATAAAGGTATGAAACCCAATGAAGGCAGAGATCATGAAAAAATCTGGATTGAAAGACTGAAGGAGGCGAATGAGGTGGGCAGTGACTGGGGGTGTGATGAAGTAAGAATGCACAAGATAGAGAACGCAAAGAAAAAGGGAACACAAAAGGGCAGAGAAGTGGAGAGGCAGAGGAGAAAGAGAGAGAACAGACAGCAGAAAGTGCGAATGAAGATGGCAGAAGGAAATGGAATGGGGAAGCAAAACAGAAGTGTAAAGCAGACAAAGGAAGTGTGTGTAAAGCAGACAGGACATGGGGTTAATGGGTAAAGGACAGAGAGCGGAACCTGTGGGAGAAACATTTGAGAATGAATGACAGACAGATGCAGCGGGAGGGTAGATGAATGAAACTTGGCCTCTTGCCCTCTTCTTACTTCTGTCACTCCACCACTGGCAGCCCCGAAGGTCAGGAATTCCCTCCCCAAAATCTCTTGACCTCTCTCTACTCCTTTAATACGCTCCTTATAACCTTTGGTTTTCTCCGTGGCTTGATGTCAATTTTTTGCAGTTTAATACTCTTGTTAAGGACTTTGGGGTGTTTGATCATGTTAAAGCTGCCATTTCATTGCAAGGTGTTGTTGTTGATTTCAATCTCAGCTGAAATTGGATGGATTGGGCCTAGGGGGTGCCAAATCTCCAGGATTGCCCCAGCTTCTTGAGGAAATTAATGCTGCATACTTGACCTCCAGCAACCCTGAAGCAAAATAATTGAAGCATTTAAATAAACGTTTTGTTTGTATTCGTTTCCTTCAGCATTTTAACATTAGCTCTCAGCATATTGTAGATGATAATGGGGAGACGACCAGCTAATTGACAGCCAAAAGCCCTGACGTTGACTTGATTTTGTTCACCTTCTGATTGGCTGTGGGAAGAAGGATTGTCATGGAGATGGTGTCAGGTGACTAAAAGTGGGGGTAAGACAGAGGAGACGATTATTATGCCTCCAGGAAGGTGTCCCACCAGAGGTGGCACAATAATATGGAGCCTAGTTGCAACTGGAATCCCTGACCCTATTCCTTTTCTTTCTCATGACTTTACTGAGCTACAGTGAGGATCACAGCAGATCCAAATTACAAGGTTAGGTCAAACAGGTAGTGAGAAAAGTGTGAGAGAGCCAGCGTATCGCAAACAAGTTGATAGACCAGAGGCACTTGATCCAGTAAACTGACCTAGCGTAAAGACAATACTAGGTAGAGGTACATTGTTCATGATTAACAAGTCTCAGGTTCATTACTTACCTGTGCTTAACTAACCTACGTAAATCAATAGAGGATCTGGATTTACCCAGAATGGATACACTTGCCTTAGAAAGGATACCAGGTAGATTCATTGGATCGAGTCCTGGGTTGGGTCTGTAATTTTACCTTGTCCACCTCAATCAAATCTCAATTTTCAAATCAGTAAATCCCGACTGGTTTAGACCAGGATAAATAAATGGAAGCCATTCAAGGACCAGGGAACAAAGACTTAAAACTTTGGACCATAAATACAGAGGGAACATGAGGAGAAAGGTTTTTGCTCAGAGAGGAGTGTTGATCTGAAACGCACTGCCAGTGGATATAGGGTCAATGAGTGTCTTCAAAAGGGAATTAAATAGGCACTTAGGAGGGAATAATTTTCAGGAGAAGGAAGGCAGGGAGAATGGGACTGATAGGAATGTTCGACCAAAGGCTAGCATAGATGATAGAGTGAATGGCCCAAGTCTGTGCAGTGACAATCCTATGATCATAGATGATTTTATTGAAAAGATTCTGAGAGGGATTGATGAGGTGAAGGTTGAGAGGCTCTGTTCCCCTCTGGACAGCCTAGAATCAGGATGAGGATCTGGTTGTTTGGCACAAAGATGAGGAAAAGAAGATAGTGAATTTCCAGAACACCCTATTCCAGAGGGTTGTGAATGTTGAGTATGTTCATGGGTGAAGTCTGCAGAATTTTGGACTTGAAGAAAATCAAACAAAGATCAGGCAAGAAAACATATTGGGCTGGAGCATCAGCCATGATCTCATTGAACAGCAGAGAAGGCTCAAGAGACAGTATGATCTACTCCTGATCCTCTATCCTATGTTCTTAATAGTGCAGTGCTGCCAAAATGTGTGTATGTGCAGATAGCAACCAAGGGCTTGGTGCAGTGCCCTCAGATACTCGTGTTCCCTCTCTGAGATGAAGAAAGGTCATTCCAGCAAGTCCTATTCAGTCCTGCTGCAGGGCTTTCGACCCAAAGCATCGACAATTCCTCCCCCACTCCCCCCCCCCCCCACCAAACAGATGCTGCTTGATCTGCTGAGTTCCTCCAGCAGACTGTTTGCCATTTCATTAAGATCAGAAGGTCATTCATGTCCATGGAACCACAACCCCAAGGGGAGAGTGCTTTCAGGGAACAAAGCCCCAATCCAACCCCAACCCTATGGCTGGATCAGAACTATTCTTGGTCTCTATGGCACTCACAGCTCAGTGGTAATTCTCCTTCTTTCATCTCTGCGTCACTAGGCCCTGGGTTCAAGTCCCACTCCAGAGGCTTGAGTGCACAAATTTGCACTGAGGGGGACATTCCTTCATTGTCCTGGGCAGATTCCAGCTCTCAAAATCACCCAGCACAAAATGAGGAAGGTACAGAGGAGGGAGTTGCAATGTTGGAGATGTCACTGTTTGGTTGTGTTGTTGACTTTCCTGGCTGAACTCAGGACCTTACCCCCGGTGCTCTGGCCAACATTTATCCCTTCACTGACTCTGAAGTATTGAGTGCCGTAAAATCAAGTATTATCACAGCTTCTTTCTTTCTTTCTTTGACTTATCCGCTGGGCCGCTAACATTGACCAGATTTTGGATCTGTTCAGCAAGTCAATAGGATGCTTTGAAGTGATTCCTCACTGTGACTTTGTGGGTCACAGAAAGCTGTGGTTCAAAGCCTTGACTACAAAATTCTCAGCTGACATCCCACAGTGCAGTACCGAGGGTGTGCTACACTGTCAGAGTTTTGGAAGAGATTTTAACTGAGGCCTTTCTTTTCTCCCAGGGAATGTAAATGGTGCTTCTGGGGAAATAGAGGTGTTCTTCACAACAGCCTGGCCATTATTAATCTCTCAATTAACATCAACAATACTCATGATCAGATTGTTATGGGATCTTGCTGTGCACAAATTGGCTGTGCATTTCCTGCGTCACTTCACTTCAAATAAAAGTAATTCATTGGCTTCAGACTGCTTTGGAACAGACTGAGATATTGGAACAACTGCAAAAATCCTGATCTTTAAAGGTATTTTCAAGATGTTTTCAAGAGGTTCAGTGACAGTGTTTCCAGTCCTGTGCAATTGAGTGATGGGATGGTCATAAGGACCTCAGCTGGGCCAAGGATATCGAAGCTTGGTGTGTGGGGGGGGGGTGGTGGGGGGGGGAAGAGCAGTGTTAAGAGCAGGCTGTGACATGAGGAAAAAGCTTTGTGGATCTTGGTAAGTAGGGAGAAAGAAAATAAACTGAGGGGCTTTGGAAAGGATAGGAAGCAACTGGAGAGCACTTTCAAAGAGACAGCACAGATATGATGAACTGAATTAGCTTCTTTTAATTGCTACATGATTCCATGATCTCAAATCTGCTCTGAATTCTGGTCTAATTTCCTCCCTTCACTTGGCTAAGAATTTCATCCTTGTGGGGTTTTTTCCCAAAAATACGGAAACATTTGGTTTTATAACAGAGGTTAAATTCACAGAAATCTCGCTCACAGAGGGGGAAACACTCAGAAAGAGCACGTTGGCCAGTGCTGAAGGTGAATCATTATCCCTCTTGGGGCAGGGCAGTTCATTTCATTGCATGTCCACTCACTCACCCTTATACTCTGCATATTCTCAGTGTATTGGTCAAGGTTATAAAATTATGCGAGACATAGATAGAGTAGACAGCCGGTATCTTTTCCCCAGGGTTGAAATGTCTAATACTGGAGGGCATGTATTTAAGGTGAGAGGGGGAAAGTTCAAAGGAGATGTGCGGGGCAAGTTTTTTACACGGAGAGTGGTGGTTGCCTGGAATGTGTGGCCAGGGGTGGTGGTGGAGGCAGATACAATGCACGTATTTAAAAGACTCGTAGATGGGCACATGAATGTGCAGAGAACGGAGGAATATGGTCAAAGCGAGGAAGAGGGATTAGATTAATTAGGCGTCATTGGTTTAATTAGTTCAGCACAACATCATGGGCCGAAGGGCCTGTCCTGAGCTGTCCAGCGACTAGTGGTGTGCTGCAGGGGTTGGTGTTGAGACCCTTGTTATTCATTATTTATTTAAATGACTTGGATGCAAATTCACAAGGCTTGATCAGCAAATTTGCAGATGACACTAAATTAGGAGGTGTTGTTGATAGTGAAGAAGGTTATTGTAGATTGCAGGGGGATCTTGATCAGTTGGGGAAGTGAGCTGAGGAGTGGCAAATGGATTTCAATACAGATGAGTGTGAGGTGATGCATTTCAGAATGTCAAACCAGTGTAGGACTTGTACTGTGAATGGGAGGGCATGAGAGAGTGTAATGGAATAGGAGTACAAGTGCATACTTTGTTGAAAGCAGCGTCACAGGTAGATGGTGGTGAAAGAGGCATTTAGCACGCTGGCCTTCATCACTCAGGGCATTGAATATAGGAGTTGGGACATTATGTTGCAGTTGTATAAGTCGTTGGTGAGGCTGCACTTGGAGTACTGTGTACAGTTCTGGTCACCCTGCTACTGGAAACACATAGTTAAACTGGAAAGAGTGCAGAAATGATTTACGAGGATGTGGCCAGGACTAGAGGGCCTGAGTTATAGGGAGAGGTTGGCCAGGCTGGGTCTTTATTCCTTGGAACATAGGAGAATGAGGGGTGACATTATGAGAGGCATAGATAAGGTGGACAGTCTTTTCCCCAGGGTAGGGGAGTCCAAAACTAGGGGGCATAGGTTTAGGGTGAGAGGGGCAAGATTTAAAAGGGACCTGAGGGGCAACTTTTTCACACAGAGGGTGGTGAGTATATGGAACGAGCTGCCAGAGGAAGTGGGTGAGGCAGGTACAACAGTGTCATTTAAGAAGCACTTGGATAGGTACATGGAGGGGCAGGGCTTGGAGGGATATGGGCCAAATGCAGGAAATTTGGACTAGCTGGATGGGCACCATGGTTGGCATGGACTGGTTGGGCCAAAGGGCCTGTATCTGTGCTGTATTGCTCTGTGACTCTATGTTCTGTTCTACGTTCTAGGTTCCACGTCAATTTAAAAAATAGTCATTTTATGAAAGGATTGATATTTTCATGTGCATATGATGTGTGTACGGGAAGTGTATTTGCACGTTTTTGTGTGTGTGTGTGTGACATGTAACAGACATTTATGACGTGCACGAGGTGTGTGTGGCATGTGAGAAAAACGTGTGCACGTATGTGAGAGAAACATGTCTGTGTGCGAGATGTGTGTGAGGATGTAAACATTTGTGCACAGCATATGTATGTGACTGTGTGATGTATGTGAGGTGAATGTTTATATTTAAGTCTTGTGCCGTATGTATGGTGTGTGTGTGGATGTGGATGTGTGTGGGGGGGTAGGATGAGCAAGTGTGTGTGGGGGTGGTAGGATGAGAGAGTGTGTGGGGGGGTGAAAGAGTGTGTATATATGTGTGTATTTGTGTGGGGGGTAGGATGAGACAGTGTGTGTGTCTGTGGGGAGGGGTAGGTTCAGAGTGTGTGTGTGTGTGTGTGTGTGTGTGTGGGGGGGTGAGAGTGTGTGTGTGTGGGGGGGTGAGAGAGCGAGAGAATGTGATTGTATAGGCGAACATGTATGGTGCATATTTGAGCACACAAATGTGAGCAGAGAGCTCAGATGCAGACATGATCAGGCTTCAATTGCACTGCTCACATACAAAGAGCAAGGCCTGGATGAGATCAGGAGCAGTGGTGCCTCTGCAAGAGATAATGTCTCAGTGGTAATGAAGCAACAGCACACTATGCAGTTGCACAGTTGCCATTGAAGTGTTATTGAGGCATGATGGGTACCTTTTGTGAAGCATTCTGATCAGACAGTAACAGATAAGGCAGGATTAAGAGTAAAGTGGCGAGAGAAAGCTGTGATGAAGGAGAAATTGTAAGAGTGATGTCAGAATGAGCACAGATGTAAATCTTCAACAGCATCCAGCAGTGAGATAAGGCAAACAGAGGAATGGTTCAAGGATCAGGGGCACAGCTTACATTTTTTTAGCAAAAGGGAGTGGAATGTTGGAAAAAATATTATCCAGAGAGTGCTTATGATCAGGAATTTATTGTCTGTATTTATTTCTTGGAAGTTGTTTGTTCCCTAATTGCATGTAAATTAAGTAGCTTGCTAGGCCATTTCAGGGACTCTTTTAAAGTCAGTCACTTTGGTCGTCTTGAGTCACATTGAGGCCGTGTGAGGGTGGCAGATTTCTTACCCTGAAGGACATTTGTGAACTTGTTGAGATTCTACCACAATCTGGTGGCTTTGTGGTAATCATTACAAATAACGAGTGAAATGGAATCACTCAGAATCTTCTACAGGGGATTAGGTGGGCATGTGAGATGGAATAACAAATAAGATGCTGGAGGAACTCAGCAGGTCGGGCAGCATCTGTGGAGAGAAATGGACAGTCAACATTTTTGGGTCGGGACCCTTCATCCGGACTGAAAGAGTAGAGGGGAGATGGCCGGTATAAAACGGTGAAGGGAAGGGGTAGAGTAAGAGCTGGCAAGAGCTATCCACCTATCTCCTGCCTGGTCTCGCCCCACCCCTTTCCTTCACCTTTTTATACAGACTATCTCCCCTCTACTCTTTCAGTCCGACTCCCCTGAGTTCCTCCAGCTTATAGTTTGTTGCTCCAGATTCCAGCATCTGCAGTCTCTTATGTCTCAAGGAGAGACGGAATAATTTTCAGGGGCATGGCAGGCAGCGGTGAATGGGACTGACGTGGGATTGGTATGGGCTGTATGGCTGTTTGTATCAGAACGATCGTATGATTCTCTAAAACATGATCAGGCAGGTGGAGGGTCAAGAATACATTGGGAACAAGAAGGGCTGATTTGACTTCTTTAGTTAGTACTGCCATTCAGCACGATTGGGACTGGTCTGTGACAAACTCCAGAGTAAATCAAATGAGTAAACAGCAAAAAATCTACCTACTTTCAGTTTAAGATAAAGTCTGCCACAAATTGCCCAAGTGATGGTGAGAGAGGTTATGTGTTGTGTGTTATGATGTGAAGTTCAGTTCATGAGCAGTACAACAGTCCTGTCTCCGTGTGAAGTCACTCCAGCTCAGAATCTTTGAGCTTATGAACACTCCAGAGAATAAGGGAAGGAGTATGGAAACATGAAGGATGTGCCTTCGGGGAGAGGAGAGATTGGGGGCCCCACACACATTGGTCTTTATCCAGCACACACGATGTACTCTCTACTTGTGAGATAAAAGGAGAAAGCTCTTGATGACAGCAGTCACAATGTAGGCCAAGATTTGGATGAAGATAGTGAAGGCTTTGCACTGTACTGCTGCCACAAAACAACAAATTTCATGTCATATAAGTCAGTGATAATAAACCTGATTCTGGGGTTTTGGATTTTTGGAAAAATGCTAGGAACTGGCATTAAAAATGGGTTCAAATCTCTGTACTGTAATGGACATAGTGTCCATAATAATGAAGGGAGCTGTAGGCAGTAACATATGAAAAAACAGGGGTAGTGATGGATTACTGGAAAATCAGGAAATGAACACTGAGGAGCAGAGCACTTTTAGAAGACAGAGCGGGAACAAAGGGAGGTGGAGTAGGTGTACTTATTAGAGATAATGACAGCTATGAGTATGACAGAAATAGAATCCATGTAGATGAAGGTAAGAAATTTTAAAAATCAATACACTTAAAGGGATAATCTACATAATAGTGCAAGAAATGGGCAATCTTTATAAGAAATGAGTGAAATAATATAAAATAATAACCACGAGGACTTTTAACTAGTTCAAGTTGATCAGTGAATAAATGTTGGGAAAAGGGATCCTACAATGTGCATGCTTTCCTTTCTAACAAGTTCCCAAACAGGAAGGAACTGCTGGATCTAATAAACTGGAGCAGGTAAGAGCAGGGAAACATTGAGGCAATACTGAGCTAAATATAATATGGTTTTGATCTGATTTGAAAGCCATGGAGCTAAATTTTGAAAGCAAAAATAGGGTACTCAGCTGCTACTACATATCGTGTTTTAGCATTGTAAATTAGGATGGATTTCTCAGCAATATTCTGCTGAAACAAAAAACAAACTAAACACAAATGAGGCATTGTGGATGAATAGACATCAGGGAAAGAACAAAATGAAGACAATGCACATTTAATAAGTAAATGGGGAGAGCAAGACAAAAGAGAATACAAAGATAGGAGAAAATTGGAAAATATTTAGTGCGAAGAGGAATTATGAAATAACAATATTACAAAAGAGTAAAAGATTTTCAGGCATGAATATACACAAAAGAAAACTGAGACAGGAATGCCAGGATAAAATCACAGCCAACACAATTTACAAGGAAGTTGCCAGGACTAGGGGGTCTGAGTCGTAGGGAGAAGGCTAGGTCTTTATTCTTTGGAATGTAGAAGAATGAAGGGCAACCTGATGGAAGTGTTTGAAGTTATGAGAGGCATAGATAAGGTGGCCAGTAACAGTCTTTCCCCCAGGGTAGGGGAGCCCAAAACTAAGGGGCATAGACTTAGAGTGAGAGGGAAAAGATTTGAAAGGGACCTGAGGGGCAGCTGAGGGTGGTGAGTGTATGGAATGAGCTGCCAGAGGAAGTGGGTGAGGCAGGTACAACAGTATCATTTAAGAAGCACTTGGATAGGTACATGGAGGGGCGGGGCTTGGAGGGATAAGGGCCGAATGCAGGAAGTTGGAACTAGCTGGGTGGACACTGTGGTTGGCATGGACTGGTTGGGCTGAAGGGCCTGTATCCGTGCTGTATTGCTCTATGACTCCATGAACACAAACAAAATGAAAGAAATATTAAATAATTATTTCACTTCAGTATTTATCAGGGAGATGGATCCAGTGGACTTTGGAAGATGAGATTAGAATTTTTTAAAGTAAAAACAGGGGAACTATTAAATAAACAAATGAAACTCAGAGGATTATGCCACTGGTCCAGGAAAATTGCATCTATGCATTCTTAAAGAATCTAGGGAAAATAGTGGGGGCATTAATATATATATATATATATATATATATATATATATATAAAGTAATTCATTAAAAAAGATATAGTAGGAGAGGACTGACAGATGGCCAACTTTATTTCTACGTTTAAAAACATATTCAGTGACCTACAATTTAGTCAGCTTAATATCAATGGGAAAAATAATGCAATGCTAACTAAAAATGGAAAACAGAATAACATCTAGAAGCCAAAAATAAAAGACTAAAAAAGAAACGTAGATTGCACAAAGGAAAGCCTTGCTTCACCAGCCTCATTAAGTTGTGTGAATGAGGGTGGACTAAGATAATATTGACAAGGGTAATATATCTAGATTTACGCATCTATCTGTTGGGTAGCTCCTCATAAATTAGTAAGCAAGATCTTAGCACCTGCATTTAGGGGACAGGTTTCAGAATGAATAGTTCCATCACTAAGGACCCTCACCACCCGGGACATGCCCTCTTCTCGTTACCACCATCGGGGAGGAGGTACAGGAGCCTGAAGACCCACACTCAACGATTCAGGAACAGCTTCTTCCCCTCCGCCATCAGATTTCTGAACCCATGATCACTACCTCATTATTCTTTTGTTTTTCACTATTTAGTTATCTTTGTAATTTATAGTAATTTTATATCTTTGCACTGTACTGCCACAAAACAACAAATTTAATTCAGTGATTATAAACCTGATTCTGATTGTGGTAGGGTAATAGACAGAGAGCAGAGGGCAGTTGTAAAGATCAGCCTCACAGCTTGGCAGAAGTTGGAAAGTGGGATAAATGGTGAGGTCACTATTGTTCATAAGTCATAGCTACAATTTAGATGTTGGAATTAATTAAATCTGTAGGCATTGTCAATGTGCAAGTCAACACTGGGCAGGGCAGCAACAAACTAAAAGCAAATATTAACAATCTTGTCAAGTGACCATATGATTGGCAAGTGAACTTCAAAATGAATAATTGTGAGGTGTATTTTGTAAGAAAAAAATTAGAAGTTGTGTCTCATTTAGAAAGCAGAAACAGAGTGGGATGGGAGGAAAGGATCTAGGAATACAAACACGTTAACCATGAAAATTTGGAACACAGGTCAAAAAGGTCATTTACAAGAGCAAATTGTTCTAATTGTCGTCTTTCTTGTTAAAAAAAATTGCATTTAATATATGTTTAATTTATGTTTTACTTGTGGATGCTGCTTATCTGATGCCATGTGCCTGTGATGCTGCAGCAGGTAAGTTTTTCGCTGCACTATGCACACATGTGCAATGAAAAACTTACCTGCAGCAGCATCACAGGCACATATTGTCAATAAATTCAGCTCTGACTTTGACAGACTAAGCACCAGGATTTAATTCTAAAGGCCAGAAGTGAAGAGCAGAGATGTTTTGCTAAGTTTGGGTAGACCACAGCTCGAGTACTGTCCACAGTGTTGGCCACCATATTATGAAACAACGATGCTGGAGATTTACAAGGCTGATACCAGCACTGCAAGATTAGAGCCATCAAGAAAGGATGTACAAGATGTGGAAGGCAGATTCTAGACCTAATAGAGGTCTCTAAGATTATACTAATAGAGTGTTTCCACTTGGGTAGAAGTTGGAAACATGTACAGGACATCAGCATAAGTAATAAAAGAGAGAGTTCAGAAGAAGCCAGGGAGTGGTGGAATCTGCAACTCCCTGCCTCAGAGACACATAATTTAAAAACATTTTAAGTGGAACCTTCACAAGCGTAGGGGAAGAAGGTGGAGCGAATATGCTGAGAAAGTTAAATGAGGGGAGATGATGGTGGAGGATCTAGTGGAGCATAACTGTTGGAATGGTTGTACCAAATGATCTGTTTCTGTGCACTATGTTTAAGATAAGTCTTCATAAGTCTTGGTTCAGAAATAATGAATCAGAATTAACGAATCAGAATTAACTCACATGATTCCTAAGCCATTTAAGAACATATAATGGAGCACAAAAACCACTTGGCATCAGTAGAGAATGACCTATATTCTGGATTGACAGTCACAGAACTTCCTTCTGTTGCTTTAAAACAGCTCCCTCTCTCTCAACTCCTTTCTGTCTGGAGGTGATGGTGAGCCTGGTGGGTTGACTGAGAGGTGGTAACAACTCAATGGCAAAGGTTATCAGAGGGCACAGTACGGTGAATGTGAAGCTGCACGGTATAGGAAACCCCCTGACAACACTTTGCTCAGGATTTTGCCTCCTCCACCAGTTGTAACACAAACAATCTGCCCACTATCAATCCCACAAGGTGCCAAAGCAGAACTGATGGTGCATTAGCCCACTTTGTGGACAAAATGGATCCACTTTGAATTCCATTTGTTCAATCAGGAATGAAGTGTGAAACTGACAGAGCTTTTTATTTTCTTTATAACACATCACCAGGTAGCTGCTTTTTTTCGGTAATTTCGTTCCATGCCATATAATTGAGGAGACTGAATTGTTGCAAAGCAGAAGGAGACCCTTTAGTCCGTTAAATCCCTATCACCCCTGCTGGAACAGCAGGAGAGTAGAGTGAAACCCTGCACCAAAACAGATCCTTTAGGGTCATTCAGACATACTCCAGCTCTTCAGAGTTATACTTTTTCGTATTACAATCACCTTCGCATCTTCTGATCGATCCATTTCCAATTCAGCATTCTCCTGATGATCCTGGGGCTGGATGTTAGACAGCATGGGCCAGTAAAAAAAGACAGCTATAGTTTCTCTTGACAGCACAGATATCTACAATTTTGTTGGCACCACTTTGGGTTAGAAGTGTCTAGAGTACTCCGGGAGGAACAGAGAAACAAAATCTGTTGCCCAGCAAAAGCAGCTGTTCTACATGTCAACGAGTGTTGGGTTCAAGAGCTTTTAGTTCCTGTTCTTCATCAAATTAATTTGCTTTTCCTCTGCACTGTTGGATAGCTTGATATCACAGTGAGATGGAATACTACAATGCAGAAAGAGGCGATCCCGCACACTGAATTTTTGCCAGCCGTTTTAAAGAACTCCTACCATTACTGTGGCTAATGAGGCACTGGGGTGTTGCTGGTTGTAGTTAGTTAACATTCTAAACAACATGGCTGGCAGGGACCATAGCTGAAAACAAAGAGAGTGTGTCTAGAATTGCAAGGAGTCCAAGGAAGAGTGGACAAAGCTGAGATATGCAGGAAGTGCCACAGGTTTCGGCTCTTGAATCCATTCCACCATTCAATGAGACCATAGCAGATCTTTGTATCCCATGCATTTGTTTTCCTGACCTCCCCTAGTACCTTTAGTTAACAAGTTTCTGTTTCCCTTTGCAGAAGATAGTTCCAAACTTCTACCACTGTCTTCACATGAACTCAATCAGCCATGATCTGAGTAAATGGTGGTCCAAAGAAGCAAATGGCCCCCAGATGTTGCTATGCAGTGCGGTTCTCTTTATCTGATCTTGTATATGCCTAAGCAACATTTAGTGGCTAATCTACTAGCCTTAAAATTCCAGTCTTCTGCCAATCACCCAAAGAGTCTTTGGCATTAAAACTCCAGGGTGCAAAACAGATGGGCCTGCTAAATTTCAGGAGCACACTTGGTACCTTTGCTTGTAAATCTTGCACATCCCTGGTATGGTCAAGACTACAGTGGAGTTAAGGTGCTGTCTACCATGTCACCTGAACAGTCCGTCACTGAGTTATTTTTGATCATATCACCATCTCCTCTGTTAAAGATTAATTTATCTCAGGTCACACAGTGAAGTTGTTGGAATGAAAAGGTGCATTTAAAGATTTTTTTTTAGAATTTATTTTTCATGTTCTGGCATCACTAGCAAGCCCAGAATTTACTCACCATACTCACTTGCCCTAGAGCTAAGAGTGGCTCGCTAGACCATCAGATTTAACCACAGACGGATAGATCTACAAGATCTTGAAGAGCGTCAGTGAACCAGAGTGCATTTTTGACAACCATCCTGTAACTTTTCTTTTGTGTTCATTACTAAACCTGGTTGTTGTTACTTTGTTCTTTCCCACTCCCCTTCCAAATTCCATTATTAATGAGATTTCAATTCCACAGCCACCATAGTGATATTTGAACCTGGGCTTCTGTATTGTTAGCCTAGGTCTCTGGATTAGTAATCTGGTAGTTTAACCATTGTGCCAATATTTTGCATGTGCCATTATTGATTTTATTGCTACTTTAGTCCTAATTCCAATTTGGGACAGGCAGAACGGGCACATTCTTAACTCCTCATGTGCACACCACTGGCTATCTCCCTGCTTGATGCAGGCAGGGAAGACAGCTGGCTGGCAGATGGAGGTTCAGGCAGCAGAAGCTAGAGTTTAAAATTAGGGACAGAGAAAGAAAGGATGGCCTTTATATAGCAGCATTCACAATCTCGGGATTCCCTAGGCGCTTTGGAGAAAACAATACTTTTGAAGTGTGGTTACCGCTGCAGTTCGTGAAACATGTAGACAAATAATGCATGGTAAACTCCCAAAACAGCAAGTGTGACCGGATTATCTGATGTAGTGAAGTAGGTTGATGGGTAAAAATGGAGAGGATGCTTCCATTGACAGGAGAGTCTGGGATCCGAGGGCACAGCCTCAGAATAAAAGGATATCCCTCCAGAACTGAGTTGACGAGGAATTTCTTCAGCCAGAGGGCGGTGAATCTGTGGGACTCATTGCCACAGAGGGCTGTGGAGGCCAAGTTATTGGATGCATTTAGGTCAGAGGTGGATAGGTTCTTGATTGGTGAGGGGGTTAAGGGTTACGAGGAGAAGACAGGAGAATGGAGTTAAAACAAAAATCAGCCATGATTGAATGGCGGAGCACACTCGATGGGATGGCCTAATTCTGCTCCTGAATCTTATGGCCTTATGGCAAATTTTGAGAGAACAGATTCTCCCAGTAAATACTCCTCCTCCAAAAGACAATCTACCGATAGTGCAGCACTCTCTTGATGCAGCCCTAGAATGCACTTTATATTTAAGCTTCTACAATGGTGTTTGAACGTGCTACCTTCGATCTGGGAATGTTGCCCACTGAGTCATGGCTGACAGCAGTCTGACATCACCCACAATTGCCTCCCAAAAATTAATGCTGAAGGCGGCAGGACCCAGGTGGAGTACCAGCAGGTGAATCACCCAGAGAGCCTCCTCATGTGGATGCTCTTGAGCACATTGGGTTTAAATTGTTGATTTCGACAACTTCTTTAGCTTGGGATCACTGTCTGCCAAGTTTATAGTTTGATGACCTAATCTAATGCATCCAGGTCAACCAAGTAATACCTATCCTCTGTGGGATAGGTACTGGAATTTGGGAACCAATTCTAAGCTAAGCACAGACAGGAAACCAGTAAGACACTGCATGCAGATTTGGTCTCATCAAGTGACATGTTAATAAACACAGAAAATCCTAGAAAAATTCAGCAGGTCAGGCAGCTTCTGTGAAAGGAGAAACAATGAACATTTCAGGCTGATGACTCTTCATTAGAGCTGAGAGAGAAAGCAAGTTAGTCCAGGCAGCAGAGGTAGGGAAGTGTGTGGAACAAAGGGAATGTCTGTAACAGGGTGAAATAATGTAGACATTAGATAGATAGGAGGTTAATTGTACAATTTACAGCATCTGCAGTTTTTTTTGATTTCCAAGTAAGGTGTTAAAACTGGTATTCCACCTGACCACATGGGCTTCCAATCTGGAAAATTAAAATTGCTCCAACTTAGTGTTGTTGCATCTATCAATTAAAGGCTAATATGGTGAATTGGTTTATTATTGTCACATGTACAGAGATACAGTGAAAAACTTTGTTTTGCATGCCATCCAGATAGATCATTCCAAACATAAGTACAGTGAGGTAGTACAAAGGGAAAAGCAATAACAGAATGCAGAATGAAGTGTTACAGTTACAGAGAAAGTGCAATGCAGGTAGACAATAAGGTGCAAGGTAGATTGAGAGATCAAGGATCCACCTTATCGTACAAGAGGTTCATTCAAGAGTCTTATAACAGCGAGATAGAAGCTGCCTTTGAGCCTGGTGGTACATGTTTTCAAGCTTTTGTATCTTCTGCCCAATGGAAGGGGGGAGAAGAGAGAATGACCGGGGCAGGAAGAGTCTTTGATTATGTTGATCTGCTTTCCCAAGGCAACAGGAAGTGTAGCCAGAGTCAATGGAGGGGAAGTTGTTTTTTGTGATCGACTGAGCTGTGTCCTTAATTTTCTGCAATTTCATGGGGTCTTCAGCAGAGCAGTTGCCATACCAAGCCATGGTGTGTCCAGATAGGATGATTTCTATGGTGCATCCATTAAAAAAAAGCTAAGGATCAACCGGGACATGATGAATATCCTTAGCCTTCTGAGGAAGTAGAAGTATTGGTACGCTTTCTTGGCCATGACATCTACATACTTGGACTGGAACCAGCTGTTGGTGATGTTTACACCTAGGAACTTGAAGCTCTCAGCTATCTCCACCTCAGCACCATTGATACGTACAGTGTTGGCTGATTACAGGATACAAATCTATGAGCAAGTAGCTCTGCGGTAGGACCAGGACCCTCTGCTTGACAGCAGAATCCCAGCAGAATGTGAAACCCCTGACATCTGCTTTGATATTTCTTGGAAAGACAACTTTGTAGGCAGACTCCCTCTCTGCCACTTGTATCTACAGGCTGTAGAATGCTGTGAGAGCTTGACTTTTACTCTGGGCACCAAAGATCTCCAGAAGTAACCAATGAGTTCTGAAGGTGGTTCGTGGCCCTGAAAATCTCTGGAAGACAGGTATTTTTAGAACTCAGAATTTATAATCTGAAAATAATGATACATCAGATGGCCCGCTGCCAACATTTCAATCCTCTTCGAGTATGTCCATCCATAGGTGCTACTTGTCATATCCAGCAGGCAGCCTCAGAAATGGCATGATATCTGGAGAACCAACACTTACAAGGGAAGTGATTACTGGATGACAGCTCCATCATGGTTACTTAAGACTCAAAACAGATTAAGTGATTTGCTTCACTGGACATTATACTGATTGGTCTATCTAATGATGGTTAGGGAATAAGATTTTTGCAGAAAGAATATTAAGTGAAGCTTCCATATTTTCAACTCATGAGGGACAACAATAGTTCTCAATTTCAAGGAGGTCTGGTTTTCTTGCTTTACTGTAACAGAAGTTTGGGATATTAAGAAAGGTGTGCACTTACATAGCCCTGTCATAGTTTCAGGATGTCCTTAAGTATTCGTAGTGTTACGTACCAGCAACAATAGAAACACACCGAGTCATGTATAAGTGTTAGAAACTATTATTAATAACTACTTATGATAATAAGAAAAGTAAAAACGTTAGATATTAAACATTAACCCCAAAACTAAACTCGAAGTGTGAGTGTGGCAAATTCCCAAACCCCAAGTCTAGGAGTAGTTCTCAAAGTTCAGTTCAGCAAGTCATCAGGTGAAACGTGAGCAAAGGCTTTTTTCAAAACCACCGTTGACTAAAGAGAAAATGTAGAGAGAAATTACAAAATCCACATGTTCCACAATGGAACCTGTACAATACCTCAATCTCCAATGATCTCCACTGCCTTGTTCCGAAGTATCTGCCACCCCGAAGGCATTTGATACATGGCCGCCCATAGAAATACCTGTTTCCCGCTACAGGTTAATGATAAAGTAGACTCCACTTGATTGCTCCAAAAATCCATACATGGATTGTAGTGACAGACACAGCTATTGTTCTTCATCCATTATTACGAAGACCAGCAGTCAGTGTCTCTCTCTCTTCTCTCTCCGACTCACTTCAATTCACTGAGCAAAACAGCCAGCACGTTGTTATCTTGCTGTCTTGTTGACACCACACACACACTACTGCTCTACTGTCCAGGTGCCTTAAAGGGACATTCACCAAATAGCTACCTGACCCGTAACAGTAACTAGTGAGGTTCTTTTGAAGTATAGACATTGTTGCAAAGTAGGGAAAGATAGCAGCCATTTTAGCACCATAAACTGTAAACAGCAATAAAAACAAAAGTGCTGGAAACACACAGCAGGTCAGGCAGCATCTGTGGAAGGAGAAGCCAAGTTAACTCTTTATTAACTTGAAACGTTGACTCAGTTTCTCTCTCCACAGATGCTGCATGACCTTCTGAGTGTTTCTCGCATTTTCTGATTTTATTTCAGATCTCAAGCATCTGCAGTTTTTTTAATTTTGATTTCCATAAACAGCAATGGAATAACAAGCAGATAATGGGCTGGATTGCACTGACAGCTACACAGCGCTCCTGTGGAGAACTGAGAGCCAGCTGCAGTGTGTGCACCAGCACATTCTGGAACCTCCATGCCTGTGTGTCACAATGCAGAAGTGTGAAACATGCTGGAGGTCAGATGCATCTACATTTGACCTTTTGTTTCATCCTGAACTCGCCACTGAATTCAAGGGTGTTCCATGGTGTCCAAGGCAGAGGGGCTGGACGCATTTTGTATCTGGACCCTCAACTTATCCAAAGTAGCCTCTTTCATAGAGTTAATAGTGTTATACAGAACGGAAACAGGCCTTTCAGCCCAAATGGTCCATGCCAACCAAGATGCCCCATCAAAGTTAGTCCCATTTGCCAGCATTTGGCCCATAATCTTCTAAATTTTTCCTATCCGTGTACCTGACCAACTGTCTTTTAAAGGTTGTTATTGTACCTGCCTCAACCACTTCCTCTGGCAGCTCGTTCCACATTGATACCACCCTTTGTGTAAAAAAAGTTACCTCTCAAGTTCCTATTAAATCTTTACCCTTTCACCTTAAACCTATGCCTTCTTGTTCTTGATTCCACAACCCTGGGAAAAAGACTGAGTGCATTCATCCTATCTATCTTGAATGGGATTGAGGAAGATCTCCATTAAAAAAGTAAGTTTTGCCAAGATGTTTGTCTATATTTCTTTACTTCACCGTATATTTGTTTTTAATTGATGTAATTTAATTTTAAATAGTTTTTTTAACCTTTTAATAATTTATATTCTATTTGAACTGTCTATAAGTATATCTGATTCCCACCAGCTATCACCGGGGTGCTTGGGGCAGGACCTCCGATTGTGACGTCGAGAGCCCTGATCATCACTCACTGCCTGTTCAGCTTTGTAGCCACTTTCCGATCAAAGGCAAGTGGATCCAACGTGAGGAGTGAGTGACTGGTGGGATCAAGGACAATTTTTCTTCTTTGAGGGTTAAAAATTGGTTAAGGCACTAAGAACTCCCCTGTTCTCCAAACAGGCCCACAGGGAGCTATTTCCACCAGCCCAAGATGGTGAAAGGAATGTGGTCTCCAACCATGCAGCTCCCCCTCTGTACTGCACAAATAATGTCACTTTAAATTATCAGCTCATGTTTCCGGCATTAGGTGCATGAGTTTCTTATTCTCAGGCAACATTGTGCACACACTGAGCCACAGTTGACATCAATAGTGATTGAATAACTAAAATACTGCAGATGTTGAAAATCCAAACTAAAATCAGAAAATGCTGGTAATACTCAGCAGGTCAGGCAGCATCTGCAGAGAGGGAAACAGAGTTAATGTTTTAGATCACATCATATAAATCAATGACAATAAATCTGATTTTGAGGTTGATTGCCCTTCATCAGAACTGGGAAAGTGAGAAAACAAGAGTATTTTGCTTAGAATTATTAAACATATTGAATATCCAACTCTTCCATTGTAAGCAAGAAGTGTCCTTTCAGGAAGCTAGCATTGCCACTTCTGTAGAAGTAGCACTAAATAATAACTCCACTCTAACTGGGGTGGTGTGCTCAAAAGGGAAGAAATAATTTTTTGCTTTAATGCAGCCATTTGTCATGACCCTCACAAGCATCCTGAAGCCATATCATCGACATTTCTTTCAAATGATGTGGCACTTACTTAATAGGTAAAACTGGCAGTAATTTTGCACACAGGAAGATTCCACAATGGTTAATGTGCTGTGTTTGATGGCAGTGGCTAATCCTGGGGTTGCAAGGGCGGGCCAAGCACAATTGCTGTACTCTCCTTCAATTAATGTCAAGGAGAGTGTTACTATCCACTTGTGCCTTGGAGAAGAGCCTTGCTTATCACAGGACTGGCAGTCACCTTTGCTGTGCTGTTCCTCAGTGATTATTTTCCATACGCTGCATAGTCTTGCAGCAGTTAGCACTGCTGTCTCACAGCTCCTGTGACCCAGGTTCAATCCTGACCTCAGGTGCCATCTGTGCTGAGTTTGCACGTTCAATCTACGATAAGTGTGCTGATCCTCCAGGCACTCCAGTTTTCTCTCACATCCAAAATATGTGCTGGTGGGTTAACTGGCTGCTGTGAATTACCCATTAGTGCAGCATAGTGGCAAAATAAATCGAAAGGGGAGTTGATATTACAAGAATATAGAGAGATAAAGAGAGGGGAATGGGACTAAATGGAAGCTGGCATGGACCTAATAGGCGGAATGGAATTATGTTTCTTAAAATGTTCCCAATCTTCAACATCACCACATAAGCAGAGCCCAGGGAGATTGGTAAATTGGTTCAGATTGTCACATGTACCGAGGTACAATGAAAAACTTGTTTTGCATGCCATCCACACAGATCATTTCATGACACAGTGCATTGAGGTCGTACAAGGGAAAACAATAACAGGATGCAGAATAAAGTGTAACAGCACAGAGAAAGTGCAGTGCAGGCAGACAGTAAGGTGCAAGGCCATAACAAGGTAGATTGTGAGGTCAAGAGTCCATCTTATCATACTGGGGGTAACTTACAGCAGCCAATCAACCTACATAACATCATTGGGATATGGGAGGAAACCAGAGCACCCGGGAGAAACCCATGCAGGGTATGGGTGGGCACTGGATTGCAGAGCCAGTGTCGGTAGCCAGAGTGCTGGCTTTGTTAACGGAGGCTCATCTTAAAGTGTAGGACAATAAAGTTCTTTGATGAAACAGGAGGGGGTGGGGCAGCAGCTGATGAGGGTAGTGTGCTTGTTGTTATGTACATAGACTAAATTGTCAATGCCCTTTCATTCAATTGGAAAGTTGCCAGTTGCAAGGAGATGTAAAGCACCCATGCTTCAAAGGGTTCTGAGAGCAACCAGAGTGGGGGTGAGGGTGAATATTGTTCTTTAGTAGAACTCCCCCTTGGGCAATAGATGGACAGCTGACAAAGCCCATGGATTTCTATAGACGTATGGTAGAGACCATCCTGACTGGTTGCATCACAGCCTGGTATGGAGGCTCCAATGCACAGGATCGTAAAAGGCCGCAGAGGGTTGTAGACTCAGCCAGCTCTATCACAGGTACAACTCGCCCCACCATCAAGGACATCTTCAAGAGGTGGTGCCTCATGAAGGCAGCATCCATCTCTAAGGACCCTCAGCATCCAGGACATGCCCTCTTCTCATTACTACCATCAGGGAGGAGGTACAGGAGCCTGAAGACCCATACTCAATGATTCAGAAACAGTTTCTTTCCCTCCACCATCAGATTTCTGAACGATCCATGAACCCATGAATACTACCTCGTTTTTCCTTTTTTTTGCACTATTTATTTATTTTTGTAATTTAGGTAACTCTTGTGTCTTTGCACTGTACTGCTGCCGCAAAACAACAAGTTTCACTTGTTTAAGTCAGTAATAATAAATCTGATTTTGATTCTGATTCTTCTGGACTCTGAGACTCCAGAAAGTTGGCAGATTAACCACCTAGGTCCATTTTTGATCTTTCCCTCCTGTTGCATGACTTTATGCTCATATTATTACCTCCATAATAGCACAACTAACAAAGAGAACGATTTGCATTTATGTTGCATGAGTGTGGCAAAATATCCCTGGGACAACTTAAACAAATGATAATCAAATAAAACTTAACACCAAACCTCAGGAGGCATCATTAAGAAATGTGACCAAAATGTTAATCAAGGAAGGAATATGTTTTTCATATCCTTAAAGAAGAAGAGCGTGGTGGCAAAGCAGTTCACAGGATGTGGCTATCATTGGCAGTCACTGTCAATTCCCCTGCCCCCACCCACTGCCCAGATCTGAGGAGGCAATTGACAGTCAACTACACTGTTGGGTCTGAAGTCATCTACAGGCCAGACCATGTATGGATATCCAATCTCCTTTCCAGAAGAACAGCAGAACATGATAAGATATTTATTTATTAGTCACTTGTACATCGAAACACACAGTGAAATGCATCTTTTTGCATTACTGAGAATGTTCCGGGGGCAGCCCACAACTGTCGCCACGCTTCCGGCGCCAACATAGCATGCCCACAGTTCCTAACCTGTATGTCTTTGGAATGTGGGAGGAAACCAGAGCACCGGAGGAAACCCACGCAGACATGTGGAGAACGTACAAACTCCTTACAGACAGTGGCGGAATTGAACCCAGGTCGCTGGTGCTGTAATAGCGTTCTGCTAACCGCTACACTGCCTAGGCCAGCAAATAGAAGAAATAGAGAAACAGAAGCAAGAGTATTCCACTTGGTTCATCATGCCTGGTCCATCATTCAGTAAGATAACAGCTGATCTTTCATTCTGCGCCACTACCTGCATTAACCTTATATCCCTTGGCTTCCATAAAATATTTAAAAATACAGGAAGTCCCCGACTTACGAACACCCATACTTATGAACTGACCTTCATGGTCGGTTCATAAGCAGGCCCAGCCCCCGATCCTACCACGGCGGCGGTACACCTTCTTTGGCCCAACCCCGGGCCAAGTGCATATGTGCGGCAGGGGCCATGTGCGGCCGCGCATCCCTGGCCCAAGTGCGCATGCACGGACACTGTTCCGAGTTACATACAAAATCGGGTTACGAGCAGTCTCAAAAACGGAACTCGTTCGTAACCCAGGACCTTCCTGTACATCAATTCCTGTCTTCATTTTTGGGATCTGAGTGTTGCCAGCAAGGCCAGCAGTTACTGTCCATCCTTCATCGTCCTTAGGAAGCTGATGGTGAACTGCCTTCTTAAACTGCTGCACTCCTTCTAGGGAAGGGTCTCCTACAGGGCTGTGGGGAAGGATTTCCAGGATTTCGATCCAGTGACGATGAGGGACAATTTACTTCCAAGTAAGGATGGTGAGCAGATCGGAAGGGGACCTGCAGGTGGTGGTGTTCCAATGCACCTGCTGCCCCTGTCCATTTTGGTGGTTGAGATTACAGGTTCAAGAGGTGTTGTCAGAGCAGCTTAGGTGAGTAACTGCAGTTCATTTGGTAGATAGTACACACTGCAGTGACTGTGCATTGGTGGTGGGGGGAATGAATGTTTAGGATGGTTAATGGGTGCCGATAAAATGGGCAGTTTTGTCCTGAATTGCATTGAGCTTCTTGAGAGTTGTTCGCATTGCACTCATCCAAGCAAGTGGAGAGTATTCTGTCATGCATCTGACTGGTACTTAGTAGATAGTAGGAGGGCTTTGGGGTGTCAGGAGGTAAATCACTAACCACAGGATACCCAGCCTCTGACCTGCACTTACAGCACAGTATGTACGTGGCTGGTTAATGAAGACCTCCCAGTCCTGGGATATTTAAGGTGAGGAACAACGATGGTAACATCATTGAATGTCAAGGGAAGGTGGTTGGACTCTCACTGTTGGCACTTTTGTGGCAGGAATGTTGCTTGCCACATATCAGCCCACGACTGGAAGTTGTTCAAATTCTTCTGCATTCAGGCATGGATTGCTTTGTTTGCTGAGGGGTAGAGGATAGGATTGAACATCGGGCAATCATCAGCAAACATCCTTGTGTCTGATGGAAGGGATGCCAGTTATGAAGCAGCTGAAAATAGCTGGGCCTTGGACATTGCCCTGAAGGTTTACTATAGTGGTAATTGGTAATTGGTTTATTATTGTCACATGTACCGAGGTACCGTGAAAATCTTCGTTTTGCATACCATCCATGCAGATCATTTCACAACATCAGGACATTGAAGTAATAGAAGGGAAAAGCAATAACAGAATGCAGAATATAGTGTTACAGTTACAGAGAAAGTGCAGTGCAGGTGGACAATAAGGTGCAAGGCCATAGCAAGGTAGATTGTGAGATCAAGAGTCCATCTTATCGTACATGTCAAGGGCTCGGATGATTGACCTCCATTAGTCACAACCATCTACCTTTATGCAAGGTATGGCACTAACCACTGGAGATTTTGCATTAAGTGCCCACTGACTTCAATTTTATGAGGTTATCCTGAAGCCACTTGAACAAATGCAACCTTGATGTCAAGGGCAGCATTCTCACCTCACCTCTGGATTTCAGTTCTTTAGTCCATGTTGGACCAAGGGTGTGATGAGGTCTAGAGCTCAGTAGTCCTGGCTAAAACCCAATCTGGGCCTTAATGGGTAGGTTATTGGTGATGACCCTGTTGATGATAGTTTCTGTCACTTCGTTGATGATTGAGAGTAAGCTGATTGGACAGTAATTAGATCGACTGTAGACAGGACATTTCTGCAAATGTTCAACGTGATCTTTAGAGAGGGTGCAGAGGAGATTTACCAGGATGCTGCCTGGATTAGAGAACATGTCTTATGAGGAAAGGTTGAGCGAGCTAGGGCTTTTCTCTTCGGAGCAACGCAGGATGAGAGGCGATGTGATAGAGGTGAATAAGATTATGAAAGAGATAAATAGGAGTGGACAGCCAATGCCTTTTCCCCAGGGTGGCAATGGCCAGTACCAGAGGACATCTATTTAAGGTTAGAGGAGGAAAGTTCAGGGGAGATGTCAGAGGTAGGTTGTTCACACAGAGAGTGGTGGATGCACAGAACTCACTGCCAGGGGTGGTGGTAGAGGCTGATACAATAGGGACATTTAAAAGGCTCTAAGATGGACAGATAGAAGTAAGAAAAATGCAGGGATATGGGCTATGCAGGAGGGAGGGGTAGATCGATCATGGAGGAGTGGTTCATATAGGTCAGCACAACATCGTGGGCCAAAGAACCCGTACTGTGCTGTACTGTTCTGTGATCAGGTAGGTGCCATTTAAGTAACTGTACTGGAACAGCTTGGCTAGAGGCATAGCTGGTTCTGGAGAACAGGTCTTCAGCACCATAGCTGGGATGTTATCTGATCCTGTAGCCTTTGCTATATCCAGTGCCCTCACCCATTTCTTGATGTCATGCGGAGTGAATCAAATTGGCCCGAGACTATCATCTGTAATGCTGGGGACCTCTGGTGGAAGCAGAGATGGATCGTCTATTTGGCACTTCTGCTTAACATAGATGTGAATAGTTTAGCCTTTTTCTTAGCACTCATACTGGTCCCTGCCATAATTGAGGATGGGGGTACTTTTGGAATCTCCTCCTGCCGTTAATTGTACCCTATTTAATTGCCCACCACATTCATATCTGGTATGACTGCACAGCTTCGATCTGATCTGGTGGAGACACAAGAGATTCTGCAAATGTTGGAAACCTGGAGCAACACACACAAAGTGCTGGAGGAACTCAGCGGGTTAGGCAGCATCTGTGGAGGGAAATGAACAGTCGACGTTTCGGGCCAAGACCTTTCATCAGGACTGGAATGAAAGGGCAGCAGCCGGAATAAAAGGGTGGGGGGAGGGGGAGGAGCACAGGCTGGCGGGTGATGGGTGAATCACACCTCCCCCTCCCCCCACCCTTTTATTCTGGCTTCTGCCCTCTTTGTTTCCAGTCCTGAAGAAGGGTCTTGGCCTAAAAGGTCAGCTGTTCATTTCCCTCCATAGATGCTGCCTGACCTGCATTTTGTGTGTGTTGATCTGATCCGTTGGTCGTGAGATCACTAGGTGCTGTTTATTGTGTGCTTAGTGACAGACTCCACAGCCCTTTGGGTTGGAGAATGCTAAAGATTCACTCCCTTCAGGGTGAAGAAATTTCTTCTTATTCTCTCCTGTACAAAAGACCCACTATCCCAGAAATCCCACTATCCCATCCTCTCTATCACAAGTATATCCTTCCTTGGGCAGGGAGACCAGACCTGTACACAAGATTCTAGCATAATCACACCAGGGCGCTATATAATTGGAATAAATTAGTGAACCAGCTGGATTTTTACAATAATCCACAGCCTCATGGTTACTGTTACCAGCTTTTTTTAAACTCCAGATTTATCTACATGAATTTAAATTCTCCAGCTGTACAGTGGGAATTGATCTCCCATCTCTGAACAAATGGTCCTAAACTATGCTCACTAATCCAATAATTTAACCACTATGTTACCATACCAATATAGGAGAATCAAAGACATACATGAGACCAGAATTGGAGGTGCGCAGAGACCTTCAAGGTTGGAGCTGATCTAAAGGAATCTCAAAGTCAAAGTCGAGTTTATTGCCATATGCACAGGTACATGTGTGCACAGGTGCAATGAAAAACTTACAGCAGCATCACAGGAACAGAACATCACATATACAACATTCACAAAAAAAACAAACATAAATTATACATAATTTTTTTGCAAGAAAGAACACAAGAACACAAAAACAAATGATGTCCATTTTAATGCAAAGTGATCAAAGTGGTCATAGTGTTGCTTAACTCCAGAGATTAGGGTTGTGCTGGTTGGTTCAAGACCGAATGGTTGAAGGGAAGTAGCTGTTCCTGAACCTGGTGGTGTGGGACTTCAGGCTTCTGTACCTCCTGCCCGATGGTAGCTGCGAGAAGATGGCATGGCCCGGATGGTGGGGATCTTTGATGATGGTTGTTGCCTTCTTGAGGCAGTGCCTCCTGTAAATATGAGGAGGAGGTACAATGGTGGGGAAGGATGTGCCTGTGATGTGTTGGGCAGAGTCCACTATTCTATAGAGATACGACTGGTGAAGATTCCACAGATAGAAAGGATCAAGACACGGTGGGATTTTTAGGCAATAGGGAATTCATCAGTAGGAAAACATAAATTAGAACCCAACTGTCCTTTGTGGAAACCCTAAATTAATACAGCAAAGCCATATTGTCTGAAGCAATTCTGAATGGGCGTACAAGGTATGTTTTTGAATGGATAGATAGGAACAATTCAAGTCTGTACTTTATCCAGAACTGCTTTCATAGAAGATTGTAATCTTATGATATTCCTAAATACTCAGGTAACCACTTGCCCAATATCAGGCCTGGATAATCAGAAATCTCCTCCAGTATTGGTTCCTGCCACATCCTCTATTCCCTTGCCACTGACTCCATCTCTGATTTCTTTCCCTGGTCATTCTCAGTCTGAACCAGTCCTTTTGCAACCTTAAGACTGTTTGGTATGAGATAAAATTCAAACCACTAAACCCTTCCTTGACCAAAGTGAACAACATCTAACTTCAAAACATTCTGTCCCCTCAGATGCTACTGAAATCCTCGTTCATGAATCTATAGCTTCTGAACCTGACTATTCCAGTGGTCTCCTAGCTGTGCATCCACCCTCCCCGTTCAATGAACTTAAATTCATTGAAGGCTCTGCAGCTTTATCCAAACTCACACTGGACCCCATACCCCCATTACACCTGTGTTCATTGATCCACACTGATTCTACTTGTGTAATACCTTAACCTGAAAATTCTTAACCTTAATTTAATATCTCTCTGTGGCCTTCCTCCTCCCAGTCTCTCACATCCTTCAGTTCCACAAGACTTCTGTGAACTTCAAACCAGGGGTACTTTCATTCTCCTGACTTTGATTGTTCCACTGTTGGTGGCTGTGGCTAGAGTGACCTGGGTCCTATTCCTCTCCTCCTTATCTGCTCCTTCAAGACCAAAAAACAGAAAATACCAGAAAAACTCGGCAGATCAGGTAGCATCTGTGGAGAGAGAAGCAGAGAAAGCAAGCATGGTTTAAGTTGCAGAGAGGGGCAGTGGTGGAAAGAACAAATGGAACATGTGTGATAGGGTGGAGATTAAGGTAGCATTACTTTTGGTGCTGGCATTTAGAGAAAAGAAACAAAAGCACGGCACCAATCACCTTGGACTCCTGTCTCACAACTCCCCTTCTCCTCTTTGTACCAGCCATCTCGCCTCTCCACCCTGATGCAGGGTTTCGACCCAAGACATCGACAATTCCTTTCCTCCCACAGATGCTGCTCGACCTGCTAAGTTCCTCCAGCAGATTGTGTGTTGCAAACAGAAGACCATGTTAGAACTGTGAAATGCAGAACACAGCACTTGCTGTAAATCTGAAACAAAAGACAATCCTGGAAATACTCAGCAGGTCAGGCAGCATCAGGTGGAGGTGTTCCTTCCAACCTACCTCATTGATTGAGCTTATGGGTATCTGTGTTAACATCTTGTGTGGCTCAGTCCAGTTTTTTTGTCTGATTAAGCTCCGATGAAGCATCTGGGAATATTCTGCTAAAAATGCTGCAGAAGGAAGTTGTCACAGTTATGTTCTCTCTCTCTCTCTCTCTTTTTCCCTCTCTCCCTCAGGAATGATTGTATAGAGAGGGAGCAGATGATATTTGAGTGCATGACAGGCTGAGTTTGGGATAATGGGAGCTGCCAAATTTAAAGAGCGTGGGCAGTAATTGGTGGTGGAGAAGCTGGGACTTAAAAAAAGGGACAGGTGGAATTGGGTGACAGATGTGCTGGGACTGACTGAGCCAGCGATGGAGGTGTTGGCACATGAACCTCTTTATTCCCAGGTGAGCAAAGTAGGAGTTCAGAGAACAGACTGGCAGTGTCCCAACTGGAGAACTGTGCACACTTGCCACAAAAAAAAATGTGTATGGGAAAGGACTCGAAAAGAAAGAAGAGGCCATTCAGTCCCTCAGTTCTGTGCTGGTGTTCAGCTGATCCTTGACTCTTCTGCACCTCAACTCCTCTGCAGAATATTTACATCTTCTGTGCCAGCTGAAGTTAGCTAATCACCCAAATCCATCTTGCAGCTCTTGGTTGGTGGTCTTGTAGATCCTATTATATCAAGAGCACACCCAATTCCTTCCTCAATGTGGTAAGAGATTCTACTTTCACCACCCTTTAACGTAGTGAGTTCCAAAACGCCACCAACCTCAGGTTAAAAAACATCCTCTTTAACACTCCTCTGATCCTTCTACCAATTACTATAAATCTATGCCCTCTGCTTGTAATGTACAAACTTAAAATAGAGCAGGATTACATTATACAGCCCCATGAACCTGCCTTGCTATTCACAAGATAATGGCTGATCCAAGTTTGATCCAGCCTTAACCACCTGTTCTCCACATCCCTTGCCTCTCCTCTTACCCAAAAATCTATCTCAGCCTAAAATCTATTCAGTTACTCAGTCTCAACACTGTTTGAAGCAGAAAAATCCAAAGGTTCAGAACGCTCCGAGAGAAGGTGGTCTATCTTAAATCAGAGATGGCAAATTCTAAAACAATGCCCTCAGTTCCAAATACAACAAACCTACTTCCCAGCATCTGCTATATCCATACTATCTGGCCTCCTAATAATTTTAAACAGGGTTAACACTTCTGGTGGAAAAAAAATCCTCTTTAGCACCATTCTAATCCTTCAACCAATTACTTCAAATCTATGCCCTCTAGTTAGAGCATAAAAACTTAAATTAGAGCAGATTACACTATTTGGCCCCTTGAGCTTGCTTCGCCATTCAATGAGATGATGGCTGATTTAACTGGGAGCAATGTTGTTTGTTCCATATCTCTCAGTAATCTAACACAATTAAAATGATTGATTATCATTCATTTGAATGATTAGAGTGTGCAAGCTCTTAGGAGAGGTTGGACAAATTTGGGTTGTTTTCTCTGAAGCAGTGGGGGCTGAGGGGAGACCTGATAGAAATTTATAAAATTATGAGAGGCACAGATAAACAGCTGGTATCTTTTTCCCAGGGTCGAAATATCTAATACTAGAGGGCATGCATTTAAGATGAAAGAGGGAAGTTCAAAGGAGATGTGCAGGGCAAGTTTTTTTTTACACAGAGAGTGGTTGGTGCCTGGAATGCACTGCCAGGGGTGGTGGTGGAGGCAGATATGATGGAGGCATTTAAGAGGCTCTTAGACAGGCACATGAATGTGCAGGGAATGGAGGGATGTGGACATTGTGTCGGCAGTAGGGATCAGTTTAGTTAGGTGTTTAATTACTCGTTTAATTAGTTCGGCACAACATTGTGGGCCGAGGAGCCTGTTCCTGTGCTGTATTGTTCTCTGTTCTATTTTAGAATCCCTAGCCTTTGGGGAAGACCGACCTGGCTTTCCTACTCTATGTATGAAAAGCTACCTCCTGATTTCCTCCCCACTCTAAGACGGCATTGCCTCATTCTTAATATCAGACACAAAGAGAATATGGTTTCTAATATACAAAGCACCCATTCAATCACCCCTGATGCATTCGTACACAAGAGAATATCCTCATTCTGTGAGCCGAGACTCAGTTGGTCATATTTGTACAATCAGTTCAAATCCTACTCCAGGGACTTCTATGCTGACATTCAGTACAGCGCTAAGAAAGTGATGAAATGCCGTTTGTCGGCACCAAGGTCCAGACCCTATCTGATGGATGTACAAAGTCCCACGACAATATTTTGAAGAGGAGCAGGGCAGTTCTCCCTGCTGGATTTATCTCTTGAACAGACGTCAGTGGAAGGTTGTGATTGCTGGTGGTCTACCACCCCAGCCTCAGAACTTCACAGTAGGAGCTCCTCAGGGCAGTCTCCTTGGCCCAAACACCTTCAGCTACATCATCAATGACCCTTCTTCCATTAAGTCAAGGCAAGTTTGTTGCCATGTGCACTAGTGCAGTGGGGTACAGGTACAGTGAAAAACTTGTTTGCAGCAGCATCACCAGCACGTAGGTACAGACAACGTACAGAATATAAATTATGCATAAATTATACAAGACAGTGAAAAAAAAGACTCTGCAATAACAATACATTAGTGCAAAGAAAAATACACAATCAGAGACAAGTCCACAGCAGTGCAAGAGGTGGTCCGTAGTGTTCCGTTGCTGAGGGAGGGTTAGGGTTGTGCAGGTCTGTTCAAGAACCTGATGATTCTAGAAAGGTAGCTGTTCCTGAGCCTGGTGGTGTGGGACTTCAGGCTTCTGTACCTCTTGTCCAACAGTAGCAGCGAGAAGAGGTCATGGCCCAGATCATCATAAGGTTAGAAGTGAGAGTGTCTGCCGATAGTTTCATGGTGCTCAGTTCCATTCATAGTACGTCAAAAAATGAACAGTCCATGTCTGCATGGAGCAAGATCCAGATAACATGCAGGTATGGGATGATAAGCCACATTAGTGCCAAAGATCGTGCCAACGAGAGAAACTAACCACTTCCCCTTGACTTTCAATGCATTACCATCACCAAGTTCCCCATCATCAACATCCTGGGAATTTGTACTGACCAGAAACTCAACTGGACCAACCAGATAAATACAGTGGCTACAAGAGCAGGTCAGAGGCTGGTTATTCTGCAGAGAGTGAATCACCTTCTGACACCCCAAAACTTTTCCACCATCTACAAGGCACAAAACAGCTGTGGTTTTTTTTTGTATTCATTCAAGGAATGTGGGCTTTGCAGGCTGAGCCAGCATTTTATTGCTCATCCTTGGTTGCCCTTCAGAAGGTGGTGGTGAGCTGCCTTCTTGAACCACTGCAGTCTTTGAGGTGTGGGTGTACCCACAGTGCTGTTAGGGAGAGAGTTCCAGGATCTTGACCCAGTGACAGTGAAGGAACAGCAGGATGGGGTGTGGCTTGGAGGGCAACTCCAAGGTGGTGGTGTTCCCCATGCTGTCGCTGCCCTTGTCATTCTAGCCATAGATATGGTGGGTTTGGAAGGTGCTGTCAAAGGAGTTCTGGTGAGTTGCTGCAGTGCATCCTGTAGAGGGTACAAGCTGCTGCTGCTGTACGTCAGTGGTGGAGTGAGTGAACGGTTGTGGATGGGTTGCCTGTCAAGTGAGCTGTATGGTGTCTAACTTATTCTTGTTGAAGCTGCACTTATCCAGGCATGTGGAGAGTGTTCCATCACACTCCTGACTTGAGCCTTGTAAATGGTGGACAGTTTTTGGGGAGTTAAGAGGTGTTACTCACCGCGGGATTCCCAGCCTCTGACCTGCTCTTGTAGCCACATTGTGTACATGCTCCTCCAGCTCAGTTTCTGGTCAATAGTAACCCCCCAGATATTGATAGTGGGGGATTCAGTGACAGTAATGCCATTGAATGCCAGGGGCCGGCAGCTGAATTTTCTCTTCTTGGACACTGTCATTGCCTGGCACTTGTATGGTGCAAATGTTACTTGCCATATATCGGCCCCTGCCTGGATATTGTCCCGGTCTTGCTGCATCTGTTTGAGGACTACTTCATTATCTGAGGAGTCACAAATGGTGCTAAACCTTGAGCAATCATCAGCGAACATCCCTACTTCTGATCTTATGACTGAAGGAAGGTGATTGATGAAGCAACTGAAGACGGTTGGGCCTCGGACCCTGAGGAGCTCCTACAGAGACGTCTTGTGGCTGAGATGAATGGCCTCAGACCACCACAACCATCTTCCTTGGTGCAGGGTATGATTCCAACCAGCTAAGGGTTTCCCCCTGATTCCCAATAACCCCAGTTGAGCCAGAGCTCCTTGATGCCATACACGATCAAATGCTGCCTTGAGGTCAAGGGCAGTTACTCTCACTTCACCTCTGGAATTCAGCTCTTTAGTCCAAGTTTGGACCAAGACTGTAATGAGGTCAGCAGCTGAGTGACTTTGGCAGAACCCAGACTGAGCTTCTGTGAGCAGGTTGTTGCGGAGCAAGTGCCGTTTGATAGCACCATCGATTTTCCCTTCTATCCTTGCTGATGATCAAGAGAAGACTCATGGGGCAGTAACTGGCCAGGTTGGACTTGCCCTGCTTCTTGTGGACAGGATGTACCTGAGTAATTTTCCACACTGTTGGGTAGATACCAGTATTGTAGCGGTACTGGGGCAGCTCGGCCAAAGATACGGCAAGTTCTGGAGCACAAATCTCCAGTACTATTGCACATATTAGACTTCTTGGACATACAATTCCAACAAATATCAAGAACCACTGATCCTATCCAAGACAAAGTACCCTCTTGATTGGCACCCATTCACCACCTTAAACATGCGTTTTCTCCACCACCAACATACAATGCCTGTATTGTGTATGTTTACAAAATGCACTGTGATCACCCACCCAGACAGCAGCTCCAAAACTCCACTGCTAAAAATGACAAGGGCTTCTGGTATAGGGAACACCACTACCTGCAGGTACCCCTACAAGTCACACACCATCCTGGCTCGGAAGTATATTGCTGTTCCTTCATCATCTCTGGCTGCAATTCCTGTAAGTGCTGTCACCAGAAGGTCCACAATGTTTAAAGAAAATAGTCCAGCATTACCTTCGAAGGGGTGATTAAAGATGGGAAATAAATTTATGCATTGTGCTCATCACATCAGTTAAAAAGTACAAAAAAATGCAACATCACAATCTCTTCTAAGTGCCATTAGCTCTGCTTTTTGTGGAAACTTGCTGTGTCAATTTAACTGCCCCGGTTCCCTTTCATTCATTCAGTGAATATTAATGTTACTGCCATGGTCAACTCCACCCCATTTGCCTTTGAACTGGGTGTCTTGCCAACAGTTAGCTTAAAGGGCAAGTAAGAGTAAGCCACATTGCTGTAGATTGGAGTCACATATAGCTGACATTGGGTAAGAATGGCACATTTCCTTCCCTGACTTCAAACCAGGTGGATTTTATCACAAGAGAGAGGCACAAGAGAATGCAGACGCTGGAATCTGGAGCAACAAACAATCTGCTGGAGGAACTCAGCGAGTCGAGCAGCATCTGTGGGAGGAAAGGAATTGTCGACGTTTTGGGTTGTAACCCTTCATCAGTTTTATCACAATCTCGTGGTTTCACGGTTATCATTACCAGTGACTAGCTTTTTATTCTAGACTATTTAATTCAGTTTAAATTCCCCACCTGTAGTGAGCTCTTGTCACTGGATCATCAGTCACAATTATGTCCAGTTCTTAATCTTCAAGCATGACTATATTTTGAAAAGTCCTTAATTTTCTGTGAAGCACTTTGAAACATCTGGAAAGGGATGTGAATGGTACTATTTAAATCCATATCTCTTTCTCTTCCCTTACTGTGTTAATAAAGATATCAACTAGTTTAAACTCAACAGGGTAATATCTCCACAAAGAGGAATGTTAGATTCACACTTTAAGCTCAACATCAGGCCCCTAATAGAGAGCAATTATTGGCAAACTAATTGGATAAATCAGTGGGGGATTCCTCCCAGCAGGAAGATTTCAGAACACGATTGTCATTAATCGAGTGAGATTTACTCAGTGGGCCAGATGTGGGATTGGCAACCATGTTCTATTTCAAAGTTCCTGAATGCCACCCTGCCAGACTGTGAGAACTGAATTCAGTAAATTTGGCAATTTACACACAAAAGGAAAAATATCCCATGAAAGTCACCAATACCCAACTGGTTCATGATGACGTTAAAAGGACCTGTCAACCCTTACCCTAGATCCAACATTCACAAGAATCCAACGTATATATTAATCAAACTGTTTTGATCAAATCACATTTTTGATCATCCACTCTGTTGACCTCTAAGTTTTCAATAAAATAATCTCTCATTATTTAAAGCTCTAGAGAATACAGGCCTCATCTACTCAATCTCTCCTCATAAGGCAAAACTCAGCTCCCCAAGAACCAGTCTGGTGAAAATGCTATAGAAATGAAAGGGTATTTTTTTTTTGAGGACTCCCACATATCCAATTCTGGAAAGCATAACCTTGGTAATTCATCCAGTTTACACCTGACGTTAATGATATTGCAACACCAACATTGAACCTTTGTGAAAAGGTTGTGGGATAGAGAGTCACCTGATTCCGTGTCATTATTGGAAGTATAAAATCCTTGAATATTGTCTCTGTAATGTCTTCATGACAATTATATAACGAGCAGCAGCAGTATTCATGCAGTATTTTTAACATAGTAAATCATCCCAGGAGCGTTATCAGGCAAAGGGGCAGATATCTAAGGGTTTGGTCAAAGAGGTAGGTTCTAGAGAGCATCTTAAAGAAGGAGTCAGAACTAGACAGTCAAAGAGATTTAAAGAAGTAATTCCAGAGGTTGGGACCAAGACACTTTAGGCATGGCTGCTAATGGTGTAGCATCGATAATCAGGGAAGCAGTAGAAGACAGAATTAGTGGATTTTCACTACATTCTGCAATGATGTACTCTTCTTCATTTCTTTAAACACCAGCAATTCTCCTTCAAGTGTTTGTTATTACATTCACTCTGTTTTGGGAACAGTTCTATATATCTCTCATCCCACGCAGATTATGTTTCACATCAACTTCCAAGAACAAAGGCTCCCCCATTGCGCTACCACGTTGCAGTGAGTGCTTACGGTATTTTTGTAGCCTGTTTGTACATCTTACAGAACTGGAGGGATGCCTATTATTCAATCATCGTATGGATTGACATCTGAGGTGTACTGCATAAAACATTCATGAGTGTGCATCAATATGGTGCAATAGTAGGGTTCTCTCATTCCTGAATCAAAAAGCAAATTAGCTTTAAAACGTTGTGCCGTAAGATAAAAGGAGCAGTTCTGTTGCACCATCTGGGTTTCCAGATCGTATTTTAAATTTGTCAGATGGGAGTAGATCTCCTTGTATTCCATCATGTGCAGTGCATGTATGGTTGTTCTATACCCCCTTCTCTCTCTCGCTCTCCTTACAAGGTGCAAGTTATATACAGCAGTTTGGTTCATTACAAGTTAGCCCCATTCTGCTGCAATGCAGGTGGAGTGCCCTTGGCCTGCACTCAGTTGAACCATTGACCTTTAATACCCATTGGCTTGAAGTCACTCTCACTTTTGTGTCACAAGGTTGAGAGCTCAAGTTCCTCTTCAGAAACACCAGTGCAGTACTGAGGGAGTGCTACTATTTTTTGACCAAGTTCCTGTCAGTTCTTTCAGATGAATGTGAAAGGTAGAACATAGAACAGGACTGCACTGGACAGGCCATTTGGGCCATGATGTTGTGCCGATCCTGATGCCAATTTATACTAAATGCCCTCCTCCTGTGTATCATCCATATTCCTCCATTCCCTTCATATTCATGTGTCTAAAAGCCTCTTAAACTCCACCAAACTGTCTGCTTCCACTCCCACCCCTGGTGACCCATTCCAGGCACCCACCACTCTCTGCGTAAAAAATTTGCCCCTCACGTCACCTTTAAACTCCCCCCCTCTAACCTTAAAAGCATGTCCTCCGGTGTTTGACATTTCTACCTTAGATATCATGACATCATTTAGAGGAACAGCAGGAAAACTGTCCAAGGCAACAGTTACCTCTGAACCAACATCACAGTGAACTGTTCAGCAATCAACATTTTACCGTTAACCAATACTTGCTGCTAATCCTACACGGTGGTCTTCTGAATAAGACATTAAAACAAGTGCTCATCTGCACTCTCAGCTAGAGATCCCATGGCAATTTCCTGAAGTAAAACAAGGTCCTTGGTGTCCTAGTTGGTACTTATCCCTCATTCAATATCATTACTGAATTATCTGGTCATTATTAGATGCCAATGGTTTGCTATGTGCAAATTGGCTGCCAATTTTCCTACAACATCAAGTTAAAGCTTTAAAATGTGATGAAAAGAGATACAAAAGATACCATTGAAACACGTGTTTTGTTCAAACTAAAGAATAATGATCAAAAACTTGGTCGTAGATATAGGTGTTACAAGGTGTTTTATAAGTGGAGAAAGTGAAGTTGGGAGGCAGAAAGACATAGGGAGGGAAATCCAAAGCTAAGAACATAACGGCTCCAGATATAAATATCACCAATAGATCAAATAAAGTGTTAGGATAAACAAAAGGCCAGATTCATTTTTCCTCCATGCTGCCTGACCCTGAGTTTCTCCAGCATTTTATGTGTTACTCCAGACTTCCAGCATCTGCAGTCTCTCTTATGTTGCCAGATTTGGAGGAGCAGAGATTCCTTGGTAGGTTGTAGAGTTGAAGGAGCTTCCAGAGAGGGGAGAGCCAAGGCCATAGACGGCTGTGAACATTAAGAATTTTAAAATTAAACCGGTCAGGGGGCCAAAGTCAGCCAGTGAGCACAGGGATGGATGCTGGTACATCATCAACAGAGTTTAGGGAACTGGGGGGATGGTCAGGAGAATATCGGAACAATCCAATGTCAGAGTGGAAATTTATCATCAGTCCTTTGAGGGTTCCTGCTTTGAGAATGGGGCTATAATAAACTGCCAGGTTAGTCTAGGAACTGCTTTATCCTGCATGAAACTGATGCTAAACCAAATGAAGTCCTTGAAGTAACACTGCTGAGCTTCTGTTTAACCTTCAATATGCCCAGCCTGAAGAATACTCAATACCAACACTGGGAGCAAAGATGTAATCGATCCCTTCATACTAATAGCCTTCACCTCAATGAACCTAAAATTCAAGGAAGAATACGAGTAGTTAAAATTTAGCAAGGCATAGCGGTGAAAATTATACAGGTGCTTATTAACATGGGATTTGTACAGTACAGGCGTTATCATGCTTCTCAGACGTTCCCTCAGCACTTCACGTACAATGAATCACTTTGAAGTGCAGTCATTGTAATGTAGGTGGACATGCAGGTAGAATAGGATGCAATTCATGGATAAATGAAACTGATTTTAAGGTGAGTTGTCTTCATGAAAGAGTGCTTGATCAAAGCCTTTTTTAAAGGTGGGGGGGAATAGGAAGATGAAAAGCCAAGATCTCTCTCATCTCATTCACCACATGATGATATTACCTAACACAACACTCAGAGCACGGTGCACTGTTTATGAAACCATTCGTCATCTACTCTGCATCATGGAAGCTTGTCTAGTTTGGAAAAAGACTAAAATTTTCAAATTTAAATTTTCTAATGACATATTAGCCTTGGAGAAGCTGCATCAGAATGATACCTAGGCTGCTAAAATCATTTAAATTATGCAAGGAGTTTACGTAGGCTGGCATTTCACCCTGCAAAGGAGATTAAGACATAATCTTATTGAAAATTGTAACATGATTTCAGGATGTGCTGAATAGATAAAGAAAGCCCATTTGTAGAGAGTGACCAGAACAAAGGCGCAAGAACATAAGAAATAGGAGCAGGAGTCAGCCATCTGGCCCGTCGAGCCAGCTCCACCATTCAATAAGATCATGGCTGATCTGGCCGTGGACTCAGATCCACCTACCTGCCTTTTCCCCATAACCCTTAATTCCCCTACTGTGCAAAAATCTATCTAACTGTGTCTTAAATATATTTAATGAGGTAGCCTCTACTGCTTCCCTGGACAGAGAATTCCACAGATTCACTACTCTCTGGGAAAAGCAGTTCCTCTTCATCTCCGTCCTAAATCTATTCCCCCGAATCTTGAGGCTACATCCCCTTGTTCTGGTCTCACCTACCAGTGGAAACAACCTTCCTGCCTCGATCTTATCTATCCATTTCATAATTTTATATGTCTCTATAAGATCCCCTCTCATTCTTCTGAATTCCAGCGAGTATGTTCCCAGGCGACTCAATCTTTCCTTAAACTAATCCCCTCATCTCCGGATTCAATCTGATGAACCTCCTCTGCACCACCTCCAAAGCCAGTATATCTTTCCTCAAGTAAGGAGACCAGAACTGCACGCAGTACTCCAGGTGCAGCCTCACCAGTAGCCTGTACGGTTGCAGCATAACCTCCCTGCTCTTAAATTCAATCCCTCCAGCAATGAAGGCCAACATTCCATTTGCCTTCTTGATAACCTGTTGCACCTGCAAACCAACCTTGTGATTCATACACAAGCACTCCCAAGTCCCTCTGCACAACAGCAAGCTGCAATCTTTCACCGTTTAAATAATAATCCGATCTTCTATTTTGCCTTCCAAAGTGGATGACCTCGCATTTGCCAACATTGTTCTTCATCTGCCAGACCCTTGTCCACTCACTTAACCTATCAATATCTCTCTGCAGATGCTCCGCATCCTCTGCGCAATTTGCTTTTCCACACAATTTAGTGTTGTCAGCAAACTTAGAAATGCTACACTCAGTCCCTGCTTCCAAATTGTTAATGTATATCATGAACAGTGCGGGTCCAGCACCGACCCCTGTGGCATCCCGCTCACCACTGATTGCTAACCAGAGAAACACCCATTTATCCCAACTTGCTGCCTTCTATTAGTTAACCAATCCTGTATCCATGCCAATACATTGCCCCCAACTCCATGCATCCTTATTTTATGGGTGTCTTTTATGTGGCACCTTATCAAACGCCTTCAGGAAACCCAAGTATACAACATCCACCTGTTCCCCTCTATCCACTGCGATCGTTATAATTCCAGTAAGTTTGTCAAACAGGACCTGCTCTTCCTGAATCCATGCTGTCTCTGCCTGATGGAACTACTTCTATCCAGATGCCTCACTATTTCTTCATTAATGATACCTTCAAGCATTTTTCTGACCACAGCATCTCACCTTAAAATAAGATTGTTGCCACCATCAACATCTGGAGGTTACTCAATCAGCTGGACCAGCTACACAAATATCGGGGCCAATACAGCAGGGTATCATGCATGAGTAAGTTAGCTCGTCACCCGAAGGCTCTTACACCACCTACAAGGCACATCAGGAGAACAACGCATGTCCTTAGCTCTTGCTTCACCCCTCCTTCCACCTTTTTATACTGGCCATCTCTCCTCCAGTCCAGATGAAGGGTCTCGACCCGAAACGTCGACTGTCTATTTCCTTCCATAGATGCTACCTGACCTGCTGAGTTCCTCCAGCATCTTGTGTGTTTCTCCAGATTCCAGCATCTGCAGTCTCTTGTGTCCACGCCAGAAGCTTGATGGAATACTTACCCAGACAAGTGCAGTGCCAACTCTCAAGAAGCTCAACATCATTCAGGACAGAGCAGTCCATCATTCCCTCCAGCTCTAACTCGCAATAACTGCAGTGTCGACTATCTACAAAATGCATCCAACGTCACCTCCCAAACCCATGACCTCTCCCATCAAGAAGGACAAGGCAGCATGATAAGAGAATACCACCACCTGCTGTCCCATTCTAAGTTGCACACCATCCCAATGGAAGTACATTGCTGGTCCTTCGCCACTTCATCTAAGTCCTTTGATGGAGCACCTTTACTAGTCATTCACAGAAGGACTGCAGCAGTCTAAAACAAGCTCTCCATTCCCAAGGCTTTGTCAACTACAGCCAGATCCTGAAAATGAATTTTAAAAAAAGACTCAGGGAGTTCATGGGCCTTGTCAGAGAATACACCTTCATACAAAGGGTGTTGGAAGTCCCCCAGACAACTGCAGAGGATGGTGGTGGGTATGGTCAATTAAACATTTCAAAACTAAGAGCAATAGGTTTTTCAAGTACTAAGTATGTGGAATGGTTAATATGTCGCATTAAGGGTGGAATTTCAGAGCTGAGAAAGCTAAGGATACAGGTGTTAATGAATAAAGTGTAAGGATGCACAAGCGGGCAAAGTTGTAGGAGCACAGATTCCGCAGAGGATTGTAAGGTTGCAGAGAGGTGACTAGTATTAAAAGGCTTGAAGGCTTAAAAGGCCTTCTCCTGTTCTTATATCTTTATGTCATTTTATTCCTCCCAAACCAAAAATGTTTATTTCTACTGTTTTCTGTCCCTTAACCAGTGATCAATCCACACCAGTACATTATCCCCAATACTATACATGTTAGTTTTGTTCAATAATTTCTTGTGTGGCACACAGAAAACCTTCTAGAAGTCTGAACGTAGCCCATCAACTCACTCACCCTTCCCATTACAACCTCAAAATCTCTGCTTATGTTTTTGAGTTGTCATTTGTGGACATTAACAAAAAGAGTACATTATATTTCATCTTTCACAATCTCCAAACACCTCAATGTGTTTCACAGATGATGAAGTACCTTTGAAGTGTTCTGTTACATTACAGAGTGCAGCAAATTCATGCACAGGAAGCTCCCACAGCAGCAAAGTGATCACTTTAATCTGTTTACGTGACATGGATTTCAGGTTGAAGCTGGCCAGAATACTAAGAATTTGCACAGTTTTCTTCCGATCTTTTATGTTTATCAGAGAGTCCATATATGAATTCTCTTTAATGCTTCATCTGAAAGATGACAGCCCTGACAGTTTAGCATCCCTTCTGTAGGGCAATGAGCACATCAGAATGGGTTTTGTACTTAAGTCTCATGACGCTTTTCCCTTTTCCCCAGGGTAGATATGTCAAACACCAGAGGACATGTTTTTAAGGTGGGGGGGGGGGGTGGTGGAAAGAGTTTAAAGGTGACATGAGAGGCAAGTTTTTTTTTAAAACGCAGAGAGTGTGGGTGCCTGGAATGGGTCACCAGGGGTAGTAGTGGAAGCAGGCAGTTTGGTGGAGTTTAAGAGGCTTTTAGACAGACACATGAATATGGAGGGACATGGATGATACACAGGAGGAGGACATTTAGTATAAATTGGCATCAAAATCAGCACAACATTGTGGGCTGAATGGCCTGGCTGATGCTGTACTACGTTCTATATGCTCATTGGTGAGGCTTAAACCTACTGAGAGGTGAGAAAGCTGTCAACTAAGATATGGATCCATCCTAGGGGAATTTTCACACCAGCCCAGAATTTGCCTCAACCTACCCACTATCCCAGCGGATCTGCACCGTGCCCTGGGATTTAATAGACATGTTTCTCCTCACCAGTTGTTTCACTTATTTTCATGTGATCACCCTTTGACTTCAAAAGGTGGGAGAATAAATACCTTAATGGACTCTGGCTTAGTCTATAAACTGCCAAACAGATTTATTAAGCTGTAAATGGATGTGCACAATAGCAATGGATGGCTGTATACTTTACAGCAGTAATAAGCTTAACTATTTCCCCAGGAGTTGGCAGAAAATAACTAACTGCTCTGTCTGCTGCACTATACTGAAAATCAAGTAGTTTATTACCACTATGTTATAGTTATTTTAGTTAATAATCCATTTCTTCCTGATGATATAAACAAACTACAGAATTTTAAAAGGTAGCAAGAGGTGTATTTTTCAGAAAATAAGTCCACATAAATTTAAATATCTTTTGGTTAAACTCAAAGCAAAATGGCAATCTAGCATACATACAATGCAGATACTGTATAATAATTGCAGTCCTACTTGCTGTGCCACCTTGCTGTCCAAATTGGTTGGCCCATTTTCTGTGAGTGAAGCCCACCTCTATTTTATAGGCAGAAAGAACATCTTTGAAAAGAATGTTTAGTTTATAGCATAGATCCTTCAATGGACATTGGCTTACCTTCTCCAACATGTGCCAATTGGCAACAAGTAAAGTATATGGCATTTATTCTCATCTCAATAAGCAGCATTGTAGGAGATTATTGGCAAGTTATTCAAGACCAAAACAAGGTTCTAAATGAAGTCACATGCAAGCTATGACCAATCCACTCTATCACAAATTGCACCACACCCATTTAAAGAAAAATTTACTGGGAAAAAAGATTTGAATTTATATACAGCCTTTCACAACCTGATGATTTTCCAAAGCACTTTGCAACCATTGAAGGATTCCTGAAGTGTACTCACTGCCGTAGCAAACACAGAAGGTAATTTTACATTACAAGATTCCATTAGCAGCAATGTTAAAATACCAATCTGTTTTAAGGTGCTTGCCATGGAACACTGGGGATAACTTACCCGCCCTTCTTGGAAATGGTGCCATTTCTTATGTCCACCTTGGAGAGCAGGTTACCCAGTGGATTTGTCTTTAAATGAATGGGCTGCAGTTCACAGTTGAATAGACTGCATAGATTGTGAATGGCTTAATTTCAAACCTTGAAATACCACCATACGCAGATTCCCTTTAAATTCCCTCCACTGCATTTTCCATATTATATTCCATCTGCCATTTACTTGCCCACTGTTTAAGTGCATCTATATCCCTCTGAAGTCTCTCTGCATCCTCCACACTGGGAAATGTCATGTATCAGCAATCGTGATATATTACAGATGGTCCCTTATCCAAATCATTGATGTAAATTGTGGGCAGGTGAAGCCCCAACATCAATCTTCCAACCACAGCCTCCCAAACCAAAAATGTTTATTTCTACTGTTTTCTGTCCCTTAACCAATGCTCAGTCCACATGCACATTATTCCCAATACTATACACGCTAATTTTGTTTAGTAATTTCTTGTGTGGCACACACAAAACCTGCCAAAAATCTGAATACAGCCCATCAACTCATTCACCCTGCTAGTTACAACCTCAAAAAACCTCTTCACATGATTTTCCTTTCATAAAGTTGGCCTTACAAGCATTGCCCACATACAATAAATGACTAAAAAGAGCTCAAACTTACTTTCAAATTGAGGAATAAATTTGGACTTAAATTTTCTCACCTTGAAACTTTTAATCTAAACTGCTCCAAACAGCCTGTTGGTAAAACACATGACTTTTCAAGCTAATTACCCCACAAGAAACTCAGATTTATACAGTGTTCATTACATATTAAGACACTGTTCAAAGTGTTCACTCATTTGCAATATTCTGATGTGCACAAGTATTTTTAATCCTTATGATTGATGCAGGAAGTTCAAACGTGCCTCTCCATATGTTTACATTTCCTATGTGAATTGCAAGCATCAAAAAGTATGTGAATTGCATAACTCACCAATAAATCCCAAGATTTATCCCTTTACCTGCCAAGTAATTGCTGGTTTCTCCTCTTTTTGCTTATATAATCAGTTCTGCCGTTGTGTGTTGTTAATCCAGAATGCTGTGGCAGTCTGCCATCCAAGTATGAGAGAGCCCAGTGAGTGATGATCCTTCTGAGAATGTTGCATCTATAGGGAAGAAGTGCACAGGGAGAGAGGCATTGATTCACAATCTAGCCTTTCACACCTCAGTAAAAGTTACTGCTTTTGAATGCATTTTAGTTTTTCTTTGAAAGGAATGAACTAATGTAGTGAAATGACTGGCAGATTGGTTAACATCCTGACATGGTGGCAGATTTGTTGTCTTTCTTTATATTTTTGTATTCTTTACTTGCTGGGAATAGCAGAAACTGCCGGCTGGAGTCATGGGCTGATTAACAGCCTGACAGGCCATGAAGTGAATTCCCTTTCCATTGGTTCTGTGGTTCAAGGCCCACAGCACAATATCTAGGCATCTGTCTATCACACAGAGGGGGTGCTGCTCTGTTGATGGTGTGATCTCTAGATGAGATGATAAACCAATGCTCCTACTACCCTCAGTAAAAGATCCCTGGGCATTGCTTTGTAGAAAAGCAGGAGACCCTACCACTCTTTATCCCTCAACCAACATCATCAATAAGAGACATTATCTGGTCATTACCATACTAGTCTTTGTGGAAGCTTGTTGCGCACATATGGGTGAACACTTTTTCCTTACAATGCAATGTGATGACACTCCAAATATAATTCATTGACAGCAAAGTGCTTTAGGACATGCTGAGGTGAGAAAAGTTGCCACATAAAGCCAAGTCTACTTTTCTTTCTTTTACCATTAATCTCAATGTCTACATACAAGATAGAAAAGTACAGCACAGGACAGGACCTTTGGCCCATGACATCTGTGCCAAACACAATGCCAAATTAAACTAAATCCCTTATGCCTGTATACGATCCATATCCCTCCACTTCCCGTACATTCATGTGTCTATCTTAAAGCCTCTTAAACACCACTATCATATCTGCTTCCACCACCACCCCTGGCAGCCCATTCCAGGCACCCACCACTCTCTGTGTAAAAAAAATTTTCCCGCACATCTCCCTTAAACTTGCCCCCTTTCACCCTAAATGCACGTCCTCCAGTACTTGACATTTCCATCCTGGGAAAAACATTCTGACTGTCTACCCTATCTATGCCTCCCATAATTTTATAAACTTCTATCAGACTTCCCCTCAGCCTTCGACATTCAAGAGAAAACAATCCAAGTTTGTCCAACTTCTCCTTATAGCTCATACCTTCCAATACTGGCAGCATCCTGGTGAACCTCTTCTGTACACTTTCCAAAGCCTCCACAATCTTCCTGCAATGGGGCGACCAGAATTGCCGGACCAAAGTTTTATAAAGCTGTAACATGACTTTCTTATTCTTATACTCACTGCCTTGACCAATTAAGGCAAGCATGCGATACACCTAAATATGTTTGTCTATAGTATTCACAAAGTTCTCACTTATAAGAACCTATGCTTGTTTTATGTATAACACTGCACTCCAAAATCCTCCTCAGCAAAATTGGTTTCCGTCAATCCTTGACCTGTTTTGATTTTACCAGAATGAATTAAAATTGTAGCCTCAAGTTGAGCTTATTTAGTTAACAGCTTCTCCTGTAGATCTCCCTATAATTGTTGGCCTCTTTTCTTTGAATCTCCTCCCATTAAATGTTAGTTTTTAGCTCCATTTTCCCTTCCCTTGCCCTCAGGAACATGACAGTTTGAATATCACTATTTTTGCCCTTTGTGTCTTATTTGCTCCTTTCTGAAGATTATGTAGGAGTGTATCATTATATTAGGATGCAGCAGTTCAAACAGGCCTTCAACAACCTTCTCAAGGGAGACTTGGGATTGACAGTAAATGTTGCCTTGCCAACAACATCCATATTCTAGGAATAACAAAATATCCTTGACCATGCTGCGCCTTCTAGCAAATAAGCAAGAAGCATCTGTACAACATATACAGGGCCATTCTTTTTCAGTTTATTCCACAACTAATAACTTGGTCAAGTGTAAATTCAGGATTAATATCCTAGCTTTAGCAGCATTGCCTTTACCTGCCAAGTCCCCAGGCTCTGCAATTGTTATCTTAAATCTCTCTGTCCCTCTTTCTTCCTTTACAATCCTCCTGAAAGCCTATTTCCTACCTCAGCAACAAAGTTTAAATATCTAAAACTTGGTGTAAAATTATGTTTGATACCACTCCTTTTTGACATGTTGCTACATTTATATTAATACAAACATGCTTCATGTTTAACTTCTCCCCCCTTTTAGCTAGAAGAAGGAGAAGGGGCATTAATTGATTCAATTTCTTTACTTGTCTATGTATAAACCTTAGCATTCTGGCCAATATTCTCTATTCAGCTACATTTAAGTCGAATCGTCAATTTTATTGCCATGTGCACAAGTACACTGAGGTACGGTACAGTGAAAAACACGCTTGCAGCAGCATCACAGACACATAGGTACAGACAACACACAAAACATTGTACATACTGTAAATTATATAAGAAAGTGAAGAGAAAAAACTGTGCAAAACAAGACATTAGTGCAAAAAATAACACAATCAGAGACAAGTCCACGGTAGTGCAAGAGGTGGTCCGTAGTGTTCTATTGCTGAGGTGGGGTTAGGGTTGTGCAGGTTGGTTCAAGAACCTGATGGTTGTGGGAAAGTAGCTGTTCCTGAACCTGGTGGATTTAATACAACACTAATTACAATCTGTCTAAAACTACCATCTGCCGAGAGGTTGTTATTTTCCTATGCTGCAATGATTGCACTCCAAAATAATTCATTTTATGCAAAGTGGTTTGAAACACAAATTAAAGTTATTTCTCTCCTTGAATTCAATCTGTACTGTCCTCTCTGGCATTTGCATCATTTTTCTCATTGATTCCAATGCCCCCTCTTATCCAAAGTGTCACCCTTTACACGGCTTTTACTGTGAAGTCCTTTCTATAGGCTCTACACTCTGGCATTGTAAACCCTCAGTCAGTCCCCGAGTTTATTAGAGCTCTGTTAACCTACTAATTGTGATTCTCCTTCAAGTATCCAATCACGTAAATTTATTTTGTATGTACTTTGCATAAGAATAAACAATAATTAACATTTCCCCCTCTGTTGTATTTATATCTTTCCATTTTTTCCCTGCAAAGTTGACTTTTATCTACTTGCCCTTGAGACCAGGTATTCACCATTCACGATGACAGCAACTTGCATTTATGTAGCATATTAACATATATTAGCAGACTATGGTGCTTCACAGGACTTCTTTCAAAGAAAAATTGACAGCAAGTTCCAAAGGGGAGACAACCAAAAGCCTGGTCAAAGCAGCAGGTCTGAATTCACCATTGTTGTCCATCTCACTACCAAGCCCAGCTGATCCAGATGAGATATATGGCTATAAAACCATCCCCAGCTGGTAGGACTACATATGCCATATAATCACAACTTCAAGTGAATTAACGTTGGCAGCAGAGATGATTTTCTAGGCAGAGGTCCATTAGTCCTGGACAACCATCAACCCAAATGATGCATAAATCCAGCACCTTACAACTAGTAACATCAGCCAGTCATTCATCAACCCACCTAAATTCTTCATTCAGGGCCCGTAAACAGTCCTTCCAGATGAGGCAGTCCTTCACATGTGAATTCATCATTGTTATTTATTGCATCCGGTGCTCCCAGTGCGGCCTTCTCTACATTGGTGAGACCGAATGCAGACTGGGGGACCAATCGTCATTGCACCTTCGCTCTGTCTACCATACCGACCAAGCTCTCCCGGTGGCCAGCCATTTTAATTCCACTTCCCATTCCCACACCAACATGTCTGTCCATGGCCTCCAGTTAAGGCTAGACTCAGATTAAAGGAATAGAATCTCATATTCCACCTTGGTAGTCTTCAACCTGACAGCATGAACATCAATTACTCTAACTTCTGGTAACCACTCCACTGGCTTCCATGACCCTCACTTTCCCCTCCCCCACCCTCTTGATCTGCCCATTACCCACACTCTCCTCCCTGCCAGTGGTTCCCCTCCCCATCTACTTCCCTTTGTTCCATGATCCACTGTCCTCTCCGATCAGATTCCATCTTCTTCAGCCCTATGTCACTTCCACCCATCATCTCCCAGTTTCTTACATCATTCCCACTCTCCCTCCTGCCTCACCTGCCTGTCACTCCCTTCACCTGGATCCACCAATCACCTCCAGCTCTTGCTCCACCCCTTCTCCCAACCTTTTTATATTGCTTATCTCCCCTCTTTCTTTCCAGTCCTGATGAAGGGTCTCGACCCAAAACATCGACTGTCCATTTCCCTCCATAGCTGCTGCCTGACTCGCTGAGTTCCTCCGGTTCCTTTGTGTGTTGCTACAGATTTCCAGCATCTGCAGTCTTTTGTGTCTCTAAATTCTTCTCAGTAGTTCACGATATCAATGGCAGAGCTATGGAATCAGGGAGGCTTGGAGGCAGCAGGGCTGGTAAACAAGGCAGTTAAGGATGCTTTCTTTCATTGGCTGAGACACAGAATATGAGAACTGGAGATTGTACTGGAACTGCATAAACCACCAGCTGGAGAACCACATGCAGTTCCAGTCAGGAGAGTACAAGAATATAATACACCAGAGAAGTTGCACAGAATATTTAAAAGGCTGTTGCAGAGGTCAAGATTTTTTTGAGGAAAGGTTGGTTAGATTGATGCTTTCTTTGGAATAGAGGAGACTGGGAGGATGGGGAGATTTAAACAGTGTCTAAGATTATGAGAGGCCTAGAAAGCATGGATAGGATAGACTTGTTGCCTTCAGCAGTAAGGTCACTAATTGGGCAGAACATATATAAGGTCACTGGAAACATCAAAGAGGAATTGAGGAAATATTTTTTCACCCAAAGGGTGGTGGGGATTTGGAAATCACAATCTGAAAGGGAAGGCTGGAATCCTCATCGAATCTAAACCCCATTGACAAGTTTTGTTTAGAAGGATATGGGCCAAAGGCAGGCAAATGGGACTAGCTTGGATGGGCATCTTGGTCGGTATGGACCTGTTGGGCAGAAGGGCCTGCTTCTGTACTGCAAGACTCTATGATTACCTAGATGAGCACTAATGTGAAAGGCTTCTAGCAGGACCAGGGAATTGGGATTAGGCCAGCTAGCTCTATTCTGCTGACATGGTCATAATGGGCTGAATAGACTTCATCTGTACCATACGTTTCTAAGATTCTAATGCCTTCCATTGATCAAATTTTGGATACAACTCATTCTCGCTGCTCCATCAGCTTCCTGGCAAGGTGCCTAAATTTATTTTCAAGAACCTCCGGCCACTTTCTCATGTATTCCCATATGTGTAACCAATATAAGAAGCAGTTCCACTTAGTGTTTATAATTAATTCAGGTAATATTAAGTAGAACGAAATGAAATGAAACATGGTTCACTTTCAATTTACTTTACATATGCTTGGTGTAAGAATAAATAATTAACTTTTTCCCTTCTGTGCTCTATTATTGTTCCACTATTTTCATTATTTCTCCTCATTTCGATTAACATGGGGGATCCAAGTATCGACCTTTCAGTACCACAGTATTGTATTTTTTATTCATAACAAATATAAAAAATAAATAACGTATCCAGATTTGCTGATAATACAAAACTAGTTGGGAGAGAGCTGTGAGGACAGGCTAAGCATATTTTTTTACTTGGGTTTGGGATGCAGGCATCACTGTCTTTGCCAACGTTTATTGTCCACCACTTCTTTTTGTCCATTTCAGTTGAGAAAGTAGTGGAAAGCCAACTCCTTGAAATGGTGCAAGTGCTCCCAGTGTTGTTGGATGGGGAGTTCCAGGATTTAGACCCAATGATGATTGTACTTTCAAATCACAATAGTGTGTGACGTGGAAAGGAACAGGCAGCAGTGGTGTTCCAGTATACCTGCTACCCTCGTCCTTTTTGGTGGTGGAGGTGGGAGCGGTCGCAGGTTTGGAAGGTACACTCTGCCATGCATTTTGGAGATGGTGGGTGAAGTGAATGCTTCTGGTGGTGAATGGGTACCATTCAAATGGGTTGCTTTGTCCAACACGGTATCAAGCTTCTTGAGTGATGGTGAAGCAGCTATCATTCAGACAGGTGGAGAGTATTCCAATACACTCCTGACTTTTACCTTGTAGGTAATAAAGGCAGTGGTGAGTAACTCCCTACCCAGCTTCTGACCTGCTGTCATAACCACAGTACAAGGGGGAGATGCCGTTCCTAGAAAACAGTCCATATCGCAATCTTCTGTTAAACAAAGCCACGTTTTTCACACATGCATCAAGAAATGAGAGTTGAAAAAAATGTTTATTTATTTATCTTTTTCCATATAAATTCTGTAAGTGAAAATTGTATTCCTATCTCAAATCTTTGGGTAGTAATTTGTGAATTCTGTAACGGTGAATTTCTGTAACCTGAATGGCCACAACGCAAGGGTCTCCTGTACACAAGAGTGAGTGTTGATGAAGATGGCAAATAGGGTTTAATTCGGGAAATTGTGAGATTATTCATTACAGAAGGATGAATTTTAAAAAATGAATATTTTAAAATTAGTGATAAACTGACTTCACTGAGTTAATTTGCAACCACAGTTAATAGGGGGACCTAGCCAAGTTCAAGTCCAAGTTTACTGTTGTCATGGGCATATGTGCACAGGATGTAAATGCCATGAAGATTAGCTATTTGCAGCAGTAGCACAGTACATTACAAGATGAGGACAAACATAAGTTAACATAAACTTAAATTAACATAGATAATACATATCTTACACTTGCAAAATAAACAACAAAATAAACACAACACGCGTGCAAGACTGAGAGCAAGAAAAGAAAGCACTGTCCTAGGATAGCGCCCTGGCTAGTTAGAACTGAGTGAGATGAGGAGAACTCCTTCATCCCTGGGGCCATAATGTTGATAATTTTCTATCTCAGTGAGCTGTGGAACCTCAGTCATTGAATATGCTCAAAGCTGAAATCAAAAGATTTTTGGACATTAATGGAAATGGGGATTAGAAATACAGTGGATGAGAAGGAGGATCAGCTGAATGGTGTAGCAGGCTTGAGAAAATGAATGGTCTGCTCCTGCTCCCATTTCCTATGTTCATATTATTATGTTCCTACCAAAATAACAACAGCAGCTTGTATTTATTTAGCACCTTTGGTGTAGTAAACCATCCCAAAGTACTTCACTGGTGCATTAGCAAACAAGATTTAGCACCTAACCACATAAGGAGAAATTAAGTCAGGTGACCAAAAGCTTGGTCAGAGAGGAGACACAAGGGACTGCCGATGCTGGAAATCTGGAGCAACACACAAAGGAGCTGGAAGAACTCAGCGAGAAGGGCAGCATCTATGGAGGGAAATGAATAGTCAACATTACGGGTCGAGACACTTCATCTAGACTGGAAAGAAAGAGAGGAGATAGCCAGTATAAAAAGGTGGGAGGAAGGAGCTTGGTCAAAGAAGCAGGTTTTAAGTGAACACCTCAAATGGTGAAGATGCGAGGAAATTTAAAGTGAGAATTCCATAGATTACCACCTAGGCAGCTGAAAAAACAGCTGCCAATGGTGGAGCAATGGAAATCGGGGATGTTTAAGCTGCCAGAACTAGAAGATGACAAAGATTTATCCATATCTATAAAGTGCCTTTAACGTGATAAAACATCTCAAGGTCCTTCACAGTAACATAACAATCAGAGTTTGACAGTGATAAAAGGAGACTGGCTCCTTTATGTTACTGGTCTATTAAGCTGGAAGCTTGAACTAATGATCTGGAGACCAGAGTTCAAATCCCACCAAGGCAGCGGGAAAAATTTTAATTCAATTAATTAAGTATAGTTAAAGGATCTGGAATGTTTCCATACCAAAGTTATCAATGGTCATCAAGAGAGAGAACAGAAATATAATACTGAGGTAGATGGTCAGCCATAATCACATTGAATGGTGGCACAGGCTTGAAGGAACACTGGTAGGCCCTATGTTTTTATGAGACAGTAAAAGAGATGACCAAAAGCATATTCAAGCAAGTAGATTTTAATTTACTGCTATTGGTCATAAAATTATCCATTGAAGCAGCATGCTGTCCTGACCTGGTTGAGATGCCACCATTTGCCTCTTAATATTGCTAAGTAGATTCTTGAAATTTAAACTATTTACTTAAAACATGAAATCTGAGTATAGCAAACAATAGATAGAACAATGGTGAACACTTCTAACCCTTTCTAATACCTTTAGATAGTCAAATAGGTGTTCTTCTCTTCATTGAACTTAATCCCCTCTCAAATAGTTGATCTCTTTAGAAGTTCATCCTTCAAAAGTTACCTTTCTTGTCCCACCCAAGCACCTATTTCTACATAGAGATACAGGCCCTTCGGCCCAACCAGTCCACGCAAACCACGGTGCCCACCTAGCTAGTCCCAACTTCCTGTGTTCGGTCCATATCCCTCCAAGCCCCACCCCTTCATGTACCTATCCAAGTGCTTCTTAAATGATACTGTTGTCCCGTCTCTGGCAGCTCGTTCCATACACTCACCATCCTCTGTGTGAAAAAGTTGCCCCTCAGGTCCCTTTTAAAACTTTCCCCTCTCACCCTAAACCTATGCCCCCTAGGTTTGGACTCCCCTACCCTGGGGAAAAGACTGTTACCGTCCACCTTATCTATGCCTCTCATAATTTTAAACATTTCTATAAAGTCACCCCTCGTTCTCCTACGTTCCAAGGAATAAAGACCTAGCCTGGCCAATCTCTCCCTATAACTCAGGCCCTCTAGTCCTGGCAACATCCTCATAAATCTTCTCTGTGCTCTTTCCAGTTTAACCACGTCTTTCCTATAACAGGATGACCAAAACTGTACACAGTACTCCAAGTGCGGCCTCACCAACAACTTGTACAACTGCAACATAATGTCCCAACTCCCATACTCAGTGCCCTGACTGATGAAGGCCAGTGTGCTAAACGATCTTCCCCTCATTACACCTTTGCGACAGTTAAATCAAATCTTCTGGAAAAGCAAAATATTCCAGATGCTGGACATATAAATTAAAAATACCACATAATGCGAGTACTCAGCAGGTCAGGCCCCTGGAAAGGAGAAATAGAGTCAAGGTATTGGGTAAATGACCAAATTAAAATGTTGGGAGTAATTTTGCCCTGCAAAAGCAGATAGGTAGAAATCAAACAAGATGTAAAGAATTTGTAGAATAACAAACCATATAGCAAGGAACCTCCAACAAGCCTTCTTCCAGATTTAAAAACAAAAATGCTGTAAATACTCAGCAGGTCAGGCATTGTCTGAGGAGAGAGAAGAAGACCTTTCATCATGGCTTGGAGTTTGGAAATGAAACAAGTTGCAGAGAAAGTGGGGAAAGTGGGGAGGGGTGGAGAGTTGTGTGTTTAATTAAATAAATGAAACAGAAAATGCTGGAAGCATTCAGCAAGTCATACAGCATCTGTGGAGAGAAAAACAAACTTAATAGTTCAGGTGAATGTCCTTTTGTCACAACTAGGAAAACTTAGTAATCAAACAGACAATAAGGTACAAGGCCATAACAAGATAGATTGTGAAGTCAAGGTTCTATCTCATCATACAAGGGGACTATTCAGTAGTCACAAATAAAGGCAGAATTCCATTCTGCATCTAAGTCATTCTGTATTTTATCTAGGAGGACTTGATGAGAGCACAGAAAAAGCTTTATTCTCAGCATGCATCTACTTATCTGCGAGTGTTTTTGTTATGGTAGCTTTGTTCTCCTATATCTAACATGCCAGGATATCTGGACAGGGAGCTTTACCCTGTATAAAATCCATACTGTACCTGCTCTGAGCATGTTTGAAGAAATGGTGTAGAGGGTACTTTCCTCTATATTTAATCTCTGCCATACCTGCCCAGGGAATATTTCATGGGATAGTGTAGAGATACCTAATCTTTGCTGGATTTCCAAGGGACCCTTTGGGAGAAAGATAGAAATGTTCCTCTGTCTAGTTTGTGTGACCCCACCAGGAAAAAACAATCCGCTAGTGAAACAGTTCACATCTCTTAAGGATTTCTCTCCGCACCATGAGAAAAATGGAAACTGAAGGATTTGGAACGCAGGAGGGTTGATCTGTCCAGAGGCCTTTTCCTTCCAGCAATCTGGCAACTGATTGCCCCATTTTGTAAGAAGCAAGGACAGGGTGATTCAGGCTAATGCCAGCTCAATACATCAGCAACGGAGCATAGGTGATTGAGAAAACGGAAGCCATTCTAAATATAAATGCTGCAATTCCTCAGACAGTTTGGCATGCGTCACACGCTCGAGAGGCTGACAGCCGTTAGAGCCTGCTAACACAGGCAGTGGGGTCATTGCAGAGCAGAACAAAATATAGACCTATTTACGTTTCGATAAAATATGGGCTGTAATAAACTCTGTAAATGAGATAAGGCTTCAGATGAGCTTATGTGGATGACAGTTTGGCTCACCTGATTGCTTTCATGTTTCTATGTCTACAGGTTAGCGACTTGACTGATTTAATCAATGCTATACACTTTGAGTGCAGTACTGAGGGTGTGCTACAGTGTTAGAAGTGTCATCTTAAACAGGACACTTTATACTCAGACCCTGTCTGCACACTTAGGTAAGCAGAAGCAAATTTGCCACAGTGCTTCCAGCAAAAGATTTCCCAAACAACATACATCCATCAACTTCTCTGAAGTAGAATAACACATCACTGTCACTTTTTGGAATCTTATAAAGCAAAGGTTAGCTGCTGTGATTTCCCCACACAACCACAATGACAATACTATAATTCATTAGCTATGAAATGAACCGAATACGTGAAGGCTCCTTTCTTTAGATGAAAGGGACATGTTTTCAACTGAGGAGAATCCCTGGGGCAAAGGCAGTATTTGCCCATTTGCCAGGAGCCTCTTTTCCTGAAAGAGCAAAAACATTCCACTTGCACTTTCTGCAATTTTAATGTCATCGAGAATAATCAAAAACTCATACAGTCAAATACAATGTCAGCAATAGCAAAAGAAAGGGAAAGGGAAAAAAAGGAAAAATACTTGCTTTTCACAACTGATCAGAATCAGGTTTATTATCACTGACTTATATGTCGTGAAATTTGTTGTTTTGCGGCAGCAGTACAGTGCAAGACATAAAAATTACTACAAGCTATCAAATAAATAAATAAATAGTGCTAAAGAGGAATAACGAGGTAGTGTTCATGGGTTCATGGACCATTCAGAAGTCTGGAGGGGAAGTTGTTCCAACAAAAGTTGAGTGTGGATCTTCAGGCTCCTGCACCTCCTCCCTGAGGATAGCAACAAGAAGGAGGCATGTCCTGGATGATGAGGGTCCTTACTGATGGATGCCGCCCTCTTGCGGCACTGCCTCTTGAAGATGTCCTCGATGGTGGTGAGGGTTGTGCCCGTGATGGAGCTGGCTGAGTCTACGACCCTCTGCAGCCTCTTTTGATCCTCCACATTGGAGCCTCCGTACCAGGCGGTGATGCAACCAGTCAGAATGCTCTCCACCATACATCTGTAGAAATGCTGCAAGTCTCTGGTGACATACCAATTCTCCGAATGAAGTACAGCAGCTGGCGTGCCTTCTTCGTGATTGCATCAATGTGTTGGGCCCAGGATAGATCCTCTGAGACGTTGACACTCAGGAACTTGAAGCTGCTCACCCTTTCCACCACTGACCCCTCAATGAAGACTGGGGTGTGTTCTCCCAACTTTCCCTTCCTGAAGTCCACAATCAATTCTTTGGTCTTGCTGATGTTGAGTGTGAGGTTGTTGTTGCAACATCACTCAACCAGCCAATCTATCTCACTCCCATATGCCTCTCGTCATCCCGACAACAGTGGTGTCATCGGCGAATTTATGATTGCGTTTGAGCTGTGACTAGCCACACGGTCATGAGTGTAGAGTAGAGCAGTGGGCTAAGCACACATCCTTGAGGTGCACCTGTGTTAATTGTCAGCGAGGAGGAGATGTTATTACCAATTCATCAAGCTGGGACTTCACTTTGTGTCCCTTCCTTTGACAGAGATGACCCCCTTCTTTTCTAGTCTGCATTCATCCTTTTTTTTAATTATTAGTGGTATAGACAGGGTGAACAGTCAGAATCTTTTCCCCAGGGTAGAAATGTCAAACACCAGGGGACATGCTTTTAAGTTTATGGGGGGGGGGGGAGGGGGAGTTTAAAGGCAACACGTGGGGCAAGTTTTTTACGCAGAGAGTAACACTGAGATCAAGAAAAGACGAGAAGGTAGAAGGGAATAGAAATACATGAGCCCAATGCTACACAGAGGTATCTTTAACCATCTTTAACCACATGCAATTAATAAACAAGTCTTGGGTATATCTCACACCTAAGTGTTGACAGATCAACGACTGGGCCACCAAGAAACTACTGATAATATTTAATTCCCAATTCACTGAGGACTAAAGGAAAATAAGGCCAGAGAGGCAGATAACCAATAGATCCAACTAAACCACAAGATAAGTGTTGCAGTGTAATGTTTATGTTACTAAGTAAAAGCTTCTGGCTGCAAGAGTTCGAATCCTACCCTGAGAATTTGAACTTGTTAAAGTATATGGAATGCTGGAATCAAGGACACTGTAGTTGTATAAAAACCCAGTTGCTTAACTAAGGAAACCCACCATCCTAAGCCAGTGCGCCTTATGTTCAACTCCAGTCAGTTAACCAAGGTTGACATCTGAAGTGGTCAACAAGCCACTCAGTTAATCAAGGTAACACCACTAAATGCCAGCTTTGCCAATGATGCATACACCCTGTGAATGAATTTATTGGTTTATTATTGTCACATAGACCATGTACAGTGAAGAACCTTGTTTTGCATGCCATCCATATAGATCATTTAATTACAACAGTGTATTGTGGTAGTACAAAGGAAAACGATAACAGAAAACAGAATATAGTGTTACAGTTACAGAGAAAGTGCAGTGCAGGCTGACAATAAGATGCAAGGCCATAACGAGGTAGATTGTGAGGTCAAGAGTCCATCTTATTATAATAGGGGACCGTTCAATAGTCCTATAACAGTGGGATAGAAGCTGTCCTTGAACCTGGTGCTGCATGATTTCAGGCTTTTCTATCTTCTGCCCGATGGGAGGGGGGAGAAGGGAGAATGTCCAGAGTCAGTGGGGTCTTTGATTATTTTGGCTGCTTTACTGAGGCAGCGAGAAGTGTAGACAGAGTCTATAAAGAGAAGCTGGTTTCTGTGATGTGCTGAACATTCTCCGCAGTTTCTTGCAGTCCCAGGCAGAGCAGTTGCCATACCAAGCCGTGATGCATCCGGATAGGATGCTTTTTGTGGTGCATCAATAAAAATTGGTGAGGGTCAAAGTGGACATGCCAGATTTCTTTAGCCTCCTGAGGAAGTAGAGGGACTAGTGAACTTTCTTGACTATGTCTCTAATTGTCTCTAAAGGTATTCTTCTCATTTGTCTGGGAGCCCCAAAGCCACCAGGTATTTATGGATCAGGTAGACCATCCATCCAGAAAGCTCGCCTGCTCACTGTGGGGCCCATCTACCTCTTGTAATTTGGGTGACTCTCTTGTTATCTTGGAGTCCACTGTCACTTCGTCACTGCATGAAGAGCCCCTGTATATTAGTTAAAAAGTACTTGCTCATCAACATGGATCTGTGTAGATGCGCGTTAAAAACTGATCACTTGTAGTAAGTAACCTGATCTCAGGTAAGGAACAGGGAGTGAAGCATGGCTGGGAGAACCATTTCCAAAATTCCCCACAGCTGACAGCAGTCCCTGAGCAAGAATAAGCTGTCAAACCTTGTAGGGTGAGTGCAAAGACAATGCTGTTTTACAGTTGCAATGTTTGCATGGGGTTAGGGGGTGGGGAAGGCAGGAAAAGAATTTCGCCAAGTTAACGAAGGAGGAGGATGCTATTTTTCCTTCAACATGTTTAGTAACATACAGCAGCCTATTGTATCTCCAATGTAGGGTGGCAGAGTGCTGGATATAGCCCCAGAGACCAGGGTTCAATCCTGACCCCCGGTGCTATGTCTATGTGGGGTTTGCAAATTCGTCCTGTGACCATGTGGGTTTCCCCCGGGTGCTCCAGTTTCCTCCCACGTCCCAAAGATGTGCAGGTTGGTAGGTTAATTGGCTGCTGTAAATTGTCCCTAGTGTGCAGGTGAGTAGCGGAGGGGGGGATAATTTTTTTTAAATCATGGGATTAATGTAAATGGGCGCTCGATGGTTAGCACAGACTCGATGGGCCAAAGAACCTGTTTCTGTGCAGTATATCCTTATGGCTCTAATATTCTAACGTACCCACTCACACACCCAGTTTTGACTGAGCAAGCAGGCAACATTTACAGCTGACTGGTAAAAATCCTAGCATTTATACACCTACCTTCATGGCCTCAGTACTTTACAGTCAATTAAGTGCCTTTTGAAATGTACTTATCATTGCAGGAAACAGCTCCCACAAACAGCAATGTAACAAAGACCATATAAATTATTTCCTTGGTGTTGGTTGAGAGATAAATGCTGGCCATGATTCCAAGGGTAAACTCCATGTTTTTCTCTGGAATAGTGCTTAGGGATCTTATAAGTCCACCCGACAGGAAAGATTTACAATCTCCTCTGACAGCCTGCCCATAGTACTGGCCTGAATTGGTGTCCAGATCTCTGGAGTGGGGAGTTCCTAACCAAGTTTCCGTGATGTTGGTTAAGGGAAAGCTACCACTGAGCCAGAGCTGATACTTTCAGTGATGTTGGTTGAGGGATGTGATAACCAGGGGACTGGAAAGTCCACCCCTGCCACTCAGCCAGTGCTGTGGGTTTCCAACTGAGTGAGCAAATGGGAGACTTGGTTTTGTCTCTTACTTGAAAGATGGCACTTAGACTTAACAGCGACCCCTCATTATTGCACGAAAATGTCACCATGGTTTCTGTACTCAAGTCTCAGCCTTGAATCTGCTAGACTGCAAATTGTATTCACTGGACCAAGGCTGACAACTGATATTTTGCATGTATTAGCAATGCACACCGACATGCAGGAACGCAGTAATGTATTTAAAAGTGCATTGCATGAAAAAGCAGAATTGTTTGGTGCTCACCATATTTTCACACACTAAATGATTAAAAAGAATGCTAATTGATAGCAAAATAACTTGTATTTAAATAAAACATGTTTAATGAGCTTAATGTCAACATGTGATAATGCCCTGTATGTGCTAAGTGGTTCAAATTTAATGGGCAAGTTTTAAATAATATGGGTTTATGGCTAATATGTAAATTGGGCAGAATTCACTCCCCAATCACTGATAAAAATTCCAGATCCCTTGTAACAGAAACAGAATTGGACTAATGCTGTGGCTTTCAATGAGCAAGCTATTCGGTTGTAACTGTGTTTGGGCAATAAATGCGGCCTTGCCTGAGAGCCAAATAAAAATAGACCATTAAACCAGTGGTCCTTTTTTGTAAACGCATTCAATTTCAGGATATGTGCATCACTGGCAAGGCTGACATTTATTGCTCTCTGACACACTTCAGAGGGCAGTTGAGTGTCAGTGATATCGGTGTGGGACTGGAGATTCCCAATCTGGGCAAAGGTAGCAAAATTCCCACCCAGATAGACATTGGTGATCTTGTGTTTTTTAGGCACTCCAAAAGTTTCATTGCCCATTTTATTGATCCCTACTCTTTACTCATAGAAATTATTTTAAACTGAATTCAAATTTTCATGTTATAATTTGAACTCTGGTTCCAATGGATTACTAGCACAGGGATCCTTGAATTACAAGAAGAGTTAAAAAAAAACTGCCCTACTACACCAAGTAATAATTACACTCAAAGGCAATTACAGGTTACCTTTTACAACAAGCAGATTAAACCCCATGGGTCCTCTGCAGTGGAAAACAAGTTTGTCACAAAGCTGTGGCCTTTACAAGCACCTGGGAAGGAGCAAGTAATGGCCACTAGATGATGCAGTGGAACTAGTTTTTGATCTAATCTTCCAACATTGGTCGCCATATTGTATGTCTACAAATTAATATATATTCCTGAACTGGGCATTATTTCTCTCACTTGATGTTAACTTGGCATAGGTTCAAATGGGAAAAGGATTAATGACAGTAATCACATCTCCATTGGTAAATGTACTAAGTGATGGAAACTTGAGTTATCCATCACCAGCAAGATTCAATCCCAATTTTACCTCAGACCCTAGAAGATTAGAAGGGCTAGAATGTTTTATAAGATTAAAGGTGATCCAATCGAGGCACTTGATATATAAAAAAAAGATTAGAGGGGGATGGATACAAGGGTCCAGAACAAGGTGACTTAGCACGTAATTAGAGTTGAGCTATTCAGGAGTTGTGTCAGGAACCACTTCTTCACTCAAGGTACGGTGGAAGTGTGGAATTTTCTCACCCAAAATGGTTGAAATTAGAAGATCATCAACTCAATGTTTCTGAACTGAGATGGATTTTTGTTAGGCCAAGGTACTTGGAAATTTGCAACAAAGGCAAGAGGACAGAGACACACAGATCAGCTGCAACCTAATCGAACAACAGAAGAGACTTGAGAAGCTAAGTGCCACAATGGGGTGCACCTACTAACTGACATAAAAATATCCCTATTCCATTGATGTCCATTGACTGATAGGGCAAGGGAAGCAGATTCTGTGACTGCACTGGAGAGGATGCAAAGATTTATCATAATATTGCCAGGGCTGAAAAATTTTTAGCTGTAAGGAAAAACTGGACAGGCTGGGGCTGTGTGCTTTCAAACAGAAGAAGCTAAGTGGGAGATTTAATCAAGATGCATAAAATTATAAGAGTCCTAGATAGAGTAAGTTAGGTTCAATTTCTCTCAGCAGCGGGGTCAGAAGACAGAATGCTGACATTTAAAGAAGGATTAAATGACAGACAACAAAAACATTTTCCACCCCGAGTCCGTCTAAGGGTCTGGAACCCACTGCCTGGTAGAGGAAGAATATCTAATCACATTTATATAACGAGCATACAAAGACATAACCAGCAGGGTGACAGATCTGGTGCAGGACAGTGGGTTAGACTGACCAGCACTTTATCCATAGACATAATGGGCAGAATCCCCCTTTCTCTGTCGACCTGCAGTTCTTTTCTCCTTCTGCGCCAAAATATTTCTATGATTCTTTTCCAACTGTTGTCTTCAAGAGGACCCGAAAGATAGCCGAAGGAGAAAAGAAATGCAGGGCGAGGCGGTGACTGGGAGTGAGCGACCCTTGCGGAGAGGTATGCTATCTCAGGAGCCCTTTCCCCCTGGTCCTCATTAACCCTCTGTCTGCTTCAGCCCACAGAGACACCTGGATGTTTTGGTCAAGAAACTTGGGTAAATTATGAATGGGAGCGATGATGATGATGATGACGAAGGCACATCAAACGCAGAGGATGAGATTCAACGTTGGCAGAACTGTTAGCCGCCTGGTGCTGTTGACCCTGTGGACCCTGTCCCTGCTCGGCGAGCTGGTGCAGCCTCACGTCTGCCCCAAGGGCTGCTCCTGCAGCAACCAGTTCAGCAAAGTGATCTGCACCCGCTACGAGCTGCGGGAGGTGCCGGGCGACATCTCCACCAACACCCGCTACCTGAACCTGCAGGAGAACGCCATCCAGGTGATCAAGGCGGACACCTTCAAGCAGCTGCGGCACCTGGAGATCCTGCAGCTCAGCAAGAACCTGATCCGCCAGGTGGAGGTGGGCGCCTTCAACGGCCTCACCAGCCTCAACACGCTGGAGCTCTTCGACAACCGGCTGACCACGGTGCCCAGCGGCGCCTTCGAGTACCTGTCCAAGCTGCGGGAGCTCTGGCTGCGCAACAACCCCATCGAGAGCATCCCGTCCTACGCCTTCAACCGGGTGCCGTCCCTCCGGCGCCTGGACCTGGGCGAGCTGAAGAAGCTGGAGTACATCTCGGACGCGGCGTTCGAGGGCCTGGTCAACCTGAGGTACCTCAACCTGGGCATGTGCAACCTGGCCGAGATCCCCAACCTGACGCCGCTGCTGCGCCTGGAGGAGCTGGAGCTGTCGGGCAACCGGCTGGAGGTGATCCAGCCCGGCTCCTTCCAGGGCCTGACCAGCCTGCGCAAGCTGTGGCTGATGCACGCCCAGGTGCAGCTGATCGAGCGCAACGCCTTCGACGACCTGCAGTCGCTGGAGGAGCTCAACCTGTCCCACAACAACCTGACGTCGCTGCCGCACGACCTCTTCACGCCGCTGCACCGCCTGGAGCGGGTGCACCTCAACCACAACCCCTGGCACTGCAACTGCGACGTGCTGTGGCTCAGCTGGTGGCTGAAGGAGACGGTGCCCAGCAACACCACCTGCTGCGCCCGCTGCCACTCGCCGCCCGCCCTCAAGGCCCGCTACCTGGGCGAGCTGGACCAGAGCCACTTCACCTGCTACGCGCCCGTCATCGTCGAGCCGCCCGCCGACCTCAACGTGACCGAGGGCATGGCGGCCGAGCTCAAGTGCCGCGCCGCCACCTCCATGACCTCCGTCAACTGGATGACGCCCAACGGGACGCTGATGACCCACGGCTCGTACCGGGTGCGCATCTCGGTGCTGCACGACGGCACGCTCAACTTCACCAACGTGACGGTGCAGGACACCGGGCTCTACACCTGCCTGGTCAGCAACTCGGCGGGAAACGCCACGGCGTCCGCCACGCTCAACGTGTCGGCGGCCGACGGCGGGCTGGCGGGCGGCGGCCCGGGCGGCGGTTCGGGCGGCGTCAACAGCTACAGCTACTTCACCACCGTGACGGTGGAGACGGTGGAGGTGGTGGACGAGCCCCGCTCCACCGAGCGCCAGGCCGGGCCCACCCCCTCAGGGGGCTGGGAGGCCGCGGGCTCGTCGTCGTCGTCGTCGTCGTCCTCGGCCGCCGCCTCCACCACGTCGCTGGCGCCTCAGTCGACGGAGCGGGCGTTCACCGTGCCGCTGGCCACCGAGCCCGGCGACAACGTGCTGGCCGGGCTGGACGACGTGATGAAGACCACCAAGATCATCATCGGCTGCTTCGTGGCCATCACCTTCATGGCGGCCGTCATGCTCATCGTCTTCTACAAGCTGCGCAAGCAGCACCAGCTGCACAAGCACCACGGCCAGGCCCGCACCATCGAGATCATCAACGTGGAGGACGAGCTGGCCGGCTCCACGCCCGCCGACAGCTGCCTGGCCCTCCCCGCCGTCGACCGCGAGCACCTCAACCACTACACGGCCTACAAGGCGCACTACAACAACAACACGGCCGCCTCGGCCGCCCTGAACTGCACCAAAAACCCGCTCCACAACTCCGTGCACGAACCGCTCCTCTTCAAGTCCGGCTCCAAAGAGAACGTGCAAGAGACGCAGATCTAAGCGGCACCCTCCCTCCCGCCACCCGCCCGCCCGAACCTACCCTGGGGAGGGTGAGGTGGAGGTGTTGGGGTGGACACCTCCTTCCCCTCTCTTATTGCCACCTGCCTCTTGCTTTTGGCCCATGATGGGGGGGGGGGGGGGCGCACGGCGGTCCAGAGAGAGAGAGAGAGGGTGTGGAGCTGTCAGTCAGCCTGAGTCCCATTCACTTGAGTTGCACAAGGGGACCCCCGCCGTCCCCCACCCCCGGGTTGGGTTGGGTTGGGCATGAACTCTTGTCTCGGTGCCTCTTTGCAAACCCCACCCCCGCCCCCGACCTGATTCTGCCCCCCAAGACTGGGCCGCCCTTTGCATTCGTGGGTTTATAGTGTAAGCAGAGAGCCGTCAATCCCAGCCGTTTGCGTTGTCACTTCAGCCCCACTCTCTTGGTAAGACGGGAATCCATTCACGCTGTCCATCCGTCCCATTTACCTGGTGACACCTGCAGCCACTTGCATTGTTCCATTAGTTTCACCTCCCTGATCAGCCTTGCAGCTTTTTGCAGTGTTCCATCTATCCAGATAAGCCACCATTTCCAGTGTCCCATGAGTCATATTTTCTTGGCAAGGCCGGCAGCTATTCATGTTCTAATATTACTCTTGTTTTCATGACCAGACCAGCAACCACTTGCAATGTCCCATTTATCATTATTGCATTCCTGACCAAAAACCATTTGTATTGGCCTTCCAGTCTCATTTTCCTGACCCAACATTTCATACTGGCAGTCAACTACGGTGCCCCATCAAACATATTTCCCTTGCCTTGAGGATCAGCCATGATCTCAAAATGGCGTTGCAGACTCGAAGGGCCGAATGGTCTACTTCTGCTCCTATTGTCTATTGTCTTACATTCCAGACTAGCAATCATTGGCACTGTTCATCACTTCCATTTTCCTCAGTCTATTTGGAATCGCCAGTGACAAGATAGATTCATTTAAAGAGTCAAAATTTGAAAAATTCATCCAGATCCAACTAATACCAAGAGAATCTGAAGATCCCATAATACCTTTAGTCCTGACGGACACTGACAATTTCCATTTATGTTACATCACACCGAGTCAAGTACAAAGTCCCTATCTATGGCTTTTCAAGAGTGCCAAGGAGACCAACTGGAGGGGCCAGCACTGGATGTAAAGTCGTCTGTCTTGGGTGCAGAAACAGTGTCAGAAGTTCTGCAATGCAAAGCTAGGAATGGACCACATCATCGAGATAAGATGATGATTCTGGAAGGGCCATGAGACATGTTGGAGATTTTCATATGGAATGCTTCAAAGACATTGGCCAAGGGCCTAAGGAATCTTGGAGGAGCTGCAGCGGGTTTCTTACAAAAAATGCCCCACTGAAGGTCCTGTTGCTAAGATTTTAGGAGCCTTCATATCTTTTCTCCTTCAAGATGTGTTGCTGTACAGCCTGTAGGGTGCTGGAATCTGATAAAAATTTCAACCAATTATCCAACTCCAATTTTTACAGATAACTGTAAGACCTCAACTTTGACCCTTGAGATTCAGCTACCCCACCCCCCCCCCCCCCCCCCCCCACACACACACACACACACACACACACAAGCAACATATAAGAATGCTTTCTGTGGGGCCAAGAGAACTTACTGAAACACCAGCTCTTGAAATTTGATTGTGAAAATGTTCCTCTCGAAAGAAAAGGGTGGTGCGGGGAGCACGTTTTAAATTCATTATAAAGAAAAAAATGGGTCAATGCACTTTTTTTTACTGGTCTAGTGTAATGGGCTCTTTCTCGTCCTTTGTCAATAGCCCCAACCTCTAGGTCAAGATTGATCTAGATCACCGACTGCAATGCGTGGTACAGCGTCTTTTCAGTCACAAAATAAATCCTCTAGTAATGGATGCAGCAAGTGTGCTGAGTCCTATTTACTAGCCTCAAATCCTTTTGCCCCTCACTCTCTCTGACTTTAAGTCTTGCCTTCCAATTGAGCAGGGCAGGAGCTTGGGGAACATGTTAGCTTTTTGTTCAATCATTTACATGATTTGTCTCTTTTGTTCTGAACCCTCTTTCCTCCTCCATTTGGAGGCAAGATGATTCTGCATTGAGTAGAGCCCAAAGAATTCACAGCAATCATTTTTTTCTATACAACTATTACTTGGAAAGAGTTGAGATTAGTTGAACCCAATATTAGCAACGTCAAAGAGTATGAGGATTATTGAGTTGCTTTTTTTTGTGATTCTTCAGTATTTTTAAAGCTTGTTGTGAGGTTGATATATAAAAAAGGAAATGTGGTTATTTTAACATTTCTGGTATTATTTTACTGTGGGATGTAGTGGGTCGCAGCAACGTATTCTGATAACCCTCACCAGTTCTGGCCTGCCTCCCCTCGCTAAAGGTCAGTTTCCTTTGCAATCCAGAATTCCAAAACGTACTCAGGTTCACTTGCCCTCAAAAAGTTACCTGGACGAAGGGCTCTCGGGAGTGTGGGGAAGAATCCAAAGGGAAGGTTCTCTGCAGAAAAGCTTTGTGCACGCCCCCAACCCCAATCCTTTCCACTAGCCCTTGCAGTTCTGTTGTCGAGCAACAATTATGAAGCCTGCAATGTGGACTCTCCTGGTTGAGGCGGGAGGTCTGACAGTGGGAGACAGACCCAAAAATAAATGGTAACAAAAAGAAACCCAAGAACCACGTAAATCAGCATGGAAATTGTGAGGAAGTTAATGTTTCCAATTATTTTATTACATTTTAGCAATAATCCCAACTATAACTCTGAGGTACAGCTTGGAGGAATTCTGAATATTAGTTTTAATTAAAAATATATACCGTCTTCAGGGTAGACAATGCAGATATCAGATGTGAGACTCCATGTCAATGGCTATACTGATAGGGCATTATGAAAGTAGCTATAAGGGCTGAAGGCCTCTTGCAGGTCTTGGCATATGTTCTGTATTCTAGAAACTGCAGGATCTCAAGCTTGTGCCACAAACTGATAAAAGAAACTTAGTTGAGTCCTTTCCCCCTTCAAACAAAAAGGTGACTGCCCTATTGTCTTTTGCTTTTGCCCAGACCACCTCACCCCCATCCAAACAGACAGAGGCTCCCAGCAAAGGGAGTAACAGGTTGAGTGTGTAGTGTCCTTTAACAACACACGTTTTCTCTACATTTCTACTGAATGTCATACATGTTGTCAAACTTGAGAAATTTGTACAGAACCATACAACTGTATTCTCTAAATTAAGTAAAAAAAAAGAAAAAAAAATGTTTGTCAGTGGAGACATGCTGCTGTTGTCCACAAGCTGTTACTTTTACAATGTTATGTTACAGATTGAAAGGGTTTTTAATTAAATTTAATACCCAAATCTTTTTTGTTATTTTCCAAGAAGGCCTCCCTGTGTCCTGGATTCCAGTGCCAGTTCAAGGAAAGTTAAAACCAAGTTTAAAAGAAATGCACCCAAAAGTCCTGTGTTAATAAGCTAAAATACAATGAGCAAGGCTTACTGCCATTTATTATGTAAGATAATCCCTTGTGCCATATTGGGCTATAAAATTTATAATGAGATTAGTTGTTAGTCACTTTCTACAGGCTCCTTTGCTCCCTGTAAGCACAGTAAAATAAAATTCACAAGATCCTGGTTTAATAATCAGTAACTCTGCAGCAATTTCCATTTTACAAGTGTTTTGTAAATTGATCTTTACAACGAAGAACAAGGATGAAGTGCCAGATATACAAGATCAAGGTGGGGAAATAAAGAGATTTAACGGAAGTATACAAAATGGAGAAATTAGTGAAACTGAAGGATGACACACTTGCATCACTTTGTTGTTTCTACTCTGGGTTAATAAACGAGGTGATGAGGATAATGTGAATGCTCATATGAAAATCTTCCAAGGAGTTGACCCTTTGGATTGGAATGTTGCTATTGTAACCTCGAAAGAGTAACATTAATTAGGAGCAGAAGCAGGCCACTCAAGTCTACTGTGCCATTTCGTAAGATCATGGCTGATCTGACTGTAACTTCAGTTCTGCATTCCAGTCAACCTGTGGTAATCTTCCCCCACCCAACCTCCTTGGTTATCAAGTATCTATCTATCTACATCTGCCTTCAAAATATTCCAAGACACTGTTTCTACTGTCCTTAGAGAAAGTGAGCTCCTAGGACTCACAACCCTCTAAGAATAAAAATGTTTACCCCAACTCTTAAATGGACAACCCCTTATTTTTAAACAGTGACCTCTTACTTCTAGACTCTCCTAGAAGAAGAAACATCCTCCCTATCAAGACTCCATAGGATCTTAGCCATTTCAGTCAAGTTCCCTCTCACTCTTATAAACTCCAAATGATACAAGTCTAGCCTGTCCAAACTGATAAAACAAGTCACACACTCCAGGTGGTGGTCAAGCAAAATCTCTTCTGCACTGCTTCCAACACATTAAAGTTCTGAAATAAGCAGACAAAGAATGTTCATAGTACTCAAGGTACAGTGTCATCAGTGCCTTTTGAATTCAGTCACCCCAGCAATAAATTATATCATTAGAGTCAAAGAGTGATACAGCACAAAAGTAAGCCCTTCAGCCCAACTTGTTCATGCCGACCAAGTTGTCTACCTGAGCTAGTCCAGTTTGGAGTCCATATGTCTCCAAATCTTTCCTATCTATGTACCTGTCCAAATGCCTCTTAAATGTTGTAATGTTACCTGCCTCTACCACCTCCTCCGGCAGTTCATTCCATATACCCACCACCCTCTGTGTGAAAAGTTGTCCGTCAAATACACTTTAAATTTTTCCTCTCTCGCAAACCTATGCCCTCTAGTTTTAGACTCCCCTACCCTGGGAAAAAGACTGATCATTGGCCTTATCTACACCCCTCATGATTTTATACAACTCTATAAGGTCACCCCTCAACCTCCAACGCTCCAGGGAAAATAGCCCCAGCCTATCCAGTCCTCCAGTACTGGTAATGTCCGTGTTAATATTTTCTCACCCTTTCCAGCTTAATGACACCCTTCCTATAGCTCAGTGACCAGAACATAATACTCCTTCAAGTGCGGTTTCAGCAACGCCTTTTACAGTTGTAACATGACCTCCCAACTCTTGTACTTAATGCCCTGACTGATGAAGGCAAGTGTGCAAACATCTTCACCAGCCTGTCTACCTGTGTCGCCACTTATAGGGAACTATGTACTTGTACCCCTTGGTCTCTCTATATTGCAACACTCTCCAGGGACCTGCCATTTACTGTGTAAGTCCTGCCCTGGTTTAACTTCCCAAAATGCAACAAAATCCATTCTGTTAGCTTTCCTAATTGCTTGTTACATCTGCATATTAGTCTTTTGTGAACTATGCACTAGGACACCCAGATCTCTCTGCATCGCAGAGGTCTGCAATCTCCCACAATTTAGATTCCATGCTTTTATTCCCAATTAGACACTTACACACCTCCCACATTATAATCTATTTATCCACTGATTCATCTGAATTCCGTTGTAATCTCCTTATGTCCTCTTCACAACTTACTTTGACATATCTTTGTGTCATCAGCACATTTTAGCAACCAAGCCTTTATCACCTTCGTCGAAGTCTGGATCATGGTCAGCATGGACAAGTTGGGCCGAAGGGCCTGTTTCCATGCTATATCACTCTATGACTAAGTCATTCATGTAAATTGTAAAAAGTCGAGGCCCCAACTTTGGCATGCCACTTGGTACATTTTGCCAACAAAGAAATACCAATCTACATATACCCAGCGTTTCCTGTTAGCTAGCCAATCTTCAGTCCACACCAACATGTTAATTCCTACAGCATTTTCCACAATAATCTTATCAAATGCCATCTGGAAATCTTAAGGAGAAAACATCAACCGATTTTCTTTATCCACAGCACACATTAAAGAGAAAATCTAGCCAACTGTAGCCCTTTGAAAAGAAAAGGCTTGAATCTGTATATTGTCATTCACTGCACTTTCAGGTCACCCTGAAGCACTCCATGGCCACTGAAGGAGAGGCTCTGTTGGAAATATTAGCGTAACACATACTTTGGGAAGTTAAGAGTCGACTACCAGGAATAGGTAGAGCAGTTCAGTCAATCAGCTTTAATTTGCAAAGGGGAAATTATTCTAGTTTAAATGTTAATTAGATAACTAGAATGTTCTTGATATTATTTTGATTTCCAATTAACATTTGTTCCAGTTGATATTAGTGAATAAGAATGTGTGGAATTTGAGCTATCTTACTAACATTGATATGTAGGGAGTGGTTTCAGAGGTAACTAACAAAAAATAGGTTTTATAGATTTTGTAGTATTATAGATAGGTATTTTACTCAGATTGAAAGGCTTTACCTGTAATGTACTAAAGTCTTAACATTTCCCTGTTTTGAAAGCAACTTAAGACAAAGGAATAGAGAACAAAATACTGGCAGGCAGTAGATAGGAAACAGAAAGTTGAAACAAAACATTGATGGATTGGCAGATGGAGTTCAATATGGGGAGATCTTCCTTAGACCTACGAAAGGTAGATCAGAAATTAGTTTCTAAATCAAAGAAGAGTTCAAGTTCAAGACTGATCATAGAATAGGTTTATATAGGTCGGCACAACATCGTGGGCTGAAAGGCCTGTACTGTGCTATACTTCTCTATGTTCTAAGTAGAGAAATCACTGCAAGCCACTGGCTAAGTACAAAGTACAATCAAAAAGTTTAATATCATGCTAATTTTTATTGCAAGAGGGTTGGAATACAAAGAAGTAAAAACCATCAGGTTGGTGATTCAAGAGACCGCAGATGCTGAAATCTGGAACAACAAACAATCTGCTGGAGGAATTCAGCAGGTCGAGCAGCATCCGTGGTGGGGAAGGAGTTGTTGATGTTTCGGGTGGAAATCCTGCATGAGTCCTGATTGTTTGAAAGCCATCAGGTTGGTACAATACAGAAACTTTATAGGGTCGAAGTTTGGTGATAGATCATGCAGACCAAGCCTATATTTGCTTAAGTATACAAAATTCAGTGATCTTAACTATTTCCTCTAGTGGACCATCCAGAACAATGGGAGGTGTGACCACAGATTTAGAGCCAGGCTATCTGGGGTGGTGCTATGAATCATCCTCACACAAAGGTCTGTGATACTCCCTCTCTTCCAAAGGACATGTGTCAATAAAATTACAGAATTGATATTGATGTTTTTTGATAGGAAAGGGTAGTTTGGGGTACAGATTCAAGGAGGATTAAATGGAATCTTGATAAAGATTAACCATGATTTAAAGCAAAGGCACGGGGTAAGGGTTTCATCAGCCTATTCCATTCTGGACTCTGACCACTGGGAGCTTATCTGGTGGAAAGCAGCTCAGTCTGTGCACTCTGGCTAGTTATTGCACCATGGCTGGTCATCCAGATTTCCTTGAAAGTATAACCCCTCCCCTCCCCAATTCTATAATGTGACCCATACTCTGCACATTTCAACCCCTTTTGCACCAGTTCCTTGGAATGTAGAGTTGTATTTGTAGCATTGCTGCTTCCTACTGCAGTTAGTCATCTTTCCTACATGACAATGGTCACCACACTTCAAAAGGTACCTCATTGGCTAAAAGGCACTTTGGGATGTCCTGATGTATACAATAGAAATGCAGGTTGTTTCTTGAATCATGCAATGCCAACAGAAATCATGGTCAATGTTTGATAAATTTGCCAATGAAGCGAGAAATAGCCTGGATTCCATCCCAAGATCTAGGCTGGACATATAATGACACTAAATTCAATGTATCTAGGTTAAAGGAATGGAGGTGTTAACAGGTCATGGAGTCATAGAGTCATAGAGTTAAACAGCATGGAAACAGACCCAAATGGTCCATGCCAACCAAGATCCCCCACCTAAGCTATTCCCATTTGCCAACATTTGGCCCATGACCTCCTAAACCTTTCCAATCCATGTATCTGCATTTTCCAAGTATCTGCATTTCTAAGGGTGACCCATACTAGGTGAGCATAGACTGAGTGGAGTGTAAGGGTGGTCGACGATTTTCCCCCTTTTTAAACACTGAGCCAATGCACTCTGTCTGGCTTCAAATAGACAACTTAATGAAGTAGTACAGACAGAAAAGATAACCATAGAAATGCACCACCATAACGGCCCACATTGACTGGACACCAGGAGACAAAACCAAACAAAGGTAAACCAAGAGTAAGGAAATTATGCTGAGCCTTTTAAAACACTGGTTTAGGACTCAGCTTGATTATTGAGCCCAATTCTGGGCCCTGCACAACAAAAGAAGAATGTCGAGACCTTAAAGAAGGCGCATTAACAAGAGTGATATGTGGATGGCTACAGAAACTAGATTATTCATACAGTAGAAAAATTAAGGAAAAGTATAAGAAACATTCAAAACTATAAAGACACATTCCTGATGATGAAGGGTCTCGACCCAAAATGTCGACTGTTGATTTCCCTCCATAGATGCCGCCCGACCTGCTGAGTTCCTCCAGCTCCTTTGTGTGTTGATTCAAGATTATGAGATAGTTTGTTACGATAACCAAAAGAGGCAGAATTAAGGTGTTTGCCAATAGAACCAGAAGTGAAAATCATCTACATGGTGAGTGGAATGCATTGCATGAAACGGCAGTGAAAGCTGATTCAGTCTAGGTTAAATACATAAGACAGACATGGTGTCATGGAAAGTATAGGAAGACTAGGGTTACTTGGATTGCTTTATCAAAGAATCAGAACCAATATAATGGGCTAAGTGGAAGACTCTGTAAATGTTAACTGGTGTTAACCTTGAACCAGATTAGATGCAAAATTGGCTTCTAACATTTGCTCTTAGGGAGAAAAGTTAATTAAACCATTTGCCATAACAGGTATTGTCCCACTTTAGTAGATAGAACAAATAGAGAAACATGATTGAGAAGCAAAAAACAATCTGCAGATGGTGGAAATCTGAAATAAAAAACAAAAGAAGTGCTGGAAACATTCAACAAAGCAGGAGACATCTATGGAGAAAGAAACAGAGTTAACATTTCAATTCAATGGCCCTTCTGATGAAGGAGCATTGATCTGTAACAATAGCTCTGTTTCTCTCTCCACAGGGGCTGCCTTTCCTGCTGCTTTTATCCTACAAAAATATATAACTGCTTTTACCTTGAACGGATGTAGAGCTGTGTTAATACATATACGTTAAGTAATATGATAAAAATTGCATGCCAAGAGAGGTTAACCCCAGCAGCTTCCAATTTAAAGTTTAAAACATCCCGACTGTTCACTGAAATCAATGCACCAGTTAGAAACTGAGGGTGAAATCTGGGAGCATTTTCTACTTGAGTTGTTTTTGCCAATGGTCTTTCCCTAGGATTGAAACTTTTCAAACCCCATTAGGTGTGAGATAATCAGATGATCAGTTGAAATGACCCTATAGTTCCTGTAATGTATATACCTTTCATGTGTTGTTGGCAGGTGGTGATACTGTTTGGTGACCCACTCGCTGATCCCTGAAGTTAGCTGGTTCAGGTGAATTGGTTAAAGTGCTCGAAAGCAGGTCCCAGTGGGAAATCTCAGGTTTCAGCAAGCCTTTGCTAAGCTGTATATCTGTCCTAAGTCACCTCAAATGACCTCAGAGTTGATGTGGATGAATCATAGAACACAGAAGGAGGCCAGTCACTCCAGCATGCCCATGCCAGCTCATTTGAAAGAGCAATCCAATTAATTCCAATAAATTTTCCTTCTCAGCTTATTTGGAGACCAACATTGATACCAAGCTCAGAACTATTTTAATAGTTTCTCTCTCACTGGATTCAATGAACCAACACTGTGTAACATGGTGTAAATGCAACTGCCCCATTACAGGAAGGATGTGGAGGCTTTGGAGAGGGTGCAGAAGAGGTTTACCAGGATGCTGTCTGGATTAGAGGGTTTGAGCTATAAGGAGAGGTTGGACAAACTCTGGTGGCAGAGGCTGAGGGGATACGTGATAGAAGTTTATGAAATTATGAGAGGTACAGATAGGGTACGTAGTCAGTCTTTCTCCCAGAGTAAAAATATCAAAAACTAGAGGACGTAGTTTTCAGGTGAGAGGGGTAAAGTTCAGAGGAGATTTACCAGGCAATTTTTCACACGGAGTGGTTGGTGCCTGGAACCGTGAGTGATCAGAGGAAGTGGTGAAGCAGATAGATTAGCAACGCTAAAGAGGCATTTACACAGGCACATGAACAGGCAAGAATATAGACCAAGTGCAGGCAGATGGATTGGATTTGATTGGCATCACAGTCGGCACAGACACTGTTGGCTGAAGGGCCTTTTCCTGTGCTGTACTGTTCTATGACCTCTGTAAGCTTGCTGCATCAATTAATGTTATAAAACAAAATAAAATGATGGGGGTGTTAGAGGCAATTTTTCTAGTCAGGAGGCTTGTTGGAATTTTCCCCACAAAATATCATTGATACAAAAGTCCATTAACTTCCTCAAAAGGGAATGAAGAAAGTGCTGGGATAAGGCAGAATATTAACAGATTGGGAAAAAGACTGGGGCAGACCTGGGGGGCTGGATGGCCTGTTTCCATGCTGTAATCTTCTATAATTTTATTGTGGGGGCACAGATGCAGATTATACAGAATAAGAAACTAATGATTATCCATATATTTTGAATCAAAGATCAAACAGCTGGGATTCCTGGAAAAGCTCCCATGGTGACCTGGGTCATAACTGCTCTTGAGTCATTAGATAAGAGTTCTTCCGTTCCTCAGTCCTCCCACCACTCTCTGTGTTATGGTTTTGAATGCTGTGGTCAGCATGATGAAGTGTATCAGCTCCATAACATAGAATTCTCTTCACTCAGTCTCATCATCAAGCACCTTGGAACACAAAGCACATGATGAAGTGAGTGCTTCTGTGAGCCTCACAATGTGCATCACAAGAACACAAGAAGTTAACAGGAGCAGGTCCTTCAAGCCTGCCCCACTATCTAATATGATCATCGCTGATCTACACTGGTCTCAACTCCTCTTCTGTGCCATTTCTGCATACCCCTCTGTTCCTCAAACTATCAAATATTTATTCACCTTCATTTTAAGAACTTCTAATGATCCAGCTTCCACCACCCACCAGGGCAGAGAATTCCAGAGATTTACCACCCTCTGTGAGAAGAGATTTCTTCTAACCTCAGTTTTAAGAAACCGACCCCTTATCTTGTAATTATTGTTCGTAGTCCCCTTGTTCAAGACTCTCCCACTAAAGAAAACTTTCAAACATCTGCCCTGTCAAGCCCCCTTAGGACCTTATTTGTTTGAATAAGGTCACCCTTCATTCTTCTAAACTCCAAGAACTACAGGCCCAAACTATTTAGTCTCTCTTGGTAGGACAACCCACTCATCCCAGGAACGAGCCTGGTGAATCTGCTTTGTACTGCCTCGAAGGTCACTCTTGCTTTTTTTTAAGGGGATCAAAACTGTGCGCAGTATACCAGGTGTGGCCTCACTAACACCCTGTCCAGCTGCAACAAAACCTCCCTCTTTTTAAACTCCAACCCCTTTGAAATGAAGGCCAAAATGCCATTTTCCTTCATAACTACTTGTTGGACCTGCCTGCTATCTCTTTGTGATTCATGCACTAGAACACCTCGATCCCTCACTACACTTATTTGCAGTCTCTCTATTTAGATAAGAATCTGCCTTTTGATTTCTCTTCCTGAAGTGCATGACCTCATACCTCCCCACATTAAACTCCATTTGCCAGTCTTTTGCCCACTCACTCAATCGATATCCTTATCACAACATGCCCTTCCACCAAATTTACTATTATCAGTAAATTTGGAAACGTTTACACACTGTTCCTTCCTCCAGGTCATTAATGTAAACAGTGAACAATAATGGGCCAAGAACTGATCCCTGTGGTACTCCACAAGTTATCTCCTTCCAGTCTGAAAAAGACCCATTTATTTAGCCATAAAACCAGCAGTATGCCACCAGAATTAGAGGCTTTGTTTTGGCTATATATAATAATGACGTTATAACCAGCCAGAGTGGAGATTAATTCCTCCAGCAATCAGGCTCATTTGTAGCATTACCGTAAATTATTGAGATTACTGTTATATGCAGAATTCATGTGTAAATATCCTCCACCAGCTACAATTTTTTCCGGAAAATTTGCCCTGCTTTTACCGGGAGACGTTACTATAATTTGTCTCCTCTGCTCTTCAGATAGACTGTCTGCTGAATAAGTTGCTCGTTGGCTGAACAATCGTCTCCTGTGAACCGACAACCAGTCCCAACTCTAACTGATTGACAGATGCAGCGTTAGCAATTTTACAGATTTATAGGCGGCAGCAGCCAAGCTGTAGTTACTTAAAATTCCTTTTGCATATCAAATTTACCTGGTATAACATCCTTTAGCGAGGAGCTCTAACATCCTCACTCAGTCTGGCCCATTCATATCTCCACTCGAATATAGCATGTTCTTAGTCTTGGCTCGGGAATGAGACATAATGATGTGGCTGAAAGGTTCAGAAACTTGAGCATATATTTTTAGAAGATACTACAATCTGAGGGAATTACTGTGACGGAAATCTTCAACAACAAAATATGTTTCAAGGAGTGTTCAGAGGAAGAGGGAGAGGTGGTGTGGTCAGAGATAGGACTTGAGAATGTAAGAAAGCTGAAGAGAAAGAGTTAAGGAAATCAGGTTTGCACAACAGTCCAGAATTGGAACAATACAGCATTCTTGGAGAGATGTATGAGGATAGAGCAATATACAAAGTATGCTATTTAGAGCTTTAAAGAATAAGAAATGATCTCATTGAAACATAAAACTAGTGGAGTGCTTGACAGAGTAGTTTGTGCCAAGAAGATTTCCAAGGTTGATGCCAGGAATGTGAGGATACACACCTCAGGAAAGGGTGAACAGACTGTGTCTCTTTCATCTTAAGAAAAGATTGTAGGGTGACTAGCAGAGGTCTTTAATATGATGAAAGGTTTTGCTGGAGTGGGTGCAAAGATTGTGTTTCACCTGTGGGGAAAAGCATAATGAGGGGCCACTATTATAAGATAGCCACCAAGAAATCTAATGGGGAGTTCAGAAGAAACTTCTTTTGTCAAACAGCAATGAGAATAAGAAATTTGCTTCCATAGGAATGGATGGAATGAATGGTACAGACACATCTAAGGGGAGGATGGATATGCACATAATGGACAAAGGAATAGAGTGTTATGGTAGTCGATTTAGACAAGGAAAGAGGGGAAGAGGCTCCAGAGGAGCATAAATGTCTCCATACGCTAGTTGGATCAAATAACCTGCTTCTGTGCCATATGCATAGGTTTTAATGCGGAGAAGCTGAGAGACTATATATCCTGACTGGAAAATCTACACCTAAAGGTGATGGTCCTGTGATTTACATTTGGGACTGGGATACATTTGTTCACTCAAAGGCTTGCGAATTCTTCGAAGTTTCTATCCCAGAGCTCTGTGGCTGCTCAACCATGAAGTGCGTTCAAGACCAACACCAGCAGAATCCTGATAATCAAAGGACTGGGGATAAATTACAGTGGATTAAATGTAGATGTCTAGCCTTAATGGAGAAAGCTCAAGGAGCCATATAGCCTACCCTCCCACTTATATTCTTATCGGCTGCCAAGTGTTTGGAGACTTCCCAAGGACATGAAAGGCAGTAAAGAAGGGCATAGATAGGGTGGACAAGCAATATCTTTTTCCCATTATTGAGTAATCCAATACCAGAGGGCATGCATTTAAGGTGAGAGGGGTTCAGAACAGATGTGAGAGGTACATTTTTTACAGAGAGTGGTGGATCCTGGAATGTGTTGCCTGATAGGGTGGTGGAGACAAATTCATTGGGGGCTTTTAAGAGGGATATGGGCATTCTGTAGGTAGGAGGGAATAGCTATGTCAGCACAAAATTGTGGGCCGAAGGGCCTGTTCTGTGCTGTACTCTTCTATGTTCTATGTAAAGAAATACAATTTCTTGTTTTGCCTCAAGTCTCCTTTGAAGCGGCTGAGTAAATCACTCATTGCCAGAGCAGAAAGGGAAAGGTAGGAAGTATGGGATCCTACCAGTTTTGCAGAGAGTAGAAGAGGGTACATCTTCCGTAAGATCATTGTGTGAGTGCAGATTCAAATTATTGTAATAATCAAGGAGGTGGTGTCTTTTTCCCAGAAACAACACCGCACTCTTTTCATTTCTTTGGGAAATAACATCAAATCTCAAGCTGAAACATTATCAAACTCTACTCTAAGCCACCTCCAGCCACCCAAAGGGATACATGGATCAGTTGGAGCACTCTTACCCACACTGGAGATTTGAGCACATAATTCCATGCTGATGATCCCAGTGCAACGTTGGGAGAATATTGCACTCCAGGAGATGCCATCTTTGAGATGTGATGCTAAAATTAAGCCTTTGGGTACATGTAACAATGTCCTTCCTGGTGTCATCCATTGCTTCCTTGGGGCCTACACGCTGTCGATGATGACATGCTGGTTCAGAGTGAGCCAGGGGAATCATGAGATATTGCCTTGTTCAACAGGGAGAGTCACTTTGAATCAAGACCAGCTCATTCTTGACAGCACAAAGATCACTCCACGATGGGAGGCACTTCTGGTTTGCCCCTCCAGAATGACTTGTACCTACCACCTTGCTCTTTGAGCTGACTACCTTCTGCCCATCATGTGCCACTCAGAGAGGCAAGCATTACCCCAGTCACAGTCCGTGCCACAATTTGTAAACCCCACACACAGCCCAAGCCACACTCCAGTCATCCTGCTCCCAATCCCAGCCACCTTCTGCCCCCTCCCCACCCGACACCTAGACTGGGCCACACTCTGTCTTGTCTGTTCAGTGCCAGCCACACTCTGGATCCCTCACCCCCTGCCTGCGCTCCACTCCCTTCCCACCCCCTCCACACTTAGTTTCAGCCTCCTGCCCCATCACTCCCAGTCCCAAACTTGCTCAGGCTGCACCCCTCCCTCCCTACACATGGTCCCAGGCTCGCTCGTCCCATCTGAACCAGGGTTCTGACCACACCCTGGGCCCTCCACTCCCAGTCCCTGCCTCGTTCTGCACGGCCCTCCCTTCCCGCTCCTGGTCCCACCCATGTTCTGACCCCACCCACACCTGGTCCCGGCCACACACCAGTCCCCCTGCACGTGATCCCTGCCCTGCTCCATGCACCCCTCCCAGTCCCACCACACTCTGGCCCTCCTGCACCAGTCCTGGCCACACTCCAGCTCCTGCCCACTCCCCCCCTCCAGTCCCTGCCCCCAGTACCCGATCCCCCCCACGTCCTGCACCCCACTGACTCACTTCAGCATCCAGATCATGACCTCAAGTCTGGTTCCTTATTATTTGTTTATTATTGTCACGTGTGCCGAGATAGAGTGAAAAGCTTTCAACTGCGAGCTGTCCAGACAGATTATTCCATACCTAAGTACATCAAGGTAGTAAAAAAAAACAGAATACAGAATATAGCACAGGTGCAAAGTGCAGTGTGGTAGATAAAAAAGTGCGAGGGCCACAACGAGGTAGATTGGGAGATAATGAATTCAAGAGTTCTTCTTTTAGCATTTGAGAGGTTCAAGAGTCTGATAACAGTGGGGTAGAAGCTGTCCTCGAACCTGGTGGTGTGTGCTTTCAAGCTTTTGTATCTTCTGCCCAGTGGGAGAGGGGAGAAGAGAGAATGACTGGGGTGGGGGGGAGTCTTTGATTATGTTGGCTGCTTTGCTGAAGCAGCAGGAAGTGTAGACAGAGTCCATGGAGGGGAGGCTAGTTTCCATGATGAACTGAGCTGTGTCCACAACTCTCTGCAATTTATTGCAGTCTCGGGCAGAACAGTTGCCATCCCAAGCCATGATGCATCCGGATAGGATGCTTTCTATGGTGCATCTATAAAAATTGGTGAGAGTCAACAGGTACATGCCGAATTTCCTTAGCCTTCCGGAGGCGCTGGTGAGTTTTTTTGGCCGTAGCGTCCATGTGGCCAGACTAGGACAAATTGTTAGCGATACTTACGCCTTCCCCAGCCACGGTCCAACCTCCTCCCCCAGCTGTGCACCTGACCCCCTCCTGGCTCTGTTTCCACCGTCAGGGTGTTGATGTTGAGAGTGTACAGCTGAGGTAGATGCAGGTGAGAATGGGTGCACAAGGTAGCCGTCATGAAGCACCTACAATTGTTCAGGAACAGAGGAGAACATGTGTAGCAACACAAAGCAAATCATCTTGACCCGGACACTGACCCAGGCCACCACAGCACAGCCTGATCCAAATCTACATCCAATATCCCCCGACATCCATGTGGGAAGCCAAAATGAAAATGCTCCAAATGCTGGAAATCTAAAACAAACAGAAAAGATGATGAAAATACTCATCAGGTCAGGCAGCATCAGTGAAGATGGAGACAGTCAATGTTTCAGGTCAATGACTTTTTGTCACAACTCAAAGTCAAAGCCAAAATGGAGTTTATTGTCAGATGCAAAAGTCCATGTATGCACAGGTGCAATGACAAACTTGCAGCAGCATCACAGGAACACAGTATCAGATTCACAATATTCACAAGAAAAACATAAATTAAATATAAATTATACTAAATTATACAAAAAGAACACAATTAGAACAAAAAAAGTCCATTGCAGTGCTAAGTGGTCATAGTGTTGCGATACAGAAGTAGTGATTAGGGTTGTGTCAGTTGGTTCAAGAACCGAATGGTTGAAGGGAAGTAGCTGTTCCTGAACCTGGTGGTGTGGGACTTCAGGCTTCTGTACCTCCTGCCCAATGGTAGCTGTGAGAAGATGGCATGGTCTGGATGGTGGATGGATGTTGCCTTCTTGAAGCAGTGCCTCATGTAGATATTTCCGATGGTGGGGAGGGATGTGCCGATGATGTAGTGGGCTGATGCTGCCTGACTTGCAGAGTGTTCCAGCACTTTATATTGTGATTACATGTGGCCGAGTCTTGTGAAGCTTGAATCAGGTACCCAGCTATACCTGCTTTCAGATGTAATTGCTACTGCCCAGGGAAATCAATCAGTTGACAATGGTTTTGGCGAGCACATACAAAATCTTTTCAGGGAATTAAACGAAGCTTTGCCATGGTGCAAGGATTTCTCGTTTAATACCATGTGTCTATTTGTTTTCTGACAGATGCCAAGAAGTGGCAAGGTATAAGTGTCAGAAAGGAGTTTGATCTGCAGTCTGAGGATTTCGTCTGCAGGCAAGTTGTCTACAGACACAGACATTTGTATTTTTGAAAGCAACTGATGGCGAGGTCTTCAATGGAATAGAAAGAGCAAGATCTGAAGCACCACTTAAATGTGTTCCTTTTTGATGCATTCAGTGGGTGTGAACATTACTGGCAAGGCCAGCACTTATTACCCATAAATACAAAATCTAGGCTGCCATTCCAATGCAGTACCAAGGGGATCTCTGCTGGAAGAGTCATTAAACAGAGGTCCTGTCTATTCTAAAAAAAACCTTGCTGATTACAACCATATTATCTGTTTTGTTAATGTTGACTGGGAGTTAAATATTGACGCCAAAGCAATAGGAGAACTATCTGATCTTTGAAACAGTGCCGTGAAATCTGCTAAATCCACCTAAAAGTGTAGGTGAGATAGAAGTGGAAACTGCTGGAGAAACACTACATGGGGGTGAAACAGAGTTAACATTTCAGGTCAATACTTTTCATCAAAAACTAAAAAACTGGGAAAATAATTGTGCTTGATGTTGTGGAGAAGAGGGAGGGGTGGAGAGAACAAAGGGAAACTCTGTTGGTTGGAGACTAGGAGAATCCAAATGACACACATGCAACACAGACAAGTTGCTGGAGGAACTCAGCAGGTCGGGCAGCATCGATGGAGGGAAAGGAACAGTCGACGTTTCAGGCCGAGACCCTTCATCTGGACTGACCTGCTGAGTTCCTCCAGCATTTTGTGTATGTTGCTCCAGTTTCCAGCATCTGCAGAATCTCTTGTGACACACATGTGGTTTGTGCTATCCGAGAGGGAGGTCAGGGTGGCTTGTTAATCACAGCTGATCTGTCTGGAGGATGTAAGTAGAGGGGTTGAGCAAGGATAGAGGAAAAAAAACAAAGGTCTCTCTGCATCCTTTAATTCCAGCACTTTTTTTGTGTCTCTCCTTTGTTCCCCTGAAAGGTCATCAACCTGAATGGTCAACTCTATTTCTCTCTCTACAAGTACTGCCTAACCTGCTAAGTATCTCCAGCAATTTCTATTTTAATCCCATGAATTTTTCAGATGGACATAAAAGATCCCACAGCACTATTTCAAAGAGCAAAGTACTTCTCCCCCTCATCCCAGTGTCAATATTCATCCTTCAGACAACATCAACAAAAATAATCTGGTCATTATCTGTAGAAATATCTGACGTGCAAGTTGGCTGCCACAAGATCACAAGATCACAAGACAAGGGAGCAGAAGCAGGCCATTCGGCCCATCGAGTCTGCTCCAAGGAAAGGGAAATAGAAATGAGAAATGGGGAATGGGGGAAGAAGAAGAAAGAAAGAAAAAAAACTATTCTAATCCCAATTACCAGCCTTATCCCCATATCCCTTGATACCCTGACTATTTAGATATCTATTTATCTCCTCCTTGAACGCCCCCACTGACCTGGCCTCCACTGCTGTACGTGGCAAGGAGTTCCACAAATTCACCACCCTCTGGCTAAAGAAATTTTTCCTCATCTCTGTTTTGAAACTGTACCCTCTAATTCTAAGATTGTGCCCTCTGGTCCTGGACTCACCCACCAAGGGAAACAGCCTAGCCACATCTACTCTGTCCTTTCCTATCAATATTTTAAATGTCGCTATGAGGTCCCCTCTCATTCTTCTGTACTCCAGCGAGTACAGTCCAAGAGCCGACAAACGGTCCTCATACTTAAGCCCTTTCATTCCTGGAATCATCCTCGTAAATCTCCTCTGAACCCTCTCCAACGTCAACACATCCCTCCTAAGATGTGGGGCCCAAAACGGCGCACAATATTCCAAATGAGGCTTCACTAGTGCCCCGTAGAGCCTCATCAACACTTCCTTACTTTTATACACTATACCTCTTGAAATGAATGCCAACATAGCATTCGCTTTCTTTACCACCGATCCGACCTGGTGGTTAACCTTTAAGGTATCCTGCACGAGTACCCCCAAGTCCCTTTGTACTTCCGTGCTTTGGATTTTCTCTCCTCCTAGATAATAATCTGCCCGCTTATTTCTGCTTCCAAAGTGTATAACTGCACATTTCCCTACATTGAATCTCATCTGCCATTTCCTTGCCCATTCTCCTAAACTGTCTAGGTCCCTCTGCAACCTTCCTATCTCTTCAATACTCCCTACTCCTCCCCCTATCTTGGTGTCATCCGCAAACTTAGCCACAAAACCATTTATTCCATCATCCAAATCGTTAATGTACAAGGTAAAAAGGAGCGGTCCCAACACCGACCCCTGTGGCACACCACTAGTAACCGGTAACCAACCAGATCGAGATCCTTTTATTTCCACTCTTTGCTTCCTGCCAACCAGCCAATGCTCCACCCATTCTGTTATCCTACCCGTAATTCCATGACCTCTCATCTTATTAATCAGTCTCTTGTGAGGCACCTTATCAAAGGCCTTTTGAAAGTCTAAATACACAACATCTACCGCCTCTCCCTTATCCACCTTGCCTGTGATTTCTTCAAAAAACTCCAATAGGTTGGTCAGGCAGGATCTTCCCTTCACAAAACCATGTTGGCTAGGACCTATCCTGCCCTGCGCCTCTAGGTATTCCGTAACCCCGTCTTTGAGGATAGATTCCAATAACTTTCCCACCACTGACGTCAGACTAATAGGTCTGTAATTTCCTTTATGCTGCCTCCCTCCTTTCTTATACAACGGAACTACATTTGCGACCCTCCAGTCCTCCGGAACCACGCCTGAATCTATCGATTTCTGGAAAATAATCGCCAATGCCTCCGCTATCTCTAAAGCCACCTCCTTCAGAACCCGGGGATGCACCTCATCCGGTCCAGGAGACTTATCAGTCTTTAGTCCATTTAGTTTTCCTAGCACCTTCTCCCTAGTAATCTTAACTGAACTCAATTTCATTTCGTGAGACTCCTGACTAACCGGCACATTGCTGATGTCCTCCATGGTGAAGACCGATGCAAAATATTCATTCAATTCCTCTGCCGTCTCTCTATCGTCCATTATAATAGCTCCTGCACCGTTATCAATTGGTCCTATATCAACCCGTGTCTCTCTTTTACACCTTATGTATTTAAAAAAACTCTTAGTATCCTTTCGAATGTTATCCGCCAGCTTCCTTTCATAATTCCGCTTTTCTTTCCTAATGACCTTCTTAGTTTCTCTCTGCAGGTTTTTAAAAGCTTCCCAGTCCTTTGTTTTGCCACTAATTTTTGCTTCTTTGTACGCCGCCCCTTTTGCTTTTATTTTAGCCTTCACCTCTCTCGTTATCCACATTTGTGCCTTTTTTCCATTAAAAACCTTTTTTCTTGGAATATATCTATCCTGCATTTTCCTTATTTCCTGTAGAAATTCCTTCCATTTCTCCTCTGCCGTCCCTCCAGCCAGCTTACTCTTCCAATCAATTAGGGCCAACTCCTCTCTCATACCATTGTAATTTCCTTTGTTCCACTCAAATATCGATACACCAGTTACCAATTTCTCCTTCTCAAACTTGAAACTGAACTCAATCATATTGTGATCACTGGTTCCCAGTGGTTCCTTTACCTTTAGTTCCCTAATCACCTCCGGTTCATTACACAGCACCCAATCCAAAACAGCCGATCCCCTGGTGGGCTCTTCAACAAGTTGCTCTAGAAAAACGTCCCTTAGACATTCCACAAACTCCCTCTCCTGAGTACTACCGCCATTCTGGATTTCCCAGTCCACCTTCATGTTAAAATCCCCCATAATTATCTTCACATTGTCACTCTGGCATGCTTTTTCTATCTCAAACTGCAACTTATCGTCCACTTGCTGACTGCTATTAGGGGGCCTATATATGACTGCTACCATTGTCCTTTTACCCTTGCTATTCCTTAGCTCCACCCACAAGGATTCCACCTCCTCTGACCCAATATCCTTCCTTTCTATCGATTTTATATCACTACTAACCATCATGCCTACCCCTCTGCCTACCCGCCTATCCTTCCTATACACTGTGTACTCCTGGACATTCAGTTCCCAATCACATCCGTCATAAAGCCATGACTCAGTGATTGCCACAATGTCGTATTTATTAACCTGTAGTTGTGCCACTAGGTCATCTACCTTATTCCTAATGCTAAAGCTGGTTTTCTGGATGCAAGTCTTTCTATTTACCCTGATAAAAGATGACAAAAATAGGCCCCAGTGAAGCACGGCAAATCATGAATTCACTCCAAGTTCAAATACACAGTATCACTCACTCAGGAGAATGATGGCAAGACGGTTATTACATCACAAAGAAACACTGGCGACCTTCTTTCTCAGTAAATCCTTGGATCATTGAACAGAAATGTTCCATTCAGAGTTAATCATGGGATTCCCAGCTACAGCTTCAAGTCTCTGCTGTTCATACCGCTGAGAAAGGAGTAATATCTAAACGAACATGACGCTGGATCAACAGACAATCTGCTGGAGGAACTCGGGGTGTTGACCAGCATCTGTGGGGGAAAGGAATTGTCGATACTTTGGGAAGAAGCCCTGCATTGGGTCCTGATACAGGGTTTCGACCCGAAATGTCGACAATTCCTTTCCCCCCACAGATGCTGCTCGACCCTCTGAGTTCCTTCAGCACATTGTTTGTTGCTCCAGATTCCAGCATCCACAGTCTCGTGAGTCTCCAAACATTAATGGATTTATTTGACTTTCCTGATGGCACATGGGATAAGGGTAACACCCAATTGTAGGACCCCGACAACCAGATGTAGTTTCTGGAACTGTACAAAGATGATTTGCTTGGGGATTTCAGAATCAGAATCAGATTTATTATCACTGACATATATCGTGAAATTTGTTGCTTTGTGGCAGCAGTACAGTGCAGGACATAAAGACATAAAAATTACTATAAGTTACAAATATAAATAAATAGTGCAAAAAAGGAATAATGAGGTAATGTTCACAGGTTCACGGACCGTTCAGGAATATGATGATGGAGGGGAAGAAGCTGTTCCTGAGTCATTGAGTGTGGGTCTTCAGGCTCCTGTACCTCCTCCCCGATGGTAGTAACGTGAAGAGGGCATGTCCTGGTGACTAATGATGGAAGCTGCCTTCTTGAGGAACCGCCTCTTGAAGATGTCCTCGATGGTGGGAAGGGTTGTGCCCGTGATGGAGCTGGCTGAGTCTACATCCCTCTGCAGCCTCTCTCAATCCTGGGAATAAAGATGTCTTCCTACGATTATATAAGGCCTTGGTGAGACTGCACCCTAGGGTAATGTGTACAGTTTCGGTCTCCTTCGCTAAAAAAAAGGATATATTTGTCACAGAGAGAATGTGGCAAAGATTCACTAGACAGGTTCCAGTGATGGTGTGTCTGCTAGATGAGGAGAAATGGAGTAGACTAGGTCTGCGTTCTCTAGATTTAGGAAAAAGAGAGATCTCATTGAAGCTTACAAAATTGTTACAGGACTCAACATTCTGTGATGTGCTGAGCTGTGTCCACAACTCTCTGCAGTTTCTTGCAGTCTGGGCAGAGCAGTTGCCGTACCAAGCTGTGATGCATCTGGATAGGATGCTTTCTATGGTGCATTGATAAAAATTGGTGAGTGTCAAAGGGGATATGCCAAATTTCTTTAGCCTCCTGAGGAAGTAGAGGCACTAATGAGCTTTCTTGGCTGTGGTATCTACATGGGTGGACCAGGACAGGCTATTAATGATGTTCACTACTAGGAACTTGAAGCTCTCAACCCTCTGACCTCAGCACTGTTGATGTAAACAAGTGCATGTGTACCACCCCCCTTCTTGAAGTCAATGACCAACTCTTTTGTTTTGCTGACATTGAGGGAAAAGTTGTTGTCATGACATCATGTCACTAAGTTCTCTACACCCCTCCTGTACTCCATCTCATCATTATTTGAGATACGGCCCACTATGGTGGTGTCATCTGCAAACTTGTAGATGGAGTTAGAGCAGAATCTGGTCATGAGTGTATAGGGAGTAGAGTAGGGGGCTGAGGACGCAGCCTTGTGGGGCAGCAGTGTTGAGAATAATCGTGCTGAAGGTGTTGCTGCCTTTCCTCACTGATTATGGTTTGTTGGTCAAAAAGTCAAGGATCCAATTTGAAAGGGAGATGTTGTCCCAGGTCCCGGAAATTGGTGATGAGTTTCCTTGGAATTATAGTATTGAAGGCGAAGCTGTCATCAATAAACAATGGTCTAACATAGGTGCCTTTACTGTCCGCCAGAGCTAAGTGTAGAGCCAGGGAGATAGCATCTGCCGAAGACCTGTTCCAGCAGTAGGCGAATTGCAGTGGGTCGAGGTTGTCTGGGAGGCTGGAGTTAATGTGTGCCATGACCAGCCTCTTGAAGCACTTCATGATGGTGGATGTCAGAGCCACTGGCGGTAGTCATTAAGGAACGCTACCTTGTTTAAGCCCAGGCAAGTACCTGCAGTGCATTTTGCAGCTTCTGCCATTTAGGACTGAGATGAGGAAATATTTCTTCATGCAGAGGGTGGTAAATCCTTGGAATTCTCTACTCAGGAAGACTGTAGAGGCTCAGTCATTGAGTTCAGTTAAAACAGAGATCTCTGGATATTCAGTGGGAAAATGAGACATGGAAATGGTGCAGGAAAATGACATCAATGGAGATTAGCCATGACCTTGATGAGTGCTGGAGCAGACTCGAAGGGCCAAATGGCCTACTCCTCCTCCTACTTTTATGTAAGAGTGAAAAGGCAACAAACATGCTTAATATCTCTAGGATGGAGGATTGGGAACAATGGGGGATTAATTTGGATTCTTGTTCAATGTCCAGTGATCTCCCTTGGTGCTGCTTGAGGTACCTTGTCACTCTTTACCATCCAAATGTTCCCAGGTGAAGAGAGAGTTGAGGTCACTCAAGGATTGGTGGAATCAGAGGCTTTAGGAAGGAGAAAAAGAATTAAATTGGTGAATTGCTTTACTATTGTCACATGCACCGGTGTATAGTGAGAAACTTTGTTCTGCATGCCATGCATACAGGTCATTTCATTACATCAGTGCACTGAGGTAGTACAAGGGAAAACAATAACAGAATGCAGAATGAAGTGTTCCAGTTACAGAGGAAGTGCAGTGCAGGCAGACAATAAGGTGCAAGTCCAGAATGAGGTGGATTGTAAGGCAAATACACTGCGATCTTTTGCTTCTTTTTCTCATGTTCATTTACAGAGTGTAGGCATTGCTGAGAAGGCCAGCATTTCTCACCCATACCTAACTGCCCTGGAGAAAGTGGTGATGGCCTTTTTGACCACTGCAGTACTTCTTGTGAAAGTGCTCCCAGCTGTGCTGTTAGTTGGGAAGCTGCGGGGTTTAGACACAGCAACAGTGAAGGAATGATGCTAGATTTCCAAGTCAGGGTGCCATCTCGACCCGTTCTCAGGATTCAACGGTCCTGTTGGGGAAGCCCACACAAGGAACTGCAGTGCATTTTGTCGATGCATCCTCCAGCCATTCATGGTGTAGTGGAGTGAATGTTCACACTGGTGGATGGGGAGCCAATCAATGGGCTGTTTTATCCTAATGATGGCAATTTCCATGAATGTTGCAGCTCCATTCATCCAGGGAAGTAGAGAGCATTCTGTCACGCCGCTCACTTGTGTCATGTAGATCTTGAGAAGTTTTTGAGGTTCCAGTTGAGTCACTCACCACAGGATTCCCAGTCTCTGATCTACTCTTGTAGCCACAGTAGTTTTGTAGCTGGTCCAGTTAGGATTCTGGTCATGTAAATATGAATCAATCTAAATGTCACCTATTTCTCCTATAACTTACAGAGATTAAAAATTTATTGACAGTGAAAAAATAGCATATTAAATTATTCAGAATATCACTTCTTGCTCAATAAGAATTCATAATTTTCCTAGCAAACAGAGGGAGGAATAATCCAAGAAACAGCTGTGAGCAGAAAAGGAGGCAGAATGTTTGGAAGGAGGGTGTGCACTTCTGAATGAGCCATTTATCGTACTGATGTGGCAGACAACACTGAGCTGCTCTGTTTCTCTGACAGATCTCAGTCCCACACCAGAAGACCAGAGATTCACTTCATCTTGGGTCTACTTGTTCCTTGACATAGGCATCTGATAAAGTCACAACAGCCAGGAGCAATCTGAAAGAAGATAAATTAGTCCTAACACTGTTTTTGGCAAGTGCTCCATGCTCTCAACACACAGCTGACGTAATAGACCATCAATAGTTTAACACTCAAAACCAAATACAATACATCAATGGTGCCAGCCGCTCAGCTGGTCCCAGCAATCTTGGTCCAGTGAAGAGAGGTGAGAGAGAACTGGACACTTTGAAACTGGTAACAGCAGGCCTAAGGACCATTCTACACCCCTCCCAATGTTGGACTCAATGAGCCAGTGAAGTTTCCATCTTTTACATCAGATTTATAGCATAGTCACAGGGATTGTTATAGGGAAGAGACTGTGCAGGTAAGGTCTATGCTCATTGGATTTTAGAAGAATGAGAGGTGATTTTATTGAGACATACAGGTTTCTGAGGTGGCTTGAGAGGTTGGATACTGATGGGGGATTCTTGAACCAAGGACAAAGTCTTAGAATAAGAGATCACCCATTTAAGGTGGGTGTGAAGATGTTCTTCTCTAGAGGGTCATGAATGTTTGGAAATCTTTACCCCCAGAGAGCAGTGGAGTCCAAGTCATGGAATGTTGGTAATTGGTTTATTATTGTCACATGTACTGAGATACAGTGAATAGCTTTTGTTTACGTGCCAACCAGACAGATCATTCCGTACATAAGTACATTGAAGTAGTAAAAAGGAAAACAGAATGCAGAATGTAGTGTTACAGTTACAGAGAAAGTGCAGTGCAGGCAGACAAATAAAGTGCAAAGTCATGAAGAGGTAGACTGAGAGATCAAGAGTTCATCTTTATCGTATGAGATCCATTCATGAGTCTTATAAAGTGGGATAGAAGCTGTCCTTGAGCCTGGTGGTGCATATTCTCAAGTTTTTGTATCTTCTGCCCGATGAGAGGGGGTAGAAGAGAGAATAACTGGGGTAGGAGGGGTCCTGGATTATGTTGGCTGCTTTCCCAAGGCAGAGGGAAGTGTAGACAGAGTCAATGGAGGGGAAGCTGGGCTGTGTTCACAACCCTCTGAAACTTTTATATTATATATACGTGTATATTCATTTATTGGTCACATGTACATCAAATGCTCTTTTTGCATTAACAAAAGGGGCAGCCTGCAAGCATCAACACGCTCCTGGTGCCAACATAGCATGCCCACAACTTCCTAACCCATACGTCTTTGGAATGTGGGAGGAAACCAGAGCACCTGGAGGAAACCCACACAGACACAGGGAGAATGTACAAACTCCTTACAGACAGCGGCGGAATTGAACTCAGGTTGCTGGCGCTGTAATAGCGTTATGCTAACCACTACACTACTGTGCCGCAGTCTCGGGCAGATCAGTTGCCGTACCAAGCCATGATGCATCTGGATAGGATGCTTTCTATGGTGCATCTGTCACAATTGGTAAGGGTCATCAGGGACATGCCAAATTTCCTTAACCTTCTGAGGAAGTAGAGGCACAGGTGTGCTGTCTTGGCCCTAGCGTGTATGTGGCTGGACCAGGGCAAGTTGTTAATGATAGACATTTATGGACCCCAGGGGAAATGAAGGAATATGGGAAACAGGCGGGAATGTGGAGACACTAGAAAATGCAGATGCTGGAATCTGGAGCAAGAGTGGAGGCTGGAAAGTGGAGTAGCCATAATCTCATGGAACAGCAAAACTCAAAGAGACAAATGTTCAACTCCTGTTCCTACGTTCTTGTTTCTATGTCCATGACTTTTAAGCCCCATGGATCCTGCTCCATACAACACGTCTTTCACCCTCAATCAAACCCCATCAACATAATCCATCTGTTCCTTTCTCCTCCCTGAATCTATAAAGTTTCCATTTTAACGCAGTTCCCAACCTCTCCTTGTGATAATGATTTCCACACCTGTGGGCGAAGAGCATGTGGGTATGTGTCAGAGTCAAAGTCAAAGATAAGATAAGATATCTTTATTAGTCACATGTACATCGAAGGACACAGTGAAATGCATCTTTTGTGCAGTGTTCTGGGGGTAGCCCGCAAGTGTTGACACGCTTCCGACACCGACATAGCATGCCCACAATTTCCTAACCCATACGTCTTTGGAATGTGGGAGGAACCAGAGCACCCGGAGAAAACCCACGCAGACACGGGGAGAACGTACAAACTACTTACAGACAGTGGCCGGAATTAAACCCGGGTCGGGGCACTGTAATAGTGTTACGTTAACCACTACACTACCGTGCCTGCCAGTTTATTGTCAGATGCACAAGTCCATGTGTGCACAGGTGCAATGAAAAACTTACCTGCAGCAGCATCACAGGCTCATAATATCATACAAGAAGGATTCACAAGAAAAACATGAATTAAACACAATTTTTACAAGAAAGAACACAATTAAAACAAAAAAAAAACAAAGTTCATTTTAATGCAAAGTGATCAAAGTGGTCATAGTGTTACTAAACTGTAGTGATTAGGGTTGTGCTGGTTGGTTCAAGAAACGAATGGCTGAAGGGAAATAGCTGTTCCTGAACCTGGTGGTGTGGGACTTCAGGCTTCTGTACCTCTCGCCCGATGGGAGCTGCGAGAAGATGGCATGGCCTGGATCTTTGATGATGGATGTTGACTGCAGAGTTGCGGTTACAAAATTACACAAAGCCAGGTTGGATTCTGTGGAACTAAGAGGTGATGATTGAAGTTTTCAAATTATTAAAGGAAACTGATTGAGTCCATTGATTGGTGGAGGTGTGACAGTGTAAGATGATAAGGCAGAGTCTGAAAATTTGGGAGAGATTTGGATCTCTCTTCCACAAAGAGGAATTGATGCCAGGGCCATTTGTTTACTTTACTTCTGAGACAGTGGGGATCTTTGGTGATGGATGTTGCCTTCTTGAGGCAATGCTCCCTGTAGGTACTACCCATAGTGGGGAGGGATGTGCCCGTGATGTATTGGGCTGAGTCCACTACTCTCTGCCGCTTCTCACGTTCCTGCACATTGGAATTGCCGTACCAGACTGTGATGCAACCAGTCAGGATACTTTCAACAGTACATCTGTAGAATGTAGAAAATACATGAGTCCTTGTGCAAGAACATTAATGCAGGGTATCCCATGGTTGTAAAAGCCACTAGGGACATTCAACACAAGACATGTTTTCTTATGCTTTTCACTGAGGTTAGAGTGACATGGTAAGTGAAGATCTGGAGACTAAATGAATTACAAGGTTGAACAGTAAGAGCTGGTTAAGTCAAAAAATGCTCTCACTTTCAGAAAATTAACAGCATGTGTCCTCCGCAGGAAACTGTACTCTATTGTACATTCGATCTTGAGGGAAATGGACCATGCAGTTCAAAACCTGACGTTACAGCCCATCACACTCCTCGCAAGGAGCTTGGGTGCCTCATAGAACCATTGAAATTTACGGAACAGAGGACAGTTTGGCACATTGTGTACACGCTGGCTGAAAACAGACTTCAGGTTAACTCCTCTGCACAGTAGCCCTACTCAAGTGCTCATCCAGTGAAATATGGTGAGAGTTTCTGCCTCCTACACCCTTTCACATGGTGAGTCCCAGACACCTATCATCAAACTGAAATCCTTCTCAACTTCCTACTAATCCTTTTCCTAGTTAATTTACGTTTACTTCTTCTGGGACAGATCTGGTGATCAAGGATGACTTAGTTCCACTCCAGTTGTGCTGGGTCTCAATTATCTAACGAGGCTAATGTAAGACCCACAGACTCTTCCTCCGATCAGGCAGCTGGTTCCTGACAGGCTGCTCGGTTGTTTGTTGAGACAGCACACTCATTCTGCAGTTTATCCTCTTGATGCATGGCCTCAAGGTTCTCCATGCCACTTACTGCTCCTTCCCCAGTTTGAGGGACAATGGAATAGAGAATCCCAGGAGTCAGTGGGCATTTCTTCACGAGCTGTTAAACATATTCTTGTATCTTTTCTTCTTTCTGCTTGGCAATATCTTCCCATGACAGAGCCTGGAATAGACAGTCTGTTTCAAGAGTCTGATACCTTGGAGTACACAACATTGCCAACAGTATAGCTTAAAAATATGACCAGAGTTACTGACCTCTCTGCTAACGAAAGTAGGTAACCAGAAAGGATGCCTCAGACACACCCTCTGGAAACCTCCCGCCATTGATCTGACTTCCTACACAGCAAGAAGTCCCAAAAAAGGGACTGCGAGATGATTGGAGCTGAATTGGGTGTTTGGTGCGGGTCCTCGATCAGGTAGTTGGGATGCTTTTCTTTACAGTTCTTCAACATTCTACACTCGTCACTCCCATGAAGGGTTGAGTGAGAGGCCTACACAGAGAATCAACACCGTCACCCTCCATGTTCTGAACACCCGTTGTGCTTCATCTCCCAAACACTGGGGCAGACATTGATGGCTGAGATTCCACGCTGTAACCTGTGACCAGTATATTGTAACCTGCTGCATGCAGCTATACCTGTGACAGGCTGTACTAGTGATTTACACCATGTGCACATGACTGACATCTTTTTCTTGAGACTGACACATGGTGACACACTGAACTGTGTCTGACAAACTGTGCTTGTGACTGAAGCACTCTCTCTGTGCCAGACACATTGTGCCTGTGACCATCAAACTGTGTCTGTGGCTGACATATTGACACATGGTGCCTGTACCTGTGACAGTCACACTCCATCTGAGACTGACACTTGTGCCAGATTCATTGAGTCTGTGACTGATTTCTGTGTCTGACAGGTTGTGGCTCCTTCCTTCCTTTTATTCCATGGTCCACTGCCCTCTCCCACCAGATTCCTTCTTCTTCAGCCCTTTGCCTCTTCCACCCATCACCTCCCAGCTTCTTACATCTCCCGCCCTCCCCCACCCACCTACCTTCCCCCTCTCACCTGGACTCACCTGTCACCCACCAGCCTGTGCTCCTCCCCCTCCCCCGACCTTCTTATTCCGGCCTCTGCCCTCTTCCTTCCAGTCCTGATGAAGGGTCTCGGCCTGAAACATCGACTGTTTATTTCCCTCCATAGATGCTGCCTGACCTGCTGAGTTCCTCCAGCATTTTGTGTGTGTTGCTGCAGATTCCAGCATCTGCAGAATCTCTAGTGCAACAAGCCTGATGCCTTCTACAAGCTGTGAATTATGCCTGTTCTCACACTGCTCTGTGCTGCTTCATGAGAGACACAACATATTTTTTCTGAATATGCCTTCAGTAGAAAATTATCCATAACCCCTTCCCGTCCTTGCATTCACTGAATATGAATTGGAATATTAGTTTCCAAGAGACATTTATTTTCCTCAAAAGAATGCAATAAACAGCATTTTCAACAAACCGAGAGGCTGTGAAAGGGTTATGGCAAATCTAAAGCAGGATTTTTTTCTGCCCTGGTGGGTGTCTGCAGGCAGAACACATGACCTGAGAAGGATGACATCATTTTGAGATTTAATCACAAGGCAGGTGGGTCAGACTTGGTCTAAATACCACCGGGATGAACTGGTTGCTTTCAGTCAGTCCAAGATAGGCCGAAGGGGTGGGAGGGGTGAGAGGTGGGGGTTAAGGAGGAATTCCCAAGGTCACTGATCTGAAATTCATTTGCATATTGGTGGGGCTTAGGAACAAAAGCCATAAGTGGTTTACCCTGCTTCACAAGCCACTTGTTCACACCGTCCATTAGAGCCACAATTGGCTTTGCCACCACTGCAGGGTCTTCTCCAGGATTCACCCTCACTTTCACACTTCCTCACCTCCCTCCTCCAGCTGAACCCCAATCAGTTGCTTTTTAGAACATAGAGAATATTGAACAGTGCAGCACAGGAACAGGCCCTTTGGCCCACGATGTTGTGCCAAACTATTTAAATTAAAATGGGGAGGCTGGAGATGTAACTAAACTAATCCCTTCTGCCAACATAACGTCCATCTCCCTCCATTCTCTGAACATTCATGTACCTATCTAGGAAGCTCTTAGATGTCTCTATCGTATCTGCCTCCACCGCCAGCCCTGACAGCACATTCCAGGCACCCACCACTCTCTGTGTAAAAAAACTTGCCCTGCACATCTCCTTTGAACTTACCCCTCTCACCTTAAATACATGTCCTCTGGTATGAGACATTTCAACCCTACCAGCTGTCTACTCTATCTATGCCTCTCATAATCTTATAAACCTCTGTCAGGTCTCCCCTCAGCCTCCACCGCTCCAGAGAAAACAACCCAAGTTTGTCCAACCTCTCCTCATAGCACATGCCCTCTAATCCAGGCAGTTTCCTGGTAAACCTCTTCTGCACCCTCTCCAGAGCCTCCACATCCTTCCTGTAATGAGGCAACCAGAACTGAATGCGATACTCCAGATGCGGCCTAACTAGAGTTTTATAAAGCTGCAGCATAACTTCCTGACTCTTGAACTCTGTGCCTCGACTAATGAAGGCAGGCATGTCATATGCCATCTTTACTGCCATATCAACCTATGTAGCTACTTTCAGGGACTATGAATTTGGGCCCCAAGGTCCCTCTGCTCATCAGCACTGTCAGGGGTCCTGGCATTAACAGTGTACTGTCTCTTTACATTTGATCTCCCAAGGTGCAACACTTCATATTTGGCTGGGTTAAACTCCATCTGCCACTTCTCTGCCCACATCTACAACTGATCTATATCCCGCTGTATCCTTTGGCAGTCTTCTATGCTATCCACAACACCACCAACCTTCATATCGTCTTTAAACTGACTAACACACCCATCTACGTTTTCATCCAGGTCATTTATATACATCACAAACAGCAGAGGTCCCAGTACCGATCTCCGCAGAACACCACTAGTCACAGACCTCCAGCCAGAATGTCCCATCAACCACTACCCTCTGTCTTCTATGGGCAAGCCAGATCTGAATCCAAATGGCCAATTCATTGTGGATCCCCTACACCTTCATCTTCTGGATGAAGCATTTATGCAGGCTTCTTCTGTAAACCCTTTCTCCCTGCCATCTCTCTCCGTCTGCTTTCTCTCTACATACTCTCACCTCTCCTCTCTCTCGCTCTTGCATTCTCTTTCTCCCTTTCTTCCTCCCTCTCTCTCCCTCTCTCCTTCTGTCAACCTCTCTCCACCCCTCTCTGTCAGTTTTCCCCAAGATTTCTGTGCCCTTCCCATGTTAACCATGAATTTTCACATTCTCATTAACAAAGCCATCATTTACTGACCTAGGCAGAGAAATCAGTAAATGGGTGGCTTCTTGGTCACAAGAAGGTCACCTATGTTGGTACGGTTTCCTCGATTTTTTTATGGGATCTGAAGGACTCCCACCAGAGTTCCAAGAGGAATTCAGTGAACGTCCGAGTAAATTGAATTGATACAGCCCCTTTGACCGTGTTCTCCACACCAATGAACAAGTTGGAAATGTTTCATTGTTGGAAATAAAACAAGCACAGCACGATCCAATGGATGGCAGCGTGCTAAATGGCCAGGTCTGGTGGAGTTGGCCGAAGAAGAAATTGTGACCAAGACACTGGAACAATTCCCTTGCTCATCTTCGAATATAAACCCAGCTGAGACAGTGAACAGGACTGTGAATTCAGGCTTCACTTGAAAGATGGGAGCTCTGACACTGTGACATTCCCCAGCCACCGCACTGAAGTGTCAGCTGAAAGTATGTGTTCGCCTTCCAGAGGAGGAGTTTAAGAGTGCAATCCAAGTTTGGGTGGAGGATAGGAGGAGAGAGAGACACAGAGAGAGAGAGAGAAAGACAGAGAGAGACAAAGAGCCAGAGAGAGAGAGGGCCAGAGGGACAGAGAGACAGAGAGACAGAGAGAGGCAGAGAGAGAGAGTTTCCACTTCCGTGCTGCAATAGGTTTCAGTATGTTTAGACAGGTTTAGTTTAATTTGGCATCATGGTCGGCACATTCACCATGGGCTGAAGGACCTGTCCCTGTGCGGTTCTGTCCTACGTCCTACGTCCTATGTTCTATGTACTTACAATCTTAGCACATCTGACAGCAGAGAGTCTCAGCACCTCAAAGGGAAAGGAATTTGTCCAGATTAAAGGGCAAAATGGGACTAGGTTACTAATGTGCACTCCCCCAGTCAATGAGACTGTTGTCATTTAACAGGCAATAACAACAATCCTTGATATTCAGTGGCACTAGCATTGCCAAACCCCCACCAACAACAACATCCTTGGGGGTCACCATTGACCAGAAACTCTACTGGACCAGCCACCTAATACCGTGACTATAAGAGACCAGGGATCCTGCACGGAGTGACTCACCTTGTGACACCCCAAGGCCTTTCCACCATCTCCAAGGCACAAGTCATGAGTGTGACTCTCCACTTTCCTGGGTGAGAGTGGCTCCAATAACCCTCAAGAAACTAAACCGTTGAGAATAAGCAAGCTGATTGATTGGCAGCCCATCCGCCACTCCCTCCATAACCAGCACACAGAGGCTGCAGTGTGGACCATCTACAAAATGCACTGCAGTTACTCACCAATATTATTGCAACCGCTCCTCCCAAGCCCACCATCCCGACCACCAAGAAGGACTAGGGCAGCAGCTACATGGGAATGCCACCAACTGCAGTTTCCCCTCCAAGCTACGCACTGTCCTGACATGAAGATATATCACTATTCCTTTGTTATTATTGGGTCTAAGCCCTGGAACTCTCTCAACAACACTGCAGAAGGATCTTCACCAAAGGGATGCGCAGTTTCAAGAAGGTATCTCACCACCACCTTCTTAAGGGACAATTAGTGATGGGCAATAAATGCTGGGCCTGTCAGCAGTGCCCAGAAATCAAAAATGAATAAAAGAACCAGAGAACCATAGAAAACTACAGCACAGAAAACAGGCCATTCAGCCCTTCTAGTCTGCGCCGAAAGTTTATTCCACTAGTCCCATTGACCTGCACCCAGTCCATAACCCTCCAGACCTCTCCCGTCCATGTATCTATCCACTTTATTCTTAAAACTCAAGAGTGAGCCCGCACTTACCACGTCAGATGGCAGCTTGTTCCACACTCCCACATTGAGTGAAGAAGTTCCCCCTAATGTTCCCCCTAAACCTTTCCCCTTTCACCCTAAAGCCATGTCCTCTTGTACTTATCTCTCCTAATCTGGGTGGAAAGAGCCATTTACTCTGTCTATACCCTTCATAATTTTGTAAACCTCTATCAAATCTCCCCTCATTCTTCTGCGCTCCAAGGAATAAAGTCCTAACCTGTTCAATCTTTCCCAGTAACTCAACTCCTGAAGACCCGGCAACATTCTAGTAAATTTCCTCTACACTCTTTCAATCTTACAAATATCCTTCCTATAGTTAGGTGACCAGAACTGCACACAATACTCCAAATTTGGCCTCACCGATGTCTTATACAACCTCACCATAACATCCCAACTCCTATACTCAATACTTTGATTTATGAATGCCAGGATGCCAAAAGCCTTCTTTACAACCCTGTCTACCTGTGATGCCACTTTCAGGGAATTATGTATCTGAACTCCCAGATCCCTTTGTTCCTCCGCACTCCTCAGTGCCCTACCATTTACTGTGTATGTCCTATCTTGATTTGTCCTTCCAAAATGCAACACCTCACACTTGTCTGCATTAAATTCCATCGGCCATTTTCTGGCCCATTTTTCTAGCTGAAGAAAAGAATTAAAACATCACAAAGTCCAGGCAATCAGAAACTGGTGAATGACATAATTTTCTGAATTACTCTGGCTCTTTTACTCCATATAATATTAACTTCCAACCATCTTCTCCTCTACCTTCAAATATTTATAATTCTGGTTCAAGTAACATTTAATGCCCAGTATAACAAATTGAATCTAATCCGTCCCCCCGCAGGACCCTAAGAACAGGGAGGTAATCAGCCACAAGGTACTAACAAGACGTACACTTTCTCTTTGCCTCCCCAGTGAAACAAACATCACAAACTAACGATGACAAATAAGGAAATTTTCACTTAATTTGCTCTCTGTCAAAATTCAGACTGTGAACTTTGTATTAGTACATTTTAATTTATTCCCTTGTGAAATGAGCATGAACTATGAGATAACTGCCAGTTAATCCACTCAATTCTGTGGATGTGTTTAATTGCAAGTGAAGGAGAGGCAAAACGTCCAGGAGTTTAATACAAGGTGGATCATAGGATATCAGATGAGGAAGGCATCACTCAGCTCATCCTAGCTGTTCTGCCTTTCAATGAGATCATAGTCCATTTGGATCTTGTTTCTTTAAATGATCTCAGTCAGTAAAGTCCATCATCCTCAGTTTTATCATTTAAGCAATCAACCATCCCAGCCTCAACCAAGGAAAATGAGCTCTTGAATTTCTATGGAGACACAAGAGACCGCAGATGCTTATCCTGATCCCACCGGCCCCCATCACCCCATCTCTTTCCCCTCCCCGACCCCTCTCCATCTGCCCATCACCCACACATTCGTCCCACCGGTTCCCCTCCCCACCTCCTTCCCTTTATTCCGTGGCCCACTGTCCTCTCCTATCAGATTCCCATCTTCTTCAGTCCTTTGTCTCTTCCACCCATCACCTCCCAGCTTCTCACTTCATTTCCACTCCCCCCTCCCCCCTCCCCCACCTGCCTATCACCCCCTCCCCTCACCTGGATCCTCCCCTCACCTGGATCCACCCATCACCCACCAGTTCTTGCTCCAGGTCTTCCCCTCACCTTTTTATAGCGCCTGTCTCCCTCTTTCTTTCCAGTCCTGATGAGGGGTCCTGGTCCGAAATGTTGACTGTCCATTTTCCTCCAGAGGTAGTGCCTGATCTGCTGAGTTCCTCTAGCTCCTGTATGTCTTGCATTTCTATAGGTCTTTACACATGATGTTCAGAATGTCCCAATGTGTCAATGGAGCACTTTCTTTTCTGAAGTGTAGCAGCAGTTATCATGAGGAAACAGAGTATTAGTGTTCCAATTTCCACCTCCCTTTGAGTGAGGAAATGCTACTTCTCGTCACCCCTTAATTCATCAGGAGAGGGAAACATTTATGAAGAAGGAAACAGAGTGAACTTTCACTAGTTCTGGTGAAAGGTCTTCGATTTGAAGTGTTACCTCTGTTTCTCAAGTGAAGTCAAGTCGAGTTTATTGTCATGTGCACAAGTACAGTGAGGTACAGGTACAATGAAAACCTTGCTTGCAGCAGCATCACAGGAACGTAGGCACAGACAACACCCAGAACATAAATTGTACATAAGTTACACCAGACAATGAAGAAAAAAACTGTGCAAAGCAAGACATTAGTACAAAAAAAACCACAATCAGAGACAAGTCCATGGCAGTGCAAGAGGTGGTCTGTAGTGTTCCGTTGCTGAGGTAGGGTTAGGGTTGTGCAGGTCAGTTCAAGAACCTGATGGTTGTAGGGAAGTAGCTGTTCCTGAACCTGGTGGTGTGGGACTTCAGGCTTCTGTACCTCCTGCCCAACGGTAGCAGTGAGAAGATGGCATGGCCCGGATGGTGGGGGTCCACAAATGTTGCCTAACCTGTAGAGTATTCCCCAAATGTTTTATATTTCAAATTTCTAGCATCTGGTGTTTTGCATTTTGATCTCCCCGAAACAGCCTGCCTCTAATGTTAAGGATATGCCCTTTGTTCTGGACTCATCCCAACCCCTAACCCCCAACTCCATAGCTGCTAGAGGTAATAGTTTAGAGAAACAAAGGACTGCAGATGCTGGAATCTAGATGAAAAACATGATGGTGTTGGAGGAAATCAGCAGGCCAGGCAGCATCCATGGAGAAAAGCAGGTGGCCAACATTTCGAGTCAGGACCCTTCTTCAGGACTCAGGAGGTGGTCAACGTTTCGGGTCAGGACCCGAATAGTTTCTATCTCTGCCTACCCTATATTGATCCTAAATGACTCAGTTATATTATCCTCTGTACTTCAGGGTCTCCCAGTGTCTGCAAACTCATCACTTCATCAAACTCGTCAGACCAGCATAGAAATTGCAGAAGCATAATGCTTCCTCTTTGAGTCCTTAGTCAACTCATCTGACATTTTTCAGGGTCTGCTCTGCATCCAGAGTCCAGTTGTGCTCCAATGGCTGCATCCTGTCTTCTGATGTACAAATTGCAAAGGAACATAAACCATCCAAGTGTAGCAAAATTGTGGCTGATACTGTTCAATGCAGGGATGTGCAAGGTTCTTCTTTTCCATATTTCCTGACCACATTGAAGGAGGAGATTCAGCCCATCAAGTCTATGTCAGCTCATAGAGTCACACAGTCATACTGCGCAGAAACAGTCCCCTTGGCCCAACTCTGAAATAGAATCAGGTTTATTATCACTGACATATGACATGAAATTTGTTGTTTTGCGGCAGCAGTACAGTGCAAAGACATAAAATTACCATAAATTACAAAAATAAATAAATAATGCAAAGAAAGGAATAACGAGGTAGTGTTCATGGGTTCATGGACTATTCAGGAAACTGATGGCGGAGGGGAAGGAACTGGTCCATGCCGCCCAAGATTCCCATCTAAGCCAGTCCCTTTTGCCTGCAGTTGGCCCATATCCCTCTGAACCTTTCCTATCCATGTATCTGTCCAAGTGTCTTCTAAATGTTGTTAACGTACTTGCCTCAACTACTTCCTCTGGCAGCTTGTTCCATATACGGGACCACTCTCTGGCTGAAAAAGTTGCCCCTCAAGTTCATATTACCCTAAACCTATGCCCTCTAGGTCTTGATTCCCCAACCCTGGGAAAAAGACTGCATATTCACCCTATCTATGCCCCTCATTTTATACACCTCTATATTATCACCTCCCATTCTCCTACGCTCCAATGAATAAAGTCCTGACCTGCTCAACCCCTCTCCATAACTCAGTCCCTTGAGTTCCGGCAACATCCTCGTAAATCTCCTCTGCACTCTTTCCAGCACAATGGCATCTTTGATCATCCCACTCCCTCCACTAATTCTCCCTATTTGCCCCACAATCCCATCAGATCCCCCCTAGGTTCCACCATACACCTAGATTAGTGGCAATATATAGTGGCCAATTAGACTTCCAACCCGTACATCTTTGGGATGTGGGAGGAAACCAGAGCACCCAGGGGAAACACCCACGGTCACAGAGGGAACGTACAAACCTCACACAGACAGCACCGGCGGTCAGGATTAAACCTGGGTCATTGATGGTCCACCAGCTCCACTGATGTGCTGCTCTTATTGACTGCTGGAAAATCAAATTGGACTAAGAAGAAAAACCTGTGTTTCCCTAATTGTGTTCGTGACATACATTTCCTAATGATGTACATTTTTGAAGATTAGTCACCGTCACAATGCAAGAAGTACGACTGGCAATTTTTGCAGAGGGAGCTCCCACAAATTACACTGAGAATGGCGGGAAAGTCTGTTTCAGTGATGTTGTTGAGGGATAGATATTGGCCAGGAAATCTCTGCTGGTCTTTAACACCATGCCTTAGGGAGTGGGAGAGCAGATAGGGCCTCAGGTTCATACCCCACCGAAGGGGCTGCTTGCCCATGGAACATTCCCATTGCAGCACTGCCAAGTTAGTCTGGATATTCTTCAGTCTTTAGAGTAAAAGTTCTTCCCCAAAACTTGCAGATTCAAGGTGCAAGCAGCTATCCAGTAAATCAAACTCACATAGGTCAGTAGCGAAACAACAGGATTTGAAAGTAAAGTTTACTGTCATGTGCACAAGTACAGTGAGGTACAGTTACAATGAAAAGCTTGCTTGCAGCAGCATCACAGGCACATAGGTACAGACAACACACAGAACATAAATTACACCATACAGTGAAAAAATAAAACTGTGCAAAAGGACGACCTGAGCGAAAAAACACAATCAGAGACAAGTCCCTGCAAGAGGTGGTCTGTAGTGTTCCTTTGCTGAGGTAGGGTTAGGGTTGTGCAGGTCAGTTCAAGAACTTGATGGTTGTAGGAAAGTAGCTGTTCCTGAACCTGGTGGTGTGGGACTTCAGGCTTCTGTACCTCCTGCCCGATGGTAGCACTGAGAAGAGGACATGATCCAGATGGTGGGGATCCTCGATGATAGATGCCACCTTCTTGAGGCAGCGCCTCCTGTAGATGCTGTTGGTGGTGGGGAGGGCTGTGTCCGTGATGGACTGTAGATACAGCCCTGTAGATAAGTCATGAGGAGTTGCTGCACAAGTACAAAGGCTGATGGAACATTGACCATTATCCCAAAGGAGGTGGATTGCAAAAGTGAGGGTTGAGCTGGTGTATTCATCCAGACCCCACATTGTAGAAAAGATTTTGAAAAGAACACAATGAATATTATGTATAATGGCGCCAGGCACAATAGTTGAAAATACAAAGCCCAGTTACATATTTGTTCTTTGGAATATTGAGCAATGATCAACCTAAGGTGCAAAACCAAAGTATGACAGATGCTCTAAACCTGAAATAAGAACAGGAGATGCCAGTCAGGCAGCATCTGTGGAGAAAGAATGTTCTAAACTGCTAGATGAATTAAATCATCTAAAATTGAAAAGATATTCAGTGGATTCACTAACAGCCTTCAGTGTGGATGACATCAGTGAAAGACAAGGTGGCCAAGGACGTTGCAAATGGGATGTAATGTAAAAACTGAAGTCATCCTCTTCAATTGAAGATGTAGAATGACAGTATTTTTTAAACAGCAGGAGATTGAAAATTGTTAGTGTTCGAAGTAAACTTGGATGTCCTTGCAATGAAAGTTAATGTGCAATACTGTCATGGTTCCGAGTGCTGGCCCTCGATTCGGCCCCATTGATGGTGCCTTGTTGTACAGCACATGGATTCCATGCACCACTAATCGCATAATGACAACCACCTGAGTCCTATCAGGAGACTAGCATAAGAGCCCTGGTTTCACTAGCACTAGTTGCCAGAGTATTGGCCCATTTCGTGGTATTCTTTGTCTCCTGGCTGCTTGCAGCTGGCAACTCTAGCACAGTCCTGGTTTTGCTGTATTTCCTTGAAATTCTTGTTTCTGTGTTGGGACTCTGTCTCAGAGCCCCGGGGCAAGATCCCTTCTGGTCACTGCCTGTGTTTGGTTCTGAGGTAGCATCCTGACTCCATTTCTGCATTTGGGTTCTCTGTGATCTCGTGACACTGACAGATACATCAACTAGGAAGGCAGATATGTTGGCCTTCATTACAAGAAGGTTTGTGTTCATAATAAAGATATCCTACTGCAATTAAAGAGTGGCTAGGTAAGTATTCTTTGTTGATCTGATCTCCCCACCTGGGAGTTAGGCTGGGACTATACACTTCAGAAGGAGGAGGTGATTTCATTAAAGCATAAATAATACAGAAAGAGGCTTGACAGGGGAGATGCATGGACAATGATTCCCCTGGATGGGAGATTCAAAACTGTGGGTCACTGTCTTGGTCATTCAGGATTCACATGAGAGGCAATTTCTTCACCCAGAGGGCAGTGAGAGTTTGGAAGTCAATGCTCAGTCACTGAGAATGTTCAGTCATTGATTTCTGGAGAAGGAAATCGATGGGTGTGGAGTCAGTGCAGGAAAGTGGCATTCAGGTCAAGGACCTGCTGTGACCTTATTGAATGGTGGAGTAACTCAAAGGGCTGAATTACCCTCTCCTGCTTCTGTTTCCTGTGTTTTCATAGTTGAAGAAGAGCAGTGTACTTCACTGTGATATCATAGAATTGTACAGCATGGAAAAAGGCCCTTCAGCCCTTGTGTGCATACTGACCAAAATGTATATTCAAACTAATCCCATTTCCCAGTACTTGGCCCATGTCCTTCTAAACTCTTGTCATCCATATACCTGTCCCCATACTTCTTAAATGTCCTGCTTCACCCACTTCCTCTGGCAGCTGGTTCCATATGTCTACCACCCACTGTGTAAGAAACAGGAAGGTCTTGGGAAGATATTTATCCTACAACCAAAACAAAATTTTGGTTTGCTGATCAGATTGCTGCCTATGGAAGCTTGCCGTGCACAAGTTGGTTGCCCCATTTACAACGGTAACCACTTCACTAAAGTGCTTCATTGGCCTTGAATCACTGTGAGCTCACTTTGAAATATCACTCTTTTAACCCTCCTGTGCTTTCCTGAGATGTTGCATCATATGATCTCAGGATCAAAGTAAGACTTGTCCTGACCATGGGCAGTCCGAACTAAATCTGAGTGTCAGGATGTAATCCTTCTCCGTGCCCAACTGGACTTGACCATTGCAGGTAATGCTATCGTACCGAGAATCTGCACTCAACAAGCACCAGACACTCAGTCGACTTTGCATTGCAGCCAGATCAACCAGCCAGTATATTTGGATGAACATTTGCTAAAATATGAGTCCTTAGCGCTGAGTCCTCCCAACCTGACTCCAATGATTTGTGATTCTTTTCCTGCCCAACCCAACCAAAACCTGACATACATACTCAGGTCCCACCAGGCTTGAGAAGAGTGGCCATGGGTCCAAATGTTTAGCACCCAGTTTTTCTGCCTTTGGAAAGGTTAACAATAAACATTTGTGAAGTCAAGTTCGTCATGTGCACCAGTATGGTGAGGTACAGGTACAATGAAAAACTCGCTAGCAGCAGCATCACAGACACGTAGGCACAGACAATACGCAGAACATAAATTATACAAGCTGGTGAAGGAAAAGACTGCAAAACAAGACGTTAGTGAAACAAACACAGTTAGAAACAAGTCCATGGTCATCAACAGGTGGTCCATATCGTTCTGTTGCTGAGGTTGTGATTAGGGTTGTGCAGGTCAGTTCAAGAACCGAATGGTTGAAGGGAAGTAGCTGTTCCTGAACCTGGTGGTGTGGGACTTCAGGCTTCTGTACCTCCTGCCTGATGGTAGCTGCGAGAAGATGGCATAGCCCAGATGGTGGGGATCCTTGATGATAGATGCTACCTTCTTGAGGCAACACCTCCTGTAGATGCTGTCAGTGGTGGGGAGGGCTGTGCCCATGATGGACCGGGCTGTGTCCACAACTTATCGTCAACCATTAGTGGCCAGAAGAATACACAAGGAGACTCACATTGAGCACAAATGTCAGCATGCCACTATTGAGGACATCTTCAAGAGGTGGTGTCTCAAGAAGGCAGCATCCATCACTAAGGACCCTCACCATCCGGGACATGCCCTCTTCTCATTACTACCATCAGGGAGGAGGTACAGGAGCCTGAAGACCCACACTCAACAATTCAGGAACAGCTTCTTCCCCTCCGCCATCAGATTTCTGCACGGGCCATGAACACTACTCATTACTCCTTTTTTTGTACTATTTATTTATTGTGGTAAATTATAGATTTTATGTCTTGCACTGTACCGCTGCTGCAAAACAACAAATTTCATGTCAGTGATAATAAACCCAATTCTGATTCTGAGCTTGGTCCAGGTTGGTCTGAATGTCTCTGCATGTGCCCTACATTCTCTACGGTTCTGTGAAATTAGGCCTGGTGCTGAGATAGACAAAACATGGCCACCAGCAGCACACACGTCTTGTGACTTGTGTGTTTTGTACTCCACAAGCACAGGGCTCTGAGCTTCCTTCTGGTTCTACAGGAAGCAAACGACTGCTCCTCTCAGTCTCATCGTGTGCTGAGGATGACAAATACTAGCTCCCCCCACCCCCCCACCACCCCAGAAAAATAAGCAGCACCTTATTATAATTCATGGTGTACAGTCACTTAAGACAATGTTATTGTATCGAGCCTGGTAGCGAGGAGTGAAAGGTGAGGCTGTAATTAAATCTGCGATTATTTGGAGGGGTGTTCAGACCATGGAGATTAAGCAAGAATATCTGAAGGCCAGACGTTCATTGAATTCTAATACGTCTGATATAAACTGATATTTTTATTTTGCACGGTCTTATTTTTCCCCAGTGCTCTTGTCTCCTGTCTCAACTAAAAACAACTTGAAACTATACAGCATACAAAAACTAAAAAAAATCAGGAACACTCATCGGTAAGGCAGGATCAATGGAGAGAGAATCAGAGTCAACATGTCAGGACAATGACCCTTCTCAAGGAGCTGGAAACATAAGAAGACAAGCTTGTTTTATGTCACAGAGAGGGGGAATGGTGGAGAGCAAGGTTGTCCGGGTAACATAATTACTTTTGGTGCTGGCGATGAGGGAGAGGAATGAACTGAAACAAAAACATGTTGGAACAGGGAGATGCAGAACACAGCAAAGGTTGGAAATCTGAAACAACAGAGAATGCTGACAATTCTCAACAAATTAGACAGCATCTGAGGAGAAAAAAGCAGAGTTAATGTTACAGGTGGATGACATACATCAGAAATGGTCGTTTCTGACACAAACTGTTGGTTATAGAGTCACAGAGTTATACAGTCCTCCGGCTCAACTCGTCCTTGCTGACCAAGTTGTCTCCCTGAGCCAGTCCCATTTGCCTGTAGTTGGCCGATATCCCTCTAAACCTTGCCAAATCCATGGACCTCTCCAAGTGTCTTTTAAATGTAGTAATTGTACCTGCCTCAACCACTTCCCCTGGCAGCTCGTTCCACATACCCACCACCCTCTTGCCCCTGAGAATCCATCTGATTAGTATGTGATTCCCTTTGACATATACCATTCGTGAACAGGACTGAATGTTGGAAATGGGGAGAAAAGGGATGGAAAGGATGTGGAGAAGGAAAGAGTCAAAGACAGGTAAAGAGAAAGACAAAACCAAACTGGAGCAGATGGAGAAAGGGAAATAAGTCGGAGAGAAATAGGAATAAAGAGATTTTATTTTAATTTCATGGCAAGACCAGAATTTGTGGCCCATCAAAGGCTACCCTTGAGATGGTGATGAGTCACCTTTTTGAAGTGCCATAGTCCTTCTGAAGAAGTACCCCATGGTACTGTTGGGTAGTTGGATAGAAAGTTCCAGGATTTAGACCCCACAGTGTCAGGATGGTATGCAATTTGGAGGGGAAGCTGTGAGTGGTGGTGTTCCCAAGTGCCCTTGTCCTTCCTGAGGTGCTGCTGAAGAAGAGTTGGTAAGTGTCTGCAGTGCAACTTGTAGATTCCACACAAAGCAACCTCCCTGCCCTAACGCACAGGACGCTGGAGGAACTCAGCGGGTCAGGCAGCATCTATGGAGGGAAATGGACAGCCGATGTTATGGGTCGAGACCCTTCATCTGGATCATGCTGGAGGAACACAGCGAGTCAGGTGATAAAATTCCAGTCCAGATGAAGGGTCTCAGCCAGAAACGTTGACTGTCCATTTCCATTCACAGATGCTTCCTGACTTGTTAAGATTCCCCCAGCTTTTTGCGTGTTGCCCCGGATTCCAGCATCTGCAGTCTCTTGTGTCTCCAGCCTCTCTGCCCTGCTTGCGGATGTAACAAATGTTTAAGGTGGTGGAAGGGGTGCCAATCAGTGTGTTGCTTTGTGCTCAATAACGTTGAGCTTCTTGAGTAATGTTGCTGAACTCATCCAGGCAAGTAGACAGGATGCCATCACACTCCCAACACATTGCTTATCGAAGGTGCAAAGGTCTTGGGACATTAGATTGAGCCACAACAAGAAACCAAGCTTTTGACCTACTCCTGTCGTATTTACGTGGCGGAGTTAAGAATATATCAAAGGCAGTGGGCCAGATAAGTGAAGCATTTGAGACTTCGCAACAATGTAGTTGGAGGGGATGGAAATGAGAGGTTCACATCCTCGGTTAAGTTTTTAAGATGAGTGGGTTTGCAAGGTTCCAAGCTGGAGCTGATGGTTCTGGTGGAGACTGTGTGGTGCTGTTCCCTGTAAAACTCAGCAACCCCCTGCACTCTCACAGAAGAAGCAATGGCAGAGGCTTTACTGGTTGTGCAGAGATTCCAGCTGGGCCATGCTGGTGCCTACTGACCCACACCAGACGCTGCCTTCTTGCTGCAGTCCGCACTGTTCACCAGAAGTATTGATCTGACAGGGGATTGCACAGATATATCAGGGTGGTTAATTCGTTTGCAGTGTGCAGCTTGTTTGTCACAGCACTTTATTTAGTTATCCCTATGTTCAGTCAACAAGAAGGTACTTGCCAAAGCCATTTCCTGTTGAGCAAGCTGTCTACACATGCGTACAGAGAAAGCTTGGTTAGATCTTAAATACAGCAATTCAATATCATTCTTATTTCATTAGGGAGAAAAAAGATTGGATGTAATTCACATGTTACAGTGGGATACTTCACAGATATTCATTTATTACAATGGGAGGATACTACAAGGGAATTCACGTTGCTGTGGGGTAATTCACCTATTAATATGAAGTTGTTCTGGTACTGGGCAGTCCTTCAGGATTGAGGGTTGTTTGCCTCACTCCAGTTTTTGATTCTGAGGTGAATAATGAGGCCAGTGTGGAATTTGCCGATTTTCCCACAGGCGATACAATGGTTCGGCAGGGTGGATGGATTATTACTACGGGGTAATTCAACATATTATTGCAGGGTAATTCAACATCACTGTAGTACAATTCAATTTATCTTTACAGAGTAATTTACATATTACCATAAGGTGATTTACATATTACTATAGAGTAACTTACATATTACTGAGGTAATTTACATATTACCATGAGGTAATCTGCATATTACTTTGGTGTAATTTATATATTACTCAGGTAAATTACCATGAGGTAATTCATATATTACTATGGAGTAATTTATATATTACCTGGGGTTATTTACATATTACTACAGTGTAATTTACTTATTACTGTGGTAATTTACGTATTACCAAAAGGCAATGCTTATATTACTGTGATGTAATTGACATATTGCTCGTGGGTAATTCACCTATTACTATGGGGGTAATTTATATTGCTAAAGGATAGCCCTCATATTAACATGAACATAGAACAGTACAGCACAGGAACAGGCCCTTCAGCCCACAATGTTGTGCTGAAATAATTAAGCTAATGAGACCTAATTAAACCAATCCCTTTGCCTACATAATGTCCATATCTCTCCATTCTCTGCACATTCATGTGCCTGAGCCTGTTAAGTGCCTCTATGATATCTGCCTCCACCACCAGCCCTGGCAGCCCGTTCCAGGCACCCACCACTCTCTGTGTAAAAAACTTGCTCCACACATCTCCTTTGAACTTTCCCCTCTCACCTTAACTGCATGCCCTCTGGTATTTAGACATTTTGTTCCTAGGAAAAAGATACCAGCTGTCTACTCTATCTATGCCTCTCATAATTTTATAAACTTCCGTCAGATCTCCACTCAGCCTCCACCGCTTCAGAGAAGACAACCCTAGTATATCCAACCTCTCCTTATAGCACCTGCCCTCTAATCCAGGCAGCGTCCTGGTGAACCTCCTCTGCACCCCTTCCAAAGCCTCCACACCTTTCATGTAATGGGGCGACCAGAACTGAACGCAAACACCAGAAGACCAGAAAAAGTATGAACAGGAGTCGGCCATTCAGCCCTTCAAGGCTGCTCTGCCAGTCAATAGGCTGATCCAACATTCCACAAGTCCACTTTCCTGCTCTTTCCTTGTAAACTTTCATTCACCTCCTGATTAGAAATCTATCTCAGCCTTAAGTTCACCGAGGGGCATTGCGCCCACTGTGGCTAGGAGTTTGAAAGACTCACAGTCCTCTGAGGGAAGCAATTCTTGCTCCTCCTAGTCTTGAATCTGCACTCCTGTGTTCTGGTTCTGGACGCTCGCACAGCAGAAAACAGTCTCTCAGCAGTTCATTGGTAAATTGGTTTATTATTGTCACATGTACTGAGGTACAGTGAAAAACTTGGTTTTGGATGCCGTCCATACAGATTATTTCATTTACACAGTGCATTGAAGCAGTACGATAACAGAATGCAGAATATACTGTTACAGTTACATAGAAAGTATAATGCAGGCAGACAATAAGGTGCAAGGGCCATAACGAGGTAGATTGTGAGGTCAAGAGTTCATCTTTATTGTACAAGAGGTCTGTTCAATAGTCTTATAACAGTGGGATAGAAGCTGTCCTTGAGCCTGGTGGTACGTGCTCTCAAGCTTTTGTATCTTCTGCCCAATGGGAGGGGGGGAGAAGAGAGAATGTTTGAGGTGGGTGGGGTCTTTGATTATGTTGGCTGCTTTACCGAGGCAGCGAGAAGTGTAGACAGAGTCCATGGAGTGGAGGCTGGTTTCCGTGATGTGCTGAGCTGTGTCCACAATTCTCTGCAGTTTCTTACGGTCTCCGGCAGAGCAGTTGCTGTACCAAGCCGTGATGCTTGCAGATAGGATGCTTTCTATGGTGCATCAATGAAAATTGGTGAGGTCAAAGTGGACATGCCAAATTTCTTAAGCTTCCTGAGGAAGTAAAGGCACTGGTGAGCTTTCTTGGCTGTGGCATCTACGTGGTTGGACCAGGACAGGCTATTGGTGATGTTCACTCCAAGGAACATGAAGCTCTCAACCCTCTCGACCTCAGTGTTGTTGATGTAGAGGGGAGCATGTACACCACCCCCTTTCCTGAAGTCAATGATCAGCTCTTCTGTTTTGCTGATATTGAGAGAAAGGTTGTTGTCATGACACCATGTCACTCGGCTCTCCATCTCCTTCCTGTACTCTGACTCATGGTTATTTGAGATACGGCCCACCACAGTGGTGTCATCAGCATTATTTTGCCACCAACTTGATGCATTATCACCTGCTTCCCTTTAAATATATTTAAGTTCTCCAGGGTAAACCTGCCTCCTCACTCCCTCTGCCTCTGTTTTATCAATGCATCAAAATTGGAGCAAAGTCATTCACAGCTGATCTCAGAAAACCCTTCTATACAGAGAGGTCAGGATACTATGGAGCTCACTCCCTCACAATGTGGCTGAATTTTGGGGGAGATCAATTAAAAATACCTGAACTAAGATTAAGTTTCAGGCAAAGGTATTAAGAATGGGACAAACAAAATTTACCAGCATAAACTTGACGAGTTGAATGGCTTCTTTCATACTGTAGTAATTTTCTGATTGCATTGGAGCTGTGGGATCAAAACAAGAAGATGGGAATCGGAGCAGATCAACCAGCATTTAACTGTGCATCCCTCTCCTGTGTCACCACATTTGGCTTTTCCCATTTCCCTCTCGGTGAAGGTCTCTGTAGTTTCCTTCCTCTCTTCCCATCTGCATGTTAACAAGCTTTTCGTGGGAGTTTTACAATCCTCTATCAGATTTGCACACACCAGGATCCATTGCACTCAGGAAGCCTTTAGTTGTTTACCTGGGTTCACAAAACTCAGGGGCTGCGATTAACATGAAGATTCTGTAATTGAAAGATAATGACTGCAATGCTGCTTGTCAGCTGAAGTGGACTTTGAGGCGACTGTCCACTGTTCTTGGCTGCTGTAGTTCCTTGTAACGTTCGGGGAGTTAACCGCACACTCACATCCTGTGGCAATTTACATGCAACTGGAAGAGACTTAGCTAATGGTTCAAAGGTCTGGGAGTAAGCTAATCCCTCAACCAATTCTGCTAAAATGGTCTTGGCCTGGAGGTTCGGTTGTGTGGAGCAAAGTTTTTATCTGCCGTGTGATTGAATTTTATAACATATCCAATCCAAGAGGGCTGGTAGCAAACTTCCAGGAATTGATTCTGTCTCCTCTGGACATGTCCAGTGACGTTACATGGATGGTTTTACATTGCTTGAAGAAAATTCTTCTGTGCCTACAAAGTCTATGAATCTTATGGTACCAGCACATAGAAATGCACCTCAAATGGAGCTTTAGAATGAGTTAAAAGGGAACCAACTTTACCTGCTTGGGAGTTCGGGAATCGAAGGCATCCATTGTCTTGTAGGTATGTCCCTTTTTAATTGGCTTTCTTGGGCCTGTGTGCAGTATGAAAGGCTGATCCTTTCACCTTTAACACTTTGGGCCCCACAAGTGACAGTGTTTCACTGCAGGGAGGTGGCTTTAACATTTTCTAGAGTCATAGAGTTGTACAGTTACCCGTAGTACTTATCTGTACTAGTCCCATTTGGTCCATAGTTTTCTATGTCTTAGTGATTCAAGCGCTTGTCTAGATGCTTCTTCAATGTGAGAGTCTCTGCCTCCACCAGACTTCAGAACAGATTCTACCCCACTGTGATAAGACTATTGAACAGTTCCCTTAGACGGTGAGATGGGATCTGACCTCACAATCTACCTTGTTGTGACCTTGCACCTTATTGCACTGCACTTTCTCTGTAGCTGTGACACTTTACTCTGTACTGTTATTGTTTATACCTGTACTACATCAATGGACTCTGTACTAATCCAATATAACTGCACTGTGTAATGAATTGACCTGTACGATCAGTATGCAAGACAAGTTTTTCAGTGGACCTCGGTACGTGACAATAATAAACCAATACCAATACCACCCCCTCAGGCAGTGCATTCCAGATTCCAACCACATCCTGTGTGAAAAAATTCTACCTCCAAACCTCCTACCTCTCCACCTTGTACCTATGCCTGAGACACCAGAGACTGCAGACGCTGGAATCTGGAGCAACACACAATCTGCTGGAGGAACTCAGCGGGTCGGGCAGCGTCTGTGGAGGAAGGAAGAGTGCTGGTGCAGGGTTTTGACCTGAAATGTCAACAGTTCCTTTCCTCCCACAGATGCTGCCCGACCTGCTGAGTCCCTCTAGCAGATTGTTTGTTGTACAAACGCCCCCTTGTATTGGACACCCCACCACGTGAAAAAAATTCTTACTATCTACCCTTTCAACCCTTCAGAATTCCATACACCTCGATCAGAGCACACCACAGCTTTTCTCTGGTGCCATCTAATCTCCTGCCCACTAGCTGGTCATTGGTGGCTCTGCAAGTTCACAGAGTTCCAAATCAATTACTCCACTTCTGAAGTGTTTCATTGGCTGTGAAGCACTATAGAAAATTCTGAAGCTGCAAATGGTGTTATAGAGGTTCCAGTCTCTCTTCCCAAAGCATCATCTACAGCAGCAGGCTTGGCAGATGGGTCTGGTAGGAACTGCAGTGACACCTAGCATGGGTAAGTGTACGCTGTAATGTCTCAGTGTGACTCGAGGTGTGCCACAGTATGTTACACCTCAATGCCAGCACGCACACACACACACACACACACACACACACACACACACACACACGCTCACACACACACACACACACACACTCACACACACACACACACACACATGCACAGACACACACACACACACACACTCACAGACACACACAGACACACACACACAGACACACACACACTCACACACATGCACACACACACACGCACACTCACACACACACGCACACTCACACACACACTCACACACACACACACAGACACACAGATACAGACACACATACACACAAATATAGACACAGACATGCACACAGAGACACACAGATACAGACACAAACACATATATACACATACATACACACATAGATACAGACACACACATACACACACAAACACACACAGATACAGACACATACACACACACACATACACCAAGACACACTCACACACACACTCACACACTCACACAGACACAGACACACAAAATGAATGCCTCATTGTCATTCTTCGAAGCTTCCAAACAGTTAAACTTTATATCTCTGTAAATACTCTCAGGAGTTTTTTCACAAGTTATCATCGTATCCAGCACCTCTTGGAAGTCCTGCTCATTATTTTTCACGATGACAATGTAACTAGGTACAGACAGGCATTGAATATTTCCATCAGGGAAGCCATATTTGTCAAGGAGCAAGTAACAATAGGAAAAATCATTAAACATTGTGCCTCTGATAATTTTTTAAAATCAGTGACAACCTCCTATAGACCCTCTAAAGCCATGATTCTGGACCCCAGTTATACTGGTTACGTAGAACAGTACAGAACAACACAGGCCCTTCGGCCCACCATGTTGTGCCGACCTTTAAATCACACCTAGGACTATCTAACCCCTTCCTCCCACATATCCCCCTATTTTAAATTCCTCCATATGCTTATCTAACAATCTCTTGAACTTGACCAACGTACCTACCTCCACCACCACCCCAGGCAGCACATTCCATCCACCAACCACTCTCTGGGTAAAAAACCTCCCTCTGATATCTCCCTTGAACTTCCCTCCCATTACTTTAAAGCCATGCCCTCTTGTACTGAGCATTGGTGGCCTGGGAAAGAGGCGCTGGCTGTCCACTCTATCTATTCCTTTTAATATTTTGTACACCTCTATCATGTCTCCACTCATCTTCCTCCTCTCCAAAGAGAAAAGCCCGAGCTCCTTTAGTCTCTCCTCATAACCCATACTCTCCATGGCATTGTGCTGCAATTCCAACGCACAGGAACACAAGAGGCTGCAGAGAGTAGTGGACACAGCCCAGTCTGTCATGGGCACAGCCCTCCCCACTACTGACAGCACCTACAGGAGGTGCTGCCTCAAGAAGGTGGCATGTATCAGGGATCCCCACCATCTGGATCATGCCATCTTCTCACAACTACCATCGGGCAGGAGGTACAGAAGCCTGAAGTCCCACACCACCAGGTTCAGGAACAGCTACTTTCCTACAACCATCATGTTGTTGAACTGACCTGTACGACCCTCACCCTACGTCAACAATGGAACACTACAGACCACCTCTTGCACGACCACGGACTGTTTCTGATTGTGTCTTTTTTTTGCACCAATGTCTTCGTTTTGCACAGTTTTTTTTAATTTCACGGTCTTGTATAATTTATGTATAGTTTATATCCTAGGTGTTGTCTGTACCTACATGTCTGTGATGCTGCTGCAAGCAAGTTTTTCATTGTACCTGTACCTCACCGTACTTGTGCATATGACAATAAACTCGACTTGACTTGACTTGAGTCAGAGAGGGAAAAACAGGTGCAATATGTCCACATCAAGAAAAGGACAATACCACACTGATGCAAGAGCAAAGTGCTGCAGATGCTGGATACCTGCAATAAAAACAGAAAATGCTGGAGGTCTTCAGCAGGTTGAAGAGGGAAATGGAGTAACCATTTCAGGTGGTTGAATCAGCTGAGTATTTCCAGTGTTTTCTGCATAAAATACATTTATATAACACTTTTAGTGTAAAGAAATGTCCCAAATTGTTTCACTGAGACATAATGGTGACCAAGCCTAAAAGGCAGATATTATCGGGGTAAGGCGAGTGTGGTGACATCAGTGTTGTCAGAGAGATGGAGTTTCAGGATGGTCCTAGAGGAAGAAGAGAAGTGATAGGTAGACAACGACAAAAACACAGGCATCAATGTAACAAGGCAGATAGGAAGGAAGAAAACCTTCCAAAGCACCATTCACGTCCCTTACGGGTAGCCAACTTCCTCTCAGCAAACTCCCACAGACAACCTGGTGCAGGTTCAACAACCCCACACAATCTGACGGAGAGGAGCATTTGGAAGCGACGAAAGTTAAATTTCAAATGATTTATATTTTTTGAATTGATTGAGTTTGCTGAAATACTTTTAAATGTTTTTAAATGTTATAATTATTTTAAATTTTAATAAGATAATTCTTAAATTGTTTGATTAATTTTCAATACATTTTTGAATGTCTGTGAAAGACACTCAAAAACATTTATAATTTTTGTGTGTCTTGACAGCTGGCAAAGCATAAGAGATAACTGAAACTGATCCAGCTCACAAACTGCAACACTATTCCTGTGGATGGGGTTTATTCAGAAATGCCACATGATGTCACCTATGTCCAGAGGCCTCTATACTAACCGGCCCTTGTTGAGCAGGTTGAATGCAGCTACACTTGTGAACTTTCTGCTGAAGATCCACCACAGAAATGCGCAAACGTAACAGGTAGTTTTGCAGGAGCTGAGTGTCAGTGAATTGCTCCTTGTTAAAACTTTGGGCCACTCAGTTTATCGTGATCAACAGAATGCTGGAAGATCTCAGTGGGTCAAGTAGGATCAATCCTGATGCAGTGTTTCAACCTGAAATGTCAGCTTACACCCTTTGCCTCCACAGGTGCTGCCTGACCCGCTGGGTTCTTGCGGCATCCTATTTGTTGTTCCAGATTCCAGGGTCTGCAGTATCTCTCATCTTCTGTCTTTGGTGATGTCGGCCGTGGTATAAACGTTGCCTGGAGCAGCAGAGATAACTCCTCTACTCTTCATTGAAACAGTGCTGCTGGGACATCTCACTCAACAGCAGCACCCCCAAAAATGCAGTGCTCCCTCTGTACTGCATTGGGATGTCAGCCGAGGGAAAAGGATCTGAGGACAGAAAGAGAAATTTAAGGAGGCAGGGGAAGGCATGAACAATGAGAGTCACAGAGGCAGAAATTGATAAAAAAATATTAGCCACCACATGTGGTATTTGAACAGGCTGGACTCTGGAGAGAAGACACACGCCTGGATACTTCTGCATTTCATAATATTGGTGGAAAGTAATCTTTACTACCACCTTTGGCTGCCCACTGTTCCAACAAAGCATATAAGGCTTCCACAGAGCATGGAGGTGTATTCATCTTAAGCACAATCCCAGTCACTATCCCTTCTACCTGGGATGTGGTATCTGCAGATCACAGGTGACCATCCCTTTGGAAGGGGAGCCTGAAGTAGGAACACCTCAGGCAACCAGTTTTGAGTCTAGCTTATCACCTCTTCAAACACCACCACAGTGTGGTGTGGTGGTATCGACAATATATTCAACCCAATGAATCATCACTGGCTTTAATCTCCTCCTGATTTACCTGGCCATCATCTCCGTGCTTCTTTCCATCCCCTGCTGACTCCTACCGCCCATCACCCGCACACTCCTCCAACTGTTCCCGTCTGCCCTCCCCACCTCCCTCCCCTGATTCCATGCTCCCTCTCCCGTCAGATCCCATCACCTCCAGCCCTTGGTCACCTCCACCTATCACCTCCCAGCCTCTGTCGCTATTCCCAGCCTCCCCTCCTCCATCTGCCCGTCACCCCTCCTCTCCTGGATCCACCCATCACCTGCCAGCTCTTGCTCCACCCCTTGCCTTCACCTGACTATCTCCCCTCGATCATTCAGTCTCGGCGAAGGGTGTCGACCCAAAACGTCGACTGTCCATTTCGGTCCACAGGTGCTGCCTGACCCACTGAGTTCCTCCTGTGTTGATCATTACTAGCTTGCTCGTTTGATGAGAACACTGTTTCCTTGTCAGTGCAACTTGTAATGAAATTCTAATTCATTCAGCTTTTATTGCTCATCCCCCACTGCCCTTGAGAAGGCAGTGTCTTGATGGTGCTGTGTGGTGAAGGTGCTCCCACAGTGCTGTAGGGGAGATAGTTCCAGGGTTTAGACACAGCAACATTCTTCCAAGTGAGGATAACATGCGACTTGGAGGGGACTCTCAGCCCCTGCCCTTTTTGTTGGTTGGGGATGCAGGTTTGGAAAATGCTGTCGGAATAGCGGCAGCGCATTTTGTAGGTAGTGTCAGGGAGCACCAGTAGGTGAGGTGCCAAGGATGCTGCCTTATCCTGGAGGCTACTGAACTTCCTGTGTACTGGAGCTGTGCTGCACCTGGCGATCATACTCCTGACTGACCTGGTCCTACTTGCCTGCTTTTGGCCCATATTCCTTGAAACCTTTCCTACCCACGGACCTGTCCAAATGTCTTTTAAATGTTGTAATTGTACCCGCCTCTACCACTTCCTCTGGCAGCTCGTTCCACATCCCCACCACCCTCTGTGTGAAAAAGTTGCCCCTCAGGTCCCTTTTAAATCTTTCCCCTCAAACCTATGCCCTCTAGTTTTGGATTCTCCTACCCTGGGGAAAAGATTGTGACCATTCACCTTATCTACACCTCTCATGATTTTATAAACCTCTATAAAGTCACCCCTCAGTCTCCTACACTCCAGGGAAAACAGTCCCAGCCTCTCCTTATAACTCAAGTCCTCCAGTCTCACCATTGACAAGGTTTTGGGAGTCAGAAGGTTAGACTCTCGCTGCATCCATTTTCTTGTGGACAGAGTATTGATGTGGCTGGTCCAACTGAGCTTCTGGCTAATGGTGAGCCCTCAGGATGTTGATGAGATGGACTTGCCAATGGTAATATCTCGAGTAGGTGTCAGGACTCTTGCTGGGGATGCTTATTGCCTGACAATGTGGTACAGATGTTACCTGCCACTTTCCTGTCCATGCCTGAACATTGGCTCGGTCATGCTGCAGACACAGATGTGTGTCATTTTCAGACAAGTTGCAAATGGAATTGAACATTGTGCAATCATCAGTGAACACCCTGACTTCTGACTCTCTGATGGAAGGAAGGTTATTGATGAAACAACTACAGATGGTTGTCCCCAGGTCACTGCCCCGAGGATCTCCTGCAGTAATGTCTTGGACCTGGGCTGACTGACCTCCAACGATCATAGTCAAATTCCTTTTTGTGAGTTGTTACCACAACCAGTGGAGAGGTTTCCCTTTTTATTTCCACTGATCCAGGTTACAAGGACAACCTCGATACCACACTCAGGCAAAGGATGTCAAGGCAGTCACTCTCACCTCACTTAGTCAGTAATGAGGGGGATCTTGGTCACTCTCAACCAGACAGTGCCTTTGGCTGAAGCTGAGGAACCATTCAAGGAGCTGCCACTGATGGTGCCACTTAAACTGGAAAAGGGTACAAAAAATATTCAGCAGGGTGTTACCGGGGCTGGAGAGTTTGAGTTATCAGGAGAGGCTGGACAGGCTGGGACTGTTTTCCCTGGAGTGTAGGAGGCTGAGGGGTGACCTCATGGAGGTTTATAAAATGATGAGGGGAATAGATAAGGTGGATGGTCACAGTCTTCTCCCCAGGGGATGGGAATCCAAAACTAGAGGAAATAGGTTTAGGGTGAGAGGGGAAAGATTTAAAAGGGACCTGAGGGGCAACTTTTTCACACAGAGGGTGATGGGGATGTGGAACAAGCTGCCAGGGGAAGTGGTAGAGGTGAGTACAGTTACAACATTCGAAAGACATTTGGATATTTGGATAGGAAAGGTTTAGAGGGATATGAGCCAAACGCAGACAAATGGGATGAGCTCAGTTGGGCAACTTGGTCAGTATGGACAATTTGGGCCTGCTTCCGTGCTGTATAACTCTATGACTCTATGTTCATTCTCCTGACTGTTGGTTATTAGTCCTCGATAAGCTTTAGGAATGAGTTGCCACAGAATATCTGATGTCTTGTTGCCGCACTTTTTATGTCACTGGTCCAGCTCACTTTCGAGTCAACAGGGACCCTTCAGAATGTTGATGTTGGGGACCTCGGTGTCAAGTCAAAGTTGAGTTTATTGCCACATGCACAAGTCCATGTGTGCACAGGGGCAATGAAAAACTTATTTGCAGCAGCATCACAGGCACAGAGCATCAGATAAGCAGCACTCCAAGAAAAACATAAATTATATACAATTTTTACAAGAAATAACACAATTTGAACAAAAAAGTCCATTTTAGTGCAAAGTGATCAAAGTGGTCAAGGGTAGGTGGTTAGACTCTCCCTTGAAGATGTCCATAGCCTGGTACTTTGGTGGCACAGAATACAAAGGTTGTTCCTTGCAGCCAGGAAAAGATTCAGCCTTGCTCATTATCTGGACCTTCCCTTGTAGAGTGGCTCCTGACCAACAAGAACAGCTTGCATTAATGTAGCCCACGTGGCATCATAAAATTGTTTTTAAGATGCTTCACAGGAGCGCGATCAGGGTAATCCGACATCAAGTTCAAGAGATTAATCAGTTCAAGGACTGTCCTAATGCAAGGGAGGTGAAGAGCCAGAGTGTTCAGGCAACTGGGGATCTTGGAGCCTGGGTTATGAAAGTGATAGCCATGTAAAGTGGAGCGGAGAGAGTTGGAGGGGTGATTGAGATGGGAATTGGAGGAGTGCGGGGATGCTGGAGGAGGTTACAAGGATGAAGTACAAGTCTACCAGAAGGGTAAATGAAACTTAGAGAGTAAGGAAATGTATCTTGACTGTGGGATTGGGAGGGAATGCTCTTCACACCAAGCCTGATGTTGTGATATCTGCATCTAAACTAGGTCTGCAGGCATGAACAATTAACACGGACTTTGCTGGAAGCAACCTAGGAGAAAAATTATAAAACAAAATATTGGGCTCAAAATTCTCATTTAGATTGAGGCATGTGTTAACATGGTGCTGAGGAGAGGCTTCACCCAGTTTGACTCGAACTTGGAGTACTGTGTGCATTTCTGGTCGCCCCATTACAGGAAGGATGTGGAGGCTTTGGAGAGGGTGCAGAAGAGGTTCACCAGGATGCTGCCTGGATTAATGAGCTATAAGGAGAGGTTGGACACACTTGAGTTGTTTTCTCTGGAGTGTCGGAGGCTGAGGGGAGACCTGATAGTAGTTCATAAATTTACAAGAGGCAGAGATAGGGTAGACAGTCAGAATCTTTCTCCCAGGGTAGAAATGTCAAATATTACAGGACATGCATTTAACGTGGGGGGGGGGGGGGTTGGTGGTGGGTGGTAGAGTTTAAAGGAGAATTGTATGAGCCAAGTGTTTTACAGACAGAGTGGTGGGTGCCTGGAACAAGCTGCCAGGGGTGGTGGTGGAAGCAGATACAATAGTGGTGTTTAAGAGACTGTTAGACACATGAATATGCAGGGAATGGAGGGATATGGATCATGTGCAGGTAGAAGAGATTTAGCTTAATTTGGCATCACGCTCAGCACAGATATCATGGGCCGTAGGGCCTGTCCCTCTGCTGTACTGTTCTGTGTTCTATGTTCTATGAGTCATGGTAATCACTGCCAAATCACACTAACTTGGACTCTCTCCAATGGCAAGGTCCTTAATGGTAGTTGCTGCCTTGCTGAGTTATGAACTAGATGCCCGTTGGCTGGGAGAGGGTGTGGGGGGGGGGGCTGCAAAAGCAGGTTCATCCTTCTCTTTGATCTCACAAACATTGCCAGACACCTTAGGGTGGCATCAGTCTTTCACCTCCCTATTAAAGAAAGCAGAAGCCCCTAATTGGAACCTTGGAGACAGTTGGTCCATCTGAGAAGGCTCTGTGGTCGTCATCAGTGGCTGAGCAAAGGATGAGCCCTGAGTCAGCTGCACAGTCAGACCACTGGCCCCCTGCTGAGGCTTCAACCTCCAACTTCTTTCTCCAGATGTGGCCCATAGGGTCTCTTTAGCACATGCAGGTCGAGTCGAGTTTCTTGTCATGTGCACAATTACAGTGAGGTACAGGTAAAGTGAAAAACCTGCTTGCAGCAGCATCACTGGAACATAGGTACAGACAACACACAAAACATAAATTATACATAAATCATACATAAAATTATACCAGACAGTGAAAAAAAGATGATGCAAAAACAAGACCTCAGTGCAAAAAAAATACACAATCAGAGATAAGTCCGTGGCAGTGCAAGAGATGGTCCGTAGTGTTCCGTTGCTGAGGGAGGGTTAGAGGTGTGCAGTTTGGTTCAAGAATCTGGTGGTTGTAGGAAAGTAGCTGTTCCTGAACCTGGTGGTGTGGGACTTCAGGCTTCTGTACCTCCTGCCTGATGGTAGCAGTGAGAAGAGAGCATGGCCCAGATGGTGGGGGTCCCTGATGATAGATGTTGCCTTCTTGAGGTAGAACCTCCTGTCGATGCTATCAATGAGCATGTATGTTAAACGTGTTGCCCAGCGATTGGCATCACTGCTTCATGTATGTTGGCTCCCGTGTGCACACATGTCAAGCTAAGGGAATCCAACCAATGAATTTCACATGACTGTGTGATTGATTTTACATTTCTATTTAAGTAGTGCATTAAAAAATCTGCTATGTGTTCCCCTTTTTCTGCTTTTCAATGATTCTACAGATAAAAATTAGGATTAATGTAGGATTTGTGTAAATGGCTGGTTGATGGTCAGCACAGACTGAGTGGGCCGAAGGGCCTGTATCTCTCTCTGACTATGATTTGTCCTTCTCACGTAAGAATGTTTAGAGTTCGGGGAAGGAAAGGTGTTTGACCTGGCAGACGTTAGAGGTGGAAGATCACCTGATGGAACTTCTTCCTAGAAGTCCGACGGTGTTTGTTTAATTCTGGAGAAGCGCAACAGCGGCATTTATTGTTCATTTCTCATTACCCTTTAGAGGAGCGGTACTGAGCCACCTTCTTGAGCCACTGCAGAACCTGTGGTGAAGGTGTTTGATGCAACTGAGTAACTTATGAGGCAATTTCAGAGAGCAATTAACTTGCATTGGTCACATTAGTCCAGACTGGGAATAGACAGCAAACTTCCTTCCCTGGAATATATAACTGATGCAGGTGAGCTTAAAAAAAACTTGCGGTTTCAGAGTCACTCATACCAACCTTTTATTCCAGATTTATTTAATTAACTAAATTTAAATTCCCCAGATGCCTTGGTGGGATTTGAACTCATCACTCAAGATCTTTAGTCAAGCTCTCCGGATTTTAAGTCCGCTAATTTAGTCACTGCTACCATTTCCTACTCACAGATGATCCCTCTCAGCTCCCACTGGGGCAATTCAGACTATAAATTGGAGAATTTGTCAGCTATTTCCTTAAAAGTTGTACTTCCCAAGAACCGTGGGCTTGTGGTTGTCATTCTCCTGCCTAGCACAAACCAGATAGGCTGAATGGCCTGTTCCTCCAGCTTCCAGGTCGTTTCCCCAACAAGTCGCCACAGTGAAAACCTGTGGAGAAACAACGGGAATTAATGGAATTGTTCTAAAATGGGAATGAAAGTACAGTCCTTGTGTCTGCAATTCATTGCCGACTGGGGTCCCAGCTCGCAATGGAACGCCAGCAATTGCAAGCTCCAAGTTAGCTGCTGCCTGTGCTCATTCCCCAGGGACAGATGCACAGATCCTCCTGTTCTGATTCAGATTCCTTGTAACACGCCAGTATTAAATTCACAACAGTCGGCTAACAGGTACACGGCGAACATTTCTATCACTACGCATCCCCTCAGGGTTACCAACACCTTCATGTTTCCTGTACACTGACAGAGCTTGTGTCAAAGAGACAAATGGATGTGTGAAATGGGAGAAGTTCAGCAGAGTGAAGGGAGAGAGTGATGATGGAGAGTGAAGGGGAGGAACAGAGTGAAGTAAAGAGCGAAGGTCACAGGGGAGTATGAGGAGAGGGACAGAGCAGAGTGAAGAGGGAATTAAGCTGGAGAAAGTGCAGAGGAGATTTACTGGGTTGATGTTAGGACTCGAGGGACTGAGTTATGGAGAGAGGTTGAGCAGGTTGGGACTTTATTCATTGGAGCGTAAGAGAATGAGGGGTGACCTTACAGAGGTGTATAAAATCATGAGGGACATCGATAGGGTGAATGGTCACAGACTTTGTCCCAGGGTTGGGGAATTAACAACTTGACAGCACAGGTTTAAGGTGAGAGGGGAAAGATTTAATAGGAATTTGATGGACAAATGTTTTACACAGAGTGTTGTCCATATACGGAACAAGCTGCCAGAGGAAGGGGTTGAGGCAGGTCCATTAACAACATTGAAAAGATTCTTGGACAGGTCCATGGATAGAGAGAGATGGGCAAAAACGTGGGCAAATGGGACTGGCTTGGATGGGAATCTTGAACCATTTGGGCTGTGTAATTCTGTGATCATGGAGAGGGGATCCCACAGGTCATTGTACGGGAAGAAAACTCATTTTCCTGCCACATTTGGCCAGGCCAATGGGGTGGCCTTGTGCAAATCTGAAGTATCGTCGAATTGAACTCCGTGCCTAACCAATGAATCCCTGTTAATGGAATCTGGGTTCAAATCAGGGATGGGAGTTCAATGTGTGCCTGGAGTGGCAGAATGAAGGCTTATCCCCCATGTCCACTGTAGGGCCAAGAGATACTCAGAAAAACCATGAACCTGCTGTGCTGAGGAAGACATCTGGAGTTTTGACAGAGTTTTGAAACCCTCCCACCCTTTTATTCTGGCTTCTGCCCTCTTCCTTTCCAGTCCTGATGAAGGGTCTCGGCCCGAAACGTCGACTGTTCATTTCCCTCCGTAGATGCTGCCAGACCTGCAGAGTCCCTGCAGCACTTTGTGTGTGCTGATCCGGAGTTTTGTGCCCGTTCCAGACTCATTACCCACCCACAGATCCCTAAACCCCTCCCAAACGCTGAGCACCATATCCTGCAGACACAACATCCAGTGCGGCTTTTAACCTAGTCAACTACGTCTCACCGTGAGTCCCTCCCTCTTTGACTCCACTGTGAATGCCTCTCCCTTTGCTCCAGGTATAGAGTCATACAGCACAGAAACAGGCCCTTCAGCCCAACTGGTCCATGCCAACCAAGATTCCTATTTGTCCCATTTGCCCGTGTGCAGAGGCTGTTTGCGGTAGCCGCATGGTAAGTTCAGATTTTTGCCGTCACAGTGGCACAGTGGGTAAGCTGCCTCACAGCTCCAGGGACCCAGGTTCGATCCTGACCTCAGGTGCTGTCTGTGTGGAGTTTGCCTGTTCTCCCTGTGACCACCTGGGTTTCCCCCAGGTGCTCCGATTTCCTCCCACATCCCAAAGACATGCAGGTCAGTGGATTAATTGGCTGCTGTAAATTACCCCTAGTGTGTGGTTGAGGGGTAGAACCTCGGGAGGGGTTGATGGAAATGTGGGGAGAATAGGTTACAGAGAAAGATGGTGGGGTAGGGAGATCACTCTGAATGCCAGCACAGACTCAAAAGGCCAAACAGCCTTCTTCTATGAAATATACAAAACTGTATCTCAACCAGCATCACTGTCTGGATGTTATCAGACTGCCTTGTGGGAGCTTGCTGTAAGCAATCAGCTACCACTTTTCCAAGACTGCAGCACTTTCTAAGATGTTCTTTAGAGCTTGAAAAAGCCATGAGGTGTTCTGGGATGGTAGGAATCACAGAAATGTCCCGGGAGAGGCTGCAGTTTTGGAGAGGTGGGTATTCCACTGCATCAGGTAAGGAAAGAAGCTGATAAGCAGTAACAAGGTAAAAGGACTCCCTTGAAAATTCCAGCACTAGAGGGTTAATTCTCGCTCACTAAGAATCTACTTCACACCGCACAGAGACAATTACGATTGGTTATGAGCTGCCCGTCGCCTTGGAGACTGTGGAACCAATCAGGTGCTTACAAAACTCATTTTCCAATTTCCCATCCTTGCAGAGAAACAGGTATACAATCAGCACTAGGACAGGGAGAACATTTTGACACATGCTATTTCTCTACTGAATTATTTACATTTTATGCGGCACAGGGTTAGAAGAATATAAAAAAATAATAATTATTCTCAAAGTGTGAATGTGGAGACACAACATGTTGGCAACTGCTTAAACGGTTCCCACCTTCCCCTCTGCATTAATATTCACAGATATTACAGCCATTCTGAACCTTGATGTTTGTCAGTGAGAGCTACTGGGATCAACAAAGCTAGGTTTTAATTAACTATCCCACCCCCAACTATCTTGTATCCTGCAAGTCATAGAGTTATAGTTATACAGCACAGAAACAGGCCCTTCGGCCCAAATGGTCCATGCTGACTAAGATGCCTATCTAAGCCAGTCCCATTTGCCTGTGTTTGGCCCATATCCCTCTAAACCTTTCCCATCTATGTACCTATCCAAGAGGTGTTGACCTCCAAACCACTACACCCAGCTCAATCTTTATACGCTTCACCCACCGGATGTGGAGGCAGAAATAGGCCATTTGGCCCCTCATGTCTTGCTGCACCATTCAATGGCTGTTGGAAGGTTTGGTGACTATTTCAAGAAGGGAAGAACCATTGCACAAGCCTAACGTGCTTGCCCCCACCTCAAGCAACTCCTGCATGTTCCAGCAGGCGTAGAAATGTTGACTCATATGGTGTAGGGGGAGTCTGTTCAGTGCATTCACCCTGTTACCGCACTTTGAAAGAACAACCCAATGGGCTTCTCTTCTCACATGCCATCGTAACTCAGCAAAGAACATAAGAAATAAAAGGCTTCATGAGGCAGCTCTGCCTTTCAATAAAACCATACTCAACAAGGTCCCTCTGCCCTGATCCTGAGATATGTTCTCCCAAGTTCACTCTCCCAGCACGAGGGGTAATGTCCTCTCAGCATCTAACTTGTCAAGGCCCTGAAGAGTTTATATCTCTCTATTGAGATTTTACCAGTACCCTTTCCAGAACCAAGGAATCTACTCTCCCCATGACTTAAGGCCAGGTACTGAAAAAAACACTGTACAAATTGCATTGCCTAATCTCCCCTCTGATTCCATTGTCAACTGATTTAAACCTATGTCCTCCAGTTACCCAGCGCTGGAACCTGTTCCCCAATTTTTTATGCTACCAAACCCCTTTGTGATGTGAACACTGCCTGTCCAATCTCCTGCCCACCAACAGCCAAGATTCAGATTAGTTAATTTGGTTTATTGTCATATACACCAGGGTGCAATGAAATTCCTTGCTGGTGTGAAGCTCACAGAGTAAACAGTGTACATGGTAATAATAAATACAGCAATAAACACAGCAACAAGTGCAGAGCAGCAAAATGGGGCAGAGATTGTAGTGCAGTCTGAAGGAGTGCGCAAAGAAATGCCTAAGTGACAATAACAGAGAGAGGTAGAGTTAAGGGTTTGAGAATGTGACAGCACCACCGGGAAGGGGATGTGAGAGAAGTGACTAGTTCAGGAGTCTGACAGCAGTGGAGAAGAAGCTGTCCTTGTCTCGACATTCGGGCTTTCAAACTCCTGTATCTTCTCCCAGAAGGTAGAAGAGAGGAGGGCATGGCCAGGGTGGCAGGCATCCTTGATGATACTGACAGAAACACAAGAGACGCAGATGTTGGAATCTGTTGCAAAAAACAAGATGGTGGAGGAACTCAGCAGGTCAGGCAGCATCTGTGGAGGGAAATGGACAGTTGATATTTCAGGCTGAGCCCCTTCATCTGTCCAGTTTTTGGATCCTTGACGATACTGTTCGCCTTCCTGATGCAACGTACCATGAAGATGGACTGGGTGAAAAGAAGTGAGGAGCCTGCGATGGACTGGGTGGTGTTTACTGCTCTCTGCAGGTTCCACTGGTCCAGAGCAGAACAGTTGCCATCCCAGGCTGAGATACAGCCAGGGTACTTTCTGTAGCGCATCTGTAGAAGCTTGAGAGAATCCTCGTGGACAAGCTGCACCTTCTCAGACCCCTAAGAAGCACAGACACTGATGTGCTTTCTCGATCACCGCATCATTGGAAAGCAGGAAGTCTGGTGAATTTCCCCATCCTCCCCCTTTGTGAGACCCCTCCAAGTGGCTTTCTGCAAGGTGCCCAGGATGCCCAGTGGGGAATTCGAACCCAACTCCACCTTCTGGAAAAGGCTCAGTCCACCTCCAATCTCATCTAGTCTGCTGCCCTTGAGGCTGGCTAGAGAAGCAAAAGACAGCTGAAAATCTGAAGTAAAAACAGAAAATGCTGAAGCACTGAGCACTGGTGGAGAGAGAACGAGAATTCATGCTTCAGGTCTGAGAATCAGTACCCATTGAGGATATTGGTATTGTTTTATCATTGTAACGTGTAAGGAGATCCAGTGAAAAGCTTTTGTTTTGCACGATCATTACGTACATAACTTGAGATAGTACAAAGAAAACAGAAGGCAGAATATAGTGTTGTCACTACAGAGAAAGTGCAATGCATGTAGACAGATAAAGTGTAGGGGCCATGATGAGGTAGATTGGGAGATCAAGAGATCAAGAATTCATCTTGAGTATATGAGAGGTCCATTCAAGAGTCTGATAACAGTGAGATAGGAGCTGTCATTGAGCCTGGTGGTACGTGTTCCCAAGCTTTTGTATTTCCTTCCCAATGGGAGAGGGGAGAAGAGAGAATATCCAAGGTGGGGGAGGTTCTTGATTCCATTGGCCACACTCCTGATACAGCAGGAAGTGTAGACAGAGTCAGTGGAGGGGAGGTTGTTTTCCATGACGGACTGGACTGCATTCACAAGTCTCTGCAATTTCTTGCTGTTTTGGGCAGAACAGTTGCCAAACCAAGCCGTGCTGCATCCGGATAGGTGCGTCTGTAAAAATTGGTAAGGTTCACTGAGGACATGCCAAATTTCCTTAGCCTTCTGAGGAAGTATAGATGTTAGTGTGCATTCTTGGCCAGAGCATCAACATGATTAGACCAGGACAAATTGTCGGTAATATTTACACCTGGGAACTTGAAGCTCTCAACCATCTCCACCTCAGCATTATTAATACAGACAGGGGTGTGCACTCCGCCCCTCTTCCTGAAATCAATGACCAGCTCCTTTGTTTTGCTGACACTGATGGAGAGGTTGTCATCTCGACACCAAGAGCAATTCAGACAGAAATCCCATGAGGGAGGAGCCGTGATTATTCAAGGTGGGCTTTCTCGGAAGGGAAATGGCAGTGAATTAAAATGAAATGAAAACAGAAAATGCTGAAAACACTCAGCAGGTCAGGCAGCCTCTGTACAGAGAGAAGCAGAGTTAACACTTCAGGTCAATCATCCTTCATCAGAATCTTTCCGCAGTTCTGAAAGCTGGCACAAGGATTAACACCCACACGGGTGAATTTAGCTCCTGCAACACCCCAGAACCTCAACACCACCCAGGACAAAGTAACTGCATGTCAACAGGACACCCACCACCTGAGCTGTGCACTCCCAACGTACTGTAACCACAGTAATGTACAAATCTCTTAAGAATACAGGACCACCTCAACAATAATTGGTAGAGAGATTTTCAATCAGGCTTTTCCCAACTTTTCTGAGGTTTCTTTAAGCCAGCAATGCTTCCAGAAAAGGTGAGGGTGTACCCAACAGGAAAGGTTCTACAGATCAGGTCTCTTTCCTCAAGACGGCAGAGGTGAAAGTGCGTTGATAAGGAAGTGGCTGATGCATTCAGTACAAATGGGCTAATGTGGCAATGTTTATGAACAACTGCAGCAGTAAGAAATCGATGTTACCTCCAGTCCTGGCTGAAGGGTAACCAAGAGGTTTTTAAGCTGATGAAATGTTTTGATTGAGCAGACACAGACTGAATGTAAGGGAGCCAGCAAGAAATCGAACGTGGGATTCAGAAGAAACGTCCTTACCCAAAAAGTGGTGAGAATGTAGATCTCACTCCCACTGAGAGTGGGGTGGGTGATTCATGTAGATGCATGCAAGAGAAAGCTGGACAAGAATCTGAGGAAGAAGGGGAATAGAGGCAGAGATTCCCTCTGTATCTACTAATCAACTACTTTCTATTTTGAATTCAATCAATAACTGAGCCTCCACAGCCCTCCCCAGTAGAGAATCCCAGACTCACCAGCCCCTGAGTGAATATATTTCTCCTCAACATCCAAAATGGCCTATCCCTTATTTTGAGACTGTGACCGCTTTAATTCTAGACTCTGTAGCCAGAGAAAAAACCCTACCTGTATCAATGCATGTCCAGCCCTCTGAGAATTTTACCTGTTTTAATAAAATCTCCTCTCATTCCTCTGAACTCCAGGATAGAAGAGAACCAATTAACATTGCGAATGGACTGGCTCAGAAAGGCAACGTGGTCAGCATGGACGAGTTGGACCGAAGGGCCTGCTTTCTGTGCTGCATGGCACTATGACTGGAGTCTAGTTTGGCGGAATATCCAAAGGGAAGTTGCAGACAACAAGGGGGGGTTAGATCATAAAGGGAGCATGAGAATTTAAAAATCAAAGTGTTGTTTAACGAGTGGGCAAAGTCACTCAGTGGGCACGAGGGTTACGGTGGGTGGGAAGGTAGAATGCACTGCTGTCGTTCACCTAAGACAATGCACTTCCCTGTAGCTGTGACACTTTACACTATACTCTGTTATTGTTTTTACCTGTACTACCTCAATGCACTCTGTACTAACTCAATGTAACTGTACTGTGTAATGAATTGATCTGTACAAACAGTTTGCAAGACAAGTTTTTCACTGTACCTCAGTACAAGTGACAATAATAAACCAATACCAATACCAATACACTGCACCAGCAGCACCTCCCAAATCCATAACTTCTACCACTTCAAAGAACAAACTCCCCTCTAAGCCATGCAAAATATTGGTAAATTGGTTTATTATTGTCACATGTACTGACGTACAGTGAAAAACTTGTCTTGCATATCGTTCATACAGATCAATTTATTACACAGTGCATCGAGGTAGTGCAAGGTAAAACACTAACAAAATGCAGAATAAAGTGTTACGGTACAGAGAAAATGCAGTGCAGGCAGACAATAAGGTGAAAGGCCATAATGAGGTAGATTGTGGGGTCAAGAGTCCACCTTATTGTACTAGGAAACCGTTCAATAGTCTTATAACAGCGGGATAGAAGCTGTCCTCGAGCCTGGTGGTACGCGCTTTCAGGCTGCTGTATCTTCTGCCCGATGGGAGGGGGGAGAAGAGAGAATGTCCGGGGTGGGTGGGGTCTTTGATTATGCTGGTTGCTTTACCGAGGCCGCGAGAAGTATAGACAGAGTCCATGGAGGGGAGGCTGGTTTCCGAGATGTGCTGAGCTGTATCCACAACTCTCTGCAGTTTCTTGTGGTCCTGGGCAGAGCAGTTGCTGTACCAAGTCGTGATGCATCCAGCTAGGATGCTTTTTGTGGTGCATCGATAAAAATTGGTGAGGGTCAAGGGGGAACATGCCAAATGTATATTCATGCTATTATTTAACCTTTCCTTCATCGCCACTGACTAATCGGATCAGAATACTAGACTGCCCTCCCCAACATCCTCACCAGATTTACAACCACAGTTCGAGAATGCGGCTCACCGCACCATTAGAAGGAGTAACTACAAATGGAGTGCTGCTCCTGCCTTTGCCAGTCACTCCCACATCCCCTGAATTAATTACTGTTAAAATAAGATATACTTGTCAGCAACACATTGTAATGGCTTGATGGTGTTACTGAGCCAGACTCTGCAAGAGAGTTGGAATAACCTCAGTTAATGATACAGTGAGGGGGAGTCTGTATGAACATTAATATGGATCACCAACTGTGTGACAATTTCGACAGCTGATGGCAAGACCATTCTCATTAAAGATATGTATCCACCCCAGAGTCTGGCATACTTACGTTGGACCTGAGCCCTTGTCCCACCAGGTTTAGCCCCACCAACTAGAAGTTAAACTGGAACCATTACCCAGTAGGTTACCAACTCTCCAGTGCAGTTCTGAAACCTCCAGCAATCAGAGGCTAACTTCCACCAAAAGCTAAAGAATGCAGAGGCTGGAAAACTGGAATTAAACACAAAATGCTGGGAAGACTCTGTGGGCAGAGAAACAGATCTTTCATCAATTCTGAGATAAAGTGGAATATACTGTTTCTGGTCATTGGGCTGACTGTTATCAACTATCCAATGGGATCATTGGATTCTTGCAAACTGTCAATGATGTACATGCCATGTGACCAATGGTCAAATTGAGGGGTTGGAGCAGCAAGTGGATGCAATAATGAAATGATCTAGAGCTGGTGACTTTGCAGAAGTTTATAAGATCATGAGGGGTCTATCTAGTCACTGCCTTTTCCCAGGGTAGGGGAGTCTAAAACCAGAGAGCATAGGGTTAAGGTGAGAGGGGAAAGGTTTAAAGGGACAATACACACAAAATGCTGGAGGAACTCAGCAGGTCAGGCAGCATCCATGGAGGGAAATGAACAGTCGACGCTTCGGGCCGAGACCCTTCATCAGGACTGGAAAGGAAGAGGGCAGAAGCCAGAATAAAAGGGTGGGGGAGGGAGAGGAGCACGAGCTGGCGGGTGATAGGTGGATCGAGGACCTGAGAGGTTTTTCACACAGAAGGTGGTGGGTATAAGGAACGAGCTGCCAGAAGAAGTGGTGAAGGCAGGTATAAATATATTTAAAGACATTTGGACAGGTACATGGATAGGAAAGGTTTAGAGGGATATGGACCAAACGCTGGGAAATGTGACTAGCTCAGGAAGATACCTTGCTCAGCATGGACGAGTTAGGCCGAAGGGCCTGTTTCTGTGCTGTATCACTCTATGACTGAAACTGAAAGAAAATGGCCACACCGTGACCATTCCTACATCTACGCTTGTCTGTTAATTCCACTCCTGGCACAAGTACAAACTGTATCTTCTTCCCAAGGACGTTGCCCTTTTTCTGATTTGGTTCTGGAGCCTCCAGTAATGTACAGAAATGACAAGAACCCCAAGGACTCTGGTACGACACCTGTTCACTGACCACTGATGCATTGGGAGGGACCTGGGTGGCTGCCAGTTAAGTGGAAGGAGTTGTGCCCAGTGCAGGAGATAAGTTCCTGCCTATGGATTCATCACACAGGCTCATAATTACTGAGGAACATTGCCTAACCATGAGCTCATCTGGAGCTGGTGACTGTGCAAGGCTTTACAGCCATTGTCGGGGAAAGTGTTGCTAAGCAACAAAATCCTGGTACTCTACCTCTGAGCTGAGTTTACAGCATCATCAATAAAGAAGGAAGGGATGATGGGTTTTGGTTTCGGGAAAGCTGTTAATGTGAGGCTTAAATACTCCAATTATCTCAGAAGACTATTACCAAGGACATACAGGGAAGAAACAGGCCACTCAGTCCAACCATTTCATGTCAGCATCACCTGGGCCACCTTCTTAACATGGTGATGAGCCACCTTCTTGAATCATTGCAGTCCGTGTGGTGAAGGTGCTCCCACAGTGACGTTGGAAGGGAGTTCCAGGGCTTAGACCCAGTGATGTTGAAAGAACAACAAAATATTTCCAAGTCAGGATCTGTGCAGGAGGTAGTGGTGTTCCCTGCACCAGAAGACCCTCCCTTTCTTGGATTAACCTGAGCCCTGTCTCTCCCTTGGGTGATTAATAAAGAAGGGCAGGGAAGTCTCCCATTGCCTTGGTCAAGGTCTATGCCTCAAGAAACATTTGTAACAGCAGATAATTTGGTCATTATCACATTGTTGTTTATGGAAGCTTGCTGTGCCCATTTCATTGGTTGTAAAATGCCATGGGATGTCTTGGAAGTTCTTTCTTTGATTTGGGAAGACCGAATTCTTAAATGGAGCCCAGACATTTGAATAGCAGCCAAATCAGACACTGGGTGCTAGGGAAATCAACCTTCATATTTTGCATATTTCTTTCCGACAGAGGAGGCGATTTGCTCCATCGAGTCTATGCCACCTCTCAGGGCAATCCCACCAGCCCCATTCCCCTGTCTGATGCCCATCAACTTGCCCCAGTTCTCCTGCCCCCCCCACCCACACTAGGGGCCTCTTGCACTGGGAAAAGAAGAAACCAAGGACAAACGTGACTGAGGTGTATAGACTCTGCAGTGTTATCCCTGTACAATGGAGGTTGTATTGTTGGACTGGTAATCCATAGGCCTGTACTAATAAACTGGAGACACAAGTTCAAATCCCACCAGGGCAGCTGGGAAAAATAAATCCTGTGCATTTGGGATAAAAAGAACAGTGTCAGAAATATTGAACGTGAATCTATTGGACTATGGTAACACCCATTAACTTCACCAATGCGTTCCAGGGAAGGAAATCTGCCCTCTCACCATCTCCCCGTACATCACACCATACAACATCCAGACTTCACAACATTGAATTGGTAATTGGTTTATTATTGTCACATATACCAAGATACAGTGAAAAACTTTGTTTTGCATGCCGTCCATACAGAGCATTTCATTACATCACTGCATCAGTACATCGAGATAGTACAAGGGAAAAGCAATAACAGAATGCAGAATAAAGTGTTACAGTTACAGAGAAAGTGCAGTGCAGGTAGACCATAAGGTGCAAGGGCCACGATGAGGTAGATTGAGAGATCAAGAGTTCATCTTTTTTGTACAAGAGGTCTGTTCAAGAGTCTTATAACAGCGATGTAGAAGCTGTCCTCGAGCCTGGTGGTACCTATTTTCAAGCTTTTGTATCTTCTGCCTGATGGAAGTGGGGAGAAGAGAGAATGTCCAGGATGGGAGGGGTCCTTGATTATGTTGGCTGCTTTACCGAGGCAGCAAGAAGTATAGACAGAGTCCATGGAGGGGAGGCTGGTTTTTGTGATGGACTGAGCTGTGTCCAGAATTCTCTGCAATTTCTTGCCGTCTTGGGCAGAGTAGTTGCCATACCAAGCTGTGACGTGTCCAGATAGGATGCTTTCTATGGTGCATCTGTAAAAATTGGTGAAGGTCAACGGGGACATGCCAAACTTCATTCGCCTTCTGAGGAAGAAGGGGTGCTGGTGAGCTTTCTTGACCATAGCATTGATGTGGTTATAACAGGACAGGCTATTGGTGATGTTTACATCTGGAACTTGAAGTTCTCAGCTATCTCATAAATCATTGTTAATGTTAAATGCAATGACGGTATGCACTAAAAGAGTGATGTGCAATTTCTGGGCATGCATTCAGGAGTGAATGTGCATCACAGGATGAAAATGTAAGTCTGCAAATGCAAACTTTTCAAAAAATTTGCAAGTAAGTTTTTCATTGCACCTGTGCATACATTTATTTGTGCATATGACGATAAACTCAACTTTGACTTTGATTTTTAAATGCGATTCTCTTTATTAATCATAGAGGCACAGAGTCATACAGCATGGAATCTGGCCCTTTGGCCCACCACGTCCATGCTGCCCATTGTACCTACTGGAACCAATCCCATTTACCTGCATTTGGTCCATAGGCTTTGATGCCTTGGTGATTCAAGTGCTTGGTTAAGGTTAGGGTTAGGTGAAACTCTGAGGATCACAAGAGGATTTCTGCTTTGGTGAAGCAGCTCCCATGTTATGGAACATAGAACAGTGCAGCACAGGAACAGGCCCTTCAGCCCACCATGTCTGTGCCAAACACGATGCCGAATTCAACTAAATCTGTTCTGCCTGCACATGGTCCACATCCCTCCATTCCTTCATATTCCTATGTCTGTCTAACAGCCTTTTAAACTCCTCTATCGTATCTGCCTCCACCACCACCCCTGGCAGTCCGTTCTAGGCACGTACCACTCTCTGTGTAAAATAACCTGCCACACACATCTCCTTTAAACTTCCCCCCTCACCTTAAATGCATATCCTCTAGCATTTGACATTTCTACCCTGGGAAAAAGATTCTGACTGTCTAGCCTATCTATGCCTCTCATAATTTTATAAACCTCTCAGGTCTCCCCTCAGCTTCTGCTGTTCCAAGTTTGTCCAACCTCCCCTTATAGCTCACACCCTCTAATCAAAGCAGCATCCTGGTGAACTTCTTTTGCACCCTCTCCAAAGCCTCCACATCCTTCCTATAATGGGGGCAACCAGATTTGCACACAATACTCCAAATGCGGCCTGACCAAAGTTCTATACAGCTGCAGCAAGACTTCCTGACTTTTTTTCTCAATGCCCTGACTAATAAAGAAGCATGCCATATGTCTTCTTTACCACCCTATCTACTTGTGCGGCCACTTTCAGGGACCTATGAACTTGGACCCCAAGATCCCTCTGTACCTCAATGCTGTTAAGGGTGCTGCCATTAACTGTACACTTTCCTCTTAATTTTGATCTCCCAAAGTGCAACACCTCACACTTGCCTGGATTAAACTCCATCTGCCATTTCTCCGCCCATAAAAGGATATAATTATCCCCATCCAGGGAACGAAGAGGGGAGGGAAGGATGGAAATGAGCTTCACATTAATTTACATGTGACAATGTGATACGAATGCAATGCACTGCATGTGTTTGTTGCAAGGTAGTACTGATACCACAATAGAAGTAATGAGAACTACTGTGAATGATACCAGGAAGCAGAAGCTCCTTGGGATATGAGCTCCAATTTCTTTATTGCAATAGCAACTAATGCGTGTGCTAACGTCACATGTACAATTACGTCACATACACGTGACATACTTGCAGGTACTCCCAGAAATACGTTAGCAGAATTTATATATCGCACCTTAGAAAATTAATACTCACAAATATCACACAGAGTTATTAATATTGAAGTATTACACTGTGGATAATCATTACAAATATTGGTCATTAATGTTTAAGTATTGCATGGCAGATAATTAACAATCACATATATTACATGGTAAATCATGAATACAATATTCCACTGTGAGTCATTAATATTCACATATATTGCACCTTGTATAATTAATGCTCACAAATATCACTGTGGGACAGTACCATTCAAAGGTTTTTAATGGATAATTAATGTTCACAAATATTGCACGGTGGGTTATTAATATTCACAGATATTTCACCGAGGATAATAATTACTCACATGTATTGCACTTTAAGTCACTTATATTCAAGTATTGTACTGTGGATAATTAATACTCCAAAATATCATACTGGGAATCATTAATATCCAAGTATTACACCATGGATAATTAATACTCAGAAGTATTGCACTGTAGGACATTTATTTTCAAAGTTATTTCACTGTAGATATTTAATGCACAAATGTTGCATTTTGCCAGTAATACTGAAGGATCACACTGTGAGTAATTAATACAAATTTCACACAATGGGCCATTTATGTTCAAGTATTGTTCCACAGATAACCAATGCTCACAAGTACAAGAAAGCATACCAGCACCTCCACTTCCTCAGAAAGCAAAAGAAAGAGACCTCTTGTATAATAAAGATGGACTCTTGATCTCTCAGTCTACTTCGTCATGGCCCTTGCACTTTATTTGTCTGCCTGCACTGCACTTTCTCTGTAACTGTAACACTTTATTCTTCATTCAGTTATTGCTTTTCCCTTTGTACTACCTCAACGTACTTATTATGTACAGAATGATCTGTGTGGATGGAACACAAACAAAGCTTTTCACTGTATCTCGGTACATGTGACAATAATAAACCCATTACCAACACCACACTGTTGGACAATAATATTCATGTATATTGTACATGAGAGCAATGTTCACCATTGTTCTCTGGGTTCACACATGGGTGAGTTACACACATGCATCGCACTCCAAGTCATTAATACCCACATAACACTGACTCTCGTGCAGCAGAATTAGGCTTCAGTACTTGGAGGAGGAATCAGAATCAGATTCAGGTTTATTATCACTGACATATGTCGTGAAATGTGTTGTTTTGTGGCAGCAGTACAGTGCAAGACATAAAGACGTAAAAATTACTCTAAGTTGCAAAAATAAATAAATAGTGTAAAAGAGGAATAACGAGGTAGTGTTCATGGGTTCATGGACCATTCAGAAATCTGATAGCGGAGGGGAAGAAGCTGTTCCCAAAATGTTGAGTGTGGGTCTTCAGGCTCCTGTACCTCTTCCCTGATGGTAGAAACATGAAGAGGGCATGTTCTGGGTGGTGAGGGCCCTTAATGATGGATGCCGCCTTCTTGAGGCACCGTCTCTTGAAGATGTCCTCGATGATGGGGAGGTTGTGCCCGTGATGGAGCTGGCTGAGTCTACAACCCTCTGCAGCCTCCTTCTATCCTACACATTGGAGCCTCCATACCAGGTGGTAATGCAACCTGTCAGAATGCTCTCCACTGTACATCTGTAGAAATTTGCCAGAGTTTCTGATGACATATCGAATATCCTCAAACTCCTAATGAAGTAGATCTGCTGGCGTGCCTTCTTTGTGATTGCATCAATGTGTTGGGCCTAGAATAGGTCCTCTGAGATGTTGATGCTCAGGAACTTGAAGCTGCTCACCCTTCCCATCAGGGACCCCTCAGTGAGGACTGTGTGTGTGTTCTCCCAACTTCCCCTTCCTGAAGTCCACAATTAATTCCTTGGTCTTGCTGATGCTGAGTGCAACATTGTTGTTGTGACACCACTCAACAACAGTCGATCTATCTCGCTCCTGTACGCCTCCTCATCGCCGTCTGAGATTCTGCCAACAACAGTGGTGTCATCAGCGAATTTATAGATGGTGTTTGAGCTGTGCCTAACCACACAGTCATGAGTGTAGAGAGAGTAGAGCAGTGGGCTAAGCACGCATCCTTGAGGTGAGTCTGTGTTGATTGTCAGCGAAGAGGAGATGTTGCTACTGATCCGCACTGACAGTGGTCTCCCGATAAGGAAGTCGAGGATCCAGTTGCAGAGAATGATGTTCTGTAAAATCTTTCAGCCAGGGACCATTGCACAGTGAGGGAGTACAGCGTTACTGAGTTGTCGTCTCCTAGACGTCTGCCCTGGGGTCATAAACAGTACTAAAGGAAGACAAGTTCGTTTCGAGAGACTAACAATAACAGTCACACGTTGGATAGCACCAGATTTAACTGATCGGTCAGATTTTTCCTTTGTTCTTATTTATTTGCGGGATTGAAGATGTACTTAGGCAGTGTCTGTCCCTGCCTGCCCTTGAGATGGTGGAGGAGATCTCTCACACCACAGTCCTTCTGCTGAAGTATCTAATGAGCACTGTAATAGGCATCTCCTCTCAACATGGGGACATTAGTCATATGGGATCTGATGGGGGTGTGGGGTGCGATTTATCTATTTTAGTGCTGAGAGCCCTATGTTTAATATTAAAATGTGGCTGACTCATTTGTGCTTTGTTCCATTATCTTTGATGTCACAGACCAGGCCTTTATCTCTGCCACAGTGTGATGATAAACTACAAACAGGACTTGCTGGCTTGCAAGCTGAAATAAATCACCACTAGTGCTGAACTATTAACCATCTAGCTGCTGAAGTGTTTGAACTGATTAAAACACTTAGCGGTTCCCATAATGTTAGACCACAACCTCGATGGGTGTCCTCCTGGGCCATCAGTAGCAAGGACTCCATCTCATTACGTCGCTCACTGACTCTCCCTCCCACTTGCAGGATGGCAAATCAAAGTCAAAGGCACACTCTTCTCCCGTGGGTCTGACCCAAGTTACACAGTGTTTCCCAATGGGACTAGTTATATGGGAAGGAATGAGTTGCCAGATAATTCAAGGATCTGCCTTCTCTTTGATCCCCCACTACCTGGCACAGACTATCAACACATTGATGGTTCAGGCCCTACCTCAACTGCAGGCCTAACTGTAGCTGGGTTGTGGAGAGGGCAGATAAAATTACAGGAATGTAAAACTGACTTTTTATTAGCAGTGGTAATTTTCAAAAGTTTCAGTCACTTCAGGGGGAGGACATTAATCCCAATCCACCCCAGAAACTGGTTTCACATTTCACAATTTTGAGTTGAGTTGACTCTCTGAAAGCTCTGCGGGTGATCCACCACACTCACCGCTCCTCCCACTGTCCGGCCATTGCTGATTCCTAATTTGGGCCTTTGCCAGCCCCCTTTGCATGCTCCTCCCCCCTCAGGCCAGTCGCATTGTTTCTGCACAATCATTCTCTCCTTCCCTGCAGAACCCCAATCACTACCTCAGTATAGCAACGTTATAACCACTTTGCACTACAATGGACTTGCTTTCTTTGTGTTCTTTCTTGTATAATTTTGTTTAATTTATGTTTCTCTTGTGAATGTTGTGTCTGTAATGCCATGTGCCTGTGATGCTGCTGCAAGTAAGTTTTTCATTGCACCTGTGCACACATGGACTTGTGCATCTGACAATAAACTTTTGAATTTTTTTGTCTTTTGACACTCTCCACTTCCTTGCGTCCATCTGCTGTTGAGATAATATAAGACAAGATAAGATAAGAGATAAGATATATTTATTAGTCACATGTATATCGAAACACACAGTGAAATACATCTTTTGCGTAGAGTTTTCTGAGGGCAGCCCACAAGTGTCGCCACGTTTCCGGCGCCAACATAGCACGTCCACAACTTCCTAACCTGTATGTCTTTGGAATGTGGGAGGAAACCGGAGCACCCAGAGAGAAACCCACGCAGACACAGGGAGAACGTACAAACTCCTCACAGACAGTGGCCGGATTTGAACCCGGGTCGCTGGCGCTGTAAAGCGTTATGCTAACCACTACAGTACCGTGCCTGCTTGAACACGCCATGGCGGCCCGTTCTGTCATCCAATGATGATATGGTTCGTAGTGGAGAGGATTTCCACATAGGAGTCCTCCCCCTTTACGCTGCGGACCTGGAGTGGAGGGTGCTGCACAGAGCAGTCCCATGCAGCAGGTTTTTCAGTTGGTTGCTGGACTCTAGGCTGCTGGTCATTTCCACGGCCTGGATAAATCTGTGTTCCATGTACATGTGGAACATGAGAGGTTGCAGCCCCTCTTGTGGTATTTGAAAGTCACGTCAAGTACATACTGTATATGCACGGGTGCAATGAAAAGGTTACTTGCAGCAGCATCACAGGCACATAGCATCAGATAAGCATCACTCATAAGAAAAACGTAAATCAAACATAAATCATACACAAATTTTACAAGAAAGAACACAATTAGAACAAAAAAATCCATCTTAGTACAAAGTGATCAAAATGGTCATAGTGTTGCTAAACTGTGGTGATTAGGTTTGTGCAAGTTGGTTCAAGAACCGAATGGTTGAAGGGAAGTCGCTGTTCCTGAACCTGGTGGTGTGGGACTTCAGGCTTCTGTACCTTCTGCCCGATGGGAGATGTGAGAAGATGGCAAGGCCTGGATGGTGGGGATCTTTGATGATGGATTTTGTCTTCCTGAGGCAGTGCCTCCCGTAGATACTACTGATGGTGGGGGGGGATGTGTCCATGATGGATTGGGCTCTCTAAAGCTTCTTACGTTCTTGCACATTCGAATTGCTGTACCAGATCATGGTGCAACCAGTCAGGGAGTATTCAGTCGGAGTCTGCAGCTCATGTTCTGGTTGCATTTCAGCCTCACGCTCCTAAGCTTTGAGTATGCGGTGTGGAGGGGGACCCTCTTGTTTGTCTGCTGCTGGGTGGCCATTCACAGGTCCAGGCAGTAGGCCACTGAGGGGTCTATCTGACTCGACTGCCTGCCCCTCCTCCTAGATTATATTTGTGCCTGGGTGCCCCTGGAGAGAGAGCATGCAGTGTCTGGGATCACCGGAGGTCTGCCAGGACAAGGACCAGGACCAGGAACTGGGGCTGGAGAGGTGAGCATCCCAGACAAGGAGAACAGCCTTTAAATTTAAACGTCTTGTTGGGATGCAAGTGAAGTTATTTTAAAACAAAAAAAGGTTATGGCCAAACGCAGGCAAATGGGACCAGCTTGGATGGGCATCTTGGTCAACATGGACAATTTGGGCTGAAGGGCCTGTTTCCAGTGCAGCGTATTAGCAGCGTTTGATGTCTCTGGGTCTGTACTCAATGGACTTCAGAAGGATGATGGGGGGATCTCATTGAAACCGGATACTGAAAGGCCTGGATAGAGTGGATGTGGAGAGGATGTTTCCATCAGTGGGAGAGTCCAGGATCCGAGGGCACAGCCTCAGAATAAAGGGATGTCCCTTTAGAACTGAGATGAGGAGGAATTTCTTCAGCCAGAGGGTGGTGACTCTGTGGAATTCGTTGCCACAGACGGCTGTGGAGGCCAAGTCTCTGGGTATATTTAAGGCAGAGATTGATAGGTTCCTTATGGATAAGGAGGTTAAGGGTTACCCAGAGAGTGGTTGGGGCATGGAATGCGCTGCCTGGGGTGGTGGTGGAGGCAGGTACATTGGTCAATTTCAAGAGATTTCTAGATAAGCATATGGAGGAATTTAAAATAGAGGGATATGTGGGAGGAAGGGGTTAGATAGTCTTAGGCGGTTTAAAGTTCGGCACAACATTTTGGGCCAAAGGACCTGTATTGTGCTGGACTGTTCTATGTTCTATGTTCTATGTCAAAGGGAGAAGGCAGGAGAATGGGTTTGAAAACAAATCAGCCATGACTGAATGGTGGAGGAGGTTCAATGGGCTGAATGGCCTAATTTTGCTCCTATATCTTATGGTCTTATGACTATGACTCAGAGTAAAGCCTCCTCTGCAGTGTCCCATCCCATCACACACCCAAGAAGCAGGGGGCTGATTAGGAGAATAAAAATAAAAGCAGAAAAGTGAGCTGGATACACAGTGAAGAAGAAAACAAACAGGTTAGATGGAGTGTAACACTCCCTCTGCGCTGGCCCTTCACACACTCCGGGAGTACCCACAGTACAGGGCTAATGGTGTTAAAGGGGATGGAGAAGAAAGAACTGACTGTGATTTGCCAGCATGTGTGTGGGAATGTCAGAGACGTCAGTCAGTGTGTGGGAACCTGTGCCACAGGACCGGTGGAACTACTTAGAGTCATAGAGTCATACAGCACGGAAACAGGCCCTTCGGCCCAACCTGTCCATGCCGACCATGGTGCCCACCAAACTAGTCCCATTAGCTCGCGTTTGGCCCACGTCCCCCTAAACTTTTCCTGTCCATGTCCCTGTCCAGGTGTCTTTTGAATGTTGTTATTGTACCTGCCTCAACCACTTCCTCTGGCAGCTCGTTCCATACACTCACCACCCCCTACGTGTAGAACTTGCCCCTCAGGTCCCTTTTAAATCTCTCCCCTCTCACCTTAAACCTATGCCCTTTCGTTTTTAGTTCCCCTTCCCTGGGAAAGGGACTGTACGCATTCACTCTATCTATGCCCCTCACGATTTTATACACCTCTATGAGATCACCCCTCATTCTCCTACGTTCCTACGTTCCAAGCCTACCCAACCTCTCCTTATAACTCAGGCCCTTAAATCCTCACAGCATCCGGGAGGAAACACACGGTCACAGGGAGAAGGTGAAAACTCCACACAGAGAGCACCCGAGGTCAGGATTGAACCCAGGTCTTTAGCTACGCCACTGTGCCTGGCCAGGAGGGGAGGGTGTCAGGTGTGGGAGCTCAGCAGCAGAAAGTGGGTGGGCTCCCTGAAGATTGGCCACCAAGAAGCAGAAGGAGGGTAGGTGAGGAAGGGGAATGGGAGGGTCTCACCAGCTGACACCAGCAGAGGCACCGTCTAGTTGCTGGACAGATCAGGAGAGACACCTGCTGATCACTAGCAGGTCGATCTGAAGACATCAAATCACCCACCCCTTCAATTTGCCCAGGGTAAGGCAGAGCCTCAATTGCAAATAGCTCATCGGACACACAGGCTCGGTGTGTGAACAGCCAGATCTGGAAATGTCAATTGAGGGACAGCCGTTGCCCAGGTCACAGGGCAGGACTCACCTGCACCTTAGAATCAGAGAGTCACTGAGTCAAACAGAACAGCAGGCCCTCCAGCCCATCGCGTAAATGCTGACCAGACTTTGGAGATGAGCTGGGGCCAGCCCCCCCGAGGGAGATGGAATCTGGGCACGCACCGGAACGCGATCCCAACCTCATGCCATGAGTCGTCGGATGATCTCACTTGGAGTATTGCGTGCGATTCTGGTCACCCCATTACAGGAAGGATTTGGAGGCTTTGGAGAAGGTGCAGAGGACGTTCACCAGGATGCTGCCTGGATTAGAGGGTATTGAGCTATAAGGAGAGGTTGGACCAACTTGGGTTGTTTTCTCTGGAGCGTCACAGGCTGAGGGGAGACCTGATAGAAGTTCACAAAATCATGAGAGGCATAGATAGGGTAGACCATCAGAATCTTTTTCCCAGGGTAGAAATGTCAAGTACTAGAGGACATGCATTTAAGGTGAGAGGGGGAAAGTTTAAAGGAGATGTGTGGGGTAAATTTTTTTTACAGTGAGAGGTGGGTGCCTGGAACAGGCTGCCAGGGGTGGTTGTGAGCAGATACAATAGAGGTGTTTAAGAGGCTGTTAGACAGACACATGAACCTTCAGGGAGTGGAGGGAAGTGGATCATGTGCAGGCAAAAGAGATTTAGTTTAATTTGGCATCGTGTTTGGTGCAGACATTGTGGGCCGAAGGGCCTGTTCCTGTGCTGTACTGTTCTATGTTCTACCTCCCCGATCGCTGTTTATGGGAGCTTGCTGTGCAATGATTGGCTGCTGCATTTGCCACATTATGGCAATGACTACATTCAGAAGTTGTTCATTGTCCGTGACGTGCTTTGTAGAAATGAAATGAATGATGCTTTATAAGTCATTTGTACCTTTTCCATTGACCCAGGAGAGCAGACAGGTCCTTCAGTTTAATGTATCACCTCAGGGTCAGCACCTCCCAGCAGTGGGGCTCTCCCTCGACGTGGCAACGGCTTAGCATGAGTGTTACAGTGACTCAGCTGGGATTCGAACCCATGACTTTCTGACTTGGGGATGAGATCATCGGCCTGTCCAGGGCAATATGGTCGTGTCTCACAGATCAGAGGATAGCATCCGGCACAGGAATGGATCAAACTGGGCTAAAGTCAACTTTCAAAGTGTCACCCACCCTACACATCCCAGTACACTCTGCTCCATCACTGCCATCTCCTTAGATGTAAAGGCAGCTTCATTCCAGACACAGGAGAACTGCTGATCAAAGCCTCAGTAATGGAGGTCTCAACCTGGGGCTGAAATCTATGATGCTTTGAACGGCAGACACACAGATCAAATAACCATTGGGATGCAAGGCTTCAGCCATCTAGAGTGAGCTGCAGGTTTCTTGGACACAGCTGGATGCTGCTGGGAATCTCAACTAGTTTGTGACTGAAGTAACGTTTAACCCTGTGACACACTGCACCAAAAGAGAAGCAAAGATCCAACATCTACACCCTGACTGGCTGCCATTTCTCTGGGATTGTTCTAAAGTGTCCAAGGACCGTGCAATGCAGAAGATAAATCTTAGAGGCATTAAATGTATTTTTATTTTGTTTCTCTGAACTCTTTTGGTTGTAAAAATGATTGAAGACGGTGACAAAAGGTGTCACCAGCATTAGGGAATCAAGAACATGGAGGGCAGAGGTTTAAGGTGAGAGGGGAGAGATTTAATAGGAACCTGAGGGGCAACTTTTTCACCCAGAGGGTGGTCCATATATGGAACGAGCTGCCAGAGGAAGTGGTTGAGGCAGGTACGTTAACAACATTTACAAGGTACTTGGACAGGTACAAGGATAGGAAAGTTTTGGAGGGATATGGGCCAAATACGGGCAAGTGGGACTAGCTTAGATGGGTGTCTTTGTCGGCATGGACTAGTTGGGCCGAAGGCCCTGTTTCCGTGCTGTATGACTCTATGACTGGCCAAGGTGAGGGGTCATGAAGGCATCCAGTAAGATTTGGCAACATCAAAGGTTGACATCAGCCTCGTTCAACTCCACTTTGCCATGACACTCCATCAGAGTTGCCCATTTGAATAAGGACCTTGAGACACAGGAGATTGCAGACACTGGAGTCTGGAGCAACAAGCAATCTGCTGGAGGAACTCCGGGTCAAATAGCATCTGTGGGGTGAGAGAAATTGTTGACATTCCAGGTCGAGAGCCTGCATCCGGAATAAGAACCATCCTATCCCTTTCCCCCCCTTCCCCTCTTCGTCCATCCCTCCATCTCCTTCCATCCTGACACTTCCTTCCTAATTCCCATCCCATTATATCCATGTTGCTCTTCCCCACCTAACCTCTCCCACCCGCCCAACATCCCTGGAGATTCCAACAATGTTTAGGAGAACAGACCTTGATTCCACACAGTAAGCCGGAAACAGCGATAGAGCTGCTGCCTCAGAACGCCAGTGACCCGGCTTTGATCCTGACCTCCAGCGCTGTCTGTGTGGAGTTTGCATGTTCTCCCAGTGGCTGTGTAGGTGGTTTCCCTCCCACATCCCAAATATGAGCTGATTAGTAGGTTCAACTGGCTGCTGTGAATTGCCCCAAGTGCCAGAATCTGGAACGAGTTGATGGGAATGGAGTGAGAATGGATAACAGGGGAAATCAGTGGGGGAATGGGAAAGCTCTGAGAGCCAGCATACACTCGATGGGCTGAATAGCCTCTTTCTCTGTCATAAGAAAAGATAGAAACAACTTGCAGTTATGTAGCACCTTTGACATCATAACACGTCTCAAGATGCTACATAGAAGGATTGCCAAATTAGATTTGACATTGGGGCACATTTTAGTACAGATGGTCGGAGATTTAAGGAATATTTTAAAGCAGGAAAAGTAGGTAGGTAGAGACGGGAGAAAAGTCCAGAGTGTAGACCAGTGGCAGCTGATGGCACTGTCATCAGTGGCTTATGAGGTCAAAGTGGGCAAAGGGGAAGAGACAATGGAGAGATTTGTAAACAACAAGCTTAAACCTGAGGCACTGCCATTGCTGGATGCATTCAGTCTCTTTCCATTGTCTCAAAGCACATGTCAAATGCAATGACCCACAGGGTTAATGCTGATCATGCCTCCTCTCTGGGTGTCCACAAACACTGATAGATCAAATTCTGTGGAGCTTTCCATAGAAAGTCAGTGTACACTGGAATTGTGGCAACTAACCTGAAATCAATGTTGATCAGTGACATGGAATAAATTAAATTAAAAGTATCCTTCCTAACAAGCAGTTAAAAAAAATCCCAAGACATTACGTCACTCCATCCCCCAGGAGACTCTGATAGAATGTAAATTCACGTTCAACTCAAACTTCCCTCTCCCACCAGGAGGGCTAAGCTAAGGTCAGCTTTAACAGTGTTTCAAAGTGAATAGAACATTATCCCTCAGAAGATGATGCTTCCTTGGAGACCTCAGACTATCTATTCTCTTGGGTGGAAGCAAAACATACGCTTGCACTATTTCGAGGAGGCATTCGCCTCGGTGTTCTGACCAATATCTGTCCCTCTCCCAACATCTTATCTGTTCATTACAGCATTATTGTTTGTGGGAGCTTGCTGTGCACAAATTGGCAGCTGCGTTTCCATGGAGTAATTATACCTTGCAACACACATACCCCGGTGTGTTCCTGATCTATTGTGAAGTAGCAGGGCGTGTGTACAGAATAATACACAGAGCCCACGGTGAGTGTGTTTACCACACTGCTTTTCCCTGTTAAAGAGTGAACATTCATTCACACAAACTTACGTTTAACCAGTTCATTGGGTTTCAATTTGTCTTCAATCTTTGCAACTGGACTGATGTTTCTCGTATAGATTCTGGAAAATTCAGCAAGTGTGGTGGATGCATCTCTGGACCTGACTCTTTCGGTGATGTTCAGTGTTGACTTTTCAACAATTGTAGGAGTCACTTCAAGAGTATATTCTGACTCATAATTGCCTTCATTATTCCCTTGTGTTTATTGCGTTGACATCAGGCGGTCTTCAGCAACCTTTCTAAATATCTTACCAAGCCTAAAAAAAACAAAATGCTGGAGGAACTCAGCAGGTCGAGCAGCTTCTGTGCGAGAAAGGAATTGTCGACATTTCAGGTCGAGACCCTGCATCTGCAGTCCCTTCTGCTTCCATCTCACCAAGTGTTGCAGGAGCATTCATGGAATTGCATCCTTGAATCTCCGACGTTCCATTTTCTCTCTCTGGCCTGCCTGGTCTCTCAGCAAGCCAACTTTACCCTGGAACTGTGGGCCAAGAGGGCTTGTGGCCAGTGCCCAGTGTGAAAAGTCTTCCGTGTCCTTGTGACCCCAAAGATCATCTGAGGGGTAGGTTTTTTAACACAGAGCGTGGGTGATATCTGGAACATGCTGCCGGGGGAGATGGTGGAATGAGTTAGGGACATTACACTGAAGTGGCGTTCAGACAGAAATAGGCAAGGCATCGAAGGATGTGGTCCTAATGGGGGCAAGTTGGGTTAGTGTAGGTGGGCAAGGAGGTCAGCAGAGACATGGTAGGCTGAAGGGCCTGTTTCTGTGCTGTACTCTATGACTCTATGATTACCAGTGCTCGCTTTCTATCTGAACGTAGCTCTCTCCCTTCTTGTTCGTGTGAGCGAGGCAAAGGCCTTTCCCTGACCTTCATCCATAACACGAACAAAGGGACTCACTACTGAGACATCCTTACCCAGAGGGGCAATGGAGGGGTAAAATGACACAGCTGCTAGAGCGCCAGCGACCTGGGTTCAATTCCCACCACTGTCTGTGAGGAGTTTATACGTTCTCCCCATGTCTGCGTGGGTTTCCCTCCAGGTGCTCCGGTTTCCTCCCACATTCCAAAGACGTACAGGTTAGGAAGTTGTGGGCATGCTATGTTGGCGCCGGAAGCGTGGCGACACTTGAGGGATGCCCCCCAGTACATTACACAAAAGGTGCATTTCACTGTGTGTTTCGATGTACATGTGACTAACAAAGATCTTATCTTGTCTTAAGAGCCACTGCCTCACAGCAACAGAAACCTGGGTTCAATCCTGACCTCTGGCGCTGCCTGCTTGGAGTTTGTCTGTGGGTTTCCCCAGAGATGTGCAGGTTGGTGGGTTAATTGGCTGTTCTAAATTGCCCCTGGTGTGTAGTTGGTGTGTAATTGCCCCTGGTGTGTAGTTGGTGTGTAATTGCCCCTGGTGTGTAGCTGAGGGGTTGAATCTGGGGGTGTTGATGAGAATGTGGGGAGATGACTGGGATGAAGATAAATGGGTGGTTGTAGTCGGTGTGTCCTTGGTGGGCGGAAGGACCAGTTCCCAGCCTGGATGTGACCATCAGACCAGAAGATATATATTAGGCCATTCAGCCCATCGAGCCTGCTCCACCATTCAATCATGGCTGATTTTTTCATCCCATTCTCCTGCCTTCTTCCCATAATCCTTAACCTCCTTATCCATAAGGAACCTATCAATCTCTGCCTTAAATACACCCAAAGACTTGGCCTCCACAGCCCTCTGTGGCAACGAATTCCACAGATTCACCATCATCTAGTTGTAGAAATTCCTCTTCATCTCTATTCTAAAGGGATGTCCATTTATTCTGAGGCTGTGCCCTCGGATCCTGGACTCTCCCACTGATGGAAACATCTTCTCCACGTCCCTCTATCCAGGCCTTTCAGTATCCGGTAGGTTTCAATGAAATCCCCTCTCATCCTTCTGAATTCCATTGAGTACAGGCCCAGAGACTCAAACACTCCTCATATGTGAAGCCTTTCATTCCCAGGATTGTTCTTGTGGACCTCCTCTGGACCCTCTCCAGAGCCAGCACAGCTTTCCTTAGATACAGAGCCCAAAGTTGCTCACAATATTCCAAATACGGTCTGACCAACGCCTTATAAAGCCTCAGCATAAATCCTTGTACTCCTTGAAGCTCACAGAGTAAACAGTATACCTGGTAATAATAAATACAACAATATTGGTATTGGTATTTGTATTGGCTTATTATTGTCACTTGTACCGAGGTACAGTGAAAAACTTGTCTTGCAAATCGATCGTACAGATCAATTCATTACACAGTGCAGTTACAGAGTGCATTTACATAGTACAGGTAAAAACAATAACAGTACAGAGTAGTGTCACAGCTACAGAGGAAATGCAGTGCAGGTAGACAATAAGGTGCAAGGTCACAACATGGTATATGATGAGCACAGAACAACAGAATGGAGCAAAGATCGTCGTGCAGTCTGAAGTAGTGAACAAAGAAATGTTCAGGTGACAGTAATGGAATTAACAAGGGAGGTAGAACTGGGGGGAGAAGGTGGCAGCACCGCCAGGAAGGGGATGTGAAAGAGGTGATTGGTTCAGAAGTCTGACAGCAGTGGCAATCAGATTGCAACGTTGACTACAAGATCTACTAGACTGCCATAAAACCCATCTGGTTAATGAATATTCTTCGGAGGAGGTAATCTGGTGTCCTTACCCCCCTGGCCTATCAGTGACTTCTACCCAACAATGTGCTTGACTGGGACCTGCCCTCTGGAAAGTCCCTCCATTTACCAAAACCATGGGACCTAGGTGACAAATTCAGGCATGACAAAATGCAAACTGATGCCTAGGTTGACAGACCTGTCCCCAAGACTGTCAAGAAAATGTCACATGCTCAAAATCTGAAATTAAAACAATGCTGACAACATTTCACAGGTCAGCAGCATCAATAGAGTTAGTTTCCGATTTTCTCTCCCAGATCTGTCGAAGGGTGTTGATCTGAAACATTAACTCCCTCCATAGATGCTGCCTGACCAGCTGAGTGTTTCTGTTCCTCAGCCCAGCAACTGATCAATGATTGTACAGAACTGATCAGTACTGATCACCTTGTACATGGTCAGGCTCACAAAATCAAACATGATTGAAAGCAGGATCGGTTCCTCCATCGCAGTCCTTGAGTACGTTCTGTCCACCGGACATAGTGACACACTGATACGCAGGCAGAAAAGTGTCATCTTTGGAGCTCTTAACATCGATTCTATAAGTGTAGAACACATTCCTGGTCCTGATGCAGGATCTCGACCCTAAATGTTGACAATTCCTTTCCCCCCACAGATGCTGCTCGACCCGCTGAGTTCCTCCAGCAGATTGTTTGTTGCTCCAGATTCCACCATCTGCAGTCTCTGGGGTCTCACCTACATTTGAGGATCTGCAGCTATCCAAGATGGCAGCTCACCCCCACCTCAGGGGAAAGAACAGGTGGCCAATGTCCACTATTGTTGCTGGTGGATGTCCACTCTTCAAGTTTCACTCTTCAAGCTTGGTAATTGGTAATTGGCTTATTATTGTCACACCTACAGAGATACAGTGAAAAGCTTTGTTTTGCATGCCATCCAGACAGATCATTCCAAAACATAAATATATCAAGCTATCCTTGAGTCTGGTGGTGCATGTTTTCAAGCTTCTATATCTTCTGCCTGACAGAAAGGGGAAGGAGAAAGGATTTCTGGGGTTAGAGAGGTCTTTGATTATGTCGGCTGTTTTCCCGAGGCAGTGGGATGTGTAGACAGAGTCAGTGGAGGGGAGGCTGGTTTCCGTGATGTGCTGAGCGGTGTCCACAACTCTCTGTAGTTTCTTGTGGTCTTGGGCAGAGCAGTTACCGTCCCAAGCCGTGATGCATCCAGATAGGATGCTTTCTACGGTGAATTTGTAAATATTGGTGAGGTCATCAGGGACATGTCAAACTTCCTTAGCCTTCTGGATTCTCTTAAAATGCAAGGAAATTTCTTCCTATCTTTGTCCTGACTGCTTAGTTTGGAGACTGTGACCTCTGGTTCTAGGTACCCCAGCCAGGGTAAACACCATCCTTGCATCTCTTAAACTGTTGATCTCCCAATCTACCTCGTCGTGGCCCTTGCACTTTATTTGTCTCCCTGCACCGCACTGTCTCTGTAACTGCAACACTATATACCAGTCCTGATGAAGGGTCTCGACCGGAAACACCGACTGTCCATTTCCCTTCATAGATGCTGCCTGACCCGCTGAGTTCCTCCAGCGTTTTGTGTGTTGCTCTATATTCTGCATTCTGTTTTTCTTTTTACCACCTCAATGAACTTATGTGTGGGATGGCCTGTCTGGATGGTACACAAGTAAAAGTTTTTCACTGTAATATGGTGCATGTGAAAATAATAAACCAATAAACTGATACCAATTATTTCATTTTGGTGTTTACCAGGGAAGTAGAAAAAATGGACAAGAAATGGATGCTGTTGGATGATGAGGTGAGAAATGAGATGTGAATTTAAAATAGGAAAAGGGGACACTGTAAGTAAAACCCCTCATCCAGATAGATTGCGTCCTCACATTTTAAGAGAATCCAGGGTAGAGACAGCAGATTCATTGCTCTGAATATGAAATAATTCTATATCTCCACACATGTGACAGCAATAGACCAATAAATCCTCAAACCCCGTAAACATTTTGTTTGTCATGAGATCATGATCAAATACATCCCACAGTGATATCATATTTATTTACATACTCTACACACTTTGGTTGTAAAACATTAGAGTCATAGACAGTCATAGAGTTATACAGCATGGAAACAGGCCCTTCAGCCCAACTGGTCCATGCTGACCAAGATGTCCCATCCAAGCCAGTCCCATCTGCCAGCATTTGGCCCATAAACTTCTAAACCTTTCCAATCCATGTACCTGTCCAACTGTCTTTTAAAAGTTGTTATTGTACCTGCCTCAACCACTTCCTCTGGCAGCTCATTCCACATAGATACGACCCTTTGTGTGAAAAGGTTGTCTCTCAAGTTCTTATTAAATCTTTCCCCTCTCACGTTAAACTTATGCCCTCTAGTTCTTGATTCCTCAACCCTGGAGAAAGACTGTGTGCATTCACCCTATCTATACCCCTTATGATAGTACACACCTCTATAAGATCACCTCTCAGTCTCCTATGCTCTAAGGACTAAAGTCCCAACCTGTCCAATCTCTCCCTATAACTCAGTCCCTCAAGTCCTGGCAACATCCTTGTAAATGCAGAAGGTCATTCTGGGACATCCTCAGGGTGTAAAAAACACAATGGAAATCCAAATCTTAGAAGCTAAGTCTGGGTGTAATGAAAGGGTTAATGAACGCAATGAAATGTGCTAATGTTAGTGACTTTTGCTTATGTATTGGTAATGACTGCCCTCAGCCTTTGTTAAGCAAGAGATATGACTCAATTTTAATGCAGCAACCACTGAACCTTTGAACTGAGATTGACCTGACAGCACTGCCAGTTTCCAATATGAAATAATCGCCTACTTAATTAGAGAACTTAATTAAAGAGCCATCATTGAATGCCACTTCCTGTTTTAGGGAGATTGTATTAACTGATAATGAGTGCATGCAGCTGAAGAAAAACACTGGAATAAATATTATCCTTAAAATTATGATCACTTTTGTATTGGTGCCAAGTGGTTCTAAATCAAAGGCACACTCTTAATTAGAGGGGGAGGAACAATTTATGGCTCAGGACTGGAATTACTGAAAAGGTAAGAAATGTGAAGGAGTTGTGGGGATCTTGTAAGCCAATGACAAAAGAGCTCATGAGATAAGGAACCAGCCAATTAGCTGAAGTTACTCAAGCTGTTGATATTTTCCTTATAAGGAATTGTGCTGCTAAAATTGTACTCAGTATTAATTGTCAGGAATTGGAGAGTGATACGTAAAACGTGGTCGTTTATAAAATGCAAGGTTGGAATCAAAAGTACATAACTACCCTAAAAACATGAGCTCAGGATACCAGTAGAATCTCAGATGGCGATGAGGAGGCGCACAGGAGTGAGATAGATCGGCTGGTTGAGTGGTGTCGCAACAACAGCCCCGCACTCAACGTCGGCAAGACCAAGGAACTGATTGTGGACTTCAGGAAGGGGAAGTCGGGAGAACATACACCAGTCCTCATTGAGGGGTCAGCGGTGGAAAGGGTGAGCAGCTTCATGTTCCTGGGTGTTAACATCTCAGAGGATCTATTCTGGGCCCAACACACTGATGCAATAACAAAGGCACTCCAGCGGCTCTACTTTGTTAGGAGTTTGAGGAGATTTGGTCCGTCACCAAAGACTTACAAATTTCTATAGATATGGAGAGAACTCTGACCGGTTGCATCACAGCCTGGTATTGGAGGCTCCAATGCAGAGGATCACAAGAGGCTGCATAGAGGAGTCTAAAACTAGAGGGCATAGGTTTAAGGCAAGAGGCGAAAGATTTAAAGGGGACCTGAGCGTGACTTCTTCACACAGAGGATGGTGGGGATGTGGAACGAGCTGCCAGAGGAAGTGGTAGAGGTGGGTAGAATTACAACATTTAAAATGGGTAAATGGAGAGAATAGAGGGATGTGGGCTAAACACAGACTCATGGGACTAGCTCAGGTAGGCAACTTGGTCAGCATAGCCAATTTGGGCTGAAGGGTCTGTTTCTGTGCTATAGGACTTCTAATACTCTGTCTATGCCAGCTCTCAGAACATCTCATTCCCCCACTTATTTCCTTGTAACCTATTCTCTTTGATATGCTCGATTCTCCTAACACCCACCTACACTAGTAATAGTTTTTACAGTTAAATTGGTTTATTATTGTCACATACACCGAGGTACAGTGAAAAACGTTATTTTGCATGCCATCCACACAGATCATTTCATTGCAACGGTGCATTGAGGTAGTACAAGGGAAAACAATAACAGAGTGCAGAATAAAGTGTTACAGTTGTAGAGAAAGTACAGTGCAGGCAGACAATAAGGTGCAAGGCCACGATGAGGTAGAATGTAAGAGCCCACCTTATCGTACTAGGGGATCATTCAATATCTTATAACAGCAGGATAGAAGCTGTCCTTGAGCCTGGCGGTACGTGCTTTCAGGCTTTCATTAACTAATTAACCCACTAATTCAGCCATTTTAGGGATGTGGGGGGAATCCTAAGCCCCCTGGGGAAACCCATACAGTCACAGTGGAAGATACAAAACCACATAGACAGCACCAGAGGTTAGGATTGAACCTGGGTCACGGGAACTGTGAGGCAGTGGCATCAACTGCACATTCATGGAATGTACATGATCCAGAGATATGAGCTCAAGTCCCACTATGGACTTTAAATTCAAGTTATGTTGTAGAATAAACCTGATATCAGAACTAGTAGTGCAAATCCAGTGGGTTTCTGTTAAAATGCAACAGGTTCACTAATGTCAGACGGGGAAGGAAATCTACTTGCTCAGCTTGGATGTGACTCCGATGATGTTGACTCCTCAATTCAGGAGTGGAGGATGGACAGGAAAGTCTGCAGTGCCTGTGAACATCCAATGAACAAGTAAACACAAATATCATTTTCTAAGTGTGCTATTGCACTTAATGTATCAATAAATCTAGAAGCATTTGTCCTTTATGTCTCAAGAACCACATTGATTTTCAGGGATAGATAGATATCTATTAATAAAAGCTATCCTGTAACATCTGCCTGACTTGGTTGGCAGAATGTCAAGGGTATGACACTGATCTTTGAGGCTTAGGCAAGTAATCTATGACTGAGGCAAAGCTGCACTGTCATTTTCAGATGAGATGTTAAGCCAAGGTCTCTTTAGTTCTCACAGATTGATATCAAAGCTCTCTTTGGAGCATACTCCTGAGAAAAGAAGAGGGAAATTCTCCAGTGAAGAAAAAGCAAAGAACTGCAGAAGCTGGAAATCTGAAATAAAGCAGAAAATGCTGGAAACACTCAGCAGTTCAGGCAGCATCTGTGGAGACAGGAACAGAGCTAAGTTTAACTCTTTCTCTCCACAGATGCAACCTGACCTGCCAAGAATTTCCATCATTCTCTGTTTTAAGTAAAAACTCTCCCATTGTCCTGAACAATATTCATTGCTCACAGCTATTCCTGACTGGAAAATAGATTACCATTCCTTCATTGTTATGCGTCTAAACCCTGGAACCCCCAAAACAATAGCACTGTTGGAGCACCTACTTGAAGACCACAATGGTTAAAGGAGGTGGTTCACCATCACATCCTTGACAGTGGTTGGGAATGGGATGGGGAATTAATTCTGCATTACCAAGGACCCCCACGTTCCAACAAATGAGTTTAAAAACTAACGTCACTAAAATTATCAACTCACTATCTCATTGGCATTTTTGTACTAATAGTGGCTGCACTTGAAAGCGAAGATGAATTTTGAGATGTCCTGGAGTCTGCAGCACTATAGAAATGTGCATGCTTGAAATCATTGCCCAGATTATTGTATGAAACAAGGAGAAATCCAAGATCCAGTCTATTGACAAATGCATCATTTCAAATTCTTGTTGGCACAGCTCAATAGCAATCTTTAACCCGATCATTTGCCTCAAATCAATTAAAGTGTACTTCTCAAATCCATATAATAGACCAAACTGGTCAGTTTTCTTCAATACAAAATTGAAGAAAAGTGAAAGGTATGAGTAATTCAAATTATATTGAACTTACCCTCCACTGCTACTTGTTGATAGCTCTTTCTGGAGAATGGAAGACTTTAAATCCTGTGGCCCTGCTTGAGGGTACAAATCTCTTGCTCTGTCTCCCTCAAGTCAGAGGGTTGTGGGTTAAAGACCCACTCTGGAGACGAGTTAGGGTGTCATAGAGTCATATAGCACAGAAACAGGCCCTTCGGCCCAACTGGTCCATGACAACCAAGATGTCCATCTAAGCTAGTCCCATATTCGTGCATTTGGCCCACATCCCTCTAAACCATTCCTATCCATGTACCTGTCCAAATACCTTTTAAAAGTTGTTATTGTAAGATAAGAGAGATGATATCTTTAATAGTCACATGTACATTGAAACACACAGTGAAATACATCTTTTGCATAGAGTGTTCTGGGGGCAGCCCGCAAGTGTCGCCACGCTTCCGGCGCCAACATAGCACACCCGCAACTTCCTCACCCATACGTCTTTGGAATGTGGGAGGACACCGGAGCACCCGGAGGAAACCCACGCAGACACGGGGAGAACATACAAAATCCTTACAGACAGCGGCCGGAACTGAACCCAGGTCACTGGCGCTGTAATAGCGTTACGCTAACCACTACACTAATGTGCCTGCCCTGCCTCAACCACTTCCTCTGGCAGCTCATTCCATATACTTACCCCTCTCTATGACCTGTTAAGTCTTTGCCCTCCCACCATAAACCTATGCCCTTGATTCTCCAACCCTGGGAAAAAGACTGGGTGCATTCACCCTATCGATACCCTCATGATTTTATACACCTCTATACACCCCCATTCTCCTCTGCTCCAAGGAAAAATAGCCCAACCTGCTCAACCTCTCCCTATAACTCAATCGCTTGAATCCTGGCAACATCCTTGTAAGTCTTTTCTGTACTCTTTCCAGTTGAGTAACAAAGGTCGAGGCATCGGAGAGCGGTACTGAAGGTGAAGCTCCATTTAAATTACCAGAATAGGAACCCAGAGGCGTGAGTTCAAATCCCACCTCAGCATCTGTGGATGATCTCCACTTGCCTGGATGAGTGCAACACCAAGAGGTTCCTTCCAGGACAGAGTCTAATTGATTAGCACCCCATCAGCATGTTAAACAAACAAAATGCTGGAGGAACTCAGCGGGTCAGGCAGCATCTATGGAGGGAAATGGACAGTTGATGATTCAGTTTGAGACCCTTCATCTGGACTGAAAGATAGAGGGGAGACTGTTAGTCTAAAGAGGGGAAGGGAAGGGGTGAGAGAGAGTGAGAATAACGGCAGAGGCTGGGAAGTGAGAGGTGAAGGTGGCAAAGGACTGCAGAAGGTGGAGTCTTGAGGGGAAGGGAAGGTGGAGCGAGGAAACAGTTAAGGAGGTGGGGAGGATGGTGGGAACAGTGGAGGAGGGGACCCAGTGGGAGGAGTGTGTGGGTGATGGGCAGTTGGTGTTGGTAGGTTCTGTAGCTCCAGATTCCAGTATCTTCGGTCTCTTGTGTGAACACTCACTCTCTCCACCAGCAGCACACCCAGGCTGCTCCGACAGCACCTCCCACACCTGCTACCTCCACCACCAGAAAGGACAAGACTACAGGTGCTTGGGAACACCAGCTTTTCCTTCAAACAATGCATCATCCTGACTTGGAAATGTATCACCGGACCCTTCATCATTGCCGGATCTAAATCCCGGGATACACTTCCCAATAACCCATGGAACCAGCTCAGGTAGACGTCTTGGTCGGCATGGACGAGTTGGGCCGAAGGGTCTGTTTCTATACTGTATGGCACTATAAAGTACATCAAAATATCATGAGAACTAAAATTACAACTGGCCCTTGCTGGAATCTGTACCAGGATCACTGAGGTGAGGTGAGGTGAGGTGAGGTGAGGTGAGGTGAGGTGAGGTGAGGTGAGGTGAGGTGAGGTGAGGTGAGGTGAGTGAACATGAGGGAGAATTAAATGGAGTCTACACACTGGTGATTGGTTTACTATTGTCACATGTACCCAGATACAGTGAAAAGCTTCTGTTTTGCATGTCATCCGTACAGATCATTCCATACGTCGAGGTAGTACAAATGAATAAAATGCAGAACATAGTGTTACAGTTACAGAGAAAGTGCAGTGCAGGTAGACGATAAGGTGCAAGGGCCACGACGAGGTAGATTGAGAGATCAAGAGTTCATCTTTATCGTACAAGAAGTCTGTTCAATAGTCTTATATCAGCGAGATAGAAGCTGTCCTTGAGCCTGGTGGTGCATGTTCTTAAGCTTTTGAATCTTCTGCCTAACGCAAGGAGGGAGAAAAGAGAATAACTGGGGTGGGTGGGCTCTTTGATTATGTTGGCTGCTTTTCTGAGGCAGCAAGAAGTGTAGACAGTGTCCATGGAGGGGAGGCTGGTTTCCATGATGGACTGGGCTGTGTCCACAACTCTCTGCGTGGAGAGGATGGGCCAAGTGTCTAATTCAATGAGGGTTATCATTCTATGTAATTGCCATGGCACCCGCAAACCAGCACAATGTAATTGAGAGCTCCTCCAAAACCCTAGAATGAAAATCCATTGTCCTGTCTATCACCAGTACAGACACTTGTTGAGTTAATGCCTGAGTGAGGGCCAGATTGGTTGACCTTAACTAGGCAGCCATTTTAGGGTGCTGTTGTTGGCCTCAGTGCCATTTGACAGTTGAGAGGATGAATGAGGGATGAAGATGGGAAAATCAATATTCCTGCTCTTGACTGACACACCTCGGCAAAGAGAAAGTGAAACGAGATCTGGGTGTGCTTGTAGACTGGTTAATGAAAGCAAGTGCTCAGGTGTGGCTGACAGTTGGGAAGGCCAGTGGCATGTGGGCCTTTATTGTGAGAGGATTTGAGTACAGAAGATGCAACTGTACAGGTCCTTGGTGAGACCCTATGTGGAGTTTTGGATATAGATTTGGTTTCCTTCACTGAGGAAGGATGTTCTTGCCATGGAGGGAGTGCAGTGAGGTTCACTTAACTGACTCCTGGGAGGCTTCACTGCTTCAGCAACCCAGGTTCAATCCTGACCTCCGGCACTGTCTGTGTGGAGTTTGCATGTTCTCCCTGCTTCCCCCAGGTGCTCCAGTTTCCTCCCACAACCCAAGGACATGTGGGTAGGTGGGTTAGTTGGTAGCTGTAAGTTGCCCTGAGTGTGTGGGTGAGTGGTAGAATCTGTGGGAGTTGATGGGAACGTGGTGACAATAACAAAGAATTGGTGCAGGATTTGTGTACTGTAAGTGGGCTCTAGATGGTTGTGGAGGGGTCGGTGTGTGGAAGGGTCTGCTTCTGTGCCGTATTACGAGGATTCTTTGGGATGTGGGAGGGAACTGGGGTATCAGCAGTCACAGGCCACAGGAAGATCATGCAAACTCCAAACAGACAGCATCTGCAATCGGGATCAAACATCGATCCCTGGAGCTCTGAAGCAGCAGCACTACCTGCTGCACCAGCCGCCGCACCTAAGTTCAAGTTTATTGTCATGGACATGTACACACAGGGCATAAAGGCCATGAAAATCAGCTTTTTGCTGTAGCAGCACAGTACATTACAAATATGACAAACATAAATTAACATAAATTATCATAAATTGTACATAACTTACACGACAAAATAAACATAACAACACTAGTGCAAGTTGAGAGAGAGAGAAAAAGGAATACAGTCTGGGGCAGTGTAGGGTTCTTCAGGTCAGTTCAAGAACCTGACGGAAGTGCGGAAGAAGTGTTGTTGAACCTTGAAGTGTGGGTCTTCAGGCTCCTGTACCTCCTGAATCCTTCCACAGGAGAATATGGACTCACTGCCCAGGAGACTGACGGAGGCAAATAAGAAAGAGGCTTTTAGAGGGGGGAGAAGGCAGAAGAGGCTGCAGGTGCTGGAATCTGGAACAACAAGCAGAACACAGGATAATGGGTTTTGACCCGAAATGTTGACTTACTCCTTTTGCCTCCGCAGATGCTGCCTGACCCGCTGAGTTCTTCCAGCGTTCTGTTTAACATTTAAAGAGAAGTTGGATAGACGCTTGAGGGAGGAAGGACTGGAAAGATGCAGCAACAGGGTGAATGGTGGGGAGGTGGGGGTGCGTGTTGGGGGAAGAGGCAGGTGTCGAGCATTGTTGTTCACACGTGTTCACACTGCATTCTGCACGATTCCTGGGCAGTGGGTGGGAGTGAATAAGAAAAAGAAAAGTCAACGTTGAATTTAGTGTCGTGTACAAGTCCATGTGTGCACGGGTGCAATGAAAAACTTACTTGCAGCAGCATCACAGGCACATAGCATCAGATAAGCAGCATTCACAAGAAAAACGTACATTAAACATAAATTATACACAATATACAAAAGACCCCAAAATTTAATATTATTTCATCTATAGAAGCTATATTGACAACATTTATTAACACACCTTCGAATATTAAATGGAAATAGAACAGGTTTTCATTAATTTTATTTTACAAATATGTCAAAACAATAAATGTCACAATAAAAGCCAAAGAGGAACAAATCAACAAAGAGAGAAGGAGAGTAAATTAGGGATTAACAGAAGCTGAGAAGAAGTGTGGGTGTTAAAGAACTTCAGCTCTGAGGGAGGAGAGAGAGCTGGCGATGAGGGTTGATGGTACAGAGCTCCTTGCAAAGAACAAGTTAAAATCCGACACAAATCTGCGAGGAGGAATAGTCTGTGTCTAGCTGGAGAGGAACAAGGGAAGAGATTTCAGCAGGGCAGCAGCTTCGAGTCCCACGTCAGAGACTTAACCGCAAATGTAGGCCCACACTTCAGTGTAGTGGTGTACATGAGCTGTTGTGTCAGCGGTGCTGACATTTAAATGAGATGGTGGATTGTTTGCCCCTTCAGGAGGAGGCAGAGAATCCCACAGCATTGTTCTGAAGAAGAACCCAGTGTCCTGACTAACATTTACCCCTTCATCACCAAAATCAATTATTTGATTAATGATTAAGGATCCGGATGAGAATGTAGATGGCATGGTTAGTAAGTTTGCGGATAACACAAGAATTGGTGGTGTCGTGGATAGCTAAGGACGTTATCTAAGATTGCAACAGGATCTTGATCAACTGGGTCAATGGGCCAAGGAATGGCAGATGGAGTTTAATTCAGTTAAATGTGAGGAGTTGCATTTTGGTAAGACAAATCAGGGCAAGGCTTACACAGTAAATGGTAGGGGGAGTGTTATAGAACGGAGAGATCTAGGGGTGCAGATACATGGTTCCTCAAAACATGTGACACAGATAGACAGGATGGTGAAGAAGGTGTTTGACACGCTGGCCTTCATGGGTCAGGATATTGAGTACAGGAGTTGGGACGTCATGCTACAACTGTGCAAGACTGTGGTAAGGCCACACTTGGAGTATTGTGTGAAGTTCTGGTCGCCCTGCTATAGGAAGGATGTCATTAAGCTGGAGAGGGTGCAGGAAAGATTTACGAGACTGTTGCTGGCTCGGGAGGGTTTGAGTTATAAGGAGAGACTGGATAGGCTGGGACTGTTTTCCCTGGAGTGTTAGGAGACTGAGGGGTGATTATAGAGGCATAGAGAAGGTGAATGGCCACAGTCTTTTCCCAGGGTAGGGGAGCCCAAAACTAGATTAAGAAAGGTAGAATTTAAAAGGGACCTGAGGGGCAACTTTTTCACCCAGAGGGTGGTGGGTGTGTGGAACAAGCTGCCAGAGGAAGTGGTAGAGGCGGGTACAATTACAACATTTAAAAGACATTTGGACAGGTACATGGAGAGGAAAGGTTTAGAGGGATATGGGCCAAACGCAGGCAAATGGGACTAGCTCAGTTGTGCACCTTGGTTAGCATGGATGTGTTGGGCCGAAAGGCCTGTTTCAGTGCTGTATAACTCTGTGATTCTCTGACTCTATGATCATTACTGCATTGCTGTGTGTGGGAGCTTGCTGTGCGTAGAGTATCTGCCACATTCCCGACTGCCAGGGTGCGGGTGCCAGCTGTGAAGGCGATTGGGAAGTCTCGAGGTGGTGAATGACACAACAAGAATTCATCCTGAGAGGACTGAGAGACCACTCTGAGGTCTAATCACTAGAGCGGTAGCAACAACAACAACCTGGGTTTGTATATTAGCAGATAAAATCTGACTGAGCCACACAAGGCAGGTGGAAGAGATGATCAAAATTTGGTCATGAAGCAAATGTTAAGGAGCTTCTATAGAGCGAGGTATTGAGACAAAGCAACAAAGGGCGTATTTCCAAAGCAGACATAGAGCATAGAGCAGTACAGCACAGGAAGAGGCTCTTCGGCCCACCTTGATGCGCCAAACTAATTAGGCTAATGACCCCTAATCCCTTCTGCCTGCACATGGTCAAGCTCGGGCTTTTGGTTGAGCGAGCTGGTACTTTTCTCTTTGGAACAACGCAGGATGAGAGGCAACTTGGTAGAGGTGGATAAGGTTATGAGAAGGATAGATAGAGTGGACAGCCGGCACCTTTTCCCCAGGGTGGCAATGGCCAGTACCAGAGGACATCCGTTTAAGGAGGAAAGTTCAGAGGGGATGTCGGAAGTAGGTTGTTCACACAGTGAGTGGTGGGTGCCTGGAATGCACTGTCAGGGGTGGTGATAGAGGCTGATACAATAGGGACATTTAAAAGACTCTTAGATAGGCACATGGATGTAAGAAAAATGGAGGGTTATGGGCTGTGTAGGAGGGAGGGTTAGATTAATCGTGGAGTAGTTTTATATAAGTCGGCACAACATCGTGGGCCGAAGGGCCCGTACTGTGCTGTACTGTTCCATGTTCTATGGTCCATTCCCTGCACATTCATGTGACTATCTAAGAACCTCTTAAACACCTTTATTGTATCTGCCTCCACCCCCACCCCTGGCAGCACATTCCAGGCACCCACCACTCTGTGTAAAAAAAACTTGCCCCGCACATCTCCTTTGAACTTACCCCTTTCATATTAAATGCATGCCCTCTGGTCTTAGACGTTACGACCCTAGGAAAAAGATACCAGCTGTCTACTCCATCTAAGCCACTCATAACTTTATAAACATATTTTTAAAATTTTATACACAGTAGTGAAGCAGTTAGCGTAACACTTTACAGCACCAGCAACCCATGTTCAATTCCGGCCACTGTCCTTAAGGAGCTTGTACATTCTGCCCGTGACTGCGTGGGTTTCCTCCGGGTGCTCCGGTTTCCTCCCACATTCCAAAGATGTACGGGTTAGGAAGTTGTGGGCATGCTATGTTGGCGCCGGAAATGTGGCGACACTTGTGGGCTGCCCCCAGAAGATGTATTTCACTGTGTGTTTCGATGTACATGCGACTAATAAAGATCTTATCTTATCTTAAAACTTCTATCAGGTCTCCCCTCAGCTTCCGCCGCTCCAGAGAAAACAACCTAAGTTTGTCCAACCTCTCCTTATAGCTCATACCCTCTAATCCGGGTGGCATCCTGGTGAACCTCCTCTGCACCCTCTCCAAAGCCTCCACATCCTTTCTGTATTGGGGCGACCAGAATTGAATGCAATACTCCAGATGTGGCCTAACCGGTTTTATAAGGCTGCAGTGACTAAAGGCGAGGATTCCAAACTCGAATTGGTTAAAGCTGATCCTGGAAATCGGCGATGTAAACCGGGGCTGGATTAGAGTCAACGGCAGAAGTGGAGTGTGAGGGGGGGTGGTGGGGGAGAAGGCTGTAGAGGGGATTGAACACCAGGATAAGAATTCTAAAATCAATACAACATTAGCAGAGACGGGAAAAGCTTATGAGAAGCAGTTGGCAAAAACTGCGTTAATTTAAGAAGCTGCAGTCCTCTAGTTTCATGTCTACCTTGCCTAAGGGTAGGGGCGGATGGGAGGTGTTGAAGATAACCGAGCAAAACATCATTAAAACACATTAGTGTGAAGCCTGAGGGAGCTTCAGAGCGTAGCTTCCTCAACCTAGATCCTGACGTGACCTTGGTCTTTCAATGAGGTGTCAGTCAGACAAGTTTTATCACTTCACATTTTAAACACTAACGAGATGAAAATCATTTCACGCATGGCTGGAACAGTGTAATTCCTCACGGACAGATAAACAATAGTTCCAGGATAATTGCAGAACACAAAGAAGGTGGAGGAGGGGCTGTTGGTGGAGAGGGGGGAGGATTGCCAGGGAGAAAGCTGGTTGCGAGGGAATATGATTTCTGTCTCTCAGCAACTTCCTCTTGCAGTCTGTGAATTAGGCCAGTACCAGGCTGACTAATCCCTCTGGATGGCAGATCACACTGAAACGTGTTTGAAGCAGTCTTCAAAATAGGCCCAAGAGCCTGTGTGACACTTCGTACAAGCACCGTAATCAAAGTATTAGTCACCATGACCTCAACAATTGAAGGGGTGACCAGGGCCAGCAGAACCTCCCCGTGGAAGCACAGACGGCAAGCAGCATGGAACAGGGACTGGCAAGAAATTCGCGGTAGTGTAGAGGGCAGGCACGGTAGTGTAGCGGTTAGCATGACGCTATTACAGTGCCAGCAACCCAGGTTCAATTCCTGCCACTGTCTATAAGGAGTTTCTACGTTCTCCCTGTGACTGCATGGGATTCCTCCGGGTGCTGCAGTTTCCTCCCACATTCCAAAGTTGGGAAGTTGTGGGCATGCTATGTTGGTGCCGGAGTGTGGCGACACTTGCGGGCTGCCCCCAGAACACTCTGCGCAAAAGATCCATTTTACTGTGTGTTTCAATGTTCGTGTGACTAATAAAGAAACCTTATCTTATGTTCCTCCGTTAAACTAAGGGGAAGGCAGTGTTCTTCGTAGATCCACCACACCCAGGGCACACAGTCCCACTAAGGCAAGGTCTGCTATTTACAGCACAAGGTTAGACCTTCACCCTTTGTTCTTCAGCCCTTTGTTGCTTCCAGCTATCACCTCCCGGCCTCTGTCACTGTTCCCACTCTCCCCTCCTCCATCTGCCTATCACCCCCCCTCACCTGGATCCACCTACCTCCTGCCGGCTCCTGCTCCACCCCTTCACCTTTTAAAACCGGCCATCTCCCCTCTGTCTTTCAGTCCAGATGAAGGGTCTCGACCTGAAACGTCGACTGTCCATTTCCCTCCACAGATGCTGCCCGACCCGCTGAGTTCCTCCAGCATTTTGTGTGTTGCACAGGATTAGACCTTGTTGGTACAGAGTCATAGGGAGACACAGCACACAAACAGGGCCTTCAGCCCACTGAATCTTCACTGACCAATAAACAACATTCACTCTAAATGTCCTAAACCATTTTACTCTCCCCACGTGGTCACAGGGAAAATGTGCAAATTCCACACAGACAACACCGGAGGTCGGGATTGAACCCGGGCCGGTGGAGCTGTGAGGCAGGGCCTCTACCAGCTGTGACACTGCATTCTATAAAAGCCACCTCGAAACTATTATCATCCAACCCTGTGAGTGAACCTTTCCTTTCCTTCCTCACTGACATTGCTAAATTATTCTTCTGCTGCAGCATCTACCTCTATCCCACTGTTATTTCCCTTTTAAGAACACTGTGTTCGGTCATGAGCATGTGCAGTACATTGCACAGTATGGTGGACGTTTTACTGCGCTGCAGTGTGTAGGTTTTATCCACAGCAGTAGGGCTAAGCCATCAGTTTACATTTAAATACCTTCAACTTGTTCACCTCAGCTAATTTCTCTTTATCCATCTCCTTCTCCCTCCCTCCCTCCCTCCTTCTCATTCCCTCCCTCTATCTCCCTTTCTCTCCCCTCTCTCTCCCTCCCTCTCTCTCCCCTCTCCCTCTCTCCTTCTCTCTCTGCCTCCGGCTCTCTCCCTACCTCTCTCTCCTTCCCTCCCTCTCTCTCCCTCTCTCTCTCCCTCTCTCTCCCTCTCCCTCCCTCTCTCTCCCTCTCCCTCCCTCTCTTCCTCTCTCTCTGCCTCCCGCTCTCTCCTTCCCCCTCTCTCCCTCCCCCTCTCTCTCTCCCTCTCTCTCTCTCTCCCTTTCTCTGTCTCTCTACCTCACACTGTATCCCACCATCAAACCCAAAAACATCAATCACAGGTGACGGTGTTGGAGACACAATTAAAGCAACAACTATAATGAACAGAACGATAAACAGGAGGAAGGGTTAATGACAATATAAAAAATGAAGCAAAAGTCCATGTTATGTCAGAAGGTTAAGTATCTTTTATTCACACACACCACATACACATCTGCACACACAACACCTGCAGAAACACACATGCTCACACGCACGCACAGGCTACAAATTGTTTATGCTGACTTAGTACAACACAAAAGGTGGCCATTTGGTACATCAGCTCCCTGCTATCCCATCAATCCTATTTAATTTTTCCTGACTCCATTCTCTCTCACAAAAGCATCAACACCTCTTTGATCCTTTGCCACCTACCCCCCCCCCCCCCCTTACCTACAGCAGACTATGGGATGTGGAAAGAAACCGCAGCACCCAGGGGAAGCCCACTGGGTCAAAGGGAGGATGGGCAAACTCCACACAGACAGCACCCGAGGTCAGCATCGAACCTGGGCCATTCAAACTGTACTTCTGATTCACCATGCTGGATAAGCATGTGACTTAACTAGCTAACTATACCAGCTGAGACCTTTATTGAAGAAATGAATCCCTTTACAAAGGTTGGTGGTAGGTCAAAGGCATGAATTGGAAAAGGTGCTGTGGTGAAGCACTCTACAGTCTGATAAAGATTCAGGGGTAGAACTGATTAAATCATTTCCTTTCAACTAACTGCTCTTCAGAAGCCTACACAAGGTGCATGTCCTGGGTGGATCCACAGGCTAAGAAATGTTCATCCTGTTACCTGTTTTCTTACAACTGAATGGGCAATTTGACGACTGTGCCTGTGGATTGATTTAGGGGTCTTCCATGCCCTAAACCCAAACATAATAGGCAGGAAGCACAGAACAGAAGAGGAGAGAGTGAGCCTTCAGGTGTGAGTCCATGTGAGCCATCACAGAAGATGTGGAAGGAGAGGTGGATGCCACCAATCACAAAGCACAAGTTGCTCTACTAACTGAGACACTCAACACAAGATGGACAACCCACTTCCACTTGTTACAGGTAGCACCTACCACACTACATCACGACATTCAAGAGTCAGGAAGTTATGTTAGACTCTGGTTAGATCACTCTTGGAATATTGTGTTCAGTTCTGGTCACCACATTATAAGAAGGATGTGGAAGATTTGGAGAAGGTACAGAGAGATTTACAAGGATGCTACCTGGGTTGAAGAGCATGTCTTATGAGGAGAGGTTGAGCAAGTTAGGGCTTTTCTCTTTGGAGTGATGGAGGATAAGAGGAGACTTGATAGAGGTATATAAGATTATGAGAGGCATAGACAGAATGGACAGCCAGCATCTTTTCCCCAGGGTGGCAATGGCCAATACTAGAGGTCACCTGTGTGGAGGAAAATTCAGGGGAGATGTCAGAGGTGGGGGTTTTTTTTACACAGAGTGGTGGATGTCTGGAGCGCACTGCCGGGGGTGGTGGTAGGGGCCAATACGATAGGGTCATTTAAGAGACTATTAGACAGGCACATGGACTAAAGAAAAATAGAGGATTATGGGAGGTGAAGTAGAGAGGGGGATAGATTGAATTGGGATAGTGGGCTGAAGGGCCTGTACTGTGCTGTACTGTTCTATGTTCTATGTTGCAGCTTTATAAAACTCTGGTTAGACCCCATCTGGAGTATTGCATTCAGTTCTGGTCACCCAATCGTAGGAAGGATGTGGAGGTTTTGGAGAGGGTTCAGAAGAGGTTCACCAGGATGCTACCTGGATTAGAGGGCATGAGCTATAAGGAGAGGTTAGACAAACTTGGGTTGTTTTCTCTGGAGCGTCGGAGGCTGAGGGGAGACCTGGTAGCAGTTTATAAAATTATGAGAGGCATAGATAGACAGCCGGTATCTTTTTCCCAAGGTTGAAATGCCTAATACTAGAAGGCATGCATTTAAGGTGAGAGGGGGAAAGTTCAAAGGAGATGTGCAGGGCAAGTTTTTTACACAGAGAGCGGTGGGTGCCTGGAATGCGCTGCCAGGGGTGGTGGTGGAGGCAGATACAAAAGAGGCATTTAAAAGGCTCTTAGATAGACACATGAACGTGCAGAGAATGGTGGGATACAGACCATGTTCAGGGAGAAGGGATTAGGTGTGTGTAATTAGCTTAATTAGTTTGGCACAACAGGGTGGGCTGAAGGTCCTGTTCCTGTGCTGTACTGTTCTATGTTCTATGACTGTCACTGCTGAGATTGTTCCTTGGCCGATAGGGTTACCTGTGATATTTTAATTAAAAATCTTACAAATTGCCATTTATAGAACATCCTTAACTTTAAAAAAGAACACCCCGTGAGTTCCACAGGGAATACTAGCTAACAAAGGTTAGAGGAGAGAGATACATAACAGAGGTGTTTTAGTGGAGAAAATCTGATGGGTAATTGAGAAGAAGCATCTTCCCCCAAAGAGCGGCGGGAATGTGGAACTCGCTCCCACAGGGAATAGACGAAGGCAACAGCACTGATGTGTTCAGGAGAAACATGAAGAACTTCACAGTGATAGATTTAGATAAGGAAAGATGGGAGGAGGACCAAGTGGAGCTCAAATGCCAGGCCAGGATGGGAGACTTTGAAAGGTTCTAGAGTTGGAACAGGCTGCTGAGGCAGGGAGTCATTCAGGATGTTGGAAACTAGGATGATCATGTTAACATGTAGGCCAGTGTCAGGGCCAACTGTTGAGTGGGACTTGGTGCCAAGTTACGGAGACTAGCTGAACGTGAGTTGGTATATTCAGGAGCTTGGTAACAAAGGGGAGGGTTTCACCAGCAGATGTGCTGAGATAGGAACAGACCCTGGTGTTATTGGGCAAATAAAAATAAACAGTCTTATCCCAAGCACCAATGTGTAGTCCAATTCAAAAGCAATGCCAGGGACATCTGTTAAACCAGCCATGTGGAATTGAGAGATTAAGGTTTCCTAAAAAGCCAAATTTAACATCCATCTCAATGCTTTTACTTCAAGTTCAAGCTCTTCATTTTCTACTGGGGTAGATCGGGGTCCAAATTAACATGCATTACCATGGCAACACAATGTGACTGATTTGGCCACACATTTGATCTACCATTGAAGAGGTGTCCAAGGCTCTGTTAACATTGTATTAATTGGTTGTTCATCTGGTAATAAAGAATTGCCAGAGGAAGGGTCTCGACCCAAAACGTCAACGATCCATTTCCCTCCATAGCTGCTGCCTGACCTGCTGAGTTCCTCCAGCATTTTGTGTGTTGATTTCCAGCATCTGCAGTCTCCCTTGTGTCTCCATAAAGAATTGATGATAGGCCAAAAATCACAAACAACATTTCTCTAAGATCAAAATGTTCCACCGAATATTTTGGTTATTCATACAAGCAATTTGGCTAATTGCCAAAACATAGAATCAAGAAATTGCAGAGAGTTGTGGACACAGCTCAGTTCATCATGAAAACCAGTCTCCCCTCCATGGACTTTGCCTACACTTCTCACTGCCTCAGGGAAAGCAGCCAACATAATCAAAGACCCCCACTCACCCCGGTCATTCTCTCTTCTCCCTCCTCCCATCAGGCAGAAGATACAAAAGCTCGAGAACACACACCACCAGGCTCAAGGGCAGCTTCTATCCCGCTGCTATCAGACTCTTGAATGGACCTCTTGTACGATAAAGAACTCCTGATCTCTCAATCTACCTCATCTTGGCCCTTGCACCTTATTTGTCCGCCTGCAATGCACTTTCTCTGTAACTGTAACACTATATTCTGCATTCAGTTATTATTTACCCTTTTTTACTACCTAAGTATACTTGTGTATGGAATGATCTGTCTGAATGCAAAACAAAGTTTTTCATGGTTTCTTGGTACATGTGACAATAATAAACCAATTATCAACATTACCCATCCCCAAGAAGCCACATCAACACACTGGTTCCCTAATGCCTCATGTCCAGGTTCAATAATCCCTCTGGAAGAGCAAAATCATTCCCATTGTGCTCTGGAACCAACACCCCGGCCATAACCTTCACATGGTCCATCCTGCCAGAAGATCGGTGCCTATAGCACTCATCGTAAGTGAAATGTGCAGCCTCGCTATGCTCTGCTCAAGGTTACATGTATCCGGAATGTTTCTTGGCCTTTTGTGGAATAACAGTGGGAAGGTAATTAAACTATTCCAATATTTTTTTCCACATCTGGCCCCTCCCCTCCCCCCCATCATTAATAAGTGTTTGATGACAGCTTGGATGATGCTGAGCTCAGGCCAGAATCTAATTAGTAATTAGCAGAGACAACCACAATACGAGGCAAAATGTCACGCGTGCAAAGAACATGGGAGAGGACGCAAAAAATAATGGCTTAATTAAAATAACATTTAATTAAAGAAACGGCCTGACATAAAAATAGATTTCAGTTGCTAAATTTCTACGTCAGCATAAAGAGATTTTAATTGCAAAGTGGCTGGCATCAGCAGTCATAGTTAGCTCGGGTTTAACCCATTCACTCCCTCACTCAGAGAAAACAAGGGCAGTATTTCAACAGAAGTCAATTTAGCAAGTTGGGGTTGAGTTAATATATGTCTGATGACACAGAGTGGAAGAAACGGTTTAATATTTTTGATTAAGTAAGCAACAAGAAGCTGTTCTGATTCTGAGTCGGGGACAAAAGAACCCCCTTATTTTACACAGCGAGTTAGGTTAGATTAGCTTGCTATATACACCAGGGTGCAATGAAATTTCTTGCTCACGTGAAGCTCACACAGTAAACAGTGTACATGGTAACAATAAATACAGTGACCCGCGCTAAACAACGGAATGGAGCAAAGACTGTAGTGCAGTCCGAAGTAGTGCAAAAAATACTAACGTAACAACAGCAGAATAATTGAGAGAGGTAGAATTAAGAGTCTGAGAACATGGCAGCACCACTGGGAAGGGCTAAGATCAGAGAGGTGTGTCCTGAAAGAATTCAACAGGAACTGTCAAAAGTGAAATTTTGCTAATACTTGAACAGAGGATGATTACTGGAGTTAGAGGAAGACGGGAAATGAATCACTCTTTTAAAGAGCTTGGAATGGGGCACCTTGGTCAGCATGGACCAGTTGGGCCAAGGGGCCTGTTTCCATGCTGTAAAGCTCTATCTGACACAGGCATAAACGACTGAATGCCTGCCTTCACTTTCCCCAGGTCTGCTTTAAAATTGTACCAGCTAAATTATATTTTTGACCCATCCTTATGTCAACGTTTTCTGCTGTAAATTCCTGTATAACGTTTATAATTGGGATTTTCCCATGTAACCATCCTCTCACCTCCACTGATGCTCTTCCACCTTGATTTTCCATTGAATACAGTTGGAAAATGCCATCCTCAACCCATTTTCCAACACCGAGTGTGTAACCCTGCAGGTCACACCTCTGAAGTCCACACCCAAGTGTTGTTTAACTGTGAAAAGGGTTTCTATCTCCACTACCCTTTCAGGCCATGAGTCCCAATCCCGTCTGCTCTCTGGGTGATAACATTTATCCTCATCTTCCCTCTGATCCTTCAGTTAACTAAAATACAAGTGCAGAAATACTTCTCCCAATTTCCCACCCTCTCCCCCAAAAACTATATCAGTCTATCGATTCATATCTACATCTGATGTTTAATAGAATACTTCCCTTGGAAAAGAAAACCAAACCATTGGTCACCCCAGTACCTGGTATCTGAGAGTCATAGAATCAAACAACAGAGAGTAGATCCACCATCTACATCAATCCTACAATTATTCTCCCCACATTCCCTATAACTCCCTCCAGATTCTGTCACTCTCCTATATGTTAGGGGCAATTTGCAGCGGCCAATTAATTTACGAATCGGCACCTCTTTGGGATGTGGGAGGAAACTGGAGCACTCGGAGAGAACCCACACGGTCACAGGGAGATATGCAAACTCCACATAGACAGCACCGGAGGTCAGGATTGAACCCGGGTCTCTGGTGCAGTGAGGCAGCGGATCTACCAGCTGCAGTGCTGCCCTAAATGTTGAGAAACTCCCACCTACACCGCACACCTTCATGTTTCAAACCGTAGATTTTCATTTTTAACTATAAAGGACAATAAATTATTGCGCAAAATTGACAAAATGTATGGGTGAAAAGAATATCTTCATTTACACTTATACTATGTATAAAGAACAATATCTCAATGTGTTTCAGAGAGCTTTATAACCTATTAAGTATCTTCTAACATAGAACATAGAACAATACAGCACCGGACAGGCCATTCGGCCCACGACGTTGTGCCGATCTTGATGCCAATTTATACTAAATGTCCTCTTCCTGTGTATCATCCACATTCCCCCATTCCCTTCATATTCATGTGTCTGTCTAAAAGCCTCTTAAACTCCACCAAGCTGCCTGCTTCCACTGCTACCCCTGGTGACCCGTTCCAGGCACCTCCTACTCTCCGTAAAATAACTTGCTCCTCACATTGCCTTTAAACTTCCCCCCCAACCTTAAAAGCATGTCCTCTGGTGTTTGACATTTCTACCCTGGGGAACAGATATTGACTGTCTATCTTATCTATGCCTCTCATAATTTTAAAAACTTCTATCAGGTCCCCCTTCAGCCTATGAAGCTCTAGGGAGAACAACCCAAGTTTGTCCAACCTCTCCTTATAGCCCATACCCTCTAATCCAGGCAGTATCCTGGTGAACCTCATCTGCACCCTCTCCATAGTCTCCACATCGTTTCTGTCTTCTACTGTTACTTTTACAATGTGGGTAACACAGTTGCCAATTTGTGCACAGCAAGATCACACACAATAAAGGCCATGCTATCTGTTCTGACTGTTGTTAGTTCAGGGATGAGTGTTGGGCAGGACACTTGGGGGAACTCTCCTGCTCTTCTTTGAATAAATTCAGTGGGATAGCTACACCCAGGTGAGAGGACAGATGGGACATTGATTTAACACCTCTGGACCCCTGACAGGACAACACTCCCTCAGTATGCCACGGATACTGGATGCCCAGGTCTCCCTGATCAGGCATGAACCCACGAACTTTGGAGTCGGGGGCTATTGGAGATAACCAAAGGAGCTCGGCTTTGAGGAACAGACTCAGAATCAGATTTATTATCACTGACTTATATCATGAGAAATTTGTTGTTTTGCGACAGCAGTGCAGTGCAAAGACATAAAATTATTATGAATTACAAAAATAAGCAAACAGTGCAAAAAAAGAACAAAGAAGTGGTGTTCATGGGTTCATGGACCATTCAGAAATCTGATGGCAGAGGGGAAGAAGCTGTTCCTGAATCATTGAGTGTGGGTCTTCAGGCTCCTGTACCTCCCCCATGATGGTAGTAACGAGAAGAGGCCATGTCCCGGGTGGTGAGGGTCCTTAGCAATGGATGCCGCCTTCTTGAGGCACCGCCTCTTGAAGATGTCCTCGATGGTGGGGAGGGTTGTGCCCGTGATGGAGCTGGCTGAGTCTACAACCCTCTGCAGCCTCTTGCGATCCTGTGCATTGGAGCGTCCATACCAGGTGGTGATGCAACCAGTCAGAATGCTCTCCACTGTGCATCTATAGAAACTTGTAGGAGAGACTTCTAAGAGTTTGAGGAACATCTTCAAAGTACAAAATAGGGAGAGGTTTATGGGGTTATACTGGAACTGGAGGCAAATCTGATTTTTTTTGTTTATTCTTATTTTAAAACTTGGCCATTGCTGCCACGTTCTTGAACCATTGTTGTCCATCTGATGTCGGTACTCCCACTGTACTGCTGGGGAGAGATTCTGTTTGAACTTAGCAGTGAGGGTGGCTTGCTGAACCATTTTCTAGGGCATTCCCACATCAGCTACTTGAGGTGGGACTGGAGTCACACATCAGCCGGACCAAGTAAGAATGACAAAGTTCCTTCACTGAAGGGTGGTACTGAACCAGACGGGTTTTTAGAACATGGTACCGCACAGGAACAGGCCCTTTGGCCCACTGTGTCTGTGCTGACCATGATGCTAGTTTAAACTACATCTGCATGCACATGGTCTATATCCCTCGTCCCTGTCTGTTCACGTGTTTGTCTGAATGCCTCTTAAGTGTCTTTTATGATGAAACAGTCATGTCTTGGTGGTCATCATTACTAACACTTGTTGGGTGACGTTGCACATTCTAGGTTATAAGACCATAAGACATAGGAGCAGAATTAGACCATTCAGCCCATCGAGTCTGCTCAGCCATTCAATCATGACTGATTTATTTTTCCCTCTCAACCCCATTCTCCTGCCTTCTCCCCGTAACCTTTGATGCCCTTACTAATCAAGAACCTATCAGCCTCCGCTTTAAATATACCCAATGACTTGCCCTCCATTAGCTGAATCTAAATCTCTCAATGGTGGGATTTGAACTCAAATCTGTGGAATTCATCCATGTCTCTGGATTACTTCACCAGTAATTAAATCACTGCATCGCCACTGTATTCTGCTTTATTGAAGGCACCAACTGTCAATTAAAACTGCAGTGTCAGGGTACATCGATGTATCAAGAGTCATACCATGTATTACAAACAGCTTCTTAACGGTGACTTACATATAAATATACTACATTTGGGAATGATCAAGGGGCTAGATTTAGATAAATGCAGAGATAACTGATTACAAATTAAGAGAAGTCTGCAGAGACAATAAGGGCTGGGAGAATGGAGGAGTTTGAAAAGCAGGACAAAACATTAAAACCAAGTGCAACACAATAGTGCAGTGAGTAGAGCCACTACCTCAAAGCTACAATGTCTGTGTGGAGTTTCCACGCTCTCCTGTGACTGTGTGGGTTTCCTCCAGGTGGTCCGGTTTCCTCCCGCGTCCCATTGATATGTGGGTTGTTAAGGTAATCGGCCACTCCAAATTACCCCTTGTGTGTTGGTGAAGGGTAGAATCTGGCGTGGTTAATGGGAATGTGGGGAGAATAAAATGGGATTAGTGTAGGATCAGTGTTAAATGGGTACTTGATGGTCAGTGCAGACTCCATGGTGACAAAGGGCCGCTTTCCATGCTACATAACTCCTTTTTATTAACTGGGAACCAATGTCAGCAAGGGTGATGAGTGAATGGGAGGTGGTGAAAGTTGGGACGTGGGCAAAAGAGTTAGTGGGGGCCTCTAGTGCATGGTGTCGAATGAGAGAAACCAGCCTAGAGCCCAAAAACACCAAGAGTCAGAGAGTCACAGAGCGTGGAAACAGGACCTTCGGCCCAACTGGTCTGTGCCGACCAAGATGTCCCGTCCAGGCTAGTCCCATTTGCCAGAGTTTGGCCCATGACCTTCTAAACCTTTCCAATCCATGTACCTGTCCAACTGTCTTTTAAAAGTTGTTATTGTACCTGCCTCAACCCCTTCCTCTAGCAGCTTGTTCTATATACAGTACATACCATCCTTTGTGTAAAAAAGTTACCTCTCAAGTTCCTATTAAATCTCTCCCCTCTCACCTTAAACCTAAACCCTCTTGTTCTTGATTCCCCAACCCTGAGAAAAAGACTGAGTGCATTCACCCTATCTATGCCCCTCAGGATTTTATACACCTCTATAAGATCACCCCTCTGTCTCCTACACTCCAAGGAATAAAGTCCTAGCCTCTCCAACCCCTCCGTTTAACTCAGTCCCTCAAGTCCTGACACCATCCTTGTAAATCTTTTTTGCGCTCTTTCCAATTTAATAACATCTTTCCTACAGCAGGACGACCAAAACTGAACACAATACTCCAAATGGGGCCTCACCAGCGTCCTGTACAACTGCATCTTGACCTCCCAGCTTTTATACTGAATGCCCTGACTGATGAAAGCCAGCGTGCCAAAAGCCTTCTTCACCACCCTGATAGAAGTTTATAAGATTATGAAGGGCATAGACAAAGAATATTTTTGTCCCAGGTTCGAAATGTCTAATATTAGAGGGCGTGCATTTAAGATGAGAGGGGGGAAAGTTCAAAAGAGATATGCAGGGCAAGTGTTTTACACAGAGAGTGGTGGGTGCCTGGAATGTGCTGCCAGGGGTGGTGGTGGAGGCAGATACTATAGAGATGTTTAAGAGGCTCTTAGATAGGCACATGAATGCGCAGAGACTGGAGGGATATGGACCATGTGCAGGCAGAAGGGACTAGTTTCGTTAGGCTTTTAATGACTAGTTTAATTAGTTTAGCACAACATCGTGGGCCAAAGGGCCTGTTCCTGCGCTGTACTGTTCTGTGTTCTATGTTCACCCTGTCTACCTGTGACTCCTCATTCAGGGAACCATGTACTTGAACTCCAAGGTCCCTCTGTTCTACAACACTCGCCGGGGCCCTGCCTTTCACTGTGAAAGTCCTCCCATGTAGAGTTTCCAACACAAGCCATGATAGAGGGGAAGAAAGGGTTAAGATACTCCACACCAAACCAAGGCGCAGAAATAAGATAAATCTTCAGTCATGGAGAACACAGCCACCTGGGGCCTGTGGTTACCCAGGCAACAATATCAGCCGTACTAGTCCCTGTAAAAGACTGGAAACACCAATGACTGGGCGGCTTGGAAGAAAAATTATAGTTTCCATTTTTACCTCAAAAGAAAAAATTATTCCTGTTTCTTTTCTAAAAATACAACCCCTTGTTTTGCTTTATCCCGACAACTCCCTGGAAGGATTTGTTTTATCAATTTTTGTTTTAATCTTCAAAACACTGTTAGCAAGAAATAACATCTGCTCAGCACTAAACCAAATAGAGCTGTAGAGGAGAAATGAACAAATAAGATAAGGGCTCTGGATGCGGTTTGTTCTCTGACAGAACGTAATTAACCCTCCGCGATAATAGCCGAAAATGCTGAAAACACTCAGCAGGACAGGCAGCAGCTGTAGAGAGAGGAAAATGGGTTACTTAAGGTCAATGGGTCAAATGCCTGAAACTTTAACCCTGTTCCCTTCTCTCCACTGACTGACCTGTTGAGAATTTCATGCATTTCCAGATTTCCAGAACCCACGACATTTTTGCTTTTAACACTCAGAGTCAACAAGTGGTTTATATTGGTTGTTAAGTTGAATAGGGACTATTAGATTCATAGATTTATACAGCATGGAAACAGGCCCTTCAGCCCAAATCTCCATGCCGAACATGTTGTCTACCTGAGCTAGTCCTATTTGCCTGCGTTTGACCCATATCCCTCTAAACCTATTCTTTCAGACGTGAAAGTGTTGTTCTTATTTAAGGAAGCATTGGAGTGAATGTTTTTCCCTGGGTTGGGGAATCAAGAACTAGAGGGCATAGGTTTAAGGTGAAAGGGGAAAGATTTAATGGGAACCTGAGGGTGGTCCGTATATGGAACGAGCTGCCAGAGGAAGTGGTTGAGGCAGGTACATTACATTTAAAAGGTGCTTGGACAGGTACATGGATAGGAAAAGTGTTGAGGGATATGAGCCAAATGCTGGCAAGTGGGACCAGATTAGATGGGAATCTTGGTCAGCACGGACCAGTTGGGCCGAAGGGCCTGTTTCCCTGCTGTATGACTCTGTGACTCTATGGAGACGGTTGAGGGAAGGTTGATTCCTGAGATGAAGGAGATGCCTTCTGAGGAAAGGCTGAGAAAGTTGGGCCAATTGAAGCCCAGAGAAAATATTTATCTGAGGAGGCTTGTCAGGGTAGATGCTGAAAGGATCTAGTCTGAAACTAGAACTGAGGACTATACTAAGGCATCTGCTGTTTAAGAAGGGGCTGATGAAGAATTCCCTCTCTCATATGGCTGGATTTCTCTGATAAAGTGAGAGACAGCGTTGTCATGGTGATAAGCTGTTGATGAAGTCATCTGATTGATAGGTTAATGAGAACAGTTAGAGAGGGGTAAAAGCTGTGAAATGCAGGTCTGAGCTGTCGAAAATGCCCAGACCAGACAGTGTTAGCACAGAGAGAAAAACTGAGAATATTAGAGAGGGGACCTGTGGAATTCTCCGTCACAGACAGCAGTCGAAGCCAAGTCATTAAATCTATTTAAGCAGGTTCTAGGACTGGAGGGGTTGAGGGAACTGTGGGGAACCCAGAAAGGATATCGGTGACGTTTTTCAAGCTGCTCTCAGCAAATCTACTCATTACATCTATTACAACCGTTCTACTCTTTTAAATCAAAGACTATAAGAATTACTAATAATTTTTTTAATCTGCTTACGATCTTCTGACCTCCTCAAGATGGCCTTTCCCTTTGTACTACCTCGACGTACTTATGTTTTGAAACGATCTGTATGGATGGCATGCAAAACAAAGTTTGTCACCGTACTATGGTACATGTGACAATAATAAACCAATTTACCAATTACCAAGTTTGGATGATCAGTCAAGATCATATTGAGTGGTGGAGGCAGCTTCCTCCTGTTCCTATCTTCTATGTTTCTATATTTCTACAATAACCTACAGCACAACTGGCCAGTTCTGATACAAACACACAAAGTGAGTTACCTGATAATGAGTCAGGGAGGCTGCACATGCCCAGACAGAAGGTGAGGTGCCTTTCCTCACCTTGTTAGCACAGGGGGCCACTGACAGAATGGGTGGGGGGTGGAGAATTAACCATGGGACCTTGCTATGTGAAAATCGCCAGATCATAAAGTCCCCACACTTTAAAATACGGACCTCTCATACGCTAAAAGATGAACTCTTCAACACTTGATCTCACAATATGCCTTATAGTGGCCCTTACACTTTATTTGTCTACCTGCACCGCACTTTCTCTGTAACTGCAACACCATATTCTGCATTCTAATTTCTTTTTACTACCTCAATGTAATTATGTGTGGAATGATCTGTCTGGATGGTGAGCAAACAAATGCATTTCACTGTAAATCGGTACATGCGAAAATAATAAACCAATTACCAATAACAAGATAGTGGCAATATAAATGCAAGTTGTTTCTTGAGAACAAGGTTTGCATTTATATATTGCACTTAAAATATCCTGAGTGTTTCACAGCAAGTAAAGCAGGTTTGCAGCAACTGTTGTAATGTGGGAGAGCAAACTCTTTGTACACAGCAAGCTCCCACAAGCAGCGAGATGATACCTGGTACTTGACTGGGGCACACACATAGGCCAGATCTCAAAAACCAAAAATCCGCAGATGCTGGAAACCTGAAATAAAATGGAAAGAGCAACAGAGTTCATTAACATTTCAGGTCAAAGACCCTTCGGTGGCCTTTAGAAGGGTGATAGGATTTGTTTTACCAGCTTGTCTAGAGAACAAAAGGTCATCAGCTTGAAACATTACCTCTGTTTCTCTCTCCACAGATACCGCCTGAGCTGCTGAGCGTTTTCTAGCATTTTCTGCCTTTAGGCAAGATCTCTTGTGCTTTTCTGCAAGGCAATGCCGTAAGATTATTAATGTCCATTTGAGAGAGCAGAAAATTCCACAATTTTATGACTAGTTCATAAGACAGTGCCCCAGACTGTGCTGCACTCTCTCAGTAACACCACAGTGTACCAACCAGATCATTGTGCTCAGGTATCGAAAGATAATTTCAGTTGTAGAGCACCAGATTTGGCGGGAATGTGTGCTGCAGTTCAGTAGCACAGACCACTGCTACACGAGCCTTGTCTGCACTGTTGTACTGAGGTGATTAGACAACAGTCAAGGGCTCCTCTGAGACACCCCATCTCGCCTCCCTCAAATCCACATCACATATTCCTTTTCTTTTCTGTAGGGAGTCCACTTATATCAGCTTGGAAAAATCAATAGCACATTCAACGAGTCCTTTGTCCTTGGCTCTCAGCTCTGCCTTCCCAGTAACAAAGCCTGGTGCAGTTACTGGAAAAAGCTCATTTCTACAGTTAAATGATTATTTATTCTGCCTGTTGAACTGAAAATGAGTGACTTTGTCTCCTGGACCAAGGCTAGGGGCAGGGGCAGCGACTGGTGGAGCTGCTGCCTCACAGCTCCAGTGACCCAAGTTCGATCCTGACCTCGGGTGGTTTCTGTGTGGAGTTTGCACGTTCTCCCTGTTACCACGTGGAAGCTCCAATTTCCATGAGATAGAGGAGCAGAATTAGGCCATTCGGCCCATCAAGTCTGTTCTGCCATTCAATCATGGCCGATTGTTTTTTCAACTCCATTCTCCTGCCTTCTTCCCGTAACCCTTAACCCCCTCACCAATCAAGAACCTATCAATCTCTGCCTTAAATACACCCAATGACTTGGCCTCCACAGCCCTCTGTGGCAACAAATTCCACAGACTCACCGCCCTCTGGCTGAAGAAATTCCTCCTCATCTCAGTTCTAAAGGGACGTCCCTTTATTCTGAGGCTGTGCCCTCAGATCCCGGACTCTCCCACTGATGGGAACATCCTCTCCACATCCACTCTATCCAGGCCTTTCAGTATCCAGTAGGTTTCAATGAGATCCCCCCCCCCCCCCCCCCCACATCCTTCTGAACTCCATTGAGTACAGGCCCAGAGACTCAAACACTCCTCATATGTCAGGTCTTTCTTTACCGGGATCGTTCTTGCGCACCCCCTCTGGTCCATCACCAGGGCCAGCACATGGGGGCTGGTCGGTTAATTGGCTGCAGTGAATTGTGGGTGAGTGGTCGAGTTTGAGGGGGGAGTTGAGGGGAACGTGGGGAGAATAAAAATGAGACAAGTGTAGGATTAGTGTAAATGGGTGCTTGATGGTCAGTGTGCACTCTGCAGGCTGAAGGGCCTGTTTCTGCTGTGTGTGACTACATGACTCCAGGCACTGGGTCACATAGTCACGTGGGAATGGGGTGAGCTTCCTGTAAGCAGTGAGGACTTAGGGAGTATTGACTTGGTTGGGGCATGGGTGAAATTCTGTGGAGGGGGAGGAAAGGGCTGGGCTGTGATGTTGCTGGATGATCTAGACCTGCTTTATAAACCAAGGCAGTGTGAGACTGGAACCAGCCTGGTATTGGTATTGGTTTATTCTTGTCACACAGACCGAGATACTGTGAAAAGTTTTTATTTTGTGTGCCATCTGGACAGATCATACCACAGATAATTACACTGAGGCAGTAAAAAGGGAAACAGAAAGCAAAATCTAGGGTTACAGTTACAGAGAAAGTGCAGTGCAGGTGGACAAATAATGTTGAGGTAGATTGGAAGATCAAGAGTTGACCTTTCAGTATAAGAGGTCCGTTCAAGAGTCTGATAGCAGCCTCAGGTTATAAGGGATAGTGAGGAATGTTGGTTAAATTAATAATTTGGGAAACATTAGGATAAATCAGCCACTGATTCAGTTAAATATTTTCCTGGACATTTCTGTGTTTGACCTGATGCTCATTCTGAAGCCATTCAGCTCGTCTCTTTCCCTCTCCACCCCCAGCTGCTCCTATCTTGGTACAACCTGGCAGCACAGTGAGAGTATCACCAGTAGGGCTTTGAAAGGCCACTTAGTGGTGAGCAAAAAATTCAGGCCTTGGCCCTGGAAATTAAAGAATAACAAAACCCAACAACCCGAAACAAAGCAGAGACGCAAGAGATTCTGCAGATGCTGGAATCTGGAGCAATACACAAAAAGTGCTGGAGGAACTCAGCAGGTCAGGCAGCATCCATGGAGGGAAATAAACGGTGGATGTTTCGGGCGGAGACCCTTCATCTGGAACAAAATCCAATCACCCTTGTCCCACCCAGAGAGACAAATTTCTTCTTGCCTCAGATCCAATTGCCAGAGCAGAACGCTACCCCACCCTGAGCCTGTGACTACTTTCTGAACATTTTTCCATCCCTTCACAACATAAGACACTTTATCTCGATCCAGATTCAAGGCAACCCACCCTGCAACATTCCTTATCTAATCCAAGCCCTGCTCTTTCCCTTGCTTTATCCAACACACCTTTCCCTGGGTCCCTGTAGCTGAGTTCCCTGCATCCAAGTGGGCATCAGTCTGTTCATTGTTATACGGAGAAGAATACAAGAACATGAGGAAATAGGAGCAGGAGTAGGCCACTCGGCCCCTCAATCCTGCCCAACCATTCAATATGACCATGGCTGATCTGCCCCAGATCTCATCTCCTCTCCTGTGCCAACTCCCCATCACCCTCAGTTACCTGATCTTTCAACAATTTATCAACTAAGTACCCCTAATGATTCAGGCTCCACAACCCCCTGTGGTAGAGAATTCCTAAGCTTCACTGTCCTAAGTTCCTATGCACCTCAATTTTAAATGAACATCCCCTCATCTTATAGCTGTGTCCCCTCGTTCAAGCTTCCCCCACAAGTGGAACTGTCTTGACATCTACCCTGTCGTACCCCCTCAGGATCTTGTATGTTGCAATAAGGCCACCCTTCATTCCTCTAAACTCCGAAGAACACAGATCCGACTTCTTCAGCTGCTTGTGACAGGACAACCCTTGCATCCCAGGAATGAGCCCAATGAATCTCTTTGGAACTGCCTCCAATACATCCCTCCCTAAACAAGGGGAACACACATGTGCATGGTCCTCTGGTGTGGCCTCAGCAATAATGAGGCATTAATGAGTCCATGATCAAAGGCAATAAAGGGGAGGCTCAGTGTGACCAGGATGCACTAACACTATCAATGATGATCCAGTGGATTGGCTGAGAGGAATCACCATTTGTCCAATCACTGGTAACGTGAGCACACCCTTCCTCTACTATTGCCTCATTCCCCCCACCCATTGTCCTGCCCACTGTAAGGTCTTCCCCATCCTTGCCCCCAAATTAGCTGGCGGACCCCCATCCCCATGCCAACACTCAACACCTCGATGCAACTCTCTCGCCAATTCCAATTGGACATATTTCATCACATGATCTACCACCTCCTACTGCCCCACCAAACCCCACAGCCTTTACTTGCCACCCCGCCCTCTCCAACCCCAGGTCTCCAATATTTTTTTACAAATAAGGAACATCATCTTCGGACATCCCTGTGACTTTGCTCCCGATCTCCTCTGGAAGGTTCGTCTCCATTCATGAAGACTCCAGGATAATCTCACAATGGTTGGTGACCATGCGTTGCAGATGGGCTCACAAAATGCACGAAGGGAGGGAGACATCTTAAGACCAGCCCCATAGCGCCTCAGTTAATGTGGGCTCACAGTGAATGCTTCAATGAAGAGAAACGTAACTTCAGCCCAGTGCAATCTGTCACTAGTTATTCTCAAAACTCCTCACCGCTTCGAGGCTCTGACCTTAGCCGATGCTGTAAAGTCAAATTGGATAGTAGTCATCCCTCATTTTAAACAGATTTTTTAAAATGCTGAACTGTCTAAATCTGCTGCTCGGGGCTGTTTGTGGTCTGATAGCAAATCCAATGGTACACCCGTTTTCCACATGGCAGTTTACAGTTGCTTTCTTTTCCGTACTTAAAGATATAATTCAAAATTCACAACAAGCGTACATTCCCTTTGGGAATAAAATCCCACAGGAAAAGCAGTCCAGCCACGACTAACAAGGGAAGTTAAAAAAAGTATTGGATTCAAGGAAGTGGTTCACAATGATTCCAAAAATTGTTGTAAGCCCGAGATTCGGAAGGATTTTAGGATCTGGCAAAGGGTGACCACAAAATAGAAAAAGATTAAATAAAATTTGAAAGTAAACAAGGAAGGCACGTAAAAAGCAGATTGTAAAAATCTTCTGTGCCTGTGTATAAAACAAAGAGATTAAATGTGGAACAGTACAGCACAGGAACAGGTCCTTCGGCCCACAATGTCTGTACCGAACATAATGCCAAATTATACTAAATCTCTTCTATCTATACATGATCCACATCCCTCCACTCCCTGCACATTCATGTGTCTATCTAACAGCCTCTTAAACACCACTATCGTATCTGCTTCCACCACTAGCCCTGGCAGCCCGTTCCAGGCACCCACCGCTCTATGTGTGAAAAACCTGCCCCACACATCTCCTTTACACTTCCCCTCTCTCACCTTAAATGCATACCCTTTTATTAGCAGATTAACAGCAACAAATCTTAGACATGGACATGAAAGTAACTGTTATGGAGAATAAGGAATTGTCAGAAATTTTGAACAAATATTTTATGTCTTCATAATTGAAGACACAAAACAAAATTCTGGAAATAATGTGGAACCAAGGGTAAATACGCTTAAAGTTCCTCCTCAACAATCAAAGATACTGTCAAGGCGTGAAGAATAGTCATCGAAGATTGCAAACTGACAAAGGTCCTCCCTTCTTTGAGCGCTTTCAGTTGACGTGTAGAGAAAATACATCCAGATGAAAAGTAACCTCAAGAGAATATTGGTAAGTTTAGTCAAGGTCCTAGTGTCCGTGGCCCAAGAGGGTTGTCATGCCAACCGTAGCAGAGAATAAAAAAAACATGGTACCGCAGAGAAAGATTTTCACTGACAAACTATTCAACCTCGACAATAATGTGCCTGGAATGTAATTGGAGCTATGCAACAGACTCCAAGAGGAAGAGTCAAGGGTGTGTGTTTTCTCTCATGAAACGAGAGACAGAATAAAAAATGCAGAGTGAGAACTGAGAGGCAAAAACAGTGAGATGGACTCGCACAAAACAAGGGAGGCTGAAAGAACAATGGGCACAGTGTGCAAAGGGAGCAGATCAAAAGAGAAAGAGAGACTAATCCTTCCACAATGAAAATAAACCCTTGCATTTCCATAGCATTCTTCACAGCCTCAATGCTTCTTACACTCAATTAAGTCCTTTTGAAATGTTGCCCACATTGGCAGCCAATTTACGCACAGCAAGCTCCCACAGATGGGACGGCGATAAGGAACAGATAATTGCCATGAGTTTGGAGTTCACCCTTCCTCAGGGTGTCAAATCAGCACTGAACCCCCAAGGATCCACAAAATCATCTGTTTAAAATGTTGCTGGGATGATTAGCTCCCAGACACGTGTTAAAATGGGCATGAAGACACAGCAGACTGCAGGGGCTGGAAACTGGAGCAACAAATGATCTGCTGGAGGAACTCAGTGGGTCGAGCAGCATCTGTGGGAGGAAAGGAATTGTCGATGTTTCAGGACTGATGCTGGGTTTTGAAATGAAACGTCGACAATTCCTTTCCCCTCATAGATGCTGCTCGACCTGCTGAGTTCAACCAGCAGATTGTTTGTTGCTTAAAACGGGCATCACCAGTGCACAATGAGATCGCTCCCAGTTTAGCCCAGCTACCAGCACCACGCTGTGCACCAATCACAGACGGTCAAAAAGCAAACTGTTGGAGGAACTCAGCAGGTCAGGCAGCATCTGTAGAGGGAAATGGACAGTCAACGTTTCGTGTTGGGATCTTCATCACAGAAGGGTGGTAATTGGTAATTGGTTTATTATTGTCACATGTACCGAGGTACAGTGAAAAACTTTGCTTTGCATGCTGTCCATACATCAGTACATCAAGGTAGTACAAAGCAAAACAATAACAGAATGCAGAATATATTGTCACAGTTAAATTGGTAAATTGGTTTATTATTGTCACTTGTACTGAGGTACAGTGAAAAACTTGTCTTGCATTCTGTTCATACAGATCATTTTATTACACAGTGCATTGAGGTAGTACAAGGGAAAACAATAACAGAATGCAGAATAAAGTGTTACAGTTACAGAGAAAGTGCATTGCAGGCAGACAATAATATGCAAGGTCATAACAAGGTAGATTGTGAGGTTAAGAGTTCATCTGTTCAAGAGCCTTATAACAGTGGGATAGAAGCTGTCCTTCAGCCTGGTAGTACGAGCTTTCAAGCTTTTGTATCTTCTGCCCGATGGGAGGGGAGAGAAGAGAGAATGTCCAAGATGGGTGGGGTCTTTGATTATGTTGGCTGCTTTACCGAGGCAGCAAGAAGTGTAGACAGAGTCCATGGAGGGGAGGCTGGTTTCCATGATGTGCTGAGCTGTGTCCACAATTCTCTGCAGTTCCTTGCGGTCTCGGGCAGAGCAGTTGCCATCCCAAGCCGTGATGCATCCGGGTAGGATGCTTTCTATGGTGCATAGATAAAAATTGGTGAGAGTCAAAGGGGACATGCCAAATTTCTTTAGCCTTCTGAGGAAGTAAATACGCTGGTGAGCTTTCTTGGCCATGGCATCTACGTGGTTGGTCAGGACAAGGTATTGGTGATGGTGTCAACCCTTAAACACACAGTCCCTGCAAAAGCAACATCACTTTGTCTGCCACCGAGGAGAGATGCTGCAGGAGAAAGGGAGAGAACTCAGGCACAGAAGTAATTGGGATGGAGAGAGGGGGAGTAGGCCCTGAGTAGCGGGGAGAAGTGGAACCATTAAAACAGCCCAGACATGGGCCACATACGTGAGAATGAAGCACAATCTGTGGTTAACAAAGGAAGTCAAGGATAATGTTAGGGGTGCACAAAGTGCCAGGGTCTGGTGGCAGACCAGAGGACTAGGATCCAGCAGCAGAAGACTCAAAAGCTCTTAAAAAGGCAGAAAATGAATTTTGAGAGAAAACTTACATGTAGTATAAAATCAAACAGTCAAAGTTTCTGTGGAGGTATAAATAGGAAGGGGGCAGCTAAGGTAATCTGGAGAACGAGGCTTTAGAATTAATAACAGCAAAGAGATGGCAGATAGGTTGAATAAGTATTTTGCATCAGTCTTCACTGTGGCAGACATTATTAATATCCTTAGAATATCAGACAGGCCAATTGCAAATAACACAACAGAACTTATGAAACTCCCAATCACAAGGGATAAAGTTTTGGAGAAACTCAGGGAGCTAAAGGCGGGCGAGTCACCAGGACCCGATGGACTGCACCCTAGGGTTTTAAGGGAAGTGACTGCAGAGATGGTGGATCCATTGGTTGAAATTCTTTACAACTTACCAAACTCCAGGAAGGAACCAGAAGGTTGCAAAACAGCCAATGAGACCCCCTTGTTCAACAAGGTAAGGAATAGAAAGAGGGGAACTAAGGCCAGTTAACTTAATGAGAAGCTAGAGTCAATAATCAAAGAGAAAATAACTTATCATTTGGGAAGAAACAAGAAATTCTGCAGATGCTGGAACCTGGACCAACACACACAAATAGTGTTGGAGGAACTCAGCAGGTCAGGCAGCATCTACAGAGGGAAATAAACAGTCGATGCTTCGGGTCGAGACCCTTCATCAGGACTGGAAAGGAAGAGGACAGAAGCCGGAATAAGAAGGTGGGGGGGATGGGGAGGAGCACACGCAGGCAGGTGAGGGGTGAGTCCAGGTGAGAGAGGGAAGGGAGGTGGGTGGGGAAGGAGGGAGAGGTAAGAATCCTAGATGTGATAGGTAGAAGAGGCAAAGGGCTGAAGGAGAAGGAATCAGGTAGGAGAGGCCAGTGGGTCATGGAATAAAGGGAAGGAGGTGGGGAATAGATGGGCAGGTCATGAGGGCGGGGGAGGGGAAAGAGAAGGGGGGAGGGGGGCCACAGGAATGAGTGAAGAGGGGGAGAAGAGGGAGAAAAAATGGGATGAGAAGAGGGGTGGGGTTACAAGAGGTTAGAGAAGTCGATGTTGAGGCCGTCAGGTTGGAGACTCCCAAGGCAGAATATGAGGTGTTGTTCCTCCAACCTGCATCTGGCCTGTAGAGGAGGCCATGGATAGACTTGTCGGTATGGGAGTGGGATGTGGAATTGAAGTGGCCGGCCACCCGGAGATCATTGTTTTTGCGGAGCGAAGGTGCTCGACAAGTCAGTCACCCAATCTGCGTCAGGCGTCACTGGCATAGAGGAGGCCACATCAGGAAAGTGTGTTAGAATGAATTGAAAACGGGCCATCTCACAGCAAACAGAGAGTTGGAATAAATGGGTCCTTTATGGACTGGAGGAATGTGAGCAGTGGAGAACCCCAGAGATTAGTTCTTGGCCTACAATTGTTCACCATTCACAGTAATGACCTGGAGGAAGGAACAGGAAGGTTTCCAAATTTTCCAATGATATGAAAATAGGTGGAAGGGCATGTTGTGATTAGTATGCTATGATTCTGCAACAGGATATAGATAGATTGAGTGAGTGAGCAAAAGACTGGCAAATGGAGTTTAATGTGGGGAAGTGCAAGGTCATGCACTTTGGTAACAAGGTAACCAAAAGACAGATTATTATCTAAATAGAGAGAGACTGCAAATGAGTGAGGTACAGAGGGATCTAGGGTTCTAGTGCATGAATTACAAAATGTGTGTTTCCAGCATGTTCTGTTTTATTCCAACTGTTGTAAACTGGGTTAAATGTAGCTCTGTTATTGCTGATTATTTTATTAGTTGTTTCCCAAAATAGTTAATTTGTGCAATAGATTAACTTGAACCTCACCTGGAGTCTTGTGTGGAAGGACTGGCTCAAAATCTTCTACGCTAAATGTATCTCCCGACCTGTCGGACACCAATCTGATCAATGTGTTGTGCCTAATCCTCAGGTATCACAGCTACAATGCTGACGTACCAACATCAATTACAAATAGCAGCAAAAGGAGCCATGACCCCAGTCGATGTCTTCACCTGAGGAGCCGTGGAGATCCAAGGCAACAATTGTTCACGGAAGCTCCACTCATCAGAAAATGCCAATCACTGGTCTCGAGCCACTGACGTTATAGTCAGAATTATTCACTGGAGTGTTAAGTAGATGCAGGTGATCCTGCATAGTGGGATGTGATGAATTATTATGTGCCACCTGGGCTCTTTCAGCTAATTACTGGTGAAATATGTTGGTGTAAAGCATTCTTGTGTGGAGAGGGTCACTTTGTCTCAACTGCGCAGATCAGGGAAAGCATCTCCCAATCAGGGAATCTCTCTCTGAGGTCAAGGCCTTCCCCCGCCACTCTGCTGGTGAAAAGCACACGGGGAGCAGAGTTAGAGAGGGCCTCAAGTGTACAAAGCGTTGAATGAGAGAAACCGGCCTAGGGCCCGAAAACATCAAAGAGTCATAGAGTCATAGAAACAGGCCATTCAGCCCAACTGTTCCATGCTGACCAAGATGTCCATCTAAACTTGTCCCTTTAGCCTGTGTTTGCCCGTATCCCTCTAAACCTTTCCTATCCATGTACTTATCCAAATATGTTTTACATGTTGTTATTGTACTTGCCTCAACCATTTATTCTGACAGCTCGTTCCATATACTCACCACCCTCTGTGTGAAAAAGTTGCCCCTCAGGTCCCTTTTAAATCTTTTTCCTCTCACCTTAAACCTATGCCTTCCAGATCTCCATTCCCCAACCCTGGGAAAAAGTCTGTACATTCACCCTATCTATGCCCCTCATGATTTTATACACCTCTATCAGGTCACCCCTCAGTCTTCTACATTCCAAGGAGTAAAGTCCGAGCCTGCCCAAGCCTATAACTCAGTCCGTCGAGTCCTGGCAACACTCTTGTAAATCTGCTGAGCCACTCTGCTCCTAGCCTCCCTCGTCTTCCTGCTCCTCCAACACCTCGGGTCCCTCAAGCTCCAGGTCTTCCTGCAGCCCTTCCTCCAGCACCAATTGTGGTCTGGGATTTGTTGGGCTGTGAGCCTGCTGCATGTCACAATGAAGTGCTGCTCTTGTGCAGCAGGGTCTTGCTGCAGCAACACAGGACCAGAATCATACTTTCAATCACACTGTTGCAGTAAATAAAACTTAAAAAACACTGCAGATGCTGTCCCCAGGTCATGAATAGGTTTACAGATATCCATAGGTTGATATTGTCCATAAGTCAGAAGATACACAAAAAAAATCACCCGATATGGTAACTACACCGCCACAGTGCTGTAATGAATGGTGTCAAAAGCACATAGACTGATAAGAAAGAACAATTACTAAAAGTGTGGAGAGAGAGGAAACTAGTTCTGCCGTTCACTACAGTTTAGCAACACTATGATCACTTTGCACGAAGATGCACTTTTTTTGTTCTAATTGTGTTCTTTCTTGTAAACATCGTGCATAATTTATGTTTAATTTATGTTTTTCTTGTGAATGCTGCTTACCTGATGCTATGTGCCTGTGACGCTGCTGCAAGTAAGTTTTTCAATGCACCCGTGCACACATGGACTTGTGCAGGTGACAATAAACTTGACTTTGACTTTGACGTCAGACTTTTAGATTTAATGATATTATGGGATCTCATTCGTATGTAGTCCATAAGTCAGATATTCGTTACCCCGGGATGATCTGTAATTGAAATGATAACAGAAAATGTTGGAAACACTCAGCAGGTCAGGCAGCATCTATGGAGAGAGAAACAGTCAGTGCTTCAGGTTGGAGACTCCATTGCTATGCCAAGCAAGGTCAGCACTTGTCACACTATTGGCCTTGCTGGTCAGCTCTGGTAGGAGTGCCAACCAGCGTGTGAAGTGGGAAGCAGTGGATGTCCCTCAGGATCCATCCCTCAGGGCAGTGCCCGTCACCACAAATATCTGGAAATTCAGTTCCCCCAAGGACGAAACACCTGACAGAAGTTTATAAAATTATGAGAGGCATGGATAGGAGATGGTCAGAATCTTTTTCCCAGGGTAGAAATGTCAAGTACTAAAGGACATGTATTTAAGGTGAGAGGGGGAAAGTTTAAAGGAGATGTGCGGGGCAGGAATTTCACACAGACAGCAGTGGGTGCCTGGAACGGGCTGCCAGGGCTGGTGGTGGAAGCAGATACAATGGTGGCATTGAAGAGGCTGTTAGACAGACACATGAATATGCAGGAAATGGAGGGATATGGATCATGTGCAGGCAGAAGAGATTTAGCTTAATTCGGCATCGTGTTTGGCACAGACATCATGGGCCGAAGGGCCTGTTCCTGTGCTGTACTGTTCTATCTTCTATGAAAGTTTCCTGGGAACACACTGTCAGAATAAACTCCCAACCATTCTCAGGCACCTGCACATTCAGGGGACAGAGAGTTCTCCTGCGCACAGGAAGGTCGGGGTGCTTTGTGGGATTTTAATGGGTACGTGGAGTTAATGACTGCTAATTCTCATGGGATGTCAGCTCTCCTGGAAGACCCCAGTTCCCGAGGTGTCACCAGTTCCCCCACTGGGTACAGAGGCTGACCACTGTGCTGATACTGTGATGGGCAAAGTTCCATTACAACCACATCGTACGTACCTTCTGGTACACACGCACCAGTCTTCATTGAAGGGTCTGCGGTGAAAAGGGTGAGCAGCTTCAAGTTCCTGGGCATCAACATTTCAGAGTATTTATCCTGGGCCCAGCATATAGAAGCAACCATGACGAAGGCACGCCAGGGGCTCTACTTACTTCAAAGTTTTAAGGAGATTCAGCATTTCATTGAAGACTCTGACAAACTTCTACAGATGTACAGTGGAAAGAATTCTGACTGGTTGTATCACGACCTGGTATGGGAGCTCCAGTGCACAGGAACACAAGAGGCTGCAGAGAGCGGTGGACTCAGCCAGTTCCATCATGGGTATAGCTCTCCCCATCATCAAGGACATCTAGAAGAGGCGATGTCTCAGGAAGGCAACATCCATCATCAGGGACCCCCACCATCCGGGCCGTGCCCGCTTCTCAATGCTGTCATCAGGCAGGAGGTACAGGAGCCTGAAGACCCACACCTCAAGGTTCAACAACTGCTTCTTCTCCACTGCCATCAGGTTCTTGAACCCACCTGAAAAACCCTAATTCTACCTCGGACTGTATTTCCCTCAATTTGCACGAGTGTTGTTATGTTTACTTTGTTTGTTCTGTCGTGTAAGTTATGTCAGTTTATGTAATTTATGTGTGTCATGTTTGTAACGTACTGTGCTGCTGCTGATTCTCACAGCACTTATACTCTCGGTATGTGTGCCAGACAATAAACTTGAAACTTGAACTTGGAACTTGAAACCACATGAACCTGTGGTGAGGAAGTTGAGTGACCTTAATCTCCGTGGGGAGAGGAGTTCAGCCGTGAGACCGTGTCTAAAGGGCATCTCGCAGAAGAAAACCTGAGCTGACAAACACATCAGAGAGGTCTGTGGAGGATGGTTTATCTCCGAGGATTTTGCGCGTGCGGATCGTCCAGTGATGGGCATGCCTACACCTGCCATCAACCTACCTTGCTTGGCCAGTCATTGCCATAGCAACACCTCCTGTAATGGTCTGACCACTAAGGCAGCGAATGCATGAGGATCTCAGCAGTTAAATGCTGGGGAAAGTACTCCAGCGCTCTGTTAGATGTGGCCCGTTCAAGTTTCAAAGGTGCTGTGGAGGTGAAGCACTCAGCACAGGATACCCAAACTCTGACCTCTTCTTGTTGCCATGGTATCGATGTAGTTGATCCAGTTGAATTTCTGATCAATGGTGACCCACGGGATGTTGACGATGGAGCCAGTGAATAGCAGAATTTAGATGGCCATTGCCTGGTATCAGTGCTACTTCTCTGCCCATGGCCTGAATGTCATCTGGGTCTCAGCATCTGCTGAGACGTTGTGCAATCAAGCAGTGAACATCCCCACTTCTGACCTTGTGACGGAAGGAAGGTCATGGATGAAGCAGCAGCAGATGGTTGGGCCTCGGACACTTCCCTGCGGAGCTCCTGCAGTGAAGTCCTGGGGCTGGGGTGATTGACCTTCAACCATCGCAAGGTGATCCAAATGTCCAGAGAGGTATAGCTCGTACGATAGGGAAGCAGATCCTCCATTGCTCCGAAATCCCTGGTCACCTGTCCACCGTTCCTGTTGGATATTCCTGCATCACCCACCACAGTACAGGCATTTCCCAGCTCGGCACTTGTTTGATCTCATGCAATGGCTTTGGCCCAGGACTCACTCGCTGTTGGAGGTATCAGTGTTCACGCGTACCTGTGGGTGTGTTTGATGTGGAGAGGAGAGCATGGTGACCAAGTTACTGGACTAGCAGCCAGAGTTTGGGACCATTGTTCTAGGTACATGGGTTCAAATCCCACCCTGGAAGCAGAGGAATTTAAATTAAATAAATTCAGAATTCTTTTAATAAAAGTTAGTGTCAGTAATTGTAACCACAGGGTTATGGAAAAAATCCATCAGGTTCCTAATGTCTTCCAAGGGAGAAAGTCTGCCTTCCTCACAAGGTACAGTCTACAAAGACCCACCAGTACAGCTGGATTTTAACTGCCTCCTCTGTCCCAGGGGCAAATAGGGATGGGCAATAAATGCTGGCACTGCCAGTGACCTCCACGTTCTGTTAAAGGTGACATTGCAAATCAAAAAACTGCAGTGTCTGGAAATCTGAGATAGCAGCAGAAAAGGGTGGAAATTCTCAGCAAGACAGGCAGCGGCTGAGGAGACAGACACAGAGTTATTATTTCAGGTTATAGAACTCACCTGGCCAGCTCTGGTGAGGGGCCATTGACCTGAAGCTGTCATCCTGTTTCTCTGTCGTCAGGTGCTGCCTGATCTGCTGTGGAATTCCAGCATTGTATGGCAGTGATACTGAGGACCTATTAAAAATTGTTTAAAAAAGTAAAATCTTTTTACATTTAAAGCACAAAAAATACATTCACGTACTGACAACCCAAAATGCATTCATTTTTGGCACACTGGCCTTCATTAGTTAGGGCATTGAGTATAGAAGTTGGGATGATATATAAGATAAGAAAAGATTTCTTTATTAGTCACATGTACATCAAAACACACGGTGCAATGCATCTTTTGCATAGAGTGTTCTGGGGGCAGCCTGCAAGTCACGCTTCTGGTGCCAACATAGCATGGCCACAACTTCCCAACCCGTATGTCTTTGGAATGTGGGAGGAAACCGGAGCACCCAGAGGAAACCCACACAGACACAGGGAGAACGTACAAACTCCTTACAGACAGTGGCCAAAATGGAACCCGGGTCGCTGGCGCTGTAATAGTGTCACACTAACCACCACACTACCATGCCTGCCCCCACTCCAGCAGCAGTTGTGAAGGACACTGGTGAAGCCACACTTGGAATATTGTGGTCAGTTTTTGTCACCCTGCTATAGGGAAGATGTTGCTAAACTGGAAAGAGTAGAGAATAGATTTACGAGGATGTTGCCAGGACTCGAGGGACTGAGTCATAGACAGAGGTTGAACAGGCTAGGACTTTGTTCATTGGAGCGTAGGAGAATGAGAGGTGACCTTATAGAGGTGTATAAAATCATGAGGGGCATAGATAGGGTGAATGTGCACAGTCTTTTTCCCAGGGTTGGGGAATCAAGACCTAGAGGGCATAGGTTTAAGAGGGGAGAGATTTAATAGGAACCTGAGGGGCAACTTTTTCACCCAGATGGTGGTCAGTATATGGAATGAGCTGCCAGAGGAAGTGGGTGAGGCAGGTACATTCACAACATTTAAAAGGCACTTGGACAGGTACATGGATTGGTATTGGTATTGGTTTATTATTGTCACTTGTACCGAGGTACAGTGAAAAACTTGTCTTGCATACCGATCGTACAGGTCAATTCATTACACGGTGCAGTTACTGTACATTGAGTTAGTACAGAGTATGTTTGAGGCAGGTACGTTAACAACATTTAAAAGGTACTTGGACTGGTACACGGATAGGAAAACTTTAGAGGGATATGGGACAAACACGGGCAAATGGGACCAGCTTGGATGGACATCTTGGTCAACATAGATGAGTTGGGCCAAAAGGCCTGTTTCCGTGCTGAATGACTCCATGTCTCCATGTCTCTCTACCAAAAGCTTTGCTAATATACTCTGTCTAACAAATATTTTTTTAACAATGAATCCTCCTGGCATCGAACTTCCCACATTCTCTAACAGGGGCCACACCGCCTGCTCGGTTTTAACCAGACGTGTCCAGTGGGAACCCCTTACAGACACTCACACTGTGGAAACTCACACTAGATCCCACAATGCAGGCCAGGGGCAGACATGGGCATCCAGATCAAGGTGGGAAGTTCACCAGCAGATTGGGAACCCTGGGCTTTTAGAGACAAACTTGGGTAATTCTAGGTTTATGGGTTGGCGTCGGGGTGGGAGATATGTCCCAGGGAATGAGAGACATACGGAGAGATACAAGAAAGAAGAGGGTAATGGACGTGGAGCTGACGCCTCTTATTGTGACACGATTGTGGTCATCTCATTGAAACCTACCGGATACTGAAAGGCCTGGATATGGATGTGGAGAGGATATTTCCATCAGTGGGAGAGTCCAGGATCCGAAGGCACAGCCTCAGAATAAAGGGATGTCCCTTTAGAACTGAGATGAGGAGGAATTTCTTCAGCCAGAGGGCGGTGAATCTGTGGAATTTGTTGCCACAGACGGCTGTGGAGGCCAAGTCATTGGGTGTATTTAAGGCAGAGATTGATAGGTTCTTGATTGGTAAGGAGGTTAAGGGTTTTGGGGAATGGGGTTGAAAAAATAGCCAAGACTGAATGACTGAGCAGACTCGATGGGCTGAATGGCCTAATTCTGCTCCTATATCTTATGGCCTTATGGTGGTGAGTTTAAGCTACTAGAATCCAATGTGATATTAACACTACTAGAGCAGTAGTAAGCTCAGGTTGTGAGGAGCCTGCTCTGATAGGAAGTTAGCAAATCATGCCCATTATTCTTTTGTACAGCATTCAGTTAATGGTTTTCTAATTGTGGATTTTGGGTTGTCAGAATATGAAATTTCCTCTGAATGAGTATCTGGTGGCAATAGTTCAAGCTATTCCTCTATCTCTAATTAATAACAGAATGGTTTTTATAATGAGACCAGTAAAAAATTACTTTGCTCTGTGCAGATCTGGTTACGATGGAGACACGAGAGAGCTGGCTTGTGGTCCAGAGGTTGGTGAGCACATTCCATAGTTCCCAGTTGGAATACGACCGTGACATTCTATCTGACAGCCCAATACCGGGATAGATCCATCAAGTTGAGAGGTCTGTGAGAACAACTTCCTGGGCTTCAGAATCATAATCAGGTTTATTATCACTGACTTATGATGTGAAATTTGTTGTTTTGCAGCAGCAAATAACGAGGTAGTGTTCATGGGTTCATGGACCATTCAGAAATCTGATGGCAGAGGGGAAGAAGCTGTTCCTGAATCACTGAGTGTGGGTCTTCAGGCTCCTGTACATCCTCCCCGTGGTAGTAACGAGACGAGGGCATGTCCCGGGTGGTGAGGGTCCTCAGTGATGGATGCTGTCTTCTTGAGGCTTTATAAATAGGTCAAGTTTAAGTTTCAAGTTCAAGTTTATTGTCATGGGCATACATAGCCAGGGTATAAATGCCATGCTACTTGTGCAGCAGCACCACAGTTCTTTGCAAACATGACAAACATAGATTAACATAAAATTAAATTAACATAAATTATACATACTGTAACTTACATGGTAAAATAAATTAAAATAAACGTGACATCAGTGAAAGTTGAGAGAAAAAGGAGGAAGTGTTAGGGTTTTACGGGTCAGTTCAAGTCAGTGGGGAAGAAGGTGTTAGAACATAAAACAGTACAGCACAGAGCAGGCCCTTCGGCCCACAATGTTGTGCCAAACTAATTAAGCTAATGACACCTAATCCCTTCTGCCTGCACATGGTCCGTATCCCTCCATTCTCTGCATATTCATGTGCCTATCAAACAGCCCCTTGTTGAATAGGCTCAGAGAACCAAAGCAAGGAAGTCATGCAAGCCCTGTACAAGGTGACAGTTTGTGGAACCCTTCCCCTTGCAATAGAGAAAGTTACAGCGAGTTTCCACATCCTATGTCCTAACTTCCCTGTAAATAAAACTTTGATAATCCAGAAACTTTGGGACTTTGGTGGCAGATTTTCCGGAGTGTAGGATGTTACTTTCGTTAATACCCAAACACACCTATATTTCACTTTTTTCACATGTTCCTGACCCCTGGCTCCAGCCACACACCCCTGCTTGCACCCTGCACACCCAGCTCACTGTCCAGTCTAATGAGTGAACCAGATGCCAAACCATCAGAGCTTCTGAAGAATCAGATTCCAGGTTATCAGAGCTGTACTGTCCCTGTTCCTGGTCCAACAATACATTCACTGTGGCTGTTTGGGCACCTCAAGGGTATAGTGGCCTCAGGGTGGAGCATGGCTGCACCCTCTTCTCAGGCAGAGTGTTTCAGATTTCAACCATCCCCGGGTGAAAATAATTCTTCCTCAGATCCCCTCTAAACATTCCTCATCTTAAACCTATAACCTCTAGTCTTAGACATCTCTGCCATGGGGATATGTTTCCTAATATCTACCCTGGCATAATCTTGTGTACCTTATAAGGCCCTCTCTTAGATTCCTCTGCTCCAAGGAAAACAATCCAGTCTCTTCTCATAAGTTAGATGCTCCATCCCAGGCAACATCCTGGTGAATCTCCTCTGCACCCTCTCCAGTGCAGTCATCTCCATCAAGCTTTCAAGGGGACATTTGGACAGGTACATGGATGGGAGGGGTTTTCAGGGGTGTGGGCCGGGCGCGGGCAGGTGGGACTGCCTCGGGGGGGGCAACTTGGTCAGAGTGGACGAGTTGGGATGGGGGGCCTGTTTCTGTGCTGTGCAGGTTTAGGTTTAGGCAAGAAATTTGCCTTGGAAGTTGTCCAGGAGGGAGGTAAGGAAGCAGAGTAAGGAGGGATGGCAATGAGGCATCCTTCTTTTAGTTTCTTGTTCACACCATGGAATTTCACCAGCAATGCTAGCATTTATTGCCTATCCCTATGTAGGTTTAAGCAAGAAATTTAAATGCTTATGTTTTAAATTCCTCCATATGTAAGATAGGCATTTGGAGGAAATTAAAAAGGGGGCTATGTGGAAGGAAGGGGTTAGATAGTCTTAGGCGTGGTTTAAAGGTTGGCACAACATGGTGGGCCAAAGGGCTTGTATTGTGCTGTACTGTTCTATGGTTCTATGGTTCTATGGCAGACATTTTCCAGAACAATACTTGAGAACCAAGGATTTAATTCCAAAGTTAAAGTCAGGTTTATTGTCATATACACAAGTATATGAAAAACTTACTTGCAGCAGCATCACAGGCACATAGCATCAGAAAGGCAGCATTCACAAGAAAACATAAATTAAACACAAATTATTCACAATTTTTATGAAAGGACACAATACACAATTAGAACAAAAAAAACTCCGTTTTAGTGCAAAGTGGTCATAGTGTTGCTTAACTGAGGTAGTGATTATGGGTTGTGCAGGTCGGTTCAAGAACTGAATGGTTGAAGGGAAGTAACTGTTCCTGAACCTGGTGGTGTGGGACTTCAAGCTTCTGTACCTCCTGCCTGACTGTAGCTGTGGGAAGATGGCATGGCCCGGATGGTGGGGATCTTTGATGATGGATTTTGACTGTAGGGTTGCACTTACAAGATTACACAAACTCAGGTTATATTCTGTGGAATTAAGAGGTGATGATTGAAGTTTTGAAATCATTAAAGGAAAATGATTGAGTCCATTGATTGGTGGAGGTGTGACAGTGTAAGATGATAAGGCAGAGTCTGAAAATTTGGGAGAGATTTTGATCTCTCTTCCACAAATAGTCAGAGTCAGGAAGTCATGATGCAGCTGTATAAAACTTTGGTCAGGCCACACTTGGGGGATCCTGTGCAGTTCTGGTCACCCCATTACAGGAAGGATGTGGAGGCTTTGGAGAGGGTGCAGAAGAGGTTCACCAGGATGCTGCCTGGATTAGAGAGCATGAGCTATAAGGAGAGGTTGGACAAGCTCTGGAGTGTCGGAGGCTGAGGGGAGACTTGATAGAAGTTTATAAAATTATGAGAGGCATAGATAGGGTAGTCAGTCAGAATCTCTTTCCCAGGGTAAAAATGTCAAATACTAGAGGATGTGATTTAAGGTGAGAGGGGAAAGTTTAAAGGAGATGTGTGGGTAAGTTTTTTACACAGAAAGTGGTGGGTGCCTGGAACGGGCTGCCAGGGGTGGTGGTGGAGGCAGATACGATAGAGGTGGTTAAGAGGCTGTTAGACAGACACATGAATATGCAGGAATGGAGGGATGTGGATCATGTGCAGGCAGAAGGGATTTAGTTCAATTCGGTATTACACTCAGCGCAGACATTGTGGGCCGAAGGGCCTGTCCTGTGCTGTACTGTTCTGTGTTCTATGTTTTTATGTAGATGGAAAAGGTCTTGGAATCAATGCTGGGATGAAATTCAACTCTATGTCAAGATTCTCTTGTACCAGATGCTTCAAAGCCAGTCAGATTAGCAACACACAATGGGTGTAGAATGGATGATGGTGGCTTCTGTTTAGTAACATGTTTAGCAACATGGAATTTTCAACGCCAACATCTGCTTAGCAACAAAGGACAATCTATTTACGAGCAAGGAAGTTCCTTGGCAAGAGAAACATCTACTTATCAATGATACATGGCATGACATGATATCAGTGGTACATGGTATATGCAGGACAACAGGAGTGACCTTCGATGACATCACTAACTTAGCAACAAGGAAGAGCCTTTGTTGGCATCATCATTGGTTGGGCTGCAAGGGTGACCTGTGGGGTTGGCACTGAACTGGCTTTCCTGCAAGGACCAACAGTGAGAGTCCGTGGACGGGGGACTTCCTATCAGTTCTCCTGCTCATGTTCGTGCCATTTGGTCAGGACTTTCAACCAAGGAGTGCAACCCTGTCCAAGTACACCTCCTCTTGCGATTAAACAAACCTCCCAAACACAATGATGCTGGCTGGTCATCCAGTCCTGGGGCCTTGGTGTCAGGGTCCCAGTCTGTTCAATGAATGCAATACAAAGGTCAAGTGTTTCACCCAGATCCCCCAGTTGTACGGAGATATCTCCCACTCCACCTGCACTCACTTGATCTGCCTGAACCTCTCTCCGTATGGTCTTTTGTCTTACACCTCTCTCCTCCCCCTCACCCCGCCCCCCCCCAGCTCTGCGTTGAAAACTATAAACCCACTCCCCACTCCTCCCCACCGTCCTGAGGAAGGGTCCCCATCCCAAAATGTTAATAGTTTGTCTTCCCGTGGACGCTGCTTGACTGGCTGAGTTCTTCCAACATTTCCATTTTTGTTTCAGATTCCAGCATCTGCCGTCTTATTTGTTTTCCCAAGGACTGGTATAATTGCTCCTATTCCTGAAAGAAATACACATCGTCAAATCAAATCAAACTGGGATTCCTCCTGCCTCCCATTCCACCACAGATCCTGCTGTGTACACTGTTGTTCTCTGGCACCGACCGGCTCTGATGACAGGTCGTTTTCTGGAAAACTGACCTCTGGTTCACCCTCCACGGAGGCTGCCTCTCCTGCCGAGTGTTTCTGGCACTTCCCCTTTGACCTGAGAAGCTGAAGAGTGGTTTGCAGTGTGAATTAGTGGGATGTCTACAGGGCATGTCCCCGACAACCAGCCAGCAGTGCAGATAGTCTGTTCCATACTGCAGGGCCGTGGGCTGACTGAAAAGTTCCCGCAAGCATCGCAATCTCTACCATTTCCGGCCACCAGTGGCTACCCTGCCTTCAGCTGTCAAGGTCTTAATCCTTGGAAATCCCACGTCTTTCTCCCCAACCGCAGAAAAGATTTATGAGGATGTTGCCGGGACTTGAGGACCTGAGTTATAGGGAGAGGTTGGGCAGGCAAGGACTTTATTCATTGGACCGTAGGAGAATGAGGGTGTGACCTTACAGAGGTGTATAAAATCATGAGGAGCATAGATAGGGTGAATGCACGCAGTCTTTTTCCAGGGTTGGGGAATCAAGAACTAGAGGGCAGAGTTTAGGGTGAGAGGGGAGAGATTTAATAGGAAGCTGAGGGGCAACCTCTTCACCCAGAGGGTGGTGGGTATATGGAACAAGCTGCCAGAGGAAGTGGTAGAGGCAGGAACAATAACCACATTTAAAAGACATTTGGACAAGTACATGGATAGGAAGGGTTTAGAGCGACATGGGCCAAACACAGGCAAATAGGACTAGCTTAAACGGGCATCTTGTTCAGCATGGATGAGTTGGGCCAAAGGGCCTGTTTCCCTGCTGTATGACTCTGACCCTGGTCCTTTCAAATACTGCAAAAAACATTTAGAACAGTCCCTGAGTTTAATCACTGCACCATTGGCAGCCATTCCTTCAGCTGCCCTGGCTCTAAAATTCACTCCTGCCATATATGTTGAATGTGTTTGTATCTTTAAGAAGTTTATGTACCATGTTGTATGACACTTAATACATTCTTGTACCAGCCATTGCTATTAGTTAACTTTTGATTGCCTTCATTAAAGAATAAAAACAGAAACTGCTGGAAACACTCAGTGGGTCAGGCAGCATCCGTGGAGAGTGAAACAGAGTTAATGTTGACACAACGGATGGGCAGACACTGGAATCTGGACCAAAAATCAAACTGCTGGAGGAACTCAGCGAGTCGGGCAGCATCTGTGGAGGGAAATGGACAGTCGAAGATTCGACATCCCAGTCTAGATGAATGGTCTCAACCTGAAATGTCAACTGTTCATTTCTCACCATAGATGCTGCCTGACCCACTGAGTTCCTCCAGCAGTTTGTTTTTTGCTCCAGAGTTAATGTTGGGCAGGCAAAGGGTCTCGAATCTGAAACATTAACTCTGTCTCTCTCTCTCCACAGATGCTGCCTGACCTGCTGAGTGTTCCCAGCATTTTCTGTTTCTATTTCAGGTTTCCAGCATCTGCAGCTTTTTTTGACTTCCATTTTCTGTTCAGTAAGGAATGATTGTTCAGTTGCTCTAACCCTGTTACTTGTCTTATGAAACAAACAATTTAAAAAAAACTCCACCTTCCTAAGCATTCATCTTTCCTCCTTTCAGTTGTTCCTAATTTTTTAACAAAGGTTTTGCTTGTTTCCCTTGATGTCTCCTTCTGTGCCTCAGGGTCAAATCTTGCTTGACAACAGCCCTTATGAAATAGCTAGTGACATTTTGCTAAGTTAACAACACTATATGAATACAAGCAGTTGTGCCTGGTTGGATGGCATTTTGGAATTCAGTTAAAGCTCTGGGGTTTTGAGCCCTTCATCACTGGGATGCTACCTCAAAGTTAAATTGATAAATTGGTTTATTATTGTCACATGTGCCGAGGTACAGTGAAAAATTTTGTTTTGCATGCCATACATACAGATTATTTTATTACAACAATACATTGAAGTAGTACAAGGGAAAACAATAACAGAATGTAGAATAGCGTGTTACATTTGCAGAGAAAGTATAATGCAGGCAGACAATAAGGTGCAAGGCCATAATGTCGGAGATTGTGAGGTCAATAGTCCATCTTATCGTACTGGGGACTGTTCATTAGTCTTATAACAGTGAGATAGAAGCTGTCCTTGAGCCTGGTAGTACATGCTTTCAGGCTTTTGTATCTTCTGCCCAATGGGAGGGGGAGAAGAGAGAATGCCCAGGGTGGGTGGGGTCTTTGATCATGTTGTCTGCTTCACTGAGGCAGCGAGAAGTGTAGACAGAGTCCATGGAGGGGAGGCTGGTTTCCGTGATGTGCTGAGCTGTGTCCACAACTCTCTGCAGTTTCTTGCGGTCTCGGGCAGAGCAGTTGCCGTACCAAGCCGTGATGTATCCAGATAGGATGTTTTCTATGATGCATCAATAAAAAATTGGTGAGGGTCAAAGGGGACATGCTGAATTTCTTTAGCCTGCTGAGGAACTGGAGGTGCTGGTGAGCTTTCTTGGCCATGGCACCTATATGGTTGGACCAGGCATTGGACAGGCTATTGGTGATGTTCACTTCTAGAAACATGAAGCTCTCAACCCTCTCGACCTCAGCACCATTGATGTAGACAGGAGCACGTACACTGCCCCCTTCCTGAAGTCAGTGACCAACTCTTTTGTTTTGCTGACATTGAGGGAAAGTTGTTGTTGTGACGCCGTGTCACTAAGCTCTCTCCTTCCTGTACTTCAACTCATCATTATCTGAGATTTGGCCCACTACGGTGGTGTCATCTGAAAACTTGTAGATGGAGTTAGAGCAGAATCTGGCCACGTATTGTGAAACTCATTCTGTACAAAGACGTAGATTAAGGCACCATACTTTGTGTGCCAAAGGTGTGCAGGTAAGAGGAGAGACACGAAAAGTTAGCTGATGTGATGAATGGTACAGGTATAAAATTTGGAGCTAATCCAATCACACAGTGAGAAGGCTGTGGAGTTTAGATCAGTAGAAGTATTTAAGGTGAAGGAAGATACACTTTCGAAGGTCAGGGTACTGAGGGCTGTGGGGAACTGGTATGGAAGAGGAGTTGAGGTCAGTGTTGATCAGCCATGATCATACTGAATGGTGGGAAAGTCTTGAGGGGAAGAGTGGCCTACTCCCACTCCTATTTTCTTGTGTTCTTGGAATACATTGTCTGAAAGGGAAAGGCAGCTGATTAAGAAAGCTACAGACCAAAGAGCTGGTAAATAGGATGAGAAAAGATGGAAACTTGCCAGTCAGCCTGACATGGAGGGCAGAAGGGCCTGTTTCTCCGCTGCAAGATCCTGTGACTCTAACTTGTAGCTCAGGAAAGGACCTGAAGGGAAACAATTGCAGGGCTGAAGGGAAGGAGCTGGGGATGGGATTAGCAGGATTTCTTTTACAAAAAGCAGGCAGAAGTTGGAAGCATGGAATGGCATCCTGTGCTGCAGTGATAAACCTCAGAGGCAGACAATACTGGCGAGGCCAGCAGCTCCTGCTCATCTCTCAGGGTGAGCCACTTTCTTGAACTGCTGCAGTCCCTCTGGTGAAGGTTCTCCCACACTGAGACTAGGGACAGGGTGCACAATTTGGACCCAGCAACAATGAAGGGCCAGCGATATATTTCCAAGTCAGAATGATGCACAACTTGGTAATTGGTTTATTATTGTCACGTGTACCGAGATACAGGGAAAAGCTTTTGTTTGAGTGTCATCCAGACAGATCATTCCATACATAAGTACATTGAGGTAGTACGAAAGGGGAAAAAAAGTGCAGAACATAGTGTTACAGTTACAGAGAAAGTGCAGTGCAGGTAGACAATAAGGTGCAAGGGCCACGATGAGGTAGATTGTGAGATCAAGAGTTCATCTTTTTCATATAAGAGGTCCATTCAAGAGTCTGATAACGACAGGATAGAAGCTGTACTTGAGCCTGGTGGTACGTGTTTTCAAGCTTTTGTACCTTCTGCCCGACAGGAGAGGGGAGAAGAGAGAATGTCCAGGTGGGTGGGGTCTTTGATTATATTGGCTGCTTTCCTGAGGCAGCAAGAAGTGTAGACAGAGTCCATGGAGGGGAGGCTGGTGTCCGTGTTGTGCTGAGTTGTGTCCACACCTTCTTGGGGTCTCAGACAGAGCAGTTGCCATACCAAGCTGTGATGCATCCGGATAGGATGCTTTTTATGGTTCATCTGTAAAAATTGGTGATGGTCATCGGGGACATGCCGAATTTCCTTAGCCTCCTGCGGAAGTAGACGCACTGGTGTGCTTGGAGGTGAACCCGCAGATGGCGGTGTTCCCCTGCACTGAGGGGTAATCTTGTGTATAAAATCATGAGGTGTATAGATAGGGTGAATGCTCACAAGTCTTTTTCCCAGGGAAAGGGCACAGGTTGAAGGTGAGATAGGGGAGATTTAATAGGAACCTGAGGGGCAACTTCTTCACACAGAGAATGGTACATCTGTGGAACGAGCTGCCAAAGGAAGTGGTAGAGGCAAATACAATGACAATATTTAAAAGACACTTGAACAGGTCCATGGATAGGAAAGGTTTAGAGGGATATGGGCCAAAAGTGGGCAAATGGGACTAGCTTAGATGGGAATCTTGGTCAGCATCTACAAGTTGGGCTGAAGGGCCTGTTTCTGCGATGTATGTCTCTATGACCTGCTGCCCTTGTCCTTGGTCATAGAACCTTAGGTTTGGGAGGTGCTGTCGGAGTAACAGGGCATCTTGTAGATGCTCCACACTGCAGCCACTGTGCGGCAAGGGTGAAGGAATGAACATTTCACGAGGTGGATGAGGTGACAAACCGGCTGCTCTGTCATGCATGGTCTCGAGCTTCTCGCGTGTTGTTGGCACATCACTCTCCTGGTTTCTGCCTCGTATGTGGGGTGGAAGGACTTTGGGGAGTCGAGGTGAGTCCCTCGGTGAAAGACATCCAACCCCAACCTGCTCCTGGTTGTGTGGTTAAATAGGCCACAGGAATGAACGTGCTTCAGTCAGCAGCCTTCAGAGCAGAGGTGAGAGAGGGGGAAAGAATGGGGGGGGTGAGAGGAAGATGAAAGACAGGGATAGAGAGAATGAGAGGGGGAGAAAGAGAGAGAAATACAGAGAATGAGAGAGAGAGAAAGAGAGAATGATGGAAGAGAGAATGAGAGAGAGAAAGAAAGTATAAGAGGGGGAGGAGGAGAGACAGAGATAGATAGATAGAGAGAGAGAGAGAGAGAGAGAGAGAGAGCTGAATCCTCGCATCCTACATTATCAAAGAGGAATCAGGTGTCACGTGTAGACTTCCAAACAGGCAGGGCTGGATCTGACTTCTCGGGTCAGGGTGAAAGGTGAACAGCCATGCTTCCAATCACAGATTTCCATTCTTTGGAGACAAGCTGGTTTAACTCAATCTCTGATCTCCAAACAGAACCTCTGCTCTGAGATTTCACCCTCCCACCAATAACTAAACTGACGACAGACACGGGTTTCAAATATACTTTTTCCTTTCAATCCACCTTTGGACTGAGAACAACCGAAGAAGAACACTAGGAGGTCCGGTCTTTGACTCTGACATCCTCCCAGAGCTGAGGGTTAAAGCAAAGGACTGATCACAAGGCAGTTCCTGGCAATTGGGACACACCTCACCTCCCCTTACCTTCCCTCTCACATCCCAACCCCACCTCCCACACTGAGCAGACAAGAGCCTTGCTGCTGCGTACGTCTCAAGGGAACAAACATTTGGGGTCAGACACCAGAGGACATGCTTTTAAGGTTAGAGGGGCGAAGTTTAAAGGCGATGTGAGGGGAAAGTTTTTTACGCAGAGAGTGGTGGGTGCCTGGAATAGGTTACTGGGGTAGTAGTGGGAGCGGGCAGTCTAGTGGAGTTTGAGAGGCTTTTAGACAGACACGTGAATATGAAGGGAATCAGAATCTAAATCAGGTTTATCATCACTGACCTATATGACATGAAATTTGTTTTGCGGCAGCAGTACAGTGCAAGACGTTAAAATTACAATAAATCACAAAATAGTTCAAAAAAAGGAATAATGAGGTAGTGTTCATGGGTTCATGGACCGTCAGAAACCTGATGGTGGAGGGGAAGAAGCTGTTCCTGAAACGTTGAGTGTGGGTTCTTCAGGCTCCTGTACCTCCTCCCCGATGGTAGTAACAAGAGGAAGGCATGTCCCAGGTGGTGAGGGTCCTCAGTGATGGATGCCGCCTTCTTGAGGCATCACCTCTTGAAGATGTCCTCAATGGCGGGGAGGGTTGTGCCCGTGATGGAGCTGGCTGAGTCTACAATCCTCTGCAGCCTCATATGGATGATACACAGGAGGAGGTCATTTAGTATAAATTGGCATCAAGATCTGCACAACATCGTGGGCTGAATGGCCTGCCCAGTGCTGGAATATTCTATGTTCTCTTTGCAAAGCAAAGCAGGTTTTAAAAAAACCTTCCCGTATGTTTTTTCTTTGCCCTGATCTTGGCAGTTCAATAACCCACCCGGAGACCCAGTGCACTCACAGAATCTGTCATAAAATCTGTAAACGTGTCTGATGAGGAAAGTCACGATAACAGATTGACACGCACAAACAGCTATGCTATAAATAAAGTAATTTCAGACCACAGCTCAATCTCAGGTACCTGCTATTTTACATATAAATTAGCTAAGCACTTGATTAGGTTCCAGGCTGCAGATCACCATGAAGTGTCTATTGATCTATATTTAAACCATACAAACCCCTCAATTCTCATGAAAGGTATCAACTTGCTCCACACAGAGACTATTGACACATTTCACTCAGGTATCAGCCTGTAACACTCTCTTAGGTATGAGCTCCTTAATTAGACTCCAGTCTGTGATTCCTGCACGGGTATTTTTCATATTAGATTTCAGCCTGAACTCATACCCATATATCATTTATTCTATATATAAACCTCCCTACTTGTTCAAGACCCTTAGTTAGATTCCATTCTTTAGAACATAGAACAGTACAGCACAGGAACAGGCCCTTCAGCCCACGACGTTGTGCCAAACTAATTAAACTAGTAGTTAAACACCTAACTAAATTACTCCCTTCTGCCGACACAACGTCCCTATCTCTCCATTCTCTGCACATTCTAACAGCCTCATAAACACCTCTATCGTATCTGCCTCCACCACCACCCCTGGCAGCCCGTTCCAGGCACCCACCACTCTCTGTGTAAAACACTTGCCCCGCACATCTCCTTTGGACTTAACCCCTCTCACCGTAAATGCATGCCCTCTAATATTAGACATTTCTACTCTGGGAAAAAGATACAGCATACCTTGTAGTATTAGTCAAATTCCAAACTCTCTCTAAGGTGTCCAACATTCTGGATATAACCAACCATATCCCACGGTGAGATTCCATCCTGTAACTCATCCTAGGCATTGATTATCCACAAAACATTTAGGGGTTTGATTAGCGTAAAACTTCTCACTCACTGTCAAGTGTCTGGTAGCTATAAACCATCAACTGCCTCAGTTACACTGCTGTTCTACATAATGAACAACTTCCATTTTCTTGTCAATTTTGTCCGTAAGTCGGAAAATATGCTAAAATCGCTCAATAGAGTAACAACACCTCCACAGTGTTGTAATGAATCGTATCATAAACTGGTAGGAAAGAACAATTACTAAAAGTGGGGGGAGAGAGGAAACTAAACCTGCTGTTCGTAGGAACAAGTGTACATCGGACTTTTGAATTTAATAATATTATGAGAGCTCGTTCACATGTAGGGGGTGTCCATTAGGGGTCAGCTTGTATAAGGAAACTGCCTGAGACCCAGGAACCTTTGAGGCATCCCTTAATATCTCTTCCTCCCTCTCTCTTTCCCTCTCTCTCTCTCTCTCTCTCTCTGTCTGATACTCATATCACGGTCTGGTTAAATTTCTCACAGGATCTGACATGCTCAGGTTGGTTGGAAAGAGCCACATCAGAAAAGCCATTTCAAAAATAGCCTTTAAACTCTGGCTCATCAGCGCTGAGAGAGCAGGAGAATTAATTAGCGTTGATGAGCCAGGGCAGGGATTAATTACAATTGTAAAATAATGATATTCGGATATCAGGCACAGGAATGTTTTATTTTGCCTGACTTGTAGGTTTTGGGGATTGTTGATTACACGGAGGTGAGCTTTCCCCTCATTTGCATACGGTTTGAATAATTAATCAATTCAGGAAAGCACAAAAGGTTGATTTACAGAAGGAAATGTTCAGTTTGAAGTAGGGACAAGTGGTTGGGGTGGGGTGTTGGGCCCAGTGGCCTGTGTTATACCTTCTGTGTGGTCCCCTATCTTGTCCTGGGACAGGTGATCCACCGGAACCAAACCTGTGCTGTACCCGGCAAGGCAACCTCTGACAGACGTGCACTGCTCAGGGATACCATCACCTACATGTAGGGCAGAGCGGTGAACACCTGCCTGCACCAGGAGAAGGTCTTTGACAGGATATCACACTCGCACATGATGGACGTGCTCTCCAAAATGGTCTCTGAGGAGGGAATCAGGAATCCGAACCAAATGCTCTACACAGACATCAGTAGTGCAGTCCAAATCAATGGGTGGGAAACAGCTTCCCCATTAGCGGCAGAGGCTGAGGGGAGACCTGATAGGAGTTTACGAGATTATGAGAGGCAGACAGTCAGAATCTTTCTCCCAGGGCAGAAACCTCTAATACTAGAGGGCATGCATTTAAGGTGAGAGGGGGTAAGTTCAAAGGAGACATCCGGGGCAAGTGTTTTATGCAGTGAGTGGTGGGTGTCTGGAACGGGCTGCCAGGGGTGGTGGTGGAGGCAGATACGATGGAGGAGGCATTTAAGAGGCTCTCAGATAGGCACATGAATGTGCAGAGAATGGAGGGATGTGGACATTGTGCAGGCAGAAGGGATTAGTTTAGTTACTAGTTTAATTAGTTTGGCACAATGGGTATGGGGATGGGTGATGATATCAGGCAGTGCAGGCACTCCCTGTACATGGACAATGTCGCTGTCTTCAGATTGATCAGCGTAGATGACCTGTTCGAGTCGGCATCAGGGTGTGGAGGCTTTGGAGGGGGTGCAGAAGAGTTTCACCAGGATGCTGCCTGGATTAGAGGGCAGGTGCTATAAGGAGAGGTTGGATATACTAGGGTTGTTTTCTCTGAAGTGGCGGAGGCTGAGTGGAGATCTGACAGAAATTTATAAAATTATGAGAGGCATAGATAGAGTAGACAGCTGGTATCTTTTTCCTAGGAACAAAATGTCTAAATACCAGAGGGCATGCAGTTAAGGTGAGAGGGGAAAGTTCAAAGGAGATGTGTGGAGCAAGTTTTTTACACAGAGAGTGGTGGGTGCCTGGAACGGGCTGCCAGGGCTGGTGGTGGAGGCAGATATCATAGAGGCATTTAACAGGCTCAGGCACATTAATGTGCAGAGAATGAAGAGATATGGACATTATGTAGGCAAAGGGATTGGTTTAATTAGGTCTCATTAGCTCAATTATTTCAGCACAACATTGTGGGCTGAAGGGCCTGTTCCTGTGCTGTACTGTTCTATGTTCTATGTTTCACAGTGGCCAAATAACGTAATAATTAGCACATCTTTGGAGCGTGGGAGGAAACCAGAGCACCCAGGGGAAACTCACACAGTCACAGGGAGAATGTGCAAGCTCCACACAGACAGCACTCAAGGTCAGGATTGAACCTGGGTCTTTGGTGCTGTGAGGCAGCAGCACTACTAACTGCACCTTTTGCTGTGTTGAAATTCTTGTCCTCCATTGGAATCTGCAATATTCACAAAAAGTTAAACTGAACAGATTAAGAGTTAGTTATATGTTGTTATTACTAAGCAACATAATTGGATCACAAAAATAATACAGGAACCTAAAGGACTAGGTTAAAAAGACAGAATATGTGACTTATACTGAGCATTGGAGGTAAGGGGACTTGTTGGAAGGGACCTGCAAGGCTGGACTGAGGAACACTCTGTCCTCTGCCAGGACACATCCTGAACAAGATGTATGCTCCATTTGGGAACATCCGGAAACACTCCTACACGCAGAGGCTCTGGAAACCTGGAATTCTGCCCCTTCTCACCACTCCACCCCCACCCCAACACCCCCCCTCACTCCACACACACACTCCCACCACACACACACACACACACACACACACACACACACACACACACACACACACACACACACACACACACACACACACACAGAAAATGCCAAGACTGAGATGGATAACAAATTGCAAGGCATGAGTGTTCAGGGTTACAGAACCAAGGCCAGGGTTAGAGGAACAGACTCCGGGAGCTGTATGACTCTGTCCTTAATTTCCTAACCAGCTTCATAAGAAAACAGGAACAAGAGTAGGCCACTCGGCCCCTCAAGCCTGTCCTGCCATTCAATACGATGGTGGCTGACCTATGCTGGCCTCTGACTGCTCTTCTGCACCTGTTCCCTATTACCCTGAAATTTTCTGACCTTTCAAACATTTCATCTCCTTCATCTTTAAATACCCCCAGTGATCCAGCCTCCACAACCCCTCTGGGTTACAGAATTCCTGAGATCCACAACTCTCTGCGAGAAGAAGCTCCTATAGACCCCCAGTTGTAAATCACTGCCAGCTAATCTTGTAATCTTCAGTCCCATCTCTGTCTGACTGAAGACCATATGGTAAAGTGAAGCAAGACTGATGAACACCATAAATTTATATTATATATGTCAGCCTTCAACATCAAAGTTTAAAACATCATCGAGAGATTTATCACCATTTCACGCAATGACAATGATGTTTATGTATCATGGGGTGAAAAATGGCCCAGGGTTGGTTGATGGCAGAAGCAGGAACCAGCAATGTGATGTTCCTGAGAGATTCTGCCACTTCTGTGGATTGTCAGTGGCTAGCGAGGATCTTTCATGGAAATGGGAATAATCCTTCATCACCACAGGAAACTGTGGGGAGAGAGCAGAAATGTTTCAACCACTACACCACCATTACCAGCACAGACCACCGGACTCAAGGACAGCTTCTACCCCATGTTCAATGCACCTCTAATACACCAAGGATGAACTCTTGAACTCTTCATTGCCCAATTATTCTAATGCTTCCCAAGTTATTAATTTTAAACAACATTCCTAGATGTCCCACATAACCCAAGGCTGTTTTAAGACAACACGTACAGTAGGAGCAGAATTAGGCCACTTGGCCCATCGAGTCTGCTCCGCCATTCAATCATGGCTGATTTTTTCAACTCCATTGTCCCGCCTTCTCCCTGTAACCCCCTCACCAATCAAGAACCTACCAATCTCTGCCTTAAATACACCCAATGACTTGGCCTCCACAGCCGTCTGTGGCAACAGACTCACCACCCTCTGGCTGAAGAAATTCCTCCTCATCTCAGTTCTAAAGGGACATCCCTTTATTCTGAGGCTGTGCCCTCAGATCCTGGACTCTCCCACTGATGGAAACATCTTCTCCACATCCAGTCTATCCAGGCCTTTCAGTATCCGGTAGGTTTCAATGAGATATCCCCTCATCCTTCTGACCTCCATTGAGTACAGGCCCAGAGACATCAAATGTTAACCCTTTCATTCCTGGGATCATTCTTGTGAACCTCCTCTGGACCTTCTCCAGGACCAGCACATCTTTCCTTAGATACGGGCACAAAATTGCTCATAATATTAAAAATGCTGTCTGACCAATGCCTAATAAAGCCTTAGCATTACATCCTTGCTTTTAAGTTCTAGTCCTCTTGAAATGAATGCTAACATTGCATTTGCCTTCCTCACTACTGACGCAACCTGCAAGTTAACCTTTAGGGAATCCTGCATTAGGACTCCCAAGTCCCTTTGCTCCTCTGATTTCTGAATTTTCTCACCATATAGAAGATAGTCTGCACTTTTATTCTTCCTACCAAAGTGCATAACCTTGTACTTCCCTATGTTGTATTCCATCTGCCACTTCCTTGCCAACTCTCCCAACCTGTCCGAGTCCTTCTGCAGACTCCCTGCCTCTGTGACACTACCTGTCCTTCCACCTATCTTGGTGTCGTCTGCAAACTTGGCCACAAAGCCATCAGTTCCTTCATCCAGATTGTTAATGTATAAAGTGAAAAGTTGTGGTCCCAACGCTGACCCCTGTGGAACACCACTAGTCACCAGCAGCCATCCTGAAAAGGACCCCCTTATCCCCACTCTCTGACTTCTGTCAGTCAGCCAATCTCCTATCCATGCTAGTTACTTGCCTCTAACACCATGAGCTCGTTTAGCAGCCTTGTGTGTGGCACCTTGTCAAAGGCTTTCTGAAAATCCAAGTAAATAAGGTCCACCAACTCTCCTTTGTCTAACCTGTGTTACTTCCTCAAAGAATTCTAACAAATTTGTCGGGCAAATTTGTCCCCTTAATGAAACCATGCTAACTTTGTCCTATTTTATCATATACTTCCAAGTACTCTGAAATTTTATCCTTAATAATAGATTCTAAAATCTTACCAACCTCTGGGTTAGGGTAACCAGCCTGTAACTTCCTGTCTTTTGCCTCCCTTCCTTCTTAAACAGTGGTGTCACATTTGCAATTTTCCAGTCCTCTGGGACCCTCTCTGATTCCAGTGATTCTTGAAAGAATCTCTTCAGCTACCTCTTTCAGAACTCTGGGATGTAGTCCATCTGGTACAGGTGGTTTATCCACCTTCAGGCCTTTCCCAGACTCTTGAACAGACCTTTAATACACCAAAGGATGAACTCTTGATCTACCAATTATTCTAATGCTTCCCAAATTATTGATTTTAAACAACATTCCTCGCTGTCCCATATAACCCAAGGCTGTTATCAGACTCTTGAACAGACCTCCTATATGCTAAAAGATGAACTCTTGATCTCCCAATCTACCTCATCGTAGCCTTTGCACTTTATTGGTCTACCTTTCTCTGTAACTGTAACACTATATTCTGCATTCTGTTTTCTTTCCACTACCTCGATGTAATTATGTACGGCACGATCTGTCTGGATGACACACGTAACAAAAAGCTTTTCACTGTATCTCGGTACATGTGATAATAATAAACTAATAAACCAATACCAATTACTCCAACAAATAATCTGCTGGTAGAACTCAGCAGGTCGAGCAACGTCTGTGGGAGGAAAGGAATTGTCGACGTTTCGGGTCGAAACCCTGCATCGTCAACAATTCCCTTCCCCCCACAGATGCTGCTCGACCCACTGAGTTCTTCCAGCAGATTGTTCGTTGCTCCAGGTTCCAGCATCTGACGTCTCCTGTGTCTCCAATTATTCCACTTTGGTGTTTACCAGGGAAGTGGATGAGATGTTGGATGATGAGGTGAGAAATGAGATGTGAATTTAAAATAGGAAAAGGGGACACTGTAAATAAAATCCCTGATCCAGTTGGATTGCATCCTCGCATTTTAAAAGAATCCAGGGTGGAGATGGCAGAGCCATTGCTCTACATATAAAATGATTCATTCGAGAAAGGACAGGGTAATTAAAAATAAGAAGAAGGATAAAGATAAGGGAGTTATATTCAAGAAAGAGGATAAAACATGTCCAGGGAATTATAGCCCAGTCAGCTTACTGTCAGTGGTAGTAAAAATAATGGTATCCCAACTTAAGAAGAGGATGGTTTTCACAGGGAAAATCTTGCTTGTCCAACGATACTGAATTTTTTGAACACCTTTGTCCACAAGTCCATCAGACACAGAACGTCCTGCAGGCATTGTGGGAGAAGGACACTGTGGCTCACCAACAAGAACTGAGACCTCGCATGACTGGCAGTGAGAGGGGTCCTCCACGACAGATCCTTCCTGTACAATCAGAATCTCACTCCCAACACACAGCATGGTAGTGTAGCGGTTAGTGTAACGCTATTACAGCACCAGCGACCCGGGTTCAATTACGACCGCTGTCTGTAAGGAGTTTGTACATTCTCCCCGTGTCTGCGTGGGTTTCCTCCGGGTGCTCTGGTTTCCTCCCACGTTCCAAAGACGTATGGGTTAGGAAGTTGTGGACATGCTATGTTGGCGCCGGAAGCGTGGTGACACTTGCGGGCTGCCCCCAGAACACTCTATGCAAAAGATGCATTTCACTGTGTGTTTCGATGTACGTGTGACTAATAAAGAAATCTTACCTGATCTTAAGACAGCCACAGTTCAGATGAGACATCGCTCACCTCTCTGTAGACTGTGCGTTTGCCAAGGTCTAGAAAAGGATGCAAGGGTCCTTGTCTTGGTTTATCCCCATCAGCTGCGTAACAAAGGACTCTCTGATCTACTACGGGCTGCTCCCGGGGACTCACACCGAGACAGACATCAAGTGCTGCTGGAAGATCACCAACTCGGTGAGACACACTTTTTCTGCCCGAAACTTGTTGGGCTTCCAGTGTAAGGAGATGTCCGTAAGGGAAAGCTGCCGACTGGCACATTCCAGGCTGCAGGAGTCCGTGCTGAGGGACACACTGAAGCTCGGTGCAGCCAATGCAAAGGCTCTGTGGGGAAGGACCACGGCCTGGGCTCCTTCCAACATCAGATACTGAGGGGCTGGGCCCTGGGTAACAGCTTCCCAAACACTTCACAGGTGCATTGTTTATCGAAGAAACATGAATGGTGCTGATGCAATTTAAGAGATTGTATTAAACTGATGGTACAATGAAGGTGTGCACTGATCGGTTTCATCCCACATCCTAAAGACATGCGGGTAGGTTAATATGGGTTTAAAATGGGCGGTGCGGACTCGTTGGGCCGGAAGAGCCTGTTACCACGCTGTAAATAAATTTTTTTCAAAAAATCAGAGGTACAAATGGACTTGGGAGTCCTAGTTCAGGACTCCCTTCGACTTGCAGGTTGAGTCGGTAGTAAGGAAGGCAAATGCAATGTTAGCATTCATTTCAAGAGGACTAGAATATAAAAGCAAGGATGTAATGCTGAGGCTTTATAAGGTGTTGGTCAGGCCACATTTGGAGCATTGTGAGCAATTTTGAGCCCCATATCTCGGGAAAGATGTGCTGGCCCTGGAGAGGGTCCAGAGGACGTTCACAAGAATGATCCTGGGAATGAAAGGCTTAACCTATGAGGAGTCTTTGATGTCTCTGGGCCTGTACTCAATGGAGTTCAGAAGGATGAGGGGGGATCTCATTGAAACCTACCTGATACTGCAAGGCCTGGATAGAGTGGACGTGGAGAGGATGTTTCCATTATCAGGATAGTCTAGGACCAGAGGGCACGGCCTCAGAATAAAGAGACCTCCCTTTAAGGGATTTGAGATGAGGAGGAATTTCTTCAGCCAGAGGGTGGTGAATCTGTGGAATTCATTGCCACAGATGGCTGTGGAGGCCAAGTCATTGGGTGTATTTAAGGCAGAGGTTAATAGGTTCTTGATTGGTGAGGGGGTTAAGGGTTACAGGGAGAAGGTGGAAGAATGAGGTTGAAAAAAATCAGCCATGACTGAATGGCGGAGTAGACTCGATAGGCTAAATGTCCTAATTCTGCTCCTATGTCTTATGGGCTTATGGTCGCAAATGGTATAAAGGAAGATGGTAATTTATCTAGATCTTCAAGAGGCCTTCTATAAGGTGCCCCGTCACAGACAACTGAACGCTGGAGAATTTGCAGTGGGAGACAAGCAGTGGAAAAGACTGCAAGTTGATACTACACAGAGGGCAGAGAGTGGGATTGGAGGGTAATTACCGGCAATGGAAGAAGATGGATAGTTGTGTTGGGGCCACTGTTGTTCACGGTTTCCATTAATGATTTAGATTCTGCAATCAAAAGCACAATTAATAAATGTGTTGATGATAGGAAACAGGAGAAGGAGGTGGGGGGAGCTAATTGATATTGATATGGATTGTGACATGTTACAGGAGCATGTGAATAAACTTGTAGAAAGGGCCAGTATTTGGTTCAACACAAACAGGAGATGGTACATTCAATAGGAAGTGGGGTCTTAATACCCAGCTGCCTTCATCGCTGTCAGACTGCACCTGGAGCATTGTGTGCTTTTTTGGTTGCCCCCATTATCGAGACTCTGAAGAGGGTGCAGAAGAGGTTCACCAGGATGCTGCCTGGATTCGAGGGTATGGGCGATAAGGAAACGTTGAACAAACTTGGGCTGCTCTCCCTAGAGCTTCAGAGGCTGAGGGGAGACCTGATAGCGGTTGTTAAAATTATGAGAGGCATAGATAGGGTAGACAGTCAGAATCTGTTCCCCAGGGCAGAAATGTCAAACACCAGAGGATGTGCTTTTAAGATTAGAGGGGGGGAAGTTTAAAGGCGACGTGAGGGGCAAGTTTTTTTCTACACAGAGAGCGGTGGGTGCCTGGAATGGGTTACCAGGGGTAGTAATGGAAGCAGGCAGTTTGGTGGAGTTTGAGGCTTTTAGATAGACACATGAATATGAAGGGAATGGAGGGATGTGGATGATACACAGGAGGAGGACATTTAGTATAAATTGGCTTCAGGGTCAGCATAACATCGTGGGCTGAATGACCTGTCCAGTGCTGTACTGTTCTATGTTCTATGTTCTAATCTATTACCTCCATTGGTTAATACCTCCCCATTGGTTCATTCACAAACATTCCCACACTCTGCAAAGGATCCTGACCAAACAGCACCAACAATACAGTTGAGGAATAACAGAAAAGCTTCTCACCTCACTGACTGTCAATGAATGGCAATGTTTAATTTATGTTTAGTTTATGTTTTTCTTGTGAATGCTGCTTACCTGATGCTCTGTGCCTGTGATGCTGCTGCAGGTAAGTTTGTCATTGCACCTGTGCACACATGGATTTGTGCAGATGACAATAAACTCAACTTTGACTTTGAAGCACTTTTTGATATGACTTTCAGAAGAGTTTGGAACGCACTGTCTGAGGGGGTGGTGGAGACAGAGACTCTCAAAACATTTAAGACGTATCTAGACGAGCACTTGAGTCACCGAGGTGTAGACAGGTGCAGACCAAATGCTGGCAAATGGTATTAGTATAGGTAGGTACCTGATGGTTAGCATGGACAAGGTGGACTGAAGGGTCTGTTTCTGTGTTATATTACTCTATGACTCTAAATGGGAACAGACAGCCAATTTGCACAGAGCAAGCCTCTATAAACAAATCAGAAACTCTCTTTTAGTGACAACTACTGTCTTTCGAAGACTACAGGAGATCTGCCCACCTGAATGAACGTGCAGGGTAGTGGTCTATTGAAGGTAACGTCTCCTCAGCACCGCACTGGAGTGTCGGCCTTGGGCCTGAGCTCAAACCTCAGGAGTGGGACTTGAAGCACCAGTCTTCGGTCTCTGAGGTGAGAGGGTTATCTAGTGAGGCTTAGCTGGCACTGGAATGATATAACAACGTTAGAATATAATAAGAGTAGGAGTAGGCCACTTGGCCCCTCAAGCCTGTTCTACCATTCAATATGATCATGGCTGATCTGCCCCAGACTTCATCTCCTTCTCTGTGCCAGTTCCCCAGAGCCTCAATCCCCTGATCTTTCAAAATTTGTCTACTTCTTCTTTAAATACTCACAATGGTATAGCCTCCATAATCCTCCGGGGTAAAGAGTCCCAGAGATTCACCAGCCTAGAGGATGCAAAGGCAAAAAAGGCATCTTCATCCTCGGGTATGAAGTTTCTTGGCAAAATATACAACACAGCAAATTATCGCCCTCCATTTCTTGTACAAGAAGATAGCAACCAGCTGCTGTAACTCACTATTGTTTGGCCAAAGGGACAGCACTTGGGCAGACAACATGCATCAGTGCCCTTGCTGATACCATCAGGCAGGAGGTACAGAAGCCTGAAGTCTCACACCACCAGCTTCAGGAACAGCTATTTCCCTTCAACCATCAGGTTCTTGAACCGACCTGCACAACCCTAAACCTACCTCAGCAATCTGCCATCCACCATTAAGGACGTCTTCAAGAAGCAGTGCCTCAAGAAGGTGGCATCCATCATTAAGGACCCTCACCATCCAGGACATGCCCTCTTCTCGTTACTACCATCAGGGAGGAGGTACAGGAGCCTGAAGACCCACACTCAATGTTTCAGGAACAGCTTCTTCCCCTCCGCCATCCGATTTCTGAATGGTCCATGAACCCATTGAACACTCCCTCGTTGTTCCTCTTTTGCACTATTTATTTATTTTTGTAACTTATAGTAATTTCTATGTCTTTATGTCTTGCACTGTACTGCTGCCGCAAAGCAACAAATTTCACGACATATGTCAGTGATAATAAGTCTGATTCTTGATTCAATCACCCATCACTAGAGCAACGTCTGCTGCACTGCTGAATGTCCAGGCTGTGGACTTGCAAATTAATTTAGTGGTGTGATCAGTGGACCGGAGTCTAATCTCACCCATGTCCTCCTCACCAGACTGAGGAGGGCAGTGAAGGCTTTCGTTGTGTGGTGTCAGGGAGATTGATCATAAATTTCCTTTTGTGAATGTGCGCTGCAGCCACTGTGTACGACTGCTGAGGGGGATTAATGTTTAGGGTGCTTTACACATCCGTGGGGTATCCCAAACCTCCCTGCAGCCAAGCAGGTCTTCTGGGTCATGGAGTCATAGGGATACAGCATGGAAGCAGGCCTTTCAGCCCATCAAGTCTATGCCAACCCACTTACACCAATCCTACAGTAAACCCATTTTATTCTCCCCACATTCCCATCAACTCCTCCCAGTTTCTATCCCTCATCTACGTACTAGGGGCAATTTATAGTGGCCAGTTAACCTACTGAACAAATTGAAATGATGCCTCCATTGCAAGTAAGTACAGCCAGTGATTTTGGTACAGCAGTATACCGTAAACAAAGGTTGAGGGATGAATTAACAAACAATCTGCTGGAGGGACTCAGCAGGTCGAGCAGCATCTGTGGGGGGAGGGAATTGTCAACGTTTGGGTCGAAACCCTGCTAGCCCAGCAGGTTGTGTATTGCTCCAGATTCCAGCATCTGCAATCTCTGGTGTCTCTGAAGGATGTCAATGCACCTCACTTTTTTGCTCTTCATGTTTAAACATCTCCTTCTAAACATCCACCTGCAATCCTAAAACCTTCCTGGAGAATGCCTCTCCCTCTCCCCCACTGCTCCAGGGGCTAGCTCTCCCCATTCTACTCCGTATTTAATATTGCATGAGACACCTACAATATTTATCTGCTCATCTGTCTAGATGACAGAGCTTTTATGTAAATACTAAAACTGATGCTTGAAATTTCGGTTATATTATCTTTCATATAAATACCTTAGAAGTCTTTCAGGGTATATATGACAGAATAAAGTCGATGTCGTCTATTTAAATACTGGCATCAACAAAAGCAGCAAAACTCTTTTGCCAGCATAATCCATCCTGATTCGAGCCAATGTTCATCTTCCTTATCTTCAAGAGGGATGATGCATTTTCTCTCAAAATAAGTGTGGTTTCCTGTTCCTTATGTTACTTCTTCTTCTGTTGTATCAGGTCCCCTTAAATTGGTGCACACTCCTTAAAGTTCAGAATCAGAATTTTTATCACTGGCTCGTACGAAGTGAACTTTTGATGTGTTGTTTTGCGGCAGCAGTACAGTGCAAAGACATAAAATTACTATAAATTACAAAAATAAATAAACAGTGCAAAGAAAGGAATAACGAGGTAGTGTTCATCAGTTCCTGGTCCATTCAGAAATCTGACGGCGGAGAGGAAGAAGGTGTTTCTGAATCGTTGAGTGTGGGTCTTCAGGCTCCTGTACCTCCTCCCTGATGGTAGTAACGAGAAGAGAGCATGTCCCAGGTGCTGAGGGTCCTTAGTGATGGACGCTACCTTCTTGAGGAACTGCCTCTTGAAGATGTCCTTGATGGTGGGGAGGGTTGTGCCTATGATGGAGCTGGCTGAGTCTACAACCCTCTTGCGATCCTGTGCATTAGAGCTTCCAATACCAGTCAGAATGTTCTCCACCATACATCTATAGAAATTTGTAAGACTTTTTGGTCTCATACCGAATCTCCTCAAACTCCTAACAAAATAGAGACATTGGCGCACCTTCTTTGTGATTGCATCAATGTGTCGGTTCCAGGATAGATCCTCTGAGATGTTCACACCCAGGAACTTGAAGCTTCTCACCCTTTCCACCACTGACCCCTCAATGAGGACTGGTGTGTGTTCTCCTGACGTCGCCTTCCTGAAGTCCACAATCAGTTCCTTGGCCTTGCTGACATTGAGTGTGAGGTTGTTGTTGCAACACCACTCAACCAGCCGATCTGTCACTCCTGTATGCCTCCTCTGAGGTCCTGCCAACAACTCTCAGAAAAACTCATAGAACAGTAAAGCACAGTACGGGCCCTTTGGCCCACGATGTTGTGCCGACCTATATAAACCTACCCCACAATCAATCTAACCCTTCCCTCCTACACAGCCAATAACCCTCCATTTTTCTTACATCCATGTGCCTATCTCTGTTAAGTATTCCCACTGTATCAACAGTGGGAATATTCCAGGCACCCACCACTCTCTGACCTACCTCTGACATCTCCCCTAAACTTTCCTCCACTCACTTTAAACTATGTCCTCTGGTATTGGCCATTGCCACTCTGGTGAAAAGGTGCTGGCTGTCCACTCTATCTATCCCTCTCATAATCTTATACACCTCTATCAAGTCACCTCTCAGCCTCCATCACTCCAAAGAGAAAAGCCCTAACTCACTCAACCTTTCCTCATAAGATGTTCTCCAATCCAGGCAGCATCCTGGTAAATCTCCTCTGCACCCTTTCTAAAGCTTCTACATCCTTCCTATAATGAGGAGACCAGAACTGAACACAGTACTCTAAGTGTGATCTAACCAGAGTTTCGCAGAGCTGCAACATTACCCGCTGGCTCTTGAATTCAATCCCCTGACTAATAAAGGCCAGCACAACATACGCCTTCTTAACCACCCTATCAACTTGCGTGGCAACTTTGAAGGATCTATGTACTTGGACCGCAAGATCCTCTGTTCCTCCACACTGCTAAGAATCCTGCCATTAACCCTGTACTCTGCCTTCAAGTTCAATCTTCCAAAGTGTATCACTTCACATTTTTCGGGATTGAACTCCATCTGCCATTTCTCTGCCCAACTCTGCATCCTGTCTATATCCCATTGTAACCTACGACAACCTTCCACACTATCCACAACACCTCCAACCTTCCTGTCATCTGCAAACTTACCAACCCATCCCCCCACTTCCTCATCCAAGTCACAAAGAGCAGGAGTCCCAGAACAGATCCCTGTGGAACACCACTAGTCACCGACCTCCAGGCAGAATACTCTCCATCTACTACCACCCTCTGTATTCTGGGGGCAAACCAATTCTGAATCCATGCAGCCAAGTCTCCATGGATCCCATGCCTCATGACTTTCTGGATGAGCCTACATGGGGAACCTTGTCAAACACTTTACTAAAGTCCATATATACCACATCCACTGCTTTACCTTCATCAATTTGTATTGTCACCTCCTTGAAAAACTCAATTAGGCTCGTGAGGCATGACCTGCCCCTCACAAAGTCATGCTGACTATCTCTAATAAGACTATGCTTCTCCAAATGTTCATAAATCCTGTCCCTAAGAATCTTCTCCAATAGTTTACCCGCCTCTGACATAAGACTCACTGGTCTATAATTCCCAGGATTATCCTTACTACCTTTCTTGAACAACCGAACCACATTTGCCTTCCTCCAGTCCTCTGGCACCACTCCCATGGCCAGGGAAGACGCAAATATCATCATCAATGCCCCAGTAATCTCTTGTCTTGCTTCCCATAGTAAACTGGGGGATATCCCGTCCTGCCCCGGGGACTTATCTATCCTAATGTTTTTCAGAAGCTCCAACACTAACTCTTTCTTAACCTCAACATGCTCCAGCACATTAGCCTGTCTACACTGACCTCACATTGATCAAAGTCCCACTCCCTGATGAACACTGAAGCAAAATATTCGTTAAGGATAAATTCGCTACCTCCTCCACCTCCATGCATATGTTTCCCCCTTTATCCGTGAGCAGTCCTACCCTCACTCCAGTCATCCTCCTGTTCTTCACACATGCATAGAATGCCTTGGGATTTTCCTTAATCTCACTCACCAAGGCCTTCTAATGTCCCCTTCTAGCTCTGCTGAGTCCCTTCTGAAGCTCCTTCCTGGCTACCTTATAATTCTCAAGAGCCCTGCCTGATTTTTGCTTCCTAAACCTTAAGTATGCTTCCTTCTTCCTCTTGACTAAACATTTCACCTCTCTTGTTAACCATGGTTCCTTCATGCTCCCAACCTTTCCCTGTCTCAGTGGGACGGACCTATCCAGAACCCCATGCAAGTGGTCCCTAAACAACCTCCACATTTCTTCTGTGCATTTCCATGTTCCCAATGTATGCTCCCAAGATCCTGCCTAATACCATCGTAATTAGCCCACCCCCAATTAAAAACATTCCCATATCATCTGCTCCCGTCCTTATCCATGGCTATGATAAAGATCAGGGAGTTGTGGTCACTATCCCCAAAATGCTCACCCACTGAGAGGTCTGTCACCTGACCAGGTTCATTGCCTAGTACTAGATCCAGTACGGCCTCTCTTCTAGTCAGCCTGTCTACATACTGTGTCAGGAATCCTTCCTGGACACACCTAACAAATTCTGTCCCGTCTAAACCTTTTGCACTAAGGAGGTGCCAATTAATATTAGGGAAGTTGAAGTCACCTATGACAACAACCCTGTTATTTTTGCACCTTTCCAAAATCTGCCTACTCATCTGCTCCTCAGTGTCCCGGTGACTATTGGGGGACCTGTAGAATACTCCCAGTAGAGTGATCGCTCCTTTCCTGTTTCTGACTACAAGTCTCTGTAATGGCCACAACATCGTAATTCCATGTACTGATCCACACTCTAAGTTTGTCACCCTTATCCTTGATACTTCTCGCATTAAACACATTTCAACCCATCCAAATGACTGTGTTTATGCCTTATCTACTGCCTATCCTTCCTCACAGTCCCTCTACACATTGCATCTACCTTTACTCCATCTGACCTAACACTGGTTCCCATCCCTCTGCCAGCCGAGATGTCACCACAACAGTGGTGTCATCGGCGAATTTAGCGATGGCGTTTGAGTTGTGCTTAGCCACACAGTCATGGGTGTAGAGAGAGTAATAATGGACTTACATTTTATCTGCTCCCACCGCAGATGTGTTACAGCACAGAAAGAGGCTGTTCATCCCATTGAGCCCATGCTAGCTTTTTGTGAGAACAAGCACATTCGCCAGCTTACAAGTCCTGTGACCTTTCCCCCTTTTTTTATTCATTCCATTTCTTTGGAAGCCAATATTGAATCTCCTTCCACTGCCCTTACAGACAGTGAATTCTAGACTCGCCCACATGAGGAAAATATCCTCTCCACATTCACCCTGTCAGGGGTTACAAGTTACAATCAAGCTCCCTTTCAGGCAGATCACAATCATTGGAGACACAAGAGACAGTAGATGCTGGAACCTGGAGCAACACAAAAGGCACTGGAGGAACTCAGCAGGTCAGGTAGCATCTGTGGAGGGAAATGGATAGTCGACATTTAGGGTCAAGACCCTTCATTGGCCATCTAGAATTGAGAGAATCTACTTCCTGGAATAAATAAAAAGTAAATTTAATGAACGTAACTTAAAGCTGGCATGGTAAGATCCAAAGACAGGGTTGAGAACTTCAAGTTCAAAGCAATAAACATCACCAAAGCCTGTCCTGGTCCAACCACGTAAATACTATGGCCAAGAAAGCTCACCAGCGCCTCTATTTCCTCAGGAAGTGAAAGAAATTTGGCATGTCCCCTTTGACTCTCACCAATTTTTATTGATGCACCATAGAAAGCATCCTATCTGGATACGTTACAGCTTAGTATGGCAACTGCTCTGTCCAAGACCACAAGAAACAGCAGCAAGTTGTCGACACAGCTCAGCACATCATGGAAACCAGCCTCCCCTTCATGGACTCTGTTTACACTTCTCACTGCCTTGGTAAAGCAGCCAACATAATCAAAAACCCCACCCACCCCAGACATTCTCTCTTCTCCCCCCTCCCATTGGGTAGGAGATACAAAAGCCTCAAAGCACGTACCACCAGGCTCAAAGGACAGCTTCTATTCTGCTGCTGTAAGACTATTGAAATGTCCCCAGTACCATAAGGTGGCTCTTGGCCTCAGTATCTACCTCTTTATGATTGCACCTTATTGTCTGCCTGCACTGCACTTTCTCTGTAACTGTAACAGTTTATTCTGCATTCTATTATTGTCTTACCTTGTATTACCTCAATGCACTGTTGAAATGATTTTATCTGCATGAACGGGATGCAAGGCAGGTTCTTCACTGTATTTCAGTACATGTGACAATAATAAACCAATTTACTTCTCCTGTAGGTGAACTATAACGTTGCACTACGTTCCACATAAAGCAATGGGACAAATGTTCTGCTCCCTATTCTGCTAAGATCACCACTATCACCCGCTAATCTAGTGCCTGAGAGGGAAGAAACAAAGGCTTGCCTTTACCTTTTATTTATTCCATCATGGAATGAGAACGCTGATAATCACAGAGTCTTAACGTTTGATGTCTCTGGGCCTGTACTCGATGGAGTTCAGAAGGATGAGGGGGGATCTCAGTGAATCCTACCGAATACTGAAAGGCCTGGATAGAGCGGACGTGGAGAGGATGTTTCCATCAGTGGGACAGCCCAGGATCCGAGGGCACAGCCTCAGGATAAAGGGACGTCCCTTTAGAACTGAGAAGACGAGGAATTTCTTCAGCCAGAGGGTGGTGAATCTGTGGGATTCGTTGCCACAGACGGCTGTGGAGGCCAAGTTATTCGGTGTACTTAAGGCAGAGATTGACAGGTTCTTGATCGGTGAGGGGGTTGAGGGTTATGGGGAGAAGGCAGGAGAATGGAGCTGAAAAAATAATCAGCCACAATTGAATGGTGGAGCAGACACGATGGGCCGAATGGCCTAATTTTGCTCCTATATCTTCTGGTCTGATGGTCACATCCAGGCCAGGGACTGGCCCTTCCGTCCACCAAGGCCACAGCGACCATCAACCACCCATTTATCTTCATCCCAGTCATCTCCCCACATTCCCATCAACAACCCCCAGATTCTACCCTCACCCACATACTAGTGGCAATTCACAGCGGCCAATTAACCCACCGACCTGCGAATCTTTGGGGGAAACCCACGCAGAGGCAGGGGGAACATGCAAACTCCACACAGACAGCACCGGAGGTCAGGATTGAACCCGGGTCTCTGGCACTGTAAGGCAGCGGCTCTACCCGCTGTGCCAGTTCATCCCCAATTGCCCCTTTGGGTAAGGATGGCAGATTGTCCTCCCTGAGGACATTACTGAGGCAGATGGGTTTTCTGTGACAATCTGGTTACTGTTACAAAGACAAGTGTATTTTGAAAACAATTCCAGATTTAGTTAAAGACGTGGATTCCAATTTTTCAGCTGCTGTGGTGGGATTCGAACTCCCTTCTCTGCATCAATGGTCCAGAACTCTGGCTGCTGGTCCAGTGGTTTAACCATGAGGCTACTGCACCTCACAACATTTGTACATAATTATTTATAGAGCACCCATCATGACCTCAAGGTAGCTCAAAGCATCTTCCAGCCAAAGAAGTATTTTTGAAACGTAGCCATTCCTGTAAAACAGCAAGCACAGCAGCTAAGTTCTGCACACCAACCTTTCCCGTTATATTTAAGATTTCCATCATTTGACACTGTTTTACAGGTTGGGTCCTAAATCTTAATTTCCTCTCTTCGGACAGTTAGCTTGGCACATTTCTCTTTCTTTTAAATATATTTTGGAATATTCCAATCCCATTTTTTTCCTGCCAGAAGCTGCTGCTGCTGATGTCAGCTAACTGGAGAGAGAGGGGCAGACCTAATGTCAGATTCACACGATATTAATTCCCAAAGCTCTCCGGGGACTCCAGCCTGGGAGTCTGTTAACGACGCCCTCTGTTGGCACACAGCTGAAGATCAACTCAATGCCTCATGAACTCCAGAGACTTCATCCGGAGTATTGCATACAGTTCTGGTCTCCCTACCCAAGGAAGGACAAACTTTGGATCGAGCGAATGCAGCAAAGTTTAAGCAGATTGATTCCTGGACTACTGGGTTTGCTGTACAACAAGAGATTGCCTCATTGTCAACACTCACCAACAGTCAAAGTCGAGTTTATTGTCAGATGCACAAGTCCATGTGTGCACAGGTGCAATGAAAAACTTACTTGCAGCAGCATCACAGGCACAGAACATCAGAGAAGAAGCACTCACAAGAAACCATAAATTAAACATAAATAAACACAATTTTTACAAGAAAGAACAAAATTAGAACAAAAAAAACAAAGTCTATTTTAGTACAAAATGATCAAAGTGGTCACAGTGTTGCTAAACTGTAGTGATTAGGGTTGTGCCGGTTGGTTCAAGGACCAAATAGTTGAAGGGAAGTAGCTGTTCCTGAACCTGGTTGTGTGGGACTTCAAGCTTCTGTACCTCCTGCCCGATGGTAGATGTGTGAAGATGGCACGGCCTGGATGGTGGGGATCTTTGATGACAGATGTTGCCTTCTTGAGGCAGCACCTCCTGTAGATACTCCCGATGGTGGGGAGGGATGTGCCCGTGATGTATTGGGCAGAGTCCACTACTCTCTGCAGCTTCTTACGTTCCTGCACATTCGAATTGCCATCCCAGACCGTGATGCAACCATTCGGGATACTTACAACAGCACATCTGCAGAAGTTTATTAGAGTGTTCGGTGACAAGCCGAGCCTCCTGAACCTCCTAAGGAAGTAAAGATGCCAGCGCGCTTTCCATGTGATTGCATCTATGTGCTGGGCCCAGGACAGGTCATCTGATGTGTTAATGTCCAGAAATTTAAAGCTGCTGACAAGCACCAAGACCTCACTTGGCTAGTGGTGAGAGGGGACCTCACAGTCAGATCCTTCCTGCATGGTCCAAACATCATCCCCAACGCACGCTACCCTCAGGATGGCTGTGGTGGTGAGGAGACAGTCACCCACCTCTTTGCAGACTGTGGATTTGCTGACAGGGTGTGGAGACGGATGCGAGGGTCCGTGTCCCGGTTCATCCCCAGCAGCTGCATGACAGCGGACTCTCTGATCTGCGGGCTGTTCCCGGGGACACACACCAAGACACACCAAGTGCCGCTGGAAGATCATCAAATCGGTGAAAGACGCTCTTTGGTCTGCCCGAAACTTGTTGGTCTTCCAGCACTGCGAGATGTCCGTAGGGGAATGCTGCCGGCTGGCACATTGCAGGGTGCAGGAGTACGTGCTAAGGGACACACTAAAGCAGGGTGCAGCCAACGCAAAGGCTCTGTGGGGAAGGACCACAGTCTGGGCCCCTTCCGCTACCAGACACTGAGGGGCTGGGTCAGGTGGGAAAGCCCCTCAAACAATGAAAGGGTGCATCACCGAGCAGGCCTCATGGGTGACAATGGTGCTATGGTTTAAAACAAAACTATTAACACAACTGAATGTATTGATCAAATGACTCTAAGAATGTAAAAGGTTTTGCATTGTGTTTTTCTTTTTGTATATATATTTTATTATGAATAAAGTTTATTTTTGAAACATAAAAATGTTTAAGCAGACCATCAGCTCCAGAACTTAGAAGAATGAGAGGTGACCTCATTGACGTGGACAAAATTCTTACAAGGCTTAATATTTCCTCTGGCTGAGATGTCTATAACACAAAATAAAGGGTCAGCCATTCAGGACACAGCTGAGACAATTTTTTTTACCCAGAGGGTGGTGCATCTTGGAAGTTTGAGGCAGAAACTGATAGATCTTTCGATGTAAAGGAATCGAGGGAGCTGAGGTGAACTCAGGAAAGATCAGTCATGATCTTATTGAATGGTGGAGAAGGCCAAATGAGCTCGACCTGCTTCTCTTCCTTCTGATCTATGGCAGCTACAATGCCGGCCAGACGTTGCCTTTGGGACTGTTTTTTGTTGCAGGCCAAGCAGTCGGACCAGCCACCTTATGGCCAATTAATCAGTTTCCAAGTGGGCCCCACCTCCCAGTGAGTCTGGACACCTTTCCTTCAATGTTTTTTCCTCTCTTATCCCTAAAGTTGCTAATGCTGGCTTCTCTGCACATGTGGCACTGGTAGGAATTGGAATTGGAACTGGTTTATTATTGTCACACGCACCAAGATACAGTGAGAGTCATAGAGTTAGAGTCATACAGCACTTCTGTCCAACTGGTCCATGCTGACTGAGATTCCCATTTGTCCGCATTTGGCCCATATTCCTCTAAACCTCTGCCATCCATGCACTTGTCCAAGTGCCTTTCGAATGTCTCATTTGTATACACACCACGTTCTGGGTGAAGAAGTTGCCCCTCATGTTCCTATTAAATCTCTCCCCTCTCACCTTAAACCTGTGCCCTCTAGTTCTTGAGTCCCCAAGCCTGGGAAAAAACTGTACACATTCACCCTATCTATGCCCCTCGTAATTTTATACACCTCTGTAAGGTTCCTCCTCCTTCTCCTACACTCCTCGCCTTCCCAACCTCTCTCTATTTATCAGTGGGGAGGGGTGCAGGGAGAAGATGTGAAGGGTGCACATGAATGGCGATTGTGATGCTCTACAGAGTGGCCTATGTCCCAGAACTGAATACCCTGCACCCACGCAACTTCATTAAAGCTCTGGAAATTGAAGGGTGAAGAGTGAAGGGAGGGGGAATAGATAGAGTTATAGAATCATACAGCACAGAAACAGGCCCTTTGGCCCATCATGTCCATACTGACCTTTTTGCCCAAATAAGATATCTTTATCAGTCACATGCACATCAAAACATACAGTGAAATGCACCTTTTGCATAGAGTGTTCCGGGGTCAGCCCGCAAGTGTCGCCACACTTCCAGCACCAACATAGCATGCCCACAACTTCCTAACCCGTACATCTTTGGAATGTGGGAGGAAACCAGAGCACTCAGAGGAAACCCACACAAACACAGGGAGAACGTACAAACTCCTTAAAGACAGCGGCGGGAATTGAACCCGGGTCACTGGCACTGTAAAGCATTAAGCTAACCACTACACTACCGTGCCTGCCCCACCATCCCATTTGCCTGCATTGAGTATCCTTCTACACCTTGTCTATTTAAGTACCTATCTAAAAGTGCCTAAAACATTGTGTCTGGTTCCACCTCCTCCTCTGGCAGCACATTCCAGATATAAACCACACTCTGGGAAAACCCTCAAATCCCCTTTAAAACTCTCACCTTAAACCCACGCCCTCTCTTGTTATTGATAACCCTACCATGGGAAAAAGATTTTGACCATCTACCCTTTGCCCCTCCTAGTCTCATATACTTGTGTATCAGATTATCTTGAGGGCCAGGTAGGTGGTGGGAGAAGGTTGTAGGACCAGCAAACTCAAGGCTTCCTGGAAGAGGTACTGCCATCGTCTACTTTGTCTCCACCAACACATCAAAACTCCATGTCAAGCAAAATATCAGTAAGTGCCAGGTTATGTACAATAGGATGAAAAAGATTTTTTTTTAAATGAATCCAAGTTCCACAGAGACAGTGAGCATGAATAATAGATCAAAGCACAAACATTGCTGATTGCAATGGTATTTTTGTTGCAGTTAGTCAGGCAGTTTTGGTCTCCAAACAGCCAAGGAATCAGAAGGTGGACTTTTGAAGGACTTCCCCCTTGCCCTGGGCTCACAGAACACCCAGTGGTTAATGAGTAAGCTTGTTACTCCTTCTCCCCACCATCTGCAGTTGAGATCATGTCTCACACATTCCATTTAGACTCAACCCCACATCCAACTGATGAAATCTACAGTTCAGAACATTGGGGGCAAGTTAGAAGGGGCAACTCAGGTGATAGGTGATTCCTCTTCGAATTCCTCAGAGAGGTGGGACAAACTTGGGTTGTTTTCTCTGGAGCTTTGGAGGCTGAGGGGAGGCCTGGTAGAAGTTTATAAGATTATGAGAGGCACAGATAGAGTCGACAGCCGGTACCCTCTTCCCCAGGGTTGAAATGTCTAATACCAGAGGGCATATATTTAAGGTGAGAGGGGAAAGTTTTTTTTTACACAGAGAGTGGTGGGTGCCTGGAACGGGCTGCCAGGGGTGGTGGTGGAGGCAGATACGATAGAGGTGTTTAAGAGACTTTTGGATAGGCACATGGATGTGCAGGGAATGGAGGGATACGGACCATGTGCAGGCAGAAGGGATTAGGTGTCATTAGTTTGATTAGTTTAGTACAACATCATGGGCCGAAGGGCCTGTTCCTGTGCTGTACTGTTCTATATTTGGGAACTGGGAACAGGGAACATATGGCCGGCTGGAATGTGACTATTCTGTCCATCATGTCTGTGCGAGTTCCCTGCCAGCCCATTCCAGGCACCCGCCACTCTCACGTAAAAAAAACTAACCCCACACATCTCCTTAAAATTTCCCCCTCTCACCTTAAAACTATACTCTTCAGTATTTGACATTTCTACCCTGGGCAAAAGATCCTGACTGTTATATTATAGAGTTATATTATCAGACCATTATAGAGCCATACTGCACGGAAGCAGGCCCTTTGGCCCATTTGGTCCATGCCAACCAAACTTCCATTAAGCCAGTCCCATTTGCCCATGTTTGGCCCATATCCCTCTAAACCTTTCCTATCCGTGTACCTGTCCAAGTGCCTTTTAAATGTTGTTAATGTACCTGCCTCAACCACTTCTTCTGGCAGCTTGTTCCACATATCCACCACCTTCTGGGTGAAAAAGTTGCCCCTCAGGTTCCTATTAAATCTCTCCCCTCTCACCTTAAACCTATGTCTTCTAGTTCTTGATTCCCCAACCCTGGGAAAAAGACTGAGTGCATTCACCCTATCTATGCCCCTCATGATTTTATACACCTCTATAAAATCACCCCTCATTCTCCTACGCTCCAATGAAAGAAGTCCCAACCTCTCCCTACAACTCAGTCCCTTGAGTCCCTGCAACATCCTTGTAAATTTCTCCGCACTCTTTCCAGCTTAATGGCATATCCGATAATAAAATCTGACATATAAAAAATAGAAAATGCTGGAAATACTCAGCAAGACAGGCAACATTCTTGGAGAAAGAGCCAGGGTCAACATTTCAGGTCGGTGAGCTTTTATTTCAGATTTCCAGCATCTGCAATATTTTGCTTTTGGAGCATGGTTTCGTAACTGGGTTGAAACTAGCCTGTGTATTTCACTCAGGACACGTACAACTGGGCAGAACAGGAGATGAGCTTCAACTAAATACAGCTAAGAATCAGAGTTGGTACATTAAATTATGTGTTTGCTTATTAAAGCACAGTTATAACACATGGATTATGTCAATTACTGGAAACGAAGACCTTGTACGATAATCCTTTTTAATAGATTATATAAAATCTGCATGAGGTGTATTATACTGAATCATAGGAAAAATACAATTAATAATTCTAACTACGAATAGAAATTAACTCACCTGAGGTATCAGCTCAGTTTTATTCCGGCAGTGTAAGATTTTATCATTGCAACTTAGGATCCAGCATCGATAAGGAGATTGGTTGTCGCTTAAACCAGGTTTTCCTGTGAAGATCAGACTATTCTGTCCTCCTCTTCAATTGCTAATGGTTTGACAAAACTTAGACCACCTCAGAGGCTCATTAAAAGTCATCGAGGAGATTTTGAGTTCCTTTGTCGGGGGATTGTTGCCCCCAAATTGGGGTCAATCACTTAAGTAGCCTGTTTATAGCAGCAGTGGGGCTGTTACCATTTTGAAAGCGACTCCTCACAGTGTCCAGTGTTTCAGATTATACAACCCTATTAATATGGACAAAGGGGTCCCGTGGCAGGGAAAGATTACCCGACAGCCTCTTTGTTTTAATTCATTCACAAGAGTTGAGCATCATGGGCAAACCGATATCTATTGCCCTTTTCCTAATTGCCCTTGAAGTGTAGGGCCAATTTTTGTCTTTGAACCACTGCAGTCTGTGAAGTCCCACAGCACTGATGGGCAGTGTAATCCAGAAATTAGACCCAGGGCTACAACCAGTGCAGAATTAGTAGGTCTGTGCTGACAGCTACCAAGTTGGAAAGGATAGGAGTGCACATGGTGGAAATCTGAGATTTAAAATAATGCTAGAAATACTCACTGAACCAGTCAGCATCCACAGAGGGAAAACCAGGATCAATATTTCAGGTCAGTGGTCTTTCATCTTTTACTTCAGATTTCCAACATGATGAAGGGAGTTGGAAGAGGGCTTGGAAGTAGTAACAAGGTGTTGCTGTTCATTTTGTAGCTGGTATACACGATCACCCTAAACAAAAACCAAAAATTGTGCAAATGCTCAGCAGGTCAGGCAGCATATGTGGAGCGAGAAAAACACAGGTAACGTTTCAGGTTGATGACCTTTTGTCAGACAGGAAAACAAGTTTGGTTTAAGTTGTAGAGAAGTTGGAAGGAGGAATAGATAAGGCAAAGGAAACATCTGTGACAGGGTGAGGCCAGGGTTGCCAGGGGGATAAATTGCAGAGGTCATCCAGTCAATGGGTTAATGAGGGAAGTTGGAGGATGATGTTACAAAGGGTAAATGCAGGGCTCTGGGATGTACCCAGCAGCTCAGGCTGCGCTAATGGAGAGGGAAAAACTAGGACAATATCACACATGAGCAACTTACAGTGGAAAAGGCCAATTCTAATACAGAGAGAAGAAGCAAGTTATCTGAAGTTGTAGAATTCAGTATTGGGCACAGAAGACTGCAATGCGCTCATGTGGAAAAAGAAGTGCTGTAAGAGTGCAGAAGGCCTCAGACAGAAAGGTCAGAGTGGGAGTGGGATGGTGAACAGGCACCAGGAATCTCAGGATCACCCCTGCAGACTGAACACAGGAGCTCTGCAAAATAATCACCCAATCAGTGTTTGGTTTGTCCGTCATAGAGGAGACCACACTGTGAACACCGAGTGCTGTACACCAGACCAGAAGAGGTGCAAGTGAATCACTGCTTCACCTGGAAAGATCATTTGGGCCCCTGGATGGTGTGGAGGGAAGAGGTGAAAGGATGGGTGGTCGCATCTCCTCTGGTTTCACCACCTTCCAGCACTTTTTCTTTCTATTTTGCAAAGGCTCGCAACTTAAGTTCCTGTACCTGTACCAAATGGTTATCCCCAGTGTTAATTTCTCCACCACCAGCAGACCTGCCTTCAGCTGTCAAGATCCTTAACTCTAAAATTGTCTCAAGTGTCTCCTTTAAGGCATTCCTAAATAAAACTACTTCTGATTAAGCTGTTGTTTAAAAGTTTCCATGCGACTTGGCCCCAGCTGTCCTGTGTAAAGCCTTGGGACGTTGTTGCTATGCTAAAGGTGAGATATAGATAAAAGGTGTTGGGTGTGAGGATTCAGTTATTGTGTAATCACCTGGAGAAACCAGGAATGAAGCTTTCAGCTGAAGGCACGTGAACTGCTTCTGAGTTCTACTCCAATGCAATTGCTCTCCCTGTGTCTGCGTGGGTTTCCTCCTGGTTCTCTGGTTTCCTCCCACATTCCAAAGACGTACGGGTTAGGAGCTATGGGCATGCTATGTTGGCGCTGGAAAAGTGGCTGCCCCAGCACACTCTCAGTAATACAAAAAGAGGCATTTCACTGTGTGTTTCGATGTACATGTGATTAATAAATAAATATCTATCTAAATATCTATTTTGGATTTCCAGCATCTACAGAGTTTTTATTTTGATGGCTGTGGTGTGCCAGTGGTTGGAGAGAAGTCAGAACCAGTTCTATCAGTGATAGAACCAAAGAGAGGCAGCAAAAGGGAATTGGTAAAAGGGATCTATCGGTCTGTAAGTAAACACAGGTCCAGGTAACAGGGTAGAATGAGCAGGGAGCAGGGAGAAAAAGGAAAGGTCTTATGATCAGGTGCCTTATAAACTATTAAATCTCCTCTGCCTCTGATGAGAAGCCATAAACCTGAAACATTCTCCCTCCCTTTCTACCTAAACTTCTGAATATATTCAGTGTTATTCTCTATTTCAAGTTTACAACAAATGCAGCCTTTTTGCTTTTATTTAATTAAAAGTTAGGGCTGTTTTTAAGAAATTATTTGACTACAGCCTCTCCTCTGGGAGCTGAGAGTGAATCTATTCTCAGATTCTGAAATAAAAGGTAAACAGGACAGAACAAATACAAAATTCTGGATCAACCACTGAACTTCCCTGCCACGTTTGGGAATCTATCTGAGGACAACATTAAAGGGGGAAAAAGCTACAAATAAAGTATGTGCAGGAAAAGAATGTAATCTGAAAACCATAAACAGCTGAAGTTCAACTTGAAAAAACATCAGGAATCCTCCCCTTTGCCTCAGATATTGAATGTTTCCAGTTCACTGCTGATCCAGGGAGTGACAACAGCAGTTTACAGTTACATATAAATCTCCGACAATCCGGTACCCCAACTCTTTGGAAATCACAATGGCTCAGCGGCTGGTTCACCAGGTGATGTCTGCCGGGATTCCTTTAACACACCGGGACCCCTGCACTGCGTTCTCTACCGACTCACCAGGACCCTTACACCACACTCTCTACCAGCTCACTGGGACCCCTGCACCAGGAGATAGGGTAGGTCACCAAAGACTCTTGCAAATTTCTACAGATGTATGGTGGAGAGCATTCTGACAGGTTGCATCACTGCCTGGTATGGAGGCTCCAATACACAGGATTGCAAGAGGCTGCAGAGGGTTATAGACTCAGCCAGCTCCATGACGGGCACAACCCTCCCCCCCATCGAGGACATCTTCAAGAGGTGGTGCCTCAAGAAGGCAACATCCGCCATTAAGGACCTTCACCACCCAGGACATGCCCTCTTCACGTTACTACGATCAGGGAGCAGGTACAAGACTCTGAAGACCCACACTCAACGATTCAGGAACAGCTTCTTCCCCTCTGCCGTCAGATTTCTGAACGGTCCATGAACCTGTGAACACTACCTCATTATTCCTCTTTTGCACTATTTAATTTTGCAACTTGCAGTAATTTTACATCTCTGCACTGTACTGCTGCCGCAAAACAACAAATTTCACATCACATGTCAGTGATAATAAATCTGATTCTGATTGTGACTCATCAGGACCCCCAACACCACACTGCCCACCAACACCGGGACCCCTACACCACACTCCCCACCAACACTGGGACCCCTACACCACACTCCCCACCAACACCGGGACCCCTACACCACACACCCCACTGACACCAGGACCCCTACACCACACTCCCCACTGACACCAGGACCCTAACACCACACTCCCCACCGTCACCGGGACCCTGACACCACACTCCCCACTGACACCGGGACCCCTACACCACACTTCCCAACGTCACCAGGACCCTGACACCACACTCCCCACCGTCACTGGGACCCTGACACCACACTCCCCACTGACACCATGACCCCTGTAACTTTAGCCCTCCCCACCACAGCAGCTGATTTCTGCAATCTCTCAGGTTCAAACCTGCAATGTAATGGAAATTCACATCTGGTCGTCAGCACTGATACCAGCTATCCCAGCACATTCAATTCCATTCAACTCAATAAATTCTACACTAATTGTTCTCAAAAATAAAAGATGTCATATATCATGTGAATATATTTGTCCCATATCCCTCCACGCCCTGACCCTCCATGTACCTATCCAAGTGCCTCTTAAATGATACTATTGTACCTGCCTCACCCACTTCCTCTGGCAGCTTGTTCCATATACTCACCACCCTCTGCATGAAAAAGTTGCTCCTCAGGATCCTTTTAAATCCTTCCCCTCTCACCCTAAATATATGCCCCCTAGTTTTGGAGTCCCCTACCCTGGGGAAAATACTGTGACTGTCCACCTTATCTATGCCTCTAACTGTTCTGTTTAAATGTAACTGACAAGGGAAATGTGCAAATCATTGAAACATACCACAACGTCAGCCAACATTCACACACCCCCTCTCAAACATCCCAATGTGCTTTACAGGTTTGAAGTGAAATGTAGTTCCTGTTGAAATGGAGGAAACACAGGAGCCAATTTTTAAACAGCACAATCCCACAACAAGCATCTTGGTAATGACTAATCTATTTTATTAATGCTGGGTGAGGGATTGCTCAGAAGTCCCACCTCTCCAAAAATAACACCATGACACCTTACCACAAGGCAGATCGACGTGCTTTGTTCAAAGTCTTGTGAAAATACTGCACCTCTACTGGATTTTTGTGCTTAAGCTCTGGAGTGGGACTTGAACTTAGAATCTTCAGACTCGAGAAGTGATTACATCACACACTGAGCCACAGCTGATGAGTCTACCTCTGAACGATCAAGCTCCTAACTGATACAGGTAGCAGCCCGCTTTTAAAACTGACATTGAGGTAAATTGGATCCCAATATCCACTTTTAGGTAGGAACTGGCTGGTGTGATGGGAATGGAAAAATGCTCAGGTATGAGTACCTGACCTGACCAGGATTAATTCAAACCCAACCCTATCCACACCTGACCTAACCATTGCCCTAAATGCTGTAGTCCATATGCCTGGTATGAAACACATGCTCTCCCACCCTTCACTGCAGGCAGGATGAAGACTTGCTCAAATGTGGTTAGTGCATTCCAGTACAGTGCAGTGATCTGGCCTGCTCTGACCCAAGCTGGGCTGAGCACAAGAACACAATTCATTTCTTGCCCAACCTGACCAAAACCCAAAACCCACAACCCACAGAGATTAGGTCTCATGGTCGGGGTTGAGTAGTTGGGTAAGAGGTTCTTGAACCGACTTGCACAACCGTAACCCTACCTCAGCAACAGAACACTATGGACCACCTCTTGCACTACCAGGACTTGTCTGATTGTGTAACTATTTTTGCACCAAGGCATTGTTTTGCACACTTTTTCTCTCTCTCTCTTCACTGTCTTGTATAATTTAGGTATAATTTATATTCTGTACCTACCTGCTTGTGATGCTGCTGCAAGTTTTTCACTACCTGTACCTCACCATACTGGTGCACATGACGATAAACTCAACTTGACTTGGACAAAGGTCAAGTTGAAGGACTCCCAAATCTGAATTGTTGAGAAACTTGACAGAGACTGCCTCAATTCCTGAGAAACCGCATTCCAAGGAAATAAAAAAGGTTAGGCAAAAAACATTTGGCAGTTTAAAATCCAAGATTGATCCATTACTGTACAATCAGGAATCTTCCAGAGATCTAAATTATTGAAGCAGACTGTGAGATCGATATCATTTTGAGATCTTGTTGTGTTCAGGTCGGTTGATGTGTTTCTACATCAAGGCAGCCACCATCCTTCCAAGGTGGATTACTGGCAGCAAAGCTCAGGTTGCAGGATGACCAAAGGTTGTGATGGGTGCTACAGAAAGGCAGTTCTGTAGTGGTTAGTGTAACGCTATTACAGCACCAGCGACCCGGGTTCAATTCCGGCTGCTGTCTGTTAGGAGTTTGTACGTTCTCCCCGTGACTGCGTGGGTTTCCTCCCACGTTCGAAAGACATACGGGTTAGGAAGTTGTGGACGTGCTATGTTGGCACCGGAAGCGTGGCGACACTTGGGGGCTGCCCCCAGAACACTCTATGCAAAAGATGCATTTCACTGTGCGTTTCGATGTACATGTGACTAATAAAAAAATCTTATCTCTTTCCCTTAGAGAAATGCACTCTGCTCAACCTGCACAGGGAAGTGTTTCACGAGAGGGAATATGACTTCACATCTAACCAGCAATGACCACAGACAATGCATGTAATTAAGTCCTCCAGAACAGAACTCTTTGAGGGGACATTACGTGAGTGTATACCTTTGCAACAAATGCATTCATGTTACCTGAACTGGACAGGGTTAAGCTTGGCACTGCAACAGAAAGCAGACTGCTTCTACAACATTCTGACCCAGAATGAGATAATTGCCACAACCTTCCACTCCAGGTTAAATGCCACCAACATTCATGCAGTAAGTGCAGGCAGCTGGAAATCCAGAACACCACAGTTTCCTTCAATAATCACCACTTTAATCCCAGAATTGGCCCTTAGCCACTTCTCCTGCAGTCACCACAGATCCTGCCCTGTCAAGCCTCATGGATCGACAGTACCAGCCCCCAGTTTTATGGGGCATGCATCTGTGTTTCCACAAAGCAAACGCTTCAATGGTCTAGAAGCTGCTTCAGCTGCGCCTTTCCGGGACAGAGGAGAGGCAGTGCCTGGGACTGACATCTGTGCCAATTATCTCATTCTGGGTCAGAATTTTGTGTAAGCACCCTGCATTCTGTTACAGTGCCAAGCCTAACCCTGTCCCTGTCAAGAAGCACCTGTTCAGTTAACATGAATGCATTAGTTGCAAAGGGAAGCACTCATATAATGTCCCATCGAAGAGCTCCGTCCTGAAGGACTTAGTTACTGCATTGTCAATCGTCAGTGCTAGTAACCTTTCTCCACACTGTGTATCCAGGCACCTAACACACACAGGATCCATTGTGTGGATTGGGCCCTAGCTATGCGACCTTTTCATTGGCTATGTGAAGCAGTCTTTGTTCCAAACCTGCTCTGGCACTTCTCCTCAACTCCTTCTCCAGTCCAGGTGAAGAGTCTCGACCCAAAACGTCGACTGTCCATTTCCCCCCACAGATGCTGCCTGACCCGCTGAGTTCCTCTAGCTTCTTGTGTGTTGCTCCAGATTCCAGCATCTGTAGTCTCTTGTGTCTCCAACATATCCGTTGGGAGTTCTGCTGAACTCGTGCACAAGGCACAGTCTAACTTTACATCAATAACTCCTTCCCTTTATTTTCCAGCCCTCCAGTTATAAAGACTTACATTCCATTAAGCTTGTTGAATATCTCTCTGCATTTTTATTTCTGACAGTGCTTACACAGTTCACATTGTTAAACGCTGTGTGCTGTTTCTGCACTGACCCTTTGTCCTGGGCTGACTTATCAATGTGTTTCTGAGTTCAATCTGCTGTACATAAATACATTTAATCAGTAATATAAATAAATAAATACAATAAATTAAATGCCAGGTTCAGTTACTGAGCCAAGCGACAGACATGATTAGCAGCCCTGTGGCGGGATCTTCAGAGGCAGAGAGACCGTGACCTCCAGGCAGTGTGGCTCATTTATTAAACTGTCCCACTTGTGATGATGTCCGGCCCACTTCAAAATCGACAAGGCAGGAAAGAATGTCAACAGCCCTGCCCTGGTATTAATGGTGAGGGAACACAGGAGGAACAGTGGGAAAAGATGAAGTAATGCAACATGTATCGATGCACTGGATGTGGAAGCACAGGGCAGACAGCGTTGCTCTTGCTGCACTGGATTGGAAACGCTGGACAGACTGTTGTTGTACTGGATTAGGACACACTGGACAGACAGCGTCGCTGCACTGGATTAGAAAACATAGGACAGCATTGCTGTACTGGACTAGAAAATGCAGGACAGACAACATTGATGTAGTTGATTAGGAAATGCAGGACAGACAGCATTGCTGGACTGGATTGGGAAAATCAGGACAGACAGCATTGATGTACTGGATTAGGAAACGCAGGATGGTTTGCACAGGTCAAATGGATTAGGAAAAACCAAGGGAATTTCCCATGGATTGTGGATTGTAGGATAACATTGGATAGTGTAAATGGGCAGTTGATGGTTGGCACAGACACGGTGGGCTGAAGGGCCTGTTTCCATGCTGTAATTCTCCATGACATTACGGATAGAACAGTTTACGAGCTGCGTGAAGACCTGGATACTGATGTGCATGGGGAAACGCAGGACTACATGCAGCACTCGGGCGAACCAATGCAGGCTGGCAGACAGACTGAACGCAGTTGGAGCCACTGCCGCTGGTACAGACCAAGAGCCACGTGACAGACCGGCAAGTTGGTCTGGGATGGCTGGAACTGCGCAGTCCTGGTGTCGCATTCTCAGCTGTGCAGCAGGCGAAGATGGAGAGCGCTTCTCCAACACTGCCTCCAACCACCTGGACCCAACCGGCAGAGACCCCTCCCCCCGCCCGCCGAGGAAGCACAGCCAGTGACGTACTTCTCCCTGAGGTCTAAGCAGCTTTGTGATTTCCGTGCATGAACACCAGCATGTCCACGTGTTCCGGGGCAAGGGCTGAACGCTTGCTATAAATGCCCTGTCCGGCTTCGGTGAAGATCCAGCTGCCGGGCACCACGGTAGCCGGCACGGCCAACAGCTTGCGGGCAGCGGTGGCGAGCAGCGGGTACTGGGTGTGGTGGGTCTTCCACCACTGCAGGGGGTCCTGGCAGAGGGAGGAAGCCTCAGCCGTCTGGAAGCTGGCGATCTCCTGCTCAGCCTGCTGGCTGACCGAGTTGCCCGAGGCACTCCTCACGCTGCACAGGTCGCCCAGGAGGAACTCGATGCCTGTGTCGGGCCGCGCCTTCTTGGGCGGGGCGGGCCCGGAGGCAGAACCCTCGGGGCCGAGGCGGGCTCCCAGCCGGGGCTGGCGGTGGGCCAGCTGTGCTGCCTCACGCCCAAGGGCGTGAAGGGTCTCCACCCTCTCTGCCTGGCCGAGGAAGTCCAAGCCCCGGAAGCGGGGGTCCAGCGCGCAGGCCAGGTTGAGGACCTGGTTGACCTGCGGGTCAGAGTACCACCGGTCAAGGTCAGCACGGATGGCCTGCTTCACTTCCCGGGCCAGCTCAGAGTCGCTCTCGCTGGCCGCCAGGTGCTTGTGGACCAGGCTGGTGACCACGGGCTTGACCAGCGACAGGCTGGAGAAGCGCTCCTTGGCAAAGGTGGATGTGGCGATGGCCAGGGGCTTCAGGATGTCCACGATGTCTTGCACCACCTGCCAGTCATCCGGCCTCAGACCCTGGCCCTGGCTCTCACTCAGGCTGTCCAGAGACAGGCGGTGGTCCTGCAGACTCTGCAGCACCCCGTAGGTGCTGTACCACTCGGTGCTGCCGCTGGGGAATGCCCTGGACTGGAATCTGAGGAAGGGCTTGCCGAAGCCCAGCTTGTCACTCAGCGCTGGGTTGGTGGACACGCTCTCCACCAGCCGCTTGCAGCGGGTCAGCACACGGAGGATGCAGGGCTGCTGCAGGGCCGCCTCGACACAGTTCTGCAGCGCGTGTCCGATGCAGGGCAGGGTCTTCCAGCCCAGCTTGGAGGCAGCCACCCTGACGTCCACATCACCGGCCATGACGGAGAACCAGGCACGCTCTCTGATGCCCCACTCGCTGGCAATATCCGACAGGGCGGCCCTGACGTTCTCCACCGTGGCTTCCTCAGCGACGGGACGGGTGGAGAGCACCCAGTGCTTGAAGTCAAAAGTGCCGTCCACGTGGTGGGCGGTGACCGTGACGTAGGAGCGGCTGTGCTCGTGCTTCCAGAGGTCGATGCTGATGGCACAGTGCTGCTGCTGCTTCAGGGAGTCCATCAGCCTCAGCTTGGCCTGAGTGTGCATGTCCTGGAGCACTGCCTGAGCAAAGAAGGCCACACTGGGGATCTTGTAGGTGGGCTCCAGCACACTCATCATCCGGACAAAGCCCTCCCCCTCAATGGTCTTCAGGGGCAGCAGGTCAGTCACAATGAACTCCGAGATCGCCCTGGTGGTTCTCCCAATGGGGGCCGCCGCCGCCACGGTGGTCCTGGGCAGGAAGTCCTGCGGGTACGGCTCCGTCCCCTTCGGCGGTGCAGAGGTAGCTCCCACCAGCTCGTTGTACTCATGCCTGTGCTTGTAGATCAGGTGCTGCCTCAGGTTGGTGGTGTTGCCGCTGTAGGACAACCGGACCCCGCACAGCTTACAGATGATCTTGGTCTTGTCCAGGATGCGGCCCAAGGCGTCTCCCTGGAAACCGAAGAAGGTCCAATAGCGGCTCTGCGCTCGCCCCAGGCTCACCAGGTTCTGCGTGCCTTCCAGCAAGCCTCCCGGGCCCTCCCTGTTCACGTGGCAGATGCTGCTAGCCTGGAGGCTAGCCTTGTGGGCTTGGATGATGGAAGCTACCAAGTCCCTGCAGTTATGCTGGTCGTGGGGGTTAGCGTGGCCTGATAGCTCCTTGGGAACTTTGGTTTGGAGATCCTGAAATAACTTCATCAACAACTCTTTCTCGCCAAACTCGTACTTAAAATGTTCACCTAATAAAAAGAAAAATAGCATCAGGTTTCCGCCTACCAACTGCGTCACTGATTCAATAGGATCATTGGTAGCATTTGGAGACACCTCCAGCTGCCAGTTCTTACTCTCTTAACTGCAGTTCAGATTCAACCACAATGGCACAAAATGGGTCAGAGGGTTCAGGACAACAGAATTCCTTCCTTACACGACATAAAATGTGTATGGAATTATGAGGGGCATAGATAGGGTGAATGCCCACAGTTTTTTTCCCAGGTTTGAGAAATCAAGATCTAAAGGCCATAGGTTTAGGTGAGAGGGGAGAGATTTAATAGGAACCTGAGGGGCAACTTCTTCACCCAGAGGGTGGTCAGTATATGGAACGAGCTGCCAGAGGGAGTGGTTGAGGCAGGTACATTAACAACATTTAGAAGGCACTTGGACAGGTACATGGATGGGAAAGGTTTAGAGGGATATGGGCCAAACACGGGCAAATAGATCTCGCTTAGGTCTTAGTCAGCATGGACCAGTTGGGCGGAAGGGCCTGTTTTCGTGCTGTATGACTCTATGACATTAACTGATTGGGTGATAAACCAGTTGTGTTTGTACAACTGCCCAATGGCTTCCTGGCCATCGTTACTGACTTTTTACAGTCTTTTAGGCTAGTTTTATTTCATTAAAATTAACTTACTTTCCCAATCTGCCAGGGTATGTTTCAAACTTATGTCTCTGAATCTTTAACCCAAGCATCAGGATTGCGAATACAGTAAACATTATGTCACCATATAGATCAGGAATGTTACAGTCTGAAAAGCGTGGGGATGTGTTGGGAGCTACAAAGTCTCGCTGATTTTGACAAGCACTACAGGTTATTCACAAGACCACAGATACACTGGTTCCTCTAGTTTAAGCTCCCAGTGAGCATTGATTTCTTCATATTTTCCTCGGCTGCTAACTGCTAAATTCAGGGCAACACTTGAAAGAAAGAAAAAAAGGGAGAGAGGAAGAAAAGAGGACATGTGCTTTGTGGAGAGGCTGGACAAACTTGGGTTGTTTTCTCTGGAGCGTTGGAGGCTGAAGGGAGACCTGACAGAGGTTTATAAAATTATGAGAGGCATTGATAGAGTAGACAGCCGGTGCCCTTTTCCCAGGGTGGAAATGTCTAATACAAGAGGGCGTGCATTTATGTTTTTACACTTAACACAGTGATATAGTAAATCTTCCAGTGAATCTAGTGAGTTTAAAGGAAACAGGAAATATGCTATTGGTATTGGTTTATTATTGTCACGTGTACCGGATGGAATGAAAAAGTGTTTTGTGTGCCACCCAGGCAGATCATTCCATATGTTAGTACATCGAGGTAGTTAAAGATAGAGCAGACAGCCAGTATGTTTTTCCCAGGGTTGAAATGTCTAATATTAGAGAGCATGCACTTAGGGTGAGAGGGGGAAAGTTCAAAGGAGATGTGCAGGGCAAGTTTTTTTTACACAGAGAGCGGTGGGTGCCTGGAATATGCCGCCAGGGGTGGTGGTGGAGGCAGATACAATAGAGGGGTTTAAGAGACTCTTAGATAGGCACATGAATGTGCAGAGAATGGAGGGATGTGGACATTGTGTAGGCAGAAGGGATTAGGTGCCATTAGCTTAATTAGTTTGGCACAACGTTGTAGGCCGAAGGGCCTGTGCTGTACTGCTCTATGTTCTAAAAAGAGAAAGAGAAAGCAAGAAAGGTTTGCAGTTTAGATGGCACCTTTGCTTCCCTTTCAGAACGTCACAAAACACATTATGGCCAATTTTCTTTTAATAGTGCTGTTCTAAAGAAAACACAGCTGGTAAATTATGCACAGTGTGCTCCCACAGACAGCAATGTGATAATGACAAAAGTAACTTGTTATTCTGATGTTGGTAGAGGGACAATGACCAGACTCCAAGGAAATTCTCCTGCTCTTCTTCACATGAGTCTCTCGAGACCATTTATGTCCAGTTAGACAGCATATGGGGCCTGGGTTTAATGTCTCATCTTAAAAACTGAACATCGTTCCCCCACCACTGGGATGGAACATCACCCTAGGTCCGTGTGTTCAAATCACCAGGATGGTACTTCAGCCCACAACCTTGTGATGTAGTATGTGTCACCACTATATTAGTCGGCCTTCATTAGTCGGGGTATTGAGTTCAAGAGCCACGAGATGATGTTGCAGCTCTATAGAACTCTGGTCAGACCACACTTGGAGTATTGTGTTCAGTTCTGGTTGCTTCATTATAGAAAGGATGTGGAAGCTTTAGAGAGGGTGCAGAGGAGATTTACCAGGATATTGCCTGGATTGGAGAGCATGTCTTATGAGGATAGGTTGAGTGAGCTGGGGCTTTTCTCTTTGGAGAGAAGGAGGATGAGAGATGAATTGATAGAGGTGTACAAGATGATAAGAGGCATAGATCGAGTGGACAGTCAGAGACTTTTTCCCAGGGCGACAATGGCTAACATTAGGGAACATAATTTTAAGGTGATTGGAGGAAGGTATAAGGGGGATGTCAGAGGTAAGTTTTTTATACAGAGGGGTGGGTGCGTGGAATGTACTGCTGGCAGAGGTTGTGGGGGCAGATAGATTAGGGACAGTTAAGAGACTCTTAGATAGCCACAGGAATGATAGAAAAATGGGGGGCTATGTGGGAGGGAAGGGTTAGATAGATCTTAGAGCAGGATAAAATGTTGGCACAACATTGTGGGCTGAAGGGCCTGTACTGTGCTGTAGTGTTCTATGTTCCATAGGAAAGAAAACCTCTGTGGTTTGCTGAGTAGAGACACCTTCTCCTTTCACAAGGAGGCTGAGATGTAACGTGTAGAGGTGAGTCAAACCCTCTTCAAATGGAGAATGTGGCAAACAACTTTGTGTGACAGTGTGACAAAAGAAGTGACACAATCTGTTAACTCATCCAGAAGTGTAAACTTCTTCACCGATCTTGCTACCTTAGTGTTTCATCACTGCAGACACGCCTTAAAATCCTTACCCAGTTTCAGCCCAAGTGTCCTGGCATATTCTTCTCCGATCCACACCAGGAGCTCTGCTCCAGCCTCGATTACCTGGCACACCCGGTAGTAGATCTTACTGCGGTACTGGAAGACAGTCAGATTGTGCTCCTCTTCGCTTGAAGCACAAGCCACGTATCTATGAGGCAAAAACAGGATCTTGATTGCAAATCATTTTCCTCAGCTCAATTTAAAATACGAACACACAGCAAAGAGGACAAAACAAGTAGGCTTTGATTTTCCATCCCCATTAACTTTAAACAGATGTATGTAAATGCAGCCAATTCAACATTGCTTTTTTTAACATCATGAATCCAAGATTTACAAAGAGCTGAGGCTCAGTGTCGGAAGGCAGGGATAATATGCACAAAATGTGCACAAGTAACTCAGTCCCATTTTAAAGTCATAAAGTCAACTTTACTTTTAGTTAGCACTGTGATTTGCTGGATATTTAATTAGCAAAATTTCTTACAAGTCCAGACAGTTATTTGGAGTTACAAGCAAAATGCTGAACGAACTCAGCAGGTCAGGGAACATCTGTGGAGGCAAACGGACAGTTGACATTTCAGGTTGATGCAGGGTTTGGACGCGAGCGTTAACTGTCCTTTTTCCTCCACAGATGCTGCTCAGTCTAATGAGTTCCTCCAGCATCTTGCTTGTTGCTCCAGATTCCAGCATCTACGTCTGTGTCTGCAGTTATTTGGAGTTTCTCGAAGAGGCATAACTGAAGTGACACCACTGGTGAGAGAGTCCAAACAGCGTGACATGTTTACATTGACATTTAGTGTTAGCAATGCACAGAGAGCGAGCTAATTACAAAGTGGAGTGGAGAAGGGTTACTACAACATCTAAGTTGCAACGACCTCAGGAATGACTTGACAACTTAAATGTGGGCACAGGAATTTACAGTGAAAAAGTTGACACAAGGATGGCAAAAAAGGAATGGTAATAGGGAGCAAGGGGTTACAGACAGTAATTAATTATCGATGTCCAGAGAGTGTAAATTACAGATCTGTGACATACTTTTGGATAATCTTCTGCAAGAAGTTCTACATTCATGCCAACCCTACAAACCTGAATGCAGTATTGCCAACTCTAAAACAAAAATCAAAGCACGCTGTAACATTAAAGTATCAGGCCAGTCATCTCTCACTCCAAAATAATTGACTTGTCAAAAAAAATTACCAAATTAAATTATAATTCAGTGAACCAGAATACACAGTGAAATATTGGTGCAGTCAGCTCCATTTGTGAATGAAGTGATTTGTCACAGAGCTTAACTTGTATATTATGAGCGATGACTGAATGTGGCGCTGCAGGTAGTGCTGCTACCTCTCAACTCCTGGGACCTGGGTTCGATTCTGACCTCAGGTGCTGTCTGTGTGGAGCTTGCACGTTCTCTTTGTGACTGCGTGGGTTTCCTCTGGGTGCTCCGGTTTCCTCCCACATCCCAAAGATGTGTGGGTTAACTAAACACTATAGAGTCCCCCTAAGTGTTAGTAGGTGACAGAAAAATTAGGGATTGATGGACATGTGAAAGAGAATTAGTTACAGGGAAATAAGCGGGAATGGGACTGGTGGGATGGATCCGAGACCCGATATAGACTTAATGTGCCAAATGGCCTCCTCCTTTGTCATAAAAGAGAAAGAAAAATAAATTATAATAAGTTTTCTACAAAGGGTGGAAGATTCCTCCTGACCATCAGTGCTATCGACAGGTCCAGCAAAGACCCTATCATAAGAACGCAAAGAATAGGAACAGGAATTGGGCGAGAAGGCTCCTTGACCCTGCTCCCTCAGTCAATAAATTCATGGCTAAATATATGTGAGTTCAAACATGGACTGTTAAGTGTTGCCAATTCTGAAAGCATGTCCTAAAATGAGACTTTCTTCAAAAACTAAATCGTAACTCACTACGAAGATAACACAAAAAAGTAAAGTCACGTTTTGAGAGACGTACTTATTAAACAGCAGGGCTCCCTTCAGTACTGCTGCATTACACTGGAGAATTCCTTGTTTAATGACAGCGGCGTTATAGTATGTAACACATACTTTTCTCCAACTTTAGGTAACTTGCTCTTTCTTTCTGTTTGTACCAGAACTGGCCATTTCTATCTGTTATCATTTTGACAGTTCTTCTTATCCTTTCCACATAGTCTGGCCTCCTGGGCATATCCGGCAACCTCTTCATTAGCAACACAGACAAAGAGGCATAATGTTCCCAGACCTGACAGGTCAACTATTTCTCTTTCCACAGATGCTGCCTGACCTGCTGAGGGTTGCCAGCATTTTCTGCTTTTATTTATAATGTTTAACACTGGCTTGTATGAGAGGCCAGAAAAGGAGGAGCATGGAGAGATAGAGCATAGTACAGCACAGGAACAGGCCCTTCGGCCCACAATGTCTGCGCTGAGCATGATGCCAAATTAAACTAAATCTCTTCTGCCTGCGCATGGTCCATATCTGTCCATTCCCTGCATATTCATGTAGCTACCGAGCAGCCTCTTAAATGCCACAATCGTATCTGCTTCCACCGCCACCACCCACAGCCCGTTCCAGGCACCACCACTCTCTGTGTGAAAAACTTGCCGCACACATCTCCTTTAACCTTTCCCCCTCTCACCTTAAAAGCATGCCCTCTAGTACTTGACATTTCTACCCTCGGAAAAGGATTCTAACCATCTACTCCATCTATGCCTCTCATAATCTTATAAACTTTTAAGAGGTCTTCAAGAATTACAGAGCAAGTTCAGAGATAGAGAGGGGTGAGGCATGCAAGGATTTGAAAACCAAAGTGAGAATTTAAAATGGAACACAAGCGAAGGTAGGCTGGTGAGCACAGGGGCTGTAAGACTTGGCTTGGATACAGGCAGCAAACTTCTGTACAAACATGGTTTGGAAATGGGTGTGGGAGGACAACTGGTCAAGGAGAGCTTGATATACTTGTGTCTAGGGATACAAAGGCATGTTCAATTTCATAGCACATCATGGTGGGATTTCAACACTTGGACTCCCATGGGTTTTGGTCAAGGGCATTTTGAAGCAGGCTAACCTGGCTTCTCTCATTAAGGAAATTGTTCCATCAGTCTTTGGGGGATTCCAAAAACTACAGCAGCTCAGAAACTCCCAGCAAGAAAGAAATGATCAGTGAATTGCATATAAATTAATGGCTTCAGCTCAGAACCCAGAATGAAATGACAGACTTGATTGCTTTGGATTTTTGACAAAAGAAAGACTTCAAGCAAGTGATGCGTGACATTTGACATCTACAAATTGGCAGATGGTCGCTCAGAACTAAAACTTAATACAGAATATAAGCAGGTAGATTTAAATTCTGGACTAAATGTGCGTTGTCCAATCCGTTCCCCCCTACAATACCTCATCCAGTTGGCCTTTGACTCATCAGTAGCATCCACATAATAATAGGTTCCATTTTCTCGTAACTGCAAGAGAATAAAATTTCAGGTGAAGATATTTCCTGTTATCTTTCTGGAAGGCTAGAGTTGACACATGGGAATAGAGCTTAGCTACCTGACCCAAACCTGATGGGACTGAAGTACATGATGGGTTCAGTTCGGATGTGGGGTGTATATTCTAATAAAACATTTGGGATCAGGTCAGGTTGGGACACAGTACGGTTTTTGTCAGGATGATTTGTTCAATGTTACTCTACATGTCCTCTGTTCCTGATCAATATTTGCTGCTCGTCCTCAAGCAGATCAATAGAAAATTTCAGCTTGTTATATCTTCGGCAATGGTCAAGTAGGAGTCACAGAAACAGGCTCTTCAGCCCACCTGTCCATGCTATCCATTGTACCTATCTACACCAATCCCATTCACCTGCATAAGGTCCACATAGGTGTGGAAACAATTTTATGTCTTCGAACTTCGGTCAGGTTTGGGTTGGGTTTTAATTTCATACCCCAGCAGACCCTACATGAAAGGAAAGTTCTAAAGGTCACAGACAGGGCATAAAATAGATCAACTAGATCCATACTGGAGATGAAAGGTTTGGGTAATGAGCAAAGGCTAAAGAGTCTGGTGTTGTTCTCTTTTCAGAGCAGAGTAGGTTAAATGGCCGTTTAATAAGGTGATCAGAATTATGAAGGATCTTAAGAGATTAAAGCTTTTCAGTGACAGGAGTAACTAGAGAACAAAGGTTTAGTTTAATTGGCAAAGGGAACAAGGAGAAGCAGGGAGAAGAGAAGAAATATTTTCACGCGCAGTTATCATGATCACAAGTGGTTGCCTGAGAGGAAACTGGGTAAGTGAGTGAAAAGGAAATGTTTATAAGAAATCATCGAGGGAATGGGATTAATGGGAAAGTTTATTCAAAGAGCCAGCATGGACCTGTGTCGTTCTGTTCTGTGGATCACTAGCCAAGAGTTCAGAAGGAACCAAGTTCTTACAGCCCAAGAGTACACAGTGCAATCGTTCTTGTCCGTCAGGATGTCCCCATCGAACGGCCCGAATATACATCCCCGCAGGATGGCGGGAAGTGTGCACCAAACTCCGAGGCCCCCCTGAGGCCGTTCTTTGATGGCCAGGCCCTCCGGCAGGGTGAGCAGCGCCCGGGAGGGCATCCGTTCCGGTACCATCCTGTCCGACACAAACGTTGGCGCTCCGTGGTGTGGGCAGGAATCTCGAAAATAGAGCCGGCATTCCTCGCAAACTGTAAAAAGCAGAAAGGTGGAGTCGGTTCCAAGGCTCGGGATTTCAATTTTCAAAAGACGAGCTTGCACCCATCTGCCATCAGGACTTCACCTCACAACTGCTGGGCTACATTCTAATTTTTTTTACAAATATAAACATCATAAAAAACATATACAGGAATTACAATACAAACTGTTTACATTCATAGTGTCATCAAGTTAATACATTCTATTTACAAAGCACCAATACCATTCATGTAACCTCTTTGCACAAAGTCAAAGTCAAACTCAATTTTATTGCCATGTGCACAAGTCCATGTGTGCATGGGTGCAACGAAAAACTTACTTGCAGTAGCATCACAGGCAGGTAGCATCAGAGACACAACATTTACAAGAAAAACAGAAATTAAAGATAAATCATACAAAATTATACAAGAAAGAACACAATCAGAACACAAAAAAGAACCAAAGTCCATTGTAGTGCATGGTGGTCAAAGTGGTCATAGTGTTGCTATACTGAGGTAATAATTAGGGTTGTGCAGGTTGGTTCCAGAACCAAGTGGTTGAAGGGAAGTAGCTGTTCTTGAACCTGGTGGTGTGGGACACCAGGCTTCTGTACCTCCTGCCTGATGGTAGCTGCGAGAAGATGGCATGGCCCGGACAGTGGGGACCTCTGATAATAGATTCACCCAACAAGTGCTGAGGGGCTGTTAAGCAGGACCCATCCCTCAATGCCCAGTGATGGCAGGACCTTAGACTGCAATTCTTCCCCACAAAGTCTTACCTTAGGTTGCACCGAGCTTCAGTGTGTCCCTCAGCACATGCTCCTGCACCCTGGAATGTGCCAGTCGGCAACACTAACTTACACTGGAAGACCAACAAGTTTTGGGCAGACCAAAGTATACCTTTCACTGACTTGATGATCTTCCAGCAGCAGTTGATGTTTGTTTTGGTATGCATCCCTGGGAAAAGCCCGTAGATCAGAGAGTCCTCTGTTATGCAGCTGCTCGGGATGAACGGTGACAAGGATCTTTGCACCCTTTCCCAGACCACCTTTGCAGATGCATGGTCTGATAGAACGTAGAAAATGCAGCAGCCACTTCATACACAGAAGGCTCCCAAAAATGTCACTGTGATCACAATCTGATAATCCCTTTGATTGAGGGAGAAATATTGGCCAAGAGACTGAGGCTAATTCCCCCGATGTTCTTCAAAGTAATATCATGGGATCTTCAACACCTACATGAAAGAGTGGAACGGGATCTCGATTTAACATCTTTTGTAAATGACGGCATCTCAACAGTACATCAGAGAAGTGCTTTTGGGTTAAATCTCTGGGCTGGAAAGGATACACAACATTGTTATCGACTGAATCAAGGATGACAAGGCTTGGCCCTTCACCTTAAAGCAACATTATTACAAAGTGTGAGGATACGGATCTCTTCCACACAAGGCAAGGAAGACATGGGGTCAGTAATGCAACCTGCATTACTAAAACTCCTCTGATATTGAGGAATGTTCCAGGGGACTTCACAAAGCACTCACAGACAACTCAAAAACAAGGACATTAGGACCATGACTAAATTTTTTATCAAAGAGGTAGGCTATAAGGAAGGTGTTGATGATACTGGAGAATGCAGACACTGGGGTGGCAGAATGGGGAGGAAGTTCCTTGGTTGGTGGAGCACAGCTATCAATGGTGGGAAGAAAGAAGTTGGGGGGGGGGGGGACCTCACATCAGAGATGGAGAGGCTGGAGTAACAGCTGAAGTCAGCACAGAGCAGGGACTGAACCTTGGGGTCTGAGCACAACCCTTGAGGCTGGCACTTCAGTGCAGCACTGTGGGTGGAATGCTGCACAGTCAGAATCTTTCAGATGTGATGTCAAACTGTGGCCCGACTTGCACTGGACAACAGATCCCCTACCATTACTTCAGAAGAGAGCAACATTAATCTGTTGCTTGACATTACTCAGCTGGATTATCTGGCCATTATCACTGCTGTGTAGGAGCTTGCGGTGTACAGATTGACAGTCATGCTTTGGAAGATCCTGAAAGGGATGTGAAAGGTCCTATATAACTGAAAACCTGTCGTTCTTCCTTCGTACTCAATGGGACTTCACACTAAATTAAGAGCTGAACATTCAGTGTGGAACTGGCCAGGGAATTCAGAAAGAAAACTTATTTGTCCGTAAAGTTTATCAGAAACTCCAGAAATATTTCAACCATATAATTAATATCTCCTTGTCCCCTCCTTCCAAATGTGCAGATTCAACCACACCCTCTGTTAACACCAAGAGAAGATGTATCATTCACCTACTGACTCATCACCATGAGACTGGGTTAAATCAAACAGGAGCTCAGAGTTGTCCCTAACCAACGCTCAGTTGTGTGAAAGTTCTGGTTGGGAAATTGGGAACTTTAACAGAGCTCCACCATAATCAGTTGCCTTTATATTGCTAAATGAACAAGGATGGGTTGCCAACTGAATTCCAATGCAGCTTCTTCTGCGGGGAACAGATCGTCTAATGGATAAATGTCTCATAACATTTCCTCACTCATAGATATTCTCTTTATCCCATCTCCCACCTTCTCTAACTTGCTTTTCTCTCTTTCCCAGTCCTGATGAAGAGTCTTTGACCTGCAATGTTAACTTTTTCTCTTCACACATGCTGCCTAACCTGCTGAATGTTTCCAGCATCTTCTGATTTTGTTCCGTAATATTAAGCAGAGGTTGCAAAGACTTACAGAGCAGTCCATCCTCAAGCTGGGCGCAAGCCTCTTCACCGACCTGCATCTCCCTCCAACACGTGATCCCACCAGCTGAAACACAGATTATGCCAAAATAATGAGAGTGATTCTTTCCTGAAATCAGCAAATAGTTCAAGGTTGTGGGTTTAGTTCCCCTTACAGAGACTTGAGCACAAAACCTAGGCTGATGCTCCAGCACTGTGCTGAGGGAGTGCCACACCATTGGAGGTGCTGGTTTTTTTTGTATAAAACTTTTATTAACTAAAAGCACTACAGAAGACTACAAATATCAAATATATACATCCAACACAGAAAGGATCAGCTAGTCAACTACAGAACTTCAGAGATTACCATAAACTAACACCCGCAAAAACACACACACGTCATTACGCGCACTGCCGCACCACTCAATACTCCATATCAAAATCGTATTGGTGTCATCCACGACACACGCAACCCCCCGAGGGGCCCACCGAGCACATTTGGAGATGCTGTTCCACACTTGAGACATTAAACTGAGGCCCTGCCTGCTCTCTCAGGCAGATGTGACATTACGTGGGGAAGCGCAGGGAACTTTACCCTCAATGTTTAGGCCATGACTGATCCCTTGGTTGAGATTACTGAAAATAATAGATAATATGGTTACCACACCATTACCACCTGGTGCAAACTGGCTGCTATCTTTTCTACATCATAAAAGTAAGTACCATTCAAAAAAAAGTACTTTATTCACTGGACAATTTTTGGGATTTTATTGACATTTATAATAGTGTAGGCCCATTAATAGCATTGACGTACACAGGGATCTTGGGGTCCAAGTCCATAGTTCATTGAAAGTGGCTATGCAAGTGGATAAGATGGTAAAAGAGGTGTATGGAATGCTTGCCTTCACTGGTAGGGCTGTTGAATATAAGAGTAAGGAAGTCTTGCTGCAGCTGTATAAAACTTTAGTCAGACCACACTTGGAGTATTGTGTGTAGTTCTGGTTGCCCCATTACAGGAAGGATGTGGAGGCTATGGAGATGGTGCAGAAGAAGTTCACCAGGATGCTGCCTGGATTAGAGGGTATGAGCTATAAGGAAAGCTATCTTTATTAGTCACATGTACATCGAAACACACAGCGAAATGCACCTTTTGCATAGAGTGTTCTGAGGGCAGCCCGCAAGGTTGGACAAACTTGGGTTGTTCTCCCTAGAGCATCGGAGGCTGAGGGGAGACCTCGTAGAGGTTGTTAAAATTATGAGAGGCATAGATAGGGTAGACAGTCAGAATCTTTTCCCTAGGGTAGAAATGTCAAATACCAGAGGACATACTTTTAAGGTTAGAGGGGGGAAGTTTAAAGGTGACATGAAGGGCAAGTTTTTTACACAGAGGGTGGTAGGGGCCTGGAATGGGTCACCAGGGGTCGGAGTGGAAGCAGGCAGTCTGGTGGAGTTTAAGAGGCTTTTAGATAGACACATGAATATGAAGGGAATGGGGGGATAGGGATGATACACAGGAAGAGGGCATTTAGAATAAATTGGCATCAAGATCGGCACAACATTGTGGGCCGAATGGCCTGTCCCGTGCTGTACTGTGCTATGTTCTATATTCTATAATGTTCAGTCACGTTAGCGTCAGAGAGTCATACACCACAGAAACAGTCCGCACCAACCATTGAGAACCCATTTACATTAATCCTAAATAATCCAATTTTATTCTATTAGATGGAGTCAACTTGTATGGGGATTATTAACTTGGTTGAAATGCTGGTGAACTGCTTTAATATTTGGTTATTGCTTCTGAGATTAAGTTTATTCTTACACTGTAGATCTGTTTAGCTCCCCGAATTTACCTCGCACTCAATGTCAGCGAGACCAAGCAACTGATTGTGGAACGAAGGGAAAGTTGGGAGAACACACACCAGTCCTCATTGAGGGGTCAGCGGTGAAAAGGGTGAGCAGCTTCAATTTCCTGGACGTCAACATCTTGGAGGATCTATCCTGGGCCCAACACATTGATGGAATCACGAAGAAGGCACACCAGCAGCTCTACTTCATTCGGAGTTTGAGGAGATTTGGTGTGTCACCAAAGACTCTTACAAATTTCTATAGATGAAGAGCATTCTGACTGGTTGCATCACAGGCTGGTACTGAGCCTCCAATGCACAGGATCGCAAGAGGCTGCAGAGGGTTGTAGACTCAGCCAGTTCCATCACGGGCACAACCCTCCCCACCATCGAGGACATCTTCAAGAGGCGATGCCTCAAGAAGGCAGCATCCATCATTAAGGACCCTCACCACCCGGAACATGCCCTCTTCTCGTTACTACCATCATGGGGGAGGTACAGGAGCCTGAAGACCCACACTCAACGATTCAGGAACAGCTTCTTCCCCTCCGCCATCAGATTTCTGAACGGTCCATGAACCCATGAACACTCCCTCGTTATTCCTTTTGTTTTGCACTATTTATTTATTTTGTAACATATAGATTTTATGACTTTGCACTGTACTGCTGCCGCAAAACAACACATTTCACGTCATATGTCAGTGATAATAAATCTGATTCTTTGTGTACTTCCTTCCCCCTCCCATTTTCTACATCTTTAAGTATCTTTTAACTCTAACTTCTTCCACTTCTGATGAAAGATGATCAACCTAAGATGCAAACTGGACAACACATCACCAAGCACCTGTGCTCTGTCTGCCGTAGCCCTTCGGAGCTCCCATTTGCCAGCCATTTTAACTCTCCTCCCCATTCTCACACCAACACGACTATCCTCAGTCTCCTCCACAGCCAGGGTGAGACTAAACACAAACTAGAGGAACAGCACTTTGTGTTCGCCGGGAGAGTCTACGACCCAACAGCATGAACATTGAATTCTCCAACTTCTGGTAACCTGCTCCCCCTCTGTCCCTTTTCTCTCCCCTCCTGATCTACCCAGTTCCTCCCGCACCCACCCCAGCCCCCGTCACCCTGTTTCTTTCCCCCCCTCCACCCAGTCCATCTGCCCGTCACCCACACGCACCCCTCCCACTGGATGCCCTCCCCCACTGCTCCCAGCTGCCCTCCCCACCTCCCTCACTTGAATTCCATGCTCCTTCCTTTCACACTAGATCCCACCATCTGCAGCCCTATCACCTCCCAGCCTCGTGTCACTATTTCCACTCTCCCCTTCCCCATCTGCCTATCATCCCCCCCCCCCCCCCCCCCCCCTTATCCGGATCCACCCATCACCTGCCAGCTCCACCCCTTCTCTCTACCTCTTTATACTGGCTGTCTCCCCTCGAGAGTTCAGTCCAGATGAAGGGACTCGACCCGAAACGTTGACTGCCCATTTCTCTCCATAGATGCTGCCTGACCCGCTGAGTTCCTCCAGCTTTTTGTGTGTTGACCTGAAACATTAACTGATTCTGTCTCCACACTCACTGGGGTAAAGGAGGCTGCAGACCAAGAGCTGGTAAATGAGATGAGAATAGATGGATAGTTAACGGTTGGCGAGGACATGGTGGGCTGAAGAGCCTGTTTCTGAGTGTACAATCTGCAACTGCTGCCTGAACTCCTACATATTCCCAGCATTTTGCACTATCTATTTATTTTGTAATTTATAGATTTTTATGCCTTTGCACTGTACTGCTGCCGCAAAACAACAAATTTCACATCATTTGTCAGTGATAATAAATCTGATTCTGATTCTGGTTCTGATGCTTTATTAGTCAATGCATTGAGTTCAAGAGTCAGGAAGTTATGTTGCAGTTTTATAAAACTCTAGTTTGGCTGCATCTGGAGTATTGCATTCAGTTCTGGTTGCCCCATTACAGGAAGGGTGTGGAGGCTTTGGCTGGGGTGCAGAAGAGGTTCACCAGGATACTGCCCGAGTTAGAGAGCAGGTGCTATAAGGAGAGGTTGGATAAACTAGGGTTGTTTTCTCTGGAGTGGCAGAGGTGGATGGGAGACCTGAGAAGTTTATAAAATTATGAGAGGCATAGATAGGGTAGACAGAATCTTTTTCCCAGAGTAGAAATGTCAAAATCTAGATGGCGTGCATTTAAGGTGAGAGGGGGAGAGTTTAAAGGAGATGTGCGGGGTAGGTTTTTTTTTCACACAGAGAGGTGGGTGCCTGGAACGGGCTGCCAGTGGTAGTGGTGAAAGCAGATGCGATAGTGGTGTTTAAGAAGCTGTTAGATAGAGAATGGAGGGACATGGACCATGCGCAGATAGAAGAGATTAGATGTCACTAGTTTAACAAAACAGTGTGGGCCGAAGAGCCTGTCCCTGTGCTGTACTGTGCTGTGTCCCATATTGTAGTGCTTTGTATCTTGCACACACCTGCATCGGCAAAATCTCACCATAGCTTTTCCCCCACTTGCACCTAAATGCATCAAATTAAATATTCAGAGAAGTAACAAATTATGCCTGCAGAATGTACAAAAAAATCCAACAAAAGGAAGAAATAGCCCACAGGAAGAACCAATCAGAAATTGGACTACTAACAGCAGGGAGCATGAGAAGCAACAATAACCCACCATATGGGTAGAACTCAAAAGTAAGAAAGGTGCAGTCACTCTGATGGGATTATACTACAAACCCCCCAATAGCCACCGGGACACTGAGCAGATATGCAGGCAGATTAGGAGAAGGTGTAAAGACAACAGGGTTGTTGTAGTGGATGCCTTCAACTTCCCTAATATGGACGGGGACCTCCTCAGTGCAAGAGGTTTAGACGGGTCAGGATTTGTGAGGTGCATCCAGGAGGGTTTCTTAAATCACCATGTGGAAAGTCCAACAAGAGGAGGGGCCATACTAGACCTGGTGTTGGGTAACGAGCCTAGCCAGGTGACTGACCTTTCAGTGGGAGAACAGTTAGGGAACAGTGACCAAAACTCCTTAAGTTATAAGACAGCGAAAGATAAGAATAAGTATGGCCCTTGCGGCAGAGTTTAAATTTTCTTATTCCAAAATAAATTTTATTCATCATAAAAAACAAACTATATACAACAATAAAACAGTGTAAACCTTTACATTCATGTGCGGATCAATCATTAGTGTTACCTTTTTAAATTGGAGCAGGGCAAATTATGAGGGCATTAGGCAGGAACTAGGGAGAGTTAATTGGGAACAGCTGTTTCTGGGCAGAACCACATCTGACACATGGAGGGTGTTTAAAGACCAACTGCACAGAGTACAGGACAGGGATGTTCCAGTAAGAAGGAAGGACAAGGACGGCAGGGGAAGAGAACCTTGGATGACAAGAGAGGTGGTGAATTTAGTCAAGAAGAAAAAGGAAGTGTATGTAAGGTTTAGGAAGCTAAAATCAAACAGAGCCCTTAAGGATTATAAAGAAGCTAGAAAAGAACTCAAGAAGGGAATTAGGAGAGCCAGGAGGTGCCATGAAAAGTCCTCGGCAAGTAGGATTAAAGAGAATCCCAAGGCATTCTATACATACATCAAGGGCATTAACAAGGGAGTGGGCAGAATAACTTAAGGATAAAGGAGGGAATGTGCTTGGAGGCAGAAGGTGTGGGAGAAGTCCTAAATGAGTACTTTGTATCAGTAGTTACCAAGAAGAAGGACGTGGAAGATAGAGAGATCAGTGTGGAGCATGCTAATATGCTGGGGTATTTTGAGGTAACGGAGGAGGTAGTGTTGGGTCTCTTAAAGAACATTAGGGTGGATAACTCCCCAGGGCCTGATGGAATATACCCCGGTTATTGAGAGAGGCAAGAGATGAGATTGCTAGGGCCTTGACCAATATCTTCGTGTCCTGTCTAGCCACAGGCGAGGTCCCGGAGGACTGGCAAGTAGCTAATGTTGTTCCATTATTCAAGAAGGGAAATAGGGATAATCCTGGAAACTATAGACCGGTGAGTCTCACGTCAGTGGTAGGGAAGTTACAGGAGAGGATTCTTTGGGATAGGATTTATGAGCATTTGGAAAACCATGCCCTAATTAGGGACAATCAGCATGCCTTTGTGTGGGGCAAGTTGCATCTTACTAATTTGATTGAGTTTTTCGAGGAGGTGACGAAGATGATTGAAAAAGATAGATCTGTGGATGTTGTCTACATGGATTTTAGTAAGGCTTTTGACAAAGTCCCTCATGGGAGGCTCCACTTTACTCTGTACTGTTATTGTTTTTACCTGTACTACATCAATGCACTCTGTACTGACTCAGTGTAACTGCACTGTGTAATGAATTGACCTGTACGATCGGTTTGTAAGACAAGCTTCTCACTGTACCTCGGTACAAGTGACAATAATAAACCAAAACCAATACCAATAACAAATTAAGATGCACGGGATCCACAATGAATTGGCCGCTTGGATTCAAATCGAGCTTGCCCATAGAAGACAGAGGGTAGTGGTCGATGGGACTTATTCTGGCTGGAGATCTGTGACTAGTGGTGTTCCACAGAGATCTGTACTGAGACCTCTGCTGTTTGTGATATAGATAAATGACCTGATTGAAAACATAGGTGGGTGGGTTAGTAAGTTTGCATACATATGTTGGTGGTGTTGTGGATAGCGTAGAAAACTGCCAAAGGATACAGCAGGATAGAGATCAGTTGTAGATGTGGGCAGAGAAATGGCAAATGGAGCTTAACCTGTACAAATGTCTGCCGGCTGGACTGCAGGTACTGGAATCTGGAGCGACAAACAATCTGCTGGAGGAACTCAGCGGGTCCGGCAGCATCTGGACCAGGTCCAGATGAAGGGTCTCGACCCAAAATGTCAGCTGTCCATTTCCCTACATTGCTCCTGCCTGACCCTCTGTGTTCCTCCACTTGTGCTCTTGTTGATGGGGATTTCCTACCCTTCCATAGGAATGCATAGTATACCCCTGCGTGCGGGCACCTCCTCTGCTCTCCAGCCTCCTCCTGTCCGGATCACTCTCTCTTCCCCCTGTCCAGGCTCCACATAAATGCCCCCAGCTTCCTGCAAGCGGCCACACCAGTGGATAGTGTAGAAAGAAGGTGCACAGCACGCTTGCCTTCATTGGTCGGGACACCGAGTATAAGAGCAAGGTAGTCACGTTGCAGCTATATAAAACTGGTTAGGCCGCACTTGGAGTATTGTGTGCAGTTCTGGTTGCCCCATCACAGGAAGGGTGTGGAGGCTCTGGAGAGGGTGCAGAAGAGGTTCACCAGGAAGCTGCCTGGATTAGAGGGCATGAGCAATAAGGAGAGGTTGGACAAACTTGGGTTATTTTCTCTGGAGTGTCAGAGGCTGAGAGGAGACCTGACAGAAGCTTGTTTCATGGTGAGGCACAGAAAGGGTAGACAGAATCTTTTTCCCAGGGTGGAAACGTCAAATATTCAAGGGGACGCATTTAAGGCGAGAGAGGGAAAGTTTAAAGGAGATGTGCGGGATAAGTTTTTTTTACACAGAGAGTGGTGGGTGCCTGGAACCGTCTGCCTGGGGGGAGTGGTGGAGGCAGATACGACAGTGGCATTTAAGAAGCTGTTGGATAGACAAATGGAGGGATACAGACCGTGTGCAGGTAGAAGGGATTTAGTTTAATTTGGCATGGTGCTCGGAACAGACATGTTGGGCCGAAGGCTGTTCCTGTGTTGTTCTGTTCTGTGTAAATGTGAATTGTTGCACTTTGGGAGATCAAATGTAAAGGGACAGTACACTGTTAATGGCGAGACCCTTAACAGTGTTGATGTGCAGAGAGATCTTGGGATCCAAGTCCACACTTCCTCAGTTCTGGTCACCTGCCTACAGGAAAGATATCAATAAGCTTGAAAGAGTGTAGAGAAAATTTACAAGGATGTTGCTGGGACTTGAGGACCTGAGTTATAGAGAAAAGTTAAATTTATTCCCCGGAGGCAGGAGAATGAGGGGAGATCTTATGGAGATATACAAAATTATGAGGGGTATAGATTGGGTGAATGCATGCAGGTTTTTTTCTCAAAGGTTGGGTGAGACTAGAACTAGAGGACATAGGTTTAGGGTGAAAGGTGAAATATATATGGGGGAATCTGAGGGCAAACTTCTTCACTCAGAGGGTTGTATGGGTGTGGAACAGGCTGCCAGTGGAAGTGGTAGATGCGGGTTCAATTGTAACATTTAAGAGAAGATTGGATAAGTACATGGATGGGAGGGGATTGGAGGGATATGGCCCGGGTGCGCGTAGATGGGACTAGGCAGAAGATTAGGTCGGCATGGACTAGATGGGCCAAAGGTCCTGTTTCCATGCTGTAGTACTCTATGACTCTATGACTCCCTGAAAGTGGCAACACAGGTTGATAGGGTAGTAAAGAAGGCACATGGCATGCTTGCCCTTATGAGTCGGGGAACTAAGTTCAAGAGTCAGGAAGTTATGCTGCAGCTTTATAACACTCTAGCTGGGCTGCATCTGGTGTACTGCATTCAATTCTGGTCGCCCCATTACAGATAAGGATGTGGAGGCTTTGGAGACGGTGCAGGAGAGGTTTACCAGGATGCTGCCTGAATTAGAGGGTATGAGCTATAAGAGGTTGGACAAGCTTGGCTTGTTTTCCCTGGCCATTTGGAGGCTGAGGGGAGACCTGATAGAAGTTTATAAAATTATGAGAGACCCAGATTGGGACAAAGATTCTGACCGCCTACCCTGAGTAGAAAAGTCAAATATTTAATGGTGTGCATTTGTGAGAGATGGTAAGTTCAAAGGAGATGTGCAGGGCAAGTCTTTTTACACAGTGAATGGTGGGTGCCTGGAATGTGCTGCCAGGGGTGGGGATGGAGGCAGATACGATAGAGGCATTCAAGAGGCTATTAGATAGGCACATGAATGTGCAGGAAATAGAGGGATATGGACATTGTGTAGGGTGAAGGGATTAGTTTAGTTGGGCATTTAATTTCTAATTTAATTAGTTCAGCACATCGTTGTGGGCTGAAAGGCCTGTTCCTGTGTGGTACTGTTCTATGTTCTATCTTCTATGTACATGTATGCTACAGCATCACAGGCACATAGCATCAGATAAGCAGCATTCACAAGAAAAGCACAAATTATACACAATTTTTACAAGAAAGAACACAATTAGTACCAAAAAAAAGTCCATTGCAGTACAGTGATCAAAGTGGTCATAGTGTTGCTATACTGAGATAGTGATTAGGGTTGTGCAAGTTGGTTCAAGAACCGAATGGTTGAAGGGAATTAGCTGTTCCTGAACCTGGTGGTGTGAGACTTCAGGCTTCTGTATCTCCTGCCCGATAGTAGCTGTGAGAAGATGGCACGGCCCGGGTGGTGGGGATCTTTGATGATGGATGTTGCCTTCTTGAGGCAGCACCTCCTGTAGATACCACCGATGGTGGGGAGGGATGTGCCCGTGATGTATTGGGCTGAGTCCACTACTCTCTGCAGCTTCTTATGCTGCTGCACATTTGAATTGCCGTCCTGGACCGTGATGCAACCAGAACAAAATGGCAAACAATGTATGGAGCCACAGGGCATAAATGAACACTTCGCACTTGTACTTACTCAGAAGAAGGACGTTGTAGTTAGAAGATTCGGAGAGTGGGATGATGAAATTATAGGAGAGGTTATCATTAAAAAGGCAGCATTAGATATATTAGCGGCGCTGATGGTGGATAAATCTCAGGAGCCTGAAGAGGTAATATCCCAAGCTGAAATGGGGATATGGGAGGAGATTGTTGGGGCCCTGATGTAGATAATTAAATCTTCGCTGGCCACAGGTAAGGTGCCAGATGGCTGGAAGGCAGCAACTTATTCAAGAAGGGCAGCAGGGATAAACAGCCTTGTGTTCCTAATGTCACTGGTAGGGAAGTTATTGGAACAAATTCTGAGGAACAGGATTGGTCCACACTTGGAAAGGCTGGGATTCTTCAAAGACAGTCAGCATAGGTTTGTTAGGGGGAAACCCTGTCTCCCAATTTGATTGAATTTTTTGAAGAGCTAATGAAATGTATTGATGAGGGTAGTACAGTTGATGCAGCCCTTATGGATGTCAGTAAAGTCTTTGACGAGGTCCCACATGGGAGACTGGTCCAGAAGATTAAAAGCATTGGGTTTCTGGTCAGGTTGGCAAATTGGATCCAAAATTGGCTTGATAATCAGAGGCAGGAATAACAATGAAGGGTTGATTTTGGATTGGGAGTCTGTAACCAGCAGTGTACCGCTGGGATTGGTGCTGGGACCCTTTGTTATATACATTAACGATTTGTCTGTCAATGTTGAAGGTATGATTAAGGAGTCTGCAGATGACACAAGATTGATGAGGTCATTGACAGTGAGGAGAACAGCCGTAGGGTACAGAATGATATTGATCAGTTGGTAGGACAGACAGAGCAATGGCAGGTGGAATTTAATCCTGATAAGTGCGAGGTGACGTACTTTGCACAGGACCCTAAGGAGTTCTGAGAAACAGAGGAAGCTCAGTGTACAAGTCCAAGGATCCCTGAAGGTGGCAGCACAGACAGAGGATGTAGTGAAGAAGGTGTACAGGATTCTTCCCTTCATTAGCCGAAGCATAGAATATAAGAGCAGGGAGGTTATGCTACAACTTCATAAAAATGGAGTTGTGTGTACAGTTCTGGTCACCACACCACAGAAAGGGTGTGGTTGCACTGGAGAGGGTGCAAAGCACATTCACCAGGATGTTGCCTGGATGAAGCATTTCAGTTGTACGGAGAGACTGAATAGACTGGGTATGTTTTCCTTGGAGCAGAGGAGGCTGAGGTGGACCAGATAGAGGTGTACAAAATAATGAAGGGCTTAGATGAAGTAGATAGTAGGAAACTTTTGCCCACAGCAGAGGTATCTAAAGCCAGAAGACATAGGTTTAGGGCAAGGGTAAGAGGTTTAGAGGAGATCTGAGGAAGAACTTTTTCACCTGGAGCATGGATGGAATCTGGAACACCTGCCTGAGAGGATTATAGAGACAGGCCCTCTCACAACATTTAAGGACCATCACTTAAATCGCCAAGGCTTAGAAGGCTACGGACCAAGTAGTGGTAAATGGGGTTGGTATCATTAGATGTTTGATGATCAACTTGAACATGATGGATCGAAGGGCCTGTTTCTGTGTTGTCTGACTGTTTGACTGTGTGACTGTTTGACTCTGTGATTTTATGACTGATTGTAAGGTTGTATGACTTTGTGACTGCATGGCTCTATATGACTGTGTGACTCTATGACTGACTGTATGAATCCATAACTCCTTGACTCTGTGATTTTATGACTGGCTGTATGACTATGACATTGTATGATTGTGTGACTGTATGGCTCTATGACTGTATGGCTCTATGACATTGTATGATTGTGTGACTGTATGGCTCTATGACTTTATGACTGTGTGACTGTATGAGTCTATGACTCTCCTGCATCTCATAGGTGTAGTGTATCTTTCTCTATTGCCCTTTCTCATTGTCCTCTATTTACACTTGCCCAAACAGATCAGTTGTGATTAACAAGCTTTCATTTCATTCCCTGAAATGGCACGAAAAGAAAGTCTATCACCTGGTAAACCTGATTCTCCCCACCACTCCCTCTCTCTCTGCAACCTAAAATGTGTTTCCTCACTTTTCTAGGGCTAATGAAAGGTCACTGGACTAAAACATTAATCCTGTTTCTCTCTCCACTGATCCCTCCTGGCCTGCTGACTATTCTCAGCATTTTCGGTTTTTATTTCAGATGTTTCGCATCTGCATTTTCTTGCTCTCGTTGATTTTTAGATCATGCTTCCTAGTCGTAGACCCTCCAACCAAAAACTTTCTATCTAAAACCTCCCTGCGATATCTTGAAAACTTTAATCAGATCACCTTTTAAATGCCCAAGTTCCAAGGAAAACACCGAGTTTCTATAATCCCTCTCCAATTTCAATAATGAATTGGATAAGCATCTGTGGAAAAGTAATTTTCAGGACAACTGGGAAAGGAACTGACTGGGTCACTGTACAAAGGGCTGGCACGGATTCAATGGGCCGAATATCCTCCTTCTGTGCTTTTACAATTCCATGATTCATATCTCAACCCATGCAATGCAGGTAAATCCAAGGCTAATAAATCCTTCGTAGGAAGTGGTGCCTGCTGGCTCTGTTATTCATAAAGTACTAGACATGTAATTACTTAGAATAATTTATATATAAAAAAAATCACTTAAATTCTTTTGAGAACGTGTGCCTTAAAATTAGTCTCAAAGTACTATCCATGTTGGTTCCAAGACTATCACCTGTGCCAATGTCAGGACCTACCTGTTCCTTCACCTGTATGCTGAAAAGACTCAGAGTGGGGTGGACACCAGGGAGGACAAGACAGGGTGCCACTGCAGAACTCTGTACCTTTGCTATTGTACTTGTCTTCTCAACAATTTGCTACTATTCATCTGTCTGAGATGCTCGCACTCATACCAATTGTGTGGATGTGTGGTTAATGTTGCAATGCATGGCATTACCACAACCCTAAAATCTACACTAATTCAATGCTGGCCAATGTTTCTTCTCCACACTGAGAGGTCACCTGCAAGATTATCAACACTGGCTTACACGTCCATATGCACAGGATCGCAAGACACTGCAGAGGGTTGCAGACTCAGCCAACTGCATCACAGGCACAACCCTCCCCACCATCAAGGACATCTTCAAGAGGCAGTGCCTCAGTTGGCGGCATCCATCACTGAGGACCTCAGCATCCAGGACATGCCCTCTTCTCGTTACTACCATCGGGGAGGAGGTACAGGAGCCTCAAGACCCACACTCAATGATTCAGGACAGCTTCTTCGCCTCTGCCATCACCTTTCCGAACGGTCCATGAACCCATGAACACTACCTCGTTATTCCTTTTTTTTGCACTATTTATTTACTTTTGTAATTTATGGTAACTTTCTGCTTTGCACTGTACTGCTGCTGCAAAACGACCAATTTCACGTTAATGAGTCAGTGATAATAAATCTGATTCAGATCTTCCTCCTCCTCATAAAGCTCTAAAGAGATCTAAAGAACCTCCCAAATCATCACTTGATATTCCAGAAACCTTAGTACCCACAAGTACAAACCCTTGTAAGGTATGACAATGCCCCAGCTAGGAGGAAAGCATGAAATGAAACCACCATCTGGAAGTAACATCAAATTTTTTAAAGTTCCTTCCACAAAGAACTTTAAGGGCTTTAAATGAGATCCAAACTCGGCATTGATGCTTCAATCGCTTGAAGCATCAATGATGCACAGCAAACCTCATTAAAGAGCGGAGCACATAACAACACTCTATCCTCTACAGAAATTTGACACTGCGGGGTTCCATTCCCTTTCACCAAGGACACTTGACCAGTTGACCAAACCTTAAACTGGATATATAACTGTTGCCCTGATGTCAGCCAGAGAAAGCTTCACAGCATTGGAGGCTTTCCCAACTAACTTGAGGGTTAGCAAGCGAGGTAGTGCCTGCCTGGAGGAGGGACCGAGAACGAGGGCAACCAACAGAGGTGAGGAAGAACATTTTTCCCCAAACCCTCACTCTCACTATATTTCTGTAGAATAGTTAAACCCCTCTTTCAACTGTAAGGACCTTTAATCCAGCATGTGGTGAATTTATTCTACAAAGCTCAATGGGCTGTCCTTCCAGTGTGAGATATTAACAGGAAATAAAGGGAGAGGGAGTGGTCGCAGGTTCAAATCTCACTTCCACCACTCAGGTCACCTTTAATAAACTTTAGCTACTACAATAAACCACCCAAATAATTGAATTACAACAAATTTGGGCACAACATCAATCTAATCGACAATTACATCTCCTAATTTGTATTTATTATTTTATTTTACACTCCTGGCAACGTCCCCACACAACACCCCAACCTCTGGTTAACCAGCCCCTCCCCCACCCAATCGATTAGTTCGATTATTCCCAAAATCGAGGTGATTTTTACACAGCTAAACGCCGGGAATTATAATTTGACGCCGATTTTGTTTTTATGTTTTGAAGAGTTTTAGCTCCACAGTCGAGACTGTTTATCGGGAAAACAATCGCGACTAATCGATTTGAAGCACCTCCAACTTGGTGTCCTGCACCTCTGGGTGAATAAAAATCGCCCAGTTCCCGCCCCCACACCTGGTATCGGCTCCATATCGATTAGTCCGATTAATCGACATTTTTTTCCCCCTCTCACGATATCGGTCCGATTATTATAATAATTCCGATTATAATCGAATTAGCATTGGCTGCTATTTTACCTGATAAATCGAATGGAGGAAGGATTCTCCGGTTTCCCGGTTTACATTGACTCCAACTTAATTATTTTTTTATTTCTTGATATTTGAATATCGGTTTTTTCTCCTCAAAGTCGGAGTCGATACCAGACCCGCCCACCCGAGTCCCGCCAACCCCATTGGTTGCTGCATGTTGATTGGCGTGAGGGCTATCCAAGCGGAGCCCCGGTCGATGAGGGCCCGCCTCCGGGTCGGGATGACTGACGGCTCCACCGCCAGTGGCGGCGCGCAGCCTCCCGTCCGCGGCCGCTGATTGGCGGGAGTGCCAGCGGCCGGTCGGGGAGGGCGAGAAGGAAAACCGGAAGAGCAAAAAAAGAATCGATTCGAGACCGGAAATCGCATCGAAATGGCTGAGGCAAGAAAGAAAGTCCCAGCTTCCCATCCCAGGACTGAGAACCAAAGGGGTGGCCCTCCAGTCACCCTAACCTAAAGAGGGGGTACCTGGAGGGTGGCACCTGGCTACCACCTCCACATGGACACAACTTGCTGCAATTGGAAGTTCTGCCTGAGCCTGGTGTCCCGCCACTTCCACAGGTCCTGGTCCTGACTCTGGCTCTGCTCTGTTTCTAATCTTTATCTCAAAATTAAACTTCATTCTTAATGAAAGTATATCTACTAAAGAAGAATAGTGCAAAACTTTTACATTTGTGGTCATTACACCCACCCGGGACATTCTCTCTTCTCTCCTCTTCCATCGGGTAGAAGATACAGGAGCCTGAGGGCACGTCCCACCAGACTTAAGGACAGCTTCTACCCCACTGTGATAAGACTATTGAACGGTTCCCTTATACAATGAGATGGACTCTGACCTCATGATCTACCTCGTTGTGACCTTGCACCTTATTGCACTGCACTTTCTCTGTAGCTGTGACACTTTACTCTGTACTGTTACCGTTGTTACCTGTGCTACATCAATGCACTCTGTACTAACTCAATGTAACTGCATTGTGTAATGAATTGACCTGTACAATCAGTTTGCAAGACAAGTTTTTCACTGTACCTCAGTACAAGTGACAATAATAAACCAATTCCAATACCTATAGTGTTTATTTTTTAAAAGCCATAGCACCATTACCACTTATGTGATAAGTGATGCACCATTTCAGTGTTTGGGGGGCTTCCCCACCCGACTCAGCCCCTCCGTGTGCGGTAGCGGAAGGAGCCCAGACTGCAGTCGTTCCCCACAGATCCTTAGCATTGGCTGCACTGAGCTTCAGTGCGTCCCTCAGCACGTACTCCCGCAGCCTGGAATGTGCCCGTCGGCAGCATTCCCTTATGGACATCTCGCAGAGCTGGGAGACCAACAAGTTTCGGGCAGACCAAAGGACGTCCTTCATGGAGTTGATGACCTTAGAACATGATGTCTGTCTGGGTGTGTGTCTCTGGGAACAGCCCATAGATCAGAGAGTCCTCTGTTATGCAGCTGCTGGGGATGGATCAGGACACGGACCCTTGAATCCTTCTCCACAACTTCTTAGAAATCCATAGTCTGCAAAGAGGGTGACTGTCTCCTCCCACCACAGCTGTCCCGAGGGCAGCGTACGTTGGGGATGATATTTTGTCTGTACGGGAAGGATCTGACTGTGAGCACCCCTCTCACCACCAGCCAAGTGAGGTCTTGGTGTTTGTTGGTTTTGGCAATGAAGCAATCTGCCAGATGTTTTGGACAGTTTGCTGAGGGAACTACCCCACAGTCTCCATAGAGTCCCTGCCCCATATTGTCTGCAGGACATTCCGTGCTGACCACAGCCTGATGGACGTGGCCAAAGGTGCTTGTCTGGAAGAACTCTTCCACGAAGGACAGGTAGTGCGGCATCTGACAGGGATGTTGCGTGGCAACAGGGCCAGGCCTATCTTCCACAACACCGGGTCAGGTAGAACCTCAGCACATAGTGGCACTTGGTGCCCACGTACTTTGGATCTGCACACAGCCTGATGCAGCCACACACAAAGGTAAGTAGAATGTTGGCCTTCATTGCTAGAGGGATTGAATTTAAGAGCAGGGAGGTTATTCTGCAACTGTACAGGGTACTGGGGAGGCTGCACCTGGAGTACTGTGTGCAGTTCTGGTCTCCTTACTTGAGAAAAGCTATACTGGCTTTGGAGGCAGTGAGGAGGAGGTTCACCAGGTTGATTTCAGAGATCGGGGGTTAGCCAATGAGGAGAGATTGAGTTGCCTGGGACTATACTCTCTGGAATTCAGAAGAACGAGAGGGGATCTTATAGAAACATAAAATTATGAAAGGGATAGATAAGATCGAGGCAGGAAGGTTGTTTCCATGGTAGCCTCAAGATTCGGGGGAATAGATTTAGGATGGAGATGAGGAGAAACTCCTTTTCCCAGAGAGTAGTGAATCTGTAGAACTATCTGCCCAGGGAAGCAGTAGCGGCCACCTCGTTGAAGATATTTAGGACACAGTTAGATAGATGCTTGCATCGTAGGGGAATTAAGGGCTATGGGGGAAAGGCAGGTAGGTGGATCTGAGTCCACGGCCAGATCAGCCATGATCTTATTGAATGGTGGAGCAGGCTCGACGGGCCAGATGGCCTCCTCCTGCTCCTATTTCTTATGTTCTTAAGAAGGTGGTCATCAGGATGAGGGCAACATTGGGTATACTTTTACCCTCATTCTCGGGACTTGTGCATCGTGACATAAGACTTGCTCCATCTTGGAGCCGCAGATAAACTGGAGGGCCCAAGTGACTATCAAGGCAGAGGAGCGCAGGATGGGCCACACCTGCACCAAGTACAGCAGCCCTGAGAGCACATCACACCTGATGACCAAGTTATTGACAGAGAGCACCGTTTTTGTGACCCAATTTTTTTAACCCAGTTTTTGTTTGACCTTCCCAATCTGCTCCAACCAATTCTTGTTACATGCCTCGGCCCCTCCAAACCAGATCCTCAGCACCCTCAGGTGACCGGGAGTAGCATAGTGTCCAACGGACCCCTGCTCTGGGAGACTGGGAGCAGCACAGTGTCTAACGTACCCCAGCACTGTGAGATGGAGGGTACAGAACAGTCAGAGGCCGGAACAGGATCACAGACAGATGTCCCCCAGTGACACCACCAGCATCGCCACAAGGGAACCCACACCTAGGGGGAGACCATTCCCAGTAACTGAGCCCGAAAACAGTGCGGCAGTTCACCAAGCTGTGAACATGAGGGCTCAGGCTGATTGATAATGGACCGTATTTGTGATCCCTGAACTTCAAACTAACTGCTCCACCATTTCCAGCTTGAGGATTCTGCTGCAGTTGGGGGGGGGGGGGGTCAACTTCTCAATCACCAGTCAAAGAGGTGGTTGGTGGGCATCTCCTCGTGGCAGACATAATGTACCATAACACTCCGCGCCGCTAATCAATGTGTACTCCTCGCCTGTGAGGAGCGAGCAGCTGACAGCTCCCACCGTTGCTGGCAATGTCCCAGGCAGTCGTTCTGTCTGGTGACTTCAACTGCATCATCGATGCTGCTGGACAACCCGGCAGTGCCAACAGCAGACTGGATAGCACCTCCAGGCTCTGGATGCAAAGTTGTACAACGCCTTCAGCACCCCTACAGGTGGAGCACAGCTGCAACACACTTGGTCGAGACCGGACGGCTCAGTACGGTCCCAGATAGACTTCCTCTTCGTGTCGAAGGCAGTCACGGTCAGATCCACCGACATCATTGGCCTCGCCTCAACAGGATGCGCAGAACTGGGCTGGAGCCAACTCATCCTCCATCTCGAGAGACTTACTAAGAAGATGAAGAAGTAAATGGATGTTCAGTGTTTGATTCTGCCAAGCCAATTCATGCATTGTTTTGTCAGCAGATGCAACTCTACTGTCCATCCACAAAATTGTTCCCACACACCCAAAGGTTGGAAACTTTCCAACATTCCAAAGGAAAAGCACACATTATCCCCCCTTCACAATGTGTCCCCCAAAATTCCTCCTAGAGCAGGGACTCAGGATTGAAGGGCGCCCATTCAGAACAGAGATGTGGAGAAATTTCTTTAGCCAGAGAGTGGTGAATCTGTGGAATTTGTTGCCACGAGTGGCTGTGGAGGCAAAGTCATTGGGTGTGTTTAAGGCAGAGATTGATAGGTATCTGAGTAGCCAGGGCATCAAAGGTTATGGTGAGAAGGTGGGGGAGTGGGGCTAAATGGGAGAATGGATCAGCTCTTGATAGAATGGCGGAGCAGACTCGATGGGCTGAATGGCCGACTTCTGCTCCTTTGTCTTATAGTCTTATGGACTCATTTGCAGGAATGCACCACAGGCCTTCCCCAGGCCTTGCACAAGGGACCCACGTGTCTGGCATCACACCACCATCACAGGAATGCGAGGGAGGTTAAACTTGTTCTTTGTGCACAAGAGCTGGCAATGGTCCACCCAGTGCCACCAAACAGGAACACAGGCAGGAAAAAATCAAAGTGCAGTGTGTGTGTCTCGTACTCATACCCACAGAGCTGCACACACATACGCACATGCAAGCACATGCACACACACACACATGGGCACACACACACACACACACACACACACACACACACACACACACACACACACACACACACACACACACACACACACAGACAATCCTGTTCACTCGTTCAATAAAGACACTCTCATGGTTGTTGAAGATCCTCGTCCAAGAGTCAGACCTTGCAGTCCAGCACCTGGGCTGTGTTTTCACTGGTGATGTTATAAGTCTGCGGCTTTTGTCCTGTTGAGCTCCTGGATCACTGTCCTGTACAAAGTGGGGCTACCGAAGAAGGAGGAATGTCACCACAAACTGGACGACTACAGCAACAATATGACGGCAGTCAATATAACAGGTATTTCGTTTCGACAAACGTTGTTGTTCAAACAAGCAGGTAGTTTTGACTGTCAGAATTACCCTGTTTCAGATGAACGTTAAACCAAGACCCTGTCTGTCCTCTCAATGGATGTGTACCATTCCCATTTTGATGAAGATCATGGAGAGTTCTTCCTGGTGTCCTGGCTGATACTTAGCCCTTCACCAGCATCACTTAAAAACCTTCCTGTGTTCACGCTGTTATTTGGGAAACTTGCTCTGTACAGCTTGGTAGCTGAACTTCCTTCAGTGACCACACTTCAAGTACTTCGGGATAGGAATGTGGAACCACTAGGGGAATTAACCCCTCAAGACTCCACATACCTTCCTTTTCCCAATGACTATAATACTTCTGGTTCATAAACTTCTGTCTCTGGTTTTAGGTTAACAATTGGCAAAGAATTAATTGCCATTTGCAGAAGGATTCTCAATTCCAACCTCCCTCGGCAGGTAGATGTGTTTCCTACATCCACTCCTGCAATGTCTGGCTTGAGGTTCTAACCATGCCACCTCTTCTTAAAGTCTTCAATAAGCAGAAAGAGTTTTCCTCATTCTACCAGTGCCAGTAATATCTTGAAAACCTTTGAATGAATCACTGCTTAAGCTTCTAAATTCTGTGAATACAAGGCTCGTTTAACTAATCTCTCTGAGTAACTTAACCCTTGGAGAGCTGATATCATTCTGGCACTATCCTATCTCCCAAAGTCTATGTAAATACAGTTCTTTTAAAAATCCTTGAGGAAAATTGATGCATTAGGAACATCACTGAAATCTAAACATTTGCCTAAGAAATACATATTTTTAATGGACAGGCTTGTCTGAATAAGAAAATGCAGTGCCATCCTTTGCGAAATCAACTGCTGTTCCAGAGCCATGTCAGGCAAACTGACAACATAGGTCAGTTGTAATACAATGGTCAGAATTATGGATCCCTCCTGTGAATGTACTTGGGGCGGTACAGTGGTGCAGCTGGTAAAGCCAGTGTCTCACAGCTCCAGACACCCGGGTTTAACCTGACCTCCAGCGATGTCTGTGTGGAGTTTGCACATTCTCCCTGTGACCAAGTGGGTTTCCCTTGGGATTCCTCCCATATCCCAAAGACATGCAGGTTGGTAGGTTAATTGGCCACTGTAAATTGCCCCTGCTGTAGGTGAGGGGTAGAATCTGGGGGGAGTTGATGGGAATGTGGGGAGAATAAAATGGGATCAGTGTAGGATTGGTGTAAATGGGTGCTTGATGGTCAGAACAGACACTGTGGGCTGAAGGGCCTGTTCCTGTACTGTATGACTCCAAGATAAGCCTGATTCAAATTCACCAAACCATTTTCTTTTCCCCGATATGTGCATGAAAATACCAAAATTATTTTGATTAAAGGTCATCCAGCGGCAGCTCCTTACAGACCGTGTTCAGGAACTGGAGCTGCAGCTGGATGACCTTCGGCTCCTACAGGAGAATGAGGAGGTGATGGATAAAAGCTACAGGGAGGTAGCCACACCGAAGCTGCAGGAGGCAGGGAGCTGGGTGACTGTCAGGAGAGGGGAAGGGAATAGGCAGGTAGTGCAGAGTACCCCTGTGGCCATTCCCCTCAATAACAGGTATACCGCTTTGGATACTGTTGGAGGGGATGACCTACCAGGGGAAAGCAGGAATCACAGGAATCACAGTCTTTCAGGACTGAAGTGATAGGAAGTGTCTTCACCCAGGTGCTGACAAATCTTTGGAATCCTTAGCTCAAGTATCTGTGGAGACTCAAGTCGCTGAGTTTACAAAGATGAACATCCTGCCAGAGCAAATGGGTGAGGCAGGTACAATAACAACATTTAAAAGGCAGTTGTACAGGTACATGGATTGGAAACGCTGAGAGAGATATGGACCAAACACGGGCAAATGGGACCAGCTTGGATGGGGCATCTTAGTCAGCATGGACCAGGGCCTGTTTTTATAAATCGATAGACTTTTGGAATACTAAGGGACTGAGATTAGTGCAGAAACTGGTGCAGAGGTGTAAGATCGGCTGTGATTTTATTGAACAGCAGAGCAAGCATGACGGGTCTACTCCTGCTTCTGCTTTTTACATTTTTACATTCTTTCCATCTTGAAAAATATGGCACTTCATTGGCGTCACAGCTGTAGAGGGGCTGAGGACTTTGGTCACTGGATGCCCAACTTCAAAACTTTGAGAGTCAAAACGCACTTCTCCCGGAGAGAAAAACGATTAACAACCATTAACAACGCTTGGAAATTCAACCAGAAGTCACCGTGTGGCAGGTAATATTGGAGAACTTCCAGTGAAATTGGACCATGTTCTCCATCATTGGTCACTCCCAGAACAGCTGGGTTTAACAGTGCAGTGCCACTCTATTAAGCTGGGTCCTTTCTATCCTCTGGGCTCCTCCATGTCGCATTATCATATCTTCACCCCCTCCAATCTGATCACCCGTTCACCACCCGTCTAATCACCAAAGTTCTGATTCCCCAGTTGGCACTGTCCCTGAGTCTCTGTGCATTATCCCCACCTCCACCCTCTCGGCCTTCCCTTCTCTGGTATACAATCTTCAGCTGGATGAAACCACCTTACCCAGGCCCTGATGGTTGAAGCCTCCCCACCCTAATCCCCCATCCCCCCCATGGCCTCTGATACCTACCCCTCGCATCCCCCCAACCCTTCAATGGCTGAACACCATCCCCCATGCTCTTCAGTCCTACCAGAGCCCAGCCCCTTGACAACCACCCTCAGGCTCCAGTCCTCCAAAGGACAAACTTAACTTCACCCCACCAACTCCCACTCTGATCCAATGTCCTGAAAATTAGAGGTCGGAGAGGAAATCGCTCGCCTTACCTGCTTTGTCTTCTCCACAGCACTGATAATGTCGCCCAGACCCATAGTACCCAGATCCCCTGATGTGTTTCCTGGAGGCTGTGATTCAGAACTCACCCTTCCATTCGCTCCTCATCGCCTTCAACTATGAATGAACAGCAACTCACTGGGAATGAACAGACCTTATATTTCCACCGAACACAACATCTTCGAAGGTAAGTATCCACAGGAATTATTAGACAATAGCACATCAAACAGCACCATCCATGGTGGCTGCTCCCTTGGTCCATAGCCCTGAGGGTTATGGCAATTGGTAATTGGTTTATTATTGTCATATGTACTGAGATGCAGTGAAAATCTTTGTTTGCGTGCCTTCCAGACAGATCATCCAACACATAAGTACATCAAGGTAGTAAAAAGAAAAACAGAATGCAGAATATAGTGTTACAGTTGCAGAGAAAGTGCAGTGCAGGTAGACAAATAAAGTGTGTAGGGCCACGATGAGGTAGATTGAGAGCTCAAGAGTCCATCTTTATCATACAAGAGGTCCGTGCAAGAGTCTGATAACAGTGGGATAGAAACTGTCCTTGGGCCTGGTAGTACGAGTTTTCAAGCTTTAGTATCGTCTGCCTGATGGAACAGGGGAGAAGAGAGAATGTCCAGGGTGGGATTCACTCACATTCCCAGGTACATTTTGCATGTGGTTTACTGCCTCCGCTGTCCTTTCAGACAGCGAGTCCCTCTCTGGGACTCTACCCTCCAATACTTCTACCAAGGACTTTGAATCCTGCTGGTTACTAACCTTTCTGCTGAGAGCAAAAGGTCCATCTAGAGTCTTTAGGACACATTTCAGTTCACTGAATCTCCCCTTAACCTTTGATGTTCCAAAGAAAACAGAAGCAGCCTAGAATCTTTCCCTTGTCACTATAACATCCTATCTCTCCTCTGTGTAGTCTTATCTGGGTTCCTGTGCAATCACTGTTGATGTAGTTGTCCAGCATTTTATGGGATGACAGAGCTGGTGACAGATAATAGCAGTGAATCAGTAACCAACTGGTCCCTTTAGAATGTCCTACCACTAGCTTTCCTTGAAGTTTTCAGTGAAGTCCACCTGATTTTCCATCCACTAACTTCATACCAAATTTGGTGGAACTACCTTACAGCAGTGCGCTTCCACCTCCTGGGTTTGCTGGAGCTTGGAGCTCAGCTGATGCTGACCCCAGATGGCATTTATACCTCTCACACTACCATGGACTTGTCCCTGATTGTGTCTTTTTTCTTACACTGTCTTGTTTATGCACATTTCTTTTCTCTCTCTCTTCAATGTCTTGTATAATTTATGCATATTTTATGTCCTGTGTGTTGTCTGTAACTACGTGCCTGTGATGCCGCTGCAAGCGAGTTTTTCATTGTACCTGTACCTCACCGTACTTGTGCACATGGCAATAAGCCGGACTTGAGATGCAGCCTGTGGATCAGTGGACTGCTTAATTCACAGAGCAAGCCTCTGGCCCCAGCACACAGGGAGGGGGTGATCCATGCGACCGGGTGGTGTCACTGCAAGGTAGTGAGTGAATGATGGAGCCCGAGGTAATACTAGACTGGAGAGGGCAGCTTGAGGGCAAGTTATTGCAGGGAGCAGAGGGATTCCTGGCTTGCAACAGGTGTGACCAGAGTCACACAGCCGGTCAGCATGAGGGGAGGGACTGAAGGAGGGCAGAGTGAGGGTTGGCAGCAGCCAAAGGCTATGGATTTCCTGGTGCTGTTCCCACAGCTGGTGTTTTGCAAGAAAGTTCCAGCCATACGTTGTGCAGAGCAGGGAGACACACTCCTAGAGTCATTGAGTCCTACTGCACGTAGACAGGCCCTTCGTCCCAACTGGTCCACACTGACCGAGTTGCCCACCTAAGCTGGTCCCGCTTGCCCGCGTTTGGCCCATATCCCTCTAAACCTTTCCTACCCATGGACCTGTCCAAGGGCCTTTTAAATGTTGTTATTGTACCTGTCTCAACCACTTCCTCTGGCAGCTCTTTCCACACACCCACCACACTCTGTGTGAAGAAGTTGCCCCTCAGATCCTTATTAAATCTTTCCCCCCTCACCTTAAACCTATGCCCTCTAGTTCTTGATTCCCCAACCCTGGGTAAAAGATGGTGACCATTCACCCTATCTATGCCCCTCATGATTTTATAAACCTCTGTAAGATCTCCTACACTCCAAGGAATAAAGTCCCAGCCTGTCCCACCTCTCCCTATAACTCAGTCCCTCAAGTCCTGGCAACACCCTTGTAAACCTTTTCTGTACTCTTTCCAGCTTAACAGCATCTTTCCTATAGCAGGGTGACCAAAACTGAACACAATACTCTGTGCAGTCTCACCAGTGTCCTGTACAACCGCACCACGACCTCCCAACTTCTATACTCAATGCCCTGACCGATGAAGGCCAGCGTGTCAAACACCAGGTACCCAAGGTTCTCCCTGACTGTCAGTCATTCGCCTTTGCATCCACTCTCTTTGTGGCCAATTCTGCTCCAGATCGTGGATCAGGGCGGGCAGGTGATTAAAAAGAAATGCAAATTGAATTTTCTCGAGGAAATTGCCTTCTTCTACAGAAGTCACCATGGGGTTAAGTAACAAGCCGGCAGTTGACGCACGAAGCAGTGCTTTGCGTTGATTCTGAGCAAGTTATAGAACACGATTTGCAGTGAACTAATGTTTGTGGCCTCTCCAGTGACAGATGAAACTGGTCGAACAGACAGCAAGAACAAAGAGAGTCTTTCAACTCCCGCTGCACTTGCTTTGTTTTGATATTTTGTCCTAACAACCGGTAGGGTTTTCACGAAACAACCTTGGCCAACCTATCGCCCGAAAGCAAGGCCAGTAAACAAAAAAATGATGATGGTAATTATACCCCTAGGTCACGGATAATTCGTGCCAGCTATATTCTGCTGTCACACCTTAATTCCCCCTTTCCCTCCAAGTGCGTGTTGCACTCCGACTCGTGCTGTGATTGTGAATGCAACTGGGGAATCTGAGCAAGTGTCTCATCGAGGTAGGAGGGTGGGGAGGGTTGGGGGTTCCAGGAAGGTTCGGGAAGGTGGGAGAGAAAGGAACTGATTATGCCGAGCCTAATCACTGGCCCCTGCAGATACAATGAATTGGCTTGCATCAGGGTTACTACTGTTCGAAGAGAAACCGTTGGTGCCCTTTAGCTGCACAGAAAGATCCCACTAAGAATACGAAAGCAAAGGAAGTTGAACCTTTTCAGCGTAACATGGTTGCAGAACAGGTGAGAAAGGCAACCATATTATGTTGGCGCCGGAAGTGTGGTGACACTTGCGGGCTGCCCCCAGAACACTCTACACAAAAGACGCATTTCACTGTGTGTTTCGATGTACATATAACTAATAAAGATATCTTATCTTTCTGAAGATTGAGGGAACAGTTTGAGGATGGAAAGATGCAAATATGAATTAGTAAAGGGACAAGCGAGTGGGGACAAATGTTCTCCCTGTAACAAGAAAGTCATTTTTAATATTGGTTGTGAATAGTCTTTCGTCTTTAAAGCAGTTCCACTTTACATGTAGAATCATGTGACTATCCTCTCTATTTGTTGATGCAATCGTGTTTTACCTTGTGGAAAGATGCAGAGAATCTGTCTGCCTCTGTGGAAGAAATCTTCAGTAAGAGACATTTAGAGTCCCTTGTTCAGTTATATTATTGCCCACTTCCTTGTATCTCAGAGAGAAGATGCTGAGACACACTTCTGATCCATTAATATTATCCTAACCTAAGCTCACACACACAGTGGTGCTTGTGTGCTTGGTGAATCTCCTCCGACATTTAAAGTTGGGTTTAGTTTAGTTTTTGGTAGCTTGCATGGATTGTGTATTTAAAATTGCTTCAATTCCTGCTCACAATCCATCTATATGGGGAGCCTTGCTACCAGGGCTGCTTTTAACAAGACAGTTTCACAACCAGGAACAACTTTAACAAGACAGTCTCAATTTTAACAAGAGAATCTCACAACAAGGGCCCCTTTTAATGAGAGATTCTCAGCAAGATTTCCTTTAGTGTGGGCATGACAACGTCTGAATCTTGTTTTTGAAACAAGGAGATGTCATCACTAAGTGAAAGTGTTATCACCAGTCGCCCTTGGATAAGGATGCACAAGGCATGGTTAGTAAGTTTGCAGATGACACTAAAACAGGTGATATAGTGCACAGTGAAGAAGGTTATCAAAAATTACAGGGGGATCTTGATCAGCTGAGTAAGTGGGCCGAGGCAAATGGAGTTGAATCCAGGTAAATGCGAGATGTTACATTTTGGAAAGCCAAAGCCAGGTAGGACCTTCACAGTGAACAGTAGGGCCCTGGGGAGTGTTGTAGAACAGAGTGTTGGAGCTCAGGTACATGGTTCACTGAAAGTGGAGTCAGATGTAGACAGGGTGGTGAAGAAGGCTTTTGGTATGTTGGCCTTCATCAGTCAGGGCACTGAGTATAGGATTTGTACAGGATGCTGGTGAAGCCGCACTTGGAGTATTGTGTTCAGTTTTGGTCACCCTGCTATAGGAAAGATGTTATTAAACTGGAAAAGATTTACAAGGATGTTGCCAGGACTTGAGGGACTGAGTTACAGGGAGAGGTTGGGCAGGCTAGGACTTTATTCCTTGGAATGCAGGAGACTGAGAGGTGATCTTATAGAGGTGTATAAAATCATGAGGAGCATAGACAGGGTGAATGCACTCAGTCTTTCTCCCAGGGTTGGGAAATCCTGAGAGGGAAGAGATTTAATACAAACTTGAGGGACAACTTTTTCACCCAGAGGGTGGTATATACAGTATGTGGAATGAACTGCCAGAGGAAGTGATTGAGGAGGTACAATAACAACTTTTAAAAGACACTTGGACAGGTCCATGGATAGGGAAGGTTTGGCAGGATACAGGCCAAACACTGGCAAATGACACAAGCTTGGATGGGTATCTCAGTCGGTATGGATGAGTTGGGCTGAAGGGCCTGTTTACGTGCTGTATGACTCTACGAGAAGCTTAATAAAACTCTGATAATCCAAGCATGCTCGGGACTTTGGTGCTGCAGATTTTCCGACTGTTAGATGTTATTCGATGTCAATATCCCAACACAATATTTTAATTTGCTTTTTTCTAAATAATGTTACACGGTATTATGGTACATTGCCCAATGAACCAGGGAGGTTTAAGGAGAGGAACCAGGTCCCCAGCAGGTCAGCAAGGGAGCACAGGAACCGAGGCTCTGGTGAGCAGGGAGCACGGCAGCCATCAGCTGGAGGGCCAGATCCCAACTAACGGGATTTCCAAATGCAACAAAAAATCTGCTGGAGGAAGTCAGTAGGTCGAGCAGCATCTGTGGGTCCTGATGCAGGGTTCCCTCCCAAAGAAACTTTGACAATTTCTTTCCCCTCCTTTACTCATCAGGGTCCAGCTCTGGGAGCACTTGGTGCTCCTGTCTCTCTCACTCCGGCAGCTGTCTCCACCTCCGCCCTCCCCTCCCCTCCCCTCCCCTCCCCTCCCCCCCACCTCCGCCCTCCCCTCCCCTCCCCTCCCCTCCACCTGCACACTCCCCTCCCCCCACCTCCGCCCTCCCCTTCCGCCACCTCGGTCCATCTGCCTCTCCATTTATGTTCCCTCTCTCTCTCTCTGTCTGGATCCATCTATCATTCACCTGCAACTGTCTCCCAACCCCGCTCCCCTCCCCTCCCCTCCCCTCCCCCCCACCTCTGCCCTCCCCTCCCCTCCACCTGCACACTCCCCTCCCCCCACCTCCGCCCTCCCCTTCCGCCACCTCGGTCCATCTGCCTCTCCATTTATGTTCCCTCTCTCTCTCTCTGTCTGGATCCATCTATCATTCACCTGCCACTGTCTCCCAACCCCGCTCCCCTCCCCTCCCCTACCTGCCCGTCACCTTTCACCCTCCTCAGTCCACCAATCACCTCGGACTCCTGTCTCACCACTCCCCTTCCCCACTTTACACCGGCCATCTCTCCTCTCCGCTCTCAGTCCTAATGCAGGGTCTCGACCCGAAACGTCGACAATTCCCTCCCTCCCACCGATGCTGCTCAACCCGCTGAGTTCCCCCAGCAGATTGTTTGTTGCTCCAGATTCCAACACCTGCATTCTCCTGTGTCTCCAGGAGTTTTGTGTATCCAGGATCCAGCAGCCAGAATTGTTGGATTGAGGATTATCGGAGATTTGCTCTATGTTTTTACACTTACGGTATTACAGCACTCAGTAGTGCTCTATGCAGAAAGAAGATATAACAAGATGCAAGGATCTCCTTACAACATGCTTTCCCCAGAGCTCTGATTCTTAATTATACTTTAAGACTCAAATCTGTGGTTTACAATGTTGATTTACAAACCACAGTCCACATGCTTCTGAGGGATACAATATGTGTTTACTACACAGAACGTGAGGAATGGAGAGGCAGCAAGGATTATGAAGGAATTCCTGAGCTTCAACCGAGGCAGCTGACAGCACAGCTGCTAATACAGTGGCAAAGGAATCATAGTCATAGAGTCATACAGCACAGAGATAGGCCCTTCGGCCCAACTGGTCTATGCCGACCAAGATTCCCAATCAAGCTAGTCCTACTTGCCTACATTTGGCCGATATCCATCTAAACCTTTCCTATCCATGTACCTGTCCAAGTGCCTTTTAAATGTTGTTAATGTACCTGCCTCACCACTTCCTCTGGCAGCTCATTCCATATACTGACCACCATCTAGGTGAAAAACTTGCTCCTCAGGTTCCTATTAAATCTCTCCCCTCTCACCTTAAACTAGTGCCCTCTGGTTCTTGATTCCCCAACCCTGGGGAAAAGACTGTGTGCATTGAGCCTATCTATGCCCCTCATGATTTTATACACCTCTATAAGATCACCCCTCATTCTCCTACGCTCCAGTGAAAAAAGTCCCAACCTGCTCAACCTCTCTCCATAACTCAGTCCCTCAAGTCCTGGCAACATCCTCGTAAATCTCCTCTGCACTCTCTCCAGCTTAATGGCATCGTTCCTACAGCAGGGTGACCAAAACTGAACACAATATTCCAAATGTGGCCTCACCAACATCTTGTACAACTGCAACTTAACAACTCCTGTACTCAGTGCCCCGACTGATGAAGGCCAGCGTGCCAAACACCTTCTTCACCACCCTGTCTACCTGTGACACCACTTTCAGGGAACCATGTACTTGTACTCCTAGGTCCCTCTGTTCTACAACACTCATGGATACAAACATGGATAAGAGGCTGGAACTAAAGGAGGTTAGAGATGGGGGGTAGCGAGTCCATGGCCAGATTTAAATCAAAAGGTCAGAATTTGTAAAGGGACTGCTGAATCTAGACCAGATGGTCAGGCCCTGGAGAGTGTTATGGAACAGAGGGACCTCAGAGTGCAAGCGCATAGTTTGCTGAAAGTGTTATGACAGGTTAGACAGGGTGGTGAAGAAGGCATTTGGCACGCTGGCCTTCATTGGTCAGGTCACTGAGTGTAGGAGTTGGGAAGTTATGTTGCAGTTATATATGACATGGGTGAGGCCGCACTCGGAGTGTTGTGTAACGGTTTTGGTCACCATATTGTAGGGAAGATGCCATTAAACTAGAAAGAGAGCAGTGAAGATTTACCAGGATGTTGCCTGGACTTGGGGGCCTGAGTTACAAGGAGAGGCTGAGTAGACTAGGACTTTATTCCCTGGAACGTAGGAGATTGAGGGGTGACCCGATAGATGTACATAAGGTCATGGGGGGTATAGGCAGGGTGAAAGCACATCGTCTTTTTCCCAGGGAGGGGTTGATAAAAACAAGAGGGCATGGGTTTAAGATTAGAGGCGAGAGATTTAAAAGGCACATCAGGGGCAGTTTCTCCACGCAAAGGGTGGTGTGTATTTGGAATGAGCTGCCAGAAATAGTGGCTGAGGCGGGCACATCAGCAATGATTAAAAGCCATCTGGATAAGTCCATGTTTAGAGGGATGTGTGCCAAACGCAGGCAGATGGGACTAGCTCGCTGGGCGACACAGTCAGCACGAACAAGTTGGGCCGAAGGGCCTGTTTCCATGCTGTATGACTCTATGACTAAGTATAGGCCAGGGAGGAGAACTTGGTGCAAGTGAAGATAATTCCTGCTTTACTTCCATTCATCACTGTCAGATGGACTTCACTGGGTGTCCAATATTTCTCCCTTAAACAACACGTACAATTCACAACCTCAGACTGCCCTAACTTGCTTCACAGCCAATGAAATATGGCTGACGTGCAATCATTAATATTGTGCAGGACCATGGAACCTTAGAGCACAGTGCACTGATCAGTCCATTGTGGGATGAGCTCCTCAAAGGATGTGACAGTTGATTAACTGCAGAATATCTTGATTATATCTCCATTATTAATTCCATTATTGACACTCGAGTATTTCTTTTCCACTGCTTCAGTTTGCACCAGAGAAACAAGGACTGCAGATGCTGGAATCCAGATGAAAAACACGATGATGCTGGAGGAACTCAGCAGGCCAGGCAGCATCAGTGGAGAAAAGCAGGCGGCCAACGTTTTCGGTTCGGGGTGGGGAAGGGGGGTGGGGATTACCTAAAGTGGGAGAATTCAATGTTCTTGCCGTTAGGCTGCAAGGTTCCAAGACGGAAAATGAGGTGCTATTCCTCCAGTTTGCGCTTGGAATTCTCCTGGCAGTGGAGGAGTCCGAGGACTGAGATATCAGTGATAGTGTGGGAGGGGGAGTTGAAGTGACTGGCAATGGGGAGATACAGATCGCAGTTACGGACAGAGTGCAGATGTTCTGCTAAACGGTCACCTAGTCTGCGTTTGGTCTCACCAATGTAGAGGAGGTCACACTCGGAGCACCGAAGGCAGTAGATGATATTAAGGGAGGTGCAGGTGAATCTCTGTCTCACCTGAAAGGACTGTTTGGATCCCTGGATGGAGGTGATGGAGGTGGTGTAGGGGCAGGTGTTGCACCTATGGCGGGGGCAGTGGAAAGTCCCCAGGGTGGGAGCGGGATGGGTGGAGAGGGAGGAGTGAACTAGGGATTTGTGGAGAGAGCGAACTCTGCGAAAGGCAGAAAGGGGTAGGGAGGGAAAGATACGCTTGGTGGTGGGGTCCCGTTGGAGATGGTGGAAGTGGCGGAGAATGATGTGTTGGATACATAAACTGGTGGGATGAAATGTGAGGACAAGGGGGACCCTGTCCCTGTTGGGTCTGGGAGGGGTGGGGATGGGAGCAGAGGTGCGGGAAATGGGAGGGATACAGGTGCGAGCTCTCTCGACTACAGTAGGAGGGAAGCCATGGTTAGTAAAGAAGTTGGACATCTCGGATGTCCTGGAGTGGAAAGTAGGGAGAACAAGCTAAACTTTTCCAACCTTTCCTTATAGCTCATACCCTCTAATCCAGCCAGCATCCTGGTGAACCTCTTCTGCACGCTCTCCAGTCTCCACATCCTTCCTACAATGGGGGTGACCAGAACTGCACACAATCCTCCAAGTGTGGTCTGACTAAAGATTTATACAACTGCAGCCTGACTTCCTTACTCCTGCACTCAACACCCCTACGTTCTATGTTCTAAACTGGAACGTTCCCAAATGAAACATGTAGCCATTTACAACCAGAATTTCTCAAAATGTCTGCAATTCTACATCAGTCCTCGGCCTCCTCCACTGCCAGGAGAATTCCAAGCGCAAACTGAAGGAACAGCACCTCATTTTCCGTCTTGGAACCTTGCAGCCTAACGGCAGGAACATTGAATTCTCCCACTTTAGGTAATCCTCACCCTTCTTCCCCACCCCCGCCACCACCACCCCCCACCACCACACCCCACCACCACCCTCCACCACACCCCACTACCACCCCCCACTACCACCCCCCACCACCCCGCCACCACCACCACCACCCCCCACCCCCACCCCCACCACCACACCCCACCACCACACCCCACCACCACCACCCCCCACCACCACCCTCCACCACCCCCCACTACCACCCCCCACCACCCCCCCCCACCATGCTTCATCTCTTCTTCCCTTTCCTAGCCTCACACTTTTTTCTCCCCCATTTTTCCCCTCTCTCTCCTTACCTTTGACCCATCCCCGGTGGATCTGCTCTCCCCTCCTCCCCCGCACCTGCCCATCACCATCTCTTACCTGCATCTGCCCGTCACCACCCTGTGCCCACCCCACTTCCCCTCTTTTGTCCACCTATCACTGCTCTGCTTTTCCCTCCTATTGGGCTTCCCCTTTTCCTATCTTCAGTCCTGAAGAAGGGTCCTGACCCGAAACGTTGACCGCCTGCTTTTCTCCACGGATGCTGCCTGGCCTGCTGAGTTCCTCCAGCATCGTTGTGTTTTTCATCTAGATTCCAGCATCTGCAGTCCTTTGTTTCTCTACTTAGCACTCAATTGGCATTATCTGTAACTAATAATTAGTATCAGTCTTCAAAAAAGGTAGTTCAAAACCAAATAACTACAGATGCAGAAAATACTCGGCAGCGAAAGCAACATTTTGGGTTGAGGAGGCTTAAGAGGCTCTTAGGCACGTGAATGTGCAGAGAATGGAAGGATATGGACATTGTGTAGGCAGAAGGGGTTAGTTTAGTTGGGCATTTGATTACTAGCTTAATTAGTTCAGCACAATATTGTGGGCCAAAGGGCCTGTTCCTGTGCTGTACTGTTCTATGTTCTATGAAGACAGGCATGCTATACATGTCCTTTACCACCTAAAATGTTTTACAACCCAAAATTCTGACCATCCATTTCTCTCCATTGATGCTACCTGACCTGCTGAGTTCCTCCAGCATTTTTTATGTGTTATTTTTGACCTAGTCTGTTATAGTAATGACGAGGGAGCTCCAGACTCTCATTCCAATGCCAAAATACAGGGTACTTTCACATCCACACAAACGGGCAAGTCAAAACTTGGTTCAATGCCTCATCTACAAAAGACGCCTCCAACGATTTATCAGACCCTCAGTACCAACGTGAACCCCTACCACGTGCAGAAATATTGGAGCTAGCTCCCAGTCCATGATAATTTAATTGTAAAGTGCTGCTAATCAAGACCTGATGTTAAGAGCCAGCTCCTGTAACAACAAACAGAATTCTCCTCTTCGATGTATTCCTGGTATGTATTAAAGGGTTTAGTGGGTCAGAGGTGTGAGGCTGTTGGTATTACCGGCATCGCTGGTCAAGTTGTTTGGTCAGGCTTTGGCAAGGTGACAGTGACAAAGATTCGAACCTGTGACTCATCTCCTGGTGATGGCTAGCTTCAAAGATTTCTGCATATGTAAGATGCCCACATTATTCCACTGCATTAATGACTTCTGTTCAAAGAGATGATGCAAGGGACTGTGTCAGACTCTAAAATTATTTAAAATAAGATATCTTCACGTCTCCAAGGCACTATCACATCTCTGGAGGACTGATTGGGAATCGTTAGAATGGCAACATGAACACACTTTGGAAAAGTCACAGCAAAGCCTCTGACTTCATTAGGTCTCTGACTTTGCATCGTGGTCAGCACAGACATTGTGGGCCGAAGAGCCTGTTCCTGTGCTGTACTGTTCTGTGTTCTCTGTTCTAAAGTCTCATCACAGCACACTGGAACATGGGAATACTGACAATGTGTGCCCTAACAAAGAGGTGTCGCACTTTGGGAGGTCAAACATAACGGGAAAGTATACAGTTAACAGCACTGATGTACAGAGGGATCTTGGGGTCCAAGTCCATAGGTCCCTGAAAGTGGCCACGCAAGTAGATTGGGTGGTAAAGAAGGCATACGGCATGCTTGCATTCATTGGTCAGGGCGTTGAGTACAAGAGTCAGGAAGTCATGATGCAGCTGTATAAAACTGTGGTCAGGCCGCACTGAATATTGTGTTCAATTCTGGTCACCCCGTTATAGGAAGGATGTGGAGGCTTTGGAGAGGGTGCAGAAGAGGTTCACCAAGATGCTGCCTGGATTAGAGGGCATGAGCTATAAGGAGAGGTTGGACAAACTCTGGAGCGGCGGGGGCTGAGGGGAGACCTGATAGAAGTTTATAAAATAATGAGAGGCATAGATAGTCAGTCAGAATCTCTTTCCCAGGGTAAAATTGTCAAATACTAGAGGACGTGGTTTAAGGTGAGAGGGGAAAGTTTAAAGGAGATGTGTGGGGTAAGTTCTTTTACACAGAGAGTGGTGGGTGCCTGGAATGTGCTGCCAGGGGTGGTAGTGGAGGCAGATACGATAGTGGTGTTTAAGAGGCTGTTAGACAGACACATGAATTTGCAGCAAATGGAGGGATGTGGGTCATGTGCAGGCAGAAGAGATTTAGTTTAATTTGGCATTGTGTTTGGCATAGACACTGTGGGCCGAAGGGCCTGTTCCTGTGCTGTACTGTTCTGTGTTCTCTGTCCTAAAGTCACATCACAGTGCTGTGGAACATGGAAATGCTAACAATGTGTGCTCTAACAAGCCATTTGACAACCTTTGGACCCATATATTTCACCCTTTACTGTGTGCAGATCGGTGACCCCAAGAGATAGGACGCAGGAGTCAGGTCTGCCATAACCTGAAGAGGCTTTAAATGGTTGAATGGCTGTGTTTCTAATGAGCCAGCTCCACTGGCAGTCACAAGGTTCCCATAATCCAAATACCACCCCAGCAATTGTTCACTTAAATAAATGATGACAGTTATAGCTTTCTAACAGTACCAATGTGACCACCAGATAGTCCTAAATCCCCAGCTGGTTCACCAATGATCGAGAGAAGGAAATCTCCACGACTGATGTGGCCGATATTCCTGGAGGTATTCTTTGGTCTTCCATCTCCCTCTCCTCCCTTAACCTTTCTGGCTCTCTCCACCTTTAAGACATTCTTCAGGACCACCCTCAGGGTGAAAAAGTTGCCCCTCGGGTTCCTATTAAATCTCTCCCCTCTCACCTAAACCTATGCCCTCAAGTTCTTGATTCCCCAACCGTGGCAAAAAGACTGAGTGCATTCACCCTATCTATGCCCCTCATGATTTCATACACCTCTATAAGATCATCCCTCATTCTCCTACACTCCAATGAATAAAGTCCCAGCCTGCTCAACCTCTCTCCATAACTCTCAAGTCCCTCAAATCCCAGCAACATCCTCATGAATCTCCTCTGCACTCTTTCCAGCTTCATGGCATCTTCCCTATAGCCGGGTGACAAAAACTGAACAGAGTATCCCACATGCGACCTCACCAACGTCTTGTACGTCTTTCAGAGGAGATGGCAAACAACAGGACCTCTTCCAAATCCCCAGAAGATGCAAAATTTCACATGACACCAACTCAAAAGAGAAGGGAGCGTTCTCTGATAACTCTGGCCAATGCCTCGCCCAAGATCATTGAAAGAAACAATCCGGTCATTGTCACTTTGCTGTTTGTGGGAGGTTGCTGTACACAAATTGGGTGTCCCGTTTCCAACATTACAACAATGATGACACCTCCAGTGGTACTTTAGGTATGCTGGGATGGTGCAAGGTACCACATAAATGCAAGTTCCTTTGTATTAACAACTGTATGGAATTCCAATGGATTAAACACTCTCCCACTGTCCAATAGTTCAGTATCGATCCCAGATATGAATCCAGAATCAAGGCTGCAATAACAAAGGTGCTGTCCTTTAAGTGAGAAGATAAACCAAGCCCTCCTAGGATGAATGTAAAAGGTCCCAGACTCCAACCTTAATCACAGCCATAGTATCAAATCTTAACATCCTCTCCCTCATTTACTGACGTCATAAAGCAGTTCCATTGGCTCTTACGTGGGATCCCTTCAGTTTATAAGCTCGCCCCAATTACTGCCATTGCATCGAATTGCAGCCACAACTGTAAAATGACAATGATTATTTTTTAAATCATTGGTTCAGTAAATATAGTTGCTGCACTGGGAAATGTCACCTGGACTTTACATTTTATAAATCAATCTCTATTTGTACCAATCTCTTCTGTATTTTCCATCTCCGCTCAGATTGAAGCGATGAGCTATGGGTCAGAGATTTGGCAACAGACTAGTTTTAATCTGCCATTTGCAGCAAACCTTATCCAGCCATAAAACACGTCAACAAATTAGTTTTGTGTTTATCAGAATTCGAATGCACTGGTTAGGAGCTCAAGTCGCCTTCAGGCAGTGATCAAGCCCCAAACATTCACAGCAGACAGAGACAAACCAATTCCTGACAGATGCTGAGGCACTTTCTATCAGGTATTGAGGTCATGCAATGTATAAACACAATTCTGTTCGAAGTGATGGAACTCGTATCTGTAGCAGTAACAGACTTGACCTCAGATCCTATGAGGTGCCTGTCAGTTTAGCATTCAAGGATCAGGAGGAAAAGGTGGCCATTTGCACTCTCAAACTGCCTTTACCTGTAACTTTAGGTGAAGACACAAGAAACTCCACACGCTGGGATCTGGAGCAAAAAAAAACAAGATGCTGGAGGAACTCAGCAGGTCAGGCAGCATCTGTGGAGGGGGGAAAATGGACAGTCGACATTTCAGGTGTAGACCCTTCCAGTCCAGATGAAGGATCTCCACCTGAAACATCCACTTGCCCGTTTCCCCCACAGACGCTGCCTGACCCGCTGAGTTCCTCCAGCAATTTGTCTTCTGCTGTAACTTTAGGCGTCTGCCACAGATCAGTCACGTCCTCCAGAGTCAGAATGTTCTGGGTTCGATCCCTTTCCAAGCTGGAATCCCTACACTAGGCTGGCACTTTAATCCATTCCCCAAGGAATGTCGTGTTGCCTGGTGTGCAGGACCACAGCCGAGAAGCTGAAACTTTGTCCAAGTTCAAAAAAACCCTGGTACAACGAATACATCTTTGGAGACACAGGAGACTGCAGACGCTGGAATCTGGAGCAACACACGGTCTGCTGGAGGAACTCAGCGGGTCGAGCAGCATCTGTGGGGGGGAAGGAACTATGGACATTTTGGGTCGGGACCCTGCCATCAGGACTGAGAGCGGAGAGGAGAGACGGCCAGTGTAAAGAGGAGGAGGGGCAGTGGTGAGACAGGAGTCTGAAGTGATTGGTGGTCTGAGGAGGGGTGTAAGGTGACAGGTGGGTAGGGGAGGGGATGGGGGTGGGGTTGGGAGACAGTGGCAGGAGCATGATAGATGGAGGCAGACAGAGGGAGGAAATATTCGTGGAAAGAGGCAGATGGAGTGAGGTGGGGGGAGGGGGGGTGGAGGTGGAGAACTGCGGGAGGGAGAGAGGCAGGAACACAAAGCGCTCCCAGTGCTGGACCCTGAGATGTAAAAGAGGTGAGGACGGGAACCATTAGGGGAGAGGTGTGTGGCAGATGGAATCAGAACCAGATATAGGAGGAGGGATCCTGTGGGTGGTGCGTGCGTGCGTGCGTGTCGCTCAGCCAAAGTCACTAAAACGGTCATTATCACATCAGTTTTGAGGGGACTCACTGTGCGTAAGTTGGCCGTGACCATTCCCCCCATTGCACTTTAAAGGCACTGCATTGGCCGTAAAGCACTTTGGGACTTGAAGCTGTCATGAAAGACGCCTCTTGAATTCTGCATGAGACAGCGTGTGTCATCCTGATCTGTAAACTGAGAACCGACCTGATTCTGGTAAAGCTGTTCCCACTGTCTTTGCGCTGCCAGCTACATAACAAGACAGGTCGCAAGGGAAAGTGTTTCTGGTTGGGCCAGAGGGGCACGGCCTGGAAGAAGGAGCAGAGGGGTGCAGGGGAGAGAACGCAAACAATAGCAACAAAGAAATCTGCTGGAAGGACTCAGCAGGTCGAGCAGCATCTGTGGGAGGAAAAAGCATCCTGAAGCAGGGTTCCGACCCGAAACATCGGCAATTCCTTCCCCCCCACAGATGCTGCTCGACCCACTGAGCTCCTCCAGCAGATTGTTCGTTGCACCAGGTTCCAGCATCTGTGTCTCCAACAGTACATAACACACAGAAAGACAAGTGTAGGATGGCCATACGAGCAATTTTCAGATAGTCAGGCTGGTTGTAAAAGGATCAGGAAACATTGGTGTATTTGAAGGTGTATAAAATCATGAGGGGCATTGATAGGGTGAATGCACTCAGTCTTTTTCCAGGCTGGGGAATCACGAACTAGAGGGCATAAAGTGCGAGGGGGGAAAGATTTAATAAGAACTTGAAGGGCAACTTTTTTTTTACACAGAGGGTGGTGTGTACGTGGAACGAGCTGCCAGAGGAAGTGGTTGAGGCAGGTACATTCATAACTTTTAAAAGACACTTGGACAGGTACGTCAATAGGTTGGACCAAATGCAGGCAAATGGGACTAGCTTAGGATGGGGCGTCTTTGTTGGCACGGACCAGTTGGGCCAAAGGGCCTGTTTCCGTGCTGTATAACTATCTGTCTATGACTCTATGAGCTGCTAAAGCACTGGACACTGGATGCATTGGCCAAGCCTGGGGTTTATGGGTCCAGGGTATTGTACAAAACTCTTGGTCATGAAGTTCTCAGTTAGCTGGTGTTTGGGAAGTAGGACAGATTGGGACAGCAGTCATAGCGTCGTAGAGCAATACAGCACGGATACAGGCCCTTCGGCCCAACCAGTCCGTGCCGGCCATATCATCCACCCAGCTAGTCCCAGTTTGCTGCATTTGACCCATATCCCTCCAGGCCCCTCCCCTCCATGTACCTAACCGTCAATTCTGAAGGGTCTCGGGCCGAAACGTCGACTGTTCATTTCCCTCCCTGGATGCTGCCTGACCTGCTGAGTTCCTCCAGCACTTTTTGTGTATTGCTCCAGATTCCAGCATCTGCAGAATTTTTTGTGTCTTCGATTCTGAAAGGGCTGTTGGTTTCAGTAGAGAGGGGTGCAGAGCAACACGGTGAAAAACCAAAAGAAAAGGATTTTGAAACAATTGTAAAACTGAAATCTGAATTTTTCAAAAAAATGCTTCTCCTTACGTATTACAACTTCTGAATTCCTTCAGTTGTTTCTTTTTTGCCCATTTTCTTCTCCTGTTCAATGTTGTCACCCTCCTCATGTTATCTGGTTAGCCCACAGTTAAAATAGGGGAGTGGGGAGAGGGGTTGGAAATGGAGGGGGAGTGGTGAGGAAAGGTAACCTACTTTATCATTCATGCAGAAAGAATAAGGTTACTCCAGGAGAAAATCTACATCTACCACCAGCTCACTCAACTCAGTGATCTCAGCCAGATGGTGAACCGTCACATGTGTTCCCCAAGCAGATCAGAATCAGAATCAGAATTATTATCACTGACTTACATGACGTGAAATTTGTTGTTTTGCGGCAGCCGTACAGTGCAAGGCATAAAATTACTGTAAATTACAAAATAAACAAATAGTGCAAACGAAAGGGATAACAAGGTAGTGTTCATGGGTTCATGGACCGTTCGGAGATCTGATGGCGGAGGGGAAGAAGATGGGGAGGAAGTAATGAATCACCCAGAGTTGCTGTTTCTGACTGCCATCCAGCAGTGCGTTATCTGTCTGCTGTCTGTGAAAAAGTGCCGGAAGGGGCCAAGGTACCAGTGCTGTGCAGAGGTTCATTTTGATCAAACCTCCATGCAAAGGAACATGAGAGACGGCAGATGCTAGAATCTGGAGCAACACACCAGATGCTGGAGGATCTCAGCGGGTTGGGCAGCATCTGTGGAAGGAAATGGACAGTCGATATTTCAGGTCAAGACCCTTTATCTGGACTGAAAGATAGAGGGGAGAATGATGTTAGAAGCTGGGATAAGGAGCTGGAGGGAAGGGGTGGGGTATGGACTGTTCAGATATCTGATGGCAGAGGGGAAGAAGCTGTTTTTGAATCGTCGAGTGTGGGTCTTCAGGCTCCTGTACCTCCTCCCCAATGGTAGTAATGAGGACAGGGCATATCCTGGATGGAGAGGGTCCTTAGTGATGGATGCCGCCTTCTTGAGGAACCGCCTCTTGAAGATGCCCTCTATGGTGGGGAGGGTTGTGTCCAGTGTAGAATTACCTGTCATATCCTATGGCTGATCTTGATCCCTCAGTCAACATTAACAAATCATCTGGTCATAATCACATGGTTGTGGAACCCTGGTGGGGGCCTCATTGTTCCTGGGACTCAATTAGAGAAGGACGTCCTGAAGGCACTATAGAAATGCAAACATTTTTTAGGAGAGGAGATAAAAAAGATCGGGAAGAAAGGACATTAAAGGTGCAGATCCAAGTTTCTATTTCCTTCCTGCATTGGCACTTAAATATAAGGGTGCACCATCAAAGAGCATTTGCTGTCAAGAATATTGGATGACAAACATGGCCAAGGCTATTGAAGATATTTAGTTGCCTAAGAGCTAAATATCAGAACACTTGGACATTCTCTCCCACATCAATCATTTAAACAACTTTGAATTAGTCATGAAATTAATCCATGCTAATTAAAAACCTACACAGGGGAGGTGAAGGTCACAACAGTAAGGAGTGTAGAATTAGCTCAGGTATGTGCATCCAGTTTCATCTGCAGTCTGTGACAGTAGCACTGAGCAATGCTTTTTCTTCACTGAAACTGCAACATGGACCCCCTCATGGAGTCTACCATCAAAGCATCTTAAACCGAGCAGCTATGTTTCATTCAGAAGGGTATGTAAAGTCATCTCTAATCCTCATAAATAGACTGTTAAACCTCCTGCTAGAAGAGTTGTGAATGTCAGGCTGCACTGTTTGTTGATCTCTGTATTTTAAAACGTCATACCTTTGGAGCCACCACATGGAGCTAAGAAAGGAACTTGTCAAGGATGAGCCAATTAAGTTCAGCGCTGGAAATGTTACATGCTCAAGCAAGTAACAAGTTCTGATCTTTCAGGCACACTTTGTGTGAACTTCCCACCTGCACTTCAAATGCACAATTATTTGCTGGGAGTTCAGAACAAGTAGTTGCGATATTTCACTACAACTGTGCCAGATGTAAGTCAGCAAGTCTGCCGTGTGAAATGTGAGACCCGATGCAGATTGGGGGATCACTTCGTTGAGGACCTTCGCTTCGTCCACCATACCTGCCAGGAGGTCCCGGTGGTCAGCCTGTTTAACTCCACTTCCCATTCCCACACTGACACGTCTGTCCACGGCCTCCTCCATTGCCAAGTCGAGGCTAGACGTAGACTAGAGGAACAGCACCTCACATTCCACCTTGGGAGTCTCCAACCTGTCGACATCAACATCTATTTTTCTAACTTTCGGTAACCCCTCCCCTGTCCCATCCCTTTCTTCCTGATCCCACCAGCCCCCATCGCCCTGTCTCTTTTCCCTCCCCCACCCTGTCCATCTGCCCCTCACCCACTGGTTCCCCTCCCCACCTCCTTCCCTTTATTCCATGCTCCACTGTCCTCTCCTATCAAATTCCATCTTCTTCAGCCCTTCCACCAATCATCTCCCAGCTTCTTATCTCTTTCCCACTCTCCCGCGCCCTTATCTGCTTCTCGCCCCCCCCCCCCCACCACCTGGATCCACCCATCACCTGCCAGCTCTTGCTCCACCCCTTCCCCCCCACCTTTTTATATCGGCTATCTCCCCTATGTCTTTCCAGTCCCGATGAAGGGTCAACTGTTCCTTCAGCTCCTTTGCTGTGTGAAATTTTCTGTCGTTGAAAAATCTCAGGTGAAGATCAAGGCCCACGGTGCAGGACTGCTGCAATGGAGAGGCAGATTGAGTCTAGATGAAGTCCTGATGCAGGGTTTCGACCTGAAACGCTGACAGTTCCTTCCCCCCCACAGATGCTGCTCGACCCGCTGAGTTCCTCCAGCAGATTGTGTGTTGCTCCAGATTCCAGCATCTGCAGTCTCCTGTGTCTCCAAGAAAAAAAGATCATGTGCGACTAAACTGTTCTTTAAAAGCCCGTAAATAGGAGATAGGAAGACAGGCAGGAATGGTGGGTGCTGAAGGAAATTCAAGAAGATGGGGTTAATAGCCAGGGTACAGCCAACAACGGTGAGGCGAGAAAATGTTCAACAGCGGAGAGCTGGAAGGATGACAGTTTTGTGTCCTTGTGCACGTCTGACACCGATGCCATTAACAGAAGCAATTTGAGGTAGCAGATTAAGAGCCTCACAGAAGAAGCGTCTAAGTGCAATTTATCTCAAAGCAAATTGGAAGTATATAAGAAATGACCTGGTGACAAGGCTCACCGTTCTTCAGGTTCAATGGACTGGTTAGTGAAGCTGGCAGACACAATACAAACATGCCTCTTGACTTACTAAGTGGAGAGACTAGCCGGTTTCATCATTCTCTCTTCATTAATCTGATGATGTGGCTCAGATTCAGATCATCTTAGTCAGACTCTGTTTTTTTATTCACTGCATTATGGAACCCTTATGGGAGGTTAATATCATTTTGGCCCGAATTCATCTAAGTTGCATTTCCAGGACCTTAAAATCCGCAAGGTACAGGCAATGTAAAAACAGAGCCTGGTGTCCCATAGTGAGCACAAATCTCATATCTCACAGCAGAACTTAAAACAAGACCATAAGACAAAGGAGCAGAAGTCGGCCATTCAGCCCATCGAGTCTGCTCCGCCATTCTATCAAGAGCTGATCCATTCTCCCATTTAGCCTCACTCCCCCCCCCCCCCTCACCATAACCTTTGATGCCCTGGCTACTCAGATACCTATCAATCTCTGCCTTAAATACACCCAATGACTTTGCCTCAACAGCCGCCCGTGGCAACAAATTCCACAGATTCACCACTCTCTGGCTAAAGAAATTTCTCCGCATCTCTGTTCTGAATGGGCGCCCTTCAATCCTAAAGTCGTGCCCTCTTGTCCCAAAAGTCACATTTGTCTAATGCCTTACTCTGTCTTCAGAACACCTCAAAATGCTTTGAAACCAAAGAGCTGCCTTTGAAATCCAATCACTCAGAAACCAATGTTCTCCCAGCAACACCCCATTAACAAGCAATAGATGTCTTACGTAAATGTCAGTTGGTGTACAATATTGGCTTGGATGCCATGATATCACACAAAGTACTGGAGGAACTCCAGGTGTTGGATCTCAGCCTGAAACTTTGACTCTCCATTTCCCTCCAGAGTCCAGATGAAGAGTATCAACCCGAAACATCAACTGTCCATTTCCCCCCACAGATGCTGCTTGACCCAGAGTTCCTCCAGCAGATTGTGTGTTGCTCCAGATTCCAGCATCTGCAGTCTCTTGTATTGGTATTGGTATTGGTTTATTATTGTCACTTGTACCGAGGTACAGTTAAAAGCTTGTCTTACAAACTGATCGTACAGGTCAATTCATTACACAGTGCAGTTACATTGAGTTAGTACAGAGTGCATTGATGTAGTACAGGTAAAAACAATAACAGTACAGAGTAAAGTGTGATATCATGACCCTTTCACATCTGATAGACAAAGCCCCAGTTTGATGTCCAATTCATGTATGGAACCACTTGTAACATGTGTTGAAGTGCCATAAGGTTTCTGATTTAAAGGATATTAATTGAACTCAGTGAGAAAAACTGTACAGCTGGAAATCCAGAAAAGACATGACAAACAACATGAGGAAAGACAGATTAACTTTTCAAGGGTATTCCCATGATTTCTGGTTAATAATGGTAGCTCTGCTCACCATGGATAAACAACAACTCATCTATCACCTAACAGGTAGACAGACCCTGTTCGCCAGTGCGAAATTCTCTGCTAGTGAACATTTGTCCTTTAATATGGCAGGCTGCACTGAACACTAGCTATAAAAACCATCTTGGAGAAGGAGTTTATTCTGTACTGAAACACAGAAACCTTCACTCATATGGTTATATACATAAGGAGTAAATTATCAAACCCACATAAAATAGAGGCAGCTTTCTCCTGCACCTCTTCATCTCCACTGTCTAGATTAACAAAACAGTTGTAACATTCACTGACAAACTACTTAATCACTGTTTGCTAATTCATCACTGAGAACATAGAACAGAGCACAGGAACAAGCCTTTGGCCCCACTATGTTGTGTCAAACTTATTAAGCTAATAACACCTAACTAAACTAATCCCTTCTGCCTGCACATGGTCTATATCCCTCCACTCCCTGCACATTCATGTGCCTATCTAAGAGCTTCTTAAATGTCTCTATCATATCTGCCTCCACCACACCCCTGGCAGTGCATTCCAAGCACCCGTCACCTTCTGTGTTAAAAACTTTCCCCCTCTCACAAATGCATGACCTCTAGTATTAGACATTTCAACCCTGGGAAATTTCATTGTACTGTTGCTGGATCTTGTGTGCTGGGAACCCTATAAATTGGTAAATTGGTTTATTATTGTCACATGTACCAAGGTACAGTGAAAAACTTTGTTTTGCATGCCATTTGTACAGATCATTTCATCACATTAGTACATTGAGGCAGTACAAAGGAAAACAATAACAGAATGTAGAATAAAGTGTTAAAGTTACAGAGAAAGTTCAGTGCAGGCTGACAATAAGGTGCAAGGCCATAACAAGGTAGATTGTGAGGTCAAGAGTTCAATAGTCTTATAACTGTGGGATAGAAGCTGTCCTTGAGCCTGCTGGCATGTGCTTTCAGGCTTTTGTATCTTCTGCCCGATTGGGGGGGATTGGGGGGGGAGAGAAGAGTGAATGTCCGGGGTGGGAGGGGTCCTTGATTATGTTGGCTACTTTACCGAGGCAGCAAGAGGTATAGACAGAGTCCATGGAGGGGAGGCAGTTTCTGTGATGCGCTGGGCTGTGTCCACAACTCTCTGCAGTTTCTTGCGGTCACAGGCAGAGCAGTTGCCAAACCAAGCTGGGTAGGATGCTTTCTATGGTACATCGATAAAAATTGGTGCAGGTCGATGAGGACCTGTCAAATTTCTGTAGCCTCCTGAGGAAGTAGAGGTGCTGGTGAGCTTTCTTGGCTGTGGCATCTACGTGGTTGGACCAGGACAGGCTATTGGTGATGTTCACTCCCAGGAATTTGAAGCTGTCAACCTTCTCGACCTCAGCACCGTTGATGTGGACAGGAGCATGTGTACTGCCCCCACCCCTCATTTCCTGAAGTCAATGACCAGCTCCTTTGTTTTGCTGAAATTGAGGGAAAGGTTGTTGTCATGACACCATGTCACTAAGCTCTCTATCTCCTTCCTGTACTCTGACTCATCGTTATTTGAGATTCGGCCCATTTCAGATGGTGGTGTCATCTGCAAACTTGTAGATGGAGTTAGAGCAGAATCTGGCCATGTAGTTGTGAGTGTATAGGGAGTAGAGGGCTGAGGACCCAGCCTTGTGGGGCATCAGTGTTGAGGATAATCATGGTGGAGGTGTTGCTGCCTATCCTCACTGATTGCGGTCTGTTGGTCAGGAAGTCAAGGATCCAGTTGCAGAGGGATATCCAACACTATTCCGACTGTACCCCTAACCTGCACCCCCAAAACCACTATTACCAACTCTCCCTGCCAAACCCCATTATAATCAGATTGCTTTGTGAATTTAGGAATGTGATGGAACTTCTGGTGCGTGCTTGATATTGCACCTTATTTTATAGCAATGATTCACAGCCATACATACGGGCTCTTTAGGAGTTGCAAATTTCAGTTCTAATCACAGACCTTCCCAAGACAGGGTAGAAGGACAATGTTGACCAGTAAACTCAGAACAGATGTTGAGTCAGAAACTCAGCAGACAGCTTCAAATACAATGGCTGTACAGGTGTTCTGTCCTTAAGGTCACATTGAGTATCAATGATAGCTTGGTGATAGTATCATATCGTCTTGCCTGATATTTCAGGGCAAGGGAATCCTTCAGTGTTGAAGAGATGTTCTTTCAAAGAGACGCTAGAAGTGTCATGGTGTTATTTCAAATATCTGGGGGCTCTCAAAGTTGGCAAATAGTTATCCCATAAATCAACATAACTGAAACAAATCATCTTGCAAATCTCTGAAACAAATCTCATTACCATTCACTGCCATAGTTCCTTAATTACGATACAATGGAGACACAAGAGAGACCGCAGATGCGGCAATCTGGAGCAACATACAAGGTGCTGGAGGAACTCAACGGGTCAGGCAGCATCTGCGGAGGGAAATGGTCGAGACCCTTCATCTGGAGTGAAAGATATAGGGGAGATGAAGTCCTACCTTTTAGTCCAGATGAAGAGTCTCGACCCAAAACATCAACTGTCCATTTCCCTTGGTAGATGCTGCCTGACCTGCAGAGTTCCACCAATGCGTTGTGTGTTGCTAGCTATTAAGAATATTGTCCCGAGGTCATGATTGCAAGCCTTTCTCTCCTTCTTCCCTCCCGCTCCCAGACTATCTGTTTCTTGGGAAATCAGAAAAGTCATCTAACAGCAGGACCACGAGCCCAATAGTGAGCCATCTCTGCTCTGGACTCACCAGCCAATTTGCAAGGCCATTGGGCACCATGAAGTAGTTCACTCACTTTCTCCTCTATACCACATGCCCTCTTACTCCCACCACACAACTCCCCGAACAGCCCCACAGAACATGAACCCTCACTCTCTCTCTCACTGGCACACTACCTCCTGATTGAGCATATCTAAATATAGGAAGTCTGTTGCTGAAACTTGAGGATTGATGCAGGACAGGGATCAGGCATGACATAATGGGATTAGTATTAGAAAACTGCACTTAATGATGTTACAGCAAATTTCAGGGCAAATATAGTAAGTAAGATAATTTCAGATATGTGCAGAATGCATTGAAGTCTCAAAATAATTCAGCTTAAGGCCAAAGAGTTACATTACTCCCAATAACCTAAATAACCTGTTAAATGCCACAAAGTACTTTCCACTTCATTAGCTGGCAGCCTTTAATTATATAAAAGGGACCTCTACAATTAGCCTCAGGCTGGGATCCAGATCCTGATCGTTAAGTGGCTCCCCTATTTTCTGGATGGAAACTGAAGACCAGACCATCCCTCCAAGACACACTGAGAATAATATTCAAGTGTGGTGAGTGGGAGAGGAGATATGACGGTAAATGGCCACAGGCAGATCAAACCTTCTACACACCCCGGTATCAGTCATGGCTCATTGAGAAGCACTCGCATCTGAGTCAGAAGGTTAAATGTTCAAGAATTCAACAGCACAAAATTCTAACATTCCAGTGCAGTTCTGAAGGAGTGCTGCACTGTCAGAGGTGCCAATGCTCAGATAGGTTAGAATTCCCTTAGGTGCATGTAAAGGACAACTGGAGAATGGAGCATCCTCGGTGACTTGCTGAGTATATTGCTCAACTGATGTCATTAAAAGAAACAGGAGTAGGACAATCAGTCTTCGATCCTGCACCACTATTCACCAAGATCATGGCTGACCCAATCTTGGGCTCTGCGCCATTTTCTCGCGCTCTCCCTTTGCCCCTAAACTCCCTTGTAATTCAAATGTTGGTCAATCTCACCTTTGATTATAGAACACAGAACGGTACAGCACAGGAACAGGACCTTCGGCCCACCGTGTTGTGCCAAACTAATTAGCTAGTAATTAAAAACCAACTAAACTAATCCCTTCTACCAACACAATGTCCATCTCCCTCCGTTCTCAGCACATCCACGTGCCTGTCCAAGAGCCTCAAGTGCCTCTATTGTAGTTGCCTCCCCTCCCCCCCCCCACCCCCCCCCCCAGCAACACATTCCAGGCACCCACCACTCTCTGTGATTCAACTTAACCCCCTCTCACCTTAAATTCATGCCCTCTAGTTACGTTCAATGACCATCTCCACAGGTTTCTATGGTAGGGAATTCCAAAGAATCCTGACCCTGACCCCAAGGGAAGAAATTCCTCTCATCTGTCTCCAATGGGTAATCACTCATTCCGAAACTATGCACCCCCCTAGTTCTACACACCCCTACTAGAAGAAATATCTTCTCAGTAATCACCCTGGTAATTCCCCTCAGAATCTTAAGAAGTTTCAATTAAGATCACCTCTCATTCTTCTAAACCAGCCCTCCCATTCAGATTCTTCCTGTATGGTCGGAACCTCACTCCCAACACACGCTGCCCTCGGGACTGCGGTGAGGAGGAGACAGTCACCCACCTCTTTGCAGACTGTGGATTTGCTAAGAGGGTGTGGAGAAGGATGAAAGGATCCTTGTCTTGGTCCATCCCCAGCAGCTGTGCAACAGAGGACTCTCTGATCAATGGGCTGTTCCCAGGGTCACACACTGAGACAGACATCAAGTGCTGCTGGATGGTCATCAAATGTGTGAAAGACGCCTTTTGGTCTGCCCGAAACTTGGTCTTCCAGCACAGTGAGAGGTCCGTGAGGGAATTCAGCCGACCCTGTGGGGAAGGACCACAGTCTCGGCTCCTTCCGCTGCTGGATGTTGAGGGGCCAAGTTGGGTGAGGAAGCCCCTCAAACAACGGAAGGGTGTATCACCCTAGGGGGCCACACCAGTGGCAATGGTGTCCTGTAAAAAGACAAAATGACGTGCTGTCACTACTGAATGTATTGACCAAATTACACCAAGAATGTAAAGAGTTTTGTGCTGTTTATTCTTTTGTATGTCATATTTTATTAAGAATAAAGTTTATTTTTGAAATTTAAAAACACTGTTCAAACTCCCTTACCTTTTCATCCCAAAAGTCAACCTAATGTACATTCTCTGCACTACCTCCAATGCTCACATCTCTCCGGAAATATGGAAAAGCTTTATGTAGTGCTTACGATGATTACTCTCCTGGAACCCAGCAGTTGCATCAAAATTTCCCTGATACTTCTTGCAATAAAAGGACAGTTTAGCCTGATTACTCGATGTACCCATATGCCAACCTTGTGCGTTTCATGTACTACAGCCCCCAGATCCTCTTGTACTGCAACATTTGAAGTCTCACTCCACTTTAATAATAACTTGCTTTTCCATTGTTTCTTTCGAAGTGGATAACCTCATTTTCCCTCGCTGTACTCCATCTGCCAACTTCATACTAACTTACTTAACCAGGGACAATGTGGTTTGTGAAATCTTGCTGTGTAAAAGTGATTGGTATTGCTTTATTATTGTCCCTCCATGGACTCTGCCTATACCTCTCACTGCCTCGGTGAAGCAGCCAACATAGTCAAAGACCCCACCCACCCAGGACATTCTCTCTTCACCCACCTCACATCAGGCAGAAGATACAAAAGCCTGAAAGCACATACCACCAGGCTCAAGGACAGCTTCTATCCCTCTGTTATAAGACTCTTGAATGGACCTCTTGTCTGATAAAGATGAATTCTTGATCTCTCAGTCTACCTCGTCATGGCCTTTGCACCTTATTGTCTACCTGCGCTGCACTCTCTCTATAATGTAACACTATTCTGTATTGGTTTTTTTCCTTTTTGTAATACCTCGATATACTTATGAATGGAATGATATATGGATGGCATGCAAAGCTTTTCCTTGTGTCGCAGTACATGTAACAATAAATAAACCATTAACCAGCTGATTTTTCCATTTCATGCAGATTTACTATTGAATAAAAAAATAAAAATTGGTACAAGTCATCGGGAACACGCTGAATTTCCTTAGCCCACATTTACTACTTTTCAGCAATGCCAACAGTTCAGAAGGACTTTATGGATATTTGAGGTGCCCCGAAAGATACCATGGAAACGCAAGCCTCTTATCTTCTTCCCTTTCCATACCTTGGGGGAAATCAGGCCGCTAATATAGAAGACATCAAATCAGCTTTGTGCCCCAATAAGAGCGGAATGTTGCCACCACATTCTGTTTGAAAGTGCCCACTCGTGTGAGGCTGAGGAACCTTAGCCCAAGAATACAGTAACACCATATGGAAAATGACTGGAGTAGGATTTGGCAAAGGAATTTTCAGCCAAAAAACACTGCCTGCTGTTGAGTCAAAGCACTCAAGGTCTTGAAAAATCACAGCCACACATTATGAAATGACAGCACAAATGGTTCAAAAATGTTGTGGTGGGGCCGTGGGTCAGGATGGAATTTGCACATTCTCTCCGCGACCGTGTGGGTTTGCTCCAGTTTCCTCCCACATCCCAGAGTCGTGCTGGAATATTAACTGGTTGCTGTAAATTAGTGTAGGTTAATGGCAAAAATAACGGGTTGAATGGCATGCAAGAGAGAATTAGTTGCAGGGGTACAAGGAAATAAGGTGGTGGGGGGAAAACGGGGCTAATGGGATTGTTCCCCCAGGAGACACTACGGACCTGACAGACAAAATTACCTCCTTCTATGCCATTATAATACAGACTAGGCCAAAATAGGAAACTTTGCACTGTACCTAGCATAATCTGACCTGGTTTATAAAAGCAGAGAGATTCTCCACTTTGATGAACACACACGACGTACTCAGTAAATCCAATGGTCCATTCATCCTGGAGATCATCTTTGTCACGGAATACCTTACCCTATTGTAACAGAAAATACTTAACAATGGATGTACCATACTTTTATCGGCACTTCCCCTCTTTGAAAGGATGAATATACCAGTCTAGTTTCAGCAGTACAGGACTTCTAAATTACAGGGAAAATGAAGGCAAATTCAAATTTGTATCTATCTGCAAATTATGATTAGCACAATGTGGTTAAGGTTATCTATTAGCATAACAAATACACCTTCCAAATTCAAGGAAGATAAGAATCTTCAGGTGAAATATGGAAGCATTTAGTCTGCCTCCATCACCTCTTCCACTGTGCCCTTTTTGCTAATGAAGCAACATAGAAATTCAAGGGGCTAGATATTGAGCCTAATTGACAATGGAAATCCCTGATTACATGGGTCTGGGAATAAAGCATGACATTTTCATCTGCACTGCTTTTGTTTTAATTAATTAAATCGAAACAGAAAACTGACCAGGCGAAACCCACAAGCCATTGTCTGGGAGAAGGGATTATCCGTCTCCATTTTACGCAGCTCGCTCCAAGAAAAATATTCAACTAACCGAGAAAGACGACAGAAGCCACGAGGGAACCTTTGCACACAGTGCAGCTGTACGGTTTGATTGCCAGAGATGTCACTCATTCAGTGGGTTAGCCAAAAAAGTGCTCATTTGCTTGCACTTTTTAGGTGCACTAGCCCAGAGGGATTGCCATCCTTGCTTAAAGTAGGGGAACATTATTGTAAGAAAATCTGAAGCAAGAACTTAAATGGTACCCATCACAATCTTAGGATGTTACAACTAGTTAAGTACTTTCTCCTTGATGTGCAGCCAAAGTTGTAATGTGGTCAATAGATGACCAGATAATCTGTTTTACATTTTAAGTGATATTGGTCAAGAGATAAACACTGGATGGAGACCAGACAGAATGCCTCCACACCAAACGGCTTCAGGAATTTTTCCCATCTGCAAGAGAGGAGATGGGACCTCAGTTAATGACTTAACTGAAAAACTTTTAATAGTGTGACATTCCCTCAGTGTCATATTATTATAGCTTCTATCCTGCTGTTATAAGACGCCTCACTGTGGCCCTTGCACTTTATTGTCTACCTGCACTGCACTTTCTCTGCAACTGTAACTATATTCTGCATTCTGTTATTCTTTTCCTTTGTATTACCTCGATCAACTGTGTAATGAAATTATCTGAGTGGATGTAACGCCAAACAGTTTTTCACTGAGACAACTTTCTGATGCAGAAGCAGCAATAGCACGGCTGATTCACACTGGGATTTTTCTTTGGATGAAGATTGGCAGTGAGGGAGATGGGGCACAACAGTAACTAGGAAACACCTACATATATTCCTTGATTTACAAACATTCAATTTATAATTTTTCACTATGTCATTGATTCTTTGAGGCAAACATCTTTTCAATGAACAAATTCATTCCTTGATTTACAATTTTTCACTATAATGCCCTTGACTCTTGGGGGTAAATGTCTTCAATGAACAAATTCATTTTTCTCTATGAAGAACAGAATACTACTCTCCATCCAGAGAAATAAACTACCCAAATATTCATAAGGCATTTCATCCATCTTTCTTCAATTTATGTAAGTTCACTTAAAATGTTTTCCAGGAACACAAACCTTCTATAAATCAAGGAACGACTGCATTGCTTCAACTTTCGCTTATAGTGTGGGTAGCGTAAGATGACAAGAAATCGGAGCAAGAATAGGTCATTTCGCCCTTCGTCAAGATCATGGCTGATCTGTCACCTCCGTACCATTTCCCCGCACTATCCCTACATCCCTCATTTCACAGAATATCCAAAAATCACTCTTGCTTTCCAACAAGAAGTCCAATGGTTCATCACTGTCTGACTGAAGAAACTTCTCATCTCAGTCCAAAACAACCTACCCTTGTTCAGAGATATTTACTCCTGGTTCCAGACCGTTCAGCCAGGGGAAACATCTTCCCTCTATCCCTCCTGTCAAGCCTTGTAAGAATTTTGTAAGTTTCAATGAGATTTCCTCTCATTCTTCTAGACTCAATGGAATATCAGCCTATTCTACTCAATCTCTCCGCATATTGCAAACCCAGCATCCCTGGAACCAGTCCAGTGAATCTTCGCTCTTTGGCCATTCCCTCTTTGGCCAAGTATAACCTTTTTGAGGCAAGATCACCAGAAGGTGCACAATACACACTAAGGCCTTATACAACTGTGTTAAGACTTCTTTACTCCTATATTAAAATCCTCAGAGCCCACCTCATAGATAAGGTGGGCATAGATAGGGTGGATGGCAAGTCTTTTCCCCAGGGTAGGGGAGTCTAAAACTAGGGGGCATAGATTTAGGGTGAGAGCGGAAAGGTCTAAAAAGGATCTGAGAGGCAACTTCTTCACGCAGAGGGTGGTGAGTACATGGAACAAGCTGCCAGAGGAAGTGGGTGAGGCAGGTACAACAGTATCATTTAAGAAGCATTTGGATAGGTAAATGGAGGGGCGGGGCTTGGAGGGATATGGGCCAAAGGCAGGAAACTGGGACTAGCTGGGTTGGCACTGTGGTCGGCATGGACTGGTTGGGCTGAAGGGCCTCTATCCATGCTGTATTGCTCTATGACTCCAGTAATAATAGTTAACATACCATTTGCCTTTCTAATTGTTTGTTTGCCTATATGTTTGCTTCCAATGGCTTGTGTACATGCACATACACATTTAAAAATTACTCTGTTTTTCTGTTTTGGGTTAATCAGTCTGAGCTTTCTCTGGAGTTTTCTGTGGACCCCTCCACAGCCAAGATACTGCTAAGGCTCAGTTCCAGATGCACCAGCTGCTCTCTAATCTTCTACTCACATGGCTATTCTGTGTAACTTTAGACACTGGATGTCAAAAGGCTATGCACAAAGATCACAGCTGATCTCAATCCTCTTCTCAGCTGATGGCCATCTGCACAGTATTCTGCATGGGTGACTGAATCTTCACAACCACTTTTAGGGCAGTACAAATCCACTTTCCTTCACACACCAAACACCAGAGCTGGTGCCAGTATTACAACACTGTAATATAAACCCAGCCTCAAGTTGGACCCTGACTCCAGAATTCAGAGAATCATGCAGTACAGGAATCCACTTGGCCCACACCACAGCTCTTTCCCAAAGGCATGCAAATTATTTCTCTCCAAATCTTTTTTTCCCAGTGTACGTCCAATTCTCTTTCAAAGGTTACTGCTGAATCTGTTCCCTTTCGGCTAATGCATTCCAGAGCATCATCGTTTGCTATGTAAAAGGAAGTTTCTTTTCTCCCCTTGGGTTTTCCCTGATTACCTTAAATCCGTCTCCTCTCGTCAGTAGAAATAGTTTCTCCCCACTTAATCAAGATCCATCATAATATTGAACATCCCAAATGTTTCACCAATTCTGCAGTTATGTTGCAAATACCAACCAAAACTGGGAAACCTGATCGTTGCTATGATTGCAAATAATCCAGAAGTACCAAGGCTAGTTTTAATACCAAATATTATCTCACTGAGACTGGATTATTCAGTTTGGCCCAGGGGTGATTAAGAATAAATCAGTGGTACTCCTGGCCTTTGTGGTTTATTCAGAATCACACTTGGGAATTTTAGCTTTTCATTAGCCCCCAAGCTAGAACAGTTCAAGGGTTAGAAAAGCTAGTTGTCTAAAACTCATCACTGGGTCAAAACAGGAAACCATATACAAATGGCACAGAATGTTAATGGAAATTATCAGAAGTGCTTATTTCCTCATAGCTAGTATCTCATATGCTTAAAGATAAATTATTACCATGAAGCCTTGATGAGAATGTGGATTATCCAAGGGTGTTATCACTGAAATTAATGAGTGATTGTGCTAAGTCTACACCATAAAAACGCTACTTCATTGCATCAGTCTATCACAGCGTCCCCTCCTCAGACTCTGTCTACACTTCCCACTGCCTTGGGAAGGCAGCCAACATAATCAAGGACCCCTCTGTCCCCGGTCATTCTCTCTTCTCCCCCCTCCCATCAGGCAGAAGATACAAAAGCCTGAAAACACATACCACCAGGCTCAAGGACAGCTTCTATCCTGCTGTTATAAGACTCTTGAATGGACCTCTTGTCTGATAAAGATGAACTCTTGATCTCTCAGTCTACCGCTTCATGGCCCTTGCACCTTATTGTCTATCTGCACTGCACTTTCTCTGTAACACTACTTCCCTTTTTGTAATACCTCAATGTACTTATGTATGGAATGATCTGTATGGATGGCATGCAAAGCTTTTCCTTGTGTCTCGGTACATGTGACGATAATAAACCATTAACCAGTTGGTCTTTCCATTTCATTCAAATTTACTATCGAATAAAAGTCATTGACTTTTTTGGGGGGAAATAGTTAAACAAGGCACAGTTACACACCTCCAGAACTCCTTACCAGACCAAATCCACCGTGGACGCTTGAACAATTGATGTGGATGGTTCCTTTATATCTCTTGTCTGACTTCAGTGGGATGACAACAGAGGTCTCTGTCATTGTACCTCAGGTTAGATAATTGTGGGGGAAGGGGAGAAAGTAGATGAAAGGGAGTATGCATGGATGTTAGCTAAAGGGGGGGCTCAGTTGTGATGCAACTGGATACTGCCGACAGGCTTACTCACACACAGCAACTGCTTGTGGCAAAAAACAGAAGCTTCCAGTTGCTATGGAACAGTATCCCCAACACCTTTAAAAGGACAAATATTTCCAACCACAGTGCAGCAGAAGACACTTACAAGCCCTCCAGCAGCTCAAATGGAATCCTGCATGCAAATCACTTGAAAATTAGCGTCATTTACCTCAGCTCTCCAAATTGTACTTTCCTTAGATGTTGAATTCTCTCAGGAACTGAGAAACATTTAATCCAATTCCATTCAATCATCTCAAGGCAGGGTGGCAGGTAAAAAGGATTGATAATAAGTTTTGCATTTTGAAGAGCAGGACATACAATTTGTCCAGTAATGGTTAAGTACCTGGGTGTAAACATCACTAATAGCTTGTCCTGGTCCAACCACATAGACGCTACGGCCAAGAAAGCCCACCAGCGTATCTACTTTCTCAGAAGGCTAAGGAAATTCAGCACGTCCCTGTTGACCCTCACTAATTTTTATCCGGATGCATCACAGCTTGATTTTGCAACTGCTCTGCCCAAGACTGCAAGAAATTGCAGAGAGTTGGGGACACAGCTCAGTCCATCATGAAAACCAGCCTCCATGGACTCTATGTCTATACTCCCCTCTGCCTTGGGAAGGCGGCCAACATAATCAAAGACCCCTCCCACCCTGGTCATTCTCTCTTCTCCCGCCTTCCATGGGGCTTAAGATACAAAAGCTTGAAAACCGGCACCAACCTCTAGGCTCAAAGACAGCTTCTATCCCACTGCTATAAGACTCTTGAACGGACCTCTTGTACAATAAAGATGAACTCTTGACCTCACCATCTACCTTGCACCTTATTGCCTACCTGCACTGCATTTTCTCTGTAACTGTAACACCATATTCTGAATTCTGTTATTGCTTTTCACTTTGTACTACCTCAATGTACTGATGAGGTGAAATGATCTGTATGATTGGCATGCAAACCAAATTTTTTCACTGCATCTCAGTTTACATGACATTAATAAGCCAATTACCAAAGGCCAATGATGGGAACATTCATGCATAGTCAGTTTCACCAGGGTCACAAGGTGTGAATATTTTAACTGATTTCTCCCCTTGCCTTTCCAATCCAGACCCACACCAGAGCTGGTATCTAATCTGAAGGTGTGGTTATGGGACTGTGGGAGGATCTGACTCCAATTCCGATAATCAGCTTGTTCATTCAGAACTCCAATGGTATCTCGGACTTCAGGCTGACCTAGTTGCCATACATTGTTCATAACAGATACGAGAAAGGTATATTGGAGAGGCTGACAGAATAAATTTACAATAATCACATCCCATAGACGATTTCCATTAGCTCAACACAGTCACTTCTGAGTTAGTCCGTACAAACACCTCTTGCTACCAGGTATTGCATGAATACTTGGGATTTTAAATCTTTATATCTGAGAATCAACACAAGTGAGTACACAGGTTCATCTTGAACCCATTATCTTTTTCTGACCTTGTTTAAACTGCAGTGGCAGCAACTAGTGGCTGGAAGCGAGTTCTGAAATAAAGGATCACAAACCAGTGACAATTTACTTTATTTTAAATCAACAATGTTATTATACCTCAGTTACTCATGTTGATGCCAGTTTTACATTTCCCATGTCCTGAGAATATCTGTGTCCAGCGAATAACTTGTATTTACAACATGCTGCACTTCTCGTGTCCCAGCACTAGGAAAGCGTCGATCTTCGGATGCTGCATTTATCACCTCCCACCTCCACCTGAGCCACCTCCACTACTCCCTCCATTGGGATCCTGTGCTCCTGACATCATCAGGAAAATCACAATGGGAACGATATACATCCACTGTGAAAGGAAAGACAGAGAAAGCAGGTCATCTTCAGACTCAGCAAATTATGCAGAAATATCACATCTTTTCAGTGAGTGAGAGACAGATGACTCAATAGTAAAATAATGAGCACAGGGTCTGTCTGAGGATTGCTCCTGTACCTAGAGTGAAATGCTGTTCATTTTATGTTAGGGATTTGGTTTAAAACCACGGTAGGAGAGAAAGCATGTACAAAGTCAAGGTGCATCTCTGTAATCCCTGCCACTGATCAAGGAATCTGCACATCCAGGTATCACTAGAAATATGCAATTCTGAAAAGGACTTCCCACCTCTACTGTCCCTTGAAAATTGCAGGCATGGTATTTGTGACTGAACAGAAAGCTGCTGCAGCTCCCAGTTATAAATGATTTAAACGAGGCTTCTCTCCCACTCTTAACATGCTAATGCCATGGTGCTGCTGTTCCGCAAGAACCAGTGGAACCCCGGGCATTCTGAGAGGAAGAGCCTGGACGATACAGGCACTGTTCCAGCTCCCGACTGTTGTCATCTACATTCACACTGCATTAAAAAGGAAAAAAAAGTCAGATGAAAAGACCACACCTCGGAAGGAAGACTGATCTGCGTTCCAGCTGGTTACATTACATCTGGCGATGATCCTTACCAACATCCAATATATCTAGAGACACAAGAGACTGCAGATGCTGGAATGTGGAGCAACACACAAAGTGCCGGAGGAACTCAGCGGGTCAGGCAGCATCTATGGAGGGAAATGAACAGTTGATGTTTCGGGTCGAGACCCTTCATCAGGACTGGAAAGAGGAGAGATAGCCGGTATAAAAGGTGGGGGAGGAAGGGGTGGAGCAAAAGCTGGAGGGTGATAGGTGGATCCAGGTGAGGGGCAGTGATAGGCAGGTGAGGGAGGGGTGAGTGGGTGTAAGAAGCTGGGAGGTGACAGGTAGAAGTGACAAAGGACTGAAGAAGATGGAATCTGATAGGTGAGGACAGTGGAGCATGGAATATAGGGAGGGAGGTGGGGAGGGGAACCGGAGGGAGGAGTGTGTGGGTGATGGGCAACAGATTTCCTCTAAGCATCACAATCTAATACCCTCCCTCCCCCACAGATATTGGGAACCTAATTGTTTCTAGAGATTGTCACAACAAAGTCTAAGTTTACCTGCACCACATGCTCTGTAAGCAGGAATTATCAGATGGCAATTTATAGCAAGAACCCCAGATAATTTCCTTCCCCTTTCCTCACGGTGAACAACTGCAGAGCTAAGCGTTGTGCCATCACGGACCTGAGTTTATAACATGGGATCCCTGGTCTGTACAGCTCACCACCACACTGTGTGTTTACCATGAGGTGAGCTTCCACTGGAAGTTTATAACCTTTAAAAACCACCAAAATCCCATCTTACTTAGCTCATTTTGTGCATAAGTACTGACAACATCATCAAAGCTATTAGTCGAATATATTACTGAGCTTGACAATAGTAATCAGCTGTTTTATATCAGAAATGACAAAGTCAATGACCCAAGGATGATGTTTCAAGTGTCAGTTGGATATAAATTCAATTCAGCATCAGTCAGGCTCATTAACCAGTACTGCTGGAGAAAGATTTCGTGCCAGTGCTTCTAGAGAGGCAATCACGAGTGAGCACAGCATAATTCTTTGTAAGACTTTGCTTTTAGTTTTATAAAGGTGGCCTGATGACAAGAGGCCTTCAAATAATTCATTATCGCAAGAAGCCATTTGATTTTCCCTTATTGCATGGGAACTGCCAATAAATTTCAACCTATAGCATTGACACCGTCACCAGGCGTTACTGGAAGACAAGAGTTTTTAAAACACACAAGAGGAAGAACATTTAAAGTTAATACATGCAACATGTTAATGTTAAAGTTCAGAACCATAAAAAGCATCCTATCACAGCTTGGTACAGCAACTGCTCTGCCCAATACCACAAGAAATTTCATGTAAATGCAGCCCAGTCCATCACTAAAACCTCCCCTCCACTGTCTACAATTCTCGCTACCTCGGGAAAGCAGCCAACATAATTAAGGACCCCTCCCACCCCAGTCATTCTCTCCTCCCCCTGCACCCCCCTTCCATTGGGCAGAAGATATAAAAGATTGACAACATGTACCACCAGGCTCAAGGACATTGTTGTAAGACTCTTGAATGGACTTCTTGTACAATAAGGACGAACTCTTGATGTCTCAGTCTACCTCATCATAGCCTTGCACCTTGCTTGTCTACCTGCACTGCACTTTCTTTGTAACTGTAACACTATATTCTGCATTGTTTTTTCCCTTTTCTTTTACTACCTCAATGTACTTATGTAAGGAATGATCTGTCTGGACGGCATGCAGACAAAAGCTTTTCACTGTATCTGGGTACATGAGACAATAATAAACCAATTACCAAGTTTTTAATATTTAGAAAATCCAGACACATCAAACACCAACCGGTCTCCTGATTCAGGTTAGCCAACCAATTGCGACTCTTGTGGCTTTCCTCCACATGCAGCATTTCAGAGGTTATTTAAAAAATTCACATGGACAGAATCCCCAGAATAAATGGCAGCATACTTATGACATTGTTAACAAATAACAGAACCCATCCCAAATCCTTGGAGGACTAAAGACCTTCCTCAGCTTTCAAATCCCATCCATCTTTTTCTATCAAGTAATTTTCAGAAAAAAATCAATATTCTTTTTCCTACATCAAGGTGACCTGTGTTGGTGACTTCTTGATTCTTTAACCCATTTCCAAAACAAAGTCAGTCCCAAGTTGAACAGTGCCCATATGAGCCTCTCTCTACTTTCACCATTTCAAGATCTGTCAGTAGTCAGCCACCCCAGAGCAAGGTTGCCAGTGACCCTGTTCATTTCCGCAGGGAGACAATCCACCAATGTAACCCTCAGAACTCCGTAATCTGGTGCGCCCAACGACTTTTAAAGAGGAAAGAAAGGAACACAAGGCTGTTATAATCAAAATATATCCCTTCACCATCTCTCCTAAAGCACCTTGGTGGCCATTTACCAAATGAATGTTGACACTATCAACAGTTTCCTTGACCATGAGGAATGTTACAGTTGGACTCCACCCTGTTTTTTTAATTAATATCCATACAAATAGCTTTCAGCAAATAGTAGCCAGTTAGCAAAGCTTTGTTGAATCCGTTAGGAAAAACACAGGTATTAAGAGGGGTTACAATGCCAGGCAGTAGGGGCACTCACATCAAAGCCTCATTGTATGTAGATGATCTTCTAATTGGGTCCACATTCGTTCTGCAGATTGATCAGCATCTGCCACCAGTGCGAGCTGGCCTCCAGGGGCCAGAGTCAACCGCAGGGAGAGCGAGGCCATGCTCTTTGGCAAATGGCCTGACTGATCCTCTGTTCTCTTCACCGTCAGGTCTGATTATACCTGAAGGTGCTGGGGATCTGGGGCATGCGGCAAAAATTTGCCAGGGGAGGATAGAGGAAGTCCAACAAAAATTGGAACCAATGCACCTCTCAATGGTGGGCCCAAACCTGGTCATCAGGTGTGAGGTGCTCTCCCTGTGGCAGGTGTGGCCTGTACCCCACTCTTCTGCTGTGGCAGTCACCCAAACCATCTTCCGCTTCATCTGGGGATCCAAGATGGAATGGAGTGCGTCCGACGGGTGGCGATGCATGTCTCCAGAGAACGCAGGAAAAGGCGTACCCAACATCATCCTCGTGCTGGTGGCTGCTTTTGTGTGTGGCCCAAGAGCCATGACAGGCTGAGGGTCTATCTGTCCCTGGTGTCGCGGAGGAAGGAACTGGCCCTGTTCCCATGAAATGTTCCATTCAGTTGGACGTTGCCGTGCTACCCATTCTTCGTGGGAAAGTTCCTGCAGAAAAACACCTTTGACCACAAGTCCATCAGACAGTGGTCAGCAGGGAACGTCCTGTAGACCCTGTAGGAGAAGGACACAATGGATCCTGTGAGGTGGTTCCCCAAGCAGACGGGCGTAACTATTTGTGAGAATTCCTCATCACCAGACTTCACCAACAAGCACCAATCAAGACCTCGCAGGGACACACACTGAGACAAACATCTGCTGCTGCTTTAAGATCACCAACTCTGTGAAAGACACACTTTCAAGACTTGGCTTGGCTGGCAGTCAGAGGGACCCCCACCATCACACACCTCCTGCACAATCAGAGTCTCACTCCCAATGCACACTGCCCTCCAGGTGGCTGCAATGGGAATGAGATAATCGTTGGTCTTCCAGTACAATGAGATGTCCATAAGGGAATGCTGCCGACTGACAAGAGTCTGGGCTGCAGGAGTACATGTTGAGGGACGCACTGAAACTCAGTGCAGCCGATGCATTGTGGGGAAGGACTGTAATCCATGGTCCTGCTGCCACTGGGAACCGAGGGACTGGCTCCCATGTAACATGCCCGCAAACACTTCAAGGGTACATTGTTATGGCCATGAGTGGCACTGGCACTTTATACACAGAATGTAACAGACTGGACAATATGATGAATATCCAGACTGGACAGCAGTACAGATGTAAAGAAAGCCATGCACTGTTATTTATTTCTTGTATTATTTTTGATGAATAAAGTTATTTTTCAAATAAAAAACAAGCAGCAGAAATTATGGATGATCATCTCTGTACCTTGGTCCAGAGGCAGAGAAGCCAATGGAAATGCCCAGCTGCAGAGGAATACAGACCAGAAATCAAACATGGTACCTTCTAGTCTCAATGATTTAACAATACAGCGGACACAGCCCCCCAGAACTTATTTCTGGGTTTTTAACTGAAATATTGTTGGGATCAACAGGTCAAAATCAACTTGACTGAAATCCAGCAAGTTGACCAATCCCGTTTGTCCCCACCTCTAGTTGTGCAATGGAGCCAGTTTTGAATACCATTCTGTGGAGACAATGATCAATGATGTTTAAAAGGGGTAATGATATTTAAAAAAATTCAGATCATCAGGATTTCTAAAGAATAACAACATTTACAAGACATTTGAATAAGTACATGGACAGGAGGGGTTTAGAGGGATATGGGCCAAGCATGGGCAAATGGGACTAGGTTGGTGGACACCATGGTCAGCATGGAGAAGTTGGGCCAAAGGGCCCACTTCCATGCTGTATTACTCTATAACTCCAACAGTGTTCAGAGCTTGAGATGGATCACTACAAGGTTAAACATCAGCAATATTTAATTTCTAAAAGTCTACACAATTGCAATTGCTTTCAGGAAGTTATTTTTAAGTCAGCTCCCCACTGCTCAAACACCTGATTCCCACAGTTCTACAATGGCCTAGGTGGTGAATGTACTTCACCGAGACATAATCACCAGTAACATCCCTGGCCTGTGGGGAGCCTACTGTCTCCAGCAGGTCACTATGATTAGCCTCAGCTCCTGTCAGTTTAAGAAGTGTGAAGTAAACAGCCAGGGTACTACAGAGTGAAAGATAGACAAGGGCAGGAGATTGGCCTCCCCATCCAGAGCTAGGTACAGTCTGAATCACTGCCCAGGGGCCAAACAATGATTCCCAATATTTAGCCATTTAGTTGCTAATGTGCACACTTGTAGAGGAATCCAGAGCCCATCTTTAATAGGAGGGGGTGATAAAAATGAAATGTTTGCTTATCGCTCTAACAGGCAAGTAAAACCAGTCATGACTTGAAACTCAAAAGAACTTCTGAGTGTGTCAGTCTCTAGGTCGTCAGCAGCAACTCATGCCGCACTCAAGCAGCAGAGTGTTATGGAACAGAGGGATCTAGGAGTGCAAGTGCACAGTTCACTGAAAGTGGGTAGGTAGGGTGGTGAAGAAGGCATTTGGCACACTGGCCTTCATCAGTCAGGGCACTGAGTATAGAAGTTGGGAGGTTATGTTCCAGTTGTACAAAACGTTGTGAAGCTGCTCTTGGAGCACTGTGTACAGTTTTCAAAGTCAAAGCTGAGTTTATTGTCAGATGCACAAGTCCATGTGTGCACGGGTGCAATGAAAAACTCACTTGCAGCAGCATCACAGGCACAGAGCATCATATCAGCAACATTCACAAGAAAAATATAAATTAAACATTAAAAGGTTTTGGTCACCCTGTTATAGGAAAGATGCCATTAAACTAGAAAGATTGCAGAGAAGATTTACCAGAATGTCGCCTGGACTTGAGGGGCCTGAGTTACAAGGAGAGGCTGAGTAGACTAGGACTTTATTCCCTGGAACGTAGAAGATTGAGGGGTGACCCAACAGAGGTATACAAGATCATGAGGGGCATAGACAGGGTGAAAGCACATAGTCTTTTTCCCAGGGAGGGGGTGCTAAAAGCAAGAGGACATACTGTAGGTTTAAGATCAGAGGTGAGAGATTTAAAAGGAACATCAGGGGTAGCTTCTTCACGCTGAGAATGCCATCTCTTAGCTGAGATGTTAAGCCCAATTCCCTCAAAAGAATACAAAAGACCCCATGTTATTATGCAAACTGCAGGCATTTCTAGTGTCACTCTAATAAAACTGCCAAAAGCAACTACCTGGCAATTTCCAACATTACTGTGTGCAGAACCTTTCTTGGTAAACTTTGATTGTTACTTCTCTACATTAGTGAATTACACCAAATAAAATGACTGCAAAAAAAAATTAACTGCTGTATTGTCTGTGAAATGCTTTGGGATTCCCTGAGGTCATAAAAGGTGCTGTACGAATTCAAATCTTTCTTTCTCAATATATATGCCACAGTTTACCCTCCCTATAACTAAGGGTTACAATAGTGCAAGAAAAATCAGTGACTTTTTAAACACATGCATCCTGACAATATTTTTTTCATCTAAAAACTAAATTTCAAAATAATCATATTTTAAAGGCTTCTGAATCAAGAGTTACCCACGCCTTTCCTCAGGAGAGTAATGAATCTCATATACTTCTGGCAATGTCAGCCAAGATCATTCTTTATTGTAGCATTGCTGCATGTCATTAGTTTTTAGACAGACCACTTATTTTTGATTGCTGATTTTCTTGTTTTTTTCCTCCCCTGATGGCACCAATTCTTGCTGGGGGCAGATAGTTCCACAGGGGGCAGCTGGCCTCTACCAGCTCAGTTAGAAAGCTGATTGTCACATCGAGTGCTGACAGACTGTTCCATCCTGGGAGGAATGCTAAATATGTGAGGATAGGAATCAGCAGTGGGATTGCTCATTTCCTCATCCTGAACCCAAAGGCAATGAAGCCAGTTGTAGCATTTCCAAATGCCATCTCGGCCAAGATCCGTTAACTCAGCAAAGACGAGGATTCCAGCCTGGAACTGCCACTGTTTCGCTCAGAGCTACACAAGCCAATCAGGCAGCTTTGCTTTTATTCCTGATCTGTAACACCACCCACCCCCCCACCCCACAGGGATTCAAATGTTTTGATTCAGATATTCAACAAGAGAAAAATAAAAAAAAAATCGGATACTCTGCAGCTCCATGCCTTCAGAGTGTACTATCGAAAATCTGTATTATTCCTTCCTGGGAATAGGTTAGATAAGAATTCTTAATCTTCCTCAGCACCAGCAAGGTGAGAAAAGCCACAAATCAAACACATTGAAGTGTGTATTAAATATAAATGCAACATTTCCCCCAGCTTATTGATATCCAACCAGCAGGTCGACGTTACTACAGTATCTGGTAGCCTTCACTTTATGACAAAAGACAAGTGAGAAGGTTGCTCATCACTGACTAACACACAAGAGCTCAACATTCTCAGGCTGGTGAAATCTTAAGTGGCTATCCATAAAAATTCAGTTTAATAAGAAAAATAAATATAAAGCTGACCGCTGTAAAAGACCTAGAGAAATACTCAGTTGTAATAAAGCGCAAAACATCAGTCAAGATGATCAAAACAGGCAACAAATGCCAGTGATACCCTGTATCCCAGGGCTGAAACTTTGGAGGAAACACAAATTGAATCCAGAAAAAAAAGTCACACAACGATTTCGGCAGAAAGGATGCCATTGACCAGAGTCTATACTGGCTCAATGCAAGGTCAATCTGGGAGTCCCACACTCCTTCCCCCTCTCCCGGCTTTCATGTTCTCTTTTTTCAGGTACTTCTCCAGGCTTCTTTTGCACACTACAGTTGCATCCACCTTCATTACCTCCAGCAGCTCATTCCAGACCCTAACCATCCACTGTATTAAAAGACAATTTCTCTCGTCATTTTTGGTTCTTTGCCAATTCCCACTATCCCTAGTTCTTAACCCTTCCACCAATATTAACCAGACTCTCTCTAGTCTTATCCAAACCCATCACATTTAGCCCTCAACCAGATCTCCTTGTAACCTTCTCTGGAGGACAACCCCAGGTTTTCTAGTCCATCCACGTAACTAGAGTTCCAGCCCTCAAATAATTTAGGTAAATCTTTTCTGCACCCCCTCCAAAGCCTTCACCTCTTGAAAGTGTGCGACACCCGAAGCTAGACACAATACTCCAGTTGTGATTGAACCAGTATTTTCTACAGATTACTACAGGGAGTAAGCATTAACCTGATGACTTTGCTGAGGAGATTAAGAAGTTAACATGTTTGAGCAACAATTTTCTTTTCATTGAGATTTTCTTCTGCAATGTTAACCAGAAAAGTACTTTGAGCAAAAGCACTTAAATTTCAAGAGCTAAAATCGGTCTCCCCAAGTCTTCCACACTTTAGCAGCAAATTCCAACCCAATTATGATGCTCAGTGCACTATGCTCATTTCTCTATTCTTTGACCCAAACCCACAAGGTGCGTTTCCCCCTCCACCCCTCTCTCTCCGCTTCCCATCCACCACTGCTCCCTCTATTTTTGTTCCCTTTCCCATAACCCAGTTTCGTCTTTCGTCCCCCTCTCCCTCTTGGTTCCATCAACCTAATACCCATACATTTCACGCACTGGCTCTCTCCCTCCCCACCCCACACCAAATCTGGTCCTGGTTCCATCTGCCTTTCACCTCTCCTCTAATACTTTTCATTATTACCTTCCTTCCTTATCAGATTCCAGCACTGGTAACCTTTGTATTCCTGCTTATTACCCTCCTAGCAATCTCCACTTTCACCCAACCCCCTCCTAACCTGGCTCCATCTGTCCCCTTTTTTAATCTGCCCCCATCTCCACCCACCCCTGCCCCCCAACTAGCTCAATCTGCCACTCATTCTTCAATCCTTCACCCCCCCCACACCCCGATCTCCATCTCACCCCTCCCCTTCTCCATACTGGCTATCTCTCCTCTCCACTTAGACCCAATGCAGGGTTTCAACCTGAAACATCGGCAATTCCTTCCACTGCCCCCACAGATGCTGCTCGACCCACTGCGAGTTCCTCTGGGGGGTTGTTTGCTGCTTCTGAAGTTTGATGGTGTGCAGGATATCTGGGATGATTCTAGCTCTGTGGAATCATATTACCCAAGCTAGGAATCAACACTGCTTCATCCCCTCCATAACTCTACATCATAACGTAACATGATAGAAGACACCCCAGTGGCACATGGGCACAAATCCCCACTTGTATCTCGCTCGAGACCATTCTTCATGCATCGCACAACTCCAAACTCTCCTTCCACTGCTTCTCACCAGACCATTTTTCTCTAGCAGTGATGGAATAATAAGCAGGAACCATGACTGATTTGTTCCAGAGAAGGAGAGTAGCTGCTAAGAAACCCTAACTTAGCATGGTCCAAGGACTGAACCCCAGATCTTTCGATTAGGTCAGGTTACCTATTATACCACTGGGAGAGTGCTTCAGATTGTTCATTTAAAAAAGCAAGCTGCCCAAAGGTGACGAGGCCAGTTGTCCATCCTGTAGCACGAGTACTTTGAGATGTTAGCCGGCAGAAGAAAGAAAAATAAAAGCAGATCAATGCTGCTTAAAAATGGTTGCTTATAAGTGCTGACACAAGTGTCTCAGGTGATGGAACTTTCTCCATTCTCAAAAGGTCACAACTTCCCCAGAATTTCCAATGCTGATAGAATTCTAATTCCTTACACTAATAAATATTTGTGAATTTGATCCTTCTCCAATTATAAACAAATCAGGGCCTCAGGAACTTTCCAACAACCCAATTTGTGTCAGGTTTGTGTCATAAATTTGTAGCCAACTGCAATCCCACCAGCCCTGTTACGGCAGCCACCTGAACTACAACAGTAGCTCTCACTCGTAAAGGATTAACTGACTCTCAGCAGCAACAGTTACCTTTAAGGGTGTCTGCAAACTGTCACTGTTCAGCCGAAATGTGACCAACGGAGTAAAGTCACCATGAGCCAATGAATGAAGGGGTACAAATTTCATGCATTGGGGTAGCCATGTGTCACACTGGAAGCAATTCCAACAAGAAAAATAATAGAAGTGTGCTAGTGTCAAACAAATGATTCAAGGTCAAATGATATTTGGGATTTTACAAATTCCATCACGTAAAGCACTGAAATTATCAGAAAAACAAAAAAGGAAATGAGCACCCAGCCACATCACTTGACTGGGGCTCCAGACCTAATGGTCTTGGTTTTCAGAGAGGGGAAGTTGAACACTTCTTAAGCTAATGGCTTTATACAAAGCTATATCGAAGAGATCATTCAGCAAGCTCCACACCGGAAGCTGTATGCCGGGTGGGCCTTGAACACTTAGAAAATTTTTTAAAATTTAGACTATTACTTTCAGAAGAACAACCTCTTGGGCCTGTCATGTTATGGTGCAGAGATACGAGTATCCATGATGCGCCAGCTGATATCCAGCAAGCAAAAGGATTTCTTAATGACAGGATCTGTTGAAAAATCATTGGCTACAGATTGCAAACAGGTGTCTAGACAAGACTTTTAGCCACTTCACATTTCATCTCTCTGAAAATAAAGTTTGCTGGCCCACAGCTACAGATTGTTGAGAATCAAAAGACAAGGTCCAGACATTTGGTATAAGGGAAATAATCATTTGACCTTCATAAAAAAGTGAATAGCACCTTGCTTGCCACTGCACACAATCTCCTGAAGACAACTGGGAACCACCATTACTTTGCAGACGTCATGCTTGTATTCCTAGTTCTCGAGGCGCTTTGACGGTATTTGTAACCATGAGAAAGATGGCCCCGCCCAGAATTAAATGCCACTGCATAAAAGAAAACAGAAAGAAAGACCAGCTCATCAAATTCACAAATACAAACGGCACAAAAGATTAGGTAATAGTGAAGCAACATCAACGTGTTGGTTTACAATAGGCAGCTTTTATGGATGGTTTTCTTCCTTCTCCACCGGTAGTGTGTGCAAACTCGAGAACATTTCAAGCCATTCCTTTGTACATTTTGCAGATCACAATACATCCATAAACGCAGATGGCCTGTGTGAAACTCATGCGCAAAAGTTATCCACACCATTGCACAAAAGCCTGTCCATTCTATACCTTACCAAAAGTCTTTGAATTGCTAAAATGCATTAGAGTCACCATCAGGTACCCTGCACACACACGGGCACCTAGGCAATGGCTGTTGGTAGGATGACTTCCTAGAATACACAGTCAAACCCATCCATAGGGCTCACCCAAAAGTATCAGAAACATATTTTGCTACTGGATTTACCAAACAGTATTCAGGTGGATTGTCTATCCCAGGAAGCGTTATTGAATTACTGATTATTTATTTGTAGATGCTGTTTTAAGAAGCATCTCTGTAAAAAAAAAGCCTGTAAAAAAAAGTATACTGCACAATATGCACAAACTGCAATAGTTCTCGTTCAGGTAGTGAAATAAATTCCATTATCACTTTTCAAGTCATGAGATTCGATCACAGCAGATAGACATGGATTGACATATGCCATCACACCACTGAAAAAAACCATGACTGTAATATACACAAATTCAACCCCCAAACCAGTCAGGATAGCTACGATTTCACCCTCGACAAGATTAACATCATGCTTAATGTAGCAAGACAGGAATTCAGTAGGGAGCATGTTAAATATTCACACAGCATCACTAGTTGTAACTTCTGTGCTGCAGGACAATATGGAAGTGAATATCAACAATTAATCTAGCTTTCTTTCCATATTATTCATGTCTTCCATAATTTTTGGCAAAGTTTACTTTTATGGTTATTGACATTCCTCTTTTCCAATTATTGAACCATTTCAAAATGTTACTTTCCCATTTAAAATTTGCATGCATTTCAGAGAAAACCCAAGCATTGTATTTACACGTAGAATGAAGACGAGATCAAGTCACAAAGCATTGTCACCAAAGTTAAACAGAACTGAAAGGAATTGTTAGAACATGTTACTGACTGCCATTAAGAGGTTATCACTTCAATTGCTGCCACTTTGAGCAGTGCATTTCAAAACATCAGGCTATTTGCTGCTGTAAGTGCATAGAAGCTTGAGCTGTCTAGTATGGTTCTTACATAATTTCTAGAGATAAGTTAGAATCTGTGGATTGATAATACTACTTCCTTGACTGGTTTGGAAAGATACAAAATCAAGTGTGCATGATCGAAGGCCTGAAGGGCTGGGAAGTCTCTGCAAGGACAGAACACAAGACTACAGCTTCTACTTGGGGAATAGCTCACATTAACATCACACTGGCTTCAGTATGTTGAGAAAGATAAGCGTCTACCACGCTATTTAAGGTTTCAGTTTTTAAATTACCTACTTTAGCCTCAGCAGAATGCATTGTGATAAAAGATATCCCAATAAATTTGAATTTTTTTTTCTTGAAAAGAGTAAGATGAGGAAGCAAGAAATGAAGTCCAGCTAACGTGCTGGGCTGAAGGAAGGATACAGAAGATCTGGTGTTAGTAGTGACAGTGTCAGAAGGGGGCTCCTGTTAGAGAGGGATGAGCCTACAGCAACTTCACAAGTGAGAGTGTTCTATTCCACTCACACTTTATGGTATGTAGTAATTCTGAACCTCCTAGGAATTCTGGCACTGAACAGAAACAATTTTTTTTACTCTGAAAAATAAATTTCAGTTAGTAAATAATGTGATCTTTCTTCAATCCACAATTAAGTGACAATAAGCTTTATATTAACAGTGCAAGGTAAGTTTTTAGAAAGGAACTACTGTCGACTAGAGAGATCATGGCATGATTCCTGGATATTTTCATATTGGCTAACAAACTTCAGCTTCTTCCAACACCTCAGTAAACAAAAGTCTCTGATCAGATGTTTCCTTTAAACTTTGGTCGAAACATTGTTATGCTTCGACCAAATAGATATAGCTTAGCTTGTTGAAGAACCTCTCAGCACAGCACTGAACTGTACAGACCCAAAAAATATGTCTGTGCTGACTTTGGGGATTCCTTAGTTAGGACACTGGGAGTGAAATAACCTCATCACCCTTGGGTGGGATGACAGAAGAAAATCAGCCTGAGTGCCCTTTCCTCATGGCCCCAGTCCAAACCATTAATATGCCAAATGGCATTGGAAGAGCATTCTTGGATGCAGATCCAATGTTCACCCAATCAAGAGCAAATGGGCTGACAGTTATAGAGAATGAATAGAATCCTTAGAAGCAAATGGACAAGCAAAATAATTCTCTATCTAATATTTAATCAGAAAAATTACCGAAGATAAGAAAACCTCCAATATAAAAACCCCAAAAGGATAAAAGATTAAAACTAAATGTTATAAAAATAAATAATGCATGACAATGTGATCAGAACTACAACAGTCTCAGAAGAATAGGATTCCTAAAACTTAATGAACTTCACCACTGTGGTTTAACGCGTTATTCATACCCTTAAATGTATTATAGCTTGGAACATATTCTCAGCCACTGTTTGTGCTCCATTTAATCCCGCCACCAAGTGAATACATTAGTTTCTGGTGAGCAGGTCAGGTCACTTTCACTGCAGTAGTCAGCAGTTTGAAACAACTCAGAGTACAGTGAAATCAATGAGTCTTCCCTGCTGACAACTCTTTAAGGATTTTCTGCAGTGAATTTGTTTATTTGTGTTGAAGGATTTCATTCAGAGCCTCCTTGGAATCCCTCATTAAAACATCAGGATTCTGCTTCTCCTATTGCTAAGTTTGTCAAATAAGTAATGTGTACAAAACCATGAAGGTCCAGGCTGAAACACAATCAATGCTGTCAATTGCTTAAGGCTGCAACTGGGGCATTGCTACTGACCAGGGTCCCTGGCCCTGGCCAGAACCAAACGATTCTTGTGGGTAAACATGTGCACATATCTAGTATGTTGGTTTGAATAACCTGCCAATATACAAGAAAGAAACTATGATAAGGTGTGCCCCTGTTTTAATGCTACAGATAATGAGAACCAAAATGGCATGTAAAATGTATGCACACCCACTGTTTGCATTATTTCACGTTGGATAGCAGCTTGTTAAACAAGCACCTTTCATCTATATATTAAGCAGCATTGAAAAGGGACACAATGCCTGCTTCCAATCCCAACTATCTTTAGGAAAACTTATGCAAGCCAAAATCAAGTACTCATCATAATCAACACTGCTTCAAACCTCATAACCGTCACTGGCCTCAAGGACAATCTCACCATGACAGCGTTCTCAAAACCCTTGCTGCTGCGACCTTCCTAGCCAAACCCACATGAAACAAAGATCATGGATTCAGGGAACAAGTCAATCCAAATCCCTGCATCAAACCCTTCATCTGAAACACCACCTGCATTTCGAGGAGGCTTCAGGTCCAAAATCGACTCCTCCAACTTTCCCATTTGAGCCCAGGCTGCTGATCAGGGGCCCAAAATTAGTTCTGTCTGATTTTCTTGGGCTCATTGTCTGAGCTCACATGCAAAAGGTGGCTAGTTTGGTACAGTATTGGAGAGCTGCTTGCATCTATGGAAGACCATTTGAGTGGCAATTGTGGCAAATCATTAACCCACTTTATCAGAGCAAAACCTGCTCTCCATAGGCAAATAACTTGTCCCTAACGCTGTCAGAAGTAACGCAACAGGGTAGTGCAGGGAAGCTTAGCCTCAGGATCTCCCCTTATAGCATCCCCTAAGTGACAAAACAGTAGCACCCCCACCAATGAACCAGATGCGATCGTCGATTCTTCAAATCAGAATGTTTAAAATATAGCTTTTCAATATATACATAAACATTGTGTTACGTGACTTGATAGACCACAACAATTAAGCTTACTGAGTCTCAGTGTTCAGAAGATCTCAAGTTTGGTTCAGCATGTGCCAAGTTTATTGGCAATCAATGTGTAAAAGTACAATTAAACAAATGGAAATCAAAAACTAGATGCTGGAAATCTAAAATACAAACAGGAAATACTCAGCAGTCAGACAGCATCTGTGCAGAGAGAAACAGAGTTAATGTTTTAGGTTGAAGACCCTTCATCAGAACTGTTCTGATGCATTAACCATGTTTCTCCCACCACAGATACTGCCTGATCTGCTGAGAGTTTCCAGCATGTCCTGCTTTTAAATGTTCAATTAGAAATAGCCATCTCCAGATTAAGGAGCAATAGAAAAAGCAAGAGTTATCCAGTGACAAATGATGAAATATGTTGCTGGGTGGGAAGCAGAGAGAATTCAGAATGAGATTCACCAGTGATGCTCTCAGCAAGCATGCTCCCATTCCAATAAGGCTTTCATATTCATCAGGTCACAACTTCTATCATCAAATTTTTTCTAACCAACAAGAAAAATATTTGATGAATGACTGCTTGGACAATGCATTAAAGAAATGCTGACACCTGCAGAACTGTACCCTAGCACTTGAGGAACAAAGGGAATAGAAAATCAAGAATCTACAATTAATACAAGAATTCAAACCTAGTATTTAAGAATTTAAGTGATGCTACTAAATCTTTCATTTATTTCAGACATTAATATCCAAATGTAGTGGTGGTCACTTCAACAAGAGCACCAACCTAGAAATATGACCAATTGCTGAAAGCAGCGAAGTATAGGACTCCAGATGGAGACAGATTTCCATCAAGCTTCTAGTGTTAGCCTCCTGGACAACTGCCAACTTCCAGACAGTCAGAAGAGGTTTCCAGCAGTAACGATAGAAGATAGGTCTATCTATCTACATCTGACCACATTAGCAATGAACTTGTTTAGAGTGATTTTCACTGCAATCAGCACTAAGTAGTGAAGAGAGGATTCAGCAAAAAAAAAATTCAGTTAAATATTCCCTCCCACTCATGTTGACTCCAGATTCTTGGACAAGTTTCCTCATTTTTATTCACAATTTACTTTCTCCATTTTCCAATTATCTGCAATCTTATCTACCTACTGGACTCTAAACTGTTACACTTTGAGTGCATAACATCATGAAATGCAATTAAATATCTTATCACAAATGGCAGTAACATATTGTGGTAGTAACACCTTAAGAGATGTATCAGTGTCATCAAAAGTGTTGTTAGCAGCCTTCGCTATTTATAAAGTATGCAGATACTACTTATTTCAGAGGTGGGATGGGTGTGGCAAAAGGATTTTTTCCCTTATACTTCAATTCCTCTACTGTTCTCTCCGTCTCTAACTTACAGGTGTCAATTGACCTTGGTTAGGCGAGGTAACAGACAGAGTACCACAATCCAGCAAAATTGTTAGAATATTTATTCCTCAGGTACCTTGTCCAGGCATCCAATCCTGCATGCGAGTATTTGTAACTATTTGACCATGAACATATCCACAACCAAGCCCCTGCAAGTCCACAGCCAAAATCCAAAGCCTAATCAAGCCTCTGGAGTCAGGAACTTTCTACTGTATATGATACAGAATAATGTCATACAGCATTAATCAATCATGGGATCAAGTGAAATGTTAGCTTTTTTTTAAAATATGTGATTGTGGTGTGTTTTATGGCAGGACTAATAGAGTACAATTTGGAAAAAAGTAGATGCTGGTCTTTATTTCACCACCAGTTCATAGACTAATTCACACTCTGTGCATATTTACATGATATCAAACCTTGTTAGATAGTAAATATCAAACATGAATATGCAGCTCTCATATAGTATATTAATTTGTAATACCTTGCTAGAATTTTGTTGCAGAGGAAAGGTGCCGTAATTCTGCAAAATTAAGATGTTTCATTTCACCACAATATATACACACCAGTTTATCTTTTTTCTCTAAAGGAACAACTTACATATTTTGCGATGAATGACTTCTGCTCCTGCGGGTTCTTTGCCTTCTGAGCCTGTTCATGTTCCAGCCGCTCGATAAATGCTGCAGTCTCTGGCCTACAACAAAAGAGTATGTACACTTAAAGCTTGGCAGGAAGGCAAGCTGATCCATCCTAATACCTTACAGGCTATGAAAGGTGATCAATTAAGATTGTGGCCAACAAAAGAGAACATTGTTATGGTGTCCCATTGTCCTGTTATTTCACAAAACTATTCTTTCAACTTTAACTCTTCCATCCAAGTAACAGAGTTGGTTCATGTATAAATGAGCTGCATACACTGGAAATCTCCAAGATTAGAGACTGCCATGCCAAATTAGTCAATGTCAACTGGGATGTCTGACTGTTGTTGCGTGACCTCAGCAACCTTTGCGCTATAGAAAGGATCAAAGATATTTACTGCACTAGAGGATATTCTGCCCATTATCTGTGGTAGCAGAACAGCTATCAGCTTAACCTTATATTCCAGCAGATTTGTAGATTTTAGCAATCCAACAGCATAGCCAAATAGTTTTTAAATACTGTAAAGATTTTTATCTCTATCACCCTGAGCCTTAAACTCAAATCAAAATTGTTCTCTTCTTCATATTTCTCTAATGATTCAAGTAATTATTTTAAATCTCTGGCCTCAGTCTACTGACTGATCTTGTTGAATGTCCTTGCCATCTACTCTATGCCCTTAGTAAATTTTAAGTGCCTCAATTAAATCTTTCTTTAGCTTCCTCCAAACAAAAAGATAGGAAATAACCCAACTAGCCAATCTTTCTTCATTGCTAAGATTCTCCAGCCCAGGCAACATCAATTAGTTTCATATCTTGTGACGTAGGAAGCCAATCACCACATTGAATCCATGCCAGATCCCAGAGCACTCTTATCGGTTCACCACTTAGTTCCCAATAATCTATCCTCTCTAGGATTAATGTAGGACTAGTGCAAATGGTGGTTGATGGTTAGCACAGACTCGGTGGGCCAAAGGGCCTGTTTCCATGCTGTCTCTGTGACTCTATAACTACACCTGATTTTCCTGCCACTGGTCTTAGAGCAGCCATTTAACCTACCAGCACATTTTTGGGGTATGGAAAGAAACCAGAGCATCTCAGGGAAACTCTCATGGTTACAGGGAGAACCTGCAAAATCCACACAGACAGCAACCCAAGTCAAAACTGAACCCAGGCTGCTGGAACTGTGAGAATTAATATATCTGCTGTGGCACTGGGCCCTCTCTGTACCCTCTCTAGAATTAATTTTAAAAAAAATCCATCCCCCATGTTGATTTGGGAAAAAGTCCTGCTGGAGTGTGTACTTTAGGATAGCAAGCTCATTTACAGTACACGTCCTCCTCAGTCCAACTCAACAATGCTTACCTACCTGCTCACAGCCTCTCCATCAATTCTCTTGTCCAAGAATATCCACTTTCCACCAGAAATGACTTGTATTTTTTTTCCAAATTCACATCCCATGAATTTTATTGTGTGAACAAGTTTAATCTGCTAACCCTGATCACTCTTACCTTCTATATTTTCAATTTTTTTAAATCACCAGACAACTGAAGCAATCACCCTTTTAAACAATTTATTTGAATCGTCACAAGGAAGATAAGCACAAAGACGTAACACACAAAAGAATACTCACGCAGACGCCAGTACTGGTTGCATGAGGTGTACAGTTGTGTTAAATACTTCTAAATCCACATCTTCCACCTCCGCTCCATTGCAGGACCCAGGGACAGTTACTATGGAAACACCGATTATATTGCCAGACACATCTGTGTTAACAGTGATCACATCAGAGAGGTGAGACTCAACCAGAGAGCACTAAAGAAAGAAAATTAAAATGAAGACACAGCATAAGCAACTGAGCAATAAGTTGAATAATAAAACTGAATAATAAAAACGTTATGTAACGGTTTGTACAGAACATAAACCTTCCACAAAAGCACCTTACATGTGTAACTATGAAGCTGTATGTTTGAATTAAGACAAGAACCACCTTGGGGTTTTTCAGTACCTTTTATTGCCCGTTATTCTTGATCCCACCCTCACCCACAGATATATGTCGCTACCACTTGTCATTTTGAAACTGTCTCCAGCCCTTTGTCACCTCTATCAAATGGCTGATCTGTGCACAAATCCGCACGGACGCCCTCAGTTGGTATGCACGCAGTCACATATTTCGGCAGGAACTAGGGCAGTAAGTGATCAATAGGAACCAGAAGCCTTGGCTTATTCAGTTTTCTTTCCCATAACCAGGGGGCCAAAAAGTTGCTACAATCGAGATTAACATACTACAGACTAGACACTGAAACTTGAATCTTCTGGTGCATATACCTCAGTGCTATACCTAACAGTATTTCTAATCATTAGGCCCTCTGAGCCTTACTTTTTCATCTGAGTAATCTAATTTTGCAGACTTCTCCACAATAATCAATCACAAGAAGTTTACTCTCTGGGGCTGGGACATTCCAGGGATCTCCAGGACCAACAAATGATCGAACACAAGGTCTAATTTTATCTGCTAAAAGAATCCAGTTTTATCCTCCACAGTAAGGTAACATAAACTGGCATTCAGCGAGTAGGAACAGAATCTAACTTGCTCCCAATCTGTTAGCAGCTACCAGGCAACCAGGCTCATGCCATTTTAAAACAAAAATAGTATTTTAAAAATATTATCTGTGCATTTCATCAGTCACACTGTAGTGTGGATTGCTCATGCAACCATAAAGGAGGAGTTAGCAGATCTGTCTAAGGACGCATTCCTTTATCCCATAAAATATTATGAGGGCCACTAATTAGCAATGATGGAATAAATTGTATTTTGATATGCTTGGTAGAAATATTAATGATATGTTCTAGTTCACATTCATAATTGTGATCATATTTGCACATAATGAAAGGCACAACTCTGCTGGAAATCTGAAACAGAACCTTTGCAGGATCTGTGGAAAGAGCAGATGAATTAATGATTCAAGTCGTCACCCTTTGTTATGAAGGTTTTGTTACGAGGGCACCAAAGTTATGAAGGCTTCACACCCAAAGTACTAATCTCTAATCTAATGAGTCTCTCACAGATGTTTTCAGATCAGCACAGTATATTAATCATTTTCTTTATGTAGTCTGCTATTCCACAAGATGAGAAAGACAAAGAGAATAAATTACAGTCCTGCTCTTGCACCGTTTTATAAAACCTGCTTAATTCTAACCATCAATCTTTTATTTAATTCATAAAATTATCTTTGAATTAGCAGGAACAGGAGTTAATGTGCACATATTAAATACACATAGCCACCATATATGTACATGTGGTAAATGATCATGGTGAGGACATTCAACACAATTTCTCTGGAACTTTTGAACAGACACAATATAAAAGCAGTTGTAGAATTTTGTGCCTACGTTTGGTGCTGGGAGATTATATGGATGTTGGAAGAGATAGGAGTTATGTTGGTGAGCGCCAGTGAGGAATGAGAGGAAATTGAGAGGCAGGGGTAGATTTTATCAAACAGCATTTTCCAGACACAGCTCCTGTCAGCAGCACAGACAGGAAGAGAGTGCCAGAGATTGAGAAACACTGATGAAGCAGCTGTCAGACCTAGCAGCCACGTCTGGGAGAACCACTTTACATGATGTATTTCAGCAATATCAGGTAAATATTAACAAAGACCACGATGTATCATTCAGCTTAGAGGTCTGTCTACAACAGCAAATCTTTAATGCAAATAGGAAGATTGAACTGCAACACAAGATAGAAAAGTCATTGCCAAATGATGCACTAGAGGGCATTAATATCAGGCAGGCAGAAAGTTTATCAGATGTAATACTTTAATGCTGCAACGACTGAGTACCTAGGTCTAAAGCAGACTTCTGAGTCAGTATAGAGGGAACTTCTTCTGGCCTCTAACACATAATGAAACTGATCAATATTAGAAACATAAAAAACCTACAGCACACTACAGGCCTTGTATTTTTCTCAGCTCCATGTACCTATCCAAAAGTCTCTTAAAAGACCCTATCGTATCCGCCTCCACCACAGTTGCTGGCAGCCCATTCCACGCACTCACCAGTCTCTGAGTAAAAAACTTACCCCTGACATCTCCTCTGTACCTACTCCTTAGCACCTTAAACCTGTGTCCTCTTGTGGCAATCATTTCAGCCCTGGGAAAAAGCCTCTGACTATCCACACGATCAAGGCCTCTCATCATCTTATACACCTCTATCAGGTCACCTCTCATCCTCCATCACTCCAAGGAGAAAAGGCCGAGTTCATTCAACCTGTTTTCATAAGGCATGCTCCCCCATCCAGGCAACGTCCTTGTAAATCTCTTCTGCACCCTTTCTATGGCTTCTACATCCTTCCTGTAGTGAGGTGACCAGAACTGAGCACAGTACTCCAAGTGGGGTCTGACCAGGGTCCTATATAGCTGCAACATTACCTCTCGGCTCCTAAATTCAATTCCACTATTGATGAAGAACAATACACTGTATGCCTTCTTAACCACAGAGTCAACCTGTGTGGCTGCTTTGAGCGTCCTATTAAAGCAATAAAAGCGCAGGTCGGGCATTCCAGTATCACTTCCATGGCCTTTGAAGAGCACCACATGTACATGGACATCATTTAAAATGAGGACATCTAATCATGATAGCTCAGTATTTCTGGTTAAGAGCTTTACAGTTCCTCCAGTCTACACCCCATCACTCCTAAAAAGCACATTACAATCGATTTAATGCCCCCACGCCAAAATTTCAGCTACAAGGCCAATATGCAAGCCCCAAGTGCTACTGTCAGCTTATCCATCCATCTTGGGCATTACATCCAAGCCTGGAGTTCACATACGCAAGTACTTTTATAAGTCAGCTCATTGTGACTAGGTTAATTTTCTTCATTCTCGCTTTCAAAAGTACTTATAGTGATGGTGAGGCCTCAAGCGCTACAATGGTACAGAATAATTAACTCAGCAGAGTTCAGTGAACCTCTGTCTTAGCTACACTTTAACCCAAACAATCCGTTGTCCAAGAACAAAAGTAGCAGGGTAGGCCAGGAGGCTTCACGTGCGTGCTCCTCTCTTTAATAAGATCATGACTGATCTTGTACTTCAATCCTGCTTTCCTGAATTAACCCCAGATCCCTAGATATCTAAAAATCTATTGAGCATAGTCCAATACACCATATATAAAACTGTCAGCACTGTAAAGAAGGAACAATGGCAAAGGACCAAGTATGGAGTTGATTCCAAGATGTGGGTCATGCCAGGAACATATTTTCTGTAGAAACGAAAAGACCAGCAACCTGATCTCCAGCAGAGAAGGTGACCACATCAGAATAAGGTGATGGCATCCAGTAAAGACTGCAAGAGCAGCTCCAGTATCTGGTTTTAATTTAGATTGCTGTCAATATACAGTGCAACATCTTCACTACTAATATGGCAGTGTGGAAATGATACATAGTAAGAAAATACAAGATGCAGTTTGTGAAACACGTGGTGGGTTAAATATATCTGGTTGGTAAACAGAAATACAATTACATCACCCTAGTGGGGCAGGGGAAACATGCTGCTCTAATCAAATAACACCTTTGCAAAATGTGTCCCGATATATCAGACTTCAGACACAATTCATCTGTCATTGCATCACTGCAGCTCACGTATGCTCCAAGTCAGAGTCAGAACATGGAAACAAGCCATTCAGCCCACCACATCCATGCTGCAGTGGGCACCCAACCATATTAATCCCATCTTCCAGCACTTGGCCCATGGCCTTCTATACCCAGGCAATTCAAGTGCTCATATAGATGTTTCTTGAACACTGTCAGCGGCTCTGCTTCCACCACTCTTATCAGGCAGTGTGTTCCAGGTACTCACCACGCCCTGGGTGAAGGTGGTCCCACTCAGATCCCCTCTAAATCTCCACCCATTACCCTTAATTTACATCTTCTAGTTTTATCTACCTCTGACATGAGGAAAGGTTTCCTGCAGTCTGTCTGTCTATAGATAAGATATCTTTATTAGTCACATGTACATCGAAACACACAGTGAAATGCATCTTTTACGTAGAGCATCCTGGGGGCAGCCCGCAAGTGTCGCCACGCTTCCAGCGCCAACATAGCATGCCTACAACTTCCTAACCTGTACGTCTTTGGAAAGTGGGGGGAAACCGGAGCACCCGGAGGAAACCCACACAGACACGAGGAGAACGTACAAACAGTGGCGGGAATTGAACCCGGCTCGCTGGCGCTGTAAAGCGTTACGCTAACTGCTACGTTACTGATACTCCTCATAATTTTCTACACCTCAATCACGTCCCCTCTTAAACTCCTCTGCTCCAAGGAAAACAGACCCAGCCTCTCCAGTTTTTCCTCAGAACTGACGTGCTTCATCCCAGGTAACATCCTGGTGAACATCCTCTGCACCCTCTCTCACATCTTTCCTATAGTGTGGTGACCATAACTGCACGCAGGACTCCGGCTGAGGTCTGACTAATATTTTATACGTAAGGCAGTCCCATTATTCATTTCCGCACCTTCAGCTCTTTTCAAGAATCAATCACGCAGGCAGACACAAAAGCTCTCCAGTGCCCCATCCAAGTTACTGCTGCCAAAAGGAGCCCAGAAACCAGTTGTCAGCAGGTTACTCCACCAGTGATCCACACAGAGCAAGATCCTATCAGCTGATGTCCACAAACTTGCTCTTTCCACAAGCAACCACTAGATAGCGATCATGAGTGGCACTGGAGACAAAATTGATAGAGGTCTTTCTTAGACTTTGATGCATAAAGAAGCAACCAGTTGAAATAATAGATTTTTCATCTGGCACTGCTCTGCTGGTCTGCACTGGGAGAATGGGACGGAATCTTAGTTACTGGTACTCCATCAAATTCAGAGCAGAAACATACAAAACTGCTGAGAGCAATGGTTTGCAGAATAAGACTACATGCTTTAAAAGGCACTCAAATGACACTTCAAGGGAAAAATAAAGCTACTAATTCATCTCCACTTTTGGTGTACAGAAGCTTATTCGTTCATTTTCGCCCCCTTGCACCTGAACGCCTTGTGCTACAGTCAACAGGCTCCTTCTGTTGTTGCTTTGCAACATGACTATCCTCAATATATCCCACAGCAAAGATTTTCAGACTTTCTGGGCCATTACCATCACATCTGAACTGCTTCAGCTGTTTCGTACACAAACATTTCCCTGTAAGGGGCACAAAGCCGTGATCAGAAGTAGAAATCCTAGCTAATCTTTCATTCTACCCCAATTTATAGGTAAAAGGGGAATTTATTGTGCTGAAATAAAGGAGCACACAGATTGGTGCCTTTATCAACTAAGTCGTCAGAGAGGCTCAATACTGAGGCTCTTAAAACTCAACTGGTGTTTCAGTTTGTCTCATCTGTTCAATTTTTAAATCTGCTGTTGATTCTTCACCTTAATTTCTCAGTGAGAAATTTTAAGTTAGTCAGTACATATTCACTGAGATGTATTATCCTTGGTTTCTGATTTGAAACTTCACAAGTAACAGATGAGATTCCCCATCGTCAGACACCACTGAATGACTTTACCTGTGATCTCAGGCAGCAGCTGATTAAACCAAGAGGGGCTTAGTTGGCAGCCCACCACCAGTAACAGTCTGTCGACCAAAAAAAAGACAGGAATTGCTACTGTTGTCTATCCTTTAACCAATCCTCCATCCATGTTAATATGGGCCCTTATTTCATATAGCATTTTATTTAGTACCTTATCAAATGCCTTTTAAAATCCAGATATACTACATCCACTCATTCCCTTTTATATATCCTGATTGTTACATTTGTCAAACATGATGTTCCCTTAATAAAATATTGCTGACTCCATCTAGTTATATTATAAGTTTCCGGTGGTCTGTCACTACAGCCTTAACAATGCATCCACCAATGTCAGGCTAATTGATCTATAGGTGCCTAGTTTGCCTCTCCCTCCTTTCTCAAATGGCAATGTGACACATATTTTCTAATCTGCTGGAATTACTGGAGAGAGTCCAAGGAATTTTTCAAGATCATCACTTACACATCCACTACCCCTGCAGCTACCTTTAGTAGAACCATTTTAGGCCATTAGGTCCAGGGGATTTTTCAGGTTTCTTTACTGATATTAATTATCCTGTTCCTCAATATCATCATACTCTTGTTTTTCCTTTATTGCTGCTTCAGTTATTAGGTCCTCTACAGTGAAGATGGAAAATACTTAATGCCTCTGTTTCATTATACTGTGCAATGATATCATCCATCTTTTTCTCCATAAGACACACAGTTCATGTTTATTATTCTCTTCCTTTCTACATAACTGTAGAAACTCTTTAATACTGCTTGCTACTTTACTTCTATAATCTACCTTCTCCATCATTTTTTGGTGGTTGATCATTGCTATTTACAACTCTCCTAATCCTTTGCCTTTTTTTTATTTTACCCCCATCAACATTACAAGCCTCTGCTTTAAATTTAATATCCTTAACCTTCTTAGCTAATCTTGGATCTATTACTTTTCTAATGGAATTTTTATTTCTCAATATACTTCCTTTATTAAACTCAAGGATATGGCAACTTTCAATGGCTGAACTTGGCTTCTCTTTTTTTTTGCTAGTTAGCCATTGTTGACTAGGGCACATCAAGAATGGCTAACTAGCAAAAAAAGAGAAGCCACGATTTTTGTTGCCTGATCCTGCACTTGAATTTACTCACAAGGCCACAGGGTGATGCCATAAGAGCAAAAGAACACTGCTGATTAACATCCGGGCATATTTTTTTTGTAAAATGGACCTTTATGAAATAAACTCATTATGGTTGCCAATTTATACAAGTTGCCAATTTAAACAAGTCACCAATTTTTTCATCTGATAATGATTTAAAAGGATATTTTAAAAAACCCACATTGATCTGTACCTCAGCAGGGAGGGGAGGATAATATTTGAGTGGGTAAAGATTAAAAACTCCTAGAATAGCTCATAGTTGGACCAAGTGGCATTTTCTTTTTCTTCCAGATTTGTGAATTTGGTGACATGGTACACAGGAAAAGGTAAAGTTATAACTGAGCTAGAGAGGGAAATGGATTAAAAAAAAATTAGCCTGGATAACCACTCAAAACTGCTGTCCAGAAACCCCAACTGGAGATGCAAATAGACAGTACAGAACTTAGATACTAATCCTTCTCTGCACTGACAAAGAATAACCTGCCGAACTGGTTCACAATATTCACTGCCACTGTTTATGTGTTGATTTCCAATATAAAACAAAATAATTATTCATACAATTAAACATTTTGGGTGCTGTTTAGCCTTTAAATATCTACACTATGAGAATAGCATGTTTAATTTATGCCCTGATGCTCTGTGCCTGTGATGCTGCTGCAAGTAAGTTTTTCATTGCATCTGTGCATACATGTACTTGTGTATATGACAATAAACTTGACTTTGACTGTTCAATATAATTAAAATGTTTTTATATAATTGCTGAAATATAGAAAGTCATCCAATGAGATGACTAATATATAACCTTACAAACATAATAAACAAATAAATTTCATGGCTTCTAAAATTCAAATACAGAAGTTACTGCTGTTACATTTTGTGCCCAACTACTCGTTCACCTACTTCATCACAGACCTTTCTCATCGCACATTTAGCCTCGCCATTATGCTCTATACTTAAACAATCTCATCACCTATCAAATTCTGGACCCACTTGTCATTCTCAACGATTTTCCCTTATGAGCTTTGTCTCATTTTTTAGGATTCACTGCCAATGTGACCTGTTCACACACGTGGCCTAACCTGGACCGAGATATGCTGTTAATGACACAGAAGCTCTCACTCATTGCCAGCAGTGTACAGGAGATAAATATTTTAAGAAAAATCTATCTGTGTTACACAAGTAAAACAAGCTGTAGGGATATGCAGGACACAGAATAAACCATTTATGACACTTCAGGTCTTGGTGCCAATTGATTTATTTTGACGAAGCTACATGTCTAACATTTCTGATATGCATTTTAAGTTGTGATGTCTAAGTTACCTCTTGGTTCAAAGGCAAATTAAGTGGCTAATGAAACTGAAATTTCTTATATTTCCTGGACAAGAATTAACTGGATCCAAATGAAACTGATGCAACTATTCTGTAGTTTGCTGGCCTTTTACTGTTGTGTGGAGTATTGAAAATCCTTTTGTCACTTAAACTGGTAAACATTTGCAAGTTCTTGCCAATAATTTCAGGGATAAGAACTATGAGCTATGTGTGTTAGACACGAACATTGGCTAAAGAAGGCCCCATCGTCAAATCACTCACCACTAATATGGTTTAGTGCCAGCTGTGAATCTTTTCCATTCCTGCACTCTCCAAATTTGTTGCATCCACTGGCATCAAAACTAAACTTGATGCAAGTGGTAGCACATATATGGTAATGGGACACAGATATGCCCTACTGCGATTTACACAAAGCAATACTGGTTCTAATAATAAAGGAAGGCATTGAGAAACTTAACTGAAAACAGCACTTTTACGCATCTCAAAACTCCAGAAAAACATTGCTGGGAATAATTTACCGAAGAGACTTCACCTCACTCAATTTCAACAATATCACATGCATGGTAACACGGCCATTGTGGAGCAGATCCTCATTGATCACTGACTTATTTCAGTGTGGAAGGGGGCCATTTGGCCAATTGAGTCTTTGCTGGCTCCCACTGAGAAATCCTATATATCCCATTCCTTGCTCTGTCAACAAGAGCCCTGCAAATTATTCCCTCAGGTGCCAAGCCAATTCTCTTTTGAAGCCACAGATCGTTTCCAGCTTGCAAGCAGCAAATTCTTGATCTTAACTATTTTGAGTAAAAAAGTTTTCTGACACATTGCCCCTTGTATATCTTGCCTGAAAATTGAAATCTGTGCCCCTCATCCTTGAACCACCTGCTAATGGAAACAATGTCCTTGCATTTATTCCACCAAAATCTTACACATCTCTATCAAATCTCCTGTCAAACTTCTTGCTCCAAGGAGAACAACACCAGCTTCCCCAATCTAATATTATAATCGAAGTGCCCCATCACTCATCCAGCAGACCCCTCTGGGCGTCGAGAACATACACATCCTTCCTAATGTGAGGCAACCAGATATGGGCGCAATGTTCCACTTGTGACCTAACCATCATCTGGTACAGGTTGAACTTCCCAGCTTTTGTACTCGCGTCTCGTCACTAACCCCAGGATCTTATTTGCTTTACTGAGGAACAACATTCCTGCCCATAGGCATGACCAAAACAGAGATTAATAAACTGCATGTTTGTGACAGACCATCAATAAGCTTTCTTTTAGATATTATGGGAATCAATGTGTATGGTATTTGCATGGAAAGTGGCACTGAAGTACAAGATCAGTCAAGGGGCTGAATGACTACTCCTACTTCTAACTTCAGTGTTCTTATACATTGCCCACTAACTCTCCAATTAAAAGGGGTGGACTGGTTTACCAATACGCAGATGCAAATACATTACTAGTTATTATGGCATAAATATTCTCAGTCAAGTTCTGCAAAATTGCAAGACCCATTTAGTGAGACACGAGAGATTGCAGATGCTGGAATCTGGAGCAACAATCAGCAGAGCAAGCAGTGTCATTGGGGGAGTGGGTGGGAGGAATTGCTGATATTTCGAGTCAAAACCCTGCAGCAGGACTGTAAACCCGAAACTCTGACGATTCCTATCCCCCTAACAGATGCTTCTCAACCCGCAGAGTTCCTCCAGCAGATTGTTTGTTGACCCATTTGCTTGTTACATCCGTATGAGAGGACGACCCCTGGTCTGTGATTTGGTGCATGTGTGAAGGCCCCATGAAGGAATGCCATTACCAAAGCCATATCAGCAAAGAGTGGTCAGCAATAAAGTCTATCATTGCACAGCCGTCCACTTTATTCAGCAATCACATATCTAACTCAATAGATTCAAACTAAAAAGAGAAGTTATATTTTTTTTAAAAGAAATGGTCATACACTGAGCCTGCTGAAGTGGTGCAATAAAATTTCACCATTGTTGAGTCAACTTGAGTCAAAGACACCCAATACCTAGAACACAGCAACAGAAGTAGTCCAACCAGTCACTCGAATTATTCAAGTAGATCACAGTTGCTGTGACCACGTCCTGTCTTTCCATGTTCCATATACTGCCTTTGTTCCACCATCTTCCACCAGCTAAAATAATTCTTTTAGGACTGATACAAAATGTGCTCAGCGTAATGACAATTAGTCAAATGCTTCCCTGTATTATAGTGCTCAAGTTAAAGCAGTGGGCGATGGGAGCTTCAGTGAAATGCCGTCTATAATGTAAATTTTTTCTGAAATAAGCTTAAGGCACAAGCTCACAACATGGCTTGAAGATTTATTTCAATATTCTCAAAAATTCTGCAAACACTCTTTGGTCAAGTTACAGCTCATGCAATTTTTCTGATACTTACTACTCGAACAAAGGATGATACATAATCCAAAGTAGAGCTCTCACTGCCCAGTTTCCTTGGGATTCTAATTCGGTACAACCCGTCTGTACCAGCCATATCCTGTGGGAATGAAAAAAGACACAAAAGGTTATGAATATCCAAGAAAAATATTGATAAATGAAGATACATTTGGGCAGATGGGTAGCTTGGGTAGGTGGTGCGCTCCTTCCACTGTTCTCACAGGGCTTTTGTGTTTTCCTTATGCAGAGTGGTCAGGCTTTCAATACTTCCCAAATGCTCCTTCTCCACTTTGGGCAGTCATGGGCCAGAGATCCCCAGGAGTCATTGGAGGTGTTCTTCAAAGAAGCCCTGAGCATAATGTTGAATCTTTCTCCCTGTCTACCTGGTAATCACCTCCCACTACAAAGTTTGAAATAGAGGATCTGTTTTGAGAGTCTGGCTTTAGGTGTGTAAACAACATGGCCGGCACAATGTAGCTCACTGAGATTAACTAGTGACTCAATACTGGTAAAGGACAATATCGAGGTACGCTTGTCCTTCCAGTGAATTTGAGGTTACACTAACATTAAGCAAAAATGCAATATGCTTAAGTTGTTCTCTTCTTACTACCATCAGTACCAAAACCAAACCTACAAACACCTGTACTTTTTGAACGTGAACTTGGAAGGCCAAAGGTGGATAATTACTGGAAGGTGCAGAGCTTTGTAAATGCAGACAAAATTTATCATAACAATAGTTTTTAAAACATTCATTGTGTTCAGAAACCAATTTCTGAGTAAAACACTCATGAAATCACTACTAAACATACTGAGAAGTAAACGTGGAGAGCAAAATAATTTTCTGTGCGTCTTCATTGATCTTATATTTTAATAAAGCAGGAAACAATTATCAACAAAAATAACTCAATAATAATGTTGTTAAGCGATCTTTGGGCTCATTTAATCTACTTGCCCCAGGTAGTGACCCGACAGCAACATGTTAACTTACCAGCTAAAGATTGCAATAATGCTTTTTGTTTAAAAGCTGATCACCAATTTATAGTGAAAATAAAGAGAGTTAAGGCTAAAGAAAACAAAATTCATATTTGATAATTTGAAACTACTTCTCCTTGAGAAATCCAAGAACATATTATTACTTACTCTGAGTTTGACCCTTTCATCCTCTGTCAGTTGCATCTGAGTTAGAGTAAGGGCGTTTTCACGGCCTGGTCTCCATAACAACGTACCCCTTTTTTTATAGTGCACACTGTCATCTACAATGATAAAACAATCCTTTATTGTTCTGTGATGGGCTATAAAACTAAGGGTTTCTGTATTTCATGAAGCACGAGTTCAGAATATTGCTCTTGGGTACCAAGTAACAATGTTGGCTGAAACTTTCTCCATCTAATTGCTGCTCTCTCAACTGAGGTCAGTTCACCCATAACAACCCACTAATGCAATCACAGCACGGTAATAGGAGGCTGCTTGCTGCATGCCACAAGACCATACCAACTCTTTTGAAAAGCAGTTGTTAGTCCAATTGCATGCACTTATCCAAATCTTGACAAATTATTTCTCATTCACATACTTATCCAATTTCTTTTCATGGTAATTAGTGAATCTCATCCATCAGGCAATACTGCCAAAGCCTAACCAACTGCCAAATTATGTTTTCTCTTCATGTTGCCTCTGGTTCTTTTGCCAATAATCTTAAGTCTGTGTTCCCTGCTTATTGCATCTTCAATCACAGGAAATGTTTGATGCAGCAGCTTTTAGTGCATGAAGCTGCCAAGAGATAAGGGTACCCACTGTAATGATCTTAACCCCATATTGTAACAACCTTGACCCCATATTCATAACTGAAGATTAATTCTCATCTTCTTGGTAAACTTACCAAATTCAAATGAGTGTTCAAGTGGTACAGACACTCCTGCAATTTCAGAATCCAGAACATCTCCAGGCTGAAAGAAAAGGAAAATAAATTAGTGTGTGTGTGCACTGCTGCAGGACTGAAGAACAGATTATTCCCCCTCTGTGTATCCAGCAACAGCATTAGGAGCCACCAGATCAGGTAAGAGTCAAAGTAGCCAGACAGCTCCAGGAGCAGTTTCTAAAAATGCATGATAAATTAAATCTGAGTGAACTTAGTTGCTTTATAATCTCAGTGGACAAAGTTTTAAAAAGTGATAAATAAGTGTCAGTAAGCATCAAATGGCAACAATCCTACGTTTTAACATTATGACTAGAAAATAAAACAAAATTTGCAAAATTCTGGGCTTTTGGAAATTGCTTCATTCTATTCTAGTTTCTCTCCAAGCACTGAGAAAAGATACATCTCAGGCAGATTTTTTTAATTGAAAGGACTACTCTATAGGAAAATACATGCAATCCAAAATATTTCATATTTTAATTACTTATTTTTAATTGGGAAAAGCCAAAGACTATGAAACATCAAGTTGAGATCTTTGGAGGGAGGGAGAGAGAATAAAAACTAGTCTCTGATCTACCAACCAAAGTATGTCTGTAAAAGAACTGGTTACCAGTTGTACTCACCCCCATACATTCAGTTGCACTGACTCCAATGAAACTGACTTTACAGATGTGAATGCAAAGGGTTCACAGAATTACAGAAATTTACAGAGTAGATGAGCATTTGGCCTATCCTGACTTCACAGTACACAACTTTACTGCTGTTCAAATACTTTAAATATACCGAGGAGTTACACTTCAGCCACCCTTTCGGTCGAATGCCAATGCCTACTACACATTGGGTAAAAACAGTTTCTTCTTCACTCCCTTCTCAGCCTTCTACTAATTAAGTTAAAACTACTTTCCCTAGTTATTGATTACTGTCAAGGAAATGTTCACAATGCTCCACCTGTCTAGGCCTCTCATAATTTCATACACCCTCAGTTTCCTCCGCAAAGGAAACTCCGAGCTTGTGAACCTGCCTCAGTTATAATGCTCCAAGTATGAGCAACGTTCATCCAAAACTCCTCCATATTCTGTCTGAGTGCTATCACATCATTCTTACTGGTGTTATACACGGTTTTAACATTTAAATGAGGTACAGAATATAAAAGCTGGGAGAAGGGCAAGTATCCCTTTGTAAACAACTTTTTAACGTGAACTATCACCTTCAAGGTCAGTGGGCATGCACTCCCAAAGTTTATCTGCTCATCCAGAGTTCATAGAATCTTAGCAGTGTACACCACAGAAGTGAGCCCTTTCAGCCCACCATGACCATGCCAACCTTGAAGCCTATCTACGCTAATCCCATTGCCCGTATTGGACTCGTGCCCGTCTACATCTTTCCTATTCAAATACATGCCCAAACACCTTTTAAATGTTGTAGTTGCATCTGCCTCCACTGAGAGCTCCTTCTAGATTTCTCTGTGTGAAAAACTTACTCCTCAGATCTTTAAATGTCTCCCCTCTCACCTTAAGCCTGTATCCTCTAGTTCTAGACTCTCCTTCCCTGCGATAAAGATTCTGACTATATATCCCCCTCACAATTTTATAAACCCCTATAAGGTTACCCCTCAGCCTCATATGTTCCAGTGAAAATAGGACCAGCCTTTCCAATCTCTCCTTATAAACACCGCCCTCCATTCCAGGCAACATCCTGGTTCTACACTCTCTATTGCTAGCTCATCCTTCCTGTGGTGTGATGACCAAAACTCTACACAATACTCCAAACACAGCCTAAACAATGTTTTGTACCACTGCAACACGAGGCCCCAACTCCTATACTCAATTCCTCAACCTATGAAGACAAACATACCAATTGCCTTCTTCACTACCTGATCCATCTGTGTCACTACTTTCAGGGAGCTATGGATTTGCACCCCAAGGTGTCTCTGTACATCAATGCTCCCAAGGTTCCTGCCATTTATTCTATATATCCTACCAGAATTTGACCTCCCTAGTGAATTGCCTCACACTTGTCTGGATAACTTCTGCTTGCAACTGCTCCACCCAACTTTTCAGCTGATCCATGTCTCACTGCATCCTTAACTAACCTTCTTCATTAGCTACAACTTCACCAATTTTCGTGTCATCTTAAATTTACTCATTATGCCCCTACATTCTTATCCAAGACATTTATACATATTACAAACAACAAAAGGTCCCAGGACTGATCCCTGTGGTACACCATTTGTTAGACTGCCAGTCAGGTTTAACTTAATTTGGTTTTCTATGTCCCTCAGTTACTGATCACTTACTCATCCACCATGACCATCTGCCTCCTATCACCACACAGCCGACTTTGGATCCAGTTTGGCAATGTTTCAAACCGCTTGTGCATTAACTTTCTGGACCAGTCTAACATGCAGGACCATGTCAAATGCCTTACTAAGGTCCATGTAAACCACATCTACTGCTCTGCCTTCATCAATTTTCTTAGTTAACTCCTCAAAAAACTCAATCATTAGAACCTCCCCTTCACAAAATCATGCTGCCTCCTCCCAATAAGTCCCTGACTTTGCAAGCAAGCATAAATCCTGTTCTTAGTATCCTTTCTTTAATATATAATCCTTGACCAGGTTTGCCCTCCGAGATGCATTACCTCACACTCCCCAGACTAAATTTCATTTGCCATTTTTTTTAAACATACTTCTCCAGTTCATTGATACTTTTCTACACATTAGTTTTCTCTCTAACAATCAATCACAATACCAATTTTAGTACAATTGTCAAATATACATCTCAAAAGAACACAGGATGCCACCAAATCCCACAGAACCCCACTGCATCTAGTCATAAAATCCCCCTTTTACTACTACTCATTATTCTCTTGAACTGTGCCAATTTTAATCCAATTTGCCACTTTCTGCTAGAGCTCATGAGTTTTCACATTCCTGATCAACCTGCCATTAGTCAGATGCCTTGCTGAAATCCATGTATCAAAGACACTTCCCTTATCAATTGTCCTTATTACCTCATCAAAAAACTCAATCATTAGAACCTTCCCTTATCGAATCCATACTGATTATCCTTTTATATAGATTATGCTATTCTCCAAAATTATTCCAACAGTTTGCTGTCTGCGGATGTCAGGCTGACTCAGTCTATCCTTTTTTTAAACAGCAGCACCATTTTAGCAATTTTTCAATCCTCTAGCGCATCCACAGTCAATACACTAATACTAGTTTAGCATTAACAACAAAGATGAATTTCTCTCCCATTATTTCAGTCCGAGTGGAGGATGCTCAAGGGCAGAATTGATAAAACTCCTGTGCCACTCTTGCACAGTTATAATAGATGTATTCTTTTCCTTTTAACGTGGAAACACATTGACGAAGAAATTAGGACAGAAGACCCGCAGTGCCATAGTAATTAGGCAAAACAAACCCACCTCATACCTCATTGACAGAGACATGTTAAGTCACTTCAGGATACCCGTACTTTACACCAATTAAATACCCATGAAATACAGTTATCATGCAGGAAATTTGGCATCTAACCTATGGACAAGATCCCACCAATGGCAATGACCAAGTAAGATTTTTTTTAGTGCTACCGGTTGAGAGAGAAATATTGCTAGGACACCAAGGAAAACTCTCCAGTTCCTTCTCAAAATAATGTCACCGGACCTTTTAAGTCCATTCAGTTCAGCAAACTTAACCTCAGATAGTCCATCATTCTCAGTTTTGCAATGGAGTATCATTCTAGATTTTGGACTCAAGTCTACTGAACTTGAATCCATAACATTGAGAGTTGGAGGGAAGGCGGCTATTACTAAGCCAGAGCTGGCACCAAGATAACTCCTCTGCCGAATAAAAGAACTTTAAAGATGGATCTCTAGCCAGAAGAAGAGCTGCAATTATTAGCACTATCAGTGATGCAGGGTTTTCAGCATGAATGCAATGGTCCAGTGCAATAGTTTATGGGTACTTATTTCAATAAATGCATTTGAACTGCCAGTCAACCAGTCGTCCCTGATGGGAGTAACTGATGGTGATGAATTAAAAAGGTTATGCAGTAAGTATATCAGCACCAACATTAAAAAGCAATGCCCAAGAACAATTATCTCTGTGCGGTTTACTAGCAACATGCTAAAGCAGCTTTATACCAGAAGTGATTACTCATTGTGAGCAATCATCTCTCAAATTAAAAGTCAGCTTCGAGCAACTATTCACACTTACAAACACATCAAATAGTATGCACTTTATATTCAAAGTTACCTTTCCTTCAAGAGAAATGTTTCTGGAATGAGTCAAAGTTGGAAAAATTCTGCCCATTTCCAGATATACCAAAATCTCAACAGTACAGAACAGTACTCTCTCGAAGAGATTATATCTGTCATTAATGCAGATTTATTGGATAATAGTGTGTGGTAAATCACAGGGTGACTGCACAAAGTATACATTATACTACAGCTAAGGCAGAAATGTGCAGTTTTTCTGGAAGCAAATGTAACACTTAATTTTATTTATGCCTTATTCTTAAGCACTTCTTGTAATCTGTGACAAAATTATTTCAGATAGCTCCAGTTATGTATTCTACCTCAGAGATCACCATACCTCAATTACGGTAATGAGGGGAAAAAAAAGAAAAAGTGACATTCTCAAGGTCTAATGTAGTACAGGAGGTTTACACACGGTTGTCTTAAGATGAGGATCTGATGATTACATTTAAAGGTTGCAATAATTTGGGCTGCCTTAAGTCAGTACAATTGTTTTGATTTATTCATTTATCACAATGTGGGATTCACTGGCAAGGCTGTCATGTATTGTTCATTCCTAATTGCCCTGGGGAAACTCGTGGTGAGCTACTTCTTAACCCATTGCCGCCTTATTTTGTGAAGGCACTCTCACAATTGCACAAATTTAACGCAAATTTTCATTTCACCCATATCCAAAACAGCTGGAGGGCAAATAATTAAAAAATTCAATAGTGCATGCAGGCAATGGTCTTGTTAGGCTGAGGTTCAAGTAACTGTCTGAACCGATTTGGAAGAGTTTCTCTATGCCTAACAGTTCTATATATAACATTAATATATATTCCCAGAAACTAACATCCAAACTTTAACTTCTGAGTGAATCTTTCAAAAGACAATTCAAGCTGTGAGCTCTATGAGCAGTACTGGGCTCTATGACCCCATGACTAGTAGAAGTTTTTCTCTAAAATTAGTAAGTACTCTCAAACATTAGGCATCAGGATGCAGGGACAGTCCCTATCATACTGAAAATTCAGATAACCAAAGTCCATTTCTCTGCTTTGAATTTTATTTCATTTCAGTGCCACCAATATGCCTTTACTTTAATTCAACATAACACTTATGCCCCAATAGTACTAATGAAATATCTTTCATCTCTCCATTAGCTACTGAATGCTATCTCCAAGGCTGAATGGATTTGAATCTTGGCCTGAGATGAGAAAGTTCTCAATTGGCTGCATCAACCAAAGGTTTGACACTTACAACTTTTCTGGGTTAAGTAATTAAACAGCCATTTAATCAAACAGAGGTACAAATCAAGACCATATCAGATGATTTTTAATGAAAGCAAATTTAAAATGTATATAAAATATTAAAAATAAATGTGGTAAAGTTTCAAAATTCCTGTTCCAGTGTGACATGTAAAGCGATCAAGCATACATTTCAAGCAATACTCATATCATCTTCTCCCACTCCTATCTCTGCTGTCACTGACACATAATTCACTCAGAATTAGCAAGCACCTAAATCAAAAATCCAAAGATGAAAGTTAAAAGTAATCTGAAGTGCTGATGCACCATATAAGTTATTAACTTTTACACATCAGGAAGATTGGGGGAGCTTTCAGTTTGTGAATAATTCAAGGTGTACTTGAACTACCGATTTCCACCGATTACAAAAGCCAATATTGTACTGAACATTCCCTAAGAAGCTTTGTTTTTGTAACTTTCACTCAGACGTAAGAGGTGCTTTAGGCAATAAATGTCCTTTTGCCACAGATGGGCTGTACTGCACTTGCAACTCATTGATATAGCAAAGTGATTCAGTAGAAAGCAAATAGTTATGGCATTGGGACAAAAACAGAAAATGCTCGAAACACTAAGCAGATTAGGCATCATATTTGACAAGAAACAAAATTCCAATAAAATGTCATCAGGCTGAAAGTTAACTCTGATCCCTGCTGCACTAACGTTACCCCATCCACACTGTATTTCCTGCTTTGTTTCACATCTCCAAGATCTGCAGTGTTCTGCCTGTGCCTGGGGCATGCTGTTTATCTGCGTGCAAACCCTTCCACTAATTCTGGCTGTCCAACAAAATAAGAATGTGAAATCATAAACAAAAAAAACAATTTTAGTTCAATCAAAAGATCTATTCCCCAACTATTTCAACTTAACACCTTAGTTTTCTTTTTAAAAATGCCCTCGTAAGAAAGCAGACAAACTTAAATCAAGAATAATATTTAGACAGTAATGATCTTGCTACTATGACATACCAATAACACTTAACCACCATGTGAAAGTCCCTGAATGACAAGCTGCACTGAGCAAGGTCACTCCCCGATAATCTAGACTTCTCAGGAGCTATTTTGTATATTTTATGCAAATCTATATGATTAAATAGAATCAAAGAACAATACAACATAGGGGGCATCCATTCAACACACCCTGACCACGTCAGATCTTTGAAAGAGCTGTCAATTTTCTTTAAAATACCAGCAGAATTCTTCCCCTTAAACAATCATTTTTTGAAGGATAGTGCTGAAGCTCCTTCCATCCAACTTAAGCCAATAAATTCTGGGTAATAACAATGCTACAGATGGGTGTGTGAAAAAAGCTCTCATCTTGCCTCTAGTTTATTTTCCATTTCCAATTACTTTTAATCGATGTCCACAGATATTGACCCGTCAGCAAATGGAAATAATTTCTTCTTATTTACCCTATCAAAACCTTTCAAGCTTTAGAGCATGTTAAATTACCCATTAACCTTCTTTAAGAACAAGCTATGGTACTCTAACATGGATCTGCATCTTTAATATCATTCTAGTAAATCTCCTCTGCCTTGGCACCTTCACAAACAATGCTAGACTCAAATGGATTTCCACTACCGATCCAGGAGAATGTCACAGCAGCAATTAGAGGGAACATCCTGGAGGATTCATCCAGTAAGGCAATGTGGGTAGAGCTCAGGAACTAGAGGCGCAATCACTATAATGGGGTTATTCAGTACTCACCAACAAGCACCAAGACCTCACTTGGCTAGTGGTGAGAGGGGCCCCCACAGTCAGATCTTTCCTGTCCAGACAAAATATCATCTCCAACGTACCTCTAAGACTGTGGATTTGCTAAGAGGGTGCAGAGAAGGATGCAAGGGTCCTTGTTTTGGTTCATCCCCAGCAGCTATGTCACAGCTGATTTATGGGCTGTTCCCAGGGGCACACACCGAGACAAACATCAAGTTCTACTCGAAGGTCAACTTGGTGAAAGAATGCCCTTTGGTCTGCCCTAAACTCGTTGGTCTTCCAGCAAGATATCCATAAGGGAATGCTGCCAACCAGCACAGTCCAGGCTGCAGGAGTACGTGCCAAGGGACACACTGAAGCTCAGCGCAGCTAATGCTAAGGCTCTCGGGGAAGGGCCACGGTCTAGACTCCTTCTGTTTCCACACATGGAGGAGCTGGGTCAGATGGGAAAGCCTCTCAAACATTGAAAGGGTGTATCACCCCAGGGGGCCACATAAGTAGCAATGGTGCTATGGTTTTAATGGTTTATGGTTACGCAATGGTTTTAAAAAATGTATTGACCATGAATGTAAAAGTTTTGCACTGTTTCTTCTTTTGTATGTATTTTTTTTATTATGAATAAAGTTTATTTTTGAAATAAAAATACTATAGGCCTCCCAGAAGCCAGTGGGAGACAGAAGAACAGATACATCAGCAGATTATAGAAAGATGTAAAAGCAACAGGGTAGTTGTAGTGGGTGACTTTATTTTCTCCAATATTGACTGGGACTCCCTTAGTGCCAGAGGCTTAGATAGATTAGAATTTGCAGGATGCATACAGGAGGCTTCTTAACACTTTGTGCAGATAGTCAAACTAGGGATGGGGGCCATACTAGACTTTGTAATGGGGAGCCTGGCCACGTGATCAGTGTTTCAGTGGGAGAGCATTTTGGGAACAGTGATCATAACTCCATAACTATCTGGTACTGCACTTTGGGGGAAGTGCTAAACTGGGGAAAGGCTGATTACAAAAGTATTAGGCAAGAGTTGGGGAGAGTAGATTGCAAGCAGCTGTTATTGGGCAAGTCCACATGTGACTTGTGGGAGTCACTTAAAGGCCAGCTGGTCAGAATTCAGGACCAACATGTAGCTGCAAGGAAGACAGACAAAGACGGCAAGGTTCAGGAACCCTGGATGATGAGGGCTGTTACAAGAAGAAAGCATCTGTAAGGTTTAGGAAGCTGAAATCAGACAGGGCCTTTGAGAAATATATCAGCTGGAGAGAACCTAAACATGGAATCAGGAGGGCATAGAGGGTCAATGAAATGTTCTTGGTGAGAAGGATTAAGGAAAATCCCAAGCCATTTTATACATACATTAAAAACACGAGGGTAACTAGGGAGAGGGTAGGACCACTCAAGGACAAAGGAGGGAATTTTTGCCTGGAGCCAGAGGAAGTGGGTGAGGTACTAAACGAGCACTTTGCACTAGTATTCACGAAGGAGATCTTGGAGGGGTATGCTGATATTCTATGGCATATTGACATCAAGAAGGTGATGGTGTTGAGTCTCTTGAAGGACATCAAGGTGGATAAACCCCAGGGCCTGATGGGATCCATCCCAGGTTATTGAGAGAGGCAAGAGAGGAGATTTCTGGGGCCTCTTTGTATCCCCTTTAGTTACAGGTGAAGTTCCAGAGGACTGGAGAGTAGCCAATGTTGTTCCTCTGTTTACGAAGGGAAACACAGACAAACGAGGAAATTATTGGCTCATGAGCCTTACATCAGTGGTAGGGAAATTATTGAAGATTCTTAGGGATAGGATCTACTTGCATCTGGAAAAGCTTAAACATTAGGGATAGTCAGCATGGCTTTGTGGGGGGTGGGAGGTTACATCTTACAAACATGATTGAATTATTTTGAAGAGGTGACAAAGATGATTGATGAGGGCAGGGCAGTGGATGTCATATCTATGGACATTAGTAAAGCTTTCAAAAAGGTCCCTCATGGTAGGCTGATCCAGAAGATTAAGGCACATGGGATCCATGGAGACTTGGTCGATTGGGTTCAAAATTGGTTTGACCATAAGCAGAGGGTAGTGGTGGAAGGGTGTTATTATGAATGGACGTCTGTGACCAATGGTGTTCTGCAAGGATTAGTGCTACGAATTTGAATGAAAATGTAAGTGGGCTGATTAGCAAGTTTGCAGACAATACAAAAATTAGCAGAGTTGTGAATAGTGAAGAAAGTTATCACAGGATTCAGCAAGATACAGACTTGTTGAAAATGTGGGTAGAGAAACAGCAGATGGAGTTTAATCTGGACAAGTGTGAGGTGTTGCACTTTGGGAGGTCAAATATATGAGGGAATTATACAGTAAAGGGCAGGACTCTGAGCATTGATGTACAAAGGGATCTTGGGGTGCAAGTCCACAGCTCCCTGAAAGCGGCAATACAAATAGATAGGGTGGTAAAGCTGGCATACAGCATACTTGCCATCATCAGTCAGGATGTTGAGTATAAAAGTCGGGAAATTATGCTGTAGTTGTATAAAACTTTGTCTAGGCTAGACTCGGAGTATCAGTATTGGTTTATTATTGTCTCTTGTACCAAGGTACAGTGAAAAATTTGTCTTGCATACCGTTCGAACAGGTCAATTCATTACACAGTGCAGATACACTGAGTTAGTACACAGTGCATTGAGGTAGTACAGGGTAAAAACAATAAGAGAATACAGAGTAAAGTGTTACAGCTACAGGGAAGTGCACTGCAGGTAGACAATAAGGTGCAAGGTCAAACAAGGTAGATTGTGAGGTCAGGAGTCCATCTCGTGATAGGGAACCGTTCAGTAGTCTTATCACCATAGGATAGAAGTTGTCCTTGAACCTGGTGGTATGTGCCCCCAGGCTCCTGTATCTTCTGCCTGATGGGAGAGGCGAGAAGAGAGAATGACCCAGGTGGTGTGGTCTTTGATTATGCTGGCTGCTTCACCAAGGCAGTGAGAGGTACAGGCAGAGTCCACAGAGGGGAGGCTGGTTTCTGTGATGCACTGGGCTGTGTCCACAACTCTGCAGTTTCTTGCGGTCCTGGGCAGAGCAGTTACCATACCAAGCTGTAATGCATCCAGAAAGGATGCTTTCTATGGTGCATTGATAAAAGTTGGTTAGTGTCAAAGGGGACATGCCAAGTTTCTTTAGCCTCCTGAGGAAGTAGAAGTGCTGGTGAGCTTTCTTGGCCATAGCATCTATGTGATTGGACCAGGACAGGCTATTGGTGATGTTCACTCCTAGAAGCTCTCAACCCTCTCGACCTCAGCACCATTGATGTAGACAGGTGTATGTACACCACCCCCTTTCCTGAAGTCAATGACCAGCTCTTTTGTTTTGCTGACATTGAGGGAAAGGTTGTTGTCATGATACCATGTCACTAAGCTCACTATCTCTTTCCTGTACTCCGACTCATCATTATTAGAGATACGGCCCACTATATGGTGGTATCATCTGCAAACTTGTAGATGGAGTTGGAGCAGAATCTGGCCACGCAGTTATGTGTGTGTCGGGAGCAGAGTAGAGGGCTGAGGATGCAGCCTTGTGGGGCACCAGTGTTGAAAATAATCCTGCTGGAGGTATTGCTGCCTATCCTCACTGATTGCGGTCTGTTGGTCAGAAAGTCAAAGATCCAGTTACAGAGGGAGGTACTGAGTCCCAGGTCTCGGAGTTCGGTGATGAGTTTGCTTGGAATTATAGTATTGAAGGTGGAGCTGTAGTCAATAAACAATAGTCTAACATAGGTGTCTTCACTGCCCAGATGCTCCAGAGCTGAGTGTAGGGCCAGGGAGATGGCGTCCACTATAGACCTGTTATGGCGGTAGGCGGACTGTGTGCAGTTCTGGTCGCCACATTAAAGAAAGGACCTGGAGGCTTTGGAAGGGGTGCAGAAGAGGTTCACCAGGATGTGGCCTGGATTTGAGAGTATTAGCTATAAGGAGCCGCAAAGTAATGATGCAGCTTTACAAAACTCTGGTTAGACCACACTTACAGTACTGTGTCCAGTTCTGGTCGCCTCATTATAGGAAGGATGTGGTGGTGTTGGAAAGGGTGCAGAGGAGATTTACCAGGATGCTGCCTGGATTAGGGAGTATGGATTATGAGGAGAGACTAAAGGAGCTAGGGCTTTACTCATTGGCGAGGAGGATGAGGGGAGACATGATAGAAATATACAAAATATTAAGAGGAATAGATAGAGTGGACAGCCACCGTCTCTTTCCCAGGGCAAAATGCTCAATACAAGAGGGCATGGCTTTAAGGTAATGGGTGGGAAGTTCAAGGGAGATGTCAGAGGGAGGTTTTTTACCCAGAGTGGTTGGGGCATGGAATGCGCTGCCTGGGGTGGTGGTGGAGGCTGATACGTTGGTCAACTTTAAGAGATTGTTAGATAAGTATATGGAGAAATTTAAAATAGAGGGATATGTGGGAGGAAGGGGTTAGATAGTCTTAGGTGTGGTTTGAAGGTTGGCACAACATGGTGGGCCGAAGGGCCTGTATTGTGCTGTACTGTTCTATGGTACAAGGAAAATCAGTGAGGAAACAGATTGCTCTGAGAGCTGGCAGAGTTGATGGGTCAAAAAATTAACCTATCGAGATCAACCTATTAATAGGTTAACCTAGTAACCATAGAGAAGCAATGACAGCAAAAGAAAGAAAAGCAGCTAGAGCAAATAACCCCATAGCTATATCCAATCCAGACTTGTTAATAGCCCCAGAATGACCAGTGGCAGAAGCAGTCCCCATCTTCAACTTGCCCTCCCATCTATATTCTGTTTTCCTTTTACTACCTCAATGCAATTACGCATAGAATGATCTGCCTGGATGACACACAAAAGCTTTTCACTGTAGCTCATTACACGTGACAATAATATTCCAACTCTTTGTTGACACGGTGAATCTACTTCAACTTCTTGAATCAACCAGCCCAGCCCCAATCGCTACCTCAGTAAAGCAACACTTCGCACTACAATGGACTTTGGGTTTTATTTTGTTCTAATTGTGTATAATTTATGGTTTTCTTGCGCCTGTTGCACGTCTGGTGCTCTGTGCCTGTGGTGCTGCTGCAGGTGAGTTTCTCACCGCACCCGGGCACACAGGGACTTCTGGATGTGCCGATAAACTCACTTGAGCCCGTCAAAGCCCCGGGAGGGCAAAGGGGCTTCTCCCGCATGGGGAGCACGGTACCGGGGACAGAGGCTGCCCCGCGCCTTTGTCCGTGGCTGGAGCCTGTGCCGACTGCCGGCTCTTTACGGGCCTCGACCCCCAGCCTCCGGCCCACCGACCCCGACCCGGCCCGGCCCCCACCCCGGCCCCGGGCCCGGCCCCCACCCCGGCCCCGGGCCCCCGTCCCGCCAGCCTTGCCTCCGCCCCCAGGGCCGGGCGACCCTCACTCACCCGCCGGGTGTTGCAGAGCCCGGTGCCGAGCAGCGCCAGCAGCAGGAGGCCGCCCCGGACACCCGGCCGCTCCATCGCCGGGACTACAAAGGGGCGGGAAACTACAACCCCACGGCAGCACGGGATACTGGCGGACTGCAGCCGTTGGGCAGGAGGACTGATGCTGTAGCATGTCGGGATACAGGAGGACCGTCTCCAAGGGAGCTGGAGGAGGATATGTTTAATGTGCTATAGCCTGGGTCGACCTATTCAGGCTTTCTTGATGAGAATATACACATCTCACCTCCTATTATCCTCTCCACCTCCAACTCTAAGTTTAAAAGTGCTGTTTGATGTCAGATTCAAAGTCAAAGGAGTTTATTGTCAGATGCACAAGTCCATGTGTGCACAGGTGCAATGAAAAACTTACCTGCAGCAGCATCTCAGGCACAGAGCATCAGGTAAGCAGCATTCACAAGAAAACCATAAATAATTTTTACAAGAAAGACCAAAATTAAAACAAAAAAACACAAAAATCCATTTTAGTGTAAAGTGGTCATCGTGTTGCTAAATTGTAGTCATTAGGGTTGTGCTGGCTGCTTCAAGAACCGAGTGGAAGTAGCTGTTCTTGAACCTGGTGGTGTGGGACTTCAGACTCCTGTACCTCCTGCCTGATGGGAGCTGCGAGAAGATGGCAAGTTTAAGTTTATTGTCATGGGCATACATACTCAAGGTATAAATGCCATGAAAATTAGTCTTCTGCAGTCTTCTATATTACAAACATGACAAACATAAATTACATACGCTTAAATTAACATAAATTATACATAACTTACATGACACAATAAACAAAACTAACAATATTAATGCAAGTTGAGGGAAATAGAGTCCGAGGTAGAATTAGGGTTTTTCAGGTGGGTTCAAGAACCAGATGGCAGTGGGGAAGAACATGTTGTTGAACCTTGAGGTGTGGGTCTTCAGGCTCCTGTACCTCCTGCCTGATGGCAGCATCGAGAAGCAGGCAGGGCCCAGGTGGTGGGAGTTCTTGATGATGGGTGTCACCTTCCTGAGACATCGCCACTTGTAGATAAAGATACAAGAGACTGTACATTCTGTAATCTGGAGCAACACGAGAGGCGCTGGAGGAACTCAGTGGGTCAGGCAGCATCTGTGGAGGGAAATGGACAGCCAACGTTTAAGGTCGAGAACCTTCACTCTCTGCAGCCTCTTGCGTTCCCGTGCAGTGGAGTTTCCACACCAGGCCATGACGCAACTAGTCAGAATGCTTTACACCGTCCATCTTAGAAGTTTATCGGCGTCTTTGATGACATCTTTCATCATATTCAGGAAGAACAGCCCAGATGGAGACTGCTACTTCAAGTTCATTGTCATGGACACACATATGCAGGGTATAAAGGCGATGAAAATTAGCTTTTTGCAGCAGCAACACAGTACATTACACACATGACAGACATAAGTTAACATAAACTTAAATTAACATAAATTATACATAACACATGACAAAACAAACATAACAACACTTGTGCAAGTGTAGGTATTAACACACCTGTAAACTGTCCATGTATGCCCCCAGATCATTAACAATTTATGAAATGTCTGCATAAACTCTCATCGTCAGGCTTGGGGACATATGGAGTTCCCACATATGTCACCAATTGCATTATTCAACCAAAGCGTTTGACCTGAGCCCTCCTGGTATTGTGGGGATAACAATCTCAGGACCAACCGAAATCGCCTCAAAGTCCAGAGATTTCAGAAGCACAGATAAAAACAAAAATTAGATGCTTGGAAATAAAAATAGAAAATGCTGGAAACACTCAGAAGGTCATTCAGCATCTGTGGAGGGAGAAACAAAATGAATGTTTCAGCTTCGACGCTTCATCAGAACCAAAGGTTGTCAGAGTTGAAATGTCAACTTGGCTTTCCACAGATGCTGACTGATATGTTCCCAGCATTCTCTGTTCTTATTAAAGAAAATACAAAGTAGACATGAGAGAGGGGGAACAAGTTGAGCATGAAACAGAGAACAAAAGGTGAAGAGTGCAGCTTCAAAACAAATACTTGGAACGAGGTTAGAGCATTTTCCAAAATGTTATTCCAATTCTCATAGAGTCTTTACGCTATAATATCTGTGATCCACAAATGCAGCAGAAGGTAGAGGATGCAACATATTTTGGTCTGCCCAGTGCTCAGTGATAAGCCATGTATGATTTAGGATCTCGCCAAAGCCAACTTGTGAGCATTGCATTGTGTCTGTCAATGGAAAGTTGTATAACTTTGATAGATGGAAAAAAAGAGTGGAAGGAAGCAGATCTTTCAAGATATTTCTCAGTGATTTCATAAAAGCAGGTGTTCTTGCATTTACAGAAATTGAAATGGATGTGGGAAATCCTTCAAACCATTCAGAAAAATGGAACCTACTCATTGGTTTCACAGTGTACTAGTTCATCAGTAATTATACCAAACGATCGCTATTGCAGCCGCTCATTATTTTCTGAAAAAGATGCCAAATCATGATTAATTTTGAAAGAAGCAGCACAGATTATTTAATATTCCAAAAGAATGGAAATCATCTGAAAGCTCCTAAAAGACATTATTATCCCCTTCAGACCAGTGAAATTCTGCGAATGCATAGTGAAAGCATGACATAATATTCAGAAGACTTCTGGTTTGATATTTCTCAAATGAAACTTATTTTTACTATTTGACTACTAATTTCTGTTCTGCAACTTGTCAGACATGTGTTTAGTACTTTCACACAGTAGTGCTGGCACAGACAAATGTTTTTTCTTGGTAAAGAAAAGTAAAACTGAACACAGAGCTATAATGTCTTGTGAAACTACCTTGGCATCTCTGATGAAGTGCAAGATGGACATGTTTAAAACAAACAACTGCCTCTCTTTTCAATATTGTCAGCTTAAAGCTCAACATCGAACAGATAACAGCAGACAATTTAATTTGGAGATGATCAGAATTGGTGGAAATTCAAAAGCAAAACCCTAAATAAAACCGAAAATAACTAAACTATCTAGCAGGTCAAGCAGCATCTTTGGAGAGGGAAAGATATTGTTTCAGGTCAAAGATCTTTGCCCATATAGTGACTGCTTCAGTGAGTTCCGAAGCATTCGTCCTGGACCTTGGAATATGCCAGACCGCAAGATTCAGTTCTGGACACCCCTTGTGCTGGAAGACTGGTATAGGAGTAGTCCCAGCCCAGTTATCCTTGCAAAATGCTCCTCACAGACATCTGGGGACTGACATCCAAATTGGGAGAGTGGTCCCACAGACTAGCAAAGCAAGGCCATACTCACAGATCCAACGCATGACAAGCAATTTGCCAAACTCCATCGCAATTCCTGGGACTGCCTTATCCCACCGGTGGGACAAACTCCTTCACACCAGTATTCAGTTGGGAAGGAGTAGTCCTTCCATTTCTCAACATGGACACCAAGCCCCATGGTCAAACATGGGCAAGGAAACCTCCTCCTGATTACCAGCTACCATCCTCCCTTGGCCGATGAATCAGTGCTCCTCAACACTGAGCAACACTTAGAAGAAAAACTGAGAGTAGCAAGGGCACAGAATGTACTCTGGATGGAGGGCTTCAATGCCTACCACCAGGAGTGGGTGGGTAGCATCAACACTGACTGAGCTGGCCAAGTCCTGAAGGACAGAGCTGCTGGACTGGGTCTGCAGCAGGTAGTGAATGAACCAACAAGAGGGCAAACCGACTTGATCCCACCCTCATTGACATACCTGTGACTGACGCATCTGTCCACGATAGCAGTGGTAGAAGTTATCACTGTACAGTCCGCATGGAAACAAAGTTCTGACTTCACACCAAGGGCAACCACCATCGTACTGTGTGGCCCTGCTAACATACTCGTATAGATGGGAACTTGATTAGTATAGATAGATACCTGATGGTCACCATGGAAATGGCGCTGAGGGGCCTGTTTCTGTGCTGTACGAACCTATGGCTCAATGGGTTAATCTTAGGATAGATCTGGCAGCTCAAAACTGGGCCTCCAGGTGTTGTTATGGACCATCCCCTCAAACTGTATCTAGAATTCCACCATGTTGCAGTCACTATGCCCAAGAGAATCTTAACTACAAGATCTCTTATTAATTCTACCTCATTATACATGACCAAATCTAAAATAACCTGTTCCTGGTTAATTTCCTTAATGTATTGCTCCAAAAAACAATCCCAGACCGACTCCACAAATTCTCCTTCCACTCTACCATTTGATTAGTCCGATCAATGTGCATATAAAATAGAGCAGAATTTGTAATTCCCTCCTTATACACCGATGGTTTTTCCCCATTTATGCAGTGTCCTATCATGACGCAACACTTTGAAGGCCTGTAGCACACTCCCACCCATATCCTCTTGCCTCTGCTATTCCTTATTTCTTCCCAAACCGATTTCATTTTGAACTGCTGCATCCGTATCACTGCACTGGTACTTTCCTCGATTAACAGTGATAACCCATCTCCTTTGTCTTTCTGCCGATTCTCTTGGAGTGTTGAATAGCCTGAAGTCTATGCATTCCCATTGTACCATTGGGAGTTTCAGGAATTTAGCCTAGCCATCCTGAAGGAATGCCAATTGATTTCCAATTCAGGATGATGCACAACACAAATCTGTGGGAAGTGGCACCTCCCTGTGCCAATGGCTCTTGTCTTTCTAGCTGAAGGAGGTCATGGGTTTGAGATTCTTCCCCGATGACTCTCACCAATTTTTACAGATGCACCATAGAAACCATCCTCTCTGGATGCATCACAGCTTGTGATGGCAACTGCTCTGCCCGAGACTGCAAGAAATTGCAGAGAGTTGTGAATGCAGTGCAATCTATCACAAAAACCCTCCACTGACTCCGTCTACACTTCCCACTGCCTTGGGAAAGCAGCCAACACAATCAAGGACCCCTCCCACCCCGGACATTCTCTCTTCTTCAGAGAGAATATACAAAAGCTTGAGAACACGTACCACCAGGCTCAAGGACAGCTTCTATCCTGCTGTTATCAGACTCTTGAATGGACGTCTCATGTGCCAAAGGGTGAACTCTTGATCTCACAATCCACCTCGTTATGGCCCTTGCATCTATCTGCACTGCATTTTCTCTGTAATGGTAGCACCATATTGTATATTCTGTTTTCCTTTTTACTACCTCAATGCGCTTAACAATGGCATGATCTATCCAGATGACATGCAAAAAAAAAGCTTTTCACTGTACCTCAGTACATGTGACAATAATAAACCAATTCCATTTCCTACTTTCCCTTACCACTGTAGTTGCCAATGACTGGGGTAGCTGCCTCACCTTGGCTCTTTGTTTGAGTAATAATGATTGTTGGCAAGCTTTTCCGGTAACGAAAGCATCAGAGCTGCGCTAAATCCACCCATTAGTCAATAACCACACAAGTTCTTTGCAAAAGAGCATCCATGTAGGCCAACATCTTCCCTCCTGACTACCGAGGTATGAATGTTAAATATATCCATACAATTAATTCCATCTCTTTTGTTACTAATCGTGCCAGGCATTTCAACATGGTTTTAAATCTTCTGTGTTATTTCTCTGAACTAAATGACAATATTTTTGCATTGGCAGAGAATGCAAGGGCTGGAACATCATGTAAATTGGCAGATTGGTTTATTATTGTCACATGTACTGAGGTACAGTGAAAAACTTTGTTTTGCATGCCGTCCATATGGATCATTTCATTACAACAGTGCATTGAGGTGGTGCAAGGGAAAACAATAACAGAATGCAGAATAAAGTGTTACGGTTACAGAGAAAGTGCAGCGCAGGTAGACATTTAGGTGCAAGGCCATGACGAGGTAGATTATGAGGTCAAGAATCCATGTTATCGTTAGGTGACCGTTCAATAGTCTTATAACAGCAGGATAGAAGCTTTTCTTGAGCCTGGTGCTACATGCTTTCAGGTTTTTGTATCTTCTGCCCAATGGGAGAGGGGAGAAGAGAGAATGTCCAGGGTGGGTGGTGTCTTTGATTATGTTGGCTGCTTTACTAAGGCAGTGAGAAGTGTAGACAGAGTCCATGGAGGGGAGGCTTGTTTCCATGATGTGCTGAGCTGTGTCCAGAACTCTCTGCAGTTTCTTGCGGTCAGGGGCAGAGCAGTTGCCATACCAAGCCAGGATGCATTTGGACGGGATGCTTTCTATAGTGCATCTATAAAAACTGGTGAGGGTCAACAGGGACATGCCTGAATTTCTTTAGCCTCCTGAGGAAGTAGAGGCACTGGTGAGCTTTCTTCACCATAGTGTCTACATGGTTGGACCAGGGCAGGCTATTGGTTCATTCCTAGGAACTTGAAGCTCTCAACCTCAGCACCGTTGATGTTAACGGGAGCGAGTGCACCGCCCCCCTTCCTGAAGTCAATGCCCAGCTCTTTTGTTTTGCTGACATTGAGGGAAAAGTTGTTGTCATCACACCACGTAACCAGGTTCTCTATCTCCTTCCTGTATTCTGTCTCATCGTTATTTGAGATTCGGCCCACCCTGGAATATTATGTGCAGTTCTGGTCACCACACGATAGGAAGGATGTGACTGCGCTGGAGAGGGTGCAGAGGAGATTCACCAGGCTGCTGCCTGCATTGGGAGAGAGTGGATAGGCTGGATTTGTTTTCCCTGGAGCTATGTGCCTGTGATGCTGTTGCACCTGTGCATACATGTACTTGTGCATGTGACAATAATCTCAACTTGGACCTTTATAAGAAGCAGTGAGTGGTATTAGGGAGGTTGGGCATGTCACTGAACACTCTAACAATCTTCTACAGATATACTGTTGAAAGTATCCTGACTGGTTGCATCACGGTCTGGTACAGCAATTCGAATGCGCAGGAACTTAAGAAGCTGCAGAGAGTAGTGGACTCTGCCCAATACATCACAGGCACATCCCTCCCCACCACCGGAAGTATCTACAGGAGGGCTGCCTCAAGAAGGCAACATCCATCATCAAAGATCCCCACCATCTGGGCCGTGCCATCTTCTCACAGCTCCCATCGGGCAGGAGGTACAGAAGCCTGAAGTCCCACATCACCAGGTTCAGGAACAGCTACTTCTCTGCAACCACTCAGTTCTTGACCCAACCTGTACAACCCTAATCACTGCCTCAGTTCAGCAACACTGTGACCACTTTGCACTACAATGGACTTTTTTAATGTTCTAATTGTGCTCTTTCTTGAATAATTTTTTATAATTTATGTTTATGTTTTTCTTGTGAATGTTGTGTATCTGGTGCTATGTACCTGTGATGCTGCTGCAAGTGAGTTTTTCATTGCCCCTGTGCACACATGGACTTGTGCATCTGACAATAAACTCAACTTCTCTCAGATTCCCACCTCTCCCTTTGCCCCACATCCCTTCGTCCCCAGATATCTCCCAGTTATGTTGCTGGAGCAAATGGCTCATAAATGGGCCCTTCAAAAGAGCCGGGGAAGTACCTGCCAACAAATCCCCACGTAAGAAGTAACAGGTACCCAGATGGAACTGAACTGACATTCCTCTGGCTGCTTGTTCTAAAAAAAAAGGTGGGTGAGGCAGGTACAATAGTTTCATTTAAGAAGCACTTGGATAGGTACATGGAGGGGCGGGGCTTGGAGGGATATGGGCCAAACACAGGAAGTTGGGACTAGCTAATTGGGCACAATGGTCAGCATGGACTGGTTGGGCCGAAGGGCCTGTATCCGCACTGTATTGCTCTATGACATTAATAGAATTGCCTCACTCCCAGACAGCTACAATACATGCTCAATTACTGTATTTTCTGGGACAGAAAGAACCAACAATGTCATTGGGTAATTATTTTATTTTCCCTAAAAATATATATGGGTGACATGAAACAGCATTGTGCTTTCATCGTTACACAGGTGAGAGTTGCCGCGTCCATCTCAGGGGAAAGGTTGTCATCGCTCCCATAATCCTTTGCTGCCACAAGAAGACCGTTGCCATGCATTCAGAAACTGAACTGAAGCCGCCTGTGGGTCATAAAGTGAAAGGTCAGATCGGATGCAGCGTGACAGGAAACACATATTCCTTATAATTGTTAAAAAATGTACTTTTTCCAGCAATACACCTTATTACACACAAAGTGCTGGAGGAACTCAGCGGGTCAGGCAGCATCTATGGAGGGGAATGGACAGTCGACATTTTGGGTCAAGACCATTCACCTGAACAGGCTCTTGCTCCACTCCTTCTCTTCACCTTTTTGTACTGACTCTCTCCCCTCTATCTTTCAGTCCAGGTGAAGGGTCTCGACCTGAAACATCGGCTGTCCATTTCCCTCCACAGATGCTGCCCGACCCGCTGAGTTCCTCCAGCACTTTGTGTGTTGCTCCAGATTCCAGCATCTGCAGTCTCTTCTGTCTCCAGGATATGTGATTATGCTTATATTCAGACTTAGCTCACCCCTGTGTAACAAGAGTTGTTATCCCAGTACCAGGGCTGCCTGTACCGAGAGGAACAGCACCTCATATTCCACCTGGGGTGCCTACAATGTGACAACATGAACAATGAATTCTCCAGCTTCTGGTAACTGCTTCCCCTCTGTCCCTTATCCCTCTCCTCCTGATCCACCAGCCCGTGTATCACCATGTCTCTTTCCCCTCCCCACCCTCTCCAACTGCCCATCACCCACACACTCCTCCTACTGGATCCCCTTCCCCACTGTTCCCATCTGCCCTCCTCACCTCCCTCCCCTGGTTCCAGGCTCCACCTTCTTCTCCTATCAGATTCCACCATGGCAGCCCTCTGTCACCTCCACCTATCACCTCCCGGCCTCTGTCACCATTCCCACTCTCCCCCACCTCCAGCTGCCTATCACCCCTCTCACCTGGATCCGCCCGTCACCTGCCAGCTCCTGCCCCACCTCTTCAATCCACCACTTTATACCAGCCATCTCCCTTCTATCTTTCAGTCCAGATGGGGTCTTGACCCAAAATGATGACTGTCCATTTCCCTCCATCAATGCTGCCTGACCCGCTGATTTCCTCCAGCACTTTGTGTGTTTCTGACTGTAACCTGTCCAAGAGGATTAATTAGCTTTGCACTGCCAGGGGAGGAATCAGTCTATAAAACTTCTGCCTCTACCAATGCTGGCTGAGTCAAGAGCCTAAGAAAAGCAGGCCTGGCTTTCCAAAGATGGCAACCACTGCTCAACACAGGGAAGAGACAGGTCACTAATTGACTTAGAACTCACTGTTTATAACACAGCAGCTCTGAAGTCAGATCATGTAGATCTGTGATGGACATACCAAGAGAGGTGAAAAAGATAGATGACTGTTTTATAATTGTTAAGAAATCTCCTCGGTGTTGACTTGTAAACTGTTTTCTTAGAATCATAGACTTGTTCAAAACAGACCCTTCAGCCTACTACATCCATGCTGACTTTTTAACCCATCTGCAGTAATCCCATTTGCCTGCATTGGGACCATATTCTTCTATGTCTTGCCCATTTAAGTGTCTATCTAAATGCCTTTTAAGCATGGTCATTGTATTTGATTCTACCATCTCTTCTGGCAGGACATTCCAGATATTAACCACTCTGCGAGAAAAACACATCCTTCAGATCCCCTCGAAGTATCCTACCTCTCACTTTAAACCTACACCCTCTTGTTTGTGATACCTCTACCCCGGGACAAAGATTTTGACAATCTACTTTATCTACACCTCTCATAATCTTACATACTTCTATCAGATCACTCCTCAGCCTCCTTTGCTTCAGGAAAAACAGGCCCAGCCTATCCAACCTCTCCCCGAAACTAAAGTCCTCCAGTCCAGGTGACATCCCGGTAAATCTCCTCTGCACTCTCTCCAGCCAACCTAGCATGTGACCATCGTCAATCAACTGAAAGACCAGGCCTGTGATTAGCATCTGGTCGATAGTGTTAACATATAAACTATTTTCTTAAAGGCGTAAGAAAAGGTGATTATAAGTGATTGGGTCATAAAATCTCCACTTACCAAGCTGCTGCATTGCATCGAAAGCGCCTTACTGAGGAACTGTAAGAGAAAGAGAAACAGGAAACATATTTATTCAAAATGTTTTTGGTCACTGTGAACTTCTGTCCTGTCCCAGGGGTGCAGACTTCATTACAAGGCTTTCATCCTATTACCTTGCCCATTCTTCAAACATGCAGCATACCAGCATTTATCAACGGACTCTCACATTATCAAGTCATGTCGAGTTTATTGTCATGTGCATAGGTACGGTGAGGTCCAGGTACAATGAAAAACTTACTTGCAACAGCATCGCAGGCACGTACGTACAGACGACGCACAGATTAAAAAAAAAGACTGTGCAAAAGCAAGACTTCAGTGCAAAAACAAAACAAAGGAACAATCTCCACGGCAGTGCAAGAGGTGGTCTGTAGTGTTCCGTTGCTGAGGTGGGGTTAGGGTTGTGCAGATCGGTTCAAGAACCTGATGGTTGAAGGGAAGTAGCTGTTCCTGAACCTGGTGGTGTGGGACTTGAGGCTTCTGTACCTCCTGCCCGATGGTAGCAGTAAGAAGAGGGCATGGCTTGGATGGTGGGGATCCCCGATGGTAGATGCCGCCTTCTTGAGGCAGCACCTCCTGTAAATGCTGTCAATGGGACCATTCTGCCTTAATCCCTCAGGATATACATTTCCCGGACACTAGATTTACCAAATGCAGCTAACACAGAGCAGAAACAAAGAAAACTGTGTGTACCTCTCACTTCCAGCTTGCATTCCACCTCATCTTCACCCAGGTCGTTGATAGCCTTGCAAGTATAATTTCCGCCATCAAAAGTGCTGGGTTTGCGGATCTGCAGAGTCAGGACACCCTGGTTGTGTTTCATCAGGAATTTTGGGTCATCTCCGATTTCCATCTTGTTCTTCATCCAGATAATCTTTGGCTGCATTTAGGAAAATGAGTTGCATTTATTGTTGTGAAGCCTGGGAAGCACAATGAAGAACTGCAGGACTGGGCAGCAATGCAGGGCGTGAAGAAGTAAACACACCGACAACTGAGCTCCTTCCACAACCTCAGCACCACCCAAACATTTCCCGGCCAATCCTGAATCCCTTCTGTCCCTGGCCCACTGTTTTATCCTCAATTCATCTGCTCTAATTTTCCCAAATACGCCAACCCCTGGTACCTGCTTATCTATTCCACAGATGGACAGACAACGGGGTAAAACTGGATACAGGAAGAGGCTTCATTTCATGTTTCATTATGGTGTAGAAGGAGGCCATGTGGCCCATTGACTCTATCCTGGCCCATTCCCCATATTTCTACCACCCACCTACACACTAGGGGAGCAAACTACAGCGGCCAATGGACCTACCAACCTTGTAGCTGGGATGTGGGGGAAAACCAGAGAGCCCAGGAGAAACTCACACAGTCACAGGGAAAAGGTGAAGACTCCACACACACAGCACCAGAGATCAGGATTGAACCTGGGTCACTGGTGCTGAGGCAACAGCCTTACCAGCAGCCCCACCACCCCAACCACTTTGGTTGGTCAGATCAGTTTATTCTCATGTACACCAGGTTGCAATAAAATGTCTTGCTGGTGTGAAGCTCACAGAGTAAACAGTGTATATGGTAATAATAAATTCAATAATAACTACGGCGATGAGTGCAGAGCAGCAGAATGGGGCAGAGACTGTAGTGCAGTACGAGGAGGTGCACAAAGAAATGCTAAAGTAACAATAATGGAATAACAGAGAGGGAGAGTAAAGAGTAACACTAAACCCAATATATATTGTCGAGCCGGTGTGTCACACCCTGCCTCCTGTAGAGCCACAGGGTGTGAATTTCCAGTCAGAGTTCTAGTGAAGTCCCTGGACATGGATACCAAATAACAGAAGGCCCATGGTTGTGTGCCAGGACCAGGAAGTTCGTGGAAACCGGTTCCAGTGCCAGCATGGCAACTTGCAGAACTTGGACACCAAACTAGTGGTGGAAATGTTGTAAACCAACCTAATCCCTTTTAAGATGGGTGATCCAATCCACTACTCAGGTAACAAGGGTTCAAAGCCACCGCGACAAATCTGTAGTACTCGAAAATGACCATGAAATTCACCAGGGTATTTATATTAATAATAAAATAACACCCAGTTCATTGCTGTCCTTCGGGGAAGGGAAGAGAGCCAGGCATCGGGCTTACGCTACAAGTTGACTTTTAACATTGTATAAAATGGCTTAACAAGTCAGAACCAGAATGAGCTTGATGAGGCAACATGTGTGACCTTGCCAAGGCCGTCTCTGGCCCAAGAATGGAGCAAACTCAACCCTACACCTGTAGCATTTGTGGGCAATGTGGCTGAGAGTCTTGTGATGGAAGTGTCTTGGCTGCTGTCCTCAGCTGACACAGACAGCACATGTACACGTCCCCTTGCCAACGTGCTTAGAGGAACCAAGGCAAAGAGTAATGCAGGAAAAGCAAGCAGCAAAGGGCTGGACCCTGTGTTTAATGAAGTTTTTGCCTGACTGGAACTGGAGGCAATTCTTCCAAAACAATGAAAGAGCTCTCATCAGTAAATCTCCATTAACTCAGGGTCCTTGGGACGTTGGTGGTACTGGTCTGCAGATCTTCCTGTTGGATATTACTGTTATTAATACCCCAACACACTTTTCTATTTTGTTACATGTTACACGGCAGTTTAACACACTTTCCAGAGAATCTGGTGAGTTTAAAGGAGCAGGAGATTTACAAGCACTTCAGACTCCAGCTCTGCCACAAACCCTCGCATGTTCCAGACCCCAGCACCAGCTCTGTCCTCTCACCTCGCCCACCGTCCAGACCCCAGCACCAGCTCTGTCCTCTCACCTCGCCCACCGCCCAGACCCCAGCACCAGCTCTGTCCTCTCGCCTCACCCACCGTCCAGACCCCAGCACCAGCTCTGTCCTCTTGCCTCACCCACCACCCAGACCCCATCACCAGCTGGACTCTGAACCCCTGGTTCTGGCTGCAAACTTGCTTGCACTTCAAAGCCTGGGCTCCCATTCCGGACTAACAAGTGAACCAGGTGGTGGACTGCCAGGATTTCCGAACAATCAGGCGCCGGATTATTGGAGCTTTACTGTAAATACATCTGCTTCCAAGATTCACGTGCACACTTTATGATAAAGGAATCTCCAGCTTCCTCCACAATCACACCCGCTGTCGGGACACTGCCTGAGCCTCAGTTTAACGCTCCTACCTCTCATGTACTTTGGGCAAAAGGGGAAGGGGAAAGGTACCATCGGGGGCAAGGCAAGGCAAATCAAAACAAGCTGCAGATGCCGGAAATATAGAATAAAAAAAAGAAAATGCTGGAAATACTCAGCAGGTCAGGCAGGGAATACTCTGTGGGAGAGAAAACAGAATCAAGGTTTCAGGTCAAAGACCCTTCGTCAGATCTGGGAAGGAGATAAAGGAAGCTCATTATGGTTGGCAGGGAGGGGAATGTCCCTGATGGGGTAAAACTGGGGTGACCATGGGGATATACTGTAAACAAGGTCATCTGGTCAATGAGTGAATGGGAGCAGTTAGAGAGGGAGAACATAGACAAACAAAGGCGGAAGTCGTCAATGCAGAGCGGGAACTTTCCTGCAAGCTTAGAGCAGATTGATAAGTGAAGGGATCTTATATGTTGCTACATGGATGAGTATTGGGGCTTTCACAATGCAACTACCGTTGAAGTAATTTGGTCCTCTGGAATTCTATACAGTGGAAATGTCAGATACCAAATCAACCTGCAGATAGATTCCCTTCCAAGTCGTGCATTGTCCTGGAAGTACACCTCCGTTCCGTTTTTCATTGCGAGGTCCTGGAACCCCTCCGCAACAGCTATATAAGAACAGCTTCACCAGAACGCCTCTGCAGTTGAAGAGGGTGACTCACCACTAATCTTCCAAAGAATAGGCATTCAATGCTGGCCTTTCCAAGCCCACCCACATCCTCTGAATGCAAGAAAAATACAGGAAGGAATTCCCTCCATATGACCTCCACATAATAGGAATGAACGGGAACGTGCTTTGTTCCAACACAACACTTTACACCATGACTCAGCGAGGAGTCCGTCCATTAAACATGCCTCTCTGGAATATTGCCAAGGTGGTGTTGCTAGAACAAACCATCCTAAATAAGATACTCACTTTAGGAAAGCCTCGAACAGAACAGCTCAGCTTTGTGGTGTAACCTGCTATAACAGATCGATTCAACAGAGGCTGGGTAAACTTTGGTGCATGGCTAAAATCATGCTCCTTGTACAGGGGTCGCACATAGTTCTTGCCTGTGTCAAAAAATAGGGAAGAATTAGGATCCACCTTGACATTTTTTTCAATGCTGTTTAGTATTCTTCCACTTGCTTGTAAGATCACTGTGTGCTTGCCACAGCTCTGGAAGTGCGTGCAAACTTACCATATTGTGATTTAGCAAGATGGTACATCATTTTAGACTACAAACTTTGGAAACAATCAAATAACATAAACACCCTTCCAAAATATTGTACTGGTTTCAAATGATGTGAATCTTGATTAATCAGAATCAAATATCTCATCTCATCCTGAATTCAGTTTGCATATTGGATTCTTAAAGGGTGAAAGGGGAGGTAGTGACACATTCAGGGGCTTTTGAGATCAAGCCATATCCTAAAGGCAAATCGAGCTTTGGGAAATATGTGCGTTATCTGAGGACAGAACACAGGTCCAAGAGTGCGGCTTGAACCCACAACCAAAGTCAAAAGCTGGCACATTAGCCCAAGGTGGATTGTGTTGGGTTAGTCCCTGGAAGGAAAAGCATTGTGAGGTATTGGAGGACAGAACATGGAGGTTAACCTCTAACCTGTGCCACACCTGAGCTGGGAGTGCGTTATGTACTGCACAAGGAGCGGATGGAATGTGTCAGTTCACTGGCAGAAAGCAAGCTGACCAACTGTTAGTCAGTACATTCCTACAAGCAGTAATGAGGCCATCTAATCTATTGGTGGCGTTGATCAGAGGATCAATGAGGGTCAAGACATCAGGAAGGTTGTCAACTTCTACTTGAACAATATCTTGTGGGGTTAAGGCAGATAAGTCCTCAGGTTTCTGCCTGAAATGGCATGTCTGCTGGTGATGTACCTCTCCAATACTGCACTGAGGCAGCCACTAAGATTATTTGCTCAGATCCTAGAGTGGGACTTGAACTACAACCAAAGACAAAAGATGGCATATTAGTCCATGGTGGATTGTGCTGGGTTAGTCCATGGAAAGAAAAGTATTGTGAGGCAGTTCACAGCCATCCCATGTCACACAGTACATTCAATCACCGTGGTATCTGGGTGACACTCCAACAATCTGCCACCAGAGCGACAATCCTGACACTTACTTTCTTTCTGGATGAAGGCTGTGTCCTTGGATACCCTGGGGCTATCACTCAGGCCACAGATGTTCTCACTGAAGACACGGAAGTAGTACTCGTTGCCCATGATGAGATCAGAGATAGTGCAACTTGTTTTACGGTTGTGCTCGTACACTGTGAACCATTCCTAAATGCAAAGGGTGGTAATATTTTTACTATTTGATCAAATCTTAGCACAGGCACACATGAAATGATGTTCAAAATCTACTCAGGTTTCTCCTCAAATGATATAAACCCCTCAGTGTTCAAATGTTCTCCTTCTTAACTCTTAAACGGATCTCTTGTACAATAAAGATGAACACTTGATCTCCCAATTTACCTCGTCATGGCCCTTGCACCTTATTGTCTACCTGCACTGCACTTTCTCTGGAACTGTTACACTATATTCTGCATTCTGTTATTGCTTTTCCTTTTGTACTACCTCGATGTACTTATAGAGCTCAGCTCAGCACATCACAGGAACCAGCCTCCCTTCCATGGACTCTTGTCTACACTTCCCACTGCCTCAGTAAAGCAGCCAACATAATCAAAGACCCCTCCCACCCCAGACATTCTCCCTTCTCCCCCCTCCGATCAGGCAGAAGATACAAAAGCCTGAAAGCACGTATCACCAAGCTCAAGGATAGCTTCTACCCCACTGATATAAGAGTCCCCTAATACAATAAGATGGACTCTTGACCTCACAATCTACCTCGTTATGGCCTTGCCCCTTATTGTCTACCTGCATTGCACTTTCTCTGTAGCTGTGACACTTTATTCTGCATTTGGTACATGTGTCAATAATCAACCAATTTATCAACTTAGCAATTAGTTATAGACTCATACAGCACAGAAACAGGCCCTTCGGCCCAGCTGGTTCATGCCGTAAAGGATGCCCATCCAAGCTAGTCCCATTTGCCAGCCAACAGCCCGCACTCACCATGGTTCTCTTGTCGGCTTTCTGAATGGTGTAGCCAATGATTTCAGTGTTGCCATCATCCTTTGGTGGTTTCCACTCTATGGCAGCATTGAATCCCCAGACATCTGTGATCTTCAGGGACTCCGGAGGTCCGGGCTTCTCTGAAATAATTTAGACAAAAGAGAATTCAAGGAAAAAGCAGTTTGCTTCCAGGAATGAAATCAGCCAAGTATATTTTTTCAGCAGCAGGAAACTGAAACCAAAAGTCCCAGGGGGTGCTACTCTTACCTCAGAATGAAACGTTTGTGGATTGAGCACGTAACTGAAGCTGTACTATCTTAAAAACCTTAAAACCAGCCCCCCTCTGCCCTCTCAAGCAGACAGTAAAGGTGGAGAATGATTCCCTTGATGTCTTGGCCAACACTCAGCGTTGAACTACAGCCGCCAAACACGGTGATTATCAAATCGCTGTTAGTGGGAGTTTGTTCCATGTTCTACCATAACTCTCTTCAGTATGCTGCTGATGAAGAACAACAGCTTAAAAGCCAAGGGTCATGAAAGAACAATATAAATTCAAGTTGAACGGTCTCCCCTACACTAAGGATGAACTCTTGATCTCCTAATCTACCTCATCGTGACCCTTGAACATTATTTGTCCACCTGCACTGCATTGTAACAGTAAATTCTGCATTCTGTTTTTCTTTTTAGTACCTCGGTGTACTTATGAATGGAGTGATCTGTCTGCATGGCGTGCAAACAAGGCTTTTCACTGTATCTCAGTACAAGTAACAATAACAAACCAATTACCAAGTTCTTCAGCCAATGGAGAATAGCCAACATGTGCAACTATTGTTTATTTCAAAAATAAATTTTATTCCTAAAAAAAAGTACAAGGAACACAACAAATGCATAGCTTTATTTACAGTCATACTGTCATCCAGTACCACTCCTACAGCCTCTTTAAACAATACACGGTCAAAGTGTTTGCGGGGCTGTTACACAGGACCCAGCCCCTAAGTCCCCAGTAGCAGCAGGACCTTAGATTACAGTCCTTCCAAACAAAGTCGTGAGCCTTCAGTGTGAACTTTCCCATACTCCTGCAGCCTGGAATGTGCCAGTCAGCAGCATTCCCTTACAGACACCTCCTTACACTGGAAGACCAGCAACCTTCAGGCAGACCAAAGAGCATCTCTGGCCGAGTTGATGATCTTCCAGCAGCACTTGATGCCTGTCTCGGTGTGTGTCCTCGGAAACAGCCCGTAGATCAGAGAGTACTCTGTCACGCAGCTGCTGGGGATGTACCCAGACAAGGACTGTTGTATCCTTTTTCAAACATTCTTTGCATACGCACAGTCCACAGAGGTAAGCAACTGTCTCATCCTCATCACAGCCATCCCGAGGGCTGTGTGTATTGGGAGTGAGACTCCGACTGTGCAGGAAGGATCTGACTGGGAGGGTCCCTCTCACCGCCAGCCCAGCAAGGTCTTGGTGCTTATTGGTGCGTTGTGGCAATGAAGCATTCTGCCAGGTGGTTTGGACAGTTTGCTCAGGGAACCACCCCACAGGATCCATCGTGGTTTGTGAGACTGCCACGGCGGAAGAGCTGGGTACAGGCCACACCTGCGCCACATTCAGCAACACGGAGAACAACTCACACCTGATGACCAGGTTCTTGCCCGCCATCGAGCAGTGCACCAGTCCCACATTCCAATCTTCCGTTGGACCGTGACACACCAGATGGTCTTTGCCACGTGCCCTGGCTCCTCTGTTCCCTGGCTCCTCTGTTCCCTTCAGGTGGTCGGACCTGACGGTAAAGGAAACAGGATTGGCTGGGCCAGTAACCAAAGGGCACGGCCTTGCTCTTCCTGCACTTCACTCTGGCCCCTGAGGTCAGTTCAAACTGGTTGCAGAAGATGGTGTTGTCATCCATGTACAGGAAGGCTTTGATCTGAGTGGCCCCACCACCTGACATTGTCATCCCTCATGTCCGCGCCCTTCCTGATGGATTTGGCAGAAGATTCGATACAACACACACACAAGACGGGACAGAGGGCAGCCTTGCCTGACTCCAGAGCTATCCATCTCCCACCTAGTCCTGGTCCCTCTCTAGAACCCTGACTCCAGTTACACACTCTTACTTGCACTCTGGACCCCTGGCTCAGACTCTGAACTAAGTGAACCAGATACTACGCTGTTAGGATTTCTGAACAATCAGATTCCAGACAATTAGAGTTTTACTGCACACCAGTTCCACTCTATCTAACCTTATTCACCAACCTCTTGTGTGGGACCTTATCTCTGAAAACCTAAATATATCACATCCACTAGCTCCCCCTCATCTACCCTTCTAGATACAACACCAGAGTTCTAATAGATTAGTGAGACATCATTTCCTCTTCACGAGCACATGGTGACCCTGCTCAATTATTTCTGAGTACCTTCACGTCAACCTTTTAAGAAAGGTTCCAGCATTTTCCCGACTACCGATGTCAGGGTCACGGCTCTACCTGGGTAATGGCTCTACCTTCTCTTTCAACACACACAAAATGCTGGAGGAACTCAGCAGGTCAGACAGCATCTGTGGAGGGAAGTGAACAGTTGACATTTCAGGTTTATTTCCCTCCATAGATGCTGCCTGACCTGCTGAGTTCCTCCAGCATTCTGTGTGTGTTGCTCTAGATTCCAGCATCTGCAGAATCCCTTGTGTCCACCTTCTCTTTCGCTCCTTCGTTAAAATAGATTTTGCAGCACTTATTTAATTACGATAATTTATCAGAACTATTTTGTGGCCTGTGGGATCTTGCTGTGCACAAATCAGTTGCCATGTTTCGGACGTTCTAACAGCAGCTCTACTTTTTCCAACAATTGCTTTGGAAGTCAAAACAAACCCTGCATATTCTGGAACCCGATCACCAAGTCACCCAGGAGGGACAAAGGCCATTCGGCCCACTGCATTCATGGGCACCTGTCTGCATTAATCCCATGTCCCAGCACTTGGCCCACAGCCTTCCGTACCTGGGTGACTCCAGTGCTTGTCTCAACACCTCTTAAGTACTGTCAGTGACCCTGCTTCCACCACTCTCTCAGGCAGTGTGTTCCAGGTACTCCCCACTCTCTGGGTGAAGAAGATCCCCCTCAGATCCCCTCTGAATCTCTTCACACTTTCCCTAAATCCATGTCCTCTAGTGTTATCTACCTCTGATATGGGGGAAAGATTTCTCCAGTCGACCCTATCTATACCCCTCATAATTTTATATACCTCAGTCTTAACCCCCCCCCCGCTCCAGGGAGAACAGACCCAGCCTCTCCGGTCTCTCCTCATCACTGAAACACTCCATGCCAGGCAACATCTGGGCAAGCAAACAATCTGCTGGAGGAACTCAGTGGGTCAAGCAGCATCTGTGAGAGGAAAGGAATTGCCGATGTTTCAGTTCAAAAACCTGCATCAGGACTGTGAAGTTCTGAACTTGAAGAAGTTTTCCTCCCCAGCAGATTGTTTATTGCTCCAGGTTCCAGCACCTGCAGTCTCCTGTGTCTCCAACATCCTGGTAAACCTCCTCTGCACCCTCTCTAGTGCTATCACATCCTTCCTATAGTGAGGTGGCCACAACTAATCTGAAATGAAAATAGAAAATACGGGAGACAGGCAACAGGTCAGACAGTATGCCCTGTTGAGTGGTCGCAGCATTCTTTGTTTTCACTCGCAAAGTAATTCATTGGTTTTCAAGTGTTTAGACTAATTTTCAAGGTGCTATTTATACTGTATATGTCCCTCCTACTACAAGGAACTTAAAGTGGAAAATTTGGGACCTGGTAGAATAAAATTCCAATGACCCAGCACCCAGCTGTTTGGAAATCCTGATAGTCCTGCATCTGGTCACTCAATAGTTTGGAATGTGAGCTGGGGTCCCAAGTGGGAGCAGGATGTGCAGCCAGAGCTGGGGGTCCGAAGTCGGGACTGTGAGCCTGGTGTGAGGTCTGGAACACCAGGGTCAGGAATGTGGGAGTGTTGGTGGCTGGAGCCAGCATCTGAAGCACTTGATCAGACCTTGAGTATGCAAAAGTTGAACTCTTGATCTCCCAGGCTACCTTATTGTGGCCCCAGCACTTTGCCTACCTGCACTGCACTTTCTCTGTAACTGTAACTCTGTTTTCTTTTTATATTGAACCGAGAACAGTACGGCACAGGAACAGGCCCTTTAGCACACCATGTTGTGCTGAACTAATTAAGCTAATGATGCCTAATTAAATGAATCCCTTCTGCCTGCACATGATCCATATCCCTCCATTCTCTACACATTCATGTGTCTGTCTAAGAGCCTCTTAAACGCCTCCATCATATCTGCCTCCACCACCACCCCTGGCAGCACATTCCAGGCACCCACCACTCTGTGTAAAAAACCTGCCCCGCACATTTCCTTTGAACTTTCCCCCATCACCGTAAACGCATGCCCTCTGGCATTTGACATTTCAATGCTGCGAGAAATGATACTGCTGTCTACTCTATCTATGCCTCTTATAAACTTCTATCAGGTCTCCCCTCAGTCTCCACCACTCCAGAGAAAACAACCCAAGTCTGTCCAACCTCTCCTTATAGCTCATACCCTCTAATCCAGGCAGCATCCTGGTGAACCTCTTCTGCACCCTCTCCAAAGCCTCCACGTCTTTCCTGTAATGGGGCGACCAGAACTGAGTGCAATACTCCAGTTGCAGCCTAACCAGTTTTATAAAGATTAGACATTTCGACTCTGGGAAAACAATATTGGCTGTCTATCTTTTATCACCTCAATGTACTGATGTATGGAATGATCTGTCTGGATGGCACACAAAATACTTTTTCACTCCAGCTCGGTACATGTGACAATAGTAAACCAATAACAATACCAATTGTATATTTCCTGTTCCCTTTAAACTCACTGGGTTCGCTGGAATGTTTGTTATACTACCTATGTAACACGTGAAAAAAGTTGAAGTATGTTTGGGTACTGATAGGAGTAAAATCCAATAGTCTGCTGGTCCAGTACCACCTGAGGATTGGTAAATTGGTTTATTATTGTAACAAGCACCGAGGTGCAGTGAAACACTTTATTTTGCATGCCATCCATACAGATCATTTCATTACATTGGTGCATAGAACTATAGAACCATAGAACACTACTGCACAGAAAACAGGCCATTCAGCCCTTCTAGTCTGTGCCAAAACTTTATTCTGCATTGAGGTAGTACAAGGGAAAACAAAACAGAATGCAGAATAAAGTGTTACAGTTACAGGAAAAGTGCAGTGCAGGCAGACAATGAGGTGTAAGGCTATAATGAGGTAGATTGTGATGTCAAGAGTCCATTTTATCGTATAAGGGAACCCTTCAATAGTCTTATCACAGTGAGGTAGAAGCTGTCCTTGAGCCTGGTGGTACGTGCCCTCAGGCTTTTGTACCTTCTGCCCGATGGGAGGGAGAGAAGAGAGAATGTCCACGTTGGTGGGGTCTTTGATTATGTTGGCTGCTTCACTGGGGCAGTGAGAAGTGTAGAGAGTCCATGGAGGGGAGGCTGGTTTCCGCGATGTGGTGAACCGTGTCCACAACTCTCTGCAGTTCCTTGTGGTCTCGGGCAGAGCAGTTGCCGTACCAAGCCGTGATATATCCAGATAGGATGCTTTCTATGGCGCATCTGTAAAAGCTGGTGAGGGCCAAAGGGGACATGCCAAATTTCTTTAGCCTCCTGAGGAAGTAGAGGCGCTAGTGAGCTTTCTTGGTCGTGGCGTCTACGTGGTTGGATCAAGACAGGATGCTGAGTCATCAGAGTTTTACTGTCTTGCAAGAAAACTCAAGCATCCACCTCCAACACCTGCTGGATAGGAAAGGAACTTCCTAATGGCAAGTGAGTGTAACCCAAGCAGTCATCCAATCCCTCTCATTTGCTGTGCCAATAAATCACTCTCTGGCCTTTTATGAACTTGACCTTTTGTGTTTGGATATCCTGCAGGTCACATTTTACAGGGGCTATCAGACGTTGGGACATGGCCTTTACAAGACCTTTAAATTGCTCTCAAATTTCCTTCTAGGGGAAGGGAGGAGGGGTCCCTTCACTGGTCTCGTACGCCGAATTTTACACATTGGGCTCGGTGCACAGGGATGGAGTGGAATTACTGACAGGTTTCTGTAACGTGATCTTGTCGGAAAGAACATCAGAAGCCTGGCATCAGCCGCACTCTCTCGGGGGAGGCAGCACCATTTCTGGAGACGGGCAGCGTACGAGTTTAGCAGGTGCATTGTGCATCAAACAGTTTCTGCTCCAGAGACAGAATCTTATCTTGGATTTTAAATATCCATTCATTAAATATCAAAGAAACATCCTGATCCTAATGATCTTGCACTTCCAAGTTTCTCTTTGTCTCACTGTTGGCCACCCCACCTTCAGCTGTCCGAGCCCTAAACTCTGGAAATCTCTCCCTAAATCTCTCCAGCTTTCCACCTCCTCCTCCAAGTCATTCCTTAAAATCCACCTTTTGGTCAGTTGTCCTAATATTCCCATCTTCAGTTCGGTGGCTATTTTTACCTAATTGCCTCTCTCGCACCTTGGGGTGCTGACTATGGCAAAGGTCCTATATACATACAAGTTGTCACTCAGTGAGGGATGCAAAGGTGTCCTTCACAAGTGTTGAGTGCGGGGAGCTTTGGCGCAGATCTGCATCAGGAAACGTGGCAGTGAGAAATGTAAATGATGTCAGCTTTACACAAGCCGTGGGTTATGTGGCCTTGAGTCTTGAGTGTGTTGTCAGACATAAATAGCTCCAATTTTATTTGATCATAACTCCCTACATTTGATCCCTCCCTTTGGGTCTAGCTGTCCTTAATCAATCTGGAGATCCGCATTCAATTACTTCATGTAAACAAATATCTCCTGGCTCCAACTCTCTGTCTTCACCCTTTCAATTAAAGAGTCTTTGTGTCCTTTACACAAGGCCAAGTTTTCTCATGCAACAGGCTGGCCTTACAGCCACAACAGGCTTATGTAGTTCTGGAACATTTCACCTTTATTGGGACAGACAGAGTTGAGAACAACACTGCCAAGTTCACTATAGTACAAGTCCTTTTTTAAAAGCAGCTCAAAGGTTTGATCCCGGTCAGCACCTCTAGATCCCCTTATGCACCAAGTTCCCGTCTCAGCCACAATGAATCGGAGAGGTTGACAGGTGAGGGATAACTGCAACTTCTCCAAGTAGGAAGGAGGGTCATCCTAGAGCGCCCCAACAGGCTCTTCACACGGTTCCTCAGCTCTCCCTCTTCAAACATCTCTCCCTCTTCAAACATCTCTCCATTCTCACCAGCTTACAATGTCTCCCCAACAGGGAACATTGCATGTTTAAAGTTCTCGTGCCAGTTTTAGACCCCTCCATGCCCACACTCTGTAATCTCCTCTTTCCCTGCTGATCCCAGAGATCCCACTCCCCCAATCTTAGACCCTTGATCACTTCGAGTTCGGAAGCAGATACAATGGTGGTGTTTAAGATGCATTTAGACAGATGCGTGAATGTGTGGGGAATAGAGGGATATGGATCATGGGCGGGCAGATAGGTTTAGTTTAATTTGGCACCGTTGTCAGCACAGACATCATGGTCCGACTGTGCTGTACTGTTCTATGTTCCATGACCCCTCCATTAATGGAGGCCATAGCTAATTATCCAAGGTCCCAACATCTGGAATTCTCTCTGTCCATTCCTGGGCTCCCAGTCCACCTCCTTCCCCCTTCCTTAACACCTCATTCACCAAGGTTTTGCTCTCCCCACTGAACAGGTTATTAGAAATTGGGAAGATTAACGGAACGTTGGCCTTCAATGCAAATGGTATGGAGCGGAAGAGTAAGGAGACTTAATGTAGCCTTTATGCAGCACTGGTGAGACTGCACCAGGAGCACTGGGAACAGTTTATTTCCCCCATATTTAAGGAAGGATATGTTTGCATCGGAAGCAGTGCAAAGGAGCATCACGCAGCTGATTCCTGGGATGAGAAGGTTTGTTGTATGACGGAACGATGAGCGGGGTGGGCCTCTACTCAATGGAGTTTCAAAGAATGAGAGGTGACCTTATTGAAACACATAAGAGGTGGACTGACAGGGTGGATGCTGGGTAGTGTTCCCCTGGTGGGAGGGATCTAGAACTAGGGCCAAAGTTTCCAGAGAGAGTCACCCATGTCATATGGATGTGAAGATGGATCAGAGGGTCAGAGTTCTTTGGAACTCTCTACGCCAGGAAGCCGTGGAGGGGGAATTACTGAATAAAGTCAAGGTGACAGGTACTTGAACTTGTGGGGTTGGGAGAGGGTGGGAAGTGGTGTTGGGACCAGAGTTGGATCTGCCATGTTCTTACTAAATTGCTGAGCAGGTGAATGGGGCCAGTGGTACCTCCTGCTCCTGGTTCTTATATTTTTATGTGGTTTAGACTTAATTTTTTCTGAATATGTCCATGAAAAACAATCCTAGATGCTTCAGTGTTAAAGGCACAATAGAAATATATTGCATTTATCTCAGATTAACTAACTGTGTGGAGTTGGGTCCAACCTTGCCCATGAGTGGAGACACAGGAGACGGCAGATGCTGGAATCTGGAGCAACACACAATCTGCTGGAGGAACTCAGTGGGACAGGCAGCGTCTGTTGGGGGGGGGGGGCGCGGGGAGAGAAATGTCAGTGTTTCAGGTCAAAAACCTGCATCAGGACTCAAAGTGACGCAGGGTTTCAACCCAAAACATCGGCAATTCCTTTCCCCACAGATGCTGCTCAACACTCTGAGTTCCTCCAGCAGATTGTGTGTTGCTCTAGATTCCAGTGTCTGCCGTCTCCTGTGTCTCCATCCACCATCTCCTGACCTACCAGCAAAGGTCTTGGATTATCATACCAGCCTCCAACACCAATGCTGCAGGAAAGGCCACAATAACCCTAACCGCAACATTACAGTGTTGGGTGACCTGCTTAGAAGCTGCCATGGTGTTCTGGGACCATGTTGGATGAACTCAAGTGTGATGAACAGAGGAGCACTGCCACCTGCATGTTGCCCTCCAAAACCACAACTTGGATACAAATACATCACCATTCCTTCGTAGTCTTGGGGTCTCAATCTCTACATTCTTAGAAGTTTAAGGAGATTCGGCATGTCATCGAAGACTCAGACAAACTTCTACAGATGTATAATGGAAAGCATTCAGACTGGTTGCATCACGCGCTGGTACGGAGGCTCCAATGCACAGGAACGCAAGAGGCTGCAGAGAGCAGTGGGACTCAGCCAGTTCCGTCACCGGTACAGCTCTTCCCACCATTGAGGACATCTACAGGAGGCGATGTCTCAGGAAGGTGACATCTATCATCAGGGACCCCCACCATCCGGACCATGCCCTCTTCTCGATGCTGCCACCAGGCAGGAGGTACAGGAGCCTGAAGACTCCACACCTCAAGGTTCAACAACAGCTTCTTCCCCACTGCCCTCAGGTTCTTGAACTGACCTGAAAAACCCTAATTCTACCTTGCACTATATATTTTTGCTCTCTCTCTCGTTTTGTCATGTAAATTATGTATAACTTATGTTAATTTAACTTATGTTTGTAATGTTTGTACTTAACTGTGTTGCTGCTGCAAAGAGCTAATTTTCATGGCACTTATACCCTGGGTATGTATGCCTGTGATAATAAACTTGAATTTAAATCCTGGAATCCTGGGCAGGCACGGTAGTGTAGCGGTTAGCATAACACTATTACAGCGCCAGCGACCCGGGTTAAATTCCGGCCGCTGTCTGTAAGGAGTTTGTACGTTCTCCCCGTGTCTGCGTGGGTTTTTTCCGGGTGCTCCGGTTTCCTCCCATATTCCAAAGACGTACGGGTTAGGAAGTTGTGGGCGTGCTATGTTGGCGCCAGAAATGTGGCGACACTTGTGTGCTGCCCCCAGAACGCTCTATGCAAAAGATGTATTTCACTGTGTGTTTCGATGTACAAGTGACTAATAAAGATATCTTATCTTACCAACATCACTGTGGGAACAGTTCCACAAAAAAGTCTGCAGACGTTCAAGACGACAACACAGCACCACTTTCAGTGTTGGGCAATTAAAGCTGCCCTTGCCCCCAATTCCCATATTCTATTGAGATCAACAAATAATAAAATAACAAAGAATTTAATTCTCTGCGTGAGGTAGCTAGTCAGGAAGTTTCAGCCGCTCTGGTTTGGTGGCGGACAGACTGATCTACCCCCTTCCCGTCACTTGTTTGTGTCCAGAATCCAACCTGCTGAAGGGTCTTTCAGCGCAAGTCCTCCCACCATTAAAGCTGGGAAGTTACCATTGCATTCCATGATTAAAAGCCTTGCCCAGTTAGTGCTACTTACCAACAACCCGAATTTTGATGGTCACCTTGTCGATCAGGTTTTCAATTTGAACGCTGAGCTCGTACGTCCCGGAGTGGCTGCGCTCTGCGCGTCGGATGAAGAGAATCGTGTCCACTTCGCTGTTGCGGATACTGGCCTGGCTGGTATCCAGGGGCTTCCCATCCTTCAACCATGTGACCAGAGGTCGCGGCTTCCCCTGAGGAGGTTCAAGGTTCAAGCAGATCAGTTGAACTCAGGCGGCCAAGTGCGATTATGAATGAGCTCAACTAATTGGGAAATATTTTGTTTCCCTCACACAGTCCATCACGAAAACCAGCCTCCCCTTCACTGACTCTGTCTACACTTCCTCTGGAAAGCAGCCAACATAATCAAAGACCCTTCCCACCCCAGACATTCTCTCTCCTCCCCACTCCCACCAGGCAGAAGATACAAAAGCTCGAGAACACGTACCACCAGGCTCAAGGACAGCTTCTATCCCACTGTTATCAGACTCTTGTACAATAACAGTGAACTCTTAATCTCTCAACCTACCTCGTCGTGGCCCTTGCACCTTATTGTCTACCTGCACTGCATTTCCTCTGCAACTGCAGTACTATATTCTGCATTGTTATTGCTTTTCCTTTGTACTACCTCAATGTACATATATTTGAAATGATCTGTATGAATGGCATGTAAAACAACACTTTTCACTACATTTCGGTACATGTGACAGTAATAAACCGATTATCACTTAGCTTTTTGCCCCATCAGCTCCTGCATCAACTCAGGCTGGGTTAAGTTGGCACTGTTAAGTCCAGCAGCTCACCCAACTGGAATAACATGAAACCTTAAGAAACAGGAGCTGGAGGAGATTGTTTGACCCCTCAAGCCTGCTCCCTACTCAGTGAGGTCATGGCCAATCTTCTAGTGTAATGTTGCTTACTGTCCCTTTCCTCCTTTCCATTAATTCCTCAATATTCAATTATCAATCTCACTTTTGCAATCATTGACTGTTGATTGATTTTGACATTAGCATTCAATCAACCTCCACAGCGCACAAACAGGAGCTCCAAAGGTTCACCCACCAACTGCCTGAAGAAATTTCTCCCCATTTCAGTCTTAAATGGCCCACTCCTTATTTTGAAACTGTGACCCCTCGTTCTGTGCTCCTCGGGGAAACATCCCTACTGTATCTACCTGTTCAGCCTGCTAGCAACATTGTACGGTTCAATGAGATCACCACAGATTCTTCCAAACTCTAAAAAGAGGCCTTGCCTATTCAGTCCTCACATGTCAGACCTGTCATCCCAGAAGCTGGTCTGGTGAATCTTTGGTCCACTTCCTCTGTGGCAGATATCTCCATCTTGAGGTGAGGAGACCACAAGTGTACACAGTTCTCCAGGTTTGATCTCAACAAGGCTCCATGTAATGGGATACTTTCCTCAAGGGAGAGCACTTGGACAATATGTTGACTGTATTTAATGACTACCAGTCTAAGTGGAGATGATTATCTCAACCATAATCACACTGCTGTATGTAACCAGGATTATTTTATTCCTGGAATTGCTTTATATAACTAATCCCTTTGTCTTTATTAGTCAAGGCATTGAGTTCAAGAATCGTGAAGTTATGTTGCAGCTTTATAAAACTCTAGTTAGGCTGCACCTGGAGTATTGCATTCATTTCTAGTCTCCCCCTTACAGGAAGGATGTGGAGGCTTTGGAGAGGGTTCAGAAGAGGTTTACCTGGATGCTACCTGGATTACAGACTATGAGCTATAAAGAGAGGTTGGACAAACTTGGGTTGTTTTCTCTGGAACTGTGGAGGCTGAGGGGAAGTTTATAAGATTATGAGAGGCAATAGATAGATAGCCAGTATCTCTTTCCAAGGGTCGAAATGTCCAGAGGGCATGCATTTAAGATGAGAGGAGATAAGTTCAAAGGAGATGTGCGGGGCAGGTTTTTTCTACACAGAGAGGGGTAGGTGTCTGGAATGTGCTGCCAGGGGTGGTGGTGGAGGCAGATACGATGGAGGTGTTTAAGAGGCTCTTAGACAGGTACATGGATGTGCAGAGAATGGAGGGATGTGGACATTGTGTAGGCAGAAGGGATTAATTCAGTTAGAGATTTAATTACTAGTTTAATTAGTTTGGCACAACATCGTGGGCCAGAAGGGCCTGTTCCTGATTAAATTGTGGACACACACACACACACACACACACACACACACACACACACACACACACACACACACACACACACACACACACAGAGTAATTACTCACCTGGAATGGGATCATAATATTTATTTGCTGACCAACTCTCTTAATGTACGTATGCCTCAGTTTTCGTGGCAGCCAGATCTTCGGGTGTTCTACATGGCCAAACAAAAACCAATGGGAAAAATCAGAAACTCTGACAAGCAGCAACTCAGTCCAGATGACCAAACTGCTAGTGGTTGTACAGAACTCTCAAGATTCAAGCATAGCTAAGATTCCTCCTCTTTACTGCCTGACAGAGTCTCTCTGACACAGTTTCCTCTTCATTACTTGGTCTTTATTTTGTCTCCTACTCTGTCATACCAATCATTTCCAGTCAGGGATCAGTGGTTTAGCACTCTCACAGAAGGCTGTGAGTTCAAGCCCTACTGCAGGACGAGAATCCGACCAGACACTCCCACTGCAGTACTGAGGGAGAGCCACACTGCCTGAGGTACCAGCCTGCAGATGAGACATTAGACTGAGGCTCTTTCAGGGGTATGTGAAAGGTTTCAAATCAGAGCAGGGAAGTTATCCCTGGTACTCAGCCAGTATTTATCCCTCCATCAATGCCACTGAAACAAATTATCTGTTTAGCGTCTCACTATTGTTTGTGGGATCTTACTGTGCACAAACACTTCCAACATTACAACTGTGACTACATTAATAAAGCGTTTCACTGAAGGGCATTGGATCTGAGAACATGGTTGGACCATATAAAGAAAGAAGTCTCGCATTTATATTTAATGTTAAAAGAAACGACAGCTCTAAAACTGGCCATTCAGCCCAAGTGGTCTATGCTAGGGTTTATGTTCCTCCCACTACTCTTCACCTAACTCCACCCTATTCCTTTCTCCACGTCCATATCTAACCCACCCTCAAAGGCACCAATGCTATTAGCCTCAACTTCTCCACATACGGTCCTCTCTTGGTGAGGCCGCATTTGGAATATTGCGTTCAGTTTTGGTCACCCTGCTGTAGGAAGGATACCATAAAGCTGGAAAGAGTGCAGAGGAGATTTACGAGGATGTTGCTGGGACTCGAGGGACTGAGTTATAGAGAGACGTTGAACAGGATGGGACTTTTTTCATTGGAGTGTAGGAGAATGAGTGATCTTATAGAGGTGTGTAAAAGCATGAGGGGCATCGATAGGGTGAATGTGCACAGTCCTTTTCCCAGGGTTGGGGAATCAAGAACTAGAGGACATGGGTTTAAGCTGAGAGGGGAAAGATTTAATAGGAACCTGAGGGGCAACTTTTTCCACCCAGAGAGTGGTCCGTATGTGAAACAAGCTGCCAGAGGAAGTGGGTGAGGCAGGTACATTAACAACACTGAAAAGCTACTTGGACAGGTACACGGATAGGAAAGGTTTAGACGGATATGGGCCAAACACAGGCAAGTGGGACAGTACAACACAGGAACAGCCTACACCCTACACCATGTCCACTCCCACAGCCGCACTGTGTACCAGGGACTGAGCGACTGCAATAGCTCCCAGACGACAACCTCCACCACCTCAGAGGGTTAGGGCAATAAGCACAAACTCCGTCCCAGGACACACAGTTCGGCCTGGGTTGGGAGGTGACCCACCACTTGTGCACTAATTTTATGCAGCCTGGTTTTGGTTGCAACCTGCAAGTTCCACTTACGGACAATCTCACGGATGGTGACCGGCTGACTAAGCACAGCAGGTGGGCTCTTGCCGGCAATATTCACAGCTCGCACACGGAAGTTAATCTTCTCCCCTGTAGGAAGGTTCTTGACTGTGAACCCCAGACGCTCCACCAGTTCAGTGTTGGCGGCAATCCACACATCAGCTGCAGGGAAGCAGAGGGTCCATGATGAAAATCCATTAGTTTATTGTCATACACAAGGGTGCAATGAAACTCCTTGTTTGCATGAAGCTCACAGAATAAACAGTGTACATCATAATAATAAGTATAACAATCATTTTATTGATGCACCATAGAAAGCATCCTATCTGGATGCATCATGGCTTGGTTTGACAACCGCTCTGCCCGGGACCTCAAGTCTGCGCACACCAGTGGCTCAAAGTCTCCCTGGGGTCTGGTCTGTTGTCAGAAGGAGAGTGTGTGTGTGTGTGTGTGTGTGTGTGTGTGTGTGTGTGTGTGTGTGTGTGTGTGTGTGTGTGTGTGTGTGTGTGTGTGTGTGTGTGTGTGTGTGTGTGTGTGAGCGAGAGCAAGAGAGAGAGAGATCAGAACACAAATGCTGCCCACCCCTCGTCTGGCACCAATCTTGATACCTCACATTCCAGAGACCCAGGTTCAATCCTGACCTTGGGCACTGTCTGTGTGGAGTTTGCATGTTCTCCCTGTGACCGTGTGGGATTCCCCCCCGTGCTCCATCTTCCTCCCACATCCCTGCTAGAAGTTTATGGAACTGATAGCAGTTTATAAAATTGTGAGAGGCATAGATAGGGTAGACAGTCATAGAGTCTTTGTCCCAGGGTAGAAATGTCAAATAATAGAGGGCGTAGCATAAGGTGAGAGGGGGAAAGTCTAAAGGAGATGTGTGGGGCAAATTTTGTTTTACACAGAGAGTGGTGGGTGCTTGGAACGGGCTGCCAGGGGTGGGGGTGGAAGCAGATATGATAGTGGCATTCAAGAGGCTGTTAGACACATAAACATGCAGAGAATGGAGGGACGTGGATCACGTGCAGGCAGAAAGCATTAGTTTAATTTGGTATTGTGTTCGGCACAGACATTGTGGGCTGAAGGGCCTGTTCCTGTGCTGTACTGTTTTATGTTCTATGTTCGATCACAAAGATGTGCAAGCTGGTATGTTAATTGGCCGCTGTAAATTGCCCCAGCATGTGGGTGAGGGGTGGAAGCTGGGGGGAGCTGATGGCAATGTGGGGAGAATAAAATGGTTTGGTGTAAGTGAGTCAGTGGGCCTGTTTCTGTGCTGTATGACTCTATGACTCAGGAGTCACTGCTGTTGTTATGTTGTATTTTCCAGGCCCTTGAACTTGAAACTGAGGAGCACCTACAAGATGCAACAGGGGCTTCCCTTAAGTGGTTAGAACTCAGCTGGGTGCTAGATGCAGAGCAATGCGCTTGGGAGCCTGAAAGGTGTCTCTTTGCTTCATCAGCCACATGCTACAAGATGCAAGCAGTGGTAACGTTCTAGTTCAGTAAAACAAAACAATAATATAATCTCATTATTTTAAAGTATTTCAGGACCTCCTTCTATCTGACCCATCATCTGCTCCTGCTGCTTCCTGAAGCAAACAGGTTATTCAGCACATCACAGTTCTATCAGCTCTTCAGTTGAGAAACCCACAAGTGAACTGGAGAGCTCAGGGCATTGTTCACAGCCTCAGTCTCTGTCTTTTGCCAACACTGATCCAGGTACCCTTGAGAGATGCAGTGACTTCCACCCAACCACCCCCAGAGCAGATCTCATCGTCCACACTCCACAACCTCTGTGTAAAGATCTCCTTCGTGATCACTGGGCTACACCACTGAGCAGCAGAAGGTACTGCCTGGCGAGGGAAGCTAACAGTGCTGCTGGTCTGAGCATTTGCTCGGGTCAATTAGTGATGTATGTTGGCACTGGAGCACGGCGATTCGTTGCAAGCTGCTCTCTGCGGATCTGCTCATTACCTCGATTTAATCATTCTACTCTTCTAAATCTAAATTCTATGACTCTAAGAATTACTGTCTACCTGCACTCCACTTTCTCTGTAACTGCAACACTATATTCTGCATTCTGTTATTGCTTTTCCCTTCTACTACCTCGATGTACTGGAGTGATGAGATGATGTGTCTGGATGGCGTGCAAAACAAAGTTTTTCATCGTACCTCAGTACACATGACAATAACAAACCAATTTACCAAGTTAGGATTCAGAGATAGTGAAATGGGATGCAAGAGTTAAATCCAATTAAATCCTCATTTCAGTTCCTCTCTGGGTATTTGATGTTAGTTTATTACTGTCACATGTACCGAGATACGGTGAAAACCTTTTCCTTGCTTGCCATCTAGACAGATCATTCCATACATGTACATCGAGGTAGTAAAAAGAAAACAGAATGCAGAGTATAGTGTTACAGTTACAGAGAAAGTGCTGTGAGGGGAGACAAATAAAGTGTAGATTGGGAGATCAAGGATTCATCTTTTAGCGTACAAGAGGTCCGTTCAAGAGTCTGATAACAGTGGAATATAAGCTGAACGCTGGTGGTACGTCTTCTCTTCATGTTCTCAAGGATGAATTCGTCTCAAGAGTTCAGCTATAATGGAACCAATTAATGGCCTGGCACTTACAGCCTTCCTTTGCATATTCAATCAGGTATCCGTCCAATCCACCAGGGCCGACCTTCTCCGGTGTTCTCCACCTCAGGGTGGTGGTGGTGTCAGTCACATCATCAACCGTCAAGTGTGTTGGCTCACTGGTGGTGCCTGGAGATGGAAAACAGATACTTAGTGCAAGATTCAGTACAGGCATTGTCCCACGGGACAGAGTCATAGAGTCATAGAGCAATACAGCTATTACGTGTATAATTACCAATGTTATATGTATTAATCTGTATTAATTTGAAAATTAATAAAAAGATTGAAAAAGAAAGAGCAATACAGCACGGACTCAGGCCCTTCGGCCCAACCAGTCCATGCCAACCACGGTGCCCACCCTGCTAGTCCCAACTTCCTGCTTTCGGCCCATATCCCTCCAAGCCCTGCCCCTCCATTTACCTATCCAAGTGCTTCTTAAATGATCCTGTTGTACCTGCCTCACCCACTTCCTCTGGCAGCTCGTTCCATACACTCACCACCCTCTGTGTGAAGAAGTTGCCCCTCAGGTCCCTTTTAAATCTTGCCCCTCTCACCCTAAACCTATGCCCCCTAGTTTTGGACTCCCCTACCCTGGGGGAAAGACTGTTACCGTCCACCTTATCTGTGCCTCTCATAATTTTAAACATTTCTATAATGTTGCCCCTCATTCTCCAACGCTCCAAGGAATAAAGACCTAGCCTGGCCAACCTCTCCCTGTAACTCAGTCCCTCTAGTCCTGGCAACATCGTCGTAAATCTTTTCTGCGCTCTTTCCAGTTTAACCACGTCTCTCCTATAACAGGGTGACCAGAACTGTACACAGTACTACAAGTGCAGCCTCACCAACGAATTATACAACTGCAATATAACGTCCCAACTCCTGTACTCAATACCCTGACTGACTTGGTGCCAACAACGCCCAAACCCATGATGCACAAACTCCTCCAGAACAGAAGTTCTTCCTAAACAACATGGATCAAATGACAAATTCAACTTTACCATCAAGTGCAGACACAAGAGACCGCAGGCGTGGGAATCCAGAGCAGCAAACATGCCCTGATGCAGGATTTTGACCCGAAACGTCAACAATTCCTCTACCCCACCAACCTCGAGATGCTGCTCGAGCCGCTGAGTTGCTCAAGCAAAATGGAGACAAAAGAGATGGCAGATGCTGGGATCTGGAGCAACACACAAGATGCTGGAGGAACTCAACGGGTCAGGCAGCATCTGTGGGGGGAAGGAACTGTCAGCGTTTCGGGTCGAAACCCTGTATCAGGGCTTCTTGACTCAATACAACTTATTGCACACAAGATGCTGGAGGAACTCAGTGGGTCAGGCAGTATCTGGGGGGGGAGATGGACAGTCAACGTTTCAGGTCAAGACCCTTCATGTGGACTTCCGGTCCAGATGAAGGGTCTCGACCCTAAACGTCGACTGTCCGTTTCCCCTCACAGATGCTGCCTGCCCCATGGAGTTCCTCCAGCAGATGGTTGATTGTCCGCATCAGACACTGCCAATTGCCACCGAGACTCCGTCCCTTCACTTACCAAGGGGCATGAATGGCCTTGAGGAAACGCTTGGCGGGGAGGTACCGATCCCATTGACAGCAAACACTCGCATCTCATAAAGACAACCCTCTATCATCCGGGTGGCTGTGAAGCTCCTCTCTTGTAAGGGCTCAAAGTTCAGCTTCATCCATCTTGTGCTGGTTTTCTTTTTCCTTTCCAGTAAGTAACCTGCAGGAGGAAGAAAAGAAATGTCTCCTTGAGTCCAGTGCTGTGGAGCCTCTCCCTGTAATACAATGAGACAGACCCCTCGCTGGAGCCTCCCTCCCTCACAAAATCGCCCAGACTCTCTCCGAACCCATAACAGGAATCTTCCTCTGACTAATGTGGAATAGGAGGACTCCAATAAGACGTGACATGGGTTACGCTATGGTAAAGACTAGAACACAGTGGCGCAGCAGTTACTGCCACTGTCTCAGACTTCCAGAGACCTGGGTCCAATCCTGACCTAAGCCACAGTGAGTGGAGTTTGAATGTTCTCCCTGGGACCATGTGGGTTTCCTCTCACATTCCAGAGACGTGCGGGTTGGTGGGTTAATTGGTCACTGTAAATTTCCCCTGGTGTGTAGGTGAGGGGTAGAATCTGGGGGGCATCTGGATGGGTATGTGGGGAGAATAAAATGGGACCAATGTAAATGGGTGGTTGATGGTCGATGTGGACCATGGCAAAAATGCTATTTCCCCGCTGTATGACTCTAGAAGGCTGCTGGGAAATAGATGGGAGGTGGGGGTGGTGGAGGATAGGGTTGGTAGCAGAGACTCAATGGGCTGAATGGACTTTTTAGACTCATAGAGTAACACAGCATGGATACAAGCCCTTCGGCCCCACCAGTCTATGCTGACCACGGTGCCCACGCAGGTAATCCCAATTTCCTGCATTTGGCCCATATCCCTCCAAGCCCCTCCCCTCCATGTACCTATCCAAGTGCTTCTTAAATGACACTGTTGTACCTGCCTCACCCACTGCCTCTGGCAGCTCGTTCCATATACTCACCACCCTCTGTGTGAAAAAGTTGCCCCTCGGGTCCCTTTTAAATCTTTCCCCTCTCACCCTAAGTGCATGCTCCCTAGTTTTGGACTGCCCCACCCTGGGAAAAAGACTATTACCATCCACCTTATCCATGCCTCTCATAACCTTACACACTTCTATAGGGTTCAATTTACTTATGGATCACTCTGGTGAACTTCCAGGCTGGTTCAACATTTGATTGCAGAGATAGTTTTCTTGTCATCGATCTGCACGTCTACACCAGTAATCATTGCAAAAATGGTGTTTTATCCCCTCAGCTAATTTTTCCAGTGCTGGGAGACACCCTATGGCTTTGTTCATCCAAGTTTACTAATCCACTGCCTTTATGGCAAGGAGGCGTTCTCTACAAATTTTCTGATTCCTATTTTAAGTGGCAGGAACCTGGGCCACATCCATACCTGTAATGGGCTGGCCACCGTCAAACTTCGGAACGTCCCATGCTGCCGTGCACCAGTCATCTCCAATGCCAGTGATCTTGACGTTTTCAGGAGGATCGGGGACATCTACAACACAAAGGTATAATGGTGAAGGCTGCTCGCTCACCAATGGAAAGTAATAGCCCCACATCACAACTGAGCAGAAAATATATGGGCCAAAATTACTGGGTTCCACTAGCCTAAATTTCAAAGCCCTGTTAACGACCAATTAAACTTTGACTCTGTAACTGTCATTATATTTTTATATTAAAAATAGTTACCATTTATATTTTAACAGTCACATACAAGTTCTAAGCCAGACACAGGAAAAGATGCAGAGGGGGTTGGGATCATGATGTAAACTCAGACACTGCCAACGACGCAAATTCGTCAACTGTGGCAGTAATTAATAATTCTTTATGAGTGGAAAACCTTCCAGGTATCTCAATTTCCTTTTCAAAATGATCATCCCCCAAAAAAATCAAAAATAAACCTATTTACCAAATCAGAAATGGTTTGCTTTGCTGGCCAATTCACCCCCCATTTCCCGAACAGACTGTACATCTTTTCTCTGAACCGAATCCACCACGCCCACCCCCCCCCCCCACCCCCAGCAGCAAGACGTACCAACAACTTTGATGAAGATGACAGCTTTATCTTCGCCTGCTGGGTTCTTGACCAAAATGTTGTACTTTGCCTCGTCCTCTCTCATAGCTCCCTCCAGGACAAAGCTGCTGTGGGTCTCCTTAGTCTCAATACGACAACGGCCCTCAGTTTGCGTGAATTCCTGGGGACAAAAGTAAAGAGCGACAATGAGGAAGAGGTTTGGTACAGAATCAGGTTTATCACCATTGACCTATATGACGTGAAATGTGTTGTTCTGCGGCAGCAGTACAGAGCAACGACAGAAAGTTACTCTAAATTACAAAATAAATAAGTCGTGCAAAAAAGAAAGGAATAACGAGGTGGTGTTCATGGGTTCAGGGACCGTTCAGAAATCTGATGGCAGAGGGGAAGAAGCTGTTTCTGAATCTGGGTAGGGTCACTCACCGCAATTATAAAGATCAGAGGAAGTCCCAGCCCACCACAGAAACCAGCCTCCCCTCCATGGACTCTGACTATACTTCCCACTGCCTCAGCAAAGCAGCCAATGGTGGGATCGCTGATGGGACCACCCGTCCCGTCCCGTCCCATCAGCGAGACCCCCTGAGTGTCGGCAGCAGAATGTTGGTGTGGCTACGGGGATCCTGATGGGGGTACGTGACAGATGGGGGCTGGGTGCACATCTAACCCAATGTCTCTTGTTAATTTTCTCTTAAATTCCCCTCTCTCTTTGCAAATCCTTCCAAATCTCTGCTTTGCTCTTCTTATTGGTAATGTTTTATGAGGTTCTACTCCAATAGCAAATTGAACCTCTCTTGCCAGCCATGAGTACAGATAGCATTAGTAGAAATATTCAGTTTCTATCACTCAACTGAGTTAGGTTGTCTGGAGAGGAAGATTTTTTTCCCTTGCTACACATAATAAACTTTGAGGGAAGTTCCACTTGCAATGTGTGCTTGGAGATCCCCCAATCAGCTAATGCAGCTACACATCAGTCAGGAGAATCCCAGGGTAATTCCCAGTGACATCATCTTGGTTCCAAGATGGAAAGTGGTCCCTCGGGAGTGACAAACAGGGCCCTCCGGAGACCCGGGAGCAGTATGAGCCCTGATCCACTCCGGAGAAGCTGTGTCCCAGCTGTGACTCATCTGGCAGCAATTCCACGAGGTCATTCTTTCAGTCCCTCTTCAGAATCCTGCGCACAAAATTTGGTTCATCAGAAAGGATGTGATTAAGCTGGAGAGAGATTCACCAGGATGTTGCCGGGACTGGAGGGTTTGAGTTATAAAGCGACTGGATAGGCTGGGACTACTTTCCCATGAGGCGCATGGATAAGGGGGGTGCTCACCGTCTTTTTCCCAGGTTAGGGGAGTCTAAACTAAAGGGTGTAGGTTTAAGATGAAAGAGGAAAGGTTTGAAGGGGACCTGAGGGGCAAGTTTTTCACACAGAGGGTCGTGGGCGCATGGAACGAGCTGCCAGAGGTAGTGGCAGAGGGGGGTACAATGACAACATTTAAAAGACATTTGGACAGGTCCATGGATAGGAAGGGCTCAGAGGGATATTGGCCAAATGCAGGCAAGTGGGACTAGCTTAGGAAGGCACCTTGGTCAGCATGGATGAGTTGGGCTGAAGGGCCTGTTTCTGTGCTGAATAACTCTATGACTATGACTGAGAGAGTGTTGCATTGTTGGCAACGCTGTCTTTTGGATGAGGCATGAATCCAGGTGGATGTAAAGATTCAGGGGAAGAGCTGGACAACTGGAATCACATACAAGTGACCTATTGAGGTCGGGATCTTGAGCAACACACACAAAATGCTGGAGGAACTCAGCAGGTCAGGCAGCATCTATTGGAGGGAAATAAACAGTCAACATTTTGGGTCAAGACCCAGCATTTTGAGCGTGTTGCTCCAGATTCCAACATCTACAGAATTTCTTGTGTTCCCAGGGTAGGGATCTTGTCATGCAGCTTTGTTTTGTTGCAATGAAGTAGATGTCACAGACAACATGAGAGTTGCCCACAGACAATGCAGGCTACATGTATGTAAATGTAAATGACATTAGTGTTATCCAGGTTACATCCGTATGCATGTCCAGGCTCTCTACATTGGTACCTTAGAAACACAAAAAGGAAAATGGCAGGAAGTTCCCCTACTTCTTGCTACATTTTAGTTCGCATTTGATCTCAGAGTGTACAAGAACGTAGTGCTGCACTATCCAATTTCTAGACAGTTATCATTTGTCTCATTGTCATTTGTAGACAATTGCTGTAGGCACCCTGTCTGCATTGGAACAGAGACTGCACTCAATAACGCAAAACATTGCAGATGCTGGAAATAAAAACAGAAAATGCTGGAAACACTCAGCAGGCCAGGCAGTGTCTGTGGAGGGAGAAACAGGGTTGATGTTTCAGGTCAATGACCTTTCATCTTCAACATAAAATGTTAACTCTCAAAGTCAAGTTTATTGTCAGATGCACAAGTCCATGTGTGCACAGGTGCAATGAAAAACTTACCTGCAGCAGCATCACAGGCACAGAGCATCAGATAAGCAGCATTCACAAGAAAAACATAAATTAACCAGAAATGTTCTGTTTCTCTCTCTCCGCAAATGCTGCCTGACCTGCTAAGTGTTTCCACAATTCTCCATTTACGTTATTGACTACATTTCTGTGAGACTTTTTGGGATATCCTAAGACATAAAGAAAGGTCCCTTTTATTATTTCAGGGAAGCCATCTGCAGGAAGATCTCAACAATCAAAAAACACATCCGAGGTGGACGGTAATAGTCTTTTCCCCAGGGTAGGGGAGTCCAAAACTAGGGGGCAAAGGTTTAGGGTGAGAGGGGAAAGATTTAAAAGGGACCTGAGGGGCAACTTTTTCACACAGAGGGTGGTGAGTATATGGAACGAGCTGCCAGAGGAAGTGGGTGAGGCAGGTACAACAGGATCATTTAAGAAGCACTTGGATAGGTACATGGAGGGGCAGGGCTTGGAGGGATATAGGCCAAACGCAGGAAATTGGGACTAGCTGGGTGGGAACCGTGGTCGGCATGGACTCCTGTATCCGTGCTGAATTGTGCTATGACTCTCTGACACTAATGACAAGCAAGGCAGGTCAACTGACACAAGAAAAACCTCAAAGGAACAAGAACGGAGGGGCAGCCTACCTGGTCAGCCTTGAACCAGGAAACCACCGGAGGAGGTTCACCACTGACATCAACATCCAGCCTCAGCTTGTTACCTGCCACCACAACAATGGTGTTCTGGGAAACCACGCTGCCGGTGCAGTCAAGGTGGATCTTGGGAGGTTCTGTGTTGAACAGAAAATAAGTTTAAAAGCCGACAGAAAGAGAGAGGGTGAGAGAGAAGAAGGGCATGCTCTCAAAGGGGAGGGGAGAGCAAAATGGGGTCAGTGTAAGTGGGAGCTTGATGGTCAGCAAGGACAAGATGGGCCAAAGGGCCTGTTGCTCTGCAACTCTGTGAGGAGGAGAAAGTAAGAAGTGAGAGAGGGAAGAAGAATAAATGTCCATTAAAGAGAGAAAGAGCAACAGAGCTACCCTCTGAAGGCAGCAAAAGCATAAAGTGGAAGGGAGAGAGAGAGAAAGCGAGGGGAAAGAGGGGGGAGAGACAGAGAGAGAGAGGGGAGAGAGAGAGGGGAGAGAGGGAGAGAGAGAGGGGGGGAGAGAGAGAGGGGGAGAGAGAGAGGGGGAGAGAGAGAGGGGGAGAGAGAGAGGGGGGAGAGAGAGAGGGGGAGAGAGAGAGGGGGGAGAGAGAGAGGGGGGAGAGAGAGAGGGGGGAGAGAGAGAGGGGGGAGAGAGAGGGGGGAGAGAGCGGGGGGGGGAGAGAGGGGGGGGAGAGAGGGGGGAGAGGGGGGGGGGGAGAGGGGGGGGGAGAGGGGGGGGAGAGAGGGGGGGGAGAGAGGGGGGGGGAGAGAGGGGGGGGGAGAGAGGGGGGGGGAGAGAGGGGGGGGAGAGGGGGGGGGAGAGGGGGGGGGGAGAGGGGGGGGAGAGAGGGGGGGGAGAGAGGGGGGGGGGAGAGGGGGGGGAGAGGGGGGGGAGAGGGGGGGGGAGGGGGGGGGGAGAGGGGGGGCAGAGGGGGGGGGGAGAGGGGGGGGAGAGGGGGGGGGAGAGAGGGGGGAGAGAGAGGGGGGAGAGAGAGGGGGGGGAGAGAGAGAGGGGGGGAGAGAGAGGGGGGGAGAGAGAGGGGGGGAGAGAGAGGGGGGGAGAGAGAGGGGGGGAGAGAGAGGGGGGGAGAGAGAGGGGGGGAGAGAGAGGGGGGAGAGAGGGGGGGAGAGAGGGGGGGAGAGAGGGGGGGAGAGAGGGGGGGAGAGAGAGAGGGGGAGAGAGAGAGGGGGAGAGAGAGAGGGGGAGAGAGAGAGGGGGAGGAAGGGGAGAGAGAGAGGGGGAGAGAGATGGGGGAGAGTGGAGGGGGAGAGAGGGGAGGGGGAGAGCGAGAGAGAGAGAGGGGAGAGAGAGGGGAGAGGGGAGAGAGAGGGGAGAGAGAGAGGGGAGAGAGAGGGGGGGAGGGGGGGAGGGGGGGAGGGGGAGAGAGGGGGAGAGAGAGGGGGAGAGAGAGGGGGAGAGAGAGGGGGAGAGAGAGGGGGAGAGAGAGGGGGAGAGAGGGGGGGAGAGGGGGGGAGAGGGGGGGAGAGGGGGGGAGAGGGGGGAGAGGGGGGAGGGGGAGGGGGGGGAGGGGGGGGGAGGGGGGGAGAGGGGGGGAGGGGGGAGGGGGGGAGGGGGGAGAGGGGGGAGAGGGGGGAGAGGGGGAGAGGGGGAGGGGGGAGGGGGGAGGGGGAGAGGGGAGAGGGGGAGAGGGGAGAGAGGGGAGAGGGGGGAGAGGGGGAGAGAGAGAGGGGGAGAGAGAGAGGCGGGAGGGGGGAGAGAGGGGGGGAGGGGGGAGAGAGGGGGGAGGGGGGAGAGAGAGGGGGAGAGAGAGGGGGGAGGGGGGAGGGAGAGAGGGGGGAGAGGGAGAGGGGGGAAGAGAGAGAAGGGGGAGAGGGGATGGTCCAAAGAGACTGTTTCTGTACTATATTAAGAGAAAAGGAGAGAGAGAGAGAGGTGAAAATGAGAGAAAACATGATTTCTCCAGTGTGATAAAAGGATAAGTAGATAGAAGGAGAAAGCTGTGGGTAACAGTGAAGGTGGGAGGGAGGACGAGGAGGTGCAGGTAAGAACACGAGGGAAGGTGAATGGTAGACAGGAGACAGACACCATCAGGAGGTGAACAACAGAAACGTAACAGACACACAGAACCGAGGTCTTGTTACACCACATACAATAATTTGCTCGTATCTCAAGTTAAAAATGCAAACACAAAATTAAAACAAGGGATTTCAGCGCAAGGTTTAATACAAATATTCAAATCTTACCTTGTCGAGGGACGTAGTCAATCTTAACCTCTGGAAGACAGAGAGAGTAAACAAAATGGTCAGATAGTGGAAGTAACGAGTTCTATTACTAGGAACATCAGGAGAGGATGAGGCCATTCGGTCCACTAAGCCTGTACTATCACTGAATGAGATTGATGATCTGGGCCTAACTCCATCTACTCACCTCAGCTTTAGACCCCTCGCTAATAAATTTCTATCAATCCCAAATTAGAATTGGGCTGCCACCTTGTGCATTCTTTGGGACAATGTTCCAAAGCTACCAGCTTTTGCATGAAGCAGTGTTTCCCAAAAGGCCTGGATTTTATTGTAAGAATTTGTCCCATTGTCTTTGATTCCTGCAATAACTGGAAACATTTCTCTATATCTTGTCTATCAATTCCTTTCAAGCATCTACTGAAGTTAAAAAGGTCACCCCTTGACCTTCCACACCACAGTCAACTTGATCATTAGATTAGTATTTTAACTATCCTAACTTGTACTCTCATCCTATAATCCAAGCTGTGGCGCTCTGATAAGACTGCAGCTAACTACCTCTCCTTTCCAAGATGCCCCACACAGTCCTCTAAATGTGGGAATGCTGTTGCAAAACATTCCCTCTTAATACTCCAACTTTCTGGAATAAATGATGATATTCATCAAAATATACTGTGGGCCTGGAGTGGAGTATTCTGCCAAAGCCTTTAGAGGAAGACTAAAAATTCTAAAACTTGTTGGCTTGTGATTAATGGCAACACTATACTCCTCGAACTTAGCCCAATTACATCTCTACAAATATCCTCAGAGTCATGAACACGGTACATATGCCCAATTACAGTCCTATACATTCTTCATATACCTGTCCTGTATCCCCAGACATACCCAATTACAGCCTTGACCATTCTTCATATATCCAATTACAGCTCTGTAAATTCTACAAAAATCCAATCACAGACCTGTATAGACTGCATATACTCAATTACAGACCATCACATTCTGTAAATATCAAATTACAATCCTGAACGTTCCACACATACCTAATTAAAGCCCCGTACAATCCTCATACATCTTATTACAGTCTTGTACAAATACCTAATTACAGCCCCAAGATACTCTGCATATACTCAATTACAGCCTATTACATTCTATAAATATCCAATTACAGTCCTGTGGACATTAGATACACCCAATTACAATCCCACACGGGCTACATGAATTAATGTGGAGAATGGAAATTGTGGAAGTGACCTGCTGATACCTACCCAAGAAGTTAAGCTTGGCAGAAATAGAGAGAGCGTAGCCATTTGGAATAAAGGTGTAATCGGCTTCATCGTCCGGAGTGACATTATCAATGACCAGTTTATGAATCCTGGGGAAGGAAAAAGTCCAAGTCAGGTGAGCAACATGGTCCCTGAGATCAAGTTGGTGATAAAGCCACACAGGACCAGATGAATTTTCTTTGACAATCCATTTCTTTCAGGATCACCCATTACTGCCACTGTTGCTTAAATTTCAAATTTAGAACATAGAACATATTTCAGTACACAGATCAACGGTGCTGAAGTCGAGAGGGTTGAGAGCTTCAAGTTCCTGGGAGTAAACAACACCAACATCCTGTCCAGGTCCAACCACTTGGACACCATGGCCAAGAAAGTTCACCTCTACTTCCTCAGGAGGCAACAGAAATTCAGCATGTCCCTGTTGACCCTTACCAATTTTTATCCATGCACCAAAGAAAGCATCCTATCCGGATGTATCACAGCTTGGTACGGCAACTGCTCTGCCTGTGACCACAAGAAATTACAGAAAGCTGTGGACACAGCTCAGCACATCACGGAAACCAGACTCCCCTCCATGGACTCTGTCTACACTTGCCGCTGCATCGGTAAAGCAGCAAACGTAATCAAAGACTCCACTCACCCCGAACATTCTCTGTTCTCCCCTCTCCCATCGGGCAGAAGATACAAAAGCCTGAAAGCACGTACTACAAGGCTAAAGGACAGTTTCTATCCTGCTGTTATAAGACTATTAAATGGTTCCCTGGTACGATAAGATGGACTCTTGACCTCACAATCTACCTCAACATGGCCCTTGCACCTTATTGTCTGCCTGCACTGCACTTTCTCTGTAAATGTAACACTTTATTCTGCATTCTGTCATTTCTTTTCCCTTCTACTACCTTGATGTACTGATGTGATGAAATGATCTACATGGATGGCATGCAAAACAAAGTTTTTCACTGTACCTCGGTATATGAGACAATAATAAACCAATTTACAGCACAGGAACAGGCCCTTCAGCCCACCATGTCTGTGCCAAACATGAGGCCGAATTAAATTAAATCCCTTCTGCCTGCACATGATCCACATCCCTCCACTCCCTGCATATCCATGTGTCTGTCTAAAGGCCTCTTAAACACCTCTATCATATCTGCTTCCTTTTACTTATTTTAATGATTTGGATTTTTAGAAGTCCCCAGCTACCACGTTGGGATTTGAACCCTTGACCAAATCAACAGTCAATGGAGTCCAGAGAGTCCAGAGAATCGTCGCTGCTGGAAGAACTTACCTGCCTACATGAGTGATATGGATGCGTTTACTGGGAATTATCTCCATCCCATTCTTCAGCCACTTGCCTGTGACCTTCTCATCAGACACCTCACACTTGAAGATTGCCTGTTCCTGGGCCTTCAGTGTGAGATCAGCAAAACTCTGCAGCACCTCCAGAACCTTGTCTAGAACACAGACAAAAGCACGTTGGCTCACTCCACCTACTGGCCTCTATAAACAGTAGTTACATTTATTCGTCCTGTCGAGGGACGTGGAGAAGGTTGTAAAGACATACAGTGCAGAAACAGGCCCTTCGGCCCATCAAGTCAGCACTATCACCACCCATTTACACTAATTATACATTAATCCCATTTTATTCTCCTCACATTCTCCCCAGATTCCACCCCTCACCCACACACTGGGGGCGATTTACAGCGCCCAATTAAACCACAAACCCTGCAAGTTTTAGGGATGTGGGAGGAAACTGGAGCACCCGGGGGAAACCCACATGGTCACAGGGAGAACGTGCAAACTCCACACAGACAGCACCGGAGGTTGGGATCGAACCCGGGTCTCTGGCACTGCGAGGCAGCAGCTCTACCAGCTGCACCCCTGCGTTCCAGCTACCAATTAGCCCATACAGGAGATGGTGTCATCTCCCACTGCTGCTGTTGGACCTGGTGGTAACAGGGAGTTGCGGGCTGGAACCAGTAAAGGAGCTCAGTGAGGGTGGTTTATATACAGACTATCAGATCCCAGAGCATGGATTATATACCTAGAACATGATCTAATTTTGAATTAGATTTTGGTTGTGGTTAAACATAAAATAATTGATACCTGGGAGTTAATTACAAACAGGCACAGTAGTGTAGCGGTTAGTACCGTGCTTTACAGCGCCAGCGACCCGGGTTCAATTCCGGCCGCTGTCTATAAGGAGTTTGTACGTTCTCCGTGTCTGCGTGGATTTCCTCCAGGTGCTCCGGTTTCCTCCCACATTCTAAAGACATAAAGGTTAGGAAGTTGTGGGCATGTTATGTTGGCGCCGGAAGTGTGGTGACACTTGCGGGCTGCCCCCGGAACATTCTACACAAAAAAGATGCATTTCACTGTGTGCTTTGATGTACATGTGACTAAGAAAGATATCTTATGGAATGTGATCCAGGGGTTCAAAAGGTTAATACTAAGGGGTTGGGGTAGTTAATATTGAGAAGAAGTGACTAGGAGTGAGTTACAGACTGGAATCTAACTAGGAGGTTCAGATGGTTAATACTAATAACAGGTGCTTGGAAGTGAGTTACAAACTGGAATCTGTCCAAAGGGTTCAAATGATTAATACTACCATTAAGTGCTTGGGAATGAGTTACAGGCTGGATTCTAATGGAGGATCTCAGGTGGTTAATACTAAGAACAAGTGCCTGGGAGTAAGTTACAAGCTAGAATCTAATCAAGGCTATAGGGTTATTTATATGTAGGCTATTGGATCCACAGAGTTATCAGTACTCTCAGCTGTGCTCTTGTTCACAATTGTGGTGCCAATGGAAACTATATCCTCAGCTGCGCTAACAAAACCTCCTCATAATTTTGAACCTTCTGCAAATCCCCACTTCACCAGCTCAAGAAGAAAGGTGTTTCTGAGTCTGCAGTCCCAGACCCATTAAATGAAGGAGCCAGCGGAAGGGGATCAGGTGAATGCAGGAAGTGCACGAGTCTCCCTTCCCTGGGGCCCTCCCCTTTCATTTTCCAATACCTTCCACAATCAGGTCAGCTTCCGATTCACCCCCGTTGGTCTTGATCTTGTAGCGTCCGGAATCGTTTTTGGTGGCCTCGTTGATGATCAAGAAATGCTTCTTCCCATCCTTTTTGATGCGGAATCTCAGGGCATCATCCCGAGTCAGATCGGTTCCATCCTTTGACCTACGAAAAGTGACCAAAGCAAGAAAGGAGGAGAGTTAGGGGCTTTCAAAGGGCTTTGTGCTCCTCACAACACATCCCAGATCAGGAACTCCCTCCCAAACTGCTTCCCATTCCCTTTGGCCAATAGCTTGCCCGAATGTCTTCTCGTAGCTTGGTGTCAAACTCCCACGAAGATGGTTCAACTTTGGACTTCAGTTACCAGGCATTCCACATTCCTACATTCAGGAATAGCGTTCCCCAGCCTTCCTCTCCCAAGGCCAGTTCGGAAGGTGCAATGATGGATCTGGGATGTCCCAGGACTCTTCCTGTGGAGCTGGGAGGGGCAGGGAGAGGGGGAATCACACTGGCCACTGGATGACCAGAGGCCTGGAGACTGACTGGGGAGGGCAGTTTGGGGTGAATGAGGTAGATTTCCCATTGATTGGAGGAGGGGAAGCTTATTTAATGGCAGGAGAAGGATTTAAGCAATTGTAATACTCATATACTAGTTTGTGGTTTATATATACTGCTAAGCACAACTAATAACTTAAGGATGGAGAGGTCACTACTACAATGAAACCACGTCATGTGATTAACTATTGCAACATTGCCTGCACCAATCTTCAGGTTCAGCTGGGAGCTGACTGTCACAGTTAGCAGATATTTCCTTGATATCCCTGATTCAAGTGAGTTATGTAACAATACATTGTACAGAATAAGGCCACAAATACTGAACAGTAATCATTTCAATCACTTTGCAGATTTCCACAAGAGGAGGATTGTACAGGGAAATATATTTCCCCATTGCCTCTGCCACAGAAATTATGTTGGGACAGGAAGGCATCTCATGACCGGACACAGAGTCACAGAGTTGTACAGCATAGAAACAGGCCCTTTGGCCCACTGTGTCTATGCCGACTATCATGCCTATCTATATGAATCCCACTTGCCTGCACTAATCCCACATCTGTCGATACCCTGCTAATTCAAGTACCTGTCCAGATGCCTCTTAAATGTTGTTACTGTTCCTGCCTCCGAGGCTCGTTCCAGGTACCAGTTGCTCTGTGTGTGAAAAGTCCACCCTCAGATCCCCATGCTTGGCTGAATTTTCAAAAAGGTGTGAAATGCCCTGAAAATGATCCTTGGCGTGTTTCACTATACAAAACACATCTATTTTACATTGCATTGCGCTGAGATAAAGAGCCTAGTGCGATTAAACTTCCAGGTATTTATCTCCAACCTCACCCTGCAGAGCTCCCTCCATCACCACATTACTGGGAAGACACGGTTGTGGTGAAGAGGGTGCAGAGGGGACCAATCCAGTTGTTGCCGGGACTGGTTACGAGCAAGTGATGGGTGGGAGTTGACGGGAACGTGAGAGAGAATGGGTTCCAGGGGCCGAGGGGAACAAGAAAAGTGGGGTCGAGGCTGATGGAAGCAACGTTGTGTAGTAAGGCACGGAAACAGGCCCTTCGGCCCGCCAGGTCTGTGCAGGCAGTCCCGGCTTACGTGAAGGTTCTGTTCCTGAGAACCGTCCATAAGCCGATCTCTCCATAAGTCAGGAACGTTCATTTTCCACAGCAACCCATAACGTATCGCTCTATTGTACACTTGCTATAATTCTTCATTTCATTGAAAAATAATCACCCTAACACTACCCATAATTAAACTATATTATGTTATTAACTTTGTCATTAATAATTTTGTATAATTTATGCTTAGTTTATGTTTTTCTTGCGAATGTTGTATCTCTGATGATCTGTGCCTGTGATGCTGCTGTAGGTAAGTTTTTCATTGCACCTGTGCATATGACAATAAACTGGACTTTGACTAATGCAGTACGTACTATATCTGGTCATGAATGAATACCATGAAACATTTTATTATTATTACCGGTTTGAAAAATGCTTTGAAAATGTATGGGAGAATTTCAATAAAGACAGATTTCCTTGTCAGGTCATTCCTGACCCAGGGAGCTTCTGTACTGAACATCAGGCTGAACAATCTCCTTGTGTGTCATTATCAGGTACAATTTCCAGTGGCTATAGTAATTCTATGCACTTAATCTGTGTCCCTGTGGTTACTGTCCCTTCTGGTCATGAAAACTTCCCCTTCCTTGAAACACTTCTGCTCAATCGCCCCATGACTTTCCCTGTGCAGTCCCAGCCCTTCTAGTGTCTCCACATGGGACAGAATTCACAGAGGATGCTGCATACCCTGACACAGTGACCCCTCCCACACCTCTCCTCCCACCAACCCACCGTCCCACCAGGATGACAAGTAGACAGATGGAAAACTTCCTTACCAGACAACCACCGCTCCCTCCTCCGAGACCTCACAGTCAAACTCAACCCGGTCATCAACAAATACGTGCTGGTCATCCAGGGGCACAGTGATGACAACAGGAGGTTCTGAGAGAGAGACAGGTAGATCAACCTTTACAGAGGAGGCTGAGATCTCAGCTTCTGATACTGGGAGCTGAAGAACCAAACTAAGCAGCAAGGGAAACTTTCTTTCTTTTAGAAAGCATATCAACAACCTCTTAGATCAGTGCCCAGAACCCCAAGGTGGACACTGGAGACACAAGAGGCTATGGAGGCTGAAATCTTTGTAGCTCAAGGTGGACAAGGGGCAGTTTTAAATAAGAATTGCATTGAACCTTCTGTAGCCAATCCCAATCTTAGGAATCAGAATAAAGATTCAGTGGGTGATGTTCTCCTCCCTGAGGGAGTTAATGTGGAGCCTAAGCACAGGCAAACATTCACCATCTTCTGAGTGAAGAGATTTCTTCCCATCTCTGTCCTGAAAAGCTAATCCCTTATTTTCAGATGGTGATCCTGGCTCTAGACACCCCAGCCAGGGACAACATCCACCTCACATTTATTGGTTGAGCCCCATAAGAGTTTTTGTTACATTTCAATAAAACCCCCCAACCCCAGCCTGAGAAACTTGATTCAGTTAATTCAATAAATCTGAAACAGAAATTTATATCACTCACCATATGAATGTGATAAAACCCAACACATTACATTGCATGAAGTCTGCTGTCTGGTTCATGTGTGACCCAGTGAATAAGACCATAAGACATAGGAGCAGAATTAGGCCATTTGGCCCATCGAGTCTACTCCGCCATTCAATCATGGCTGATATTTTTTCAACCCCATTCTCCTGCCCTTTACCCGTAATCCCTAACCCCCTTACCAAACAAGAACTTTACTGTCTGCCTGCACTGCACTTTCTCTGTAACTATAACACTTTATTCTGCATTCTGTTATTGCTTTTCCCCTGTACTGCCTCAATGTACTGATGTGATGAAATGATCTGTATCGACAGTATGCAAAACAAAGTTTTTCACTGTACCTCGGTACATGTGACAATAATAAACCAATTTACCACCTTAAGGAGTGGTGTTGACAGATTGTAGGAGATTATATTGAACTGATGATATAATGAATGTTGGAAAAGGTGCACACTGATTGTGTTTATTGTATATGTCACAAATAAAGCAGATTTTTGAGATGATAAAAGACCAGGACGAAATTAGCATCCTCATTGGTGTCAGGTGGAAGTGAATTCAAATCCCACTTCTGGCAACATGCCTCGTTTAGAATCCAGTTTAAAACCGCTGCAACTTCACTTATACAGCCCTTTTAAGGTAGTTAAACATCACAAGGGACTTGCAATCAGGTCTGATTATCAAAATATGACACTGTGCTGCTCAAGGAGTGAGTACAATGAGTCAGGCAGGTTATAAGGAGCACCTTAGAGGTTGAGAGAGAGATGGGGATACTTAGGGAGGGAAGTGTAGAGTAAATACACAAGACTGCCAAGGATGACGGTCAAAATGCACATGAGATTTGAATTCAAGAACTGAGGGGTGTTGACTGAGTGTTGAGAATGTTTCCCCTGGTTGGGGGGGGGATGTAGAATTAGGGGGCATAGTTTTAGAATGAGGGGTCCATTTGTCAGAGAAAGCGGGGGAAGATAATCTCTCCGAGTGTGGCGAGTCTTTGGAACCTCTCCCCTGGACAGACAGAGTCATTGGATATATCCAGGGAAAAGATCGGCAGATTTTTGGGTGGTTGGGGGGTGGTGTCAAGGGTTATGGGAGAACAGGGAGGGGCGTGGCCAAGGATCAAATCAACTATGATCTTAATCAAGGGCGAAACCTGTTGTCTTCGTCTATCTGCTGCAACCTTTCTGTGCCTTCTTCTACGAAGACAGACAAAAGATATTTATTTAATTTCTTTGCCATTTCTTTATTCCCCTGTATAACTTCTCCCCACATTCCCATCAACTCCCCCCAGATTCTACCCCTCACCCACACGTAGAGACAATTCACAGCGGCCAATTAACCCACCAACCCACACGCCTTTGAGTGGAAACCCACAATGGGAACATGCAAACTCAAAAGATCAGCACCGGAGGTCAGGATTGAACCTGGGTCTCTGGAGCTGTGAGGCAGCGGCTCCTCTAGTGGTGCTACTGTGCCGCACTGAGAGACCTCAAACTCCCAGACCTCAGACCTCCTGCTCTTATTGTCAACTTCATAATCCACAAATGTGTTTAACTTTTCTTGATAGTTACAACTGGACAACTTCTGTTGATTTATTTTTATCCAGTTGGGTTATTTATGCATTAGTTCTTTAAATAGAATGTACCATAGAAGACAAAGGGTGGTGGTTGAAGGGACTTATTCAGGCTGGAGGCTGTGAGTAGTGGTGTTCCGCAGTGATCTGTGCTGGGACCTCTGCTGTTTGTGATGTACATAAAAGACCTCGATGAGTATGTTGATGGGTGGGTTAGTAAGTTTGCAGATGATACCAAGATTGGCAGAGTAGTGAATAGAGTAAAAGACTGGCGACGGATACAGCGTGATATAGATCAGCTGCAGATGTGGGCAGAGAGACGGCAGATGGAGTTTAACCTGGATAAATGTGAGGTGTTGCACCTTGGTGGGACTAATGTCAAGAGGCGGTACACTCTTAAGGGCAAGACCCTTAACAGTGTTGAAGAACAGAGACCTTGGGGTGCAAATGCATGGCTCACTGAAAGTGGCTACACAGGTAGATAAGGTGGTTAAGAAGGCTTATGGAATGCTGCTTCATTAATCGGGGTATTGAGTATAGGAGTCAAGAAGTTATGACGCATCTCTATAAAACTCTGGTTAGGCTGCATTTAGAATACTGCGTGCAGTTCTGGTCACCTCAGTATAGGAAGGATGTCGAGGCTTTAGAGAGGGTGCAGAGGAGGTTTACTAGGATGCTGCCTGGATTAGAGGGCGTGTGCTATCAGGAGAGGTTGGACAAACTTGGGCCCTTTTCTCTGGAGAGGCGGAGGCTGAGGGGTGATCTGTTGGAAGTAGATAAAATTATGAGGGGCATAGATACAGTGGACAAGCAATATCTTTTTTCCATTATTGAGCGATCCAATACCAGAGGGCGTGCATTTAAGCTGAGAGGGGGTAGGTTCAGAGGAGATGTGAGAGGTATGTTTTTTTACTGAGAGTGGTGGATGTCTAGAATGCGTTGCCTGATAGGGTGGTGGAGGCAAATTCATTGGGGGCTTTTAAAAGGGGGTTGGATGGGCACATGAATGAGAGGAAAATGGATATGAGCATTCTGTAGGTAGGAGGGAATAGCTATGTCGGCACAACATTGTGGGCCGAAGGGCCTGCTCTGTGCTGTATTGTTCTATGTATATACCCACTGCTTGCTAACCGCCACAACGGAGACACAAGAGAGACTGCAGATGCTGGAAATCTGGAGCAACACACACAAAGTGCTGGAGGAACTCAGCGGGTCAGTCAGCGTGTATGGAGGGAGATGAATTCCCTCCGTAGAATCTACCTGACCTGCTGAGTTCCTGCAGCATTTCATGTGTGTAGCTAACTGCCACACATCTCGATATAGGTTCCCTCCCCATCCCTGTCAACTCACACTTTATGCCTCAGTGGTTTACTTTGATCAGATTAATTCTCTAGTCTCAGTTTGAACTGAAACACTTCCAGCTTTCATATAAAATTCTATTGCATTATGACCACTAACTCTCTAAAGGCACCTCAACTTCAAGATTATCAATTACACAATATTAGGTCCAAAATAGCATGTTCCCTGACTGGCTCCTCAAGACACCGATGCAGAAAACTATTCCTTACACACTCCATGCTATCACTCACTTTACTCAGTCTGTATGTAAATTAATGACTGCCACAATTATTAAGGTACCCTGGATATATTCACCTCTAATTTCCCAGATTTATACAATGCCTTACATCACCACCACCGGCAGAAACCGACAGACAACTCCTGCTGGTGGTTTCTGCACTTTACCCTTTCTCAGCCCCACCAAACTCATTCTCAAAAGATCTAAAACAGGAGCACATTGGGCCATTCGGCCCTTCGAACCTGCTCCACCATTCAATACAATCACGTCCGACCATCCAATTTACCACCTGCTCCCCATCACCCTCGGTCCCTTCACCATTACATCTATTTTTTGGTTTCCTCAGCTGAGGTCCACTGCCTCCATCCCATTCCTTAGCCTCGGGGCTACCCCGCTTCCATTCCCATTTTGCCCTTCTCTTCTAATATTTAATTGCCAATCCTGGTCGCTTTGCAACCACGTCTCTGTAGCATTCATTTGATCAAATCCATCAATTTCTATTTGTGCCATTAGTGCACCCACCATGACCTCAATACAAATGCATCCTCATAAGGAGCTTTCAGTTTTGTTCCTTTACTAATTATTTCCTGCTCTGTCACTAATTGGGGGCACATTTACTCACTGTGTGCTCTGTCCCTTCCTGACACACTCATTGCCCGTGTCTCTATCGGTTTGTCCTTTCTCCTTAAGTTCCCCACAAAGATGGCAGAGTGTGGTGGCTCTCAGCAGATTGCATTTATTATAACCATTCTACTCTTTTAAATCTCAATTCTACAACTGCAAGAGTTACCAACAATGTTCCCTTAAGTCTGCTTACAGGTCTGGCGATCTTCTGACCACTTGGAGTGACCAATCTCCAACACAAAAACCAGCCTCCCCTCCACAGAGTCCATCTACACTTCCCGCTGCCTTGGGGAAGCAGCCGACATAATCAAGGACCCCTCCCACCCTGGTCATTCTCTCTTCTCCCCCCTCCCATTGGGAAGAAGATACCAATGCTTGTGAACACATTCCACCAAGTTCAAGGGCAACTTCTAACCTGCCTGTTATCAGACTCTTGAACAGACCTCTCAAACGCTAAAGGATGAACTCTTGATCTCCCAATCTACCTCATTGTGGCCCTTGCACTTTATTTGCCCCCCTGCACTGCTATAAGGAAAGGTTGGAGGAAATTGCAAACTGGAGGAACAGCATCTCATTTTCCATCTTGGAACCTTGCAGCCTGACGGCAGGAACATTGAATTCTCCACTTTAATTAATCCCCACATTCCCTCCCCACACCCACCCCCAACCATGTCTCTTCTTTTCCTCCCTTTCCCAGCCTCTCTCTCTTTTTTCTACCCCCCTTTCGTCCTCCTTACCTTTGATCCATCCCCCAGTGGATCTGCTCTCCCCTCCTCCTCCGCACCTGCCCATCACCATCTCTTACCTGCATCTGCCCGTCACCACCCTGTGCCCACCCCGCCTCCCCTCTTTTGTCCACCTATCGCTGCTCTGCTTTCCCCTCCTATATATTGGGCTTCCCCTTTTCCTATCTTCAGTCCTGAAGAAGGGTCCTGACCCGAAACGTTGACCGCCTGCTTTTCTCCACGGATGCTGCCTGGCCTGCTGAGCTCCTCCAGCATCATCGTGTTTATCATCTGCATTCTGTTATTGCTCTTCCTTTTGTACTACCTCAATGTACTCATGTACGGAATGATCTGTATAGGCAGAATGCAAACAAAGCTTTTCACTGTATCTCAGTACATGGGACAATAATAAACCAATTACCTCCCCAGAACCCACCAGCCCAACCCCTCTAAAGCCTGGGTGGGATGGGAGACTCCCGGTGCTATTGCTGGTGTCCTCAGCTCTCCGATTGTTGTGTGGAAATAGGGGGAATTGTTGCAGTGTAAAGGTACCAGTTCCACTTGCTCACTGCTCCCGTGTCCCCGACACCCTGCTACTAGAGGTTATGATGAGGCAGACTAACCCCTTACGAAGAGGTCAGCAGTACATTTGTCCTCTCCGATGATACACTCATACTCTGCGTCGTCAGCCAAGGTGCAGTTCTTGATGGTCAGAACCCTCTTCAGCCCGATAACCTCAAAGATGTACCTGTCGACGAAGGGAAAAGAGCCAGTGAGGAAGAGTATAAACTGAATGGGAGAAAAAAAGACCATGCCTGGACTGGATGGCTCAGTGACACAACAGGTAGAGCCACTGCCTCAGAACGACTCAGGTTCGATCCCGATCACCGGCACTGTCCGCGTGGAGTTTGCACGTTCTCCCTGTGACCACATGGGTTTCCCCCCCTGGATGCTCCGGTTTCCTCCCACATCTCAACGATGTGCGGGTTGGTGGGTTAATTGGCTGTAAATTGCCCCTAATGTGTGGGTGAGGGGTAGAATCTGGGTGGAGTTGTGAGAGGGAATGGATTACATGGAAATAATGGGGGGAATGGGACTGATGGGATTGCTTTGAGAAGCCACAGACTCGATGGGTGAATGGCCTCCCTTCATCTCAAAGGTGAGAAGTGAGAGAGAAGGATCACTAAACTGAATGCACAGTCTATATCCTGGGGTTGAGGAATCAAGAACTAGAGGGCACAGGTTTAGGGTGAGAGGGGAGAGATTTAAAGGGGATCTGAGGGGGAACTTCCTCACCCAGAGGGTGGTGAGTATGTGGAACGAGCTGCCAGTGGAAGTGGTTGAGGCAGGTACATTAACAACATTTAAAAGGCATTTGGACAGGTACACGGATAGGAAAAGTTTAGAGGGATATGGGCCAAATGGGACTAACTTAGATGGGCATCTTGGTCGGCAAGGACCAGTTGGGCCGAAGGGCCTGTTTCTGTGCTGTGTGACTCTCTGACTGCTGACAATGGAATAATTATACTAAGGAGGCAGGTCCACTCATGGGGCTGTTCCAGGTCAGAGGTGAGAATTGCAATAAGAAATAATGCTCTTCAACAAAAAGAAAGCTGCATTTACGTAGCACCTTTAAAGCAGTAAAACCCCACAAGGTGCTTCACAGCAACACGGCCAAACAAAAGCTGACAATGCATCACCATGGGAGCCTTGATAGCAGGTAACCTGAAGCTTGGCAGGGTGAAGGAGCAGAGATGGAGGAAATTCTGAAGCATAGGACCTTGATAGCTGGAAATACTGTACCCAGTGGTGGAGCGATTAAAGACCTCGGGTGGTGGAGAACTACAGGACATATGGGGGACCTGAGGGGCAGTGTGGTGAGTATATGGGACAAGCTGCCAGAGGAAGTGGTTGAGACAGGTACATTAACAACATTGAAAAGACACTTGGACAGGGACATGGACTGGGATATGGTGGAGAACTAGAAGGGTTGTGGTTCAGTGGGGTCACAGATACACAAGATTAATAATATGCAAGACCCTATGTAGAAAGTGGATTGTGTTAATAACCAGAAGATTGGTCTACAATTATTGTGAGTTCAGGAGAAGGAGGTGATCATATTAAGACCAGCAAGGTCTTGATAGGGATTGATAGGGTTGGAGCTGGGAGATGCTTCCCTGCTTGGAGAGACTAGAACCAGGGTAATGTCCCAGGACAAGGGGGAAAGGGATCAGCCACTTAGGTGTGAGATGGGACGTTGCTTTAGTCAGAGTTTAGAAATCTTCAGATTTCTATAACTCAAGCAGCAGTGGCCATTCTGCCAGGGACGGGTAGATGTTTGGGCACTAAGGGGATAGAACAGGACTGTGGGATGAGGCACAGAATGAGTAGAGGTCCTACTGACTGGCAGAGCTGTCTCACTGGGCAGCGGGACCCACTGTGGCTTCCACTTCTCCCACCTTACGCCAAACGAGTGGGCTCAACAAGAAGACCCTCATCAGCTCAAAGCTCCTTCGCTCACTGCTCAACACGAGTGCCAGCAATGGGCGCCCACACATCTCGAGCTACAGGAGGAGATGAGCAAAGTCAACCAGGGAAGAAACGTAACCAAATCGTGACGATCGCAGCCAACGGATCCGCGTTCAGGAAAACCATCACCGGGGGCACCGGAGGACCATGGCTGAGCCTCCATCGACAAAGCCCCCAGCAGAAGCATCCATCCATCCACCACCAATGGCGTAGTCACAGGCTGCATGGTATTCAGCCTTGGTGGTCCGCACAAAATGGGTGGTGTGGTACCTCCCACCCAGCTCAATATCCAATTGCAGTGGAGCTGAAGTTGGAGCAGCAAACGGCTGGAGACAGAAGAGACGGCAGGTGCTGCTCAGCGGGTCAGGCAGCATCCGTGGGGGGGGAATGGACAGTCGACGTCTCGGCTCGAGACCATTCATCTGGCTTGAAAGATAGAGAGGAGATAGCCGGTGTAAAGAGGTGGGGGGAAGGGGGGGGGGGTAAGAACTGGCAGGCGATAGGTGGATCCAGGTGAGGGGGGGGTGATAGGCAGATGGTAGAGGGGAGAGTGGGAATGGCAACAGAGGTTGGGAGGTGATGTGGAGGTAACAAAGGGCTACGGATGTTGTAATGTCATAGGAGAGGAGGGTGAAGCATGGAAGGGGGGTGGGTGGGCAGATGGGAACAGTGGAGGGAGAGCCTTACACAGTAAATGGTAGGGCCCTGGAGAGCGGAGAACAGGCAGACCTAGAGGTATAGGTACATAGTTCCCTATCCCTGGAAGTGGTGACACGGGTGGACAGGGGGGTGAATATGGTGGCTGGCACGCTGGCCTTCATCAGACGGAGCACGGAGTACACGAGTTGGGACATCACGTTACAACTGTACAAGACGTTGGTGAGACTGCACTCGGAGTATCGTGCGCGGTTCTGGTTGACCAGCTACGGGAAGGATGTCATCACTGGAAAGGGTGCAGAACAGATTCACGAGGATGTTACTGGGTCCGGAGGGCTTGCGTTATAAGAGGCTGGATAGGCTGAGACTGTTTTCCCTGGAGTGTAGGCAGTTGAGGTGTATCAAATCATGAGGGGCATAGACAGACGAATGCACACAGGCTTTTCCCCAGGATAGGGGAGTCTAAAACTAGAGGACACAGATTTAGAAGGGACCTGAGGGGCAACTTTTTCCACACAGAGGGTGGTAGGGATGTGGAACGAGCTGCCAGAGGGAGCTGTAGAGGTGGGACAGGTGTGTGCTTGGCAAAGGTATAAAGGGATATGGGCCAAATTCAGGCAAGTGGGAGTAGCTTGGATGGATACCCTGGTCGACATGGATGAGTTGGGCCAAGGGGGCTGCCTCCATGCTCTATAACTCGGAATATCATCAGGCTCTTGAACACATTTGTGCCAAATTCCGAGATGCGTTTCCACACCAGCTGACTCCCAGAGCATCAGGAGTCTGGAGTGAATGACTTGATGTGAAATTAGTGAGCATGAACTTACATCAAGTGCAGGTACCCTGACAACTCACAGAACAGCACAGCAGAATACAGGCCCTTCGGCCCACAATGTTGTGCCGACCTATAAACCTCGCCTAAGACTATCTAACACTTTCCTCCCACAAATCCCTCTATTTTAAATTCCTCCATATGCTTATCTAGTAATGTCTTGAATTTGACCAATGTACCTGCCTCCACCACCGCCCAGGGCAGCACATTCCATGCCCCAACCACCCGCTGGGTAAAAAACCTCCCTGATATCTCCCTTGAACTTCCCACCCATTACTTTAAAGCCATGCCCTCTTGTATTGAGCATTGGTGCCCTGGGAAAGAGGCGCTGGCTGTCCACTCTACCTATTCCTCTTAATATTTTGTACACCTCTATCGTGTCTCCTCTCATCCTTCTTTCCAAAGTGTAAAGCCCCAGCTCCCTTAATCCTTCCTCATAATGCATACTCTCTAAACCAGGCAGCATCCTGGTAAATCTCCTCTGCACCCTTTCCAAGGCTTCCACATCCTTCCTATAATGAGGCCACCAGAACTGGATACAGTACTCTAACTCATGAGTGAAGGCACACTAGACAATACGTTTCAGGTCAAAACCCTGCATCAGTCGACATTTCGTTTTCCCCCCCACAGATGCTGCTTGACCTGCTGAGTTCCTCCAGCAGATTGTGTGTTGCTCCAGATTCCAACATCTCCAGTCTCCTGTTTCCCAGGTGTAGGAAGGGTTAGGCTGCTGACTGGGCTCTGAAACTGCAATCACTCGACTGCCCTTCACAATGAAGGTGAAACAGTTTCCTGATGAATCTAAAAAATCACAAATCCCAAGTGTAAAAAACAAAAATGGCCACAAATCAGGAGACACAAGAGACTGCAGATGTTGGAATCTGAAGAAACCAACAAGATGCTGGAGGAACTCAGCAGGTCAGGCAGCATCTGTGAAGAGAACTGGACAGTCGACGTTTCAGGATGAAACGCCCAGACGTAGGGTCCCATCCCCAAATGTCAACTGTTTATTTCCCTCCACCGATGCTGCCTGACCTGCCGAGTTCCTCCAGCAGATGCTCCATCAGAAATAGAGTTAGAATTCGGATAAGACGTCCAAGCCACTAACTGGGATTTGGTTTATCACCTCAGGTAACCATGTCAAAGAACGTTACCGTGCCAACACACCTGCCACTTGGCCTAATTTCCTTCCCATTCTTCAACCACTTCGCCTCCATGTTGGGTCCTGCCATTTCCACCATCATTCGGATCTTGCCACCTTTGTCCACCTGGTAAGCACTCTCCAGCCTTTTAGCAAAAGCTGAGCAATGTCAATGAAAGAGGAAAAGAACATAAACACACCCTTAAGTGGAAAATCATTATTTTGGTCTGTGCAGTGTCAAAGAGCCATACAGCTGGAAACAGGCCCTTCAGCCCAACTTGTCCATGCTGACCAAGGTGCCCATCAAGCTAGTCCCACTTGCCCACATTTGGCCCATATCCCTCTAAACCTTTCCTATTCATGTACTTATCTAAATGTTGTTTAAATGCTGTAATTGTAACCTGCCTCGACCACTTCCTCTGGCAGCTCGTTCCATATACTCACCACTCTCTGCTCGAAAAAGTTGCCCCTCAGGTCCCTTTTAAATCTTACCCCTCTCACCTTAAACCTGTGCCCCCTAGTTTTTAGTTCCCCTTCCCTGGGAAAATGCAAGTGTGTGTGTGGACAGTATGGACACAAAACAGCATCCTCTGGTTCGGAGGGAGAACCAGATCACATTTGCCCGTGGATATCACACAGTTACTGGGTGTGATACCCTGAGAGGCATCCTTTACACTGGAGATAAGAGGAAGCATCAGATCCACGCCCACAGGGGGTCTGAGAGATCAGTCTTGACTTTTCAACCCAGTCATTTATAGCAGAACAATTTGCAGATGTATTTCCAGGAGGAAATTCATCAATCATCTCCATTCTGTCCGGGATTAATGGTATCACCACACCCAGCTTTCATTGTAAAGTGTGTTTGTGTATATTGGAACATGACGTGCAGGGTTGTATGCGTGTGTGTGTGCGCGCGCGAGCATGTGCGTGTGTGTGTTAGATCGTATACATCTGTATACATATATTAGAGTCTGTGTAGATATTAGTGTGTGCTTATGTGTTAGAGTATCTGCATATATTAGAATTTGTGAATTAAAGTATCTGCATTCGAAGGTTTGTGTGTAGTGTGTGTGTAGAGTGTGTGTAGAGTGTGTGTGTTTGTGTATAGAATGTGCGTGTATTAGTGTGTACATATTAGAGTATGTGTGTATAGAGTGTGTAGAATGTCTGTGTGTAGTGTGTGTATATATATTTTATATATATATCTATATAGTGCATGTGTGTAGAATGTGTGTATGTATTAGTGTGTGTGTATGGATTGTGTATTAGTGTGTGTGTAGAGTGTGTGTGTGTAGAATGTGTGTAGAATGTGTGTGTACAGTGTGTGTGTGTATTAGTGTGTAGAATGTGTGTGTGTGTTGAATGTGTGTGTATTAGTCTGTGTGTATAGATAGTGTGTATGTGTGTGTAGAATGTGTGTGTGTGTGTATCAGTGTGTGTGTGTGTGTGTCAGTGTGTGTATCAGTGTGTGTGTGTGTGTGTGTATCTGTGTGTGTGTGTGTGTGTGTGTGTGTGTGTGTCAGTGTGTGTGCCCCTGACGATAAGCTCCCACCTGCCCTGTCCCAGGTGACGATTCACTCACAGTCACTCTTCTTCTCCACCTTCTTCTTCTTCTTCAGCCTCTTCAACATGCCCCGGAGGTCAGTGATACCGTACTGGAAGGCGATTTTCTCATAGTCACAGGGCTTGGCATTTTTCAGGATTTCCCAAACATCCACTTCTTCTGCTGGAGGTGCCTCAACTTTGACCTCTCTGGTTTAAAAGTAACAAAAGCTGGTGAAGTAAATCAATCCCTCTCCCTCTCTCCCCGTCTCCCTGTCTCCCCGTCTCCCTCCCCCCCTCTCCCCCTCTCTGTAACCAGAAGAGGCCGCAGACACTGGAATCTGGAGCATAAAGCAAAACACCGGAGGAGCTCAGTGGGTCGCGCAGCATCTGTGGAGGGAATTGGACAGTTGATGTTTCAGTCACTCCAGGTGAAGGGTCTTGACCCGAAACGTCGACTGTCCAATTCCCTCCACAGATGCTGCGCAACCCACTGAGCTCCTCCAGCATCCTGTTTCCCCTCTCTCACACACACACACACACACATACACACAAAGAGAAATTGCACAATATACACAACAACGTGTTGCCTTTATATAGCACCTTTCAAAAAAAAGGTAGCATATGTCAAAGTGCTTTACAGAAGCATTATCAAACCCAATTTAACACAATAAATTGGTAATTTGGTTTATTATTGGTCACATGTACCGAGGTACAGTGAAAAATTTGTTTTGCATACAGATCATATCATCACATCAGTGCAATGAAGTAGGACAAGGGAAAATAGTATTTAAATTCAGGTAATTAAATTATCTCACAATTATATTATTTGCATTGTCAGAGTGATTTGGTCAAATGGTTTTATTTTATATTGTCAAAGGGCCAATGGCCATAACTTGGTCCTACTACTGTGTCCCTGGACACCTGTCCAGAATGACATGTTGAACATAAAACTGAAAGCAATCAGAATAACGGGCAGACACAGTAGTGTAGCAGTTAGCGTAATGCTATTACAGCGCCAGTGATCCGGGTTCAATTCCCGCCACTGTCTGTAAGGAGTTTGTACGTTCTCCCCGTGTCTGCGTGGGTTTCCTCCGGGTGCTCCGGTTTCCTCCCACATTCCGAAGACGTACGGGTTAGGAAGTTGCGGGCATGCTATGTTGGCGCTGGAAGCGTGGCGACACTTGCGGGCTGCCCCCAGAACACTCTACGCAAAAGATGTATTTCACTGTGTGTTTCGATGTACATGTGACTAATAAAGATATCTTACCTATCCTATCTAATGTTCAGTCTTACAGCTGGGAGCTTTGATAGAAGATTCGACCCAACTCAACCACTTTTCAAGTGCAGAAATGTAGAAGCCAAAAGAGCCACCAACCTGTGCCCAGCAAGATCCCAGAAAACCAACCAGCACATCCACCCTTGCAGGGGCAGGGCGACTAATGTCTCTGGAGTCTTTCACAAGAGGTGGGGACTGAGCTTAACAGTGGCACAGCGGGTAGTGCAGCTGTCCTACATCTCCAGTTCAGTCCTGACCTCCGGTGCTGTCCGTGTGGAGGCTGCATGTTCTTTCTCCACAAACCCCTCTTCACCCAGACAAGTTTTTGGTCATCTGGGCTAACGTCTCTTTATTTGGCTCAGTGTTAAATTGCGTTTGATAATTAGAATATTGAACAGCACAGGAACAGGCCCTTCGGCCCACAGTGTCTGTGCTGAACACAACGCCAGGTTCTTCTGTGAAATTGGAAGGACTTGGCAGGCACGTGAGGGAGAATGGGCTGCAGAGCTGCAAGGATTCTTTTCACTTCACGCTTTTCCCAGGGTTGGGGAATCAAGAACTAGAGGGCACAGGTTTGTGACGGGGAGAGATTTAGGAACCTGAGGGACAACTTTTTCACACTGGGGGTGGTCAGAATGACCTGCCAGGGGAAGTGGTTGAGGCAGGTAGTTTAACAATATTTAAAAGGCATATTGACAAGTACCAAAGACAGGACAGACAGAGGCTGAGGGGAGACCTGACAGAAGTTTATAAGTTTCTGAGAGGCATAGATAGAGTAGACAGCCAGTATCTTTTTCCAAGGGTCGAAATGTCTAATACTAGAGGGCATGTATTTAAGGTGAAAGGGGGAAAGTTCAAAGGAGATGTGAAGGGAAAGGTTTTTCTACACAGGGAGCAGTGGGTGCCTAGAATGGGCTGCCAGGGGTGGTGGTGGAGGCAGATACGATCGAGGCGTTTAGGAGGCTCTTAGACACATGAATGTGCAGAGAATAGAGGGATATGGATCATGTGCAGGCAGAAGGGATCAGTTTAATAAGCAGAACATCGAGGGCCAAAGCGCCTGTTCCTCTGTTGTACTGTTCTGTGTTTTCTGTTTGAGGGATGTGGGTCAGACACAGGCAAATGGGACTAGCTCAGATGGGCATCCTGGTCCGCATGGACGAGTTGGACCAAAGAGCCTGTTCTGTGCTGTGTGACTCTATGACTGAGAGGGGAAATGGACAGATGGCTCTGTTGGGAGCTGGCATGATGGTCCAAGTGTCCTCCTTATCTGTCCTGATAAGTGTGCATGCACCCACAAAGAGGGTACCACTGGCTCTGCAGTGCTCTATCAAACTGTCCGCTTCGATCTATGATCAGCTCCTTTGGGAAGGACGAGAGGGGTGACATTGAGACGTGGTGAGTGTACTAAAAGTGTCTGCGCGTCACTCAGTTCTTCCACCTACCTTTTCTTTAGAAGTCCACTGAAGTCCAGCTCACCTGCGTCCTCTCTGGCCTCCCCTCTGCAAGTAAAAGGAGCAAAGGTTTAATCAACAGTCAACACCTTCCTTGGTCGCCCCACCAGTTCTGCTGTCTCTCCAATGTTCCCCATCCTCTTCCAAAGGTGCCGATTCCTTCTTAAACTGGAGCATAAAACAACGGAAACAGCTGCTGGCCATTCGGCCCCACAGACCTGCTGCTACACTCTGTAGGACCCCGGGCCCACCTGATCACATTCCCCGTGACTCCAAAGATCGATGCCAGCCTTGTATATGCTCAGTGACTAAACATCTGCAGCCCTCTAGGGGAGAGAGTTTAAAGACTTACAGAGAATGTGGGGAGAATAAAAAATGGGGTGAATGTAGGATGAGTGCAGAGGAGAAGTTAATGGTCAGCAGGGACTCGGTGGGCCAATGGGCCTGTTTCTGTGCTGCATCTTTCTGTGACTCCCGTCCTCAAAGAGCGGGGGAAGCAAGAGTCTTTGAACATTCTCAGGGCAGAGGTGAACAGGTGGCTGATAAGCACAGGGAGAGAAGCTTGCTGGGGGCAGAGAGGAGTGGGCACCGCCTGGTCCATCACGGGCACAGCCCTCCCCACCACTGACAGCATCTACAGGAGGTGTTGCCTCAAGAAGGCGGCATCTATCATCAGGGATCCCCACCATCCAGGTCATGCCATCTTCTCGCTGCTACCATCGGGCTGGAGGTACAGAAGCCTGAAGTCCCACACCACCACGTTCAGGAACAGCTACTTCCCTTCAAATATCAGGCTCCTGAACCGACCTGCACAACCCTAACCCTACCTCAGCAACGTAACACTACTGACCACCTCTTGCACTACCAGGGACTTGTCACTGATTGTGTTTTTGCACTAATATTTTACACACTTTTTTTCCACTGTCTTGTATAATTTATGTTCTGTGTGTTGTCTGTACCTACGTGCCTGTGATGCTGCTGCAAGCGAGTTTTTCATTGTACCTGTACCTCACCATACTTGTGCACAGGACAAGAAACTTGACTTGACTTAAATCAGATCTTCCATGATCTTAATAAATGGTGGAGCAGGTTAAGGGAGTTGAGTGTCCTACTCCTAATTCAGATCTAACCAGCTGGTATCAGGTACAAGAGGCACAAGGCTGTGAGATTGTCATGGCCACCTAACTCGTGTCCTTTTGAGAAAGGAGCCACCCATCTTACCGTAAACCGACGAGGGTTGGATAAAAAGTGGAGAGCAGAAAGATTACTCACGTCCGCTTGAATGCTGTCAGGAGATTACCGGCAGTCTCTGCAACTGTGAAGAGATCAGTGACAGCTTAGAGAGACAGCACTGACGAGCCAGGGGCAGGCAACATGGATTTATAAAGGGCGGGTTTGAAATTAATTGTATCTTGGAAGAAATCACAGAGGGCAGTGGCTATATATGGGTTTAGAAGAAGCTCAAAATGACGTCACTGGTAATAAAATGTTTTAGAGATCCAAGTCATGGGGGAAGCAGCAGATTTTAGTCTGGAGATTGAACACAAGTTGAAAAGATAACAGCCAAATCCAAATGCTGCTTTAACTTAAACTGTCGGATTAGGTCGGTGTCTAAGTGACCGAAAGCTAATTTTAGATTTGTTATGAGACTTCCTTTGTGCAAAGGCTGGTCAGAAATGGATTCCCCAAGAGATGGATGGAGAAGAGTGTTTGGGAAAGTTTCAGTAAGGGCTGGGGGTGGATTCAAAGGGCAGGATCATTGAATGGTTTCTTCATCATCTCTATAAACCTAAAGAAGGGGAGATCACGACGTCTCATCGACCAGGGAGAAGCGCTGACTAAGCACGAACTCTCACTGCTGGAGACGCAAGAGACAGCAGATGCTGGAATCTGGAGCAACAAATAATCTGCTGGAGGAACTCAGCAGGTCGGGCAGCATCTGTGGAGGGAAATGGACAGTCGACGTTTCGGGTCGAGACCCTTCACCTGGACAAGGAGTAGAGGGGAGGTAGCTAGTATGAAGAGGTGAAGGGAAGGGGTGGGGCTAGAGCTGACAGGTGATGGTGGATCCAGGTGAGGGGGGGTGATAGGCAGATGGAGGAGGGGAGAGTGGGAACAGTGACAGAGGCCGGGAGGTGATAGGTGGAGGTGACGGTAGGGCAGATGGGAGCTGTGGGGGAGGGGACCCAGTGGGAGGGGTGTGTGGGTGGCGGGCAGATAGAGTGGGTGGGGGAGGGGAAAGAGACAGGGTGCTGGGAGCTGGGGTGGGTGTCAGAAAAGGGACTTGGGGGGGGGGGGGGGGGGGGGAGCAGGTTACCGGAAGCTGGAGGACTCAGTGTTCATGCATCGGGTTGTAGACTCCCCGGGGGGAACACAAGGCGCTGTTCCTCTGATTTGCGTTTGGCCTCATCCTGGCAGTGGGAGAGGCCAGGGACAGACAGGTCGTTGTGGGAATGGGGAGGGGAATTAAAATGGCTGGCGACTGGGAGATCTCTCACTGCTGACTGATGTGTTACCATCACTTCAAACGTGTTGAAATTCAAACCACCACCGACCTATCAGGAGATAAGCACAAGGTGACACAGGTTGGCACCAGCTGGGTCACACTGGACGCTCTCTGACCCAAACCCAACAGGAGCCAACAATATGTGTCGGGTCTGGGCTGGGTCAGGTGGAGTGGGGCAGGAGGTTTTCAAATTCAGGGTCAGATCAGGTCCTGAGGTATAGGCAGGGAATAAGGTAAAGAGACACAGAAAGAGTGAGGGTGGTAGGGGGGAGAGAGAGCGACAGAGAGGGAGAAAGAGAGAGACAGACAGAAGGAGAAAAAGACACAAGACAGGCAGACACAGGGCAAGAAAGACGGAGAGAGAGAGGGAGAGACACACACACAGGGGGAACTAAAACAAGAGTGGAAAAGAGAGATAAACAGAATATGTGAGGGGGGAGAGAGAATGAGAATATGAGAGAGACAGACAGACAGAGAGAATATGAGGGGGGGGAGACAGACAGACAGACAGACACGGGGTGTGGGATGCTCACATAGAGACAATGGTTGGGTCAGATTGAGGGATGACCACCACCACCAGTGCTGGGGTCCTGGAAAAGGCCCAGGTATCTTCCACCAGCTGACACCCCTCCCCACCACAGACCAAGGGAAACATCAGGATCATCTCCCGAAAATTGTTTCTTACCTTCAACGTTCAGCTCAAAGGCTGCACTATCGAACTGGTCTTTTGAGGTCACCTCACACCTGTAAGCACCTGCAGCGATCTTGTCAGCTTTAGCTATCTTCATCTCATAGGTGTACACCTGTAGAGACGGAATTATAACCTGTACCTTACCAAGCGACACATCCTCCTCCTGAGTGGCCCTCGTGCTGGGGTCTCCTGCCAACCCTCCCATCACCACCCGGCGCCCAGAACCTCACGAGGAAGGACAACTTATTTCTGTGGGCTTACATTAATGTGGCAAAACATCCCACTGGGACCAGTCAAGAGGCAGAGCAGATCCCTCGACCAGAAATAAAGTATTGATCAGAGTAAATTTAACACCGGGCGGCAAATGGGACAGTAGGTCAGGTGGTCAAAAGCCTGGCCAACGAAGAGCTGATTGGTGACTTCAGGAAGGGGAAGGAGGGTGAACGTGTGCCAGTCTACGTTGGATCAGCAGCGGAGACGGTCAGCAGCTTTAAATTCCTAGGCTTTAACATATTGGATGACCTGTCCTGGGCCTAGCACTTAGATGCAATCACAAGAAAGGCATGTCGGCATCTTTACTTTCTTGGGAGGTTAAGGAAAATTGGCTTTTACCGAACACTCTAACAAACTTTGACAGGTGTATTGTTGAAAGTGTCTGGACGGTTGTATCACGGTCTGGGACGGCAATTCGAATGTACAGGAACGTAAGAAGCTGCAGAGAGTAGTGGACTCAGCCCAATACATCACAGGCACATCCCTCCCCACCACCGGGAGTAGCTACAGGAGGCACTGTCTCAGTAAGGCAACATCCATCATCAAAGATCCCCACCATCTGGGCCATGCCATCTTCTCGCGGCTACCATCGGGCAGGAGGTACAGAAGCCTGAAGTCCCACACCACCAGGTTCAGGAACAGCTACTTCCCTTCAACCATTCGGTTCTTGAACCAACTGACACAACCCTAATCACTGCAGTTCGGCAACACGATGACAACTTTCATCACTTTGCACTAAAATGGACTTTGTTTTTTTTTGTTCTAATTGTGTTCTTTCTTGTAAAAATTGGTATAATTTACGTTTAATTTATGTTTTTCTTGTGAATGCTGCTTCTCTGATGCCCTGTGCCTGTGATGCTGCTGCAAATAAGTTTTTCGTTATACCTGTGCATACATGGAACATAGCACAGTACAGAGCTACAGCACAGTACAGGCCCTTCGGCCCATGATGTTGTGCCGACATCTTATCCTGCTCTAAGATCTATCTAACCCTTCCCTCCCACATAGCTCCTGAGTTCTCTATCATTCATGTACTCGCGACCCCTGGTTTACAAAAACAAGTACATGTACTTGTGCATATGACAATAAACTCGACTTTGACTTTGACCTTGAATTAAGGAAGGAGAGAGGTTTAGGGAGAGGATTCCAGAGCACGGCTGCTGAAGACTGCAGAAATTATGTTCTGGGATGATTGACAGGCCAACATTGGACAGAACGATGGGTCCATTGCACAGCCAAGCCTGGTCTTGTGAGAGTTGGAAACCGTAGCCACATACTTTCTCAAGCCACACTCCTTAACCAACATCCCCAGCTACAGTGGTGTACCCAATGATGTAAGGACGTGTACACTGACTCCCATGAGACACTACTGCCTCAAAAATAGATCAGTGGGTGAGAACGCTGAGACAGGGACGCCAGCACGAAGTGCAGGCTGGTACTTTACCAGATTAATGCCACACTGGAGGAGCTGTGATCTGCCCGATAAACTGGTAAACCAAGGCCTGATTGCCCTCTCACGTGGGTGTAAGAGTTCCATGGTACCAATATAACAAAAGCACTGGGGAGCTCCACCAACAACACAGCCCATCACTTGAAAACCAATTAATCACTTATTGCTGTCTGAGGGATCTTGCATGCACAACTTAGCTGTGCTTCACATTAGCTAAACCTCAAAGTATCTCATCGGTTGAAAATAGCTCTGAGATATTAATAAGAGGTAAAAGAAAATGTGCTATACAAAAGAGTGCCCTTCTCTTTGATTCACAAGTTCCAACTGAGCAAGATGTTTGGATCAAAATTTCCAGTTTTCCAAAAACTTCTCAATTTGCCTCGATCTAGGAGGAACATGAGAAACAAAAGCAAGAGTAGACCATTCAGCCCATTGATCCTGCCCATGGCTAGCCCTGGACCTCGTCCACTTTCTTGACTAGTCCTTATGTCCCTCACTTCCCCAAGTGTTCAAAGACAACCCATCCCAGCCCTGAAGATACTCAACAACTGAGCACCCACAGCCCTCTGAGACAGGAACTACAATCCTTTGCGTGAAGAAGTTTCTCCTCATCTCAGTCCCAAAGGGCTGACCCTTCCTTCTGAGACTGTTCCCTCTGGTTCCAACTTCTCCCACGCAAAGAGACAGTGTCTCGGCATCGACTCAGTCAATCCTTCCCAGAATTACATCCTTCAATGAGATTAGTCCTTATTCTTCCATCCTCAGTGGGCCAATGTTAATCTCCAGAAAGACCAACCCCATATGTCGGAAGAGAGCGACACAGACACTAAAGGACAAAGCACTTTTTCTTACGCTGCAAATTTCAACCATCAGCAGGTGGCCTTGAGCCAGTTCATTCCGTGCAGAGACACAGTCTCACCTTTGACTTGCTGTCAAATTCCTCCCTGAACTGGTAGACCGTTCCAGCTTTGCTCTTCAGGTCCAACCACTTGCCCTTAAACCACTTGATGGCCGGCTTCTTCTCAAGTTTGGACGCGTCAACCTTGGCCAAGAAAGTGATGGCTTCACCTGTCGATCGAAGACAAGAGTGCCTCAGTCTACACTGCTCCTGTCAGCACCGCTTGGCATTTAGGGGAAGGGGGAAAGAGATTTAGAGATCTGAGGGGGACCTCTTTCACCCAGAGAGCGGAGAGTACCTGGAACACACTGCCTGAGAGAGTGGTGGAAGCAGAGTCACTGATGACAGTTAAGAAGATGGGATTAATGCAAGTGAGTGCCCAAGGGTTGGCATGGACATGGTGGGCCGAATGGCCTATTTCCATGCTGGGCGACTCAATAACTCCTCTCACATTCTGTACCCTCGAGAACTTGCCAATTAGTAAGTGTGTGGGGTTTGAGGGCCTTTTTAGGGATTCAGAGTTTTACTGTCTCAACCTCAGCTTCTTAAGTGACCTCATCATCAAAACTCTTCATCAAATCCTGCTCCGTTCCAGCTCCATTATATTGCCTACACCCTCCCCCTGCCCCCATCCCAGCTCCAAGCCAATGTTCTCATCTATGCCTCTGTCATGTCCAGACTTCCCTGTTCCAACATTCATTTATCTTCCTACAGAGGTCACGGGGTTCAGACAGCCAACACGGAAGAGTAGAGTGGACGGTATGTTCAGCCCCAGTGGACATCTGGATGTGGCTCCACACACAGGAGTTGGTTCATGGTCTGTGAATGTTGAGGGAGTACAAGCTGATAATGGAACTGTGAAAAGATAACAGATTCCATGCCTGCTCTGCAGACATCTCTGGTAGTACTCGAGGCCTCATTAGTTCGTTGGGCTTTTTCCATGGTAACAGAGATAACCAGAGGTTTTGGCCAAGATAGAGATAAAAGTGATGAGGTTTGGTCATGACACCACCAGACTCACAAGGAGAATGAGGTCTATGTATGAGCTCATCGTCCAGGCTTGGTGATGTCAGGAGCCATCGATCATCTAAACCTGAATGGCTCAGTGCCCCTCACTGGTGAAAAGGTAAACAGAAACCTTTGTTGTAGCAACCAATAGTCCAGCAGGAGTGGGACAAAGATGGCCAGACCTCAACTAGACTGTTGATGTGGAAAAGACCGACCACAGAACGGAAAAAAAAGGAGGGAGATGGGTCCTGGAGACAAGATTTAACCCTCTACTGAAACCTAGGACAACACAAGAACTCAGGCCCAACACCGGTGAGGAGCTGCCCTAAGTCTAGGACTCCGAGAACGCTGACTACCACCAGCCTGGCCATCCAATGTCTTAACAAGTAGTACGCTGTGCAAGCTGTGAGTGATTGTACTTTGTCTCTACCATTAAAATTTCAAACAAAGCTAAGACGTAGAAACACACAAAACACTGGAGGGAACTCAGTGGGTCAGGCGGCATCCGTGGAGGGGAATGGCAGACAACGTTTTGGGTTGACACCCTTCACCTGGACCGATGAGGCCCTCATCGGAGACGTGAGTCCAGATGAAGAGTTTCAACCCAAAACATTGACTGTCCATTTCCCTCCACAGATGCTGCCTGACCCGCTGAGTTCCTCCAGCATCTGGTGTGTTGCTCCAGATTCCAGTATCTGCCGTCTCTCTTGTGTCTCCAAAGCTGAGACGTAAATCATTCACCAATTGACAGCGGTGCCTCAGTTCTACACTCCACCTCACCAAGGATCAGTCTCACTGACCTATGCTCTCTTACTTCCTGACATTCACTCAGTCCTGTCCAGTCTTCTAATCCCTCTATGTTCCCACTCTTGCCTGTGCCTGGAATCTCCTCCAATCCAAACTAATTACAAAAAGGCCATGTTCCAATCTCTCTTCTTTACTAATCTTCACTGGACTGAAATGGAATATGACCGGGCCAGTCCAAATGTCAACACTGCCCCACTGTTCAACGAGATCATGGCTAATTTTCACCTCATCTCCATTCTTTTTAATATTCATTCCCAAGATATGAATGTCACTGGCAATACAAACATTTATTATTCATCCCTCAATGCCCCTGAACTCAGGAGGTATTTAAAGCCAATCAGGTTGGTAGTTCGGGAGCCACACACAAGTGAGTCCAAGTAAGGACCAATGACTTCCTTTCATCAAGGGGGCCCAGATGGTTTTGCATATAACAATCAATGTAGTTTTTTCATTAACAAAATCCCAATGTATTTAATTTCCTAACTGTTTTAGTAGGATTTGTACTCGTATCTCTGAATCAATGGTCGAGTTACTGGATGCTAATCCAACTTTTCCCACCTTGAACTCTCAACTATTAAAAATATATATCAATCAAACCTTGACCCATATCATGCAGTTTTCAGAGGAAGTGATCACCATTATTTTGAGTGAGAAAGTTCTTCTCGACTTTCCTGAGTGACCTTGACTGTAAGTTTAAGGTGCTGTGTATGTCACCACGGATTCCCCATTCACCAGAGGTAAGTAACGCACCCCCACTCTATCCTTTGAGCTACCTGCATAGGCTCACCTCTAACCCCACGAGTCGTTCAACTTTCTAGGCAGACTCACCAGCATACACATTTTTTGTTTCAGGTTTTACAATGAAGAGGCCGGTAAGCTGTTGGTGGGACTGGTCAGGGGCCGTATCTGTGAAGAACAAAATATTTCAAGCGCTTCAGAATTAATTTTGGGAGTCACACATCAGTATCTATGTACCCAGCCCACTGAACGAACACTCAGAAAGTCACAACACATTGTTTAAAATAAAATACAGATCAATGTCGATAAGTAATGGCAGCAAAACTGTGGAGCTGTTTGTTCTCTCCTGGGTTAAGCCACAGAACAGGAAGATCAAAGATAGGGGGTAAAGCCATCTGAGGTAATGTTGGGAAGGTATCATAGGTTTAGATAACAGAACAAGATACAGCTTCTGCGTTTTTGTGGTCAACAATCTGTTCACCGATTAGTGGACAAAAAAATGTTAATTGAGTTAAATGTCAAATACTGAATGACACAGCTGGTAGAGCTGCTGCCTCACAGCGCCAGACACCCAGGTTCGATCCTGACCTCTGGCGCTGTCTGTGTGGAGTTTGCACGTTCTCCCTGTGACCGTGTGGGTTTCCCCCGGGTGCTCCAGTTTCCGCCCACATCCCAAAGTCATGCTGGTTGTTGCGTTCATTGGCTGCTGTAAATTACCCCTGGTGTGTGGGGGAGTTAATGGGAATGTGGGGAGAATAAAATGGGATTAGTGTGGGATTGGTGCAAATAGTCATCAGGAACTTTGGGGGCTGAAGGGACTGGTTCTGTAAGAAATGAATGCATGACTTGGGGAATACCAGGTTAGGTTACAATTTTTTAAACTGTTTTCGCTTATTTAAATATTTTTTGAAGTTTTTAGGTGTGTCGGTAAAAGAAATTATTTTTTTGTTAATATGCCAATTTCTAATAGCTTTAAATATTCCTGGATGCTGGAGAATGTTCACAAAACTTTGATTTGTGCAGTGGGTGAAGCCCATCATTGCCAGCCCTCAGGAGGACACGACATGCTGGGAATTCTCCACCATTCTCAGCTCTGCCTCTGGGCTCCATGAGGAGTGCATTCCTGAAAAGTGCCACAAACTGCTGCCAGCAACTTCTGCTGTGACACAGAATTCCCAAAAACACAGGGTCCTGCCCACATTCCCCTGCACAATCCAAGCCAAAGAATTCTCCCATCAGATCTCAAGGTTCAAGATGCTGATCCTACTGCCCAGCTCAAGCTCGCCTGGATCAAACTCGCAGGATCTTATTTACAGATTTAGAGATTGAAGGTGTCACTCATGAAGCCAGCGTTTACTCCTCATCCTGAATCCTTCTCGAGAAGGTGTTGACGTGCCACCTCCTTGACCCCCTACAGTCCCTGTGGTAAAGGTGCTCCCACAGTGCTATGGGTGAGCAGTTTCCAGGGTTTAAGAAACGATATCTTCATTAGTCACACGTAGGTCGAAACACATAGTGAAATGCATCTTTTGCGTAGAGTGTTCTGGGGGCAGCCCGCAAGTGTCGCCACGCTTCCGGCGCCAACATAGCACGCCCACAACTTCCTAACCCGTACATCTTTGGAATGTGGGAGGAAACCGGAGCACCCGGAGGAAACCCACACAGACACAGGGAGAACGTACAAACTCCTTACAGTCAGTGGCTGGAATTGAACCCGGGTCGCTGGCGCTGTAATAGCGTTACGCTAACCGCTACACTACCGTGCCTGCGATCTTAGAACTTGGAGGGGAACCTTCACGTGGTGATGTTCCCAAGTGCCTGCTGCCCTCGTCTTTCTTGATGGTGGAGACCAAAGGTTTGACTGTCAGAGGGACCTCCATCAGTAACTGCAGTGCATGTTGCAGACGGCACACACTGCAGTCACGGTGCACTGGTAGTCACAGGGTGTGAATGTCTGGAGCATGTCCACAGCTTTGTCCTGGATTGTATCAAGCTTCTCAAACCAGGGTAGGACTTTCACAGTGAACGGTAGGGCCCTGGGGAGTGTCGTGGAATAGAGGGACCTTGGAGTACAAGTACACGGTTCCCTGAAGGTTACAGGTACAGTTGGTAGGATGATGAGGAAGATGTTTGGCATACTAGACTTCATCAGTCAGGGCACTGAGTTTAGGAGTTGGGACATTATGTTGCAGCTGTAGAAGACATTGGTGAGGTCGCACCTGAAGTATTGTGCACAGTTTGGTCATCCTGTAATAGGAATGATATCAGTAAGCTGGAAAGAGCGCAGAGAAGATTTACGAGGATGTTGCCAGGACTCGAGGGCCTGAATTATAGGGAGAGGTTGGACAGGCTGGGACTTTATTCCTTGGAGCACAGGAGACTGAGGGGTGATCTTATAGAGGTGTATACAATCATGAGGGCATAGATAGGCTGAATGCAGACAGTCTTTCTCCCAGGGAACAGGAATCAAAACCTAGAGGGCAGAAGCTTAAAAGTGAGAGGGGAGAAATTTAAAAGGGACCTGAGGGGCAACTTCTTCACCCAGAGGGTGGTCTGGATCTGGAACAAGACGCCAGAGGTTGAGGCAGGTACAATAACAACATTTAAAAGACACTTGAACAGGTCCATGGATGGGGAAGGCTCAGAGGGATATGGGCCAAATGCGGGCAAATGGGATGAGCTGGGATGGACGTCTTGGTCGGCGTGGACCAGTCGGACTACTTCCATGCTGTATGATTCCACGACCCGGACTGAAGCAGAGAAGTGCAGAGTATTCCAGCCCTCTCCTACCCATTTTACACTTCCAGCAAGCTTCACATTGGTCCAGTTATTACACAGCTGATGAAGTCTATTTAAATGTAAATGAAAGATTATGCAAATACCTTCCCTCCAGTATGAACTGAGAATGAGCAGCAGCAATGTTACTGTCCTGATATGAATTCCCTCCTATTATGTGGTGAATCTGAAGTGTAACCAGTCTTATGCTCAAATCTACTCAGAGATTCTTTATTATGCTTGGAAGGAGACCGATAACAGAGTAATTGTAATTGTATGAGAGACCTGAACACTTGGGTCAGATTTTAAATACCTCTCCCTACACCTTAATTCACAGCAAAATCTATTCACTAGACTGCCAGGAGATTGCATTGACTTGGCCTTTCAAAGGTAAATGCCTTCAGTGTAACGTTGCTGTGGCATTGGGGGAAAACAGGGGAAAGTAAAACGTTACATCTTTGGAAGCCAAAAAATCTGCCAGTTCTCACCCACTTCATTTTAAAATTTGTTTAAAACCCATTAGGGTTTTGCAGGTTGGATCAGGTTCTTGAACCAACCTGAAAACCCTCCAACTACTTCAGACTATATTTCTTTTTATCTCTCTCAATCTTGTGCTAATGTCATTAGGCTTATTTCGTCGAGTAGGCTACGTAGGTTGATTTAAATTTATGTAACTTATGTTTGTGATGTGTGTAATGTACTAAGCTGCTACTCCACAAAGTTAATTTTCATGGCATTTATACCCATGTATGTCCATGACAATAAACTTGAACTTAAAAAGTACCACCTTATTTTTGAAAAAGCAAAAATCCTCAAATCAAATGCCAGCGACTGAGATTGATTTTATGCGCATCAACTGTATGTAGATATCCTCCACGTCCTCTCGAAAGTACATGCTAGTATTGGGAGAAGCTGCTGCAGATTTTGTCATGGCTGTTCCCCAAATTCTTTAAGCAGTCTCTGTTTTCCGAGTAAATTGACTGCGTGCTGTTAAATAACTAAGTGCTTGTTCTGGGCACAGAAAGCTCACCCTGCCTCGGTAGGTACTGACTGGAAAAACCTTTCCCGGTCCAGCACATCCCACACAGCGCTGGGAACCAAAGTAAGCATGCCAAATTTGTCAGGTATATACAAGCAAGTGTGGTGTCACTGCATGAAGTATTTGATCATGTATGTGTCACTGTGCGCAGCCTCTAGAATAGAGCAGGCATGCTTTATTCTGGAGCAACACACAAAATGCTGGAGGAACTCAGCAGATCAGGCAGCATCTATGGAGGGAAATGGACAGTCCGCGTTTCGGGTCAAGAAGACCCATCATCTTATTCTGGAGCTCCCAGTCGCCAGCCATTTTAATTCCCACACCAACGTATCTGTCCTCAGCCTCCTCCACTGCCAGGGAGAGGCTAGACTCAAACTAGAGGAACAGCACCTCATGTTGTCCCTGGGTAGTCTTCAACCCGACGGCATGAACATTGAATTCTCCGACTTCCAGTGAACTGCTCCCCCCCCGTCCCTTTTCTCTCTCCTGATCTCCCCAGTTCCTCCCGCACCCACCCCCAGCCCCCCCCGTCACCGTTTCTTCTCCCTCCTCCAACCACTCCGTCCTGCCCAGCACACCACACACCCCTCCCACTGGTCCCCCTCCCCCCCCCCCCCACTGTTCCCATCTGCCCTCCCCACCTCCCTCCCCTGATTCCAGGCTCCACCTTCCTCCCCCATCAGACTCTCTGTCACCTCCACCTATCACCTCCCCGCGTCTGTCGCTATTCTCACTCTCCCCTCCCCACCTGCCTGTTACCACCCCCCCCCCCCTCACCTGGATCCACCCCTTCCCTCCACCTCCTTAGACTGACCATCTCCTCTTCATCTTTCAGTCCAGGTGAAGGGTCTCGACCTGAAACGTTCACTGTCCATTTCCCTCCACGGATGCTGCCCGACCCAGAGTTCCTCCTAGCACCTTGTGTGATGCTTTTGTGACCACCCCAGGCATCACCTGAATTACTCTGCACACTTTGCATGTGACTTTACCCAGGATACATTCACCACACTAGCGACGAGGAAGGACTGCAGAAGTAACCCGAGCTAATGAAGACGCCAAACAGCTGTATGATGCTGGGGTGACCCAGACTAACTTCAACGTACGGACAGCAAGTGATGGAACTTGAATGTAGACTCAAGCAAAGGCGAATTAAAAAATAGGGTGTAGGATAGTCAAGTTGTAACCATCAAAGCGACACAGACCCCCTTATCATAGACACCGAGTCTCTCTCCAGGAGCCTTGGTGTCTATGATAAAGTGCGGCACCCTTTCAGATTTAATGTCGAGCAGCCAGAGATGTTTCTCGTGGCAGACAGCGTCGTTAAAATTGAGGACGGAGGACAGGCACGGTAGTGTGTGGGCAGGCACGGTAGTGTAGCGATTAGCGTAACGCTATTACAGAGCCAGCGACCCGGGTTCAATTCCCGCCACTGTCTGTAAGGAGTTTGTACGTTCTCCCCGTGTCTGCGTGGGTTTCCTCCGGGTGCTCCGGTTTCCTCCCACATTCCAAAGACATATGGGTTAGGAAGTTGTGGGCATGCTATGTTGGTGCCGGAAGCGTGGCGACACTTGCGGGCTGCCCACAGAACACTCTACACAAAAGATGCATTTCACTGTGTTTCGATGTACATGTGACTAATAAAGACCTTATCTTAAATAATGCCTGTTCATAATGAAGCCAGTAGTGAGGGTAACAATCTGACTAATGGAGACTGACTCGAATACATATGTCATGTAGAAGATCTCTGGGAGGTAAGAGATTTCATTTAATGAGGTGATGGAGAGACTGCAAAATCACTTTAGATTCAGAACCCTTGGAAGTGGCAGAAATTCAGGAAGGGAAGCCAAGTAGGATCATTAGTGATTACACACTTGTTGAAGGATCTGTCTCCACACCGCCACACTGCCCATTCGAGGACAGGACCATGTGTGGTTTAACAGATAAGCAAATACAACCTAAATTGTTGAATATTCAAGATTTAACATTTCAGCACGTGTAAGGTCAGTGGAGATGGTTTTTAAAATGCCAAAGGATTTCGACTGGTGCATAATCTCAGTGCTAATGCCACAAAGTTATGAGCAGTGTTATAACGGTGTCGATGTCTCCGGAACGGGCTGCGGGGGTGGGGGAGTGGTGGAAACAGATACAATAGAGGTGTTTAAGAGGTTGTTAGACACATGAATTTGCAGAAAATGGAAGGGTGTGGATCATGTGCAGGCAGAAGGAATTAGTTTAATTTGGCATCAGTCGATATTAAGAGCTCAAGAGCTCATTTGGACAGGTACTTGGATAGGAAAGGTTGAGAGGGATATGGGCCAAATGCAGGCAATTGGGACCAGATTAGATGGGCATCTTGGTCAGCATGGACCAGTTGGGCCGAAGGGCCTGTTTCCATGCTGTACTGTTCTATATTCTATGTTCTAAAAAGGCAGAAACAAAGACGGGAGCCCTGAGACCAAGTCCAGGCCATTGAAACAAATTCAACACAAGAAGTGAGAACATTGGAAGAGCTGTTACCAGTCCAGTGGCGGTCACTCATCGCCATTTAGGGTAACGAAATTCTTTCATTGAAGAACGGAAGTACACATTGTCTCTGTGTGCAAGGCAAGAATAAAGTCAGTGCAAGGAAAACACTGGGAACAGGAGCCACCGAGGAGGCTGGTGTAACATTGACAGTGATGACCAGTGTACCTGTCACCAGCAGCATCCATGGGAATGCAGCAATTTTAGAATTAGAGTGAAAGTTAATGGTTGGTGTAGCAACAAGAACATCAGGGCAGCTGCTAACTGCTTGACTGTGAGCAGTGGTGTGTACACTAAACAGTGAATCTGAAGGCATATTCTGGTGGTCTACTGGAAACCACAGCTCAGGTACAACCTGAAGTTTCTCAGAATGGCCACGAAGTGAAGCTTCCAGTTCCAGTACACAAACAGCCCGCTCGGGAAACCGCAGTGCTCGAAAAGAAACCACACTGCTCGGAAATGAGCAGCCCCAGGGATTCAAGGTGGATTGGAAAAAGGTACTTAGTGTGAGCACCTTGAAGCCATGTCTGGATAATCCTGATTCGCAGACGTGTTCAGAGATTCATAACCCAGCGTCAAAGGACACAGAGCCTTAGGCCAGACAACCAGTCGATCCATAGCAAGACCCACGTAGAGGAGGAGCTGAATATACTCCAGTAACATGTATGTTGGTCCAAACTGCGGGTGATCGGGTGACACCCCAATTATGGTGCTCAAACCAGACAGGACCAGCTGACTGTGTGGTGGTTATAAGGAAATGAGCTACAGATGATCAACTTGTCACAGAATCTGTCTGCTGAACTGGCAGCAACCAAGGTCTTCACCAAGTTCTGGTCAGACTGCTTACTTGCTGGACTAGTATGCACATGTCCATGGATTAAGAAAGCCCAACTTATCTAACAATAAGCACCACAAGGAGTTTCATTCATGCACCACGCTGTATTATGGTGTAAGGTCATCATACAATATATTTCAGTCCACCAAGGATAAAATGCGACAGGAAGTCCAACATGTTCTGGGCAACCAAGATGTGTTTGAATCACAACAGTTGTGTAGAAGGACAATCCCTGAAGGAGGTGTAGAAGGACGATTCCTGAAGGAGGTGTTGTGAGCAGAACATTGTGCTCCAGCCAGTGAATGTGCCTTTGTACAGAAAGAAGTGGTTGCTTTGAGCCTGGGGGTGGACACAAACCATCTATGACTGTCAGGGAGAAGGTTGAGGCTGCTGTCAAGGTTAGAAATCCTGCAAGTGCTAGTGAACTTCAAACTTTCCCAGTCACCGTCCAAGATGAAGTCCTGTTTCGTTCGGGTGCACAGCAGTAACTGGCAGAGAACCATTGGGGTAGGGAGAGGAACAGCAGGAGGTCAACCTGTGCAAGAGAAGTCTCAGTAGGGAGTCCCTCCTGGCACACTGCAGCCCCCATACACACCAAGACTTGTTCTGGATAACAGCCAAGAAAGCCCATGGCCTTTCCATCACACACATTAATAAAGAGCAACATGACCTACCCTCATTTAGAAAAGGAGGCATTAACCAGCATGAAAATAAAACACTGGAAATCTGAAATAAAATCAGACAGTGCCAGAAACACACAGCAGGTCAGGCAGCATCTGTGAAGGGAGGAACAGCGAACGTTTCAGGTTGAAGACCCATTGTCAGAATTGGCAGTTGTAATCAGGGTCACAAGGTTCCATCATTTATTGTTAAGCAGACCATTCACTTTGGTCTCCAAATATAAACCCTTGTTAGCTATTCTTACAGCTAAGGCAGCAGTGATAGCCCCATCCTGTTCCAATAGAATCGCAATGTTGAATGTCAAGCATCCAAACAGAAGAGCACAGTGGATACACAATGGACACTGCAGTACTAAGTGTTGCTACAGATACACAAAGAATACAGTATACACCCTACAGTGAGGAGGGGTTGATTTCACTGTGGTGGTTCCAGAGACAGTGAAGTTGATCAGCAAGATCAAGTATTAACACAAGTGTACTTTAAAAAGACACTTGGAAAGGTTTTGAAGGATATAGGACTAACTTGGATGGGCATCTTGGTCAGCATGGACCAGTTGGGCTGAAGGGCCTGTTTCCGGGCTGAAGGGCCTGTTTCCATGCCAAATGACTCTATTTTGAGCAGCAGAACTCTTCTTGACATATGATTGGATGAGACTAAAACGTCTTCTCATAATGGATGTTACAGGTTGTCTTTAAATCAGTGCTTAAACCCAAAGAACTATGAAGCAGAATAATGGAGGAATATCAGTCAGATTATCTGAGGATTGTTTGTTTGAAAGCAATAGCTCATGCCTTGGTCTATCGTCCTGGAATAGACAAGGATTTCAAAGGGTTAGCCAGCAGGTAGACAGTCCGCCCAGACTGGAGATCACAACCACTGAGGGCATCGTTGTGTATAGAATTGTCCCACCAGCACATTCCAGGGAGTCCACGTTGGTCGACCACCTTTCAAAGAGGACAGAGGTAAAATGTGTGGGGTCACACATCACCACCAAGCGCACTACAGAAGACCTCAGATCCTTTGGAGAATACATCAGAAATTAGTCTGCAATTTCAGCCATTTCAACTTAATTTGTGAATGAAATGGGATCAAGTGTAGCTTCACATCTCCTTGTCATCTGGTCTCATACAGAGAAGTTAAGAAATCAGTAAATCAATGAGAGAGGTCATGGACACCAGATCAAATCTCACAACAAAGTTCTGATTTTTGTCTGAGCCATAGATCGAAGTCTCATTCCACTACAGGGTACACTAGTTAAGCTAGTTTCACTCTTTTATCATTTAAAGGTGAAAGTAGTGCAGTACATGCTAATAGGTACGACATTGGTGCAAATCACGTGTGTATCACTGCACACGTGTGTGTAGTCTTAAAGGACCTCAATGAAATGTTCACATCTTTCAGAGCTCTCCCATATTCTCTGCACACTGTATGTCACTTCACTAAAAGGTACAGACTCAACAACAGGACCCTGTGGGGCTAATTTTGACTTTGGGGGTGAGGGTGTTGGATAAGCCAACTATCACTCATCTCTCCCAACAGACAACCTGAAATACGAAGTCAACGTTGGGGGAGAAATCCATCACAGGAAGGACGTGGCGGCTGTGAAAAGGGTGCAGAAGAGGTTCATCGGGAGGCTGCCTGGATTAGAGGGTACGAGCTATAAGGAGAGGTTGGACAAACTTGGGTTGTTTTCTCTGGAGCGGCAGAGGCTGAGGGGAGAAAGGTTAGAAGTTTTTAAAATTATGAGAGGCATCGAGTTGAGTAGAATTTTCCAGGGTCGAAATGTCTAACACCAGAGGACATGCATTTGAGGTGAGAGGGGGAGAGTTCAAAGGAAATGCACGGGTTAAGTTTCTTTTTAAACGCAGAGAGTGGTGGGTGCCTGGATTGCATTGCCAGGGGTGGTGGTGGAGGCAGACATTTCAGAGGCGATTAAGAGGCTGTTTACAGGCACATGAATGTACAGAGAATGGAGGGATACGGACATTGTGTAAACAGAAGGGATTAGTGTAATTGGGGGTCATTAATTTAATAGGTTCAGCACCGTATTGTGGGCTGAAGGTCCTGTTCCTGCACTGTTCTATGTTCTACATCCTCCTTTGTGCCAACACCAAACACATGCTAGCACATCACCCGCCACTTGGACTCATCTCTGGCACATCAGTCACAAGAAAACCCAACCTCCAGCAACAGAACAATAGTGACCAGTACTCGTACTTACGCAGTTGTACACGGGAGCTCAGAAGACTTTCCAATTGCACTCAGTGTAAAAATCCAACAAGGGAACCTTGCAGATGTAGCTATGTCATCAATTCTATAGCTCTTCCCGCCCGTTCCCTCAATGTTGGGGTGTCATCAGAGAATCACACGGCAGAGATGCGGACCATTTGCACAACGGATAGCTGCTTCAAGGTACAAGTCAGCAGGTACTTGCAAAGGTCAAATGGATACATATTTGAAAGTGGATTGGCTGCAGAGGAAAGTGTGACCGAGTGGAGATGAATTGGTTAGATGCTTCAAAGGACCAACATGGACATGATGGGCAGATTGGCCTGCCTCTTTGCTGCATGATTCTCTGCTCTTGTACTCGAAAGGCAAAATGAATCCAAATTCTTACCGTCTTCAGGGAGTTCAGCAGATTGCTCCACTGCAGCTTTAAAACAAAGGAAAACATTAATAACAATCAAGAAATTAATAAAAGTTCAAGAAATATCACAGGTACTAAACAACTTCATCATCCATCCTGAGGGGGAAAGTGAGGGGTTGATTTCATTTGTTGAAAGTAGAAGAGGAAAATTAATTGAATTATAAGTGTCTTTGTTCTAACCAGTTCATCAATTTTCTCCCTTCTCCGAGGGGACCTGGTATTCCCCGGCTACCAGTCACACACCAGAATCTTCCCAAGAAACCATTATCCAAAAGCCAGGAGTGTAACTGCAGCTGGACTTTCAACCTTGAAAGGCGGCAGAGTCTTGGTTATTGCGGCCTTCATTCATTGCCGCCCGCGCCCGCCCCCCACCTCTCCCCCATACACACCAGCGATTGGTCAGAAGGCTGGAAAGTATTCACACGGTGACCATGCCAGAACTGTAACAAATGCCCACAGGAACTCCTTGAAGGAAGAATCTGTAGACACTGCCCTAGGCAGTAAGCGGCCACCTTGGGGGAAAAAATCCATGCCAATTTCCTAGATAACAGACATTTGTCCCAAGTGTTCGGTTACCCTGTGCCTTGAGGTGAAACATATGTTTAATTGACAAGCCCGTGGTTATTCTTCAGAAATCATGAAGTGTTAGAATGGAGAACTATTGCTAAAGGCATGTTTCCTAATTCTAGAGAGCTCTGGAAAATCCTGTCTTTTAAACATCCTTAAAATTATCACTGGTCTATCTTCCCCATTATTTTCCCATTCTTTAAAAAATCCATATTAAGGTTACACTGGTCTCAATAAATCCCAGGATGTACTTGGGTCAGTTTTCCTCAATATTCCAGGTGGTTCTTTAATTTGCTGATCTAATAACCAATAACCCTGTTGTTGAACATGCTCAAAGCATTCCTGCTTCAACAGACCCACTCCAACTCCACACTGGTGAGATGGGGACCTTGGGAAGTGTGAGGGATCTCTGTCAGTATGTTAATATTTTTCAGTGAGTTAGCATAAGAACGTAGGTATCATCTTTGAGGATACCTACGTTCGTATGCTAACGTAGGAGCCTTCTCTGTCAGAACTGAGATCTTGGCTATTCCTGTGCCTCATCTATTCTCCCCATTGACCAAAACATTCCATCATCCCAAAATTATGGCCACATCAACCTTGGAAGTGCACAACAGCTCAGCAATTCAAGGTGCAGAATTCCAAAGATTTAGCATCATCTGCATAAACATTTCTGTCTACACTTCCCGCTGCCTCGGGAAAGCAGCCAACATAATCGAGGACCCCTCCCACTTTGGACATTCTCCCTTTCGCCCCCTTCTATCAGGCAGAAGAAACAAAAGCTTGAGAACGTGTGCCACCAAGCTCAAAGACAGCTTCTATCCCACTGATATCAGATTCTTGAACGAACTTCTCATATAGTAAAAGATGAACTCCTGATCTCCCAATTTACTTCTTAGTCTACCTGCACTGCACTTTCTCTGTAACTGCAACACTATATTCTACATTCTGTTTTCCCTTTTATTACCTCGATGTACTTATGTGTGGAATAATCTCTCTGGATGGCACGCAAACAAAAGCTCTTCACTGTACATGTGACAATAATAAAACAATTCCAATTTCAGATCTTTTCTGACCATTCCCAAAGCAGATAAATCAATGTCCCCCTCGTATCCAAAGCAATCTCAAAACCTCTACCTAGAGAATGACCAGCAATAAAGTGCTTTGTTTCAATAAAACAAAACAGACAAGAAAAACAAAGTTCTTACCAGGGGCTGCTTTAGCCTCTGTCTTCTCTGCAATGGAAAAACATGATTAATGAATAGGCAATACTCAGCTCTGGTGAACCCGGGGCAGAGATTTGCATCAGAACTTTTACAAACCGGGTTCCTTCACTTGGAGCTCAAACTTCTCCTTGGCAGCACCCACCACTGCCATGTACACCGAGTCGTCCTGCTTGTTCAGGTCATTAATGACCAGCGTGTGCTTCTTGCCCTCTGCCTTGATAGTGTACTTGGGGCCGGCGACAAGGTCCTTCCCACCTTTCTGCCATTTCACCTTCACGTTGGGCTTGTCCACCTCCACCACAAACTCCGCCTTCCCTCCCGGCGCTCCCGTCTGGCTCTGGGGCGTCTTGGTGAAGCTGGCTGGTTGAAGGGAGAAGGAAAGGTCGGGGAACTCGTCAGTGGGAGGAGAGACGGAGAGACGGGGCGGGCAGGATAAGACGAAAGTGGGAGAGGAGCATCATACAGTAAAGACGAACTCTTCATCTCCCGATGTACCTCGTCGTGGCCCTTGCACTTCATTTGTCTGCCTGCACTGCACCTTCTCTGTTACTGTAACATGATATTCTGCATTGCTCTGATTTCCCTAACTTCTGATAAGCCTTTCCCTCTGTTCCCCCCACTTTGTTTTCCCATATCCTACCTGCCCCATCACCTCTTCTCTATCTCCTCCCCCACTCGCACGACCTGCCCATCACCCACACCTCCTCCCTCTGGTTTCCCAGCTCCTTCCCTTTATCCCATGGTCGACTGTCCTCTCCTACCAGATTCCATCTTCTTCAGCCCTTTGCCTCTTCCACCCGTCACCTCCCAGCTTCTTACATCTCCCGCCCTCCCCCTCCCATCTACCCGTCACCCTCTCACCTGGATCCACCGATCACCTGCCAGCTCTTGCCCCAACCCTTCCCACCTTTTTATACTGACTATAATCTTCCCTCTTTCTTTCCCGTCCAGATGAAGGGTCTTGCCCCAAAATGTCGACTGTCCATTTCCCTCCATCAATGCTGCCTGACCCGCTGAGTTCCTCCAGCTTACTGTGCGTTGCTTCCAATCATTAGCAATGAAGACCACAAAAACTATCGCCTTGTGATTAAAATCCATCTGGTTCACTGCAGTCTTCAGGAGACATCACTCGCCAACTTCTCCCGATGCACCATAGAAAGCATTCTATCTGGATGCATCACGACTTGGGACGGCAACTGCTCTGCCCGAGATCGCAAGAAACTGCAGAGAGTTGTGAACACAGCCCAGCGCGTCACGGACACCAGCCTCCCCTCCTTGGACTCTGTCTATACCTCTCGCTGCTTTGGTGAAGCGGCCAGCATAATCAAAGACCCCACCCACCCGGATCATTCTCTCTTCTCTCCTTTTCCGTCAGGTGGCAGATACAGGAGCCTGAGAGCACGTACCACCAGGCTTAAGGACAGCTTCTACCTCACTGTGATAAGACTATTGAACGGTTCCCTTAAACAATGAGATGGACTACGACCTCCTGATCTACCTTGTTGTGACCTTGCACCTCATTGCACTGCACTTTCTCTGTAGCTGTGACACTTTACTCTGTACTGTTATTGTTTTTACCTGTACTACAATGCACTCTGTACTAACCCAATGTAACTGCACTGTGTAATGAATTGACCTGTACGATTGGTATGCAAAATAAGTTTTTCACTGTACCTCGGTACAAGTGACAATAATAAACCAATACATGTTCTGTCCTTACCTGGTCTGGCCTTGGTGGGAGTCCAGACCCAGCCTACTTGACTCTGAGACAGTCTGGTGGGACACATTGTCACCACAGACTTCTTGAGGGAAATTTGGGATGGACAAAAAAAATGCCATCTCCAGCGAGGCCCAGATCCTGAAAGATGTATCAACTTTAACAATGCATAACTAACTGGCAAAGTTGTGGGAGTGCCAGGACGTCAGGGCAGTGCTGAGGGAGCGTTAGGGCAGTGCTGAGGGAGCATTAGGACAACACCGAGAGAGCACCTGGCGCAGACATCCAGACAGCAATGAGGGAGCCCCCAAGGCTGATACCACAGCAGAACTGAGTCTAATGCCACATGTGCACCATTGCAGTGAGTACAAAGGGAGATCCCATACACATCAATGACGTTGATAACTGGTTGATGAGTTTGTAGTGTTATTGGTTGAATTCTGGCCTCAGGCATCAGAATCATAGAGTCATACAGCACGGAAACAGGCCCTTCGGTCCAATTCGTCCATGCTGACCAAGATGCCCAGATGAACTAGTCCAGTTTGCCCACGTTTGGCCCATATCCCTCTAAACCTTTCCTATCCATGTACCTGTCCAAGTGTACTTTAAATGTTGTTAATGTACCTGCCTCAACCACTTCCTCTGGCAGCTCGTTCCATATACTCACCACCCTCTGGGTGAAGACATTGCTCCTCAGGTCTCTTTTAAATCTTTCACCTCTCACCTTAAACTTATACCTTCTAGTTTTTGGCTCCCTTTCCCTGGCACCACTGAGGGAGTGCCCCTACTGACATCAGGTAGAGCTGAGGGACACCCCTGCCCGATTATTGGTCAGCAATGAGGAAGACCCTTGGCCAATATTAGAGCGAGCCCCAGGTTAACTAATACATTTGCTATCGATTGTCCAACGTCCAGATTTTTTTATTAATCTTTCAGGTGTTGGGTGTCACTGGCAAGGCCAGCATTTATTATTCATCCCTAACCACCCTCAAGAAGGGGAGGGTGAGCCACTTTTGGTGAAGGTGCTGCTGGGGAGGGAGTTCCAGGCATTAGACCCAGCAACAATGACAGACTGTGGCCGTATATTTCCAAGTCAGGGTGGTGCGCGACTTGGAGGGGAGCCTGCGGGTGGTGGAGTTCCACGTCCCTGCTGCCTTGTCCTTCACGGTGGGAGCAATCGTGGGTCTGGGAGGTGTGGTAGGAGTGAGCTGGGAGAGGAACTGTACATGTCCAGCAGATGAGGGACATGTTTAGGATGGTGAACAGGGAGCCAGTCAAGTGGACTGATTCGTCCTGTATGACGTCGAGCTTTTTAAGTCGTTTGCGGGTAAGTAAAGTATGTCCCATCACGTGTTAGTTGTAGATGATGGGAAGTCTTTAGGGTGTCGGGAGGTGAGTCATTCCCTACCAAGTCCCCTGCCTCTGAACTGTTAGAGCAACCACCTTAGATTCAAATCAAGGACTGAGGTCCTTCATATAAACTCACCTGTGGTATTGTCACTTTCATGGACTCTTGACCTCACAATCTACCTTGTTGTGACCTTGCACCTTATTGTCTACCTGCACTGCACTTCCTCTGTAGCTGTGACAGTTTGTTCTGTTATTGTCTTTACCCTGTACTACCTCAATGCACTGTGTAATGAATTGATCTGTACCATCGGTATGCAAGACAAGTTTTTCACTGTACCTCGGTACAAGTGACAATAATAAACCAATACATTTCCGTCTGCACTACTTCAGTTTGCACTACTACCTTTGCTCCATCGGTGTTGTTTTTGTGAACGTTGCCGTATTTATTGTTGTATTTATTATTACCATCTACACTGTTTATTCTGTGAGCTTCACGCCAGCAAGGAATTCCATTGCACTCCTGGTGTATAAGTCAATAAACTAAACTGAATCTGAAGAAGAGCAAGGGATTCACCTGGCCAGTGCTCAGTCAACCAAACTACAAGCTCATTAACAAGTTATTGATGTGTGTGGGATCTCCCTTTGCATTCACTGCACTGGTGCACGTGTGGCATCAGAGACCATTGACTGCTTGGCCCTCTGGACTTGTACTGGGTAAAGCTGAGGTCAGTCTGCCCAGCCATTTCTCTCTCTCCCCCATCCCCTCCCTCCCTCTCCCCCACTCTCTCTCTCTCCTGTCACCACATGCCCAGCTCAGGTTTCAGACGTAACTGAGGCTTTATTGCACTGACCTAGACACGGAGCAGAAGCAGAGTTTGGCTGCCGACTGCAGGCTACCAAGGAGCACAGTTCCTGTGATTTATGTTCTCCTTCAAACTCTATCTGCAAAGTACATCCTTATTTAAGTCACGATCCACACCAATCAAAAGGCAAGCCAAGGGAAGAACAGATGGCAGCAATTTGGGTATGTGGTAATTTTTCTCTCTTGTAACTCAGAGCGCAGGACAGCACCAGTAACACACCGGCGGTTTCGGGGTTCTCAGCCTGACCCCGAACATCAGCACTAACGCACCTCCATTGGAGAGGGATTTAAGCCCCAAGCACAAGATGGTCTGAAATTCCATGTGTACCTGATCCAAGCCCAAATTAGAATCATTAAATCATCATACACAGAAGGTGGCCACTTGGCCCATTCTGTCTGTGCTAGCCTTTCGAGCGAGCTGTCTAATTTAGTCCTCGCCCCTGGCTTTTCGGCAGCCCCCCCACTTACCCACCAACGGCTTTGTGAGTGACACTTCACCTCGTCATATACAGCATGGAAACAGGCCCTTCGGCCCAACTCATCCATGCCGACCAAGTTGCCAACCTGAGCTAGTCCCATTTTCTTGTGCTTGGCCCATATCCCTCTAGACCTCTCCAAATCCATGTACATGTTCAAATGTTGTTTAAATGTTCTAATTATACCCCCCTCTACGACTTCCTCTGGCAGCTCGTTCCACATACACCCCACTCTCTTGTGTGAAAAAGTTGCCCCTCAGGTCTCTTTTAAACCTTTCCTCTCTCACCTTAAACCTCCGCCCTCTAGTTTTAGATTTCCCTACCCTTGGACAAAGACTGTGCACATTCACCCTATCTGTACCCCTCATTATTTTATTATAAGGTCATCCCACGGCCTCCTACACTCCAAAGAAAACAGTCCCAGCCTGAACAAGTCTACGTCCAATGAAAGGTTCTGGGAGGCATAGAGTCATACAGCACAAAAACAGGTCCTTCGGCTCCCTGAGTCTGTGCCCACCATCAGACACTCATTTGCACTAATCCCCTTTTATTCTCCCCACACTCCCATCAACTCTCCCCCAGAGCCTACCCCTCACCCACACACTAGGGGCAACTTAAAGCAGCCAATTAACCCACCAGCCCTCACGCCTTTGGGACGTGGAAGGAAATGGGTGCACCCAGGGAAGCCGACGCGGTCACAGGGAGAGCGTGCAAACTCCACACAGACAGGGCTGGAGGTTGGGATTGAACCCGGGTCGCTGGAGCTGTGAGGCAGTTGCTCTTTCCGCTGCGCCACATATTCCACCTCCCCCTCAGGCAGTGCACTCCAGATACTCCCTGCCTCTCTCTCTCTCCCAGCACATCTCCAGGCCCTGCAGTCTGCCTCATGTTCTGCAAAGAGTTATTAAAACCCCTCAACAGCTGATTGGTTAAAACAAGGAAAGGAAGTATAGAAGTGAGAGGCTGTTTGGAACAAGGCATCTCCCGGTGTCCGGTTAACATTTCTGGAAACTTCTGATCAGTCCCAACCAGATGGCAATGTGATTGCAGCCAGTGATAGCAATGAGTGTTAATTATAGAACAAGTGAGTTTGAATTGTAGCGAACCTTTCACATATTCCATAATTAGGGACTCTTAATTGGGGAACACAAAGATCTTAAAATCAAGGGGGAGCTTGCAAAAGAAAAGACATTTTCCTACAGGTTTTTGAAATATTACAGGGTCCCAAAACCTCACCAAGAAAGGATATCAGCAGACACCTGCTTCTCCCCAATCCCTGCAAGCCCATTTGAACCTGTCACTTGGGTTATAGCTCATGTGGCACACTGAAAAAGGCCATCCAGCCCCTTTAACCTGCACTACACTTGAATAAGAAATTGGTTGATTTATGAACTAAATCCTCTCCCCATCTTTCCTGCACATGCCTTAACATAGCCCAGCATGAGACACCCAACTATTTTACATCAGGATTGGATTATATCCCTCTAAACCATCAGGATTGGGTGTCCATTGAGATGTCCCCATGCTCAGTACTTTATTGAGGTGAGGAAGATTTGCTTTGTGTCCTCTCTTCAACACCAAACAGTTCAAAAGCATGTTTGAAATTGTTATGTTTATAGCAAAGGGCATGTTGGTTTGGGCAAGTCAGGCTCAGGTCTGCTAGGATTGGCCATGGTTGGGTGAGGTCGGTTTGGGATTGGCCATGGTTCGGTTAGGATGGGATTGGCTGTAACCAGGGTTGGGTTGGGTTTGAATTGGCCATGGTTGGGTTGGGATTGGCTGTAATTCAGGGTTGGGTTGGGCTGAGATTGGCCATGGTTGGGTTGGAATTGGCTGTAATTCAGCGTTGGGTTGGGTTGTGATTGGCCATGGTTGGGTTGGGATTGGCTGTAGTTCAGGGTTGGGTTGGGCTGGGCTGGGATTGGCCATGGTTGGGTTGGGATTGGCTGTAATTCAGGGTTGGGTTGGGCTGGGATTGGCCATGGTTGGATTGGGATTGGCTGTAATTCAGCGTTGGGTTGGGTTGTGATTGGCCATGGTTGGGTCAGATCAGGTTGGGATTGACCGTGGTTCGGTTGGTTACAGATTGGTCACTGTCAAGATTGGGCCGTACTTCTAGCCAGGATTTAATTTTATTCTCAAGCGGACCTCTATCCCTCAGTATCTCCTTTGACTGTTGATCGAACACCAATTCCCATTTGTGGGAAAGAGTTCCAAACTTCAAGCACCTCGTGTGTGCACACATGGCTCCCGTCCGCACTCCTGAAGGACCCAGTTCTGGTGATTAGACTCTGCCCCTAGTCCAGAAACACTGCCCAGTGGGAATAGTTTCTACCTTATCAGTCCCACTAAATATCCGGAGTGTTTCAAACAAATTTCATGGCCAGGAAAGGTTTAGAGGGATATAACCCAAATCAGGTAGGCACCTTGGTCGGCATGGACGAGTTGGGCTGAAGGGCCTGTTTCCACGCTGTATAGGTTTATGACAAATCATTCCTTATCCTCCAAACTCAGGGAATGAAATCCTGGTTTGTGAAATTTCTTGCAGTTTACACCTTGGGATCAAATTATCATTCTGGAAAAACTGCGCTCGACTCTGTCCAGAGTCAATGTATCCTCGCCAAGTGAGAGGCTTCCAAATCTGTAGCATAACCTCCAGCCATAGTTTGGTGAGAGCTATCAAGGAAGACACGAAAGATGCTACGAAGTCTTTTGGCTGAGCTTCCGTCTTTTCTTTTTATCTCATTTTTCAGGTTCAGACCAGCATTTTTTTTTTACTCATCTCACCCCACACATCTCCTTTAAAACTTACCCCTCTCACCTTAAATGCATACCCTCTAGTGTTAAGCCATTTCAACCGTGGGAAAAGATACCGGCTGTCTGCTCCATCCATGCCTCTCGTAATCATATAAACTTCTATCAGGTCTCCCCTCAGCTTCCAATGCTGCAGAGGAAAACAGGAATGTTCCCACCTACATCAACTCTTAACAGTGGCAATCTCACTGTGGGACAAAGTGTGGGCTCAAGTCCCAGCAGAGGACGGAGCCAGTGTCCGAGGCTGGTATTAGAACATAGAACACTACAGCACAGTACAGGCCCTTCGGCCCACAATGTTGGGTTGACATTTTATCCTACTCTAAGATCTATCTAACCCTTCCCTCCCACATAGCCCCCTCTTTCTCTATCATTCATGTGGCTATCTAAGAGTCTCTTAAGTGCCCCTAATGTATCTGCCCCCACAACTTCTGCCAGCAGTGCGTTCCACACACCCACCACTCTCTGTGTAAAAAACTTACCCCTAACATCCCCCTTATACCTTCCTCCAATCACCTTAAAATCATGCCCCCTCATGTTAGCCATTGTCACCCTGGGAAAAAGTCTCTGACTGTCCACTCGATCTATGCCTCTTATCATCTTGTACACCTCTATCGAGTCATATTCTACTGAGGGAGTGCAGCATCAATAGAAACTGCACCTGTCTCTCTCCTCGAAATATATAGAAAAATCTTTGGCACTATCCGAGAAAGAGTTGGGGAGGCCTGCCCAATATTCCATAGTTCTTTACAACATAGAATGAGGCAATTCTGCCCATTCGGTCTATGCCAGCTCACAAAGCAATCACATTCCTCCACTAATTTTCCCTAAAATCTACCACCCACATTCCATCAATTCTACCACCAGAACCTACATAAGGGGCAATTAACCCAGCAACCTGCATTATCTGGCTGAAAACAGATTAGCTGGTCGTCAGGACATTGCTGTTTGTGGGATTTTGTAAATTCATTACGTTCCTCCATCCCTACACTTCACATTTACTTCACTGGCTGTAAAACATTTTGGCAACCCTTGCAGACATCAGAAGGACCCGTGTAGACGAAAGGTTTTCTTTTATTGACAACTCCTCCCAATGGAAAAATAACAATCTGTAAATTAAGATTAAAATGAGAACCAGAATGGCAAAGCAAAACAGAGATAGAGACTGGTGAATGGTAGAAAGAGGCACAGTGAGAGGCAGAGGGGGAGATAGGGAGAGAGGTACAGACAGAGACATTCAGAGAGATACAGTCAGACAGAGAGGGAGAGGCACAGACAAAAAGGGCAGACAGACAAAGAAAGACAAACAAATAGGTGGGGGGGAGAGAGAGAGATGGGCAGACAGGGGGAGAGAGAGGGGGGAGAGAGAGAGGCAGACAGAGGGGGAGAGACACACAGACAGATGTAGAGGCAGACAGAGGGAGAGAGGGAGAGAGGCAGACAGAGGCAGGAAGCATCACATAAAGACAGAAGGGAATAGAGTAAGCAGCAGAGAGGGCATAGAAACAGAGAGTAAAGGGGGTCGGCAGAAAGACGAACAGAGAGAAACAGAGACTCAAACAGCAGTAAACAGGAAGTTTACACACAGGTAGAGATGGGAAAAGGCATTCCTGAGACCGTCAGACAGAGTGACAAGGACAGGCAAAGAGAATGAGCAGAAGGCAGAGAGAGGGCAGGGCGGGTGTAAAGTGCTGCATTAGAACTGTCCAAAAAGAATTTTCAATGAAATGGAGAAAGGCAAAACAGATGAGCATTTAGATGTTTCATGAGCCGTGTGCATTGATGGGTTTTAACTTGAGTCTTGTGAGTTAGTTTATTTTCCAGCAACAGTGGTCACCACTGAGCTGCTGTGTTGAGTGCAGCGGGAACGCTCTCTCTGGTCGGTCCTTTAACAGAAAGGCAAAGACTGCTTGCCCTCCCCTCCCGCCCCTCCCCTCCCCTCTGTTGGGTTCAGAAGCACTCAATAAAATGAAACTAGACCCTGCAGAAGTCTGCAAACACCCCTCGGTCTGGAAACCCAACACGCTGCTACAAGGGTTTCAAAATAGCCAGAAAGCAGTTTGAAGACACCTTCCACACCAGGCGTTATTTTCAGCCCACTCGTCCTGATAGCTTGCTGCCCACGTTAACCCCTTGCAGACCCTCCGTGGGGAGGCTGGGGGAAGAAGGGGGAGTAGTTCAGGTTCCCCAGACTAAAGGGGTGAACCAAGGTGTTTCCTTCAGAAGGGGATCCAATGTGCGGCTGACGTGCTGCAGTAACACCTCCGTTTTCTGTCAGATACTCAGTGCACGGGCTTAAATAAAAGGGAAACTGCTGAGCTGTGTGCAAGAAATCCTTGCACTTACATAGCGCCTTTCACCTCGCAGGGTACCTCACAGCCATCTGTCATCACTGCTACATCAGAACACAGAACAGCACAGCGCAGGAACAGGCTCTTCAGCCCACCATGTCTGTGCTAGACACGATGCCGAATTAAACTAGATCTCTTCTGCCTGCACATGATCCACATCCCTCCACTCCCTGCACATTCATGTGTCTGTCTAATAGCCTGTTAAACGCCACTATCGTATCTGCCTCCACCACCACCCCTGGCAGCCCGTTCCAGGCACCCACCACCCTCTGTAAAAAAAAACCTGCCCTGTACATCTCCTTTAAACTTTCCTCCTCTCACCTTAAATGCATGTCCTCTAGTATTTGACATTTCTACCCTGGGGAAAAAGGTTCTGACTGTCTACCCTATCTATGCCCCTCATAATTTTATAAACTTCTATCTGGTCTCCCCTCAGCCTCTGACACTCCAGAGAAAACAACCCAAGTTTGTCCAACCTCTCCTTACAAGCTCACACCCTCTAATCCAGGCAGCGTTCTGGTGAACCTCTTCTGCACCCTCTCCAAAGCCTCCACGCCCTTTCCATATTGGGGCGACCAGAACTGCGCCCAACTATTGCAACTCAGAAAGCACAGTGAATAATGACCACATACTGGGCCAGTAATAGCCATTGGCAAGGCCCCCAGGGTTAGTTACTCTGTTCACCTACACAGGGTCAGTATGTGGGACTGGGGGAGCTGTCGGGAAATCTGAAAGGTCACACCATAAAAGGCAAAAGTTCAACAGCTGACACAAAGTGCGAAGGTGAAACCTGTTGTTTGACGGCCAGTTGCTGATGTGTGATATGTTGGACCATCCGCGTCTGCTGAAACTATATGGTGCATGTATGTGACCAAGAATTTGCTTCTACACCCTGCTGTTCCACAGGGAGGGGCAACTTCAGGGCCGGAGTGGGGATGGTGTCAACAGAGTCCAAGAGAAGATGGAAAGCAGGTCACACCTTGACGTTTGCGGGACAGTGCTGATCCACATCTGAGACACACACAAATTCTGCAGATGCTGGAATCTGGAGCAACACACATAAGGTGCTGGAGGAACTCAGCAGGTCAGGCAGAGTCCTGTCCAGATCCTCCCCCTCAGCCCCAGACTCTCCCGATCCATGTCCCCACTGACACAAGGGTCCTACTGAGCTTGCAAAATGATTTCTGTTGTATTATTAGCACGGCCAGTAGAAACGTGCCCCAGAAGTGAGAGAGGAGGTCAAATTAGGGAACCTTCTCATTCAGCTGGTGGGTAGATGGGAGAGGGAATCAGGAAGGAAGCCCTGAGGGGCGACTGTATCCTTATTTATCACACCAGACCACACATCAGAAAGTATTCCACTGATGGCAAAGTTCTTTGGTGCTGAGGTTGTTGACACCCCTAACATGCCGGGGCTCCACTCCTCAATGTGTTGACGAGCTATTTTCCTCTTTAAGAACCTCTGGGGCCAACACTGAGCGTCTTATCCAACAGGTTGCGCTGCAGCTCTGGGGGAGTACCTGCACCCCCCAAAGACTTATTCAAGGGAAGTCAGTTAATGACCAAGATCGACGTTAAACACCTGTCCACTTCACCAGCAGTCCACGGGCAACGGGGACCGAGATAAACACGGGCTCCGCAACACGACGAGTAATTTTAAAAAAGAAAAGCTAACTCTTCAAAATCCAAAATCCCAACCAATCCTCACACACTCCCCATGGAGTTCTCAACTACCGCCTCCATCAACACAAGGGGGCCTTAAATTATGCTCTTGCTTAGCAATTGTCCACAAATTGTTGTTTTTAAAGGACTGGCCAGCGGCATAGAAATACTCTGCAGCCAGGTCCATCCAATGAGACAGTGCAGAAGAGAACGACTTGAAAATCAAAATAAGCGTAGCCGCTGGAAATCTGAAATAAAACCAGACAACACTCAGCTGGTCGGGCAGCGTCTATGGAGAGAGAAACAGGGCTGAGAACGAGAGAGAGAGAAAACTGGTTTGTTTCTCTCTGCTCCAGTTCTGACCAGGAACAGAAATGAGAAGCGGGTCTCCCTCCACAGGCACTGACTGACCAGCCGGGTGTTTCCAGCATTTTCAGGGGAGCCACCCGCCCAGATGGCGCAGAAACTGCCCCTCGCCCGGCGCTGCGCTGCAGATCACCGCTTCCCACCCTCCACTGTTCACCCTTTCAACAAGTTACCAACGACCCTACTCCCAGCCGAATCAGCGGCGCAAACTGCGCCCAATATTCCCCTCCACCCCTTCGGGCCAAATGCAAACTACACGCCCGCCCGGGTTCCCCACCTACAGCTGTCAATGTTAACGCCATAATTATGCTTGAAACTGATAAAATGCAAAATTTCCTAAAAATAATTTTATTCCCTGGACAAAGTAAAACGAATTTACATTGCCCCAAATGTTTAATTTATGCTCGGTGTAAATCAGAATTCCTGGGGTGAGTAAAGTAGCCCAAACGGCTCAAAATAACCTCCGGGTTTCCTTTAAGCTGCATCGTTAACACCAGGGGTTTAATATTGCGGGCGGCTGTTGTCCCCGGGAAGAGCGGATCCTACCTGGTTTCTTGGGCTCCGGCATCGCTCCCTCCCGAGGCTCCCGCTCCCACTGCGCGATCGGCTCGGACTGAGGCGCCGGCACATAAGGCGGCTGCAGCCCAGAGAGAGGCTCCGGCTACCTGATCCCACCCCGGGGTGCGGGCACAGGGCAGTCTCCCGGGAACGGTGCCAGGGTCCGGGATCAGCGCCAAGGGGACTGGGACTGGGACTGGGACTGGGACTGGGAGGGGAGAGGGAGGGGAGAGGGAGGGGAGAGGGAGGCTGAGGCGGAGGGGTGGAGAGGGAGGGGAGGGGAGGGGGAGGCTGAGGCGGAGAGGTTGAGAGGGAGGGGAGGGGAGGGGGAGGCTGAGGCGGAGGGGAGGGGGAGGGGGAGAGGGAGGGGAGGGGAGGGGGAGAGGGAGGGAGGGGAGGGGAGAGGAGGGGAGGGGGAGGGGGAGAGGGAGGGGAGGGGGAGGGGGAGAGGGAGGGAGGGGGAGGGGGGGAGGGGAGAGGGGGGGAGGGAGGGGGAGGGGAGAGGGGGGGAGGGGAGGGGGGGGAGGGGAGAGGGGGGGAGGGGGAGGGGAGAGGGGGGGAGGGGAGAGGGGGGGAGGGGGGGAGGGGGAGGGAGAGGGGAGGGAGGGGGAGGGGAGAGGGGGGGGAGGGGAGAGGGGGGAGGGGGAGGGGAGAGGGGGGGGAGGGGAGAGGGGGGAGGGGGAGGGGAGGGAGAGGGGGGAGGGGGAGGGGAGAGGGAGGGAGAGGGAGGGGAGGGGGAGAGGGAGAGGGAGGGGGAGGAGGAGGGAGAGGGAGGGGGAGGGGGAGGGAGGGGGAGGGGAGAGGGAAGGGGAGAGGGGAGGGAGGAGGGGGAAGGAGGGGAGGGAGAGGATGGGAGGGGGAGAAGGGGAAGGGGAGAGGGGGAGAAGGGAGGAGAGGGATGGAGGGAAGATGGGTGTGAGGGGGAGGGATAGGAGGGAAGGTGAGGGGGAGGGAAGGTGAGGGGAAAGGTGGGAAGAGTGGGAAGGAGGGACAGGGAGAGAGAGGTGGGGAGGGGCAGATAAATGATAATGGGGAACAGTGGTGGAGGGAGGTGGTGAATGGGCCCCAAGGGAAGGAAGAGTTAATGAAAAAGGGAGTGATAGATGGACGGAGGGAGATACAGAGAATAACACTTTACTCTGCATTCTGTTATTGTTTTCCCTTGTGCTGCCTCAGTGCACTGATGTGATGAAATGATCTGTATGGACGGCATGCAAAACAAAGTTTTTCACTGTACCTCGGTACACGTGACAATAATAAACCAATGACCAATTACAAGGGTAGGAATGACTTGCTCCAGTTACGTAGGCCCGCGATGAGACTGCATTTGGAATATGGTGTTCAGCTCTGGTCTCCCTACCTTGGGCTGACGTACGTACAGCAGAGAGAAGGGTTCACCAGATTGATTCCTGGGTTGGTGAATTTGTCCTGTGAGGAGACATTAAACAGACTGAGTTTAGAATGGTGATCTCGTTGGAAGGTACAAAATTCTTAAAGGGCTTTACGTTGTAGATTTGGAGTTGATGTTTCCCCTGTCTGGGGTGTGTAGAACTTGGGGTCACGTCTCAAAATGGGTTGGCTGTTCAGGATGAGAAGCAATTTCTTCACATCGGGTGGTGATGAAGCGGTGTTATTCTGGCTGGAGGTCTGTGACCACTGGCGTTGTGCAGGGATCAGTGCTGGGACCTCTGTTATTTGTGATGCATACAAATGATCTGGATGAAAGTGTCAGTGAGCTGATTAGTGAGTTTGCAGATGACACAAAAAATGGCAGAGCTAAGGACTGTGAGGAAGGTCGTCAAAGGACCCAGCAGGATAGAGATCAATTAGAAATATGGGCAGAGAAATGGCAGATGGAGTTTAGTCAGACAAGTGTGAGGTGTTGCACTTTGGAAGGTCAAATGTAAGTATACAGTAAATGCCGGGATTCTTGCAAGCACTGATGTCCAGAGGGATCTCGGGGTGCAAGTCCACAGCTCCCTGAAAGTATCAACGGTAGATAGGGTGGTAAGAAGGCGTGCTGTATACTTGACTTCAGCGGTTGGACTGTTAAGTATAAAAGTCGGGAAGTTATGTTGCAGCTGTAAAAATCTTTGGTTAGGCCACTTTTTTTTAGATACCTTTATTAGTCACATGTACATCAAAACACACAGTGAAATGCATCTTTTGCGTAGTGTTCTGGGGGCAGCCCGCAAGTGTCGCCACGCTTCCGGCGCCAACATAGCATGCCCGCAACTTCCTAACCCGTACGTCTTTGGAATGTGGGAGGAAACTGGAGCACCCGAAGGAAACCCACACAGACATGGAGAATGTACAAACTCCTTACAGACAGCGGCTGGAATTGAACCCGGGTTGCTGGCACTGATTTGGAGTATTGTGTGCAGTTCTGGTTGCCCCATTACGGGAAGGAAATGGAGGCTTTGGAGAGGGTGCAGAGGAGGTTCATCAGGATGCTGCCTGGATTAGAGAGTATTAGCTACAAGGAGAGGTTGGACAAACTTGGGTTGTTTTCTCTGGAGCGTCGGAGGCTGAGGGGAGACCTGATAGAAGTTTATAAAATTATGAGAGGCCCAGATAGGGTAGAGAGAGTCTTTTTCCCAGGGTGGACATGTCAAATACTAGAGGGCGTAGGTTTAAGGTGAGAGGAGAAATGTTTAAAGGAGATTTGAGGTAAGTTTTTTTTTACACAGAGCACGACAGAAGCCTGGAATGGGCTGCCAGGGGTGGTGGTGGAGGCAGATACAATAGAGTTGTTTAAGAGACTTTTGGATAGGCACATGGATGTGCAGGGAATGGAGGGATACAGACCATGTGCAGGCAAATGGGATTAGTTTAAATTGGCCTCATGGTCGGCACAGACATGGTGGGCTGAAGGGCCTGTTCCTGTGCTGTACTGTTCTGTGTTCTGACTGAACCTTTGAAGTTTTTTGCCCAAGAGGGCTATGGAGACTTGGTCACTGAGTTTTTCCAATCAATAGATTTTCAGGTGTTAAGGGAAATAAGGAATATGGAGCTACTGTGACAGAGGTAAAACATCTTATTGAATGGCAGAACAGGCAGGAGGGGCCGAATGGCCTACCTTCTGTTCCTTGTGTTCCAAAGTATCGTCACTAACGGAATGTAGGAAACACTGCCGCATTTTGCAGGCACACAAACAACAGTTGTGTTGCTCTCCAGGTAAAGTTATTTTCTAATAATATTGTCCAGGATTGCAGAGGTAGTCTGTTATTCTTCAGGAGAAGGCCTTGTGATCCTTGTGTCCACCAGAAAGAGTGGATACGATCTTAATTTTACATCTCATCTGAAAGACAGCACTACCAACAATGCAGAGCTCCCACTGTACTGCATTCAGTGTCAACCTTTGGTGCTCAGGACTCAGCCCAATACATCATGGACACATCCCTCCCCACCGTCGGGAGTATCTACAGGAGAGCTGCCTCAAGAAGGCAACATCCGTCACCAAAGATCCCCACCATCCGGGCCGTGCTGTCTCCTCACGGCTCCCATCAGGCAGGAGGTACAGAAGCCTGAGCTCCCACACCACCAGGTTCAGGAACAGCTACTTCCCTTCAACCATTCGGTTCTTGAACCAACCGGCACAACCCTAATCACTACAGTTCAGCGACAGATGACCCCTTTGATCACTTTGCACTACAATGGACATTTTTTTGTTCTAATTGTGTTCTTTCTTGTATAATTTATGTTTAATTTATGTTTATCTTGTGAATGGTGTGCCTCTGATGCTACGTGCCTGTGATGCTGCTGCAAATTTTTCATTGCACCTGTGCATGACAATAACCTAACTTTGACTCAGTAATGGGAGCTAAACCCACAGCTTGGAGACTGATACTTACCAAGGGAGATAGGGCCAGAAACAGGGAGGGGGTAATGAGGATGGAGTGGGAAGAACGTTTTCCCTTGAGTCCACGTCTGAAAGGAATTATTTTACCCAAACTATCTGAGCGGTGTTTTCCTGGGCTTCAATGAGAACCGTATTTCAGGAAAGAGAACAAAACATCACAATGCATAAATATGTTGCTGTCTATCTTCCCCCTCTAATGTGTTATTCAAAGCCTCTGTCCTTGGCAATCCATCCTCGCATCTCCTCATGTCTCTGCTTCTATTTATCTCCTCTCACGTCTTGAGTCATTAAAGGTGCTATATAAACACAAGTTGTTGTAAATGACTTAGAATGAGAATGACCAAGAATAGGAAAACGAATCCCGTGTAGGGCAGCCCGTCCCAGCCTTCAATTAGATCATGGTTTATGATTCCCTGGGCACTGACAGCAATTTATGGTCCATCCCTAGTTCCCTTGAACTTGCAGAGCCACCACAGTGGGCAGTTGAGAATCGACCGTGTTGGTGGGTCTGGAGTCACAAGGCCAGACTGGGTGGGAACAATTTCCTTCCCAAAAACTCATAAGTATCTTTTACAACAAAATGACACCCCTGGTGCTTTACAATCATTTGAATTTAAATCCCCCAGTGCCAACAATGGAAGTGACCCCAAGTCCACAATCAACAGCTCAGCCATCCTGTTACTCACAGGCAATTTAACCACCATCACCTAACTGCTGACACATGCAATAGTTCCACAGACGACTCTTACCTATTTTTAATTGTTCCATGTTCCCTCACTAATTTTTTTCAGATGCATCATAGAAAGCATCCTATCCAGATGCATCACGGCTTGGTACAGCAACTGCTCTGCCCAAGAGCACAAGAAACTGCAGAGAGTTGTGGATGCAGCCCCGTCCATCACATAAATCAGCCTCCCCTCCATGGACTCACTGCCTCGGGAAAGCAGCCAACGTAATCCAGGACCCCTCCCACCCCAGTCATTCTCTCTTCTCCCCTCTCCCATTGGGCAGAAGATACAAAAGCCTGAGAACATGCACCACCAGGCTCAAGGACAGCTATTATCAGACACTTGAACAGACCTCTCACATGCTAAAAGGTGGGCTCTTGAACTCCCGATCTACCTCATCATGGCTCTTGCACTTTATTTGTCTACCTGCACTGCACTTTCTCTGTAACTGTAACACTGAATTCTGCATTCTGTTTTCTTTTTACTACATCGGTGTACCTACGTATGGAATGATCTGTCTGGATGGCACGCAGACTTTTTCACTGTATCTCGGTACCTGTGACAATAATAAACTAAAATCCAATATCCAGAGAGGGACTTAAATGAGGATTTAACTGGATTTAACCCATTTCACTGTCTTTGAATCCTAACTATATATTACATTCTGTTTTCTTTTTACTGCCTGGCTGGCACGTAAATAAAAACTCTTTCACTGTATCTTGGTACATGTGACAATAATACAGCAATGCCTAATGCCCTACCTATCACTTATCTATACACCAGAGTGCTGACATTTTCAATTGATTCCAACGCTTCCATCCCACTGGGAAAGATCTGCACAGCTGTGGTAGTGCTGTCTCCTGGCGTTATCCCAGAACATCCTGTTTGAAGTTCTCCAGTATTAAGGATATCATTTCTCTATATCCGTCCTATTAAATCCTTTAATCATATCAAACCCCATAATGAGATCATCCCTTAACCTTCTACACTCAGGGGACACTGGCTTACATTATGCAATCTGTCCTCATAACTTACTGCTTTTAGCTCCAGTGTCATTCTGATGGACATCTGTCCAGCCCAAGACCAATTCAGTAATTCCTTGATTTCCGAATGTTCAATTTATGAACTTTCGTTATAACACCGTCTGTGATACGTGCCTCTGATTTACACATTTTTGCAGTAACTCCCCACTCTACACATGTGACTGCAACAAATTTCACCCAAATTTACAAAACTTTGTTCAATGGAATATTTTCCAGAAAAAAATTCCCTTTTAAGAATCGAGGAAGGAGGCTGTAGCCTTCCCGAGATTTCTGACTGAGCCTGTTATAGTTCACTATAACACCACAGTGTGATTGACAGCCAGGGTATGTTTAGCTGAGCACTGCCCTTCCAGGTACAGTACTGAAAAACCTCTGGAAACACAACTCCTGCTTAACATAACGTTTCCTTGCAGCCGCTTTTTGTTTATATTGCTTCCGACAGCGATGCATGCTCGGTAATGCAGAGTGCCTGCTGGGAACACATGTTGAGGATTTGGACGCGCAGTTCTGTCTGTGCTGAGAGAAAGTCTTCCTTCAACCCTGTGCAACCGGCAGGCTGCTGATCTCAGGCAATCGCACAGACCGTCCCCAGTGTGGAGCAGAGAGCGACAGTGCCACTCTTTGGCCTAATGAGTAACTGCCCATAGTGGCAACTGTTCACTCCCAACCTGTGCTGTGTTAATTTGGTAAAGTAAATTGGTTTATTATTGTCACATGTACCGAGGTACAGTGAATGACTTTGTTTTGCAAACTGTCCTCACAGACCATTTCATCACATCAGTACATTGAGGTAGTACAAGGGAAAAGCAATAACAGAATGCAGAATAAAGTGTTACAGGTACAGAGAAAGTGCAGCGCAGGCAGACAATAAGGTGCAAGGACATAATGAGGTAGATAGTGAGGTCAAGAGTTCTTCTTATCATATTAGGGGACCGTTCAATTGTTATAAGACTATTGAACGGTCCCCTAATTGGGACGGTCCCCTCACTGTTATGTGAGACAGAAGCTGTCCTTGAGCCTGGTGGTACGTGCTTTCAGGCTTTTGTATCTTCTGCCTGGTGGGAGGGGGGAGAAGAGAGAATGTCCAGAGTGGGAGGGGTCTTTGATTATGTTGGCTGCTTTACTGAGGCAGCAAGAAGTATAGACAGAGTCCATGGAGGGGAGGCTGGTTTCTGTGATGTGCTGAGCTGTGTCCACAACTCTCCGCAGTTTCTTGCAGCCTCAGACAGAGCAGTTGCTGTACCAAGTCATGATGCATCCAGAGAGGATGCTTTCTATGGTGCATTGATAAAAATTGGTGAGGGTCAAAGGGGACATGCCGAATTTCTTTAGCTTCCTGAGGAAGTAGAGGTGCTGGTGAGCTTTCTTGGCCGTGGCGTCTACATGGTTGGACCAGGACAGACTATTGGTGATGCTTACTCCAGGAACTTGAAGGTCTCAACCCTCTCGACGTCAGTGCCGTTGATGTAAACAGGAGCATGTTCACATGGTTAACAGGTGGCTGAGGAGAAGAGAAAGGGAAGGAAAATTACTCAGCAGAGCAGCTCCCATTAGGGAAGTGTGTGTGTGTGTGTGTGTGTGTGTGTGTGTGTGTGTGTGTGTGTGTGTGTGTGTGTGTGTGTGTGTGTGTGTGTGTGTGTGTGTGCGCGCGCGCGCGCACGCACATGCACGTGTGTTTGTGCAGCGTGAGTATCAAGTCAAGTTTATTGTCAGATTCACAGGTACATGTGTGCACAGGTGCAATGAAAAACTTACTTGCATCAGCATCACAGGCACATAGCATTAGAGACACAACATTCACAAGAAACACATGAATTAAACATAAATTATACAAAATTACACAAGAAAGGACATAATTAGAACAAAAGACAAAGTCCATCATTGTGCCAAGTGGTCAAAGTGGTCCTGGTGTTGCTATTACTGAGGTAGTGATTAGGGTCCAAATGGTTCAACCAAATGGTTGAAGGGAAGTAGCTGTCCACATCACAGACACATCCCTCCCCACCACCAGGAGTATCTACAGGAGGCGCTGCCTTAAAAAGGCAACATCCATCATCAAAGATCTCCACCATCCGGGCCATGCCATCATCTTGCAGCTCCCATCGGGCAGTAGGTACAGAAGCCTGAAAGTCCCACACCACTAGGTCCAGGAAGAGCTACTTCCCTTCAACCATTCAGTTCTTGAATCAACTGGCACAACCCTAATCACTACCTCAGTACAGCAACACTGGGACCACTTTGACACTTTGCCCTAAAGTGGACTTTGTTTTTTTTTGTTCTAATTGTGTTCTTGTAATTGTGTTCTTTCTTGTAAACATTGTGTATAATTTATGTTTTTCTTGTGAATGCTGCTTATATGATGCTCTGTGCCTGTGATGCTGCTGCAAGTAAGTTTTTCACTGCACCTGTGCACACATGGACTTGTGCATCTGACAATAAACTCGACTTTGACCTTGCCTTCTTGAGGCAGCACCTCCTGTAGATACCACCGGTGGTGGGGAGGGATGTGCCCGTGATGTGTTGGGCTGAGTCCACTTCTCTCTGCAGCTTCTTACGTTCCTGTGCATTTGAATTGCCGTCCCAAACCATGATGCAACCAGTCAGGATATTTTCAACAGTACAGGTGTAGAAGTTTGTCAGAGCGTTCGGTGACAAGCTGAACCTCCTTAACCTCCAAAGAAAGTAGAAAAGCTGACATGCCTTCCTCGTGCAGAGTGTATTGTGTGTGTGTGTGTGTGTGTGTGTGTGTGTGTGTGTGTGTGTGTGTGTGTGTGTGTGTGTGTGTGTGTGTGTGTGTGTGTGTGTGTGTGTGTGTGTGTGAGTTGAGGAGCCTGCTTATTTTTGGGTGTATGTGGAAGTCAGTGTTTGTAAATAAGTCCATGTACATGCAAGACAATGTGTGTGTGTCCTGGAGAAGTTTGTGTGTTTATGTCAGCACACAAGCCTGTTGTGCATACATGTGAATGAGTGTGTGCATGTACTCCTGTACTATGGTGAGCACATGTGTATATGTGTAGGGCCATGTATGAGCTTGTGTTAAATTGGGATTGAGAGTTGGGTATTGGTATTGGTTTATTATTGTCACTTGTACCGAGGTACAGTGAAAAACTTGTCTTACAAACCGATCTTACAGGTCAATTCATTACACAGTGCAGTTACATCAAGTTAGTACAGAGTGCATTGATGTAGTACAGGTAAAAATAATAACAGTACAGAGTAAAGTGTCACAGCTACAGAGAAAGTGCAGTGCAATAAGGTGCAAGGTCACAACAAGGTAGATCGTGAGGTCAATAGACAATAGGAGCAGAAGTAGACCATTCGACCCTTCGAGTCTGCACCGCCATTTTGAGATCATGGCTGATCCTCAACAATCAATATCCTGTTCCTGCCTTGTCCCCATATCCCTTGATTCCCCTATCTATAAGAAACCTATCTAGCTCCTTCTTGAAAGTGCCCAGAGAATTGGCCTCCACTGCCCTCTGAGGCAGTGCATTCCACAAATTCACAACCCTCTGGGAGAAGAAGTTTTTCCTCACCTCTGTCCTAAATGGCCTAGCCCTTATTCTTAAATCATGCCCCCTGGTCCTGGACTTCCCCAACATCTGGAACATATTTCCTGTCTCTATCTTGTCCAATCCCTTAATGAGGTCATAGGTCATAGTCCATCTCATTGTATAAGGGAACTGTTCAATAGTCTTATCACAGTGGGGTAGAAGCTGTCCTTGAGTCTGGTGGTACGTGCCCTCAGGCTCCTGTATCTTCTACCCAATGGAAGAGGAGAGAAGAGGGAATGTCCCAGGTGGGTGGGGTCTTTGATTATGCTGGCTGCTACACCAAGACAACGAGAGGTAAAGACAGAGTCCAAGGAGAGGAGAATGGTGTCCGTAATGCATTGGGCTGTGTCCACAACTCTCTGCAACTTCTTGCAATCCTGGGCAGAGCAGTTGCCGTGCCAAGCCATGATACATCCAGATAGGATGCTTTCTATGGTGCAACAGTAAAAGTTGGTGAGAGTCAAAGGGGACAAACCAAATTTCTTTAGCGTCCTGAGGAAGTAGAGGTGCTGGTGAGCTTTCTTGGCCATGGCATCCACGTGGTTTGTCCAGGACAAGTTGTTGGTGATGTTCACTCCCAGGAACTTGAAGCTGTCAACCCTCTCGACCTCAGCACCATTGATGTAGACAGATGTATGTACGCCGCCCCCTTTCCTGAAGTCCATGACCAGCTCTTTAGCTTTGTTGACATTGCGGGAAAGGTTGTTGTCATGACACCATTCCACTAAGCTCTCTATCTCCTTCCTGTACTCCAATTCATCGCTGTTTGAGATACGGCCTACAATGGTGGTATCATCTGCAAACTTGTAGATGGAGTTAGAGTAGAATCTGGCCACACAGTCATGAGTGTATAGGGAGTAGAATAGAGGGCTGAGGACACAGCCTTGAGGTGCACCTGTGTTGACAATAATCGTGCCGGAGGTATTGCTGCCTATCCTCACTGATTGCGATCTGTTTGTTAGAAAGTCAAGGATCCAGTTACAGAGGGAAGTGTTGAGTCCTAGTTCTCGGAGGTGTGATGTCTTCTGCAGCCAAACAGTCTGGCACCACTGACTGGAGCATCTGCCGATGGGAATTACTCGTGAGACGTGAGCAGAGGAAGCTGAAAGGGAAAATCTTCTTGCTGATCATTTGCTTTAACCTGCTTCAGTCAGGCAGCTGCTCCGACTCAGAAAGTTGCAGCCTCATGACTCCACAGCTTATCTTGTCTACCCCGGATTAGGCGGAAAACTATGATCCACGCTATAGATTTTCCTGATGTCCTGGCCAACATTCCTCCCTCAACTAACAGCTCCAAGAATAGATTAACTTGGGGATGTTGTCATTTGTGGAACCTTTCTGAGTACAACTTGTCTGAGAATCCAAGAACACATGCCGCTTCACAACAATTCATTAGAACAGGTCAGAGTCTCATCTCCTGACCCCCAAAGCCTTTGCATCACCTACAAGGCACAGGACAGGGGGAAGGTAGAATTCCCACAGTTTGCCTGGTTCAGTTCCAACGACACACATTGAAGGGGTGAGAGAGGTTAAAGCCTCGTCAAATGTAAACGGTGCTTGATGTGGACCCAGTGCAGGAAGGTAGGCTAGGCTGAGGAGATCTTTACCTGCCAGAATGGCTTCCTTCATTGTCTTATATTTGCCATAATTCAGAGATGTCAGGTCACTGAAACTTTAATGGAGACACAGGAGACTGCTGCAATCTAGAGCAACACACAAACGCTGGAGGAACTCAGCGGGTCGGGCAGCATCTTTGGAGGGAAATGGACGGTCGACGTTTCAGGTCGAGACCCTTCATCTGGGTTGGAGGTACCAGATGAAGGGTTTTGACTATCTCCTGATTTACTCATGAAATCCCATTGACGCGTTACCAATTACTATCCAGTACCAAACCCTGTGCAATATTGCCCCCTGCTGAATTCATTGCAACAGACCTGCCTTCACTGTAGGTAAAAGTTAGTGAAAGTAACTGTCAGGGGCTCGTGAATCTTTGGAGCTCCCTTCCTTATGGAGGAGTAAGAGGAGAAAAAATCACCTCATTTTTATCTTAAAAGGTCATCCCCTCATTTCTGAAGAGCGACCCCTGGTTCTAGACTCTTCCACAATTGGAAACATCCTCTCCGCATTCTCCCCATCGAGACGCCCTCAGTCTTTCTAAACTCCGATCGATACAAGCCTTTCTTTATAAGATGACTAAACCATTCCAGGTACTAACCTGGTAAATCTTCTCTGAATTGCCTCCAATTCGTTTACATCCTTCCTCCTTATTTGTGGGGCATAGACAGGGTGAATGCACTCAGACTTTTTCCCAGGGTTGGGGAATCAAGAACTAGAGGGCACAGGTTTAAGATGAGAGGTGGAAGATTTACAAGAAACTTGAGGGGCAACTTTTTTTACACAAAGGGTGGTATCCATGTGGAACGAGCAGCCAGAGGAAGTGGTTGAGGCAGGTTCAGTAACAACTTTTAAAAGACATTTGGACAGGTCCATGGATAAGAAAGGTTTAGAAGGTTATGGGCCAAACACTGGTAAATGGGATTAGTTTGGATGAGGCATCTTGGTCAGCATGGACCAGTTAGGCCGAAGGGCCTGTTTCCATGCTGTATGACTCTATGACTACAACTGTACACAGCACGCTAGATGTGCGATCACCACTGCCCTGTGTAACTGAAACACTTTCCGCATGCAATTCAATATCAATCAATTGCCCTTATCCCCCACCAGTCCCTGACTAAACCTACCATACCCCCCACCAAATTCACCATATTCCCCACCATTCCCGCTATATCACCCACCCATGCCGCCCATCCACTCTGCATTCCCTCTGGGCTCGTCAGATGATCCCACTGTCTCCGTTATGGACAGCTCCCAGCCTTTGCCTCGTCTTCCATTGGAGAGGAAAATTTCCATTGACTTCCCTTCTCATTCCCATGCCTCGCTCCCCGTGGCTCCGGCTCCTTCTGTACCTCACATGCCTGTTTTCCAGCATTCCAAAAGTGGGATTCCAAAGGGGAAAAGGAAGAGGGTGGGTGGAGGGGGACAGGAGGAGAGAGGAAGAGGGTGGACGAGATGGTTAAGTGATAAGGGAAGGTAGGGAAGGGTGAGGGACAGGGGAGAGTAGATAGAGAGAGGGTAGTAGAGATGGTGAGGTGGCGGGGAGACAAGGAAGGGTGAGAGAGAGAGAGGGGAGAGAGAGAGAGAGAGAGAGAGGGTGGTGGGGAAAACAGCAAGGGTAGGGAAGACACGGAGAAGGCAAGGGAGACAGGGAGAAGGTTGGTGAGGCATTTAGAGGATGGGTGCTGCTGAAAGGCTTAACCTATGAGGAGTGTTTGATGTCTCTGGGCCTGTACTCGATGTCCAGAAGGATGAGGGGGGGGGATCTCATTGAATCCTACCGGATACTGAAAGGCCTGGACAGTGCGGATGTGGAGAGGATGTTTCCATCAGTGGGAAAGTCTGGGATCCGAGGGCACAGCCTCAGAATGAAGGGACATCGCTTTAAAACTGAGATGAGGAGGAATTTCTTCAGCCAGAGGACAGTGAATCTGTGGAATTTGTTGCCACAGACGGCTGTGGAGGACAAGTCATTGGGTGTATTTAAGGCAGAGATTGATAGGTTCTTGATTGGTGAGGGGGTCAAGGGTTACGGGGAGAAGGCAGGAGAATGGGGTTGAAAAATAAATCAGCCACGATCAAATGGCGGAGCAGATGCAATGGGCCGAATGGCCTAATTCTGCTCCTATATCTTCTGGTGGAAGGAAGTGAAGAGACAGAAGGGCATGGATGATGTAGGCACGGATTCAACCACCACTAACCATCAGGAGAAATCTTCCTCTGCGTCCTTTCCAGACCCCCAGATGCAACACGCGCAGGAACGGTGCCATTCACAGTGGATCTCTGGGAACATTGCAGTATCTTCTGGGGCTCCCTCTGAGAGTGCCAACATTTGTAATATCTTCTAATATCCACCATTAATTAACTGGGAAGGAAACTTAATTGAATCATAGAAGATCCTGAGGGGTCTCGATAGAGTGACTTTGGAGAGGATGGTTCGTCTTGTAGGAAAACCTTGGCCTGGGTACAAAGACAAGAGTTGGTGAAAATCGACAGGGAAAATCCATTGAAGGGGTAACCAGGAAGTCATAGAATCATGCAGGCCGGAAACAGGCCCTTCAGCCCAACTCATTCATGCCGACTATAGTGCCCACCTAAGCTAGGCCAATTTGCCTGCATTTGGCCCATGTCCCTCTAAGCCTTTCCTATCCATGTACCTGTCTAAGTGCCTTTTAAATGCCGTTATTGTACCCACCTCAACTATTCATTCCATAAACGCACTACTCTCTGTGTGAAGTTGCCCCTCAAGTCCTTTTTAAATCTCTCTCTTCTCACCTTAAACCTCTGCCCTCTAGCTTTTGGTTCCCTTTCCCTGGGAAAAAAAGTCTGTGTCCATTCACCCTATCTATACTGCTCATGATTTTATACACCCCTCAGTCTCCTACGGTCCAAGGAATAAAGTCCTAGCCTGTCCAGCCTCTCCCTAAAACTCAGGCCCTCGAGTCTTGGCAACATTCTCCTAAATCTGCTTTGCACTCTTTAAAGCAGTGGCACATCGTTAAAGAATCTCAACAAAGGCACATTCCAGCGACGAAAGTCCCTACCTCAAGGATGCACCATCCACAGAAACCATGCCTCAAACTGAAAGGAAAAGCACACAAGGTTGGTGGTAGACCAAAGGATTGGGAAATTTTGGAAATCAGCAAAGGACCATTAAAAATTCTCAAGAGGGAGATGTTGGAGCATAAGAATATACCAGCAAATAATATAAAAACTGATTGAAAAATATTCTAAGGGTATAAAAAAAGAGTAGCTGAAGCAATTGTTGATCCCTTAGAGGACGGGGCTGGGAATGGGAAATTAAGCGAGACGGAGATTCTAAATAATGATTTTGGCACCAAAGTATCCCAATGGTTATAGGTAATCAACGGGCTACAGGTAAGGATGAACTTTAAACAACTTCTACCATTAGTATAATATTTTCTTCATATTTTAGGAAGGATGTATTAGAATAGGAGACAGTACAGACAAGGTTCACAAGGTTGATTCCTGGAATGGAGGTGTTGACAAGGGAAGACAGGTTAAGCTGACACTCGAGAAGTAAAGGACTGCAGATGCTGGAATCTAGATGTAAAACACGATGATGCTGGAGGAACTCAGCAGGTCAGGCAGCATCCGTGGAGAAAAGCAGATGGTTCTTCAGGACTCACTCACTGCAGTTTAGAATAAGAGTTTAGATCACATTGAAACATATGTTTCTAACAGGAATTGACAGGATGGATGCTGAAAGGATGCTTCCCCATTGGGGTATTTACAGGGTGCCCCGGGGAGTGTGTCAATATTTACAGGGGGTCCTGGGGAGGGTGTCTGTATTTACAGGGGGTCCCGGGGAGGGTGTCAGTGTTTACAGGGGTCCCTGGGGAGTGTGTCAGTATTTACAGGGTAATCCGGGGAGTATGTTAGTATTTACAGGGGGTCCCAGGGAGTGTGTCAGTATTTACAGAGGGTCTGGAGAGTGTGTCAGTATTAACGTGGGGTCCTGGGGAGTGTGTCAGTGTTTACAGGTGGTCCCGGGGAGTGTGTCAGTGTTTACAGGGGGTCCTGGGGAGTGTGTCAGTATTTACAGGGGTCCCGGGGAGTGTGTCAGTGTTTACAGGGGGTCCCGGGGATTGTGTCAGTATTTACAGGGGGTCCCAGGGAGTGTATCAGTGTTTACAGGGGGATCCGGGGATTGTGTCAGTATTTACAGGGGGTCCCAGGGAGCGTGTCAGTACTTACAGGAGGTCCTCAGAAGAATGTATGTGGGTAGTTCCCTGTGAACTTTGCAATATTCATCAAGATTCCCCTGCACATTGTCAACACTTTACCTGTTAAGTAATCCAGTTCAGATGCCACTGTCGAGTGCGTTTTGAAGAATGATCCGTTCCCTGCGTCATGCTGAAGATTTTGCTCAGTGACGTTCCAGAGCTGAAGTGCCCCTCATTCAGCTGCCAACAGAGGTCAGTGCTGATAACCTCAGACAGAAGAAACTGCAAGGTTTGTCTGGAATCAATAGTTTGATCAATACTCTTATCTGTGACAATTATACAGTAAGAAAGTCGCCTGCATACCTCTGTGGGTTACCACCTGCATTAACGTGAACGGGAAGCTGCGTCGCTGATGGTGTCTGCAGTTCAGGCCCTGGGGACGGTGTCCACATCTGAGGGCAGAGCCCTGGGTGGAACAGTGAGGCCAGGAGTGTTGGGCTGGTGAAAGAGTCACTGGACTGACTGGGAGATGCAAGTTTGAACCCACTGTGGTCACATTCAAGTTCATTAATGAAATAAAATCTGTAACGTCAGTAAAGGCAGAGTCATACAACATGGAAACAGGCCATTTGGCCCACCATATCTATGCTGACCAGTCGCAACCCATCTGCATTAATTCCATCTTCCAGCACTGAACCCACAGCCTTCCATACCTGGGCAATTCCAGTGCTTGGCTCGACACTTCTTACATACCCTCAGCGACTCTGCTTCCACCACTCTCTCTGCAGTCTGTTCCAGCTACTCACCATTCTCTGGCCGAAGAATTCCCCCCCCCCCCCCCCCTCAGATCCCCTCTAAATCTCTTCCCTCTTCCCCTAAATTGACATCCTCTAGTTTTATCTACCTCTGATATGGAGAATGGTTTCCTGCAGTCTATCTATGCCCCTCATAATTTAATATACCTCAATCATGACCCATCTTAACCTCCTCCGCTCCAGGGAGAACAGGCCCAGCCTTGCTAGTCTCTCCTCATCACTGAATGGTCCATCCCAGGCAAGGGCCTGGGGAATCTCCCCTGCACGCTCTCCAGCTCCATCGTATCCTTCCGATAGTGTGGTGACCCTGAAACAACTGGACCATTGTAATCCCAGAGTTTCTCAAGGAAATACCCTGCTCTGCATGAGACACCAAACCGTCCGTAAAGTGTTTGACACAGAGCCAGTCACAACACTCAGCTGCCGACAGCCATTAGGAGAGGCGTAGATAGAGGAGACAGCTAGTAACTTCCTCCCAGGGTTGAGATGTCCAATACCAGAGGGCATGTATTTAAGGTGAGCAGGGAAAGTTTAAAGGAGATGTGTGGGCAGGTTTTTTTTATTTACACAGAGAGTGGTGGGTGCCTGGAATGTGCTGCCAGGGGTGGGGGTGGAGGTGGAGGCAGAGGCAGATACAATAAAGGTGTTTAAGAGGCTCTTAGATAGGCACATGAATGTGCAGAGACTGGAGGGATATGGACCATGTGCAGACAAAAGGGATCAGTTTAATTCGGCATCATTAGTTTAATTAGTCCAGCACAACATCGAGGGCCAAAGGGCCTGTTCCTCTGCTGTACGGTTCTGTGTTCCATGCAAGACCAAGGCCCAACAAACCTTAGTTCAATGGTACTGAGGGATGGGCCAGGCACTACCAGCAAGACCCACATTTTGTGGACAGGTTGACAAGAGGAGTGGGAAAGGGACCCCTATGGTGATCCCTGTCCTGGGACAAAAATCAGAAAATCCCAGCGAGTCAGGCAGAAAACTACAGAGGCTGAGAATCTGAAATAAAAATCAGACAATGCTGGATTTTTTTCCTCTCTGGAAGAGTAGAGGCAGTGGGTTCAGGGCAGTGAGTGTTCCATCACCTTTGCTTTCACATTTCCAGGGGCGAGTGTTACTCCATGCTTGCTTAACAGGGGAACCACCCATGCTGCCAGGAAATAGTGGGAGAGTCTAGGACCAGAGGGCACAGCCTCAGAATAAAAGAACATCCCTTTCGAACAGAGACAAGGAGCAATTTCTTTAGCCAGAGGTCGGTGAATCTGTGGAATTCATTGCCACAGAGGGCTGTGGAGGCCAAGTCATTGGGGATATTTAAAGCAGAGGTTGATCAGTTCCTGATTAGTAAGGGTGTCAAAGGCTACAGGGAGAAGGGTTGAGAGGGGCAAACAAATCACCCATGATCAAATGGCAGAACAGATGGGCCGAATGGCCTAATTTTGTTCCTACATCTTATGGTCTTTGATCTAAATAGAAGTGTCACCAACATGCAGCCCAGAGGAGGACATTCCAATGTATTTAACTGCATTAAACAAGCACCGACTTCGATTAGTTAGTGGTTAGGAAGTGCCGTCCCTTGCACAGCCAGAGCCTCGATCCCACCACACGCTGCTCTCAAGGTAGCTTTGCAGCACCCATCTCCTCATGAACTGTGCAGTCTCAAGGTGGCCTGGACCAGGGTACAAGTCCTTGTCGAGTTCACTCCAAGCGGCTGCGTAAGAGAGGACTCTCTGACCTGCGGGCTGTTCCCAGGGACACACACTGGGACAGACAGCAAGTGCTGCTGCAAGATCATCAACTCGGCAAAAGACACCCTTTGTTCTGCCCGAAACTTGTTGGTCTCCCAGTGGGAGGAGACGTCCATAAGTCAACCCTGCCAACTGGCACACTCCCGGGTACGTGCCGAGGGATGCACTGAAGCTCAGTGCAGACAATGCAACGCTCTGTGGGGAGCGAGCACAGTCTCGAGGCTGGGCCCTGTGTCATGCTTTGAGGAGGAATGATGAACGGCATTGACACGTTGTAAGAATAAGTATTGAATTGAAGGTACAATGAACATCGTGTGCCAGACCTGCTGAGTTTCTCCAGCTTTCTGTGCGTTGCCGCTAGAGGAGCTGCTGCCTCACAGCTCCAGAGACCCAGGTTCGATCCTGACCTCCGGCACTGTCTGTGTGGAGTTTGCACGTTCTCCCTGTGACCGTGTGTTTCTCCCCCCGGGTGCTCCGGTTTCCTCCCACATCCCAAAGACGTGGTGGGTTAATTGGCTGCTGCAAATTGCCCCCAGTGTGTCGGTGAGGGGTAGAATCTGGGGGGAATTGATGAAAATGTGGGGAGAATGAAATGGGATTGGTGTGAATGGGTGCTTGACGGTCAGGCCAGACTCAGTGAGCAGAAGAGCCTGTTTCTGTCCTGACCACTGTAATAAATGACAGAGACTGACCCCAGCTGTAAAAATTAGAGAGATTTTCTGTTTAATCTTGTTAAACATACAAATATATCAAAGTCCTTATGTGACTGAACGGTTAGTAGGAAAGGACTAAAACCTGTGGTATTTACATTTATTTACAACAGGCAGTGGTGCCCAGAGCACAGAATGGATGAGATAACGACCGCTACCTTGTCTGAGGTCCTGCAAGTCCCTTCCCCCTCCACTTCAAGGCTGTTTACAGCAGGAGCGCGGCCCCTCAGACCTCAGTATGTGGGCATCCATCAAGCATCACGTAGCATCAGGCAATCAGCATGTCCTGCCGCTGTCTATGCCGGACACACTGATCTCTTACAGAGTCAGGCACTAGTTTGGCCATTCAAAGCAGAGCACTTTCTGTACAATACAGCAAGAGCTAATCAAGGCTCAAAAATAAAATCAAAAGCTGACCCCACCCCCCCCCCCACCCAGCCCCCGCTTAGATTCTTTACAAAATTTCAATGCCTCAGAACCCATTTTCAAACCCACCCACACCTCCCCTCAACTTCACTTCATGAATATATACAGCTACATCAAGCTTCCCAGTAAAGATATTTAACGGATTTGCTCCTTCACTTCCACCCTGACCCTCCGGGTCCTTTTGACCATTTAATGCTTTCTGCAGGAGCCCCCAGGAAGAAGATCTGTTGGCTCATTCCTCACCATGTGGGCTCAGAACGGACTGACTCTCTCTAACAATTAACTTACAACACAATGCCAACTTTAAAGTGTAAACAGAATTCTGGGAGACTCTTGCTCAGCTTCAATCGACTCCCTTCCAAGGGCTGAGGGTTTGTGTCTCAGACACCTGGGCACTCTTTGACCCCCACCACTGCCCCCAGGATATCACTAGCCTGTTAAGTCTGCCCTATATAGCGAGCGAGTCCACCATCGCCATGGGTTTAGTGCTGCCAGTTCTCACAAGTAGCTCAGCCATTCCAAACACATGGCTTGCCCTCAAATGGTTTCCCATGAGTCACACTGACAAGCATCAGCATGGCTAAGCTCCACTCACTTCAATGATCCAAGATACCCAATTGGACAGATGGGACGTTGTTCGATAGGGCTGTGACCAAAGGGAGTTTGGAGGCCTGTTTCATGTGGTGGACGGGCAGGGGATGGGACCAATGGAATCAGTCAGAGAGAGGGCCAAGGTACTCTGTGTGGACTGGCTTTATGAAATCCAAATAAATGGCTTTCAAAATAAAATCTGCTTATTTAAAGCAGCAGCCAGCACTTTGATGAGTTACAAGGGATTTGAGCCTTCTGTCCAGGCAGTGTCCTCCATCGGTGCGATGGTGGGAGTTCAAGTTGTCTATCTACCAGTAGGAGACTGACAAACCTCTAGTCCTGGAGCGATTCAGATTGAGCAAGGATCAGAGAGAAGATCGGAACAGGAAAGGGCCAGACTGCTCTGATGAACTGGTCTTCCCTGCAGTGAAAAAACAGCTGATTGGGATGCCAGCTTCAAACACCTGCCCAGGTTCAATTCCCTACAAGCTTTGGCAAGCAGCAATTCAATCTCAGACTGGGAGTTGTCAATTGAGCTAACAGCCGCTACTTTTGGCGTGCGCGGTGTGGGGAGGGTGTCACAGTTTTACCATCCTTTTCTGGAGGAAGTGCTTCCAAACTTCTCTCATTGGTTGATGAGCTTGCCCCAAATTTTCCCCAGTTTTTCCTCTACCACTGAGGTCATAATCATTGCCCCCCCCAACCCACTTAACCCCTCCTATACTAATAAAAACAGAAGATGCTGCAAATAACGGGCTAGGCGGCCTCTGGAGAGAAAGAATTAATATCTCAGGTTGATGACTTCTCATTGCAACTTGCATCTCAAGTTCCTTTAAAGACAGGGACACCCCCAAAAGACATCTCCACCTATCCCTGGGGGAGAAGAGGAGCTTCGTAACTTGCTAATCAACCATCTTTAACCTTTTGAACAATGTGGAGGAACATAGTGACTACACAGCTTTACTCAGAATACTACCCGTTAACGTTGGTACATGAGGCTGGGAAAGAGACGCCAACAATTTCAACAGCGCTCTCATAAGACAAAACAACACATCGCAAAAGAAAACAAGGAAGTAAGTGCATTGTTAAAACCAGCTTTCCTGTCTTAATAAAATTTAGAATCTGTTCACGAGGGAGCCAGCTACCTCCAGGGGCTTTAGGGCATGTAGCTGGTTTTACATTCCGACTTCTTCTGACCAAGCAGCGTGCCGTCGAACTGGTAGGTCAGCTTTTTCTTGATCTTGCGAATCTCGCCGGTCTTGCCGTAGTTCCTCAGAGCTCGAGCCATCTTCTGGTAGGTCATCTTCTTGCGATTGCCCTTCTGCATGCCCCAGCGATGCGCCAGCATCTCTTTGTGTTTGGAGGAGAACTGGAAGGTGCCCTTCTCCCGGTCCACCCACCACACACAATCCCTCATGTCCCCGCTCTTCAGCAGCTCCAGAAGGAACTGGTAGAGACGTACCTTCTTCCGGGCACCTGTACAGGAGGGAGAGACAGAGGGGAGAGGTGACAGACGGCTCAATGTCAACCAGAGTCCAAGAAATAAAGAGGTGGGAGAGACACGAGAGACGGCCGACGCTGGAATCCGGAGCAACACAGGAGATGCTGGAGGAACTCAGTGGGTCATCACCACGGGCACATCCCTTCCCACCACTGGGAGTATCTACAGGAGGCGCTGCCTCAAGAAGGCAACATCCATCAAAGATCCCCACCATCCGGGCCGTGCCATCTTCTCGCAGCTGCCATTGGGCAGGAGGTACAGAAGCCTGAAGTCCCACACCACCAGGTTCAAGAACAGCTACTTCCCTTCAACCATTCTGTTCTTGAACCAACCGACACAACCCTAATCACCACCTCAGTGCAGCAACACTGGAACCACTTTGCACCACAATGGACTTTGTTTTTCCCAATTGTTTGCTTGTATCCTTTTGCACAATTTATGTTTTGCTTGTGGACATTGTGTATAATCTGATGCTCTGTGCCTGTGATGCTGCTGCAAGTAAGTTTTTCATTGCATGTGCATTTGACAATAAACTCGACTTTGGGGCAGGCAACATTTGTGGAGAGAAACGGACAGTCAATGTTTCAGGTCAAGACCCTTCACCTGGACTGAAAGGTAGAGGGGAAGTAGGCAGTGTAAAGAAGTGGAGCGAATGTGGGGAGGCAGATGGGAACAGTTGGTGGGGGGGGGGGGGGGGGGAAAGAGAGGAACCGGTGGGAAGTGTGTGTGGGTGATGGGGAGATAGGTGGGTGGAGGACTGGAGAGAAACAGGGTGGGTGAGGAGCTGGGGTGGATGTAGGAGGAACAGAGTAGAATGGGAGAGGTGCTCTGGAACAGCAAGTGAGGACCTCACGGTGGGGCTGAGCAGGTATATCAGGCCGAGATCTGTTCTCCACGGGTGAATAGGCCAACGATACTCAAAGATGGAGCCTGGTGGTGCAGTGGTTAGTGCCACTGCTTCACAGCTCCTACAACCGTAGTTCGATCCCGACCTCCGGCACTGTCTGCGTGGAGTTTGCACGTTCTCCCTGTGACCGCGTGGGCTGCCCCCGGGTGCTCCGGTTTCCTCCCACATCCCAAAGATGTGCGTGTTGGTAAGTTAGCTGGCCAATGTTTATTGCCCCTAGTGTGTGGGTGAGGGGTAGAATCTGGAGGGGGGTCACGGATTATGGGGAGAATAAAATGGGTTAGGGTAGGATTAATGCAAAAAGTGGGGATCAGTGGTCAGTGCAGACAGCAGGTGGAAACATGTTTCCGTACTCTGTCTGAGACTCCAACACCAACCCCCAAGACAAAGTGAAAAAGATTTGAACAGAATTCAAAAAGGCACAATGACTCTGTAATCACTGACATATAAATGTTTGGTGTACATTTTGAAAAAGAAAATTGAGAGTAGTTTCACTCTGACCCAGAATGACAAACTTTGCTAGCACCTGCACCCTGTGACATGACTCTCTTCAGACACCACGTCACACTGGCAGTCCTGGAACACAGTGGCCCGTGTCTGTCCACAGCGGAGAGTGCCGGAAGTTAGAAAGGTCGGCAACCCAGCCGTGGCAGGGCAGAGCAACTCCTTGCTGACTGTGAGCTGTCCACATGCGAGTGGGTGGAGGATGTGAAGCAGCACAGTCACACTGAGAATGTGGGTCAGAGTCATTGGCACCCACGGGGACATTCAACAGCGAGGTTGGAGGAAAATCGGAAAACTGCAGATGCTGGAAAACTGAAAATGCCGGAAACACTCAGCAGGTCAGACAGCGTCTATGGAGGGAGAAACAGCTAACGTTTGAGGTCAGGGACCCTTCATCAGAACTGGGAAAGAAAGAAACCAAGGTAGTTTTAGATTGCAGAGAAGGCAATTGGTTTATTATTGTCACACGTAAACTAGATACAGTGAAAAGCTTCTGTTTGCGAGCCATCCACACAGATCATTCCATACACAAGTACATCGAGGTAGTACAAAAGGAAAACAAAATGCAGAATATAGAGTTACAGTTACAGAGAAAGTGCAGTGCAGACAGACAAATAAAGTGCAAGGAACACAACGAGGTAGACTGAAAGACCAAGAGTTCATCTTTATCAGACAAAAAATCTGTTCGGAGTCTCGTAACAGCAGCTACAGTGATGGAGCAGTAGAACAAAGGAAATATCTCTGATAGGGAGAGAGAAGGTGACTGCAGGGCTGTGAGACATACCCAGTAGGTGAGAGTATACAAAAAAAAGGAAAAACTAAGACAAAATTGTGACAGGCAGAAATGGCCAGTTCTGATGCAATTAGACAGAAAAAGCGAGTTACCCAAAGTTGGAGAATGTGATATCGAGTTGGATGAAGCAGCCATGTGGGACCATAAACTACGCACGTGTTATGGGCGAACGCAAGGTTTGGGTTCTTTTAATAACACCCCTGGAGGGTCTGACACACTCGCACTCACACACAAAGCCCCAGGGAGCTTGTGTGTGGTGGAAACTGCTGCCAGTTTGAGTCACTAGAAAAGGAGGGGGAAAAAATATCAAATTGTGTTTACAATTAGCATCCTCATGATGCCAAATAAGGAGTCCGATCGTACACCTGACACCGCATGGCAATAGGGTCTGTAATAGGTCTGACATCACCCACATACTCAAACCAAAGGAATAGTCCTGTCCAGTTCCTCCTCCTTGCCTGTGCTCACTGGGAACTAACCCAGGAGGAAGATGATCATCAGGGTCCATAACTCAACCCTGCCCACCTAACTACAGTCACTTGATGGTTGTCATAGAGTGATACAGCACAGAAACAGGCCCTTCAGCCCAACTGGTCCATGCCGACCAGATTGCCCATCTAAGCTAGTCCCATTTGCCTGCATTTGGCCCATTTCCCTCAATCTTTCCTATCCATGTGTCTGTACAAATGTCTCTTAAATGTTGTTACTGAACCTGCCTCAACCACTTCCTCTGGCAGCTCGTTCCATATACGGACCACCCTCTGGGTGAAAAAGTTGCCCCTCAGGTTCCTATTAAATCTCTCCCCTCTCACCTTAAACCTATGACCTCTAGTTCTCGATTCCCCAACCCTGGGAAAAAGACTGCGTGCATTTACCCTATCTATGCACCTCATGATTTTATACACCTCTATAAGGTCACCCCTCAGTCTCCTATGCTCCAATGAAAAAAGTCCCAATCTGCTCAACCTCTCTCCATAACTCAGTCCCTCAAGTCCTGGCAACAATCTCGCAAATCTCCTCTGCACTCCCTCCAGCTTAATGGCATCTTTCCTATAGCAGGGTGACCAAAACTGAACACAGTGCGGCCTCACCAGCACGTTCTACAACTGCAACACAACATCCCGACTTCTCTACTCAATGCCCCGACTGATGAAGGCCAGCATGCCAAACACCTTCTTCACCACCCTGTCTACCTGTGACGCTACTATCAGGGAATCATGTACTTGTACTCCTAGGTCCCTCTGTTCTACGACACTCCCCAGGGCTCTACCGTTCACTGTGAAAGTCCTACCCTGATTTGTCTTCCCAAAATACAACACCTCGCAATTATCCCAATTCAACGCCCACTTACCCAGCTGATCGAGATCCCTCTGTAAATCCTGAGAACCATCTTCATTGTCAAGTACACCACTGTCATGGATGGTGAACATTTCCTTCCCACCTCCCTCCCCTCAGTAGCACTGAAAGTCTCACAGTACTGCAGGGAAGTGACCTCGATGTTCCTCCATGACCACCGATTTCCTCTCATCGTTCAAGGAGAAGTCACCCAGCTTTTCCACTCTCCACATAACAACTCCCCCATCCCGCACACGATCCAAGGAAACCCCATCCATTCCAAGATACTGACGGGCTTTCCCAGAATTGGACCCACAGCTCCAACCACATCACAATCCATTCCAGCAATGCAGAATGGGAGGTTGGAATTGGCAGAGTTTTACACAAGGTTTCGGTTCCACTGGTTGACACTGACCTCCATCGTGCGTCGAGGATTCCCTGGGAGGGATGTTCTCATCAAATTCACTGTCGGAAACCTCCAGCACGGGACTGCCCAGGTTGTAATCATCGTCCTCGGATACTGACGGACTGGAGATTTCAGTGGATGTCTGGTACGGAGGGTACAGTATCGGGAAAACCTGGAGGGGAGAGGAAAAGAAATGGAAAGGTAAAATCTCAATGGTGAGAGTGTTCCAAGTTATCGGGATGTTGGTGTGTGGTATGGAGGGGATAAGTTTAATAGGGGAAAGAGGGGAGAGAAACTGGATGTGAGGGAGAATGGAATGAAAGTGGGAGGTGAGCGGGAGTGTCTTGGCGAAGCAGCCGGCATAATCAAAGACCCACCCACCTGGGACATTCTCTCTTCTCTCCTCTTCCATCGGGTAGAAGATACAGGAGCCTGAGGGCACGTCCCACCAGACTCAAGGACAGCTTCTACCCCACTGTGATAAGACTATTGAACGGCTCCCTCATACAATGAGATAGACTCTGACCTCACCATCTACCTTGTTGTGACCTTGCACCTTATTGCACTGCACTTTCTCTGTAGCTGTGACACTTTACTCTGTACTGTTATTGTTTTTACCCTGTACTACCTCAATGCACTCTGTACTAACTCAATGTAACTGCACTGTGTAATGAACTGACCTGTACAATCGGTATGCAAGATAAGTTTTTCACCGCACCTCAGTACAAGTGACAATAATAAACCAATTCCAAAAGTAAGGGTTGAGAAAGAGGGGACAAGAGGGAGATAGAGGCAAGAGAAGGGGAGAGAGAAAGGATGAATGGAATGAAAGTGGGGTTTGAAGGAAAGGGAGAGAGTTACAGGGATGGTGCAAGGGAGAGGGTGCAGGCAGGATCAAGGATGGGACACTCTGTAGAGTTCTGTAGAAGGTACTGAGATCCAGAACATCTTCCTCATGCCCTAAACCTGCAATTTCCCCTTTCCCCATTAGATGCTGCTGTATTCCATTCTACACAAGGCTCAGATCATCGATGAGAACAGGCTGGTGTCCCAGGAGAAGAGGGCACCAGAGCTGCTGGGGAACAGGGAAAAAAAACCAACACAGCTCACACCCACCTTCCCCTCAAATCTACCCGAGCCGATTCTCTGTATTTTCCACGAAGCTGTCTCTTTATCGCTCCTTTAGACCACAAGATATAGGAGCAGAATTAGGCCATTCAGCCCATCGAGTCTGCTCCACCATTCAATTGTGGCTAATTTTTTCAACCTCATTCTCCTGCCTTTTCCCCGTAACCCCCTCACCAATCAAGAACCTATCGATCTCTGCCTTAAATACACCCAATGACTTGACCTCCACAGCCGTCTTTATTGTCTCTCTGGAGATATCACCACATGACCTTTGGCCTTTCACTGCTCCGCCCCTACCTGTCAGACATTGGTCACACAACACACCCATCCCCATTAGACATATTCTCATTGGCCCATCCTCCACTTCATAAAATCTTATTATTTACACGTAGAAAACAGAAAATGATTCGATTGCCCTTTGATATTGTTTCTTCAGCTGTGTGGACCTCTCAACGTCCTGGAGATTAACCCCGACTTGTGGGAGACCAGGGCAATCCCAGAAGTTTGTCTACTCAATCCAACATACCTGGTTGTACTCCTCCTCCAAGGGGCAAGCGTTGTGGTTCGGCAGTGGGGGGTCAGGGTTGCTCACCACCTCCAGAGGGAACTGAGGGTACAGGCTCTGCAGGTGAGAGACCGCCACATTCTGAAGCTGTGTGAACTGCCCTCCGTCAAAGTGGTCGTAGCCAACAGTGTGGTGTTCGGAACCAGTCCAGTAATGATCTGCATGCAGAGAGGCCGCTCGTTAGAGATGGTCGCAATCAATACCTCTGGAGATTTACTACATCTGTGGATTATCTTTCACAGGCAGGGTGAAGCAGCCGGCATAATCAAAGACCCCACCCACTTGGGTCATTCTCTCCTCTCCCATCAGGCAGAGGGTACAGGAGCCTGAGGCCACGTACCACCAGACTTAAGGACAGCTTCTACCCCACGGTGGTAAGACTTGAACGATGAGATGGACTCAACCTCACAATCTACCTTGTTATGACCTTGCACCTTATTGACTGCCTGCACTGCACTTCCCTGTACCTGTGACACTTTACTCTGCATTCTGTTACTGTTTTTACTCTGTACTACCTCAATGCACTGTGTAATGAATTGATCTGTATGAACAGTTTGCAAGACAAGTTTTTCCACTGTAGCTCAGTACAAGTGACAATAATAAACCAATTTATCAATACATCCCGTGACCTCCAGGGCAGGTCAGAGGCAAAGATTTCTGCAGGAAGTGACTCATGGAACATAGAACATTACAGCACAGGAATAGGCCCTTCAGCCACAATGTTGTGTCAAACTAATTAAGCAAAAGGCACCTAAATAAACTAATCCCTTCTGCCTGCACAACGTCTGTATCCCTCCATTCTCTGCACATTCATGTGCCTCTTTAAAAGCCTCTTAAACACCATTATCGTATCTGCCTCCACCCCCACCCCTGTCAACGCATTCCAAGCACCCACCACTCACTGTGTAAAAAACCGGCCCCTGCACATCTCCTTTGAACTTTCCCTCTCTCACCTTAAATGCACGCCCTCTAGTATTAGACATTTCAACCCTGGGAAAAAGATAACTGCTGTCTATCTATCTCTGCCTCTCATAATTTTATAAACTTCTATCAGGTTTCCCCTCAGCCTCCACCGCTCCAGAGAAAACAACCCAAGTTTGTCCAACCTCTCCTTATAGCACATGCCCTCTAATCCAGGCAGCATCCTGGTGAACCTCTTCTGCACCCTCTCCAAAGCCTCCACACCCTTCCTGTAATGGGGTGACCAGAACTGAATGCAATACTCCAGATGCAGCCTAACCAGAGTTTAATAAAGCGGCAACATAACTTCCAGACTCTTGAACTCAATGCCTCAACTAATAAAGGCAAGCATGCCACACGCCTTCTTCACCACCCTATCAACCTGTACAGCCACCTTCATCTTCCCATTCCCTACAAATCAGGAGTGTGATGGAGTACCCTCCACTTGCTTGGACAGGTGCAGCAACAACAGCCCCCAGGACAAACCAGCTCACTTGATTGGCACTTCAGCCATCACCACAATCATTAACCCCTCCATCACCAGTGGCTGCATTGTGGACTACCTACAGGATAAACTGGCTGGAGAGTTCCTCAATAACCGTAGCATCTGGCATCTAGGAAATACAAGGACAGTGGGTGCATTGTCCTTTAATTCACACGTTGCCCCATTTTGTCACTCTGGCCCTCCAGCAACGCTGTGGGACGACTGTTCCCATCCAGACTGCAGTATCCCACTGCCCGCCTTATGACAAAGATCGCGGATTGAGCAACAAGTTTGGGAGAATGACTGAAAACAGGGGGGAACAGCAAGAACACAATGGTGCAGTCAAGCGCGACCCATTTTGCAGCATTTCGTTAGCAACAAGCAGAAATGTTCTTCTCACTGAAGTGGGGAAAGAGTAAACGCTGCATGGATCAGGGACAGATAACATGGGGACAGATGGGGGTCCCGTACAGGCAGAACCAAGACAAGAGTCACCCACCTGTGGGTTGTTCTGGTTCAGCCACATAATACGAGTATAGTGCAGGTGGGTGCTTGCAGTATGCATCCGTTTCATATGACACTGTGTCGGGGTACTGTGGAGAAGAGGCAAAATTGTTAGTTTACTGACTTGCTCTTCATTGTCAGGTGAACGTAGAACATGAAACAGCACAGGAACAGGCCCTTCGGCCCACGATGTCTGTGCTGAGCACGATGCCAAATTAAACTAAATCCCTTCTGCCTGCACACAATCCGTATCCCTCCATTCCCTGCATGTTCACGTGTCTAACTAAAAGGCTCTTGAACACCTCTATGGTATCTGCTTCCACCCCCACCCCCAGCAGCCCGTTCCAGGCACCCACCACTGTGTGAAAAACTCGCCCCGCACATCCCCTTTAAATATTCCCTCTTAGAATGCCCTCAATGTGTTAGAGAGTGCCCTTTCATTCTCCTTACTAGAAGCATCGACAAACACATTTATCCAGCAGTATGAGTGCATCCCACAGTACAGTCAAGTCGAGTTTATTGCCATACGCACAAGTACGGTGAGGTACAGGTACAGTGAAAACTTGCTTGCAGCAGCATCACAGACACGTAGATACAGACAACACACAGAACATAAATTCTACGTACATTATACAAGACAGTGAAGAGAGAAAAAAGACTGCAAAAAGAAGACAGTGCAAAACAAAAAGACAACGGGAGACGTCCACGGCAGTGCAAGAGGTGGTCTGTAGTGTTCCGTTGCTGAGGTGGGGTTAGGGTTGTGCAGGTCGGTTCAAGAACCTGATGGTTGAAGGGAAGTAGCTGTTCCTGAACCTGGTGGTGTGGGACTTCAGGCTTCTGTACCTCCTGCCTGATGGTAGCAGTTTTTTTTTGAATCACAGCCACTGTTACATAGGAAGCCAAGCTGCTCCCAGTGTGCTGTGTAAAAGAATTGCTTGGAGAATTTGCTTTCCTGTTGTTGACTGACATTAAACTATCGGGCTGGGACGGCAAGAAGGGGATTTAACTTTTGTGCCAACAGCAGGGGTGACTCTGTTTAATACCTCCCCTAAAGGACAGTACCTTCAGAAGTAGAGCACTCAGTGCGTACTGCACTGTGAGGGTTCGCCAAGCAGTAAGGCAAGAACACTACAAAGAAGTCAAGCATCCTTTGCGAAGCCACTGCTCAGCTTCAAGCTCCTGTGTACAAGGTTGGCACAAAGCCATTGGATTTGAATGTTTCCCCAACAGACTTTGGTGTACTGTTTCACTCTGAGTTCGAGCACGCAGACATCTCGGCTGCCGACTCCTGCAGCAACTGCTCACTCGAGCTCAGGTGGACAGTGATGAAGCTGGTTAAACCCACGCTCCCATCTGTTTCCTCTACGCGTCTCCGTGACACTCTTCTGGCTCTTATCTGTGGTGCCAGTGTCCTCAGTGGGGACAGAAGTTGGGCGAGATTGCCTAATGAAGTGTGCAAATAATTTGAATAGACGGTCGGCCCTGCCCTCCCTGGCTGTGACCTACCTTACTCCTTCTTTGTGGTGTCGAGCGTTAGCTCACGGCCTATTCAACCAAGCAGTTTGGCTCCTGTCTACCTTGGTCCTGAAGTATTTAGCCCAGGCTAAGAGACTACCTGGTGCCCAGGTTGACATTGGCTGAAGAGCTCACAAACAGACCCCATACAGCGATACAATCGTAGAGAGGCCCGTCACAAAAGTTCTCCCTAATCCCACACCCCTGCTCTTTCGCCACAGGTCTGTGGGACTGCCTTTCAGCGCCGACTGAATCCGCTGCCCCCCATCCTTTGAAGGCAGTGGATTGAGCAATGGATTTCAGCCTGAATCATCGCTCCTGACGGAAAATCACATGGTCTGCTGCCCACAGGAAAAGTGATCAACAAGATCATTGAGAAAGAGCCAGAAGGGGAAATGAGAGACTTTTTCTTTCAGTTTTGAGATCATGGACTCATTTTTTTTTTGAATAGGAAAGGCTTAGTGGGATAAGGGCCAAATGGGGGCAAATGGGACTGGCTTAGATGGGCACCTGGGTTGGCATGGACGAGTTGGGCCGAAGGGCCTGTTTCCATGCTGTATGACTCTATGGCTCTGTGACTATAACGTGGATGCAGGGGAGGTCAGAGGCTGGAAGTCCTGCAGTCTGACACATGGAGCAAAACTCCCCACTTGGCCTGGGTGAGTGCTGCTCCGACAACTCAAGAAGCTCGACAGCAAATAGGACAAAGCAGCTTGATTGATTTGCACAGCAGCGCAGTGGGTAAAGCCACTGCCTCACAGCTCCAGAGACCCGGGTTCGATCCCGACCTCGGGCGCTGTCTGTGTGGAGTTTGCATGTTCTCCCTGTGACCGTGTGGGTTTCCCCTGGGTGCTCTGGTTTCCCCCCACATCCCAAAGACGTGCGGGTTGATGGATTAATTGGCCGCTGTAAATCGTCCCTGGTGTGTAGGTGAGTGGCAGAGTCTGGGGGCAGTTGATGGGAATGAGGGGAGAATAAATTGGGATCAGTGTAAGATTAGTTTAAATGTATTCACATGGTCAGCATCAATTCAGTAAGCCGAATGGCCTGTTTCCAAGCTACGCGACGCCTCTAGGACAAAGCAGTCCACTTGACTGGCACCTCATCCAACACCCCAAGAGTTAACCCCACACACAGGGGAGTGTGTGCATTAGGACACCATTAACTCAGTGCCTCATCAATTCATACATCACCCAATGTCCTCACACCAACAATGACACCAGGACAGACGGGAGTCTGTGTTTCCAGTGCTGGCAAAGATCTAAATCGGCAGTGGGAGCTTCTGCCCAACACTTGCACTGCTCCAGTGGATTCAGCCTGGAGTCTGACCGAACAGCAAAGGATTCCCAGCGCTCATCCCACACGGAGTTAAACCAGGCACAGGCACCGCCAACCCTTCAGTGAACAGGAGTTCCATGTGTTTTGTTAATTATTTGTTGGTTACAATGATTTTAACATGTAGGTGTGTTTTTCAACATTATAAATAAAAAAAAAATTCTGTTTCACAGTATTCATGCACAGTTCAGGAGCAGCTACTTTCCTACAACCAGCAGGTTCTTGAACCAACCTGCACGACGAGGGGAGCCCCACTCTGCGCCAGGCCAGGGGTTGGGGGTCCACGCTGGAGCAGACCAGGGGCAGGTGGGCAGTGACCTCCGGGACACCAGAAATCCAATATTCACTTCCCCAATGTTAACTCTCTAAAGGAAATCGGACAAATACTCAAAGCAAAAGAACTCTGAAAAACAATGTTGTAAGATGAATAATGTACCAATGAGATGGCCTGGGCCATTTCCTGGTTTCCTTTAATAACTTTCAGTACAGTTTACTGTAGGTGAATTGGCTTCCTTCAAACAATGGCGGGCTCCTGTCTGTGTCTGACAGCCACCAGGCCATGAATATGTCCCACAGCACAAACATATTGCATTCCACTTAGTCTACAGTAAACTCCTATGGGCAGAAGTTCAAACATCTGGAACAGCTGCACACGCACCATCAATTGATGGGTATATCAGGCCCCAAGTCCATTCACTGTCTGCAGTGGCCAATACAGAGAGACACTCATTGCAAACAATCTCCATCAGCTCAGCACAAACTCTGACTCCATCACAGATGCTGTGATATTTAGTGCAAAAACTACCAGGTTTGCCCACTTCTGTGAAGTATGAAATGCTGTCCTGGCTCTCTGCAAATTCTTTTACTCATCAGGTATGTTGTTGGTTATTTTGCAGGCTATCCCCCAATATATAAAAAGAATGATGCTGGGGCAATGCGCATAGAGGCCTAGAGATGCAAGAAGGAAAATCCTATACGTTGTGGTTATAGACGAAGGGTCATAGTGTAGGACTGGGGTCAAAAGAATGACAGCACCCTTTAACCACACACTTTTAACAGCCACAAGTAACTGTTTTAAAGATCAAGGAACGTAGGGCAAAAAGAGGGAATGAAGGAAGCAAAGGATTTCACAGAGAGCGACAGGAGGTACCACTCACATATACAGTATACCAGTGGCACAGAATTCATTGCTGTCTGGGTTCAGTGAAGTCGATCAAACCAGTTTGGGGCAAAAATACACATTCACTTGCAAAAAATATATAGTAAAGTTTTATAAAGCGTTTCATACTTACTAGAGAAATCTGTGACGGTTCAATCCTACAGGCAAACAAAAAATAAAAGAATATTAGAACGTTAACAGCAGCAGAAAAGAATGAGATTCCAGCCCCTGAACCTCCTCCAATGACGACACTATCCTTAGGGACGGAGACGTCAGTAAGTGTGGAACAGTTCAGTTCTGGAAGCACCCTGTTCCAAGACCAGTTCAACTCCCCTGAGGGGGAGATGGGAGGTGTCAGTGAGAGGGGCTCCACAGTGCATTCCCTCATTGACTGAGCACATTCATAACAACACATTCCAATATTGGTTTACACTTTTGACAGGAATACAAAGATTCAGGTTTCCCACTCATCCAGCTCGAATGCAAGAAGCAAGTAGAACACAGAACACCACAGGAACAGGCCCTTCAGCCACACTGTCTGTGCTGACCATGATGCAATTAAACTGCACATAGCCTACACATGGCCCATTTCTCTCATTCCCTGCCTGTTCGTGTGTCTGTCTAAAATGCCCTCTGCATTTAAGTAGAAAAATTTAAAAAACACAGGGACTCTGCAACTGAAACATAAACAAAAATACTGAAAACACTGTTTTCTCTCTTTTCACAGGAGCTGAGCCGCAGTGTTTCCAGCATTTTCTGCGTTTTAAATAGTCCACCCACCTGCAGGACATCCCCAAAATACGTTACAGCCAATTAAATACTTCTGCTGAAGTCCATTCTCTGCCGTAATGGAGGAAACCTAGCAGCCATGTTGTGCCACAGCAAGCTCCACAAACAGCAGCCAAAACAAGTGGTGCTGAAATTCCAAAATTATCATAAAACAGAAGTTGCTGGAATTCATCAACAGGTCAAGCATTAGTTTTGTGAAATTAATCAGAGTTAATGCTTCAATTCTACTCAACCTGGGGGGGCAGTCAGAGACAAAAGTTTTACGACGGGAAGGGGGCAGGGTGGGAAGAACGAGAGGGTGTTTCTGTGATGGGGTAGATTGCAGGAGAGGCGAGGTTGGTTGGTGGGTTAATTGGCCGGTGCAAGTGACTGCTGGTGTAGGTGAGTGGTAGGGTCAGTGGGGGGGAAAGAGTTGATGGGAATGTGGGAGCTTGGCACGGGCTAGGAGGGCCGGAGGGCCTGTTTCTGCACCCTATCACTCCATGACAGAGTAGATGGCAGTGGACAAGCATGGGAGGGCAGTGAGGGACTTGGCTTAATGACAGATCCAAATCACACACACACATGAAATGCTCAGCAGGTCAAGCAGCAACAGAGGGGAGAGTAACAGGGTCATTGTTTCAGGTCAACATCCCCACACCAGGACTGGTGAAAACTCGCTGACCCGATTCATTAATCCAGTGTCCCTCTCCCTTCACACACGGCCCCCCCGAGTACTTCTAGAATTTTCCATTTTATTTCAGACTTTCGGCTTCTGCAGTATTTTACTTCTGGACCACTTTGCCACAAATAGCTTTTGAAGCAAATCCTATTGCAGCATTAAAGGGGGAAGCACACAAAGCCATTCAGCCCATCAAGGCCATGCCAGCTCCCAGCAGAGCAATCCCTGTCTGAGGGATTGCAGTGAGAGGGAATTAGGGGGAGCAGTCTCACTCCTCCTCATCTACTTCCCATTGCCCTCAGATGCCCTCTAACTCCCCCTGGGTTCTTTTGCTACTTTCCTACCCTAGGGGTAATTTACATCTCTGGGATGTGGGAGGAAACCAGAGCACCCAAGGGAAACCCATAGTCACAGGGAGAACATGCAAACTCCACACAGACAGCACCAGAGGTCAGGATCGAACCTGGGATTCCCCTGGAGTTGAGAGGCACCGGCAGTACCTGCTGCACACCTTACAATAGTACTGAACAACTTTACACTGTCAAGGGGTGTCACAGGGAAGGGTCCAGTACAGGAGGCAGCACCGATACCAGGTTCCTCCTGCACCAAAGCGGCCATCATTTCTTCATCAGGAATCAAAATTCCTAACACTCTGTTCTGATTTGCTCACTACAGGCCAATCACATTCAGGATAAGTCCCAAATGGTCAACGTGATACCAAGTCACCCAGATGGAACGATAGAACCGTACAGCACTATGTCCCTGCTTGTCTAATGTAGTTGCATATCCCTCTTCCACAGAGTGAACTTGCAGATGAAGCCTTTACTAGTACATGACCTTGAGAGAACTCCAGTACCAACCTCTGCAGTGCAGTTATCACAACACGTGTTGTTTCCCCTCTGATTCTACAAGCACAGAGGAACTCCATTCACCCTGCCCACTCCACCAAAACCCTTCTTGAATTTCAACTCTGCTACCTAAGAATCCCTTTCCAGAATCAATGCCCAGAGAACAAGTAGTTCGCTAACTCTGGCCAGGCCATGTGATGTCTTCGAGGAATCCGGTGTGTTACAGTTTCCCTGTGCAAGTTCACAACTACAAGCCGTCCCTGGGTTACATTTTTACAAACATCCATAAGCCAATTGTGTCCATAAATCGGAAAATACACAAAATCACTCACTACAGTAACCATACCTCCACAGTATTGCAACGAATGGTGTTAACGAAAGCCAATTCACATGAATATTTATGTATTGTTGCCCCTGTCTAGCTACAATGGCACAGGATCAGGATGTCCCACACTCAATGGCTAGTTTCAATGGACTGGAAGCATCAGTGGACTACAGTGCTTAAGAGTATCGTTGCACAAGTATCAATAGAAGCAATTGCTTGTCAGTTTCCAAAGCAACTCTCTTAAGTGGCCTCCTGTGGTGAAACTGGCAGTCTGCGTTCTTAAGTGACAGTGGCGTCTGATTACTGTGGTGAGGTTAGACGTAAACAGGTTTTTGTTGCCAAGGCTGGATCTCATTTGAATGTAATAATATTTACAGGGACTCGTTTGTACATACGAGGGGTCCGTAACCTGGGGGAGGACCTGTAAAAGCTGGAAGTTAGTATCCATGGCCGTGCACCTACTCATGAACCCCTTCAGCAGAGTGAAGTGGAGGATGAGAAGATTGATTACTTATTAATCCAGATTCATAGAATCAAATCCACCAGCAGAATAGGAGCTTATTCAATCCATGTTGTCCTTTGAAAGAGCAACTCAATTACCCCCATTTAGCCTGACAGCTTCCATATTGCCCCTGCCTTTCAAGCTTTCAATTTCCTTTTGGATGTTACTCTTCACACACTCTCGGGCTGAAAAACAGCTGCATACCAGTGAAAAATGCTCCCTCCAGGCAGAGCGGCCGTGATTGGTTTATTTTGCTGTTAATCACACCTCATGTCAGAGACGCAGCCAGTGGCAGATGAAACTGAATCTTGAAATGTGTGTGCAACTGTCCTCAACCTGCTGCACTTCTGGCAGAGGTACCTGCTTAGATCGGGAGGAGTTGGTGTAATTTCTGTTGTGCTTAGATCGATCTGCTTATTGCCCTGGTTCCTGATTAATTGATGATGGTGGCCATTGTGTATTTGATTACATGACGTACGCCCCACCCCCAATCCAACTCATTGCTGACAATAGAAACAGGGCAAATAAAGATGTTCATCATCTCCCATCAGATTCTTTTACCATTCGTCAGAAGTCTGCGTATTTGGGACTTCCTCCCAAAGGGAACAGATTCTCATTAATTACCCAACCAATACCCTTTTATACAGCTGCATCCAATCTCCTCATAGCCTTCTCTGTGCTGAGGAGAACAACCTTAGCTGCTCTGGTCTCTCCACACCCCCCGCCTTCTCTCCCACCAGTGCAAAGCTGATCACTTTGCAAGTCTGGGCTACGGTTTATACCTCCAGCATAGACAGCAAAGGAAGCTAAACCACTTCTGTCACTACCCTCCTGAATCAAGGAAGCTGGGAACAGGAAATATTTGAGGGAGCACATTTGCATGTAGCAAACATTCCAATAATTCCTCCTCTCACTCATTGTACTTTTGAAACTGCATCTTACCTCAAAGACTCGATGGGCTGAGTGGCCTCCTTCCAAGTCATAATGACATTTAAAATATGAGAACGTGCAAGAAAATGAATAGGATCAAGCTACACAACCTCAAATGACACCTGATTCATTTAAAGACAACCATCTCTATCCTTGTAGGTACATGGCATGGGAGCTCATTCAATCCCTCAAGCCTGTTCCCATGGCTGGTATTGGAATTGGTTTATTATTGTCACTTGTACCGAGGTACAGTGAAAAACTTTGCATACCGATTGTACAGGTCAATTCATTACATAGTGCAGTTACACTGAGTTAAGACAGAGTGCATTGATGTAGTACAGGTAAAAACAATAACAGTACAGAGTAAAGTGTCACAGCTACAGAGAAAGTGCAGTGCAATAAGGTGCAAGGTCACAAGGTAGATCGTGAGGTCAGAGTCCATCTCATCGTATAAGGGAACCGTTCAATAGTCTTATCACAGTGGGGTAGAAGTTCTCCTTAAGTCTGGTGGTACGTGCCCTCAGGCTCCTGCATCTTCTACCCAATGGAAGAGGAGAGAAGAGAGAATGTCCTGGGTGGGTGGGGTCTTTGATTATGCTGGCTGCTTCACCAAGACAATGAGAGGTAAAGACAAAGTCCAAGGAGGGGAGGCTGGTGTCAGTGATGCTCTGGGCTGTGTCTACAACTCTCTGCAGTTTCTTGCAGTCCTGGGCTATGAACAAGGATGGTTTGCATCATATCTCCATCAACCCTGGTACCATGTCCCTCCATTTACAAGGATGGTATACATTTGACAGGCAGCATCCCCCGATTCTAGATAAAGCTGGCAAAGGAGATAATAGTCGATCCACAGAACAAGTGTAGTTAAGATGTGCCCGCTTAGGAGAGAGACTTAAACAAGGGGCAACAAATAAAGAAAATCCGGCAGAAGATTCAAGGATATGAAAATTGCAAATGAAACTGGTTGAGGTTAACATCAAGGGGAAGTTAGATACATATAAAGGAAGGTGGTGTTTGAAAGGGTTAAGTGATAAGGAGTGGATCAAACACTATCATGGATATATTGGGCTGAATGGCCTCTTTCTTTGCTCAGGCACTGCAACCAGTATTATAGAAATGTTATCTCACAAATAAATCCAACAGAAAATTGAATTTAAATTTCTTTACCCAGAGCATGGTGGAAAGTAGAACTCACTACACTGACTACGCTGCTTTATATTAGTTAGACAGTTTAGGCTTATCCTATATTAAGGTACTGGAGAAGCAAAAAAAAACAGGGTGGAGACAAAAGTCAAAGTGTTGGCCATCCCCACTTACCACCGTGTATCCTTCCCACAACAGGAAGGGTTCTTGACCAATAGTTGCAAGACACTTGAGTGACTCAGGATCACATTACAGAACATCTCCACTTGTGCAAGTCACCAAGCCACAAAAATAAGCACAGGTCATCAGAACAAAGAGATTGCCTTGAGAAGTCAGCTTCTGCCTGTTGTGAAGCCATGGACTCGGGATCATGTTTGAAAGGATTTTGGCTGATCCCCACAACCCTCTGGTGGTGGGGCCTCAGTGTTTGTTAGCTCAGCACCCATCCATGATAAACTGGTCCCTCCCTCTCAAAATGGTTGCAGGATCCCAGTGTGGGGCAAGGAACAAGTTTCACACTGGACATGACAAACGTTGACACTGCAATCCTGGCACCACCAATCTCAATGGGAAAGATGATACTCTAGTTGGGAGAAACATGGTCTGCTTGCCACTGAGACTAGCAACATAGGGAATCTAACACCACGGGGTGAGATAGGGCAGGGGGAGTTAACCCTGTGTATAGCCCCAAGGGTTGAAAAATAGCAAAATCTGGAAGAAAAATTGTGCACAGGTTTGGTCACCCCATTACAGGAAGGATGTGGAGACTGTGCAAAGGGTGCAGAAGATGTTCACCAGGATGCTGCCTGGATTAGAGGGTATGAGCTGTAAGGAGTATAACCACTAGCTTGTTGTTGTTGTTTTCTCAGGAGCGGCGAAGGCTGAGGGGAGACCTGACTGAGGTTTATAAAATTATGAGGCGCATAGATAAACAGTCAGAATCTTTTCCCCAGGGTAGAAACGTTAAGCACAAGAGGACATGCATTTAAGGTGCGGAGGGGGTGGGGGGGGGTAGTTTAAAAGAGATGTGCGGGGAAAGTAATTACACAGAGTGGTGAGTACTTGGAACAGGCTGCCAGGGGTGGTGGTGGAAGCAGATACGATAGAGGTGTTTAAGAGAGTGCGAGGTAGACACATGAACCAGGGATGGAGGGATATGGATCACGTGCAGGCAGAAGAGATTTAGTTTAATTTGGCATCATGTACGGCACAGACATTGTGGGCCGAAGGGCCTGTTCCTGTGTTGTACTGTTCTGTGTGGAACACAAACAGGCCTTCAACTCTCCTTCAAAAAAAGTCTCTTTGTCAAGCAGAGAGTCAACGAGGAGGAGTAGGTTTATGTCAATTGTTAGTGGGTTGGAGAATCGAGGAGATACTTCACACAAAGGGTGGCAGACGAAGCTGAACCAAAGCCCCAGGGGATGCTGGAGGTAGAAAGCTGAATCCCACTCCCAAGTACCTGTGGTGAGTGCTTTACATGCTGTAACCAGGCAGTTAAGGAACAAGAGCTGGGAAGAAACTAGCCTGGGAACAAGGGGTCAAACGAACAACATCTGCCCTGTAGATCTCTGGTCATAGCCCCGAGAAGACCTATAGAGTCGTGAACATCACTGGCACCTCTGTCACATCAGCTGGACAATATAAAAGGATTATTCCTCTCCCGCTTGAATCAAGCTGTAATGGCTCCACAGGCAGGTGAAGGTCATTACAGATGCAATGTCACTCCAGAGCTGTGGGTTCAAATCCCACCACAGCAGCTGGGGAATTTAATGGCGACTATAAAACCATTGGATTGTTGTAAGAACAAAACATCTGGTTCACTGGAGCACCTCAGCAGCTAACGTCCACCGACACAGACAGGAGCAAGTGGTTGTTTCCAGTGGGACTGGAGGGGAGTCTCATGTCCCAGGTGCTCTCTCACACCTACAGGGATTCCTAGCAAGAGGAATGATGTTCTGAGCAGCGATGCATACTGGAGGCAGATCAAGCAGCAGCAGAGAGAAACGTTCCTGAGGATGTTACTGGGACTGGAGGGCTTGAGTTATAAGGAGAGGCTGGACAGGCTGGGACTGTTTTCCCTGGAGCGAAGAAGACTGAGGGGTGACCTTATAGAGGTGTATAACATCATGGGGGGGGGGGGGGCGCGTAGATAAGGTGGGTGATCACAGTCTTTGTCCCAGGGGAGGGGAGTCTAAGACTGGAGGGTGAGAGGGGAAAGATTTAAAAGGGACCTGAGCAGTAACTTTTTCCACAGAGGGTGGTCAGTATACAGAACGAGCTGCCAGAGGAACTGGTAGGGGTGGGTACAATTACAACGTTTAAAAGGTATTTGCACAGGTACATCGATAGGAAAGGTTTCAGAGGGAAATGGTGCAAACACAGGCAAATGGGACTAGCTCAGGTAGACATCTTGGTCAGCATGGACGAGTTGGGCCGAAGGACCTGTTTCCATGCTGTATAACTCCATGAATTGTAACGTTTTGGGTCTGTCCCCACTGAGTGCTTGCAGCATTCCCTGTTTTTGTGTTACATTTCCAGCATCCAGGGTTGTTTTATTCCAGTAAATCCACAATTTCTCCTTCCTTTAGTTCTCAGTCATCTCCCCGACCATCTCCCTGCCACAACTTATTTGATATTGTGTCTGGTCAAGAGCCCGAGGATATTTTTGCTGCAGTAAAGATGCTGTTTGAACATGGGCTGTCACTGCAAGAGCCAATGGTAGCATCCCTCCTGCTACAATAAACTGCAGTAGCTTAGTGGATAAGTTACTGAACTGACCTGGAAACCTGGAGCTGACTCCAGAGACGTGGGTTCAAATCCCACCACAGCAGTTGGGGAATTTAAACTGAAATAATGGCAACTAAAACCACTGGATTGTTGTAAAAACAAAACATCTGGTTCACTACTGTCCTTCAGGGAAGGAGATCTGACATCCTAACCTGCTCTGAATTTAAATCTAAACCTAAGCCTATTCATGTGATCAACTCTACCTCAGCACTCAGTTAATTAATGATAAAATGTTCCAATCCGAAGGACAGACCAAAAGGAACATCAGAATGTGAGGATCTGCCATAATCTGACCACTACTGAGACAAAGTGCTGGGAAAACTCAGCAGCTCAGGTGGCATCTGTGAAAAGAGAAACTACTTGAATTTTCCAGCACCTCAGTTGCTTTAGTTTTCATCGACCGGCCACTATTGAACCTCCTATCTGTGCTCAGCGCGTTACCACAGAGGTGTGCATCACTCTTTCAAGCGCCTTGCTCGTGACTCCATATCAGAAAGCTCGATGTTTAACCACACAATCTTAGCTGACAGTTCAGTGCAGCGTTGGAGGTGCTAGTCTCTGACTGAAAACTTCAACTGATATGCTGTTGATCGAAGATAGTTAGCTGGTCGTTTTATGATAGCAATGGATGAAAACAAGGTACTTAAACTAACATTCCTCCTTACAGTGGCAGCTCTAAGCATCCACTGCATTCTTATTTGCCTCCAAGACAGTTCCTGCATCTCAGTTTCACTTAAGGCTCAGTGTGATCATCAGCCCCACCCAATACCATTTCTGTCTCACCCTCTTCACTTGGTTAACTCCAGTTATTGGTCAGATTTCATCTCCCTGTTACCTAGAGCCCTCTCCTCCACACATTTGCCTTGTCACACCACAAATTATTTTTAAAAAGCCACGTGGTAGAATGTGTTGATTTTAAAAATACAAGTCAACATCCCACTCACTTGATTGGCCCCAGTTCTTCACTAGTACTTGCCCTAAGAGGGTTGGCAGGGTCAATTGTCCAGCCCTAGATCTCCCAAGAAGGTCGTCTTCCTCTTGCCTGGGTTTGATGGCAAATCCCACAATGAGGCCTTTCATTGTGAGGGACTACAGTCTAAGATGCAATAGTGCTGGAAAATACCACTGCAGGAGGAGACTGGAACACAGATCAGACAAATGGCAGTTGTTTTCTGGGACTCAGTTTCACATTGCTTGCAATGTTGACTAATTCTGACTTTCAAGGGTGGTTTATTTAGAGAAGTGACATTGCATTGGGATGGCAACACGCGCAATGTGCACTGTGTGACACTGCACTGCAGAAGCCAAAATAGGAGAAGTTTCATCAATTGTCTGTTTTCACTTTCCACTTGATGAGCATCTTCCTTCTGCTGCCTGCCAAGGTACGGTATAATCCCACAGTAGGGGATAATCCCACGATGTATGGTAAATGTCAATGTGGAACAGATTCTACCAAATGAGCCAATGCCAATGCATACCTCTGAGAGGCAGTCTTCAAAGGAAGGCTTCAGCTGGTACCTTGGAACTCCAATATGCATTGCTAAGGAACTTAGGGAAGGAAGACTTTGCCCGAATTGCTCCAAGACATTGAGAAAGGCCAAGAGCCTTCCTGAGAGGAGCTACTCTGCTCTCGGATGGCTCCTTGTGGCCAGTCGGAGTTATTATTGTCAGACGTGTGGGGGGAAGTTGCTGATTCTTCTGGCCAGCGTACATTTTGAGGTTAGGTGAGGTGAGGTGAAGAAGGGGAATTAAACAAAGGAGGATCAATTAAGGAAGTCCCTAGGCTTGTCCCAAATTCTCCTTCATAACAGTAACCCCTGGAGTTATATGAAATAAAGCTGATTCGGTTGTGCTATTGGTCTTTTAACACAGCTGATCGTGGACTGCATTTGGAGACATCCGTTGTTCTCTCCCATTCAAGGACTGGGAACAAACATATCGCTGGTAGTATTGAAAGTCAATGGGATATACTACAACAACAACCTGCATTTGTATACCATTTGTAATATCAATGTCCCAACATTTTCATAGGAGCGTCACTAACAAAATGATGCAGAGAGTGGTAGGTGCCTGGAATGGGGTAGTAGGGGAAGCAGACAGGGGTTACCAGGGGTAGCAGGGGAAGCAGACAGGGGTTACCAGGGGTAGCAGGGGATGCAGACAGCTTGATGGAGTTTAGACAGACACATGAATATGAAGGGAATGGAGGGATGTGGATGATACACAGGAGGAGGATATTTAGTATAAACTGGCATCAAGATCGGCACAACTTTGTGGGCCGAATGGCCTGTCCAGTGCTGTACTGTTCTATTAGCCACAAGGAGAGGTTAGAGCCAACGATTGGAAAATTGGATAAGAAGTAGGTTTGGGAGAACATTATAGAAGAGAATAGGTAGAGAAATGGAAAGGATTAGGGAGGCAGTTCCATGGTTGAGGGCACTGCCGTCAATGGTGGGGCAAAGGAAGGTGAGCCTACACAGGAAACCAGAGCTGGCTGAACATTGAAAGAGTTGCATATTGTTTCAGAGACAGGGAGAGGCCAATGATTTGTTGAAGATAAGACATGAAAAATAAAATTTGAATAACCTCAGTATGCAGAGGACAAAATAATTTGTACTGGACCTTTGAAGGGTATACAACAGATCTAACCACAAGTGTTATTTCTGTTACTGAAATATTCCAACTTTCGTTAGGAGGAATTACCAGTCTGGTATTCACAAACCATTGGGAAGAAACGGTAGCATCTGTACGAGTCCAACTGCACTGCATCAACAGTTAAAAAAAAACAGATGCTGTTGTTATACAGCTGGTTGTAGAAGTTTGTTGGGCACAAGTTAACTGCTGTGTTTCTTACAACTGGACTATATTTTTGGCTGTGAAGTGCATTAAGATGTCTTGAGATTATAAAGGGACACTCTATAAATGGAGGCTGCTGCTTTGTAAACAACTCTTATTTTTGGGTTACATTTCTGCCAATGCATTTTGGAGTCTTAATTAAGGACCGGAACAGGTAGCTTAAAAATGAAACCTCAGCCGCCCTGTTAAACAGTTCCCCCAATACCATCAATTAATGTTTCAGGTCTGGAACCCTTCTGGTCAAGAGCCCTAGACCTGAGGTCTGACCTGTTTCTCTCTCCACAGATGCTGCCTGACCTGCTAAGTGTTTCCTGCGTTTTTATTTCAGAGTCCCAACATCTGCAGCGTTTTGATTCCCCACCTCACAAGATCTCCCCCCCCCCTCCCTGTTTGTAGACACCCACTCACGTAACATCGCATCAGAAACTACTCCAACCAAATTTTGCTCCACACTCTTGGTCTTGAGTCTCAATGGAGCAAAGCTGCATTCCTTCCATCAGTTCATAAGCACTTTCCATTGGTCAACGTTTTGGAGAGCATCGGAGCTCTCTGGGCCACTGGGATCAATTCAAAGGCATTAAACCAGACACAGAGTGATCTCCAAGCATCAGAGCCACACTAGGTGGTATGCTCCTCCATTTAATTATCGGAGGAACGACACTCATTTTAAGCAGAAAGTTTAGACAATATTTTCTAAAACATCGAGGAAAGCAAACAAATAATGGAGCTGTCTTCTGTCAGACAGAGGGAAAAACAGCACAACTTCATTTGTGAATGAGAAGTGTTGTAAAACAGCCGTTGCCACAAAAGACAAAAGAATATGCAAATAAGCTGTCTATTTATATTAGCAGGCATCAATAATAAATAACATTTTTAGAGAGCAGAAATCTGCTCCAGTGCAGCAGCCAACATTTCCAGTTCGACACACATCAGCCAGAAGCTGAATAACTGGTCATTCTCGTTGCTGTTACAGTGGAAAGTTGCTGGTATCAGATGCCAACAACTTTCCCCTTCTCTGAAGCAACTCCTGAGGTTATTGGAAGTTTTACATTATTACATGTGTTACCAGCATTGCAGTGCACATGAACAAAAGCATTTTTTTTAGTTTCCAGGCAGCCTTTACTACAACCCCTATTCTAACCTTGTTACAAATGTGGTCGCTTGTCCCAATTATTAACTTTTGTGAATGTTTGTGTTTTAAATAAACAATATTTCAGATTAACTACTGTGTTTTTTTAAATCAGCTTTTCAGTACAATTCAAAATGTCACAAAACGGTAGCTCAAAGAATATCCATGACACTGACACATTTTACACATTAGAATCCTGATTTGGGATGACTTTTAAACTCCAAACACGACAGCCAAGAAGCCAATATCACACACACATTCACAAGAAGAAGCAACTTCATTGCACAGTCTGTCAAAAGTTTTTCAAAACGTTTGTGCTTAACGTCAATTGCTTTAAAACAATCCAGATTGTCATAGCTTAAATCGATTCGTTTCCTTTACAACAAAACTATCCTTTTATTCACACCATCAAAATTAAATGTCAGCCTCATCTAATCCCCAAAATAGAAGTGTTTGTACCAAAAAGAGTTTACAAACTATCAAGTATCTTGGGTGAAAGGGGAAAGGGCGACTCAAACAAACCCAAAGGGGGTTTCATTGTCACGTTACATAATCAGTCAAGTCTTTAAGGACTTTTCTTAAAGTATACACTTTTTATCCCCCGCTGTGCTGGCAGCGAGCGCACTAGTAATATCTCAGGAGCTACTTTTGTGATGACTTACTGCGGTGTTTCCAGAGTATGCATGATGAATTCAGAAGAGGTGTGAACCCAGACTCCGGTCCTGTCTCTTTTAAGAACTGACTCGTGTCGGTGCAAGCTTTTAAAAATCTGAATTACGAAGTGGGAGGAGCCTGATGATCTGACTGCAAAAACCCCCTTATATTGCACAATCAACATTTCTGGGAGTTGTTTAGATCTTGTATGCGAATATTTTTTGGCTGCGCGAGTTTGGTGGTAGAGCACAGAGCAAAAACATTTTATTTCACCGAAAATGCGTCAATAACACTTCCCTTGTACAGGATAGTTTAAAAAGCGCCACAAGCATTTAAAGCAAAGTTTTTGAGGAGACATATTTGTAATCCAACCTGAGCGTCCAATAAGGGAACAATATGAAAATCAGCGGAGAGATTTCGCCTCCGATCCCAGCAGAGAGACAATAAGTTACTGTTTCCTGATCCCACCAATGTATCACGGGCAACCCTCTGCAACTCTGAACCTCTGCTTCCGTCCGCTGCTAATACTAGACCACTGGGGACCCCACGCCAACCCCGAACCTACAGACCCGTTGCAAATCGCGTATTTGCAGGAGCTCCCTCTGAAATAGACTAAACGTGGACCCTCCATTTTAGCTCTGGGTTATCATTCTAGGACAGTTCCTACTGGGCCCGCAGTACAATAACATTGCCCAGGGCCAACACACTCACTCTCACTACATTTGGTCCCAGGCCATTGCCAAGAAAGGACTCTTGGATCTGCTGCGAGCTATAGTTGATGGGATATCGTGTCCGGTGTCAGCTGCTCTGCATATTCTAGTGGATAAATAAAGGCATCGACCAAAGCGGGTCTCACTGATCGTCACTCAATGATCTCCCCCAATTCAAAGCCACCGGTCTGACGATTACACTCATGCAATGGGAATTATTTTAGTGCACTATTAATCTAATGAACCCCTTAATCTAACAGCCGGTGTTGCAATGATCCACTAATTCAACGTACCTCTAATCCAAGCCCACTCCCATATGAATTACACCCCCAAACCCAAACCCAAACCCAAATCAATGGGAACTATTCCAAAGAGGTCCCTTCATCCAATTTCCAATCCAGTGGAAGCAATTCCAACCAATCTCTAATCCAAGACTTTCTCCAATCCAGTGACACCCCAACTCAACTTCCAATCCGATGGTCACTATTTCAATGACTAACCAATCAAAAGACTCCCAAATCCAAAACCCTCCCTAATCCAAAAGGCACCATTCCACTGACTAGCTAATTCAGTTGAGCTCCTTAACTATTGATCTCTGAAACCATTGAGCCCCTAACCCAATGACACCTTACAGTTATAGCGTCATAGAGTCATTGAGCAATACAGCACGGATACAGGCCCTTCGGCCCAACCAGTCCATGCCGACCACGGTGCCCACCCTGCTAGTCCCCATTTCCTGCATTTGGCCCATATCCCTCCAAGCCCCACCCCTCCATGTACCTATCCAAGTGCTCCTTAACTGACACTGTTGTACCTGCCTCACCCACTTCCTCTGGCAGCTCATTCCATACACTCACCACCCTCTGCGTGAAAAAAGTTGCCCCTCAGGTCCCTTTTAAATCTTTCCCCTCTCACCCTAAACCTATGCCCCCTAGTTTTGGACTCCCCTACCCTGGGGAAAAGACTGTTACCATCCACCTTATCCATGCCTCTCATAATTTTAAACATTTCTATAAGGTCGCCCCCCCCCATTCTCCTATGTTCCAAGGAATAAAGACCCAACCTGGCCAACCTCTCCCTATAACTCAGGCCCTCGAGTCCTCGCAACATCCTTGTAAATCTTCTCTGCGCTCTTTCCAATTTAACCATGTCTTTCCTATAAGAGGGTGACCAAACCTGTACACAGTGCTCCAAGTGTGGCCTCACCAACGACCTATACAACTGCAACATAACATCCCAACTCCTGTACTGAGTGCCCTGACTGATTAGTGGGAAAAAGCATCAGACTTGGCTCTGATGGGAAAGTGTAAAGTTGAGGGGGTTGTCAACACTAAGGTCACAAGCAAAGAATGGAAGCCTTGGAGCTGGGGACACCCTCAAAAACACATCTCAGATATCCCTCAAAGTGGTCAACAACCTCAGGAGGAGAAAATTGGGAAATGATTTTAATCAAATCTTTAAACTCACCAGACAATATAAGAAACACATGGAAGTGAAGAGGAAATAGTCACGAAAATCCAAAAACTTGCAGATGCTGGAAGTCTAACATAAAAGCAGAAAATGCTGGAAACACTCAGCAGGTCAGGCAGCGTCTGTGGAGAGAGAAACTGTTAACCTTTGGAACTAAGAAAGAGAGAAGCAAGGTAGTCTAGGTAGCAGAGTGGGTTGGGGAGGGCAGTGGGTGGGATGAAGGGAATTTCTCTGATAGGGTGAACACTGTGGCAGTGAAGGTGCAGTTAATGTAATCTGTGTAATGTAATCATGGTCAAGTCAAGTCAAGTTTATTGTCATATACACAGGTACATGTGTGCACAGGTGCAATGAAAAACTTACTTGCAGCAGCATCACAGGCGCATAGCATCAGATAAGCAGCATTCACCAGAAAAACAGAAATTAAACATAAATTATACACAATTTTTGCAAGAAAGAACACAACTAGAACAAAAAAAAAGTCCATTTTAGTGCAAAGTGATCAAAGTGGTCATAGTGTTGCTAAACTGTAGTGATTAAGTGTACATATAACAACCCTCAAGGACCGTATCATTATGTGTGATAATCAGGGCATCTGATGTAGTGGATTATTGAAATCTACTAAGAATCACTTGCCAGCTTGTCGCCCCTTTTATACGTGATGTAGAAACACCAGAATTCTGAGAAGATCAAAGAGATCAAGAGACCAGTAAAGAATTCAGAGAAACATCTATAATTGGACGGTAGTTGGAATGCGGAACTCTCTACCACATGGAGTAGTTGAGGCAAACAGAGGACACTCGGTAAAGAACGTCAGGGAGAGAAGAGTACCAGGGCATGGTGATGGGGTTGAACCAAGTAGGAGGAGGCTTGTGTGAAGTGCAAAGTCCAACATGGTTCTGCAGAATTCACTTCACTCAATGGGCACTTGGGAGTAGCTGGTCTGTTAATGCTCTGATCTTTGGTCCAATGGCAGACTCTGTATCATTAGCTTTATGTATTTAAAAGGCCATTGGTTCCAAAGTTTTGACATATCTTTCTCCTTAAACGTTCCTATTTTTGAAATGTTTCATTTTTAATTTCTGATTCAACTTCCTGCACCTCTTTTGTTCCATAAATGACCCGTGACCACTGGCTGGTTTTGTTGTACTGCAGGGAAGGTCAAAGTCCGGGTGAGTGGTAGTGATAGGGGGCTCTACAGTCAGGGGCACAGATAACGGGTCAACGATATCTCGGAGTGGGCACAGGACATTCTGAAAGGGGAGGGTGAGCAGCCTGAGGCCATGGTCCATATTGGCACCAATAACATAGGCAGGAAGAGAGACCAGATCCTGAAGAATGAATATACGGAGTTAAGCAGAAAGTTAAAGAGCAGGACCTCCATGGCTGTAATCTCAGGATTACTCTCTGTGCCACACACTAGAGAGGGTAGGAAAGGGAGGATAAGGCAAGGAGGATGAGGAGCTGGTGTGAGTGGGAGGGATTCAGCTATTTAGATCATTGGGAACTCTTCTGGAGAAGGGATGACGTGTACAAGAGAGAGGGGTTGCATCTACCACAGAGAAGGATGTGGAAGTTAGTGAGTTCAGTGAAGGGAACAGTAATATCCTGGAGCATTTCAACATTACAAAGGAGGAGGTGTTGGAGGTCTTGAAACACATAAAGGTGGATAAATCCCTGGGGCCTGACCTGGAGTATCCTAGAATGTTATGGGAAGCAAGGAAGGAGATTGCTGGGGCCCTGACAGAGATCTTTGTATCTTCATTAGCCACGGGTGAGGTACCAGAAGACTGGGGGGGGGGGGGGGGGGGGGGGGGTGGGGGTTGGCTAACATTGTGCTTTTATTTAAGAAGGGCAGCAGGGATTAAGCCAGGGAACTACAGGCCGGTGAGCCTAACATTGGTGGTGGGGAAGTTACTGGAGGGGATTCTGTGAGACAGGATTTATCTGCATTTGGAAAGGCAAGGACTGATTAGGGATGGTCAGTGTGGCTTTGTGTGTGGGACATCGTGTCTCATGAATTTGGTTGAGTTCTTTGAAGAGATGACCAAGTGGATTGATGAGGGCAGGGTGGCACACATTACGTACATGGACTTTAACAAGGCTCTTGACAAGGACCCGCATGGTAGGCTGGGCCAGGTTAGATCACATGGGATCCAAAGTGAGCTGGTCAATTGCATACACAATTGACTGTGGCAGGAGTCAGGGGGCTGTAGTGGAGGGGTGTTTCTCAGACTGTAGGCCTGTGACCAGTGTGTGCCGCAGGGATCAGTGTTGGGTCCGATGTTGTCTGTCATCTATATCAACAACCTGGGTGAGAATGAAGGTGGCATGGTTAATAAGTTTGTGGATGACACCAAAATTAGTGGTGTTGTCGACACTGGAGAAGGTCATCTAAGGTTACAACAGGTTATAGATCAACTGGGAAAGTGGGCCAAGGAACGGCAGATGGCGTTTAACTCAGACAAGTGCCAAGTGATGCATTTTGGGAAGTTAAACCAGGCCAGGACACAGACAGTGAATGGCAGAGCCCTGGGGAGTGCTGTAGAGCAGAGAGACCAAGGGGTACAGGTACATAGTTCCCTGAAAGTGGTGACACAGGTAAACAGGGTGGTGAAGAAGGTGTATGGCTTGCCTGCCTTCATCAGTACAAGAGTTGGGACATCATGCCACAGCTGTACAAAACATTGGTCGGGCTGCACTTGGAGTACTGTGTGCCGTTCTGGTCTCCATGCTATAGGAAGGATGTAATTAAGCTTGAGAGGGTGCAGAAAAATTCACAAGGATGTTTCCTAAACTGGAGGGCTTGAGTTATCAGGACAGGTTGAGTGGGCTGGGTCAGTTTTCCCTGGAGCGAAGGAGGCTGATGATACAGGTGTATAACACTACCACAGAGAGCCAGAGACTGTTTCCTATGGTAGGGATGTCTAAAACCAGAAGGCATAGACAAGGTGGAGGTTTAAAGGGGATCTGAAGGGTAAATCTTTCATGCAAAGAGTAGTTAGTAGCTAGATCGAGCTGCCAGAGGAGGAGGCAGGAAGAGTAACAACATTAAAGAGGCATCGGGACAAGTACGTGAATGAGCAGGGGATAGAGGGACATGGAATTGATGCAGGCAAGTGGGCCAGTACAGATGCAGTGGCTGAACAGCCTGTTTCTATGCTGTACAACTCTCTAATACTTTTCTTTTTGTCCTTCTTCTATCCTGTGAATTTAATGCACTCGGTAGACATTTTGAAACCAGATTGTAGATTTGGGTGTTGTCAGATGGGTGTTCAGAAGACAACTGGCAGCTTCTTCTTGGCTAGTGGTTTACATTTTTACAAATAAATACACCACACTGCTTTTCCTTTATGCTAAAAGGTTTTACATATGTACAGCTTTCACAGGCTCAGTCTGTTAACTGGCTGTCTCAGAGGTTTAGATCTTAACTGTGTTTGTCTCTCTGGCATTTTAGTTATTTCTTAATTGGTTGTGAGTGTGATGTACTGTAACTATTGACTGTGTCTCCTCTTCGATCATTGGTTCTCATATTGTCAAGGCCATTTGGCCTAGCTATTAGAACATAGAACTTAGGGACAGGCCCTTCAGCCCACAATGTCTGTACTGACCATGATGCCAAATTAAACTACATCTCTTCTTCCTGCACATGATCCACGTGAATGTAAAATGTGAATAAGTTTTTAAGATTTTCTCCTGTTTTTTCACCACCTATGATGCTGCTTTCAACGAACTATGCACTTGTAGTCTTGCGTTCCTTCCTCATGTTATTCTTTGCCTCTGTCCAATGAGTTGTTAGGATGTGGATTGTGGCTTTACTTCCATTATACCAAGGGAACATTTGAACTCTGATGAGCCAACAGTAGCACTGGGAGGAATCACTGGTAGACCATGGCATTGTGTGACGCTCGCACAAGGAGTTTGCTAAATATAGCTACATTCACAGTTAAACTCAATCAAGAAAAACTTGGCTCTTCAAGATTTCAATACGGAGAAGCGGTTTCAGCAACATCGTTAGAGGTCGGATGAAATGGGGGAATCAATGAACATTTGATACTTTGCACCTCATGGATCCACCAAACAGATTTAGGGGCGACCTGGAGTTAAATAACCTGATACCCGACTCAACCCAACACAGGAATCTGCGGGGAATGGAGGGACGTGGATCACGTGCAGGCAGAAGAGTTTTGGTTTAATTTGGCATTGTATTCGGCACAGACATTGTGGGCCGAAGGGCCTGTTCCATGGGTGGAATGGGCAACTCTGGGTGCCGAATGGTATTAGGGATCTTTGATCCATATCTAAAATGAAAGATCTTCCCAAATAGATACAGTGTTTGTTAAACTTCTTCACCCCAGTGACCAGTGCTTCTTGCACCACTTCCACATAGTTCCCTTTACCTCTCTTTAAGGTGCAAAACTCACTTCTCTGATCTGCATTGTTATATTGGTTGCATTGATCTGGTTAGAACATAGAACAGTAGAGCGCAGGAACAGGCCCTTCAGCCCACGACGTCTGTGCCGACCACGATAACAAATTAAACTAAACCCCTCTGCCTGCACATGATGCACATCCCTCCATTCCCTGCATGTCCACGGGCCTGTCTAAAGGCCTCTTAAACACCTCGATCGTATCTGCTTCCACCACCACCCCTGGCAGCCTGTTCCAGGCACCCACCACTCTCTGTGTAAATAAACTTTCCCCCTCTCACCTTAAATGCATGTCCTGTAGTACGTGACATTTCCACCCTGGGAGAAAGATTCTGTCTACCCTATCTATGCCTCTAATGATTTTGTAAACCTCTATCAGGTCTCCCCTCAGCCTCCGACACTCCAGAGAAAACAACCCAAGTTCGTCCAACTTGGCAGGTACATTAGATACACTTAGCAAGTATGTGGACAGGTATATGGATGACAAGAGTTTAGAGGGATATGGGCCAAGTGCTGGGAAATGGGATTAGCTTGAATAAACATCTTGGTCAGCATGGACCTATATGGGCCGGAGGTCCTTTGCTGCGCTGTATCACTCTATAACTCTCCTCAGAGCTCATAGCCACTAATCCAGGCATTAAAACCTCTTCTGCACCCTTTGTTGAGTTATTGAGGTTAATGTGCTGTTGCAATATGTAGACACAAGAGATTCTGCAGATGCTGGAATCTGGAGCAACACACACACACAACAAGGACCGAAGAAGGGCCTCGACCCGAAACGTCGACTGTTTATTTCTCTCCATAGATGCTGCCTGACCTGCTGAGTTCCTCCAGCACTTTTTGTTTGTGTCGTTGTTGCAATATGTCCCTTCGTTTGACACAAACAACACCGTAAAGGAACAGCTCTACAGAGAGTGGCGGCCATTGCAAATGAAGCAAGAATTCATATCACTCACACTGTGCTGCCGACCCAGCTTCAGGCATGGGCCTTACTTGGCGGCCTTGTGATTAAAAGCCACTGTCATACTCATGGCTGGTGATGGACAACCTTCCTCAGGAACTTCCACTGCTGTTCTGACTATGGTTGCAACTTTGTGACTCAGGTCAAACTCTGTGGCCAACAACTTGGACTGAATCCATTTGTCATTTAAGCCTCACACGAACCTAGCCCACAGCACACAGTTTCAGACTTCACCAAACTTTCTGAGTGTCTGAATAAGTCTTTTAAGATAAAAGTGCAGCCACTGGTTCTCCTTTTCTTTGATTCCCGCACCAGGCTTGTAACTTCCTGCTATTTTGAAATGACAGTGGGTTGAAATGATCCTTTAATTTCTGCACATCTTCTGTGAATGGAACATCTCTGACCTTGTGTGGGACTTTCAGATTAGTACACGTGAAACGGGTCTCAATTGCCTTCTTATAGCCTCATTTCCATGCCTGCACACTTCCAACATGGTTCTTCAGCTCAACAATATTGTTAGCCAAGCGTCTCCACCTTGTCCACGGATTCTGTGAAGGACTCAGACGCTGGACTGTACACTCTGCATAAATAGCCTGACCATTTCAGTGCTGTTTGATCGTGTTTCCAGTGGCACTACTGCTCTTAAGGCTTCTCTACCCTGTGTGTGTGTGTGTGTGTGTGTGTGTGTGTGTACATATATATCTGTGTGTATGTGCTTGTGTCTATGTACGTGTGGCTGTGAGGTGTGTATACATATATGTCTGTGTATGTGCGTGTCTGTGAGGTGTGTGCCCATGTGTGTGAGGTGTGTGTGTGTGTGAGGTGTGTGTGTGTGTGAGGTGTATGTGTGTGTGTGTGTGTGTGTGAGGTGTGTGTGTGTGTGAGGTGTGTGCCCGTGTGGGTGTGTCCCTGTCTATTTCTCCTATTTCAGTGTTTGTCTGCACAGAGTCACTAACACACCATGTCCCCAGGAAAACTCCAGCAACCGAGCCCTTTATTTACGCCAGCTGTGAACTTTGAAGTCATTCAGCAAGTCTGTGCTTCAAAGAACTTTTTCAAACCACTTTATGCTTCCCTGGAGCCAATACACACACAGTTGTTTCATATCATCACTAGATGTAATTTATTTGGTCTGGTCTGTGAATTGGGCCTGCAGTGCTGGTAAGTACTATCTGTTGTAATTTCTAATGGACCGAATGGGCTTCAAAACACAAGTGGATGCTTAATCACAGACAAGCAACAACTTACATGTGTCCTTACATCTTACGTGTGATGATGTCAGTACACCACCTATGTATTTACACACAAACATCTCACACATGGGATCCCCCTACAGAGCTGAGGTGATCGGAGGAGGCCTTGATTTAATACCTATTCTGTACGACAGGAGTTCTGGTGGTGCTGCACTCCCTCAGGACCGCACTGGAGTGTAGCTCTCTGTACTCAGGTCTTCCAGAGCAGGACTCGAACCCACAACCTTCTGACTTGGAAGCAAGATGGCTACCCACTGAGCCAGAGCTGACACTGAATGGTGGGGACCAAGCCTGAGGGCCTTAAAGAGCTACTCCAGTTGGTTATATGTTCTTTTGTGTCTTGGACTTGGTGAATGGAAGCAGATGAAGAAATGGTCTCTCTTTATTCACTCATTGGATACATACATCAGTGGGGGTGCCAGCCTTTATCGCTCACCCTTGTGGTCCCTGAATTATGGAAGCAGTAGAGAGTCAACCATATTGTTGGGTCTGGAGTCACAAAGAAGATTTACAAGGTTTTTGCCAGGACTCAAGGGTCTGAGTTATAGGGAGAGGCTGGCCAGGCTAGGTCTTTAGTCCTTGGAATGTAGGAGAATGAGGGGTGACCTTATAGAAGTGTTTGAAGTTATGAGAGGCATAGGTAAGGTGGACAGTAACAGTCTTTTCCCCAGGGTAGGGGAGACCAAAACTAGGGGGCATAGGTTTAGGGTGAGAGGGGAAAGATTTAAAAGGGACCTGAGGGGCAACTTTTCACGCAGAGGATGGTGAGTGTATGGAACGAGCTGCCAGAGGAAGTGGGTGAGGCAGGTACAACAGTGTCAGTTAAGGAGCACTTGGATAGGTACAGGGAGGGCAGGGCTTGGAGGGATATGGGCTGAACGTAGGAAATGGGGACTAGCTGGGGGGGGCTCCGCGGTCAGCATGGACTGGTTGGGCTGAAGGGCCTGTGTCCATGCTGTATTTATCCATGACTCTAAACAGACCAGACTGCGCAAGGACTGCAGATTCCCTTCCCTGAAGTGAACCAGATAGGTTTTACACAATCCAGCAGATCAATGTTACTGAGACTAGATTTTTATTTGAAATTTATTTTATGATTTGAATTTAAATGCCCCAGGTGTCTGGGTGGAATTCAAACATAGAACACTACAGCACAGTACAGGCCCTTCGGCCCACAATGTTGTGCCGACATTTTATCCTGCTCTAAGATCTATCTAACCCTTCCCTCCCACATAGCCCCCTATTTTTCTATCATTCATGTGTCTATCTAAGAGTTTCTTAAATGTCCCTAATGCATCTGCCCCCACAACCTCTGCCGGCAGTGCATTCCCTGCACCCACCACTCTCTGTGTAAAAAAACTTAACCCTGACATCCCCCTTATACCTTCCTCCAATCACCTTAAAATTATGTCCCCTCGTGTTAGCCATTGTCACCCTGGAGAAAAGTCTCTGACTGTCCACTCGATCTATGCCTCTTATCATCTTGTGCACCTCTATCAAGTCACCTCTCATCCTCCTCCTCTCCAAGGAGAAAAGCCCTGGCTTGCTCAACCTATCCTCATAAGACATGCTCTCCAATCCAGGCAATATCCTGGTAAATCTCCTCTGCATCCTCTCTAAAGCTCCCACATCCTTCCTATAATGAGGTGACCAGAACTGAACACAATACTCCTAGTGTGGTATAACCAGAGTTCTATAGAGCTGCAACATCACCTCGTGGCTCGTGAACTCAGTACCCCGACTAAGGAAGGCCAACACTCCATACGCCTTCTTAACAACCCTATCGACCTGCACGGAAACCTTGAGGGATCTATGGACATGGACCCCAAGATCCCTCTGTTCCGCCACACTGCTAAGAGTCCTGCCATTAACCTTGTGCTCTGCCTTCAAATTCAATCTCCCGAAGTGTATCACTTCACTCTTATCCAGGTTGAACTCCAGAACATGTTTCTGGATCAATGGTCCAGCCTTCATGAGACGAGTCCAAGACTTAATCGCAGTGTTTCTGTGCCTGTACTGGTCACTGTGATCCTACCCTGTTCATGGGAGCTTGCTGTGCACAAGTGGCTGCTCCATACCCTGCAATGCAACACTAACTACATATCAAAAGTGGGGGACGATGGGGATTAGTCACCAACAATGACAGTCAGATGATGTGGCCGTGTTCACTTGGGTCCATACCTAGTACTGCCCGCTTGGACAGGGTCCCAGAGAAGCTCAGTATCCCCAGAGCTGTGCATCAGGGTAAGTCACAGCGAAGAGTGCAAGGAAGAAGATAACCACATCAGATTTTGGAAACAAATAAGGAACTGAAGTTCTAGTCAGTAAGCCTAATTTGGTAGCAGGGTGTGTGGTAGATCTGACGTCACCCCACATCCTCCGACCAAAGGAATAATTGTCTAGTTCCCCTTTCTTACCTATGCTCAATGTGAACTCAGGAGGTCAGTGGCACTAGGAATCAAGGAAATGCAAACATTTATCGCTGAAACCTCAGCGATATGGCATACTTTGCTCTCGTTGTCTTTGCTCGGAGCTGCTCTAAAAGTACCTCAGAAGGTTGGGAGACTGATCCCGCCGTTCTTGAACAGGATCCTGTCGATCATGTTTGACAGGCTCTCTCTCTGCACTCAGCAGCCATCTACTACCCAGAGATTGGATCTTTCAATGGGTTTAAGAGCCCAGATGAAGATCCATTTTAAGGGACATTTCAAGACCTGGGGGAAAGAACAGGCAAATTAAGCTGCAAAATTCCTTTCCTTCCCTCAGAATGTCCCAGAGTAATTCCTGTTGTTCCACAGGGTAGGCGGAAGCCACTCTGTGCTCTCATGAACAGCATTGTCTTTCATTGATGCTGAAGAACAGATTCTAGCCAGGACTCTGGAATAACTGAGGAATAGTGAATACTGAGGGTCAGTGAATAGGAGAGCCAGCCCTTCACAACTGATCTGAAGTCATCAGGAATTAAAGTCTCATCTCTGTGATATTGCTGTAATCAATAGAGGAAGAAAGTCATAGTCGTGTTGGAACAAAGTTGTGCCTTTGTTTTCATTTTACTATTTTTACAAATAGCAGGGATTTGTGTGCAGGAGAGGGGAGAAGCATCAACAGTCTAGAGTAATAGTCCAACAGGGTGCCGAAGAATCCGTCTCATTTGTTGTTGGCTCAGGCTGATGATGAGTCTGCAGGGTGCGGTGGCAGGAAACCATGAGGTGGACATCAAGGGAAAACCCAACTACAGTTGGCAGCTCCATGGGATTCTTGTAAAGTCTTAAGGTTGTAAAAGGATTGATTGTGTTAGTAAGAAGTTACATTGTTTGGAGTCCTGTTAAGCCAGTATATAAGGCAGTCAAGTTGGATGAACATTTGTATAGAGCATGGATGGGAAAGGGTTAGAGGGATCTGGGCCAAATTGGACTAGCTTGGATGGGTGTCTTGGTCAGTATGGATGAGTTGGGCCGAAGGGCCTGTTTCCAAGTTGTATAACTATGTCTATGACTTGGTGAAGAGTCACTTACAAAGCTGTTGATTCTATGACATAAGCTGCCAGGTATGTATAAAGATTAGAATTAAATAAGCCACAAACCCAATCTAGTTAAAAAGACATAATTCTCTAATGTATCTCCAGGCATTCCATTAATTTCTGAGCTTTTTCTCTTGATTGGATTCTTGGCCCACTTCACTCGAATCCTTCTACATACATGACAGCTTCAACTCTGGCATCCAATCACCTTCCCACATTCTCACTTAACAGGTTCTCCAGATACTGACTCCTTATCAATGCTGATAAAGATTCCCTGCAGTGCTTCTGAAGTGTGGTCAACCTAGTAATGCAGGAAACAAGGCAGGCCAGTTGTCCATGCCAACTTCCCACAGCATCAGAAGAATGGCACTTTAGACTATGCAGCACTCCCTCAGTACTGTGCCGGGCTGTCAACTGGTATTTATGTGATTGGAGTGGGAGTTAAAGCCAGTGTTTCACCCTCACCACCCGGGACATGCCCTCTTCTCCTTACTACCATCAGGGAGAAGGTACAGGAGCCTGAAGACCCACACGCAACGAATCAGGAACAGCTTCTGCCCCTCCGCCATCAGATTTCTGAACGGTCCATGAACACACGAACACCACCTTGTTATTCTTCCTTTTTTTTTAGCACTTTTGATTTTGTAATTTATAGTAATTTTATATCTTTGCACTGTACTGCTGCTGCAAAACAACAAATCTCAAGACATACAAGTCAGTAATAATAAACCTGATTCTAATTCGGATTCTGAACTGAGCTACAGCAAATGTACACAGTGGCAGCTAAACATTGGAAGCAAATGCACACCCAACTTTTTCCTGATGGCACTGTAGACTAACACTTTAGAATGAGAGGGTTATGCAGCCTGGATAACAATCAGTAGAGGAATGTTGTAAGTGTCAGATTTTACCATAAAGGACATAAAATGGTGGACTCTGGAATCTATTATGAACTTAGAAAGAATGGGAATAGAAATTGCTGGAGATACTCAGCAGGTCTGGCAGCATCTGTGGAGAGAGAGCTACTGAGTTAATATCGCTGAAAGGTCTGAGTACCTCCAGCTTTTTCTGTTTCTATTTCTGAGTTCCAGCATCTGCAGTTTTCTGGGAACAATGGGATCAATCTCACTGTGAGGAAACAGGAGATGTCAGTTCCAGAACGGAACAGGGTTCAATCTCCTTCCATCTACGGCCAACAGTACTGACCCTACCTGAAGTGGATGAATGACTGGAAATAACAAGGAAACGACACCGGCAGGACTGAAGGAATCATTCATGCCTCTTGAGGAAAATCATTTTCATACGGCACTGGAGGATGATGATAAAGGGGTTTCTTAACACAAACAGACTATCCATCATCATAGAAAACCTTTATATCTCAGCTGATCAAAAGCTCTTTCCAAGAGGAAAGCCAGTCAAGAGAAAAAGCTATAAATAATGGAATATCTGGAAAAACAGTATAGAAATGCATCTTCTTCCCTACATTGAATTTGCAGCTGATTTGATTCTAATCCTTATACATACGGGGCAGTTTACGTTCATCGGAGAGGGCTCTTTACAAAGTCTCTCTTGCACTGAGTAACACAATCTCTTCTTAAAGATCGTGTACTCCAAGTGGTTGCAGACTGGGAAGTCAGCCCTGGCACTATTGGTGAAGGATCTATGTACAGGTACAAGCAGAGGTTACTCAGGTACGTCTGTTATTCAATCTGGATTTTGTTAGTTGAATTTAAATTTCCCACTGTGGTGGGATTTGAACTCATTTTTCAAGATTAATCATCCAGGCTGTTGGATACTAACCCAGTAACTTAACCACTAGGCCATCATTTCTTAAATGGAGGACAGAAACTAAAGGGTTTAAAGGATTCAGTTGTTAACTCAGGGAATGGGATTCAATCAGCTTTCAATTCCTGCCTCTGGTCCACTGTTCTTGAAACAATAATCTATCGATAAACATGACGGACAGATTAACAGTCGCCCGGGCAGATCAGTTTCTTTCGCTTTGCCACCAGAGACAATATAATGACAGTACGCTCAGTTACAATTCTACTAGTTGTGACGTTTTATGCTGGAGACTCACGTGGACTCTCCTGTCCTGTAACAAACTGCTCAATTGCTCCTAATGTGTAGGTGAATTGAGGGGAATGTGGGGAGAATAAAATAGGATTAGTGTAAAGTGGGTGATAGTTGGCATGAACTTGATGGGCTGAAGGGCTTGCTCCATGCTGTATGGTTCCAGGAGAAGAAATCATAGACTCACAAAATGGCTACAGCACAGAAGAAGACCATTTGGCCCATCATGACTGCTCTGGCTCCCCACCAGACCAACTCTAGTTCCACCAACCCGGCCCTTACAGACTTTTCTCTGCCATATATTTACCCAGTTCCTTCTTGAAGGCCACAAAGGAACCTGAGTCCACATCTGCAGGCAGTGCATTCTAGATTCCAACCACATGCGCTGTGCAAAAGGTTTTCTCTCAGGTTACTCTTTGTTCTCTTCCCCTTTACCTTGTACCTGTGGGTTCCGGTCCCTGAGCAACAGGAGCAGTTGCCACCAGACCCCTCATATCACACCCCTCTAACAAATGCCCCCTCAGCCTTCTCTTCACAAACAAAATAGTCCCATCCTCTCTAACTGATCCTTGTACCCTTGTCCTTATTCTTATCAGATACAAAAGCCTGAAAGCACATACCACCAGGCTCAAGGACAGCTTCTATCCCACTGTTGTAAGACTATTGAATGATAAAATGGACTCTTGACCTCACAATCTACCTCGTTATGGCCCTTGCACCTTATTGTCTGTCTGCACTCTCTCTGTAACTAACACTTTATTCTGTATTCCGTTATTGCTTTTCCCTTGTGCTACCTCAATGTACTGATGGTGTGAAGTGATCTGTATGGATGGCATGCAGAACAAAAGATTTTCACCTCTACCTCAGTACATGTGACAGTAATAATCAAATTACCAATACAGGAACCATTCCAGTAAATCTTTACTGGATCCCTTGAATACCCTCACATTGTCCCTAATGTATGATAAGAAATGTACACAACAGTCCAGTTGAGGTTAAACCCATATTTAGACCACAGAACAGTACAGCACAGGAACAGGCCCTTTGGCCCACGATGTCTGTGCCAAACACGATGCCAAATTAAATTAATCCCTTCTGCCTGCACGTGATCCACATCCCTCCACTCTCTGCATGTTCATGTGTCTGTCTAAAAGCCTCTTGAACACCACTATTTTATCTGCTTCCATCTAGGCACCCACCACTCTGTGTGCAAAAAACTTGCCCCACACATCTCCCTTAAATTTGCCCCCTCTCACCCTAAATGCACGTCCTCTAGTACTTGACATTTCCATCCTGGGAAAAACATTCTGGCTGTCTACTCTGTCTATGCCTCTCATAATTTTATAAATTTCTATCAGGTCTCCCCTCAGCCTCCGACGCTCCAGAGAAAACAACCCAAGTTTGCTCAACTTCTTTTTATAGCTCATACCCTCTAATCCAGGCAGCATCCTGTTGAACCTCCTCTGTAGCCTCTCTGAAGCCTCCACATCCTTCCTTAATGGGGTGACCAGAACTGCTCACAACACGCCGTGTTTTTTTTTCAGAAAGGTTCAGCATAAACTTCCCAGCTTTTATACACTATCGATAAAGCCCAGAATTGTGAATGCCTCATAAATGGTTTCTCAACCCACCCTGTGGCCTTCAAGACCTCTGCAGCTGTAAAACTGGGACCCTCTTTAGAACAGTTTGGAGAGATTTTAAAACCCAGTACGATCTGGTGGAAGCAGACTCAAAAGCAACTTTCAAAACAAAATAAAATGTGTGCTTGAAAAGTAAAAGATCTCCACAGAAGCAAGGAGGGAATGGGGAAGTGGAACTGATTACACGACTCATGTAAGGGGCTGAATTACTGCTCTTGTGGTGTGGCATTCTATGAAATTAGTCTTTATTTCAAGCATTGACAGAATTTGGAGAGGGAATTCCAAATTTCTGATGACTTTATCTGTGGAAAAATTCCTTACTGATTTAGCTCCATGTTCACATCAACCCTCAATGTATTTGTCAAACAATTAGCTCCAACATCGTTCTGGTGAAGCTACGTTGTACCCCCTTTGAGGCCAACATATCCTTCCTGAGGTGTGGTGCCCATAACTGAATGCTGTACTCCAGATGGGGTTGGTGAAGTGAAACCACCAGTGTGAAGAGGCATTCAGAAATGCTGAGAAAGGCCTTGATCATGCGCAACAGCTATTTACATTTGTGTAGCACCTTTACCCAAGTATATCTTGGTCTATGATCTATGAGCTATCCATGAGCTTCAAGTTCCTGGGAGTGAACATCCCCAAAAGCCTGTCCTGGTCCAACCACGTAGATGCCATGGCCAAGAATGCTCACCAGTGCCTCTATTTCCTCAGGAGGCTACGGAAATTCGGCATGTCCCTGATGTCCCTCACTAATTTTTGTAGATACACCATGGGAAGCATCCTATCTGGATGCATCCTGGCAACTGCTCTGCCTGAGACTACAAGAAACTGCAGAGAGTTGTGGACACAGCTCAGCACATCACAGAAACCAGCCTCCCATCCATGGACTCTTCTTGCTGCCTTGGTAAAGCAGCCAGCTTAATCCAAGACCTCTCCCACCCCAGACATTCTCTCTTCTCCCCCCTCCCATTGGGGAGAAGATACAGAAGCCCGAAAGCACATACCACCAGGCTCTAATCCACTGTTATAAGACTATTGAGCAATCCCCTAGTACGATAAGATGGACTCTTGACCTCACAAACTACGTCGATATGGCCTTGCACCTTATTGTCTGCCTGTGCTGCACTTTCTCTGTAACTGCAACACTTTTTTCTGCATTCTGTTATTGGTTTCCCTTGTACTACCTCGATGCACTGATGGTATCCAAAACAAAGTTTTTCACTTTACCTCGGTACATGTGACAATAATAAACTAATTTACCAATTTATATTGTAGGAACTTTATCAAACCAAATCTCTCAGCTCTCCCTGCAGAAGGAGCCTGGTGGAGATGGACAGAGTAAAACAGCCTGACACTATCCTCAAAAATGTTCCTTTTCTAGTCTTTTGTTATTTCTCATATCATTTCTTTTTCCATGAGTTCAAGAATCAGGAAATTATGTTGCAGCTTTATAAAACTCTTGTTAGGCTACATCTGGAGTATTGCATTCAATTCTGGTCACCCCCATCACAGGAAGGATGTAGAGGCTTTGGAGAGGGTGCAGAAGAGGTTTACCGGTATGCTGCCTGGATTAGAGAGCAGGTGCTATGAGGAGAGGTTGCACAAACTTGAGTTGTTTTTTCTGGAGCGTCGGAGGCTGAGGGGAGACCTTATAGAAGTTTATAAGATCACGAGAGGCATAGAGTAGACAGTCGGTATCTTATTTCCAGGCTGAAATGTCTAATACAATTAAGGTGAGAGGGGAAATTTCGGTCAGCATGGACTCACTGGGCCGAAGGGCCTGTATCCGTGCTGGTGAGCTTTCTTGGCCATGGTGTCTACCTGGCTGGACCAGGACAGGCTATTGGTGACGTTCACTCCTAGGAACTTGAAGCTGTTAACCCTCTTGACCTCAGCACCATTGATGTAGACAGGTGCATGTACACCACCCCCTTTCCTGAAGTCAATGACCAGCTCTTTTGTTTTGCCTGTTCCTGTGCCGTGCTGTACTGTTCTATTTGGTTTACTCGGAGCATCGGGTCAATGCTGGCTCTCACAGGATTGCCCCACTCCTTTTTCTGTGACCTATTTTCATTCATGTGTATATCAGCTTAATTCTCCTGCCGCTCACCTACAGCAAGGGGCAAGGTACAGCAGCCAATTAATCTACCAGCACATCTTTGGGATGTGGGAGGAAACAGGAGCACCCGGGGGAGACCTCGTGGGTCACAGGGAGAACCGTGCAAACATGCAGGGAAGAGTTTCCGAGGAGGGAAACAGGGAAGAAAAAAACAGGAGATGTGTCAAAGGCCAGAACTGGAGGATTGTGGAAGTACTGAGGCAGAGGTAGACAGGGGCAAAGTCAAGGAAGCAATTTCCAACAAAGACATTACCAACCTGAGAACTAATGTAATTCAGTGTGTGCAGGATACTGATGAAAAAAACAAGGAACCTGGCCTTCAAAAATGAAGAGTTGGCTAAACAAAATACTGAAATCATTTGTTAAAGAGCAGCAAAACAGAGCTGTAACCCAGAAAACATGCAGGAAATTGAAAGTTTGCACAAGACTACCACATAAGACATTATCAGGAAGATTTGTGAAGAAATGTAACTGATAGACAGCAATTTGAGGAACTTTTACCTGATGCAGAATGAAACTAACAATGACAGCAGAACAACCTTATCGTACCTGCGATCTTTGTTGCTTTACATACACCACGGCAGAAATGCTTGCCTTGACCACTTACTGCAAAAAAATTTAAAAGAAGTTAAAGTTCATCAGAACTGATTACTGCAAAGAATAAAAAACCTTTTACAGATAATTAAATGTGTGTGCAAGATGAGCTCCGAGTGGCATTGCTTAAATTAATATATCTACGAGGGAAACAAGTGCAACATTAGATTGCAACCTCTGTGACCTGTGGTCAAATGTATCTTGGCCAGAAAGTTTGCTGTCAATCACAGATATAAAATGTGGCACTCACATACGGAAACCAGTCCCCATTAAACTGATCACAGTTCATCTCAAAGACCCTGGATGGGTGGGGAGGGCGGGATTGCTGATTATAGCAAACAGATAAATTAAAACCTGTGAACTGGCGTAAGTTATCACAAATTACCACGGTGTATTGGTGTCATTTATCTGGCCAGTGTCACATGGCTGAAAAATCAAGAAAACTACAGATGTTGGAAATCTGAAATGAAAGCAGAAAATGTTCAGCAGGTCAGGCAGCATCTGTGGGAAAAGAAACTGAGTTTTTGTCATCAGTCCTGATGCAGGGTTTTGACCCTTAACATCAACAATTCCTTCCCCCCCCCCCATAGAAGGTAGAAGAGAGAAAGCGGAACAGCCAGGGTGGCAGGCATCCTTGACGATACTGTTCGCCTTCCTGAAGCAATGCACGGTGGAGATGGACTGGATGGAAGGAAGTGAGGAGGCTTTGATGGACTGGGCTGTGTTTTCTACTCTCTGCAGGTTCTTAACATTGTAGGTTGATGACTTTTCATCAGAACTGGCCAGTTCAGACACAAAATTTATTCTTTATTCCTTGCTATGTAGGAAAATGAGGGGCGACCTTATAGAAGTGTTTAAAATTATGAGAGGCATAGATCAGGTGGATGGAAACAGTCTTCCCCAGGGTAGGAGGAGTCCAAAGCTAATGGGCATAGGTTTAGGGTGAGAGGGGAAAGATTTAAAGGGGACCTGAGGGGCAACTTTTTCACACAGAGGGTGGTGAGTATATGGAACGAGCTGCCAGAGGCAGTGGGTGAGGCAGGTACAATAGTATCGTTTAAGAAGCACTTGGATAGGTACATGGAGGGGCGGGGCTCAGAGGGATATAGGCCGAACGCAGGGTAAATGTGGTCAGCATGGACTGGTTGGGCCGAAGGGCCTGTATCCTTGCTGTATTGCTCTGTGACTCTAGATGTTGCTCAACCTGCTGAGTTCCTCCAACAGATTGTTTGTTACTCCAGAGCTATTTTTCCTGTACAAGACCCTTTGTCTCCCTACCTGAGCAGTTCCTTTGATCATCAAACTGAAACATTAACTTTTTCTCTCTCCACAGATGCTGCCTGTCCTGCTGAGTAGTTCCAGCATTTTCTGCTTTTATTGCCACATTGCAGGAGCTTGCTGTGCACAGACTAGCCGTATTTCCTACAATGCTCCAATCCCTTTATCAATGTTTTGGAATTTCCTGAGGTGGAAAACAGTGTAATATAAATGCAAGTCTTTCCCATACGGGGGTGTTTTACTGTGAATCACTTGGACACAATTGATCTCACTTAAAGCTTTGTCAGGATGTGGAAGATACTTTTAAAGTTCACCTCTATCCACTCTGAGGTGAGGAATGTGGTGCCTTCTCCAGTACCACTGTTGGCTTTGGAGTGAGTGTGGTTAGGAATACCAAGATAGTGACCTTGGATTTATGAAGGAGAGGATAATTTATCCAATCAGGCCTGAAGGGAATGGAGAGGTGCCAGTGTTCCCATGACGTTGAGGGGCTGAGGTTTGCTGTTGGGATTAAGCTGATCCACACAGTGCTTTCTGCAGACATGGGCAGTGACTGAATGTAACCGAGGGAACTCTTTCCAAACACACCTCTCTCTGAATTGTGTGAAGATTCTTAGCTTGCATGCATTGTGATGAGAATTATGTCCTTACTTCAGGAGTTATAGAGAGTGCTGAGGCTTTAGGGTGCCAGAAGTGAGGCACATCCCAGCTGCTGACCTCTCTAGTTTTCAGACCCTTGGTGATAAGACTATTGAACGGTTCCCTAATATGTTGAGATGGACTCTTGACCTCACAATCTACCTTGTGTGACCTTGTGCCTTATTGTCTACCTGCAATGCACTTCCCTGTACTTGTGACACTTTACTTTGTAATTTTTTTACCTGTACTACCTCAGTGTATCTGCACTGTGTAATGAATTGATCTGTATGAACGGTATGCAAGACAAGTTTTTTCGCTGTACTTTGGTACAAGTGCTCAATAATAAACCAATACCAAAATACCAGTACAGTGGTACTGAGTTGGTCAGTGCCTGATTCCCTGCAACCTGTCAGTCTAGGTTTGGTGGTTGTCCAGAACCAATAGGCTGTCATTGGCTGTTTCATTATTGGAGGACATACAAATGGAGCCAAAAATTGTAGAATCATACTTTAACTTTGACTCCTGATCATATGACAAAGATAACTGACCAAGTCACTAATGTTATTAAGAATGAGGAAACCTTCGATAATGATATCTTGGACCACAATGACTAGCCTCCAACAACCACAGCCATCTTCCTGTGTGCCCTATCGAAGTCTAGTAACAGGAACATGTTGACATTCGGTTCAGGTTTGCTGGGGAATCTTGGCTTTACCATCTGCTAAATGCAACCTTGCTCCCTGTCAATTACTTTCACGGAAAGCTACAATAAAGTCGTGGTGGAACCAAATTTCAGCAGAAAACTGAATATTTGGATACTTGCTTGATGGCACTTTTGATCTCCTGTCACAATGAATGAACAAGGAGGCTGATAGGTTGGGAATTGATTATGATACATTAACATTGTTTTTGGTTCACAGAACATGTCTGCCTAAATTTCCTTATTATTGGTTACCTGGAAGAACGGCAAGGATCCAATTCTAATGCTTAGGTTTTAAGGGCTCAGTCTCGGATGTTACCAGGACCCAAGTTGCTCAGTCTTAACATCACATTAACTGAATTGACTGGACATTCTCAATGCACTCTGTATTAACTCAATGTAACTGCACTGTATAATGAATTGATCTGTACGATCGGTATGCAAGACAAGTTTTTCACTGTACCTCGGTACAAGTGACAATAATAAACCAATACTAATAGTGGCAAAGTCCAACATGGGAGACTGGTTCAGAAAAGTAGGGCCCCACAGGATCCAGAGCAAGTTGGTAAACTGGATCCAAAATTAGCTTGGCAATAGGAGACAGAGGATTGTTTTTTGCAGTTGGATGCCTGTGACTACTGGTGTCCCACATAGAGCAGGGCTGGAACCCTTGCTGCTTGTAGTATATGTGAATGATTCAGATATGGATGTAGGAGACATATTCGAGCAACTTCCTCATTGGGTCAGATACTTGAGACACTCAGTTAGGCTGCTGCCCTTCAGTGACACAAGAGTCTCTCAGAGATCAGGCAGCATCCAGGAGAGAAAAAATCAGCATTTCAGGTCAAAGGGCCACTATCAGAAGTGAGAGAACAAGGATGTTAAGTTGCCAAGAACGTGAGGGATGGAGAGGATAGAGGAATATATGTGATGGGGTGCAGACCAAAGTTGGCAGAGTAACAATAACTGGACCCAGCACATAGATGCGATCACAAGAAAGGCACACCAGTGTCTCTACTTCTTAGAAGGTTAGGGAGATTTGTCATTTCACCAGACACTCTAACAATCTTCTACAGATGTACTGTTGGAAGTATCCTGACTGGTTGCATCATAGTCTGGGACGGCAATTTGAATGCGCAGGAACAATAGAAGCTGCAGAGAGTAGTGGACTCAGCCCGATACATCACGGCCACATCCCTCCCCACCATCGGTAGTATCTACAGGAGGGCTGCCTCAAAAAGGCAGCATCCAATAAAGTTCCCCATCATCCGGGCCATGCCATCTTCTCACAGCTACCACTGGGCACAGCGAACACCTAAATCTGTGTTTGATTTCTCCATTGTTGAGGAGATTAACTTGTGACTACTGAGTACAACAGGTTAAACTGGGAAAAGTGCAAGTCAATTGCTGCTCTGTTTGGAAAGACTGCTTGGGACCCTGGGTGATGGGAAGGGAAGAGGTAAAAGGGCAGCTTTTTTGTTTCCCAAGTGCAGTGAGAAGGGAGGTGGCTAGTGAAAATGAAGTAGAGTGGGAAGTTGCAGAGGGAATAGTCCCTTTGAAATGCTGAAAGGGGAAGGAAGCAGAAGGTGGCAGATTATGTGGAGGCTGGTCTGTTGTAATGTGGAGACCGGTGGGTGGAAAATGAGAACAAGTGGAACCCTATCCTCGTTCCAGTGATGGGGAAGGTCAGGACCAAGCCTGATATCATTATCAAACCTGCTGACAAGGGCGGTGCGGCTGTGCTTTGGCAAACTGACCTTCACCTCGTGGAGACTGAATGTTAGCTCTCAACCATCTCCTGCTGGACCATGACTCCATCACTGAACATTCCAGATTTGATTAAGGAGCTTAGGGTAAAGGAACCCTGGGGTGACTGTGATCATAAGATGGCAGAATTCACCCTGCAGTTTGCAAGGGAGAAGCTAAAATCAGATGTATTGGTATTACAGTTGAGTAAAGATAACCTCAGAGGCATGAGACAGGAGCTGGCCAAAGTTGATTGGAAGGGGACCCCCAGCAGGGATGACGGTAGAGCAGCAATGGCAGGAGTTTCTGGGAGTATTTCGGAAGACGCAGGATCAGTTCATCCCAAAGAAGCAGCAGCATTCTGAAGGGAAGATGAGGCAACCGTGGCTGACAAGGGAAGTCAAAGACAGCATAAAAGCAAAAGAGAGGGCATACAATATTGTAAAAATTAGTGGGAAGCTCGAGGATTGGGAAGCTTTTAAAAACCAACAGAAGGTAACTAAAAAAGCAATAGGGGAGAGAAGATGAAATATGAGGATAAGCTAACCAATAACATAGAGGATACAAAAAGTTTTTTTCAGATATACTGTATAAAGAGTAAAAGAGAGGCAAGAGTGGACATTGGACAACTGGAGAATGACACTGGAGGGGTAGTAATGGGGAACAAAAAAAGGCGGACAAACTGATTAAGTATTTTGCGTCAGTCTTCACTGTGGGAGACACCAGCAACATGCCAGAAATTCGAGAGAGTCAGAAGGCAGAAGTGAGTGTAGTCGCTGTTACTAAGGAGAAGGTGCTTGGGAAACTGAAAGGTCTGAAGGTGGATAAGTCACCTGGAGCAAATGGACTACACCTCAGGGTTTTGAGAGAGGTAGTTGAAGAGATTGTGGAGGCATTAGTAGTGATCTTTCAAGAATCAATAGCTTTAGGAATGGTTCTGGAGGTCTGGAAAATCAAAAATGTCCCCCCACTGTTTAAGAAGGGAAGGGGGCCAAAGGCAGGAAATTATAGGCCAGTTAGCCTGACTTCAGCGGTTGGTAAGATGTTAAAGTCCATTATTGAGGATGATGTTTCAGAGTATTTGGAAGCTCATAATAAAATAGGCCGAAGTCAGCATGGTTTCCTTAAGGGGAAATCTTGCCTGACAAATCTGTTGGAATTCTTTGAGGAAGTAACAGGCAGGATACACAAAGGAGAGTCAGTGACTGTTGTTTACTTGGATTTTCAGAAGGCCTTGGACAAGGTGCCACACATGAGGCTGCTAAACAAGATAGGAGCCCATGGTATTACAGGAAAGGTACCGGCATGGATAGAAGACTGGCAGAAGGCAAAGAGTGGGAGTAAAGGGGACCTTTTCTGGTTGGCTGCCAGTGACTAGTGATGTCCGCAGGGGTCAGTGTTGGGTCCGCTATTTTTCACATTATATGTTAATGATCTGGATGATAGAATTGATGGCTCTGTGGCCAAGTTTGTGAATGATACGAAGATAGTTGGAGGGCGGGTAGCATTGAGTCTGCAGGACGGACAGGTTGGGAGAATGGGCAAAGAAGTGGCAGATGGAATACAATGTAGGGAAGTGTATGGTCATGCACTTTGGTAGAAGGAATAAAGGCGTAGACTATTTTCTAAACGGGAAGCGAATTCAAAAATCAGAGGTGCAAAGGGACTTGGGAGTCCTAGTGCAGGATTCCCTAAAGGTTAACTTGCAGTTGAGTTGGTAGTGAGGAAGGCAAATGCAATGTTAGCGTTCATTTTGAGAGGACTAGAATATAAAAAGCAAGGATGTAATGCTGAGGCTTTATAAGGTGTTGGTCAGACCACATTTGGAGCATTGTGAGCAGTTTTGGACCCCATATCTAGGGATGTGCTGGCATTGCACAGGATCCGGGAGAGGTTTACGAGAATGATCCCAGGAATGAAAGGGTTAATGTACGAGGAGCATTTGATGGCTCTGGGCCTGTACTCGCCAGAGTTTAGATGTATGAGGGGGGGAATCTCATTGAAACCTCCCGAATATTGAAAGGTCTGGATAGAGTGGACGTGGAGTGGGTGTTTCCATCAGTGGGAGAGTCTAAGACCAGAGGGCACAGCCTCAGAATAGAAGGACGTCCCTTTAGAACTGAGATGAGGAGGGATTTCTCTAGCCAGAGGATGGTGAATCTGTGGAATTCATTGCCACAGACAGCTGTGGAGGCCAAGTCATTGGGTGTACCTAAAGCAATCTTGATTAGTAAGGGAGTCAAAGGTTATGGGGGGGGAAGGCAGGAGAATGGGGTTGAGAAGGAAAAAATAAATCAGCCATGATCGAATGGCAGAGAAGGCTCAATGGGCCGAATGGCCTAATTCTGCTCCTGTGTCTTATGGTCTTATGAACATCAGACCATCATCTCCCAGACTGACCTCAGTTCCTCATTGGATCTTCCCTCCTCAGTGTCAGAGTTCTGCAGCCCGACACTTCTACTTCCTTCACAAAGCCCACCAGCACGGCTGTCCTGGTGCACCATTGTTTCAGTTTGCTCTTACCTGACAGAACATTTCTTCCTGCTTTGACTCCTGCCTCCCTTTGTCCTGCCTCTTCCCTCTTACATTTGTAACACCTCTGGCACATTCCGTCACCTGGCTTATCATCACAATGAACATACAATCCCTTTACACTTCTGGACCACAGCAAGATGGTCTGAGCACCCCTCACCTTTTACTTGAAGTCCAACTAGTCACCACCACCACCTTCTTACACCTGGAAGGACCAGTTCTTATATTCAACAAAATCCCATTCAACTCCACTCACTTCCTCCAAACCAAAGGTACAGCTATGGGAGCTGACAGTCCTGGTTACAGTCCGACTCAGGCTCCCACCCTCATCTCTTCCTCTGTTACATTACTGACCATCAGTGCTACTTCCTGTGCTCTTATAGAAACCGAACATTTCGTTACCTTTGCCACCAATTTCCACTCCACTCTCACGCAGACTTTTCTTCTCAGCTCGACCTCAGGGGTTTGGTTAGCTACCAATATTCATTATAAACCCAAATCCTACAGGTATCCTAACCTCACTTTCTCCTACCCTGCTTCCTGTAATGACTCCATTATGTTCTGTTTCCATCCTTTCTAGATGACTAGGCTTTCCATATCTGTCTTTACGATCTTTTTTCTTCTAACATAGATGACAGATTCTCATCCACATCTTCTCCAGTTCTGACACTTCTCTCACCCTCCCTTTTCCCAGCCAGAACAAGGAGAGGATTCCCTTTGTCCTCACCTTCTATATTCAAAGGATCATCCTCTAATTTCCACTAGCTCTAATGGATTCCAATACCTGACACCTTCCCTTTTCAACATTCCAAAGGCACGATTCCCTCTGTGGCTCCTTGGTCCACTCTTCTGTCTCCAACTACATTCCCTATCTTATGGCACTTTCCCACGCAGCAGTGAGGGATGCAACACTAGCTTACTTTGCATCTTTCCTGCTCCGTCCCATCAGGGACTTGAACATTCCTTCCAGGTACAGCAGCTTCTTCCAAGTCAGTGTGTTGGTGCTCATGAATGTGGTCTCCTCTCCAATACAGAAAGCAAATGCAGAGTGGATGCCCACTTTCCAGAACACCTCCATTCAGCCTTCAGCAACCTCCTTGAGCTCCCAGTTACCTGTCACTTTAATTCCCCACCCAGTCCCAAGTTGACCTCGGTCTTCTGCCTCCTCCGTTGCTCCATCGATGCCCGATGTAATCTTCAGGAACATTACCTCATCTGTCAGAACACGTTGCAGCCTTCAGGCCTTGGATGGTGAATTTTAACCCTTCAGTAACCACCCTTTGTTATCCACTCCCTCTTCACAGATGTGGCTGCACCAGTCCATTTTAATGCCTTTCCTTTTCTTTGCTTCCACTTTTACCTTGACAACTTTGGGGTGCGCCCTATCTTCCATTCTCTCCACCCCTTCTCCTCTCAGCACCTTAACGCACTTGTGCTCTCTTTACGGTTCTGATGAAGGATCACTGATCAAAAACATTGATCATTTCTCCACCTACAGACACCACTTTAACCTTCTGCCATTTCCCGTTTTTGTTTCAGATTTCCAGTATCTGCATCCTTTGTTTTGCTCCATTCTTACAAACTGTCATTCAAGCTTTCTACACAGGGTACATTCTACAGCCATGCATCCAGCGGAGGGGTGAGTATCACTTCCTCAGATTAGGACTTCGGCAGAATTGTCCCAGATCTACCTGGCCTGGAGTCACAAGACTTGACGGAGACACAAGAGACTACAGATGCTGGAACCTGCAGCAAAAACAAACTGCTGGACGGACTCAAGAGGTCAGGCAGCATCTGTTCATGCCAGATGAAGATGAACCAGTCCAGATGAAGGGTCTCGACCCCAAAACATTGACAGTCCACAGATGTTGCCTGACCTCAGGAGGTTGTCTTTTGTTCCATGAGACTTGATCATTATATTGTCGCAGCTGAGGACTCCTTAAGGCTATTCTCAACTGACAAAATGCCAGTGTGTCCACACTGGGACAGGATGTGCTCAGAGACATTGACTGATATGACACTGTAAAAACTGTTGCTTGACAAGTCTCCAGGACACCTCTTAAACCAAACACCAGCTCCCAAAGGTCTTCAAGAGAAAACTGTGCAGGGTTACCAAGCTGGGATTGGTTACTTGAATCTTCGCTGATCCAAATCTTGGGTTGCACCATGATTCGCCCAACACGTATTTCTTTGGCAGATCTGAGGGACTTGCCAGATTAAGAATCATCCATGTACTGTGGAACATTTAGGATGTTGAGCTGACAGATTCTTATCCTCGAAGGGGCAATAAACCAGCAGTTAAGAAGCATGATTTCATGATAATAAGACCTAGTAGTCGCTGGAGGTATTTGCTTTGCTAAATTAAAATTTCTCAATTTGCCATGCCAGGACTTGAATTCTGGGTTGCTGGTCCAGGGCCACAAGTAGTAGGCTTGGTATAGAGCCGCAAATGAGAGGAGTCTTTTGCCTGGTCTTTGCTTACCTGGAGACCAAATCAAAGTTACCTTAGAGACACAAGAGACTGCAGATGCTGGAATCTGGTGCAACACAAGAGGCACTGGAGGAACTCAGCAGGTCAGGAAGCATCTGTGGAGGGAAATGGATAGTCGACACTTCGGGTTGAGACCCTTCATCTGGACTGGAAAGGGGGAGAGCCATGATAACGAGGTGGAGGGAAGGGTTGGGGCAAGAGATGGCAGGTGATGGGTGGATCCAGGTGAGGGGGGTGATAGGCAGATAAGGGCAGGAATGATGCAAGAAGCAGGGAGGTGGAAGTGACAAAGGCTGAAGATGATGGAATCTGATAGGAGAGGATGGTGGAGCCTGGAATAAAGGGAGGGAGGTGGGGAGGGGAACTGGTGGGAGGAGTGTGTGGGTGATGGGCAGATAGAGAGGGTGGGGGAGGGATAAGGGAGAGGGTGATGGGGCTAGTGGGATCAGGAGACAAAAGAAAAACAAAGGAAAAATAAGAGAAAAGAGATGGGGGGGAAGCGGTTACCGGAAGCTCAAGGATTCGATGTCCACGCTGCCAGGTTGGAGACTGCCCAGGCAGAAAACAAGGTGTTGTTCCTCTAATTTTCATTTGGCTGTGACCTGGAGTCACAGTTACATTAAATTTTATTCCTTGCATGAATAATTCACGGAATGAGCTGATCAAAAAGGCAGCCGGTGTTCACCAAAATAAACCAACACACCACATAATATAAGGATGAGTTTTATTTTTCCAGATACAAAAGTTCATTGGCAAAAAAAAACACATGGCTATATAAAAAATATTGTATCACATCATGCTTATCTGCAAATGTAAAAATATTCCAGTGGCTGGCTCTACCTCAGTGACTAAGAGCTCAACCACCACCCTGCCGTCCATGTACAATCTTGCTGTTGTAAATATGCACTAACGTTGGGTGCATAGGTACATGGATCAACTAATCTAGCAGCAAATCATTTGGACCAGGGAGGTCCAGGTTTCCGTCAATGGTTTATGTTGTGTCATCTCACTGTAAATGGAACGGAGGAATATTAAAACTTGAGTGTGGGGAAGCGGAATTTGCCAATCACCGTTGATAAACCACCACTGGAACTCCACACCTCGATGGAAGGTAACAAGGAAGAGTTCAATGGTACAGAAGTCACGGATGAGCAGTCCAGGTAACACAAGCGCCCATGATTTGGTTGAGGCACCAGCATGGTGTGGATGACAGGAACCTCTCTCAAACCTCGAAGGCTGGGACAGCAGGAGGAGTGAATCAAACAGCCACCCCATCCCCATTGTACATCTGTATTCTGTCCCTCAGAACAGTAAGCGATTCATTAACAATGTTCCTTCTAAAAATACCAACACAAAAGGTAAATTCCCACCAGATGTCGGCTGCTACAAAGAAGATCCCATGGCTCGGCTTCCCAATATTCCTGACCATTAACACTTAAATATGTCAGTTTAAAATAAAAATAATTTGCAAATTAGTTCAGGGACATATTATTTTCTGGGTTTGGCAGATAGTTATAGTTAATTCCTTATAGGAACTTGAAGAAAGATCAAAGTTTAAAGGAACAGACCCATGAACGATGCCATTCTATCCGCAAGTATACCCAGAGAGGGTGGGGATGGGCTACTTTTCATTGTACTTTTAATCAAAGCATTTACATTTTTCACCCTATTCCTACCCTCCTTAAACGCAAGCCAATACCACCAGATCTCCTGCAACCATTTGTTCATCTTCAGAGCTTAGAAGCTGCTTCCAACTCCACTCCCATAACAAGTCTAAAGCAGATTTTCAGCAAAAGGCAGCAGTACATTAAATGGGAAAAATTCCTCCAACTTAACAAAATAGATTCAAGAGGCCCTCAAGTTACTGAACATTACTGATCCATAAATTTTGATTTAGGACACATTTCATTTCAACTACTCATTCAGATGACATGCTTCAAGCAATCCATTGGTGTAACAATTCAGTGCATTTACAAAACCATGCATGTCATTTGCAACATTGTTTAAAATAATCTTTGACAATTTGCACTCCGTTGCAATGCTCCTGGGGAAAATAAAAACTGTACACTTTATTTGGACACGATTTGCCTTTTGCCCAAACATCCCTGAAGACCTGAGAAACTGTATAATGCAAAAACATACAGCTTGCTATCCATACAAGGGCCCCTGAGCTACTTCAGATACAGAAAGTTTAAAAAGTCAGATCTTACAAAGTTGTCTAGTCAATTAGCAAGGTATTTTCAATTAGAACACAAAGCAAACTTGTAGCTGGTAAACTTCTCACCAAACGGCAGTGGATGAACACAACTAGTTCCTGATCCTTCAAAGAAAGTGTCCATGGATTCGTTTTAAAAGGACCCCCTTTCCCTCCTCAACACGGTCCTAGTTTCCTGCTCCCCTCGTCACCAGGTCGGAGGTCCAAATCGCATCATCACCTTCTCTTGGTCATCGAGGTCCTTTTGCACTTTCTTACGCATGTAGAATATGGGGCAATCTCGACTGATGAGAATTGGGGTGAGGGATGGAAAAAAGGTAAAAAAAAGATGTTACGTCGAATTTCCATCACAGGACCAGGCCATTCAGCCCAACAGGTCCATGCTAGGAATATAAATGTCTACCTTCCCTTCCAATAACAAAGCTGTTTGCTCCCTTATCTCTCATGTATTTCTACAGATGTACTGTTGAAGGTGTCCTGACTGGTTCATCATGGCCTGGTACGGCAATTGGAACGTGCAGGAATGCAAGATGCTCCAGAGAATAGTGGGCTCAGCCCAATACATCACGGGCACATCCCTCCCCATCATCGATAGTATCTACAGGAGGCGCAGCCTCAAAAAGGCAGCATCCAATGTCAAAGATCCCCACAATCTGGGCCATGCCATCTTCTCACAGCTCCCATCGGGCAGGAGGTACAGAAGCCTGAAGTCCTACACCACCAGGTTCAAGAACAGCTACTTCCCTTCAACCATTCAGTTCTTGAACCAACCTGCATAACCCTACTCACTACAGTTTAATAACACTATGACCACTTTGCATTAAAATGGACTTTGTTTTTTTCTTGTTTTAAGTGTGTTCTTTCTTGTAAAAGTTGTGTTTAATTTATGTTTTTCTTGTGAGTGCTGCTTATCTGATGCTATGTGCCTGTGATGCTGCTGCAAGTAAGTTTTTCATTGTACCTGTGCATCTGACAATAAACTTGACTTTGATGTAGTTGTGCTTCCCTTTAATACTACTAAACCTTCAATGTGAACAGGCCCTGAGCTTCCCCACAGCACTGTGCATCCTAGTTTTGGGCTTTGTGAAAAATTACAGTCGTTGCTTGGGAGATTCTCTGTGAATATGCTGGCTGATGTATAGCAGGGTCCTGTGAAATATGCAACCTATTGTAGGCCTCACGAAACTTCCTCACTGCTCGGAAACCACAGCAGCTTTAAACTTCTCCAAACTAACTAACTATTTACCCAAGAGAAAAGCTCGGTTACAGAGAAAACTCTTATACCCAATCTTTACTGTTCCTCTTTAAAAGGGACATTTGCCATTATGGTATTGGTTCATTATTGTCACATATACCAACATACAGTATGCCATCCAGACATAAATTCATTGTAATTAAAATAAAACAGTATGCAGAATATAGTGATGCAGTTACAGAGAGTGCAGTGCAGGTGGACAAATAAAGTGCAACGGCCACAATGAGGTCGATTGGGAGATCAAGAGTTCATCTTTCAGTGCACGGGAGGTCCCTTCAACAGTCTGAGAACAGTGGGATAGGAGCTGTCCTTGGGTCTGGTGGCTCGTGCTCTCTGGCTTCTCCACAAGCAGCAGAGACCAGAGGACTTTGTTAAAGTGGTCACTGCTCTAAAAACGTTTACAGGCTTTTGATCAGCTGTGGAGCACCAGCACCCCACCCAAAATATCACTGTACCAGCAGATGTGTCCTGCCGACGTTCTCCCTCCCAGACCATCAACATTATAGGGACCCCCCAGCATCTTGCCGTGGTCTGCTCTCTCCACAACAGTCCATTCTCCCACCTTCGACCTGTTTCTCAAACACAAGGTGAACTTCTTTGCAGCACCATCAGCAGGTACGTCATTACCAAACCTGGAACTCCCTCTAAACTCATCTGCTACTGTCTCTGCACCTTTCTCCTCCCTTAAGAAGCTCCTTAAAACCTACTCTTTGATTGGTCACATGTCCTAATATCTTTAAATGTAGTTAAAGGGAACGTTGTTACCTTGACAACTTTGGTCTGCATCCCAAGTCAGTCATAGAGTTACACAGCATGGAAACAGGCCTTTCGGCCCAACTGACCCATGCTGACCAAGATTCCCAGTAATGCCCTCTGACCTCTTTACTCCTTCCTCCCTCTGCAACTTAAAACATGCTCACCTTCTCACTTTTCCATCGACTCTGTTTCTCTCCCCACTGATGCTGCCTGACCTGCTGAATATTTCCACCACTTTCTGTTTAGGCCATTTCAAACGACAATTAAGAGTCAATCACACCGGGTCAAATGCAGGCCAGGTCAGGTATGAATTGGTAGTTTGCTCCCCGAAGGACACAAGTCCACCAAACAAGTTTCTACAACAATTCAATGGTTTGATGGCGATCTTCACTGGTATCAGTTCATGTTCCAGATTTACTTAAATGGTAGGATTCAAACCCTTTTCTCCAGTTCTGAATGCAAGTCTGTAACTATCCACCTTGCTACTATACCATGTGGCTCTATGATTAAGTAGCATTCACTAACACTCATGCAGTGCCTTTAAATGTAACACGAAATTAAAGGAACTATCAGTTTATGCTGTACATAAATGACAGAGCAAGGTACCATGGGATTGCTGAACCTTGCCCAGGCATAAACTACTGCTGAAAGGCATAAAGTGGACACACTTTAAGAACTTTACAATGTACTTGGAACATGATAACTTCCTCTGAGCTTAAAAGAGAGGCTCAGTTTTGGAATGGTGAAATGAGGTGACAGGATAATGTGCTGTTGATCCAACCTACACCGAGGCACAAAACTCAGCTGCAACATAAGAGGAGGGGGCATAATCCGCCATTCATCACCTCTCCACCTCCGAGGGGTGAGGGGGCATGAGGGGTACCAGTGTTCGGCCAAGACCAAACCAATGTTGACAGCTAAAACTACAGTCCTGGGAACTATCGCCTTCTTGGTGTCTTTCACTTCCTCCTTCAGGCTGCGCTGAAGCTTTTAATAATGGAAGTGAATGGTGTACCAGAGCTTTAGCCTTGTGGTGAGTGACACCAGACTCCAACACGTCAACACTGGTTTCCCGTCCCAGCAAAGTGTGTAGAATAGTGCAGTTCTTTGAATCTTCATGGAAATAATTTCTTCACAACCAAGTGGGAAACTTTAAATAGCTCCAATATAAATTTGAAGCCAGTGCTTCATACAAAAGAGTTAATTTAAATTTACACAGCACATTTTGTGACTACAGTATGTCACAAAGCACGAACCAGCCAAACTTTGGAACTTCAGTCACTGTTGTAATGTAGAAAAATGTCTATTTCTCCAATGTTGTTGATTCAGGGTTTCGGAAATTCACTGGTTGTAAAGTCTTTTGTGATAACCTGAGGCTGTGAAAGGCACTATATAAATGCAAAAATAAAGAACAGAAGGTGCCGTGTTCATTAACTGTTGCTTGTTCCACAGATCCTGTCTGACCTGCTGAACGTTTGCATCTTTTTCTGTTTTTAACTACATACATGCAAATCTTTTATTTGAAGAATAAAGCACTCAGACATCTTAGTCATGAAAGGTGCTGTATGTTACATCTTTTAATGTGCTCTAATGGATTTATAGACCCTTCCTCTACCTTTTGATCATGTTGGTTGCTTTTCCTAGGCTACACTTCTCACTGCCTCAGTAAAGCAGCCAACATAATCAAAGATCCCTCCCACCCTGAAGGTTCTCTCTTACCCCTACAAAAGCCTGAAAGCACGTACCACCAGGCTCAAGGACAGAGGTCTATCCTGCTGTTATACGACTCTTGAACATACCTCTTGTACGAAAAAGATGGACTCTTGACCTCACAATCTACCTCACCGTGGCCCTTGCACTTATTGTCTGCCTGCACTGCACTTTCTCTGTAACTGTAACACTATGTTCTGCAACGTGTTATTGCTTTTCCCTTGTACTACATTGATGTACTGATGTTGTGAAATGATCTGTCTGGATAGCATGCAAAACAATTTTTTTCACCATACCTCGGTACATGTGACAATAATAAACCAATGACCATTTCTGCTTAAGCAGACTGTGCATCCCACTTATATCAGTGAGCTCAGCACAGCCCAGAGATCAAACCAGAACCCTTCCTGATCTACATGAATCAGTATCTCAACTGGAAGATTCCTAATGATTGCTGCAACATTATGATTCATGTTTTACATTCCTCCACCGAGAGGACAAAATTGCAAGGTGGCCATTAGTCAATGCCTTCACCAAGCACTGCGCACTAGGCTTTGCTCTCTTCTGATCTGGGGTTGTTTTTTTCAAATCCATTCCACAAATCTCACCCCTCCACTGGATATTACATGACTATAGCTCAATGAACAACACTTTGATTTGCAACCACCAGAACTAATCTGAATTCATACATCATTCTGATTGGCAATGAAGGAGTCATAAACGTCAAGTTTGAGCCCGAGATCTCCTGATAGCCATGAATCCCTTTCCTGCACACCCAATTACCCTCAGATCAGACTTAACCACTATTAGTTATGCTACCTCATCTTACTGAGAGATCATAAAGAACTGGGATATGTGGAAAGTGGGGAGAAAAGAAGAGCAATGCGACAGGTTGAGTAATGGGATGCAAGAGCAGTAGAAATTTTTAGACCAATACCAGACCATCTAGCCTGACCCTCTCACAATCACTTGATATCAATATCGCTTCCTTAACATGTCCTTAAGCCACATTAAGATCTTTTGTTTCATTTACAAACCCATTTTGTTTTCCAGATTTTGTCTCAGTATCCAAAAGTGCTGATAAAAATCATGAAAACGTGTTTCAAACGTCACAACATGCAAACTCTCACAGCTCACGCAAAAACAAAGGCACGAAGCATAGTAAAAAAGAAATTCAGAGAATTCAGTATTTTTCACAATTTTGTGCCGAAATCAGTTCCAAAAGTAATTGAGCAAGGGATACAAAATGCAACCACACCTGGCAAATACAGCACATTATACATCATATTGCATGGGTGATACATGGAACTCAGGGTCAATTTCCACTGAGTAAGAATCGGTTTTTAATCAGCCCACATATTCCAAAAAGATTAGATCATTAGAAATTAAAAACTATTTTCAATAAATCTGCACATTTCTCCATCAAATATGTGGCAAATTTTTATAGATGTGCAGGGCAAGTTTTTTTTTTATATACACAGAGAGTGGTGGGTGCCTGGAACGGGCTACCAGGGGTGCTGGTGGAGGCAGATACGATAGAGGCGCTTAAGAGCTTTAGACAGGCACATGAATATGCAGGGAATGTAAGGATGTGGATCACGTGCAGACAGAAGGGATTTAGTTTAATTTGGCATCGTGCTCAGCACAGCCATCGTGGGCTGTAGAGCCTGTTCCTGTGCTGTTCTCTGTTCTAAATATCTAGCGACCCTTTAGAGTACTACTGCACGGAAGGAGGACACATTGCCCATTGCTTCTGCTTTGAGAAAAGGTATCCAATTAGAGCCACCCTTCCCTCACCCCCTTGTTCTTTCCCTAAAACAGTAATGTTCCTTATCAAGTACACAGTCAATTCCCCTTTGGAAGTTAGCAATTAATCCAGTCCTGTTGCGCTTCTACAACCCATTCATGAAATTACTTTCAATTTAAAAGCACCAAATGATCAATGCTGGTGTTCATGTGCCACTAGAGCAGTTTCAAGTGCCTATATGACAATTTAAAAAAAATCTGGCTGCATTACTTCCGTACACGCCACATTGCCCTGAAATCCCCTCTCACCCACAGGCCAAAGGGAAGGAAGAAATATTCGGGGGGTGGGGGGTGGGGGCCACATTTCTTTTGGGCTCACAATTACTAAGAGCTTCAAAAATTTTTCTTTATTTGATCTGATGAACCTGCCATGGCATCTACATAGTTTATAAATGTACAATATGCTTCAATTTAAGAAACGTTTGCCCTGGTTAGAGTAAATAATTTTCTAGGTCGCCCAGATCAATGCTCATCAAAACTGAGAACGTTATTATTCAGTCACGTCAACTCTGGCCTTCTTTACAACAAGCGAAGCATGAATTGTTCAACTCTTCCTCACAACTCAAATGCCTGAAGCCTAACATCCATCTCAACAGTCTCGCACTCTAACCTGTCAATAGTAACATTTTTCTTATGGTGCTGTGTTGAGTGTCACACATCATTCTTCACACAGTAATGCTGATGCATTTTGTGACTGAGGGTTAATGAGTTTAGGCAGCGCAACACAGCATACAAGCATGTGATCTAGCTGAAGCAGAACAACAGGAAACAGTTCATACAGGCCATGTTCTTCTGAGGAACTACTGTGCAAGGACACCAACTTCTAGTTGAAGTCTCAAATCTTGGCACTGGATCAATTAACTGATATCAGTTGAGGCATTACAATTGGTCTCATTATACTGACTTAACAGGTGGGAGAAAAGTCAGGCAGGTTCATTATCACTGCCTATTTTGGAAAGTACAAATGCTGGGTGCCTGGAAAAGGCAGGGCCAGACCGCCTGTCTCACAAGATCAAACTCGCTGATAACACTCGACGATAACACTCGACGTTAATATCACTGGGAAGACTGCTTGCATCCTCTCAGCTGTATCATAGCAAGCGTTAGCCTCCAGGATAGGAGAGGGAAGAAGGTAAAATCCTTTAAAAATCATTTAGCTCTGCCACATTTTACCCTGAAAATACAAAGACAGAAAAATCTGCTTTGTATTCTCTGGGTGCACAGGGTGGGAATTCAAAAACACAGAAAATCAAAAGGGTTAAAAGATCAGGAATGAAAAGATAAAATGAAGTCATTTAGCCCCTTGGATCTATTCCTCCATTCCTTTACATTAAGGCAGATCTGTGAGCTAACTCCATGGACCCACTTGTCTGTATACTTTTGGTGAACCAGAAACCCAAAACTAGCACGGTAAATGCCAATCTTGGGACTTGACAGTTGGAGGAGGAACACATGCTGGGCAAGACTAAAGAGCTCTACAGTGCTAAAGTCACAGCTGAGCTCAGTAAGTAGCAATTTTAATGAGGTCTGTTGACTATAGGAGTGTGAAGATTGTTTAGTACCTGGTGCAAAGAACATCCTCATGCAGGCTGCCCTGACATCGCTGGCACTGTGTCCACAAACGTGAAAACTTCTCCTCTAAGAGTTTCAGCTGAGATATCTGAAAGAGAGGAAAACAACAATGGGATTATAAGGAAAACTGCAGATGTCTGTGGTAAAATATAGGTACAGCACAGGAGCAGGCCCTTCGGCCCACCATGTTGTGCCGAACTAATTAAATGCCTAACTGAACTATTCCTTTCTGCCTACACAATGTCCATATCCCTCCATTCTCTGCACATTCATGTGCAGATCAAACACCTCTGTTGTACTTCCCTTCACTACCAGCCCTGGCAGTGCATTCCAAGCACCCAGCACTCACCCTGCAATTGCCCCCCCACACATCTCTTTTGAACTTACCCCCTCTCACCGTAAATGCATGTCCTCAGGTATTAGACATTTTGACCCTGGGAAAAAGTTTCCAGCTGTTTACTCTATCTATGCCTCTCAATCTTATAAACTTCTATCAGGTCTCCAATATTGGGGAAAACGGTATACTGTCGACCAGATAGATCTTTAGTGTCTGTTAAGCAGATTTGCTTAGCTTGATCACACTCTCAAATCATATGAAAGGTGACAAGAGAAAAATCACACTGTTGGCTGTGAGCATTTTGTTTTAAAAAGTCACCACTGTGTGCACTTTGGCACATTTCTTATCGTGGAGCTGGTGGGAAGTTGTAATTACAGAACAAGTTTAGTGAGGAGCTTCCATTGAAAATGTAGACATAGTTACTTTTCACAGGAGTAGAGTGACTATAAGAATAAAAAAAACACAGGAGTAGGCTAAATGGCCCCTAGAGCCTTCTTCAACATCATTAGTTCAGCGGTTAGCATAATGCCTTACAGCGCCAGCGAGCCAGGTTCAACTCCGGCCACTGTCTGTAAGGACTTTGTACGTTCTCCCCGTGTCTGCGTGGGTTTACTCCGGGTGTTCCGGTTTCCTCCCACATTCTAAAGACGTACGGGTTAGGAAGTTGTGGGCATGCTATGTTGATGCCAGAAGCGTGGCGACACTTGTGGGCTGCCCCCAGAACACCCTACGCAGAAGATGCATTTCACTGTGTGTTTCGATGTACACGTGACTAATAAAGATATCTTATCATTATATTATACTTCAACTCCATTTTCCCACCTATATCCCTTGATTCTTAACGTCCAAAAATTTAATCAGTCATCCTTGAACATATCCAAGAACTGAGCATTTACAATCTCTCGGGAATACACATTTCTTAAGAACAGATAAAAAAAACAGGAGTAGGTCGCACAGGTCACTCAAGCCTGCTGATCTGATCATTGGCCACCACTTCTTCCCATTAACCCTCAATTCTTCTGTAGTCCACACATCGACCTCAGCCTTAAACGTACAATTTGATCCAGCATCCACAGCCCTTGGAGATAGAGAATTTCAATAGTTCACACCCGGAGTAGAAGTTCTTACTTCTGTCCTACTCGGTGTCTCTTATTCCGTCCAACCCCATCAAAAGATGATGCACAAAAGATGAAGAAATTTCTCTTCATCCCATTGCTGAACAGCTGACAATATCTGACACCAAAACTGGCACAAGTTACTTTCTAACTCCACATCAGGCAAAGGTGACACTTTGTTTTCAATCTCTATATGCTCTTCCAGGGATATTAACAAGTACATAAACTCCTGTTGTCACACTTTCATCACAGCCAACCTTTGGAAATTGCTATGCCAACATTCCCTAGTCAGTTTGTAATTCAGCCATCACAGTGTAATGGTAAACTTTATCCACCAGGTGATTTGGTGTATTTTGAGTCTGGTAAGGTAAATCACCACACTAACAAAACATATCCAGCTACAGTAGGGGATTACCACAGGTAACTTACCAGTCAATGAATCCAAAAAAAGAACATTGTTTAAAATCTTTGGAAACTCCCTTACCTTTCGAATGCTGACTGCCTACCAGCTCACTTTACCCCTGCGCCAGTGGGGCCAGTCCATCTACTATCCAAGCTCCCAATTACAAAGTACGTCTAGCATGAATGAATAATCCAAGAGGGGAAAGCATGCAGCCGATATAACCGATGACCCCTCCCATCCCAGTCATTCTGTCTTCTCCGCCCTTCCATCAGGCAGAAGATACAAAAGCTTGAGAACACATACCGCCAGGTCAATGACAGCTTCTACCCCTCTGTTATAAGGGAACTCTTGATCTCTCAATCTGCCTCGTCATGGCCCTTGCACTTTATTTGTCTTCCTGCACTGCACTCTCTCTCTACAACTGTAACATTATATTCTGCATTGTTATTATTTTCCTTTTGTATTACCTCAGTGTACTCATGAATGGAATGATCTGTTTGGATGGCATGCAAACAAAGGCTTTTCACTACATCTCCGTACGTGGGACAATAATAAACCAATTACAAATTACCTCCGAACAATTTTATTTTGAAAGGTACTACCAGTGTCAGCTAACAGTGAAGTACAGACTAGAATCCAACCGAGAGGTTCAGCAATAAGTAACACACTCAAAACTTCTAATTTATGTCCGTTCACGTGGATTCCTTATTGTGAAGAGTCCTCACAATGGATGAAACATCAACACACTGAAATATCAACTCTATTTCTCTCCCCACGGTGCCGTCCAACCCGCTGTGTATTTCCAACCTTTTACCTCATTATTTAGTTGCCTTGTGTTCTAGATGACTAACTCACCATCAGTATCGTTACTTTCAATACTGTAGCGATGAATTCCCTTGCTAAATCTCTGTTCTCAGGTTGCTAACTCTTCTGCCACTGGGAAAAGTTGAATTCCTCCACCAAATCCCCTCTTAACCTTCTCTGCTTTAAGATCAACTTTTCCACTGTCTCAACTAAGTCCCGTAGCCCTCATATGATTTTAACAAGCCCTTCTGCAGTCTAAGACAACCTTCTAAAGTGGCAATGCCCAGATTTCAACTAAGTAGCAAAGATTCTTAAATTTTTTAGCTAAACATAAAGAATATAAATTAATTTAACAGTGCAATTGTGGAGTTTAAGTTCAGGAAATTAAAATGAAAGAACATTAATGATGTTCCTTGGTGGTTACTACTGTGATTGGATCCTGCCCCAATCTTTAACAAGGCTAAGGAGGCCTATTCTACTGCTTCCATAGTTTCTTGCTTAGATCAGCTAGCATAATAAACCTGGGATTAAAGTAACTGCGTTCCATGTCGCTCATTAATATCATAGAAAAACACCTTCCCTTTCGTACAAATTAATCTACAAAATGCAATGAGTAGCGCAAATAGAGAAGCAACCAATTTGACACAAAAGTGCAAATCAAAAGGGTCACAGGATTTTTAATATTCACCTGGACAGTGATCAGGAGTTCAGCTTGGTACTGCATTGTAGAAGTAGCCAAATTATGAGATCAAATCCTGCATGAAACTTGAATCTAAAACTTTCAAGGTGAGGCAGTTATCAACTGAGCCAACTAATACACTCATTTAGCAGTACATTGTGTGGTGTTTTTACCCACTGGTGTAATGGAGTTGAATTTATGTTAATCATTTTGCATATTGCATGAATAAATCAACACATTTCACCAAGGAATAGTTTCACCTGAATTCCTTCTCTTCATACCCAATATATTATGATACTTATGTTATCGTACCTCCTTCTGATACAGCTCTGACTGACGAGATCTACAGTAACTGCAAACAGCACCTGTAGAGAAAACAGAAGTTCCAAGAAAAATTGAAATCTCTTTCCAAGCAAATAGTGCAGATTTATAGACAGAAGCTTTTAAGGCTTAAAATTTGTACACAAAACAAAATTAATAACCTGGATGAATGCCAGTTGTACTGAGGGACACGAGTAGCCTATTTGGTCCTTTTTCACCTGTTGTGCAGCTTTTCACTTGGAGTGTGGCCAGTTTGCATCTTAATTTGATTTATCTGTCTTTGATCAGAGTCCTTAATACTTTTGGTCTGCAAATCAGTTCTGAACTTTCCAATTAACACACAGCCTCAAGGGCTTATGAGGGGAGGTGGTCCAATTTTCAACCATGCTTTGAAAGAAACATAGGGTTAAATGTCATTTAAAAATTTATGAAGGTGATTGGGCTGAATAGTTAACACTGCTTCTGTAGTGACATAGCCTCACCCCAAGTGTTTCTGCCAAATTTCTGGCAACTACAGGATCCAATTTTGTTTTTCATCATTTTTAAAAAAATAAAGAAAGGTACATTAAGTGGGGAGGAGATACCTCCAGTAACATCAACTAAATAGCCTTATTCTATAATTCCTTAAATATGTTAGAAAGAAAACATAATTATCATCTAGCAAAGAAGAAAAAAAATCAGGTTAGCAATGAGGTCAGTAACCAAAATTATTAATCTATTTTTGTGTTTTTAAGAACTGGTACTTTTCTTCCAAGCATTTAAACTTCCTCCTCTGATCTTACTGACTTATTGCTGACCTCTGGTACCATATTTCACTGTTCATCTACTGCTTCAATAGTCCATTCAGCTGCAATCCAACATGCCTGCACTATCACTACATACATAGACCTCTACTGTCAATTACAGTAAAATCCCAGACTAGGTTCGCAGGAGCAAATTGTGCTAAAGGGATATATCCTGAATTTATAAAGGGTTGAAAGAACACCTCTTGTTCATCCCTGATTCTCATCTCTCAGCCACCAGTGGCCATAGCTTTAGATGCCAAGAGCCTAAGCTTTAGACTTTCACAGGGGGTTTGTGCATTTGTCTCTTTCCTCATTTGTCCCTCAGTAAATCCAATGAGAAAATCCAGCTATCACCCCCTGACATTCAATGGCATTACCATCACTGAATCTCCCACTATCAATATCCTTGAGGTTACCAGTGACCAAAACTGAACCGGAGTAACCATGTGAACAATGTGGCTATGAGAACAGTCAGAGGCTAGGACTCCAGTGGAGTAACTCACCTCCTAACTCCCCAAAACCTACCCAACATCTACAAGGCTCGTCAGGAGTGTTATGGAACACTCTCCACTTGCCTGGTTGAATGCAGCTTCAACAACACTGAAGAAGCTCGACACCATACAGGACGTAGCAGCCTGTTTGATAGGCACCCCATCCACAAACTGCACCATCTACATACAGCATGTACAGGATGAAACTCACCAAAGCTCCTTAGACAGCACCTTCCAAACCCATGACCTCTACCAGCTAGAAGGACAAGGGCAGCAAAAGCATAGGAACTCCGCAACCTGGAAGTTGCCCTCCAATCCACACACCATCCTGACTTGGAAATACATCGCCGTTCCTTCACTGTCACTGGATCAAAGTCCTGGAACTCTCTCCCTAACAGCACTGTGGATATACCTACATCTCAAGGATGGCAGTGGTTCAGGAAGAAGCTCACCACCACCTTCTCCGGGACAATTAGGGATGCTGGCTCTGCCTGCAAAGCCCACATCCCTTGAAATGAAAAAGTAAATCACACTTCTCCGACAAAGGATTTGGTCACTAGTCCAGTATTTGCCTTTCGTGAAACATTATCTCATTATACTTCTGTAAATGCCTCCAATAAAGAATGTTGGCATTTACACCTGTGTGGACTCTGCAGGGACGTTCCTGAGCTTCCTGTTGCCAGTCACTTTAATTCCCCACGCCAGTCCGACCCATCAGTCTGTGGCCTCCTGCACTGCCACAGTGAGCTCCAGGCAAGCTTGAAGGATAGCACCTCATCCTCCGTCTCGGCACACTGCAGTCTTCTGGACCCAATATTGAATTCTACAACTTCAGGCAAGTTGATTTCTCGGTCTGTATCAGTCATCCATCTGCAATATTAGCCCAGTTTGTTTTTATTCCTCTGGGAATGGAGGGTGTGCCCAGTCTGACCTGCCGGGCACGCTCTCCCGCTCTGCATTTCATAACTCCCACATTCTTTTGTCTATGTTCTCACTCTCTAACTGCTCCTTCACTCACTGACCAGATAACCAGCTTATCTCCATGGTCACCCCAGTTTCACCCTATCAGGGACATCCCCCTCCCCACCCTCTCTAAAGCTTTTCTCTCCTTTTCAGTTGTGACGAAGGGTCTGACCTGAAACATTGACCTTGTTTCTCTTCTCACAGATGCTGCCTGACCTGCTGAGTATTTCCAGCATTTTCCATTTTTGTTTTATGTTGTCAGTCTAACTCTGTTGATTTGCTTCTGCAAGAAGCAACACAAAGTAACTTACAGACACTACAACATTCACCCTGCAGCTAACCTCAGAGATGTGGTCTTCTCTGGTAGCTGCTCCATGGCTCATACACCATGGTTCCTCATTTAACAAGATCAGATGCGTTTGATGAAATGCATATAATACAATGGAAACGAGTTACCTCTGAAGCCTAATTTCACAGCAAGTTCAGTATCATACAATATGGAGGGCTGCTCTTAAATCAGCAAGGATTTCCCATCTTAATCACTATCCAACAATAAGCATGGTTACCTGATGGGGGAAACCTTAGGCTTAAATGTAATGCCAGCCAGATATAAATATACTGAAAAGGATTACTTGGGCACAATCCCAAGATCTATGAATTAACTCTGAACATCAGTCGTGAGGAGGAGATTGTACTGGGAAAGATGCCCAAGGCAAAGAAGTGTGATAACAGAGGATGTGAATAAGCCACAGGCTACCTCAAGCCCTCCCTGCCTTCAAAATGATCATGGCTTTCTTGCCCTATTCCTGCACTCTCGATTCCTATACCACTCAAAAATAGGTCAGTTACCCTCGAGTAGACTCAACGACTAAGCATCTCCAGACCCCTGGGGTACAGAATTCAGAAGTTTCAAAACTAAATAAAAAGAAAATGTTATTTATTTTAATCCCAAGATGGCCAATTCATTATAGTCCTAGATTCTAGAGAGAAGAAAAAAATTGAGAGAAAAATGAAAACTACCAATTACATGTTTCTAATGCACTGTAGTTTAGACAATACTAGCTGTGGTAAGTATAGTTGACCAAAAAACTGATTGTGGACTTCAGGAAGGGGAAGTCGGGAGAACACACACCAGTTGTCATTGAGGGATCAGTGGTGAAAGGGGTGAGCAACTTCAAGTTCCTGGGTGTCAACATCTCAGAGGGTTGATCCTGGGCCCAACACAATGACGCAATCATGAAGAAATCACACCAGGGGCTCTACTTGGTTAGGAGCTTGAGGAGGTTTGGTATGTCACCAAAGACTCTTACATATTTCTATAGATGCATGGTGGAGAGCATCCTGACTTGTTGCATCACAGCCTGCACAGCCTCGTATGGAACCTCCAATGCACATGATTGCAAAAAGGCTGCAGAGGGTTATAGAGTCAGCCAGCTCCATCACGAGCACAACCCTCCCTACCATCAAGGACATCTTCAAGAAGCGGGCATCCATCATTAAGGACCCTCACCAACCGGGACATGCCCTCTTCTCGCTACTACCATCGGGGAGGAGGTACAGGAGCCTGAAGACCCAAACTCAACCATTAAGGAACAGAGTTCTGAACGACCCATTAACACCACCTCATTATTCCTTTGTTTTTGCACTATTTAATTATTTTTGTAATTTATTGATTTTTATGTCTTTGCACTGTACTGCTGCCGCAAAACAACAAATTTCACGTCATATGCCAGTGATAATAAATCTGACTCTAAGTCCTAAATCAATCATACTTAAAAATAAAATCCCACAGGAAGATGACCATTTGTCTGATGACAACTGTTTTGTGACTACTGACATTTTTTTTTAAAAAGCCCTCCCTCTGTGCTCACTCCCCCTCTCCATCTATAATCCCATGATGTGGTGTCAGGAAGATTCTGAGTGATATTGGAAAACTAGCTGTTAGAATGAGGAACTACTCAGGCTCCAGTGTGACCACGGGAAATGAGAGAGACTCAAGGAGACTCTGGGCTGTAAGCCTTCTATTCTCGAACAAGGGAAACTCCAGACCATCGGCTTGGGTAGGCTTTAGCGGGTAGAGGGCGAGGAAGAGAAGTTAGAGAGTTTGCCTTAATAAGCATAGGAAACTGAGAGGTGATCTCATAAAGGTATATAAAATCATGAGGGGCACAGACAGGGTGAATACACTCAGTCTTTTTCCCAGGGTTGGGGAATCAGGAACTAGAGGGCATAGGTTTAAGGTGAGAGGGGAAAGATTTAATAGGAACTTGAGCAGCAACTTTTTCCTTTTACACAAAGCATGGGTGGAATGAGCTGCAAGAGGAAGTGGTTTAGACAGGTACATTAACAACATTTAAAAGACACTTGGACAGGTACATGGATAGGAAAGGTTTAGAAGGATACGGGCCAAACGTGGGCAAATGGGACTAGCTTAGATGGGCAGCTTGGTCAGCATGGACCAGTTTGGCAGAAGGACCTGTTTCCATGCTGTATGACTACAATAAATTCCATTTGAAACCTAGTTATTTTATTCCCCTAATGGTACTTTTGCCGAGGTCTGATTCAACTCATCCAAGTGACCTTTCTTCTATGTGTTGACAGCAACACACTGGGTTAGCATGCTGAAGCACCATATTGGGGTAGAGAATGGGGGCAAGAGCCAGGTGAACCTCCCAGTCAAGATAAGTATGGCCCTAATGCAATCATTACACACTTTGCAGTTAGAAATACACTTAAGGTGATATGAAGGAAAGCCAACGGCACCATTGCCTTGAGATGACAGCCAGTATTATTGCACACTGCTTTGCAGAGTGTGCTGAATGTAACCCTCAGGGTGGTTGCCAATAGGAAAACATGGAGAAACCATGATTAATCTTACAGCAGAGAAGGTGAAAGATTTTTTTAAATATATAGAGTAGATAGGGAAAAATTCTTTCAATTGGCAGGAGGTTGGTAACCAGAGGCATAATTAAGATAATTGGCTGGAAATAAAAGGGTTAGAGCAGTTGTTGAGCATTGCCTGAAAAGAATGTGGCAGCAGACGTAACAGCAACTTTCAAAAGTGAATTGTATACGATGCAAGGGCTATGTAGGGCTACGAGTGAAGGGCTGGGAGTGGGATTAGTTCATAGCTGAACTGCCTGCTACCTGGGGAAAGCAGCCAACATAATCAAGGACCCCTTCCACCCTGGACATTCTCTCTTCTCCCCCCTCCTGTGGGGCAGAAGACACAAAAAGCATGAGAGCACACACCACCAGGCTCAAGGGCAGCTTCTATCCCGCTGTTATCAGACTCTTGAACTGACCCCTCATATGCTAAAGATGAACTCTTGATCGCTCAATCTACCTTGTGGCCCTTACACTTTGTCTACCTGCACTTTCTCTGTAATTGTAACACCATATTCTGCCTTCTGTTTTCCTTTGCATTTCTTCAATGTACTTGTATATGATCTGTCCAGATGGCACGTAAACAAGAGGTTTTCACTGTACCTTGGTACACATGACAATAATAAACCAATTCCAATTGTTTGGGCAACTATCATTAAATGGTCTCCTGCATTATACGACTTCTCATTCCATCAAAAATATGACTATCATGCAGTGAAACCAACTTTTTGGCTGAACTATTCATACCTTCAGTGTTACTGTTTACATATATTCACAGCTCAGCAAGTCATCTCTGAAATAAAATGTTCTGAGGAATAAATCCTCAATGAAATAACTACATGCAATGTAACATCAAGTTGCAATATCACAGGAACATTTTAAAATCAGAGTAGGCCGTCCCTGCTGATGAGATATGATGCGCCTCTAATTACATAACCATGTGCTGAATTCCCCCTTTGGTATTTCCCATGTATTTTTTTTAAGCAGCTACAACGGATGTGTAAAAGTAGCGAGTCTGATGACACTCCTGCTGATTGGTGAATATCTCATTAATACCATGCAGCTTACAAACAGCAAAGATTCTGTTAAGAAAAACCATCTTTTAAAAACAAAACATGAATTTATTTGATGACTTTCAGGATCTCAGCATATCTCAAAGTATTTTGAAAAGTGATATATTTTTGAGTGTAGTTGCTATTGTAAAGTAGGAAATGCAGCAACCAATTGGACAGAATAAACATGAATGCACTCTTTCAGTATTGTTGATTGAAGAATATTAGCTGGGACTGTTACTTCTTCGAAGTAGAGCCATAGGATCAGTTACGTCCACCCAACTGCAAACAAGGCTTGGTTTAATAACTCATCTACAAGGCAATGCCTCCAAGAATGCAGCACTCCCTCAGCATTACACTGGAATATCAATCTAGACATTTGTGTTTGAATCTCTTAAATGGGACTTGAGGACCTCCAACATGACACACAAAAGTTTGGGAAAAATGAGGGAACAATGTGCCAGATGGTACAAGTTTAAAGGGAGGGTGTGGATTCAGAAGAAACTAACCCTGCCCATATAATTGTTACTGTGGCTAGAATTGGTTTTAAAGATGGTACAAATGAAATTTATTAGAATGATGAAAATTGACAGTTTTCTAGGGTTGTTCAACATGATCGGAGGCAATTTAGAGATGGACAACAAATGCTAGCCCTGTTAGTGATGTCCACATCCCATGAATGAACTGGTTTCAATCACAATTCTGAAGAATTTTTATTTTGTCAGTTCCTCCAAATCATTAATATATTAAGAAAATCAACAAGGTTTCGGAGCTGACTCCAGAACATTGCGAGTCACTTTGTTTTCTTAACTGCATTTTTAATCCTCAAACTTTTCTGGTTCTCTGCTTCAAAACCACCTTGTTTAGCACCTTCCCTCCCATAAACTCCTTTATGCGGTACTGTGTTAAGTGCTTTGCTACTGCTGGGAGAAAATTCCACTGAATCCCTCATGCCTGCTAACGGTTATACTTCTGAAGCTCTTCCCCAAAGCACAAATAGTCAGTCATCAATCCCATTGGCCCTCTTTAAGAAGATCCCCAACGATCACATCAATGAATTTTTACCCCCACCCCTCCCTCTACTACTCCGACCCCATGACGTAGTGGTCAGGCAATCTATTTCCACAAGTCTTGTTCGCAACTGATCTATAACCAGCTGCCAGAAAGAGGCTGAGCCAAAATGACTCATTGACCTATTTTAGCTTCCCTCTCAGCAGTCTGTATGTTCCATCTTTCCCCTGACACAGATCATTCACTCTACTCACCATCAGTTTCCAAAATCTCCATAGCAACACCATCTGGTGGGGTCCCTGATTTCCCAAAGTTGTTCCAATTCAAAAAAAAGTTTATAATTACAGAACACCACCTTGACATCTATCCAAATTTAATTTCATCTGCTAGATGTTGAAGTTAGATCAACACTTTGGCCCAGTGAGAAACAGAAGTAAAGAAAGTCAGTTTCACCTTTTAAGTGGTAGCGTTAGGTAGTAAGTGATGGCAAACTAGCAAAAGATCTGGGACACTTAACATAGCTGCACTCAGTTACTGCAGAATGCCAGACAGTAATGAAGACAACCCAAGCGTTACAGTGCTCTGGTTATGCTCCAATTTCAGAACCGAGTTAAGTTGTACTCAAATCGGCACAAAGTGTCAAACCCTTGGAAGCCATGCTGATGGGGACCACTTGGATGTTACCCAACTGAAGGGACTCATTACACTGTCTTTTTCAAATCAGATCATAGATGCAAATCAAATGAAACGCTGCCAGAATATGGCTAATGACATCGCCCATTCCCAAGCCAAAAGTTCTTATTTTATTGCTGTCCGACTAGAAGCTTAGCCGAAGAAATATTGGATCTTTTGGCATTACCATCACCATACCCATCATCAGGGACCGCCACCATCCGGGCCGTGCCCTCTTCTCAATGCTGCCATCAGGCAGGAGGTACAGGAGCCTGAAGAATCACACCTCAAGGCTCAACAACAGCTTCCTCCCCACTGCCCTCAGGTTCTTGCATCGACCTGAAAAACCCAAACACTACCTCAGACTATTCTTTTCTCTCTCTCAATCTTGCACTGGTGTCGCTATGTTTATTTTACACATGTGCAAGTTATGTGTAACTTATGATAATTAAGTTTATGATAACTTACGTTTGTCCTCATCTCGTAATGTACTGCACTGCAAAAACCTAATTTTCATGGATTTATACCCTGAGTACATATACCCATGACAACAATAAACTTGAACTTGAATCCCGCCTATCTCTGCCAAATTAATGCTCATCATCTAGAAAGCTTTAGAGTCTGTAAGTTGATCAGTTTTTTCTCTCAGTTCATGCAGATCAAGCTGGGTCACAATACAACTGGGAAGTTTTCCTTCAATAGACAATGAACCAAGAAGCAGATTGGACCCTCTCCCTCACTTCTATTCTTATTTATAAAATTTAAGGAAATGTTCAGGTGACCCCCATAGAGGGGTATACAAGATCATGAGGGGCATAGACAGGGTGAAAGCCCGTAGTCTTTTTCCCAGGGAAGGGCTAAAAACAAGAGGGCATAGGTTTAAGATCGGAGGTGAGAGATTTAAAAGGGAAAGAGAAACAAAGGACTGAAGATGCTGGAATCTAGAGGAGAAAAAAATAACGAGATGATGGAGGAACTCAGCAGGCAGGCAGCATCCGTGGAGAAAAGCAGAGGGGGAGGGTTTGGTTTATTTCATGGGGTAATTCAATGTTCATGCCGTTAGGCTGCAAGGTCCCAAGATGGAAAATGAGGTCCTGTTCCTCCAGTTTGCGTTTGTACTGGCAGTGGAGGAGGCCGAGAACTGACATAGCAGTGGTGAAGCGGGAGGGGGAGTTAAAGTGACTGGCAATGGGGAGACACAGACCACAGTCACCTAGTCTGCCTTTGGTCTCACCGATGTAGAGGAGGCCACACTTGGAGTACCAAATGCAGTAGATGATATTAAGGGAGGCGCAGGTGAATCTCTGTCTCACCTGAAAGGACTGTTTGGGTGCCTGGATGGAGGTGGTGTAGGGGCAGGTGTCACACCTATGGAGGGGGCAGTGGAAAGTCCCTGGGGTTGGAGCGGGATGGGTTGGGAGGGAGGAGTGAACTAGTGAGTCACAGAGACAGCGGATCCTTTGAAAGGCAGAAAGGGGTGGGGAGGGAAAGAAATGCTTGGTGGTGGGGTCCCGTTGGATACGTCAGCTGGTGGGATGAAATGTGAGGACAAGGGGGACCCTCTCCCTGTTGGGTCTGGGAGGGGTGGGGGGGGGGGGGGGGGGCGGTGAGCACAGAGATGCAGGAAATGGCAGAGATGTGGGTGCAAGCTCCCTCGACCACAGTAGGGGGGAAGCCATGATTAGTAAAAAAAAAAGGTGGACATCTCAGATGTCCTGGAGTGGAAAGCCTCATCATGGGAGCAGATGCGGCAGAGGTGGAGAAATTGAGATAAAGGGATAGCGTCCTTGTAAGAGACAGGGTGAGAAGATCTGTAATCAAGATAGCTGTGGGCAGCAGTGGGTTTGTAGATGTCGGTGGACAAAGCATCTCCTGAGATGGAGAGATCGAGAAAGGAGAGAGAGGTATCAGAGGTAGTCCAATTGGAGAGCCAGGTGAAAATTAGTGGCGAAATTTATGAAAATATCGAGTTCCATACGGGTGCGAGAGGTGGCATCAATACAGTCATCAATATAGCGGAGAAAGAGTTGAGGAATGGGGCCAGAGTGGACCTGAAACAGACTGTTTAACGTAGCCAACGAAAAGGCAGGCATAGCTGGGGTCCATGGCTACACTCTTGGTCTGCAGAAAGGGAGCAGAATCGAAAGAGAAGTTGTTTAGAGTGAGGACAAGTTCAGCCAGGTGGAGGAGTGTTGGTGGAAGGGGACTGGTTCTGTCTCTGGTCAAGAAAGAAGCAGAGGGCAAGTGAGGCCTTCATGATGGGGAATGGAGGTATATAGGGACTGGATGTCCATGGTGAAGATGAGGACATCAGAGGTAGCTTCTTCACGCAATGGGTGGTGCGTATTTGGAATGAGCTGCAGAAATAGTGGTTGAGGCGAGCAAATTAGCAACATTTAAAAGCCATCCAGGTAAGTACATGGATGGGAGAGGTTTAGAGGGCTATGTGCCAAACGTGGGCAGATGGGACTAGCTTGCTGGGCAACACAGTCAGTATGGACGAGTTGGGCCGAAGGGCCCGTTTCTGTGCAATAAGACTCTATGACTCTAGTGCAGTACAAGGCAAAAGAGGTGGCAACTCTTTAATCATTAATGTCTTCTGCTTTCAAACTTAGAAACCTTCCATTGTGCTCTTCATCCCTTCCTTTGCCAACCTACTATTTACTTTTACCACTTAAGAAAAAGTATTGACCTGAAAAATCATCTGTTTTATTCTCCATGGATGCTGCATGACCTACCGTGTGTTTCTAGTATCTTGAGCTTTTATTTCAGATTTCATTTGTGGTGTATTTAGCTTTTGTATATTTATTGAGAGGAGGTACTCTCTAAAAGACAAGAAACTTCATTTTATACCAACAAATTACTTCAGCTTCCTAAAAGCTGTGTATTGACAATGCACCTCAGATATGGACAACAACCACTATTTTTATTTTATTTTCCAGGATCTGAACATCTAAGGTCAGCATTTATTGCCCATCCCAAGATGTCCTCGAGGAGTAGTGAGCCATCAACTCAAACCACTGCAATCTTCCGAGTGAGGATGCTCCCACGGTGCTGTTGGGGAGGGCGCGCCACGATTTTGACCCAGTGACGACAAAGGAACTGTAAGTCAGGATGGAGTACGAGGGAAACCTGTGGGTGGTGGTGCACTCAAGCAGCTGTTGCCCCTCATCCGTCTTGGTGGTAGGGACCGTGGGTTTAGGTGATGCTGTTGGGGGACCTTGGGCAAGTAACTGCAGTGCATTTTGTAGAAGGTACACAGTGCAGCATGGGTAGTGGAAGGAATGAATGTTGACCTCAAACCATCTTTCTTTGCGCGGTATAGAACTTTAACCTCATTTACCAGGCTGCTTTTATCCCTAAAATTCAGCACTTTGGTCCATGTTTGGAGCCAAAAGGTCTGGAGCCAAATGGCCCTGGTGTACCATCAACAACAGCTTCCAACACTTTGCTGATGACAGAGTAGATCTACTGCGTAGTAATTAACCAGATTGGATTTGTCTTGCTCTTTGCGAACAGGACTTACTCAGGCAATTTTCCATATTGTTGGATAGATGCCTGTACTGGAACAGATTTGTCTAAAGGAACAACTAGGTCTGCAGCCCAGGTCTTCAATACTACAGTTTAGATATGGTCTGGGCCCATTGCCTTTGCTATATCTGGTGTTCTCAGTCATTTCTCAACATCATTTGGAGTACTGTGTGCAGTTCTGGTCACCCTGCTATTGAAAGGATGTCATTAAACTAGAGAGGGTGCAAAAAATATTTTACAAGGATGTTACTGGGACTGGAGGGCTTGAGTTATAAGGAGAGGCTGGATAGTCTAGGACTTTTTACCTTGGAGTGTAGGAGATCGAGGGGTGACCTTATAGAGGTTTATAAAATCATGAGGGGTGTAGCTAACCTTCCATTTACATTATCCATTTCCCTCATGATTTTATAAACCTCTATAAGGTCACCCCTCTGTTCCTGGGTAAGGGAGTCCAAAACGAGAGGGCATAGGTTTAAAGTGAGAGGGAAAAGATTTAAAAAGGGACCAGAGGGGCAACTTTTTCACAGAGGGTGGTGCGTATCTTGCAGCTCATTAGGTGTCAGAGGAAGCTGTAGAGGTGGGTACGATTACAACATTTACATTTGGACAGAATACATGGATAGGAGGAATATGGGCCAAATGGGATTCGCTCAGATAGGCAACTTAGTTAGCATGGATGAGTTGGGCTGCAAGGCCTGTTTCTGTGCTGTGTGACTCGATGACACTTGAAGTGAATCATATTGGCTGAGATGGCTTCTGTGATGGTGGGGATCCAAACATGAAGCAGAGATGGGTCACCCATTTAGCAGCTGTGAATGCTTCAGCGTCATCTTTAGCACCCTCACACTGGGTGTCATTCAACATCCCCCAAAACAAAGAAACTTCTAGTTCCACATATAAAGTAGATTTAACACCAAGCTCACAATGCTGTTATTATGAATCAGTTATCATAGTTTTTGATCCCTTACCGTCATCGTTCAACACAGCTTTGCATCCTATACATGTGCTTCGTTTCTTTGCAAAGGCCATAAGCCCACCCACTTTTGACGTCAATACAGTTTTGCATCTTGTGTGCTCCCCCTCTACAATAAAGCAAAAGGTAAAATTAATGCCTTTAAAGATTAAGAAAACAGGAATCACAACCAATTTGCGTCAAATTAAATCCTATTGTTTCAAATTAAATCCCAATTTATCAATGTTTTGCCTTTAACCTGATTCCTTCAGATCTATTTCTCCAGCTATCCGTCCTGTCTCGTTTCTCCAACCTCCTTGCTTTAGGCGGTTTGATAGCCTAAGGCACAACCTACTCAGTGCTGAATTATTTGCGTTTGCAGGTATTACTGCCAAATGGTACCCAAGTGCTCTGCAAACGAAACACGAGCATGGTTCTCCTTTCTGACCAGCATCCAAAATTTCCGCTGTACAACGACCAAGTGTGAAACACCAGCTCAGGATTCTCCCAGTTGAATAGCTTGCTAACATTTGGTGTTTGGGCCTAGACATGAAGGGGAGCCACCCATCTCATGCATCTTGTGTGCCACGAAACACAGCAAGAATCACTTTGCATCGTCAATAAATTTTCCTTTTCAGATGGGAAGGAGTGGGAAACATTGGATTTCTCGCTAAATGATATTCCATAATCCCTATTCCTTTTGTTTTACTTAATGTACCAGTGAAGTACAAGAGAAGCTCACATATATAAGTATTTAGTTAGAGAAACCTAACAACTGGAGATAACAAATCACAATAAGAATGCATGTGCCAGATTTGCTATGCAGTTGAAATACATTGGTGCTTCATTACTAGCAGCTAATGGGATACTCTTGTCACTGAAATCTGAGTAATTCTACACCAAAATGCATCACATTGGCACTAATAATGGTACAGTAGAGCTGATCACTGCATCAGAGTTTGGTTAAGGAACACTCACTCAGAAGCACAGCCTCTGCTTTGGTTTCTCCCAAGATGGGCTCGAAGATTCTCAAGAGCGGTTTTGCAAGCTGCTGCTCCAAATAATACTGTGTGTCAATTGGAATGTTGTTCTCCAGAACATAGATTGGATCCTAGAGATAGGGGGAGAAAGAGAAAAAGAAAAAAGGGACTTTCAATGAATTTAAAAAAAAAACTTTTATAATAGAAAGAATTAAGTATAAAAGAATCCAACTGTTGAACTGATGAGATTGTCCCACAGGAGAGGAAGTATTATCCATTGGTTTGTACTGGAGTCTGGGCTCGCATGTCTAGTCAGTGCAGAAACAGTGAAAACGGCCAATGTCCTGGCGTAGGGAGGGTTTTCAAAATAAAGCTATACTTGAGGGTGCTTACTCAAGGAGCCTCTGCTAAGTTTTGTACACGATATTAAAGGAAACAGATATACGGAAGAAAAATGTAAGGAATGTGAGTTTTGGAAGGAAACACTTCGACTGAGTAGAAATCTGGAATTCTCTTCCACAGATGAGAACTGTTGTTGGATCAGATGTTCATTTTAAACTGGAACTTGAGACTTTTGTTCAGAGACAGAGACACTATCGTGGGGCAAAGGCGAGTGATTCAGACAAGGTCAGAGATCAGCGACAAGCTCATTGAATAGTGGAGGGATTCTACACCACCAATTTTCTCCTCTCCACATGTCAGCAGCTCTAGCTGGGGACCTAGTTTTGACCAATGTATCCATGAAGGTCAGGAGTCTATTCAACAGAAGAGGCACCATATCGAGTGACCCTCACTCCCCTAACATGCACATTTTACAGAAAACAATTAGAAAGAGGAGACACAAGAGACTGCAGATACTGGAATCCAGAGCAACAAACAATTGCTGGAGGAACTCAGGAGGTTGAGTAGCACCTGTTTTGTGTGTGGGTGGGTGGGTGGGGGGCGTGGTGGTGGTGGAAATCAGAATCAGGTTTATTATCAGTCTTATATGATGTGAAATTTGTTGTTTTGCAGCAGCAGTACAGTGCAAAGACATAAAATTACAATAAATTACAAAATAAATGGTGCAAAAAGAAAGGAATAATGAGGTCGTGTTCATAGACCATTCAAAAATCTGATGACAGAGGGGAAGAAACTTTCCTGAATCACTGAGTGCGGATCTTCAAGCTCCTGCACCTCCTCCCTGATGGTAGTAACGAAAAGAGGGCAAGGAATTGTTGACATTTTGGGTCAAAACCCTGCATCTGGACTAGAAAGAAGATCCTTGTACACCTTGCCCAAACCACCAGCCACTGCCACATGGGAAAACTGCTGCCCAAATAACGGTAACTCTGCAGAACTGATGCTGAAACTAAAGGCTTTTGATCTCTCTGTACTCTGGCTTCTGGATAGCCATTTGTTCTAGTTTTATAATCAACTGAATTAACAATGATGCAACACACAAAGTGCTGGAGGAACTTAGCTGTTCAGGCAGCATCTATGGAGGGAAATGGACAGTTGAGACCCGATACGTTCACTGTCCATTTCCATCCATAGATGCTGCCTGACCAGCTGAGTTCCTTCAGCACTTTGTGTGTTGCTCCAGATTCCAGCATCTGCGGTCTCTCGTGTCTGAATTAATAACGGCCACCTTTATTCCCCCCCACTAGAAAAGTTTTTTTTTAAATTGATGCTTCTTGGCAACATTAAAAAGCTGGAAGTCCACTTCACTTTCATCTTGCATCAAAGTGGCACCACAGTCATCTGTGATACTTCTGCACAAACTCTTCATGAGATGTTTTCAATACACACCCATATGTGAGCTGTTAAAGCCCTACACGAAACAAATTAAGGGTTTGTGTGGTCTCGATCTAGCTATTACAGATATAGAACCAGTACACAACTTTTGACTGGCAGGCTCATGTAGGTGCTACAGAATGACCATTTTAGGAAGTGAGACTGGGGCGTGATAGTAGAGAATAAAGTGAGATTACTTTGCATATACGAGCTGGGAGTACATGAAAATAAAACAAAAACATAATCAGACTAAACAGAAGATGCCATTCGTCCCATTATACTGCGGCAGCCCTTCAAAAGAGTTATTCAATTAGTCCCACTGCCCCATTCTTTTCTCTTAGCCCCACATTTAAATTTGTTATCCGATTCCCTTTTTCAGAGCTATAACTAAATCTGCTTCTATCATTTTTATTAAAAATGCATTCCATTACATCTTACCTTTAAAAAAAAATTTATAATTGGCAGAAGTACCAGAGGATACATTACCTTAAATCTATACCATGTGGTTATCAATCACCACCTCCTCTCAGCCCACCTCCAAAACCAATTTCTCCTTATTTATTCCCATTAAAAACACCTCAAAGAAAGGGAAGTAAATCAAAATAGGGATTTAAAAAAAAAAATTGGTATTAGTGTGAATAGCTAGCTGCTGCAGATAATAAAGAACAGTTCCTCTTGGCCTGCTCTGTGGATGCAGAACTTTTGTTTTACTGTGCTTTACGATGTGGGTATCCCCCAATGCCACACTACTGTAAGACAGAAAACATAACACCTGATACAACAGAGGCATCAAAACCACTGAACTTTCTCTCTGAGCCGAGGAAGTTGAGAGATCAATTAGACATGTTCACAAAATAAGGAAATACTTTCACAAAACTGAAAAAGGAGAACAAATGTTGAAAGGCTCACTTCCCCAAGCACTACATGGCTGGTACCACAAATGGAGGATTCCCGAAAACACTCACAAGACACAGTCATTAACTTCAAATTCTCTAGCTCTCACCCTAAATGCCACAAAGTCTTTTGGAGAATGCAGGTAAGTCAGGATAAATGGGGGAGCAAAGAAGTTTCGGAATACACATTTGGATTGTTGACAGTCTTTCTGAATTCCTAATTTGATCAGGATTGTAGAACCTGCAAAGAGCAGTACTGAGCAACTTATACCAGGCTTCTGTCTATTGGAAAGGGGTCTGCTATTGGCTCAATGCAGCATCTGTGTGGCAGGAAGCAGAAATTGATCTTGGGTACCAACGTATTATCCATCAATTTCTGCTTATTTTACTTGGATACAAACTGTGTCAAGTATTCTCTGATGCCCTCTATGGTCAAACACTCACTGTGGAGGTTCAGACACAAGTTAGTTACGAGACAACAGTTGGTACCTATGGAACCCTAACATAACTTAGCAACTTTAGGAGAACGAGTTGTATGGGAAAGGAAAATAAAACATATGCTAGAAGTTAAAAAGTTCTGCTGATATACATTTAATATGGCTTTTCCATCTATCATTTCACAGAAGCATTTTTATTGGATTTGAAGAATTCCTAAACACCTGAAAGGGGTAGGATCATAAATGGAAATGAGGAAACATGCTTTATGCTAACTGAATAACATGCAAAGCTCAAGTCAGCAGTGAAATGGAGTAGTCATCATTCATCTGGATAAATCTAGATGGAAGTCAACCAGTATACAATAAGTTTGGTAAAAGGCACCCTTGGTACCGAATCCTGTATCTATTCTCCCACCTTGTGGCACACTGTGTTGCAATGTTCACCAGCTGCAGAATACGCAGTAATAATGCAAAATTACTTCAGCAGCATCATCTAACCCCTTGCACCCTCACTGCATTATAATGTTAGGGACTCCATGATTTTAACTCAGTAACGGGAGAAAAAGACTTCCATTTTATTTGTTGCTTTCTACAACCTCCGAACATCCTAAACCTTACACCTTACTGTTGGAGGATCTCCTGCCATCCTTGTTTTCATCAGTTTCCTGACTCACACACACATCCTCGTTCTATTGCTATTGAAAACCAGTGGAAACAAAGGAGCTTATTATTATCTATGGGAGCTTGCCATATGCCATTCACTGGCACAGTATGTACAGTTTTGCTTACCCTGTAAGCGGAAAGACTTCACTAAGCTGGAAAGAGTGCAAAGAAGATTTACAAGGATGTTGCCAGGACTTGAGAGCATGAGTTATAGGGAGAGGTTGTGCAGGTCCAAAACTTCATTCACTGGAGCGTAGGAGACTGAGTGACCTTACAGAGGTGTATAAAATCTTGAGAGGCATGGATAGGGTGAATGCACACAATCTTTTTCCCAGGGAAAGGGAATCAAAAATAAGGGAGAGGGGAAAGATTGAAAAGGGACCCTCTTGAAAGATTGAAAAGGGTAACCTCTTCACGCAAAGGGTGGTGCTGCCAAAGGAAGTGGTTGAGGCAGGTACTATAATAAAAGACAGTTGGACAGGTACATGGAGAGGAAAGCTTTAGAGAGACATGAACCAAACACAAATGGCACTAGACATCTTGGTCAGCATGGACCAGTTGGGCCAAAGGCCAAAGATCTTAAAACTTACTATTTCACACAACAGTGAGCTTTAAGATCTGATCCTGTGAGCATGTGACCTGGCCACATTCTTTCACAGATATTTTGTCCTATCCATCCCTCTCACCACCTCTGCAACTTAAAACAACCTTTATTATCTCTTTCCCAGTTCTGACCAAGGGTCTTGGCCCTGAAACGTTAACTGTTTCTCCTACAACTTACCTTATGTATTTCCAAAATTTTGTTTTAATTTCAGATTTCCAGCATCTGCAGTTTTTTAAAGATTTTCTTTTCAAGTGTTGTGGGATGCCCAGCAGTTATGAAAAGTGATGGATAAATACATTTTTGTTTTTACTGTCACTGGGTTAAAATCCTGGATTCCCTAACAGTATGCATGCAGTAGTGTTGCAAGGGGCAAGCTCGCTGAGATCAGATTTCAGAGCAACTATAATGGGCTTTTGAAGTTGCATGACAGCTTACACCAGGAGAAAGTTAAAAGCAAACTGAAAACGTCCCTACCTCAGACTTCATGTAGGCTGCCACACCTTTTGCAGCACTGATAATCACGTAGGGAACCCGATCGCCAAGATTGGGTGCACTCCCTGCATCTCGCTTTCGCATCCTACATGCCAAGAACAAGAAATGGAACAAAACATTCAGTAAAAATGGCCGATTAACATTTTAAGGTTAATTCCAATCAAATCATTCAAATTTCTTAACCAACACTCTCTAATTAACTCCAGTGGTCCTGATACTGACACCACCCCCCACCCCCTCCCCAACATCCTGAGTATGGTGAGAGCTTTTTTAGGATGCTGACAAGGACAGGATTCATAACTCAACCCCAATAGTGATCAGCTGCCTTCTTGAACTGCCGCAGTCCTTGTGGTGAAGGCAATTCCACAGTGACGTTAGATGGGGATTTCTAGAGAAGAGCTTGGAGATTGTGACCATCCCAAATCCTTTTAGGTACCAGTCATTAGCATGGGAATTACCAGTGGGAAATAAACACTTTGATGACTTGTACAATGCGTTTTGTAGATGCTGTAAAGTGCAGGCATCGTCCACTGGTGGATGATGGTCGAGGATCCGCTTTGTCTTGGATGGTGTTGAGTATTTTGAACATCAGTAGGGTTGCAGCTATCCAAGTGTGCACTATTCCAAGGCACAGTTCTTTGAAAGTGGTGGAATGTGTTTGTGGAGTCAGGAGATGTGTCAGTCACTGCAGAATACCCAACTGGTGACCTTGCTTTTGTTGACATATTATTTATCTGACTAGCCCAGTTAAGTTTCTGGGCAATGATGAACTTCAGGTGTCGATGGTGGCATACTCAACAACAAAATGGTGTTGAATGTTAGAAGGTGATTAGATACTTTCTTTTGGGAAATGGTCACTGCCTGGCACAAAGGGGCTGGAGTTTAGAAGCAGGGTAGTTTTGGTACAATTATTAAGGGTAGGAGTGAGGCCACACCTGGATGACCATGCAGTTTTGGTCCCCTTACCCAAGGTATGGTAGCAGTGGAAGCAATCCAAAAGAGATTCATCAAGCTATTCCTGGGATGAAAGGTTTGTCCTATCAAGAAAGGCCAAAAGGTTGGGTCTGTATTTTTTTTTTGGAGTTAAGAAGAACAAGGAGTGATCTTATTGAAACATAAGATCCCAAGGGAACATGACAGGATAGATGTTGAGATGATTTCACTAGTGGGAGAATTTTGAATGAGGAGACATAGCTTCAAGGTAAGGGGCTGGTCATTTAAAATACAATTACATAGAAATTTCTTCTTGCGGGGGTGGGGAGGGGGGGTGGTGACGTTCTCCCCAGAAGTTGTGGAGGTATATAAATTTTTGAAAGAATAGAGGATTGAGGGCTATGGGAATCTAGCACGAGGACGAGGAGTTGAGGCTTGGGTAGATTAGTTAAGATCATATTGCATGGCGGAGCAGAGGTGAATGGCCTACCCCGCTTCTATTTTCTTAAAAGCTCTTGTATGTGAATAATACCTGGCATTTATCACCCCAATGATAAATGCCAGCTAGATCTTGTTGAAGGTAGGCATGGACTGCTTCCTGACCTTGAAGATTATGAATGGAAATGAACGCTACCCAATCAAATAACTTCCCCCACCTCTGCCCTATTGAAAGGAGGAAGGCCCCCGATGATGGAACTGAAGGTGATTGAGCCTGGGACACCAGTACTCCTGCAGCCATGTCCTGGAGATCAGATAATTGTACTCCAACAAGCACAATCATCTTTTGTGCTAATCATAATCCTCAGTGTACTCCCTTGGGTTCCCAGGAATGACTGATAGTTGAGCCCATCTGTCATTCCACGATGCTGAAAACTTAAAATTGTGAAAACAAGTTATTTTTGTAAAGCATGCTTACCAAATTGACGAAAGTCTTGCAAGAATGTCTTTGTGTAACAGCAAGTCTTGGGCTTGACATAGTATGTGAGGTAATTACAAACTAATTACTTGAATATGATAATCGCCAGCACAGCTAGCGAGGCATTGCAAAACAGAGTAGAAAAAGAACTGAGTTTAAAGGTAGCTCTGTATCTTAATAAATCAGGATTAGCACTTCAGCTCAGTAATTGGTAAATTGGTTTATTATTGTCACATGTACTGAGCTACAGTGAAAAACTTTGTTCTGCATGCCATCCATACGGATCATTTCATCACATCAGTACACTGAGGTAGTACAAGGGAAAACAACAACAGAATGCAGAATAAAGTTACAGAGAAAGTGCAGTGCAGGCAGACAATAAGGTTCAAGGCCATGACAAGGTAGATTGTGAGGGCAAGAGTCTATCTTATTGTACTAGAGGACCGTTAAATAGTCTTATAACAGTGGGATAGAAGCCGTCCTCGAGCCTGATGGAACGTGCTTTCAGGCTTTTGTATCTTTTTGTATCTTCTGCCCAATGGGGGGGGTGGGGGGGGGGGGGGAAGAGGAAGAAGAGAATGTCCGGGGTGGGTGGGGTCTTTGATTATGCTGGCTGCTTTACTGAGTCAATGGGAAGTATAGGCAGAGTCCAAGGAGGGGAGACTGGATTCTGTGACATGCTAGACTGTGTCTACAACTCTCTGCAGTTTTTTGCAGTCTCAGACAGAGCAGTTGCCATACTAACCCATGATGCATCTAGATAGGATGCTTTCTATGGTGTATCTAAAAAAAATTGGTGAGGGTCAAAGGGACATGCCAAATTTCTTTAGCCTCCTGAGGAAGTTGAGATGCTGGTGAGCTTTCTTGGCCATGGTGTCTATTTGGTTGGATCAGGACAAGCTATTGGTGATGTTCACTTAAAGCTCTCAACCTTCTCGACCTCAGCACATTGATGTAGACAGGTGCATGTACACCGCCCCCTTTCCTGAAGTCAATGACCAGCTCTTTTGTTTTGCTGATGTTGAGGGAAAGGTTGTTGTCATGACACCATGTCACTAAGCTCTCTTTCTCCTTCCTGTACTCTGACTCATCATCATTGAGATTTGGCCCATTACTGTGGTGTCATCTGCAAACTTGTAGATGGAGTTAGAGCAGATTCTGGCCACACAGTCGTGAGTGTATCAGGAGTATAGTAAAGGGCTGAGGACGCAGCCTTGTGGGGCACCAGTGTTTAGAATAATCGTGGCAGAGGTGTTGCTGCCTATCATTACTGATTGCAATCTATTAGTCAGGAAGTCAAGAATCCAGTTGCAAAGGGCGGTGTTGAGTCCCAGGTCTCTAGAGTTTGGAGATGAGTTTTCTTGGAATTTTAGTTTTGAAGGTGGAGCTGTGGTCAATAAACAATAGTCTAACTTGGGTGTCTTTACTGTCCAGATGCTGCAAAGATGAATGGAAACCAAATACTATTTCCTCTATAGCTAAAACATCACTCCACCCTCAATAATTCAAATCTGGTGACACTGAAGCATGTCACACCCTTAACCATTTATATCTGTGGGCCTGAAGTATGTCAGCATCAGATTGTGTTTCTGAAGGCAACACTGGACTTCTGACTGTGAGCAGCAGTTCCCTGGTTATTAGGGTACAGGACTCAAATCAGATGCAGTAATTTGCAATACAACTCCTGTTGATGCTTACACACAAGAACATAAGAAATAGGAGCAGGGGGAAGCCATCTGGCCCGTCGAGCCTGCTCCACCATTCAATAAGATCATGGCTGATCTGGCCGTGGACTCAGATCCACCTACCTGCCTTTTCCCCATAACCCTTAATTCCCCTACAATGCAAAAATCTATCTAACTGTGTCTTAAATATATTTAATGAGGTAGCCTCTACTGTTTCCCTGGACAGAGAATTCCACAGATTCACTACTCTCTGGGAAAAGCAGTTTCTCCTCATCTCCATCCTAAATCTATTCCCCCTAATCTTGAGGCTACGTCCCCTTGTTCTGGTCTCACCTACCAGCGGAAACAACCTTCCTGCCTCGATCTTATCTATCCCTCCCATTCTTCTAATTCCAGTGAGTATAGTCCCAGGCGACTCAATCTCTCCTCATAGGCTAACCCACTCATCTCCAGAATCAATCTGGTGAACCTCCTTTACGCCGCCTCCAAAGCCAGGATATCCGTCAAGTAAGGAGACCAGAACTGCACGCAGTACTCCAGATGCAGCCTCACCAGTACCCTGTACAGTTGCAGCATAACCTCCCTGCTCTTAAATTCAATCCCTCTATCAATGAAGGCCAACATTCCATTTGCCTTCTTGATAACCTGTTGCACCTGCAAACTAACCTTTTAAGATTCATGCACAAGTGCTCCCAAGTCCCTCTGCACAACAGCATGCTGCAAATGTTCACCATTTAAATAATAATCTGATCTTTTTTTCCTTCCAAAGTGGATTACCTCACATTTACCAACATTGTACTCCATCAGCCAGACCCTTGCCTACTCACTTAACCTATCTATATCTCTCTGCAGACTCTCTGCATCATAGAACATGGAACATAGAACACTACAGCACGGTACAGGCCCTTCAGCCCACAATGTTGTGCCGACATTTTATCCTGCTTTAAGATCTAGCTAACCCTTCCCTCCCACATAGCCCCCTATTTTCCTACATTCATGTGTCTAAGAGTCTCTAAAAATGTCCCAACTGTATCTGCCCCCACAACCTCTGCCGGCAGTGCGTTCCACGCACCCACCACTCTCGTGTAAAAAAACTTACCCCTGACATCCCCCTTATACCTTCCTCCAATCACCTTAAAATTATGTCCCCTCGTGTTAGCCATTGTCGCACTGGGAAAAAGTCTCTGACTGTCCACTCGATCTATGCCTCTTATCATCTTGTACACCTCTATCAAGTCACCTCTCATCCTCCTTCTCTCCAAAGAGAAAAGCCCTAGCTCGCTCAACCTATCCTCTGCACAATTTGCTTTTCCACTCAGTGTCATCACCAAGCTTAGATACGCTACACTCGGTCCCCTTTTCCAAATTGTTAATGTATATTGTGAACAGTTGCGGGCCCAACACCGACCCCTGCAGCACCCCGCTCACCACTGATTGACACCCATCAGACACCCACAGAGAAACACCCATTTATCCCAACTCTCTGCCTTGTATTGCTTAACCAATCTTCTATCCATGTTAAAACATTACTCCCAACTCCATGCATCCTTATCTTATGGATAAGTCTTTTATACGGCACCTTATTGAACACCTTCTGGAAATCCAAGTACACAATGTTCACCTGTTACTCTCTATCCACTGTGCTCATTATATCCTCAAAGAACTCCAGTAAGTTTGTCAAACAGGACCTGCCCTTCCTTAATTCATGCTGTGTCTGCCTGATGGAACCACTTCTACACAGATCTCTCGCTATTTCTTCCTTAATGATAGCTTCATTTTCCCAGCTAACTGGCCTATAGTTACCTGCCTTTTGCCTACATCCTTTTTTAAACAATGGCGTGACATTCGCTGTCTTCCAATCTGCCGGGACCTGCCCAGAGTCCAGAGAATTTTGGTAAATTATCACAAACGCCTCTACTATAACTTCCACCATTTCTTTCAATACCCTGGGATGCATCCCATCAGGACCAAGGGACTTGTCTACTTTAGACCCATTAGTTTGCTCATCACTACCTCTTTAGCGACAGTGATCGTATGGAGGTCCTCACCCCCCCGTCACATCCATAACAGCTCTCTTTGGCATGTTAGACGTGTCCTCCACTGTGAAGACCAACACAAAATAGTCATTCAAGGCCTCGGCCATTTCCATATTATCCAATATTAATTCTCCCTTCTCATCTTCCAAGGGACCTACATTCACTTTAGCCACCCTTTTCTGCTTTATATAATTATAAAATCTTTTCCTATCTGTTTTTATATTTTGTGCTAGTTTACTTTCATAATCTATCCCCCCTTTCCTTATTGCTTGCTTAGTGGTTCTTTGTTGCTTTTTTTTTTAAAAGTTTTCCCAATCTTTCAGTTTCCCACTACTTTTGGTGACTTTGTATGCATGAGCTTTCAGCTTGATGCCTTCTTTTATTTCCTTAGTTATCCAAGGCTGGCTCTCCCCACCCTTACTGTCCTTCCTTTTAACTGGAATATATATTTGTTAAGCACCGTGAAAAATCTCTTTGAAAGTCTTCCACTGTTCCTCAACTGTCCCACCATATAGCCTTTGTTTCCAGTCTACGCTAGCCAACTCCTCCCTCATCCTGACACCAAGTCAGAATTTATAAATGCAATGCAAAATTCCATAAAACTGAGAATTCCCAAACATATTTGGAGTAAATGCTCTTTTCTCCTCCTTTGTATTAAATTTTTTGCATTTATATTGCACCTCTTCAGTTGGCAAAACAAATGTTTCCAAACTAGTTAACTAGTTCTCAGTAACAGTAACTTTATTTCTCTTTGGGTCAACAGGCTCAGTACAATTCTAAAGCAGCAAGATCTCACAAACACTAAGGTTGAGCAAGTAAATTCAGAACTGTGAATACTATAGAGAGATCCTTAACATTCTTATTGAATTCAATTTAATGGTGCACCCAGAGGAAAGCATCTCACCTAATGCATCACTTATTCAGGATTGAACTGGAGCATTAGATTCAGTTTCTCCTGTTAGGGCAACCAATGGAGCCAAGTTGGAGACACCGGAGACTGCAGATGCTGGAATCTGGAACAAGAAACAAACTGCTGGAGGAACTCAGCAGGTCAAGCAGCATCTGTGGGGGGGTGGGGGGAGGAGGAAGAAGGGATGGTGGGTGTTTCAGGTTGAAACCCTGCAATACGGTCTCAACCTGAAATGTCGTCAACCATCTCTTTGCCTCCACAGATGCTACCTGACCTGCTGAGTTCCTCCAGCAATGTTTTTCTTTTGCAATGGAACCAAGTTGACGAACTGACCTCTACCAACTACTGTTAGTGGGGAGCTTAAACTCTGGAAATGAGTATTTCTAAACTTTGCTTCTCTTGCCTTCTGAAACTTGAAACCGTGTTGTAATACATTTCCACAGGAATCAAACCAAAGACTTTCTGGTCTGCAGGGCTCATCTAGTAGATAATGGAATTAATTTTAATTTTGCAATTTGAAATACTTCTGTTAAAAATAATCAGATGTTTCCCCTTAAAACTTAGTCCAAACCCTCTTTGATTTTAGCAACTCACAATGGTACAAATTTTTCAGTAATCCACAAGTTGCTAGTCACTGTGTGTCAGTTGACAGTGAGTGCCAGGAAGATTTGCCCCAACAGGGATCACGATGTTTCGATCGTGAGCAGGAGGGAGATTCATTTTTCACCTTGCATCTCTAATAATTGATGAAATTTACACATGGAAGGGAGAACAAGAGGGGATAGGATTAACTTAAGATGCCGACCACTGTTAAATACTCTCGAATGTACACACAGACACACGCACATGCATGAGTGTCATGTTGCAAGCTGACCATGAACCACCACCTGGCAAAAGGCAGAATTTTCAGGAAAGGTGGCATTATATTGAAACAAAGAGCAAAACCACTATTCTAGCAAGATTATGACGCCTCCTTCAAGTATATGCTGCCATAACCTATTACACAAGCAATCATACCAAAAGGAATCTTGCTTAAGATGAATATGAAAAAAACACCTTGTGATTATGTGAGTACAATAGAATAGAAAAAAATCTAAACGTCGCCAATGGACTAAAAATAGACAGGTCTTGATTACAAAGATTACCCACTACCCACAAAGAAGCCACAACTGTGCAAAGGAAAGTCCCACAATCCTTTACGTGGGTCTGATTAATTCTAAAATAAGATATCACTGCCCGAACACCTGCATCAGACATATGCCTTACAGTGAAGGCGGGGAGAATGGGCCAGTCTGTTAACTAAGCGTAACCTCTGCACCCCTTTTTAATCTGACTTTAGACCAATATGTTCGACCAAATGCATTCAAGAGCCCAATCTATCCTTGGGTGTGTGTGGGGGGATGTATGTACCTCTCTTAACAACAGTGGCACAGCACCACTAGTTAACGTGAAAAATGCAACACGACTCTTTTTGAACATTTGGGTTGGGACAGGCTAATTTTATAAAAAAATAAATCTGGTACACAATGTAGAACATTTATAAAGACAGAAATAGGAGTATGCCGTTTGGCCTTGCTACACCATTCACACTACTTAGGCTGATCTTTGACTTCAGTACCTCATTCCCACTTTTACCCCATATTCTTTGATCCCTTTGGCATCAAGAAACATGCCTACCCACTTCTTAAACACATTGTATGATTTGGCCTGTAGTGTCTTGTGGTAGAGAATTCCACCCTCTAGGTGAAGTAATTTCTCCCAATTTTGGATCTAATTGGCCGTATCCTGAGGGTGCATCCCCTGGATCTGGACTCCCCAGCCACCAGGAACATCCTTTCCATGAGATTCCCTCTTATTCTTCTAAACTCCAGTGAGTGCAAGCCCCATCCACGCAGTATCCACTCATTCACTAGTCCTGCCGTCCCAGGAATCAGTCTAGTGAACCTTTGCTGCATTCCCCTCATGGCAAGAACATCCTTTCCTCAGATAAGGAGACCAAAACTGCACACCAAACTCCAGATGGGGTGCTATTCAAAGATGCTGCAGTCTTAAAGCATACAAAGGTGGATAAATCCCCCAGGCCTGACCAAGTGCATCCTAGAGTATTGTGGGAAGAATGTAGGGAAGAAATTGCTGGGGTCCTGGCAGACTTATTTGTATCATTGTTAGCCACGGTGGCATACTGCAACACTGAAGGGTGGCTAATGTTGTGTCTTTTAAGGAAGGGCTGCAAGGACAAGCCAGGGAACTATAGGCCAGCGAGCCTAACATCAGTGGTGGGAAGATAGTGGGTATGTGGAACAAAATGCCAGACGAAGCTGTAGAGGTGGGTACAATTACAACATTTAAAAGACATTTTGACAGGTACTTGGACAGAAAAAGTTTAGAGGGATATGGGCCAAATGCAGGCAAATGGGACTAGCTCAGGTAGGCAACTTGGTCGGCATGGATGAGTTGGGCCGAAGGACTTCCTTGCTCCTGTACTCAAATTCTCTTACAAGGAAGATCAACATAGCACTTGCCTTCCTAATGTCTGTGTCAACTGAAGGTTGCTTTCAGCAGCTGGTGTACCTCAACACCCTGATCTCATTTTACCTCTCCTTTTCCCAAACTATCATTATTCAGATATATTGGCTTTGTTATTTTTTGAATCAAAGTGCATAACTTTGCAGTTATACCACATTAAACTGCATCTGCCATACATATGCCCACTCACCCAACTTGCAAATTACATTGGATCATCAAGACAGAACTGCCTGTCTTGTAAATCCCAATTCTTGTCCTTTCTCCATCTTCCCTATGAAGGCGGCTTTGGAGAGAGTGCAGAAGTTGTTCACCAGGTTGCTGCCTGGATTAGAAGGCAGATGCTATAAGGAGTGGTTGGACAAACTTGGGTTGTTTTCTATGGACACCTGATAGAAACTTAAAAGATTATGAGAGGGATAGATAGATAGCCCGTATTCTTTCCCCAGCATTGAAATATCTAATACTAGAGGGTGTGAGGAAGGTGAGAGGGGTAAGTTCAAAGGTGGTATGCGGGGCAAAATTTTTTTTTAAAAACAACAGAGTGGTGGGTGCCTGGAATGCACTGCCAGGGGTGGTGGAAGCAAATATGATAGGGGCATTTTAGAGACTCTTCGATAAGCACATGAATTTGCAGAGAATGGAGGGATATGAACACTGTGTAGTCAGAAGGGATTAGGTTAGTTAGGCACTTAATTACTAGTTTAATTAGTTCAGCACAACATCATGGGCCAAAGAGCCTGTTCCTGTGCTGAACTGTTCTATGTTCTATGAATATGTAAATTATGATGAACAGGTAAAGTGCTCTAGTCTATCATGCTTGCAATCCACACAAGTTGTGCATTGCAACATTCACATTCTGTCCAGAATACATGCAATCCCCTAATAGTGTAGCAGAATTTTGACACTACAACACTGACAATTTTAAAATGTATATCGTCAGGAATGTTAGATATTGTGTGCGCAACACTTTGAGATGGTTTGGAGATATAGAAGATAATGCTACACAAATGTAAATCTTTGTTTAAATACACTTCGTTGCAGACTTGAGATGTGAGTGACTCTTCTCCCATTCTACTGTTAATATCAAAAAAAAGGTTGTTTTAGTCACAGGAAATCTGAGCAATTTTATCTCAAAGCAACTTTTTTTTATTTTTGCGCAACGGCTTCTGGTCTTGCAGCTGTTGTGACCTAGCCTCAAGTTGCTATTTCTGCATTTCCTGCAAGATACAGGTCAACGATTCTGGCAACTTGCTGGAAACAAAATAAAATGCGTTTCCAAATGCAATATTCCTGCTCTGTATTGTGGCACTGACAAAATCTGTTTGTATCCGATTGAAAAATTACTTCAATAATTTGACACTACATCTAAAGCTAACAGCGTCTCAATGTGAAGCATTTATCTGTCTCTCAATTAATTCATCACAATTTCTCTTAATGGACTCCCTTCATAGAAATTCCCATTACTATTATGACTTGAGGAATTGACAGATGAGTTCCTATTTGTACAGGGAAATCTGAAATGGTAACATACTCTTAACTGAGGTTTTGAAATTTATCCACGTGCAAAGGGTTTTTTGGGGGATCATTGGGAAGTCCCATTGCTTCTTGAGATTACAAAAAAGAACTTATAAAGTAGCTTTAATGCAGAGCACCTTAATTTTTGATGTTTAACTCACTGCTGTAATTGCAGAAAGATCAATTTCCAATTTGCACACAGCAAGGTACCAGAATTAGAAATGTGGAAACAGAGATCATTTACAATCTTAAGTTTTATTAAATGATAAGCATTGACCGGTATACCACAGAAAACTCCCTCACTTCTTTCCAAACAGTGCCACAGGATCTTTCAAGTCAACATAGGGTAGCAGACAAGACTTCAATTTAATATATCATCATAAAGGCACAACAGTGCAATAGTCTCAGTATTATGTGTTTAAGTTCCTGTAATGGGATTTGAATCCAAGAGCTTTTGATGCAATGGCACCATTGACCTTTGGCTGATCAACACTTGTTCAGCACCAAAGAGGTCCTAACTTCAATCAGTCAGTGCTAAGTTACCTGATCTCATCTGGGGCACAGCCTTAAAACTTCACCATCCCTAACAAAAAGAGATAATAGAAAGCAGATCTGTACCGCTTATTATTCAACAATCCTTGCTGGATGTGCTTGTGCTCGTCAGGAGTGAACACAACTGGATTTGGCTGTGTTTCTCAATAACCTGCTTGCACTTACCTTATAACCTCATGCATGAATAATAACATTTGAGTAAGTTTCTGGAGGGCTGCCAGTGTGCATGAAACCAGATCCCAGCAACACTAAACAGCCGCAAGGGAACTTGAGGGGCAGAGAAAGAGTTGGAAATAAACATACTTTCTACCTTTCTGCCAGCTCCACATGGGCCTGCTTCCCTGCATACTCATCGGCCGTCCGTGTGAGCTCCTTCGTAATCACAAGCTGCGAGGTGTCGATCCGATTACACAGCAAATCAGAGATTATGTCCTTGGCATGCTCCACAGCTCCTCTTGGATCCCTGTGGGTTAATACAAATGTTGCCACTGAGGTTTTGGTAGGTAGGTTTATTTTCACCACCTTTTCCAAACTGATTACTTTTTGCACATTTGCCGTCATTTCTTGTGTTTCCTGCTGTCCCACCTTCACCTGACACAGCGGCTCTCTGCAAGCCATAAAAATGTCTATTCGTTAGCAATATCTCGTCAGCAACTACGGCAAGGTTAGGAGAAAGCAAGAGCACAACCCCATGCCTCTCAAGTACAGGGAGTTTCAAAACTCCTGGAGCAGCAAGTCTCTTCAAAGCTTTGGAACAATAGAGTCTGGTCCTCCAGAATAACTGGTGGTGTAGACTTCAATCTCTAATAACATAATTGAGACACTAATTGCTAGGAGATCTACCTGGGAAAACTGCTTCGCTCTTTTCCGAGCCGACACAACATATCGAGCATGGCTCAAAATCAGAATCCAACCAATACAGCACTGTCAGTATCAGATTGAGCGAGCAGTTTTCTGCTGGGGTGAAAAATGGACAAGTCACTTGGAAGACCTTAAATCACCTCGAGATTCAAGTCAGCAGGTCGAGAACCGATGTGGTCAACCTGGGATAATCTTTCAGACCAAAAACTCTCTATAGGAACGTGAAAGCAAGCTGAAATCCTGTAACCATCAAATTAATTGCTGGGAACAGAGGCTAATAGAGAAGTTAAAATGCAGAACATAGAGAACGTTGATCCTTGGAACCCAAAGAAAAGATGTTCACATGAAAGAAAACCTAACTTTGCAGAAAAGAATAAAAATTATTGATAATGTGGTAATCATTAATCTGATGGCTCTGATTTATTACTTATTTCAGGGTGAAATTTTAGTACAACTTGCAATAAGAACGAAATTGCATGGCAGTTGAGAACCAGTTAGATAGGGCCTTTAAATGGTTAATGAAAGATGGAACCCAACCACTTTGAAGTCGTAGGAAGGTTGCATAGGAACGATGCAAATCCTAGCCCAGCTTGACTGGGACATGTGAAGATCTTGTTTCTGATGGATGCATGTCCTCTGCTCAGCTCTAGCCTATTACCCATTTCAATGTTGCTACCCATCATATTAATAGTAACAAAAAAAAATGCAGATGCTGAAAGTCTGAAATAAAATCAAAATGCTGGAAATACTCAGAAGAGCAGGCAGCCTCTGTGAAGAGAAAAACATGTAATGTTTCAGGTCAAGGATCTTTTATCAGAACTGTTCCAAAATCAATCTGAAATATTAACCATATTTCCCCACAGATGTCACTGCCACTGAGTATTTTCAGCAAATTTTATTTTTACATTAGTAGAAGTATACATAACTGTGTGGACAAGAAAACCAACTGTCCTTAACCAAACCATCCTTAGGTTCACAAGATCACAAGACAAGGGAGCAGAAGCAGGCCATTCGGCCCATCGAGTCTGCTCCAAGGAAAGGGAAAATAGAAATGAGAAATGGGGAATGGGGGAAAGAAAGAAAAAAAAACCTGTTCTAATCCCAATTTCCGGCCTTATCCCCATATCCCTTGATACCCTGACTATTTAGATATCTATCTATCTCCTCCTTGAACGCCCCCACTGATCTGGCCTCCACTGCTGTACGTGGCAAGGAGTTCCACAAATTCACCACCCTCTGCCTAAAGAAATTTTTCCTCATCTCTGTTTTGAAACTGTACCCTCTAATTCTAAGATTGTGCCCTCTGGTCCTGGACTCACCCACCAAGGGAAACAGCCTAGCCACATCTACTCTGTCCTTTCCTATCAATATTTTAAATGTCGCTATGAGGTCCCCTCTCATTCTTCTGTACTCCAGTGAGTACAGTCCAAGAGCTGACAAACGCTCCTCATACGTAAGCCCTTTCATTCCTGGAATCATCCTCGTAAGTCTCCTCTGAACCCTCTCCGACGTCAGCACATCCTTGCTAAGATGTGGGGCCCAAAACTGCACACAATATTCCAAATGAGGCCTCACTAGTGCCCCATAGAGCCTCATCAACACTTCCTTACTTTTATACACTATACCTCTCGAAATGAATGCCAACATAGCATTCGCTTTCTTTACCACCGATCCAACCTGGTGGTTAACCTTTAAGGTATCCTGCACGAGTACCCCCAAGTCCCTTTGTACTTCTGTACTTTGAATTTTCTCTCCTCCTAGATAATAATCTGCCCGCTTATTTCTGCTTCCAAAGTGTACAACTGCACATTTCTCTACATTGAATCTCATCTGCCATTTCCTTGCCCATTCTCCTAAACTGTCTAGGTCCCTCTGCAACCTTCCTATCTCTTCAATACTCCCTACTCCTCCACCTATCTTGGTGTCATCCGCAAACTTAGCCACGAAACCATTTATTCCATTATCCAAATCGTTAATGTACAAGGTAAAAAGGAGCGGTCCCAACACCGACCCCTGCGGTTGGACCAAGAACCCCCACATATGATCTATCGCACACCATGGCGAGAGGCAAACCATACCCATTGCTCAAGGTCGGCATCTACACAGTGCAGGAGCTCACCGATGCCAACTTGTGAGCATTGAAATGTGCTTCTCAGTAGAGGAAACACTATTCTGTGGATGAACACTGAAGCAGCATCATTCGAATCATACAGGGGTTGGATGATAGAATTAAAAGCACCAGGACAGTTGGATGATAGAATTAAAAGCACCAGGACAGGCTTCAATTAGTTCATGAACTGCAAGAGCAAAAACTAATGTAGTTGGTTCAAAGCTCTCAAGATAAAAGACTGAACAGAGGTAGGTTGCCTCTATTAGCTCTTTTGGCACTGGCTTGAATTTCAAGCAACTTTCTTAATAATCTAGAGCAAGTTAAATGTTACTCTCTCTACAGCACATAGGCTCTCATCTCATAGATTTTGTAAGCATTTATTGGACGTGCAAATCCTCCAAATTGAGATACATAAGGAATGAAAATATTCCCTAATAACATTTACCTTTCAATTAAAATCTTCTGAAGACAAGTGTTGATCAGGTTAGCTACCAATGGACAATTATCCCTCCTCACCGTCTCTATACCCTTGCAATCCATCTTATCGTGCGTGTTTGGGTTGGAGGAGAAGTATAGACCAGCATAGCGTTTCTTGTTGATAAGCAGATAAGGGAAATATACCTGAAAGAAAGATTTTCAAAAATATTATCTGTCACCATCTTTTAAATGAAAGAGCAAGTCAAAATCCTCCAATGGGGTGGGCAAAATCATCACTTTGATTTCTCACAACAAAATCCTTTCCTTGTCACCAATCCCATCCCAAAGTTGAGGCTAGACGCAGATTAGAGGAACAACACTTCATATTCCATCTTGGTAGTCTCCAACCTGACTGCATCAATAACGATTTCTCCAACTTCTCCCATCCCCTCCCCCACTTGTTTTCCCTCATTCCCCCGGTCCCTTTACCCCTTCTCTTTCCCCTCCCCTGCCCTCACGACCTGCCCTTCACCCACACCTTCCACCCTCTGGCTCCCCACCTCCTTCCCTTCATTCCATGGTCTACTGTCCTCTGCTATCAGATTCCATTTTCTTCAGCCCTTTGCCTCTTCCACCTACCACCTCCCAGCATCTCACATCATTCCCACTTCCCCCCCCCTCCCCACCTATCACCCGCCAGTTTGTGCTCCTCCCCCTCCCCTCCACCCTTTAATTCCGGCTTCTGCCCTCTTTCTTTCCAGTCCTGGTGAAGAGTCTTTGCCCGAAATGCCAACTGTTCATTTCCCTCCATAGATGCTGCCTAACCTGCTGAGTTCCTCCAGCATTGTGTGTGTTGTTCCAGATATCTCAAATTCCCTTTTTGTTGGCCACCTACAGATCACCTTTTATTACTCCAAATTCTACAATGCACCCTTTCCCACCCTATGTCCTGTTTGCACTTCACCCATCATCCCAAACCAACATAATGTCTGTGCGCAACCCCCTCTGCGCACCTCCCCCACGCCCCATCCTTCCAAGCCACCCCCCCCCCCCCGTTCAGCTTATTACAACTTATCCCTTCCAACAAGTCTTCAGCCATTCCTTTTTTGTCTCCTCTTAGTTTATTTATTGAATCACAATAACCTATGACATGGATAAAGGCCATTCAGTCCATCGTGTCAAATGAGACCAAAAAGCAAAACTATTCAGGGGTATCTCATATCTCAGCCCAAGTCCTTGGCTTGACGATTGTTGCTCATCTAGAGCTGATGCTAGTATATTTTAGATGTGATAAAGGGGATTTGTTTCCACCACCTTTCCAGGATGGAGTTCCAGACATCTCTGGGTGAAAGCAATTCTCAGCTCCAGTTCTACTAAAAAATGTAAATTAATGTGTATTCCAGTCTTTGACCTCTTCTTAAGGAAATACGCTTTTCCCATCCACCATGTCTATCCTCAATTTTTTTTAATATATATATCTCTCCCAATCTTCTTTGTTCTAGAAAAAACAACCTGGTTAATCTTCCCTCAAAACCTGAAATCTCCATCTTAGCAGTCTCCTCGTATATTTCCTCTGGACATGCCTCAGCACTGTTACATCCTTACCCCAATATGGTGAGTCAGGATTGTATGTAGTCCTCTAGCTATGGTCAGCAGTTCCAATGTGACTTCCCTGCTGTTACATTCTGTGCCTTTAATAATAAAGGCAAATATCCAACACACTTTATTAATCATTATTTACCTGCTCTAGTACCTCCAAGGATCTATGGGCATGCACTTCAAGAAAGTGCTTTGGAAAACTTAAATAGTCAAAGTGTGTGAAAATACAAGTTCTTTCAAAAAAACTGGACATCCAAATTGACATCTGTGATGTGGCAATTTAGCCCTGAAAATGAGGACAATGATTTGTACTTTTATTCCTTACTCACTGCCCTCTCTGTTTCACTGAGTTTTGGAATGCATTGCCTTTAACACTCAGTGTTAAATTTCAGCAAACTGTGATACAAGGAAAGTTGTACAAGCTCTGACACTGGCATTTATGTGAACAAAGGCAAAAAGAGGACAGTTCTGCATACATATAGCATATCTGTCAACATTAAGTTGTCTCGCAAGTGGTTCACTGTCAATGAGAGACTTCTGAAGTGTGAGCACGGTAGTGAGGTGGCAAAATGTGGGAGCCAATTTGCATGCCATACCATTCAACATCAATAAAGTAGCAACTGTTTAAAAAGCAAGGCTGGTTGAGGGATAAATATGGATGGAACACAAGGGAGAACTTCCTGACTTGTCTTTGACTAGTGTCATGTGATTGTTCTAAGCCACTTCCCTTTCTTTCTTTTTCATTCTTTTTATTAATTTTCAAATTAATACAGATTAATACAAATAACATAGGTAATTATACACGTGATACAAAGAGATCGGGAGGACAATCATGACAATATATAGTCATAAAGAATAAAAAATATATTCTAGGCCCCACAGTTTCTTAGTAAATGAATATATTACAAAAAAAAATCAAATCAAAAAGGGAAAGAAAAAGATTTATTGTATTAAAAAAACACCAAATTGAAAAAAATTATAAGTAATAAAACGAAACAAACTAATAATGAAAAAGAAACTGGACTGATATTTCTCAAGGAACAAAGAGCATTATTATGTCGTCAACTCCGCTCCTCTAAGTTCAAAGATTACTGAAAAGGGATGTATATCATATGAAAATATTGAATGAATGGACTCCAAACTTCCTCAAATTTAAGCGAAGAATCAACAGTGCCACTCCTAATTTTTTCTAAGTTGAAACATGATATAGTTTGAGAAAACCATTGACAAGTAGTGGGAGGTATTGGATCCTTCCACTTAAACAAAATGGATCGCTTGGCCATTAATGTAACAAAGGCAATCATACGACAAGCAGCAGCAGATAAGTGGCCAGAATAAGCCACTTCTCTTGGACATATTTTAACGTCCACACCAAACCATGGCACCTCCAACAAAGCAACACCCTCAGCACCATACCGGGAGCACCAACATTGTTTTGTCCTCACAAATGAAACAGAACTTGAACCTACAAACTTTTGTGTGAGAAGCAGGTGTGCTCACAGTTGAGCAACCAGTTCCACACCCCATTGTTACTGCTTCGCAAAAAAGTGCCTAAATTATCACTAAAGCACAAACTGGGATTTAGGTTCAGCAAAAACCCACAGGAAGAAAAATTCACAAATAAACTTAAGTATTTCTCTCATTTAATCCTACAGCCAGGATTCGCTGTGTCGATTTCTGAAACAAGGGGACTGGCCCTGTAAACAAAATGGCCAGAAAGTGCCCTTTATCAGGAGTTTGGAAGAAAAGAAGTGATCTGACTAAAACAAGGCTCTAAGGGAGCTTGACTGGGTCAATGCAGCAAGTACGTTTTCGCCAGTGAAGATGGAAAAAAAACTGCAGATGTTGGAAGTCCGAAATAAAAAAATGCTGGAAAAAGCAGGTCAGGCAACATCCGTGGAAAGAGAAACAGGGTTAACTTTTCAGGTTGAAGATCCTTAGCCAGAAGTCTGTCAGAGGGTCTGTTTCCCTTTCCATAGACGCTGCCTGACCTGCTGAGCATTTCCAACTGTACATTTTTCATTATGTTCCCCACCCCCAAGCGGTGAACTAGGGAGCATAGACACAGGATAAAGAGTTGGCCATGTAATACTAAAGGAAGGAAGAACCTTTTCTCCCAGAGGCTTGTAGATCTTTGGAATTCTCTACCCAGATGTTTGTGGACTGTGAGCCACCAATCATACTCAAGGCTGAGACAGGTACATCAATAGACAATACATTTACGGCAGGAATGAGCAAATGAAGTCAGTCAAATCATCCCATGGACCACTCCTACTTCTACCATAAAAATTAACTTTTCCACATAAGTCTGTTTTTACAGCTTGCTTATATAAACAAGAAATCAACCATGAAGGGAGTAAAATGACTTCAGATATAAAAAGGATCTCCATGGTCTTATTAAATAACTTTATGCTTGCAAAACAAGCATGAATGTCAGCACTATATTAAGCTATTTGGACAAAACAGCTCAAGGACAGCAAACATAATTTTGAACTAAACTGTATTTCATTTACTATTGATGGCAACACGTTAATCTCTAAAATAATTTAGTAAATAAAAAGTAAGGGGTGAAATTTGGACATGAATTTTACTTATAAAATGTGGATGTTGCTGGCAAGGTCAAAATTTATTGGCTATCCTCAACTAGCCTTAAAATGGCAGCAAACCATTTGCTTAAACTGATGCAACCTGGCACAGCAGGCACAAGGGGACCAAATGGCTTACAGTTGCTTCTCTTTCATACATTCTTCCAGTGATGACTCTTCCAGTGCTGTTGGGAAGGGACTTCTAAGCCTTACAGAAAACAAAGAATGAAGTGACAATATAATGCCAGTTTGATGTGTGACGAGGTGGTGTTCTCATGCCACCTGCTGACCTTGTCCTCCTTGATGGCAGAACTTGCAGGTTTGGAACCCAAAGCACAAGACTGCGCCAGAATGGTTTCCATAATGCATGCTCTCATTATGTGAGAGAAGGTCCATAATCATGTAACCATAGGGCTCCTTTACCCAATTTTAACCAAATTACACTTGAAAACTTTTCTACCCACCTTTTCAAACTCAAGTTTAATAGGAGGGATGAAGTGACTTGAGACCCATTCAGCTGCCTCACGACCCAGTGTCATGCTTTCTTCCACCGTCTGTGTTCCCAGTTTACACATCACAGAATCTGTGTCACCATAAATAACCTAACAAGAGGAAAACAAGACTAGGATAAGACATTGCTGAGCTCCTTTGATAGTACAGAAAGGCAACATATCAAGGAACAGTGTTCTAAGCCATAGAGAAGACTCACTTTTAAAGAGTGTTCTTTAGCCAATACTCCTTGTATTGTATTTGGCCTCCTGGGATACCAGTCAAGTTTGTATACCTTCACTATTTGTGCTGACTTGGTTGGTTTATCTTCTACACCTTGTCACCCTCAAAGTTCCCTGTTTCTTTCCCTGTTCTTCTCCCACTTTCCTGCCTTTGGCATATATGTATACTCATGAAAACATCTTGTGTCTATTTCTGCAGTGCTCATATTGTACTGCTAACAGTGCTGACTAGTGACCTGAACAAAAAGTAAAGAATAGGGCTGATGTAGAGAGCAACAATGATACCACCTAGTCAAATTAAAAACAATAAACCCAGCTCTAGTCTCCACTCAGTTCAAACCGTACCCACCTGGATAGCCTTGAGTTGCAAATAATCTAATTGCTTTTGTATTGTACTCTTCTAGAAATAAACCCTAGTACAGTGTTCTTTGCAGCACTGGAGACACAAGAGACTGCAGATGCTGGAATCCGCAGCAACAACCTGCTGGAAGAACTCAGCGGGTCGAGCAGCATCTGTGGGAGGAAAGGAATTGCTGACATTTCAGGTAAAGACCCTGCATCAGGACTGTGCACAAACAACGTTTGTACCTACTACCAGAGTCCTGATGCAGGGTTTCGACTCAAAACATTTGCAATTCCTTTCCTCCCACAGATGTTGCTAGACCTGCTGAGTTCCTCCAGCAGATTGTTTTTTTTTCCAATCGCAGTATTACTACTTTCAATTATTTTTGTCTTTGCTATACTACATTTAAGGAATGCAACATCTATTTTCATCCTGCCCATATTAACCACTCACACTTTGATTTAATGTAGCACTGATCGAAAGATTGTGCATGGTTATGAGCTGACCCAATGGAATAGTATAAAATAATTTAAGGATTAGACAGCATACCAACTCATTGATTGTTTCAGTCTGGCAGATGGTGGAGATCAGAGAATATCTAAACCATGCAAGAATAGGAATGGGCTTGGTGGTTCTTCTTTCCACAGGAATAAGAAGAAGCTTTTGGAACACTCTCAGCCCAGTGCTTGCTGACATTAAGCATGCCTTCAGTGAAATGGACCAGATCCTACCTTAGCATCTGCTTTGTAGCCATTTGCGATGGTGTACTTCGATTCAACCAGCTGCTTCGTTTTCTCAATCATCTGTCGCCCGAAACCAGTGACACTCTGGAAAAAGTTAGAACTCCAGCTTAAAATTTATCATTGTAACTGTAAGAAGTAACACTTTCAGAAATAAACAGCAGCACAAGGAAAAACAGATGAGAAATGTGCAAGTTTTTTTTAAAATATAAATCATCAGACAGGACGAGTTGAAGAATGAAACAAAACCTACTTGGGACAGCACCACTGACCAAAAGCTTTCACAGGTCAGATGTAACGCAGACAGAACGAAGAAGTTGAGATCATTTTCCAAGACTACTGGAGCTTAATAGGAGATTTTACAGGATATTTAAAATCATTAGGGCTTTTATAGATAAATAAACTGTTTCATAAATACAGAGAAACTGTTTCTTGTGCAAGGATCAATAACCAGAAGAAACAAAAAGGTTTCCCTTTTATCTATCACGTTGCAATGAGCTGGAACTTGCTGCCTGAAATGGCAATGGAAGTAGATTTAATACAATGTCAAAAAGATAGTTCAATAAATGGAGAGAGAGTCCCGATGGAGGTTTTTGTCCCAGAGCGTCAACAATTCCTCCCCCCTCCCCAAAGACGCTGCTCAATCCGCTGAGTTCCTCCAGCAGATTGTTTATTGTTAACTGAATAAATGGCTTGGTGGGGAAAAAAAACTGCTTTGGAGAAGCAGGACAGTTCTTTCAAAGAATCAAACCTGCCTCAAGGGGCTGAAGGACCTCCTTCTGTATCATCCTACGATTCTATAAGGAGTAAAGCTCTCTCTATTCATCCCTAGCAAAGTATGTTGGTCCTGATATCAAATGAATGATTCCTAGTACTTCAACGAGATTTTTTTTTAACTAAACATTTCAAAGGTAGGCACAGTAGTGTAGCAGTTAGTGTGATGTTTTACAGTGCCAGTGATCCAGGTTCAAATCCAGCCACTGTCTGTAAGGCGTTTGTACGTTCTCCCTGTGTCTGCGTGGGTTTCCCCCGGGTGCTCTGGTTTCCTCCCACATTCCAAAGACGTACGGGTTAGGAAGTTGTGGGCATGCTATGTTGGCGCCGGAAGCGTGGTGACACTTGTGGGCTGTCCCCAGAACACTACGCAAAAAGATGCATTTCACTGTGTGTTTCGATGTATATGTGACTAATCAAGATATCTTATCTTAAGTGGTAATAGAAAAAGTAGGAATTGACACTGAAGTGGATGGGATCTATCTGGGGTTCTCAGAATGGTTCCAATATGTGCCGCCAAAAAAAGATTCATGACAGCTACTATAATAGAGAGCTGGACAGCAAAATGGATTTAAACACAACTAAGAATTAAGCAAAGCATCTCATAGTGAAAGAAAATAGGGAGTAATTTGCTGCAGGGATAGGTTCATCATCCCGGCAGCAAATGAGCTCAGGAATAGGAGATACAAGTTCCAAATTTGCAAATACCAAATTGACAGGAGCTAATAAAGACTGGAACAGCACACAGGAAGAGATTAACAGGTAGAATGCGTCAATAAATGGAAAATTCAATGCAGCAAAATATGAGTGCCTCATACGAACATGAAGGCCAATTATTCCCTGGAAGATAAGGAACTACATGTGGTAAAACAGCAAAAGGGATAGAGATGTACAAATTGTTAAAATCAGCAGCACTGGGTAAGAAGGGTAAAAAGAACACAAAATTTTAAAGTTTATTTCTGAAGAAGCAGAATACAAAAGCACAAAAATCTTTAAGTTATACAGAACCTTGATTGTTCTGCAGAGTACTGTTCACAGTTCAGGTCTCAGCACCACAATAAGTTATAGAAGTTCTGTCAGAAAAGATTTGACAGATTGGGATCAATACACAAAAAACACTGGAGGAACTCAGCGGGTTAGGCAGCATCTGTGGAGGGAAATGAGCAGTCGACGTTTCAGGCCAAGACCTTTCATCAGGACTGGAAAGAAAGAGGGCAAAAGCTGGAATAAAAGGGTGGGGAGAGGGGGAGAAGCACGAGCTGGTGGGTGATAGGTGAATCCAGGTGAGAAGGGGAAGATAGGGTAGGTGGGGGAACAGATTGGAATGATGCATTTACCAAGAAACATTAAAGCAGACTGGGCTCCACTCCTTGAAAAAGAGATAAAGAACACACTTGGCAGAAACACTTAAAATTTTGCAGGGTTTGGGAGAGGACTTGATAGAGTGGACTTGGAGAAGCTGTATCCAGAACACGGAAGACATAAATGTAAGAAAGCCACTGCAAAACAAAAATTTAACATGAATTTCTTTACAGAGAACTGAGAAGGTAGAACTTACTGCCACATAGTATGGTTGAAGCATGGACACAATTAAGGACAGATTTAATATATCCCAGGATGATAGGGTTTAGGAGGCAGGGTGAGAGAAGCTACTATGGAGAAGAAATATTGGCACAGACCAATCAGAACAAATGACCCGTTTCTGTGCAATAGCTTCTGTGCGACTCTGTGCAATCCATCCCATGACTCACATGAGATTATCAAATTTGTACCCAATTAGCAGCACTTTTCTGCTGTGGCTGTAAACTCAACAGAAATGGTTCGAGACTTCAGCCTTCAGATAAACAAACAGTGAAGACATTTTATATCCTATCAGTTTTGGCTAGAATTAGACTCTTACTTTCAAAGAGAATTAATGCTTTTTTTTTCCCCTTTTCAATTCATCTGTCACACAAGAATCCCGGGTGAAAACCCTGAATAAACAACCAATGCCGGGCTCTGAAGCCAGCCACCATGAGGCACACAACTATGGTGATCAGTTTGAATTCGCCTCTCCCTCTCACCTCCATTCCGCACTTCTTAGCTGCAGTGTGACCAAGAAGGGGAAGTCAATAGCTGTGACAGCATTTCACAGCACAACAGAAATATTGTGCTCTTCTCCTCAAATTCAGCCAGAATGAATATGTTAATCCAAAAACTAGCCAGCTTTGCAAATCCTAATGTACTATTAGAGTGTGTTAGTGTCTGCACCCCTGCACAGTCACATATGATGGCAGCCAGCTTTCAGATGACTCAAGTCTCTGTTTTGCAATCAGTATGAGAGGGGCATGACTGAATCAGAAGTCTAAGGGTGGGTTGTGCACTATTCTCAGAATGATCAAACAGCTGTCAAAGCTTTAGCAGCCACAAGCCATTGCCACAACTGTTCCTGCCTGAAATTCATTTTTGCCATTAACGACTGGCATTCCACCATCTCCCAGTTATAGAGCCATCCAGCATGGAAACAGGCCCTTCGGTCCAACCAGTCAATGCTGACCAAGATGCCCATCTAAACTAGTTCTATTTGCCTGTGTTTGGCCCATATCCCTCAAAACCTCTCCTATCCATGTACCTGTCCAAGTATCTTTTAAAAGTTGTTAATGTACCTGCCTCAACCACTTCGTTCCAAATACGGACAATCCACTGGGTGAAAAATTTGCCCCTTAGGTTCCTATTAAATCTCTTCCCTTTCACCTTAAACCTATGTCCTCTAGTTCTTCATTCCCGACCCTGGGAAGAAGACTGTGTGCATTCGCTCTTTCTATGCCATGGTTGACAAGAGACGTAGAATATCTTGTCAAGAGGAAGAAAGAAGCTGACTCAAGGTTCAGAAAGCATAGATCAGAGAGGGCTCTGGAGAGTTACAAGGTAGCCAGGAGGGACCTTAAGAATGGACTTAGGAGAGCTAGAAGGGGGCATGAGAAGACCTTGGCGAGTAGGATTAAAGAAAACCCCAAAGTGTTCTACACGTATATGAAAAAATAGGAGGATGACTAGAGTGAGGGTAGGACCGATCGGGGATAAAAGAGGAAACGTGCCTGGAGTCGGAAGAGGCAGGGGAAGTCCTTAATGAATAGTTGGCTTCAGTATTCACCAGTGAGAGAGACCTTGGCGTTTATGAGGATGGCATATGACAGGCTGATACACTGAGGCATGTTGACATGAGGAAAGAGGATGTGCTGGAACTTCTGAAAAACATTAGGATAGATAAGTCACCAGGGCCAGACGGGATATATTCAAATTTATTACGGAAAGAGAGGGAAGAGATTGCTGCGACTTTGGCGCTGATCTTTGCGTCCTCACTGGCCACAGGAGTAGTGCCAGATGATTGGAGGGTGGCAAATGTCGTTCCTTTGTTTAAGGAAGGGAGTAGAGATAACCTTGGGAATTATAGACTTAATTCAGTGGTGGGCAAATTACTGGAGAAAATTCTTAGAGACAGGATTTATGGGCATTTGGAGAAGCATAGGCTGATTAGGGACAGTCAGCATGGCTTTGTGAGGGGCAGGTCGTGTCTCACGAGCCTGATTGAATTCTTCAAGGATGTGACGAAGCACATTGATGAAGGTAGAGCAGTGGATGCGGTGTACATGGACTTTAGTAAGGCATTTGATAAGATTCCTCATGGAAGGCTCATTCAGAAAGTCAGGAGGCATGGGATCCAGGGAAACTTGGCTGTGTGGATTCAGAATTGGCTCGCCCATAGAAGACAGAGTGTGGCGGTAGATGGCGCGTATTCTGCCTGGAGGTCGGTGACCAGTGGTGTTCCACAGGGGTCTGTTCTGGGACCACTGCTCTTTGCAATTTTTATAAATGACTTGGATGAGGATGTGGAAGGGTTGGTTAGTAAGTTTGCTGATAACACAAAGGTTGGTGATGTTGTGGATAGTGTAGAAGGTTGCTGTACATTACAACAGGACATTGATAGAATGCAGACCTGAGCTGAGAAGTGGCAGATGGAGTTCAACCCGGAAAAGTGTGAAGTGATACACTTTGGAAGATCGAATTTGAAGGCAGAACTCTTAGCAGTGTGGAGGAACAGAGGGATCTTGAGGCCTACGTCCATAGATCCCTCAAGGTAGCCATGCAGGTTGATAGGGTTGTTAAGAACGTGTATGGTGTGTTGGCCTTCATTAGTTGGGGAATTGAGTTCAAGAGCTGCGAGGTAATGTTGCATCTCTACAGAACTCTGATTAGACCACACTTGGAGTATTGTGTTCAGTTCTGGTCACTCATTATAGGAAGGATGTGGAAGCTTTAGAGAGGGTGCAGAGGAGATTTACCAGGATGCTGCCTGGATTGGAGAGCATGTCTTCTGAGGATAGGTTGAGTGAGCTAACATTCCACGTCAACACCAACTTCTTGCACTATTCTCTATTACTCCTCACAGCCCTTAGAATCCAAAAAATATTTCTTAGTTTTGAATATACCCCAAATCATCTACAGGATTCTCTGGAGCAGAGAATTCATAATCTTGTGCAAAAGAATTTCTCATCGCAATCCAAAATAGCTGTCAAAAGAGTCAAAGCGTGGAAACAGAGCATTTGGCCCACCACGTGCACACTGACAGTGGGCCATCCATCTGTATTAATCCCATCCTCCAGTACTGTGCCCATAGTTTCTGAGCCTGGGTGATTCAAGTGCTCGTCTAGACACTTAAATGTCATCTGCTTCCACCTCTCTCTCAGGCAGTGATGCAACCAGTCAGGATGCTCTCCTCTGTACATCTGTAGAAATTTGCAAGAGTCTTTGGTGATGTACCAAATCTCCTCAAACTCCTAACAAAGTAGAATAAGAGGATAAGGCAAATGAATGTGTGGCCAAAGAGCTGGTGCAGGTGGGAGGGCTTCAGCTACTTGGACCATTGGGATCTCTTCTGGGGAAGAAGTGACTTGTACAAGAGAACAGGTTGCATTTGGACTGGAGGGGCACCAATATCCTCGTGGGGAGGTTTGCTCAAGCTACTCAGGAGTTAAACTAGTCTGACAGGGTGGGGGGCCCATAATACTGCATCAGATGAGAAAGTTGAAGCAAATATAGAGGTTAAAGCAAGTCTAGTTAGGCAGGCAAGGCAGGGGCAGGACAGGGAATGTAGAAAGTCTGCTCAGCTGAACTGCATTTACTATAACGCAAGGAGCCATACAGACAAGGCAGATGAACTGAAGAGCATGGATTGGCACATGGGATTGTGATATTATAGCTGTTACAGAAACATGATTGAGGGATGGACAAGACTGGCAGCTCAATGTTCTAGTGTTCAGATGCTTCCAGTATGACAGAGGTGGAGGCAAAAGAGGGGGAATGTTGCACTATTGATTAGGGAGAACATCATGGCAGTAGTTAGAGAGGACAGCCTGCAGGAACATCCAGTGACGCCACATGGATAGAACTTAGAAATAAAAAAGGCATGTTCAGGGCCAGTGTATTAGAGTGAAGAGCAAGACTGGCAAGATTAGGGACTGGTTAAGAAAAAGGAGGCATACATCAGGCATAGGCAGCTGGGATCAAGCAAGTCCCTTGAGGACTACAAGGGATGTAGGAATACACATAAGGAAGAAAGTTAGGAGGGCAAAAAAAAGGGACCATGCAATCCCATAAATGTCAGGTTTTGTTTTCCAGGAATGCTGCTAGTGCCACCAGGTTGAATCTTTTCTAAAACAAATTAAAGCCACCTAAATGTCTCTCTCTCAAATATTCCAATGCTGTGTTTTCTTGAGTGAAGAGCACAAAGATGAGAAGTGAACATGAGACTGGTATTAGACTAGGTGGTTCAGGTGGAAAATAACCACAGACAACATCCTGATGGTCCAAACAACCTGGGTTTATGCCAAACCATTAAAGACCATCTGCCAAGCCTATTCAAGGAATGTCAGTGCAACAGGATCATACTTTAGCTTCACACCAAAACTGCAGGAGAGTAGGCAAACAAATGTAGCATGGAGTACAGTTCAACACGAAAGCAAAGGGTTGAGAAAGCTTTACTCTGCTTCTGATCTATGCCACATCAAACAAATGTGCGTGTAAGCTTCAAAAGTGTTGTGTTCCACAAAAACCCCTAAACCTGAGCACAACTGTAAGAAATGAAATACAAATGCAGCAAGAACTAAACCAAAAAAGAACAATGCTAGAGGTTAGCAAAGACCATGGTATCAAGCTACGCGTATCATGGTGCTACTGAACTGAGCTTAAGTGTACTCCAACATACTCAATAGGCTGGACTGAGGTGTAGTATTAAGTTTTAGGGAACACAGGCATCAAGTTATCTGGTCTAACAGTAGGAGCAGCAGATTCATTTTATGCTACCAGCGCTGTATCCATAACTTCTGCAATGTGTGTGACAAACAAGGATCCTGGTATTTGTCAGTGCTAGGCTTGAAATTAATAATTGGCTTTGTAAAGCAACCACTGATGTAGATAAACCACTTCCTAATACTGCTGTGGCCTGGTAATGACCTTTACAAATCACCTACTGATCCCTGGGATGAGAGTTTAAAGGTTAAATTCAAGATGACGTGTTCCAGCCAGTCCTTGTTCTTCACACATGATCACACAAAAAAAAATATTGTTGTTACACACACAAAATGCTGGAGGAACTCAGCAGGTCAGGCAGCATCTATGAAGGGAAATGAACAGTTGACGTTTCAGACCAAAGCCCTTCATCAGGAAATATCGTCACCAGTTTGCTATGGTTAGGAGTTGGCTGCACAGAAAATGGCTGTGACATTAGAACAGTGACAACACTGTCATGTAGGGTCCTAAGGGTGTAAATGGAAGTTTCCTTCTCATCCAGGCAAGATACTTCTAACATACTTCTGACTTGTACCTTGCTTGAAGAGTCAGGAGTGAGCCATTTACTACAGAACATATAGGGTCTGACCTCCTGTCGTGGCCACAGTATGTGTGTGGCTGGTCCGATCAACGATGACACCTGTGAAGTTATCACGGATGTTTTGGTTACAATTGTGCTATCGAAAGCAAAATTTAGATGCATTCTCCAGTGTACTGAAAATGTCTCGTGTCACCGATAGTTAGCCCTCCAACATGCCGGTGGCAGCATGCATCTTATGTTCAAACTCCCTTCCAGTACACCCGTTCTGAAATTGTGCGAGGAAACAGGCATTCAGAAAACAGCTCGACTCTTATTCCTGATGCAGAAGCTGAACCATAGCAAGCAAAGTGAAGTGTCACAAGCAAAGTAAAGTGTCTATAGAACAAGTTATGACAGCTGCCAGGACATGGGCATTAACTGACAGAACATGGAACAGTACAGAACAGGTAAAGGTCCCTTTGACCCACCATGTCTGTGCTGAATACGATGCCAACTTAAACAAAATCTCTTCTGTCTTTTACGTGATCCACATCCCTCCATTCCCTGCATATTCACGCGTCTACCTAACAGCCTCTTAAACATCTCTATCGTATCTGCTTCTGCCGCTACCCCTGGCAGCCCGTTCCAGGCACCCACCACTCTGTGTAAAACAAAAAGTGCCTCACACATCTCCTTTAATCTCCTCCCCAACCGCCCCCCCCACCACCCTCCCCCCCTTAAATGCAAGTCTCTAATATCAATATGGTTATTACTGGATGGTTCCAGACCTGCTCAACTTTGAAGCAGTGAAATACCCGTGGTTCCTGATTACCTTGCAAAACCTGTGGCCTTGAGTTAATATGCGGGCAGTCAGTAGCATCATCGAGAAGCCTGCAATTCAAATTCCTGTCCCCATTCTGCCTATAGTCCTTTGTATAAAGAGATGAAGAATTTGGCTCTCCTTGAAAATAAAACATTTTTAAGACCATGAGACATCAGAGCAGAAGTAGACCATTTGCCTCCTCCTTCTGGGAGTTCGCTCTGACAGCACAGAAGTCTTCCTTATCGTGTTGTAGATTAAGAATAACTAAAGCCCCTACACGTGTCAGCACCAAGTTTGGGATAAAGATTAAGCATACCTTCTACCATAGCACTCCCTTAATCTTTCAAATATCAAGCACCAGCACATCTATAAAACCAAAACATTATAATTAATACAGGAGTGGGAATTACTGGATTGCCTTACAGGTGGATGGCATGGACTCGATGGGATAAATGGTTCATTCTGCATTGTTACAATTCCATTATTCTATTATGCTGCTGGATTTAAGGATTGGAAAACAGTTAGATTTTCAGGCTGCTCATTGCTGTTCGGTCACCTCTGCTAATGAGTGTGCCAGGTACAGATTAGCTGAAAAGATGCTCATGACTGATAATTGCTCTTTAAAGTTCACTGAAAGAGCTCTGACAGGGGAGAAAGAAAGGAAAATCAGCTAGGTTTCCTGCTCCCAATGATTGTACAGACCACTTCCTGGGGAGGATGCACATGTAATGCCAGGTGACAAAAGGATCTTTCTGGGCAATGATGTTCTCCATGGTCTAACACTATTCAAACACACTATTTGGACATGGATGTAAAGAATAGCCATTTAGGCAAAGCACAAGAGGGCTGCTGGCAGATGTGGAAACGCACCCACTGAGTCAGGTGGACACAGGAGAAAACAATGGAAGAAAAAATGACTTCAACTGAAATTCAAACCAATTTTGCAATCCATTTTGCAATGGAGCAACAGAACTAAGTCCAACTGTACAGTACAAATACCAGCGGACGTATCAGGCAGGAAGCAAGGCTTTACCACAGGAAAGCTGGAAACTGTCCGTTTCCGGAGGGCTGTTTGCATTAAAACTAAATAACACAGATAGACACCAGCCAACAATTGCTGCAGCACCCCTACCACAAACCAGCCCTCCCCCACCCAACCATCAACAGCAAGGGGCTTACAACACAGCCTCATTAATCCACTCCAAATTGCATAATTTTTTTTTGTAACTTGGCTTACATCAACCATCTCTTTCCCAACGATCAAGCTGCAAAGCTTTGCGGTTAAAGGGTTTGTTAGACCATCGGTGATCTATTTACCAAGCAACCTGCTCAAGATCAGGGGTTGTCTCCATCTGGCAGTAAGTGGTGGCTCTTGGAGACATGCAAAAGATGCAACACAATATGCTTAAAAGCTTAGAATATTTTGTAGGGGTGAAAAAATACAATAGTGTTCCACAGGAAAAGCAAGTTTAAAAAAAATAAAATGGAAATAAAGAGACTGTATAACAGCACGAGAGATACAATAGTCCACCATGCCATACAACAAGAAGCCAGGGGAGTATAAACAAAAGCAGACTAGCAGTGTCAGATTTGGTTCAGTTAGTAGCAATCTTGCCGAGATAGACTAAGGGTTCAAGTCCCACGCCACACTCTTAACACTATCTTGGTACACATGACAATAATAATAACCCAAACCACTATATGACAAAATACAAGTGCAGTAAGAAAGTGCTGCACCATCTTCCAGTTGAACCAAAGCCCTACCAGTTTATTCGGTGGGCACACAAGAGCCTGTGGTGCTATTTCAATGATAATTAAGGGAATTATCCCTAGTGTCCTGACCAATATTAATCTCATCAGCAACATCACAACAAATGATTTGGTTGTTACCACAATGCTGAAAATAGAAGCTTCACTTGCATAAGTGGCTTCTTCATTATGTGACCAGTCTTCAAAAAAAAATTATTGGCTGCAAAACATGTTGGGAGGCTCTGGAAGGGATACAAGAGACATCCGATAAATGGATATACAATGAAGATAAGGAACAGGAAAAAGAAATTCTAGTCTAGAATGACAACATAGTGAAAGATTGGAAGGTGAAGTGTTGTCACCTCAAAAGCCAAAAGACAGAGTACAAGTTCCACTTCAGGACCTAACGTGAGATGACATTTCAGTGCATTGGTGAAGATTAAGTAGCATGGAATTTGTGGTTCTTTCCTGTACATAAACCGGCCACATCTGGCAACATAGAGTCACTAATTTTTGTTGGTAATATACTGGTCATACAGAGTTTTGGTATAAACTAGAGGGGCAAGGCACATAACTGGTTCCAGCACACTTAAACCAACTGGCTTCATAAAGCCATGGCCTCCCCTTTAATAAACTTGACACCTTTGCCGCCAAACTTCCCTTAATGCAGGTGTATGGCAATGTTAATGAACCTACCTTCTGACATCTTATAAAATCCTTATAATTTCTCACTTCAGGAAGGAATAGGTCTACTTAATAGTATCAAACAGTCATGGCTGTGTTGCTGCCACTTCAGGTTATAGGTTCTGCTTCAATAATATAAATGCCACATCCAGGTTGATATACCAGTGCATACTGAAGAAATGTTGCACTGTTGAAAGGTATTTTTTGATTAAGATATTACAATGAGGCTATCTATACTTAAAACTCCCAGAGCTATTCAGATCAAGGGATAGGAATTCTCCACTGTGCTCTGGCTACTGCTTCTCCCTTGACCAAAATCGAATTACATGAAAACTGAAAAATTCCACGTCTTAAATTACAATAGCGACTGCCCTCTCAGAAGTAGTTTATTGGCTGTAGAGCATTTTGGGGACATCTTGAAGTGGAAAAATCTTTTACAAATATATATTATTTCTTTACACAGTGCAGAAATTAGTTCCATCTTAGTATGAATTTTGCAATACTAAGTGTAACACAAGAAAATAAGCAGTAGGCCACCAGACCCATCTAGCCTGCTCTGCCATTCAATACGATCGTGGCTGATCTATGCTGGCCCTAACTCCTCTGTGCCTGTTTCTCCATAACCCTTAATTCCTCGATCATTCAAATATATATTTATCTCCACCTCAAATAAATAAACAAACAAACAAATAAATAGGATTTTATGGGCTCCACCACCCTTGGGAGCAGAGAATTCCCAAAGATTCATTACCCTTAAAGAAATTTCTATACGCCTCAGTTTTAAATGACTGGCCCCTTATTTTGTAGTTATGTCCCCGTTTGTGACTGTCCCACTAGTGTCCCATAACTATAATTTGAAATAAACAACAACTTCAGGATAATGGAGTGCAAAGTCAAAGAAGTAAATCCTAAACCACTCAGCAGTTAGGTCACAGATCAATTGCGCTCAGTTAACAATGTCTTACTTTAGGAAGATGCCATTGAGGCAGTTCAGAAAGAATTACCGAAATGATTCCCAGGAAGAGAGGCCTTAGTTACAAGGGGGTTTAAGAATGTTGTGAATAAAAAGTTGATCAAAATTCTGATTGTGTACGGAAGAAAAGATATTTCTAATAAGTTGACATGACTCAAATCAAGGACATGAAGTTATTTCAGAAAGAATACATTTTCTGCGCATAGGGATAATAGAAACACTGGTCGAAAATGATAAATAGGAAAGTGGGGCATGGGACTAAATGGTCAGAGATAGCAGGTGCAATGAAGTTTCACAATGTCAATGATAGTGCATTGATCATACTTGGGACTATGGCCCAGCAATGACACAGGGAAGTGGTATGTTTGATCTCCACCAAATTTTGGTCATGTAACTGGGTGGCACTAGCCTTCCCTCCCTGCTCAAGCAGGATAGTGGGAAGGGAAACGAGAAAGTCCTTCGAGGTAGGAAGCAACACCTTCTTAGCAGCCAATACAGGCTAGCACTAGTCAATACCAATGTTCAAACGACCTATCTACCCATAAGGCCCCAACAGTTTGTCCACAAGGCAGGGTCCAGAGGACAGAAATAAGCAGACAACACTTTCAAAAGGAATTGACCAGCTTCAGCACACAAAATTCCTTGATTCTAACTAACATTATGTAGTTAAGACTTACACAAGAACATTCTAAATCTCCGAACAGCAGGATTAATTTTTGGAACAACCTGCTGTGATTTTCCACTCTCCACATTTAGAAACAACAAGAAATTATTTTTCATTGTTTCTCCTCACAACAGGCAGGTTCTTTTCATAAACCCTTTTCTTGTTTAAGTTCTAGATGAAAGGCATGGAAGGCTAAACTACCCCAAATAGGGAATGACTTCTGCAAAGTGCAATGAGAAATGAATTACAGCATTCCTCAATATAAATCTAGCTCTTTGATAACTCAGCTGATTGAGGCAGTGAACAGCTGAGTCTTAAAAAGGAAAGTCCCAGGCCCAATTGCCTGTCTCTGCTAGACTAACTAACTTGAGTCAGGAAGGTAAATCAGAAATTGCAAGCCAGTACACATCAGCTAGGAAAAAGGTAGGAGGACCATGTGCAATGGTGAAGTGATTCTTGATAAGAATCTTGTGATCCTTTTTGAAGTCTTGCTCCAGATTTCAGGGCAGATAAAAATAAATCAGGCTCAGATCACCATGAAAAGACAGGCAGCCTGTGCTACTTGCAATATAAACCATCCACCACAACAAAAGGGGATCTAGAGAGGCAAAATTTAAACTTCAGTAAACTTGAAAATCTTTCTAGAAAAAAAAGCCAAAAAATAAGAAATGAAAGTGTGTGAATTTACGCCTTTATGATTGTGAAATGTGATTTATGAAAATACCCTGACTCTGCAGAAAGGAGTCTCAATATCAGTTGAGCTACAGTGGTTCAAGGTTGTGCATCTGTAAAAGTATTCTCCCTCCACAGATGTTCCCTGATCTGCTGAATATTTTCACCATTCCCTTTTATTTCAGATTCCCAGGTACTGTTATTTTCAGCATTTCTCAGTTCCAAGATGATTGTTTTTCCCTCTCTCTCTCTGGACTGAATTATACAAGTTACAGGGAGAAGTTCGATAGGCTGGGCCTTTACTCCTTGCAGCGTAAGAGACTGAGGTATGATCTCAGAGGTGGATAAAAATCATGAGGGGCGTAAATAAGGTGAGCGGTCTTTTTTCCAGGGTTGAGGACATAGTTTTAAGATTAGAGATGAAAGGTTTAATAAGAACCTGAGGGGCAACTTTTTTTTAAAAACACACAACAGGTGGTAGACATATGGAACCAGTTGCCAGAGGAAGTGGGTGAGGCAGGTACGTTAGATACATTTTAGTATGTGGACAGGTATATGGATGACAAGAGTTTAGAGGGATATGGGCCAAGTGCTGGGATACGGGATTAGCTTGAATATACATCTTGGTCAGCATGGACCCAAAATTTTCCCTGCTGTAACATTCTATTCCCCTCATTCATATGCCTCTTTTTACATTCATCCAAATTTAACTGTTCCGGATAAAGAAGAGTCACGACCCAAAATGTCAACTTTCCATTTCCCTCCACAGACGCTGTCTGATCTGCTGAGTTCTTCCAGCAGTATTATTTTCAGCTCCCTTTCCAGGCTCACTCCAAAAGCAAATGGGTCAGCTTGAAATCCTGCCCCACCCTATAACAGACATTCCCTTGTTCACTTCAACCTCCAACTCTCTGCAACTTGAAACACACTTGTTTTCTCGAGCAACACACACAAAACGCTGGAGGAACTCAGCAGGTCAGGCAGCATCTACGGAGGGAAATGAACAGTCGACGTTTCATGCCAAGACCCTTCATCAGGACTGGAAAGAAGAGGGCAGAAGCCAGAATAAAAGGGTGGGGGAAAACAGGGAGGAGCACGAGCTGGCAGGTGATAGGTGAATCCGGGGTGGGGGGGAAGATAGTGGGAAGGATGCGAAAAGCTGGGAGGTGATAGGTGGAAGAGGCAAAGGGCTGAAGATGAAATCTGACAGAAGAGGACACCGGACCATGGAATAAAGGGAAGGAGGCAGGGAACCAGAGGGAGGAAGGTGTGGGTGAAGGTATTATTGGTATTGGTTTATTATTGTCACTTGTACCGAGGTACAGTGAAAAACTTGTCTTACAAACCGATCGTACAGGTCAATTCATTACACAGTGCAGTTACATTGAGTCAGTACTGAGTGCATTGATGTAGTACAGGTAAAAACAATAACAGTACAGAGTGAAGTGTCACAGCTACAGAGAAAGTGCAGTGCAATAAGGTGCGAGGTCACAACGAGGTAGATTGTGAGGTCAAAGTCCATCTCATTGTATAAGGGAACCGTTCAATAGTCTTATCACAGTGGGGTAGAAGCTGTCCTTAAGTCTGATGGTATGTGCCTTCAGGCTCCTGTATCTTCTACCCGATGGAAGAGGAGAGTTGAAGGGCAGGTAGTGAGGGTGGGGAAGGGGAAAGAGAAGAGGAAGAAGCCAGAGGGATAAGGGAAAACCAAAAGGTGGGGGGAATGGTTACTGGAAGTTAGAGAAATCGATGCTGATGCCGTCATGTTGGAGACTACCAAGACAGAATATATGGTGTCGTTCATCTAATCTGCACTTAGCCTTAACTTGGCAGTAGGGGAGGCCGTGGACAGACATGAGAGTGTGGAAATGGGAAGTGGAATGAAAATGGCTGGCCACCAGGATATCCTGGTGCTCCACGAAGCCAACTCCCAACCTGCATCAGGTCTCACCGATGTAGAAAAGACAACACCGGGAGCACTGGATGCAATAAATGACACTGGCAGATTCATGAGCAAAGTGCTGCCTCACCTGGAAGGACTGTTTCGGGCCCCGAATGGTGCGGAAGGAGGTGGTGTAGGGGCAGGTGTAACACTTAGCGTGGTTGCAGGGATAAGTGCCTGGAGGGGGATTGGTAGGGAGAGACGAGCAGACAAGGGAGTTGAGGAGAGAGTGATCCCTGTGGAAAGCGTAGAGGGGAGAGGAGGGGAAGATGTGCCTGGTAGTAGGATCCTGTTGGAGATGGCAGAAGTTGCAGAGAATGATATGTTGGATACGGAAGCTCGTGGGATGGTAGGTGAGGACAAGGGGAACCCTATCCCTATTATGTTGGGAGCATGGGTGAGGGCAGACATGCAGGAAATGGAAGAGATGCAGTTAAGAGCTGCATTGATAGCAGTGGAGGGGAAACCTTTTTTCCTGAAAAAAAAGGACATCTCTGATGTCCTAGAACAGAAAGCCTCATCATGAGGACAGATGCAGTGGAGACAGAAGACTTGTTTTCTCACATGGAGACACAGAGACAACAGAGGAATCTGGAACAACACAAGAGATGCTGGAGGAACTCAGCGGGTCAGGCAGCATCTTTGGAGGGAAATGGACAGTCGGCATTTTGGGTTGAGACCCTTCATTTGGGCTGAGAGATAGCCAATACAGAAACATGGAGGGAAGGGGTTGAGCAAGAGCTGGCAGGAGACAGGTGGATCCAGGTGAGGGGGTGGGGGGGGGATTGATAGGCAGATGGGGGAGGAAAAAGTGATAATGGTGCCAGATGCTGGGAGGTGATAGGTGGAAGTGACAACAGGCTGAAAATGATGAAAGGTGGAGCATGGAATAAAGGGAGGGAGGTGGGATGGGGAACCAGTGGGAGGAGTGAGTGATAGGCAGATGGAGAAGATGGGGGAGGAGAAAAGAAGTGATGGGGGCCAGGCAAATGAGGGGGGAGGGAGGGAGGGAGGGAAAGGGGACAGAGGGGAAGCAATTACCAGGAGTTAGAGAATTACACTTTCACTTTTTTATTTTTTCTTACTTCTGATGAACAGTTGATGGTCTAAACCATCAACTCCGTTTCACTCTCCACAGATGCAGCTGCTGAGCAGCCCCAGAATTTTCTGTTTTTATTTCACAATTAGAATATCCAGCGTCTGTGAAAATGCATCCAGTTCTTAAAATGCCCTATTACCACCAATACCACAGATTTTTATCTCCCACAATAGTTTGTAAGATACCTTATCAAAAATATTCTGAAAGTCGAAGTTGAACTTCATACCAACCTAGTAACATCTCCTGTAAAACTTAAACGTGACTTCTCTTAAAACCTGCATTGAGCTATTCTGATCAACAAATCGTCTGCCCTGTTGATCGCAAAGAATATCTCTTGAGGTCTCCTCTAGAACTTGTCCCTTGATAATTCAAAATTGTACTGTTTGGTGAGATTATAAAAATAAATACAAGTTACTTTGTCATTTACTATAACTGTGTCAATGATGGAGGTCAGTCTCATAGCTAAGCACCATCTACAGGAGTAGACTTCGTAATTATACAAGGATGTGTAATGATCCGGGAGCCACATATCAACGCTAGTGACATTACTCAGTCAAAGTTGCTTAAAATTCCAGTTAAACGTAGGAACAAGGAGAGACGTGTACTTTGGCACAGCCACCCTTTAATACTGCTTCTTTACAGTATCTGATTCAAATTCAAGTTACTTTATTGTCATTCACCCATATGCTATAAAAACACACGGAGGAACAAAATGCCGTTTCCCCCAGACTCACACAGAGGACATACATAAAACAGAAGACGTACAATAAACGCAGACAAAAAAAATTGTGCAAGTACAAATAGCGCAAGACAGTTTTTACAGAATACAAATTTAGTGCGGAGTTAGTGCAAAACCGAGTTGGACAAAGAAGATACAGAACTGTGTTGTACTAATTGTATAAACATGTTCAGCAGCAGCCGAAGTTCTTATACGTCATTGTGCAAACCAAGGCTTTTGACACGGCATTTGTCTGAAACTGTCTCCAGGGTATTCAGGAGCCTGACAGCCTGGGGGATAAAACTGTTGTACAGTCTAGTAGTTCTGGCCCGGATGCTCCGATACCGCTTGCCAGACGGCAGTGGGACAAATAGGTCGTGGGAGGGATGAGAAGGGTCATCTACGATTCTGCAGACCTTGCGTGTGCATCATGAGTTGTAGATATCCAGGACAGAGGGAAGAAGTACTCCAATGACCTTTCCTGCTGTACTCAATGCTTGGCAAGGACCGACAGCAGATCACCCATCCCAAAACACAAGAAAATAGTGAACAGGAGCAAGTCATCAGGCCCTTTGAGCCTGCTGCACCATTTAACACAATCATGGCTGATCTATGCTCGTCTCAACTCCTCTTCTGTGCCATTTCTCCCAACTCCTTGATCTACCAAATATTTAGCCACCTCCACTTTAAATACTTGTAATGATCCAACTTCCACCATCTGCTGGGGCAGAAAATTCAAGGGATTCACTGCCCTCTGAGAAGTTTCTATGTACCTCTGTTTTAAATGACCGGCCCTTTATCTTGTAGCTTTGTCCCCTTGTTGAAGACTCTCCTACTAGTAAAAACATTCCACCCACAACCCTGTCAAACCCCCTTTGGATCTTGTGCTTAAATAAGGTCACCATTTTTCTAAACTCCAAGGAATACAGGCCCAAGTTATTTGATCTCTCTTGGTAGGACAACACTCCCAATGCAGGAATTAGCCCAGTAAATCTCCTCTGTACTGTCTCCAATGTTACTACAGCTGAAAGCATGTACTGCCAGGCTCAAGGATAACTTTTATCCCGCTGTTATAAGACTATTGAATGGTTCCCTAGTATGATAAGATGGACTCTTGACCTCTCAATCTACCTCATTGACCTTGCACCTTATTGTCTACCTGCACTGCACTCTCTCTGTAACTATAGCACTTTATTCTGTGTTCTGTTATTGTTTTACCTTGTACTACCTCAAGGCACTGTTATAATGAAATCTGTATGATAGGTACGGTATGCAAGACAAGATTTTCACTGTACCTCAGTAAAAGTGACAATAATAAACCAATTCCAGCAGTTCCTGGGTTACAAAATGGTTCCATTCGAGAACTGTTGTAGCAGAAATGTTTCATTAGTTAGAACTGAACAAGTATGTGGGAGAGGATCATAGAAACAGCTGTGATGGGAGAACGAGCAGGCGCAGGAAGTGCGACTGCCACCCGTCCTCACCGACTCAGTAAGTGAGCGAGTCAACAAATCCATCCCCATACAGACCTCCAAACAGTCAGCACAGCAGCTCAAACCACTAATTCCCACTGAAAATATCACCTCCATCTCAGCAGCATTCAGCTGCATGGTCAGACCCCGACCACAATGGCCAACTCCAAATCACTCGATTCGCCTCACACTCACTCATGAAGCTCTGCTATAAAGTTAGGGAAGCTTAACTCTTTTCAAAAATCAAAAAATTCATCGGAAAATTTTTGTCAAGTCAAAATTCATAGTCAACTTGTTCATATGTATAGGTGTTCATAAATTGGACTTTCATAACCTGGGGAGGGCCTGTGTACTTTGTTTTATATACAAGGTATGGGGACAAAACCGTAAACAGAATTCCAGGTGAGGCTTCACCAACACCTGTACAATTGCAACAAAACCTTAGTTTTAAACTCCAACCACTTTGCAACAAAGGCCAAAATGCCATTGGCCCTCTTCGTAGAGTTATACAGCACAGAAGCAGGCCCTTCAGCCCAACTGGTCCATGCTGACCAAGATGCCTCATCCAAGCTAGTCCCATTTGCCCACGTTTGGTCTATAACCTTCCAAACCTTTCCAATCCATGTACCTGTCCAACTGTCTTTTAAAAGTTGGTATTGTACCTGCCTCAACCACTTCTGCTGGCAGCTCATTCCATATACATACCACCCTTTATATTAAAAAAAAAGGGGCCCCTGAAATTCCTATTAACTTATGCCCTCTAGTTCTTGATTCCCCCAACCCTGAGAAAAAGACTGAGTACATTCATACTATCTATGCCCCTCATGATTTTTATACACCTCTATAAATCACCTCTTAGTCTCCTACACTCCAAGGAATAAGTCCTAGCTTACCTAACCTCTCCATAATCCAATTGCTCAGAGCCTGGCAACATTCTTGTAAATCTTTTCTGCACTCTTTCCAGTTTACTAACATCTTTCCTATAGCAGGGTGACTGACAATGAACCCAATACTCCAAGTGCAACCTCACCAGCGTCCTGTACAACCACACCATGACCTAACAACTTTTATTCTCAATGCCCTGACTTATGAAGTCAGTGAGCCAAAAGCCTTCTTCACCACCCTGTCTACCTGTGACTCCATTTCCAGGGAACCATGTAGCTGTACTCCAAGGTCCCCGTTCTGCAACTCCCCAGGGCCTACCATTCACTGTGAAAGTCCTACTTGGATTTGACTTTCCAAAGTGAAACACCCCTCACTTATCCAATTATCCAAGATCCCCCTGTAATTTTTAATAATCTTCTTCATTGTCCACTATACCATCTACTTTAGTGTCATCTGCAAAACTTACTAACCATGCCTTGTACATTCTTATCCAAGTCATTGATCTAACTACTTGTTGGACCCACTTGCTAGCTTTCTGTGATTCATGCACTAGAACACCTGGATCCCGCTGAACTTCACTCACTTGTAGTCTCTCTCTCCATTGAGATGATCTGCCTTTTAAGTTCTGTTACCAAAGCGCCTGACCTCACACTTCCCCACATTAAACTCCCATTTGCCAGTCTTTTGCCCACTCAATCTATATCTCGTGCAAAATCCTTATCACAACATGCCCCTCCACCCATTTTTGCATCATTGGCAAATCTGGAAACCTTGTATATTGTTCCTTCCTCCAGGTCATTAATGTAAACAGTGAATTGGAGACCAAGAACTGATCCCTGTGGAAATCCATTAGTTAGCTCATATGGATGAAAAGGAACCCAATTTACAACTTCAAGTCATGTTAGATGGTTAAAGTTAAGATAATTTAGATACTACTGTTGGGGGGGGGGGGGGGTTAATTTTAATATAAACCTCCCTTTTGTGTCCCAAAGTATTAAAAAGTTAAATTGGGGATGATGTACAATTTTATCTTTTTCGTGCAGCGCAATAACTCAGCTGACCTCGAAGATAAGTCCACTGGTAAAAGAATCAATAATGACACCAACCTTTCAACCCCTCGATCCGAGGCAAGCAAACGAAAAGCCAGGATTGGCCATGCATCCAAAGAGGAATTTGGGATTGGTGAGAAATTTCTAAGGACTTGTACAAGAAAACCAGATCTGGCCAATTTCTCTGATAAACTCATTTAAGACCCTTTGGGCAAGATTTGGCTAGTCTACTTCACTAGCAAAAGTTCCAGATATTTGCTGCTTTTCAAAACACCCATTCAAGTGGGAGTCTAACCTGACTGTATAATCGAGTTAGGTACTTAACTGAACAAATGGTAGCAAAGAGCTGCATTTCATTCAACGTGGCGATGATTCATCACTGAAGAGTTAAATTCTTGAGTTGTGACATTCAAGCGTTGCGATGTTTCAACAGTTCCTAGCCCACAGATCGACAAGAATCTTATAGCAAAGTAAACCACAGCCATGTGGTAAGTTATGCTAACCTCATGCTGAAGAGGATACCCTGCATTTGTGCCTGTATTTCATACCTATTGCAGCCACACCTTTAGTGGTTAGTTTAAATATATAAGTACAGATTTTTTCTGTACTGTTTTTGCCTCTATTTACATTAAAAAATTACTAGATTTCCAGATATTATGAAGAACATAATGTAAACAAAATCACTTGTGCTTGTCATGGTTATCCTGTGCAAAGATGAAAATCAATTGATTTTTCAGCTCAGAGCGAGCTTGTCACTTATCAGAATCTTGCAGTGAGATATTTATAAAAAAATCTCTTGCACAATTTACAATGTTCTGATAACATTGTCCATTATCCTTTTGCAGGACTCTGCACAGTACAATAGCTGGTGCCTGGACTGCTGCGACATTATTAGTCCAAGATGGAAAATGTCCACCTACAGCAAACAAGAATGGAGAGCTAAAACTAAGGTGGTAGAAATTTGACATAGCATTTCTACATATAATTGGAGCCCCCTCCTTCCATCCTAGCTCCCGACCCAAGCCCAACAAGACCAGACTACATTTTGGAATACATATCCCATTGAAACAGTTGGGTTGGCTCCTATTTGGCTTGGTGTCACGCAGCTGTGTTAGACACTTGGCCAGCAAGGGGATGAGGGACTTGATCCAAGATGAGGGTGATTTGTAGGCAAAAGTTACTTAAATATTACAATGCAGGTGGCCATTTGGCCCATTAAGTTCACGTTAGCTCCCAAACAGATCAATGCATTCATCCTCTATTTCCTTATAGAAATGCAACTTGGTCTCTGCCATTGATTCCCACCTTTATTCTTTTGCCACTTACCCACACCAAGGTATAATCTACAGTTGCTACTTACCCTACAGTATGTCATCTGGGCATGGGAGGAAACCCATAAAGTCATCAAGACAGCTTGCAAACTCCACAAAGACAAGCACCCAAGGTCAGGATTGAACCCGTGTCCATGAAACTGGAATGAAGCAGCATTAACTGTCCTGTGACCCTGTTGTAAGGTAGTCCTGCTGCCATGATCAGATGGTGACATCTGCCCATGGGAGTTGGGCAAGGGACTTTACCGCACAGGGAGGGCCTTCATTGTGCATGTACACCATCTGAATCAGTGTTACTGTCTGAGTGCTACTTCCTGCAAATGCTTCTGGATCAGGTATGGAAAACAAAAAGCTACAAGCTCCCAGGCTCAGGTTGCTTGTGATTAGGTCAAGTTTTAATCCTATACCCAAGCACACCTCAATTCCTCCCCACAATAGCAAGGTAGGCAAAACATTGATTACCTCAATATTGAGCCAAGTAGAGTGCCGGTCATTCATCCATTAAACCTTTGCCAGATCCTTTCAAGAGTTCTATTTAGTCGCTGTCATCACTGGTTCTCCGTGTACCTTCAACTCCTTCCTTTCATATAATTATCCAATTACATTTTAAAAGTTACTTTCATTCCAATTTCACTTCTAGATCACATCACAGTAACTTGGAGGATTTTTTTCCTCTTCTTCTCACTCTTCCAGTTCCATTACAAATAATCTGATTGGTTTCTGGTCCAGAAACTGTGTCTTCCTCCCCACCTCCCCCATTCACACCTGTTAAATCTCAACCCAAACCTCTCTGCTCCCAAGAAAATCAATCACAGCTCCCTGGCCACCAAAACCAACCATATATTGGTCCCATCACCAAGAAAAGCCTATTTTCACCTCTAATGTCCTCCAACTCTGCCCTGCCTCCACACATCTGCTGGTCCCCACTGTTCTTCTCAAACTTTTTCTTTTTAAAAAATTTACATCTTGGTCCTCTGGTCCACTGTCCTAAAAGCAATGTTAAATTTGTTTGATTACAGGCCTGTAGAGTTTCAGCAACCTTTTACTTAAACATGTTATATAAATGCATTTACTTAATTCTTTCTTCATTTGACTGAAATTCCTTACTTCAGTACCATTTTAGTAATCATGGCCTTCTTTTGTTCTTGGATTGACATTGCTCCACCTGAGATTAGCGGACTATCTGAGACATGTTCAGAGGGTGAGCAAATTTGCCGCTGATATACAACATCTTATCCTGTTGAACAATTTAACCACAACCTCTTTGATGTCCCCCCCCAAAAAAAACTTAGCAACAGAGTCATCAGAAAACAACTGTCTTCTCCATATGTGCAAAAACAAATTTTAATGCTCATATACACAGCCAAAGAATCACAAAGATTAGAGTATGGAAGGAAGGCATTTGGCACAGAGTCCATGCCAATTCTATCCAAGAGTGATCCAACTCGTCCCACTCTTCCACCCACCTTCCATAGTTCTGCAAATAGCTTCAACTATTTATCCAGTTCCTTTTTGAATACCATGATCGAATCCACTTTACCACTCCCTCCAAAGTGTACTCCAGATTCAAACCACACTCTGTTTGAAAGTTTCCAAATGTTATGTTTGGTCCCTCAGCTGTTATGATTTTAAACAACTCCATTAGATCACCTCGCAAGCCCATACGCTTCCGGGGAGAAGCCCAACTTCTTCATTCTATTCACAGTCAGTGCTCCTTTGACTCATTCAAGTAAATCTCTTCTGCGCCCTCTATAAAGGCCTTAATATTTTTCCTGAAGTGCAGCATCCAGAATTGAATGCAATACTCCAGCTGTGGCCAAACCAACATTTTGTGAAGGTTCATTGTAACTTCTTTTTCCTTGCATTCTATACCTTCGTTTATAAAGCTCAGTATCCTCTCCAGCTTTATAACTACTTTCTCAACATGCCAATTCCAACAATTTAGTTACCCACAGATCTCTGCATTCTCAAACCCCTTTTAGCACAATGTTCTCTAATTGGTTTATTGTCACATGTATCGAGGCACAGTGAAAAACTTTGTTTTGCATGCCATCCATACAGATCATTTCATCACATCAGTACAGAGGTAGAAGGTAAAAGCAATAAAATTAATATATTTCTAACCTAAATCTAATATATATTGCCTCTCCTCATTCTTCCTACCAGAATGTAATATTTTACACTTCTCAGTATTAAATTTCACCTGCCTAGTGTCCAATCATTCCCACCAATTTAAATCCTCTATCCTTCTCACATTTTGGTGTTGTCTGCAGATTTGGAAACTGCACTATGTTTAAATCATTAATATATATTAAGAAAAACAGTGGTCCATATAACTAGCTCCTGGGGAACACCACTTTATGAATCAGAATCAGATTTATTGTCACTGACGTAGATGACGTGACATTTGTTTTTTTGTGGCAGCAGTACAGTGCAAATTACTATAAATTACGAAAATAAATAAATAATGCAAAAAAAGGAATAACGATAGTGTTCATGGACCCTTCAGAAATCTGATGGCGGAGGGGAAGAAGGTGTTTCTGAATCGTTGAGTGTGGGTCTTCAGGCTCCTGTACCTCCTCCCCAATGGTGGTAACGAGAAGAGGGCATGTCCCAGATGGTGAGGGTCCTTCGTGACAGATGCCACCTTCTTGAGGCACTGCCTCTTGAAGATGTCCTTGATGGTGGGGAGGGTCACACCTGTGATGGAGCCGGCTGAGTCTACAACCCTCTGCAGCCTCTTGTAATCCTCTGCAGCCTCTTGTAATCCTCTGCATTAGAGCCTCCATACCAGGCTGTGATGCAACCAGTCAGAAGGTTCTCCTTCTGATTTGACACACCAAATCTCCTCAAATTCCTAATGAAGTACAGCCACGAGCGTGTCTTCTTCGTGATTGCATCCATGTGTTGGGCCCAGGATAGATCCTCCGAGATGTTGACACCCAGGAACTTGAAGCTGCTCACCCTTTCCACCGCTGACCCCTCAATGAGGACTGATGTGTGTTCTCCCGACTTCCCCTTCCTGAAGTCCACAATCAGTTCTTTGGTCTTGCTAACACTGAGTACGAGGTTGTTGTTGCAACACCACTCAACCAGCTTATCTCAGTCCTGTACGCCTCCTCGTCGCCATCTGAGATTCTGCCAACAACAGTGGTGTCATTGGTGAATTTATAGATGGTGTTTGAGCTGTGCCCAGCCACGCAGTCATGAGCGTAGAGAGAGTAGAGCAGTGGGCTAAACACGCATCCTTGAGGTGTGCCTGTGTTGACTGTCAGTGAGAAGATGTTATTACCGATCCACATTGACTGTGGTCTCCCGCTACCTTCCAATCCAAGAGAAACCATTCAGTGCTCCTGATGCCTGCTAGCCTAATTTCTATCTATGCCACTACTGCCCCTTTAAATCCCATGGGTTTCAATCAAGACAACAGTCTGTAATGTGGCTTTTTGGAAGTTTACATTGACCAATCACAACAATCCTCTCCATTACATAGATAATATATTATAGCCATTTAAAAATCTTGGCATTCTATGATCTATATTCAGTGAGAAGCAGCTACCCAAGACATGAATGTTGCAAGATTGTTCGTATCACTGCTACAGTATCAATAAAGCAACTGCTTCCCTTTTTGCACTTTTAGATTTTACTCATCTGCCAAGAAGAAAAATTCCTGGAAGAAAACTACCATGATATTATTTTGGCTCTCTTTCACAATTACTTTATGTGCAATGTTGAAGTACAACATTTCCAGGCTTATTCCTCTTTCTTCTCCTGCTCCCTGATGCTGTACATCATTCAAGTCAAGAGAAAGAGACTGGAAAAATGGTTTCACAGTTCAGACAATGCTATTCCATGACCAAATGAGGTGAGGCTTTGCAAGGCTAGGCCTTTTATTGTTTACTGCCCCACATCAGCAGCTCTCCCTCCAATACCTCTGCAAGATTACAATTAAGAACTACTTGCCACAGGGAATCCTGGCTCAATCACCAGCCACTCCGCAGTATGAGATATATAACCCATTTCAGCATCAGCACTTCATTATTCCTTTCATCCACCCTCATGCCATCAGCAATGACGACATGATGTCCCAGTTTACCCCATCCTTACCAGGATGTGGCAGTTCATCTTTGAGGCAACCAAGTTACAAATGAGAGGATTGCGTCAACCAGTTCTTCACTGGAATCAGAAGGCTGGCAAGATGAGTTGTGTACAAAATCCCTTTTACGATGACCACTTTCGTGTGTGGCTGCATCAGGCTGTGTGTGGAATCAAAGTACATGGGCACCAAGTGTCACTACGTGCTGAGGTTCTACCTGTCCCCGGTGTTGCGAAGGATGGGCCTGGCCCCGTTGCCGCGCAACGTCCCAGTCAGCTGGACGTTGCCGCGCTACCTGTCCTTTGTGGAGAAGTTCTTCAAGAACCTTTGACCACAAGTCCCTCAGGCAGTGGTCAGCGTGGAACGTCCTGCAGACACTGCAGGAGAAGGACTCGATGGATACTGTGGGGTGGTTCTCTGAGCAGACTGTCCAGACCATCCAGACCATCTGGCAGAATGCCTCATCGCCAGAAGTCACCAACAAGCACCAAGACCTCACTTGGCTGGCAGCGAGAGGGGCCCTCCCAGTCAGATGCTTCCTGCACAGTCGGAACACCACTCCCAACACACATTGCCCCCAGGATAACTGCACTGCGGACGAAACTGTCATCCCACCTCTTTGCGGGCTGTGGGTTTGCGAAGGGGGTGTGGAGAAAGATACAAGGGTCCTTGTCACGGTTCATCCCGAGCAGCTGCGTAACAGAGGACTCTCTGATCTACGAATTGTTCCCAGGGACACACACAGAGACAGACATCAATTGCTGCTGGAAGATTATCAATTCGGTAAAAGACGCCCTTTGGTCTGCCTGAAACTTGGTCTCCCAGCACTGAGATGTCCATAGGGGAATACTGCTGACTGGCACAGTCCAGGCTGCAGGAGTACGTGCTGAGGGATGCACTAAAGCTCAGTGCAGCCAATGCAAGGGCTCAGTGGGGAAGGACCACAGTGTAGTGTTCTTCCACTACTGGACATGGAGGGGCTGGGTTGGGTGGGGAAGCCCCTTAAATATTGTAAATGTTGTATTGGTGTATCAACCCAGGGAGCCACATGTGGTAACAGTGCTAAGGATTTTATAAAGCAAGTTAACACTACTGAATGCATTGCCCATGAATGTAAAGCTTTTGCACTTTTTTTCTTGTACATTTTTTTTCTTATTTTGAATAAAGTTTATTTTGTATCGGAAAAAATGAGTTACGTACAAAATCCCTTTTCCGTAGTACTCTTTGGAAAACCAACTGCACTTTGATGTCAGTCCAACAGTCTTCCAACTCAAATCTTCCCGTATTTACCATAACTTGTCAAAATTAACTAAATTCAATGGCATAACTTGCTAGGGCAGATCCTTCCTGACTTACTGGTCCTGGTCTATAACTGTGTTACAAAAGTCTCAATTGAACAAAGGGTTCACTGATGAATTCTTACACCTGAATTAACTTGCAACTGTCTGGAACATTTCAAGTAAAACATGAAGACCAAGTCCTCTCTGAATCAAACAGCTTGTAGAAATAACATTGTGCCTGGTGTACAAGTTAAAACTACTCACCTTTGAAGTTTATTTTGCAAAGTCATAGAGACAAACTTGTGGAGGTAGTAGTAAATGCCAAAACTTACCTGTGATATTTCCAGGCAAGGTAGCTTGCCAACTTGTGCTCCAGTGAAACCATACACTGAATTTGCACTCACTTTCAGTGCTAGTTGGCGACCATCAAGCACCTTCTGTTTGAATGGGTCTGTCTCTTTCTTCAGTTCTGCCTTTGCCCTATGGAATGACAAGGTGGTGAAAAGACAGGTAAAAGCACAAAACTTTACTTTGATAGGACTAATGTCACAAAAAGCATACTGCACACCCTTTCTATTACAATGGCTTGCTTGAATCTAATCCCAGGTCAGAAAACTGAAAATGTCACTTATTAGAAGAATGATGTGAAGTGCACCCACAAGTCACGTCTCCAACACATTCAGCATTAATTGGGTACCTCACCCAAAGAGCCAGCAAGAGACATGGAAAATCAAAAGATCAAACCTTCCATAGGACAGTACAGCACAGGAACAGGACTAATTAGACACCTAACTAAACTAATCCCTTCTGCTTACACAATGCCCATACCCAACAGTCTCTTAAATGCCTTTATCAAATTTGCCTCCACTACCACTCCAGGCAGCACATTCCAGGCACTCACCACTCTCAATGTAAAATAAAACTTGCCCTGTACATCTCCTTTGAAGTTACCCCCCTCTCACCTGAAATGTACATCCTCTACTGTTAGACATTTCGACCCTGCGAAAAGGGTCAGGAAAAGGTAGAGGGTCGTTATTCCAAGATAAGGCATTTTAGAGGAAGATTTGTTCCACAGATTAACTTGAGAAAAATTGAGGCCAAATAATCAGTGAAAAAAATTTTCATTTCTATCACAACAACTACCCCACCCCCATCAGTACCAAGAATCACAGACTGTTTCACTTCCTTTTCCCTCCACCACCAATACGAGCCAAATTATGTTCAGTCATGACTTAAAATGGGCACCAATCCCCGAACAGCCATTGGTTATTTTACCACGCCAGTCTTAATAAGCAAGGATCTAACCATAAGTACACCAAAAAGTACTGATGATCTGTGTCACTGTCTTCGGCCTAGTTGCTTCCTTAAGAGTCTTAGTTGTTTCGTCAAACCAGAAGACCATCCATTCCAAACATACATTACCCTGACTGGTTAGGCAACACTCTTTGGAAAGGGAAGAGATGAGGAAGGATTTTTCAGGGAGGAGGGATAACATTATGGAAAGACAAGGTAAGCTGTGAATGTACACCCTACAGCACAGAAGTCTGAGAGAAGATTTGGTAGAAATGTTTAAGATGAGTTTTGCTTGAATAAATAAAGAGAAACTATTTCTAATGACTCGATAATCACAGAGTACAGATTTAATGTACAACGAATCTGTTACATAACAAGAATATTGTTAATACTTTGATTAGAATATTAGCCCCTCCAAAAAGGGAATAATAATATAAATAAAATCCAAGGGAGATTATGTTGATTTACTCCTACAGGCCGCAGAGTTGGCATTTTTATCAACTAGATAACAAGAAAGACGAGCATCACGGAGACTAAGTAAACAGTCTTGAGAATTTCTTTTATTGGACTCTAATTGCATTCCCCTGTATTTTTTCATAGCATTTTTTTTTCATTTGCAATACATTAATCTGACTACACACTAAAGCAACAAACCCTTACAACACAGGGGGAGGATGTCAAGCCCTTTATGCTTGTTTAAGAGGTAACAAATTAGCCTCACTCTTTGTCTCTTTCCTTTTAACCTTGCATTTTTTATCTTTCAGGCGAACCTCTTTCAGGCAAAGCTGACTCCCACCACACAAAACAAACAACAGACCATATGGCCTTTTACTTGCTCCACCAGTCAGGCTAATCTATCTCAATCCATTTCTCTAACACCCAAAAACCTATGTGTGGTAATGAATTCATAAGATTCAAACCCCTCTTAAAGGGAGTGCTCATTATAGTCCTAACTGGCCTAACTCTTATTCCGAGACTACGATCCCAAGTTCTGGACTTTACAGCCTGAGAAAACCAGGCTCTCAGAACCTTATCCAGACTTTTAAGATTATAGATTTCAATAAGATCTCCTCTCCATCTTATAGAGCATAGAATATAGGCCCACTCTACTCCATCTCTCTTCTTAAGAAATCCTCTTACCTCATAAATCAAATAGATGAACCCATATAAAAAAAACAGACATACAAGACTGCAGATGCTGGAATCTGGAGCAACAAACAATCTGCTGGAGGAACTCAGCAGGTCAGCAGTATCTGTAAAGGAACTGTTGATGTTTCAGGTCTGAAGCAGTTTCAAGCAGAGATGTTGACAATTCCTTTGCCCCCACAGATGCTGCTCGACCCACTGAGTTCCTCGAGCAGATTGTTTGTCGCATATAAAAACAACTCGCTTCAGCCTTCATTTGACAACCCTCCAAAATGAAGATTTCATCATGCTGACTGTGGGCAGATTCGACTACATTTCCTTCACTTATGATTCCAAGATGTCCATTTTTATGCATTACAAAAAGTTAGGTATTTTTTCATAAATCCAACCCTGTTGTACTCACTTTTTTCTTGCAGACAGAAGGTTTTCCAGTATTTCTGGAAGCAGACCCTTCCTCACTGATGCCTTGACAAAGTGATCCCCTGTTGGAGTCTTAATGAATTGGTCTGAAGAAAAACTTGAAGGGAGGGAAAAGTGGAAGAGGAGAAAGAAAAAAATCAGAACACATTCAAAGAAATCTTCCATTAAAGAAAGACAAACCTAAAATGCATCACTTAGTTATTATTCCAGTATTGTATTCTTACCACTACATGGGACTCAATGCCTCACAGTGTTTGTGTCTTTGGGATTGGGGGATTTAGCAAAGCAAATTTACTATGCAGTTCCCCAATGGCTCAGTGTGCTCTGCAGCTGAAAAATACAGTTCAAACATCTACTTAGATATCTTCTTTGCCAAGTTAGCCAGTTTCAGGAAAGTCAAAGGGTCCCAACAACTGACTGCAGCAACTTTGGATCAAGGAAGAACAAATATAAACTATCAGGTTACCCCGTTGCTGATATTGTTTTGTTTGTATCAAATAAGCCATGACCAGAGTTGTCAATCTCTTGTAATTGATTAGGCCCTCACGTGGAGGATGGTGAATGGCTGTTCGAATGGAGCTCTGGAATCAGCACTCTCAGCAAGGATGGGAAGAAACAGCAAAAGGCACGCGAGGGGGTTGGGTGAACAGACTGGACAGTTCAGCAGAAATTTACATCTGGCCCAGCCACGTCTGCAAACCAACCAAATGATCACACGAGGTAACATGCAAGAAGCCATCTTTGTAACAGTTTCTGTTTCATATCAAATATTATTTTTATATTCTTATAATATTTATCACATTTCTTCATATCATATTTCTTATGTAACTCACTTGTATTTCTCCACAGCACCTGGCTTCAGCAAAGTGGTGTAACACAGGTTATGTGCCATCATTATAGATGGGTACAGGGAGGAAAAATCCAGAGTAGCAATGGGAACATCATAATAACTGCAGAAGAAAAGCATGATTAAATAAAAAATATAAAAGACTGCAGGAGACAGGGGAGATGTTGTTTTGTATCCCATAATATAGTCTTGTGAAGGCCAGACATAGAACAGTACAGCACAGGAATAAGACAGGAATTGAAGAGAACACATGGAGGGTGTCTTCATAACTTCTTAAATCCCAGACGCGTACTGTTCAATCTACCTACACCCCCACCCTCACTTCTAAACCAATCCAAGATATGATAATGAAGACTGAACACAGTACCACAGATGAGATTAGGATATGGTCCAATACAACTGATGCTTAACATTCTCACCTTTTAAATTTCAACACCCTTAAGATAATACCCAACATTATCTGAGCCCTCGCCTTACTTTTATATCGTGTTGCCAATGCCTAAATTTCATCACTCTGTTTCTCACCAACAAGCATCAGAGGGTTTAACAGTTGTGGGTAACAGAGCAACAATGAGCTTAACAACCAATGACTTAAACAAACAGCCAAGGAGTTAACAAAGTTGCCTCCTTGGTACCAGAGTTAAGGACATCACCAAATATCAGCAAAAGATTTTGCAGAGAGAGGATGAACACAATAGTACAGCACAGGAACAGGAACAGGCCCTTTGGCCCACGATGTCTGTGCCAAGATGCCAATCCAAATTAATCCCATCTGCCTGCACATGGTCTATATTCCTCCATGTTCGTGTGTCTGAATAAATGCCTCTTAAACGTTACTATCATATCTGCTTCTACCATTTCCATTGGCAGCGCACTGCAGGCACCTACTACTGTGTAAAAACCAAACTTTCCCCCTCTCACTACAGGCAAAGAATAAAACTGAAAAGCAGCTTGCTCGGCTTCCCTGGAGATTTTCATGCTGCTTCAATGATGGTTTACAATAGCTCAGATGGCCAACATAAAAGTAAAGCTTAGACATACAAACCATGAAGGTCCCTTGGCCAGCAAGAGGAAAATCTGCCAGGACCTTTGCTGTAATTGGGTTCTGACTACAAATGGAATTCTGAACAAGGGGGGGCAAAACGACTGAAAGGAGATGCTGTTGGGTTTGATGGGACTGTAGGTTCACGAGGGAAAAAAAATGGCAAAAATAAAATGGATTCTGCATTGTAGATGCCTTGTACTGTCACATTATGCAGTTGAATAACATGCCAACAGTATATATCCATCATCAAAAAAAAACACACTGCTAGAGGAAATGAGTGGGTCAGGCAGCATCTGTGGAGGCAAAGGGATGGTCGACATTTTGGGTCCCGATCCTGCATCAGAACTCAATGACCCAAAAGGTGACCACCCCTCTCTTCTCCACAGAATCCACCTGATCCACCAAGTTCCTCCAGCAGTTTTGTTTTGCTCCAGGTTCTATCACCTACAGTATCTTGTGTCTGTCATCATTTTGGCTCAACATAATTTCAGACAATCACATCTGTCCATCAGGCTGCATACATAGCTTCAAAATTCAGTACAAAGAATGCAGAAGTTCCAGCATCTCGATTCCCCCGTCCTCAGGAGCCTGGGTCTGGTGGATGTCTAAGACTAGAGGGAGAGGTTTAAGGTGAGAAGGGAAAGATTTAAAAGAGACCTAGGGGCAACTTTTTACACAGAGGGCAGTGGGTATATAGAACGAGCAGCCAGAGGAAGTGGTAGAGGCGGGTACATTAACAATGTTTTGAAAGACATTTAGACAGGTGCATGGATACAAAAGATGTGGGCCAAACGCAGGGATATGGGACCGACACGTAGACAACTTGGGCTGAAGGGCCTGTTTCCATGCTGTATAGCTCTTTGATCCTGTGAAGTTGGGAAATGGTACAGCAGGGTATACCAGCTAAACTGAAGGAAAACAATCAACCTGATCATCATTTCCAGCAGGTGTTTCAGACAGGAATTGAGGGCTTCCTTCCAATAACCTGTCCCCAAGAATAAAATTTAAAGCATTTAATTATGAATAGAGGCAGAGATTATCTATCAGTATTAATTAGTGACTGAGATGCTGTGAAATTACGTGTCCATTTAACATAAGATTTTTCTCTCTTTATATAGAATGAATGGAGCAATAAAAAGATTATTGGGCGGCATTTACACAGAAAACACATTTGCCGAGTCACATTTTACTTGGAATTCTTAGCCCTAAGGGAAAAACATTCTATCACCACAGCCAAATGATTAAGGAGTGAAAGAATGAGCACTCTGAGGAGACAAATGATAAACAGTCATAAAAAAAAAAGTTGCCAAGTTTTTAAATGAAGACAGCAGTAATAAAATTAGATCAAACAGCAGCAGCAAGGTGAAGCAAAGATTTTAGAGGCTGAAGCTTGTGAGTGGGAAAGACTGGAGGAGGAATAGTGATGAAATTGTGGGAAAGAATGCATACAAAGCTGCACAATATCTTCAATTCTAACATGTGCCATTAACAGCTCAGAGTGAAGGGAGTGGAGCAAGACAGTCATACCCTTTAACTGGTTCAATCACAGTAGCACCAGTGTAGTCCTCTCCACCCTCTGTTTTCACCACAGGCATCACCAGGTCATGCTTCATTGCCTAGCAACACAGATGATTAATGCAGTCTCTCACTCTACTACGACAATTCCAGAACTACCTTCTAAATTATATTTTTAAATAACAATTGTTATTTTACTTGATATAACAAAATAATAAATGAGAGCTTACAGGAGAATGCATTACCTTTGCACTTATATAGTAGAGCATCCCGCATACAGAGCCCCAAGTACATCATCATTTTGTTTTACTTCACCTTAGCACTACCACAACAAATGTCATGTGTATCCCTCAGTCCAGTAAAACATTACAAGATGGTTAACAGAAATAACTGAACAAACTCTGACATAGAGAGACACAGGGAAACACCAGGGAAAGTGACAAAAAGTTTGGTCAAAGATGTAGGTTTTAAGGAGTGAGAGATAGGATGGGGGAAAGGTAGAGGAAGGAAATTCCAGAGATTAGGGCATAGACAACACAAGGCATGGTGTAGAAATTTAATGAGATGATGAGCATGGTGCGTTGCTTTGGGAAGGATAATAGTTTCATCAGGATGCCTGCCACCCTGGCCACTTCCTTTTCTCTCTTCTACCTTCTGGGAGAAGATACAGGAGCTTGAAAGCCCAGATGTCCAGACTCAAGAACAGCTTCTTCTCCACTGCTGTCAGACTCCTGAACCAATCCCCTTCTCGGTGGTGCTGTCACATTCCCAGACTATTAATTCTACCTCCGTTATTAATGCTGGTGTCGTCACTTTGGCATTTCTTTTTGCACTACTTCAGATTACACTACAACCTTTGCACCATTCTGCTGTTTTGCGCTCGTCACAGTATTTATTATTGCCATGTGAACTGTTTACTCTGAGCTTCACGTGAGCAAGAAATTTTGTTGCATAAAGTATATGACAATGAACTAATCTGAATCTGGAGAATTAGAGAGCCGAGACCTCAGCAGATGATGAAGTTGGAGGTAACATAGATAGGGAGGAGCAAGGCCGTTAAGACATTTGAAAATACAGTGATGAGGATTTTAAAATCGAAGCATTGCTGACCAGGAGCTTAAGGAGGTCAGCAAAGTGGAATGAAGACAGATGAATAGCACTGTGCAAGTTAGGATATAGCCTGCAGAAGATCATTTCAAAACCTGGAAAGGGGAAAGTAGGACAGAGAACCATTCAAATAATCGTATATGGGGCACAGATAAACACTAGACAAGCAGAGGCAAAGAGTTGTAGGAAGTTTCTGCTCATCTAGTACTGGATTCTATATAAACACTGACAAATTTAGAAACTAGAGGGGTTGAAGAAGGTGGTAGCAAAAGACAGGGGTGCTGTCAGTGCACGTGGAGCCTGACATCTACCTATGGATTACGCTGCTCCAGCTATAACTGGATGGTAGAAATGGAATCAGTGAGAACAGTACCAGCCACGTTGGCTGGAGGAGAAGCAAAGTTGTTGGTGTGGCCAACTATGTCAAAGGTTGCTAATGGGTTGAGAGGAACCAATCAAGTCCCCTGTTATTGCAAACCAGAGTTACTATTGCTTAGCAATAGAACACATTTGCTTGAGGGTTACCACTGCTCAGCAACAGAACATATTTGGCTCTTGGGTTCAGCATCAGGCAGATAGCCAAAACTTCCCACAACACATCTTAAATTATCAACCTGACAAAAATGCACCCAACTCAATCAAGTGCAATCTAGAGGACACCAAGGCAATAGGATGTCGAAGTCCAGCTTAAGTGCAGATACCGATTTAAGTGCAGACTCCCAAGAATATTGCTAATTCACCTGTGCAGTTCAAATTTAGTTTTTAAACTACTTGTTATAAGAATGCTTCATCTTTTTCCAAAGTAATAGTTGTCAACGTTAAACCGTTCACTCCCCCCATCCGCTATAAAAATTGATCATTCACATTCTTGGAGTTAATATTGGAGAAATTCTCATTATATCTAAAGTTCCATATTATTTTAATGATCGCAGTTAAACTAATGCTAAATTAAAGAGCATCAGTATGGATTCTTACCTGTCGGAGCAGCTGAGAAACTACTTTGATTTGCTGCCCGCGAGAGAGGAGGTAGGAGAGGGGGACCCCTGTTACTCTTGCCATCTCCATGTAGTTAATGACACACATCAACTTCTCCATCAGGCGCAAGGGCAGGTAGGCATCCTTCAGGCAGTAAACAGCCAATCGCCTTCGTGTTTGTTCATTACCATTCTAAACCAAACAGAACGATGGCAGGGAGATGAACAAGGAGTGCCCTCACAGTGAATAAAAGGTGTAGACAACAGAAGCAGCAAAGCAAAATGAAACAGCTGCTGCCTGCCGTGCACAGATCAGAAAACAGACTTTTCACAAAATTCACATTTTGAGTCAAGAAATATTTCAAATAAAAATAATTAAACTACAAATAAAAGCAAATACTACTATCTTAACATTAAATTCAATATATAAAAAACTCAATTGGGTTTTTAGATCAATAAAGAAAAAGGATTAGAAAGAGCTACTATACATCTGCATGTTTTATGCAGGACTCTGATTTATTTATTGCAATAGCTTCTCCACAGTTGAACTGTGATCGAAATTTAAAACAAAATGTTCAGTCCAAGTATTCACATGACTGGGAATAGGGCAGCACGTGTTCCTCCACTCAAAGTACCTTAAGGTCAGAATGTAATAGGCTTTGAGAGATTGTCTTAAAGATCTCCCACCTCCTCACCCTTCTTTAATCACCTTTCTAATTTGTTTTAAAAGTGGATCGCACAGGAAGGATAATTACTCTCAGGAGTATAAACATTTTGGACAAATGTTGGAAAACTGAAAAGTTGTTCACTGAAAGGCAACACTAACCCATTGAAACCATGTTAGAGGAACAATTCAGGGAGATTTCTTGCCCCCAAAAGGTAGTCTAAAATTCGTTTTGAGGAATTAGGTCTTTAATTGATCAAAAGTAAGATGTCCAGCCATTTGGTACCTGCAGGTCTGTGATAATCGAATGTTGAACATCTTCCTTCTGCTCCTGCAGGAAGTGGAAACTCACGGCGTTGAGTGTGTACGACCGCAGTTTGTAGTCTCGCAGCAACACCTAAAATAGCATATAACCTCAAGTAAGTTAGCCCCAACTCCCAATTAGGAAAAGCCTGCTCCTTTAGACCACAAGACATAGGAGCAGAATTAGGCCATTTAGCTAATCAAGTCTGCTCTGCCATTCAATCATAGCTGATTTTTTTCCAACCCCATTGTCCTGCCTTCTCCCCATAACCCTTAACCCCCTTACCAACCATGAACCTATCAATCTCTGCCTTAAATACACACAATGACTTGTCCTCCACAACCCTCTGTGGCAATGAATTCCACGGATTCACCACTCTCTGGATGAAGAAATTCCTCCTCGTCTCAGTTTTAAAGGGACCTCCCTTTATTCTGAGGCTGTGTCCCCAGATCCTAGACTCTCCACGTCCACTCTAGCCAGGCCTTTCAGTATCCAGTAGGTTTCAATGATCCTTCTGAACTACAATGAAATGTAGTCACCAGTGTTTTGAAGGTCCAATAGCAACAAGACGAATTACATTACTTTTATATTTTGATGTAAGTCACTTACCTATAAGCAGTGCTCATTCAGGGATAAATGTTGGCTAGAATAGGGGGACAGCTACTCTTTGAATTGTGCCATGGGAATATTTGTTTTTTTGGGGGAGGGGGAGCTTCAAATTAACATCGCACCCAAAAAAGGTGCCACTTTGAACTGTGCAGTACTCATTCGAAACTGCAGTGGCAGTATGGATTTACATCCAGAATTCCTGGACTAGGCTAAGACATTGGAAAGATAATGAGTTGACCATTAAGCCCCTGAAACTCCTCCTGCTGTTCAATGTGTGGGAAGTGCTTTTTGATTTCACTGCTAAATAGTTAATTACTAGTCTTAAGATTCCACCTCTTTGTGCCAGATTCCCCAGCAAAGGAAAGATGGAATCTCTGGAACACTTAAACACTTTGATTCCCCTCAGGTTTCCCCTTAGCCATCTAAAGTGAATGGGACACAAGGAGAGTGTACTCATAATTTAACTTCTTAAATCCCAGATTTGTTCTGTTGAATATGCATACATCCTCACACTCAATTCTAGACCAATCCAAGATATGATTACGAAAATTAAACGCAGTACCACAGACAAGATCAGGACATGGTTCTATGTAACTGATGCTTAATAATCTCACTTTTAAATTTCAACACACTTAAGATAACACCCAACTTTATGTGAGCCCTTCTCTTACTTTTATATTGTGTTGCAAATGCTTAAAATTTCATCACTCGGTTTCTCACTAACAAGCTTCAGTGAGTTTAACAATTGTGGTAACAGAGCACCAATGACCTTAATAACCATCAACTTAAACAATCAACCAAGGAATTAAAGCTCCCCCCCCTGGTTCCGAGGTTAAGGACATCAAATGGTGGCAAAACATTCTAGAGAGGGAGGATGAACATAGAACAGTACAGCACAGGAACAGGTCTTTTGCCCCACCATGTCCATGATGCCATTTTAATCTAATCCCATGTGCCTGCTTATTGTCTATATCCCTCCATTCCATGAATAGCCAGAGTTCAGGGTGTATATGAACTCATGGTGTATGGTCACGTGAAGCAACCAGCATAATCAAAGACCCCACCCAACCAGGTCATTCTCTCTTCTCCCATCAGACAGAAGATACAGGAGCCCGAGGGAGCATACCACCAGGCTCAAGGACAGCTTCTATCCTACTGTGGTAAGACTATTGAACAGTTCCCTTATATGTTGAGATGGACTCTTGGCCTCACAATCTACCTTGCTGTGACCTTGCACCTTATTATCTACCTGCAATGCACTTCCCTGTAGCTGTAACACTTCACTCTGTTATTGTTTTTTTTAAACCTGTACTACCTCAATGCACTCTGTACTAACCCAATGTAAATGCACTGTGTAATGAATTGACCTGTACGAGCGGTTTGCAAGACAAGTTTTTCACTGGACCTCGGTACAAGTGACAATAATAAACCAATACCAATGACATCAGAATCAGGTCTATCACCGACGATGTGATATTTGTTGTTTTGTGGCAGCCGTACAGTGCAAAGACTAAAAATTACTATAAGTTACAAAATAAATAAATAGTGCAGAAAAAAGGATCATGGGTTCGTGGACCATTCAGAAGGCTGAGGGGAAGCAGCTTTTCCCTCAGTGTGGGTCTTCAGGCTCCTGTACCTCCTCCCCGATGGTAGTAACGAGAAGAGGGCATAAAAGGGATGAGCTCCTGATTTTAAGGGAGTTAAGGAAAAAGATTAAGTAGGACCTTAACAGATAGTAATATGCAGATTGGCATATCAATGAGCACAGAAATAGGAAGTTAACACAGATGTGTGGTTAGATGGGTGGTGCACAAGGGAGGACTTCTCAGGGAGGTGGGATCTGTATCATGTCAGACGACTGAACGAAAACCAATTTCCTCAGCAAGTCCTTTGTGCTGTAGGAGGAGATTTTAACTTATTTGTCAAGGAGTTGGGCACAGGTTGATAGCACTACATAGGAGAAAAAGGTGCAAGGATTGGGAGAGATTGGGAGGAAATAGAATGTTTTCAGGCAGGACCAGACAGAGAGAATACAAGGTTTAAGATGGAATTATGTAAGGACACTAAGGAAAGCATTAAACAGGGATAGCAAGACACAGGGGCAATTAATCACATGGGAATACAATGTAATGGCATTAGCAGGTGACAGTAAAAAATGATAGGCAAGGATTCTACAATCTTCCTGGGTACAAGGCATTCAGGTAAGGTAAGGAAGGAAAAAAGGGGGGAGTGGCAGTGTTGATTGAGAATAATATGGCAAAGCTAGGGAGAGACGATGTCTTGGAACAATTAAGGACAGAATCCAGATATTTAGAATTAATAAATAATGGAAGGGTGATTACAGCACTGAGACCATTCTATAGGCTAGGAAATAGCAGGAAAGATACTGAGCAGCAAGTTTGCAGAGAAATTGCAGAAACCCCAGAGTAGTGAACAATATGAGCCCGGACCGGATGAGGTGCATCCCTGGGTTCTGAAGGAGGTGGCTTTAGAGATAGCGGAGGCATTGGCGATAATTTTCCAGGAATCGATAGATTCCGGTGTGGTTCCGGGGGACTGGAGGGTCGCAAATGTAGTTCCGTTGTATAAGAAAGGTGGGAGGCAGCATAAAGGAAATTACAGACCTATTAGTCTGATGTCAGTGGTGGGAAAATTATTGGAATCTATCCTCAAGGATGGGGTTATGGAATACCTAAAGGCCCAAGGCAAGATAGGTCCTAGCCAACAGGGTTTTGTGAAGGGAAGATCCTGCCTGACCAAACTATTGGAGTTTTTTGAAGAAATCACAGGTAGGGTGGATAAGGGAGAGGCGGTAGATGTTGTGTATTTAGACTTTCAAAAGGCCTTCGATAAGGTGCCTCACAAGAGACTGATTAATAAGATGAGAGGTCATGGAATTACGGGTAGGATAACAGAATGGGTGGAGCATTGGCTGGTTGGCAGGAAGCAAAGAGTGGAAATAAAAGGATCTCGTTCTGGTTGGCTACCGGTTACTAGTGGTGTGCCGCAGGGGTCGGTGTTGGGACCGCTCCTTTTTACCTTATACATTAACGATTTGGATGATGGAATAAATAGTTTCGTGGCTAAGTTTGTGGATGACACCAAGATAGGTGGAGGAGTAGGAAGTATTGAGGGGATAGGAAGGTTGCAGAGAGACCTAGATAGTTTAGGAGAATGGGCAAGGAAATGGCAGATGAGATTCAATGTTGAGAAATGTGCAGTTGTACACTTTGGAAGCAGAAATAAGCGGGCAGATTATTATCTAGAAGGAGAGAAAATTCAAAGTACAGAAGTACAAAGGGACTTGGGGGTACTCGTGCAGGATACCTTAAAGGTTAACCACCAGGTCGGATCGGTGGTAAAGAAAGCGAATGCTATGTTGGCATTCATTTCGAGAGGTATAGCGTATAAAAGTAAGGAAGTGTTGATGAGGCTCTACGGGGCACTAGTGAGGCCTCATTTGGAATATTGTGTGCAGTTTTGGGCCCCACATCTTAGGAAGGATGTGCTGACGTCGGAGAGGGTTCAGAGGAGATTTACGAGGATGATTCCAGGAATGAAAGGGCTTACATATGAGGAGCGTTTGTCGGCTCTTGGACTGTACTCACTGGAGTACAGAAGAATGAGAGGGGACCTCATAGTGACATTTAAAATGTTGATAGGAAAGGACAGAGTAGATGTGGCTAAGCTGTTTCCCTTGGTGGGTGAGTCCAGGACCAGAGGGCACAATCTTAGAATTAGAGGGTACAGTTTCAAAACAGAGATGAGGAGAAATTTCTTTAGCCAGAGGGTGGTGAATTTGTGGAACTCCTTGCCACGTACAGCAGTGGAGGCCAGATCAGTGGGGGCGTTCAAGGAGGAGATAGATAGATATCTAAATAGTCAGGGTATCAAGGGATATGGGGATAAGGCCGGAAATTGGGATTAGAATAGGGTTTTTCTTTTGTTTCCCCCTTCCATTTCCCATTTCTCATTTCTTTTTTCCCTTTTCCTTGGAGCAGACTCGATGGGCTGAATGGCCTGCTTCTGCTCCCTTGTCTTGTGATCTTGTGATGAGATTACAAACATCAAAATATAGACTAGGTTAGTAATAAAAGGAGTGAGGAAGGGGAGGAATATCTGAAGTGTATTCAGAAGAACTTATCTGAGTACATTTCTGGGCTTGGTTCTGTGAAATGAGTCAAGCCATATGGGAGCATGTATCAGTGGGGAACCTCTAAGAAACAGCAATTAAAATATAACTTTTAGAATAGCTGTGAGGATAAAAGTCTGGGCCAATGTAAAAGTTTTTAGTTAGAGAAAGCCCAGTTTCAATGAGATGAGAAATGATCTGGCAGACGTAAACTGGAATCAAAGCTTTTCAGGCAAAATGTAATTTGAGCAATGGAAGGCCCGAATGTGGGGATGTTTCAACTGCAGTCTAGATACATTCCCCCGAGAGAGTGAGAGAGGGGTAGGGAAATTAAAGCTGGAGAAAAAGATAAAGTAAAAGACAGCAGAAAGCAAAACAGCATACAACAGAAGCCGGGCTGTTAACACAACTGAGAATCAGTCTGATTACAGGAAGTTCAGAGGGACAGTAAAATAAAGAGGTAGAGTTTAAGAAAAGATTAGCAGCAAATGTAGAAGGGAATCCAAAAATATTTCACAGGCAATGTGAACAAGAAGTCGTCTGTAAGAGGCTGACTGGAGACCAAAAGGAAGTTCACATGGAGCCAGAGGGCATGGCTGAGGTACAAAACGAGTACCTTGCAATAGTCTTCACCAGGGAAGATGAGTCTCAGCAAAGGAAGATGTAATTGAGGTTCCGGATGGTTACAAACTAATAACAAGGTGGTACTCCAATTGTAAAAGAACAAATAAATGGTGAAAGTCTCATTTCACAGAAGCACATTCCCATAATCACTAATACCGTGTAACCTACTCATTTAACAACTTTAACTCACCTGTAAGAGATCAAACTGTACTCTTCCCTCGGTGTTGATCACTTTGTTCTCTCTGCGACCCATCTGACGAGACTGGAATGAGGAATCCCGGATTACTGATTTTATGCTGGGAACACGACCCAGGAATGGGAACGTTGTCACCTGAAAAACAGTACATCACTCGAAGTGTTACTAAGCTCCATGTATCAGGTTAATTTTGATAGGATAACCCATTGTGAAACATTGATGAATCTGTTTTTATCCCCCATGTTAACCAACGTCCAACTGACTAAATCCTATTTTCGCACTGGTCACGTTTCCCCAATCTCACACAGACTCCGAGACAGGAAGAATGCCTAACAACAAAAAAAAAAGGAATTCAGTAAAATGGTTGTATTGAGATTCGATCACAACTCTCATCCACTAAATTTCTAATCTCAGCCACAATACCACAAAGAGGCATCAATCAAGGCATGAAAGGAAACTGGTGGACAGATTGAGCCTATATATAATAAATACTTCACAGGAGGCTGCCATTAGACCAGTCATTCCTGTATTAGTTCATGGATGAAGTCAAGAACATAGAAACGGGTCATTTGGCCCAAATGGTGCACACCAGTCTTCCTCTTACACTACTTTCACCTAACCCTACCACTATAAACTGTTTAGTCAAGCCCTCTCTCCACACATACCTGTGGTATAAATGCCATGAAAATTCACTTTTTGCAGCAGCAGCACAGTACATTGCGAGACGAGGACAAACACAGTTGACAAACTTAATTAACATAAATTATACATAATTTACACATGCAAAATAAAAACAAAATAAACATAGGCACTAGTGCAAGACTGAGAGAAAAAAAATGTATGTGGTCCAAGGTCCTCATGACCATGTACATTTTTAGTGCCTCGCAAATATTCCATTGCACTCAGCGTAACCACCATGACCAATCCACTTCAGGACTACAAATTACCTCCCACCTGACATTTTCAAAACATTGAAATTGGAAGTAATTGGAAATTTTGTTCTCATTTTTCTCCATGAGCAATGCCACGAGTTCATCTAGCAGACACGTCAGTGTCACTCATCTCTAATTAGCTGACTCACAATGAACATTAACAACTGCCTAAAAAGGAAGGACTCGCAGGATGAAGAGGCGCAAAACTAAGTTTGTAAATATTGACTCAGTTCCTTTGTACACATTAATGACTGGCCTCAATTTCAACCTTTGATGTTGTATACAAATTGAAAACCACCAGGTTGATCTGAGTGAGATTTGAAGATATTAAAGGAAACAGATAAGTGAGATAAAAAACACTTCTGTTGATTAGAGAGTCTAAGACTCAGGAACACAGCCTAAAAAGTAAAGTCCTGCCTTTCAGCAATGAAGTTAGGAAATGTTTCTGCAAAGGGAGATAGAACTCAAACTCATTTGGGAAATAGCAACCAATGACAGTTCAATTGTTAATTTTAAGTCTGTGATTGATAGATTTTTGACAAGCAATGTTATTAAGGGGTTTTGGGGAACCTTATGGAATTGGGTAACATCAGCCATAAACTCCAATGGTAAAATAGATCCAAAGATGGTTTGAAGCAGAAAATAACGGCTGACAGTTGTTGTGGCAGGAAGGTCGTTACCAGTAGAGTTCCACAAAGTTCAGAACTTGGTCTACACAGAGACAGATTCTGCAGATGCTGGAATCTGGAGCAACACACACACAATGTGCTGGAGGAACACAGCAAGTCAGGCAGCATCTATGGAGGGAAATCAACAGCCAATGTTTCGGGTTGAGACCCTTCATCAGAACTTGGTCACTTGATTTTTGTTGAAAGTATGAATGATTTAGGGGCATAAAGAAGTTTATTTGCAATGCTGACAGGCTGAAGGAAAACCTTCAATCCAGGAAGGTGTAAACACACTGGTCAGTTGAGCAGAAATGTGGCAAATGGAGGAGTGAGCTCATGCACTTGTGAAGATACAACTAGGGAATATTCAACAAATGGGAGGACAGTGAGAAATGCAGAAAACAGAGAATCTTGAAGATTATGTCCACAGATCCTTACAGGTAGATAAGACAGTTAAAAAGGAGATGCTTGCTTTTATTAGCTGAGGCATAGAATAAAAAAGCAAGGAGGTGGCTAAAATTATAAACAATATTTGTCATGTCACTGCTTGAATATTGTGCACTCTTTTAGTCACTACAGTGCAAGAAAAATAAGTGACCGTTATGAAGAGGGTACAGGGGAGATTTACAAGGACATTGCCAGGACTGGAACATTATAGCTATGAGAAAGATTGGATAGGCTAGCATTGTTTTCCTTGGAACAGAGAAGGCCAATTGGAACTTAATTGAGATGTGTGAAATTGGAAGTGACCTAAATAAATAGGAGAGGAATCAAACACTGGAGGCACAGATTTAGGAAAACTAGGAGGATTAGAGGGCAGATGAGGACAAAGTTTTCAGCTGGAGGACAGTAGTTTGAAACTCACCATCTGAAAGACAAGTAAAGGCAGAAACATCCCACACATTTAAAAAGTGCCTGGATATGCACTTGGAGATGTGACTAGCAAGGCTACGGGTCAAGTGTCAGAACATGCACTTACGGTAGCTCCACCTCAAACTGATGGATTGGATGGCCCAAATAACTTTGTGTCAAACTGTCTACAATTCTAACTCACCGAAATGGTGAAAGAGGCTGAAAGAGCTGACTGGGCTACTCCTGGTTCTACCTTCACTTGCCCAAATAGAGACATTTGGGCCAGGCTGTGAGAAGTCAATGTTCACATAACCATACAGCAGTTTGTTAAAAGTACTGGATGCACATAAACTATTGCCAAGCCAAGAGAACTCAAGGCATAATGAAGCAGACAAGGCAGCTATAATGCACCATCATTCTTACCTTGAGCACTTGCGCCCTGTTGATCAAGTATGGCAAGTCAAAGTTCTGAATGTTGTATCCAGTAATTATATCAGGATCAGCCACTCGGATAAACTCTGACCAAGCCTTGGGGAAAAAGGGAAAAATATTCAAAGGTTTTTGAAGTACTCACATACAACAACACTTGAAAATAAAAAACTGTAGCTGCTGGAAAGTTGAAACAAAAACAGAAATTAGAATCAGAAAGGAACATTAGGAAAGTGACATTAACAATTCAGATACCACTCGGGGTTAGCCATGATCTAACTGAATAACAGAACAGGCTCGAGGGGCTCACTTGATTACTGATGGTCCTACTGTTGCTCTTGACAGATAGTGTGCCCTAACGGGTGGTGGTAGAGGTTAAATTACTGCACTAGTAATCCAGAGACCTGGGCGAACAATCCAGAATTCAAATGCCACCATGACAACTGTGGAATTTACATTTGGTTTATAATCTGGAATTTGAGGGGGAAGTTATTAAGACATGATTATTAATTACCAATAATTGTCATCAATAATGAAACCCCATCTGGCTCTCTGCCCAGTTCCTTCAGGGGAGAACACCTGCCTTCCTTACCTGACCTAGCTGCAACTCCACATCCACCAATAAGACAGTTGCTTAAATGTTTTCTGAAATGGCCCAGCAAGCCATAAAGGTCAAGAGGAATTAGGGAGGGGAAATAAATGCTGGCCTTGCCAGCAACACCCAGATCATGAAAAATAAATATAAAATAACTTGAGCATTGAGCTTTTTCTGCTTCTGGTATACATAAACCTAGTTCCTGAAACTTGTGTGTTATGGAACACCACAGCTGACAGCCAAGACAAGATCAAGAACCAGCTGACTGTCAAATGAAACTGTGACCTTTCCCACAGCAGCAATCCACTGTTCAGCCATTAAGTGTGATAGGAGACAAAGGGTGCAATTATTCCCAAAATTTCCCAAACACTTCCAATTTTTTTTTTTAATTTATTTCTTTGTAATCACAGTACATCCATTGTTTGAAACAGTTACCTCAACACAAGGTACAAGATGCAAAGCTGGACAAACCACTGAGGCTGGTGATACTGAAGGGTCATTTTAAAGAGTACAGAGCTATGTTGTGTCAGCTTGTGGTTACCAGGGCAAAATTTTCAACAGAGGATTCTAATCTTAACAAGACCAATTTGAGCAGGAGTCAACCTGGTCCAGTTCCCAATCAGTGTCTAACAAGCTGGTTCACATGCTCCAAGATCTGTTGAGGGGTGGGGTGTTTTCCCACAGAAGCAGCCGAGCACAGGGGAGAAACAACTCCAAACTACTTAAAGTCGAGTAAAATGAGCAGTTTGCAGAAAAAAATGACCAGCCTGGTCAATGAGTGACAGAATACGAAGCTATGTAATAACTGAAACCCATTTGTACATCGAAGTTTTATTTTTCTCATTTTTACACAGAATAAGGATCATTCAGGCCAAATGGTCCAACGCAACAGCTGCCTCCCACCTTCGTTCTTTCAGCAGAACAGATTCTCTTCAAAGTTCACTCTGTCAAATCCTTTAATCATAATCTAACACAAGCCACGCCCCCTTAGCACCAGTTTTCTAAAGTAAAGAACCACCGAATGTTGAGGTCTAGTCCCACAATTTGGGATCAATCACCACTACGGAAGCTCACTCAAGAGGTTAAGCCTCAACAGCATGCTTCCAAATCTTGAAGTACAGTGTGTTTGCATAAGACACAGGAGCAGAATTAGGCCATTCGGCCCATTGTGTGCGCTCCGCATTCATTCACAGCTGATTTTTACTCTCTCAACCTCATTCTCCCACCTTCTCCCTGTAACCCCCTTACCAATCAATCTCCACCTCAAATTAGTTTCCCAAGCAGCACCTGTGCATTATTAGTTGTCAGCAGTACCAAGCATGATACTTGCATACAACCCTTGGAATGAAGTTAGCAAGACTGGGCCCTGTGTATGCTGCAACACATAATATTATCATATTTAAATTCAAGCATGGGATGTGGGTAGCACCAGCAAGATCAGCACTTACTGCCATTGAACAAAGTGGCTGTCTAGGCCATTTCATAAGGCAGTTAAGTGACCCACACTGCTGTGTAGGTCTGGAATAACAGACAGGGCAGTGACAGCGACAGCAACAGCAAACTTCCTTCCCCAAAGTAACTTGGTAAACAAGTTTCTATAAAAATCCACGCATTTCATAATCATCATTGCTAATTTCTCATCCACAATTGATTTGATTCATTGAATTTGTAGCTTTGAACTTCTGTCCCTGGATCTTTAGTCTAATGTTCAGTCTAATGTCTACCAACAAACACTAAGGTACAATACCCCAGAGCCATTTAACTAATCCTTTACTACTATTCATTTCTAAGAAACAATTGAGACAAACAATTCTATTGCAAACTAAATATATTCTCAACAAGACCTTATAGCCAGTTCTCACCTCCAATGAAAAGCCAGACAGTGGATTGAATTGCTTGCTGAATCAATGAGAATTGTCTGTACTAGTACAAGAAACTGCAGAGATTGCAACCAAATATCTTCAGAAAATAGATTGCTGGATGGAAAAGAATGTTGACATAATGTATGTATTCTTAATTTTTGTTTTGGTAATATAGGTTCCCAGGATGTTAGCTGGACCAGCAAGGTTACACTGTTGTCCATCCACAACAGTAGGATTTGCTGGACCATTTCAAGAGTCATTAGGAGTTAACTAGGGAGTACCGTCTAGAGCCCTGCATAGGCAAGACAGAGCCATGGAGGTAATTTTTCATTCTAGTGAAGAAAACAGCAGCTTTCATGGTCAATTTCTTCCCTGAGTAACAGACCAAATTACTTGATTTATTGAATTCAATTTCAATGTTCACCATGGTGAGATTTGAACTTACAACCTCAGTCGCTGGTCCAGAACAATAACTACTTCACTAGTGTGCACTTGGAAGAAAGAAAAAGTTGATCACCCAGAAACAAACCAATTTTCGCCCCCACCTCCATTGAATGGAAAAAAAAGTGCTTACTGTGAAGCTGTGTGCACTCAGCCAAGGGTGCCGCAACCTCCTTCTATGTAAATTTGACTGAATATTGCTTTAGCTGGCTAGATCTAAAAGTGGAGAGGCTTCAGACACAAAACCACAGAGGATTTTTTCTGCATGAACCTCTCTTCGTTCCAAAACGTGGGCCATTAAAATCTGCCTCTTGGGGAAACTAATCAGTTCTCCATCAGCAGCGTTGTATATGTTATTGTGCAAATATAATACATATATAAAATGGGATATATATAGTTGCTGAGAAAACATACATAAAGCCTACTCTGCAATCCACCACCAATTCTGCAGAGCAAAAATATGCAAATTCTCGCTCTCATATGCTACCTACTTGAGATGCAAGCAGAGTTCAGGATGAGGTTCCCGACCAGTACCGAGTCAGTGCTGATACTCCATTGATTAAGAGTAGCACATGACAGAAATAGGCCCTTTTGCCCAACTTGTCCATGCCAACCAAGATGTCCATTTAAGCTCACCCCATTTGCTCACATTTGGCCCATATCCCTCTAAACCCTTGTACCTGTCCGAATGTCTTTCAAATGTTATTGTACCTGCCTCAACCACTTCCTCTGGCAGCTTGATCCAAATAGGTACCACCCTTTGTGTGAAGACATTGCCCCTAAGGTCCCTTTTAAATCTTTCTCCTCTCACCTCAAACCTATGCTCTAGCTTTTGATTCCCTTTCCCTGGGAAAAGGACTGTGTGCATTCACCCCATCTACACCCGTCATGATTTTATACACCTTTAAGATCACCTCTCAGTCAGCTACGCTTAAAGGAATAAAGTCCTAGCATGCCCGACCTCTCACTGCAACTCAGGCCCTTAAGCCCTGGCAACAGTCTCGTAAATCTGCTTTGCACTCTTTCTAGCTTAATGACATCTTTCCTATAACAGAGTAACCAAAATTGTACAGAATACTCCAGGTGCGGCCTCAGCAGCATATCGTACAGCTGCAGTGTAGGTCTGAGCAAGTGTTGCATTGTCAGAAGTGTAGCTTGATATTAAAGACACAAGCCTTTGCAGGTTGATGCAAAGATCCCATGGCACTACAGAAAAAAGAACAGGGCTCTCGAGTGCCCTAATCAATATTTATCCACTGAGATTATCACACAAATATAAATATTAAAATATATTATTTATATTTCTGTGAGATCTTCCTACATTGCACTATAAATGTACTTTGTTGACTGGAAATCACTGACATTCAATGGTCTTGAAGGGCACTAGACAAACATTTTCACTTCTACTGCAGGAATTTCCACTGTTCAGTGACACCCACTGAAAGAGCACAAACACTTGGCTATCAGACACGCATAAGGCCAAGCTCAGCACCGAGGCAAAATGGCTTGTCATTATCAAGTTCAGATTTTGGGTGAAATGTGCAAAACTGTAAAAAAAAATCTTATGTTAGATACATGCAAGAACTGGGAGTCACCCATGATCGCAGTAATGAGCATACTTATACAAAGCAAACACTGCATCCTCAGGAAGGAGAACTGCATTGTAGGAAGGTGGTCAACTCTCAAAAGAATAAACCGTCCAAGAGGAAGGTACAGTTTGATCCTGTTAGATCCAAGGATTCACACAACTGATTTGCAGGAGGTTAATAATCCCCTACACCCTTTTCTTCCAAGTCAGTTCTCATACCTTCAGAAGTTCGTTCTCCTTCTCAAAGCAAAGCACTTGTGATCCGACAATGCTGGCACAAGACCGAAGAGTGAAGACGTTACGGACAAAAGGATCCTTCTCACCCTGTCGCAGCAGCATGTTGGCAATCTGTATCACAGGGTCCTTGTCAGCCTCCGGAAAAATACCTTAAAGAACAAACACAATTGGAGCCTGAAGTATTGGACCATAAAGGAACAGAAGCAGGGTTTGGCCATGTGGACCTCATAGCTGCTCTGTCACCTCAGTAAGATCATGGCTGACCTGATTCTGGCCCCACCTCCACTTCCCTGCCTGTTCCCCTTAATTTCAGCTCCCAAACACATGTCTATATCAGCCTATTTGGTGACTCAACCACACATCACTGGGTGAAGAATTCTGAAGATCCCCAACCCTGAGAGCAGAAAAAATCTCCTCATCTCAGTCTTAACTGGGCAAGCCCTCATTTTGAGATTATGTCCCCTTATTTCAGATATCCCCAGGAGGGGATGCATTCTCTCAGCACCTACCCTGCCAAGCTCCCTCAGAACCTTGTGTGTCAATAAGATTACCCTTCATTTTTAGAGTCACAGTCATCCAACATGGAAACAGGCCCTTGGGGCCAATGAATGCACCACCCATCAACTACCCATTTATATTAGACCACACAAATCTTTTTCTTTTAAAATCTCCAGCATTCTAATCAATTCCCTCTTGATTCTGCCATTCAGCTCCACATTAGCCAATTAACCAACATGCACGTCTTTGGGATGTAGGAGGAAACCAGAGCACCTGGGGGAAACCCACACGGTTATGTACAAACTCCAGAAAGACAGCACCAGAGGTCAGGATTGAAAACAGGTTTCTGGAGCTGTGAGGCAGCCGCTCTATTAGTTTGTGCCACTGTACTGTCTTCCTAACACTAAGATTGCTACTCCTAGATTTCCATGGCTGGAGTAACGCTGGCCTCAGGTTGCTGGTACTGTGGTGCCCAAGACTGAGCAGCTATTTATACAGCAGCACTGGCAGGTCATCAGGAACAAACCAATAGTTTTATCAAACAGCCCAAGTCTCAAGTAGACCAAGCTAAACTGGAAATGAATAGAGGTTGGTAGTGGATGCTGGGTGAAGAGAACAATTTTCCTCCAGATTATCAGCTCCTTCATCATGTCAGGTTATAATAGCCACTTTACATATTTTTTTACAGAGAAAGATGACCCTGAGATAATAATCAAAAAGAAACAACACCCATTGGCAAAACAGTCATCTTTCTCCTCATGCAGCTTCACAACAACTCACTATAAAAGTCCATGTTCCAGTCGAGTGAACATTTCTTGGGAAGGCATTAACCAATGCACTACTATAGTTTAGGAGCACAGACAGAAATCACTAGGCCTGTGCTAGTACGTTGTTAGAGAAATCTAATTACTTGGGCAACAGAATTAACTTCTTCCTCTCAGTTTTCAAACCCAGGCATCAACAATTCCTTCCTCTCCCCTCTCCTCACCCCCCCCCCCCCCCCCCCCCCCCCACAGATACTGCTCGACCTGCTGAGTTCCTCCAGCAGAGTGTTTGTTGCCCCATATTCCAGCACCTGGAGTCTCTTGTCTCCTATATACACATCTTCCTCTCAAATATTTATTCAAGAACACCAAGTCATATATTCCATATTCTCTTAACCCAATTCTGGGCTGATCTCAAATGAAGCAGTGGTTATGTCATGGGTTGGGGCAGGCAGTGAGAAAAGAGGTGACAATTGGTACACTGGCCATGTATGTGACAGGGATGTACGTTGGTACTCCAGTTAGCTCTACATACGGCACTGATTCTAGCACTCTTGGTCCTCCAGCTGAATGCAAGTGTCCCTTCTACAGTAAGAGGTCTGTTCAGGCTGCATGCTGTTGTGCCATTAGCCCAGCGCAAACACCTGCCTTCCCTGCTGCTGTGCTGAGAACCTGGTGCAAACCATTGCCCCCCGCTGTGCAAAGAATCACTCAAGGCCCTGAGTGGAGAGGTAACCTGAGAGTGCTGATGTTGGACAGGCCTCAGCAGTATGGAGCCCAGGACTGCATCCTAGCTGGCACAGCAAGTACAGGCCGTCACTGGGAACTGGCAGTGACTGTTCCATGTGTCGGCAGACCGACCGGAGCCTACAGTCTCTCCCATCACCTCCTGTGGAGGTGATAAAGGCTGCTGTCTCCCCCCCTTTGTTTGAATGCATTGCTCTCCCTCTGGGGCTGAGGAGAGACCTCACTAATGCCCATAGACAACACCCCAGAGGAGGGGAGAGGTCTACAAGTAACTTCTAAATGAATATGTAGACACGAATACAACCAATACTAGCAACTTCAGCACAAAAAGTGGAGTGCACTTTGCTAACATGTGCTTAATCTACCTGCTGATTCCAATTATTCATAATATTTGAAAGGAGGCTTGGAAAACAAATATTTGTTTGTAGATTTGATAACCTACCCTTCCTGCCAGCACATTCAATGTCAAAGCTCAACACTCGAAGCGGAGCAATTTTCTGCCACTCTCCTTCAGCGGGGTGGCTGAGGAAATCTGTCCAGGCCACATCCACCTCAATCTGTGCCAGCGACACCTGTGCAATATGCCAAATAGTGAAAGGAAGCCATACATTAGCAAAAGCACTGTTAAGTTTCTTCTTAACTTTATTCATGGTTGTGACCGACATTAGGGGAGACAGCCTCTGCTGTCGATTGCCCAGTTTCTTTGGGAGAGGTCTTCTGCTTGAACTGCTGCAGACCAAGATCAACAAACAAACCGTTGGAGAAACTCAGCGGGTCAAGCAGCACCTGTGGGAGGAAAGGAATTCACAACGTTTCGGGTCAAAACCCTGCATCAGGACTCCATGCCCACACCTCAATGAGTTGTGGGCCTATCATAATGTCGAGCTCATCTTCTGTCACCTCCGTGCCCATTTCTTTGGCAACGAGTCCTCACCCCACCACTGATAACCCCTTCTCACATCCCCAACACTCCTTCCTCTGGGACACCCCCTTCAAGCCTTTAACCCTCTCTTGACCTATTCATCTCCATTTGCCGTCATAACATCAACCGCCTCGACTCCTCCACTCCCCTGACCCGCTCCAACCTCCCCTCCTCCAAACGCACAGCCCTCAATTCATTATGCACCAATCACAACCTAGTCATCAAACCCGCTGACAAGGGCGGTGTCGTTGTAGTCTGACGGGCTGACCGCTATCTTACAGAGGCCAGACAACAGCTCCCTCATACCAACCCCTGGACCACAACCCCACCAACAAATACCAGGCCACCACCTCCCGCACTGTCACAGATCTTCTCACAGGAGATCTCAACAATTTCTTCCTCACACAGCTGCTCAATCTGTTGAGTTCCTCCAGCAGATTATTTTTTGCTCCAGATTCCAGCATCTGCAATTTCTTGTGCCTCCTCTGCAGTCCAAGATGGGTGCAGGAAGTGCTGTGAGAGGAGGGAATTCCAAGATCATGCCCATGATAATGCAGGAATGGCTAAGACATGTCCAAATCAGGACAGGGTGTGAATGGAAGAGAAAATGGAGAGGGTGGCACACCCATGCAGCTGCTCCCCTTGACCTTGCAGGCGGAAGAGGTTTCAGCACTGTGGTGCAAGAAACCTTAACTTTACTGCTGCTTACTCTGTGCAGCCACCACAGACCACAGAAGTTCTACAGTTTGATTTTCATTTGCACCAAGGTGGATTGCAACTGAAAACATCTCTGAATGTCCCAAGGCGCCTCGCAGGAAAGTAATAAGATAAAAAGTGACACAATGGAAAAAGGCTGGGGTGATCAAAAAAAAAAGAAAATAGTCAGTCTGGAAGTGAATACTCATTTAGGAAGTCACTTTAAACTAGAATAGAAAGAAGCTCAGTTCTCATGCCCTAATTATTCAAGTGGCCATTACCAATCCCTGAATACACTCACCGATGACCAATTACCAAGGACTGTGGTTAACAAAGGAGGTCAAGGAAAATTTTTAATCAAAGACCAAAGCACACCAGGCCTAATGGTGGGGCAGAGTGGGAACCTTACAAGAACTAGTTGTGAGACCATAATAAGTTAATAAGGAGGGAGAAAACTGACTGAGAGAAAGCTATCAAGTAATATCAACAGCAAGGGCTTCTGTGGATATATAAAGAAAAAGGAAGAGATTAGCCAAGGTAAGGATGGGACTTCTAGAGGGCAAGATTGGGGAATTAATAACAGAAAACAAGCAAATAGCAGATAAGTTAAATCAACACTTTGCATTTGTTTTCACGGTGAAGGAAACTGCAACTGTCCCACAGATATCTGATGGGCTAGCTTCCAACAGTATGGAAGAACTTGCAACCAACACTATCATGAAGGACAGAGGATTGAAAACACTAAAAAAAAGTAATTAGACTAAAGCCAGAGAAGTTGTCAAGTCCCAATGGCCTGCACCCAAGGTTAGAAAAGGCTGCAGAGAGAGGGGAGCCTGTGGCTGAAGTTTTCCAAAACTCTGAGTTCCAGGAAGGTACCAGAAGGAAAACTGCTAATGCGACTCCCTTAAGAAGGGAGGAAGGCAAAGAACAGGTAACTGTAATCCTGTTAGCTTAACATCTGTTGTTGGCAAGATGCTAGGAGTCCATAATTAAGGAAGAAATAACTGGTCATTCAGAGAAGCTTAATATAATCAAACCAAGTCAACATAGTTTTGGGAAAGGTAAATCATATTTCCTAGAGTTCTTTGAGGTGTAACAATCAGAGTCGATAGGGAGGAACCTAGAGATTGTGTATTTGGATTTCTAGAAGGCATTTGACAAGCTGCCACATAAAAGGCTGGTGCATAAGAGCATGCAGTGGGGAGGAATGTGTTAGCATGGACTGAAAAATGGCTATCACATAGGAGAGTCGGAATAAGCAGATCATTTTTAGGCTGGAAAGATGCAACTAACGAGTACCCCAAGGATCAATTCTCGGCTTTATTTATTTTTATATTAATGACCTGGAGGAGGGGGTAGAGTGCAAAGTGCCAATGATAGGAAAATTGGTGGGAGGGGTGAAGTTGCAACAGGATATTCAGACTCAGCAACAAGATAGAGATAGATTGAGTGAATGGGCAAAAACTTGGCAAATGGAGTTTACTGTGGGAAAGTGTGAAGTTATGCCTTCGGTAAGTGGAACCTAAAGGCAGACAAAATTATCTAAATGGAAAAACACTGCAAATAAACGAAGTACAGAGGAGGGGGTCAAGGCACAAATTGCAAACAGTTAGCATACAAGTGCAGAAAGTGGTAAGGAAGGCAAATAGGCCTTTATTACAAAAAGGATTGGAGTTTAGAAACAGAAAAGTATTGTCATTATTGTAGTGAATTGGTGAGGACACATATGGAGTATGCACAGTTTTGGTCCCCATGTCTAAGAAAAAAAATCGACCAATATTGGAGGCAGTCCAAAAGAGATTCACTTGGCTAATTCCTGGGATAAGGAGAATGTCCTACCACAAGCTGCTAAAGAAAATTCTCTCTACTTGGAGTTTAGAAGAATTGAAACAGAAGATCCTGAAGGGATATGACAGGGTAGACGTCAAGATGTTTCCATGGTGGGAATTTGAATGATGGGACGTACTTAGAAGATAAGGTGACGATCATTTAAAACCGAGGTACATGGGAACTTCTTAGAGTGATGAACCTCTGGAATTCTCTGCCCCAGAAAGTTGCGAAGCCTAGATCATTGGGGGGTAGTAAATACATTTTTGAAGATCCAGGAATTAAGGGCTACTTGGAACTGACACAGATGAGATTCATTATATTCATTATTCATTTACAATTAAGTCACCTCATTTCTCTAAATGTGCAAACACTGGACCAGAGGCCAGAGCAGGAATGGAGGTATCTGGGCTAAAGGGGGGGAGGGGGGTGCCAAGTTGAGGAGATTGGGGGGTGGGGCGGTGAAGAAGGGTGCCAGGGTTGAGGAGAGGCAACAGGAAGAGGCAAATTGGTTTATTATTGTCAAATGTGCTGAAGTACAGTGAAAAACTTGTCTTGCATACCTTCCATACAGATCAATTCATTATAACAGTGCATTGAGGTAGTGCAAGGTAAAAATAACAGAATGCAGAATAAGGTATTACAGTTACAGAGAAAGTGCAGTGCAGGCAAACAATAAGGTGCAAGGCTATAACAAGGTAGACTGTGAGGTCTTATAAACAGCAGGATAGCTGTCCTGAGCCTGGTGGTACATGCTTTCAGGCTTCTGTATCCTCTGCCCAATAGGAGGATGAGAAGAGAGAACGTCCAGGGTGGGAGGGGTCTTTGATTATGTTGGCAGATCTACAGAGGTGGCAAAGAGTGTTGACAAGAGTCTATAGAGGGGAGGCTTGTTTCCATGACACGCTGGATTGAGGACTTAACAGAAAAAGGGCTCAGGAATGGGGATGGGGAAATTGAGAGGTGCAAGGAATGTGAGAAAAGCAGAGAAAGAGAGCAACTAAGAAAGGAGAGGGAGAAAAGAGCAGAGAAAGACGGAGGGAAAAAAGGACAGATGAGAGATGTGGTGGCCTGCTGATGTGACATGCTGGGTGCTTCAAGCATTTCAGTTCTCGATGAAAGGGAATATGACCAGGTGGTCCCAGAAGCTGCAGTCAGCAAAATATTTAAAGAATTAAAATAGAAATAAGTCTCTCTTAACCAGTTGTGCAATGATATTAAAAACCAAAGCACTTCTCAAAATGAGCAGTCAACATCACGTGGGTTTAGAAACAAGGGTTTTTTTTGGATGGGATCCGAGACTAGGAATTTCATTGGTAATAGATAAAAAAGCAATGCAAAAAAGCATGTTTAATTCACTGTGGTTTTAGCACACAAGTGAACAATGAACAGAAGACCTTATATCATTAAAAAAAAATGATAGAAAACTCAGGACTGGGACAGCCTTCAACTTTTTTTTTTGGTGGTTTAAAAACAAAAAGCTGAAAATACTCAGCAAGTCAGACAGCCTGTGATGAGAGAAGCTGCAAGAAGATAACTAACTTGAAACATTAACCATGCTAATGCTGTTTGGCCTGGTGAGTGTCTGCTGAATTTTTCTTTTATTTCCAGAATCCAGGTCATTTTGCTTTTGTTTGTCATTTAACTACTTGACTTGTGATCCTGAAAGGTTGAACTGGGTTGTTTTAATCAAAGGACAAATGATAAATTAGACTTATTACACAACTTGAATTACTGACAAAATTCCTTAAGGTTCTTAGGTGCTCCTGAGATGACGTGTACACCACGTCATCTCAGGAGGGATCTGTGATCAGTGTTTATTTAAGGCAGCTCCAATCTATTGTCGATAACTACCAAAATAAGAGATTTAGATAAAATCTGGTATTTGTGCCTCTAGGTCATAAAGTCATAGGTTCAAGGCCTACTTCAATGAGCAGAACATCGAGGGTGATGTTCCTTCCCCAAGTGTCAGCACGGAGAGAATACAGCACTGTCAGAGGTGGCATCTTTTGGATAATGTCCTTTTGAGGAGCCATCAGCCTCTGAGGTGTATATGAAGAATCTCTCACTTCCAAGAAAGAAACTCTCCTCCTTCACTAGCCATTAGTTAAACCTCAACCATTACTTAGAGACATTGCAAGCTTAGTTGTTTGTTGGAACTCTGCAGAGTGTAAACTGGCTGCTGTATTTTCTGATACAAAAATCATTTAATTGGCTACAAAATACTCGGATGTGCTGAAATCATGAAAGACATTATAAAAATCTGTTCTTCTAAATATTGTGAAGAAATATTCTTTGTGCCACATTCAACAAATTTCTTCCATTTCCTAAAACTTCAACAGAATATGCACTTTTCTGTCTCCAAAGGGCTTAGCAGACAGACAGCATCCTCCTTGAAAGGAGTGGTGATGTGGGAGTGGTTGAGAGAAATGATCAAATTTAACCTTATAAGAAAAAAAAGCTTGCATTCATAAACCACTTTTCTAGGCCACAGCGTACTTTGAAGATGATTAAGTATTTTCAAAGTGCAGTCAGTGTTGTAGCAAACTGCAGCCAATTTGCACAGTATGCCCACACAAACAGCAGTGATATAGACCAGATTATCTGCTTTAGTAGATTCTCCTGGATCTGACGTGAATGTCCCACCAAGCAGCAACAGCTGACATCTTATTAACCCAGAAGAGAAAACTGAAATATTAAAACAATTAATTTCACTCTCAACCCCTCTGGTAACTCATCACGACTAGCCTTTGGTGATACACACCTTTCTGGGACTGTCCCACGTTGCATTCAAGTTTCCTGTTGGCTGTTCTTCCCTTATCCGGTACTTCCCAGCAGGTAATTCGATCCAGTTACAGCCAACAACATCACTATCCACCATGAATCTATCGAAATATTAATAAAACACAAAGTGCAAGCATTGTATTAAAAATTAAATTCAATCTACTCCTTTCAATAATTCCCAAACTGTGAAAAGTTCTAGGAAACAATACCAAAATAATTGGACACCTGTCATAAGATATTAGGGTGATGTGTTTTATTATAAACAGTATCTTAAAGGAAGAGATGTGTAGGTGAACAGATGTCTTGGTGGGAGGGGGAAATTCTTGGGTATGGAACCTCAGTCAACTGAAAGTTCAGCCAATGATGGGGAAATTAAAATTGGGGATATACAAGAGACCAGAATCAGAGTGCTGTAAATAGCTTGCAACACTATAGGGCTGGACGAAGTTACAGATACCAGAAGGGGCTAAAGCCATGCTAAGTAATGTAGGTCTCCATGATTCATAAAATGGAGGTGCTACTTTAACAAGGAGCTAAGTCAAGTCAGTAAACAGCAAAAATGGCTAAACTTGATTTCATACAAGACAGAGGGAGCACAGTTTTGGATGAGCTTACGTTAATGAAGAATGATGGAAAGCCAGCCAGAAGTACATTTAGTCTTGCTGTGGTAAGGGTTTCAACATCAGGCAATGGTATAGAGGGAACACAGTTAAGTGACAATGACAAGAAGCTCATCTCACGATCAAATGTGACGCCAATGTTTCAAATGGTCTGACTCAGCTTCAGCCAGTCACTAGAGAATGGAATGAAGTCAGTGGCTGGGGAACAAAGTCGCAGTGACAATCAAAGGTAAATGCTTCCACACATCACCCATATTCTGTGGGGCCAGAGCATAAAATAACTGAACTAAAAATGCCATGAGGCCTGTTGAATATTTGTCATCACTACTTGCAGTGGGTTTGCTGGTGTTAACATGATCTGACCACAACACACAATTGGATCAAAAATAAGTGAACAGAATCAGTATTTTGTTTTTAAGTTTTAAAAAAAGCTTGCTGTGGAGATTTGTGCAAAATCTTCACCACATCTGCCACTACAATGCTGACAATCAGCTAATTTGGTTAGAACAAACAGAATAGATGAGAAGACAGCAAAGTATTTGACATCATTTGCATATAGAGAGAAAGCACTTCAAAGGTCTGGTAACCTCAAGAAAACCTGATCTTGCCTGAAGTTAGAGCTTTTCATATTTAAAGGATTCTTGAGGTGCAAAATGACAACCGAAATCACTGAATTGTAAGCAGTATGTCTGAACTTCACTTTGTCAAATTATTATACAAACAGCCAATTACATTGTAATTAAAAAAAAACAGTGCAAGTGATGGGAACTGTACCCACTTTCTGTCACTGGTACAACCTCCATTTCCATAGTTCAGAGATGTCCCCTAATGGCAAAAGCCTATCACTGCAACTGTCCCACAAAGAAAAGATCATTTTACAGCAACTAAATACCTCTGTCTATTCTGTTAGCCAAGGAATAACTCCCATTCTGGAAAAGGAAAATTAACATAATATCCCCCCTTCCATCAGGCAGAAAATACAAAAGCTTGAAAACACGCACCACTGGGCTGATGGACAGCATCAACCCCACTGTTACAAGATTCCTGAACGGACTTCTTGTACAATAAAGCTGCACTTGTGATCTCTCAATCTTCTTCATGGCCCTTGCATCTTATTTGTCTCCCTGCACTGCACCTTCTCTGTAACTGTAACACCATATTCTGCATTCTGTTAATAGTTTTCCCTTTGTACTTACGTTTGGAATGATCTGTCTGGATGGCGTGCAAACAGAAGTTTGTCACTGCATCTCAGTACATGTGACAATAACAAACCAATTACCAAGTAATCCAGAACAGTAACAAGGAAGCACTGTAGTGTCAGAGGAACTGCATCTCACTTAAGACCTTAAGATGAATTCCTGCCTGCCCCCTGAACAGGACATGAAAGATACAGTGAAACTATGCTAAAGGGCAACAGGGAAGCTCTTCCTGGCATCCTGGCCCTGTGTATCCCTCAGTCAGTATCTACTAAACAGATTATCAGGTCATTGTTCAACAGCTACTTTCCTTCAACCATTCAGTTCTTGAGCCAGCCAGCACAACCCTAATCACTACAGTTTAGCAACACTATGACCACTTTGCACCAAAATGGACTTGTTGCTTTTTTTTTGGTTCTAATTCTGCTCTTTCTTGTAAGAATTGTCTATAATTTATGTTTTTCTTCTACATACTGCTTATATGATGCTATGTGCATGTGATGCTTCTGCAAGTAAGTTGATGATTGCACCTGTGCACACAGGTACTTGTGTAGATGACAATAAACTCAACTTTGACTTTGTTACATCACTGTGGGAGCTTGCTGTGCACAAATTAGCTACTGTGTTTCTTACATTACAACAATGACTCACTTCAAAAGAACTTTATATTGGACATCAAGTCCTTCAGTACATCCTGAGACTGCGAAAACTCCCATGTTAATAAATTGCTTCAATGCTCACACAGGAATAGTAAATACCTGATTTCAAAGTCTATGTTGGCCTCATATGCCTGATAGTTGCACATTGGACTTGAACCAAAGCGGAAACCTTGTTCCAGCAGGCGTTTGGCGGGGGCAATTAAACGAGGTAGTGCCATTGTGATCTTCAGGAATGGGGTCTTCTTGTTTCCTCCATAGCTGTACATATCTGTAATTACACATTCATTGAAAGCATTCCCTCAGTAACGATGGAATATATTAAGAGTAATAGAGCACACAAGGCGGCCCTTCGGCCCAACTCACTCATGTCAACCAACACGTCTATCTGAGCTAGTCCCATTTATCTGCATTCGGCCTGCTTCTTTCCTCTTTCCTTCCCCTTTCACTTTAAATCTACCCTGGGAAAAAGACTGCGACCATCCACCTTGTTTATGCCCCTCATGATTTTATAAACCTCTAAGTTACCCCTCAACCTCCCTCGCTCCAGGAAAAAAAGCTCCAGCTTATCCAGACTCTTATAACTATTTTTCACTGGCCGGAATAAGCTTTGGGATATCATTCAGGGATATAAAGGTACTATTGAAATAGAAACTTTTCTTTATAAGAGTCAGAGTAACACAGCACATAAACAGGCCCTTCGGCCCAACTCACCCATGCCAACCAACATTCCAATCTAAGCAAGTCCCATTTGCCCCCATATCCCTCTAAACCTTTCCTATCTGTGTACTTGCCTCAACCACTTCCTTTGGCAGCTTGATCCATATAGGCACCACCCTGTGTGTGGAGAAGTTGCCCCAAGGTCCCTTTAAAATCTTTCTTCTCTCACCTTAAACCTATGCTGTAGTCTTTGATTCCCTTTCCCTGGAAAAAAGACTGTGTGCATTCACCCTATCTATGCCCCTCATGATTTTATACATTTCTATAAAATCACCCCTCAATCACCTACACTCAAAGGAATAAAGTCGCAACCTGCCTGACTTCTCCCTGTAACTCAGGCCCTTGAGTCCGAGCAACATTCTCGTAAATTTTCTTTGCACTCTTTCAGACTTAACACATTTTCTCTAACAGGGTAACCAAAACCAGACACAATACTTCAGGTGCAGCCTCGTGAACATCTTATACAACTGCAACGTAACATCCCATCTCCCAGCAGAATCCATTCTTTTCCCCATGTCTTATACTAATACGTATAATCTCCCTCCTCTGCCTTTCCCTCCTCCAACAATGTGCACGTTTTTGCAAGTTCAGAAAGACTTTTGATCCATCTCTCAGTACTTTCACACTTCCTGATGTTCCTCAGTACAGGTTTTGGCCCTTCTCAGAGTCATAGAGCTATACAGCATGAAACAGGCCCTTCAGCCCAACTTATCCCCACCAAACTAACCCCATTTGCCTATGTTTGACCCATATCCCTCTAAACTCCTCCTTTCCACGTACTTATCCAAATGTCCTTTGAATGTTGTTATTTCTCCAAGCTGTCCCAGCCATTACATGGGAGAGATTAACTGGAGGAAAACAGTTGGAGGTTATACTTACTCTCCTTCAGACAGATATCGACTGCCAGTACTGCTTGAGAGATGTTATCCTTGTTTGACCTCATGTCCTTAATTACAATGCTATTCAGTTCCCGTTGAAATTCATGGAGGTGCTCTGAACCGAAACCTGTCAGAGGAATTTTGTTACATAGTTAATGAAACCAAGGCCATCTGAGTGGTCACTTAGGGGTGTTACAAATGTGACTGTTCAGTGCAGCCTGAGTAATTCAACCCATTACCGCAATGAGACATCACAACAGACATTTTATTTTTTACAATGTCTGTTGTACAGCAAGTACAAACAATGCCAGCTAATGGGTGGGGCAGCAATCCTTCAGTTCTGACGCTTAGCAACACTTCCAAGATTAGTAGTGGTTTATGTAGGATTCTTTGTTTGATTGGCTCCAGCCTACCCAATGTGCAACACCAATTCACACCTTATGGCTCTGGAGAGAACCGCCAGCTAACAGCATTGTGCAGGTTGGCAAGCTCCCCACTCCTGCACCTGTGCAGTGCAGTAGTACAGGACACACTGGAGGTTAGGCACTGGGACTTCTGGCCTCCCGCTCTACTAGCAACTCTCCAGAGTAGAGCAAAGTCATGCCAAGCTAGGGCACCAAGTCAACTTTGCATCTGCCCCCCTCGGCTTCAGCTAGTATATTAATGTGTTTAATTAATTTTTCAGTTAATTGTGCATTTAGATAAATAATTAAAATATTATAGATTTCAATTATTTTTAAATAGTTGAAAAAGTACAAGCTGTCAAATGGTCATCAGGGTGATCCAGGGCATCAGGATCCACCCCAGGGCCTAGTTGATGCTTGTGGACCACTCCACCTCACCATGGCAATGAGGCCTCCAGCTCAACTGGGCTCACAGGGACTGAGAGGTTTGTGCATCTGCAGGGTCTGCATACAGGGGTTTGAGGGGTAGGGGGTAATGAATGCAAGGCACGAACACTGTCAAGGGTGAAGCTACCATCAGGCAGGAGGTGCAGAAGCCTGAAGTCCCACACCACCAGGTTCAAGAACAGCTACTTCCCTTTGACTATTTGGCTCTTGAACCAATCTGCCCAACCCTAATCACTACCTCAGTAATAGCAACATTATGACCACTTTGCATCGCAATGGACTTTGTTTTTGTTCTAACTGTGTTCTTCCTTGAAAAAATTCGGCATCATTTATGTTTATGTTGTTCTTGTGAATGATGCCGTGTGCCTGTGATGCTGCTGCAGGCAAGTTTTTCATTGTACCTGTGCACACATGTGTGCATATGACAATAAACTAGACTTTGATTTGTGCTAATATTCATTCAGGTCACCCAAGTAGTCACCACTTTCTCCAAGAATAGCCAATTAATGTGGTATCACAAGCCCAAATGGTGGTGCAAACAGATATAACTGTAGCTTTCATAAAGGAATTGGCCACTTCAACAAGAGATAAAACAACTGCAAGGATACAGAATAGAGCCAGTGCGTAGGACTAATAGTGCTATTGCACACTACTCCACCCAGTGGCTTCCTTCTGTCCCAAGCTGTATTATTCTAATATACTATGATTTTTGTTTGTAAAGATCCAAGTTAGTGCAGCATGCTACTGAAAAGAGAAAAGGTTCATTCTTGAGGATGAGAATGAAATAGGCATTTTATTCAGCTGGGAATATACTCTAACTGGGAGGCTCTAGAAGCACCGACCTAACATTTCAGTTTAAATGCTGCAAAAAAATTGGCTATAATTGAGTAGCAAACAGAAAATCTCACACAGAAGGATTGGGTTGAGCAATACAATATATTCACAGTGGTACCACAAGGAAGGGACTGAAGGCACATTTTGGTGGAAGAGGAGGAGTAGACATAACGACAGAGCTCACGTTATCTGTGACCTGGAAATGTTGATGCCGACATTTTGCAACTAAAGTGAATAATTGTGCTGGAGCACAGCATCAACAAGCCTGATAAACAGTTTCTGAGAGTGCACAGGTTTACAAAATCTCACCAGCAGGGGCTTGTACATAGAAATATGGCATAAATCCATGAATGTGGCAGCAGACACTGTTCCCTTCCATTGTAATTCCAAACATTCGTGTCACAGGAACTGGCCCCTGCTTATTCCCAGGCATTCCAGCAACATAAGATCCTACAAGAGACAGGAAAATGCAGTTATTAAAATTGAGAACTTCATTTTTTTTTGTGGAACCTTTCTTTGCACAAAGTAACGGCAGCATTTGCCTAAATGGCAGGAGTAAGTAGATTCCCAAAGTTAATTTATTGACTGCAAAATATTTTTGAATATCCTTCAGATAAGATAAGAAATTAACGCATGTTCTTTAGTTCTATAAGTGTCAATTAAGAGAGGGAATATAACACACTCAAGTCACTACACTTACAATTCATTGCTTGTGACATTCCATCTTGTCACCTCAATGTTCTCACTCCCACATCGGTTCATTGCTCCAAAGTTATGCATTTCAAACCACTTCCTCACACATGCATTACCTTTCACTGAAATCCTATCTTTCCAGTATTCTTGGTTAAGATTTACACACACACCATGACACACTGATGCCAGTGGAGCTTGGATGAATAATAGTGATCATTTTAAAATTTCCTCTGAAGCATCAGACCTTATTCCACTAAACAAGCTCTGAAAATGTACTGGTGAAGATTTACTGATTATCAAATCTTCTGGGAAAATGACGTAGGTGCTTTCTTAGTCAAATTACTAATGATGAAATTTCACTATCAATGTAGAGCTAGGTTAAAAATGTCCTACAGCAAGTAAATTTTAATGCAATGAGAGGACAATGATTAGGTGGAAGACAGTGCTGAACATTCAGCTTAAGAAAATGAAATTTTCTAAAATTTATCTATTTTGCTCCCCTTTTTCATGAGGAATTCAATGTACGAGCAAAGCCTGTGTGGAAAATGAATGAATTAAGAACTAGAATTGGCAACAGTTATGAAAGTACATTGCAGAGCCTAGAAAGAGTACTGCTGAAAATGTTGATAGGCAAATAAAAATAGCACTCAATGAGTCAGAGGATAGACACTGAAGAATCTCTCAATGAACTTAAAAATTAACATTTGCCCTCACAGCTAAATAGTTTCCCTTTGTACCTCACAATGCTGTAGTAAACTATTAAGATGGAAAATTTGTACTTAAAGATGATGTTGCTGACATAATGAAAGATACTGACAGAGAAATAATGGAGAAAAATGTTCACTAATAAGTGAATGATGGCTCTCTATCTGACTGTGATACAACATCTCCAGAATGTTTGGATATCAGTGAGTAGGTGGTTGCTAGATTAAAAGATAAAGAACTGTAAGTTCCTACGCCAGATGGCATTAATCGCAAGTGGCTGAAGGAGGCCATCGGCACAGCACCCCGGGTACAGGAACAACAGATACAGCAATACTGGATTGACTGAAATGGAGAAACCAGAGTCATACTTGAAGCACATCCATTAAAAAAAAATCAAAGCTCGAAATAACTCTTAATAAACGACAGCAAGCAATACTCTGGAGTGCAATCTGCCCAGCAAACCTCAGCTTCTTTCATGAGTTACAAATTAAACAATATAGTCTGTAAATTGTAGCTTATTTGCATTATTTCAAGGCTTTTTAACAAAGGTCTACCAAAAAAATTGTATTTATAGCATCCTTCATGACGTTGGGTCACATCAAGGCACTTTGCATCCTGTGCAGTACTTTGAAAGTGATTTCACTGGGCCAAAGTGAACTTAATCAAGCCAATGACTACTCCTGCAGCCACACCAGTCCAATCAAGCTACAGGCTTCACTGCCACAGCTGACCTGCAATGTGGAATGGACTAAGGGGCAACTAGGTGGTAGATCAGAGATTTTTTTTAAAAAAAGCTCAAAAGGATTTAGATAATTAATAGAAAGATCACAAACATCCTTAAATGTTTGAAATTAATTTAACACATTAGGAATAAGTAAAATACAACAAAAACTTTTCTTCATTAACTTTTCCAATCTAGATGCCACATATACACAAGGTCAAGGCTGGCATAAAGCTGAAAGGGCTGGAAGCAAAGCTGGCATCTGACCTACAGGGCTGCCAACTAACAAACAGCTCGATCTGGCCCACTGTTGTAATGTAGGAAACGTGGCAGCTAAACTGTGCTGCTTGGGAGAGTTTGCTGTGCGATGAAATAACGAGCAGATAATCTATCGAACAGAGCAAGATAAATAGTGGACAAAAGTCATCTAAATCAACATTATAGATGCCTGGTAAAATATTCTCATAAAAAATGAGCACCTGTTAGATCACCACAAATGTTAAATGCTGGAATTGAAGAGGGGAGCATGGAAAGATGGATAAGTACCCCAGTGGCGGAGGTTTAGAACTCATTGTTCAAAAAAAAGTGGAGACATGAACCCACTCGAACAGCCTAAATGGCTACAGACACAGTTACAAAGTGCGATGAGCCAAACTAGCTGTTTATAAGCTAGAGAATATGATGGACTAAATAGCCCTCCTTTATGTAGTAAGTGCCTGATTTTTGTTATGATTGTTAAAATATCAGAGACGAGCTTGATAGATAGTATGAGCTTTACACCTGCCTTTTTCTGATGGACCAAAGTACTATTGAACAGGTGTAGGCCATTCAGCCCCTCGTCGGTTTCCCATCAAGTTAGATTGCGTAAACTTAACTGAATCAGCTTACCTTGGTTCTATATTTCACAATACCCATGCCCAATTATAATCGAACCACCACAGCTTGGAATGTTTTAATTTACCATCACTGGCCTGTTGACACTGATGGTTTTATACCACAGCATAAAGTGGAGGGCTGAATCCAGACACATGCTGTGTCCAAGCCAGAATTTTTCTGACCACCATCACCTTTGGACCTCTCACTTACCCACATAGTACTCCAGCTCCACCTGCTGGAACGTGATGTTATCCACTTTTGGATCGATCTTTGGTACTGGTGGGCGCTGCCATTTACTGTTCATAACATTAGAAGAAAACAGGTTTCCTGAAAGCAGGAGAAAATGTACTTAACTTACAATCCCACATTACAAGTTATAAGACTATTGAACAGTCGCTAGTACGATAAGATGAACTCTTGACCTCACAATCAACCTCATTATTACCTTGCACCTTATTGTCTACCTGTACTGCATTTTCTCTGTAGCTGTGACACTTTAATCTGCATTCTGTTATTGTTTTCCCTTGTACTACCTCAATGCACTGTGTAATGAATTGATCTGTATGAATGGTATGCAAGACAAGTTTTTCATTGTGCCTCAGTGAAAGTGACAACAATAAACCATTTCAAGTGACAATAATAAACCAATTCCAATTGAGGCACTTGGCAGTCCAGATGAAGGGTCTCAATCCAAAATGTCAACTGCCCATTTCCCTCCACAGATGCTGCCTGACCCATTGAGTTCCTCCAGCAGTTTCTCTTTGTTTCAGGCAAGAAGACATAGCTGAATAGAATGGAAAAAGGTACTCAGCAGAGTTTAATAAAAATTATTCCCTTACTTTGATTCAGGTATCAAATCCTTGGAGACCCCAGCAATAAAAATAGCCCAAGCTCATCTGCCATGTCTCACAAATCTGACTGAGCATTTTGAGAAGGTAACTAAGAAAATTGATGAAGGCAGAGTGGTAGACAAGGTTTACATAGACTTTGATAAAGCTTTTGACAAGGTCCCACATGGTAGGCTAGTACAGAAAGTTAAGGTAAAAGAGATCTGAGACATGTTAGCAAACTAGATCCACAATTGGCTTTGTGATAGGAGGCAGAGGGTAGTGGTGGATGGGTGTTTTTCTGGAAGTCTGCAACAAGTGGCACAGCACAGGGATTGGTGCTGGAATGAACATATATATACGACTTGGATAGACCGTAGGTGGTCCAATCAGAAGTTTGCAGATAACATGAAAATTGATGGAGTCGTAGATAGTAAAGAAGGTTGTCTAAGGATACAACAGGACATAGATCAGCTGGAAAGTTGTGCAGAGCAGTGGCAAGTGGAATTTAGTCCAAACAAATATGAGGTAATACACTCTGGGAGGTTGAATTCTGGTCAGACATATGGAGTAAATGGTAGGGATCCAAGGAGTGTTGATATACAGAGTGATCTTGGGGTGCAAGCCCATAGCTCCCTGAAAGTGTTGATACAAGTGGAGTGTAAAAGGTACTTGGTATGTTTGCCTTCAAAGGCCAAGGCATTAAGTATAAGAGTTGGGATGTCATGTTGCAGTTGGACAAAACATTGGTTAGACTGTACTTGGAGGACTGTGGACAGTTCTGGTCATTACACTGCAGGAAGGATGTGGCAACAGTAGAGAGAGTACAGAAGAGATTCACCAGGATACTTGGAATGGAGGGCTGTAGTTATAATGAGAGATTGGATCAGCTAGGTTTATTCTCACTGGAACATGCGAGTCTGAGGGGTGACCTTGTAGAGGTTTATAAAATTATGAGGAGCATAGATAGGATAGATTGAGTCTTTTACCCCAGGGCACGGAGTATAGAACTAGAGGGCACAGGTTTCAGGTGAGAGGGGAGAAATATAAAGGAGATCTGAGGGGTAAGATTTTTCACAGTGGGTGGTGAATATCTGAAACGAGCTGCCAGAGGAGGTAGTGGAGGCAGACATAATCACAATGTTTAAAAGGCACTTGGACACGTACTGGATAGGAAAGGCCTAATGCTGGCAAATAGGATTAGTGTAAATAGGCATTAAGGTCAGCATGGACAAGGTGAGCCAAAGGGCCTGTTTCTGTGCTGTATTTTTTTACGATTCAAGGCTGTGTATCAGTGTTCTTTCCACTTCCAAAAACCAAGGAACTAATTGTGGACTTTAGGAAGGGGAAGTCAAACGAACACGCACCAGTCCTCATTGAGGAATCAGTGGTGGAAAGAGTGAGCAGCTTCAAGTTCCCTGGTGTCAACATCTTGAAGGATCTATCCTGGGCCCAGCACATAGATGCTATTAGGAAGAAGGCGCACTTTCTTTGAAGTTTGAGGACATTCAGCATGCCAGCAAAGATGCTGACAAGCCTCTACAGATGTACAGTGGAAAGCATTCTGACTGGTTGCATGGCCTGGCATGGAAATGCACAGGAACGCAAGAGGCATGGAGAGTGGTGGACTCCGTCAGTTCCATCACGAGTACAGCTCTCCCTACCATCAAGGAAGAAGCGATGTCTCAGGAAGGCGACATCCATCGTTTAAGACCTCCACCATCCGTGCCCTCTTCTCGATGCTGCCATTAGGCAGGAGGTACAGGAGGCTGAAGACTCACACCTCAAGGTTGAATAACAGCTTCTTCCCCACAGCTAGCAGGGTTAAAAAAGTGCCAGCACTTGCTCAAGTACAGTTCCACATCCATCAGGCGAATCTGATCCCATGCTTGAGTGAGAGTCCTAGCAACAGACGTGAATTGGCTATATTGGGCCTGAGAGCCACCACAGCCAAGCTTTATCCTGTCCTATACAAAGTGCTCCACTACCTGCACCACCTGGCTAGGATTACGCAGCAATGAAGTAGCCGGTCTGATCATCTCTTTTCCTTGCCCATAGTTCAATCATGTCCCAAAAGCTACATCCATTGGGAATGTTCCACAGAACCATATCAATGTCTGTACCTAAAATCAAATGCTGACAGATAACAACTCTCAATCTTTCCTCCCTCAGTTCTTCAAGGGGTGAAGATGCCACACATGATAAAATAATCATTTAAATGCAAAAAGAACCACAGTAAATTAAATCTGAAAATCATTTAAATACAATCATTAAGATTTTCTAATCAATTTTCAAAAGGAATAATTTTAAGACATTCATTTTTTAATAAAAGATCAAAGACATAATAAAAATTACTGAATCAAAAATATGATTAATTTAGTTAAGTTCTATCACTGAAGTTGTTTCCTCAAAGATCAAAAATTCAGTCATTTCCTATCTTGCCCTGGCAAACAATAAACCTCACAACCATTTTATTGCAAGGTGTTTCAGGACTCATCTACCACAGGCTCTCTCTTCTGGATGTGAACAGAAATAAAGCAGAGCAGGACATACAGGAAAAGAATCAACTTTACAAACTGAAAACGTACTTGGTCAGACTTTTGCCAAGAATCAGGTGGATAGGGTCCTGGAAGGTCAAAACTATCTTGTCCAAGTTAAGCACATTGACTCACTCATCTGGGGATCACTGATTTTGTGTATGCGCCAGGACAAATTATGTTGGTTACGGCTAATGGTGCCAGACTGACTCACCAGAGTTGGTGCTTTCAAGGCGGGAAGTAAATTGGAAAAAAGCAACAAGTAGTTTGCTGGAGGAACTCAGTGGGTCGAGCTGTGGGGGTGGGGGGGGGGGGGGGGGGGGTGGTTGGGGAGAAGAAGGAATTGTCGATATTTTGGGTTGAAACCCTGATGCAGGCTTTTGTCCCGAAATGTCAACAATTTCTTCCCCCCAGAAATGCTGCTCAACCTGCTGAGTTCCCTCCAGCAGATTCTTTGTTGCTCCAGGTTCCAGAATCTGCAGTCTCGTGTCTCCAGTAAATTGGAAAAACATTTAAAATTAAGGTCCCGCCATTCACAGGTACAGCAAGACAGAAATTAGATCATCCCAGTAGTTGTACAATAATGAGAGTAATAGTGTTGACTGAACAGTCATCAATCTTTCATCAACACATTCACTAATTCACAATGAATGAAAGCAATCTGCCACCTACCAATTGGAACCGAATCCTGTGATGGCTGCACTTCCTTGGCATCCATCATCATTTCAGCCTCCACTTCATCGAGGTACGCCAGTTCCTCTTCAAACTGTGATGGCCCCTCGTCATCCCAGTCTCCTCGGGGGCGTTTCGAATGTGGCTGACTGCCATCGCCACTGCTGCCATTTGGCTTCTTCCTTGCACTCTTCATGTTAATCTGCAAATGGTACAAGTAGAAAAACGTACATGACTGGTCACCTTGTTAGGAGCTCTGGAGGAACTGGAAGCATTAAAGAGTTTGCATTTCTATAGGACATTTTGCAAGAGTAGGAGATCCCAAAGCACTTTACAACCAGTGAAATACTTTGGAAATGTTGTTTCGCAAGATGCTGCCTATCAGTGCACCAGTCTGCACAAGTACCAAGATTTATGGTAAAAGCAATTAAGGCATTTCATTTCAAGATAAATGTTTAGATAAATCCACCTGATTAATTGATTTTTCTGCCTCACCTTGAAGAATGAATTCAAAATGGAGAACTGTTTCACATTTTCAAATGACTTTTTCCACAATTCGTCACACAATTCAATGCATAAATGTGGTTGCCCAGTGCGCCATTCACAAGGGTCTTGACGGGGATTCACCCTCTGATATCTGCCAAGTCAGTTAGTTACAAGGATGGGCAGTAGCTGGATTCTAGAACTGGTTTCAGCAATGAGGCATTATAAATCATGTAGCATTCACCACTGGTAGAAGGCCCACCGTTGACACCATCTATCATCAAGAATCCCCACCGCCCAGGTCAAGCCTGAAGTCCCACACCACCAGGTTCAGGAACAGCTACTTTCCTGCAACCATCAGGTTCTTGAAACGACCTGCACATCCCTGATCCTACCTCAGCAAAGGAACACTACGGACCACCTCTTGCACTGCCACTGATTGCATTTTTTTTTGCACCATCTTTTTTTCTCTTCACTGTCTTGTTTAATTTATATGTGATTTATGTACAATTTATATTCCGCATGCTATCTGTACCTACATGCCTGTGCTGCTGCTGCAAGTTTTTCCATTGTACCTGTACCTCACTGTACTTGTGCACATGACAATAAACTTGACTTGACCTTGAGAGAAAATGTCTGGTGAGGGTAGGATCAAATTCTGCTGCAGTCTCTGCTCTCTTCCAAAATACTCAGGCAATATTCAATGCACAAAATCAAACATCTAGCTGAAATAAAGATCCATTTATGCAGCACCATTCACAACCCCACCATCCTTAAAGTAGTTAACAACAGTGAAGTACTTTTGTATTGCAGCAAATTGTACGTAAAAAGCAGCAACCTAAGTAGTTCGGCTAGTGTCTGAGACAGCAAAAGTTCATCACATTCAAGACAATACGGAGAAAATACACCCTCCACGCGTTTTAAAAAACAAGGCCCCTACTTTCACACAGGATACTTACTGATGGACTCAAAAATCTGTCAAAACAGGGAAGTTTTATACCACACCAGAAACCACTCCTGGTCTCTTCTTCCTTCTATAAATTAGAATACAATCCAAATAGTATAATCTAATTTTTTAAAATTTATTTTGTATACATTAATACAGGGATTTAGTTTTATTTCATAGTTTAACAAAAATGCATCGTCCAATAAATCAATTAGAAACCTCTCAGGTACATTATTCTGTTAGAAAATGCAGTGAGAAATGTCTTAAATTGAATAATTAACATTGATTTCCAATCAAGGAATTCAGCTGACATTAAATTGTACCACCTAGGTGAACACCAGCTTGCATCACTTTGTAAAGCAGTCTGTATTTTTACTTATATTATGATTCTTCAAACTTACTTCAGCGTTGAGGAATCAGGGGTAAACTATTAAAGATTGCCTTGGATATTTTGGGATGTAAAAAACAAAGTTTTCAGAATACTGAGCTCTTTCCAATGCTAAATTGATTACAATAGGCTGACATTCTCGCTATCCGTCATTACATCCACCACTGGCAAGATAAATCAGGACGAAAGTATGCAAAAGAATTCTTCTAGCCAGAGTATTTAAGTGGCTGCTTTTTATGTACAACCGATTGCAATTCAAAAGTATTTCACTGTTAGTTAACCTTCATCCATCATAAAAAGCACACTCTAGCATATTTTTCAGAAAGTATTTAAATGGCTTCACAACTTGGCTTTGAGTTCACAAATCATTTTACCTTCCATGCTCCTGTACTGCCAATAACATACCTCCCTCTCTGACATAGATGTTACATGTATGGCAAACACAATGTGGTCACCTACTCTGCTGCAAAAACACCAACAAGCCTTGTCATTGTACACACAGCTCAAGTTTACATTGACCCTGAAATGCATACATTCATCATAGAAGCCAACTGTGGTATGTACATACTGTCCTTAATCACTGAATATTTTGGGAAAATGCTAGTCATTCTGTCTTCTCCCTTCGAGCAGAAGTTACAAAAGCCTGAGAGTACAATTCACCAGACAAGGACAGCTTCTATCGCACTGTTATCAGTCTCTTGAACAGACCTCTTGTACACTAAAAGATGAACTCTTGATCTCCCAGTCTACCTCATTGTGGCCCTTGCACTTCGCCTACCTGCACTTTCTCTGTAACTGTAACACTATATTCTGCATTGTTTCCTTTTTACTACCTCAATGTAATTTTGTATGGCATGATCTGTCTAGATGGCATGCAAACTTTTCACTGCATCTCAGTGACAATAATACCAATACTAATAAAGCATGGGATTCAAACCTCACCATAGGACTTCAACGCAATCCCAACTGGCAACCCAAAATGTTATTGAAGGATTGCTACATTGTTGAAGGTGCCATCTTTCAGACAAGGTGTTGAACATAAATCCCATTTCACTGACCAGGTGAATGTAAAAGATACCACAATGTTAATTAAAGAACCATGGTTGGATTGGGGAAGTCTCAAGAGTCCTGGTCGACATTCATGCCTCTAACAACATCTAAAGTAAATACACAGGCCACTTTATTTGTTGTTGTTTACGATGGCCACCATGTCTCCTATATAGCAACAACCATTACACTGCAAAAGTACTTGATTCACTATAAAGACTTTAGAAAATTCTAAGGTCATGAAATGCCCTCTTATTCTTTTTACCAGTTAGAGGAGCAGAGACTTCTCACACTACCCCTGGCCAATAGCCCTCCCTCGAAAAACACAACCACCAAAAATTGACAATCTTATATCTCACTGCTGCTTACAGAAATTGTGCATAAATTGAGAATTAATTAAGAACTGGGGATCAACACAACAGCGTGTAATCAAATGAATGATTGGTGTTACTCCAAGACAGACTCTCTCCTACTCATATTAACAAAGAGATCACAGTCCCAGTTATAGTGTTCTATTGATAAGATTTATAGCCCAGACCATGGACGATCACCCCACACAGATGAGAGAAGAGTGTATGCCTCCCATGCCAGCTCTGAATATTTACTTTCAGGAAAGCCTTTAAGTGCAAGTTGAGACTCTTCAACTTTTGAACTCTTGCCTCAGGGTCAGAAATTTGTGAGTTCAAGGGTCACTGCAGTCAAACATGAAACCAATCCCCCCGCCCCCAAGATGCTGCTCGACCCACTGAGTTTCTCCAGCAGATTGTTTATTGAAGCCAAAACTGGAAGCCAGAGCAGCCCCGAGGGGGTGCAGCCCTGTCACGGGGGGGGTGGGGGGGGGAGTGCAGCCCTGTCACGAGAGGGGGGTGGGGGGGTGCAGCCCTGTCACGGGAGGGGGAGGGGAGGTGCAGCCCTGTCACGGGAGGGGGAGGGGGAGGGGGAGGGGGAGGGGGAGGGGGGGTGCAGCCCTGTCACGGGAGGGGGGGGGGGGGGGAGTGCAGCCCTGTCACGGGGGGGGGGGGGGGGGGAGTGCAGCCCTGTCACGGGGGGGGGGGGGGGGAGTGCAGCCCTGTCACGGGGGGGGGGGGGGGGGGGGGGAGTGCAGCCCTGTCACGGGGGGGGGGGGGGGGGGGAGTGCAGCCCTGTCACGGGGGGGGGGGGGGGGGGGAGTGCAGCCCTGTCACGGGGGGGGGGGGGGAGTGCAGCCCTGTCACGGGAGGGGGAGGGGGAGGGGGGGTGCAGCCCTGTCACGGGAGGGGGGTGGGGGGGTGCAGCCCTGTCACGGGAGGGGGAGGGGGAGGGGGGGTGCAGCCCTGTCACGGGGGGGGGAGGGGGAGGGGGGGTGCAGCCCTGTCACGGGAGGGGGAGGGGGAGGGGGGGTGCAGCCCTGTCACGGGGGGGGGAGGGGGAGGGGGGGTGCAGCCCTGTCACGGGGGGGGGAGGGGGAGGGGGGGTGCAGCCCTGTCACGGGCACTGACACATGAGAGGCTGACCCAAGGCCCCCTCTGCCCTCCCGGCAGCTCCCACTTCATCCTGGGGCAACCATTCCCCCTCCACCTGCCTCCCTGACGCGGCTCCCCGGCCGGCGGCCACACCGCTCTCTGCGGGAACTCGCCCGGCCTGACCTGGCCGCTCTCGTCAGGCTGGGAAGCCCCGAGGAGGCGGCAGGCGCTGCACAAATGCACGTCCTTCCTCCCCCCGGGCCTAGCGCAGCCGGGGCCTCGATTTCCCCCTCAGACAGTCCAGCCGCCCCCCAGACACCGCTGGCCGCCCGGGCTCGCACGGCCTGGGAGAGCTCCAGCGCCGGGGCGGCTCCGTGAGGCGACCCCGGACCCCGGGCACCCGGCGGCGGCGGCGGCGGCGCCTCCGCTCCTTTACCTCGGCCTCCCGCTCGCTCCTCAGCCCCAAACTCCCGCCAAACGCGTGCCGCCCCCTGACCCCGGTTACCGCGGCAACGGCAGAGCGGCCCACCCGATTGGCTGGAAACATAAGGCTGCGTTGATTGGTTGAAAGAAGAAAAAGATGATTGGCCGAAACTCGGGAGAATGATTGGCTGATAGAACGACAGATGCTCTAATTGGCTGAAATTCAACCAATGCTATCATCGGCTGAAAATAAACAACACTGATTTGCTGTCATAGGATTGAGCCATTCGCATTGGTGGACAGGGAAAGAAGCATTCTCATTGGTTCCGTGGAAGCCAATCGTTATGATTGGCTGAAAGAGAGTCAAACATTTTGATCACAGTGTTTTGGGGAGCAGAAAGTGTTGGGAAGTTTCAGCAGGTCGGGCAGCGTCTGTGGGGAGAGTTAAAGTTTCAGGCTGAAGACTTTTGACCAGAACTGGGAGAAGTTGGGAATCAGAGAGACTGCAGATGGTGGGATCTGGAGCAGCAGACCGTCTGCTGGGGGAAGCAGAGGATGATGCAGTGGAGGTCGGGGCTGGTGGGGCAGGAGGGCAGGACCATGGGCACCCCTGTGGGAGGGCTGAGTGAGAGCAGAGGTGTGGGATAATGGCGGACGCCATCTCCCTGGCCCTACACTCATCTCTGGAGCATCTGGACAGTATTGGTATCGGTTTATTGTCACTTGTACCGAGGTCCAGTGAAAAACTTGTCTTGCATACCGATCGTACAGGTCAATTCATCACACAGTGCAGTTACATTGAGTTAGTACAGAGTGCATTGATGTAGTGCAGGTAAAAACAATAACAGCACAGAGTAATGTGTCACAGCTACAGAGAAAGTGCAGTGCAATAAGGTACAAGGTCACAACAAGGTAGATCGTGAGGTCAGAGTCCATCTCATTGTATAAGGGAACCGTTCAATAGTCTTATCACAGTGGGGTAGAAGCTGACCTTAAGTCTGGTGGTACATACCCTTCTACGTGAGACTATTGTTTATTGACTACAGCTCCACCTTCAATACTATAATTCCAACCAAACTCATCACCAAACTCCAAGACTTGGAACTCAACATCTCCCTCTGTAATTGGATCCTTGACTTCCTGACCAACAGACCACAATCAGTGAGGATAGGCAGCAACACCTCTAGCACGATCATTCTCAACACTGGTGCCCCACAAGGCTGCGTCCTCAGCCCTCTACTCCCTATACACTCATGACTAGGTGGCCAGATTTGGGTCTAACTCCATCTACAAGTTTGCAGATGATACCACTGTAGTGGGCTGAATCTCAAATAACGATGAGTCAGAGTACAGGAAAGAGATAGAGAGCTTAGTGACATAGTGTCATAACAACAACCTTTCCCTCAATGTCAGCAAAACAAAAGAGCTGGTCATTGACTTCAGGAAAGGGGACAGTGCACATGCTCCTATCTCCACCAATGGTGCTGAGGTCAAGAGGGTTGAGAGTTTCAAGTTCCTAGGAATGAACATCACCAATAGCCTGTCCTGGTCCAACCACGTAGATGCCATGGCCAAGAAAGCTCACCAGCGCTTCTAGTTCCTCAGGAGGCTAATTTGGCATGTCCCCTTTGACACTCGCCAATTTTTATTGAGGCACCACAGAAAGCATCCTACCCAGATGCATCACGGCTTGGTATGGACACTGCTCCACCCGAGACCGCAAGAAACTGCAGGGAGTTATGGACACAGCTCAGCACATCACGCAAACCAGCCTCCCCTCCACGGACTCTGTCTACACTTCTCACTGCTTCGGTAAAGCAGCCAGCATAATCAAAGACCCCACACTGAATATTGTCTCTTATCCCCTCTCCCATCAGGCAGAGATACAAAAGCCTGAAAGCACGTACCACCAGGCTCAAGGACAGCTCTATCCCACTGTTATAAGACTATTGAATGGTTCCCTTGTACGCTAAGGTGGACTCTTGACCTCACAATCTACCTCATTATGACCTTGCATCTTATTGTCTGCCTGCACTGCACTTTGTCTGTAACTGTGACACTTTATTCTGCATTCTGTTATTGTTTTCCCTTGTACTATCTCAATGGATTGTGTAATGAATTGATCTGTACAATCGGTTTGCAAGACAAGTTTTTCACTGTACCTCGGTACAAGTGACAATAATAAACCAATTCCAAGAAATGGTGCGTCAACAATGGCGGGGAGAGACTATGGTTTGGCAAAAAGACCTCTCCTAGCACTGGTGTGGAAAGTGTCATTATCAGAACAGATATGATAAATATTTTAAATCAAAAAAACAAATGATACTGAAAATTTTAGATGATAAAAAACTATATAAAATACTCAGAAGGCCAGGCAGCATCCATGGAGAAAGACTGGTGATCCTTCATCAGATAACTGGACTTGTCTGTCTGCAAATCTTGTCTGACGTCAGTCATACAACACAGAAGCAGGCCCTTTGGCTAACATTGTACATGCCAGCCATGAAGTACTCATCCCTACTAACCCCATTTACCAGCACTAGGTCTGTTGTCTTCAATGCCTTGGCAATTCAAGAGCTTGTCTAGATACTCCTTAAGTGTTGTGAGAGTCTCTGCCTCCACCATCCCCTCAAGCAGCGCGTTCCAGATTCCAACCACACTGGGTGAAAAATTTCTTCCTTTATCCCCTCTAAACCACTTAATCCTTCCCCTAAACCTATGTCCTCTGGTGAAAGGCACCTCTGCTATGGGAAAAAGTTTATTTCTGTCAACCCTATCTATGTCCCTCATATTTTTTTATACAACTATCTGTGTCCCCCCCCCAACCTCCTCTGAGACCCAGCCTCTCCACTCTCTCCTCATAACTGAAACGCTCCATGCCAAGCAACATCCTGGTGAATATCCTCTGCTCCGTCTCCAGTGCTATCACATTCTTCCCATGGTGTGGTGACCAGAACTGCACACAATATTCCAGCTATAGCCTCACTAATGTTTTATAAAGCTGTACCATAACTTCCCTGCTGAGTATATCCAGTGCATTGTTTTTAAAACACATACTTTAATTGGCTTCAAAGCTGTTTCTGGTCAAAGACCTTTCAACTGTTCTGACGAAGGGTCTTTGACCTGAAACATTAACTCTGTTTCTCTTTCCACAGATGCTGCCTGGCCTGCTGAGAGTTTTTTTTCAGGTTTCCAGCATCTGCAGGTTTTTGATTTTCATTTTAGTTTACTGGGAAACAGAAGTATTCACAGGCTGTTAAGGAAACAAGCATTCTCATTTGCCGAGACTGAGTAACACTGATAGGGTAGCGGCTTCCCTCTCATTCCTCAATATCTCTCTCAATGGTTGATTCTCATTCACTCAGAGGTGCTTTTAAACACATGAACTCTTTAATATCTCTGATTCAACAAAATTGTCAGCAATTAGTAACTTATCACTAAAGTTTTCTTACAATTTGGTGGCTTCCCATATTACATAGGAATTTGTAAAATTAGTGAATAAAACAAAACGCAATTCAATTCACACTCTTTATCACTGGTGCTACAGATGGAATCATTGCTTCACAGCTCTAGTGACCTGGGTTCGATCCCGACCTCCAGTGCTGTCTATGTGGAGTTTGTACGTTCTCCCTGTGACTACGTTGGTTTCCCCTGAATGCTCCGGTTTCCTCCCACATCCCAGAGACGTGCAGGTCGGCAGGTTAATTGGTCGCTGTAAATTGCCCCTCGTGTGTAGGTGGGTATCTGGAGAATCGTGCAGGGAGGGATTTGTACTAATGAGCATGTGTGAAAGAATAGTTTACAGGGAAAAATGTGATGATATGGGACTGTTGGGATTGCACAGAGAGCTGTGATGGGGTGAATAACCTCTCAATGTTGGAAGGAAATACGAGGGAAAAAAATGAGGCAAGTCTTTGTTCTCAGTGAGAACTCCTAAAGCAGCTCCAATCCTCTTGTGTGAAACGCAGTGTGAACTGTCCCTCAACAATTTGTGATGTTCTCTCTCTCCATCATTCTCCCCCTCCCTCTCTCGCATTCTCTCTCTTTCTCCTTGCATCTTCCTTCGCTTTCTGTTAGTCTGTCTTTCACATAGACTGTGATTCTCTCTCTCTCTTCCTGACAACAGCGATAAGGTGATGGATTTTGTGTGTGATAAGATCAGTTGCTGCACATACAGGGCCATTTCTCCCAGGTCATCAATGACAGCACTCAGGAGACCAGCTGCCAACAAAACTCCCACTGAAGCAGAGAGAGAAATGGGAACCTTGGCCAGGGCTATGGTTCAACAATTCATTGGAAAGGTCTCCGAAAGTGCAACCCTCCCTCAGTCAGACACCGGGAATGTTGTCTAAATTAAGAACTCAAGATCTCATTTGGACAGGTCCACAGATAGGAAAGGTTCAGAGGGACATGGGCCAAACACAAACAAATGGGACTAGATGGGCATCATGGTCAGCATGGACCAGTTGGGCTGAAGGGCCTGCTTCTGTGCTGTACGACTCTTTGTCCCTAGTCCAGAATAGAGCTTGAATCCACAAACACTTGACACAGTGTTTGGTCGCTGTGACATAGTAAACAGCAACTGTTACACATCAACCCTGAGGCAAGGTGACAGCAAGGACAAAACAGGTAAACCCGCAAGCCACAGGTAACCAAGTAACAACCTCAAGGAAGTCTTTGACTTTGAAACAGACTTTCACTGGATAAGTCCCCATGTTCCCCTGTTCAACAATGATGAAATCCAGTCTGGCGACACTCTGAACCAGTTTGACAGCAGCAGCTGACATCACAGAAATGCCTTCCAGGTATTTAAACCCACAATTCCAAGGTGGAACAATGCTGATGAAACTTTCCTGGGTGTGATTCAGTTGTGGGTAGGCAAGAAGTTGGCAGAAGGAACATAATGTGAGGTTAGCCAGTTTGGAAGGAAGAAAGACACAGCAAATTATTACTTAAATGGTGCAAGACTCCAAAATGTACAGAGGTCCTGGTGCATGAAGCACAAAGGTTAGCAATGCAGGAAGGGCCGGAAGGCTCATGGAATGTCGGCCTTTTTCCTGAGGAGTATGGTTTAAAAAGAGTAGGGAAGTTTTGATGGAATTTTATGTTGCACTGGAGTATTGCATAAAGTTTTGGTCTCCGTATTTATGGAATATATTATGGAAGTAGTGGAGAGAAGGTTCACTCGGTTAATTCCTGAGGTGAACGAAGTGAGGTGGAGCAGATTGGGCCTCACCGGACTTCAGAAGAACAAGAAATGATCTTATTTATGATACTGAAGGGGGATTGAGAGGCAGATGGTGAGAGGAGTGTTTCCTCTAGAACAAGGGAGCCTGGTTTCACAACAGGTGGTCCACTTCAGATGGAGGTGAGGAGGAATTTCTTCTCTGGGGGTGGAGACTCTTTGGAATTTGCCACCCCTGACAGCTGTGGATGTGGAGTCATTTCATGTGGATAGGAAAGGTTTAGAGGGATATGGATAGGAAAGGTTTAGAGGAAATGGGACGCGCTCAGATAGACATCTTGGCTAACATGGATGTTGGGCCGAAGGGCCGTTTCCGTGCTATATTACTCTATATATTCAAGATAGAGATGGTCTCTCCAATCACTGGAGTCTTTTCCCCTCGATGCCCACTGCCTCAGTTTTACCACGGTCCTGGTTGCCACACTCAGTTAAATGCTGCCTTGATGTGACAGCCAGTCACTCTCACCTCACCTCTGGAGATCAGTCTTCAGTCCATGGTTGACCAAGTCTGACGAGGTCTGGAGCCCCAGCAAAACCCAAGTTGGACATCAGTGAGTAGGTTATTGGTGAGCAAGGCCAGTTGGTAACAGCTTCCATCACTTTGGTGAGGATTGACAAGACGTTGTTCAAGAAAACCTATCTTCACCACCCCCTCCCCTCCCCTGCCCCCACCGCCGCCCCCCCCCCCCACACCCCACCCCACCCCACACACGCAAGAGTCACTTATCTTTGCTTATTTGGTGATGTCAAGATGGGGATTTCAGTGCCATCCAGATACAGCATCTCCACAGAGATACCTATTTCAGGTCAATGACTTTTCATCAAGAGTTTTGATGAAATGCACCAGACTGAAACTTAATCAGAGTCACACGGCACAGAAACAGCACCTTCGGCCCACCAGTTCCATACGGACCCTCAGCAACACCCCACCTCTTGCACTACCATGGACGTTTCTGATTGTGTTTTTTAACCTGATGCTTCATTTTGCACAATCTTTTTTCTTCTTCTCTGTCTTATATAATTTATGTTTTGTATGTTGTCTGAACCTACCTGCCTGTGATGCTGCTGCAAGTTTTTCACTGTCCCTGTACCTCACCGCACTTGTGCACATGACAATAAACTTGACTTAACAAGTACCCATCTACACTAAAGTTCATTAAACCCAACCTAACCCTGTTTCCCCTTCCACGGACCCTGCCTGACCTGCTGAGTATTTACAGTATTTTCTATTTCAGATCTCCAGCAATCACCGTTATCTTGCTTTGGTACAGTTCACGAACAAGCAGTCAGATGTGGTTACGTAGCAATGCACCTCACTCGGATGGATAGGTTCAGGCAACGCTTCGCACTGCCTAACCCACGCACCCCTACTGACATTCAAACCCACATCCTTGCTGCCAGCCTTGGCAGCGTTCCTGGAGCACTGAGAAACAACTGGAGTGTTGCACTCCTTCACTAATGGTAGTTTTGACATAATTCCAACACCAGAGGTAAGGTCCAATACAAGGAAAGTAAATTCCCCACCTGGCGAAGCTCCCAAAACCACCCACGTTCACATGGCACTGTCGCAACCTCAGTACATCTGACAGCACTTCCTCTGTAGAGGAAAGTCAACCAGGATTAGTGTGGCAGAGCCACTGCCTCACAGCTCCAGAGACCCGGGTTTCGACCCCAACCACCGGCGCTGCCTATGTGGAGTTTGCACGTTCTCCCTGTGACCGCATGGATTTCTTCCAGGCACTCCCACATCCCAAAGACATGCAGGTCGGTAGGTTAACTGGCCGCTGCAAATTGCCCCCAGTGTGTAGGTGAGGGGTAGAATCTGGGAGGAGCTGAAGAGAATAAAACAGAATTAGTGCAGGATTACTATAGATGGGTGTTTGATGATCACCGTGGACTCAATGGGCCAAAGGGCCTGTTATGACTCTATGACACCTCTAATTTACGTCTAATAAGTACTGGTTAGAGTGCAGGAGCATGGTCGTTAGTTAACAGCAAACTCAGCTTCAAATGCAAAGTCCCCAACAGCTACCATCAGTAATCAATGCCAATCTCACCTGAGAATTTCTCTACAGCCATTGTTGTAACGTACAACTGCACAAGACCCACGTGGCCAAATGGTTAAGGCAATGGACCAGAAATCCATTGGGGTTTCCCCATGCAGGTTCGAATCCTGCTAACTGCAGGAGCAGCAGGTCCCGGCTGGAGTAACCCGTGTGTAATTATAGGGCAGGCGCGGTGGTGTAGTGGTTAGCGTAACGCTACAACAGCACCAGCGACCAGGGTTCAAATACGGACACCGTCTGTAAGGAATTTGTACGTTCTCCCCGTGTCTGCGTGGGTTTCCTCCGGGTGTGCTCCGGTTTTCCTCCCACATTCCAAAGACGTACGGGTTAGGAAGTTGTGGGCGTGCTATGTTGGCGCCGGAAGCGTGGTGACACTTGCGGGCTGCCCCCAGAACACTCTACGCAAAAGATGCATTTCACTGTGTGTTTTGATGTACCTGTGACTAATAAAGATAGCTTATTTTAGAAACTGCAGAAACTTGGGAACACAGCCCAGTCTGTCACGCAAATCAGCCTCCTCTCCATGGACTCTGTCTACACTTACTGCTGCCTCAGGAAAGCAGCCGACATAATCAAAGTCCCCTCCCACCCCGGTCATTCTCTCTTCTCCCCTCTCCCATCGGGCAGAAGATACAAAAGCTTGAGAACACGCACCACCAGGCTCAAGGACGGCTTCTATCCCACTGTTATCAGACTCTTGAATGAACTTCTCATACGATAAAGATGAACTCTTGATCTCCCAATCTACCTCATCGTGGCCCTTGCACTTTATTTGTCCACCTGCACTGCATTTTCTCTGTAACTGTAACACAATGTTCTGCATTCTGTTTTCCCTTTTGCTACTTCAATGTACTTATGTATGGAACGACCTGTCTGGATGGCACTCAAACAAAAGCTTTTCACTGTATCTCGCTAACTGTAACAATAATAAACCAATTACCAATGTAGGAAGGACAGCACACAGTTCTCCATGGCCAGAGTATAATATCTATATGACTAGTTTTTTTTCAATATTGTTGTTTGCAGTATAAATATTGCCCTCTTCTCGTTGCTACCATCGGGGAGGAGGTACAGGAGCCTGAAGACCCACACTCAGTGATTCAGGAACGGCTTCTTCCCCTCCGCCATCAGATTCCTGAACGGTCCATGAACATTACCTTCATTATCACTTTTTTTTTTTGCACTATTTATTTATTTTGTAATTTATTCTGTGCCTTTCCACCGTACGGCTGCTGCAAAACAACAACTTTCACACCTTGTGAAAGCATCCCGGCAATCCTTTGTGACTCTGCTGGAGTGTCAGTGTAGATTTTGTGTTCCGGTTTGGATGTGAGTTTTGAACCAAAAAAGTCGTGACCCTGAGGTTTGCGCACGTTTGGTACTGAGCCATGGCTGGTATCACCTCAGCCTGGAATGGGACGGTGCCAATGTGCTGCCATTACATCAACCTCAGCAGGAAAGGCATTAATGGACTTTGTTTTGTCTGACGACACTTTTGTGGCTGTTTTCCCAGATAACCATCACAGAATTTCCAGGCAAGTTAGTCACATAAAGTAACCATAATGTACATATATCTGTAGAGTGGCCAAACCTTCTGAAAGATCTCCACCCACAAACAAAGTCAGAAATTGACACAGAGCCATTCAGGACTTACCTGATCCGCTAACCAAAAACCCTGGTCAGTGGTGGGTTTAAGGAGCATCTCCGGTGAAGATGGAGAGATTCATGGACAAGCCCAGACTACTGAAAAGCAAAGCCACCAACTCAATTGGGGAGGTGGGGAGATGTGAAGAAAGTGTGTGAAGAACCACTGCATCTTCACCCACTGCTGACCAGGGTTATGGTTAGCAGATCAGTTAAGTCCTGAATGGCTCTGTGTAGAACACCAAGATCTCAGGTCTGTAGGGCTGGAGGAGGTTACAAAGCAGGGAAGGTATGGCCAGAAAAGAATCAGGATCAGATTTATTGACACTGACATATGACATGAAGCTTACAGCAGCAGTATAGTGCAAAGACACAAAAATCTATAAACTACAAAAATAAGTAAATAGTGCAAAGAAAAGGAATAACGAGGTGGTGTTCATGGGTTCATGAATCGTTCAGAAATCTGATGGTGGAGGGGAAGGAGCTGTTCCTGAATTGTTGAGTGTGGGTCTTCAGGCTCCTGTACCTCCTCCCCAATGTGTAGTAAACGAGAAGAGGGCACGTCACGGATGGTGAGGGTCCTTCGTGATGGATGCCGCCTTCTTGAGGCACTGCCTCTTGAAGATGTCCTCGACGGTGGGGAGGGTTGTGCCCGTGATGGAGCTGGCTGAGTCTACAACCCTCTGCACGCCTCTTTCGATCCTGCACATTGGAGCCTCCGTACCAGGCAGTGATGCAACCAGTCAGAATGCTCTCCACTGTAACATCTATAGAAATTTGTAAGTCTTTGGTGACATACCGAATCTCCTCCAAACTCCTAATGAAAGAGCCTTCCTTCACTCTATTTCTTCGCTGGCGTGCCTTCTTCGTGATTGCGTCAATGTGTTGGGTCCAGGATAGATCCTCTGAGATGTTTGACACCCATGAAACTTGAAGCTGCTCACCCTTTCCACTGTTGACCCCTCAGCGAGGACTGGTGTGTGTTCTCCAGACTTCCACTTCCTGAAGTCCACAATCAGTTCCTTGGTCTTGCTGATGCTGAGTGCGAGGTTGTTGTTGCGACACCACTCAACCAGCCGATCTATCTCACTCCTGTACGCCTCCTCATCGCCATCTGAGATCTTGCCAACAACAAAGAATCTAAACTCAAGGGTAGAACCTTAAATTCAATGCATTACTTTACCAGGGGACTTTGTAGGTTTGTAATCATAGGGCTGATAGAGCATAGAACAATACAGCACAGGAACAGGCCCTTCAGCCCACAATCTTTGTGCCAACCATGCCAATCAAATGAATCTCATCCTCCTGTGCAGGGTCCATATCCTTCCATTCCCTGCCTGTTCATGCGTCTGTCTAAATGACCCTTAAACGTTGCTGTTGTATCTGCTTCTGGCAGCCCGTTCCAGGTACCCAGGGCTCTGTGTAAAAAAAAACTTACCTCATAAATCTCCTTCGAACTTTCCCCCTCTTATATTAAAGCTATCCCCTCCAGTATTTGACATCTCCACCCTGGGAAAAAGACTTTGACCATCTCGGGAACTATATGTAGGGGTATAACACGTGCTATATAGGGGGTCATACAGGGTAAAAGACATTCAGTGAGCGGTACACATAGGCCTTCCATGTTTGACACTATACTCTGGGGTAATGATGTTCAATACAAAGAATAATATAAAGTGGCATTAGACATGCAACACACGATTATAAGACATATTATGTGGGGACTATATACGAGGAGTAAACATTCTACATGAGAGACCTATGGTCATAGAGTCTTAAAGTTATACAGCACGGAAACAGGCCCTTCGGCCCAACTCATCCATGCCAACCAAGGTGTTTACCCGAGCTCATCCTACTTGCCTCTGTTTGGCCCATATCTATCTAAACCTTTCCTGTACCTGCCTATATTAGGCACAAGGTGTTCTACAAAAAGCCCTAAATAGGAATGTATTTTTAAATGGGGGGAGGACTATTTCTGTGAGATATAAAGGAACTATACATAGGAGTTTAGGAACTGGCCCATTTACAAGAGTACATGAGGCATGTTGGTATGTGACATTGTAAAAAGGAAGGATCTTATACAGAGAAATTAAGCATTCTGTGTGGGGGCCATGTGTAGGAGTAAGCTGCATTCTGCATGGGGGCCACACCTCAGGGTAAAGGACATTCTATATGTGGATCATTAAGAAGTATCAGGTGTATAGGGGTAACCTTCCCCTTCGCTAGTCCATATCAAAGCTCCTACATATTTACTGGGCACCCTCCATAGATCCGGGCAGGGAGAAAGTAACTGCCTCGTCAGGCTTGGCAACGGCTGAGCAGTTTGTTTGGCCTCAAGTCACCAGTTTCACAACTAGAATCCTTGCAGATAAACCTGGGATGGAATAAGAGGCTCCAGTTTCTGGAAAGTCCCTGCCTCTCTACGTTAACCGTCGGAAAAGTTCCGACTTCTGATAATACTTTCCCAGATGTTCCTGCTGGACTTGAGGTTCTGGTGCTGAGAGGCAGCACCACCTGCTGGCAAAGTACAACCACTGCTGCGACGGAGATTCTTCAGTGAGAGCCTTGTGGTCAGCCCAGAGCTCACTGCATCGGGCTTGTCCAGCACAAGCCAAAACTCTGATGCTGAGACCTACCTCAAGCCACTATTTGGTGACCCACACTGACTCCTGGTTAAACAATTGAGGGGCTTGAAAACTAGTGATGCCTCAATTCTGATCCTTCAAATCCCTCCAAGGTCCCAACCCTCAATCAGAATCAGATTTATTATCATTGACTTATACGATGTGAAATTTGTTGTTTTGCAGCAGCAGTACAGAGCAAGACGTAAAAATAAATAAATAGTGCAAAAAAAAAGAGAATAACAAGGTATTATTCATGGGTTCAGGGATCGTTCAGAAGTCTGATGGCAGAGGGGAAGAAGCTGTTCCTGAATCGTTGAGTGTGGGGTCTTCAGGCTCCTGTCCTCCACCACCGATGGTTAGCAAGTGAGAAGAGGGCTCCTGTAAAGCAACCTACACCCCTCCTGAGATCACACTCCAGTTCATCCAACCTCGAGTTTAATTGCTGCAACAATTGGCAGCTGTGTGGCCTAGAATTCTCTCCCTGCGTTCTTCACTTCTATCTCCCTTACAAAGCTCTCCTTACAACCTTGCTCTTTGACTAAGCGTTTGATGTCTCTGGGCCTGTGCTCAATGAAGTTCAGAAGGATGGGGGGGGGGGGGGGGGGGGGGGGGGGATCTTATTGAAACCTGCCAGATACTGAAAGGCCTGGATAGAGTGGATGTGGAGAGGATGTTTCCATTAGTAGGAGAATCTAGGATCCAAGGGGACAGCCTCAGAATAAAGGGATGTCCCTTTAGAAGAGGAATTTCTTCAGCCAGAGGGTGGTGAATCTGTGGAAATGGCCTCCACAGCCCTCTGTGGCAACGAAGTCATTGGGTGTATTTAAGGCAGAGATTGATAGATTCTTGACTGGCAAGGTGGTTAAGGGTTATGGGCAGGTGGAGGGAGAATGGGGTTGGAAAAAAATCAGCCATGATTGAATGGTGGAGCAGACTCGATGGGCCAAATGGCCTGATTGTGCTCCTGTATCCTGTGGTCTAAGCTTTTGATCACCTCGTGTTGAGTTTATTGCCATGTGTACAAGCATGGCTCCCACACCACCAGGTTCAGGAACAGCTACTTCCATATAACCACCAGGTTCTTGAACTGACCTGCACAACCCTAACCCGACCTCAGCAATGATGGTGACTAAGAAACTGTTGAGTCGTCATAAAAAACATCTAGTCCACTAATGCCCTTCAGGAAAGAAATTCTGTCGTCCTTAACTGACGTGGCCTCTCTGTGATTCCAGAGCTATCAAAGTGGTTGATTGCTAACCATCTCCTAAATTCAGGGCAATTAGCAATGGACCATAAATGCTCCCAGTGACATCCACGTCCCAAGGAATTGAGATGGGAAGTTGTTCCCCTCAGCAAATCAAGTTGTGGAGTTTATTGTCATGTGCACAAGTACAGTGAGGTACAGGTACAGTGAAAACCTCGCTAGCAGCAGCGTCACAGACAACACACAGAACATAAATTATACAAGACAGTGGAGAAAAAGATTGCAAAACAAGACATTAATGCAAACCCACAATCAGAGACAAGTCCGCGGCAGTGCAGGAGGTGCTCCGCAGTGGTCTATTGCTGAGGTGGGGTTAGGGTTGTGCAGGTCAGTTCAGGAACCTGGTGGTTGTAGGAAACCCGTTCTGCTTTCTGAGCCAAACGGATTGTAAAAGCCATTAACTACGTAAGTAGAAGCGGGTGTGGGTCAGTCAGCCTGTGTCGCCGTTGAATAGGGATAACGGCCGATCCTTTGCCTCAGCACCACTTTCCTGCACTAACCCCATATCCTAACATTAATACAACCTCTCCTTGTTGCTTAACCCTCTAAACCCTAGTTCTCCCATTTTCTTTCTTCTCTGCAGTTGGGAGCATCTTCTTTTGCTGGACTGTGTGGGTCTGTGGAGATAGGAGGTGATCGGGTGTCCATAACGTGTAAAAACTCAAACTCCCGGTGTGAATTTCCTGCTGTGTATCCACTCAGACCAGCAGCCTGGAGCAAGAGAAGAGAGTCTCTCCGTGACAGAGCTGCTCCTGCCGAAGACCCAGGAAACCTGTCAATAAACCAGTGGCGCAGTGGGTCGAGCCACTGCCTCACAGCTCCAGAGACCCAGGTTCAATCCCGACCTCCAGTGCTGTCTGTGTGGAGTTTGCACGCTCTCCCTGTGACCAAATGGGTTTTCCCCCGGGTTCTCCAATTTCCTCCCACATCCCAAAACCATGTGGGGTTAGGAGGTTAATTGCCTAATATAAATTTCCCCTAGTGCGCAGATGTGTGTTAGTTTCTTGGGGGGGGGGGCGGAGGTATTGATGGGATGGTGGGAGCATAAAGTGGGTTTGGGTGGGATTGGTGGAGAGGGGGGTCAGCACAGAGAAGGGCCAAAGGGCCTCCTTCCATCCTGTATCTTGACATGATTCTCCATACTTGAAGAGCTGTGACCTGCAAGGGAAGGGACCTAGTACTAGAAGGTGGGATCAGGCTGGGTAGCACTTTAGACTGACTGGCACGGACATGATGGGCCAAATGGTCTCCCTCCGTGCTGTAAATTTTCCGCCATGCAGCATAAGATTATTTCAAAGTGCCAACAATTTCCTCTAGAAAACAACCCAGAAAGCCATGGCAGACGCTGCCCTGATATTTCACCTCCCTGGATTTTCCACATTGCTCAGATAATAGGATCATGCATTTAACTCTGAGAATCCCCCAAAGGCTCCATTTAACGAGGTGAGATCACTGTAATAAATGCTGGGACTTGCCCACACTCATGGACTTTCCAGCTGATTTCTCAGCACAGGTGAATTAGAGAACCCACATGGCCTGTATACATTGGGAAGCTTAATCCAATCAAGTTGTCAGCAGAACAAAGTTCTCGAGGCATAATGTATGAAACGTGGCAGACAGCCCTTGCAAATCGATGTTACACAGAGGGTTACAGTACCACAGTGGTCAAATTCCTGGATTAACAGCCAGATGACCAGACTATTGATCTGGAGACATGAGTTCAAATCCTACCAGAGGAATTTAAAAAGGGAAATTTAAATTCAATTAAATAAATCTGGAAATAGAAAATAAAAGTGAAATACTGAATCACCCTGTATTAGGAAAGACGTGGTTAAACTGGAAAGTATGTAGAAAAGATTTACAAGGTTGTTGCCAGGACTAGAGGGCCTGAGTTACAGTATAGGGAGAGGTTGGCCAGGCTTGGTCTTTATTCCTTGGAACTTGGGAGAACGAGGGTCGACCTTCTAGAAGTGTTTAAAATTATGAGAGGTATAGATAAGGTGGACGGTAACAGTCTTTTCCCCAGGGTAGGGGAGTCCAAAACCAGGGGGCATAGATTTAGGGTGAGAGGGGAAAGATTTAAAAGGGATCTGAGGGGCAACTTTTTCACGCAGAGGGTGGTGAGTGTATGGAACGAGCTGCCAGGGGAAGTGGGTGAGGCAGGTACAACAGTGTCAGTTAAGAAGCACTTGGATAGGTACAGGGAGGGGCGGGGCTTGTGGGGATATGGGCCGAATGAAGGAAATTGGGGCTAGCTGGGTGGACACTGTGGTCGGCATGGACTGGTTGGGCTGAAGGGCCTGTATCAGTGCTGTATTGCTCTATGACTCAATAACCAGTTTGGATAAGAAGGAATACGTGTGAATCATATTGGATATTTATGGTAATCTAGGAGTGTTGAGGCACTGACATCAGGTTTTTGTTCCAAATTGATTTGATTACACAAATTTCCAATCTGCCATGGAAGGAGAAAGTATACAGTTAAAGGCAGGACCCTTAACAGCATCGATGTACAGATGCATCTTGGGGTCCAAGTCCATAACTCCCTGAAAGTGGTAACACAAATAGATAGGGTGGTAAATAAGGTGTACAGTATGCTTGCCTTCATCATTCGGGGTGTTGAATACAAGAGTAAGGAAGTCACGTTGCAGCTGTGGCTTGGCCACATCTGGAGTATTGCGTGCAGTTCTGGTCGCCCCATCACAGGAAGGGTGTGGAGGCTTTGGAGAGGGTGCAGAAGAGGTTCACCAGGATGCTGCCTGGATTAGAGAGTATTAGCTATAAGGAGAGGTTGGACAAACTTGGGTTGTCTTCTCTGGAGCCTCGGAGACCGAGGGGAGACCTGATAGAAGTTTATAAAGGCATAAATAGGGTAGACAGTCAGAATCTTCCCCCCACCCCCACCCCCCAGCCCTCCAGAGTAGAAATGTCAAATACAAAAGGGGATAGATTTAAGGTGAGGGGGGGAAAGTTTACAGGAGATGTGCAGGATGAGTGTTGGTGGCTGGAAAACCCTGCTGGGGGGGTGGCAGAAGCAGATACAACAGTGGCTTTTAAGAGGCTGTTAGATGAATACACAGGGAGTGGAGGGATGTGGATCACATGCAGGCGGATGGGATTAGTTGAATTTGGTATCATGGTTGGCACAGACACTGTGGGCCGAAGGGCCTGTTCCTGCACTGTACTGTTCTACATTCCATGGCAGGATTTGAACCCACGACTCACGGTCAACATTTCCAGTCCAGTGTCTCAGTACTTTGCAGAGTCTTTTCCCAAGATGCTGGTTGGTATCTGAAACTAGCAGCAAGGGTGGAGGGTGGCTCATTTGTGGAGCAGCCTACAGTGCGAAGTGACACCCCCAGAGTGGTCTTCTTCCCAACAGGTTCCACTGGGAATTTTGGTCGCATCGGTGAAGGGGTGACATCCCAAAAACAACAATCGTTGTTCATAAGCTGATCCTACAAGGTGCCGTACTAAACAAATTTCGTAAACCATCCTTGGAAATCTCCCAGCCTCTCCCTCATCTGTCTCTCACCAATTACCTGAAGCCTACCTTGTTCACTCTCCCTGTACAATCATTGTTGGCACAACCAGCCAGCAATAACAAAACCCGTGGAAACTCCGCTGTTCTACCAGTAAGCTCACACCCTCTCTGTGGCATCGTGCCCAACCGTAGGAGGGGAGGAAACGTTAACTCTTCACCAACACCCTAACCCTCTGCTGGTGAAGCAAAAACAATGAGCTGAATGTTTAGCTTAGGATAGACCTCCACAAAGAGTGGCCAGGAGTACAGGGGGACCTTGTCCTACTCTCCGATGTCGCAGATACCGTCTTCCAGACGAAGCCCCATCTCGGAACACCGAGGTTTCTTCCAAGGTCTCCTTTTGGTTTGGAAGATCCCTTTGTTCTACTTTGAAGAGCAGGACACTTCATGTTTGAAGTCCTGGCTCTGACATTGATGATGTGGATTGAGAAATGAAGAGAGATCATCTGGACACCTTCCTCATTGCTCTCTGTGGGATCTGGCTGTGCACGCTTCCTCTGCCAGAAGTACCAACAATATTTTGTTGGCTGGAAGGTGATTTGGGCCGTCCTGAGCAGAGATCTGTTTGGGTCAAGTTAAATCCCACCCTGACTGTGCCAATCCAAATCCGAATCTGAATATATTTGGCCACAGCCAATCCAAAGCCTTGGCAGCCAGGGCCAATTCCAGCCTGGCTGCAGCCAATCAGAGCCCTTGACACAGTAACACCCAACACAATCGGAACCCAAATGATATCTCAGAAGTCCAACCCCAACCCATTCTCTTTTCTTTTAAACGTAAACTTATTTATAAAAGAACATAAGAAATAGGAGCAGGAGGAGGCCATCTGGCCCGTCGAGCCTGCTCCACCATTCAATAAGATCATGGCTGATCTGGCCGTGGACTCAGATCCACCTACCTGCCTTTTCCCCATAACCCTTAATTCCCCTACAATGCAAAAATCTATCTAACTGTGTCTTAAATATATTTAATGAGGTAGCCTCTACTGTTTCCCTGGACAGAGAATTCCACAGACTCACTACTCTCTGGGAAAAGCAGTTTCTCCTCATCTCCATCCTAAATCTACTCCCCTGAGTCTTGAGGCTGCGTCCCCTTGTTCTGGTCTCACCTACCAGTGGAAACAACTTTCCTTCCTCTATCATATCTATCCCTTTCATAATTTTATGTTCCTATATGATCACCTCTCATTCTTCTAAATTCCAGCAACTATAGTCCCAGGCAACTCAGTGTTTCGTCATAGGCTAACCCCCTCATCTCCAGACTGGTGAACCTCCTCTGCACCGCCTCCAAAGCCAGTATATCTTTCCTCAAGTAAGGAGACCAGAACTGCACGCAGTACTCCAGGTGCAGCCTCACCAGTAGCCTGTACAGTTGCAGCATAACCTCCCTGCTCTTAAATTCAATCCCTCCAGCAATGAAGGGCAACATTCCATTTGCCTTCTTGATAACCTGTTGCAGCTGCAAACCAACCTTTTGCGAGTCATGCTCAAGCCCTCCCATTTATAAAAATATATACAAGAAATACAAAATAACAGTGCATGGCTTTCTTTACATTCATAGTGTTGTACAGTCTATATACTTACAGTGTCCTTGGTTCTATACATCTGTAGCGTGAGCATGCTCTGTGTACAAACTTTGTGTTTGAGAGGGATTATACCCTCACTGGCTGTGGGCAGCAGAATCTCAGACTGTGGTCCTTCTCCACAACATCCTTGCGTTGGCTGCACTGAGCTTCAGTGCGTCCCTCAGCAAGTGAGTACCCTGGAATGTGCCAGTCAGCAGCATCCCCTGGCGGGCATCTCCTTACACCAGAAGGCCAACAAGTTTCAGGCAGAACGAAGTGCGTCTTTCGCTGTCATGCAGTCACATCCCAATCAGTGTGGGTGGGAGAGCCAGGGTCTTGACCCAAGGTCATACAAAGCAAGTCTTTCTCTTCCATTTACGTCATGGTGACGTGCTGTCAATGCGACACTCCTCATTTTGTGTTATAGCTCCAGACACATTCCTCAATATAGTTAACAGCAAGATCTCTGCTGCTGCCAGTTCCAGTGGATGCAATTCACTCACCTCTGCTTCTGAAATAGGGCATGCACATGTGTCAGGCACACAGGTGTCTCACTGGCACGTGTCAGGCGTGCAGGTGTCTCACTGGCACGTGTCGGGCAGCGAACAAGCTGAGTTCAGCCACGGTGATCTCCGTGAACTCCCTGCCCAGGCTCATGTGGTTCTTTGGGTAACGAAGCAGGGGCAACACACAGGAGTGAATCCCACTGAGCCTCGAGCCTAAACAGTGCAATTCTACAATGTCCTTCCCACTGCTGCATACAGTGTGAGCTGTGGGTCAGCCACAGCCCCACCCCGGTCACCCAGAGACACACATGGTGTGTTTGGATCACTCTCCAGAAACCCAAGTCCAAAAACCTCAGCTGTAGCCCAAGCACGGCCACCCCACAGGGCTGCCCCGTTACTGACTTTCCGATGAGATGATTAACCTTCTACCTCACAGGTGGACAGTGAAGATCCCACACTGGTCTTCTGAAGCCAGTCTCTGCCCAGACACTGCCCGACCGTCATCTGTTAACCAACATCAGCAGAAGCAGACTGTCTGGTCACTTCCACATTCCTGCTTGTGTCTCGACGACCTGCTGAATTTCCTGCAACCAGAGCCACCCACCTCACGCACAGCCTGCACACACGCTCGAGCGTTTGGGAGACCGGCAGGATGGACTTGCCGGCTGCCATGTGGGAACTTGGCCCGTGGCCGCATTTCCGACTTGTGAACTGTTTGGGTTCAGGAACAGAACCCTGTTGTAACCTGGGGAGGACCTGGATTCAACTGTCTGTAAACTGCAGTGCTATAGAAATGCAGATCTTTCTTACAGAATGTCTCTTATAGTGATTGGGAGTCATCGGGGCAATAGAGGGAGGGAAAAGAAGTCGTTTTCAGGGAGGTTCAGGTAGCGTGTTTGGGTGAATGACAGTTGCTTCCTCACTGACAGAGAGTCAGAGAGGCATTCAGCAGGGAAACAGGCCTTCAGCCCGTTGTGTCTGTGTCGACCATCAAGAACCCATTTACACCGATCCTGTTCTATTCTCCCCACATTCCCATCGACTCCCTCCGATTCTACCCCTCATGGACACACTAAGGGTGTTTTAAAGCGGCCAACTAACCTACCGACCTGCATGCCTTTGGGATGTGGGAGGAAACCAGAGCACCCGGGGTGGGGGAACCCACGCGGTCACAGGGAGAACGTGCAAAACTTCACACAGGACAGCGCCAGAGGTTCCCTGCAAGACTTGGCTGTCTCTTACGGTTGAACTCACATTACAAGAGCCTCTTGATCAATTCCAGAGTGAACCTCCTTTCTTCTGAATTACCAGTCCTCTCATGATGACACACACATATGCGCACACACAAGGTTATGAATGAAGTCATTACTGCATTACTCATTTTGTAAAGCCATTTCTAATTGGATAATTCTGCAGGAAGTGCCCAGTTTCCTTTAACGTTTTTAGCTGCAGCTGTGGAGTTGATAAAGAGTTCAGATATATAACGAAAATTACATCACTGCAGTGCAGAGGCTAAATCCATGGGTCTAATAGCAATTGCTAATTTTTTCCCAGTCCTTCTACGTCCCTGTTTGTCATACGTTTTGGAGTGGTGTCTAAGTTTTGTCTGGAGTTATCCAATGTAAACCTACACTTGCACCCCTTGTGATGAGACACCAAGGTTCCCTGACCGGTAATGAATGAGTCCATTACACTATTTCGAAGAAGAGCGGTAGGGTGAGGGGGGCGGTGTTTGGGGGTCCTGGCCAATAGTTACACTCAACCAACATCATTGAAACAGATTAGCTGTAAAACCAACACTGACTTTGGCTTTGTGCTTGGAGTCACTGAGTCACTGAGAGATACAACACAGAACTGGGCCCTTCAGCCACTGAGTCAGCACCAACCTCAAGCACCAACTTTTACACTAATCCAACCCTAACCCATTTTATTCTCCCACACTGGGGGCAATTTATAGGGGCTAATTAATCTACCAACCAGCATGTCTTTGGGATGTGGGAAAAGATTTACAAGGATGTTGCCAGGACTCGAGGGCCTGAGTTACAGGGAGAGGTTGGGCAGGCTAGGACTTTATTCCTTGGAACATAGAAGACTGAGGGGTGACCTTATAGAGGTGTATAAAATCATGAGGGGCATAGATAGGGTGAATGCACACAGGCTTTTTCCCCCCAGAGTTGGGGGATCAAGAACTAGAGGGCATGGGTTTAAGGTGATAAGATAAGATTTCTTTATAAGTCACATGTACATCGAAACACAGTGAAATACATCTTTTGTGTAGAGTGTTCTGGGGGCAGCCCGCAAGTGTCACCACACTTCTGGCACCAACATAACATGCCCACAACCTCCTAACCTGTACGTCTTTGGAATGTGGGAGGAAACCGGAGCACCCGGAGGAAACCCACGCAGACACGGGGAGAACATACAAACTCCTTACAGACAGTGGCTGGAATTGAACCCAGGTCACTGGCGCTGTAATAGCATTACGCTAACCACTACACTACCGTGTATTTAATAGGAACTTGAGGGGCAACTTTTTTTTTTACCCAAAGGGTGGTATGTATGTGGAATGAGCTGCCAGAGGTAGTAGTTAAGGCAGCTACAATAACAGCTTTTAAAAGACAGTTGGACAAGTTCATGGATAGGAAAAGGTTAGAAGGTTATGGGCCAAATGCTGGCAAATAGGACTAACCCGGATGGGGCACCTTGGTTGGCATGGACCAGATGAGCCAAAGGGCCTGTTTCTGTGTTGTATGACTCTGTGAAACTGGAGAACCCAGAGGATACCCACGCAGTCACAGGGAGAATATGGCAAACTCCAAACAGGACCAGAGGTCAGGACCAAGCCAGTGTCACTGCTGGGAGGCAGCAGCTCTGCCACTGTGCTGCAAAACCACGAGTGTCCAACTTCAATACAACTGCCAGCAACTTTTGGATAATGCACAGGAGTTAAAGCCAGAATCCAAAGGTTGCCAAGAGCAATTCACTCTACCTCCTGCAGGGTAGTCAACTCTTGGGTAATCTCCCAGGAATCAGTCATCTTCTGAGAACCACAGGCAATTACTGTAAGAATACCCAGAAAGTGCAGTGTGATGTCCAAGTCTTACAGACCGTGACCCCTAGTTCTGGAAATCCCAGCCAGGCAAGACATCTTTGCCATCTATCGCATCTAGGCAGACATTTTTCATGTTTCAATGAGATCACCTCCCAGTCTTCTCAACTCGAGGGAGTTACAGTCAATCTGTTTCATCTTCCCCCCCCCCCCCCCCCCCCCATTGGAGGAGTCCTCCAGCTCAGCACTTTCCTCTACCACAAGTATATCCTTGCTTAGGTAAGATGACCAGACCTGTGCACAATATACTAGGTCTGATCTTTCCGGAGCCTGAAATAATTGCATTAAGACACCTTTTGGACTCAAGTCCTCCTGTAGTAAAGGTCAGCGTACTGGTGGCCTTCCTAATTTCTTGGTGGAGCTGCAGGTTAGCATTCAATGGTTAGAGTACAAAGCCACCCAGGACTCGGAACACCAGCACCTTTCACTCTTACACCGATTTAAAAAATACTTTAATCAAGTTGGCATCATGGCCAAGAAAGCTTACCAGCGCCTCTACTTCCTCAGGAGGCTAAAGAAATTTGGGATGTCCCCTTTGACCCTCACCAATTTTTAATCAAAGCACCATAGAAAGCATCCTATCCAGATGCATCACGGCTTGGTACGGCAGCTGCTCTACCCAAGACTGCGAGAAACTGCAGAGAGTTGTGGACACAGCTCAGCACATCATGGAAACCAGCCTCGCCTCCATGGATTGTCTACACTTTTCACTGCCTTGGTAAAGCAACCAACATAATCAAAGATCCCACTCACCCCAGACATTCTCTCTTGTCCCCTCTCCCATTGGGCAGAAGATACAAAAGCCTGAAAGCACGTACCACCAGGCTCAAGGACAGCATCCATCCCGCTGTTATAAGACTATTGAACGGCTCCCTAGTACGTTAAGATGGACTCTTGACCTCACAATCTCGTTATGACCTTGCCCCTTACTGTCTGCCTGCACTGCACTTTCTCTGCAACTGCAACACTTTATTCTGCATTCTGTTGTTGTTTTACCTTGTACAACCTCAATGCACTGTTGTAATAAATTGTTCTGAATGAATGGAATGTGATTTGGTTTTGGTTTATTATTGTCAATTGTCTTACAAACTGATCGTTCAGGTCAATTCATTACACAGTGCAGTTACATTGAGTTAGTACAGAGTGCATTGAGGTAGTACAGGTTAAAAACAATAACAGTACAGAGTAAAGTGTCACAGCTGCAGAGAAAGTGCAGTGCAATAAGGTGCAAGGTCACAAGATAGATCGTGAGGTCAGAGTCCATCTCATTGTTCAATAGTCTTATTTTTCCACTGTACCTCAGTACATGTGACAATAATAAAGCAATTTACCAATACTTTGCTTTTCCCTTCCCCCCCCCCCCCCCACCCCCCTTACATTTTTCCCACGTTATCTGCCACATTGTTTTCTTAAATAGCGAGGTTTCACCTGCTGCCTTCCGGCCCATGGGATCTGTCCTAGAATCCATGGAATTTTGGAAGAACGTAGAACACAAGAAAATAGGTGCAGGAGTTTGTCACTCAACCTTCAGATGGCAACCAGTACATCCACTCCCTCCATGCTCACCTCTTTCAGAAGGTCTTCAGGTCCTGGAAGTTTATTGGATTTCAGTTCCTCTAATTCCTCCAAAACTACTCGTTCACTAACATTAATTCCTTTCAGCTTTTCGTTCACTCTAGACCTAAGCTTTAAGGGAGGTTCTTACAGATGCAAATCTTTTTGCTTAGTTCTGTCATTTACATGCCCAAATAACAACCGGTTCATTAATTAACCCTGTCCAATGGCTCAATACAAGGTCTGAAATGGCTATTACCTCATTTGTTTCTCAACATACTGATCCTGACCATCAGCTCTTGTATACTCCATGAAATTGCGGGCTGCTCCCAGAACACTCTACACAAAAGATGCATTTCACTGTGTGTTTCGATGTATGTGTGACTAATAAAGGTATCTTATCAAATTGTGCCCTACACATTATTGCTAATTTGATTCACCCGGTCTATACGTGAAGTCCCCCATGGTTTTGGTATTGTCCTTAACACATGCTGTATTCATCTACTGACCTGTACACTGCATCCTACAGCACCATTACTGTTTGGGGTCCTACAGACAACTGGCAGCAATGTTTTCTACCCTTTCTTCTCTAAATTGATTAACTTCTTGGTTTTAAGATCCTTCATCCCTTTGTTTGTTATCAGGGTTCCACCTCTTCCTTTCCATCAGTTTGCCACATCTCTGGTGAGGAAGCTCTGCCCTACGTGGAATCTTGCGATCTTCAAAGGTGGAAGTTACTCCATTATCCAGCAGCAACTTCCCTGAACTGGATTAAAGCAGAACATAGAACATCGGGCCACAACGTTGTACCAACATTTTATCCTGCTCCAAGATCTATCCAACCCTTCCCTCCCACATAGCCCCCCATTTCTCTATCATTCATGTGTCCATCTAAGAGTCTCTTAAATGCCCCTAATGTATCCGCCCCCACAACCTCTGTCGGCAGTGCGTTCCACGCACCCACCACTCTGTGTAAAAAAATAACCCTTGACATCCCCCTTATACCTTCCTCCAATCATCTTAAAATTATGTCCCCTCGTGTTAGCCATTGTCATCCTGGGAAAAAGTCTCTGACTGTCCACTCGATCTATGCCTCTTATCATCTTGTACACCTCTATCAAGTCACCTCTCATCCTCCTACTCTCCAAAGAGCAAAGCCCTAGCTCGCTCAACCTATCCTCATAAGACGTGCTCTCCAATCCAGGCAGCATCCTGGTAAATCTCCTCTGCACCCTCTCTAAAGCTTCCACATCCTTCCTATAATGAGGTGACCAAAATTGAACACAATACTCCAAGTGTGGTCTAACCATAGTTCTATAGAGCTGCAACATTACCTCATGGCTCTTGAACTCAGTACCCCGACTAATGAAGGGTAACACACCATACACCTTCTTAACAACCCTATCAAACTTCCTATTGCCAAAACATTTTCACCCTTTTTGGTGCCTGCTGTATAATGTCAAGTTGTTTTTTTGTACACAGAGAGTGGTGGGTGCCTGGAACGGGCTGCCAGGGGTGGTGGTGGAGGAGGCAGATAAGATAGTGGTGTTTAAGGGCTGTTAGACAGACACATGAACATGCAGGGAGTGGAGGGATGTGGATCACGTGCAGGCAGAAGAGATTGAGTTTAATTCAGCATCGTGCTCGGCACGGACATCGTGGGCTGAAGGGCCTGTTCCTGGGCTGTACTGTTCTACGTTCTATGTTGTTCTATTGTAGAACGTGCATCATGGAAACAGGCCCTTCAGCCCACAATGTCAGTGCTGGCCATCATGCACCTACTTACACTGATCCCATTTTATTCTCCCCACATCCCCATCAACACCCCCAGATTCTACCCCTCACCCACACACTGGGGGCAATTTACAGCAGACAATTAACACCCAACCCACCTGCATACTTTTGGGATGTGGGAGGAAGCCGGAGCGCCCGGGGGAAACCCACGCGGTCACAGGGAGAACATTCGAACCACAGACAGCGGCGGAAGTCGGGATTGAACCCACGATGCTGGAGGTGTGAGGCAGTGGCTCCACCCGCTGCACCATTGTGCCACCCATAAATTATGGCCGTCTATTCCAACGTACAGGAGGCAGATGGATTATCTTTCAATGTTCATGCAGTCCAACGTCACACAAGGCCAGAGCATCAACAGTGGAAGACCAGATTCAATGAACGGATGGAACGTAGCCCTTAGTACTTCCAGACATCCACCACTACAACCTGCCTTCAAAGTTGGCATTCAGGAAGATGAAAGACGGAGACACGATGGTCTGGATTTTGTCAACTGGGGCTTTTGCCCTCAATTGGCACTGACAGGTCTGAAAATTGTGAACTTCCCCTGTCCATGTGCACAGTGGGGTAACCGTTGGTCGGGATAACGCTGGAGCCCAGTTACAGCAGGGCTTCCTGTCTGTAACACTCTGACCACTCGCACTGCAATGGATTTTTTTAATGTTCTAATTGTGTTCTTTCTTGTAATAATTTTTATTTGATTTATGTTTTTCTTGTGAATGCTGTTTACCTGATGCTGTGTGCCTGTGATATTGCTGCAAGTTTTTCATTACATCTGTGCACACCTGTGCACAATAAACGTAACTCTGACTTAATCTGCTCACCTGACCCATGATCTTCTGGGAAACTGGGACTGACAGCAAAGTCTCCACCCCCATTTTTGCCACCTCAAGGCCATCAAGCCCTTCAGACCACCACACTGACCATCAAGTGCCCGTCTACGCGAACCCCAGTTACCAGCACTTGGTCCATAGCTTTCTCTGCCTCGGTGATTCAAGCCTCGTCCAGATCCTTCAATGTTGTGAGTCTCTCTGTCTCCACCAACCCGTCGGGCAGGTGTGTTCCAGATCCGTCCACTCTCTGGGTTAAAAATAGATCCCTTCTTACTCCTCACCCTAAACCTGCATCCTCTGGTCTTAGATACCTCTGCCACAGGAAAAGTTTCCATCTACTCTATCTCTGCCCCTCATAAAATATCTACCACTATCTGGTTCTCCCTCAGCCTCCTCAGCTCCAAGAAAACAAACCCAGCTTGTCCAACCTCTCCTCATAACTGAAACGTTCCATCCCAGGCAACACCCCGGGGAATCTCCTCTGCACCCTCTCCAGTGCAGTCACATCCTTCCTGTCATGTGGTGACCAGAACTGTGCACAATAATCAAAGTGCGGCCCAGCTAATGTTTTATAAAGTTCTGCCGAGACCTCCATGCTCTTTATAAGATACAAGATTTATTAGACACATGTACATTGAAACACACGGTGAAATGTGTCTGTTTGCGTTGCTGAGAATGTGCTGGAGGGCAGCCCGCAAGTGTCACCACTCTTCGGGCACCAACATAGTATGCCCACAGCTCCTAACCTGTACACCTTTGGAATGTGGGAAGAAACCGGAGCACCTGGAGGAAACCCATGCAGACACAGGGAGAATGTACAAACTCCTTACAGACAGTGGCCGGAATTGAACCCCGATTGCTGGCGCTATAATAAAGGCATTATGCTATTATGCTACTGTGCCACCCTAGCTAATGAAGGCAAGCACTCTATCTACCTGTACCGCCACCTCAAGGGTCTTTGGACTAGTACACCAACTTCCTTTTGTTCCTCAATACTCACTAGGACCCTACCATTCAAGGTCAAAGTCAAGTTTATTGTCATATCCACAAGTCCATGTGTGCACAGGTGCAATGAAAAACTTACTTGCAGCAACATCACAGGCACAGAGCATCAGATACACAACATTCACAAGAAAAACAAATTATACAAGAAAGAACACAATTACAACCATAGAACCATACCATAGAACCATACAGCACAAAACAGGCCCTTCGGCCCCCATGTGTTGCCATCCATCAAACCACCCTCACACTATCTAACCCTTTCCTCCGCATATCCCTCTATCTCACATTTCTCATGTGCCTATCCAACAAACTCGTGAACCTGTCCAATGTAGCTGCCTCCACCACCACCCCAGCAGTGCATTCCATGCACCAACCACTCTCTGGGTGAAAAACCTCCCTCTGACATCTCCCCTGACCTCCCACCCATAACCTTAAAGACATGCCCTCATCGTTCTTGAGCATTGGTGCCCTGGGAAGGAGGTGCTGACAGTCTACTCTATCTATTTCCTCTCAATATTTTATATACCTCTATTATGTCTCCTCTCATCCTCCTCCTTTCCAGTAAATAAAGCCCTAGCACCTTAAGCCTTTCCTCATATTCATACGCTCTAATCCAGGCAGCATCCTGGTAAATCTCCTCTGCACCCTTTCCAACACCCTCCACATCCTTCCTATAATGCGGCGACCAGAATTGAACACAGTACTCTAAAGTGTGGTCTAACTAGAGTTTTGTAAAGCTGCATCATCACTTCGCGGCTCTTAAACTCAATCCCACGATTTATGAAAGCTAAACATCCCATAGGCCTTCTTACTGCTCTTATCCACCTATGAGGCAACTTTCAGTGAACTGTGAATATGAACCCCCAGATCCCTCTGCTCCCTCTACACTGCCAAGTACCTTGCCATTTACCTTGTACTCTGCCCTGAAGTTTGTCCTTCCAAAGTGTACCACCTCACACTTCTCCGGATTGAACTCCATCTGCCACTTGTCAGCCCAGCTCTGCATCCTATCATATCCCTCTAAGCTCCGACAGCCCTCCACACTATCCACAACACCGCCGATCTTAGTGTCGTCCGCAAACTTACTAACCCAGCCCTCCACCCCCTCATCTAAGTCATCTATAAATATCACAAAAAGTAGAGGTCCCAGAACCGATCCCTGCAGGACACCACTAGTCACTGCCCTCCAATCCGAGGCACTCCTTCCACCACAACCCTCTGCTTTCTACAGGCAACCCAATTCCTAATCCCACAGCCAAGCTCCTGGATCCCTTGCCTCTGACCTTCTGAAGAAGCCTACCATGAGGAACCTTATCAAACGCCTTACTAAATCCATATAGACCACATCCACCGCACATAGCCTCATCAATCTTCCTCATCACCTCCTCAAAGAACTCTATCAGGCTTGAGAGGCAAGATCTTCCTCTTCACAAAGCCATGCTGGCTGTCCCTAACTCGATCCATGATTCTCCAGGTGTTCATACATCCTATCCCTTAGAATCCTTTCTAACAGCTTACCCATCACAGACGTAAGGCTCACCAGTCTGTAATTGCCCTGGACATCCCTACTACCTTTTTGAACAAGGGGACAACATTCGCCACCCTCCAATCCTCCAGCACCATCCCCATGGACAACGAGGACTCAAGATCCTTACCAGCGGTTCAACAATCTCCTCCCTCACCTCTCGAAGGCAGCCTGGGGAAAATCCCGTCGGCCCCGGAGATTTATCTGTCTTGATATTATCTAAACAACTTCAACACATCCTCTCATCTTGATATCTACAACCGCGAGAACATTACCCTTACCAGCACTCCCTTCCGCATCATCGAGACCCCTCTCCTTGGTGAATACCGAAGAGAAGTACTCATTCAGAACTTCTCCCACTTCCGCCGCCTCCAGGCACATTCTCCACCTTTGTCTTTAATCGGACCTACCTTTACCCTAGCCATCCTCCTACCCTTCACATATGTGAAAAAGGCCTTGGGATTTACCTTAACCCTACTAGCCAAAGCCTTTTCATGTCCCCTTCTAGCTCTCCTCAGCCCTTTAAGTTCCTTCCTCATTACTCTATATTCCTCATGGGCCCTGTCTGAACCTTGCTGCCTATACCTTATGTATGCTACCTTCTTCTCCCTAACTAGTCGTTCCACCTCTCTTGTCACCCACAGTTCCTTCACCCTGCCATTCCTTCTCTGCCTCACCGGGACATATTTATCCCTAACATCCTGCATAAGATCCCTGAACATCGACCACATCCCCATGGTACATTTCCCTTCAAAAAGGACATCCCACTTTACACTCCAAGTTCTCTCCTTATAGCCTCATAGTTCGCCCTTCCCCAATTAAATATCTTCTTGTCCTCTCTGCACCTGTCCCTGTCCATGACAATAAAGTCCTTTGCAGTGCAAAGTGGTCACAGTGTTGCTATACTGAGGCAGTGATTAGGGTTGTGCCGGTTGGTTCAAGAACAGAATGGTTGAAGGGAAGTCGCTGTTCCTGAACCTGGTGGTGTGGGACTTCAGGCTTCTGTACCTCTGCCCGATGGGAGCTGTGAGAAGGTGGCACGGCCCGGATGGTGGGGATCTTTAATGATGGATGTTGCCTTCTTGAGGCAGCGCCTCCTGTAGATACTCCTGATGGTGGGGAGGGATGGATTGGGCAGAGTCCACTACTTTCTGCAGCTTAGGTACATGTCCTACACTTAGCTGCCACCCCCACGCCAGAATGCATCACCCTCACACATTTCAGCTTCCAACCTGCCATTGCTCTGCTCAATTCACCATCTGATCCAATATCATTCTGTAGCCTGACCACCCTCCTCATCAACAGCACTGCCCAAGAAATGATAGAGAAATACTAACACACCAGTACATAGCACACAAGGCACAGAAACAGACCATTCAGCCCAACAGTGATGCTGTACTTGATCCTCATTGACCACCACCATCCTTTGGTTCCTTCTCCCTCATTTCCTTGCCCAGCCTCCTCTTAAATGCTCCCACTCCATTCACCTGAACCACTGTCTTTGGAAGAGCGTCCTACATTCTCCCCACTGCTTGGGTAAAAGAAGTTCCTACTCAGTTGCCGGGTGACCATCTTACAGTGACAGCCTCTTGGCTACGGCCTTCCCCAGATGTGGAAACATCCTCTCTTGCACAGGGTCGCAAGAGGCTGCAGAGGGTTGTAGACTCAGCCAGTTCCATCACGGGCACAACCCTCCCCGCCATCGAGGACATCTTCAAGAGGCGGTGCCTCAAGGCGGCGGCATCCATCATTAAGGACCCTCACCACCCGGGCCATGCCCTCTTCATGCTATTACCATCAAGGAGGTGGTTCAGGAGCCTGAAGACCCACACTCAATGATTCAGGAACAGCTCCTTCCCCTCCACCATCAGATTTCTGAACTGTCCATGAACCCGTGAACACTACCTCGTTATTCCTTTTGTTTTGGCACTATTTATTTTTGTAATTATTGTAATTTTATATTTTTTGCACTGTACTGCTGCCACAAAACAACAAATTTCACGTAATACAAGTCAGTGATAATAAACCTGATTCTGACTCACAGACTCTAGCGAAACCTTTTGTCATTTTATAGATCTCTATTAAGTTCCCCCTCAGGAAAAGATTAAAAACCTTATAAGAAACTATTGAAAATGAAATATGCAATTAAACATTTTTAAAAAATCACTTCTAAATAATTAAAACTATGTCAACCAACAAATAATTAACATGTAGCTAACCTTATTACTTTCTCACAGCTGGGAAATTCCCTTCCTAATGAACTGGCTGGTGTATTCTGCTTGACCTGACATGGGACTGGGTGTACCCTGCTGCTACCCCACCACTGGACGCCCGCAGAGACCAGGAACAAAAACAGACTGCAGCAAGCGCACCATCTGCTGGGCTTGGCTGGTAAGCTTGAGACCGCTGCATCCCTACAAAGTTCCCTCGACAGTGCCCGAGGCTGATTTCCAATCGGGTTGCACCAGTCCGTGGGTCAGTCAAAGAAATTGGAGCAGAAATTCCGAGCTGGAGTCAGAAGGTAATTGGCAGGGCGTGGAAGTGAGCCACAGACCTTTGGGTGGGCTCTTCGCCTCATCACACAGAGCCTAGCCCACTGACTATACATGTCCAGTGTGGGTCAGGTCTGGGAGAAATTGTAAGTACCTGGGCCAGGCCCAGCCCTTTGTAGAGAAGTACAGTTCAGGTCAGAGCTGAGCTGGTGACTGGGCTGACTGACTGCATGTAGTCAGGAGAGTGCAGAGAGGACAGGAAGCAGTCTTTGCTTCAGGTAGGACCAGGATACCTGGCCCAAGCTGACTACATGCACTGGGTCCAGGCGTCAGTCAAATTACATCAACACAGGAGACTGCAGACGCTGGAATGTGGAGCAACACAGTCTGCTGGTGGAACTCAGGGGGTGGAGCAGCGCTGTGGCAGGGGGGAAGGAATTGTCGACATTCAGTCCTGATGTAGGGTTTCAACCCTAAACTTGGACAAATCCTCTCCCCCTACAAATGCTGCTCGACCCGCTGAGTTCCTCCAGCAGATTGTTTGTTGCTGAATGAATTTATGTACCCAGTTAGCTCAGCGCTTTGCCACTCTGAACACACCCATCGCATTGCAGCTGGCGCTGCTGCCTACCGCAAACCATAGAGAACTCTCGGGGCAATGACTGGGGGTGGGTCAGGTGTGGGAATATCACACACTGGCTGTGGTCGGTGAAGGGGTAATCTTATACAACACAGAAACCTGTGGAAGTTGGAAAACCAACGCTCTGAGCCACATAAAAGTTCAAATGGTAAGATCGCACATTTAAGCTGTGAGAGAAAAAGGGTTTACGTTAGAAGCTGGGAGAAAGGTAACAAATAAACATTAAAACTTGTGATCGTTTTATTCATTCTAAAGTGCTTCCCCAAATTGGAAGTTGTAAAGGAATTCAATTAGCCTTCAACTTTATCTTCAGTCTTGGAGCAACAGACCCAATGCACAGTATCGAACAGGGCCTGGGAGCAGGGTTTCCCGCCTGCCCTCTCAGGCACGTCCATTTCCAACCCAAACCTCTTCCCCAACCAAACAAGAGTTACAATACAAACAACGTCTGACTTGGACCCCCTACTCTCTGTTGCACGACTCCAGAAACAATTGAACTGCTGTGTTACATCTGAGTCCTTGTGTAAATGGATGTGGACAAGGAATTAGAGGGACCTGAGTCAACAATGGAGTTTCTAGTGGTCTGGGGCTCAATTGCCAGCCCATTGGGAGTTGTCTGAAGAGTTGAGCTCACTATAATTGTCCCAAAGGCAGGAAAGGTCTGTACCTGGTAGCCGTGGCAGGAATGTGTGCACATTGGGCAAGGGCATGCTTCAAGCTCAAGGTGACCACCACCGGCCAGGGCAGATCAGCCGTGATGTCGGACAGCTTCCAGAGACCCCGCCCCCAGCACATAACCTCCCTGTCTTCAGGTGGGGGTGAACTGGGGGCAACATGGCAGATGGGAAAGGGCAAATTCAACCCCTTTTTACCACCAACCTGCTGATCGATTAGAACTTGGCTGGTCTGTAACTAGTTAACAGAAGGAGACTCCCTGCAGTTCACAAGGAGCAAAGGGCTGTGGGTCTACAGAATTGTCTCTTACTGTGTATATATCCATGGTGATTTATACCAGAAGCCGGTGTGAAAGTGTTGACAAAGAATATTTGTTGAAAATATCCATCTAATTTTTGTTTTAAATCACCTTGTGAAACGTTTCGGAGTGAGGTGGCACCAACGTTGACCTGACTGGTGGAATTGGAGCAGTGAGCGGCCTGTTCCCCCCTCCCACTGCACGGACACGGGGGGGGTGGGGGGGAGAAGGGTTACATTCCCAAACTTGGGGCAGGAATAACATCTCAAGCAAAAGCTGCTACTCCTCCAGTCTGTCCTGCAATCGGACATCTAACCCAGATTCTTTGGCCGTGGGTGAGGTTTCGTCCCTATAAAATCTTCCCTCCAATTATCCCCAAAACCTACTGCTGGGCAGGGGAGGGAGTTGGCGGGGAAGGGGGGGGGGTCAGGGGAGGGAGTGAGGGGGGGCAGGACACGCAGAGAATGAGATGTACACTTGCCAGCAAAATCCAGTCAGAGACAAGGACTGAGTGAGGCAGATGGAGCGAGGCATGGTGGGGTCTGGTCTAAGTGAGAGTGGCAGAGTGAGGGTGAGCCACCTGAGAGAGGATAGAGGCAGACAAACTGAGTAAGAGACAGAAACTGTCCCATTACCACAAAGAAACAGGAACACTATGCCACTGACTGGGGTTAGCCGAATGCAGAGTCCTAAACATCATGGATATCCAAGCAAAAACATAACATTTACATCAACAGGACCCCGGATTAAGTTGATTCCTTGAGAGAAAATGACTTTTATGCCCCAGTAATACAAGCAGTGAATACATAGATCATTATCAGACTCCCGGGAGTCACACCACTGACTTGACAATTCATTGCTTCAGCTATCAATACCACCAACAGGATGTAGTGCTTGTGTTTGTTATAAAACTAAATAGGTTTCATCTCTGTAATACATTGGCTGTTGTACATCTATTCCCTTCATATAGCATGACAAAACTTGCAGGAGAAAACACTCGTGCATGCACACACAGAGTCTCATACAGTCTCTCTCACACACACACACACACACACACACACAGCCACAACGATTTTCCAATTCCAGATTGAATTTGATCTAGGTCTGAAAATTAGCTCATTAAAAAAAAACATTGAACTTCACATATATATTATTGGGCAAAAAATATCTCCCAAATAATCAGTTAAAATCTTTTTTTGGGGGGGGATGGGGAGACAATGCATGTTAAACAACAGATATAGCAGGTAAAGTGGGCAGGGGTAATGATACCACTGCTTTGGGAAGGAGTGGAGCTCAGTCCAGTAAGTGCAGTGATGGACACCTCCACAGCATCCAGTTATCGTGTCCTGTGTTCATGTAAAGTTCGACAGCTGTTCTTTCTTACAAAAACAAAATTCTCCCTTCTCCTGTGTTGGTCAGGCCCTCTTGCATTTTTTTTTCCTTTGCATTTTTTTTAAAAAAAAGACAGGCTATTTTTATTTTAAATCTTCCTCCGTTCCATTTCTAGGTTTGAAAAGAAACATCCACTCCACCCTCTCCTCTCCTCTCCAGCTCATAGCCTTGCTCTCCTTCATTCATGGACGTCCCAGATTTCGGAGAGCAGGGGCGGCAGCTTCTTGTCCTGGAGCCTGAGAGCAAAGACTTGCTCGGAGTGGACACTACTCAGGGTTCGGAGGCTGACTAGCTTCATCAGCATGCGAGGGAACATCAGATGGTCCTGCAACACAAGAGAGAGAGAAACCCAGTATCGATTACTGGACAGGAAGCTCAAGGTAGATTGAACTTAGACACTTAATTTAGACCACAGGTACAGTAGCAAAGTTACTGGACTTAAAAGATGCCATTAAGATGGAAAGAGTGCAGAGGGTATTTACATAGATGTAGCCTCGAGGGTTGAGTTATGGAGAGAGGTTGTGCAGATGGGGGACTTTTCTCATTGGGCAGGCACAGTAGTGTAGCGGTTAGCATAACACTATTACAGCGCCAGCGACCCGGGTTCAATTCCGGCCGCTGTCTGTAAGGAGTTTGTACGTTCTCCCCGTGTCTGCGTGGGTTTCCTCCAGGTGCTCCGGTTTCCTCCCACATTCCAAAGACTTAGGGGTTAGGAAGTTGTGGGCATGCTATGTTGGCACCGGAAGCGTGGCGACACTTGCGGGGCTGCCCCCAGAACACTGTGCAAAAAGATGCATTTCACTGTGTGTTTCGATGTACGTGACTAATAAAGGATATCTTATCTTGGAGCATAGGAGACTGAGGGGGTGACCTTATCGAGGTGTAAAAGATCATGAGGGACATAGACAGGGTGAATGTGCACAGTCTTTTCCCCAGGGTTAGGGGATCAAGAACTAGAGGTCATAGGTTTAAGGTGAGGGGAGAGATTTAATAGGAACCTTAGGGGCAACTTTTTCACCCACAGGGTGGTGAGTATATGGACTGAGCTGCCAGAGGAAGTGGTTGAGGCAGGTACATTAACATTTAAAAGGTGCCTGATGTAGGTTAGGGTTAAGGGTTTGGATAAGAAGTTTATGGAGGGTGGAAAGTGGGAATCTGAACAGGAGTGGGGCAGAATAACAGAAAGAGGAGTAGGCCATTTGTCCCTACAAGCCTGCTCCTCCACTCAATACAATCCAGGCTGATCATGCATATTCAATACCCTTTATCCCCATATCCCCTGATCCCTCCAGCCCCAAGAACAATCTCCAACTCCTTCTTGAATATACAATGATTTGGCTTCAAACTGCTTTCTGGGTGAAGGAAGTTCTCCTCACCTCAGTCCTGGTGTTAGTGGGGCTCAGGCTCTAAGACTCCCGTGCATTTGGATCAGGAGGCTGTTACCCACCTCAATCCAGGCTGACACTGCAGAAGTGGAGGACTTGACTAAAGTCATGGAGCTATACAGCACAGAGAAAGGCCCTTCGGCCCAACTTGCCCATGCTGACCAAGTTCCCTAACTGAGCCAGTCCCATTTGCCTGCATTTGGCCCATATCCCTCTAAGCCTTTCCTATCCCATGTACCTGTCCAAATGCCTTTTAAGCATAATTGTACCCATCTACCACTTCCTCTGGCAGCTCGTTCCATATACCCACCACCCTCTGTGTGAAAAAAGTTGTCCCTTGGGTCCCTTTAAATCTTTCCCATCTCACTTTAAACCTCTGCCCTCTCGTTTTGGACTCCCCTACCCTGGGGAAAAGACTTTGGCTATTCACCTTATCTATGCCCCTCATGATTTTATAAAACTCTATAAGGTCACCCCTCAGTCTCCTACGCTCCAGGGAAGAAAGTCCCAGCCTACACATACCCCAAGCCCTCCAGTCCCAGTTACATCCTTGCAAATTTTTTTTAAAAAAACCTTTTCCAGTTTAATGACACCCTTCCTATAGGCAGGGGCAACCAGATCTGCACACACTACTACAAAATGTAGCCCTAACAAAGTCTTGTACAGTTATAACATGACATCCCAGCTCCTGTACTCAAATATCCTGACCGATGAAGGCCAGCGTGCCAAGTGCCTTCTTCACCGCCGTTTACCTGTGTTGCCCGTTTCAAGGAACTATGTACCTGCACTCCTAGGTCCCTCTGTTCTATAACACTGCCCAGGGCCCTACTGTTTACTGTGCAAGTCCTGCCCTGGTTTGCCTTACCAAAATGCAACCCCTCACATTTATTTCAGGTGCATCATTTATCAGAGATGCAGTCTTTCCGACCACATGAAACACCAAGGCCCTGCCTGCTCTCTCAGGTGACCATTCGTAGTCTGAGGAATGACAAAGGAGTTCCGTCCAATATTTACTCCTGTCCTGGTCCAATCACGTAGACGCCATGGCCAATAAAGCTCACCAGTGCCTCTACTTCCTCAGGAGGCTGAAGAAATTCGACCCTCACTAATTTTTATAGATGCACCATAGAAAACATCCTATCCGGATGCATCACGGCTTGATACAGCAACTGCTCGCCTGAGACCGCAAGAAACAGCAGAAAGTTGTAACACAGCTCAGCATGTCACGGAAACCTGCCTCCCCTCCATGGACTCATACACTTCTCGTTGCCTCAGTAAAGCAGCCAACGTAATCAAAGACCCCACCCACCCCAGACATTCTGTCTTCTCCCCCCTCCCATCGGGCAGAAGATACAAAAGCTTGAAGCACCATACCACCAGGCTCAAGGACAGCTTCTATCCTGCTGTTATAAACAGACCTCTTGTATGATAAATGGATTCTTGACCTCAATCCACCTCGTTATGGCCTTGCACCTTATTGTCTGCCTGCACTGCACTTTCTCTGTAACTGGAACACTTTATTCTGAATTCTGTTATTGTTTTCCCTTGTACTACATCAATGCACTGATGTGATGAAATGATCTGTACAGATGGCATGCAAGACACAGTTTTTTCACCGGACCTCGGTACATGTGACAATAATAAACCAATTTACCAAATTAGCCAATTTAGCCAACAGCACATGGGAAATAGTGACCTGGTCACGTATCCCAGAGCTAGGTGTCAGCAAACTGGACATGTTACAGCACTGAAATGTGTGTCATTGACTGAGGTCACGAGATCCTTGACAGAAGGGACAATCCCCCAACCTTAGGCAGAGGCAGAGCCTACCTTTGGTCGCTTGATCCGCAAGTATGAATGAAGTGCTTCAACATACGGCTGCTGGAGCCTCTCCACCAGCTCGTGGTCTTGAACGTTGGGCCGATCTATGAACACAAGAATCCCACATTCACTTCAAACGTATAAAGCTGGACTTTGTGTCTGCTGTTTTTTTAACCTCCCAACTAAGCAATCAGCTATTGGCACTTCACGGATCTCACTCATTTACCAAAAAATACCCAAACATCTAACATTCAGCTCCCAAGGTCTTCCTGTAAAGTTGGACACCAGGTTTACGACATCCATTGTAATTCTAAACAACCTCTCTCAGATTTCCTCTGCTCCAAGGAGAACTCCAGTTTCTGCTGCCTCTCTCAGAACTGATGCCCCTTATCCCCAGTTCATCTTCACACCCCCCCCCCCCCCCCAAGGATTTGGGCTCTTCCTGATCCTAATCCCAAATCCCTCATCCCGACCTCCAACAAAGTGAAACAGCATCACAGCAGGACCCTTAGGAACATTGATGTACAGAGGGATCTTGGGAACCAAGTCCACAGCTCCCTAAAAGTGCCAGCACAAGTTGATAGGGTGGTAAAGGTGTTGAATGGCATGCTTGCCTTCATCAGATAGGGCACTGAGTGTAAGAGTCAAGAAGTCACGTTGCAGCTGTATAAAACCTTGGTTAGGCCGCACTGTGTGTGGAGTTCTGGTCGCCCCATTACAGGGAGGGTGTGGAGGCTTTGGAGAGGGTGCAGTAGAGGTTCTGGATTGCCTGGATTGGAGGGTATGAACTATAAGGGGAGTTTGGACAAACTTGGATTGTGTTCTCTGGAGCATCAGAGACAGAGATTGAGAGGCATAGACAGAGTAGACATACAGGGTCTTTTTCCCAGGGTGGAAATGTCAAATAATAGCTTCAAGGGATAAAGTTTAAAGGAAATTTATGAAGCAAGAGAGTGGTGGGTGCCCGGAACGGGCTGCCAGGGGTGGGGGAGGAAGCATATACTATAGTGGTGTTTAAGAGGCATTTAGACAGGCACATGAACAGGCAGGGAGTGGAGGGATATGGATCACGTGCAGGCAGATGGGATTAATTTAATTTGGCATCGTAGTCCACACAGACACTGTGGGCTGAAGGGCCTGTTCCTGTGCTGTACTGTTCTGTGTAATTGGGCTGTGGAATCAGACTCTGGGACAACTAAGCTCCAGTTCCCCTGTATTTGTAATGAGGACAAATTACTCCCCCCCACCCACCCAAAGAAAGGAAGGCAAACAACCTGCAGAGAAGATGTTGATGGCGATGAGCAGAGCGTACTCAGCATCGTCGAGCTGCAGCTTCCTCATGCCTTTTGAAAATTCGAAGATTGGGTTAATGAACCCAAACTGCAACCCTGAGCAAGACAGGAACACATCAAGCAAGGTCAGCACGTGAACCAGAATGTCTCTCAACCCCAGGGCTCTGGTTTACTGGAAGCTGAAGAGTTCAACAAAACCAAGAGCTTCCACTATGACCACACTCAGTGAATCTGTTCCTGCTCAAAGTCCCACTCCTGTAAAACTATCAGGCAGAGCAACTGAACAGTACTTTGCAAGCAAAAAGCTACAGATGCTGGAAACGTAAAATTAAAAGAAAAAAATTAAAACAGAGAATGGTGGAACTACTCAGCAGGTCAGGCAGCATCTGTGGGAAGAGAAACAGAGTCAATGTTTCAGGTCAAAGACCCTTCATCAGAACCGGCAGGGAGACAAAAGAAGCTCGTTAGGCTGCAGGGAGCTGGGAGGGGTGGTGGATGTCTCTGAAAGGGTGAAACCGTGTACAACCATGGGGATAAGCTGCAGATGAAAGACTGCATCTCTGACATTGCCGCAGTCCTTCACTTCTGCTGTGTCAGCCTGGATTTGTGTGTCCACAGACTCCTGATTCACGAGGTGAGAGAGCCGTGAGTGGGAGCAGTTAGTGAGCAAGAACGTAGACAAAAGAACACAGAGGAAACACTGCAGGAGGTGCAAAATGTAGAGCGGGAAGACATGCTAGGCAGGTCAGGCAGGGCAGGTCCTCCACTTACCGAGTTACAAAAGAAAAAAAAAAGAGAATATAAAACAAAACTGCTGAGCCAACATCACAGATGGAAGACTGATACAGAGAAATAGAGTTACCTAAAGTTGGAGAATTCAGCGTTGAGGCTGGAAGGCCACAAGGAGCCCAGACAGAAGATGAGGTGCTGTTCCTCATTATCTCCATACAGGAGGTCACAGACAGAGGGGTCAGAGTGGGAATGGGAATGGAGAACCACACCTTACAAAGTAATTCCTCTTCAAAAATTATCTTGCTTCAAAAACTATTCTTCGAGGTGGTATCTCAGTGCGTTTAATTGGTGCAGCCAAAAATTACATCACCGTGAAATACAAACATTTTGCCATTCTACCAGCTGTGAATATCCTGACTGTGAACGGCTGTAAATGATTTATAGAGAACTATTTGTTTTATTTATTAGGATACGGCAGTCATTGAGTCAATAATAAAAAAAAGATTTAAAAGTTTTAAAATCACGCAGTCAAAAGATTCAGCATAATTTGTACAGCTTCCTGAAAGGTCCCAATGCTGATGGGTTCACCCTGAAAGAGTGCCCAGTTTTGTGGACAGCAGTGCCCTCTAGTGTGATGCAGTGAACTATCTGCAGGAAGAACTCAGTGGGTTGAGCAGCATCTGTGGGGGGGGGGAGGAATTGTCAATGTTTCTCCTTCTCACCCACCCTCACAGATGCTGCTTAACCCGCTGAGTTCCTCCTGTGGATGGTTCGTTGCTCCAGATTCCAGTATCTGCCGTCTCCTGTGTCTCCCCCTCCGGTGTGATATCCATTAAACCGCAACAAAAGACATGGTGGTGAATTTACTCTTAAAATTCCCCCAATTTCAGTCAAATTGCTGCAAGAAAAAACAGCCCCAGTGAAGGGAAACTTCCAGGATTTTCCGCAGATGTAAGCCTGGGTCTGTGCCGGGCCAAAGAGAGACAAACAGGTCTCTTGTAAATTTGGCTGCAACTTTGAAATCCACCTGGAGTTTTTCTGTTCTAATTGGCACAAAGCCACACAGTGTATCTGGGACAGGTAACTGTGTTTACGTTTCTAGAGAGCTGGACTGGGCCGCACAACGGCACAGCTGGTAGTGCTGCTGCCTCAGCTTCCAGTGACCAGAGTTCAATCCCGACCTCGGCTGCTGAATGCGTGGAGCTTGCACGCTCTCCGTGACCACGCGAGTTTCCTCCAGGTGCTCCGGTTCCCTCCCACATGCCAAAGACAAGCGGGTCGGTGGGTTAACTGGCCACTGTAAATTGCCTTGAGCGTGCAGGTGAGTGATAGAACCTGGGGAGGAGGACACTGAGTATGGGAGTTGGGACGTTATGTTGCGGTGGTACAAGATGTCGGTGAGGCTGCACCTGGAGTATTGTGTCTAGTTTTGGTCGCCCTGTTATAGGAGAGACGTCATTAAGCTGGAAAGAGTGCAGAGAAGATGTACGAGGATGCTGCCAGGACTGGAGGGACTGAGTTATAGGGAGAGTTTGGGCAGGCTAGGACTTTATTCTTTGGAAAGTAGGAGACTGAGAGGTGACCTTATAGAGGTGTATAAAATCCTGGGGAGACACCGATAGGGTGAATGCACTCAGTCTTTTTCCTAGGAAAAGGGAATCAAGAACTAGAGGGCATAGGTTTAAGGTGAGAGGGGAAAGATTTAAAAGGGACCTGAGGGGCAACTTTTTCCAAACAGAGGATGGTCTGTATATTGAACGAGCTGCCAGAGGAAGTGGTTGAGGCAGGTACATTAACACCAGTTAAAAGAAATTTGGACAGGTATACAGATAAGAAAGGTTTAGAGGGATATGGGCCAAATGCAGGAAAATGGGTCTAAGTTAGATGGGAGTCTTGGTCGGCATGGACAGGTTGGGCTGAAGGGCCTGTTTCTGTGCTGCCTTACTCTAGGACTCTAATGTAGGTTTAGTATAAATAGGTGCTTGACGATTGGCGGGAAATCTTCCTGGGCCACGTGACTCTGTTGATGGAGACACATGTTTGAACTCTTTACTTCTCACCAGGGGAATTTAAATTCATTTCATTATTTAATCTGTAATAAAAAAACTAATAACAGTAAAGATGAATATAAAATAACCAGACTGTAATAATCCATCAGAAAACCTGATGATGTCTTTCAGGGAAGAAAGTCCTAACCAGGTCTGAACTGTGTACGATTCCAGACCCACAGTAACATGGATGACTGACATCTGAGCCCTGAAATTGCCCAGAAGGGCACTCTGTGGCATTAGACACAGTAAAAATAATAATTTTAAAAAGGTCAGGGTCTGCAAGAAGTAGAACCACTAATTGCAAGAGTTAAAATACAATACTATACAGCTTGCATAAGTATAAATGTCATAAAGTGTGATACAAAGACAAACCATGGAATCCCATCCCATATGGTCAAAAGACAAGGGCAAAAAGATATGAAAACAAAAGCAACACACAATCTGCTGGAGGAACTCAGCGGGTCGAGCAGCATCTGTGGTGGTGGGGGGGGGGGGGGGGGGGGGGGGGGGGGGGGGGGGGGGGGGGGGGGGGGAGGCGGAACAGTCGACGTTTTGGGTTGAAACCCTGCATCAAGACAGAGAACGAAAACAAAATGCTGGAGATACTCTCACCAGAGGCACTGCCTGGCCTGCTGAGTATCCCTGACATTTTCCATTTTTATCCCACAGTCACTGTGTCATTCACAGGCAGATCCACAGGTTCTTTTGAGAAATGGGACTGGGTCCAAGTTGAAACACAGCTGGAAGTAATTACTTGCAGGGAAAGTCTCTATCACCAATCTGCGTGCCTTATCGGACTATGACACATTCCCCACCGGGCTGAGCCTGAATAAAGTGCTGGGTTCTGGATCCGTCAACGTTGATGATAATTGTAAATACTCAGGCTGGACTGGGAAGAGCCGGGGCACTGCTCTGTAATAAGTGCACCGTTATAGGATGGCGAGGGCTGTATTGCGGGTTGCAGTGCTGGGTTAAGCGGGCACTTGCCCTGACTGGACAGGACAGTGGTGGACAGACAGCGCTTAGCAAGTGCACGGGCTCGATCGGGCATGGACAGGGAGGGTTGGGGGCGGGGGAAGGGAAGCATGGACAGGCTGCACGAGGACGGGGAGAGGGGCTCGGGAGGGACCAGGCCAGTGTGTGGTGCCCACAGCTGTCACATACACACTCCATACAACAACCGCTAGGCCAACTCAAAACCCCGCCTCTGCGGCAGCAAAGGGTGTCGGAACATGGCCTCACCGGCTCGTGCAAAGTCGTCCTTGCTGTACGTGAAGTCCTTGAGGAAAGTGATGCATTCCGTCTCATGGTTGTATCGCCGTGCTGTCTCCAACAACATTATCTGGAAAGAAAGAGACACCCAGGCATAAGTTTGTCTCCTGCACATAACCCGCGACCTTCTCTCCACCCCCACCCTGTATTTGAGACTCAAAGGATCAAAACCAACTTGCTCTGCGAGATTCAAGTGGAGATCCAACTCCCCGTGCCGCCCGCTGGGAGAGCGCCCGCCAGGAGAGTGCGCCCCCGTGCCGCCTGCTCTGCCATCTTTCAGATGTTAAACTGTGGCTGCATCTCGTTTCGGTCACAGATACAGCAGGGGAACTGAACCTTCAGCTCAAGTCCACGCCAACCACCAAACATCCATCTAAACACTAATCCTATCCCAATCCATTTGATTCTCCCCACATTCCCATCAACCCCCCCTCCCCCCCACCCCCCCCCCCCCCCCCCCCCCCCCCCCCCCGGATTCTATCCCTCACCCACACATTAGGTCCAATTTACAGCAATCAATTAACCCACCAATCCATTCATCTTTGGGACGTGGGAGGAAACCGGAGCACCCGGAGGTCACAGAGAGAACACACAAACTCAACACGGACAACACCGGGGGTCAGGATCAAACCCTGGTCACTGGAGCTGTGATGCAGCAGCTCACACTAGCTGTGCCTCTGTGCTGCCCCAAGAGACCCACCAAATGAGAGCAGAGGAGTTCTCCACGGTACCCTGGTGAATGTCTTTCCCTCATCCTTGTTATTCCTCTTTTGCATTATTTATTTTTGCAACTTATAGTAATTTTTATGTCTTGCACTGCACGGCTGCCACAATACAACAAATTTCACATGTGTCAGTGATAATAAACCTGATTCTGCTCCGATATCTGGCCTCTATTTGTGAGATAATACCATGCACAAGTTTGTCACTGTGTGTTTCACTTACTTTAGAACATAGAACACTACAGCACAGTACAGGCTTTTCGGCCCACAATGTTGTGCCGACATTTTATCCTGTTCTAAGATCTATCTAACCCTTCCCCCCCCCCCAAGTAGCCCCCCCATTTTTTGATTATTCATGTGGCTATCTAAGAGTTTCTTAGATGTCCCTAATGTATCTGCCCCCACAACCTCTGCAGGCAGTGCGTTCCACACACCCACCACTCTCTGAGTAAAAAAAACTTACCCCTGATACCTTCCTCCAATCACCTTAAAATTATGCCCCCTCATGTTAGCCATTGTTGCCCTGGGAAAACGTCTCTGACTGTCCACTCGATCTATGCCTCTTATCATCCTGTACACCTCTATCAAGTCACCTCTCATCCTCCTTCTCTCCAAAAAGCCCTAGCTCACTCAACCTATCCTCATAAGATACGCTCTCCAATCCAGGCAACATCCTGGTAAATCTCCTCTGTACCCTCTCTAAAGCTTCCACATCCTTCCTATAATGAGGCGACCAGAACTGAACACAATACTCCAAGTGTGGTCTGACCAAAGTTCTATAGAGCTGCAACATCACCTCGTGGCTCTTGAACTCAGTACCCCGACTAATGAAGGCCAACACTCCATACGCCTTCTTAACAACTCTGTCAACCTGCGCGGCAACCTTGAGGGATCTATGGACGTGGACCCCAAGATCCCTCTGTTCCTCCACACTGCTAAGAGTCCTGCCATTAACCTTGTATTCTGCCTTCAAATTCGATCTCCCGAAGTGTATCACTTCACACTTATCTGGGGTGAACTCCATCTGCCACTTCTCAGCCCAGCTCTGACAGTGATCACTCATCAAAAGTACTTCAGATGCAAGGTGTCTATGAACATCCTGATCTCTATATTAAGGCAAGTTCTTTCTTTCTTAGGGCTGGCACCACAGAACAAGCCCTATTTGAACAGGGCTACTGCTGGTCTCCACCAGATCTCTGGGGGAAAATTACTGGATTCAACAAATGGCTTTAGGATCTTTGTTAGAAGCTTCACTTCATTAATAATTACAAGGTAGATGCAGAGGCTCTCACAATATTAAAGCAGCATCTGGACTCAAGAAGGCGGCATCCATCGCTGAGGACCCTCACCACCCAGGACATGCCCTCTTCTCATTACTACCATCAGGGAACAGGTACAGGAGCCTGAAGACCCACACTCAACTATTCAGGAACAGCTTCTTCCCCTCTGCCATCAGATTTCTGAACAGTCCATGAACCCACAAACACTACCTCGTTATTCCTCTTTTTTTTTGCACTATTTATTTTGTAATTTATGGTAATTTTATGTCTCTGCACTGTACTGCTGCCGCAAAACAACAAATTTCACGTCACACAAGTCAGTGATAATAAATCTGATTCTGGATGAGCACTTGAATCGCCAAAGCATGGAATGCTATGGTGCAGGTGCTGGCAAGTGGGCTTAACGTAGCTGGGTACTCAATGGTCAGCATGGACATGGTGGGCTGAAGGGCCTGTTTCTGTGCTATGGTATTTCTGGGTTAAGTACACTCTTTAGCAGGGACTGTCTCCATTTTAGATGATGCACCGAAGTATGTCGAATGAATATTGGAAGCAACAAACCCAGCTGGGGGATAGTGTGGACAGATTTAATGTAACTTTATGCCTTTAGGTGATGCATTTATTTATTTCATCATCAAAAATGCCAGCATCTATTATCCACCCCTACTTGTTGCAGAACTGAGGAGAGTGCCTGTTAAGAGTCAACCACATTGTTAGGACTGAAGCCACATACAGGGCAAAGGCAGATCTCCTTCCTTGTAGGATATTAGTGAACCAGATGGACATTTACAATAATTTCACGGTTACTGACACTAGCCTTTTTGTTAATTCCAGGCTTATTTAATTACTTGAATTTAAATTCCCATCTGCCATGATGGGAATTGAACTCACTTCTCTAGATCAATGGTCCACAACACTGGCTGCTAGTCCCCTAACTTAACCACTACGCTACCATACCCCTCATTACATGGAGCACCAGAATCGTTATAGGACTCGAACAGGAGGCCAAAAGTCATATTCAAATCCTGTAAGAATTTGAATTCAGCTTAAAAAAAAGGTCCAGCAATGAAAAGTTGGTATCAGTAAGAGGTCCTTGAAGGTCCTGGGAAGAAAATCTGAAATGCACAAAGTTGATACTAGAACAGGGAGCATATTGTCACCAGGAACAGCTGCACGGACTCAGGTCCTTCTCCCTACCAAAGAGAATGAGAGCTGACCCAGTGGAAGCCTTTGAGATTGTTTGATGTGACGGTTTCTCTGTGTGTTCGTCCAAAACTAATGGCCCTAAGTAAATGATAGTCACAAATTAACCATCTCAACAAACGTTTTGGCATAGAGTTGCAAAACGTGGAACTTACTATCATACTTTGTGGACGAGGTAAGTAGCTTACCAGAAGCTACACAAGTGCAAGATGAAGACAGACCCTCCCCGGGATACAAATGCCTGATTGATGGACACCCTGTACATATGGATGAGGGGATGAGTGTTTGGGAGACCGGAGGGACGGATGGGTACAGATTTGCTGGCTGCTGCAGGGACCTTCTGCCATGTGGAAGGAGGCACTTCCCCCCACCCACAACCCAAGCCGCAACAATGGGGGCCTGGGTCGAGCAGAGCTGGGAGCACTGAGCAGACTTGCTCGCTCGCTGAGTCAGCGAGGCCGGTTGGTGGCCGCTCTTCCTCAGCCTGCTCGCTCTCCTGTCACCGCTGTTTCTGTGACCCTTTCCCACACACTGTTGGCTGTTCATTTCCGACTTACGAACAGTTCTCAGGAGCAGAACCCTGTTGTAACCCAGGCACTGCCTGTAAAGGAAAATGTGGAATGTAGAGACTAGTTGGGTAGAATGGCCTCTCTCAATGCTGTAGATTCAATACAAACGGGATTACACAGGATAAGCAGCATGGAAACAGGCCATTTGACCCAGCTGCTCCTTGCTGGCATTTATGCTCTGCTTGAGCTTCCTCCCGTCCTCAACTACCAGTGTGACCCTCTCTACCCTTCTCCCTCACCCGCCAACAGCTTCCACAAATACATCCATACAGCTCACTCCAGGCATGGAGAGAGTTTCACATTCTCACAACTCTTTAGCTAAAGAAGTTGTTTTTGAATTTGCCCATTGGATTTTTTTTTGGTGACCATCTCATCCTGACAACATCTGCTTACATCCTTCTCCAAAATAGGAACACTCTCTCAGCATCCGTTCCATCAAAACCCTTTACGTGACTTTTATTATCACCCTTCAGCCTTCAGCCTTCGTTTCATCAAAACAGTCATGGGAACATTACGCAATAATAAGAAAGAAGCAGCGGTAGACCATTTGATCTTCTCTGCAATTCAGGCTGCTGAATAATACCCTGGCTGCTTTTTGTTTAACCTCAGGACCACTTTCAAGTATTAAGCCTAGATCCTTGATTCCTTTAATATTCAAAAAACGATCAATCTCTGCCATGAACAGAATCAGTGCCAGCTTACCCAGCCCCAAGTATTCCCTCCGAGAATTCCAAAGATTCACCACCCTCTGGCTGAAGACAAATTCTCCCTCTCCATCCTAAATGTCCAATCTTTACTTTGGAGACCATGACCTCAGGTTCTAAACACCGCAGCCAAGGAGACATCTTCCCTGCATCAATCCTGTCGAGCCTAGCCTGTTCATCTTTGCTTTTATACAAACATACTTTATTCATAATATATACAGTAAATAAAATAGGTGCACGCTTTCCTCTAGATTCATTCTACCATCAAATCAATACATTCTCTTATAATGTATGAACGCCAGACCACAAGGTCACAGGACAAGGGAGCAGAAGTAGGCCATTCGGCCCATCGAGTCTGCTCCACCACTTCACCATGAGCCAAACTCTTCTCCTATCTAGCCCCAATTCCCGACCTTTTCCCCATATCCCTTGATACCTATCAATCTCCTCCTTAACCACCCCCAATGATCGGGCCTCCACAGCTGTATGTGGCAATGAATTCCATAAATCCATGACCCTCTGGCTAAAGAAATTTCCCTGCATCTCTGTTCTAAAGACATATTTAACACATAAGATATATTCTAAACACATATTTCCTCCTTAAACAATGCACCCATCAAGTGTTTCAGAGGCTGTTCCCCAGGGTCCAGCAGCAGCAGGACCCTAGACTGCGGTCCTTCCCCACAGACCCTTTGCAGTGGTCACAAGAGATTTTCCAGCATATTTCTCAGGAGGAACAGTTATGGTTACGTGGATAGTCCAGGGACTGTAATGGTGATACTGGTGTAGATGATCAGCCCTGATTGTATTGAACAGTACAGCAGGTTCGAAGGGCCGAACAGATCACTCCCGCTCCTCTCTCTGACAAGATATAGAATAGTACAGCACTCGACAGGCCATTCAGCCCACAACGTTGTGCCGATCTTGATGTCAATTTATACTAAATGTCCTCCTCCTGTGTATCATCCACATCCCTCCATTCCCTTCATATTCATCATGTGTCTGTCTAACAGCCTCTTAAACTCCACCAAACTGCCTGCTTCCCCTACTACCCCTGATGACCCGTTCCAGGTGCCTCCCACTCTGTGTAAAACAAAACCCTCACATCGCCTTTAAATATTCCCCTCTAACTTTAAAAGCATGTCCTCTGGTGTTTGACATTTCTACCCCGGGGAACAGATTCTCACTGTCTGCCCTATCTATGCCTCTCACAATTTTAAATGTTTCTATCAGATCCCCCCTCAGCCTCTAGGGAGAACAACTCAAGTTTGTCCAACCTTATAGCTCATACGCTCTAATCCAGGCAGCATCCTGGTGAAACTCTTCTGCACCCTTTCCACAGTCTCCACATCCTTCCTGTAATGGGGCAACCAGAACTGCACACAATACTCCAGGTGCAGCCTGACTAAAGTTTTATATAGCTGCAGCATGACTTCCTTACTCTTGTACTCAACACCCCTACCGATGAAAGCAAGCATGCCATACGCCTCCTTTACCATCTTATCCACTTGCGTAGCCACTTTCAGTGAACTATGGACTTGAAATCCAAGATCCCTCTGTACTTCAATGCTATTAAGGGGCCTACAATTAATTGTATACTTTCCCCTTTCATCTGACCTCCCAAATCTTTGGAGATCTTTGGCATTTTACTGCTTTATGCAACAGGACAGAAGTTCACCAAAAGCCCACATGGGTGTTCAGAAGGACTAGTTGAAGGGGAGCCGGAGCGTTGCTTGCTTTATGTGAGAATCCAACAGCTCCAGAGAAATGAGTGTTTCCCTCAATAGCTGAAATAACCTGCTCTTTTTGGTCATTAGTCATCAGAAAAACAAAATTGCTTGAACCATAATTGCCCGTTTTAACCTGCGATTCTAAATTATACTGGAACTTAATGGCAAAACAAAACTTGTTGCATTATAATACAACTTCTGGTGTCCATTATGCACTCGTGCACACAGTACATAGCTGTGGCAACAGGAAGCTATCTGGGTTTAAGTGCACCAGTTTGCTGGACAGAGACAAATTATTGATCCTTGTTACTGACCTACAGGTCAGTCACCTGGACACCACAAGTTACAGTGGCAAAAAAATCCTTGTTTGTTGGGTGACTTCACATTTCCTAGAATTCAGTGGCAGTACTATTAACCCTTAATGTACTGGGAAGTTCAGCGAGGAGACCGGAAAATGTGACTAACCAGATCAAAGGGGAAGTCAAGGGTTTGTGTCATTCTGCAGTGTAGCAGCCTGTTCACTTGCCATCATCTAGGAGGCAGTGTCAACATTACGAGTTGCCAACTGACTGACATAACCAAATGAAAATCTACAACTGGAAGGGAAAACTTAAGTAACATACCAACAATGTTTTGATCAGGTTAAGTAGGTAACCCTATTGATTGATTTGGAATATAGTCATTTATATTAACCTTCCAGTCTCCATGTAACAAAACCTCTCCTCCCGAGAAACATTCTGCTAAATCTCTACTGAAGGTTTTTGTTTCCCTGAAGGTTTACTTATGAAATGGGAGGCCAAGAGTTGGACACAGTACTCCAATTACGGTTCAGAGTTTTGTACAAGTTTGACAAAGTTTCTCAAGCTATAACCTCTGCTGCTACGTACAAAGCCAAGGATCCCATATCCCTTTTCAATCAGCCTTCTCAATTTGTTGTTCAGCCTTCAAAGATTTGTAGGTACGTCTCCAAATCTCCCTCTCCTGCATCCTTTTAAAATCATGTCCCATGGTTTATATGGCCTCTTCTCAGTCTTCCTAGTGAATTCTATAGTTTTATAGAATCACAGAACAGTTACAGTATAGATAGAGACCACTGCGCCCCATTATGTTTATGCCAACTCCAAATACAACAATCCTATCAATCCCCTCTCCCTGCCCTTTCCCCTCACCTCTAAATTATTCTTTCTCCCATGCCTATCCAATTCCTTTTTGAAAGCCTCAGTTTACTCCTTTTTCACCCAACGTCACAACCTTGGAGTAAAAAAAATCCACACGTTTCCCTTGTTCTTTTTGCCCAAGTTTTTAAACCTGTGTCATTTGCTTCCTAAACTACCCACTAATGGGAACAGTTTCTACGCGTTTACCCCATTACACCATGCATCAAATCTCCCCTCAACCTCCTATACCCCAAGGAGAACAACACCAGCTTCCCCAGTCTAAGCCTGGAGCTGAAATTATTTTTCTCTGGAACCACTCTGTTAAATCTTTCCTGGACCCTTTCTGCACTAAACTTCATCTCTCAGGAGTCTGACCATGGCTCCACTCAAGACTCCACCTTCTTGAACCTTGTTGTTATCCTTATTTAAAAGTTATTTATTCATTTGTGGAATGTGGGCGTTACTGGCAAGGCCAGCATTTATTGCCCATGCCTGATTGTCCTGGAGAAGGCGAGCGAGCTGCCTTTTTGAACTGCTGCAGTCCTTCTAGTTTTGGTCCTTGGCAAACTACAGCTGCAACCTTCCCCATCATTAGGCTGGCTGCCTTGGCATACACATCAATCCCTCTCCCCTTTTCTCAGTAATATTTACAATCCATTATTCTGGCATCACCACCCCAAACCTTCCCCCTGCCCTCCCTCTTCTCATAACTACAGTGTATTGGAAGATTCCAAGTGCAAACTAATTTTTTTCAAATTAAACATACTCCAGGTGGGAAGCAGGCATAGACAGAGCATACACCTCAAGCGGCATTATCTTCTTTGTGGTACAGAGCCAAAGATGTGGGTCACTAAAAAGTGACAGTGTAAATAGACAAGACAGTAAAATGAGAGAAAATAGAAACCATTGACTGTTTTTTTAGAACATAAAGTACCAAAGCAAGTGGGTAATATTAGTCGTGTAGGAGACTGCAGACTGTAACTGGGGAACTGCGTACAAGGGACACAAAAGGCAAAAATAGAGCACTGTTTCACGATGACATAAAAACCAGTGTGATTTATTTCCATGGGAGCTCAGAGGGTTAAGGGTGACCTGATAAAGGATTATGAAAGGTTATTATCCAGTAAATAGTAGAAGATTGGGTCCAAAGGTTGGCAAGATTCTAACAAGTACCGACATTTAACACAAATGCACAATGGAATTAAAGGGGAAGTTCAAAATCTGTGGTAATTATGAGGAACTCTCTGCCTTGTGGGCCGCTGTTGGAGTAGAATCCACAGACAGGGAATTAGCCAGGGCTTGGAAAAGATTATTAAACTGTGACAACCATTGCTCAGATCACCCATGTTAAAATTAACAACTTCCACTTGTAAAACACCTTCAATATTACAGGCATGTTGTCAGACACAGCCATGTAAGGAGCTACTAAGGAAAACCGCCAGAAGCTTGGACAAAAAGGCAGATTTTAAGAAGCGTCTTAAAGGTGGAGAAAGACACGGAGAGCTTAGAGTCAGCTTCACACAGCACGGAAACAGGCCCTTCAGCCCAACTTGTCCATGCCGACCATGTCGCCCAGCGAGCTGGTCCCATCTGCCCGCGTTTGGCCCTCAGCCCTCTAAACCTTTCCTAGCCATGGACTTATCTAGATGGCTTTTAAACACTGCTAACGTGCCCACCTCAACCACTACTTCTGGCAGCTCAATCCAAACATGCACCACCCTTTGCGTGAAGGAGCTGCCCCTGATGTCCCTTTTAAATCTCTCGCCCCTGATCTTAAACCGATGCCCTCTTGTTTCTAATCAACCCCTCCCTGGGTAAAAGACAATGTGCTTTCACCCTGTCTACGCCCCTCATGATCTTATATACCTTAGGGGGGCCATTACAAGAGCTTAAGAACCTTGGCGTCTACAGGTATAGCTATCAACAGAGGATGGTTAGAGGCCAGAACAAGGTAAGCACAGAAACTCAGGGCTTATAGGTGTAAGAATATAGAATTGTATAGCACAAAAATGGGCCTCTTGGTGTACCTTGCTCATGCCAACAACTTGCTCACGCTATCTACACTAATCCCCTTTGCCTACATTAGGCCCATATCCCTCTGTGCCTTTCCAATCTGTGTACCTGTCCAAATGTCTTTCAAACATCGTAACTGTACCTGCCTCCACCACCTCCTCTGGCAGCTCGTTCCAGATATTCACAAACCTCTGTGTGAAAAACTTACCCATCAGATTATCTTTAAATTTCTCCTCTCTCACCTTAAACCTGTGCCCTCTAGTCTAGACTCCCATGCCTTGGGAAAAAGACTATCTGTGGCCCTCATGATTTTATAAACCGGTGTAAGGTCACCCTTCAGCTTCCTACATTCCAGTGAGAACAAACCCAGTCTGTCCAATCTCTCCTTATAACCACAGCCCTCCATTCCAGGCAATGTCCTGGTGAATCTTTTCTGCAGCCTCGCTGTTGCTACCACATCCTTCCTGTAATATGGTGTCCAGAACCGCACACAATACTCCAAGTGTGGTCTAACTAATGTTAGATGATATCCCAGCACTTCTACTCAATACCTTGGCCTACAAAGGCAAGCATACCAAATACCTTCTTCACTACCCTATCCAACCGTGTCTTCATTTTCAGGGAGCTATGGACTTGCTCGTAAGGTCTCTCTCTGTACATCAATGAGCCCAAGGTCCATTTCATTTCCTCTCTATGTCCTACCAGAATTTGACCCTACAGTTCATTACCTTGCACTTGTCTGGATTGAATTCCACCTGCCACCGCTCCCCCCAACTTTCCAGCTGATCTATATCCCGCTGTATCCTTGGACAACCTTCCTCACTATCCACACCTCCACCAATTTTCGCGTTGTTTGCAAACTTACTAATCAGACCCCCTACATTTTTATCCAAGTCATTAATAGCTATTAAAAACAACAAAGGTCCCAGCACCAATCCCTACGGTACACCACTTGTTACACACATCCCATCAGAAAAACACCCACCCAACAGTACCCTCCGTCTCCTATCACCCAGCCAATTCCCAATTCCCAAACACACCTTGGATCCCTTGTGCCTTACCCTTCTGGACTAGCATACCATACGGGACCTTGTCAAAACTCTTACTGATGTCCATGTAAACCATGGGCTGGAGATAAGAATGGAACCAAGTGTAGTCCAATCCAAGTGGACCATGGGGTGGAGGAAGAGAGATTAGAGGAGGATCCTGTGGTCAACCAGAGGTGATGATGAGAAGGGCTAGAATCCTTTTATCCCAACTCTTTGAATATCATGAGTAACTTCGATACAGAGCAGAGGCAGAAACCATTCAAAAAAAAGTTGGGGAAGAAGGCCAAGGACTTTGGAGTAGGTGGGGGGGCGTCAAAAAAAACAAGACTCATTACAATTTCTGACTCAATATTCCTCCTAAATTATTCACCAGCCTATCTATAGATTTGAGTCATCAATCACTATTCCTTTATCTACTGTCTTTTACTCCGCGCTGAATCTCAATTTAAAATAAACTACAATACTCATTTCTCCTCCAAGAGGTTATACTCAATGCCCATTTTCAATCTGCCTCGTTTATTCAGCTATGAGGGCTTTCTTTCAAACCGGATTATTGACTAATTCTGTGACTGCACAACTAACAGAGATCTGAGGAGAACCCCAACTGTTTGGAAGTGAAAAAACATCAAAAAAAATTATTGAATGACTAGTCATTCATCTGTTCACTTGTAGTAACTTGGCCTGTTCAAATTGCCCATCAAGTAATTGGCCTGTTCAAATTGCCCATCAACTGTATATGCAGTACTTTAGAATTTTTCTGGGATGCTCTACCTTTATCTGGAACTTCGAATGGACTTCTATATGACAAAGATGAACTCGATCTCTCAATCAACCTCGTCTTGGCCCTTGCACCTTATTGTCTAACTACAATGCACTTTTTCTGTAACTGTAACACTATAATCTGCATGCTATTATTGTTTCTCCTTTTGTACTACCTCGATGTACTTATGTATGGAATGATCTGAATGGATGGTATGCAAACAACAGCTTTTCACTCTCTCTCAGTACATGTGACAGTAATAAACCAATTCAATCAGACAGACAGATGTTTATAAATCTTTACCTCAAACTGAGATAATTACGAACAGAATGTCAAGAACAAATTGACCAGCCCCTTCCCTTTTGTTTAACACCAGTGGATCAATTTGAAGTGTACAGGTCTCCACCATTATACAACAGGTTGACGATAAAGCCTTCGTTTTGCCTCACCTCAATCGTAGATGCCTTCAATAGTGCAATCTGGTCCTCCCGTGAGAGGTCGAGGAATCCCGGGATCTGTTTGGCAAAGTCAACAATCTCCTGGACTGAGATGATCGCCAGTTCCGTGAAGTGGGCAAAGCGTTGCTGCCTTGTCTCCCGGTTGTGGGGGTCGTTACTTTGTGGCCAGGGCTGGGAAGGAAAACAAGGCTAAATGAAGTACTACACATATTCGGGAATAACCCTCGACATTCACAGAACAAAGAACAGTACAGCACAGGAAAAGGCCCTTCAGCCCACGATGTCTATGCCAAACACAATGCCAAATTAAATTAAATCTCTTCTGCCTGCACATGATCCATATTCCTCAATTCCCTGCATAATCATGCGGCGATCTAACAGCCTCTTAAATGCCTCTGTTGTATCTGCCTCCACACCACCCCTGGCAGCACATTCCAGGCACCCACCACAATCTGTGTAAAAAAACACTTGGCCCGTACATCGTCTTTATACTTTTCCCCCTCTCACCTTAATTGCACGCCCTCTAGAACTTGACATTTCTACCCCGGGAGAAAGATTCCGTCTACCCTATCTACATCTCTCAATTTTATAGACTCAGGTTATAATTTTATCGACTCAGCCAGCTCCGTCACGAGCACAACCCTCCCCACCATCGAGGACATCTTCACGAGGCAGTGCTTCAAGAAGGCGGCATCCATCATTAAGGACCCTCACCATCCGAGACATGCCCTCTTCTCGTTACTACCATCGGGGAGGAGCTACAGGAGCCTGAAGACCCACACTCAACGTTTCAGGAACAGCTTCTTCCCCTCTGCCATCAGATTTCTAAACAGCCCACGAACATATGCATTATTCCTTTTTTTTGCACTAATTATTTATCTTTGTCATTTATAGTTTTAAAGACATAAAATTATCAATCTTGTATGACTAAATTATGTGTCTTTGCACTGTGCTGCTGTCACAAAACAAGAAATTTCACTTCATCTAAGTCAGTGATAATAAATCTGATTCTGCTCTTCTATCAGGTTCCTCAGCCTCTGACACTCCAGAGAAAACAACCCAAGTTGGTTCAACCTCTCCTTATAGCACATGCCCTCTAATCCAGGCAGCATCCTGGTGAACCTCTTCTGCACCCTCTCCAAAGTCTCCACATTCTTCCTGTAATGGAGCAACCAGAAAAACCAAACACATGGAATTAACTCCCTTTCAGAAGCAGCAAGTCCAAGCCCAGGTCAGCGAGTTGTACTCTCACCCTCCTAGTTAGAAGGTCATGGGTTCAAGCCCCACACTGAGACTTGAGCACTTCTATGACAACAATCCAATCAACCACTGAAATGTTGCTGCATGCTTGGAGCTGTCATCTTTTGGCTGGCTCACTGATTGCTCTCAGATTGCAGTCCACTCTTTCAAAGAACATCAGAGAGTTCGGGCCATCAGTTAACCAGCAGACAGCATTAACTAATGAAAAGAAAAAGAGATTGCATGATTAGTATCTTGCTGCTGTGTGCAGACTAGCTGTCACACTTCCTGCAGTACAAGATGGCTATGCTTCAAAATTCTTTGCTGCAAATTGATTTAAGATCAAATAAGTGAACTATAATGTAAGACAGACACAAGAGACTGCAGATACTGGGATTGGAGAGCAAAAAGGATCTCAGTGGGTCAGGCAGCGAGGGATGTAGAGCAAAAAGGATCTCAGTGGAGGCACACAGGGACAGTCGACTATAATGTACCCTCTTTGACAAACATTTGCCCGTTTCTTCTCACAGAGATGCTGAGAATCACGATGACACCAAAGGAATCCATTCAGCCCATTGAGTCTCTGCCAGCTCCCAGGGGAGCGGGCCCATTAGTCCCATTTCCCCCTCTCCTTATTTCCCTGTACCCCTGCAATTTATTCTCTCACACATATGGCTATCAACTCCTTTAATTCTTTTTTCCCATTAATCTAAACTAAGGGGTAACTTACAGTTGCCAATTATCTTAAATCTTGTCTTTGGGAAGTGGGAGGAAACTGGAGCACATGGAGGAAGCCCACAGGGAGAACATGCAAACTCCACAAAGACAGCACCAGAGGTCACAATCAAATGAGTCCTTGGAGCTGTGAGGCAGCAGCACTATCTTCTGCGTCACAGTACAGCCCTTTCCTGATAGGATAGGGGTTTCATAACATTGAGTGCCTGTTCTGTGAACATGGCATTCAAAACATCAACAGATTTTGTGCCCACAAAGGCATTCACCAGAGGGATTGCACAGCCAAGCTCACTCGTGCCAAGAGGATCCAAAGGTCAGTAATCAGATGAGACTTCAAAACAAAGCCCAATCCAGTGGATGCAAAAGATCACGCTGCAATATTTCAAAGTATAGGCACTGAGCATAGGAGCTGGGACATTACGTTGCACTTGTATAAATCGTTGGTGAGGCCGCACTTGGAAAACTGTGCGCAGTTTTGGTCACCTTGTTATAGGAAAGGTGTGGTTAAACTGGAAAGAGCACAGAAAAGATTTGAGGATGTTACCAGGACGAGAGGGCCTGAGTTATAGGGAGTGGTTAGGAAAATTCCCTGGAATGTAGGAGAATGAGGGGCGACCTTATAGAAATGTTTAAAATTATGAGAGGCAAAGATAAGGTGGACGGTAACAGTCTTTTCCCCAGGGTAGTGGAGTCCAAAACTAGGGGGCATAGGTTTAGGGCGAGAGGGGAAAGATTTAAAAGGGACCCGAGGGGCAACTTTTTTCACGCAGAGGGTGGTGAGTATATGGAACGAGCTACCAGAAGAAGTGGGTGAGGCAGGTACAACAGTATCATTTAAGAAGCACTTGGATAGGTACATGGAGGGGTGGGGCTTGGAGGGATATGGGCCGAACACAGGAAATTGGGACTAGCTAGGTGGGCACTGTGGTCGGCATGGACTGGTTGGGCCGAAGGGCCTGTATCCGTGCTGTATTGCTCTATGACTTCAAGTAGGGAGATGAGACATGCAAAACTATGAACGATCTATACAGTGCACCAAAAAGGGATGAGTCAAGGACCAGAGAATTTGAAGTGATGCAAGGGTTTCCACTGGGTGCTCTGATTTCCTCCCAGCTCCCAAAATACATTCTGGTTATGAGTGAATAAGTAAAGGTTGATAAGTGGAAAATATATATATATAGCTATATACACACACACACACACACACACACACACACACACACACACACACACACACACACACACACACGTAACCAGTAAGCATGATCTGCAATTCACTGCTTGAAGGGGCAGTGGGAAATGGAAAGAATTTTGGAGTATAGCCATCTTGTAATGCAGTTTTCAAAAGGATGGACACTGAAAGGAGAAAGTATAGCAGGGTGACAGGGGAAGGGGAACAGGAACGGTTGGATTGCTCCTACAGAGCTGGCTTGGGTTAACCAGTCCAACATTCTCCTTCCAGGCTGTAATAAGTAGGAAACTTTACTGGTTTCTCTCCCGTCCTCCCACCCCAACCTCTCCCTGGCATCAGGCACAATCACAGGCCAGCTGCTGCTTTGCATGGGATCAAATTCCTTAACACGTCATGCACTGTTCCACGTTACAATGGACATCCTTCATTAATTTGTACCCAGCTAAAGCAGCTTTATTACAATTGAATGATGGAGCACACTTGATGGGCCGGATGGCTCCTCTATTTAACAGTCTTATGAATGGTGAAAGCATGATTAATATTCAAATTATATAAGTGTTGACTTTTGGATGGATCAGGGTATTATCAAAGCTTCAGTCAACATCTCACAATCAGTAATCGTATCAACAAGTACCTTCATTTTTATGGCATCATAAATAATCAAGCAACTCAACCCCTGGGAAATGTGTTGCCTGGTGAGGTGCAGACTAACTTCTAACCTGATCTCAGTTGGGGCACGAGACTGAGCCACAAGAATCCTGGACTTGGTAGGAGCCTTTCCATACTCTCTTGCTGAAGAGTAGATGTGTCCGGGTCTTTTGCTCGCTTCCCCATAAAAAGGGGTTCCACCCAACAAGCGTTTCTGTTTCACCACCAAACTATTCCAATCTGGTGAGAGGTGGGAGTGGGGTCCCAATCTTCATTGGCTGCTGGATGGTCATATGCTTGTTGGCTGTAGGGCAAGGGCACAGTTGGCTACAACACCCCTCCAGCAGTTAAATACTCCACTGATTCCCAAGCCTGGGCTTTTCCATCAGTCATCCCACACTGGGACCAACTGCAAGAACCCAAGTTTTGACAGGCAAGCCTACATATGAAAGCTGGCCACTTTGAAAGTTACTTCACTTCATTGGCCATGAAGCTCTTTGACGTGACCCTGGGTTTTAAAAAGATTATAGAATGGTCATAGCATTGGAGGCCATTCTGCCCTTTGAGACCATTCCAGCTCCCTACCTGTCCCACTCCACTGCACTTTCCCTTTTCCTGTTTTCAAGTAGATCCAATTCCCTTTGGAAAGCTATAAATGAATCCACCCCCACTAACCAGTCAGGCAATGCATGTGTGAAACAGGTTTACTTCATGTTGCCTTTGGTTCTTTTGGCAGTCACCCAAAGTCCATGTCCTCTGGTTCTTGACCCTTCCAACTCACGTTCCTCACTATTGACTCTGAATATCACCATCACCTCTCAATCTTCTCTCACAAAATGCTGGAGGAACTCAGCAGGTCAAGCAGCATCTACGGAGGGAAATGAACAGTCCATGTTGCAGTTGCCGCATCTGTCCCTCCACAGATGCTGCCTGACCTGCTGAGTTCCTCCAGCATTTTGTGTGTGTTGCTCCAGATTTCCAGCATCTGCAGTCTCTCTTGTGTCTCAATCTTCTCTGTCCTGCTTCTCCAGCTTTTCTTTGCAATGCAAGTCTCCTCTAAGATCTTGCACCCCTGCTAAAGATTGGTGATCAGAATGTATCAGATATGATTCATGCAAACTCTTTACTTGTTACTGAAAGTTGTCCAGCTTGGAATCCCAGTGTAAACTGGTGCTTTTAGAAAAGCAGGGGATGGAGGGGAAATGAGAAGAATGCACAGGGATGCTTTCCTTTATCAACCGAAGCATAAAATATAAGAGTAAGGAGGCCATTCTGGTGGTCTATACAACACTAAATAGGCCACACCTTGACTTCTGCATAAATTCTGGTCACCACATTACAGGAAAGATGTGATTGCACTGGAGAGGGTGCAGGGGAGATTTACAAGGATGTTGCCAGGACAAGTAACAACATTTAATGGGTACTTGGACAGGTACACGGATAGGAAAGGTTGTGAGGGACATGCGGGCAAATGGGACTAGCTTAGATGGGAATCTCGGCCAGCATGGGTCTGTTTCTATGACTGGAAATCTGTCGCCAAGAGGAAAGATTGGATAGGCTGGAGCTGTTCTCTTTGTAACTGGGGAGGGTGAAGAAAGACTCACTTGAGGTGTATGAAATGATGAGGGGCCTAGATCGAATAAATAATGAAGGACCTGTTTCTCTTGGCAGAGGGATCATCCACCAAGATGTTACAGATTTAATAGAAGGATTAGGAGGGGAGATGAGGAATATGATTTCACCAGGGGGCGGTGGGGTGTAAAACTCACTGCCCGACACCCTCAGCACATTTACACAGTACACCAAGAGCTGTGACCTGCAAGGCTTTTGAACCAAGTTTTGGAAGGTGGAGTTAGGCTGGATGGCTCCTTTCTGACCAGCAGAGACACGATGGGTCAAATGGCCTCCATCTGTGCCAGAAATGTTCGATGAAATAATTCAAATTCTTAAAACCACATAAGAACAAAGCAGCTTGAGCATTCTGAAGGCGAGTGCCTCTAGCGCCGAGCGGTAGACTCACCGTGACTTTCGGCTGGTCACTGAACGACCGCTTGTTGCACTGCTGCTGGGCAGCCACCAGCTGCTGGATCATCTCCTCCTGCTCTGGAGTCAGCCGTGCCTTGTCCGTGGTCACCGGTGAGTCCTCTGCAGCCGTCAACACCGCCTGCGCCAGGTCCTCCTCCCGCTTCTTCTGCTTTTTGCTGCGGATCTGCTCTTCTGACAGAACACCTGAAGGGAACAACAAGCACGATCAAAGGTTCGGGGGGCTGCACTCTGCTTAAACAGGCAAGGGCACGACAGACGAAACGTTATATGGAAAAACACAAGGTCACCCACTTTGATACACAAACAAGAGGTGAGGGATCGGATAGTGTTGATGTTCAATGGGACGTAGAACAGTACAGCACAGGCCCTTCGGCCCACGGTATCCATGCTGAACACGATCCCAAATTAAACTAAACCTCTTCTGCCTGCACATGATCCATATCCCTCCATTCTTTGCAATATTTGTGTGTCTAACAGCCTCTTAAACACCACTATCATATCGACTTCCACTACCGTGGCTGTGGAGTTTCACCAGACTTGTTTCAAGGTTGGTAAGTTTGTCGTACGAGGAAAGAATACGTTGACTTGGTTTGTACTCGGAGTTTGCAAGAATGAGGGGAGATGTCATTGAAGCTTCTTACTGGATTCAGGGAGGATGTTTCCCCAGGCACAGGAGTCTAGAACCAGGGGCTGCAGGTGGGGGTCACAATCTCAGGATGAGGGGTGAGCTGTTTAGGACAGAGATGCAGAAGTAATTCTGTATTCAGAAGGCAGTGAGTCTCTGGAACTGTCTACCCCAGAGGGCAGACTGCAGAGACTCAGTCATTGAGTTCATTCAAAACAGGGTTTAATGTGTTTTTGGATATTAATTCAGGGATACCGGAGGAAAAATGGCGCTGAGACTTGATGCAGTAGGCTCAAAGAAACAGCAGAGAGTTGTGGACACAGCTCAGCACATCACAGAAACCAGACTCCCCTCCATGGACGCTGTCTACACCTCTTGCTGCCTCAGGAAAGCAGCCAGCATAATCAGACCCCACCTACCCCAAACATTCTCTTTTCTCCCATCGAGCAGAAGATACAGCACGTACCACCAGGCTCAACAACAGCTTCTACCCGCTGTTATAAGACTATTGAACAGTCCCCTAGTACGATAAGATGGACTCTTGACCTCACAATCTACCTCGTTATCACCTTGCACCTTATTGTCTGCCTGCACTGCACTTTCTCTATAACTGTAACACTCTATTCTGCATTCTGCTATCGTTATACCTTGTACTACCTCAATGCACTGTGTAATGAATTCTGTATGAACAGTATGCAAGACAAGTTTTTCCACTGCACCTCAGTATATGTGACAATAATAAACCAACGTGCCATATTCCTGCTCCTATTTCTTAAGTGTTATTCTATAATGCACTCTTGTTTTTAACTAAGTTTTGCACTATAAAAATAGATGAACATTAAAGCTATACAATTAATCAGAGTATTGCCTTTTCACTCTTTTCTTCTGTGTTATTCTCTCCACATCAACTATCTTACTCAACGCACCTAGAGATTTTGGATTTTACTGACGTGAAGGCCAACCAAATGATTGAAAAAAAATCTCTTCAATTTTCTGCACCAATATTTTTGCTTAAAGTGTATCTGGACAACAATAGCACAGTGAAGCAGTGTAACCTGCAAGTTACAGCCGATGATCTCAAGCAGCAGAGGAGAGCGAATTCTCACCCACAGTGCCAGGAGGCGGCAGTGGTCACACTCCAGCATCTACAGTGGTGCATGGATTTACTTAAGTGTGGGAAGCCAGTGGTTTTATATCCTAGATGACAGAGCCATTCATCTCCCTGTGCACTAGGAATCCTGCCTGAGCTTGTTCAGCTAAGGCAGCACAGTAGCAAGGCTTTGTATTAAACTCAGTTCTACAGTACAGATGCAATAGTCCTCAAGGCCATCTGCTCCAACTTCTCCCCATTTCTGGTCAACCTGATTTTGCCTCATTATTGGATTCAGATATCGATGGATAGACTACTTTCCCTCACTGCACATTGATTACAGCTCCCAGTTACCTCCCATTTCTTTTGAGAAATGACAGTCTGACACTCCTTAATACTGAAGGGCAAAGTTTGTGTGGTGCAGTTGCCATTGTTAATTCTGTTCAAATGGTCATAATCATACCGTTCCACTGCAATATCAAAATCAAGTGGGCCACACGCTCACTCCCAAGCCCCTGTATAAAGTAATATGGTTTAACAACAATACCTTTTGAGTTAAAAGCACTACCACAAAACTGTAATGCTTCCTGATTGTCATCACTGTTCGCTGCACTGAGAGCTTTGACTCAAGGGGAAGTGAGAGGAGGGGAAGGAGGGCTCTCATTTGCTGGGAAATGTCAATTGTTAAGCCCAACTGGGGTTGGGAAAAACTACACTTCCAATGAGGTTCCACACAACCCGTGTGATTGAGATCAGCCAACAGGCTCTGCCATTAAATGCCAGCACTGAGCAGCTTTAGTAAAGCAACATGGTGGAATGAATTTGACTGGGTATTCACCAGGGAAGCAAAATCAAAGATACAATATGTTAAGTTCTAACCTGCAGTGACTCAGAGTTCATGCACAAGTCACAGCAGCCCCAGTAACTTCCATAAATTACCAGAGACAGCAGCAAATCTGGAGATGTCCGACCTTGTGGCAATCTTCAGTTAGCAATTTTCCTAAAGGATCATTTCCTCTCCCCTCCCTTCCATACTCCATTACCACTTCCCCATTTAAGACAAGTACAGCGTAGCCTTCCAGCTGCAGCAGTTCAGGTAGTGGAAATACAGGGAATTCACAAATTGCTACCAAACAATTTGAGATACGGGAAAAAAATTCACTCTTACAGAATTTACATGAGATAAAACTAAATAAACACAAAATGTGAAAGAAACAAATTTCTCGCTGCCTCAGTAAAGCAGCCGACATAATCAAAGACCCCACCCACCCCGGACATTCTCTCTTCTCCCCCCTCCTATCGGGCAGAAGATAAAAGCCTGAAAGCACGTACCACCAGGTTCAAGGACTGCTTCTATCCCACTGTTATAAGATTATTGAATGGTCCCCAAGTATGATAAGATGGACTCTTGACCTCACAATCTACCTCGTTGTGCACTTGCACCTTATTGTGTGCCTGCACTGCACTTTCTCTGTAACTGCAAACACTTTATTCTGCATTCTGTTACTATTTTCCCTTGTACTACCTCAATGCACTGTTGTAATGAAATGATCTGTATGGATGGCATACAAAACCAAGTTTTTCACTGTACCTCAGTACATGCGACAATAATAAACCCATTTACCAAATTTTGTCAGTTTCTGTTAGGGGTTTGAGCTACAGAAAATTGCAATACAGATGGTTTTCTAGTAATGCAACCCCTCCATAACACAGGGGTAACACTGAACTCTCAACTTCATCTTCTTGTCCAATCCTGTCCCCTACTTTATCTTCAAGCTCTTCAAACATATCACTACCATCTACTTAAATCTGAGATCCTGGTCAGAGGAATCATTGATATTCCATGGAATTGCATTGGGATCATGCTATTCCTCAATTGCCTTTCATTGATGTCCCTCATCCCAACTCCCTCCATTAACTTTTTCTTGCAGTACATCTCCATGTAACGTGATACCAATTCTATTTCTGCCAATAGACCTCCTCCCAACTAGCAGACCCTCTACTCAGGCACGGCTGCTTTCACAATGTCCCAAGGATCCCTAGCCTTCTGCATTACCTCTGCTGCAGCCAATATGCCAGCACATGGCCAGCTTCATAGATTGCTTGTCCAAAGTTGCCCATATACCATCACGGCAACAGACGAAATCCAGGTCAGTCACCAAAACATTCAGTTTAACAAAGCAAAGTTATAACCTGGCCCAGCTGGGCACCCTTTTCTTGCTCAATCTTAAAGCAAGCAGCCTGTTGGAAGAAACACTCCCGGGTGTGTGACACCACATGCAATCCAAAATTGACAAGCATGGAATTGGGCATAATATGCTGGTGTAAAATCAGGATTGGTTAATTGTCAGAGTGTGGGAATTAATGGGTTATTTTCTAATTGGGAGGCTTTGACCCTTGGGGTTCCACAGGGATCTTTGCTGGGCTGCAGCTGTTCACAATAGACATCAATGATTTATTTCTGCACTAATGCCTTGTTTTACACAAGTCTTTTACTTTCTTCTTCACTGTCTTGTATAATTTATGTATAGTTATGTTCTGGGTGTTGTCGGAACCTACGTGTCAGTGATGCTGCTGCAAGCAAGATTTTCATTATACCTGTACCTCATGACAATAAACTCGACTCGAATTGGATTGAGTGGACCGAGTGTAATGTATCCAAGTTTCCTGACCATTCTGAGCTGAATGACAGAGTGGGCTGTGAGGAGGATGGAGGGTTTGAAGAGGATACACACAGGCGAAACGAATGGTTGAAGACATGGCAGATGGAATACAACTTGGGGATAAAAAGCGAGTCATTTTTGATTTAAAAAATTACTTTTTAAAATGGTGAGCTATCCAAAGGTGTTGGTGCTCAGAGGGACCTGGATGTTCTTCTACACAGCTAGCAGAAAGTTAACATACAGGAACAGCAAGCAATCAGGAAGGCAAACAGCAAGTTGTTTTTCTATTGAGTACAAGAGTCTTACTGCAACTACATTGGGCCCTGACCTGAATCATCTGAATCTTATACATCTGAAATATTGTATACAGGTCTGGCCTCCCCATCTAAGAAAGGTTATTCTCGTGAACGAGGAACTGCAACCAAGGATCCCCAGATTAAGGGATTTGTCACAAGAGGAAAGCTTAAGTGTCAGAGGTACACAGCATGGAAATAGGTCCCTTGGCCCATCGAGTCTGGACTTGGGGGCCTGAGTTACAAAGAGAGGTTGCGTAGAATCGGACTTTATTCCTTGGAACATAGAAGATTGAGGGGTGACCTGATAAAGGCATATAGGATCATGAGGGCATAGACGGGGTGAAAACACATAGTCTTTTTCCCCTAGCAAGAGGGTGCTAAAAACAAGAGGGCATAGGTTTAAGATCAGAGGCAAAATTTAAAAGGGACATCAGGGGCAGCTTCTTCACACAAAGGGTGGTGCGTGTTTGGAATGAGCTGCCAGAAATAGTGGTTGAGGCGGGCACATTAGCAACGATTAAAAGCCATCTAGATAAGTACAAGGTTAGGAGAGGTTTAGAGGGCTATGGGCCAAACGTGGGCAAGTGGGACCAGCTCGCTGGGCGACACCGTCGGCATGGACAAGTTGGGCCGAAGGACCTGTTTCCATGCTGTACGATTCCACACCAACCATCAAGCACCCATTTTACACATCCAACATAATCCCATTTTGTTATCCCCACATTGTCATTAACTTCTCCCGGATTCTACCACTCATGTACATACTAGCATCGATTTACATCGGCAAAATTAACCAACCTGCATGTTTTTGGGACGTGGGAGGATATTGGAGCACCTGGAGGGAATCCACACAGTCACAGGGAGAATGTGCAAACTCCACGCAGGCAGCACCTGACTGAATCCCTGTCTCTGAAACTATGAGGCAGCAGCTCTACCAGCTGCGTCACTCTCTGCCCAGACTTATCGGTGTTCTCATTGAATCATACAAAACTCTTTCAGGGCTGAAAGGTGTAAATGCAAAGATGATGTTTCCTCTGGTTGGAGTGTCTAGAACCAAAGGTCACAATCTCAAAATAAGGGACCATTCAGGACAGAGATGAAAAGAAATTTCTTCACCCAGAGCATGATGATTCCTTAGAATTCACCACCAGAGGGGTTCAAAGCTGAAAACGATGGGTTTTTAGATACAAGGGGAATTGAGGGATTTCAGGTTAGTGCAGGAAACTGGCGCTCAGGTAATAGATCAGACATGATCTTATTGAATGGTGGAGGAGGTGCAATGGGCTCGATGTCTGCTGCTGCCTCTATATGAGGTCGAGAGGGTTGACAGCTTCAAGTTCCTAGGAGTGAAAGTCACCAATACCCTGTTCCGGTCCAACCACATAGATGCCACGGCCAAGAAAGCTCATCAGCACCTCAGCTTCCTCAGAAGGCTGAGGAAATTTGCATGTCCCCGTTGATCCTCACCAATTTTTAATTGGCACAGCACAGAAAGCATCCTATCCGGATGCATCACGACTTGGTATGGCAACTGCTCTGCCCGTGACTGCAAGAAACTACAGAGTTGTGGACACAGCCCAGCACATCACGGAAACCAGCCTCCCCTCCATGGACTATCTACACTCCTTGCTGCCTGGGTAAAGCAGCCAGCATAATCGAAGACCCCACCCTAGCGGGACATTCTCTCTTCTCCACCCCTCCCATTGGGCAGAAGATACAAAAGCTTGAAAGCACCTACCACCAGGCTCAAGGACAGCTTCTATCCCGCTGTTATAAGACTATTGAACAGTCCCCTTGTATGATAAGATAGACACCGGACCTCACAATCTATCTTATGACGACCTTGGACCTTATTGTCTGCCTGCACTGCACTTTCTCTGTAAATGTAACTCTAAACTGCATTGTGTTATTGTTTTCCCTTGTACTACCTCAATGCACTGTTGTAATGAAATGATCTGTATGGATGGCATACAAGTTTTTCACTGTACCTCAGTACATGTGACAATAATAAACCTATTTACTATTTGTTATTTCATGTCAAGGCATATTTCATGAGCTCACAATATCCAAAACTAATTTACAGTCTGTGAAGTACTTATGAAGTGTAGTCACGGCTATAATCTTGGATGTGTGGTGGTGCATTTAAATACAAAGAGAAATGTGGTAAATGACCAGATTTTAGCGGTTGATCTAGGGATAATATTGGCCAGAATACCACAGGTCACATGCATTCTCTTCCTCAAATTCGTACCATTACATCCACCCAATTAGCTACTGGAACCTCTAAGCAGAAGATGGTACCTCAAACTCTGCCCTAACTGTACTGGTGATGTGTTAGTTCAGGTTTTTTGTGCTCAAGTCCCAGAGTCCAAAAGATTTTGACTCTGCACACCAGGAATATAGTCAAACCACCATCTCAGTCTCCTAGAAAAATTAAACTCTCATCTTATTCTTACACCACCCAATTTTCCTTTGTGCCCTCAAAGTTCAACTTTCCTAAAGCTCTCTAGGTCAAACTCCGAAACTTCAAGCTTCCGCATAAGACTCCAACTCATCCATAGCTCTTTCCGGCAGGCACAGTAGTGTAGAGGTTAGCATAACGCTTTACAATGCCAGCGACCCGGGTTCAAATCCAGCTGCTGTCTGTAAGGAGTTTGTATGTTCTCCCTGTGTCTGCGTGGGTTTCCTCCGGGTGCTCTGGTTTCCTCCACATTCCAAAGACGTACAGGTTAGGAAGTTGTGGGCATGCTATGTTGGCACCAGAAGCATGGCGACACTTGCGGGCTGCCCCCAGAACACTCTACACAAAAGATGCATTTCACTGTGTGTTTCGATGTACATGTGACTAATAAAGAAACCTTACCTTATCTGGCCTTGGGTGGGCTGGCACATGCAACATCCTGGCCCTTATCAGCTTCCACTGCCTCTGTGGCTTTGGTACTTTCATTTAAAACTCCTTTTACCTCTTTCCCCTCTACTTTTGCATCCATTCCCACTATCAAAATGGAAGAGTGCTCCATGGGCAGATGCATACTGAACTTCATCAGATAATTTTAAAAAAATCATTAGATGCTCAGAACCATCAAACCAGAGAGACACCCGAGACTGCAAACGCTAGAATCTGGAGCAACAATCTATCTGCTGGAAGAACTTAGTGGGTCAGTCCTGATGCAGAATTTCAAACTGAAACGTCAACAGTTCCTTTCCTCCCACAGATGCTGTTTGACCTGAGTTCCTCCAGCAGATTGTTCATTGCTAGAGACACAAGAGACTGCAGATGCTGGAATCCAGAGAAACACACAACCCGCTGGAGGAACTCAGCAGGTCAAGCAGCATCTGTCGACATTTCAGGTCGAAACCTGGCATCAGTATGGAGAGTGGATCGGGACTGATGCAGGGTTTCGATCCGAGACATCGACAACTCCATTTCTTCCACAGATGCCGCTCGATCCGCTGAGTTCCTCCAGCTGATTGTTTCTTGTATCAAACCAAGTTATCCCCCAAGTTTAGAGGGATGCAAATTGCCTGAAGCTTGCTTACAATGTTCCCTCATTCCAGCTTCCCGGCATTTCCGTAGTCGACACTCCTGGCATTTCCTGCGCATGTACATGTCCATCTCACACTTGCCGCTGCTTTTGCAGGTGTACTGTGCGTTCTTGATGACACTGCGGCGGAAGAAGCCCTTGCAGCCTTCGCAACTTAGCACATTGTAATGGAAGCCCGATGCCTTGTCCCCACAGACGCTGCAAACCTCGTTCCCCAGCATTTTCGGGGCTGGGCCCTTCTTTCGCTTTATCATGGGCTCGTCTCCTGGAAGGCACAAGTGTCAGTGGTTAAACAACTGCCAAGCATGTGGATTTTATACGTAAGAGCAGTTGACACACAAAGCAAATACATCAGAGTTATACAGCACGGGCCCTTCAGCCCAACTCATCCATGCCAACCAAGATGCCCAGCCAAGCTAGTGCTATTTGCCTGCATTTGACCCATATCCCTCTAACCCTTTCCCACCCATGTACCTGTACAAATGTTTTTTTTAAGAATTTGTTATTGTACCTGCCTCAACTACTTCCTCTGGCAGCTTGTTCCATGCACGGACCACCCTCTCCACGAAGAAGTTGCCCCTCAGGTCCCCGTTCCATCTTTCTTCTTCCATCTCAAACCTATGCCCTCTACTTTTTGAATCTCTTTCCCTGGGAGAAAGACTGTGAGCATTCACCCCCACCTCTGCCCCTCATGACTTTATACACCTCGAAAAAGGTCACCCCTCAGTATTCTACAAATAAAGTCCAAGCCTGCCTAACCTCTCCCCATAACTCAAGCCCTCGAGTCCTAGCAACGTGGTAACAGTGATGAGACATTCATCATTTGTTAAACCAGTTACAACACTGTGCTCAGTTACTGAGCATTTTGCTTTGAAGATGTTGAGGACAGGGAGAAGGAATGGGAGATATTCAGGAAGATAATACCAAGGAGCAAATATTTTATTAATTGATCAGAGAGCTAATTTAGTTGGAAATAGGAGACCCAAGAAAAGGAGTGAGGATGTGGAACTTGCATCAGGCAGACATGGTTTGGGTAAATGCATTCAATGGGAAGCAAGATAGCTAAGAATTAGTATTTGGTTTATTATTGTCACATGCATCAAGATACTGTGGATATATGTACCCTGTAACAGGAAAGACAATGTCAAGCTGGTGCAGAAGAAATTTATGAGGATGCTGCCTGGATGAGAGGGCCTGAGTAATAGGGAGACGTTGGCCACACTGGATCTTTATTCCTTGGAACGTAGGAGAATGGTGGGGGTTGACCTCATAGAAGTTTATTAAATCACGAGGGGTATGGATAAAGTGGAGGGTCATGGTCTTTTCCACAGAATCCAAATCCAGAAGGCACAGATCCAAGATAAGAGGGGAGAGAGTTAAAAGAGACCCGAGAGGTAAGTTCTTTACACAGAGGGTAGTGAGTACCTGGAACGAGCTGCCAGAGGAAGTGGTCAAGGTGGGTACAATTGTAACATTTAAAAAGGCATTTGGATATGGAGGGGAGGGGCTTGGAGGATTATGGGCCGAACGCAGGCAACTGGGAGCAGCAGGGAGGTTGCTGTGGTCGGCATGAACCAGTTGGGCCGAAGGGTCTGTTTCCGCGCTGTATTACTCCATGACAGTGAAAAACTTTGTTTTGCAAGCCATTCATACAGCATGAAAGCAATGAAAGCAGGACACGTTGATTTGGCTCCATGAGGTAAGAACAAAAGAAACAGAAGGAGGCCATTAAGCTCCTTTCACCTACTCCACCATTTAATAAGATCGTGCATCACTTGCCATAACTAACACCCATATTCCTTGATTCCCTCCATTTCCAAAAATCTATGGGCCTCTGTCTTGAATACACACAGCAAACAAGCCTCCACAGCTCTCTTTGGCAGCGAGTTCCAAAGATTCAGTAATCTCTGAGTGAAGAAATTCTCCTCATCTCTGCCCTGAATGACTGACCGCTTTCTGGTGAGCTTTCCTCGATCACAAGTACATCCTTCCTTAAGTAAGGGGGCTAGATCTGTGTGCAATATTCTCACCAAGCCCTATATAATGCAGTGAGGAAGGAGATAGACTTGCTGGGCTTCTCACTTGTAAAATTCTGTTAAAGATTATCAATGACTATAATTGTAAGTAGAAACATTGACCATCTCTCTGCTTTTACCAGATTCCAGCATCTGCTGTCTCTTGTGTGTCTGGGTTTAATGTCCTGGGTGAAAGGAAGGATAGACTGGGGCTTTTTTTTTCCCTGGAGTATCGGAGGCTGAGAGGTGACCTTATAGAGGTTTATAAAATCATGAGGGACATTAATAAGGTGAATGGTCACGGTCTTTTTACCAGGGTAGGGGAGTCTAAACTAGAGGGGAAAGATTTAAAGGGGACCAGAGGGGAAAGTTTTCCACATAGAGGGTGGTGAGTATGCGGAATGAGCTGTCAGAGGAAAGGTTGAGGTGGGTACAATTACAACATTTAAAAAACATTGGACAAGTACATAAATAGGAAACATTTAGAAGATATGGGCCAAACGCAGGCAAATGGGACTAGCTCAGGTGGGCACCTTGGTCGGCATGGACAAGTTGGGCTGAAGGGCCTCCTTCCCTCGTGTATGACTCTATGACTCTAAAGAAAACTGTGAAAAATTAAATGTCACGTACTTAAACCTCAAGCACAAAGCAGTTGTACTGAAGTAAATACTCCTGTCCCTAATGAAATACTGGTTGATATTTTGATGTTTAACTATGATATGGAAATCTCTCTCTGTTCCATTGTCATCACTTAGTCTCAATCCTGGAATTGCCTCCCCAGTGGGGCACAAACAGGGTGAATGCAGACAGTCTTTTTTCCAGGGAAAGGGAATCAAAACCTAGAGGGCACGGGTTTAATGTGAGAGGTGAAAGATTTAAAAGGGACCTGAGGGACAATTTCTTCACACAGAGGGTGGTGAGCACATGGAACGAGCTGCCAGAGGAAGTGGTTGAGGCAGGTAAATAACAACGTTTAAAAGACACTTGGACAGGTACATGGATAGGAAAGGTTTAGAGGGATCTGGGCCAACACAGGCAAATGGGTATCCTTGTTGGCATGGACAAGTTGGGCCGAAGGGCCCGTTTCATGCTGTGTGACTCTAATAGCACTGTGTAGGCACCTTCACCAGAAGACCACAAGGTGGTGGTCAAGAAGGTGGCTCCTTCTCCTGAGGCAATCCACTTGCCGGTGATGCTGCTGCGAGTTTTTCATGCTGCCTGTATCTCACTGTACTTATTCACATTACAATAAACTTGATGTGATGGGTACCAAATGCTGAGTTTTCCGGCAATGCTCCCATCCAATTAATTAATAACATAAATCACAGTTTTGTCAAAAATGAAATCATAATTTCTGTCCAAAAAAAACGTACCACTGACATAAAGCAAGCATTCGGGCTCGGAGGAGAATGAACCATTGTGGATGTCGGTGACCTGGTCACGAACCTCCTCCACCTCATACTCCTGCTTCACCTGATACTGTGCGCAGTCTATACTCTCCTCCACCGCAGTCTCTGCGACATCTTTGTCATCTTCTGAAAAGAACATGGTATGGGATGAACAGAAAATAAGATCAGAATTACCCAGCATCAGTGAAACTCGACAATTATATGGTTATCTGGGAGCAAATTCTGTTGGGCGCAAGGCAGATTCAACCCTTGACTGCACTTCCACATTCAGTTCAATCACAGCTGACTCGAGACCCAACCCCAACATTTTTCTATCTTTACCAAAATCCCCTGGAAGTCGTTCTCCAACGAATGCATCAATCAATCTCGATCTTCGTTGTCCAAAGTGACCTGACATTCATCCCTTCTTGGATCAGTTCTACTGTCATTTAAATAAAAAGCTTCCAGATTTCATTTTGATGGCTTAGCTTTAACACAGTTTCCCCTTTTTCTTAATGAGGCCTCACCAGAGGAAGTAGATTCTTCCCGTCAGTCCTACCGATTGTTCAGATCTCCCCTCGGGCTCAAGTACAAGGCACATTTTCTCTCCTGCTCTGCGCCTCGCTGCCCCCCTCCTCCCCTCCACTTGCCATCAAGATCATTTAAATACAACTCCAAATATATTTAGGAACATGAGGTACTTCTCTGGAAACAAAGGCATTAAGGGGTCTGGAGAGAAAGAACATCCACAACAGAAATCTATTTAATCTCAGTTTCCTTCTTTGGTTGATCCCTTGGCTCAGCAGTCTTGTAGTGAAAGATTTGCACATTTTCAGTGGCCTCTGTGTGAGGAACGGATTCACCCCTGAATGGTCAGAATTCAATTTTAAGGTTAGGGACTTTGTGAACAAACACTGGGTAGGCTAAACCAAGAAAGACATTCCACTTATAAACCAAAAGTAGAAAAACTCTCCAAGTCAGGCAGCATCTCTGTACATAGAAACAGAATTAACATTTCAGGTCCTCGACCTGCTGAATGCTTCTGGCATTTTCTGGTTTTGTTTCAGATTTTCAGTGGTGCAGCTGGTAAAGTTGCTGTCTCAAGGCACCAGAGATCCAAATTCAATCCTGATCTCCAAAGCTGTCTGTGTGGAGTTTGCACATATTCCCTGTGTCTATGTGGGTTTCCTCCCAAAGACATGCAAGTTGGTAGGTTAATTGGCTGCTGTAAATTGCTCCTATATGCAGGCAGATATCAGAGAGATGCAACAAAAATAGGGTTATTGTACTGGGGAGTTTCAATTTCCCAAACATTAAGTGGGTTTGCCAAAGCATTAAAGGCTGAAAGGGGGCAGAATTTTTGAGGTGTATCCAGGACTAAGGTAAATCTGAAAGCATGTTATAAGTACATAAGGGAAAAAGAATAACCAGGTAATAACTAGGACCCATTAGGGACAACAGGAGCAAACTGTACGTGAGCCAGAAGGTATAGGCGAGGTCCTAACTAAATACTTTACATCAGCATTCATGAAGGAAACAGACCTTGTAGTTGGAGAACTCTTTGAAGGGTAGGTTCAAGTCTAGTGCAGGTCTTCATAAATAAAGAGGAGGTACTGGTAATCACAGACCTGAGAGCCTAACATCAGCGGTAGGGAAGATACTGGAAAAAGTTCTGAGGGAGAGGATTAATGATCACTTGGAAAGACAGGAACTAATCAGACAGACAACATGGCTTTGTCAGGGTCAAATCCTGCTTGACCAATTTGATTGAATTCTTTGAAGAGGTAACAAAGTGTATCGATGAAGGCAGTGCAGTAGATGTGATTTACATTGTCTTCAGTAAAGCCTTTGACAAGGTTCCACATGGGAGACCAATTCCAAAGGTTAGGACCCATGAGATCCAGGACAAGTTGGCAAAATGGATCCAAAATTGACTTGGAGACAGAGGGTGATGGCAGAGAATCGTTTTGGCGATTGGATGCCTGTGACTAGTGGTGTTCCACAAGGATTGGTGCATGTGAATGACTTGTATGTGGATGTGGGAGCCATGATCAGCAAGTTTGCAGATGATGACACAAAGATTGACGGATTTACTGACAGTGTGGAAGTAATCTTAGGTTCGAGGGAGATTTCAACGTGTTGGTGAAATGGGCTGAAAAATGACAGATGTATTTTGGGAGCACTAATGAGGCTAGGTCTTAGGGAGCACTAAGGAACAGAGGGACCTCAGTGTACAAGCCTGTAAATTCTTCAAGGTGGCAACAGGATAGACAACGGGACACTGGGTTTCTATAGTCAGGGATTTAAAGTGCAGAAGTAGGGAGGTTATGCTCCAACTTTATAAAACCTTGGTCAGACCTCAGCAGTACTGTATGCAGTTCTGGTCTCCACACTATAGGAAGGACTAGATAGCACTGGAGAGGGTGCAGAGGAGATTCACCAGGCCATTGCCTGGGAAGGAGCAGTTTAGTTATGAGGAGAGACTGGAGAAGCTGGGTCTGTTCCTCTGGAGCGGAGGAGGTTAAGAGGGGACGTTATTGAGGTATTTAAAATTATGAGGAATAATAGATACTGTAGGTCGCCTGCAGGAAACCTTCCCCCATATCTGAGGTAGATAAAATTAGAGAACGTAGCAAGGGGGTAGAGGTTCAGAGGGGATATGAAGGGGACCTTTTTCACCCAGAGAGTGTTGAGTACCTGGAATGCACTACCTGGGGGAGAGGTTGAAGCCGGGTTGCTGACAGCATCTAGATGAACAGAGGGCTATGGACCAAGTGCTAGGTGATGGGGTTAATATGGAAGGATGCCCATTGGTTGTCATGGACGTTGAGCCGAATGACCTGTTTCCATGCTGCACTATTCTATCATTAGCATAGATAGGCATCACGGTCAGCATGAACACGATGGCCTGTTTCTGTACTGTACAATTCTATGAATTCACTTTCTGAAATGCAGATGTAAAAGATTCCCCTGTAACTTTCAGAGAGGAACTGGATCTAGTCCAAAGGAGAAAGAATGCAGGGCAATCAGGAGATAGGAAAGTGAGATTAATGGAATAGTTCTCTCAAAGGGCTGGCACAGACCCTTGGGCTGAATGTCCTCCTTCTATGCTCTCTGATTCGATAAATGAGCCTACCTTGGCCAGCGTCCAAGCCATTCACAGCCGAGAAGGACATCTTCCATCACGTGCTCCACTGCATGGTGAAAATACAAACCAAGGGGGAAACTGAGAACGAAAAAAAAGTAATCAATAGTTTAGCTTAACTGAAAATTTTGCACTTAATGCCTTTCCTGGAAATGTGCTGCTTCTATTAGTAATTAGATGGGAATCATTGCATTATTGTTAGGTCCAGTCCCTTGAGAAGGTGATGGTAAACCAGCTTCCTGAACCGCTGCAATTTACATTATGAAGGTGCTCCTAGAGTACTGTTGAGTTGGGTGCTCCAGGATTTAGATGCGGCAATGATAAAAGGAATGAACACGAGATCAAGTCAGGATTGATGCAACCTGGAAAGAAATCTGCAGGTGGTTCCTGTGTGCCTGCTGCCATTGTCTTGTAAGTGGTGGGATTGAGAGGTGCTGTAGAAGGAGGTTCAGTCAGATGCTGACCTTATGTGGATGATACACACTGCAGCTGGGGAGTTCTGGTGGCAGAATTGGTCTTTTATTTAGAGCAGAAGATTCCAGGGCAGCGCAGTATGTAGGCTGCTGCCCCATAACTCTAGGGTCTTGGGTTCAATCCTGACCTCAGGTGCTTTCCGTGTGGAGTTTGCCCCGAGTTCAAACTCCAGTCCAGAGGGGAAGTAGTTTTGGGTTCCAAGTGGGAGGGAGCTCCTGTATTCAGAGTGTCCATCACTACTTGCTTGTATCTAATGTGCAAATACCACCAATTCATAGCTTCAACGCTGTGCATTGGTACTGTTTTAGAGAGTGTGAAATGTGCCCATGACTGCATGGGATTCCTCCCACATCCCGAACACCTGCTGGTAAATCTGGCTAAATGTAAATTACTTTTAGGTGTAGGTAGATGGCGAAAGAATCAAGGAGACGAAGGGAATAAGTTGCAGGCTTACAGGGAAGGGGAATGGGACTGCTCATCTGGAAGCTAGCGATCTGCATCTCCCTGTTGCCAGTCACTTCAACTCCACCTCCCAACAGTATCACTGATATGTCAGTCCTTGGTCTCCTCCACTGCCAGGAGAATTCCAAGCGCAAACTGGAGGAACAGCACCTCATTTTCCGTCTTGGAACCTTGCAGCCTAACGGCATGAACATTGAATTCTCCCACTTTAGGGAAATCCCCACCCCTCCTTCCCCACATCCCCCCCTCCTCCCTACCTTCCCCACATCCCCCCCCTCCCCCCCCCCCCACCCTGCTTCTTCTCTTCCCTTTTCCTAGCTTATTTCTCTTTTATCTACCCTTTATCTCCTTACCTTTGACCCATCCCCCGGTGGATCTGCTCTCCCCTCCTCCCCCGCACCTGCCCATCACTATCTCTTACCTGCATCTCCCTATCACCACCCTGTGCCCACCCCACCTGCCTTCTATTATCCACCCGTCACTGCTCTGCTTTTCCCTCCTATATATTGGGCTTCCTTCCCCTTTTCCTACCTTCAGTCCTTAAGGGTCCTGAGCCGAAACATTGACTGCCGACTTTTCTCCACGGATGCTGCCTGGCCTGCTGAGTTCCTCCAACATCATCGTGTTTCTCAACTAGCATACCTGATGGGCTGAGTGGTATTCTCCCCCTAAGGAAGAGTCCTGCTTTGTCCTGGATGGCATCAGGCTTTGCATAGTTCTCATCCACAGAAGTGGAAAGGATTCCATCCCAATCCTGATGAAGGGTTTCGACCTGAAACATCGACGATTCCTCCCCACCCCCCTCAACAGATGCTGCTCGACTCGCTGAGTTCCTCCAGCAGATTGTTGGTTGCTTCACAATCCTGTCGTGATTTCCACACCCTCACCCACACACACAATGCCCCTCAAACACAACACTTCAGGTTGAGGTTGTACAGAGGCCAGAGCAGGAACCCTGGCTGCTTTTATTTTCTTCGTGAACTGGTGGATTGATTCCTGTCATACAGCAGTGACAGATGGAACAGCCTCAAGTCGAGGCTCTCAGACAACCTCCAGCAAAGCTTTTCTGTAGAGAAGCAACACAGGACACACAAAGGGCAAACTAACTTTGAATCCTCCCTTCTCTCCCACCACATAAAGGCACCCAGTACTCCCTACAAACTATGGGATGAGCACAACAGATATAAGCAAGCAATGACTGGCACTCAATGCAAAAGCTCCCTCTTTCTACTCAGAAGCCCAAACCAAAGTCAGAGCGCTGCCCCTCTGGATTTTGTATTCAGGGGATGTCAGTGCAACTGACTGAACCAAGCAAACAACAAACTGCTGGAGGAACTCAGTGGCTCAGGCAGCATCTCTGGAGGGAAATGGACAGTCGACGTTTGGGGTCAAGACACTTCATCTGGACTGCTGGAGGAATACTTCTTCAAAGTGGGCATACCTCGAAGAGGCTTCACTGTGGAGTAGTAAAATGGAGGCACAAGAGACTGCAGATGTGGAAGGGACTGAACCAAGGACCCCATGAAATCCTAGCCTTGCCTACAGTGATCGAACTAGAACCAACCGTACACAGGCTACCAGGTAGCTTACCTGCATTAGCACTTGTGGCCACCTCTGGGCAGGCTGACCTTAGGACTCCATTGTTCCTGCTCTGCTCAGTCCAGCTGGGCAAGGACTTCTGAGTTCTTACGCCCCACCTTGTTCTCGCCAAAGAATCTGAGAGCTCGTGTCCGTATCGCAGTGAAGGGTCAGTGCCTGCTGTCCACCCTGAAACCAAACATCAGTGAGAACATCAGAAGGTAGGAGCAAGAGTTGGCCACTCGGCCCCTCTAGTCTGCCCTGCCATTCAAGATGATTGTGGCTGATCCACGCTGGGCCTCAACTCCTCTTCAGTGCCAGTTCCCCATCGCCCTCAATTCCCCAATCTTTAAAAAAGGAGGTATTTATGTATTTACCTCCTTTTTTAAACCCCAAGTAATCTCGCCTGCACAGCCCTCTGGGGCAGAGAATTCCAGAGATTCACCACCCTCGGTGAGAAGTTCCTACACACCTCGGTTTTAAATGATCACCTCCTAACCTTGTAACTATCTCCCCTTGTTTGAGACTCTCCCACTAGTGGAAACATTAACATCTACTCCATCGTGCCCTCTCAGGATCTTATATTCTTCTCCCAGACCTCAACTCCTTTTCTGTGCAGTTCCCCCAAAGCCCTCAATTCCCTGGTCTTCCAAAAATTTATCAATTTCAGAATCAGGTTTATTATCAGACATATGTCATGAAATTTGTTCCTTTGTGGCAGCAGTACAGTGCAAGACAAAAAGACAAAAAAAATTACTATAAGTTACAGAAATAAATAAATAGTGCAAAAGAGGAATAACGAGGTAGTGTTCATGGGTTAAATCCCACAAACACCTGGTCTCCACAACCCCTCCCTTCAAGAAGCTTCTTCGCACCTCAGTTTTAAATGACTGCCCCCTAATCTTGTAACTGGCGTCCTCTCATTTGAGATTCCCTGATGGATATGATACAAAGCCTGAAAGCACATACCACCAGGCTCAAGGACAGCTTCTATCCCGCTGTTATAAGACTATTGAATGGTCCCCTAGTGCGAGAAGATAGACTCTCGACTTCACAATCTACCTTGTTATGGCCTTGCACCTTATTGTCTGCCTGCACTATACTTTCTCTGTAACTGTAACACTTTACTCAGCATTCCGTTATTGTTTTCCTTTGTACTACCTCGATGCACTGTTGTAATGAAACAATCTGTAAGGATGGCATGCAAAACAAAGTTTTTTTTTACTGTACCTCAGTACATGTAACCAATTTACCAATTTTTCCTGTAAAAGGAACCCTCAGGGTGCGACCCAATAGTGCAGGAAGGACGAGAGGACAAGGGTCACCTGAAGTGATGCCTGGTCAGAAATAATTTCACGATGGTTGAAAGCAAACACTCAAGCAAGAATTACAGTGAGAAGCAGTTGTGTCCCCGTTGGTAGCACTCTTGCCTCCCAGCCAGAAGATTCAGGTTAATGTATCACTGCTGGTGGACAGGTACATGGATAGGAAAGGTTGAGAAGGTTTGGGGCATAGCTTCGATAGGGCATCTTGGTTGGCATGGACCAGTTGGACCTAAGGGCCTATTTCCGTGCTGTATGACTCTATGGTGCTCAATAGCCAAGGCTACAGTGCAATATCAAGGAAGTGCCTCATCTCTCTCTTGATAAGATGTTAGACTTCTTAAGGAGGAAAGAAAACCACTGCATGTAAACCCAAAAAAAATCCAGATTAGAGTATTTACAGAGAAACTAAATGAACTTTCCTTTGATCATTCTAAACAACATTTTTTTCCAAAATGAGCCTAAACTGCGAGGGCAGTGAGCTAATCAACTATGCAAGGCATCACTGTCAAAATCAGGGGTGGCACAGCGAGAAACCTAAGCTCCAGTTTCCTCCTACATCCCAAAGACATGCCGGCCGGTAGGTTAATTGGGTGCTACAAGTTGCCCCTGGTGTGTAGGTGAGTAGAAGAGTTGACGAGAATGTGAGAATAAAAATGGGATAAATGTAGAATTGGCGTAAATAGATTGGTTGATGGTCGGCACTTGATGGGCCAATGGGCCTGTTTCTGTGCCGTCTCTCTATGACTCCTTTTCCTCAGTCTAATCTTGTGTAACTCCTTCCCACCTCCCCTTCCCCAGCCTCAGGTCTGCAGCTGTAGTTACTGTTCCCTCAGTTATCATTACCCTTTGTAGTGGAATCATCCGAAGTTACCACATGGAAATAAGCTGCCTCAGCGAGCAAAGAGAAGAAAGACTGAGCAAAGGGGGTCCCAAGTTTCTTATGACATACTTCATTACAACAACTTGCTTTTATATAGCAGCTTTAACATAGTAAAACTCCCAAGATGCTTCACAATCAAACAAAACATATTGTCAACACTAGTTGGCCAAAAAGCGTAGTAAAAGTGACAGGTTTTAAGGAGCACCTTAAAAAGGAGAGGGATGGAAAGGCGCAGCAATGCTTAGGGAGGGAGTTTCAGAGCTTGAGGCATTGCTTTTGACCACTAATGGTGGGGCAATTCAATTCAGGGACAATGAAAAGGCCAGAATTAGAGGAACACAGATATCGTAGAAGCTCCAAGGACTGGAGGAGATAAGACCATAAGACATAGGAGATTGCAGAGACAGGGAGGAGGACAAAGCCATAGAGAACTCTGCAAAGGAAAAGTTCAAAAGGCCAGCAAGTCTATAAGAGTTATGACTAGCCAATGAACTCAATGTCCCTCATTTCCACCCAATGAGTCATTTCCAACAAATTCCCAGCTCTGCACTGAGGGAAAACAAATTCCGATGTTCCTAATTTCAAAACGCATTCCCAATGAACGAGACTCTTCACTGCCAGGCTAACTCAAATTTACAATTGTAATATCATCCTGCTGTTTGTGTGTTGAAAATCACTTTTACTTGCAACCTCGGTGAAATGGCTTCTGCAGGACTTCAATGTCCTTGTGGCATCAAACTGAAACGTTAAGCGATTTTCCTCCGCTTCCAACATTTCTTCTGAACCAAGCAAGTGATGCTGGCAGAAGTCACCCTTAATTTTTGATTCCAGTTCCATCCAATGGATTTTAATCCTTTTCCAACTCCGTGGTGCTTATTCCATAGTCTATTGTTAATATTATGGTCATCTAGATAGAGATTGCCTGTAGACACTGGCAACCTTGGTACCTCACCCTTGGCAAGCCTAGATGGCGAGTCCCCACTTCCAACCATTCCATCTCACCCTTGCCTCAACCCAGATGGTGACCTCTGTAGACTGTATTAGAATTGGTTTATTATTGTCACATGTACCGAGGTCTTGCATACCGTTCACACAAATCAATTCATTACACAGTGCATTGAGGTAGTACAAGGTAAAACAATACAGAATGCAGAGTAAAGTGTCACAGCTACAGAGAAAGTGCAGTGCAGACAGACAATAAGGTGCAAGGCCATAAGGTCGATTGTGAGGTCAACGGTCCATCCTATTGTACGAGGGAACCATTCAATAGTCTTATATAATAGACTGAGAGATCAAGAGTTCATCTTTATCACACAAGAGGTACATTCAAGAGTCTTATAACAGCAGGATAGAAGCTGTCCTTGAGCCTGGTGGTATGTGCTTTCAAGCTTTTGTATCTTCTGCCCAATGGGAGAAGGGAGAAGAGAGAATGTCCGGGGTGGGTGGGGTCTTTGATTACGTTGGCTGTTTTACTGAGGTAGAGAGAAGTGTAGACAAGAGTCCACGGAGGGGAGGCTGGTTTCCATGATGTGCTGAGCTGTGTCCACAACTCTGCGGTTTCTTGCCGTCACTTGCAGAGCACTTGCCATACCAAGCCGTGATGCATCCAGAGTGTATGAGCTCAGTACCATACCAGCACATGAGTCAAGTCAGCAGGCGTCAGCATTCAAAGAATCACAGGAAGGTTACAGAACAAAGCAGGCCATTGAACTTGTAGAATCTGTGTCAGCAAACCAACTGAGACAAGAGCAATCCAGCTAGTCCCTCTCCCCTATCCTCTCATCCCCATTCTGTCTACGCTTCTTGCTGCCTCAGTAAAGCAGCCAGCATAATCAAAGAGCCCACCCACCCCAGACATTCTCTCTTCTCCTCCCCCCCGCCCCCCCCCAATCAGGCAGAAGATACAAAAGTCTGAAAGCACGTACTACCAGGCTCAAGGACAGCTTCTATCCCACTGTTACAAGACTATTGAATGTGTCCCTAGTACGATAAAATGGACTTTTGACCTCACAATCTACCTCGTTATGACCTTGCACCTTATTGTCTGTCTGCACTGCACTTCCTCTGCAGCTGTGACACTTTACTCTGCATTCTGTATTGTTTTATCCTGTACTATCTCAATGCACTGTGTAATGAATTGATCTGTATGAACGGTGTGCAAGACAAGTTCTTCACTGTACCTCGGTACACGTGACAATAATAAACCAATTCCAATTCCATAGCCCTGCAATTCATTTTCCTTTCAGATACTTATCCAGTTCACTTTTGAGCACTTTGATTGATTGTTCCTCCCCCACTCGCCCAGCAGCGCATTACAGATTCGAACCACCAGCTGTGTAAATAAGATTTTTTTTAAAACTATCATTTGTGTTCCTTTTGCCAATCACCTTCATTCTTTCTGGTTCTTGACAAATCCACCAATGGTAACGTCTACCTCCTCTGTCCCTGCACGGTTCCAACTGTGTTTAACAGAGACACCCAAATAGTGTCTGGAGGAGAGTATTGGCTGTGATCAGCAGAAGAAACACATTGATCCTTCACCTTCCTTGACCAGGAGCACCAAGGATCGTTGCTGAGATGATGAAGTAGGGCAGAGTTCAAAAGTGCTACACAATGAACGTTTCTGCTCAGTTAAAAATGTCATCAAATTCTTTGTACACAGGACTTTCACAACCAGCAACGACAGGGGAAATTTTTATTCTAATCCCGTAGACCAGACTGAAACCAGACCCGAGAAGTAGGTGAGAGGTTCATCCCAACATGTCACTTGCCTTCCAGATTTGAAGCTTTACTGGAATGACTTTTCTTGTATCCAATTCATACCCTCATCATGCACTCTGAATATCATCATCATCTCTGAATAATGCCCCATGACTAACCAGCAACCAAAAATGATTAAAAACATAAATACAGGCTAATAACCATTTAAACTGTGCTGAATCATTAAACTTCACTGAATAACACCCCATCACCAACCAGAAAACAAAATTAATTGGAAAAAAAAACGAAGATACAGGTGAAACTGCAGGGAAGTGAGACTAACAGGGTTGAGCTGGTGCAGATTAAAGTGACGTCTCCCTCTGCTGCCACCGGTGACAGGATGGAGAACCCTCCACATCCCACTCAGCCTGGGAATGATCAAAACAAAATGCACAGGGCAGTGGGAAAAAAAACCCTTTTGTTGCTGCTACTGTTTGTGTTTCTGTTCAACATTTAAGACAATCTGCACCCCACTGGGTGGGGAAGAGAGGGGGAAAAGGAGAGGAGAGGAGATTGACTCCTGGCCTCATGTAAACAGGAAATAAACACAGCACTCCCCTTCCTCACCTAGAATTACAGTGCATCATCTAGAGAGGGACACCCACACACAGCACCCCTCCCCACCCATGTTAAATACCAATGAACTTCACAGCCCATTAAATCATTAACCCCACGTCCTTACCAGCCTGTGTACGAACTATGTGAAGTTTATTCCTTTGATTTCCATCCCTTTATAACTTTCTCCTCTGCTCTCTCTCCCTCTCTCGTCCCCTCTCCAGCAGCTTTGACAACTTCAGGGACACTCCCACGCAACCTAACCCGGCGCCGCCCAGAGCCCCGCCTTTCCGCAGACACCGCACTCCCTCATTGGCTCCCCGGCCCCGCAACCTCTCCCTTCATTGGCTGCCCCCTCGCGTCCATCAGCGCTGCTCCCAGCAAGCTAGGTTGAGAGTAGACCGACCACCACTTCCGGCGGAAGGCGGCAATGTTATGTAATTTGTTTCAAACATTTTTAGTTATTTAACGCCCAGATACTTGGAAAAAAGTGACTAAAAATTAAATTCAATATCTACAAGTATCTTTTGCCTGTTAATATGTGCTGACTGGTCTTTGCCCCGCTGTGTATTGCGACATTGGGCGCCATCTTTGTGCGGGGCATAACCCTGGGCTCAGATACTGTCATGGGCTGTACATGCACAGGGTCTAAATACCATGAGATTTGGCTCTGTGCAACGGCAGCACATTGCAAACATAAGTTAACATAGACTTAAATTAGCATAAATTATACATAAATCAGAATCAGATTTATTGTCACTGACTTAGATAAAATTGGTTTATTATTGTCACATGTACCGAGGTACACTGAAAAACGTGTCTTGCATACCGTTCATACAAATCAATTCATTACAACAGTGCATTGAGGTCGTACAAGGTAAAGCAACAACAGACTGCAAAATAATGTGTTAAAGTTGCAGAGAAAGTGCAGTGCAGGTAGGCAATAAGGTGCAAGTCATAAGGAGGTAGATTGTGAGGTCAAGAGTCCATCTTAACGTACTAGGGGACCATTCAATAGTCTTATAACTGCGGGATAGAAGCTGTTCTTGAGCCTGGTGGTACGTGCTTTCAGGCTTTTGTATCTTCTGCCCATTGGGAGGGGGGAGAAGAGAGAATGTCCAGGTGGGTGGGGTCTTTGATTATGCTGGCTGCTTTACCCAGGCAGCGAGAAGTGTAGACAGATCCATGGAGGGGAGGCTGGTTGAGAGAGACAAGAAAAAAACTCTGAGATGTTAGGGTTTTTGAGGTCAATTTAAGAATCTGAGGGCAGTGGGGAAGAAGCTGTTGGTGAACCTTGAGGTGTGGGTCCTCAGGCTCCTGTACCTCCTGCCTCTTGGCGGCAATGAGAAGAGGGCATGGCCCGGATAGTGGGGGTCCCTGATGATGGATGTCACCTCCTGAGATGTCACCTCCTGAGACATCACCTCTTGTAAATCTCCTCAATGGTGGGGAGAGCTGTACCTGTGATGGAACTGGCCAAGTCCACCACTCTCTGTAGCCTCTTGTATTCCTGTGCATTGGAGCTCCCACACCAGGCCGTGACACAGCCAGTCAGAATGTTTCCACTGTACATCTGTAGAAGTTTGTCAGAGTCTTCGATGACATGCCAAATCTCCTTAAACTTCTAAGTAGAGATGCTGGCGCACCTTCTTCATGGTTACACCTCTGTGCTGGGGCCAGGATAGGTCCTCTGAGATGTTGACACCCAGGAACCTGAATTGCTCACCCCTTTCCACCGCAGACCCTTCAATGAGGACTGATGCTTGTTCACCTGACTTTCCCTTCCTCAATTAGTTCACAATCAGTTCCTTGGTTTTGCTGAGGTTGAGTACAATGTTACAACAACACTCAACACTTCAACTCATCATAATAACACTTATACTTTTTGATGCGCACACACTTCCCTCTTTTGTGGTTTGATTGGTGCAGTTTGTATCAAGTACAATAAAAGACAGCCTTTCCTATAATAAAACTTCAACGAAACAAATGGAAGGTTGAAATAAAAACAGAAAACGCTGGAAATACTCAGCAGGTCAGGTAGCGTCTGGTATTAGTATTGGTTTATTATTGTCACTTGTACTGAGGTACAGTGAAAAGCTTGTCTTACAAACCGATCATACAGGTCAATTCATTACACAGTGCAGTTACATTGAGTGAGTACAAAGTGCATTGATGTAGTACAGGTAAAAACAGTAACAGTACAGAGTAAAGTGTCACAGCTACAGAGAAAGTGCAGTGCAATAATGTGCAAGGTCACAACAAGGTAGATCGTGAGGTCATAGTCCACAAGCCTTCTGTGTTCTTCCCACCTTTGTACTTATTTCAAACCTGGTGCATGGGTGACACCTTCTGATTTCAATGACAGATTGTTGACCTAAAACTCCAACTCTCGGTCTCTTTCCACAGAGATTACCTGACATGCTGAGCACTTTGTGGTTTGCTCCCCATAACAGAAGAGGAAAACTGACACAACTGGAGACACGAGGGACTGCAAGAATCTAGAGCAACACACAAAACACCGGAGGAACTCAGCGGGTCAGGCAACATCTATGGAGGGAAATGGACAGTCGATGTTTCAGGATGAGACCCTTCATCAGGACTGAAAGAAAGAGAGGAGATAGGCAGTTTGAAAAAGTGGAGGGGAAGGGATGGAGCAAGAGCTGGCAGGTGATAGGTGGATCCAGGTGGGTGGGGGGGGAATAGGCCGGTGGAGGAGGGAAGAGTGGGAATGGTGTCAGAGGCTGGGAGGTGATAGGTGGAGGCAACAAAGGGCTGCAGATGATGGAAGCTGATAGGAGAGGAAGGTGGAGCCTGGAACCATGGCAGGGAGGTGGGGAGGGGAACCAGTGGGAGGAGTGTGTGGGTGACAGACAGGTGGAGTTGCTGTACCAATCATCAAGAATGTCCCATCACACTTCTGCTGGACCTCAAAGAGGATGGAGAGACTTTAGATTCAGAAGTGAGTCACGTACAGCAGCTTAATCACATGACGTGAGCTTTGTTAGCAAGGTCAGCAGTTTTATTTCTGTGTATTAGTTCACCAGATGTAAAGGTCGCGGGCAATGTCAGTGTTTATTGTGCATTCCTAAGAACCCGTTAAGAGTCAAAGACATTGGTGGATGAAAATTAAAAAAAACTGCAGATGCTGGAAATCTGAAATAAAAACAGAAAATGCTGGAAACACTCAGCAGGTCAGGCAGCGTCTGTGGAGAGAGAAACTGTTAATGGGAAGGAAAGAAACAAACACATTTGTGGGTCTGGGCCAAATGATGTCAGGTCGGCAGATTTCCTTTCCTGAACCAGATGAGCTTTACAACAAAGTCAAAGTCGAGTTTATTGTCACATGCACAGGTACATGTATGAAAAACTTACTTGCAGCATCATCACAGGCACAGAGCATCAGATAAGCAGCATTCACAAGGAAAATATAAATTGAACATAAATTGTACACAACTTTTTTATAAGAAAGAACACAACTACAACAAAAAAAAAGTCCATTGCCGTACCAGACCATGATGGAACCAGTCAGGATCCAATCCTGCTTTCATGGTCACCATTATTAGAGTTTTGCTTTAATATTCAGGATTTATTTATTTATAAGATGCTCTCCTAACCTCACAATCAAGGTAGATTGAAGTGAATTGTTGCGCACAGGTGATAATCAATGGACCAGAGGTCTCAGAGAGTCACAGGACATTACAGAGAGAGGGAAGGAGCAAGTCATGGATGGATTGAGAGAATTCTTAAGTGAAGGTATTATTGAACTGAGGTCAAAGGTCGTTTACTGAACAGATGGGAGTCATTAAGACATACAGCACGGAAACAGGCCCTTTGGCCCAACTCATCCATGCCAATCAAAATGTCTATTCGAGCCAGTCCCATTTGCCTGTGTTTGGCCCATATCCCTCCAAACCTTTCCTATCCATGTACCTGTCCAAATGTCTTTTAAGCATTGTAATTGTAAGATATCTTTATTAGTCACATGTACATCGAAACACACAGTGAAATGCACCTTTTTGCGTAGACTGTTCTGGGGGCAGCCCACAAGCATCGCCACGCTTCCGGTGCCAACGTAGCATGCCCACAACTTCGGAAAGATTTAAAAGTGACCTAAGGGGCAAGTTTTTTCACACAGAGACTGGTTGGTTTATGGAACAAGCTGCCTGAGGGTGGTAGAGGCAGGTACGATTACAACGTTTAGAAGATGTTTGGACAGGTACATGGAGGAAAAAGGTTTAGAGGGACGTGGGCCAAATGCAGGCAAATGGGACTGGTTCAGACAGATGCCTTCGTCAGTACCCACCTCTGCCACTTCCTCTGGCAGCTCGTTCCCCATAACCACCACACTCTGTGTGGGAAAGTTTTCCCTCAGGTCCCCAAGATTTTAAATCTTTCCCCTCTCACCTTAAACCTCTGTCCTCTAGTTTTAGACTCCCCTTGAGGATAAGGACTTTGTGCAAATTTGGGAACAAGCATCAGGTCTGAAGACCAGGACAAGAGCAAAATCCCAGCACCAGGACAGACAAATTATTTATTTCTTACAGTGTAAAAGGAGGCCATTCAGCCCATTGGGTCTATGCTGGCTGTCAGAGCAATCCCAACAATTCTACTCTCCCAATTAAATTCAGACTCAGAAAAGCATCTTGAATTAAGTCAAGTTTATTGCCATATGCACAAGTACGGTGAGGTACAGGTACAATGAAAAACTTGCTTGCAGCAGCATCACAGACACATAGATTCTGACAACACACAGAACATAAATTACATAAGATAATGAAAAAGACTGTGAAAAAGAAAAAGCAACATTAGAGCCAAAAAAACCCCACAGAAACAAGTCCGTAGTGTTCTGTTGCTGAGGTGGGGTTAGGGTTGTGCAGGTCAGTTCAAGAACCTGATGGTTGTAGGAAAGTAGCTGTTCCTGAACCTGGTGGTGAGGGACTTCAGGCTTCTGTACCTCCAGCCCGATGGTAGCAGCGCGAAGAGGGCATGACCCGGATGGTGGGGATCCCTGATGGTAGATGTCGCCTTCTTGAGGCAACACCTCCTGTAGATGCTGTCAGTGGTGGGGAGGGCTGTGCCCGCGATGGACCGGGCTGTGTCCTTTCCTCTCTGCAGCCTCTTACATTCCTGTGTGTTGGAATTGCTGCACCAGGCCACGATGTAACCAATCAGGATACTTTCAACAGTGCATCTGCAGAAGTTTGTTAGAGTGACATGCCAAATCTCCTTAAGCTTCTCAGAAAGTCGAGGCACTGGCGCACCTTCTTCGTGATTGCACCTGTGTGCTGGGCCCAGGACAGGTCATCCGAGATGTTAACATCCAGGAATTTGTAGCTGCTAACTCTCTCCACCTCTGACCCACCAACGAGAACTGGGTCTTCCGTCTTCCCCTTTCTGAAGTCAATGATTAGTTCCTTGTCAACCAATGAAAAGGGTGATAGAAATTAAGACCTTGTAATGGCTTCCAATGCAGCTGGAGGTTGTAATAAGAACAGGCGCAATCATCGGGCCTTCCCTATTCACATCATACCTGCAGTCCAAATAATTAGAAATAGAAACATTGATTTCATCCTCCTCAAGAGCCACCAGGTGATGTTGCAGCTCTATAGAACTCTGGTCAGACCACACTTGGAGTATTGTGTTCAGTTCTGGTCACCTCATTATAGGAAGGATGTGGAAGCTTTAGAGAGGGTGCAGAGGAGATTTACCAGGATGCTGCCTGGATTGGAGAGCATGTCTTATGAGGATAGGTTGAGTGAGCTAGGGCTTTTCTCTTTGGAGAGAAGGAGGATGAGAGGGGACTTGATAGAGGTGTACAAGATTATGTACAAGAGGTGTACATAGATCAAGTGGACAGTCACAGACTTTTTCCCAGGGCGACAATGGCTAACATGAGGGGGCATAATTTTAAGGTGATTGGAGGAAGATATAAGGGGGATGTCAGAGGCAAGTTTTTTTTACACAGAGAGTGGTGGGTGCATGGAACACACTGCCGGCAGAGGTGGTGGAGGGAGATACATTAGGGACATTTAAGACACTCTTAGATAGGCACATGAATGATAGTAAAATGGAGGGCTATGTGGGAGGGGTTAGATAGATCTTAGAGCAGGATAAAATGTCGGCACAACATTGTAGGCTGAAGTGCCTGTACTGTGCTGTAATGTTCTATGTTCTCTGAAATAGCCTTGACAGACATGAGAGATTTTGTATCATGACTTAAACGTAAAGTTGGAAGGGAGATTCTTCCCTAAGATACAACCAAAAGACGAACAGCAATGAGATGGGTAAGAAGTACAATTTGGTATTTCTCACCCATCTCATCTGCTGTTCGTGAGATCTCATTACGTACAAAATTCATTGCTGTAACAATGGGTGGTTTAAAGTTTGTCTGATAAAATGTGATTTGGACTGCAACTAAAAGATAGGACAGTAACACAGAAATGGAAATCTGTAGGAGGGGTGGGGAAGTGGGATAAATGAAAGAATTGTTGAGTTGTGAGTGAGCACCTCAAATTAGCCACTGATGTTTATCTGGTCTATTTTTAATTCCTTTTGTCAAACCACTGTGATTTAGAACTGGCCATTTCTGCCTTTCATTCGTCTGTGATCTCAGCTCAGTTCTTCTCTCCACTGGTACAACCTGCTGCACTTGTGCCACAGCCCGAAGCAGCAGAATCTGCCCTCTGCCACATTTACTCATTGGGACTACACAAAAAGCACTGGAGGAACTCAGCAGGTTAGGCAGCATCTACGGAGGGAAATGGGCAGTCGACGTTTCGGGTCAAGACCCTTCATCTGGACTCACTGGGTCTCACCTTATCGGAAATATTTCCTTTGCTTTATGCACCTCTCCACCACCTTCTCTGCATTTGAAAGTAACTTGTATTCTAAGGGTCTCAGTCATAAATATTGTAACGTCAATACTGTAAATTGCTGGAAGATTTTTGGGGTCAGTGAAGTATCTTTGAGCTCACTTGAAGTGTTCCCCATACACATTGTAACAGGGCCTGAATAAATCCACTTGTTCAAGAACTCCCCACTGCTGTACCAGAGATTTTCTTTGTGTGCTGTCCCGATGTGAGCAGTAATGAAGAAGGTGACTTGTCCTCACGTGAGAGACAGATTCAGGGTGCAGGTTAAACACACAAATTCCTCCAACAGCATCTGATAAGCCACAGGCTACATCACTGTACAATCTGGTGGTAGATATCTGTGGAAGTTTAGATTAACTTTGGCAAGGAGGCACAGATAAGGACAGGTAAGTAACACACAAAATGCTGGAGGAACTCAGCAGGTCAGGCAGCATCCATGGGGGGAAATAAACAGTTGACGTTTTGGGCTGAGACCCTTCATCAGGACTGGAAAGGAAGAGGGCAGAAGCCAGAATAAAAGGTAAGGGGAGGGGGAAGAGCACGGACTGGCAGGTGGTAGGTGAGTCCAGGTGAGAGGGGGCAGGTAGCTGGGTGTTGCTCTGTCCTTTATGTGCAGCATAAACTGATAGCTCCTTTAATTTCGTGTTACATTTAAAGGCACTGCACTAGTGTAAGCAAACAGTACTTTATCATAGAGCCACATGGTATAGTAGCAAGGTGGATAGTTACAGACTTGTATTCAGAACTGGAGAAAAGGGTTTGAATCCTACCATTTAAATAAATCTGGAACATGAATTGATACCAGTGAAGATCACCATCAAACCACTGAATTGTTGTAAAAACTTGTTTGGTGGACTTGTGTCCTTTGGGGAGCAAACTACCAATTCATACCTGGCCTGCATTTGACCCGGTGGGATTGACTCTTAATTGTCGTTTGAAATGGCCTAAACAGAAAATGGTGGAAATATTCAGCAGGTCAGGCAGCATCAGTGGGGAGAGAAATGGAGTAGGTGGAAAGGTGAGAAGAAGAGCATGTTTTAAGTTGCAGAGGAAGGAGGAAAGAGGTCAGAGGGGATTACTGGGAATCTTGGTCAGCATGGGTCAGTTGGGCCGAAAGGCCTGTTTCCATGCTGTATAACTGACTGGGTAAAAGGGAAGGATGTGAGAAGCTAGGAGGTGATAGGTGGAAGCAAAGGGCTGAAGGAATCTGATTGGACAGTAGATCCTGGAATAAAGGGGAGGTAGGCAGGTCGTGAGGGTGGGCGAGGGGGAAGGGATTACAGGAATGAGGGAAAACAAAGGGGGGAGGTTACCAGAAGTTGAGGCCATCAGGCTGGAGACGACCAAGGAGGAATATGATGTGTTGATCCCCCAACCTGCGTCTGGCCTCAATGTGGCAGTGGAGAAGGCTATGGATAGACATGTCAGTGCAGGAGTGGGAAGTGGAACTAAAATAGCTGACCATCAGGAGGTCCTGGCCGTTGTGGCCCAGAGCAAAGGTGCTCGATGAAGCAGTTCCCCAACCTGCGGAATAGGTAAGGTTTTATTTTGTTGTTGATCCGTAACACTTGATTCAGTGTAGGCAGGATGGCAGTGGAATGCTCCTCCTGCAAGATGTGGGAAGTCAGGGAACCTCATGGTCTCCCTGATGACTACATCTGTGGGAAGTGCACCCAGCTGGGTCAAGGAACCAGAGCTGGATGTACTCAGGATAATCCAGGAATCTGAGAACATCATAGATGAGACTTATGGAGGTGGTGACACCCAGGGTACAGGCTTCAGATAAATGAGTGACCACCAGGAGAAGCAAGGACAGTAGACAGTCAGTGCAGGGTTCCCTGTGGCCATTCCCCTAACAAGTATACCTTTTTTGGATGATCTTTCAGGGGCTAGCAGCAGCAGTCAGGTCTCTGCCACTGTGGCCAGCTCTGAGGGAAAGGGTGCAGTTAGACAGGGAGATGGTGATCAGAGACTCGATAGTGAGGGGGGCAGACAGGAGATTCTGTGGCCACAGAAGAGACAGCAGTACTATGTGTTGCCTCTTGGGTGCCAGGGTCAAGGATGTCTGAGCAGCTGCAGAAAATACTCAAAGGGAAGGGTGAACAGCCAGAGGCCATTGCACACATTTGTACAAACAACAGAGGTAGAACAAGGGATGAGGTCCTGCAGAATGAGTGTAGGAGTTAACAAGAAGCAGGACCTCAAGGGTAGTGATCTCCAGATTAAGCCCCGCCACATGCTAGTGAGGTCAGAAATATAGGCCAGATGAATTTGTGGCTAAGGAGCTGGTGCAGGGGGTAGGGTTTCAGGTTCTTGGACCATTGGGATCTAAGGTAGAGACAAACTGTACAAGAGGGACAGGTTGCACTTGAACCAGAGAGGGACCAATATCCTTGCAGGGAAATTTGCTAGTGCGACACAGGAGGGTTTAAGCTAGACTGGCAGGGTGCAGGACTGAGCAGGAGCAAGTCATGAGATAAAGCAGTAACCAGCAAGAGTAAGTTGAGTAATCAGGATAGCCAGGGGCACAGTAAAGGGTTGAGGGTGAGAGGGGAAGATTTAAAAAGGGACCCAGGGGGCAACTTCTGGAACAAGCTGCCAGAGGAAGTGGGTGAGGCAGGTACAACTGTATTATTTAAGCATTTGGATAGGTCATGGAGGGGCAGGGCTTGGAGGGATATGGGCCAAATGCAGGAAATTTGGACTAGCTGGGTGGGCACCATCCACTAGTTGGACCAAAGGGCTGGTATCTGTGCTGTACTGCTCCATGACAAAAAAATAAAATGGGTTAGCCATACCCAGGATGGAGGTTTATAGTCATGACATTCTCTTGTAAAACCAGAGTCAACACCATCCAGTTGAACCACTCAACTTGCAGAGAATCACTCCTCAGACCCAGTTTACCAGGTCAATTCCTGCAAGTGTCTGTCACAGGAAATTAAGCTGGCTGGGCCTCAGCCTTAGACTGCAAGGGGCAATCTCAGTGAAACCTACAGAATTCTTTAAAACAGGGCTGGTGCTGAGTTAAGTAATCTGCTGGAGGAACAGGTCAAGTGGTTGAGCAGCATCTGTGGGAGAGAAGGAATTGTTGATGTTTTGGGTCAAACCCCTACATCAGGGGTCTGAAATAGGGGCAATGGCCAGGATAAAGTCAGCATCTTTTCCCTAGGTAGGGAAGTCTAGACCCAGAGGACAAATTTAATGGAGATCTTAGGAGCAAGTGCCCACAACTCTCCCTGGAGGGTGGTGAACAAGCTGCCAGGGGAGAAACTATTACAGCATTAAAAGGCATTGGACAAGATGGGAAGGGAAATGGGCCTACATGTGGACAAATTGGATCACAGTTGGCTTGAATAAGGTGGGTTGTTGTGGCCTATTTGTGCTGTTTCTCTGATAAGCTATCAGTATCACTGGTGAGTTCACAGCCAAACTGACCACTTCACCTTCTGGTTAACCACAGTTCACTGATGCTTATAATGCAAGCAAGCAAGGAGACCAAGTATACTTTTAAATAGTTTATTAAAAATAAGTTACAATAAGACACTCAAGACAGTTGGGATACACATTAACTGAGAAAATTTAAACTTTAAAGCAACCTCCTTCTGCCCACCCATAGCCCCCTGCACCAAGGGGGATCCAGAATTCAGCCCTTCATCTGGGGAATGGCTTAGATACAAAACCACCCTTTAGGGTCACCTGGAGGGGGGAAACTCAATTGTCACAGTCAGATTGTGTATAGAATCAGCCCTTTCCTTCAGAAGGAACAGCCCATCCCAGAGCAACAGGGAACCTCCACTTAGTTTAGAACCAGACATGATTACAGCCCAGTGGTGATCATTGCTGTTTAGTTACAGATTCCATCTGAACCAGTGCATCACAACCCAGCACTGGTCCCCATGACTACACTGAACTGCAATCATTCAAGTTATTTCACCACTACCTTCCCCAAGTGAAATGGGGGAACTAGGGAGCCTTCCCAAATGATTAGGTATGACAGGCTGAATGCTGACAGCCAGTCTTGCTTGAAGGGATGGGGTGGGGGGGGGGTCACTCTCAATGATAGGGTCATCCAAACCAATTCCCCCAATTCAAGCTATTGTCTAGATCCCCCAGGATGTGAACACTTACCCCACACAAAAATCTAGGGGAAGATTTGTCCAAAAACTCAAGGTCAGGTTGGTGGACAGATCATCCACGGTCTTCCCAGAAACAATTGGGCAAACTAGCTAATAATGCAAGAACATTAAAGCCACAGACAGCAGCAATGGAAATGAATTGGCCCAGTGCGGGTACTGTCCTGGCTTCACTGCCTGCAGTGTTGAGCACCACTCCCCACCTCCAGTACATAGTGCAACTCATCTCAGAACAAAGCAGCACCACAGCCATTCTGACCACATGGCAGAGCAGATACAGGAGCCTCAACTCTGGCTCCAACAGCTGCTCCACCTCCCTTGTGTCTGGTTGTGGGACAAAGAGCAGATAGACAATGCGTCTAAAGCAATGGTGGTGAAATCAGTAGCAAGTCAACTTACAGCCAGGCACCAGGTTCCCAATTCAGGATTTCAATCTAGGAATCAGATTTTAAAAAATCATTAGTTATTGTATTTCAACCTTAAGCTACACATTCATCTCCTAGTTAACTGAATGCCGTCAGGCTTATTCCAAAATCCCCAATACAAATGCATTATCAAACAAGGGTACAAAGTAATGGGAAACATTCCCATGTGACTGAAAAATCAAGGATGCAGACACTGAGTCCAAGAACACAGGGCTGGAACGTCAGCAAGTCATGCAGCATTTGTGAAAACAGCTGACATTTTGGGTCTGCACCCTTTCATCAGGACATCCCAATACTGGTCCACATGCATCAGCAGTACAACTTTCACAGCCAAGTAACCACATTGTAGAGAAGGGGGCAGCACATGTGCACAGCAAGATCCCACGTTGTGGGAATGCTCTGGGTGGATTCACAAACACTGACCAGAAGAAATTCCCTGTATCCCAGGATCTTTTACATCCAGTCCCTCAACCACCACATTGCAGAGGAAGCCCTGGACAGAACTCCCAGTACTGCTCTGCAGCAACCACTGCTATAGTCCTGTCCAGGTCTGACTCCAGCCACAAGAGTCCTGATGCAGGGACTTGACCCAGAACGTCTCCACAGACACTGCCTGACCAGAGCTCCCCCAGCATCCGCAGTCTGTCTCCAAGTACAGTTGAACCACAGACAGATGTCAATGTCTTCGCCTTTGTACACTGCCCCACGTTTACAGTAGGCAGAGAAAAAATCTCAAGGGTGAGAGTGACACTTTCATCCTTCAGTTAATTTGGACCACAACCCAAGTAAACGTGGGTAAGATCACGAGCTAAATAGCTGCCCCGACTGTGTGCAGTCTGCACCAGCCAGCGTTGGAAACAGTAAGACAAATGCAGAGCCCTCGCTAGTCCTCACTCAGGCACCCAGCGTGTCAAGTCACTGAGTGGCACGTGTATCCCTCATGTACACTCGGAGCCCAGTGCTAACATCACCGTGAGGACCAGCCCCAGACACCCCAGTTACTGCACAGATCCCTGTGTCCACACTTACCCGCTGAGCAAGCTCCTTCCCCGGGTCTCACACGTGGTCTCCCCAGCCAAGCGGCGCCTTCAGCCCGCCGCAGGTACTCCCAACCCCCCGCAACATTGTTGCGGCTGGTGGCGACAATGTTACACCTACTGGCAACATTGTGTCGGCGGCCACTTCGGCCCATCCAGTCCGTGCCAGCTCACGGAGCAGGCCCATTCTCCCACTGCTTTCCCTGCAACTCACCACCGACCTGCCGCAGGTGTTACCCCCCCCCCCCCATACATGGGTGGGGGGCAGATTACAGGGACCACCGCCGGCTCCCCCTCACACACCGACCGGCCACCTCAGGGATTTGCGCCGTGCACCCACCTCCCCACCCATTCACGAGTGGTCTACCCGGGTTGGGGCTGCGGCCCGTCCCCTTTTCTCTCCACCACCCCCCTCCCCCAGGCTCCTTCCCCCTACCCCAAGCATGCAGCCCTTCCCCTACTCTCCCAGCTCAACCCCCACCCTCCCTTCTCTCCACACCGTCTCGGCTCTGCCCCTCTTCCCTCCATTCCCCAGCCCCACAACCCGTCCCCTCTCACCCCCGGGCTCTGAATCCTCCCCCCGAGCACCGCACTCCTTGTCTTCGCTCCCCCTTCCCTGACCTGACCGCCCCGCTCCGCTCCCCCTCCCCCTCACCACCACCCAGCTCCCACCGCTCGTCTCCCTCCCCGCTCCGCCGCCGGACAATGAGACCGGAACCTCCGCCCGCTCCCCTTTTATACACCATCCCCAGGGCCCCGCCCGGGCTACAGGGAGCCCGCCTGCGTTATTATCACCACACCGTTCCTGCTTTTAAAATGTTACAACGCTAAATGTGAATTATTGCACGAATTTCCTTAAAATTGATTTTTTTTAAAAACCCCGCATTGGTATAAGGCATGTTGTTAGTCAAGGCCGTCATTCACGAATGTCAATCAGCTCGGGTCTTAAAGGGACAGTCCACCAGAGCCAGTCACTCTGTCCCTCTCCCTGCCCCTTCACACTCTGTCACAGGGCAGCCAGCCGGCAAAAGACGTTTCCCCCTTCACACATGAGGTCAGAGCAAAGAGGAGAAAAAGCTTATGTTTTCACATTTCCTCCTGGTACAGAAGGAGGCCATTTGGCCCGTCCATGCCAGCCCTCAGAGCAATCCCATCAATCCCTTTCTCCACTCACTTCCCTGTAACCTATTCTCTCCCACATGCTCATCAAACCCAAGGCCTTCCCCTCCCTTTACTCACGTACCACTCACAACTTACAGTAGCCAATAAACCATTCTCTCTTCTCCCCTCTCCCATCGGGCAGAAGATACCTGAGAACATGTACCACCAGGTTCAAGGACAGCTTCTATCCCGCTGTTATGAGACTCTTGAACAGACCTCCCACACTGTAAAGATGAACTCTTGATCTCCCAACCTACCTTGTTGTGGCCCTTGCACTTTGTCTGTCTGCACTGCACTTTGTAACTGTAACAACATATTCAGCCTCAAACCCACTGACGCCCCCAGCTACCTCAATTACAGCTCCTCCCACCCTGTCTCTTGCAAGGACACGATCCCTTTTTCTCAATTTCTCCGTCTCCGCCGCATCTGCTTCCATGATGAGGCTTTCCACTCCAGGACATCCGAGATGTCCAACTTCTTTTCTAACCGGGGCTTCCCCCAGACTGTGGTCGAGAGAGCTCGCACCCGTATCTCTTCCATTTCCCACGCCTCTGCTCTCGCACCCCCATCCCTCCCAGACCCAACAGCAATAGGGTCCCCCTTGTCCTCACATTTCATCCCACCAGCCCTCCTATATATTGGGCTTCCCCTTTTCCTATCTTCAGTCCTGAAGAAGGGTCCTGACCCGAAACGTTGACCGCCTGCTTTTCCCTACAGATGCTGCCTGGTCTGCTGAGTTCCTCCAGCATCACTGTGTTTTTCATCTAGATTCCAGCATCTGCAGTCCTTGTTTCTTTACACTATATTCTGCATTCTGCTTTTCTTTCTCACCCTCTACAGATGCTGGCTGATCTGCTGAGTGTTTAAAGAATTTTCTGGATTTATTTTAGATTTCCAGCACCTATATGTTTTTGATTTTCAATTTCCAACCAGCCTGTATTTGGGATAGAGTCACGGGGCAAACAACACAGAAACAGGCCCTTCAGCCCATCAATCCTGCCCCAACCAAACACCTATCTCCACCAGTCCCACTTTATTCTCCCCACATTCCCATCAACTCTCCCCAAATTCTACCCCTCCCCCACACACCAGGGGCTAATGACCCAACTGACCCACACGTTGTGATCACTGCAGTGGGGAAGAAGTTGTTGTTGAACCTTGAGGTGTGGGTCTTCAGGCTCCTGTACCTCCTGCCTGATGGCAGCATCGAGAAGAGGGCAGGGTCCGGGTGGTGGGGGTCCCGGATGATGGATGTCGCCTTCCTGAGACATGGCCTCTTGTAGGTAAACCTCTAAGTACCAATCTTGCCACAATTCTTCCCACAAATTAATGAAATGAAAGTGAACTGCGATTGCATCTTCATGGAAAATTATGGCCATAAGTGATCTCTTTCTCCCGCAGTTGTTGAGGGAACTTATCCAATAGCTGGAAGACGTGGAGGTGGTCATTTAAAGCCGAGGTGTGGAGGAACATCTCACAGAGGGTGGTGAATCTCTGGTGTTCCCTCCGCCAGAGGGCTGTGGAGGCCGGATCACTGGGGTTTATAGAGAGGAAGGAGGTCCATTTTAGAAAGATCAGTGAACTGAGATTGAGGAGGAACTGGCACAGATGGAGGCCTGGGGCAGATCAGCCACGGTCATACTGAATGGTGGGGCAGGATTGAGGGGCCGAGTGGCCTACCCCTGCTCTTATTTTCTTGTTCCTGTTTATAAGGATATAGACCTGGAAGAATCACATGCCTGGCCCCCATCACATACTGGATTAGTAGGCTAGTTGGGAACCCATTTACAATGGCCTCCAGTGTGAAGAGAGAACCAGGAAAAACTTCCCTTCCAGTGACCCAGATTCTTTCCTGACCTCTGATGCTGTCTGTGTAGATTCACAGAGTCACACAGCACGGAAGCAGGCCCTTCCGCCTGACTGGTCTATCCCAACCAAGTTGCCCCATCCACAGAGTTTGCCTGTTCTCCCCATGACCGCGTGGGTTTCTTCCCACATCCCAAAGACTTGCGGGTTGGACAATCGCTCCTTGTGCAGGTTAGGGGCAAAATCAGATGGGGGGGATGGGGGAGTTGATGGAGGTGTGAGAGGAAAAGAACTTGGATTAGTGTAAATGGGTGCTTGATGGCCATCATCCTTGGACATGATGGGCCGAAGGTCCTGTTTCTATGATGCCTGCCTCTATGACTCTATGATTAATAACCTCAGCTAGAAGCCGTGTGTACAGACATTGAATAAAGCCAGACTGGGTTTGGCTCTGGCACTCCCAGGAATCATATAACCTGCCAACACCCAATACCAAGGCTCACAAATGGCTGACACTTAATGAACACTTTCCCTTTAATTATGATGAAACCTGTCTGCTTGAACAGGTGGAGAAAATTATCAAAGACATTCTTCCTTAAAGGGGAGGGTCATGCTACCATCAATAAGGAACGACTTAACCACAGGGCATTGTAGAAGCTTTAGTTTCGTCTTCCTTCTGTGTTTATTCATTTACAAAGCTTTGCCCATCTCATTTCATCTACCCCACCTAGTCCTTTCAAGATTTTGAACAAAAACTTGGACTGTGACTCCCTGCCTTTCCCAGACAGGAGTGAGAGAGATCAGCTGGTTGAGTGGTGTCACAACAACAACCCCGCACTCAACGCCAACAAGACCAAGGAACTGATTGTGGACTTCAGGAAGGGGAAGTCGGGAGAGCACACACCAGTCCTCATTGAGGGGTCAGCGGTGGAAAGGGTGGGCAGTTTCAGGACCCTCACCATCCAGGACATGCCCTCTTCTCATTACTACCATCGGGAGGAGGTACAGGAGCCTGAAGACCCACACTCAGTGATTCAGAAACTGCTCTTCCCCTCCACCATCACATTTCTGAACGGTCCATGAACCCATGAACATTACCTCATCATTCCTTTTTATTTGCACTATTTATTTATTTTTGTAAATTATAGTAATTTTATGTCTTTGCACTGTACTGCTGCCACAAAACAACAAATTTCACGTCATCTAAGTCTGCAATAATAAATCTGATTCTGATTTTGACATTTCCTTGTCTTCTATCCCTTCCAAGTTTCACACTGGCTTTACCCCATTACCCTGTTACCCTGACGGTAATGACACTCAGGAGTTCAGCCCCAACAACAACGCATACAAACTGCACTCTTATAGCACCAAAGCGTCTCAGAAAGTATTACTAAACAAAATCTGACATCGAGCCACGCAAAGGGATATCAAAGCGAGTGGCCAAAAGCTTGATCAAAGAAGCTGCAGAAAGTCGTGGACTCAGCCCAATACATCAGGGGCACATCCCTCCCCACCACCGGGAGTATCTACAGGAGGTGCTGCCTCAAGAAGGCAACATCCATCATCAAAGATCCCCACCATCCGGGCCGTGCCATCTTCTCACAGCTCCCATTGGGCAGGAGGTACAGAAGCCTGAAGTCCCACACCACTAGGTTCAGGGACAGCTACTTCCCTTCAACCACTCGGCTCTTGAACCAACCAGCACAACCCTAATCACTGCAGTTCAGCAACCACTTTGATCACTTTACAGTAAAATGAACTTTGTTTTTTTTTTGTTCTAATTGTGTTCTTGTAATTGTTTTCTTGTAAAGATTGTTTAATTTATATTTAATTTATGTTTTTCTTGTGAATGCTGCTTATCTGATGCTTTGTGCCTGTGATGCTGCTGCAGGTAAGTTTTTTATTGCACCCGTGCACGCATGGACTTGTGCATCTGACAATAAACTCGACTTTGACTTTGACTTTAGGTTTTAAGGATCATCTTAAAGGAATAGTGAGGAAAAGAGGGAGAAGTGAAGAGGTTCAGGGAGGGAATTCCATGGCTTTGGGTTTGGCAGTTTGAAGGCAAGGGCACCACTGGTGGCGTGACTGAGTCTGGGAGCAGGGTGGAACTAGCGGGGGGGGGGGGGGGGGGGGGGGGGGGGGGGTTGGTGGAACCAGTATGGGGCATTATCCCCTCAATAACGAACATATCTGGAGTGTGCCTATGTCTATCATCTTCCCCTCAAAATTCCTCTGCATCAATCCGGTGGAAATTCTGGGCGGTTGATATTGATCCAAAGGCTAGCTGGTAGACTGCTGCCCACCACTGCTCTAGCAACTGAGGTTCAATCCTGACCTCCGGTGCTGTCTGCATGCACTCTGCATGTTCTCCCTGTGACCGGGTGGGTTTTCCCCAGGTGCTCCGGTTTCCTCCCACATCCTAACGACGTGCGGGTTGCTGGGTTAATTGGTCACAAGAGGGTAGATGTGTGGTCAAATCTGGAAGGAGTTGATGGGAAAATGGGGAGAGTAAAATGGGATCAGTGTAGATGGGTGTAGATCGGTGCTGGATGGTAAATACAGACAGTGGACCAAAGGAACTCTTCCCATGATGTATGATTCTAGGCCTGGTTGGCGGAGAGCAGTAGAGCAAGGTGAGGGTATGAGTCCATGGAGGGATCTGAAAACAAGGACGCTTTCAAAACAGAACCATTGGTGAAGTCCGTCCTAGCTCACTGAAGGCGTCGCAAGCTGAAATCCAAAAAGCCCCACAGATGCTGGAAATCTGAAACAAAAACAGAAGACGTTGTATATACTCAGCAGGTCAGTCAACAACTGTGGAGAAAGAAACAGACTGAAGATTTCAGGTTGTAGACCCTTGGCCAACCTTGTCCTAGCAGAAGTACTATATAGGTAGGATCAGCCTTGTGGATCCAGCTAAACATGGATCAAATATTGGACCTTCTGAGTTATGCTGGCTATAGTCACATGACTGATGACCAACCTTATCTTGTGTGAACTATCATCCAATTAACATCTTGCTAATGGCAGAGTGTGAAGTCAAACCTGTTCTCAGACCTTATTTCCATGTGATAAATTAGTTGAGCACTCAACATGATCTGCTGCCCAGATGTGGAAGGATGGTATTCCCAAGTGTGAAGGAGAGAGTAACTACTCACGTGAGTTGTCTGGGAATAGTCAGAGTTCGTTGACCCTGATATCTCAAGCATTTTATTGCCAAGGTTACGCACATGGATTTTTTTCCTTTGTCTTTCATCATCAGAGGAGGATATACCTGAGTCACACATAACATGGTCTGCAGACAATAACTGCTCCTTTAATGCTCTCACCCCTTTAAGGGTTATTTCATCTATCTGTCTGCAGGTTGGTGTTGCAATAATATTTGGATAGGGAGGTTATAGAGAGAGAAACTGATGAAAGGAACTGTTGGCATGCCTGCTGTCTCTGTCAATGGTTTCGTGCACAAAATCCCTCCGGCGACTGCTTAACCCCTGCCAATTATTTCCAGTATGTTAGAAAGTTAATAAAGGGTGACATAGAGATACTTCCTACCCCTACAACACTGCAGGAACACCTTCACCGGAGGGACTGCAGCACCAAGAAAGTAGCTCAGCATCAGAGGGACTTAGAGGGATGTGGGCCAAACGCAGGCAAATGGGACTACCTTGGTGGGCAGCATAGATGTGTTGGGCCGAAGGGCCCGTTTCTGCGCTGTATTGCTCTGTGACTCTGACTCTCAGCTTCCCAAGGGAAATTAGGAATGGGCAATAAATGCTGGTGCCTACAGTCCTTTAATGAGTAAAGGGAATGTTTCTTCTGAAGGTCAGCAGTTCCTAGTGGACAATACCTTATAGCTGAAGTGTATTACCGTGGCTTGAGTCCATCTCTTGCTCTCTCAGGAACAGCTGAGCCAACACAGCAAACATATTTTATATTCTTAAATAGGCTTTCTGTGTGAAATTCCAAGCTTGTGACCTCAAATTGCTTCCATTACTATCTATGTGCGCTGAAGCTATAATAACCATCGTTCTGCTGCACAGTGAGTTCTCTCCCGGCACTAGCTGCAGAGACAGCATGTACAAATGACTCGCTGGGTGTTTCACCCAGGTTAAGTAAATGTAAAGTTTCCCATCTTTCATAGTTTAATGACATATCATTTACAATACCATCACACTGACCAAAAGCTTTCAAACTTTGTTTCCAATTACAAAAACAACTTCAGAAGGAGCTGAAGCATTAACCCTGTTTCTCTCTCTCCACAAACACAGCCTGACCTGCTGAGTGTTTCCAGCGTGTTGGGCAGAACAGTGGCTCAGTGAGTAGATCTGCTGCCTCGCAGCTCCAGTGACCCCAGTTCGATCCTGTCCGTGTTCATACGTTCCCCCTGTTGCTGTGGGGGTTTGCCCCTGGGTTACTCCAGTTTCCTCCCACAGCCCAAAGCTCAGCGGATCGGAGGGTTAATTGACCATTGAGGGTTGATGAGTGGTCAAACCTGGAGATGATGGGAATGGAGCAGTGGGAGAGAGAAGAAAGTGGGGTTAGTGTAAATGGGAGCTTGTTGGTCAGTACGGACTCAATGGGCTGAAGGGCCTGTTTCTGTGCTGTTTGACTCTATTGATTTTCTCTTTTTTTTTCAGATTCCCAGCATCTGCAGCTTTTTTGATTCTTAGCTAAATAACTTGCATGTATATAGTGTCTTTAACATAAGCATAATTGAACAGCAGCTTGGTCAGGGAGCTCACCACCACTGTCTCAAAGGTGTTTAGGGATGGGAAATAAATGCTGGCCTTGCCAGCAATGCCCAGAACCCCCCAAAAATAAATAAGATTGAGGTTGTGAACTGCAGGGGCTTAGAGAGAGAAGGCCAAAGCTTAAGGTCCTGGTAACTGAAGGCACAGCTGTCAACGGAGTGAAAGATTGTGTTTTTACAGCTGAACATATCTCCAATTGCTTAAGTTTATCGGTATTGGTTTATTATTGTCACATGTACCAAGGTGCAGTGAAAAACTTAGTTTTGCAAGCCATGCATACAGATCATTTCAAAACATCAGTACATCGAGGTAGTACTGGGGAAAAGCAATAATAGAATGTAGAATATTGTGTCACATTTACAGTTACAGAGGAAGAGCAGTGCAGGTAGACAATAAGGTGCAAGGCCGTGACAAGGTAGATTGTGAGGTCAAGAGTCTATCTTATCGTACAAGAGTTCCATTTAATAGTCTTATAACAGTGGGATGGAAGCTGCCCTTGAGCCTGGTGTGCGTGTTCTCAAGCTTTTGAATCTTCTGCCTGATGGAAGGAGGGAGAAGAGAGAATGTCCGGGGTGGGAGGCGTCTTTGATTATGTCGGCTGCTTTCCTGAGACAGCGAGAAGTGTAGACAGAGTCCATGGAGGGGAAGCTGGTTTCCGTGATGGACAGGGCTGTGTCCACAACTCTCTGCAATTTCTTACAGTCTTGGGCAAAGCAAGCTGTGATGCATCCGGATAGGATGTTTTCTATGGTGCGTCTATAAAAATCGGTGAGGGTCAAAGGGGACGTGCCAAATTTCTTTAGCCTTCTGAGGAAATTGAAGTGCTGGTGAGCTTTCATGGCTGTGGTGTCTACGTGGTTGGAACAGGACAGGCTATTGGTGATGTTCATTCCTCAGAACTTGAAGCTCTCAACCCTCTCGACCTCAGACCCATTAATATAGACAGGGGAGTGTACTCCACCTCCCTTCCTGAAGTCAATGACCAGCTCTTTTGTTTTGCTGATGTTGAAGGAAAGGTTGTTGTCATGACACCATGTCACTAGGTTCTCGATCTCCTTCCTGTACTCCATCTCGTCATTGTTTGAGATCTGGCCCACCACAGTGGTGTCACCTGCGAACTTGTGTTTGTGCTGGTGATCCATTAGGTTCATACCCGAGCTTTGATCAACCAAACCATTTAAATGCACCAATGTATAAATATATTAATCCATTCCTTTGTGCATTCTTGGAGGATTTTCCTTAATCTGTCAGATATAATGTGAAATTTCACACCCCTCCAGCTGTCTGAAACAATTTTCAGTCTGCCCTATTTCTCATGATAAGCAGCAGACTGAACAGTGACAGCATTCCAGCCTGCGCCATGTGAGAGATCTCAGAGCATAAACCAACAGCAGCCAGGAATTCCTGCCTACATACTGAAGTGCAATGGGAGCACGTACAATAGGGAGGGTGAGGAGAACAGACAGGCATGTTTAAAGATGCAAGTGTGTGTTAGAGAAAAAGAAAGAGTGAGAAAGAGAGAGAGAGAGAGGAACCTACAATATTCCAAGTGAGCAGATTATGGGACAATGATGTAGGAAAAGGATTCAGAAGCTCAGAGAGAAAGAAATTTTAAAGTCAGATTTGTGCATCTGCAAATGGAAAGAGACAGAAGGGGGATAGAGATAAAATGAGCAGATTAAAGAGAGATAAGGGTAGGTATTGACTCAGGAGGATATTGTAACAGAGCACAGATGGTTGGACCCAAAAGGGAGATGTACCCCACTAAACATCATTAAATGTGTAGGTACGGAATGTAAAACTCCAATAATCCAGCAGCTGATTGTTCGGAAATCCAGGTCCTCCAACACCTGGCTCACTCATTAGTCCGGAATGCAAGCCGAGATTCCGGAGTGTGGCTGGGGCTGCTGTCTTGAACTATGATCCAGGTTTTCAGCCAGAGTTGTGGTTGGGGTCCCTTGCACCAGGGGTCAGGAACGTGGGTGGGTTCATGGCTGGAATCAGGGTCCGGAGTGCTTGTGTAATCTCCACTCCCTTTAAACTCGCCGGGTTCACCGGAAAACATATCATGCTACTGTGTAACATGTCAAGAAGAAAAGTGTTGTGGGATTAATGTGAGTAACACCCAATAGTCTGGAACATCTCCCAGTCTGGGACCACCTAAGTCCTGAGAGTGCTGGATTATCGGAGTTTAATTGTACATGAATAACATAGAACAACAAGGAACAGGCCCTTCGGCCCACAATATCTGTGCCGAACATGATGCCAAATTGAATTAAATATTTTCTGCCTGTACGTGATGCATCTCCCTGCATTCTCTGCATATTCGTTCGTCTGTCTAACAACCTCTTCAACCCCACTATCGTATCTGTCTCCACCACCACCCCTGGCAGCCAGTTCCAGGCACCCACCACTCTCTGTGTGAAAAACCTGCCCCACACATCTCCTTTAAACCTCCTCCCTCTCACCTTAAATGCATGTCCTCTAATATTTGACGTTTCTACCCAGGGAAAGAGACTCTGTCTACCCTATCTCTGCCTCTCATGATTTTATAAACTTCTGTCAGGTCTCCCCTCAGCCTCTGCTGCTCCAGAGAAGAAAACCCAAGTTTGTCCGACCTCTGTGTGTGAGTTGGGCACACCCCTCCAAAACTGGTCAAAGTTAAATCCCATTTGAGACAGAGATGAGGTGAAATCTTCCTTCTCAGGATCACAAGTCTCTCAGAGTGCAGGCAGATTTTTGAATATTTTTAAGGTAGAGTTGAAAAGTGAGAGTTACAGGGAATGTGAAAGGTTTCAATCAGATCAGCCATGTCCTTCTTAAACTGGGGAGCAGGTTCAAAGGGTAAATGTCATAGAGCCATCCAGCAGGGAAACAGGCCCTTTGGCCCATTCAGTCCATGCAAAGCGTCAAGCACCCATTTACCTAAATCCCATTTTATTTTCCCCAACTACTCCCCAGATTCTACCACTGACCTACGCATTAGGAGCAACTTACAGCAGCCAACTAACCCACCGACCCGCACGTCTTTGGGATGTGGGAGGAAACCGGAGCACCCGGGGAAACCTACACGGTCACAGGGAGAACGTGCAAACTCCACAGAGACAGCGCCGGAGGTCAGGATTGAACCCGGGTCTCTGGAGCGGTGAGGCAGCAGCTCTACCCACTGAGCCATTGTGCTGCCAGGGACACTACTCCCAATTCGAATGCTCCCATATATGTGAGCTTTAGGTCAATAATTTCCTTTTGTCCTGGACATCCGGAATGTTGAGGCGTTATAATCTCCACCGCACCTCATTGGTCAATATAAACGTGTGGATTGATGAGTTAGGCACGGAGGTTAGACAGTGAGGTCCAATCACATTCTATCCCTACCCAATGTCCACCTCTGCACACATTCCCCCGTAGGAATCAACGGAAAGCAGCCACTGGAATGAAGTCTAGATGACACCCCCCTCTTCAGGAAACCAGGGGCTGAAATTGAGCTCTTGCTGATCTCAGCAAGCTTTAGCTTCAGTGCATTTACTGACTGAGTCACCGCCAACTACACAAAAGCAGCCACCTGATCATTAAGTTGCTGCTGATGGGATCTTGCTGGGCAGAATTGCCCACAGTGTTTCCTACTTTACTGCAAAGTCTCTGAAATGAAAACTGCTTCAATGGTTTTAAAGTACTTTGGGACTTCCTGGAGCTATGAAGAGTGAGACGCAAGTACAAATCTTCCTTTCTTTGGAGAATGGTTCATCTCATTGAGAGACAAGATGGCCTTTTTATTCCCAGATGCTTAAAATAGCCTTGTTCTGGATGGTCAGGCAGTGTTAATACATAGCATTGAAGGCTGCGGCTTACAGTCCCGACTAGTTTCTGCCTTTCTTGTTCACTAAGAAATTCCATAACTTGAGTTTGACCTGAAACAGTTGATAAACCAGCGCTTTGTTTCAAACTGGATCTGAACAAAGTTATTTTCTGTGAGAAGAATATTTGCTGTGGGGCTGCGGAGAGAGCTGCTGATGGAAATAACTCAGTTGTATTGTCAAAACCACTGCAAGACACACACAAACATTTCTGCTCCATTGAGATGCTCAGAAAAAGTGACAATGCCCATCATTTGAGGGAAGAGGTGTGCTAGACCAGAGAGGGGTGAATGGACAATGTTGTGGCATTGTTCATTATTTCCACAGCCTGGGTCTCAGTAGCCTCCAGTCTTTTTTCCAGGGTAGGTGAGTCAAAAACTAGAGGGCACAGGTTCAGGTGAGAGGGGAAAGATCTAACTGAGACCTGAGGGGCAACTTTTTCACCTAGAGGGTGGTGGGTGTATGGAACGAGCTGCCAGAGGAAGTGGTAGAGGCGGGTACAATTACAAGGTTTAAAAGAGATTTAGACAGGTGCATGTATGGGGAAGGTGGAGAGGAGTTGTGCCAAGAACAGGGCAATGAGACTGGCTAAAGTAGACAACTTGGTCGGCATGGACGAGTTGGTCTAAAGGGCCTGTTTCTGTGCTGTATAATTCTGTGACTCCATGACTAAGCTGAGACTCAAGGCAAAGTGTGGAGGAGTAAATACTGACCAGGACACCAGGAGGAACACTGTCCTACTTCGAGAGGAGAGGCAGGGTTAACCTCTCACCCTGGAGACAACACTTCTGACAGCGCAGCACTTCCTCTGTACTGCTGAACAGTGGCAGTCTAGTCATGCGCCTACAACACTGGGGTGGACTTCAGCCCTCTAACTGCGAGCATGCTCTCCCACTAAGTCACTTCCAACAAGGAGCTGATTTCAGTCCCCTGGAACGATGAACGATTTGTGCATTTAGCTGATGGCTCAGTAACCCTTCCCCACACTGAGGCAACTCCATCCACTAAAGATCACAATACATCGCAGAGGATGAAGTATTGGGCAGGATAAATATCCGGCAACTGATGTGAATAAACCCAAAGCCCAAATTAATTCCCTCGTTGAATTTCTACCCAATGTATCTGAGATCAGCAAAGAATTGCTTTTTATGAGCACACCCATTAGGATGAACATCGACAGTTGATGCGTAATGTAGGGCATTGGAAAGATTATCAGAATCAGGTTTATTATCACTGACATATGACGTGAAATGTGTTGTTTTCTGGCAGCAGTACCATAGAACCATACAGCACAAAACAGGCCCTTCGGCCCACCATACAGTGGAAGACATGAAATTACTATGAATTACAAAATAAATAAATAGTGCAAAGAAAAAAGGAATCACAAGGTCATGTTCATGGGTTCCTAGACCATTCAGAAATCTGATGGCGGAGGGGAAGAAGCTGTTATTGAATCATTGAGTGTGGGTCTTCAGGCTCCTGTACCTCCTCCCCGATGGTAGTAACGTGAAGAGGGCATGTCCCAGATGGTGAGAGTCCTTAATGATGGATGCTGCCTTCTTCGAAATCATTAAATAATTACTTCAATAGGAACATTTAAAAGACTCTTAGATAAGCACATGGATGTAAGAAAAATGGAGGGTTGTGGGCTGTGTAGGAGGGAAGGGATAGATTGATCATGGAGTAGGTTTACATGGGTCAGCACAACATTGTGGGCTGAAGGGCCTATACTGTGCTGTACTGCTCTATGTTCTATGTACTTTAAAATTCTGAAATTTCTATAGCAAATTTTGAACATAAACTTTGATAGAATCATAGAATCCTACAGCACGTAAACAGCTCACTGGTCCAAACCGACCATGATACCTACTGACACTAATCCCAGGACCTGCATTCGGCCTTTATCCCTCGAGACACTTCCTAGCCAAGTACCCGTCCAAACCCCTTTTAAATGTTGTCATTGTACCTGCCTCCACCACCTCCTCTGGCAGCTCGTTCTCGATAACCACCACCCTCTGTGTGGAAAAAGCTACCTCTCAGAGTTCCTTAAAATCTCTCCCCTCTCACCTTAAACCTGTGCCCTCTACTTCTAGACTCCCCTGCCCTGGGAGAAAGATTCTGCCTATCCTATCTATGTCCCTCATAGTTTTATAAACCTCTCTAAGGTCACCTTTCAGCCTCCTACATTCCAGTGAGAACAAACCCACCCTATCCCATCTCTCCTTATAACCACAGCCCTCCATTCCAGGCAACATCCTGGTGAATCTCTTCTACACTCTCTCTATTGCTACCACATCCCTCCTGTAGTATGGTGACCAGAACTGTCCACAATTACTCTAAGTGTGTTCTAACCAATGTTTTGTACAATGTCGAATGTCCATTTCCCCCACAGACATTGTCTGACCCACTGAGTTCCTTCAGCATTTTGTGTGTTGCTCCAGATTCCACCGTTTGTGTCTCCAATGTTTTGTACAACTGCTTTCCAATGTCATTTGTCCAGCCCACCAGATAACTCTTCCTGTAAAACAATCACGGTGCTACCATATTAAATGCATTGATTCCAAGTCTCCGTGTTGCTGTTGGGCTTCTTATTATTGAACTGGCCAGCAGGGGGTGCACCGAGGTTCTTTTCAAAGCACCAACTTCAGTGTAAAATCAGAGACAAAAGATTCTGCAGATGCTGGAATCTGGAGCAACACACAAAGTGCTGGAGGAACTCAGCAGGTCAGGCAGCATCTACGCAGGGAAATAAACAGTCAACGTTTCGGGTCGAGACCCTTCATCAGTATTTCGTGTGTATTGAGTGTAAAGTCACCTGGTTACAGGAACAAATGCCAGTGTTCCTGCCCATTCACTTGCAAATGGCACAAACTAGTACCGACACTGACAGAGTGTGACAGGGAAAGGTAGAAAGCAAAAAGGAGGGAAAATTTAGGCTGAGTATCAACACACAAGAAGCTGGAGGATGCTCCCTGGATTAGTGGGCATGAGCTATGAGGAGAGGTTGGACAGACTTGTGTTGTTTTCTCTGGAGCAGCAGAGGCTGAGGGGAGACCTGATAGAAGTTTATAAGATTAGGAGAGGCACAGACAGTGTAGACAGCCGGTACCCTTGTCCCAGGGTTCAAATGTCTAATATTAGAAGGCACGCATTTAAGATGTTACCCAACAAAGTAATAAATTTACCAGTGAACTCGGTGTGTTTCAAGGGAACGCATGAAATCTAATCACTACCTCAGTGTAATAACACTGCGACCACTTTGCATTACAATGGGCTTTTTTGTACCAATATTGTTCTTTCTTGTATAATTTAAGTTTAATTTATGTTTTTCTTGTGAATGCTGCTTATCTGATGCTATGTGCCTGTGATGCTGCTGCAAGTAAGTTTTTCATTGCACCTGTGCACACATGGACTTGTGCATCTGATAATAAACTCGACTTTGACTTTTGACTTTAGGTAAATTCAAGGGACGGTGGAAACCAGGAGCCTGGTGTGTGGAAGGGAACATTGGAACGAGGGTCCTTTGTGTTCAAAGGAGTGCAGGAACCCAGTGAGCCAGATACTGAACCATTGAGATTTCTGGAATTTTACTGTTGCTTATGTGGAGTCATAGAGCATGGAAACAGGCCCTTCAGCCCATCTGATCCATGCTGACCAAGATTCATATCTAAGCCAGTCCCATTTGCCTGTGTTTGTCCCATCTCCATCTAAACCTTTCCTGTCCATGTACCTGTCCAAGTACCTTTTAAATGTTGTTAATGTACCTGCCTCAACCACTTCCTCTGGCAGCTCGTTCCATATACGGAGCACCCTCTGGGTGAAAAAGTTGCTGCTCAGGTTCCTATTAAATCTCTCCCCTCTCACCTTAAACCTATTACCTCTAGTTCTTGATTCCTCAACCCTGGGAAAAAGACTGGGCGTATTGACCCAATCTATGACCCTCATAATTCTGTACACCTCTATAAGATCACCCCTCGGTCTCCTCCCAATGATTTCATCAGTAAATGCATCACCAGAAAGAAAAAGACCTTTGTTTTGCATTGAATTCCATGACCTGTGAGTGGACAAAGTGATTTACAGCCAGCCACACACACCCTGGAAAAGGACTATAGTTGTGCGACGAGTTCTGCTCAACAGGCACCCCATCCATCTCCCTTCCTCCGCTGTTCCAACTACAAAGCACACTGTATTACAGCCCAAGGCTACTCCAAGAGCACCTCCCAAACCCACAACCTCTATCACCAAGGTCAAGGGCAGCATGCATAGGAGAAACCAGAAGGTTGTAGACTCAGCCAGCTCCATCACAGGCACAACCCTCCCCACTATTGAGGACATCTTCGAGAGGCGGTGCCTCAAGAAGGCGGCATACATCATTAAGGACCCTCACCACCCGGGACATGCCCTCTTCTCGTTATTACCATCGGGGAGGAGGTACAGGAGCCCGAAGACCCACACTCAATGATTCAGGAACAGCTTCTTCCCCTCCACCATCAGGTTTCTGAACGGTCCATGAACCCATGAACACTCCCTCGATATTCCTCTAATGCGCTATTTATTTACTTTTGTAATTTATCGTAATTTTATGTCTTGCACTGTACTGCTGCCGCAAAACAACACATTTCACGTCATTTATGTCAGTGATAATAAATCTGATTCTGATTCTTTATGGAGATCACACTGAATCCTGACGAGGAAATGTTTCTCCTTCATTGTCACTGGGTCAGAGGTGAAAGGAAGCCAGTGTGTTCTGTCTTGGTGCCGGCTTTGTGTACTGGTGAGAACATGGCCAAACATTTGGTACAGATGGGTAAATTAAAGTGTACAGGGTCGTACCAGTGAGAAATTGAAGTTAGGTTCACCCCTGTAATGGGAACTCCCTACTCAGCTACCCAACAGCACTGTGGGAGCACCTTCCCCAGAGAGACTGCAATGGTTTGAGAATGTGTTTCACCCTCACCTTCTCAAGGGGTGATATAGGGATGGCTGAGAAATGCTGATGACCCCTGAAAAAGAGATAAAAGAAATTAAATAATTCCATCCATGTCTTCCAGCCTGTCCGTTGTTTGGGGCAACACTCAGTGATCTATGGTAGAGGAGGAGTTGGCACAATCCAAGCCTCCCAACCAGTGATGTCAGCTGGACACTGGACTGGAGGTGATGGCTGCCTCACCTCTCACAGCCAGTCAGGCTCACACAATAACAACCAGCATTTATATAGTGCCTCTTAACACATTAAAACATCTCACGGTACTCTTGTAGCCAGAAAGGGGGGAACAGTGGCACGGTTGGCAGAGCCACTGCCTCACACCTCCAGGGTCCCGGGTTCGATCCTGACCTCTGGTGCTGTCTGTGTGGAGTCACAGAGCTGTACAGCATAGAAACAAGCCCTTCGGCCCACTGTGTCTATGCCAGCCATCGTGCCTATCTGCACTAGTTCCACCTGCCTGCATTAATTCCATCCCCCTCTATCCCCGGCTCATTCAAGTACCTGTCCAGATTCCTCTTAAATGTTGTTACTGTTCCTGCCTCCACCTCCTCCTCTGGCAGCTCGTTCCAGGTACCAACTACTCTTTCTGGGAAAAATATACCCCTCAGGTTCTCTTTAAACCCCCACCATGGGAAACAGACTCCGGCTACCTACCCTGTCCAAGCCTCTCATTATTTTATATACCTCTATCGTGACACTTCTCAGCCTCCTTCGCTCCAGGGAAATCAGTCTCAACCTACCCAATCTCTCCTTATAACTCAACCCCTCCAGTCCAGGCAACATTCCTGTGAATCTTTTCTGTGCCTTCTCCAGCTTAATTACATCCTACCTATAGCACGGTGACCAGAACTGCACACAGCGCTCCAAGTGCAGCCGAACCAATGTTTCGTTCAGCTGTAACATGATGTCCCAACTCAATGCCTCCACTGATGAAGGCAGGTATGCCACACACCTTCATCACCACCCTGTCTACCTGTGTCGCCACTTTCAGGGAACTATGTACTTGTACCCCTACGTCTCCCTGTCCAACAGCATTTCCCAGGGTCCTGCCATTCACTGTGTGAGTCCTGCCCTGGTTTAACTTCCCGAAATACATCACTTCACACTTGTTTGAGTTAAATTCCATCAGCCATTCCTTTACTTACTTTCCCAGTTGATCCATAACCTGCTATAATACGAGACAATCTTCTTTGCTCTCTGCTATAACCACCAGTTTTGGTGTCATCTGCAAAATGACTAACCATGCCACCTACATTCCACCCAAATCATTGATATATACAACAAACAACGCAGACCCAGCACCAATCCCTGCGGCACACCGCTGGTCACAGGCCTCCAGTCTGAGAAACACCCCTCCACTCCCACCCTCTGCCTCCTCCCACCAAGCCAATTTTGTATCCAGTTGGCTAGCTCACCCCTGGACCCCATGTGATCCAAACTTCCAGACCAGCCCACCACGTGGGACCTTGTCAAAGACCTTGCTAAAGTCCATGTGGACAACATCTACCGCCCAGCCCTCATCCATCCTCTTGGCCAGCTCTTCCAAAAACTCAATCAAATTCATGAGACGCACAAAGTCACGCTGGCTATCCCTAATAAGCCATTGCCTTTCCAAATGCTGGAAGATCCTGTCTCTCTGAATCTCATCCGGTGGGAAACATCTGGTCAGGCCCGAGGGATTTATCCACCTCTATGCGGTTCAGAAACTCCATCTCCTCCTTGGTAATGTTGATGTGCTCGAGGATATCACTGTTCCCGCCCAAAAAATCACTAGCTTCCATTCCTTCGCCACAGTAAATACAGACAAGAAGTATTTATTTAAGACCTCACCCATTTCTCCGGCTCCACACTGAGGTTACCACAATGATCCTTAAGGGGACCTACCCCTCTCCCTAGCTACCCTTTTACTCTTGATATAGAATATTCTACACTTATAGAATGTTCTTTTTCCCCCTGTAACCACGTGGGTTTCCTCTGGATGTGTGGGTTGGGGGGTTAATTGGGTAAATTGCCCTAGTGTGTAGGTGGATGGTAGGATCTGGGGGGAGTTGATGGCAATGTGGGGAGAATGTGTAGGATTAGTGTATATGTGAGTGCTTGATGGTCAGCACAGACTCAGTGGGCTGAAGGGCCTGGTTATGACAGATCCAGATTAGTGCATTGTCACATACACCGGGGTGCAATGAAATTCCTCGCTGGTGTGGAGCTCACAGAGTAAACTATACATGGTAACACTTTACAGCGTCAGCGACTCAGGTTCAATTCTGACCTCTGTCTGTAAGGAGTTTGTACGTTCTCTCTGTGTCTGCGCGGGTTTCCTCCGGGTGCTCCGGTTTCTTCCTACATTCCAAAGACATAAAGGTTAGGAAGTTGTGGGCGTGCTACGTTGGTGCCAGAAGCGTGGCGACACTTGCGGGCTGCCCCCAGAATATTTTACGCAAAAAAGATGCATTTCACTGTGTTTCAATGTACATGTGACTAATAAAGATCTTATCTTAAATACAACATGTACAACGACAAACACAAACTATCAGAATGGAACAGAGATTGTAGTGCAGTCTGAGGTGAGGCAGTGCACAAATAAATGCTAAAGTGACAATAACAGAGAGAGGGAGAGTTAAGGGTCCGAGAACGTGGCAGCCCCACTGGGAAGGGGATGTGAGGGAGGTGACTGCTTCAGAAGTCTGATGGCAGTTGGGAAGGAGCTGTTCTTGAGTCCGGGCTTTCAGCCTCCTGTATCTTCTCCACAAGGTAGGAGAGAGAAAGGGGTATGGCCGGGGTGGCAGCGATATCGTTAGCCTTCCTCTGTGAAAAATTGACACTCGGCACAAAGGGGGGTTTTGAGACAGCGACCCCATGTATGAAAGGAGTGCGAGAGGCAGGAAGTCTATGGGAGACCAGTACGTGATAACTGGTGTCTCCAGCGAGATATTGAAAGGCTGCCAGACTGGGAAGCTGCCTCAGTGGCTTCGGAAGAGGGCAAGGGGAAGGTCTCCGAACTGCGCTTCCTTTCAGCTAAAAGCACTTACACACAGGCTCGCATTGCCCTCCCTCTCTGGAGTCCTTCACACACTCGTGACGTTCCCTACCCCAGTGCTGTTTCCAGGCTGCACATGCTCATTGCAGGAGTGTGAGTCCTCGGCATTCCCTGCGAGGAATCAGAGGGAGAGGCAGAGCATCAGGACAGGCGCCGGCAAACAGTGGCCGCAGGAATCCGCGGGGGTTTTGCAGCCACCTCCCCTCACCTCACCCCCGGGGCCAGTTGGTCAGCTTTAACACACCTGAAATTCAACCCACGGTCTGGGAGTTGGCAAAAGACTGAGGTGAGTCTGGTTAAAGATCCACTCGCGTGTGCTGGCACCCTGCACATCGAGCAGGAACTTCTGACAAATATTCACTGCAAAAGATGGTTTGAGGGGGTCTTCTTAAAAAAACGTGTCTGCATGTGAGCGGTTGTGTGAAGGATTATGTTGGTGTGTGTCTGGGTGTGTGGGGAGTGTGTTGGTGTGTGTCTGGGTGTGTGGGGAGTATGTTGGTGTGTGTCTGGGTGTGGGGGGAGTGTGTTGGTGTGTGTCTGGGTGTGTGGGGAGTGTGTTGGTGTGTGTCCGGGTGTGGGGGGAGTGTGTTGGTGTGTGTCCGGGTGTGGGGGGAGTGTGTTGGTGTGTGTCTGGGTGTGGGGGGAGTGTGTTAGTGTGTGTCCGGGTGTGGTGGGGAGTTATGTTGGTGTGTGTCTGAGCAATATGTGTGTGTCCGTGTGCCTGAGTGTGGATGTACATATCTGGTTAGCTCGCCCCACGGTTAAAAATAAATCCATTTTATCTGCGACTGTATTGAGCAGGAGGGACTGGCAGTAACTGCTCAGCTGCTTTTGCTCATTTTATGCAGCTATCAGTTTACAGCCTTTTGTCAAGAGTTTACACACTGGAGATTGGCCAGGTCTGGGGGGGATACTTCACTGTTTCCCCAGCAATTGTGGAGCAGATTATAGATCCTGGAACAGCTTTGGCAGTGAGTGGCGTTGCTGTGTTGGAAAGGGAAGCATTGAGTCGTTCCTTAAAGGGACACTCGCCCTCTATTGCAAAAGTGTCCAGCTGGGATACAGCTGAATATTGACGTGTGTGCAGAGATAGAGAGCAGGGAGAATGCAGATGTCTCCTTGGTAGAGCAATCCTGGGCCAATTAGATGCTTGGCTGAAGGTCTGAAATGGGAAAGTCGTTGCTCACAAATGAGTGTAAATCTCCGGAATACGGTGAATGGAGCCAACCATGAATGGTTTGATTAGCAAAGGCTGAGTCATTTGCAGTCATTTCATTTTATTTTACTGTCATGAATCTTGCTAGGATGCAATCGTTGTTCCAATGAGCTCCTTCGCATGGTTGCTTCAGCTCTTTGCCATGGGGGACATCACAAATGATGTTCACTGGATTCTTACAAAGAGTCCATGGTTGTTCTTTGCAACAAGAATTGACTGAATTTCCCCCGTTAGACTCCGATCAGCATCTCATTTGTAGCAGCTAAACACTCCCCACCTCGGGATCCACTGACCCGACCCAGACTGGGAATTAAATGGCTCCTTCCGAGTTAATCAAGTGTTTGATGGACAGCTGTCAACCTAAACTCCCATCCAACATTTTTTTTTCCTTTTACACAAGTTTATTGAATGTTTACAGCATCACATTATTGCAGTATTTCAATACTCCACGATTCAGACGATTTACAGTCATCAACTTCAAATGACAATGTGGTCATCACTGTCCAGAATGCACTCGAGCCCCTGAGGTGCCCACCAGTCCTGGACGGCCCCCACTGTACCCATGGATACCGCGTGCTCCTTCTCCAGGGACACGCGGGCACAGACATAACCCCAGAAGAGGGGCAGGGAGTCAGCTTGGGTGGAACCCTCGACTGCCCACTGCCTGGTCCCGCGAATGGCCACCTTGGCCAGGTCCAGGAGAGAACCGACCAGGAGACCCCCCGAGTGACCCCCCCCCCCTCTCCGCCGCACCAGGTGACAGAAGATCAGGAGTGCGGGGGCTGAAGTGCAGCCTAAATTTGTGGAGCAGCCCCTTCAGATGATATCCGCCCAATACTGTCTCACGTGGCGGTAGCATGTACCAACTGCACCGCAGCAGTTCCCAAATCTGTGATCTCCACCATTTCAGTACGGGGGACAGGCACATGGCAACACCACCACCCGCAGTTTCCCTATCAAGTCACGCACCATCCTGACCTGGAACAATATCGCTGTTCCTTCTTTGTCACTGGGTCTAAATCCTGGAACTCCCTCCCCACCAGCACTCAGTGGGAACAAGAACTGCAGTGGTTCAAGAGGGCAGCTCACCATCACCTTCTCGAGGGCAGTTAGGGAGAGGAAATGAATCAGGTGGTCAAGTTGGCTTTGCAAAAGTCGTGATGTAGCCCATGAGTATTTACACATTAGTGAACGTGAGCACAGTCCTCTTGCAAAGCTAGAAGTTTATAAAATTATGAGAGGCATAGATAAGGTAGACAGAGTCTTTACCCAGGGTGGGAATGTCAAATACTAGAGGGCAAAGCTTTAAGGTGAGAGGGGGAAAGTTTAAGTAACAAACAAGCTGCTGGAGGAACTCAGTGGGTCAGGCAGCATCTGTGGGGGGTGGGGTGGGGAGCTGGACAGTCGACATTTCGGGTCGAGACCCTTCATTTGAACTGCTTTATAAGGAGATGTGCAAGGCAAGATTTTTACACAGAGTGGTGGGTGCCTGGAACGGGCTGCCAGGGGTGGGGGTGGAAGCAGATACGATAGTGGTGTTTAAGGGGCATTTAGACAGGGAGTGGAGGGATATGGACCTTGTGCAGGCAGATGGGATTAATTTAAATTGGCACATTGTAGGCCAAAGGGTGTGTTCATGTGCTGTACTGTTCTATGTTCTATCTAGAGCTCAATGTCCCTCTCACTGCCTGCCGTCTCCACCTCCCATAGGGATGGGGAGAAGTAGAGGCAGGGGCTCTGGCAGCTTTCTTCCTTTCTCATTCAGGAGGTTAGAGGAAGGTCCTTACCACAACCCTCACCACATGAACAACGGTGGAAAACATCCATCAGACACAATGGACAAATAATCACAGGGTGTTTTCCCCCGACAGTGTCCTGAGGCACGTCTCCCTGAGTGAGAATGACCTTGCTCATTTTCCACATAAAGCTCATTGATTAACAAAGAGAAAGACTTGCATTTCCGTAGCACCTTTCACAACCTTATCAGGACATCCCAATGTGCTCCACAGCCAGTGGAGTTGCTTTGAAGTCCGGCTGCCGTTATGATGCAGGAAATGCGGCAGTCAGTTTGTGCACAGCAAGAGCCCACAAACAGCACTATCATAGACTTGAAGAGGACACAAACAGCCCCTTCAGTCCACCATATCCACGCTGATCCATGTGACAGTGACCAGATGGTGTATCGGTATTGGTTTATTATTGACATGTGTACCAAGAATCAGTGAAAAACTTCTGTTTGCGTGCCATCCAGACAGATCATTCCATACATAAGTACATCGAGGTAGTAAAAGGGAAACAGAATGTAGAATACAGTGTTACAGTTACAGAGAAAGTGCAGTGCAGGCAGACAAATAAAGTGCAAGGGCCACGATGAGGTAGATTGGGAGATCAAGAGTTCATCTTTAGCGTATGAGAGATCTGTTTAAGTGTCTGATAATGGTGGGATAGAAGCTGTCCTTGAGCCTGGTGGAATGTGTTGTAGTGATATTGGATGTTTGGAATCTTGCTATGCACAAGTTGAGCTTGCGTCTCTGACAGTGAAAAGCAAAGCCAGCCAATGGCAGGGCAGAAAGGATTTGGGATGCACAAGGGTTTAGAATTGGTAGTGGAGCCAGGGGAGGTTACGGGGGAGGGATAGTAACCCTCCCAAGTAAGGGCTCTGAACCTACCAGTGTAAAAATCTTCTCCAGGGAGCATTAACCCTTTGATAGGCAAGATAATTCTCTCCATGGGATCTCCAATAAATGTTCTTAAACCAAATGCACAGGGCCTGCCTGGGTTTGTACAGTTGTGTCTGTGCTGTGAGTGTGCATCTGGTGTTCATGGTGAGGAAATAGATGTGTTACAGCACAGGAACAGGCCCTTTAGCCCACAATGTCTGTGCTGACGCCAATTTAAACTCATCCCATCTGCCTGCACGGCGTCTCTATCCCTCCATTCCCTGCTAGATCCATCACCTACTCTTGTGAAACAAATGTGTCTGAAACTGGAAATGCCATAAAGCGTCTTCAAGGCACAGTAGCATAGTGGTTAGCATAATGCTTTACAACGCCAGCGACCCGGGTTCAAATCCGGCCGCTGTCTGTAAGGAGTTTGTACGTTCTTGCCGTGTCTGCGTGGGTTTCCTCTGGGTGCTCCGGTTTCCTCCCACATTCCAAAGGCGTACGGGTTAGGAAGTTGTGGGCATGCTATGTTGGTGCCGGAAGCGTGGCGACGCTTGCGGGCTACCCCCAGAATATTCTACGCAAAAAAGATGTATTTCACTGTGTGTTTCGATGTACATGTGACTAATAAAGATCTTATCAAACTGGAATTTCAAATTCCAGTAAAATTCTGATAATCTGGAATTTGGTGGTTCTGGACCAGCAGATTTTCTGGACTATTGGATGTTATTTCTATTAATACCCCAACAAACTTTTAATTTACCTTTATTTGGATGTTACATGGTAACAATAAACATCAGGGTGACATGGGCGCAGCTGGTAGAGCCGTTGTCTCACAGCACCAGAGACCCGGTTTTGATCCTATCTCCAGTGCTGTCTGTGTGGAGTTTGCACGTTCTCCCTGTGACTGCGCGAGATTCCCCTGGGTGCTCCTATTTCCTCCCACATCTGGGGTCGGTGGGTTAATTGGCTGCTGTAAATTGCCCCCAGTGTGTGGGTGAGGGGTGGAATCTGCGGGGTAGTTGATGGAGATGTGGGGAGAATAAAATGGGATTAGGGTAAATTGGCCACTGTAGATTGCCCCGTTTGTTGGGGGGGGGGGGGTGGTGGTGGAGGAGAATGGAGAAATGGGATTAATGCAGGATTAGTGTAAATGGGTGCCTGGCGGTCAGCACAGACTCAGTGGGCCGAAGGGACTATTTCCCTACCATGTCTCTCTATGATGACTACTTTCCAGTGAACCTGGTAAGTTTAAAGGGAGCACGGGAATTGGGGCCCCAGTGACTTTGGGAATCAGAACTTGATTCAGATGCCGAAGCATCACAATTTCGGAAGTGTTGGCTAGCGGATTATCAGAGTGTTACTGTGTGTAAAATGAAATCAGAACTTCCACAACAAGAAAGCAACAGGTTAACCTTACCCTTTTAACATTGTTACACTTATCACTGCATTGATAGCATCTGTTACAAGCATGTTCTCTGAACCCCACCCTTTGACAGGCATTCCCCAAACACTGCACATGAAGGTGTTCACACACACTGGTAATCCCATGACATAGTACTTAGATTTACAAATATCAGCAAAGTTCAGGACCAAAATAAGGCAAAATGTTTAGCCTGAGTATATTCAAGGTGCAGGCTAATAGATGTTTGGGCAGAAGCATACAAAGATCTGGCTGGAATGTGGACAAAGTATCAGGCATTATCTTATCAGGACAGCCTTGGGGAGCTGAGTGCTTAGTTTGGCTCTTGTAGTGTGGGCATCTCTGGGTCAGTTGTGGGAAATGTTTATATGGCCAAATGCCTTTTTCTTGTCGCTGACTATCCTTACGATGCTAATGTTCCCACATGGTTATAATTCAGCAGTGCAGCACAATCACTTCTAACAGTGCAAGTTTCCCCAGTGACCCACATGCATTGACTGTTAGCCAGGCTGGAGACAAACGTCCCAGATCTGAGGTCTGGTCTCTGCCAGCTCAACTGATCTCAGCTGCCGTGGTGGTACAGAGGGAAATTCTACAGAGAAACGGGAGAATAGGGACAGGAGGAGGTGATAGAGTCTCGTAGAGAGAGACAGCATGGAAACAGGCCCTTCGGCCCACCGAGTCCATGCTGACCATACACCAATCCCATTTCACTCTCTCTGCTGTCCTATCAACTCCCCACAGATTCTACCCCTCAGCCACGCACTGGAGGAATAGAGGGCTGATTAACCTCCTGACCCTCACGTCTTTGGGACGTGGGAGGAAACCCACTCGGTCACGGGGAGAACATGCAAACTCCACACAGGCAGCGGTGGAGGTTGGGATTGAACCAGTGTCTCTGGCGCTGTGAGGCAGCGGCTCTACCCGCTGTGCCATAGTGCCACCCGCTGTGCACGCTTCACTATCTTCCCTTTTCTGGATCTCCCACAGTCCAACCTCGGGGTAAAGGTTGGGGTGAGGATATTGGACAAAGATGGGACCTGCAGTGATGACCTCTTGGCAGCCCCCAGCAGCGAGCTATTGCACTGGTCAGCCCGCATCAAGATGCGTTTGTGGACTGTTGAGAAAGTGGAATCAAGGACAATGATCCTTCTGACCGCAGACTGGAGGGACCCTGTGGTTTGCCCCTCTGCTTGTGCAGGAGTCGGCCGACACCCTGAGAGTTCCGTGGCAGCACAGAACTGACGCCTTTCCATTGGCAAGAGAGGAAAATATTCAGTCAGAAAAACCTTCCACTGCCCCAGTTCTACGTTGTCAGTTTTGCTGCCAAACAGACTGAGCCTCTCCTTCTCAAACTAGCAGTTGTGCTGGTGATGCGATAGATTTGGACGGAACACGGTCAAACCCCGCCACGTGACATCAAACCTCAGGGAAGAAGAAAGTAAAAACCAGGATGCAACATGAAATTAAAGTCGGCAGCATTTATTTGTGGCTGGTGGCTTTTAAAGATAACATTTCATCACAATCTTCACTGACTGCACTTTAGAACGTAGCCCAAGAATTAACCCAGTCCTCACCTTGTGGTTCTAATTTCCTCCCCTTATTCCTGAACTGATTAGTAAACTTCTGGCAGGAAATTTTTTTTTAAAAAAAAAGAGGGCAAGTTCTTCAAGAGAAACAGTCGACTGCACAGCGAGTTTTTATTGGCACAAGAGAGGTGCGGGACTTGAGATGGACCCTGTTAACCCATGGAGTGATGTGGTGAGCTGCCTCTGATTACAGAGGAGGAGGAGAGGGTTGGGAGCAGGGCAGCTTAAACCAAAATTCCACAGCAAGCCTGAGTCTAAAAAGTAAAATAGATCAGTTTTCTGGGTGGAGATCTTAAGTGCAGTGAGTGTTGGCAGGAAAATTTCACTGTAAGAGCTATCTGGGGAGTAGCAGTGATTTTTTTTTCCAAGTGTTGTGTAGTTTCATATTCAGATTTCATATTTCTTCATGATACAGGAGAACATTCAGCACATTGAGTTCTCCGACCAATCCCACTCGACCACTTATTTCCCTGTTAACTATTCTCTCTCTTGTGACCAATAACTCCCCCCAGATTCTACCCCTCACCCACACACTGGCGGCAACTGGCAGTGGGCCATTAATTGACCGACCTGCCAGTCTTTGGGATGTGAGAGGAACTGGAGCACTAGGTAGTCATAGAGGAATGCAGCACGGATACAGGCCCTTCGGCCCAACCAGTCCATGCCGACCACGGTGCCCACCCAGCTAGTCCCAATTTCCTGCATTTGCCCCATATCCCTCTCAGTTCCATCCCCCCATGTACCTGTCCAAGTGCTCAGGGGGAAACATGCAAACTCTACAGAGACACGCACAGACTTTGCACTGAAATGGACTTTGTTTTTTTATTTCTAATTGTGTTCTTGTAAAAAAAAAAGTAAAAAAATTATTTTTTTCTTGTGAATGCTGCTTATCTGATGCTCTGTGCCTGTGATGCTGCTGCAAGGAAGTTTTTCATTGCACCTGTGCACACATGGACTTGTGCATCTGACAATAAACTCGACTGACGCCAGTAGTCAGGATTGAACTCGGGTCCCTGGTGCTGTGCCTTACAGGAACTCACCCCCTGTGGCAATCACAGAAGAGCTGTACTTCCACAGCATTTGGAGTTGGAGAGGCTGAGTTGGGCTGCCCCGGAGAGGAGGAGGGGGGAATCTGATGGAGATGTACAAAATCATTGGGGGGCATAGATGGAGTAGATATAATAGGAAACTTTTCCCCAAAACAGAGATGCCTAAAACTAGAGGACAGAGGTTTAAGTTCACTGGTAAAAGGTTTAGAGTGTATCTGAAGGAGAACTTTTTTACCCAGAGGGTGGTTGCAATCTGGAACGCACTGCCTGAGGGGGTGGTGAAGGTAACATTCAGCAAGTATCTAGCCAAGGAATAGAAGGTTACAGTATAGATGGACACTCGATGGTTGGCATGGATATGTTGGGCCAAAGGGCCTGTTTCTGTGCTGCACTACTCTATAACCATAACTTCCTGATGGACACAATTTCACCCAGATCTAAGCCCAAGTAAAATCATATTTTATGTGCAACTTTGTGTGATTAAACTCTGCACGTGGACCCAGTTTCCAATCTAAGGGCTTGAGTCTTACCTTGTGGTTAAGGAAAGTAAACTCAATTAACGAGGGAAAACTTTGGTTCAGCAAGTTCCGTGGCACAATCAGAAACCTGTCTGGTCGCGTAATGTCTTTCAGAGAAGGACATCTGCTGCCCTGTCCTGGTCTGGTTTATATGTGACCACCGGCCCCAGTGACTCTTCAGAAAGAAGGCACATCCCTGCAGAAAATCAGTCACAATCCAAGGAAGGTCAAGGAAAATGCTTTAGGAAGATGGCACAGTCAATGACATTAAGGCAATGTCAGTGGGGTAGAAGTGAAGATTCAGGGTGAGATTGGTTCAGTGAAGACACAGGAGATGGCAGATGTTGGAATCTGGAGTAACAAACAAGATGCTATAGGAACTCAGCGGGTCGAGCAGCATCTGTGGAGGGAAATGGACACGATGTTTTGGGTCAGGGTCCTAAATCTGGACTGATGAAGCATCTCGACTCGAAATGTCGACTGTCCATTTCCTTCCACAGATGCTGCCTGACCCCTTGAGTTCCTCCAGCGTCTTGTATGCCGCTTGAGATTAGTTCAGGGGTGAATGTCAGATCTGGGCTGGATGGTAGATCCACTGTGGCTGCATTGGACTTCTATTGAGCTGCGATCAGGTTGAATGATTCCTGCACTGGACTGCATTGGGCATTGCACTGTGGTTGGGTTGGATCATTACTGCACTGTGGCTGTGTTGTGACTGCATTGGACAGTTATTGTTCTGGAGATCTGCCAATCTAAACAATCGTCGGAAAAAGTCAACTTGGATAAATCACTGTAAATCTGAAAGGCAATGACTTGTTTTCCTGATTGTACCCTGCATGCCCCGGATAAAGCTGTATCATTTGAAATCAACAGCCTTACTTTTTGTACTTTAACATGCAACAGGAGGAGGATTTGGTCAGATTTTCCACACATTCTGCAGCTCAGACACTGTACTGTTTGAGCTGTCAAGGACTGATGTCAGGAAGCTCCAGCGAGACCACTTGGAACAAACAGGGCAGCGGAAACCCTGGAGGTAGTGAATAGTGGGGTTGGCTCCGGCTGGTGTTTGAGCTCAAGGCCTCCCTTATCCTATCTGTGACCTGGTTTCACTGCGATAATGAGAAACAGGAATAACACTGTGATCAGAACAGCCCAGAAAAAGTTCAGCTTTATCTATGCTGAGGGTGTTGTGTCACTGAACTGACACATTGCTTGCTCTCTGGGTTGGGTGTAAAACTATCTCACAGCATCATTGTACAGCAGAGCAGCACACTTCTGGGATAATCTCGATCCCGCAGTCCGCATCACTGAAACCCAGATCTTGTTTCTTCAATGTGTCACTGTTTGCAAAGGCTGTGGGCATATTAGACGCCACCTACAACACTCACTGGGCTCCTAAAGCAAAACACTGCTGGAAATGGGGAATAAACTTGCTGGGAATATTTGGCAGGTCAAACAGCAGAGTTAAGGTTTCATTAATTCAAACTGAAGGTCTATTGCCCAGGGCTGAGGAATGGAGAACTAGAGGGCATACATTTAGGGTGAGGGGAGAGATTTAATAGGAACCTGAGGGGCAACTTCTTCACCCAGAAGGTGGTCAGTATATGGAACGAGCTGCCAGAGGAAGTGGTTGAGGCAGGTACATTAACAACATTTAAAAGATACTTGGACAGGTACACGGATAGGAAAGGTTTTGAGGGATATGGGCCAAACATGGGCAAATGGGACTAGCTTAGATGAGAATCTTGGCCAACATGGACGAGTTGGGCAGAAGGGCCTGTTTCCGTGCTGTGTGACTCTATGACTTTAAAGATCTAACTGTGACCCATACTTCGGAAGGTGTGCTATGGGCTGTGGGACTTTGATTCTAGTCAAGTGTGTCTGCCTTTGCTCTTCGGTCTCTGCACTCTGCGCCCTCCCTTGCAGCACCCAACCCCCAGCTGTTTATTAGACAACAAGAGAGGAGTTTCACTCCCCCAACTCTGCCCTGGCCCTTCATGGAGGGTTTGGCTTCAGATCATGACCTCCACCACTCTCTCTCTATCCAGCCCGCATTGTACTAACCACAGCCCCTTTCTTGCCCTGAGACTGCTTAGGTAAGAGTTTCACTATTGTACAGAGATGGGGGGGAGGGGTTGGGTTGGGGAACTGGAGACCACTTTATCCACTACCGGAGCAAGTCACCAGCACCAAGAAATTGTGCTCAGCTCCATCAGTAAAGGGTAAAGTACTCCAGTGTCATCTGCCGCAGGGGAGCGGGTCTCTGTTGTGGGATTACTGATCATGTCCTCACCACACATACGGACAGTCTCTCGCTCTCTCTCGCTCTCTCTCGCTCTCCCGCTCTCTCCCCCTCTCTCTCTCCCCCCCTCTCTCTCTCTCTCTCACCCCCCCCCTCTCTCCCCCTCTCTCTCTCCATTTTCTCTGGAGTGTCGGAGGCTGAGGGGAGACCTGATAGAAGTTTATAAACTTATGAGAGGCAGAGATGGGGTAGACAGAATCTTTTCCCCAGGGTAGAAATGTCAAGTACTAGAGGGCATGCTTTTAAGGTGAGAAGCAGAAAGTTTAAAGGAAATGTATGGGGCAGGTTTTTTACACAGAGAGTGGTGGGTGCCTGGAACGGGCTGCTAGGGGTGGTGGTGAAAGCAGATATGATAGAGGGGTTTAAGAGACTGTTAGACATGTGAATATGGAGGGATGTGGATCATGTGCAGGCAGAAGGGATTTAGTTTAATTCGGCATCGTGTTCGGCACAGATGTTGTGGACCGGAGGGCCTGTCCTGTACTGTACTGTTCTGTGTTCTTTGTTCTAAATCTGGAAATTAAAAGTAATATCAGTAATGATAACTGGATTGTTTAAAAGCTTCAATGATGTTCTTCAGATGAAATCTGCAGAGCTTGTCCAGTTTGACTTATAGGTGACTTCAGACTAACAACAATGTGATTAGTTCTTAATTGCCCTCTGAAATGGCCCCAGCAAGTTCAGGGGCAATGAGGGCAGGGTGATGAATGCAGGGGAGAGTAACCATGTCCACCTCCTGAAACCAAAACAGACAATGCTGGAAACACTCAGCAGGTCAGGCAGCGTCTGTGGAGGGAGAAACAGAGGCAATTGTTTCAGGTTCAAAGACATTTTATCTGAACCTACTTTCTGTAAATTTTAAAATTTGTCAATGAGATTGTTTACATTCGATGAGTCTAACTCAGTTGTCTTGGTGACAGTTGACCCATGAAACACTGTCCCGGAAGCTGGAAATCCAGGAGTGTGGAAATCATAAGGACTGAAACAGATCACAACTTGTCCTAATTCATTTGATTTCGGGGAATTCAATGCCCAGAGGCAAAGTCATTGTGATGGGTCCAAAATCAAAATGTGGCTTGCTGTAAACACCACAGACTGGTGGAGTTCCTGAGTTCGACACAAGTCAGTCACTGACATTTCACTTTGTCCTCAGGATGTGACCGACTTTAGCCAGGCTGCGTGTGACGTCTGCCCCTGTAATCCTGGGGAAATGCTGACGGGTCCATTGAATTGTTTTAAGTAATTGATTCAAGTGTTGAATCAACAAACAGTCTTCAAGGAAATGAGGAGGAGAGAGTCGGGGTTATGTTGAATGGTACAGCAGGCTCGATGGGCCAAATGGCCCACTTCTGCCCCTATTTTCTATTTTTCTATGAATGGGTCACTTCAAGAAGCTGAAATTTCCAAGAGTCAGGAATGGACCAAATCGGATGCAGGTTCTGCTTCCTAGTTAACCAATTGGAGAGTCATACAGCAGGGAAACAGGCCCTTTGGCCCAACTCATCCATGCTGACCATCCAAGGCAGTCCCATTTGCCCACGTTTGGCCCATATCCCTCTAAACCTTTCCTATCCATGTACCTGTCCAAATATATTTTAAATGTTGTTAATGTACCTGCCTCAACCACTTCCTCTGGCAGCTCATTCCATATACGGACCACCCTCTGGGTGAAAAAGTTGCCCCTCAGGTTCCTATTAAATCTCTCCCCTCTCACCTTAAACCTGTGCCCTCTAGTTTTTGGTTCCCTTTCCCTGGGGAAAAAGAGAATCAGTTAACCTCTAACCATTGAATTAATATTTATTATTAATTTTTCTTTTGCTCCCTCACAAACTACCAGATTTATCGATGATAGAATGACATTGTGGCATTAGGTGCATAGAAGGATGTACCGAGAGATCTTGGGGTCCAAGTCCATAGCTTCCTGAAGGTGGCCAAACAAGTTGACAGGGTTGTAAAGAAGGTGAATGGGGCGCTTGCCTTTATCAGTCGAGGCATTGAGTTCAAGAGTCAGGAAGTTATGTTGCAGTTTTATAAAACTCTAGTTTGGCTGCATCTGGAGTATTGCATTCAGTTCTGGTTGCCCCATTACAGGAAGGGTGTGGAGGCTTTGGAGAGGGTGCAGAAGAGGTTTACCAGGATGCTGCCTGGATTAGGAGGACGTGTACTAAAAGGAGAGGTTGGACAGACTTGTGTTGTTTTCTCTGGAGCGGTGGAGGCTGAGGGGAGACCTGATAGAAGTTTATAACATTATGAGAGGCACAGATAGACAGTTGGTATATTTTTCCCAGGGTTGAAATGTCTAATATTAGAGGGCGTGATTTAAGGTGAGAGGGGGGAAAGTTTAAAGGAAATGTACGGGGCAAGTTTTTTTACACAGGGAACAGTGGGTGCCTGGAATATGCTGCCAGGGGTGCTGGTGGAGGCAGATACAATAGAGGCTCTTTGACAGACACATGAATATGCAGGGAATGGAGGGAGATGGACCACGTGCAGGCAGAAGGGATTAGGCATCATTAGTTTAATTATTTCAGCAGCATATTGTGGGCCAAAGGGCCTGTTCCTGTGCTGGACTATTGTGTTTTAAGGAACTGAGACTTCTTCATGACCTCAAGAAACCACAAAGTCTCCGACTGACAATGAAGCCGTTTGCAAGTGTGGGCGTTATTGGAATGTTGGATGATGGCACGCGATGACACAATGGGTTGAACAGGTGTTAGTGGTATTGGATGGGGCCAAGACACAAGGAGAACTGTCCTCTTCTGTTCAAAGTACAGTCATGTCCTCGAGGAACAGGCAGGGCCTCTGATTAACAACTTGTGCCTAAGATATGTGCCTCACCCAGTTCAGCACTGCCACTGTACAGGATTCCTGGAGTCATACAGCACAGAAACATTCAGCCCAACTGGCCCATGCTGACCAAGATTCCCATCTAAGCTAGTCCCATTTGCGCATTTTTGTGGTTAGGTCTCTGAAGTAGGACACAGAACCACAAGCTCAGTCTCAGATGACTGTGCAGTCGCTGCTGGGATAACGGGGGACGGGAGGAGCAGAGAGTTGGCACACCATCCTTGTATCCTGAGAGAAGCCGATGAGATTATGAGAGGCATAGACAGAGTAGACAGCTGCTATCTTTCTCCCAGGGTCAAAATGTCAAATACTAGAGGGCATGCATTTAATGTGAGGGGGGGAAAGTTCAAAGGAGATGTGTGGGGTAAGTTTTTTTACACAGAGTGGTGGGTGCCTGGAATGGGCTGCCAGTGGTGAGGGTGGAAGCAGATACAATAGAGGTGTTTAAGAGGCTCTTGGATAGGCACATGAATGTGCAGAGACTGGAGGGAGATGGACATTGTGTAAGCAGAAGGGATTAGTTTAGTTGGGCATTTAGTTACTAGTTTAATTAGTTCGGCACAACATGGTGGGCCAAGGGGTCTGTATGGTCTTATGGACTTTACAGCTTGTAAAGTGACATCTGAGGAGTGATGGTGTGGAGCTGTACGATCCACACCCTGTCACACACTCCCAGGGCAGGGACGTGCCTGGGCTGATTGGTAATCGGAGGCAGCTGGGTGCAGGTCAGTCCGGTGCAGGTCAGAGCTGGGGGAGCTGGAGGCAGGAGAGGCACAGACAGAGACAGTAAAATAGTGAGGAAGTGGTGCAAGGGAAAGGCAAGTCCCCCAACTAATTTACAGGAGTAGAACACAGAACAGTACAGCACAGGAACAGGCCTTACGGCCCACTATGTCTGTGCTGACCGTGATGACATTCCAAACATCCCATCTCCCTGCACATGGTCCATCTCCCTCCGCTTCCTGCCTGTTCATGTGCCTGTCTAAATGCCTTTTAAATGTTGCTATTGTATCTGCCTCCACCACCACCCCTGGCAACACATTCCAGGCACCCACCACTCCCTGTGTATGTAAAAAAAAACTTGCCTCATAAATCTCCTTTAATCTTTTTCCCCTCTCAACTTAAACCTGTGCCTTCTACTATATGGCATTTTCACCCTGGGTAAAAAAAACTCTATCTGCCCTATCTATGCCTATAAACTTCTATCGGGTCTCCCCTCAGCCTCTGACGCTCCAGAGAAATCCACCCAAGCTTGTCCAACCTCTCCTTGTAGCTAACAGTTAAACCTGGAAGGATGGGATTCAGGAAGTCTTAGAGTCAACACACAGTGTAGAAACAGGCCCTTCAAAACACCAGGTACACTCTGACCCGGCCACCAACCTCCCATTGACTCTGATCCCATTTTATTCTCCCCACATTCCCATCAACTCCCCCTGGATTCTACCCCTCACCTACACGCTAGGGGCAAGTTATAGTGGCCGATTCACTGACCAGCCTGCACTTTTTTGGGATGTGGGAGGAAACTGGAGAAGCCGGGGGGTGGGGGGGGGGGGGGTGGTGTGGAAATGCTACTGTGGCACAAACTTCACAGAGACAAGACCAGAGGTCAGGATCGAACCCTGGTCACTGGAGTTGTGAGGCAGGCAGCTTGAGCAGCTGTGCCACTGTGTTGCCCTGTTCCCCACACACAGACCGATTAACACATGGAAAGATTAACAGCAGAGTAATGTATTTGTATAGTGTCTTTGCTGTAGAAAAATGTCCCAAAGCACTTCCCAGGCTAAACTAAGGCACATAATGAAACGCTCAAATTGACCAAAGGTTTGGTGAGGAGATGCAGAGAGAGAGAGAGAGAGAAAGACGGAGGCCGGCAGACAGAGCTGGAGGGTGGTTACTTGGCTGGGGTAAACTACCCCTCAGTTTTCAGTGACTGGCAGAAGCATCAAAGGGGGTTTGATGGAAACAGAAGGGAGAATGTTGCAGCGCTGCAGGGGGCTAGCATGGGCCTGTTGGGCTGAATGGTCTCCCTCTGTTGTAACGAGTAAGTTTAGTGGAAGGGATGGCAGAGCTTACAGTCTTGGCTCCAAAGGTTTGACCACCATGAGTGGAGCAGTTACAACTTGAATGAATAAGGGCCAGGTTTTGAGGAGTGTGGATATCTTGGAGGTCTGAGGGCGTGGGGGTGCTGGAGGAGGGTACCATACGAGAGGAGGCCATGGAGAGACACTAGAGCAAAAAATAAAAGCAAGATCTTAATGAACCAGGTGCCATAATTAGGAAAATGCACTAATGTATTTATCTCATTATCTGCTGAAACAGCCCCTGCATAAGGACAAAAAAGATTTTTTTTTGTTGGCAACGTGACTGGCTGTAATCTGAAACCTTGCTTTTGTCTGGTTTGGCTCAGGAGATGTTCCTGTGGCCTCAAGCATCTGCTTTTAATCAGTATCATTCTCTAAGTACAGTAACTGGGTCCTCTAGGATACGGCAGAGCCTAATTGAAACCACATTCATCAGGGCGGCCCAGTAGCACCAGTTGCGTTGCAAACCAGTTGGAGAGTTGGGGAGGGGTAGAGGCAGGCAGCTCGCTCCACACGTGTCCACGTCACAATCAACTTCATTCAGTGTACCTGGGGAATGGGAGCATTGTGGCTATGTCACTGGAGTGGTAACCTACAGACTTGGACACAAGTTCAAATCCCACCATGGGACCCCAGGAACAAACAGAGACATGAGAGAGACTGCAGATGCTGGCATCTGGAGCAACACACAAAACGCTGGAGGAACTCAGCGGATCAGGCAGCATTTGTGGAGGGAGATGGACAGTTGATGTTTCGGGTCGAGACCCTTCATCTGAACTGAAAGACAGAGGGGAGATAGTTGGTATAAAAAGGTGAAGGGAAGGGGTGGAGCGAGAGCTGGCAGGTGATAGGTGGATCCAGGTGAGGGGGGGTTATAGGCAGATGGAGGAGGAGGAGGGAGAGGTGATGGTCACAGAGGCTGGGAGGTGACACAGGGCTGCAGATGTGGAATCTCTGCATTTCCCATCAGATTCCTTTGGCCCGACTTGTCCGTGCCAACCAAGGTCCCTTCCTGAGTTGGTGGTGGCTCATGTGGTCCATATCCCTCTAAACCTTTCCTATCAACACACACAAAATGCTGGAGGAACTCAGCAGGTCGGGCAGCATCCATGGAGGGAAATGAACAGTTGATGCTTCAGGCCGAGACCCTTCATCAGGACTGGAAGGAAGAGGGCAGAAGCCGGAATAAGAAGGTGATGGGAGGGGGAGGAGCACACACAGGCAGGGGAGAGGTGAGTCCAGGTGAGAGGGGGAAGGTAGGTGGGTGGGGAAGGGGGGAGAGGTAAGAAGCCTAGATTTGACAGGTAGAAGAGGCAAAGGGCTGAAGGAGGAGGAACCTGGTAGGAGAGGACAGTGGGTCATGGAATAGAGGTGGGGAATAGATGGGCAGGTCACGAGGGTGGAGGAGGGGAAAGAGAAGAGGGGAGGGGGCCACAGGACGGAAGGCAGAGGAGGAAGAAAAAGGAGGGGGGGGGGCGAAAGGGGATGGGTTACTGGAAATTGATGTTGAGGCCGGCTGGTTGGAGACTCCCAAGGCGGAATGTGAAGTTTTGTTCCTCCAACCTGCGCCTGGCCTCGGTATAGCAGTAGAGGAGGCTGTGGATAGACATGTTAGTATGGGAGTGGGTTATTCCATGGTCCACTGCCCTCTCCTGCCGGATTCCTCATCCTTCAGCCCTTTGCCTCTTCTACCCGTCACCTCTCAGCTTCTGCCCCCTCTCACCTGGACTCACCTATCCCCTGCCTGAGTGTGCTCCTCCCCCTCCCTGACCTTATCCCGGCTTCTGCCCTCTTCCTTCCCAGCTCTGATGAAGGGTCTCGGCCTGAGACGTCAACTCTTTATTTCCCTCCGTAGATGCTGCCTGACCCGCTGAGTTCCTCCTGCAGAATCTCTAGTGCAAACCTTCCCCATCCATGTACCTGTTCAAATGTCCTTTAAACATTGTAATTGTACCCGTCCCACATACATACCACCCTCTGGGTGAAAAAGTTGCCCCTCAGGTCCCTTTTAAATTTACCAGGATGTTGCATGGATTGGAGGGCATGTCTTATGAGGATAGATCGAGTGAGCTAGGGCTTTTCTCTATGGAGAGGAGGAGGATGAGAGGTGACTTGATAGAGGTGTACAAGATGATAAGAGGCATAGATCGAGTGGACAGTCAGAGACTTTTCCCAAGGTGACAATGGCTAACATGAGGGGATGTAATTTTAAGGTGATTGGAGGAAGGTATAAGGGGGATGTCAGGGGTAAGTTCTTTACACAGAGAGTGGTGGGTGCGTGGAACGCACTGCCAGCCGAGGTTGTGGGGGCAGATACTTTAGGGACATTTAAGAGACTCTTAGATAGACACATGAATGATAGAGAAATGGGGGGCTACGTGGGAGGGAAGGGTTAGATAGAGCAGGATAAAATGTCGGCACAACATCGTGGGCCGAAGGGCCTGTACTGTGCTGTAATGTTCTATGTTGTAAATCTTTCCCCTCTCACCTTAAACCTGTGCCGTCTAGTTTTAGACCCGCCTACCCTGGGAAAATGACTGACCATTCACCTTATCTCTGCCCCTCGTGATGTCATAAACCTCAATAACGTTTCAGATTACACCCCTCGGCCTCCTTCGCTCCAGGGAAAACAGTCCCAGCCCGTCCAGTCTCTGCTTGTAACTCAAACCTTATAGTCCTGGTAACATCCTTGCGAATATTTTCTGCAGCCTCTCTACATTAATCATACCCTTCCTACAGTATGCGACCAGAACTGCATACAGTATTCCATGTGTGGTCTCACCAAGGTCTTGTACAGCTGCAATATGATGTCCCAGTTTTTGTACTCAGTGTCCTATCTGCTGAAGGCCAGCACGCCGTATGTCTTCTTCCCCACCCTGTCTACCTGTGTCACCACTTTCAGGGAACTATCTACTTGTACTCCTAGATCTCTCTGTTCTATGACACTCCCCAAGGCCTTCAGGAAAGAGATTGCAGGTCTTGAACACACAACCCTCTGATGTTATTAACCTGGAAAGAGAACAGAAAAGATTTACAAGAACGTTGCCAGGACTCGAGAGCCTGAGTCATGGGGAGAGGTTGGACAAGTGAGGACTTTATCCCTCAGACCGTAGGAGACTGAGAGATGATCTTATAGAGGTGTATAAAATCATGAATGCATTCAGTCTTTTTCCCACGGTTGGGGAATCAAGAACTAGAGGGCACAGGTTTAAGGTGAGAGGGGAGAGATTTAATAGGAACTTGAGGGGCAACTTTCTTCGCGCAGAGGGTGGTCAGTATATGGAACGAGCTGCCAGAGGAAGCGGTTGAGGCAGGTACATCAACAACATTTAAAAGACACTTGGACAGATACGTGGATAGGAAAGGTTTAGAGGGATCTGGGCCTAACAGTGCCTCAAGAAGGCAGCATCCATCATTAAGAACCCTCACCACCTGGGACATGCCCTCTTCTCGTTACTACCATCAAGGAGGAGGTACAGGAGCCTGAAGACCCACACTCAACAATTCAGGGACAGCTTCTTCTCCGCCATCAGGTCTCTGAATCTACCTTGTTATTCCTTTTTTTTTCACATTTATTTATTTTGTAATTTATAGTAATTTTATGTCTTTGCACCGTACTGCTGCCACAAAACAACACATTTCACGTCATTTAAGTCAGTGATAATAAACCTGATTCTGATTTTGAAATGGGACGAGCTTGGATGGGCATCTTGGTCGGCATGGACCAGTTGGGCCGAACGGCCTGTTTCCGTGCTGTGTGACTCAAGTGCAATACACTGAGGCATGGCCAAGTCTGTAGTGTTGGTTCTCTGACCCAACTCGTCCAATCCTTAAAGTTTGCTGTTCAGCCCGGAGCAGGAACCACACCTGTGACAGGGCAGGTAGGGGATTACACACAGGGCACACTTCTCTCATTGGTTGCAGGACATAGACGCCAGGGCTGGGGAGCAGCTCTTGGATCAAATTCCGGTGCCGGGCAGTTTTGTGACAGTTCTCCTCCCACTCCGGGACATTTAAAACACTGGGGTTGAAGAGAAAAATCAAGTCTTGCCCCTCAATCTCCTGAAATGGCTGCTCTGGTGAAATGCCAGAGGTCTGAGATGCAAACACGAAACTCTATCCCAGCAACTGGCTGTATTCTCAGAAAATACAGCCAGTTCTCACAGTGAGGCAGTGACACAGCCGCTCTGACTGCTAGGATAAATTTAGGAGGCTGTTATTCCCTCCCCCAGCAATAGCTGCCCCAGATAACAAGGGCCAACGTGCTCAAGTCATCGATCTGTTCCCAGCCAGAACTTCCAACTGCCTGACACGCGATGTCACAGGGTGTGGCGTCCTGGAACAGCTGCTGCATTGCATTAACTTCCACCTGGCCCCGTTGGGTTGGCTGGTTATTTGTGATCTGTGTGTTTGAATTTATTTGTCCTCCAACGGCCGGTGGCTCAGAATGTTTTATTAATTTTAACGGGTTTTATTCCTCCCTAAGGCACACCTCTAATTTTAGCCACTTTATGGATACAAACTAGACTATCCAGAGTTCAATATGGCATGAAATTGTCCAGATTTGGGAAGGGAAAATAATCAAGTTCCTTTATGCAGCCTCAGTCACAGCAGAGGCACTCACTGTGTTTAATAAGTAGACAAACACTTGAACTGTCAAGACAAAGAAAGCTTTGGACCAAATGCTGGTAAATGGGATTAGAATGGATGGGTACATGGATGTCTGGCCGGGATATAAGACAAGATTTCTTTATTAGTCACGTGTACATCGAAACACACAGTGAAATGCATCTTTTTGCATAGAGTGTTCTGGGAGCAGCCCGCAAGTGTCACCACACTTCTGGCACCAACATAGCACACCCACAACTTCCTAACCCGTACGTCTTTGGAATGTGGGAGGAAACCCATGCAGTCACGGGGAGAACATACAAACTCCTTACAAACTTTTGTTTGAAGGTCCTTTTCTGCGCTATTTGACTCTGTAACATTAAGCTTTTTGTTTATGCAAGTAAGGAACCTAACCCTGTTTGTGTCCCTCACTACATCCTGTTTGACAGCTCTCTCCTGTACACTCGGGGAAACCAGAACTTGGGGACTTCTGAGATCTTGGCTTCCAAGATACAAAAGCTTGAGAGCATCAGGCTCAAGGATGTTATCAGACTCTTGAATGGACCTCTCTTACACTAGAAGATGAACTGTCGATGATCTCCCAATCTACCTCGTCGTGGCCCTTGCACTTTATTTGTCTACCTGCTTAGAATCAGAATCAGGTTTATTATCACTGACAGCAGCAGTACAGTGCAAGACATAAAGACATAGAAATTGCTATAAGTTACAAAAATAAATAAATAGTGCAAAAGAGGAATAACGAGGTAGTGTTCATGGGTTCATGGACCGTTCAGAAATCTGATGGCGGAGGGGAAGAAGCTGTTCCTGAATCGTTGAGTGTGGGTCTTCAGGCTCCTGTATCTCCTCCCCGATGGTAGTAACGTGAAGAGAGCATGTCCCGGGTGGTGAGGGTCCTTGGTGATGGATCCCACCTTGATGGTGGGGAGCTTTTTCTGTAAATGCAACACAATATTCTGCATTCTGTTTTGTTTTTACTACCTGGATGTAATTATGTATGGACTGATCTCTGACAAACAAAATCGGTACGTGTGACAATAAACCAATACCAATACTTGAATGTGGAGGCAAGAAGTCTTCTCCTGATCCCTAAACATCACTTCCTCCCTCTAATCCTCCCACTCAACCTTGGTCCTCTGCCACCCCACCCCAGCTCCCAAATCTGACCCAACCTCCAGTGAAAATTGTGGAGATGGGACAAGAACTGTTCATTTGCTGTTTCGCAATTTACACTTGTAAAGTGCTGCAAGTATCTGGTGCAGAGAGAGGCAGAATTAACAACTCAGGTCGACAGCCTTTCGTCAGTTCTGATAGGTCATCAGCTAGAGGCTCGGCACTGTTTCTCTCCATCGATTCTGCCTGACCTGCTGAGTATCTCCAGCACTTTGTTTCCAGAGTTGCAGCATCTGGAGTTCTTCACTTTCTGAGAATTGCTAGGACTGGTTTCCATGGTTTCCGTTGTAACACACAATGCACAATGGAAAAGTTGATGGAAACTGCTCTTTAGTATTATTAAGACAATTGTCAATTAAGGAAAAGAGAACTGCAGATCTCTGGGGTAGAGCAAGGGAGTTGGATTTGTGATACAATGCTAGCATGGGCATGATGGGTGAACTACCTCCTGTGCTGCATGGTTCTATCCATGTCTGCTTCTGACGCACTGCTTTACCTGAAGACCACATGTAACCTTACTTGTTTGCATGCAAAGCTATAAGAAATCAAGTTGTTTTATAGGTACATGAAACACTGAATGATCACCTAGTAATTTGCGTGTTCTGTTGAGGCCACCATGATGTCATTGGCTGGCTCTCCAAGGGGAGCAACAATGCAATTGGTGGAACACTTGGTGCTTTATGTTGCCTTCTGCTGGGACAGAATGTTGCCCGAGCATCAGGTACGGGCCGGGGCCAAGGGTGTAAAGAATGGGTACAGGTTTCAAGGTGTGGTCGGGTGGAGGTAGATCACCAGCGCCTCACTAAAGTGGCCGTTCTCCTTACAGGAGGGGGTAGGTGGCTGGTGATGGGATGTAGGCGGCATAACTGTCCGATGTCATCGTAACGCACATACACACTCTTCCCCCCCACCCACACGCGCTCGCTCGCTCTCTCTCTCTCTCTCTCTCCCACACACACACACATGCACACACGCACTCTCTCTCCCACCTCCCACACACACACGCACTCTCTCTCTCTCTCTCTCCTGCACGGGCACATGCTCTCTCTCCTCACCCTCTCTCTCTCCACCACCACCAACCACCCCCCACCCCGCACCCCCACACACACATGCACACACACAAACCCTGGTTTATCTCCTGCATTCCATGGGTTGATGTGAGCCTTTCCCAACTGGTCTGGGCCTAGATGAAATAAGCCAACTCAACGCACGCTGCACAACCTGTCCCAGTTATTGGTACTGGTTTATTATTGTCACTTGTACCAAGGTGCAGTGAAAAGCTTGTCTTACAAACCAATCGTACAGGTCAATTCATTACACAGAACAGTTGCATTGATGTAGTACAGGTAAAAACAATAACAGTACAGAGTAAAGTGTCACAGCTACAGAGAAAGTGCAGTGCAATAAGGTGCGAGGTCACAACGAGGTAGATCGTGAGGTCAGAGTCCATCTCATCGTATAAGGGAACCGTTCAATAGCCTTATCACAGTGGGGTAGAAGCTGTCCTTAAATCTGTTGGTACGTGCCCTCAGGCTCCTGTATCTTCTACCTGATGGAAGAGGAGAGAAGAGCGAATGACCCGGGTGGGTGGGGTCTTCGATTATGCCGGCTGCTTCACCAAGACAACGAGAGTTATAAACAGAGTCCAAGGAGGGGAGGCTGGTGTGCGTGATGCGCTGGGCTGTGTCCACAACTCTCTGCAGCTTCTTGCGGTCCTGGGCAGAGCAGTTGCTGTACCAAGCCGTGATACATCCAGATAGGATGCTTTCTATGGTGCATCAGTAAAAGTTGGTGAGAGTCAAAGGGGACAAACAAAATTTCTTTAGCCGCCTGAGGAAGTAGAGGCGCTGGTGAGCTTTCTTGGCCGTGGCATCTACATGATTTGACCAGGACAGGCTGTTGGTGATGTTCACTCCCAGGAACTTGAAGCTCTCAACCCTCTCGACCTCAGCACCATTGATGTAGACAGGTGCATGTACACCGCCCCCTTTCCTGAAGTCAATGACCAGCTCTTTCATTTTGTTGACATTGAGGGAAAGGTGGTTGTCATGACACCATTCCACTAAGCTCTCTATCTCCTTCCTGTACTCCGACTCATCACTGTTTGAGATTCGGCCTACAATAGTGGTATCATCTCTAAACTTGTAGATCGTTAGAGCAGAATCTGGCCACACAGTCGTGAGTGTATAGGAAGTAGAGTAGAGGGCTGAGGACGCAGCCTTGTGGGGCACCAGTGTTGAGAATAATCGTGCCGGAGGTGTTGCTGCCTATCCTCACTGATTGCGGTCTGTTTGTTAGAAAGTTAAGGATCCAGTTACAGAGGGAGGTGTTGAGTCCTAGGTCTCGGAGTTTGGTGATGAGTTTGCTTGGAATTATTGTATTGAAGGCAGAGCTGTAGTCAATAAACAATAGTGTAACGTTTGTGTCTTTACTGTCCAGATGCTCCAGAGCTGAGTGTAGGGCCAGGGAGATGGCATCTACCTTAGACCTGTTTCGCCGATAGGTGAATTGCAGTGGGTCCAGGTTGTCTGGTAGGCTGGAGTTGATGTGTGCCATGACCAACCTCTCAAAGCGCTTCATGATGGTGGATGTCAGAGCCACTGGTTGGTAGTCATTGAGGCATGTTACCTTGCTTTTCTTTGGCACCGGGATGATAGTGGTCTTCTTAAAACAGGAGGGAACCTGAGATTGAAGGAGGGAGAGGTTGAATATGTCTGCAAATACTTCTGCCAGCTGATCAGCACAAGATCTGAGCACGTGGCCCAGACACCATCTGGGCCAGGTGCTTTCCTCGTGTTCACTCTCCGGAAGACTGATCTTACGTCCTCCGCTGTGATCGCAGGTTCAGCTGCATTAGTGGCTGTCAGGGTGGATGGTGACAATCCACTTCCCTTTTGTTCAAAACGCGCATAGAACGTGTTAAGTTCATCAGGAAGGGCTGCATTGTTGTTAGCTATGCAGCCCGACTTCGTCTCGTAGCCTGTTATGGCATGTAAGCCTTGCCATAACTGGCAGCTGGTCAGGGACTCTATTTTGAGTCGGTATTGCCTCCTGGCATCCCTGATAGCTTTTCGAAGGTCATACCTCGGTTTCTTGTACAGATCAGGATCACCAGATTTGTGTGCAGCAGTCCTCTCCTTCAGTAGGGAGTGGATCTCCCGGTTCATCCATGCTTTCCTGTTTGGGAACACCCATATTGTCGTCTTTGGTACACAGTCCTCCACACACTTGCTGATAAAGTCCGTGATGGTGGTGACATACTCATCTAGGCTGGAAGCTGAGTCTTTGAACATGGACCAGTCCACTGTCTGAAAGCAGTCACGTAGGAGCTCATCTGCTTCTTCAGACCAGCACTGCACGACTCTCCGTACCGGATCCTCCTGTTTCAGTTTCTGTTTGTATGTAGGGAGGAAGAGCACAGCCTGGTGGTCTGATTTCCCAAAGTGAGGATGAGGGGTGGCTCGGAAGGCTTCCTTGATGGTTGTATAGCAGTGGTCAAGAGTGTTGGCGCCCCTGGTGGAGTAAGAGACGTGCTGATAGTATTTTGGTAACACACTCTTGAGGTTGGCCTGATTGAAGTCCCCTGCGATGATGAAGAGGGCCTCGGTATCCTGTCTCAAGGTTGTTGACCATGGAGTATAGCTCATTGAGTGCAGGCTTCATGTCCGTCTGTGGTGGGATGTGGCCTGCCATCAGGAGAGCTGAAGCAAACTCCCTTGGCAGATAGAATGGTCGACACTTCACCGTTAGATATTTCAGGTTGGGTGAGCAGGAGCTCACCAGGACAGTCACATCTGTCTGAGCACCACAAGTTATTGATTAAGAAGCAGACCCCTCCACCTTTAACTTTGCCTGAGGACTCTGTACGGTCCATTCGATGAATTGAGAAGCCGTCAGGTTGAATAGCAGAGGCAGGTGTGAGCCACGTTTCAGTGAGGCATAGTACACAACAGTTCTCTTTGGTAGGTCAGTCTCGTCCTTAGTTCATCAACTTTGTTCTCAATGGACTGGACGCTAGCTGGTAGTATGCTGGGGAGGGGGGTCTTGTAACCACGCCGTTTCAGCCTCGTCTGCAGCCCAGCCCTCTTGCCACGTTTCCGAATTAGAATGATCAATAGAACACGGGGACTGGCCGAAGCCCTTCAGCTCCCAACCTGTCTTGATATTCGGCTGGATCGCAGCCGATCTGTATCCTAACCCAACCTACCTCACCCTTAATTCTGCAACAATACTCATGGCTGACCAACATCAGTGCTGATTGAATAGGTGACTCGTACAGTTTCTCGGTCACTGAAACTCGAACGGAGAACTGGGGTGCACGTTACTGTAATAGCCCCCCCAACATTAAGCATGTAACCTCCGCCCCATTCCCTCTGAAGGCCAATGGGAGGAGATGATCCGAAACCCGCAGAGCGTGACCGCTCCTCGTGGTCAGTGTCCATGGCCAGATTCGGAACTGAGAGCGGAAAATGTACGGGTGCTCCAGACCAAAGGTGGAACATGGGGAGAAGGTGAAGGAATTGAGACGTTGGGGATAATTCAGATCACTTGTGAAAATAAGGAGGTCCCTGCTGTTTGTGGATATGTGCTAAGCATGCAAAGCTAATGTCAGCCTGAGGCAGAGATCAGACTAGTGTATCTATGTGACATTCCAAAACTGCTGTAGATACTTTGCTCCGTTTGCATTTGGTCTGATGATGTCTTGCAAAGGGAGTGTCACCAAAAGGACTCAATAGAAGTTACAGGGCGGGACAAAATGAGGAGTGATTTGTGGTTCATGTCCCACTTCTGTTGGCGTGCCGGCTCTCAGCTCTCTCCCCTTTCTCTGGCCCCATCTCCCGCTCCACATCCAACAGCAGTCCTCTGCTATCTCCACAAACGTCTGAAAATATCAGCCAAGGAGGTCCAGCTGGTCGTTGAACCTGCTGCACTTGCCCTCTGTACACTGCGTGATGGTAATGCACCATCTGACAATGAATCTCCAAGGCTTGTTGTTCTCCCAGGAAAGGAGAACGACTCGACATCTATGCAGTTTAAATGCATGTTGTTAGGTTCTTCCTACTCTGTTGATCTATAATTAACTATCAAAAGGCACGCATCCAACCCTTTCATTATTTTCATAAACCTCTTATCAAGTCGCCTCTAAGTCTAAGTTGCTTTAGCATAAATAGACCACCCCAGTTGTCTACCTGGTCGTGAGTGGCAGTGGAGATCATCACAGGTTTAACCTGATCCTCTCATTATTGGCTGTTTGCTCTCTCCATAGAAGAGTGGCTGAACAGTTAATAAACGCAGGGAACTCTGGAACGCAGTTGGAGCCCCTGCCTCACAGCTCCAGTGACCTGAGTTCAATCCCAACCTCCAGTGCAGCCTGTGTGAGGTTTGCACTTTCTTCTGGGAGCTCTGGATTCCTCCCACATCCTGAAGATGTGGTAGTTGGTACAAGTTCAAGTTTAAGTTTATTGACATGGGCAGACCTGCCCAGGGTATAAATGCCATGAAAGTTAGCTTTGTGGATCAGCAGCTCAGTACATTAGACACGACAAACATAAGTTAACATAAATTAAACGTAACTTGCACAACAAAATAAACATAACGACACTAGTGCAAGTCGAGACTTGATGGGCCAAATGGCCTTATTCTGTTCCTGTGTCCTTTATGGTCTTATGGACTTGCTGAGTGCTTACAGCATTTTCTCTTCCAATGACTTGCAAACTCCAGTTTAATTCCCTGCAACCTACTCTTATCAACTCCACGTCCTTTACGGTGGCCAAATACTGACCAGCGCACTTATAGGACGTGGGAGGAGAAAGGAGCCTCTGTGGAAACCCGCGAGGTCACGGAGAATGTGCAAACTCCACGCAGACAGCACTGGAGGTCGGGATTGAACCTGGGACACTGGAGCCGTGAGACAGCAGCACTACCCGCTGTGCTCGTGCCACCCTACACCAGGTGGTGGTGTTGTGGAGAGAGGGCTTCCCTGGGCAAACCATTGACCTGGAGCACCCTGGTGGCCTTTGACAAGAGACAAGGCTCAAAGCTGAGGTCAGGAACATTCAAACACCACTGAAATTGTTTTAAATAACCAAGATCATAAAAACTATTTAAACATTTTTAAAAATCATATTAATTAGGATTAAAGTTCTAAGAAATAATTAAAAATAGTGAGATAGAAAAGAATTTAAAAAAAGCACGTTTACCTTACCTGATCTAATCTACATCATTAGAAATCGTCATTCAAATCGTAGAACACAGAACATAGAACACAGAACAGTACAGCACAGGAACAGGCCCTTTGGCTCATGATATTATGCTGAACTAATTGAACTATTAATTAAATGCCTAACTAAACTAATCCCCTCTGCCTACACAACATCCCTATCCCTCTGTTCTCTGCACATTCATGTGTCTAAGAGCCTCTAAGTATAGTATCAGCCTCCAGCCCCGCCCCTGGCAGCACATTCCAGGCACCCACCACTCTCTGTGTAAAAAAAAACAACTTGCCCCTGCACATCTCCTTCGAACTTTCCCCCTCTCACCTTAAAAATGTATTAGACATTTTGACCCTGGGGAAAAGATACCAGCTGTCTACCCTATCCATGCCTCTCATAATCTTATAAACCTCTGTCAGGTCTCCCCTCAGCCTGCAACGCTCCAGAGAACACAACCTGAGTTTGTCCAACTTCTCCTTATAGCACCTGCTCTCTAATCCAGGCAGCATCCTGGTAAACCTCTTCTGCACCCAGTCCAAAGCCTCCACATCCTTCCTGTAATGGGGTGACCAGAATTGAATGCAATACTCTAGATGGAGCCTAACTAGAGTTTTCTAAAGCTGCAACATGACTTCCTGACTCTTGAACTCAATGCCTCGACTAATAAAGGCAAGCATGCCACACGTCTTCTTCACCACCCTATCAAACTGTGCAGCCACTTTCAGGAAGCTATGGACCTGGACCCCAAGATCCCTCTGTACATCAACACTGTTAAGGGTCTTGCCAATAACAGTGTAAATCAGTGGATTATCATTCATGGAGTTATAGAACAATACATCACAGAAACAGGCCCTTCAGCCCAACTTGTCCATGCTGACCAAGGTGCCCACCTAAAGCTAGTCCCATTTGCTCACATTTGGCCCAGATCCCTCTAAACCTTTCCTATCCACGTACCTGTCCAAGTGTCTTTTAAATGTTGTTAATGCCCCTGCCTCACCCACTCCCTCTGGCAGCTCGTTCCATATACTTACCACCCTCTGTGCGAAGAAGTTGCCCCTCAGGTCCCTTTTAAATCTTTCCCCTCTCATCTTCAACCTCTGCCCTCTAGTTTTTGGCTCCCTTTCCCTGGTGAACTGTGCGCGTCCCTTGCATTCACCAAGCACCCCCTCGAGTCCAATTGTGAAGCAGAGTGTCAGATACACAGCACCTAAAGAAGTCCAGGATTTACATACCAGGGAGTGGCAGAACTACCGTCAATCAGAGAGATTTGTCCCATTGAATCTGCCCCACTACCCTTCAGGCAACGCATTTCAGATTACAACAAACTGCTGCACTGATAGGTAAATCTCCCACCTTTCTCCCTCTGGTCAGTTTAAATCAGTTCCATTTGGTTCCACAACCTCGAGCTGATGAGCCATTAGAGGGTGTGATAAAGTGCTTTGTAAAGTTTAGCTTTCTGGAGACACAGGAGACTGCAGACGCTGGAATCTGGAGCAACAATCTGCTGGAGGAACTCAGCAGGTCGAGCAGCGTCTGTTGGGGGGAAAGGAATTGTCACCGTTTCGGGTCAAAACCCTGCATCAGTCCTGAAACGTCGACAATTGCTCCCCCCCCCCACACAGACGCTGCTCGACCCGCTGACTTCCTCCAGCAGATTGTTTGTTGATTTTCTTTCTGATTTGATACGGGATTCACTTATTGGATTTAAATTCATGTTTCTTGTCATGGGCATACATACACAGGGTATAAAATGCCATGAAAATTGGCCTTTTGCAGCAGCAGCACAGCACATTACAAGATGAGGACAAACGTAAGTTAACATAAACTTAAATTAACATCAATTATACCGAACTTGTGGTCAAAATAAACAGCAAAATAACATCACTAGTGCAAGATCGAGAAAGAGAAAAAAGTATAGTCCAAGGTAGTGTTGGGGTTTTTCAGGTGGGTTCAAGAGCCTGACAGCAGTGGGGTAGAAGCTGAGCCTTGAGGTGTGTTTCTTCTGGCTCCTGTACCTCCTGCCTGATGGCAGCATCGAGAAGAGGGCACGGCCCGGATGGTGGGGGTCTCTGATGATGGATGTCACCTTCCTGAGACATCGCCTCCTGTAGAGGTCCTCGATGGTGGGGAGAGCTGTACCAGTGATGGAACTGGCTGAGTCCCAACACTCTCTGTAGCCTCTTGCATTCCTGCACGTTAGATTTTCCATACCAGGCCGTGATGCAACCAGTCAGAATGTTTGGGTTTATTGCCCTCCCAGGACTGCCCACACCTCAGGGGGAGACTGATGGGGACCAAGGTCTCCAAGGGGAACCCACACTCTGCGGTAAAGCAACAACTGGCACTGTTTATTCATGCTTCAGGAATTGGGAATCCTCTCTGAAACACACCCATATTAAATTACCAAGTCATATTTAGCTCAAACTGTCCGTGCCAAGGGAATGTGATCCGATTTCCACACACTCAGGCCTGCTGGAACATTAACTTCTGATGTGGGCGTTGCCGGCAAAACCTCAACCGATTACCCATCTCTCGCTGCCCTTCAGAAGGTGACAGTGCGTCATCTTCCTACCATCCGTGGGGTGGGGGTTGATATAACTGGGGGCTTGCTGGGCTGTATGAAAAGGAAAAGAATCAGCACAGTCCCTCCAGGGTCGGGGTTCCAGGATCCGAGCCAACGGGTCGAATCGGGATGGTGTGTGATCTGGACGGAAACCTGGAGGCAGTATTTCTGCCTGCCTGCTGCCTTGAGCTGGATGGTGGATATTGTGGCTTTACTGTCAACAGAACATTGCCAAGTTGTTTCAGCAGCTCCGGGAAGCTGCACACTGCAGCCACTGTGTGCTGGGGTAGGGGGAGGGGGTGGGGTGAGGTGGGGGGGGTGAACATTTAGGGAAATGAAAACTTCTTTGCTGAAATAATAGATTTTACAAAGGTAGTGTTGTCTTTGTTAAATTTCGAAACCGCTCCCTCCCTCCTCTCCTCGTCTCTCAACCCTGTCTCAGTGAGTGAATACCTTAGAAACCAAGAGGAGGCAGCACTGGGCTTGAGTGAACTGGACTGGTTGGAGTTGGGTTGGGGAGTCTGGCAGGGTCACACCCTGGGAGTGTCGGGTCAGGAGGAGATGGGCTGTGGTGCCCTCTATGGTTGTGTGAGCTGCCAGTGCTCAGAAGGGGAAGTGATGACCTCTGGGAGGGGAAAGGCCACTTGGAGCCATCGCTCTGCTGTAGTCCGCTCCACGTCACTGCCACACCAGTGTCTGGAGTCAATCCCTTAGCCAGTTCAACTTCCTCCAACCCACCAGACCTGTAAACTCCTCATCTATTTCAGCCAACACCTTTACTGGCATCTCGTCGTCCTTCTCCAGTCAACATCCAGTTTCAAATGACCTTTGAGAAGGTGCAGAAAGGATTTATTAGATGTTCCGAGGGGCAAGGGCTGGAGAAAGTGGGACTATGGGAATCGGTTTATTATTGTCACTTGTACTAAGGTACAGTGAAAAACTTGTCTTGCATACTGTTTGTACAGGTCAATTCATTACACAGTGCATTGAGGTAGTACAGGGTAAAATCAATAACAGAATACAGAGTAAAATGTCACAGCTACAGGGAAGTGCAGTGCAGGTAGACAGTAAGGTGCAAGGTCATAACAAGGTAGATTGTGAGGTCAAGACTCCATCTCAACGTATAAGGGAACCGTTCAATAGTCTTATCACAGTGGGGTAGAAGCTGTCCTTGAGCCTGGTGGTACGTGCCCTCAGGCTCCTGTATCTTCTGCCCAATAGGAGAGGAGAGAGAATGACCTGGGTGGGTGAGGTCAGTGTCGGGAGCTACAGTGGGGTCCGGGAGTTGGGTCTCAGTGATGGGTGCTTCATGGGGTCGTCTTTTCACCCTGTGAAGGCTTCCATGTGGATGGACCCATCCTAGGCCATGCTGGTCGTTTCCATCTGGGTCTGGGAGTCAGGTCCACTTCACATTCTTTCCTGGAGATCAGAAGATTGCCAGCCCCATGAGAAGATGTAAAAGAATGTTATTGATCATAGTTAGTGACATGGAATTTAAATTTAAAAGTGTAGTACGATAATAGTGAAAGTAATGAGTAGACCTGCAGAGAGCAGCTTGCAAAGAACTGGTCAGGAAGTCCAGGCAGAGTTCCTAACGAGAACCCAGAGGACACTGGTTCGAGGTGACTCGCTACTTGAGGAAAGGCTAATTTGCTCTTCCACCACTTCTCAAAGACGGAGGGAGACAGAATGCAGGAAACTATAGGCCCATCAGCCTAACATCTGCCATTGGAAAAATACCAGAATCCTTTATCAGGGAGGCAATCGGACATTTGGAGTCACACATACATGCAGCTCAGACACAGGCCGTCAAGCCCACTGAGTCTGCACTGACCACCAACCACCCATTGGCTGGAAAGTATTTTGGGTTGTCCTTAAGCTATAAGAGGTACTATAAAAATGTAATATTGAAGCCTAACCCAACAGTTTTGCAGAAAAATACCCGTGGCAGCTTTGGCAGTGGAGAGAGCACCCTGCTGGAGGAATCATCCGAAGGTGTGAACTCAAACCGCAACGTGACTTGAAGTCAATAAATCTCTAGCCGAAATTTAGAATCAGTAACAGTGACCATCAAATACTGTTCGCTGGTGTCACCGAGTGTTGGAAATCTTAGCTGGTCTGGTCTGTGTTATCACAAATGGTCTATCAAGCCACTCAGTGGGGGGGGGGGGGGGGTCAAGTGCAGGGGTTGTGGAGGTCAGTGAGGGGGTAAAGTGCAAGGGGTTCAGTGAGGAGGGGGTTCAGCGTGGAGGGGAGGTCAGTGAGAGGAGGGGGGTCAGTGAGAGGGGTTCAGCGAGAGATCCCCTGCCCCGTGAAGGGGTTCAGCAGAGACTGGCCCTCACTCTGACACCGGGGGACAAGGTGAGGTTACAGAAGCGGCTGTGACTTGTCCCTCAGTCAGTCTGGGCGGGGTGCGGACCGCAACACCTGGCCACCAGAGACCCCACCCTCTGGCTGTCGGACCCTCTGCTCCCCTCCCCTTCCCCCTGCCACTCCCCCTCCCACCTGGGGCTCCAGGATCAGTCTGTGCAGCCGCTGGGGGACTTCCCAAGGAGTGTGTTGAAGTGCCCAACGGCAAGGAGAGGGTGTGACCGATGTGTGACTCACACTGGAGCAACTAACGGGAACTTCCACACCTCCGGGAGAACGACTGACAGACGCTGTCACCTCACAAGCATTTCTCACACTGCCTTCTCTCTCCAGCCCGACTCCAGGGAGGAACTTTTTGCAAGAGGAGTGTGAGTGGGAGCGAGAGAAGCCAGAAGATACCATGTCTCTGAAGTATTGCGATGTACCAGGTCCTGAAGCAACCAGCAACAGTTTCTGGATGGTAGGTTCTACACCGTCAAGGATTAGCTTGAAGGGGTTTGGGTTTGCACAGAGTTCTTCTCTGGTCGCAGGTCCTGTGGGATGAATAGTGCACATTGCTTCATTGAGGAGGTGAAATGTGTCTCCGTAAAGCTAGTTGTAGAGAGAAACAGCATGGAAATGGGCCCTTTGGCCCACCGAGTCTGTACTAACCATCAACTGCCCATTTATAGTAGATCTGAGTTAATCCCATTTTTTACTTCCCCGCATTCTCATCGACCTCCCAGATTCTATCCCTCGCCCACACACTAGGGCCAATTTAAATGGGCAATCAGCCACCTACCTGCACATCCTTGGGATGTGGGAGTCATTGAGCAATACAGCACGGATACAGGCCCTTCTGCCCAACCAGTCCATGCCGACCACGGTGCCCACCCAGCTAGTCCCAATTTCCTGCGTTTGGCCCATATCCCTCCAAGCCCCACCCCTCCATGTACCTATCCAAGTGCTTCTTAAATGACACTGTTGTACCTGCCTCACCCACTTCCTCTGGCAGCTCGTTCCATATACTCACCACCCTCTGTGTTCACGGACCGTTCAGAAACCTGATGGTGGAGGGGAAGAAGCTGTTCCTGAATCATTGAGTGTGGGTCTTCAGGCTCCTGTACCTCCTCCCCAGATGGTGACATCTACACATCTAAACCAAACCATGGTAGACCTTCATTGTCTGACCTGGGTATTTTTTATTAAGTTGACTAATCTATCCAGACCATTCCACTGAATAGAAGTCAACAGATTGAATCCCCTGGCCATTTACACCATGGAGGGTGCCCCGCTCTCTAGCCCACTCTGGAACGGTCTTTGGTTCCTTGACTACATTGTAAAAGAAGCCCCGCGGAGGACCTCAGATCAGAAGTGAATCAATGTGGTTGGTTTCCATCAGTGGGAGAGTCTAGTATCCGAGCCTCAGAATTAAGGGACGTCCATTTAGAGCAGAGACGAGGAGGAATTTCTTCAGCCAGAGAGTGGTAAATCTGTGGAATTCATTGCCACAGAGGGCTGTGGAGGCCAAGTCATTGGGTATATTTAACGCAGAGATTGATAGGTTCTTGACAGGTAAGGGAGTTAAGGGTTATGGGGAGAAGGCAGAAAAATAGGGTTGGAAAAAAATTCAGTGATGATTGAATGGCAGAGCAGACTCGATGGGCTGAGTGGCCTAATTCTTCTCGTATATGTAATGGTCTTATGGTCTAATGCTTCAATGTCCCCCTCCCAGCCAGACAAGTATAAAAGCACCTCCAAGCGGGTTGACGATGGCTATAAAGTCTGCAACGAGATCATCCTGTGTTTCCAAGAAAGGGCAAAGATTGAGAAGCAGTATGCCCAGCAGATTTCCGCATGGTCACGGAAGTGGAAGCCACTCGTTGAAGCAAGTGAGTACTTCATTAAGGGGTTCCTGAGAGCTGTTTGTGGAGGTTTGAGTCCTGAAGAAGGATCTCGGCCTGAAACGTCACCGTCCATTTCCCCCCACAGATGCTGCCTGACCCGCTGAGTGCCTCCAGATTTCCAGCACCCGCAGTGTCTCTTGTGGAGGTTAAAAGGCCAAGTCATTGTCATACAGCAGGAGACAGGTTCCTTGGCCCATCGAGTACCCACCAACCATCTATTCCAACCCCACACTAATCCCATTTGTTTCACCCCCATTCCCATCAACTGCCCCCCAGATTCTACCCCTCACCCACACACTTGGGGCAATTTACAGCAGCCAATTAACCCACTCACCCACACGTTGTTGGGATGTGGGAGGAAACCGGAGCACCTGGGGGGAACCCGCGTGGTCACAGGGAGAATGTGCAAACTCCACGTAGACAGCTCCCGAGGTCAGGATTGAACTGAGACCCCTCCCTAATGGAGATTAATCAGTAGACGCAGAAAAGTGATACATTTACAACACAGAAGGGGGCCATTTGGCCCATCTTGTCTATGTTGGTCAAAAATGAGCTTTCCAACTTAGAACCAAACTCTGTTACAGAACAAGGTCGAATACTCTGTAGGTCACAGCTCTTTGGCAACACATCCAGGTACCCCCACCCACAACCCACACGTTTCACCCACCCGATCCCCTCCCCCACCTGCCTTCCACCTCTCCCCAATGGTCCCCACCATCACCTTCCTTACTTATCAGATTCCCGTCCTGGTTGCCCGTTGTGTCCCCACGTAGCTCCCAACAGCAGCTGTCTCCACCTTCACCCTCTCCTCCCTCACCTGAGTCCATCTGCCCATCGTCCTTCACCCCTCCTCGGTCCACCCTTCCCTCCCTGGCCCCTCTCCCACCACTCCCCCTCCCGTCTCCATAGCGGCCATCTCCCCTCTCCACTCTCAGTCCTGACGCAGGGTTTCGATCTGAAACGTCGACAATTCCTTCCACCCCCACAGATGCTGCTCGACCCCCTGAGTTTTTCCAGCAGTTTGTTATTTTGCCCCAGGTTCTGTCTGCAGCCTCTTGTATCGACACGTCCAGTGCTAGTTTAAATGTGACAAGGGTTACTGTGTATCCCCTTCTTTCAGGCAGTGAGTTCCAGCCTCTCAGTATCCAGCCTTAGCCTTGGTAGGAGAGTCCAGGATCCGAGGGCACAGCCTCAGAATGAAGGGACGTCCCTTTAGAACTGAGATGAGGAGGAATTTCTTCAGCCAGAGGGTGGTGAATCTGTGGAATTTGTTACCACGTAGAGCTGTGGAGGCCAAGTCACTGGGTGTATTTAAGGCAGAGATTGATAGGTTTTTGATTGGTGAGGGGGTTACAGGGAGAAGGTGGGGGAATGGAGCTGAAAAAAATCAGCCATGATTGAATGGTAGTGCAGACTCGATGGGCCGAATGGCCTAATTCTGCTCCTATATCTTATGTTCTTGCCATTCTCTGGGGGAAATATTTTTTCCTCATCTCCCCTCTAATCGTCCTGCCAATTTAAATTTGTGTCCCATGTAGAGAGATTGGAGAGGCTGGCATTGTTCTTCAAAGGGAGGAGGTTAAGGGGAGACCCAATTCAAAGCTTATGAACTGTTTTGGTATAGCAGCCAGGGAGAACGTCCTCTGGCAAGTGGATCAGTAACTGGAGCTCACGGAGTTAAGATAATTGGCAAAAGTGAATTAGAAGGGAAATGGGGAGGATTTTCTTCACACTGAAGACTAAGTTCTAGAACCTGAAGTGGTTGTGGACTTTGATTAAGATTCACATTAGTTTATTGTCGTATACAGCAGGGTGCAATGAAATTCCCTGCTGGCAGATGGTCTGGATGAAAGGAAGTGATGAGCCTGTGATGGACTGGGCTGTGGGAACTTTAAAAATCCATTAGACTATACTTGTAGGGCAAGACAACAGAAAGGTTGCATTTCCTGGCAATATCATGACTGCCCAGAATGGCGGTGATTGGACAATCAATCAAGCTCAGTGAACACTGCTGTAAGTGAACGAGATTGAGTTTATGCACAGAACTTATATGCAACTGTTCTCCACTTGTTCATTGTTCTTGAGAAATGACCCTGGTTTTATTGGAAGAAATTGCTGCAGTTTCTGTGTTTTTCTTCCCCACACTGAGTAAATTGATGTTGCTTCCTTTAGAACAGACTACCTGGTGTGAGTCACACACCTACCTCCATCACAGTGGCTGATAGAGTATCACCACTGAGTCCTTTGATATAGAAAACCCTGTGGAATAAGTCTAGCACAGCCACGGTGGATCGAATGGTCCATTGGCTCCGTGATTACCAGTAAGAGCCAAGGCTTCAGGATACCCAAGGTAGTGAGATGCATATCAGAGTGTTGGTACAGCTAAGTTATTTAAAGCCATGGGGGTATAAAATGGTTAGTCTAGCAGCCAGAGTGGTGGGGGTGGGGGGGGGGGGCGCTGGGGAAAGAGTTGATGGGAACGTGGGGAGAATAAAATGGGATGGGTGTAAGTTGGTGGTTGGTGTGAACTCCCTGGGCTGATGTACGTCTCCAAGGCAGGAATTTAAATGCATGGCAACAGAGAATTTAAATGCAAGTAGTTAAATACCTCTGGATTTTGTTTAAAGTTACTAAAAAACCATGAAACTACTAGATTGTTGTAAAAACCCAACCGATTCAGTGTCCTTTCAGGAACAAGATCTGCTGTCCTGGCCTGGCCTGTGTGTGACACCCAACGATGTGGTTAACTCTTGTCTCCTCAGGGGGCATTTAAGGATGGACAATAAATGCTGGCATTGGTGATGTCCACGTCCAGGGAACAAATCAAGTCCATTATCAGGATATATAAAGTGGTTCTGCTTCAGGATTCACTGAGCAAACAGCTTTGTTTAGTCAGACAGGGCCATCAAAATTCAAACACAAATAGCCATGAGTAAGAAATGTGAAGCACCGGGTTTTTTTTAATTTCAAAAATAAACTCTATTCATAATGAAATATACACAAAAAGTGCAACAACTTGTTACATTTTTAATGTTATTTGGTCAATACCTTCAGTAGTGTTAAATTATTATTTTAAATCACAGTACCATTGCCACTCATGTGGCCCCCTGGGGTGATTCCCCCATTTCAATGTTCGAGGGGCTTCCCCACCCGACCCAGCCTCTCCATGTGCAGTAGCGGAAGGAGCCCAGACTGTGGTCCTTCCCCACAGAGCCTTTGCGTTGGCCGAGCTTCAGTGCGTCCCTCAGCACGGACTCCTGCACCCTGGATTGTGCCGGTCGGCAGCATTCCCACACGGACATCTCACAGTGCTGGAAGACCAACGTGTTTTGGGCAGACTTTGGACAGAACGTCTTTCACTGAGTTGATGACCTTCCAGCAGCACCTGATGTCTGTGTCGGTGTGTGTCCCCGGGAACAGCCCATAGATCAGAGAGTCCTCTGTGACACAGCTGCTGGGGATGAACTGGGACACGGACCCTTGGATCCTGCTCCACACCCTCTTAGCAAGTCTGCAAAGAAGTAGGTGACCCTGTCTCCTCCCCATCGCAGCTGTCCCGAGGGCAGCGTGTGTTGAGGTGATATATTGTCTGTACAGGAAGGATCTGACTGCGAGGGTCCCTCTCACCGCCAGCCAAGCAAGGTCTTGGTGCTTGTTAGTGAGTTCTGGCAATGAGGCATCCTGTCAGATGATTTGGACAGTTTGCTCGGGAAACCACCCCACATTATCCACTGAGTCCCTGTCCCGCAAGGCCACTGGGTTCCAAAAATCTGATTGTTATCAGAGGGTCTTGTGGGATCTTGGAGTGTTTGAGCCAATGCACACAAAGCCAAGGCTGGAGGGGTGCAATGCAAAACCAAAAATGTTCGGAGTCTGGAAATCTGAACCAAAAACCAATAATACTTAGCAGGTCAGGCAGCATCTGTGGAGGAAGAAACAGAGGTAATGTTTCAGGTTGACGACCCTTCATCCGAATGCAGAGAAAGGGAGGGAGAAAGGGAACAAAAGGGAAGGTCTGGGATAGACACTGAATGATGGTGTGTTAGAGTGTGCAGCAGAACTGATTGTATACCCAGCCTGTCTATCGTACTCACCAGGTCCTATGTACGGTACTCTGTTGAAGGCGTGGCATGCCTTCCTTACCTCCGCAGACCGCCTGAGCGAACTCCACGTGGGGATCCACAAATCCCTGGTGACCGAGGACACGAGCAAGATTCGGAAGTGGCAGAAGGAGATGTACCACAAGAAGTTCTTCGGGGGCTTCAAGGAGACTCATGAGGTGGAGCATGGATTCCGAAAAGCACAGAAGCCCTGGACAAAGAAACTGAAAAAAGTACGTCATCAGTAAATGATTATAGTGGTTGGTAGAGTTAGTGCAGTGCAACAGGTGTGTGGTGCGCCTGCTGTTGTACTCACTACAGAGCCGGTATGTACAATGGGTGTATGTGGTGCCCCAATGAAATGGATATTGGTGTCTGTGAAGTGCCCACAACACATTGGTCTTGTGTCCATTATATAACTGGTACTAAATTGGTAAAGTAAATTGGCTAATTATTGTCACGTGTACAATGAAGAATGAAGTGTTACAGTTACAGAGAAAGTGCAGTGCAGGCAGACAGTAAGGTGCAAGGCCACAACGAGGTAGATTGTCAAGTCAAGAGTCCATCTTGTCATTCAAGGGGACCATTCAATAGTCTTATAACAGCAGGATAGTATGAGAGCGTAGTGTGTAGCAGGCATAGCTGGATTTGACCTGGAGGCAGACACAATGGAAGCTCTTAGATAGGCACATGAATATTGCAGGGAATGGAGGATGCAGACCATGTGCAGGCAGAAGGGATTAGGTGTCATTCGCATAATTAATTCAGCACAACATTGTGGGCCGAAGGGCCTGTTCCTGTGCTGTACTGTTCTATGTTCTTAAAGCCTAGGAGGCCATTCAGCCCATTGCAGCTGCAAGCTCTTTGAATGGCATGTCTAATGCTACCCACACTCCCGCCCCTTCTCCCTGTCCTGTAAACGTTTCCTTTACTAAAGCACATCTACTTCCCCCCTGCAAGTTATTACTGAATCTGACCCCCTTCGTGCAGGCCGTGCATTTGAGGATTAGTTTCTTTAGTCATCTTAAATCTGTGACCTCTGGTTACTGACCCTCGACGTCACTGTAAACAGTTCCCTCCTTGCGTACACAGTAAGAACTCTTCCTGATCTTGAGCACCCCTATTAAACCTCCCTGTTATGTTAATGCTGGCAGGAGCTGACAGACGGGGTTTCCATGCTCCAGCAGTTCCTGGTGATCCAATTGCTCGCTACAGCCACTGTACCGCAGCTGCTGCTCTTGGTCAAAGTTGGGTAGACCTTTCCATTTGCGTAGCCTCAGCGGGATGTCTGTCCAACTGGACGGTGCTAACCCAGACCTCCCCTCTCCGCAGGCAGGAAAGCTGAAGAAACTCTACCATGCCAAGCGGAAAAAGGAACGAGTGGCCATTCTCCGGGAGAACAGCTGCAAGGCCAACCCAGCCTCTTCCTCATGGAAACAGCAGAAACTCCAGCGGCTGAGGGAAAAACGCAGCCAGGAGGCAGAGAAGGTGAACGGGGAATTCCGTACCATAGATCCTGCATGGATAGAACTATATATAACACTGGCCGTACTTGGAACATTGTGTGCAGTTCTGGTCGCCCCATTACAGGAAGGATGTGGAGGCTTTGGAGAGGGTGCAGAAGAGGTTCACCAGGATGTTGCCTGGATTAGAGGGTACGAGCTATAAGGAGAGGTTGGACAAGCTTGGGTTGTTTTCTTTAGAGTGTTGGAGGCCAAGGGCAGAAGTTCATAAAATTATGAGAAGCATAGATAGGGTAGACAGTCAGAATCTTTCTCCTAGGGTGGAAATGTCAAGTACTAGAGGACGTGCATTTAAGGTGAGAGGGGGGAAAGATTAAATGAGATGTGTGGGACAAGTTTTTTTTCCACACAGAGTGGTGGGTGCCTGGAACGGGCTGCCGGGGTGGTGGTGGAGGCAGATACAATGGTGACATTGAAGAGGCTGTTAGACACGTGACTATTGCAGGGAATGGAGGGATGTGGATCATATTCAGGCAGAAGAGATTTAGTTTAATTTGGCATTGTGTTCGGCACAGACATTGTGGGCTGAAGAGCCTGTTCCTGTGCTGTACTGTTCTATGTTCTGTAACAATGACCTGATTGTCCCCAAAACTGGCGGTTGTGACATTTGGGTCTAAGCCCTGGAATTCTCTTCACAAGAACCTGTTACCTCTCTCTTAAAACCTACCTCTTTGACTGAGCATTTGTTCATCTGTCCTAACTTAGATTCAGAAAGGTGCAGCGTAAACAAAGGCTTCTTGGTTCAGTCAGTCTCCACAGGCTCATCCAAAGACCAATAGTCAGACTCCTTTCTCACTCTTACCCACTGACCCTGGACCTTCAAGTAATTATCCTCATCCTTTTTTTGAAGGCCACTATTAAATGTAGATACTCTGCTCTGTAAGGCGATGGATTCCAAACTTAGCCACTCGACTCTAAGAGACTCTTCCCTTGTTCCTAGTCTTTTGCCAGTCACCTTAAACTGTGCCACAGAATCAGCTTCTCTTTATTTACCCTGACCCTACCCGGAATGGAGTCAAACCCTTAACTGATAATCACTGCCTCAGAACACTTCCCATGTTGTCAGAGCTTCCAGCTACCGATGAGCAGGATGGCTCCTGACCACGATGAAACATTTATAATGGAGGAAAATCTCTAGAGGTACTCCAGTGTTAAACAACAGAACATGACCAAGCTACGTAACCAGATAATAGGACTGATAATCTAATGCTTGGTTCAAGAGTTAGGAAGATGGAAATGTGGAGTTTCTTAGGGAGGCAATTCCAGAGCTTAGGGTCTTGGCACAGTTGCCAACGATGGAATGATTAAACTTGGGGATAGAACATAGGACAGTACAGCACAGGAACAGGCCCTTTGGCCCACGATACCTGTGCTGAACACAGGGCCAAATTAAACCAATCCCTTCTGCCTACACATGATCCATACCCCTCCATTCCCTGGATATTCATGTGCCTGTCTATAAAAGCCTCTTGCAGGCCACCATTGTATCTGCTTCCACTAGCAGCCCTTCCACCCCTTCTCTGTAGATGATCAAAAGGCTTGCCTTGGAGGTACAAGAGTTTTCAGAGACTGGGAAAAGTTTCAAAAATGGGGAAAGGTTCAGAAACAAAAACGATTTTACGATTTAGGTTTTGCTTCACTGTAAACCCATGTGTGGGGGAGATGGTGGACAAAACTTGGTGGGAGTTACAACACCAGCAGGAGGTTTGGATAGCCTTGTTTAGTGCAGGGCGTTGGAATAGGCTCAGGTGAAAGTAAACACAGGATGTGTGAGGGCTTTGTGAATCTGAGCAGAGCTGTGAGCTGAGCCAGGCGGTGTTACAGAGGTGGACAAAGGTGACATGATAGAGCTCCAAACCTCATCGCAAGCTCCAGTACAGGACCAAGGTTGAAAACATCTTGGTTCAACCTCAGACAACTCCCAGGGAGATGGATGTGGTCAGTCGGCTGGGGTTCTTGTAACATTCTGAGGGGGATTGACAGAGGGAATACTAGAGGATGTTTTCCCCTAAGGTTCAGGCTAAGGGATTGTCCATTTGAGATGGAGATGAGGGACTTTATCTCAGAATCTGGAGTTCTGTACTTCATTTGAACTGTGGAGGTAAAATCATTGATTCTATTCCTGGCAGAGATTAGGAACATAAACAGGGGCAGGTGTAGGCCACTCGGCCCCTCAAGCCTGTCCTATCACTCACTATGGCTGATCTGCCCCAGGCCAACTGGCAGTTCCCCACCGCACTCAGTTCCCTAATCTTCGAAAAAATTATCCACTTCCTTTTCAAATATCCCAATGATCTGGCCTGCGCAACGCTATTGGGTAGAGAACTCCAGAGATTCTCCACCCTCTGTGAGAAATATTGGCCAACATTTGAACCACAAGAGAGTCATGGGGGGAGAGTGGCGAAGCAGTGTTGAGGCCAAGATTGGATCAGCCATAGTCTTCCTGAATGACAGAACAGACCATGGTAGGGCCCTGGGGAGTGTTGTAGAACAGAAGGACCTAGGGGTATGGATACATTGTTCACTGAAAGTGGCATCACAGGTAGACAGGATGGTGAAGAAGGTGTTTGGCACACTGGCCTTCTTTGGTGGGGACACTGAGCCCAAGAGTTGGGATGTCATGTTACAGCTGTACAGGAGGTTGTGTGCAGTTCTGGTCACCTGAGTATGGGAAAAATGTCATTAAGCTGGAAAGGGTGCAGAAGAGATGCACAAGGATGTTCCTGGGACTGGAGGGTTTAAGTCACAGGGAAAGACTGGATAGGCTGGAACATTTTTCCCTGGCATATGGAAGGCTGACAGGTGACCAGAGAGGTTTATAAAATCATGAGGGGCATAGATGACGTAGATGATCAGTCTTTTTCCCAGGGTAGGGGGGGTCAAAAACCAGAGGGCACAGGTTTAAGGTGAGAGGGACAAGATTTAAAAGGGATCTGAGGGGCAACTTTTTCACACAGAGGGTGGTGGGTATATGGAACGAGCTGCCAGAGGAAGTGGTAGAGGTGGGTACAATTGTAATGTTTTGAAGACACTTGGACAGATACATGGATAGGAAAGGTTTAGAGGGATCTGGGTCAAATGTGAACAAATGGAACTGGCTCAAGTAGACGTTGGTCAGCATGGACAGTGACTTTGGGTGTTCCAGTATTTATTTGTAAGAGATTTTTGCTCATCCAGGTGAGAGAACTGGTGATGTAGTTGGTGCCAAGGTAGAAGTTGAAGCAGTTTTCAGACGGTGCTGAGGGGAAGCTTGTAGATAAGGAATCGAAGGATCCCAAGGTTAGATCCTCAGCGTACACCAGAAATGACAGGAAGAGAAGTCATTGCAGGGGGAAGCTCTGACGATAATGGTACTGATCCCTTCCTGCTGGATTGTGTGGAGACTGCTTAGAAGTTCAATCCTCATAACCATCAGATGCTTAATGGTAAATGAGGAACTTTCAGACTGTGATAATGTGGGACATCCAACAGCTAATTTTGTATGCAGTAAGTTCCCTCAAACAGCAATGAGATAACATCACCAAAAATAATCAGATTGTTTGGCTGTTGTGTGGGAGATAAAGGCCAAGGTAAGAGGGGGACGGTCCTCATTTTCTTCTGGAATGGCACCATGTAATCTTTTCACTGAGCTTCCACCTCTCTGGCAGCGTGATGCAGTTTAGCAATGCCTTAGCCCTGCACTGCGGATGGTGTGCTCAGATCTTCAGTGTGGGATGGCCTTCTGACTCCAGAGAGTTCTACCTTTGAGTCACAATACACACCCTGGGCAAACACTGCAGCTAATGTGTGCACAGCAGGATGGCTCCCATGGACCTACTGAGGGGATTGACCATTTGGAGTGGCTTTTGTTGGTGTTGGCAAAGGAACTGGGAGGACTGTTGCTGTTCTTTGAACAGCACCGTGGGGGGTTTCGTATGCCAGTCTGAAATGCAGCACCCTCACCACTATGTCAGATGGTTCAGGTTTCACATCAGAAAACTGAGCATCATTTTGGCCAGGATCCTGGGAGAACTCTAGTTGGGACACCGTGTTACAGTTGTACAAGACACTGGTGAGACTGCAGTTGGAGTATCGTGCGCAGTTGTGGTCACCCAGCAATAGGAAGGATGTCATTAAGAAACTGGAAAGGGTGCAGAAACGAGGATGTTATGGAGACTGAAGGGCTTGAGTTATAGGAAGGATGTGATTAAGCCAGACATGGTGAAGAAAAGATTTATGAGGATGTTGCCAGGATTGGAGGGCTGGAGTTATAAGGAGAGACTGGATAGGCTGAGGTTTATGAAATCATGAGAGGCATAGACAGGGTTGGGCCGAAGGGCCTGTTCCACGTTGTATAACTTGAATTGCTATCCTTGTGTTTTTTATATCCACCTTAATAAGCAGATCGGATCTTGACTAACATCTCATCCAAAAGGTAGCACCTTCAATGCAGCACTCCTTCAATACTGGGGCATCAGTCATACCTGCTCAAGTGTCTGGAGCAGATCTTGAACCCTTAACTTTCTGAACCAAAGATCCTGCCTCTTAACCCTGGCTCTGCGCGTGGATGTGTGTTTCTCCCTTGGTGCACTCATCACCTTCCCCCTCCATTCTCCCCACACCCCAAGGTTAAGCAGCGTTACACAAAGACCATAGAAGATTTAAACAAATACAACCCAAAGTACATGGAAGAGATGGAGATGGTCTTCGACCAGAGCCAGCAGTTGGAGCAGAAACGCACAATCTTTCTCAAACAGATCTTCCTCTCCATTCATCGGCACCTTGATGTCACCAACAATGAAAGGTGAGGTTAAAGCTGCATTCTAATGCACCACATCATCTCTGGATGGGCTACACTCAGTGAGAATATTGTGAGGACTAATTCAAAGATTTACATATATACTTTGGTTTGCTGGTGGAACAAGGGTGCAAGCTACATGGTCCCAAGCCATTAGATGCTGCATCTTTACACAGGCTTAGTTAATGTTATGTGTTCTAGGTGTTGGTGAAGGTATGCCAGAAAGCAAGATGCTGGAGGAACTCAGCGGGTCAGGCAGCATCTGTGGAGGGAAATGGACAGTCGATATCTCAGGTTGATATCATTCATCTGGACTGAAAAATAGAAGGGGAGGTAGCCAGTATAAAGACGTGAGGGGAAGGAGTGGAGCAATAGGTGGACCCAGGTGGTTGTGGGGGGGGGGGGGGGGGGTAGGCAGATGGAGGAGGGAAGGGTGGAAATAGTGACTGGGGGTGGAGGTGACAGGGGGCTGCAGAAGGTGGAGCCTGGAACCAGGGGAGGGAGGTGGGGAGGGCAGGTGGGAACAGTGGGGGGGGGGGGGGGGGGGAAGGGAAGGAGGGGAACCAATGGGAGGAATGTGTGGGTGATGGGGGCTGGGGTGGGTGTAGGAGGAACTGGGTAGATCAGGAGGAAAGAGAAAAGGGGGGGGGGGGGGAAGCAGTTACCAGAAGTTGGAGAATTCAGTGTTCATGCCATTGGGTTGTAGACTCCCCAGGGGGAATAGGAGGTACTGTTCCTGTAGTTTGTGCTTAGCCTCACCCTGGCAGTGGAGGAGGCTGAGGACAGACAGGTCGGTGTGGGAATGGGGAGGAGAATTAGTGCAGGTACGGTTGAGGTAGAAGTTTGCCTTTGGTCAAAAAAACATTAAATACACATCTGTGGCAGCTTGTGGTTAGTGTACCTCCACTTCAGTGGAACCATATTCAGGAAGTGGAGAACGTCAGTGATATGTTACAAGCAATGACTAAGTACTGTGCATCAGGTTGACTTTGATTTGGGCTTAAACTTCTGCTGTTGCTTCAACTACATCTGGAATGAAAGATCCAATCTGGATCCAAGGGTGGCCGAGTGATGCAGCAGTTAATGCCGCTGCCTCACAGCTCCGGGGTTCTGGGTTCTATCCTGACATCGGGAGCTGTCTGTGCAGAGGTTGCACCTTCTCTCTATGACCATCTGGTTTTCCTCCATCATTCAGGTAGGTTAATTGGCTGCTGCAAATGACCCCTCAGCATAGGTTAATGGCAAAAAGAATCACAGGAAAACTGATGGACATGCGGGGGGCAAGGGGGGAAAGACAGGTGGAATCAGACAATTGGGGGGGGGTGGAGGGAGCAGGAGATGGGCAGATGGAGCGAGATGGGGTAAGAGACAGGAAAGGTGAAGTAAGGGAGAAGAAACCCAGGGAGATAGGTATGTGGGTGATGGGCAGATGGGACCAGACGGGGAAGGATGATGAGTCTAATTAACAAAGTGGAGAGGGATGGAAAGGTCAACTAAGTGAGAGAGACCTTGGGTGGACCAGTGGGAGTAGGAAAGGAACACATGGGGAGTGGTTTACCTGAAAGTGGAACATTCAATGTTCGTACCGTTGGGTTGTAGGAATAAGAGGTGCTGTTCTTCTAGTTTGGGTTTGGCCTCCCCATGGCAGTGGAGCAGGTAGAGGACAGATAGGTTGGTGTGGAATGGGAAGGGGAATTGAAATGAGAGGCAACCCAAAGGTCGAGGTGGCCATTGCCCCTCAGCCTTCTCTGGGTTGTTGAGGCTTCCAATTGGTTCTGAATGGTGGCGTGTACCAGCCAGTGATATACAAACAAGTGGAAATCCCACAGCACTTCCTTCAAAGAGGGGGTTGCATCTCAGTTGAAGTAGCTTAGATCTACCTGAAACAGTTTCTTAATAAATTCCATTCCTTGCCAATTCTCTCTCTTTAGTTTCCGGTCTATTTTTAAGGATCTACACCAGACCGTGTTATCAATAAATGACCAGAATGACTTAAAATGGTGGCGCAACACATATGGCCCAGGAATGCCAACAAACTGGCCGCACTTCGAGGTGAGTATTGAGGCACCTTGTCCATTGGGGCCAGTTACTGTCCCAGCTTAATGATGTCCATCTCCCCACCACCCTCTGTCACAAGATGGAAGTCTAAGGGTAGAAATTGGTTCAATTGGTAAGACTCTTTCCCGAGAGTCAAAGGTTGATGCTTCAAACCTCCCTCTACATTGGGCTGACACTCCCAAAGCAGCAGTGTGATCGCTAGTGCAGCTTTTTAATCATAGCAACGCTCTCCTGAGCTCCCAGCTGCATCCTGTGTCATTGTTCCAAAAAACATACTGGAGAGTTCTCCCAGTATCTTGGCTAATTATTATCCTCCAACTAATATGTTCATGATCTGGTTATTAATTTACAGTTTGTGGGAACAATTTGGCAACTGCATTTTACCAGTATTTATATTGCCTCCTTTAATTGCTCTGACCTGGAGAGAGTTCTGAGCAATTACTTAAATCAAGTGGTCTGTAATCAGTTAGGAACTGAAGTCTGCTTCACTGGCATTTAACGTTAAACCTTGACCTCTCAGGAATGGTGCCCAGAGATGGAGAAGATAACCGACAAGAAAGGAAAAGGACAGAAAGAAGGAGAAAAGGTGGTTCTTCAGAGCTTAAGGTAATGGGGCTCCTTTCCGAAGATCTGCCTTCCTCTACCGATGTTTGCCTCTCCCTTATCAAACTTGCTGGCTCACCTACAGGGGCACTGAGTCCACTGCACTACCTCAACTTTCCTGGCCAGTATTCACATGCAGTTGTCACCATACTCCATCGCAGGACACCACTCACTCCAGTCATAACCGATCCAGTCAGGGTTACTGGATGTCAAGCGCAGCTAATCTCCCAGCTCAAAGTACCGAGTTCCTCTGGTATTCTGACCGCCCCCCCCCTCCCCCCAAATAAACATGCAAACCCTTCAGGAGAACCAGTAACTAATAGTGAATCCAAAATCCCTTTCTCTGCCCTTTCGAAACAGGCACTTGCTGTTGCTTTATAGGTGAAGGTCATCGGTTAACCTTGAGGGACCCCTGCCATTTTTCCTGCAGAACTAGTGATTATATTTCAGAATGGTCTTCATTGCCTATGACATGGGCTGTCAGGTTGCAAAAGATGCAGTAAGTGCAAGCTCTTTCCTCACTTCTCTGCAGCCAGCTGAAATCAGCTAACACAGCTCAGACCAGGAGTCAAACCTATATCCTTCTGAAGGTGCAGGCGTTCCCCGTGAACTGGGCACTCTGAAAATTACTGAAGTGCAAAGATCCACTTGCACAAGCTGAGAGTGGGGATACAAGCAACCAGCAGACTGAGAAAGCAAGACTGAATTGAGAGTGAGGTCCATTCCATCTCAACCTTCACCCAAGAAGTCCCAAAAAAAACTACTTGCTTCCATTCAAATTGGTTAGGCTTCATGATTTATGCAGGGATTAGGGTGTCTTTGACAAAAGTAGTATTTATTGCTTATTCCAGGTTGCCCTGAAGGTAGCTAAAGGTGAACCACCTGCTTGAAATGCTGCAGATCTCCTGGTCAAGGTGTTCCTATTGTGCCCTTGTCCTCCTAGCTGACAAAGATCTCAGGTCTGGGACATGCTGTCACAGTAATGTAGAATTGCTGCCATGCACTTAATCCCAATTCCCATTCAGTAATTTAGACGGTAACCTGGCTCAATTTTACCTGTTTAACCACTAAGTGCATTAATGAATATCAAGACTCTTTGAAGTCAAAACAGAACATGCTGGAATTATGCAGCAAGTCAGGCAGTATCTGTGGGGAGAAAAAGAGAGTTAATGATTCAGTTTGATTGACTTGAGGAAAGGTCATCTTTAAACAGTAACTATTTCTCACTCCATAGATACTGCCTGACCTGCTGAGTATTTCCAACATTTTGTGTTACATTAGATTTCCAGAATCAGTAGTACATTTGCTTTTCTCTCAATGACAAAAATCACACCACATTATCTCAAGCAGAGAGGAAGCAAAATGCCACAAAGAAGAACTGCTACTTCAGTTCCTGGTCCTTGGACATGCCAATTGATGCCCAAGTCCAGAGCCTTGGATACAAACAGAGATCCAGAATGAGGGGCTGTGAACAGGAGGCTCTCACCCAACCTGATCAACCTAGCTTCCATTGTAAACACTGGTTCACAGCCAAAGTTCTTTTTAAAAGCCACTCCACTTTTGTTTTGGTTTCACAGTTTAAATAAAGGTTATTCCCTTGGTGAGGATGGCACAAACATCCCTGGCGTCAGAATCCGAGCACTGTATGATTACTCCAGCCAGGAAGCAGATGAGCTCAGTTTCAAGGCGGGTAAGCTCTACATCATCAACTTATGCAATCTGTTCCAACTTAACGTTCACCCAAAAAATTCCCAAACCACAGGGCGGGAAGCAGCAGGACAGGAGGGACTCATGAGGGTGAATTTCTCCTTCTTCTGTACCCTCTCTGCCTCACTGTTGGAAGACATTCTCTCAGTCTCCACATCTCTTCCTAAACTTTGCAAAGTCATAGGCAATTTGGCCCTACAAGTTAATGTAGGTGCAGAGGCTCCTCGCACTCTGCTAAACCCAACAGTGTCTTCTTCTACAGCTTCCTACCTCTTATTAACCCACCTTAAATACATCCATCCTATTCTCAACTACACTAGGTGGTGGGAAGTTCTAACCAGTCTGGGTTAAGGGATTTCTCCCGAATTCCCTATTGTTTTTATCAGCAATCATTCTTCTATTTCTGTCCCCTGTTCAGATCTTGTCAACCAGTAGAAACATCATCTCAATATTTATCCTATCAAACCCTCACCACTTAAAGAGCTTCACCCAACAAAGCTTTAGCTTTCTCTTTCTTAGCCCATTCAGTCTTCCCTGACAATTATAACCTTAGATCACGTATTATCTTAAATATTTTTATGCACCTCTTCCTGTGTTTTTATAACCTGGTGACGTGAACTATTTATTTTCCTATGAGTGTTATAACCGAAGCTCCCCACCCACAATGATCAAAACTTCCCTCACCGGCTGTTCTTTTGGCCCCTTAATTTCCTGCTTGATCCATCTCCTTTTCCATCGGGTTTAGTTTCTTTAAAGCCCATCTCTTCCTCTCAATCATCTAACCGAGAAAAGCCATCTCCAGTTCAGTAATAAGTTCTATTTGCTGAAACTCTCAGCTACTTCTGTGCTCTCTCTTCCCACCACCCCCAAATACACCAAAGTCATACTACATGCCTGCATTGTCATTCACTCCAGGCTTGCACTAAATCATCTCCTCCAGCCAAGCACAATCAGTGCTCCATTCTTCCCAGTCAATGACCTCCTAACCTTGTTACTGAGAATCTGCAGCTTCTAATCTTCCACTTCATTCACACTCCTGAAATCTTCACTAAGATTTAGTTGGACATACTTTGCCACCTCTCAGTTTCTACCACATCCTACCCGTGCTATTTTGAGGTACTGTACATTTATTACACTGATGATGTCCCATTCTACAAACTGTGGATGTCAAGACCTTCTTTCTAATGAACATCGTTCTACTTTGAGATGCTGGGTTAAAAATGCAGTTCAAAGCTGATGCTAGTTAATTTGTTAACTGGGAGTCAGAACCAGTTGGGAAAATTAAAAATGCCACACTGTATTAAGGGACACTTTCCTTAATTGGGACTGAAACAGAAAAGAGGGAGATTTTGCTCTGCACTTACATTTGTGGGACAGTTATCACACGAGGCAAGTGATACAAATATCTTAACTCCAGCCTTAAGTTAATACAGCCTTTCGAACTACAGCAATTGCAAGTTCTCTCACAGTTCATCTCTGCTGCCTGCCAGCTCTTGGAGCTGGGGTTTGGTCAGGGAACTGGAAGGCAGAATGGGAAGTTGAACAATTAAGCATCCACACTTTTTCTAAGAAAAAAAGATAAGTTGGCATTAAGTTTGCAAGGTCCTAGACCAAATCATTGCTTGCACTCAGCTCTCCTCAACAGTACTTGGGTAGAGGCTGACATCTAGTGGCTAGAGGCAAGATGGGTGATTTATTTTGGATTACCAGGCAGAAAAGATAAATCAAGTTATTCTAGAAATACTGCTTGCAAGGAAGACACGGTCACGCCAGATAGGGGAGAGAGATTTGACGATGTTGTCAGGAATAAGAATTTTACCTACAAGGAAAGACTGGTTAGGCTGGATCTGTTTTCTTTGTAATGGGGGAGATTTTTTTCAGGCAAATTCAAGTTTATTATCATAGGCATGCATACCCAGGGTATAAATGACACGAGAATTGGCCTTTTGCAGCAGCAGCACAATAAATAACAAACACTAGTTAGTAAATTATACACAACCTGCACAAAAAAATAAACTGAGTGCAAATTGAGAAAGGAAAAATATAGTCCGTGATAGTATTAGGGTTTTTCAGGTTAGTTCAAGAACCTGATGGCAGTGGGGAAGAAGCTGTTGTTGAACCTTGAGGTGTGGATCTTCAGGCTCCTGTAACAGTGTTGATAGAGTGTAAAGGAAATGGGCCTTTTCAGAGTTAAACGGGGTGCATAAATTTAATTGACAGATGAGCTGAGTAGGCAAGGAAACAATTTTACCGGAGGACTGAGAGCATGGTAGATGCAGAAACTCTCACTTTTAAGACGAATTGTTAAAGCTCATTCACCCACCACTTGCTGGTTAACCCAATGCCAGTCCTAGCACTCCACTCCTGTATTAATTAGTGAAGTGTGCCGGTTAGGAAAGTGGCAGATAACCAAGCTTTTATCAGCCACTGATGTACAGGTCTTGACAGAGTGCAAGGCTATAGAGCAAGAAATGGGATTAGGCTCATTTTTGGACTTGGTGTCATAATACAGAAGGTAGAGTAATTCAAGACTTGCTGGGATACAGTTGAACTGATGCTAATAGCACTCTCCTACACCCTATTTAGGGAATTAAAAAAAACAGAAAATGCTGCAAACACTCAGCAGGTCAGGCAGCATCTGTGGAATTGGAAAGAGTTGATGTTTCAGGTCCAAGACCCTTCAGGGATCTGGTATCCTGCTTGCGACAAGCTGGTATGTAGGTACAGCAGGTAATCTGGAAAGCTAACAGAATGTTATTGTAATAGTGAAGGGAATTGCCTACAAAAATAGGGAGATGATGCATCAGTTGTAGAGTGCATTGGTGAGAGCACATCTGGAGTACTGTGCACAGTATTGGTCTCCTTATTAGGCAAGGATTTTAATGTGCTGCAAGTAATTTAGAGGTTTAACTTCCACACTCCACTGCTTCATGGGTCTGTCACCCTTCCTCACCTGGAGCTAGCTCTTGCTCCATCCCTTCCCTTCACCTTTTTATACTGGCTATCTCCCCTGTTTTAGTCCAGATTAAGGGTCTCAACCCGAAATGTCAACTGTCCATTTCCCTTCAATAGATGCTGCCTGACCTGCCGAGTTCCTCCAATATCTTATTTTTAAAATAAAGTTTAAAACCTGGAACGGGCAAGTTATAAGGGATGGACAGGCTTAGAGGTCAGCAAAGTGAGGGTGTTTGAAAACAAGGGGTTAAGGCAGATCAGGCAAAATTTGAGATCATCAGCGATTTTATAGAATGATGCCGCAGGCTTTGGGAACCAAGCTGCCTGTGCCTGCTCTGTATTTGAATTAGGGTTGGGGTAGCACTGTGGCACAGTTAGTAAATCTACTGCCTTGTAGCTCCAGCAATCCAGGTTCAATCCTGACCTCAGGTGCTGTGCGTGGAGTTTGCATGTTCTCCCTGTAATCACATGGGGTTCCTCCCTCATCCCAAAGCCTTGCAGGTAGGTAGGTTAATCGGCCACTAAATTACTCCTAGTATGTAGGTGAGAGGCAGAATCTGGGGAGAATTGATGGGAATATAGTGAAAAAATGGGATTAGCACAAAAACGGGCAGTTGATGGTCAGAGGGGACTGGTGAAGGGGCTGTATGACGATGTTCATCTTCTTTACATTCTGTTTATTGGGCACTTTTATATTTCTGTGCATGTTTTCCAGGCCAGGAGCTGACTAAAGTAGAGGATGAGGATGAACAAGGATGGTGCAAAGGTTACCTTGACGGAGGCCGGATCGGGCTGTATCCAGCTAACTATGTAGAAGTTATACAGTAGAAAGCATTCACCCAAAGAGGATACCTAAAACGAAGACAGCTGCAGCACCAGGAACCATCTTAAAGCACGTATCATCATCACTGCTTTAAAACATTTTAAAATTTATTTTTGTTGATTTTATTTAGCCTGTGAATGCCAATGACATTATTACCTGGGAGGACTATCCAAGTCAAATTATACAAGGGGGTGAGATTAATATTAGAGTGTTGGTGCAGAAGTTACTGAGCCCACCAGATGCTGCCAAAGTAGATTAGAGACTGTGGGACAGTGAGAGGTATTGGATTTGATTTTGACCAGGAGCTGGTTCATCAATAAAATTACAGGTCATCAAACTGCTTAAGAGCCCCTAAGCTTGGCAGTGTAAGGAATCAGAGCCACATTAAAACATGCAATGGATAAGCCAACCCCTGGGTTACACAACCGAATCCACACTGGTGTTAATTAAGTTCCTTTGTATTGTCAGGGGACCAGCAACAATAACCAGCCAGCTTCCCCTCAAAATAGCATTAATGTCAGTCACTGTTTGACGAAACAGGAGAAAGCATTTCTTTTCAGTGATAAAATCCCTGATGCTGGAACACCTTCACCTCTTGCTAAGGCCAGTTACCTTCAATGTGTATTTTAGGTTACTGTAAACACAGAGCTTTCAAACAAAGGCCACACTTTGTGCATCATAAATACAAGTGAATGCAGGACAAACTCATACCGAAATGGAAAAGTCAGGTGCACAAGTACGTTGTACAGTTAACAAAAAATATATACATAATGCTGTAGCATTTGCCAGGGAATGTTACAATCTTGTTAGACTCTGTAACATACTCAACACAAATTATTGTACACTGATTTAACTCCCTCCTTACTGCAACACTCTCTGTCACCTGCAGTACAGCTGTCTGTGGTTAGGAACGGGTTCCATTTCTACCGACATCCTTAGTTGATTTTGTTTGTAAGTCGTAAATTACACAAAAATCACTCAGTATGCTAACCGTACCTCCACAGTATTGTAATGAAGGGCATTAAAAACACACAAGACCTGATAAGAACAATTACTAAAAGTGGAGAGAAAACACTAGCTCTGCTGTTCGTAGGATCAAACATATGTACGTACGTCAGACTTTTGTATTAAATAATACGGGAGCTCATTGGGGAGTCCGTAAGTGGGGCATTTGTAACCCAGGAACAGCCTGGTTGGCCCATAGGACTACAATAATGGACTCGCCTAGCAGTCAAGAGTTCAAGACTATTAATTCAGAGACGAGTTCAAAAGCTGCATCATGGCAGCTGGGGAATTAAACTAATCTAGAATTTAAAAAAAAGCTAGTCTCAGTAAACTAGAAAAACCGGACAGTTGTAAAAAAAAACTGCTTCACTCACACTTTAATGGAAGGAAAGCTACTGTCCTCACACTTGACACAATTCAAATCCTTCCCGCAACACACCCGAAGTCCTCTAACACTAATATCTGCTCCAACCCCTCTCACATTCAGTACATCCCACAATCTTCACTGCAACATTCTGACATACTCTTGACCCCTTAAAATAACAAGCTCCTAAAAATGCCCTTCAACCAACACAATATTCCCAGATTATTCTTCCCCTCAAACTATTAACAACCTGTGCCCCATATTAAGCTTTGTACTTTCATTATTGACCATTGCCTAACTGCGGAATACAAAAATGCTATAAATGCACTGTCTGTTAGTCAAGTCTAGATGAGAAATCCGGGAGCTACTAATTCAGACAGTGAATGACAAATATCAGTCCTCACCTCTGGTACATTTCCAGAACCCTCGGTTTTTACTTCAGGTGCCCAGCATTCAAAGCTATTTTTTACATGAAACTGTAATCTCTGTAAATAAACTCAGTTTAGTTCTAGGGATAGAGACCGTACACAGAATTAATGCAGGTGTCTGCAAACAGAGACCTTGACATCTAATCTGATACGAGAGTTCTATCTCCTAAGCGACAGGTTTTTGTTAAAATACCTTGTTGTGTTTGTATTTTTATTGCAACATCGCACTGAAACAGTCAGTGGGGGGAGGGTCCTGGTTCCTTGCCACTGAACTAGAGAATGCTTTTAAAAGTGTAACGGTAAGAGGAGCTATCGGCAGTGGGGAACAATCATCCACCCAAGTGCCTTGTTGTTTTTCCAATGACCTCTGTGGTTCAGTGGATTCGGGAATCTGGCTGTGATGCTCTTTATCCAACTCAATTCTTCCTGCGTGCCCCATCTTACCACATCCAACCGTTAAAGAGGTTCTGAATTCAGAATCCTCACAAGCATGGAGCGAATGTTAAGCAGGTACACTGCATGGTAGTACAGATTAGGGTCAGTACCTTCAGGAAAGGAAGGGACAAATGGAAAATGAAACACAGGGAATTTTTTCCCTTGTGAAGCAGTGCAGTATTTCATGATCCTGGAGATTTATGTTCTCGAGTTTTTAAATAAATTCATTACAACTACATTTCTAGCCTCCTAACCCTGCACAGAAAAGGCAAAACTGACCAGGATTTTGAGATAGTTATCCTGGCTAGAGAGGGCAAACTTGAAAGCCAATGTTATGCCAACAAACCAACCGTTACAGAAATATCAGCACAATATATAGCTAAGGAAGAACATTGTTTTATAGCTCCCTCTTTAGGACCCTTGCCATTATGACAAAAACATCTAAGGATTGTTTCATGGATTAATAGAAAATATATATTAACTGACAGGAAGCTACATTTGCAAATCTTTGTATATGGACACTGCCAATGCTTTTGATTTAAATATGTAGCAATAAATTACCTTGTCTGAAACATCATTGAAGAATCTTCTGCTTCCTCTTCGATCCACTGCCTTTACCAACATCTGAAGACCAAGAAACAGAACTTTACCTGCTGTTTTAGACACAACTGATGATTAGTACCCTTGAATTCACCTCTCTAATTCAATTCTGTTGACTTGCGTAACTTTGAAACCATATTTTCAGAAGGAAAGTTCAACCGCCCTCCCCCCCACCCCCCCAAGATGTTGCTACATTGTGTATTTAATGCGTACAACAGGGGACAGATTTCTGTGCTTTTGTTAGGGGTGGGGGGAGATAAACTGACCTCAGAAGTACAGATGAGGAAGGGGATTTCCTAGGGTTGGGGAACCAAGAACTAGAGGGCATAGAATTAAGGTGAAGGGGAGAGATTTAAAAAGGACCCAAGGGACAACATTTTCCACACAGAGGGTGATCCGTATTTGGAACGAGTTGCCAGAGGAAGTGGTTGAGGCAGGTACAATAATGACATTTAAAAAGGATTTGGACAGGTACATGGATAGGAAATGTTTAGAAGGACATGGGCAAATGGGACTAGTTTAGATGGACACCTTAGTCAGCATGGACCAGTTGGTCCGAAGGGCCTGTTTCTGTACTGTATGACTCTAACCTTGTAATACCATCTTAGATGACATCCTCTGTAAGAGAATGAAGCCACTGTCATCTACATTTACAAACACTATATGGCATAACACATCTCAAACCACCTTCAGACTTGACTGTTTCATCACCATTATTTCGTTCTAGATTCGAGGTTGCCACAAACCCTCCTCCTCTGCCCTAACATTACAGGGCAAGGCCCTTTTCAATCATAATTACATTCTGAAACACACTCTTGTTACAATCTCAAAAGCCTCGACAAAATCTGTCCCTTCGATGATGCCTTGAATCACACCCACCCCACCTTTTTCCTTAATTCTACGTGGTATCCATCTTCACCACTGCTTTACGTTGTAAAGTGCTGCACAGATGCAAGTTCTGGAAAGGGCAACAAAACAAATTTATTAGTTAACCTGAAGAAGATCTGCATTGGAGTTGATTAAATGCATTATTTTCTTGCATGCTTTGGTACAAATTTCTATAGTGTTTGAAAGAAAAATAACCCATCACATTACCATATAAAAGGTAAAAATAATACCAAAAATAGCATTGGATTTAATAAAAATCCATCTCATTGCAATTATGGAAAGATCTGTCAGGCTTAAATAGAACTGGGGAAAACAATTTCACTCTTATTCCGATAATAATCATTTATGGTAAAAGGTCATTTTAAAATGTGGCACTCTGAACAGTCAAAACACATTAGTCTATCTAATTATTGCCTTATTGGAATGGAGAGAGAAACCAGAATCAATACAACTTTACCACTAATGTTTATTAGTTTACCTTGTGAACTATTTGCTCAATAAACAGAAATACAGGTCCTCTTCAAACTTTTCTATAAACACAATTTAAATGTTATATAATCACCAGTTCTTCTAAAAGTGCATCGCAAAATACAAACTTTGAAATCTTGATCTCTGATTCACTGCAAGTTTTGGAGAGAATTGACCCAGATTTGACTAAGTGAAATGGCCATTGTGATAGGAAGCAAGATGCTGAAATATTGAAAATACATTTAAGGGCGTGTTCCAGCGAGTAAGGAATTGAGTTAGATTAAATATTGTGGGAGGAGATTTATTGAAGTGTGATCACAATGATCTGTGATTACAGTAAAACTCCGATAATCTGGACTTTGTTAGTGCTGGAATGGCAGATTTTCCAGACTGATGCAGGGTTGAGACCCGAAATGTCCACAATTCCTTTGCCCGCCACGTATGCTCCTTAACCCGTTGAGTTCCTCCAGCAGATTGTTTATTGGTCCAGATTCCAGCATTTGCAGTCTCTGGTGTCTCCCATCATCCATTGTGCTCAGGTCTCTCCCCGCAGACTTGGCCCTTAAACCAGCTGCCCTGTCCCAGTGTATTTCTCACTTTGGACAGCCTAGAATCTCAGTTACAACAATGCTCACCAACTAACCAGGTCCGGAACAATACTTCAGCCTTTTATGATTCATCTCAAAATTTCTAAATTGAAAGCAGGACACTGACATAATTTTTTTTCTTTCCTTAGTTCTTGTTTATTACTTACAAGTGGAGGAATTCATTGTTGTTGTGCCTTGCGATGAACTTACGTTGTCAGCAAGGCAGACCGTGGGACTGAAAGCATGATCACCAGCTGCTGCTATTGTTGAGGTTCAAGGTGCTGAGGCTGATTATAACATACTTTCAGATCTGCTGGTTCACAGAGCATTTAAGTAAATACAGCAGGTCACTTCTCAAAACAAAAACATTTAAAGAAACTGCAGTAATCAGTTTGATAAAGATAGAGCAAAAAATAATACAAATAGAATAAACTGCAGCAGAGACAGCACTCAAGACTGCAGTTGTCCTTTTAAAAGATAGGTTCATTAGAACTGGCTTGACTGACATAATCGATCCTTTAATTTTCTGAAAAAAAATCTAACTGTTATTTTAAAAAACCCACATACACAGACACAACCAGTTCCCAACCACTGTCCGCTTGTTCAAGGAAACCAGTCGAATAAGAATTCTTTTTCCTGCATGGGACCGGGAACATCTCACGACCCTACTAAAAACTGGGATTCTCTATCCCATGTCCCCAACCAATGAAAAGGCAGGTCAAACTCAGGAAGGTTTCAGATAAGGTCCATCAGAATTTCTTCCTCCAAAAGACTTGTACCTTGCTGCAGTCCAGCTTGAGGGACTGGACCTCGGGGACCTGTGCTCATCATCATTTGACCTGCAGATTTAAAGTTACAAAGAAATATTTATACAATGCAACCATGAGTTCATTTACAGCCTTGCATCCCAAGTCTAGAAAAACTAAATGGGCAATTCCAGACTAAAAATATCCCAAATCTCTAGAGTTCTAACTGCTGAATCTATACTATATAGAATTCACAAGGAGCTTTAAAGAATCTGAAGTACTTATATACTGAAGTAGTTCATACTGGTTTCCAATTTAACACAGTAGGCTTCCACAAACACATCACCTGTTTCAATGGTACTAACGGATAAATACTGGTCAGAGACCCACAGCAGCTTCCTACTGGTCTTCAAAACAGTACTGTGGATCTTTACACCCACCCAACAGGGCACATGGAGCTTGGAATTTGTGATTAAGACAGTGAGGAAAGATGGTAATGTTTCCCTCCGTATAATTGTGGAGCAGTTGCTACTTCCTTGGGACATTAGTCGTAACTTTAACCATTGGCGTAAAACTCCCTCCACTGCACTACTCCTGCTCCTCATTTCCAAGGCGATTCTACTTCAACACCACATTTATGATTTCCACACAAGACAATTTGCTCTAAATATGGCTTTCACTGCCACGTACACTGATTTCTCTTCTTACATAGGTCCTCCAATTATATACTTCTCACCCCACCATGACAGAGTTGGATTCAATGCCAAGAAAGTGTTGCCTTCATCTAAACAACTTCTAAATGATCCTTTGCAAATTCATGAATGCCCACAACCTCCCAAAGTACTTGCACCCAACTTCATTCAGTCATTTTTACTACAGAAGCCGCATCCTTAAACTTGTCTGTTTGATTGTAGATGTCGAGGACTTAAGTAGGAATGGGTTATATTCCTCATCAAGCTTGTTGCACTCTTCACAAGATCATGCCCCATGTCCACTCTCCCACCCAGTCCCAAAATCCCTCATCATTGATGGAGTATCTAGAGTCCAAAGCAGATTAAAAAGTCTTGCCTTGTAAAGGTGGTCGCTGTGCCATCTGGTTGCCCCATGGTTGCCCGGGACCTTGGTGCATTAACTGCTGTCCTTGCATCTGGAGCTGCTGTCCTTGGGCGTGATGGGGCATCTGCTGACCCATAGGCTGATGAGGCATCATCTGAGAAGCTTGTTGCTGGATGTGATGCATGGGTTGTTGAGGCTGTGGAACTCCACTCTGTGACTGGGAGAGAAACAGAATTAATAAAAACTATAAAAAACATGAAAATATTCACCTTTCAGGCACCAAGGGGAAAAGGGTAATCGAATCAAATGGACTGTTGGGGCTACAGTAACCAAGTACGCTATCCTTAGTTTGTAGAAATTACTTCAGGAACCATAGCTTCATTAGATTTTTGTGTTATTCTATGACTAGAGTTTGGAAAAAAAAAGTGAACACTTCTCCAATTTGATGTTTATAAGTGTACCTAGACTCAACTTCCTTTGCGAGGTCATTGGCACATTGGAAAGTTCCTACAGAATCCTCAGACTTCTCTTAAGAAGAAACATTTCACTAAAAACCGCCAGATATTACTGCTCGTTACTCTTCAGGTCAAAACAATTTCCTTCTGGGTAACCTTGGAGCAATAACTGCCATCCTCAACCCATTCCCTCCTACTTGACAGCAGCATAACTGGAGGCTACTTTTCCAATAATACGAAACAAAACACCTCCATGGAAATGCACCTTATATTCCGCCTGGACAGTCTCCAACCTGGCAGCATGAACATCAAATTATTTAACCTCCGGTAACCACGACCCCTCTGTGCCTTTACCCCCTTTATTTCTTTTCCTGATCCACCAGCCCCATTACCCTCTTTCTTTCCCCTTCCCCACCCTCTCCATCTACCCAATATCACACACTCATCCCACTGGTTCCCTTCCCACCCTTTATTCCAGGCTCCACCTTCCTCTCCTATCAGCTCCACCTTGGTCACTTGCATCTATCACCTCCCAGTTTCTGACATCATTCCCACTCTTCACCAACCCCCACCCCACCCCCATTCTGCCCATCACCCCCTCACTTGGATCCACCCGTCACCTGTCAGCTCTTGCTCCACCCCTTCTCTCCACCTTTTTTTACACTGCCTATCTCCCCTCTTTCTTTCAATCCAGATGGTCTCGACCAAAACGTCGACTGCCCTGGCAAACTAGCAGTCTCCGTTAGATGCTACGTGATCAGAGTAGCCCCAACAGTTCTGTCTTTGTTTGTCAGCTGAAGTTTATTAGGTCGAGCAGCATCTGTGGGGAGAAAAGGAATTGTTGGCGTTTCGGGTCGAAACCCTGCATCAGGGCTGAGGGGGTAGAGGGGAGTTAGCCAGTATAAAGAGGTGAGAGGGAGGGCATCTGTGGATGTGCCTCTACAGATGCTGCCTGTCCGAAACGTCAACAATTCCTCCCACCGCCACAGATGCTGCTCAACCTGCTGAGTTCCTCCAGCAAATTGCAGCAGCTGCAGTCTCGTCACTCTCTGCTTTTGTTTTAAATGCTAATACTTGCGTCTTCACCTTTTTAGCAACTCACACTCTGCTGCTCTTAATGGCAGAGAAATGACTATGATAAAATCTCCCTGCCACAATTAACATTCCACTGCAACAAGAAACCCACAATACAACAAGCAGTTAACAGGACGAGGGCAAACAATTGCCAAGAGCAGGTGTGTGTGTGTGTGTGTGTGTGTGTGTGTGTGTGTGTGCGCGCGCGCGCGCAGGGACAATACTCACTGTCTGCTGACTGAGGAGCAGGCTGCGAAGCTGAGGGTTCGCGCCAGGATTGGGTGGTCGAAGTAATGCACCTGTCTGCTGCGGGGCCGGAGGTTGATTCTGAGGTGGGCCGCTAGATTGCTGCTGCTGCGTCGCTGCCTGGGCTTGCTGCTGCACTCTGAGCTGCATCTGCTGCTGCTGTTCATGGAAGAGACAAGAAAACAATCAATGAAGCAAATCTACAGAGGGTAGAAGAACAGTGGCACTTTTTTGAGCTGAACAATTAGAAATAGTTTTCAGGTTGTCCTGAAACTGCAGAAGGATAGCAAGGAACACTGCCATCGGGTCTTGCCTACGCAAATGTACGCATTAGGAGTCGGAGAAGACCACTCAGACCCTCAAACCTGCTCAGCTATTTAAAGATCATGGCAGATCTGATTGTAACCTCTGCTCATCCTTTGCTTATCAGGAACCTAGCTCCCTTTGCTCAAAAATATTCAAAGACTCTGCTTTCACTGTCCTTTGAGGAAGAGAATTCCAAAAACTCACCACTCTCAGAAAACATTTCATGTCATCTATCTATTGTGGGCGACACCCCTAGTTCTAGATTCTCCCACAAGAGGAAACATCCTCTCCACATCCACCCAGTCAAGGGTACTCAGGATCAATCAAGTCACTTCTCACTCTTCTAAACTCCAGTGGATATCCCATGACAACTGTGGCCTCACCCAAGATATTGGTTTTGTCCAGTCCATTATCCTCCCTGCAACTTCAGACCAGCTCACTTTCTCAGTTTTAATGAAGGGTCTCCAACCTTAAACATTAACGGTTTCTCCTTCTGTACATGCTGCCTGACCTGCAAGGTTTTTCGAGCATTTTCTGCTCTTATTCCACCAGATACAAGCCCAGCCTTTTCTCATAAAACCACCTGCCCATTCTAGGTATTAATCTAGTAGACCGACTCTGCATCTATCATCAAGGATCCCCACCATTCAGGTCATGCCCTCTTCTTTGCTACTGCCTTTAGGCAGGAGGTACAGAAGCCTGAAGTCCCACACCACCAGGTTCAGGAACAGCTACTTTCCTACAACCAAGTTCCTGAACTGACCTCCACAGCCCTAACCCTACCTCAGCAATGGAACACTACAGACCACCTCTTGCTCTACCATGGACTTGCCTGTGCAAACCAAGACATGAGTGCAAAAAAGTATTTTCCTTCACTGATTTGTATAATTTATGTTGTGTGTGTTGTCTGAATCTATGTGCCTGGGATGCTGCTAGAAGCAAGGTTTTCATTGTACATGTACCTCACTGTATTTGTGCACATGACAATAAACTCGATTTGACTTGATCTGCTTTCAATGCAGTATGACCCTCCCTTAGGGAGACTAATACTGTACTCTAGAGGAGGACTCAACAATACCATATATTATTGAAGCATTGTATTGACCACACACCTCCTGCCTGGTTTACCTGCTAACTACAAAGCTACAAAGAGAAATACAGCTGGAGCTAATGGTGATCAACAAAGCACAATCACCAAAGACTGGATAATGACAGGTAATGACAGGACAAGGACTAGTCTCAAATAGATTTAGCTGGGCAATAAACTATTCACAGAATGCTACATTTCCTACAGCATGACAGTGACTTTACTTCAAATATACTTCAATGGCTGTAATGTTCATTTGGATAACATTCATTAAAAACAAAACAAATGGAAACTAATTTTTTCATTTCTTAACCCAGAGGGGTAATATGGTCAGTTAATTGCTGTCTGTGGGAGCCTGCTCTGGGCAATTCCATTACAGCGTTCCCTTCAGTAAATGCTTTCCAAAAATTAAAACAACTAGAATCGTTAATAAGGTGCTGTTTCAACACTTGTATTGTTCTATACAAGTAGTGTTAAGAGAAACTTTAAGCTTAATGTTCAGGAATGGTATGGCAAGCGATCTGTAAATCACTATTGGTGAATATGCAAGGCTCAGGCAACAGCTCATAACATGGAGGGAAACTAATCACAAATCAAAGCGAGACCTGCTCCACACCAAGAAAACGTTTGGAGAGTTGTGGGCACAGCTCAGTCCATCACAAAAACCAGCGTCCCCTCCATACACTTCTCGCTGCCTTGGAAAAGAAGCCAGCATAATCAAAGATCCCCCCATCCCGGACATTCTCTCTTCTTCCCCCCTCCCATCGAGAAAATGATAAAAGCTTGAGAACACGCACCACCAGGCTCAAGGACAGCTTCCATCTGGCTGTTATAAGAATCTTGAACAGACCTCCTGTATGTTAAAGACAAACTCTTAACCTCACCATCTACCTTGTTGTGGCCCTTGCACCTTATTATCCACTGGCACGGCACTTTCTCTGTAACTGTAACACTATATTCTGCATTATGTTATTGTTTTCCCTTGTACTACCTCAAGTACTTGCATCTGAAATGATCGGCATGGATAGCATGCAAGACTAAGTTTTTCACTGTTTCCCGGTACACGTGACAATAATAAGCTAATACCAAAATTGCAGTTGGAACACTCACCAGATTCTGTTGCCGTTGCTGGTCATCCATTGTTGTCACTGTATGAACCTGAGGTATTGAGGTGGTGACTGGCTGACCTGGCATCTGGATGGTGTTAGGAGGGAGGGAGGAGGTAGGGAAGAGAGAGAGTAATGGATGTTATCATTTATTTCTAATTATTAATGTCAATGATGCTTGCCAAAAGGAACAAAGACACAATTCAGCTTCCACCTGACTCTTTCTTCATTGACAGAAAAATGTTTCCAGCAAGTTCGGTCCAGGATCTGTGAATTCTGGCCTCTAAAGCACACCCCAGCTCAAATTAGATGTCTCATCTAGAAGGGCAAGGGGACAGATGAGCTAGAAATAATGCAGGAGCAATGGAGGGATCCGAGTGCTTGACTATCAACCAATACAAACAGCAAAAAGCAAACTCCTGGAGCAACTCAGGCAGCATCTGGGGAAGTAGAGGGATGGTTGATTTGTTGGGTTGAGACCCTGCCCCTGCCTTCTCAGATGCTGCTTGACCACTGTTCCTCCAGCAGTTTGCTTTGTTGCTCCAGATTTCAGCATCTGCAGTCTCTTATGTTAACTAAGACCATTATCTGTGCAGCCCTTGGAATCCGCACATCCACGCAACAAGATCATGTCCACTTTACCATTCAATCCCCATACTCCGTTGTCCAAAGATCTACCATGCTCAGCCGTGAATAGACTCCAAGACCCGTGAGGTAGAGAAACCCAAAGATCCATAACCCTGAGTGAAGAAATTTCTCTTCATAGTTCAACATCGGACTCTTAACCTGGAACTGACTCTTCATTCTTGCTTCTCCACCCTGGGAAACTGAAGCTCAACATCTCATCTGAAAAGCCTCACAATCTCCTGTTTCAAAGGGATTACCTTTCATTCAGCTCCAGTGATCACAGGCCAATGATCAACAACCTCAGCATCCCAGGAATCCTACTGATTTGAACCTACTACATAATTTCAGGCAGGACGAGGAGTTAAGTCAGCCCCAGGTTGCAGATTGCACAGTGCACGTACACGGGTATTCAATACGGAATGGGTTTAGGTGCAACACTTGCAACAGTTGACGAACCTACCGTGTTGCTTGCGGTGGTCAATGAACCTCCCATATTCAGCAGCAGACACTTGGGCAGAGTACTACAAAACTAGTTCAGTCGAAGTCACAATTCTAGTCACGTTTATGAAAGCTGGCAGGAAATGCTTGGGAAAAGAAATGACACCACCCCCAGCCGAACACCCTGAAGGCTTCTTCCTATGGGAGCTGCTCTAGTGATACTGGCCACTCTCAGTAACCCTGCACTTTGGTAGCCGTGGCATTGGTCAAATATTCTATTGTCCTTGAAAAGTCAAAAAACTGCAGATACTGGAAATGTGATACAAAAACAAAGTGATGGGAACACTCAGCAGGGCAGGCAGCATCTATGAAGAGAGAAACAGAGCTAGCATTTCACTTTGTTATTACACTTCATGGATTAAGTGCAATGAGAAATGGGCCTCATTAGCCAAGGTGTATTTTGCAGCATCAGAAATAGGGTTGAGAACAAGAAACAGATGCAGGACTAGGTCGCACAGCTCCTCCAACCTGTTACACAATTCAACCAGTTCACACTCAATCAATTTCAACATTCACCTCGAACAGCTCATACCTGCTGTTGCTGCACTCCTTGAGACACCGGCATTGACCCAGGCGGCTTCTGCATGAATGCTGGATTGGGTATCGACCCAGTTCCCATCGGCTGTGTCCCGCCAAGTTGCTGCTGAATAAAAAGATGCACAGTGACACAGAAATCGATCATCATTGCTCTACAGTCCAACTGAAGCATTCAGGGTACTATTTTGCTTCTGTCCTTAACATGTACAGAAAAGGAGAATTAGCAGCACGAGGGAAAAAGTAATTTGTCCAGTGACTGAAGAAACGCAATGGGGAAATAAAACAAAATGCTTCTACCACTTCTGAGTCTACAAGGCCACGTTGGAGTTGCAGAGTTATAACCTCATTCCCACAAAGGGCAAAATGCATCGAGCTTACATTTCTGACGAGCTATTCTGAAAGTCAATCACCAACTTGCACAAGGTAATGAATAAAATGTTAGGCCATCAGTCCACAGACGGCCTGAGATATAGGAAGAAGTTGGCCAGCATAAGTCTTTATTCCTTGGAATGTAGGAGAATGAGGGGCAACCTTATAGAAGTGTTTAAAATTATGAGAGGCACAGATAAAGTGAATGATAACAGTCTTCCCCCCAGGGTAGGGGAGTCCAAAACTAGGGGGGCATAGTTTGAGGGCGAGAGGGGAAAAGATTTAAAAGGGACCAGAAGGGCAATTTTTTCCACGCAGAGTGTGGTGAGTATATGGAATGAGCTGCCAGAGGAAGTGGTTGAAGAAGCACTTTGATAGGCAGGGCTCAGAGGGATATGAGCTGAATGCAGGAAATTGGGACTATCTGAATGGATGTGGTTGGCATGGACTGGTTGGGCTGAAGGGCCTGTATCCATGCTCTACTGCTGTGTGATGGCTCAACATTACTATGATGCTACTTAAAAACTGGGTTACAGATACATCTTTATGGCAGGGTACATTTTCCAAGATTGTTATTAGATTCAAGTGATTATATTCAAGTGATCAGATCAAATCACTTGAATATTATTCATAAATGAGCTGTATACTTATTTGAGATTGAGAGAATTTCCTGATTAATGATACAAAAATACAAACACCAGGTTTTCAGCAGAGAAGGATTGGGGATGTTCTCTGTACGGAATGGAGGAAGTTGAGAGGGGATCTCATCCCAGTACTGAAAAACCCAAGGGTCTAGACAGGGCAGGCAGAGAGGCATTGTTCCCACTGGTGAAATGGCCAAGAACCAGAGGATGAAGGTCACTGGAAAATAAACAAAAGTGGCATGAAAATGTCCCCCACAAGCCTCTCCCCAACCCCGACCCCACCCCCACCCCTCCTCCTTTTATGCAATGGTAGCTTGGATTAAGCAGTAGTGCAGGCACATTCACTTGTGGTGCTCAAAAAGAAACTGGATAAGTATTTAAATGGAACAAAAATCACAGGGCTGTGGGAAGAGGGCGGTGGTGTGGTAGGCAGCCATTTGACTTGTCAAATCTTGTGGGTAAAATGTCTCCTCTAATGTGGTAACCTTCCAGTGATTCTGTGATACGTTCTACCCAATTAAATGGATGGAAATGCACAAACGTAATTAAAATGACTCCGTCACTTCGCTCCCCCACCCAAATGCAAGGTATACAGAGCAAAAGCCACTTTATTAAATAGTAATGTCTAATGAAAGGCCTTACATTTCTCTGCTGTTCAATTTTCTGTTGCTGGGCTTTCTTGTGGTTGGTTATGACCAGTCGGATTCCATTCACAAAGCCGCTCTGGTCATTTGGAATCAGACCCATGAAGATTTTCTTCTTGGAGGAGTACAATAGCATCAAGACTCTGACCTCACATGGAGCACTGTGTGGGAAATGAACACAGCCCGCCTGCAAGAAGCACAAGGATGTAGCATTAACATTCCTAGCTGCTTGAGTAAAATAGCAAATATAACAAAGAGACCCCACCCACCCCGCACATTCTCTCTTCTCCCATCGGGCAGAAGGTACAAAAGCCTGAAAACATGTACCATCAGGCTCAAGGACAGCTTCTATCCCGTGTTATAAGACTATTGAACAGACCTCTTGTGCAATAAGATGGACTCTTGACCTCACAATCTACCTCGTCATGGCCTTGCACCTTGTCTGCCTGCACTATCTGTAACAACTGTAACTGCATGCTGTTATTGCTTTTCCCCAGTACTACCTCAATGCACTGATGTGTTGAAATGATCTGCATGGATGGCATGCAAAACAAAGTTTTTCACTGTAGCTCGGTACACGTGACAATAATAAACCGCAGTGGGACAGGTCTACAAAATACACACACAGCTTCTCAGTGGTTTCTACATTCATCATTTCTAATTCTTTGAAAAATCAACAGAAAAATATCTACAGATTCTGGAAATCTAAAATAAAGACAGAAAACGCTGGAAATAGCAGGTCAGGCCAGGAAGAGAAACAGAGTTAATGTTTCAGATTAAAGATCCTTTGCCAGAATTGTGAAGGAGACAAAAGAAGCTTGGTAAGCTACATGGAAGGTGCCTCCGATAGGGTAAAACCAGAGTGAACGTGAGATACAAGCTATACACAATCAAGCTCCAGTTTGTTCCCTCCTCCATATTACCTCCCTATATTTGGTTTAGTTCCTGCTGTCTACCAGACCAAGTGATATCCTGCACTGAGTCAATTCTAGCAGGATCACTCCAGCACTTCAGAGCAGGTCACTCAGGTACTTACAAAGCCATTCGCCATGATTCGATAAAGTCCCTTTAACGATTCCAAATCCTTGTTCGTGAACTGGAACTGGACCATTCGAGAATTCCGGAACAAATGGCCGAGAGTTGTCTGGATGTGGAGGGGCAAGAACAGCAAAATAATAAGATCAATAGGGACTATAGGTTTGTCCCCTACCCCTTTAAATGCTGCCCTCAGCAAAACCACAGCAGTTTCTTTGCAAGTCTGGGTATAGGTGCATTTATAAGCAACAACGACCTAATGAGTCGTTGATATGGGGAAGCTAGGGAATAGAAGGTATCTAGTCACGATGCTCCAGTTTGTCAGGAACTGCTTGATATATAACCAATCCTTTCCCCTGGGTACAGTAGCATAACGCTCCAGTTGCAGAGCTGCTTTCCTGAATAATTGGAGACACAAATTAAAGTCCCGTGATGGATAGGCAAACATTTAAGTCATTAGGTCTAGAGTAAAAAGCCTGTCTCAGTAACAATAACCACAGACTATCTAATGTAGCATAGTACTGCACTGGACAGGCCATTCAGCCCACGGTGTCGTGCCGATCTTGATGCCAATTTATTCTAAATGTCCTCTTCATCCATATCCCCCCATTCCCTTCATATTCATGTGTCTATCATGCCTTTAACCTCACCAAACTGCTTCCATTACCACTCCTGGTAACCCATCCCAGGCACCTACCACTACCTGTGTAAAAAAAAACTTGGCCCTCACGTCGCCTTTAAACGTCCCCCCTCTAACCTTAGAAGCACGTCCTTGTGTTTGACATTTCTACCCTGTAAAAGATTCTGACTGTCTACCCTATCTATACCTCTCATAATTTTGAAAACCTCTAGGAGGCCTCCCCTCAGCCTCCGATGCTCTAGGGAAAGCAACCCAAGTTTGTCCAACCTCTCCTTATAGCTCGCACCCTCTAATCCAGGTAGCAGCCTGGTAAATCTCTTCTGAACCCCATCAGTCTGTCATAAATACTCATCTGGTTCACTAATGTACTTCAGGAAAGGCAACCTGCCATCCTTACCCAGGCTGGTTTGTACACAACTCTAGATCCACCAATTTGCTTAACCTCTTAATTAATTCCCCCTCTGCCATCACTCTGATCAGGGATGGAAAATAAACATAGAACACTACAGACAACACTAGCCTTCTCAGCAATATTTATTACTCATTAATGGGTTGCAGATAACGTTTGTACAGTTGATGCATATTATTCAAACTTAAAAAGATCCTGATCCGCTCTCACCAGATATCTGCCAATGCAATACCATAGCACAAGCTAAGCACAGCTGAGGTGCTCAGAAGACATGCAACAATTTTCAATCCTTCTATTAAGCATTTCAAATTCTACTTGACGTCACCCCGACAATTTCCTCTTGACCAGAATTATATTGTCAACATGTGGGAGTCAAAGGGAGACAGATTGAAAAACTGATCCCAGTGCAAACAATCTGACTATAGAACAGTACAGCACAGCAACAGGCCCTTCGGCCCACTACGTATGTACTGACCATGATGCCAAATTAAACTAATCCCCTCTGCCTGCACATGAGCCATATCCCTCCATTCCCTGCATGTTCATATGCTTGTCTAGATGCTTCTATTGAATCTGCTTCCTCCACCACCCCTGGCAATGTGTTCCAGGCACCTACCGTGCTCTGTGTAAAAAAAAAACTTGCCTCGTAAATCTTTTAAATGTTCCCCCCCCTCACTTTAAAGCTATTCCCTCCAGTATTTGACATCTACCCTGGGAAAAAGACGATCTAGGACAACCAGAGGAAACATGTCGACATGCCACAGCTCCTTCAACCCCTTTTCATTAACTGCTCACCTACTTCTCTTCTCTCCCCACCATGTACATCAGACTGTAGTTTTAATGAACATTCAACTCAGATTGTGATAAATAAAAATCTCACTTACCAACAGCTGCTGTGGGATAAGCTGCATGATAAGTTTCTGAGGCCATTGGTCTGTCTTCCTGTAAAAGAATTCAGATGGAGAAAAAGGATTCCTGGGTACAGGTACAATCTACTTTGTTTGACCTTGCAGCTTATTGTCTACCTGCAATGCACTTCCCTGTAGCTGTGACACTTTACTCTGTATTCTGTTATTGTTTTTACCCTGTACTACCTCAATGCACTCTGTATTACCTCAATGCACTGTGTAATGAATTGATCTGCACAAATGGTATGCAAGACCATTGCAGCTCTATAGAACTCTGGTCAGACCACACTTGGAGTAGTGTGTTCAGTTCTGGTCACCTCATTATAGAAAGGATGTGGAAGCTTTAGAGAGGGTGCAGAGGAGATTTACCAGGATGTTGCCTGGATTGGAGAGCATGTTGTGCAAGCTAGGGCTTTTCTCTTTGGAGAGGAGGAGGATGAGAGGTGACTCGATAGAGGTGTACAAGATGATAAGAGGCATAGATCGAGTGGACAGCCAGAGACTTTTCCCCAGGGCGACAATGGCTAACACAAGGGGACATAATTTTAAGGTGATTGGAGGAAGGTATAAGGAGGATGTCAGGGGTAAGTTGTTGTTTGTTTGTCTTTTTTTTTTACACACAGAGAGTGGTGGGTGCGTGGAAAGCACTGCCGGCAGAGGTTGTGGGGGCAGATACATTAGAGACATTTAAGAGACTCTTAGATAGACACATGAATGATAGGAAAATAGGGGGCTATGTGGGAGGGAAGGGTTAGATAGATCTTAGAGCAGGATAAAACGTCAGCACAACATTGTGGGGTGAAGGGCCTGTACTGTGCTGTAGTGTTCTATGACAAGTTTTTCACTGTACCTCAGTACAAGTGATAATAATAAACCAGTACCGATAGATGAGTGTAAACCACTGCCAATAACCAAGGATTCTGAGAGATCTTGCATTCAAAACAAAATCACACAAAGGGAGGTAATGAATGACTTGATAGTGGTATAAAATTACGAGGGGTAGATAAAAATCTTTTTCCCATGGTAGGGGTAACAAAAACAAGAGGGCAAAGGTTTAAGGTGAGGGGAAGGAGTTTTTAAAGGAATCTGAAGGGAAACTTTTATTTTAGGAGATGATGATTTCTTTATTAGTCACATGTACATCAAAACACTCAGTGAAATGCAACTTTTGCATAGAGTGTTCCGGGGGCAGCCCGCAAGTGTCGCCACGCTTCCGGCGCCAACATAGCATGCCCGCAACTTCCTAACCCGTACATCTTTGGAAATGCAGGAGGAAACCGGAGCACCCAGAGGAAACCCATGCAGACACGGGGAGAACGTACGAACTCCTTATAGACAGTGGCCGGAATTGAACACAGGTCGCACTGCCAGAGGTGGTGGTGATTATTATGTTTAAGACACATTTAGACAGGTACTTCAATAGACAAGGTATAGAAGGATACCAGCTTAATGCAGACAACTGGAGTTATTGTAGGTGGGCAAAAAGGTCAGCATGGACGGGAGGGCCAAAAGGCCTATTTTTGTACTGTACGACTATGATTTTCTAAAAGAATTTGAAAAGTACTTTTGGAGACGACACAAAAATATGGCGGAGTTGTGGAGAGTGTGGAAGGTTGTCAAAGGATTCAGCAGGATATAAATATGGGCAGGGAAATGGCAGATGGAGTTTAATCCAGACAAGTGTGAGGTGTTGCACTTTGGGAGGTCAAATGTAAGAGGGCAGTGTACAAAGGGGCATTTAGAGAGGCACATGAACAGGCAGGGGATGGAGGGATACAGATCACATGCAGGCAGATGCGATTGGTTTAAATTGGCGTCATGGTCGACACAGACAGGAAGGACCTGTTCCTGTGCGGTACTGTTCAATGTTCTACAAGTCCTTCACATACAAGTCTGAAAGAATAGGTAGGGGAGGGAAGGAGAAAGATTCAGATGCAAGACTTAACAAATTGAATTTTAAAAATTAATAGTAAACAAAGGAGTTACAAATATATAAAAATAAGAAAATGCTGCAAATGCACGTCTGTTAAAAGGTACCAGGACATTAGTCGCTGGAACCTCATCCCAACAAATGTCATTGTGAAAATAAGACGGATGGAGAAAAGGGAAGTTTGTGTCTCACTTGGGATCTGTCAGGCTAGATTTTTTCTAAATAATATAACACCAGTTTCTTTCAATTCACATACTTACAGATTCTCTCCTGGGTTGACATACACCTGGCATGGAAGCGAGCGTGTGAGTTTTGCATTTAGATCCACCGATGCAGGTTTCGGTTTCTGAGAAGGAAGAGCCAAAAAATGCAAAAATCAATTTGGGCAACCAAGAAAGGCACGAAGCCAGGCTTTTAATGACCATCTGTCATTATAACACAAGCCACAAGTGGTAGAATATTTTTAAGGAATTCTATAAATAACTGTGCCAAAAACATAAAATGGCTGTGCAGTCATACGATAGGAAAATTATATATATTTTTCTTTTTGAAGTTTTTTTTGGTGGGGTGGCTTAAAGGAAAGAGCAAAAGTTTCAAGCATTTGGATTACCACATGCTATACAATGTGGCATACCTCGATATCTTTAGGTTTAAATCAGACAGACTTTGTCTTTTAAATTTGCTCTATAAGCAAAATACAAGATAGGCACCATCTTACCTCCTGCCACTCCAAGACCCCGTTCCACGCTAGGATTTTATTGGCCACCGAACCAGGTGTGGGGGCTACAGTCACTCCACACACATTTCCAGCACTTGTTCCAACACCTACAGTCTATTCAAAGAACACAAAATATACATCCCTCAGTTAATCATAGGGACTAATTCCTCCAATTTTGCTTCCTTCATGTTTTAAAAGCATCAATTCAAGATCAGACACAACCACAGTCTTTGACTGGGCTCAATCAGATGCTGGTGCGTATGCATAGAAAAAAAATCTGTTGGCAAGCCAGTCATGTATGGGTAGGAACTCCCTGACCAACTTTTCTTACTTACAATGCTCCTTAAAACCTTTCTGATCAAGCTTTTGGTCAGCTGCCTTAAAATCCCCTTAAGTGGTTCTCATATGACACAGGAGGCCATTCAGCCCACTGAATCCATCCTAGCTCTCCGAGTAATCCCATCAATCCCATTCCTCCACTTATTTCCCCATAACCTCTTCTCTCTCACATGCCCATCAACTAATACACCTGACATGGAAGCGATCACGTTCTAATTCCCCACCCTAATTCTCCAACTACCAGCTACACTTGTAGTAATGTATAGTAGCTGATTAACCTACTATCCAGCACGTCTTTGGAATGATAGGGGAAACCGGTATCAAATTTTATATACCAGCATACCCATGAGGTACCTTGGGATGTTTGACTACATTGTCACTGTGTAGATACAAGACTTTGGATGCATCATGAAAACCCGATCCTATACAAAGCAGCAGGTATAATCAAGAAAGGGGGTGGAAATGGCAAAAATCGACACTTGAATTGATAATTTACACGGGCAGGAAGAATTCCCCCTTGAAATCAGCTGGGCAAAATGCAAGCTCTGTGTATCTTTATGGTCTACCAGCTGATCATGATAATAAAAGTATGGTTTCTCCAAAAAGACCATAAACACTAAGACCAAGAACACCTCATCATCAGAACCTTGCCTGGCTGGCAGCGAGAGGGGCCCTCCCCATCAGATCTTTCCTGCACAGTTGGTGTTTCACTCCCAACACGTACTGCCTTTGAAATGGCTGCAGTGCAGATGAAACAAACATTCACTTCTTTGCGGACTGTTTTTCCAAGGTCTGGAAAAGGAAGCGGCGGTGATTGCCAAGGTTTTCCCCGAGCAGTTGCATGACAGAGGACTCCAAGATCTACGGGCTGTTCCCAGGGATACATACCGATACAGACATTGACCTGGTGAAAGACACATTTTGTTCTGCCCAGAACTCGTTGGTCTTCTGGTGCAAGGAGACGTCCACAAGTGAATGCTGCCAATTGGCACATACCTGCGTGCAGGAGTACGTACTGAGAGACGCACTGAAGCTCAGTGCAGCCACCCGAAAGGCTCTGCAGGGTTGGACCACAGTCTAAGGTTCTGTGTAACAGCCTCTCAAATGCTTCAAGTGTGTATTGTTTAAGGAGGAAACACAAATGGCATTGGTGCATTGTAATAGAGTGTATTGATTTGATAATACAATGGACATACAGAAAGATGTCCATCGATTTCATCTCCAGTATATACTTTTATGAATAAAATATTTTTGAAATTAAAAACTGTTATTAATTTTAGTTTTACCCACCAAGGACTGCTGGCTGGCCTGTTGTGTAGCCTGTGGAACACCTGTAGTGACCGTGGATACCAGGCTGGACTGTGCTGCTGCTGCAGTCATCATGGACGCTGTAGATGGGATGACTTTGGCCATACTGGCCACAGGCGCGGATGTTAACGTTTGCGAAGTAGCCTGGCTGAACATCGCTCCAACACCAGAAACAGGAGGTATCTGGTTGACCGCAGGAACTGTGAAGCAGCAATGAGAAAACAGAAGGTTCAGCAGGGAATCTGCTCTTAAACTTCTTTTGGCTTGTGACACTGCATCAGCATATTCCCAAAACAATTTTCCTCTCCTAAAGGCACTTCACTCCAGCTAGGGTAAAATTCCACATGCACTGGCCTTCAAACACTTTTCCCAATGGCCAGACCTCATTAAGGCTAAACACAGTGCTTTTGGATGATATGGTTGTAGAGGTATTCCCATCCAAGTCTAATTCTGTCCTATAACCAACAATGCTTCATAAAAGCCTTCAAAAGGCTTTCTTGTCAAACTGAAACATTAATTGATTCTCTCCAATGGCTCCCTTTTCTGTTAAATGGCTTTGGGTTTGTACTTTTATCCTGGTCACCGGACATGATTAAGAGAAGAAATCCTTGATGACATTTCCTCGATTCCCACCTTTTCCCCTATCCTTATTTCAGAGCAGGGATGCCAATTTAACTCGCCTAATGCTGAGTCGATAGCAGCTTGAAATCTCACAGTGTACAGGCTTTTAATACAATGTGCCCATTAGATCATCAAGGAAACAGATACACCTTGCATCTTACATCAGAAATCATAACAGGCCCACACTCTCTTTAAACTTACTGGGGCCCTGTTTCCCTAGAAACTTAGAAGGTTCACTGAAAAAAATTTCTGTATTACTGTACTGTGTAACATCTTAAAAAGGTGAAAAGTGTGCTGGGAGCAGTAGTTGGAATAACATTTGATAGTCTGGAAAACCTACCAAATCCTTAGCAGAGTTTTAATGTATTGCTCTTAAAGTGACAGAACAAAGTACTAAATTGCAGAGCTCAGTTTATGACGTGGTCACAGAATTTCCACCGTTTTGATCTTACATCGATTGGTTGATGGGACCACAGCTGCCTTGGCCTGATTGGTTGCTGTTTCCAAGGCAATCTGAGCAGCAGCTTGAGCACCAGCGAGGGAGCCTGACGCTGAAGGGCCCTGCAAACAGGAGAGGAATTAAAGTGAGAACTGGACTCCACAGTAAAGCAAAGTAGTCCCACTTTGATGTAGCAAAACCAGAACCACATTTATATATAGTTAAAGCCTTCTAAGACATGTATTTGCAACATCATTGTTGACAATAATTCAAACATTAAAATACCAGCATGTGAAGCCAGTAGGAGTTTACTGAACAATGTGGGGCCGTTTCCAGTGTTGGGATCCAGTCACAATGACTTCAATAAGGAAGCAGTCTGCAGCCTTCTGAAAGTCATGGACAACATTCAAGTTTCAGCAGTGAAACTTGTATTAACCAGTTACTTGTCTGAAGTCCCAACTGCCAACCTAGCACTTAACCAGATCGACACTGGAGGTGATACTGAAGTAAAACTCTTATCTTTGAGTGCCTTCAAACCCTCCCTGCTCCATCCCGCTCTCCAGTGTTGTCTATTCTCCTTGTTGTCTAGGTTCCAAGTTCTGGAATTTCTTTTCTGCATCTTCCTAACCAAGCTTTTGTCCCAATATTTCTTCATGTGCCTTGCTGTCAAATTCTCTTAGATAATGCTGGTATGAAGGGCCAGGGAAATTTCATAAAGTGCTTGAAATAAATATACAGGCACATAATTATACGACTAAAACAAATGCCAATTAAACTTAATGTTTCACTTTCAAAGTTCTGGAAGTCCCCTTTCACCCATGGATCACGATTATTATTGAACATTTTCCATTCACCTGGGTGAATACAATGGCCACAGGGTCACTAAAGTATCCTCACCTTTCAGCACAATAGCACCACTTGTAGATCAGCTGCCTCACAGCTCCAGTGACCCAGGTTCAATCCTGAGCCTGGGTGCTCTGTGGAGTTTGCATGTTCTCCATGTGACCTCATGGGTTTCCCCTGGGCGCTCCGGTTTCCTCCCACATCCCAAAGACATGCAAGTTAGTAGGTTAATTGGCTGCTAGTGTGTAGGTTAGTGGTAGAATTTGGGGAGGGGAGGGGAGGGGTGAAAGTTGATGAGAATGTGTTCCCCAACCAACACTTGCATCATCTGCCTGGTTTCATTTCCTAAGGTCAGGTACAGCCCCTTCTCTGTTAGGACTATCTATATATTGTCTCAAAAAAAAACCTCACGCTATATTTAACAAATTCCACCCTATCTAAGCCCCGTGCACTAAGACAATTCCAGTCAATATTGGGAAAGTTAAAATCCCCCACTACTATAGCCTTATTGCTTTTACACCTTCATACAATTTGCTTACATAGCTGTTTCTCTAATTGCTGCTGTCTACCAAGAGGCCTATAATATAATCCCAAAACGATCACTCTTCTTCTTCTTAGGTTTGATCCATATGGCCTAGTTGGACGATCCCTCCAGGATATCCTCTCTACATAGAGCTGTGAGGTTCTCCACAGTCAGAAGAGAAACTCTCCCTTCCCTTTTGTATCCCCCTCTGTAGCGTCTGAAACTTCTATACTTGGAATGTTAAGCTGCCAGTCCTACCCTTTACTCAACTGTTTCTGATTACAATATTACAAATTCCATCTGCTGATCCATGCTCTATGCTGACTTACCCATGATGCTACTTGCATTAAACTGAATGCAGTTGAACCTACCAGCTCCCTCACCTGCCTCTATCTGCTCTGCCCACTGGACTTGCTTGATTTATTCCCTACAATCGGGATAATCTCCTCACCTGCCACACTGCTACCGAGTTTCCCAACCTGCCAATGCTCCAAATACCTAAGCAAACCTTCCTTCAAGGATATCGGACCCTTTCCAGTTGAGGTGTTACTTGCCCTTGTACAAGTGCCACCTTCCCCAGTAGCAATCCCAATGATCCACGTACCTAAAACTCTCCTTCCTGCACCAGCCACCCGTTCATCTGTTCTATCCTCCCATTTTTGCCCTTGCTAGCAACTATGGTGCCATAAACTTTGCTGCTGCTGCCGCTTCCCTCAGAGGCCATTTCCCACAACAGCCCACCCCACAACAGTATCCAAAGCAGCGTACCTGTTTGGGAGGGGAATGACCACAGGGCACTACCGGCTCCTCGTGGTGGTCACCCACCTCCTTTCTTTCTGTACTTGTAGCGTGACCAAACTAACCAGTTAAACGTACCTGCTCCATCACAGACCCTGCATAGCAAGTCCAACTGCAGCTCTAACTGTTCTATAGGTCTGACAGGAGCTGCAGCTGGACACACATCTGGCAGGTACTGCCACCAGGGATATTGGAGCATATAACCTCCCTAGCTCCACTCTTCCTCCCCCCACCACCTCACCTGGATCCACCCATCACCTGCAAGCTCTTGCTCCACCCCTTCCCCCCCACCTTTTTATACTGGCTATCTCCCCTCTTTCTTTCCAGTCTAGATGAAGGGTCTCAACACGAAACGTCGACTGTCCATTTCCCTCCATCGATGCTGCCTGACCCGCTGAGTTCCTCCAATGTTTTGTGTGTGTTGCTTCAGATTTCCAGCATCTGCAGTCTCTTGTGTCTCCTTTCACCCCAGTCCCTTCTACTAAGAAAAAAAGCACCTTACCTGGTTACCATCCTCACCAAAGCCTGAACTTTGACCACAGCTTCTCCCAATTTACATGGAACTCCTTTTATACCTTGGTCTCAACATTCCCACCTTAGGGTGTTGCTGCCTTTAAGGTTTACCTTGAATGGTCTCATTCTACACTGTGACTAACATTCTATGACTAACAAGATCGTGACTGATCCTGTGCATCCACTCTTCTACTTGATTACCTGCTCCTCTATTGTTCATATATTTCTTGACCTCGGCTTTGAATATAGTTAATGTTCATAAGTGCAGCCACATCCATGCTCAAAAAGCAAGCCATCCAGGACAAAGCAGTGCTTTAGGACAGCACATCTACTGCTGCACTTGATGAACCAACCCCTCTACCTTGGCTGCAGAATGCTCTCTCAGCCTTGCAGTCTCTAGCATCAAAGAGGAAAATAAAATCAGAGCAACATCAAGCAATTCTCAAAGCCATGCCATTGTAATTTATCCATATATGATTTTAATCTAAAAGGACTGGGAGGAGATCCAGCTAAAATTCATACTGTACAATATTACTACTACGTATGGCTAAAAATTTTCAACGGGGTGTTATAATAAGCAATGGGAAAGAAGTTGGTTTTAGAAGGTTTGCACTCTGAAGAATTGTTGTTTGAGAAAATGCTATTGGAAAATCCCAACACTTTGCTGGAAGGTATATAGCTGGGTCTCTTCCTTGTCTCAAGAGAAGTCAAAGAGCCTGTCAATGTCACGGCTCAAATTGGAAGAGGTAGCAGAAGCCATTCAAATCCCAGCCAGTCAACAGCAGCAGAAGTTTGGGAGTGGGTCCGATGGAGAAAAGGCAGCTAAATGCATCTACCTGGTATGGCTGTGAGACAGAAGGCATTGCCTGGGGCTGAGACGGTGGCTGTGACTGCGATAGTTGGGGTGCCTGTGACTGACTCGACAACAGACTTGGCTGCTGCTGTACTGGCGGCTGTGGCTGCGGTGGAACTGGCTTCTGTGGCACAGTGTTAGCTGCTACTGTCCCTCCACCTGGAAAGGACACAAAAAAAGAATGTCAATGACTAGTTTCCATTCTTAAAATAACTGCACATTGCAGACTTTCAATGATGTATGGTAGACATAGAACAGGCTGCAATGAATTGTTACATTCCCTTTTTCTACAATGCTACAACATTTGCCCCAGCAAGTCCGTCCCAGTTCTGTAAATTTCCAAGTAAGTAGAGAAAGGGATAAGGTTGGTCTTCAAGTTAAAGTTCTAAGCTGGGGGAAAAGGCTGATTTCAATAGGTCAAGAGAAGACAGCGAAAGTAGGCTGGGAGCCGATGTTGGAAAAACATCTGACAAGTGGGACATTTTTTTTAAAAAAAAGTTAGCACAAGTTCAGAGCCAGCATGTCCCAGTGAGGGTGGAAGGAAAAGCTGGCAAGGTTAGGAAAATTTGGATAACAGAAGTTATTGTAGATTTGATCAGGATAAAAGAGGAAGCAAATTACAGGTATAGCCAACTACAGTCAAGTGAGTCCCATGAGCAATATAGGGGATGTAGGACCAAGGCTATTTTATGGCTTCTGTTTGCTGTCCTAATAAGGAAATTAGGACAGCAAACAGAAGCCAGAAAATAGCCTTGGCAAGTAAGATTAAGGAGAACGCCAAGTTATTCTACACAACATGGATCAGCACGTGGAATTATGATGTTGTAGCCATTAGTGAAATTTTGTTGCAGGAGGGGCAGGACTGGCAGCTCAATGTTCTGGGGTTCCCATGCTTTGATAGAGGGGGAGGTATCAAAGGGGGAAGGGTGGCATTACTCATCAGGGAAAATGTCCCGGCAGTGCTCAGAGGACACACTGGAGGGCTCATCTACTGAGGCAATATGGGTAGAACTGAGGAATAAGAAAGGGATGACCATGTTAATGCGACTATGTTATAGACCTCCCACTAGTCAGCAGGATACAGAGGAACAAATTTGTAGACATAGCAGACAGCTGCAAGAAAAATAAGGTTGTGGTAGTAGGTGACTTTAACTTTCTACATATTGACTGGGAACTCCCATACTGTAAAGAGGTTAGATGGGATAGAGCTTATCAAGTGTGTTCAGGAAAGTTTCCTTAATCAATATGTAGAGGTCCCAACTAGAGAGAACGTGATACTGGATCTCCTCCTAGTGGAACGAGACAGGGCAGATGACAGAAGTGTGTGTAGAGGAATACTTTGGATCGAGTGATCATAATTTCATTAGTTTCAAGATAATTATGGAGAAGGATAGGACTGGTCCTCGGGTTGAGATTCTAAATTGGAGGAAGGCCAATTTTGATGGCATTGGAAGGGATCTGGCAGATGTGCATTAGGATAGGCTGTTTTCCGGCAAAGGAATGCTTGGTAGGTGAAATATTGAGAGTACAGAATCTGTATGTTCTTGTTAGAATAAAAGGCAAGGCTAAAAGGTTTAGGGAACTTTGGTAATCGAGGGATATTGAGGCCCTGGTAAAGAAACAGAAGGAGGTGCATATCAGGTACAGGCAGTTAGGACCAAATGAGGTGCTTGAGGAGTACAAGAAATGCAACAGAACACAAGAGAAATCAGGAGGGCAAAAAGAAGACATGAGGTTGCTCTGGCAGACAGGGTGATAGAGACCCCAAGGGTTTCTATAGCTATATTAAGAGCAAAAGGGTAGCAAGGGGCAAAATTGGTCCTCTTGAAGATCAGCGTAGTCATCTATGCATGGAGCCAAAAGAGATGGAGGAGATCTTAAATTAAATTTTTGCATCCGTATTTACTCTGGAGACAGACACAGAGACTATTAGAACTGAGGTCATGGACCGTATCCGGATTACGGAAGAGGAGGTGCTGGCTGTCTAGAGGTGAATTAAGGTGGATAAGTCCCCAGGGCCTGACAAGGCACCCCCTCGGAACTTGTGGGAGGCTAGTGCAGAAATTGCAGGTGCCCTGGCAGAGATATTTAAAATGTCCTTGGCCACAGGTGAGGTGCCAGAGGACTGAAGGATAGCTAATGATTGTTCCGTTGTTCCAGAAAGGCTCTAAGAATAAGCCGTGAAATTATAGGCTGGTGAGCCTGACATCCGTTGTGGGTAAATTATTGGAAGGTATTCCAAGGGACAGGATACACACGTTTTTGGATAGACAGGGCCAGATTAGGGATCGTCAACATGGCTATGTGCATGATAGGTGATGTCTAACTAATCTTAGAGTTTTGAGGAGGTTACCACGAAAGGTCAATGAGGGAAAGGCAGTGGACGTCGTCTACATGGACTTTAGCAAGGCATTTGACAAAGTCCTGCCTGGGAAGCTGGTCCAGAAAGTTAAGTCACTTGGTGTTCAGGATGAAGTAGCCAATTGGATTCAACATTGGCTTAGCGGGAGAAGCTAGAGAGTGGTAGTAGATGGCTTCTCTCTGACTGGAGGCCTGTGACTAGTGGTGTGCCACAGGGATCGGTGCTGGGCCCGTTGTTGTCTATCATCTATATTAATGATTTAGATGATAACGTGGTGAACTGCATCAGCAAATTTGTGGATGACACCAACATTAGGGGCGTAGTGGACAATGAGGAAGGCTATCAAAGCTTGCAGCGTGATCTTGACCAGCTAGGAAAATGGGCTGAAAATTGGCAGATGGAATTTAATGCAGACAAGTGTGAGGTGTTGCACTTTGGGAGGACAAACCAGGGTAAGACTTGCACAGTGAACGGTAGGGCTCTGAGGTGTGTGATAGAACAAAGGGACCTGGAAGTACAGATCCAAAGTGGCACCACAGGTAGATAGGGCCGTAAAGAGAGCTTTTGGTACTTTGGATATATGATCAGGGTACTGGGTACAGGAGTTACGATGTTATGGTTCGGTTGTTCAAGACATTAGTGAGGCCGAATTTAGAGTAGTGTGGGCAGTTGTGGATACCTACCTACAGGAAAGATACCAATAAGCTTGAAAGAGTGCAGAGAAAATTTACAAGGATGTTGCTGGGACTTGAGGACCTGAGTTATAGGGAAAGGTTGAATAGATTAGGACTTTATTCCCTGGAGTGCAGGAGAATGAGGGGAGATCCGATAGAGGTATACAAAATTATGAGGGGTATAGATAGGATGAATGCATACAGGCTTTATCCCCCAAGGCTGGGTGAGACTAGAACTAGAGGACATAGGTTTAGGGTGAAAATACACAAGTGGAACCCGAGGGAAAATTTCACTCAGAGGGTGGTGCGAGTGTGGAACGAACTGCCAGCGGAAGTGGTGGATGTGGGTTCAACTGTAACATTTGAGAGAAGTTTGGATAGGTACATGGGATGGGAGGGGTTTGGAGGGATATAGTATAGGTGCATGTAGATGGGACTAGGCAGATGATCAGGTTGGCATGGATTAGACGGGCCAAAGGGCCTGTTTCTGTGCTGTAGTATTCTATGACTAAGTATATTAGGAATAAAGAGGGTAGCCAGAGAAAGAGTGGGTCCCCTTAGGGACCAAAGGGGTATTCCACATGTAGAGCTAGAAGATGTGGACAAGGTCCTAAATGAATACTTCCATTTGTATTTGCCAAGAAGGACGTGGAAGAAGGTGAGCTCAGGGGGTGGGGGGATGCGCTGATAGCATGGAGTATTAAGAAATTGGAGGTGTTGGATATCTTAGAACGCACAAGGATGGATAAATCCCTAGGGCCGGATGAGATCTATTCCAGGATGCTATGGGAAACAAGGGAGGAAATTGCTGGAGCCTTGATGGAGATTTTTGCATTTTCCTTAGCCACAGACGAGGTACCAGAAGACTGGAGGATGGCTAATGTTCCTTTATTTAAGAAGGGCACCAGGGATAAGACAGGTAACATGGTGGTGAGCCTTACATCAGTGGCAGGGAAATTACTGTCAAAAATTTTAAGGGATAGGATTTACGTATATTTGGAAAGGCAGAGACTGATTAGGGATAGTCAGCATGGCTTTGTGTGGGGGGAATCCTATCTCACTGATTTGATTGAGTATTTTTTGAGAAGTTAAAGTTAATTGATAAAGGCAGGATAGTAGATGTTGTGTAAATGGACTTTACCAAGGCACTTTACAAGGTACCATATAATAGGCTGGTTTAGAAAGTTAAGGCACATGGGATCCAAGGCGATCTGGCTAATTGGGTCCAAAACTGTCTTGGTGATAGAAGGCAAAGAGTAGTTGGTAGAAGGATGTCTTTCTGATTGGAAGTCTATGACTACTAGACCTTTGCTGTTCGTGATATTTATTAAGAACTTTGACTTGAATATAGGAGGAATAATTTGTAAGTTTGTATATGAAATGAAAATTGGTGTTGTGGATAGTGAGGAAGGTTGTCCAAGGCTACGGCAGGATATAGATTAGATGGAAAGTTGGGTGGAGCATTGACAGATGGAATTTAATCTTGACAAATGTGAGGTGATACATTTTGGGAAGTCAAACAGCAATGGGATATATAAAGTAAGTGGTGGGACTATGTTGATGAACATAGAGATCATGGGGTCCAAGTCCATAGCTCCCTGAAAGTGGCAACACAGGTCGATAGGGTGGTAAAGGCGGCACTTCTTGCCTTGTAGGTTGGGGCGCAGAATGCAAGAGTTGGGATATTATATTGCAACTTTACAAAACACTGGTTAGGCCACACTTGGAGAATTGTGTGCAATTCTGATTGCTACACTGCAGCAAGGACATGGTTGTGCTGGAGAGAGTGCACAGGAGACACCAGGATGTTGCCTGCATTAGATGACTTGAGTTAGGGGGAGAGATTAGATAGGCTGGGCTTGTTTCTGTTGGAGTGAAGGAGACCGAGAGGTGACCTGCTAGAAGTATACAAGATTGAGGCGTAGATAGGGTAGATAGTCAAAAAATTTTTACTAGGGGTATCAAAAACAAGAGGGCATAGGTTTAAGGTAATAACCTGCCAATGCTCACCATCAAGGTTCATTTGTGAGTATGAGCAGCAGGAAGAGACACTGGAAAGTAAAGTACTTTTTGAAGGACAGAGACCACAGACAGAAAAAAGTAGTCTTGAGTTCTTTACAATATCAGTTTGCACAGTAACAATCATTCATTTCATTTAATGCAAGGCATTTTGAGATGTTTTCCTGAGAAATGTGATTATTGTTTCACCTTCCAGTATTGCTGATGCCAGGAGATTCATGGCTTACAGTGCATACACAATGGTGTCAGAGCAAATTACATAGAGGGAGACGGGTTACTGGGAGCCAGGACGGGGGCAGTGGAAGTGGTGGTCCTTACCTGGAAGTACTATCCCCCGAATCATGATCATATGGCGAGGGTCCTGGCTGTAGTCCTTCAGCTGAGACTCTATAACACCACCCAAGGCTGCTTTTTCAAACAGCACTCGCAAGGCAGGTAACTTACGAGGGGAGACCACAGAGAAATGGATCCCTCTCTGCAAAAAAAAAATCACACAATACAATGTGTTAACAAGGGATGGTGGGAGGAAGCGGAGAGAAAGCTCAGTCATATCACATACACACATACAAATATTTCACATAATTCTACAGCAAAAAAAACCCTCCATTTTCTCCAGTATTAATGAGAACTGTTAGAAGGTGGACTTGCTCAACAGATTGATACAGTGATTACTATGTTCTAAAATATAATGTCTCATAGTTCAGGGAAGAAAACGTCACACTTGGCCACAGAAGGAACAAAAGATGCATTCGCTGGTCTCAGCCAAAGCAGCGCACTGCCTCTCAGCACTGGGATAAAAAGAGGGAAAGGTCAGGGCTCCCCCTGCTGATTTTTACCAGGAATCCAGGTGGAAACATGCCAAATATGTCAAATGAGGGCAGGATTGAGTTTGGTTCTCATTCCCTCTGGTGTAAACTAGTAATGAATGTTCCTAGGTCCAATCACCTTCAGATGCTTCATCAGAGGCCTTCCTCCCATAAGGTCAGACGTTTGCTAGTAATTACCTAACATTCGATTCCATTGCAACTCCTCAGTAAATTAATGTCTGCATACATCAAAACCCAGTCAACAACATTCTACAGCAAGCAACATTCATGCCACAAAAGTGCTGGCAATGACCATCTCCAACAAAAAGTCTAAATACATACCCTTGATATTCACTGATATTACCATTGGGGAGTACTCTACTGTCAACATCCTGGGGGATTACCAATGACCAGAAACTGAACTGGACCAACCACACAAATACTGTCACTATAAGAACTGGTTAGAAGCTGGGTAACTTGGGTGAATGATCCATTCCCAGACACTTCAAAGCCTTCCTACCATCTGCAAGATTAACATATGATGCAATACTTGTTTGCGCTCCAAGAAAGCTTGAGAAGCTCAGTGCCAGTCAGAATATGGCGGGCTGCTGAACAACCACCACACTGAACATTCACTCCTCCAACGTCATCTCACTGTGCTTCATTGTGTAATATCTAGGAGATGCACTACAGTTAGTCACCAGTGCTGTCCTTCCAACTTCTGCCACAAGAGACAACAAGACTGTGGGCCCCTGGCAACCCTCCTGACAGATTCCCCTCCCGAGTTACACACCATGCTGACTGGAATACATCACCCCTACATCAAACCAACCCAAATGTGGGACCACCTGCACTTAGGCAGTTCAAGATGAGAGCTCATCTCCACCTTCAAGGGAATTAGAGTTGGGCATCCATCCCAAAAAAAATAATAAATTTTATTGCCTCGCTTCACATAAAAATTAACTGTGGGCAAAATGATGCCTGGATAAAATCCTCCATTATCAGCAGCTCTAGGGCATAACGAGTCAGTGAAGTGATTCAGCAAAGGAAGTGGAGCCATTCAGTCTATGCCGGCTGGAGAGAAAGAAGATTTTGTGGGGACTCACCGGGGGTGGAGTGGGAGAGATTTTTGTTTAATTAGAGGATGAAAAGCAAGACTTAGAACATAGAACAATTACAGCACAATTCAGGCCTTTTGGCCCACAAAACTGTGCCGAACATGTCCCTACCCTAGAAATTACTAGGCTTACCCATAGCCCTCTATTTTACTCAGCTCCATGTACCTACTTAACAGACTCTTGAAAGACCCTATCGTATCAGCCTCCACCACCATCTCCGGCAGCCCATTCCGGAGCTCACCACTCTCTGAGTAAAAAACTTATCCCTGACATCTCCTCTATATCTACTCCCCAGCACCTTAAACCTATGTCCTCTTGTGGCCGCCAATTCAGCCCTGGGGAAAAGCTTCTGACTATCTACCCTATCAATACCTCTCATCATCTTATACACCTCTATCAGGTCCCCCCTCATCCTCTGTCTCTCCAAGGAGAAAAGGCCGAGTTCCCTCAACCTGCTTTCATGAGGCATGCTCCGCATCCCAGGCAGCATCCTTGTAAATCTCCTCTGCACCCTCTCTATGGCTTCCGCGTCTTTCCTGTAGTGAGGTGACCAGAACTGAGCACAGTACTCCAAGTGGGGTCTGACCAGGGACCTATATAGCTGCAACAATGCCTCACGGCTCCTAAATTCAATTCCCTGATTGATGAAGGACAATACACCATATGCCTTCTTAACCACAGAGTCAACCTGCGCAGCCACTTTGAGCGTCCTATGGATTCGGAGCCCAAGATCCCTCTGATCCTCCACACTGCCAAGAGTCCTACCATTAAGACTATATTCCGCCAACATATTTGACCTACCAAAATGAACCACTTCACACTTATCTGGGTTGAACTGAATCTGCCACTTCTCAGCCCAACTCTGCATCCTATCTATATCCCTCTGTAACCTCTGACAGCCCTCCAAACTATCCACAACACCCCCAACCTTCGTGTCATCCATAAACTTACTAACCCACCCCTCCACTTCCTCATCCAGGTCATTTATAAAAATCACAAACAGTAAGGGTCCTAGTACAGATCCTGGAGGTACACCACTGGTCACCGACCTCCATTCAGAATACGATCCCTCAACAACCACTCTTTGCCTTCTGTGGGCCAGCCAGTTCTAGATCCACAATGCAATGTCCCCTTGGATCCCATGTCTCCTCACTTTCTCCATAAGCCTCGCATGGGGTACCTTATCAAACGCCTTGCTGAAATCCATATACACTACATCTACTACTCTCCCTTCATCGATGTGCTTAGTCACATCCTCAACTTCTGAGATCATTCTTAGTTTTCATGTGACCCCCAACTATTAGAGTCTTGGGCTTCTGACCTGCTCTTAAAGTGAGTGTTTACATTGCTGGTCCAGTTAAGTTTCTGATCAGTGGTGACCCCCAGGTTGTTGATAATGGGGTACATGCCAATGGCAAAATTATGTGCTTAGATTCTCTCGTTATATGTTCAAGAATGCTTCTCAAATGTTAGGAAGATGTCCTCTCTCATCTACTGGTCATGAGTGGTAGGGTCATCCTCCTGCATTCATCTAGCAAAACGCATCAAAATTTGGCAGGCATGTGTAGTGCAGCGGTTAGCGTAACGCTATTACATCACCAGCGACCCAGGTTCAATTCCCGCTGCTGTCTGTAAGGAGTTTGTACGTTCTCCCCACGTCTGCGTGGGTTTCCTCCGGGTGCTCCGGTTTCTTTAAAATTTTTTTAATTAAATTTTTAAAATTTTATTTACAGTGTGGTAACAGGCCCTTCCGGCACAAGTCCGCGCCACCCACTTTAAACCCAAATTAACCTATCCATATGTCTTTGCAATGTGGGAGAAAACCGGAGCACCCGAAGGAAACCCACACAGACACGGGAGAATGTACAAACTCCTTACAGACAGCGACGGGAATCGAACCCCAATCGCTGGCACTGTAATAGCGTCATGTTAACCGCTACGCTACCGTGCCACCCACATTCCAGAGGCATACGGGTTAGGAAGTTGTGGGCATGCTATGTTGGCGCTGGACGCATGGCGACACTTGTGGGCTGCCCCCAGAACACTCTACGCAAAAGATGTATTTCACTGTGTGTTTCAATGTACATGTGACTAATAAAGATCTTATCATTATATTCTTTCAAATTGCTGAGCATGTACAAATGTACAATAAATGTTTATAGGTAAAACCTCACACTGCAGAACCTGGGAGTTCAATGGTTAGGTCTGCACAAGAATGACAAACCGCACTGCACCACTGGAGCAGCATTAACATCAAACTTTGCTCAAAGTCCTCAACAGGGCTATGAACCAAGAATAACAGGCAAACATGTAGTAAACACAACTTATTCCCCACAACCATTAAAAGGTCACCTTCCCAATTTAGATCATATGCACTACCCTCTCCAGTGTCCATAATTACCCAACCACCTGTTCACGCAGTGGAAACACTTACATCACCGATCATCTGCACCAGATTGTCTGTTGTGAAGCCCGAATACGTTGTGCTCTCCACAGCTGGCAGTAGGTATGGAGGAGAGTTACAGATCAATACACAAATTTTGCGGGTCTGCCCTCTGAAACAGAAGAGATTTTTAAACTAACGTCTTTTAAGATCATTGCAGAGCAAATCAAGAATAGGTGGGTCGCACCTAGCAGTGCTAAAGGAGCAAGGAACCAAAGGTGTTGATTTTTTGCATGACACATTAAACGTGCCCCACCATCTCTCTCAGATGGATACAAAAGATCTTGCAATATTACTTTGAAAACTTGGAAAGTTATCACTGACAGCCAGACCTATATTTCACCTCTAAAGTTACTAAATTTGTTTATCTGATCGTTAATGCTTTTGTTTGTGGGAACTTGCTGTATGCAAATTGGATATCATATGTTCTATATTACAATAGCATCTACGCTTTAAGGGATGAATAGCAATTTAATATACTACCTTTCCATCATTTCCACTTTGCAAGGAAAAGTATTGATCCTTTTGACATGGGAACTCTAGACATAAACCTATGCCTTGCTGCATGCTGCTCAAAAATTAGAGAATTTAGTCTTCCGGTTCCAAACAAAAATTATAAAACTAAAAAAATTCTCCTTACATTTGTTCTCGCATTTTCTTGAAATCATCAAACAGCTGCAGTGCCGTACTGAGTCCCTCCGCAATAAGGCTGCAGCTCTCCCCTCCGCCACCCATGAACCTGTGAATACAAAACAGATGTCAATTAGCCTTGACGAATCCCATGACACTATTTGAAAGAACGGAGGAGATTTCCTCAATCAGTGTCAAATATAGAGATTAACTTGTCAGAGATTAACCTTTGGGGGCCTGCTATACACAAACCAGTTACTGCATTTCCCACAGGCTATGCTACAAAGGCATTTCATTGGCTGTACAGATCTTTGGTTGGGACCTCCTGAAGTTGTGTTAATAAATAGGGCCTCTTACGTCTCATCTTTTCTTCCCTTAAACTTCTGAGATTGGGTTGATTTGGTCAATGATGATTTAACAGAAAATACAGCAGTGTGCACAGTTCAGAGGAAGTGGTTTAAACTCCACTTCAGCACTTGAGCAGAGAAACAGGGACTGACATCCAAGTGTGGTACTGAGACATTGGCAAAGGACCCTGACTTGCCAATAAAATTAAAATGTCATCCTGTGTTCAGGTAGATGTAAAGGTGGACCATGGGATTATGTAAAGAAAAGCATCCTTTCTTCAAGCAACAGCAATGGAAGTTGCTAAACTGTTCATTCATTCATCCCATTTGAGAGACCGTATGCACAAAATAGTTGTTATATTCACCAGCAACAATAATTGCAGTTGAATGGGACTCAGTGGATGCAAAAAAAATATCAAGGAACCTTACAGCATTAAAGAAGCCATCTGTACTCTCGTGCTTCTTTGAAAGCTCTGAACAATTAGTCCCACTCTCATCCTCTTTTCCCATATATTCACATTTCCTTTAACCAGTTTCTTTAGTTACAAAACAACTTGCTTCCACTGCCAGTTCTACTAATGCAATGTAGACTGTGACAACTTACTGCTTCAATACTCAGCTTCCGCTGGCTGTTTTGCTACTTGTCTTAAATCTTACTGCCTTAAATGGTTACTGTTGATCCAGCCAGTGGAGATGGTTTCACCCCTTAGGGTCTACCAAATCTTCTCACATTTTTGAATGTCATTTTATAACACAGCCTGGTATGGAGGCTCCAATGCACAGGATCGCAAGAGGCTGCAGACGGTTGTAGACTCAGCCAGCTCTATCACTGGCATAATCCTCCCCACCATCGAGGACATCTTTAAGAGGCGGTGCCTCAAGAAGGCAACATCCATCACTAAGGATCCCCACCATCCAGGACATACCCTCTTTTCGTTACTTCCATTGGAGAGGAGGTACAGGAGCCCAAACCCTCTCAACTCAATGATTCAGGAACAGCTTCTTACCCTCTGCCATCCGACTTCTGAATGATCCATGAACACTACCTCGTTATTCCTTTTCGTTTTGGGCACTACTTATTTATTTTTGTAATTTACAGTAATTTTGTATCTTTGCACTGCAACTGCAAAACAACACATTTCTCGAAGTTCTCAATAACAAATCTGATTCTGATCTTTCAACCTTCTCTGCTCCTCTACACATTACAGAAAACCCTCGGCCTGACACTAATCTGGTCAATCACCTCTGACACCCACTGTAAAACCGGAGCACGAGGAGTTCACTTTTTACTTACTGAATACTGTCAAGCCAGGTGACAAATTCATAAGCACTGCTGGTGGGAGCATGACACTGCACATACGATTCCGGGGCACAGTCCACAGTGTTGAACACAACTAAGCTGTACTGTGTGCCTCCATACTGGGGAAAAGAGAGAGCTAAATTAGCAGTGAGAAAGCACATCACTGACAGAGTGAAGGAGAGATGACACCAAGTATTGTCAGGGTCAATATGATAGTCAGTCATGGACTAAAATAAGCAAAAAATGTTGGAAAACAATCAGCTTGTCAGGCAGTCATGTGGAAAGAGAAACAGAGTTAATGTTTCAGGTCAAAGACTCTTTACCAGAACCACTTAACTCCACTTTCATTTTCACAGATTCTGCCAGTGTGTTTTCAGCAACTTCTGTTTTTCCTTCAGATTTGCAGTGTCTGCAGTTTTCTTCTTTTATTTTCACAATAATGGGCAAGATTTTGCTACTGCAGGGAATTTGCAGTAGACTTGCCCCTTGCGTGATTAGGTTTTTTTTTCCAAGCTAGAAGCTGAAAATGTGAGCTGATAACATCAATAAGGGAACAAGGTACCTGGGACCCGAGCAAGTAGGACAAATATTGACAGACGGAGAAGTTAACAAGGAAAGGACTGAGACGGAAATGTATATTAGAGTAGCAGAACGCAATGTCAAACCAGACACAGGGACAGAAATAGAGAAGCCTGGATTAATACAGAGAGAAAAATATAAAGTAAAATAAAAGTTCAATATTAATGCTGATGAATTCCCGAATTTTTACTCCCTTTTAGTCCACATCGTTATCAAACAAAAACACATTATCCTTCTTCCTGAAATCATCAACTATTCTAGAATATCTGAGCAGGAGAATAGAGTTCCAGATCCACCTTGCATGTGGAAAAGTGATTTCAGTTTCTCTCCTGAAAGAACCACTTCTATTTAAGAGCTGGACATATTCAACAGGTCAGATAGCATCTGTGTAGAGCTTTGCTTGTGAAGATTATGACACCTTTTGATTTCCTTTTGTCTGTGTTCTCACAGTTAGAGCATCCAGGAAAAATTCAGTATTAATTGTTAAGGAAAAGTTGCAGTTGACAAACTTATTAATTCAAAATTCAATCAAGGAGAGTTGATGCATTCATCAAATGCAACACCCTATTCCATGTAGACGAAGTCACGCACAGCAAGCTGACCAAGCAGCAAGATAAAAGCCTGCCATTCAGAACCGGTTTAGTGGGAGAAAGCAAAAGGTAATAGTTGACAGGACTTTCAAATTTCTGGAAGCAGGTTTGTAGTGGAGCTCCACAGGCCTTTATTTAAAAAAGTTATTGAGTACTACCACACAGAAACAGGCCCTTTGGCCCATCTAGTCCATGCCAGCCTGGTTTTCTGCCTAGTCCCATCTACCTGCACCCAGACCATATCCCTCCAAACCCCTCCCATCTATGTACCCATCCAAACTTCTCTTAAATATTACAATTGAACCCGCATCTACCACTTCCGCTGGCAGCTCGTTCCACACTCACACCACCCTCTGAGTGAAGAAGTTCCCCCTCAGATTCCCCTTAAATATTTCACCTTTCACCCTAAACCTATGACCTCGAGTTCTAGTCTCACCCAACCTGAGGGGAAAAAGCCTGCATGCATTCACCCTATCTATACCCCTCATAATGTTGTGTGCAAGATCTCCCTTCATTCTCCTGCACTCCAGGGAATAAAGTCCTAACCTCTTCAACCTTTCCCTATAACTCAGGTTCTGGCAACATCCTTGTAAATTTTCTCTGCACTCTTTCAAACTCAATCTTTCCTGTGGGCAGGTAACCAGAACTGCACACAATACTCTAAATTCAGCCTCACCAACGTCTTATACAACTTCATCATAACATCCCAACTCTGTACTCAATGCCCTGATTTATGAAGCCCAAAGTGCCAAAAATTCTCTTTACGACCCTGTCTACCTGTGATGCCACTTCCAAGGAATTATGGATCTGTATTCCCAGGTCCCTTTGTTCTACCGCACACCTCAGAGCCCTACCATTCACTGTGCAAGATTTACCCTGGTTTGTCCTCCCAAAGTGCAACACCTCACACTTGTCTGCATTAAACTTCATCAGCCATTTTACAGCCCATCTTCCCAGCTGGTCCAGGTCACTTTGCAAGCTTTGATAGCCTTCTTTGTTGTCCACTACGCCCCTAATCTTGATGTCATCCACAAATCTGCTGATCCAGTTTACCACATCATCCAAATCATTAATATAGATGATAAACATCAACAGACCCGGCACCGATCCCTGCAGTACACCTCTGGACACAGGCCTCCAATCAGAGAGACAACCATCTACTACCACTCTCTGGCTTCTCCCACTAAGCCAATGTCGAATCCAATTGACTAATTCATCCTGAATGCCAAGTGACTTAACCTTCTGGAGCAGCCTCCCATGCGGGAGTTTGTCAAAGGCCTTGCTAAAATCCACGTAGACAACGTCCACCACCTTCCCTTGATCAACCTTCCTGGTAACCTCCTCGAAAAACTCTAAGATTGATTAGACATGACCTGCCATGCAAAAAGTCATGTTGACTATCCCTAATCAGGTCCCGTCTATCCAAATACTTACATATCCTGTCGCTTAGAATACCTTCCAATAATTTACCCATAACTGACGTCAGGCTCATCAGCCTATAATTCCCCAGCTTATTCTTAGAGCCTTCCTTATACAATACAATAACATTAGCTATCATCCAGTCCTCCGGCACCTCACCCATGGCTAAGAACGTTCTAAGAATCTCCACCAGGGTCCCCACAATTTCTGCACTAGCCTCCCACAAGGTCAGAGGGGAGGCCTCATCAGGCCCTGGAGATTTATCCACCCTAATTTACCTCCAGACAGAATCTTAACCCTAGGACCAGTCCGATCCTTCTCCATAATTATCTTGAAACTAATGGAATTATGATCACTAGATCTAAAGTGTTCCCCTGCACTCACTTCTGTCACCTGCCCCGTTCATTCCCTAAGAGGAGATCCTCTTCTGTATTCTGGATACAGTCCATGACCTCACCACTCTTTTCCCTTGGTTCTATAGAGTCTGTGTCTGTCTCTCGAGTATTTACAGACACAAAAAATTCATTTAAGATCTCCCCCATCTCTTTCAGCTCCATACTTAGATGACCACAATGACCTTCAAGAGGACCAATTGTGTCCCTTGCTATCCTTTTGCTCTTAATATAGCTATAGAAACCCTTGGGATTCTCCTTCACCCTGTCTGCCAGAGCAAACTTATCTCCTCCTTTAGTGCTCCTGAGTTCTCTCTTAAGTGCTCTCTTGTATTTCTTATACTCCTCAAGCACTTCATTTGGTCCTAACTGCCTATACCTGATTTGCACCTCCTTCTGTTTCTTTACTAGGGCCTCAATATCTCTCGATAACCAAGGTTCCCTAAACCTGTTAGCCTTGCCTTTTATTGTAACAGGAACATACAGATTCTGTACTCTCAATATTTCACTTTTGAAGGTCTTCCATTAACGAACCATCTCTTTGCCGGATAACAACCTATCCCACGCCTGCCAGATCCCTTCCGATGCCCTCAAAATTGGCCTTCCTCCAGTTTAGAATCTTAACCTGAGGACCAGTCCTATCCTCCTCCATAATTATCTTGAAACTAATGGAATTATGATCACGAGATCCAAAGTATTCCCCTGCACTCACTTCTGTCAACTGCCCCATCTTATTCCTTAAGAGGACATCCAGTATCACGCTCTCTCTAGTTGGGACCTCTACATATTGATTTAGGAAACTTTCCTGAACACATTTGACGAACTCTATCCCATCCAGTCCTTTTACAGTATGGGAGTCCCAGTCAGTATGTGGAAAGTTAAAATCACCTACTATCACAAAGTTATATTTCCTACAACTGTCTGCTATGTCTACAAATTTGCTCCTTTAAATCCCACTGACTATTGGGAGGTCTGTAATATAGTCCCATTAACATTGTCGTGCCTTTTTTTATTTCTCAGTTCCACCGTGGTAGTCGAGCCCTCCAGTATGTCCTCTCTGAGCACTGCCATGACATGTTCCCTGATGAGTAATGCCACCATTCCCCCTTTAATACCTCCCTCTCTATCATGTCTAAAACAACAGAACCCCAAACATTGAGCTGCCAGTCCTGCCCCTCCTGCAACCAAGTCTCACTAATGGATACAACATCATAATTTCACGTACAGATCCATGATCTAAGTTCATCTGCCTTACCTACAATACACCTTGCATTGAAATAGACGCAACTCAGAACATTAGTCCCACCATGCTCAACCTTTCCAAATCACTTGCTTAATATAACTGCTTGCATCCTTTGCTCCAGATCAGCAGTAGTGCATGCCCATAATACCCTGTTTTTTTTTCCTGCATTTCTGCAAATGTCTCTGGGTCAGGTCAGGTCCAGAAAGATAGAGCGCGTTCAGATTGGACATGGGTGGGTCAGATTGGATTTTAATTTTACACATGAACAGCATCTTTATAGCATGTGATTAGCTAGCTTAGCACTCAAGTCTTCTCTGAAAGCAACCCGTTCACTGCCTTGGGTGACAAGCAGCAACCACCAAGTAACGTGTAATTTAACTCAACAGTGGTCTATCATAAAAATGAGGGAGATTCGTTCTGAGACATAGTCACACTCATCAGTACTGCTTTAGGACCATTTTGTTTGATTTTTAAAAAAAGCTTATTGCAAGCCAGAAACTAAGAGCATTCTCAAGCTTAAATGAAGAAAATTCATAAATGAACATACATCACCACCAAAATCAGTTTCTGCTGGGGGACCATCGTTAAAATACCTGTGAAAGAAAAAGAAAACTTTATAGACCAGTTTCCATTTATATTCTGTTCAATCGAACTTGAAAGGGTTGGGGGTGAGTGGTGAAAACTGTAGAGCTCTGGAGAAACAGCAGAGGGAGTCAAGCTATTCAAATAGCTCTTTGTAAAAGCTGCCACAGGAACAAATGAGCTCCTTTTATTCTGCGCGACTCCACTTTCAATGATCTTTCATTAATGGTCACAGGAGGAAAGAAAACAGATTCCCTTTGTCTGAGCTTGACTTGAAGCACTAAGACAGAGATGACAGGTCACTGCTCTGACTTCCTGATCAGTTGGTACATCAGAATCCAAGCTTTGCTCTGGTCTCTGTCTGAGCACCAGGGCAGGCTCCCCAACACATTTAGACTTTGTGCATTTTCTTATTGTTACAAGAACCGCAGTCTACAGAACCTCTCAGAAGCTAATCAGCCATACATTCTAGCAGGGATAATTTTACCTTCAGTGATTTTCTGAAACACAATTTGAAAGGCAATTATTTTTTGTTCTCAGGAAAGACAAATTGCAAAGATCTTCCAGAGGTCTTTGGACCAAGAGGTATTACCCAAGACAAAATGAGATGGTTGTGTCTGAGAGTTTACAGACTCCATCCCTGGTCAGTGTTGGTCTCAGCACAATTAGGTCATGTGACTGGTGTGCATATAACGGATCTAAAGAGTATATGGAAAAATCATGCAGGATTCCAGCTTAATTTGTAAGTAGTGAGCAGTTCTGGCAAGCAGATATACAGGATGTTATCACTCTCACCCATGATACTCCTGGTGGGCAAATGAGATGATGTCACTCATTGTGAATGCTCATTCATAACAAATATGCTCAAGGGACGTACAGTATGGCTATCAGTGCCTATAGAATCAGCACTTTCTGGAGAAAAGGGATTAAATTTTAAAAAATGAAAAAAATAGTCATCAACATAATGACTATGCAAGTTATTCTTGTGGGCAGGCACAGTAGTGTAGCAGTTAGCGTAACGCTATCACAGTGCCAGCGACCCAGGTTCAACTCTGGCTGCTGTCTATAAGGAGTTTGTACATTCTCCCCGTGTCTGCATGGCTTTCCTGCGGGTGCTCCGGTTTCCTCCCACATTCCAAAGACGTACAGGCTAGGAAGTTGTGGGAATGCTATGTTGGTGCCGGAAGTGTGGCGACACTTGCGGGCTGCCCCCAGAACACGCTATGTAAAAGATGTATTTCACTGTGCACTTCAATGTACATATCTTATCTTATTCACTGCCATAACGACTTCAACTGAGTTTCCGGCTGTTAGCCAGAGCTCGGAAATAAATAATCCTAAATATCCAAAATCAGGCTAACTTTTACGATTCAGATGAAGCACAGGTTGAAGACTAACGGAGTGGTTTTTACACTAATAGACTGGTAATCCAGAGGCATGGACTAGTGATCCAGAAACATGAATACAGGGTGTCCCAGGGTTACCAACTGGCTCCATTTCTACAGGCGTCCATAAGCCGATTCTGTCCATAAGTCGGAAAATACACAAAATCACTCGATACAGTAACCATACCTCCACAGCATCGTAATGAATGGTGTTAACGAGGGCCAATTAACATGAGCATTTATTGTCATCCCCTGCCTAGTTACAATGGTACAGAATCAGGAAGACTCAATGGCTGGTTTCGATGGGCTTGAAGTATCAGTGGATGTTATATTGTTTAAAGGAATATTTGCACAAATATCAATAAAAGCAATTACTTGTCAATTTCCAAAGCGAATCTCTTAAGTGGCCTCCTACGGTGAAACTGGCAGCCTGTGTTCTTAAGAGATAATGGTGTGATTACTGTGGGGAGGTTACATGTAAGCAGGTTAACCACACCCCCTCCCCCCACCTCAAGCCTAGTTCTTGTTTGAATTTAATATTTACGGGACCTCATTCAAATCTACTTGTTCTCAAGTCAGGTGTCCATAACCCAGGGAGGGCCTGCACAGATCTAACCATAGCAGATGGAAAGTGTAAATACAATTACTCAAATAAAATTTGGAATAAAAAGCTAGCATCCATCATGGTGACCATGCTGCCACCAGACTGATGCAAAAACTCATCCAGTTTACTAACGTCCTTAAGGTTGTAAAATTAATGTCCTCTTCCAGAACGCTATGCTAGCCCAGACCCATGGCAATATGGGTAACTGTGAGGTGAAGTAGCTTAGTACGGTTTTAGATTGGTAGTAAATGCAGCCTTAGCTAGTGATGCTCGTATTGCAGAATAAGATAAATCCTAAGAAATCGGCTTAAGTGCAATTTGAGATCGGCAAGGTTTTAAAAAGCCCGCACCATCAAAAGCAAATAACAGAAGAGAATAAATTGAACATGGTGGGGAGGTGTGTGGTGGGAGGAAATGGGAAATGACATCACTTGGGTGAGGGTATGAGAGGCAGTTGGGGGTCTTGGGTTAAAAGATATAATCAGCCAGCAATCACATCGCTTGGAAACTCATACTCAAAAGAATGTGCAAAGCTGTCAGAATCAGCCTCCAGTGTGGTGCACAATATACAAAATCCTGGATTGGCCATGGAAATATCTTTATATTTGGAAAATTCATTATTTGATACTATGCTTCTAAAAAAGTTAAAAGAATGCCTTCACTGAGATTCAGATCAGCTACAGGAAAGAGACTTGTGGCAAGAGATCAATCAAGATAAAGTTACTTATAAAGCTGAAGATACTGTGCACTGATCAGATGCAATTGGGGAGGTGCATGCTATTTACCTGGAACAATGACAAAACTAAAGAAATGAATGGAGTTAAATCACATTAAAGAATTTAGACAAAATTAGCATTCTTATTGCACTTGCACTTTGTCTGTCTCCCTGCACAGTACTTTCCCTGCAGCTGCAACACTATATTCTGCATTCTGTTTTCTTTTTACTACCTCAACGTACTTAAGTTTGGCATGATCTGCCGACAAAGATTTTCAATGTATCTCAATAGATGTGACAATAAACCAATACCATACTATAATCCTAATAATTACAATATTGTCAACGATATACTGTGGAACTGGTGACAAATAGGTGCCACTTAATTGGGATCAAGACTCAATGGCCTGAAAAACATGACATGAACCAACCGAACTCATGACCTTGGGACACTGGCAGAGTATCACAGCCATTTGATGAAAGCATCCACCTTAAAAGCATTAATTGAGCTGGCTTGACTGAGGTTTTGGTCAAATCCATACTCACTCAATTGCAGGAAGAATGTAATGTTTCCGTAGAGATTCAAAGTATGGCCCAAGGTTTGCGGTTCCCTCAATAACGAAAACTACATCTGCCACCATGTTGGGAGGAGTGGGAGTATCAATCAGGGGCACAACCATGGTGTCTGCCGGTCACTGCAAAATCTTTACTTTCATACTGGAGCAGCTGGGTCAAGCAAAAGAATACAGGGCTTCTTCAATGAACACAGGTCATTCTGAAACACAATATAGTACAGTTAGATAAATCCCAAAGAAATATTCAGCCGGTTAAGTCTGTGGAGAGCGAAACAGAGTTAGTATTTCAGGTCTACAAGCTTTAAAACTGAGAGAACAGGCGACCAAACAAGTTATGAGATGAAAAGAAAGGGGCAAGAGGACAAGAAAACAGATGGGAAAATAAAAAAACTTGCTGACACTGGTAATGATATTGAAACAAGAAAAGCAGGTGAGGCAGCATCTGGTGAGAGAGACACAGACCCTTTCGGCGAAGGGTCTCAGAGCTGAAATGTTAACTGTTTCCCTTTCCACAGACGCTGCCTGCTCTGTTAAGTGTTTCTAGCATTTTATGTTTTTATTTGAGAAAACAAAAAGATTCATAATACAGTGAAAGGCAGGAATGACTAAAGGGCAAAAAGGGATGATAACCCAAAGTAAGAAAATTCTACATGCAGATAAATTTAATGACCAAAATAATGTGAAAATGTAAGAAAACTGAAATGCAAATCGCTGAATATGTTGGCATCTGGAATTACTGAATTCAGAGAGGGTGCAAGGTGGCCAGTTCAGAAGACGAGGTGCTGCTGCTCCTCGAACTTGCATCCAAGCTTAATTAGAACAATACAGGTGGCAGATGACAAAGGTCACTCATGTGTGAAATGGAGAATTAACAGCAAATGCAGTCCATTAAACTGAAAGTAGTGTAATTAAATTGCTGCTTCACAGTGGTGAGGACCACGAAGTCATGGTCAAGGGAGGTGGGGAAGTGTTTACAGGACTGCTTTACAGTACAGGACAGGCACGGTAGTGTAGTGGTTAGCGTAATGCTTTACAGCACCAGCGACCCGGGTTCAATTCCAGCTGCTGTCTGTAAGGAGTTTGTATGTTCTCCCCGTGTCTGCGTGGGTTTCCTCCGGGTGCTCCAGTTTCCTCCCACATTCCAAAGATGTACACGTTAGGAAGTTGTGGGCATGCTCTGTTGGCACTGAAAGTATGGTGACACTTACGGGCTATCCCCAGAACACTCTACGCAAAAGATGTATTTCACTGAATGTTTCGATGTACATGTGACCAATAAAGATATCTTATCTAATCAGTGGACTGGACCATACTCAAGGATTCATTATCAGATCTAAACAAATATGCCACAACTATCGCCGACTTCATCAAGACCTGCGTGGATTGAGTGTGTGCTGTCAAAAACATACAGTGTCTTCCCAAATCAGAAGCCCTGGATGAACCAGATTTCGCAGCCTGCTGAGGCTAGATCTGTGGCATTCAAAACCAGCGATCCAGAACCCTGTAAGAAGTCCAGGTACAACCTAAGAAAGGCCATCGTGAGAGCGAAAGGGCAATTCCATGTGAATTCAGAGACACAATTGGATGCATGACAGCTGTGGCAGGGTTTGCATGCCATTACTTCCTACAAGGCGAAAACTAAATGGCAGTGATGCTTCACTCCCTAATGAGCTCAAAACCTTAACACTACACCTGTGCAAATCCCCACAGCATCAGGCAACCCTGTGATCTGTCTCGGAGGCCGATGTCAGAACATCCTTCAAGAGGGTGAACCCTTGCAAGGCGTCAGGCCCCGATGGTGTACCTGGCAGGGTACTGAAAATCTGTACCAATCAACTGGCTGGAGTGTTCAAGGACATCTTCAACCTCCCACCGCTGCAGTCGGGAGTTCCCACCTGCTTCAAAAAGGCATCAATCATACTGGTGCCCAAGAAGAGCAAGGTGAACTATCGCCTGGTAGCGCTCACATCTACTGTGATGAAGTACTTTGAGGTTGGTCATGACTACAATTAACTCCTACCTGAGCAAGGACCTGGACCTGCTGCCATTTGCCTACCACCACAACAGGTCTACAGCAGACGCAATCTCACTGGCTCTTCACTCGGCTTTGCAGCACCTAGACAACAGCAATACATACATCAGGCTGCTGTTCATCGATTACAGCTCGGCTTTCAACACCATCATCCCCTCAGTATTAATCAACAAGCTTCAAAATCTGGGCCTCTGTACCTCCCTATGCAACTGGATCCTCGACTTCCTCATCGGGAGACCACAGTCAGTGCAGATCAGTAATAACATCTCCTCCTCACTGACAATCAACACAGGCGCACCTCAAGGATGCATGCTTAACCCACTGCTCTAGTCTCTCTACACTCACGACTGTGTGGCTAGGTACAGTTGTTGGTAGAATCTCAGAATGAGGAGGTGTACAGCAGCGAGATAGATCGGCTGGTTGAGTGGTGTCGTAACAAACCTCACACTCAATGTCAGCAAGACCAAGGAATTGACTGGGGACTTCAGAAAGGGGAAGTCGGGAGAACACACACCAGTCCTCACTGAGGGGTCAGCGGTGGAAAGGGGTGAGCAGCTTCAAGTTCCTGGGCATCAACATCTCATAGGATCTATCCTGGGCCCAACACACTGATACAATTACAAAGGCGGCATGCTAGCGGCTCCACTTCATTCGGAGTTTGAGGAGATTTCATATGTCACCAAACACTCTTGCAAATTTCTATAGAGCATTCTGACTGGTTGCATCACCGTCTGGTATGGAGGCTCCTATATGGAGGATCGCAAGAGGCTGCAGAGGGTTGTAGACTCAGTCAGCTCCATCATGGGCACAACCCTCCCCACCATCAAAGACATCTTCAAGAGGGGGTGCCTCAAGGTGGGGGCATCCATCATTAAGGACCCTCACCACCTGGGACATGCCTTCTTCTCATTACTACCACTGGGGAGGAGGTACAGGAGCCTGAAGACCCACACTCAATGATTTAGGAACAGCTTCTTCCCCTCTGCCATCAGATTTCTGAACGGTCCATGAACCTTTGAACTCTACCTCATTATTCCTCTTTTGCGCTATTTATTTATTGTTTTGGTGACTTATAGTAAGTTTCATGTCTTGCACTGTACTGCTGCCGCAAAACAACATACAGCACGATACACATCAGTGATAATAGACCTGATTCTGACATGGAAAGAGAATTTCACTAACACATTACCACAAAGATTATACCATGCCACCTCCATTGGGAACTTAACAATAGCAAGAAGGCAAAGATTTATAATAAATTGGGTAAAAGCATGGAAAATTAAATCCCAATTCTACTTTAAAAAAAGAGATGTGTCATGCAACTTTAAGTTTAAGCATTCTTCATCAAGTAGGGGGTGGAGAACGGGAGGGGAGATTTAGTCGCATGTTAGTTCTGAAAAAAAAACAGATAACATTTGTCACTTCTGTTTTCTGTTAGAGGGTCAAAAATATGTTTTTAAATTATTGTACCATAAACCTCAACAGTTACTGCCGAGTGATTACAAAACCGTTAAGGGTTACAATGAAAATTTATTGGAATGATACCATGGATGAAAGATTATAGGTCAGAGTCATACAGCACTACAGCACAGAAACAAGCCGTTTGGTCCATCTAGTCCATGCCGGCCTGGTCTTCTGCCTAGTCCCATCTACCTGCACCCAGACCACAGCCCTCCATACCACTCATCCATGCATCTATCCAAGTCTCTCTTAAATGTTACAATTGAACCTGCATCTATCACCCTCTGCTTGTTCCAACTCGCACCACCCTCTGAGTGAAGAAATTCCCTTTCAGATTCCCCTTAAGTATTTCAACTTCCACCCTAAACCCATGACCTCTAGTTCTAGTCTCACCCAAACTGATTTTAATACACCTTGGCCAAGACACTTTTGGAATTCACTGTCACATAACACACCAATCCTCCCAGTCAGCACCAGCTTAACTAGAGGCATACTGATTTAAAGTTCTGCCTTCCAACCACACCCTGGAGATCAGAGTGCTAAAATCTGGCCTGATGTTTCATTCCAGCTCTGAGGGAGTCCTGCACCGTCAGATGAGACTTCAAGCAAAAACTGTTGCCCTACTCAGGTAAATGCAAAAACACCATCATTAATCATTATTCTACTGCAATTGTGGGAGCTTGCTGTTCCCAAATTGGCTGCCATGATTCCTATACCACAATAGTGAGGACATTTCAAAAGCACTTCATTGGCTGCAGTGTTCTGTGGCCATGGAAGGTGCCACAGAAATGAAAATCTCTTTGCAAGAGTAACAGGTGAAAGAGGTCAGTTTTATAAACAAGGTAAGACAATCAGAAAGGCAAAAGTTTTTGGTTGTTTATTCCTTCCCCAAGCTGGTGAAGAGGCAAATAGAACATGCAGGTTCAATAAACCTGTAAGTCTGTGCTTCTAGGTTAGCCAATTGATGTGTTGATAACAAATAAGCTGCTTAAAAATTGATCTCAACCTGACAGGAAGGAATAATACAGGTTTCCTGTGATTGGATTCATTGTTATTCACTGAGTCCTGCAAGAAAATGCAGGTGGACCACAAGAACTTAGCAGGACAGAGTGTATCTACGGAGGGAAATGGACAGTCGACATTTCAGGTTGAGACCCTTCATCAAAACGTTGGAGGAACTCAGCAGGACAAGCAGCATCCATGGAGAGCAATGGACAGTCGACGTTTCAGGCTGAGACTCTTCACCTGGTCCACACTAAGAGTCTCGACCCGAAACATCAACTGTGTTTTTCCCTCCATGGATACTTCTCGTCTTGCTGAGTTCCTGTAGTGTTCTGTTCGTTGCTATAGATTCCAGCATTTACAGTTTCCCGCATCTCCATACATGCCGGGCCCCTGATGATTCATTTAAGTTAATGCTGTTAAAGGATAAATTGAGACAGGACCACTTGCCATCCTTCTGTGAAAATATCGCCACACAGAGTATTCCATGTACACCCCTAGGGTCCCCGGGTAAAAATCAGAATCAGGTTTATCATCACCAGCTTATATCACGTGAAATTTGTTGTTTTGCAGCAGCAGCAGAGAAAAAAAAAGGAATAATGAAGTCGTGTTCATGGACCGTTCAGAAATTGATGGCGGAGGAGAAGCTGTTCCTGAAGCATTGAGTAAGAGTCTTCAGGCTCCTGTACCTCCTCCCCGATGGTAGTAACGAGAAGAGGGCATGTCCCGGATGGTGAGGGTCCTCAGTGATGGATGCTGCTGCCTTGAGGCACTGCCTCTTGAAGATGTCATCGATGGTGGGGAGGGTTGTGCCCGTGATGGAGCTGACTGAGTCTACAACCCTCTGCAGCCTCTTGCGATCCTGTGCATTGGAGCCTCCGTACCAGGCGGTGATGCAACCAGTCAGAATGCTCTCCACCGTACATCTGTAGAAATCTGCACGTCTTTGGTGACGGACCAAATCTCCTCAAACTCCTAACGAAGTAGAGCCGCTGGCGTGCCTTCTTTGAGATTGCATCAATGTGTTGGGCCCAGGATAGATCCTCTGAGATGTTGACACCCAGGAACGTACAGCTGCTCACCCTCTCCACTGCTGACCCTGGCACCCCTTCACCTGGATCCACCTCCCCCCTGCCAGGTCCTGCCCCACCAGCTCCTTACACCCGCCACCTTCCCTCTCCCAGTGCGGATGAAGGGTCTGGATCCGGAAGGTCGACCATCCCTCTGCCTCCACAGACGCTGCCCGACCCGCTGAGCTCCCCCAGAGTCTGCGTCCCGCTCGGCAGACAGGGACTGGCCTCGGGATCCCGGGCCGCCGTGAGGGCAGTGCGGACAACTGCACCCCGAGGCCCAGGCTCGCCTCCCCCTGACATTAACCCACCGGGCGGCCGCTCTCCGCGCTTCACCCGCCTCGCGAATAGCGGTGCACCGCGAACGGAACGCCCGCCCGACGGCTTCCCCTCCACGGCCTCCCCTCAGCCTTCGACGCCAGGCCCCCGTCCGCGTCCCTGGCCCAGTGACGTCACGGGCCCGCTGACCCCACCCCCACCAGGATCACGTGACGGAGCCGCTCGGTGACATCACCTGTGGCCCCGCCCACTTTGAGAAAAAGGAGCTGCTCTTTGACGTCACCTGGGTCGCATCACGTGATGTGGCTCCTCCCGCCCACCGCCCTATCACGTGAGGCGGATCTCCTCGCCGCACCTCGTCTCATCCGTCATATGACGTGCGGTGCCATAGCCCCGCCTCCTCCCTCGGGGACCGCTGACGCGGTCTCTTTGCGTTCACGTGATGTAGTCAGCCCTCGCCGCCAGGACGCTGGGTCACGTGATCGCTCAACCCCGCCCCACCGTCAACGAGACAGAGCGGTTTCCAGTGATGTCACAAACATGCGCCATTTCGTCCGCCATTGTCCGCAGAGAAGAGGTCGCAGGGAAAACTGCAAACCCCAAATAATACAAAATGCTGCAAACACTCAGCGGGCCGGGCGGTGTCTGTGGACAGAGGAACAAGGAACATTTAATTTCAGAAGCTTAGGTGCTATATCTTCCACTTTTGTTTCTCTTTCCCAGTTCCGAGGTGGGGTCTTCGACCTGAAACCTCACCCGTTTATCTTTCCGCAGAGTTGCCGAGTGCCTCCGGCCTTCTGCGTTTACTTCAGATTTCTAGCATCTGTGCATTTTTTTAAAAAAATCAATCGCTATTATTCTGATTAGATGGTAGGTTGCCTTTCATTGCACGAACGTCTTGCTACAGCTGTGTAGCGTCTCGATGGTGCCTCATCTGGAGTCCTGTGTGCATTTTTGGTCTTATCCGGGGAAGAATGTTTTTGCAATGGAGGGAATGAAATGAAGGTTTACTGGCCTGATTCCTGGGATGGCAGGATTGACACGAGGAGCGATTGGGTAGATTAGGCCTACATTCACGATTAGAATAAGAGGGGAGACGCGAGTGCTGCAGATAGTTTTGCTGTCTCAAACTTCCAGGTTTGATTTTGACCTTGGATGCCGTCTGTGTAGAGTTTGCACATTCTCCTGTGACTCTGTGGATTTCCCCCAGTTGCTCTGCATTCCTCCCACATACCAAAGAGGCCTTGGTTGTTGGGTTAATTGGCGAATATAAATTACGATTTACGACTATAAATTGGTGTGGGGTGGGTAAATGGGCAGCAGAGAATAGATTACAGGGAAATAAGAGACAGATGGCATTTCTCTAAGAACCAGCAAAGACTCAGTGGACTGAGTACTTCCATGACATAAGGAAAGAATTCCCAGAGAAGACCGTAACGGGCTGGATGAAAGGGGGGGGGGGGATTTCCTGATAGCTAGGATGCCCAGAATCATGGGTCATAGCCTCAGGTTACAGGGTTTGTATTCAGACGTAGAAGGTGGTGAACCTGTGGAATTTTCTCCCACGGAAAACACCTAAATACATTTCTTAATGGTAAAGGGATCAAAGGAGATGGGAGAAAGAAGGAACAGAGTGTCAAAGCAGATGGTCAACAATGATCATATTGGACAGCGAAACGGGCCCCTGCTCCCATTTTCTGCTCCAAAAACTTCATCTCTACTGGAGACGAGTGCATGATCCTTCAAAATGTTTGCATCAGGTACTGTCACCCTCAGGGGCCACAGAGACCACGTGACTGTTTGCTTTTCAAGAATGATTTATTCTCTTGAACTATTATTCCAAAACAGTCTGTGATCACTGTCTTTTCTCAATCATTTGGGTTCTTTTTCCATTGAATGTTACACTCCTTCAAGATCAAGCCACGATGCTCTCAGAGGATTGCGTTGGGGCTTTCCTGATGCTGCACAACTTCCACACCAGGTAGCACTTTAACTGTTGAACTACCACAGTACTCTGGCAGTCTGGCTTGTGGAAATGATGGAAAACATGGTACAAGAAAGAGGTTTGCAAATAAATACAAAAAAGCAAACTGTGCAAATACAAAACTAATCAACTTTTTGATTACTAGTTAACTAGACAACAAGATAATTGGTGACTGATCAACTAATCAACTGCTGTGCAGGATGTTGCAACCAAAGTTACATATGTACTAAAATTCACTTATGTAGTTTGCATCCAAATAATATATTAAAATAGTCTGAGGAGGGATTAAAGGAACACAAAGAGTTTGCCTTCATGTCTTCTGTCATTTCTTCACTAATTTTGCACTTCTCCCTCCTGGTGATGATGGGTATTAGCTGCCTGCTTTCTGATGTACCTGCTTTTCAGGAAGGTGAAATATTTTCAGAACTAATAAACAAGTGTTGAAAGTAAATCAAAACAATGAAAAAAATAAAATATTAACATTTTCCTTAATAGAGAGGCATATAACGGTCATCATTTAATTGGTAAAAGAATTAAATGGAATTGAAGAAAAGTCTTTTTACCAGTGAGTGGTGGTGTCAGGGAACTCGCTACCTGCAAGTGGTTGGAGGCAAAGAACTTCCTCACAACTTGTTCTTGGAGCATCATTTGACCGACCTGGGAGAAGTACCTGGATGACCACTTGAAGATCCATAACCCATGGGACTATGGACCAAAAGCTGGAAAGTTTGGCCAGCATGCATGTCATATTATTTGAATTTTCTTTGATGTTGCTTCAGGAGACGCTTGGCATCTTCGGGACAATACAAGAGGGTTGGAGACACTCGACCACAAATGCGACTGATGTCCATTTCACATCGTTAATATGGAAACAAATGCTGATCTCAACCAATGGAAAGTGAGAGCAGATCTTCCTGGGAGTGGTGGAGTGTTGCAGCTAGTAGAACTGCTGCCTCACAGCCCCAGTGACCGGAAGTCAATCCTGGCCTCCGGTGCTGTCTACATAGAGTTTGCAGGTTCTCCCTGTGACTGCATCAGTTTCCTCTGGATGCTCGTTTCCTCCCACATCCCAAAGATGTGTGGATTGGAGTTGATTGGCCGCTGTAAATTGTCCCGAGTGTGTAGGTAAGTGGTAGAATCTAGAGGGAGTTGTTGGGAATGTTGGAACAAAATTGCATACTCTACTCTAGATATGGTCTTGCTCAGTTGCACTGTGGAAAGAGGAACAGGGTTAATGTTTCAGGTCTAAGACCTTTCATTGATCTGATACATTACAGCATTTCCCTCTACTTCCACAGATGCTGTCTGACCCGGTGAGTTCCTCCAGCAGTTTGTTTTTTTTGCTCCAGACTCCAGCATCTCCATCTCTTGTATCTCCATGTGACTGCAATTTTTGTTTTTGTTTTGGTAAATCCTGCCTAATTCTAACAACTACAGGACCTGGATAACTTGCAGAGTTTGAGGAACATTTGGAGTTTTCAAACCCAGGTTATCACCAATTTCAGAGAAGGGAAGCTTGCCCAAATCAGCATGGGCATCAACTGCAACCCCATAGCCAAGCACCTGACCAACGCCACTGATCAAACCCTTGGACTAGCCTAGTCCGCAAGGTGCACAGCTGGGAAGAGACTGGGGACTCGGTGATGAGTGACTCACTTTGTGACCTTCCAAAGCCACTGCTGTCGGCACAGAGTCCAGCCCAGAAGTGCGCTGGGAACCCTCCGGCTCCATGTGTGGATAGTGCAACAGTCAGGAGCTTGATATCTGGAATGCAGTAGAGCCTTTTGATTTGTGATCCTTCCAGCATCTTCCATCAATTGCTGCACCACAGTTGCACTGGACTGTCTGCAGAATGCATTTATCAATGCAACAAGCCTACTTGAAGCTCTTTACACTGCCCAGTGTCACCACCAATGTCAGTACATTGCATTGTATGTTTCTACATGTTTACAGCATGGGCTTTGCATTAACATGACTGCTGGCATCGTCTGTAGCTCAGTCGGGTAATCCTCTTGGCTCTGAATCACAAGAACCTGGGTTCAAGTTCACTCCAGAATCTTCAGCAGAAAGTCATGGATACACAACCAGTGTTGTACAGAGGGAGGTCCTACCCGTTTGACATGTATCCACATCGGAATTAGGAGCAGGAGTAGGCCACTCGGCCCCTCGAGCCTGCCCCACCGTTCACCGAGATCATGGCTGGTCAACTCCACATTCACACCCCCCAAGAATGTTTCACCCCGTCCTTGCTTTATCAAGGATATAGCTACCTCATTAAAAGATTCTCTTTCTCAAAAGACAGTGGAAGAGAGTTCCAAAGACTCACAAACCTCAGAGACAAAAAAATTACCCTGTCTCTGTCGTGAAAGGGCAGCTCCTGGTTTTTAAACAGTGACCCCTAATTCTAGATTCCCCCACAAGAGGAAACAGCTTCTCTGTACGCGCCTGGTCAAGAGCTCTCGGGATCTGGCATTTCAATCAACTCCCCTCTAACTCTTTGAAATTCTAATCTTTCCTCATCAGGCATTAGTCTAATAAATCTTCTCTAAACTGCCTCCAATGCATCAACGGCATTCCTTAAATAAGGACACAGCACTCCAGATGTGGTCTCACCAATGACCTGTATAAATGAAGCATAACCTTCCTACTTTTGGATTCGATTTCCCTCACAATAAACAACAAAATTCTGTTAGGTTTTTCTAATTAGGTGTTGTATCTGCAAACCAAGCACTGGGAACCTCTGGGATTGTCTGCAATCTCTCGCCATTTAGAAAACATACTTCCAATTTATTTTTCCTGCTAAAATGGTCATCTTCACATTTCCCCAGATCAATTTGTTTATGGGGAGGAGTCTGGTGTTTATGATCCATCTTCAATTGCAACCCCCCACCCCCAGGCTATTTCAGAGAGTTAAGAGCCAATCACATTGATGAGCCTGGAGTTGCACATAGACCAGACTGAGTCAGGATGACAGATTTCCTTTCCCAAAAGATATTGGCAAACTAGATGGGATTTTAATGACACTTCAATACTTTCATGGTTATCATTACTGGGACAAGCTTCTAAAGTTCAGGTAATTAAATAAAATCTGGAATTAATTTATAGCTGCAGTGTTGGAATTCGAACTTGTGTTCCAAAATCAAAGTCTGGGTACTAACTCAGCATCTTAACAATCAGTGACAGAACCAGCACAATTTAAGTCGACAGCAGAATAGCTTTGAGATGCTGAAGGATCTGCTGTTCTGATACCCCACAATTTAACCCTTTCAAAAACTGCCCAAATCCCCCCTCTTCCTCCAAGGCTAAAATCCATGGGGTGCAGCCCCCAAAACCAAGCGCAGCCCTCGTGATGCATTTCCCATCTACATCAGTGCACGACGCAATGCAGTCTGCAAACCAGAGGCACCTATCGAGAGACGCACATCAGCATACCGAAACAAAAAGATTTTAAAAATATACGGTAGGCAGCACAGGAATTATTCGGCATTTAAAACATGAAAGAGGTTAAACTATTTTTTTAGAAAAAAACAAAATACAGAGGAAGAATGTGTTTTTCTTTCATATTGTGGACACAGTATACAATGCAAGTTGTACATTTTGCGAGGGAAGGGGGTGGGTGGGGAGGGGGAGAAATAGGAAAAGAAAAAACATTTGCAGGACATTGTTAAACAATTAAAAATATATAATATATGTAACATCAATACAAGAACACAAATCAAAAACGGTAACAATACCTTTCAGGCCATAACATTGTACAGTTAGAACACATCATTAAAAAAGGTCGATAATAAGTATTACATAAAGAGAGAGAGTGAGAGAGATGAAAACGTCGCATCTCTGAAGGCAGCTTATGACAAAATGGTTCGAAGTGTGCCCGTGCCCATCACCATACCCAAACCACAAGCCTCAGGTCCTACAAAACGGCTGCCCACACACTTGGTCTCTGCGCGCACTGCCCCAGCGGGGAGAAGCTTTGCGACGCGTCCCTTCCTCTTCCCTACCCACCTATCTCCCCTCCGAACCTCGGCCAGCCCCCTCCTGTGCCAAACCCTCCTGGAGCCACCAATTCCGATCAAAATTACATCCACCAATCACACAACCATAAAAAGGCATTAAAAACAAACAAATCTCTTTCATAAGTTAATATTTTATCAAATTGGAAATCCCTGAAAAAATGGGCTTTGACAGGTAGTTCAACCAATGCAGTGACCTGACAGATTTGGTGACCTCCAACCCCAGCTCAGAGCCCAAGATGGGCCAACGAAAATGGTCAGCGTGACCTCTCACTGGGACTACAAGTAAGTAAGGGGCTTGGGACTGATTTATTTTATAGGCAGAGGAAATTAAACTATTGAGAGTTAACTGCAACTTTTTTTTTAGTGAAAGAAATAAAATTGATACCCCAGTAGCAAGCACTCACTGGCTCTTTCTCCCAATCAGCTCAATGAGCTGCAAGGCAAGATTAGCTCAGAAAACCTTTGGGGATGGATATACAAAGACTTACAACAATTTCAGGAAGAAAATGAATTTCCTCTTGATTAAAGATCCTTCTCTTGCTCCTCCACACTCCCTCATACCCAAAGAGCTTGCAACAAACCGGTGGGCGCCTGTAAGGGAGGCAATGGTCCTGGCATTGAAGATGCTAGCAGCTCAGAAATGACAGGGATGGGCCACGGAGGGCAGTATTACCCACCCCAGACTAGTCCTGATGAAGGTTAATGACCTGAAATGTTAATTGTTTTTCTTCCCCTCCACAGATGCTGCCTGACCTGTTGAGCATTTTCTGATTTTTTTTTATTATTCAAGACCAGAGTTACCAACTCTCCTCAATCATCGCCAGGATTTATTTGGGATTAATCTTCAGGACACTGCCGTGTTTGATTTTTAAAAAGTTCCAAGAGAAAAAGCAGAGGATCATTAAAAGAAACAAAGCCTTTTCCTTGAACTATTCACTTTGAATACTGTTGTACATCAGAAAAATATTGAGGGGTGGGATTGAGGAGTGAGGTCCACATGATAAAGCCACCAGGAACATATGCAGAGTTGGCAACCCAGCTAACTTGTAAACCCCAGTTCCCGAGGAAGTGTCTCGGAGTGGAAACGAGAATCATTTCTGTCTCAGCAGATGCTGTTTCCAGCATTTTACTTCAGAAGACATCATCATTCAATCTATTCTGATCTACTTCCAGGATAGAATAGTAAACAGAAGGAAAACCCCAAAAGGTGCTCAGACCGAGACATATCCTTGGAAACGGCCAGCTCCTAATGCCTATCCCACCAGAAACAGCTCCTCCTTCAGACTGTAACCTGGTGACCCCTCAAGGGTGTGTCCAGGAATGTTGGGATCGATCTGTGCAATCGTACCCAAAGTGTTAGAAGATTAAAAAGTAAATTTGGGAGAGGGCGAGGAAGGGCAGTGGGGGAAGGCAGCAGTACACGAGTCAACTGCTCTCAAAAATATTGAATTAGACAAAAAATACAACTGGGTTTAACATCTTGAATAATATGCAAAGGCCCCTCCTCTCCAACATTGTGACAGGACACCCAGTTCAATCAACATGAAATTTTAAGTATATATTATTGGCAAGTATTTATTTAGGAGGGTGATGGGCAAAAGGATGGACTTTAATTTAATAAACTCATAATAAACAGACCTAGGCATTTAGCCATCATTACAACAGTAGCCTCTTCAAAATGTTCAATGGATTTTAAATGCTTCAGGGATGCATCAAGCCACAAAGAGTGCTATAAAAATGCAAATCCTCCTTTCTTAACAGAATACAGTTACTTTTGGAGCTTACAGACATAATACAGGTAAATGGAATTAGTTAAGATGGGCAACAAGGTTAGCATGGACATGATGGACCGAAGGGCCTGTTTCTGTGCTGTGTGACTACAAAACTAACTTCAGATTGCAACAGTAAATCTCTTTCCTTTCCTGGGCTTCCCTTTAAAGCACAATGTGCCACTGTGATATCAGTTTTTAATTAATTCATCCCAACAAGGCCTCAATTATGTAGATATTCCCCGGCAATCTATGATGCTTCAATGCGGCCTAGTCCCCTACCTGAGCCTAACACCTCTCTTTCACACATGGCCCACTTCAGTTTGTCGGTTGCTGGGTGAGTGAGGACGGGGCTCCCCTTGGTACTCAGCCATGCCTCCCCCAGACCATTCCAGCTGATGGGGAGTGAGGACCGAGCTCCCTCGGGGCTCAGGTGTAGGGAGGGGCATTGGGTAGGCAAAGGAACTGACAAAATGCAAGGACGTGGGGTCCAGCTTCTTCGTCAAGAACAATCGCCCAGTAATGGTCTGTGGTAATGATCAGCCTTGGGTTGTATCGGTAGTGTGGGGAGGGGGATATCAAAAAATCAGCCAACGAGAGGCTAATTGGAAGGGACCAGGGAAGTGGTATTGAGGCAGCCATGATCCTATTGATTGACAAAACAGGCTCACTCCTGCTCCTATTTTCCACTTTAAAAAAATTGTCTTTTCTTTGGAATAGTTGGGGAAGTTGTCAGGGGGCGAAGAGCAGTCAGCCAGGCACCGACATCCTGAGGCAGTACTGCGGGGGTGCTGCACTGTCAGCAGTGCAACCTCTCAGGTAACGCCTTGCTTGGGGTGGTTGGAAAACCCAGCACGGCACACCAAGGGAGCCCTGCCCAGAATCCCAGCAAATAGCAATCGATGGCGGTGAAAAAAATCTGTTACCCGGTCGCAGATCGCACTGCCATTTGTGGGATCTCGCTGTGCGTACGTCGACTGCTGCATTTTCGACAGTAAGAACAGCGATGGTACTTCAACCCTGCACAAGTTCTTCACAGGTTTGGCTGGCGGTTCCCATTATTTTTTTTAACGTACAGAAGGTAAAACACTGCGGAAGAGAAGTTCCAAGGAGCTTCTCCCAGCAGAGCCCCTCACGTTTACTGGACCATGGGGTCAGGTCAGGCAGCCTGCTCGCAATGAAGGCCCACTTCCAAATTCATGTCCAAGATAGACAAACTAGCATTTATACAGAGACTTCCACATCCCTTTCACCTTCAAGTGCTTTCCAGCCAATTTGTAAACTGGAAACACAGCAGCTACTTTGGGCCTACAAACGAGATGGAGGTAGCAGCCGGATAATTAATTCCAACTGATTGGGGTTGAATTTTGACCAGCTCTCACCTATGCTTCATTGAAATAGCGTCATTGGCCCTAAGAATGTAGATGGGGCTTCGGTTTAAAATCTAGATGAAACAGGCAGAGGGGTTAAGTTAGTGTTACTGAATTCAACTCAGAAATTGGTGCTCTGGATAAGGACTATGTAATGCCAGAGTCTATCGATCAAGAGGATGATAGAACTGATGTACTGGTTGCTCTGGCACTGAAAGTGCTCCTCTTTGAGGCCCGGTTTTCCATCCCTGTCTCTCCACTTTGTACACAAGCCCAGAGAGAGGGTATTGGACTGTGACTGCGTCACACCAAGCACAAAGCCCTGCACCTGGATGATATTCGACCACATCAGGCATCACTACCCAATCCTGTCTCTGCCAGGCAGTTTCCACACACACGCACACGGACACACACAACACTCACCACAGCAGGAGGTTGAACCAGGAGGGGAAACTCTGAGACTACATGTTTTAACCCTTCCTCATCCCAGCGGGCCTGGGGAAAATTGTACCACTCCCAGACAGGCAATCTCTATTGTGTGTGGGTGACGGGGATTAGGGAAATATTATCGCACGTAAACCCATGCCACCATCTTCTCCCTTCTCAACGAGACTTCATCCACCCTGGGGTGCATCACTCCATTTTGTCGTAACCTGTCTTTCTTTGAATAAAATAGGACACTTGACAAGTTTCAGAACATATTATATAAACCAAGTACTAATAAGGTCCAGTCAGACTGAACATCACAACTAAGCAACCTTCTGTGTTTTTTTTTCTCTGTTAAGTATTGGTTAGCTCTCTCAAATACAATATAGTACATGGACATTTGCTCTGTACAATATATATACACGGGAGACATGGCCAGTAGCCACTGCTTTTTTAAAAACCGTTTACGACAGGCGAGCACCCAAGATAGGACAGATCCCAAATTTTTTTTGTAAAACTTACATTTTACTGGAAGGGAGACAGGGAATCTGTAAGGTATTTTTAAATAACATAAAACGATTAAATTATATTCAGCCAGCGTTAAGTTGGTGGGTTTTTTTTTGCAATTTTTAAAATAATTAATTCCTTTTGTTAAAGGGCAAGGGGGTGGGAATGGAAACCTTTGATTAAAATCTGAAACAAAAAATTAGGTCTAAAATATAATGCAGCATTTGCTCAACCAGACCCTTAAAGAATTGTTTTCAAAAAGCTCAGAGCCTCTCCCGCAAGAGTTCTTTTCCTGTGGGTATCTCCCTCCCCTCTCCACCCTCCCCCGCCACATCCCACCGCATTCTTATATCCAACCAGTGTTGGTCAAATGTCATGTCTGGGACACCCAGCTCCTCTGTCTTTTTGCAGCAAGCACTCATTCTTAAGCTGTTCAATTTTGTTTTTTCTTCTTTTTGGGACATTTCTCTTTGGGGTGGGTGGTGAACGGGGGAATAAATTTCCAGCAGGCACTGTCGATGGATGGGATGAGGTTGGCGTCTTCAAATTCAGGGTCCATTTCTAACGAAAACTGATCTTCAGACCAGGGAGCCCAATTGGTCACCCCTCAAGACTGACAGCCGCTTGCAGCGTCCAATCGATTATTCCAGGCCAGCAACCATTTTCAGTTTCCATTCACATCCTGCTTCCCGGACCAAGAGTACAACCGTGTCCGGTTGTCACTCGTTCTCGAAGTCTGCAGACATTTGCAGTCATTTCTTCTCTTAAATGGCAGCCATACACAGTGTCCAGTCACATGTCCTCCAGAACAGCAGCCATATGCAGTGTCCAGTCACATGTCCTCCAGAACGGCTGCCATATGCAGTGTCCAGTCACCACTTTGGCAGCCATATGCAGTGTCCCCTCAAGCTACTCAACGTCTAGAGAGAGTACAAGGGTGCTCCAGCCCCATGCATCTGCATTTCAGGATCATTCTAACCTTATTTTCAACTTTTGTAAATATTATTTCATAGACAGAAACACAGTGGTTTTAACCTTCTGTGAAGTGTGATGGAGGAAGTCGGACTTCCCAGATCAGATCCGATGGGAAAAAAACAAATCCAGCAGGCAATACGACCTCATACCCTACATCTAACTGGGCCTAGTCATGTTAACCTGGTAACTATTGACTAGTGTCAGGTCAGCAGGAGATAGATGACCCTTCAATTTCCTCCTACACCCCCTCACATTCACCTGAATAAGCATCTGTAGGTCCCAAATAAGGGAAGCACCAGGACCTTTGGGGAAACCTTCGACCTGAGGTCAGGCAGCAGAATTTATACCCCAACTCTTTTCCTGGACGATTGGAAGGAAGTGTCACTGTGTAGCGGGAGAGTCACCGCGCTGTAGGACAAGTCTGGGGCTCTCGTGTTTCAGAGCTCGAGGAGCCAGGTGTGAAGATCAGGGTGGAGATTGAAAGGCCACCCACCGTACCCAAGACCCCTGGTTCAGCCCGCCCTCTGGGAGAAGGGGTGGGGAGGGGGCAGAGAGAGGCAGTAATCGTCCCCAAGGTCAGTGGTTGCAGGCGTCCAGCGAGAGGAATGTCCATGACCCACTGGACAGGCGAGAGCCCCTGTAATGGTGGTCACCCCTTCAACAATTACCCAATTACACCCAGGAGCCCCTGATAGTTTCAGCTGAATTGTTGGAGAACTGAATTTGCTTTTGGGTGGGGTTGAAGGTCCTTCTGAAGGAACCACGACAGAGGAGAGGAGGAGGAGGAGGAGGAGGAGGAGGAGGAGGAGAGGCTGACATTAGGGCTTGGGCCACAGACAGCGGCCTGGGTTGGTGATGGAACAGCTGGTTTCCACCTTCCACAGTGACAGGACGTTACAGAGACGGGAATGATGGGGACAGGTGGGGTGGAGGGTGGGAGTAGGAAGAGTGTCCAGAAGCCCTGTGACACCAAGACATTGGTTTCAACACGACCTGCCCCACCAAGCAGTTCAAGCCTCGCCCTGTTCCTTCAGACGCACCTTCATCCAGCTAGACCCCAAGTGGAAACCAAAGTGAGTCCCCTAACAAACACCAAACCCTGACTCACTGCTGGGGTGGGGGGCAGAGCCAAGGGTTACATCTGGCTCCTGCCTCCCAAACCATCGGATCACTAGAAAAGCAGGGGGTCAGGGCAGATCGGTGGCGGGGGAGGGTGAGGGGAGTGGGGCTACGGGGGCGTAGCGGATGAGTGGGAGGGGGAACATAAAGAGGGGGTGACCTCCAATGGGTTAGAGTGAGTGGGGGCACAGAGGTGAGTGACGACAGCCTCGAGGGTGTTGAGAGTGGGGTTGGAGGAGCAGGGTCTTAGCCACTGTGCTTGTGAAGCTTTAATTCCACCCTCCCCTTGAGCACCCAAGGGTGCTGGTTGGGACGGGGTGACCAGCTGTGGCCACGGAGCTTCCTTCGAAGGGAATTAAGAAACAAACGATAAGCTTCTGAACACTCCTAACTGAATATCAGCGCACTGAAGTTACCAGGCGGCAAGGACAATGAGAAAAATTAAATCCTGCAACAACTGGGGCGTCACTGCGGACATTCACCACCCCCACTGCCCCGGCAACCCCGGAACCCGCGGCAGTGTGTCGCATCCGGCCTCGGAGGCGAGGGGCGGAGGAGGTGGCAGTGCAGGGAACAGGATGGTGGCGGCGGGGGCGAGGGTGAGAAAGGAAAGGAGAGAGCGGGAGACAGGAGGGCAGTCGCGGCTGTGGCGGGGGTCACGCGCACTGCTGCTGAACCTGCGTGAGGAGCTCGCAGAAGGAGTCGAAGAGTTTCTCCAGCCACGCCATGTTGCGCATGCACTGCTGCACAATCTCCTCCTGACCCAGGTCCTCGTTCACTTCCGACAGGGTGTCCGTCTGTGGGGGCAGGGGGCAGACAAACAGGGTCACCACGGGCCTGAAATGCCAGCGGATGTCCCATCCCGATTACCCTCCCTCCGACCCCTGTGGTCACCTCCCAGCCCCAATTGCCACCCACCAGCCGACGGTAGGCACAGCACCCTCAGAGTTCGAGCCCCACTCCCGTTAACGCACTACTGAGGGAGTGCTACACCGTCAGCATGGGCCCAGCATCAGCCCGGGTCGTCGTCTGTCCTCGCAGGTGACCCAGTCACTGCTTCTTGACAGCCACTTCCAACGTCAATCACACGCAGACATTTGCAATTTGCCTTTAGCGAATCCCAATGCACAGGAACACAAGAGGCTGCAGAGAGGAGTGGACACAGCCCGGTCCATCACGGGCACAGCCCTCCCCACCACTGACAGCATCTACAGGAGGCGCTGCCTTAAGAAGGCAGCATCTATCATCAAGGACCCCCACCATCCAGGACATTCCCTCTTCTCACTGCTACCATCAGGCAGGAGGTACAGAAGCCTGAAGTCCCACACCACCAGGTTCAGGAACAGCTAATTTCCTATAGCCATCAGGTTCTTGAACTGACCTGCACATCCCAAACCCTACCTCAGCAACACTACGGACCACCTCATGAACTGCCGTGAACTTGTCTCTGATTTTTTTTTGCACTAATGCCTTGCTTTTGTACAGCATAACTTTATATATAATTTATATTCTGTGTGTTGTCTGTACCTACGTGCCTGTGGTGCTGCAAGCAAGTTTTTCGCTGTACCTGTACCTCACCGTACTTGTGCACATGACAATAAACTAGACTTGCTTCAACAATGAGAGAGCACAGGATCCCTCAGCACCATTGGGATGAAGATCGGGGAAGTTCTCCTCAGGACCCTGACATGATGCCTACTTCTTCCTCAAGTGGAGGAAACTGAGGGATCAGTTCAGCCACGAGTGGTGGAGCAGGTATGAGGAGTTTGAATGGCTCACTCACTTTCTATTTCTTAAATAACACCTGGCCCTGATCTGTGGGACCTTGCTGTGTATGAATTACCAGCAACAGTGTCTACGCTTCAGATAAAACTGGAATGTCCTGAAAGGGAGGAGAAAGTCACTTTATAAATGGAGAAATTCCATCCTTTCTGAAAGGAATAATTCTTCTTTTGGAAAAGCTGCTTCACGGTCAAGAAGTACCATCAGAAATGTCGTTGGAAGCTATGAGCTACATTTGGATAGTGCCTCTCATCACCGCTGGTTGTCCCTAGGTGTTTTATTGCCAATTTGAAGCATAGCCGCTGTTGCCTTCTCAAAAGACATGCAGGGGTGGAGTACTACGATGGCAGAGTCACTGGACTGTCGGTCAGAGTCTGGAAATGCGAATTCGAATCCCCCAAGAGTAGCTGGGGAATTTAAGTTCAAGTAAGTAAAAAAATCTGGAACTTTAAAAAAAAGTTAGACTTAGTAACCATGAACAATGTCCTTCAGGGAAGCAGAGTTGCTGTCTTTACGCAGACTGGCGTAGAGTTTCTGAGCTGTCTAACGGTGTGGCTCTATACGGAGTCTAGACCATCAATATAGTTGACTCTTATTCACTTCAGGAGTGAGTGGAGGTTGACAATAAATGTCAGCCGTGTCCACATGGATAAATAGAAATCACAAAACAGCCAATTCAGGCACAGCCGGAGCAGCTGGGGTCACCCGCCAGAGATCCAGGAGTCGGAATCGAACCAGCTGAATAATGGCACTGGGTTGGAAGGGAATAGTTGCAGCTGGAATGAGGGACCAGTCACATTTCATTTAATCTGGTTTTGATGATAAGAAAAGGTTAAATATAAACAGCCTCTATGTTTTCGTTTGAGTGATTTGTTCTTGGATTGTGGTGAGACTGCATTAGTTGCCAAGTGCCCCAGGGACACTGGAATGGAGGTTATTTCCTGAAATTCAAGGGATTTCTTTCCTAGAAAATTCCAGTAGCATTAAGTGGTTACTTTCTGCAACTGCGGCAAATTACAGGATCGTCTGAACTTCAGTTTTGGTGGGATTTGAACTTGCAACGTTTAGTTTTAGCCTGGCACCATTGGGAGGGGAAGGTCAAATGGAGTTGGGATGAGGTTAATGGAAGAGCAGGGGCCAGATCAGAGCGGATGTGGCCACTGAAGGGTTGGGGGATGATGACAAAGACAAGGAGGGCAAACATACGGCCTGACCGGGTTAACCACTTGGTCCCTGGGGCTTAACCAGCTCATTCCGATCACCCTCCAGAGGAGACAGGTTTCTAATCAAGACTCCCACCCTGGGCTGGTGGGTCACCAGGCCCTTCCACCCATCGAGCCTGTGCTGACAGCCAACCACCCATTCACACTGATCCCCATTTTATTCTCCCCACATTGCCCCAGATTCTACCCCTCACCCACAACACTGGGGGCAATTTACAGCGGCCAATTAACCTACTGACCTTTACACCTCTAGGATGTGGGAGGAAACCAGAAGTTACAGGAGAACATACAAACTCCACACAAACGGCACCGGAGATCAGGAATGAACCTGGGCAGGGCAGCGGCTCTACGACCCACGCCACTGTGCCGCCCCAAACTATCCTCCATCTTAATTGCAACAGGGTTCCCCAACATCCAGTCCATTGAGTATAGCTGAATGGAAATCAAGGTGGGTTCCCCGAGGAGGTGTCGTCACTGGTCAACTCCTGTCCAGTGAGAGCTGCACTGGCACCACAGCCAGAGAATAAAACAGATTCTCCCAACACCAAGAGACCAATCGGTCCGTCGTGACTGTGCTGGTCACTCTGTATTCTCACATTCCTGCTGATCCTCAGTAACTCCTTTTCAAACTTTTGCCCAAATTCTGTTCAAGACAATTTTCCCACACAATTTCCAAAAGCAGTCGGTCTACTTTCCAGATACTTTTGGAGCAGATACTTGTACATCAGTGTGACTTGTACACTGGTGTGTTCATCTGATAAAATCAGGCTCGGTAGAATTGAACCATTATCTTTCATCTCTTGGTGATGTCTGTGCTTCACACATTAGTTCCAACTTTACCAACCTTCACCGAAGTTCCAAAACTTTGAAATAGTTTTTGTTCCATTATTGACCAAATAAAAAGGCAAGTGTATTTTTATTTGCTCCCCTCACAGGTTGTGAAAGTCACTGGCGGTCTCCAACTGTCCCGACACCAAGGAGACAGTGGAACGTAGACCACGTGGGTTGGTTTGGAGTCAGGTATATCCCAGATAGTTTCATATGGAAAGTTTCCTTCCCTGAAGGACATCAGTGAGCTTGGCGGGTTCCAGTATTTTCGTGGTCACCCATTACTGAGACAGGGCCTCTACGTTCATTTATTTAATTTACCCAGATTTAAATTCCCAGTTGCCTTGGTGGGATTTGAACTCATGTCATCAGAGCAATGCTCCAGAGCTCTGGTTGCTGGTGCAGAGACTTTACCATTATACCTGAAAAAGATGCCTTGCTAAATAAATAGACTCCCATACAGGGAAGAGCAACTAATACACCAGTGCGACTTATACACTGATCTTTGGGGTAACTCACCAGTTTTGGCCCCTTCCATCAACAGAGATGGTTCTTTCCCAATACATTAGAAACTCCCTTGTGACTTTGGACACCTAACTCATTCTACACTTGAGAACAATCCCGGGCCCTTGGGTTAAATAAGGCAGGAGGCTTGTGTGGATGAAAGTAAAAAGGAACCAAGGATTCTCCAGAGGGTTACCCAGTCGGGATGTGGGGACTCACCTGTTCTTTACAGTGCAGTAATGTGTGGTACTTGTAGTGATGAAGAGAGTGGAACAAGGTGTAAAACTGCAGTTTCTCGGCCTCCACTTGGAAGTCCTAAACAAAAACGCAAGAAAGTCTCACTGACCAATGGGAAAAGCCGTTCCTGCTGGAAACAGCAACTGCCCTGGATCGCTGGGCCGATCCCACACCGCGAGACGGACACCAGAGGGTAGGGAGCGTTCAGCTGGTACCCAATCAGATCTGGAGCTGCCTTTTCCCGCTCCCTGTGGTCACCTCACCTCCCAGATGGGCAAACCCCCATGGGCCAAAACATGGAGAAAATTCCTCCTGGTCCGGTCACCCCTGACAGCGGAACCCAGATCAGGGAGGTCACTCAGGGCACTGGAGGTCAGGAGGACCATGGCTCCAACCAACAACCTGGGCACTTTGATCAGTGGTGGGGAGGGTGTACGAGGGTCAGGAGCGAGGGATCACCAACACAGTAATCTCATCAGTCTCATTCTCCCCCTCCTTGTCCCCAAATCCCTGCAACTCATTCTCCCCCATGTTCCCATCAGCTCCTCTGTGGCCACTTATCTACACCAAGGGGCAACTTACAGGAACCCAATAACCTTCAATTTTGGGATTTGGGAGGAAACCGGAGCACCCAGGAGAAACCTAGAGAGGGCGCAGAAAAGATTCACGAGGATTTTTTTTTAAAATCGGGAATGGAGGGCTTGAGTTATAGGGGAGGCTGGATAGGCTGGGACTGTTTTCCCTGGAGCGAAGGAGGCTGAGGGGTGACCTTATAGAGGTTTATAAATCATGAGGGATGAGGTGGATGGTCACAGTCTGTTTCCCCAGGGTAGGGGAGTCTAGAACTAGAGGGCACAGGTTCAAGGTGAGAGGGGAAAGATTTAAAGGGGACCTGAGAAGCAAGCTTTTCCACACAGAGGATGGTGGGGATGTGGAACGAGCTGCCAGAGGAGGCGGTAAAGGAGGGTACAATTACAATGTTAAAAAGACATTTGGACAGGTGTGTGGATAGGAAAGATTTAGGGGGATTTGGGTCAAACACAGGCAAATGGGAGTAGCTTAGACTAGCACCTTGGTCAGCATGGATCAGTTGGGCTGAAGGGCCTGTTTCTGTGCTGTATGACTCTCTGAATCTATGATCTATGAACCCATATAGTCAGAGTGAGAACGTGCAAACTCCACATAGACAGCACCCGAGGTCAGGATTGAGCCTGGGTCACCAGGGCTGTGTGGGAGCAGCTCTGCTAGCTGTGCCACTGTGCCCTCTGGCACTTCTCGCCTCATGGGGTAACAGGGGATACCCTCACACCCAGTGTCAAGAACACCGAACTGTCCTCACCTGTGGCCGCTGTACATTCTTCTTGAGCTGGTTGAGAGTCTTCCTGTTGTAGGGGGTACCTGCCACTTTTAGCTTCACTGAGCTGGCGGGGTTGTCCTTGTGTTCTGCGTCGCAATCCTCGACAACCAGTTGAGGGAACGTCTGCAATCCCTCCTGCAACACACCGAGCAAAATGATTACACCCTGGCTCAGCCTCCCTGTCAGACCAGCAGAGATGCTGGTACTCACTGCTACCCAAGGTGTTGCCCCAAATGCAGAGGGGCAGATCCACGGTTAAAGTCACAGGTCCAGCGCTTACTGTCTGGGATAGTCCGCTCCCCATTAACTTTTGGGATAACAGATACCCAAAATCACCATGGGTAGACCAGAGGGCAGAGTGGAGGTTATATTGGGAACAGGAATATAACGTACAAGACATTGGTGAGGCTACATTTGGAATATTGTGTTCGGTTTTGGTCACACTGCAAAAAGAAAGATGCTATTAAGCTGGAAACAACGCAGAGGAGACTTACGACAATTACAATGCTGGGACATTGTATAAGGAGAGAGGTTGAGCAGGTTGGGATTTTATTCACTGGAGTGTAGGAGACTGAGATATGATCCTAGAGAGCTGTATAATATCAAGAAGGGCATTGATAGAGTGAATGCACACAGTCTTTTCTCCCCCAGGGTTGGGTAATCAAGAACTAGAGGACATAGGTTTAAGGTGAGAGGGGAGAGATTTAATAGCAACCTAAGGGGCAACTTTTTCACCTCAAGAGTGGTCCATATATGGAATGAGCTGCCAGAGGAAGAGGCTGAGGCAGGTAGGTTAGCGTAACGCTATTACAGCGCCAGCGACCCGGGTTCAATTCCGGCCACTGTCTGTAAGATGTTTGTATGTTCTCCCCATGTCTGTGTGGGTTTCCTCCGGGTGCTCCGGTTTCCTCCCACATTCCAAAGATGTACAGGTTAGGAGCTGTGAGTGTGCTATGTTGGTGCTGGAAGCACGGTGACACTTGCGGGCTGCCCCCAGAACACTCTACGCAAAAGACGCATTTCACTGTGTGTTTCGATGTACACATGACTAATAAAGATATTTGATCTTATATGAACAACATTTAAAAGACAAAAGAAAAACATGATGATGCTGGAGGAACTCAGCAGGCCAGGCAGCATCCGTGGAGAAAAGCAGGTGGTCAACGTTTTGCGTCAGGACCCTTCTGCAGGACAACATCGACTGTCCATTTCCCTCCACAGATGCTGCCTGACCCGCTGAGTTCCTCCAGCAGCTCCTTTTTTTGCACTAAGACGCTGGATCTTTAATCCTTCAACAGCTTGTCACTGGAAATTTAAATGCCTAATATTTATATTCAAAACATTTCTCTTTCCCACTGTCGCTTCTCTCCTGATATTTCTTTTCCTGCAGCTAAATTAACATTTCCTTCTCAGCTCCTGAGCTGTGAATTTCTCTATTAGACTGATTGATGAAGGAAACGCCCGGCTGCTTGTCCTGTTCCCAAGTCCCAGATCCCTATCACTGCTCTATCATCAGCTCACATTGTCAGCAACCAGCTTGAAAACCCTAAATGTGCCAGGGGGCAGGTCTAACAGCAAATGCAGTTAAGTTTCGTGTTGTCCAGTAATGTGTCCAACGTTGCCCATTACACTTGGTGTCATCTCTCCTTCACTCTGTCAGTGATGTGCTTTCTCACTGCTAATCTAACTCTCTCTTTTCCCCGGTATGGAGGCACACAGTACAGCTTAGTTGTGTTCAACACTGTGGACTGTGCCTGGAATCGTATGTGCAGTGTCATGAATTTGTTACCTGGCTTGATAGTACTCAGTGAGTAAAAAGTGAACTCCTCGTGCTCCGGTTTTACAGTGGGTGTCAGGGGTAATTGGCCAGATTAGTCTGAGGGCTGAGGGTCTTCAGTAATGTGTGGAGGAGCAGAGACAATTTAATGAGGTGTCCAAAAATACAAGAAGGTTTGATAGACCCCATGGGAGTGTGGGACTTCTGTTGTGTGGAGAGACCAGAGCAGTTGGGGCTGCCCTCTTTACTGCAGGGAAGGTCAAGGTAACGATGAAACGAGAGTGTGAGCAGAGAAACAGGCCCTTCAGCCCATCGAGTCCTTGCCAACCATCAAGTACCCATTGACTCTAATTCCATTTTAAATCCATCAACCATCACCACCACCACCACCACCACCACCCACCTCAGACTTTACTACTCACCTACAAACCAGGGACAATTTACAGCAGCCAATTAACCTACAATCACACGACCTTGGGAGGAAGCCGGAGCACTCAGTGAAAACCCACGTGGTCACAGGAAGAACGCGTAAGCTCCACACAGAAAGTACCGGAGGTCGGGATTGAACCCGGATCACTGGTGCTGTTGGGCAGTGGCTCCACCGGCTGTGCTGCAATTTAGTTAACCTCACAAACATACAAAATTCTCATACATTCTCAAACAAACATTCTCATACAGCGTGAGAGGGAAGATGCAGTGATGATGTTGCCCATGGCTGAAGGCATCCTATCCGGATGCATCACGGCTTGGTACAGCAACTGCTCTGCCCGAGACAGAAGGAAATTGCAAAGAGTTGTGGACACAGCCCAGCACATCACATAAACCAGCCTTGCCTCCATGGACCCTGTCCACATATCCCGCTGCCTCAGGAAAGCAGCCAACATAATCAAAGACCCCTCTGACCCCCGTCATTCTCTCTTCTCCCCCCCTCCCATCAGGCAGAAGATACAAAAGCTTGAGAACACATACCACCAGGCTCAAGGACAGCTTCTATCCTGCTGTTATCAGACTCTTGAACGGACCTCTCATATGCTAGAAGATGACCTGTTGATCTCCCGATCTACCTTGTCGTGGCCCTTACACCTTATTGTCTACCTGCGCTGTACTTTCTGTTGCTGTAACACTGAATTCTGCATTCTGTGTTTTTTACTACCTCAGTGTAACTGTTTATGGCACGATCTGTCTGGATAGCACGCAAACAAAGCTTTGCACTGTATCTGGGTACACGTGACAGTAATAAACTAAAACCAATACTGGTTTCAGAATATGGAGTTCGGAGTGAGATGGGAAGAAATTTCTTCACCCAGAAAGTGGTGAACCTTTGAAATTCTCTGCCCGACTCATTCAACACATATATTCAAGACTGACATCATTCCCTCCATCCTCCTCCGTCCCTCCCTACGCCCCACTTCCTTTGTACTCCCTCTCTTCCCCTGACCCCCTTCCCCACCTCCTCTCTCCCTCAAAATATTATTTGCTGTGAAGTGACACTGGGTGAACAACGGGCTGCTTCTCCCTCCGAATGCTGTTTCACAGTGAGGTTGGATTTAGCAGCAACATCACCGCAGCCCTTGAGCTCGATGTGAACTCCACTCTCCATCGGTGCCCAGGACACGATGACACTGATACCACACACACATCGAAAAGCTTACGGCTCAGGTACCTGGAGCAAGGAAGTCAGAGACACTCTTTTTGTCACACGTTTCTTGTGTTCTGTCAAGATGCCGTCGATCTTCTTCATGGTGGGTAAATAAAGTTCATCTGCAGCAAGAGTAAGACATGAATCAGTGGCCAGTCTCCACGCCAGATGCTTCAATCTGCAGCACTCACAGACACATCCTGTGTGTACCTTCGACCTGGGGTAAGATCGAGTTAGACATGCAAAGGGGTCAGGAGGGAAGGAGACCGAGGGGAGAGCAGGGAGCAGTGAACCAATGACATTTTCGACACAAGAGGAAGCCACTTAGTCCACGCCAGTCAAAACAGGAGCCACCTTCTCCAACTAATCCCACTTCCCAGTTCTGGGGCCGCTGCCCTGCAGGTTCCTCCACTTGTGACAGGGGTCCCTGCCTCCAACACCCTTTCAGGCACCGAGTTCTGGCCTCAACATTCTCTGGGAGAAAATAAATGCCCATCCTCGCCCCTCTAATCCTCATACAATGATTTCACCTCCACACGTTCCTGCCCCCCAGTTACCGAAGGAAATAGGTCCTTCCTGTACACTCCATTCCAAAGAAAACAACCAATGGTGTGTCCTCCCTTCAATATCACCGCCCGACCCTGGCATCTTCCTCCCCACCCTCTCAAGTGCTGTCACATCCGTCCTGCAACGTGCCGACCACAACCACACACGGTCCACTAGTCGTGGCCAAATTCATGCTCGGGCAAGTACTCCCTGCTCCTGTATCCTGCGTCTCAGCCAATGCAGGCAGGCTTTCACCACCTGCCCTGCTATCTCCAGCAGAGTGTGGTCTCCGAGGTACAGCAGGGTGGGGGAGAAATGAGGAGGAAGCAAAGCTGTTGAGTGAAGTGGGGAGGAGATGCAACAATACTCAGCCGGTGGGACAGTGCCTGGGGAGGTTCCAGAGAAGTGCTTCGGCTTCACCTCATCCGCCCGAAGCATTAACCCCCTGCGGTTCCATCACTTACTTTTAAAAATCAGATTTCCAGCATCTGCAGGATTTTATTTTCAGACAGTGGAATACTCCCTCCTGGAACACAGAACAGTACAGCACAGGAACAGGCCCTTCGGCCCACCATGTCTGTGCTGACCACGATGCCAAATTAAACGAATCCCTTCTGCCTGCACATGGTCCACGTCCCTCCATTCCCTGTACATTCATGAGTCTGTCTAACAGCCTCTTGAACGTACTGTCGTATCTGTATCCACCACCACTCCCGGCAGCCTGTTCCAGGCACCCACCACTCTGCATGCAACAAACTTGCCCTGTACATCTTTTAACGTTCTCCCTCTCACCTTAAAGTTATGCCCTTCAGTATTTGGCATTTCCACCCTGGAAAAAGGATTCTGACAGTCTACCCTATCTGTGCCTCTTATAATTTTATGTAAACTTCTATCAGTTCTCCCCTCAGCCTCCGATGCTCCAGAGAAAACAACCCAAGCTTGTCCAGCCTCTTCTTATAGCTCGTACCCTCTAATCCACGCAACATCCTGGTGAACCCCTTCTGCACCCTTTCCCGAGCTTTCACATCCTTCCTGTAATGGAAAGGTAAATACAGCGTGAAATCGCTCTCCGTTCCTACCATTGTTAGCTTCGATCGTCTCAATCATGGCTGGGTCCAGAGCGGCACTGACCAGCAGCTCGATGTAACTCTTGTACATCTCCTTCATTGCCCGAGTGTTCAAGATTCGGCCAGTGGGGATCCGTTCTGCAGCACAGGGGAAGCATCAGTTCATCATTCCCTGACCACGTACATGGTAGATTTATGTCCACCAATGACCTTATTCCTATCCACCTACAGTAACAAACCTTTATCTTCACTCATTGGAGTAAACAATCTACAATACAATGTATGAAGTTCCGTTGTTCACACTTATAATGGGGACGAGCTACGTAAACACGTCATGTTGTATCACTAGCTGGGGTGTGTGGCCCCTTGGTTCTCCCAGCTTCTTTCTTAATTATGTTCCAAAAGGAGGAGCTTCACTGTGTCTGACCGCGGGAGTGTGTGATGGGACGGTGTGGAGGGAGCTTCTCTCTGTGTCTGACCCCGGGAGTGTGTGATGGGACGGTGTGGAGGGAGCTTCACCCAGTGTCTGACCGCGGGAGTGTGTGATCGGACAGTGTGGAGGGAGCTTCACCCTGTGTCTGACCCCGGAAGTGTGTGATGGGACGGTGTGGAGGGAGCTTCACCCAGTGTCTGACCCCGGGAGTGTATGATGGGACAGTACAGCAGAAACTTCACCCTGTGTTGCATTTCCTCCCTGGCCTATTGGAGGGGGACATTTGACTCAGGGTCACACCCGAGCTGGGTCATTTCTGGAGGGGAATCAGCCCCCAGAACATGCTGTGTTCCCACTCATCGACCCTGTGAACACTCCTGGCCAGTAATGGTGAGGGAGGAGCCAGTGGACGGGGAGAGGGAGGGGAGGGGCCTGGTCACTCACCCTCCTCGCTCTGCTGGTTGGGTGTGGAGTCTGATTCTGACGACGAGGCCACCTCCCTCAGCCACTTTTTCCTCTTCTTGGGAGGAGGTTCGGCCTTGGCTTTGGACGGTCGCTGCTTGGGTTTGGACGCCGGGCGCACCGGTGGCTCCGGTTTAACCACCACAGGTACCCGGTTCGGAGCGCTCTTGGCCTGGTTCTGGCGTCTAAAGGACCAATCAGAGCGTTACCATAAACAGCGGGCATTCTGGGCAAAGGCTGTTGTCCCACCCCACCCCCACACCCCCCTGTTACACCCAATACCCAACCCCACACCCCGCCCTCCATTACACCCGACACCCCACCCTCCGCTACACCCCACCCCACCCCCACATTACACCCCAACGCCCTCCATTACACCCACACCCCGCCCTCCGTTACACCCCACCCCACCCCAACCCCACATTACACCTGTCCCATCTCAAAGCTGACACAGATCTCAGCCAGACTGGCATTGGGAGGAGGCGGCACAGCCCGTTCCTGCCGCTGACCTACTGATAAACCCTGGATCACCAGGCTGGACGTTCCAGCCGTGTTCTCTCCACGTCGGAAAAGGTTCGGACCCCCTACCCTGCCCCAACCCCAGGGCCTCAAGAAGTTCCTTCCCTCCCCCTCCAGCCCAAGGGCTTCGAGACCACCCCCACTCCCCCAACGAATTGAGAGAACTCACTCCCTGATCGAAGCCTCACTCAGACTCCCACACCCACCGAGGACCCCTGACTCGCCAACCCGAGAGGTCCAATCCTCACCCCCTGGCCATAATCGGGGACCTACCACCCACAAGCACTCAGTGGAAGACTGATGGTCTCCCATCTTTGGCCAATAACCCTTCAATTTCTTTATAAAGAAAGCCCAGTTCCACACAACTGGCCACACTCCCTGACAGATGGGGCCTGTACCTGAGGGACTGCTGAGGCCTGTGCCAAGGTTTCTTCGAGCACACCCTCACGTAGTCCTTCTTGTTCACATTCTCCAGGAACTTGACGTAGAGACGCTGGTACTCATTCTTCGCGTGACCAAAGTACCCGAGATACTGAAAGAGAAGACTGCAAATCTACCTGTTGTTCGGCAACCAGTTTAGAAGCCACTTGTTTTCCCTCATGACGTGTATTTGTGCTCGAGTATCGAGGGGACGGGGAATGGGGCTGGGAAGCCAATTGAAAAAGAGTTAAATGGCTTTTTTCCCTCTGATTCACGTAGTGGGCAGGCACGGTAGTGAAGCTGTTAGCGTAAAGCTATTACAGCGCCAGTGACCCGGGTTCAATTCCTGCCGCTGTCTGTAAGGAGTTTGTACGTTCTCCCCGTGACTGTGTGGGTTTCCTCCGGGTGCTCCGGTTTCCTCCCACATTCCAAAGACATACAGGTTAGGAAGTTGTGGGCATGCTATGTTGGCAACGGAAGCGTGGTGACACTTGCGGGCTGCCCCCAGAACACTCTATGCAAAAAAGATGCATTTCACTGTGTGTTTCAATGTACATGTGACTAATAAAGATATCTTATCTTACAGTATAAAGATTCACCAATACTTCAAATTGATTGCTGACTCTAAAGTAATCCAGCAGTCTGGAGTATTGCATTTATTACAGGAAGGACGTGGAGGCTTTGGAGAGGGTGCAGAAGAGGTTCACCAGGATGTTGCCTGGATTAGAGGGTATGAGCTATAAGGAGAGGTTGGACAAACTTGGGTTATTTTCTCTGGAGCAGCGGAGACTGAGGGACTTGAAATGTTGACTGTCCATTTCCCCCACAGACCCTGCCTGACCCACTGAGTTCCTCCAGCATCTTATTTTTTGCAACAAACAATCTGCTGGCAGAGTCTTGACTTGAAACGTTGACAATTCCTCCCCCCCACAGACGCTGCTCGACCCACTGAGTTCTTCCAGAGATTGACTGTTGCTCCAGATTCCAGCATCTGTAGTCTCCTGTGTCTCCACCTTATCATTTTTTGATCTGAATGATGCTGTATCTTCTTGAAAGTTGGAGGTAGGCTCATCCAGGCAAGAGGAGTGTTCCTTCACACTCCTGATTGGTGCCTTGTAGATGGTGGAAAGGCGTGAGTCACTCCCTGCAAGATCCCCAGTCTCGGACTCGCTCTTGTAGCCTCTGTATTGATGGTCCAGTTGAGTTTCTGATGAATGGTGACCCACAGATGAGGAGTCAGCAATGGTATTCCAACTGAACGTCAAGAGCAGGTTGTTACATTCTCCCTTGTTGGAAGTGGTCACTGCCTGGCACGAGTAGCACAAATGTTCTTTGCCACCTATCAGCCCTCGACTGAATGTTGCCTGGACTTTGGACTATCAAATATCCCCACCATCTGGGCCGTGCCATCTTCTCACAGCTCCCATCGGGCAGGAGGTACAGAAGCCTGAAGTCCCACACCACCAGGTTCAGGAACAGCGACTTCCCTTCAACCATTCGGTTCTTGAACCAACCTGCACAACCCTAATCACTGCCTCAGTATAGTGACACTGTGACCACTTTGCACTTTGATGGACTTTGCTTTTTTTTGTTCTAATTGTGTTCTTTGTAAAAATTGTGTATAATTTATGTTTAATTTATATTTTTCTTGTGACTGCTGCTTATCTGATGCTCTGTGCCTGTGATGCTGCTGCAAGTAAGTTTTTCATTGCGCTTGTGCACACATGGACTTGTGCATCTGACAATAAACTCAACTTTGACCTTGACTTTGTAACCATGGGCTGCTTCCTTCACCCAGGAGGTACAAATGGAATTCATCATTGCTCCACGATGATCGTACATTCACTGATGAAAGGAAGGTCACTGATGAAGCAGCCGAAAATGGCTGGGTCTAGGACGCTACCCAAAGTCCTGGAGCTGGGATGACTGCCCCTCAACAACCAAAGGCCCCTTCCTTCAGGGAAGTGAACTCATCACTCCCCACCAGTCTGACTGACGCATGACTCCGGTCCACCACCAGGGGGACAGGCAATGTCCAAGCGTTGGAAAAAGCCTGGAGAACGACTAGACACCAGCTCCCACTTCTCCAACACCTCATAAGAGGCATTGAGGAGGTGGGATTGGTGGGGCACAAGAGCAGGCATGGTGGGCAGCACTAAGAACATTGCAGGTTCGAGACTCGCCCAGGATCGAAATCCTGGACTCACGCTCCCAGTGCTGCATTGACAACGGATTGGTTAAGCCCAGGTCAAAACAAAAAGTCCCACCATGTTAATCCACCAATGAGCAAGGGCACTCTTCAGGGAGTCTCACACCTAACATTTATCCCTCCATCAACATCACTATGTCATCTCAATTTGTGAGATCTTGCTGTGCACAGATTGCCCTGTGTCCTCTATTACAGCAGTGACCGGACTTCAGGGGGATTTCATTGGCTGGGCAGCCTTTGGAATGTCCCGAGGTAGAGCGAGGTGCTGGAGAGATGCCTCACTCGAGGGCTCAGCCTTCCTTACCTTGCTCGTTGCACAGAACTGCCGCTGTCCGTCTCGGATCTCCGGCGTGAACTTCTGCAGCAAGGCCTTCTGCACCCGCCAGACGGGAGGAGGCTCGCGCCCCGCCTGCATCGCCAGCTGTGGGGACAAGAACCATTAGCCCGGCACCGACTCCAGGTATCCCGCGGAGGGGCAGCACAGAGCAGTGGACACAGCTCAGTCTGTCACATAAATCAGCCCCCCCTCCAGGGACTCCGTCTACACTTCCCTCTGCCTTGGTAAAGCAGCCAGCATAATCAAAGACCCCTCCCACCCCGGTCATTCTCTCCTCTCCCCCCTCCCATTGGGCAGAAGATACAAAAGCCTGAGAACACGCACCACCAGGCTCAAGGACAGCTTCTATCCTGCCGTTATCAGACTCTTGAACAGACCTCTTGTACGATAAAGATGAACTCTTGATCTCCCAATCTACCTGTGTATGGCCCTTACACTTTATTTGTCTGTCTACTCCGCACTTTCTCTGTAAATGGAACACTATATGCTTCATTCTGTTTTGTTTTTACTGGCTCGATGTACTTACATATGGAATGATCTGTCTGGATCTTCACTGTATCTCAGTTCATGTGACAATAATAAACCAATTACCCAGATGGAACTCCTGCCTCTCACCACCTCATCCCAACAAGTGGACTTCCTTCCCATCTCAATATTTTTGCAACTTTTAAGATATTTTTTTTTCCATGCAACAAACAAAGAGGCCATTCAGCCCATCGAGTCTATGCCGGTTCACAGAGTAACCTTATTCTCCACCAATTGTCCCAGTATCCTATTCTCCCCACATTCCCGTCAATTCCCCCTACCCACCTACACATTAGGGCCAATTTACAGTGGCTAATTAACCTACCAATCCACACATCTTTGGGGTGTGGAGATTAACACACTTAGAGTCATACAGCACGGAAACAGGCCCTTCGGCCCAACTGGTTCATGCTGATCTAAGCTAGTCCCATTTGCCAGCATTTGACCCATATCCTTCACAACCTTTCCTATCCATGTACTGTCCAAGTGCCTTCTAAATGTTGTTCATGTACCTGCCTCACCCACTTCCTCTGGCAGGTACATGAACAACATTTAAAAGGCACTTGAACTTTCCATATACTCGTTCCATATACTGACCACCCTCAAGGGTGAAAAAGTTGCCCCTCAGGTTCCTATTAAATCTCTCCCCTCTCACCTTAAACCTGTGCCCTCTAGTTCTTGATTCCCCAACCCTGGGAAAAAGGAATTTAAGTGAGCAAACAATATTCTCCCCCTCCCTCAATTGTTCTGCCAAATTGGTCGAGGGAGCATCCAGGAGATTAACTTATCCGCGGCATTCCAAAGTTGGCAAAGCTCAACATTACGATCATGGCCAGTTCTTTCACTTGCCAAGCCTTCCTTCATGTTTTGTCTGCAAAGTGCAGTCCCTCTCTGGGACGAGACCACCTTCCCAAACACGTACGTGATGCCCCTCAGGACTGAATGTCCCACCCAGATTAGTGCAAGGTCACCATTGTTTGAGAGGGGACGAGGCTGCAGGAACAGGGATATTGGAAACACTCTTTTCTCACTGATCAAACATACCCTAAGTTCCTTCTGTCTCCACCCTCTATATTTTAGGTCCTCACTTTCAGATCCCTGATTAACCTCTGGTCTCCCTACCGCAGACATCTCCTCTGCCCTACGACATTCCAAGGTCTCTGGTCGAGCCGTCATCCACCACCCCAAATGTTCACTCACTCCACCACCGTGGCAGCAGCGTGTGTGCCATCTACAAAATGCCCCACAGTTACCTGCCTGGGCTACTCCAAAAGCTCCTCCCAAACCTGGGACATCAACCACCAAGGTCAAAGGCAGTAGACGTCTGAAGTCGCACGCCGTCCCAATCGTCGGCCTTCCTTCACAGATATCCTGGAACTCCCTCCCCAACAGCACTGTGGGACCACCTTCACCTCATGGACTGCAATGGTCCAAGATGGTGGCTCACCGCCTCCTTCTCAAGGGCCATCCGTAGGGGATAGGTGACAAAAGGTGCCCAGGTCAGCGACAACCACAGCCCAGAAGTGAACAAAAGGAATTCACATACCTCCAGTTCTGGCCTCATGCCCAACCCCAATTCCCCCGACCGTCTGTTGGGGACATGGCTCCAACTGACCACTCCCAGATACCTGCCCCTGAACCTCTCCACCTTCTCCCTACATTCCACCCCTTTGACCAACCATCCCAACTCTCCCCTGGGACACACCAACCCGCAGGGAGGCCACCAAATTATTCACCTTGAGCGCCTTAATGTCATCGATTTTCACTACAAACTCGTCCCGCTCACGGAACACGCCCTCGCCGCCGCTCTCCTCGTCATCCTCGTCCGTCTCTCCGGAGATGGCCACCGAGTCCTGCTTCTTGGCCAGGTGCAGGGGCCGGTGCCAGGGCTTCTTGGAGCAGATCCGGACGTAGTCCCTTTTTTCAGTGTTCTCCAGGAACTTGACGTACAGGCGCTGGTAGTTGTTCTTCACCTCGTCCGGGTACTCCACGTACTGGGAAAGGACAGACAGCGGAGATCGTGTGACTGCGCGCCGGTCCCAGCGCACTCTGGCCCGCGGGGGAAGGGGGCAGAGCTGGGGGGAAAAGGGGGGAGGGGGTGGTGGAGGAGGTGAAGGGGGTGGGAGGAGGTGAGGAGGAAAAGGGGGGAGGGGTAGGGGAGAATGAGCAGGAGGATGAGGGGAGGGGGGGAGGAGGAAGATGGGGGGGAGGGGGGAGGGGGGAGGAGGGAGGGGGGGAGGAGGGAGGGGGGAGGAGGGGGGGAGGGAGGGGGGGAGGTGGGGGGGAGGGGGGGGGAGGGGGGGAGGGAGGAGGAGGGGGGGAGGGAGGAGGAGGGGGGGAGGGAGGAGGAGGGGGGGAGGGAGGAGGAGGGGGGGAGGGGGGGAGGAGGGGGGAGGGAGGAGGAGGGGGGAGGGAGGAGGAGGAGGGAGGAGGAGGGAGGAGGGGGGGGAGGGAGGAGGGGGGAGGAGGAGGGGGAGGGAGGAGGGGAGGGAGGGAGGAGGGGAGGGAGGGAGGAGGGGGGGAGGGAGGAGGGGGGGAGGGAGGAGGGGGGGAGGGAGGAGGGGGGGGAGGGAGGAGGGGGGGGAGGGAGGAGGGAGGAGGGGGAGGGAGGAGGAGGGGGAGGGAGGAGGAGGGGGAGGAGGAGGGGGAGGGAGAGCTGTGGGAGGTGCACGAAGCAGCAAGGGTTAGAACTCAGAGGGGGATAGAAGTGGGGGAATGGAACCAGAGGAGAGCTGGGGGGGGGGGGGGGGGGGGGTGGGCAGTTACGAAGGAGCAGCAGGGTGAGGTGAGGGTCTCGGGGAGGGAGGATGGAGCCGCGGGGAGGGGGTCTCGGAGATGGTGGAGGTCCGATGGGGTCTTGGGGAGGGTGGACGGGCTCTCAGGGAGGGCGGACGGGGTGGAGGGGAGGGCAGAGGGGGTCTCTGGGAGGCTGGAGGGGGTCTCGGGGAGGGCGGAGGGCAGACAGAGTCTCAGGGAGGGGAACGAGGTCTCAGGGAGGGGGGAGGGCGGACAGAGTCTCAGGGAGGGGGTCTCACCTGGTTGCTGGAGGAGAAGTGCCGTCGCCCCTCCCTCACCTCGGGCACGAACTGCTGTAGGGACGCCTTCTGCACCCTCCAGATGGGTGGGGGCTCGGCCCCCGTCTGCATGGCCAGCTGTGGGGGGACGGGGGGGGGGACATCAGACATCAGCGACCCGGACCCCTCCCTCACCCCGCTCCTCGCAACAGCGCAGCCCACCCAGAGACCGGAGGATCGCACACCGCCAACCCTTCAGCCCATCCTGTCCGTGATAGACACCAGCCAGTCCCATTGTCACAGGGACGGGGTCGAGTGAGGGGCCGGGGTGGGGCGTTCAGTTACAGGACATGGGTTTTGGGGCAGCCACGTCACAGACATCGGTGGCGAGGCTGACAGTGACCCTCCCCCAGCACATCGCCGCTGTCAACCAGTGCGAGCAGCAGATTCCTCTCCTTGAAGTAACCTGTTGGGTGTCTGTCCCAATCCAATGATTTTAATTACAAGTTTATTTCATTTCTTGAATTTAAATCGCTCTGCCAACGTGTCGGCATTCAAACCTCCCATCTCTCTTCTCACCTCTCCCGTCGGGGAGAAGATACGAAAGAGTGAGAACATGTATTGGTATTGGTTTATTATTGTCACTTGTACCGAGGTCCAGTGAAAAACTTGTCTTACAAACCAATCGTACAGGTCAATTCATTACACAGAGCAGTTACATTGAGTTAGTACAGAGTGCATTGATGTAGTACAGGTAAAAACAATAACAGTACAGAGCAAAGTGTCACAGCTACAGAGAAAGTGCAGTGCAATAAGGTGTGAGGTCACAACAAGGTAGATCGTGAGGTCAGAGTCCATCTCATTGTATGAGGGAACTGTTCAATAGTCTTATCACAGTGAGGTAGAAGCTGTCCTTGAGTCTGGTGGGACGTGCCCTCAGGCTCCTGTATCTTCTACCCGATGGAAGAGGAGAGAAGAGAGAATGTCTCATGGACACACAAAAGACTGCAGGCATTGGAATCTGGAGCAGCGCACACGCCCAGGTGAAGGGTCTCGACCCAAAACGTCAGCTGTCCACTTCCCTCCACAGATGCTGCCTGACCTGCTGAGTTCCTCCAGCGTTTTGTGCGTCCCACCAGGCTCAAGGACAGCTTCTATCCCGCTGTGATCAGACTCTTGAACGGACCTCTCACACGCTAAAGATGAACTCTTGATCTCCCAATTTACCACGCCGTGGCCCTTGTGCCTGGCCTACCTGCACTGCACTTTCTCTGTAACTGCAGCACTATAATTCTGAATTGTTTTCCTTTCTACAACCTCAATGTACTTATGTGTGGAATGGTTGGTCTGGATGGCAAGCAAAACAGAAGTTTTCACTGCATCTCAGTACATGTGACAATCCCAACACTCTGTCCAGTAACTTAAATCTCTCGACTACCCTACCACTTTCTGTCGGGACTTGCAGAGGGCTGGTGTGAAACAGCCTATCTACCTGGTAAAGTTCAATGCAACCCTTTATCCGGTTCCCTTCAGTTTGGATCTCCTCCTATTGAACCTTCAAGCACCTCACTGCCCAACACAACAATTCCCAACTTCCTTCTGATCGATGATGCTCTGGACACCAACACTCAGGTCATCAGCAACAGTTTCTTCCTTCTTCATAGTAACGAACCCCTTGGAATTTTTAAATCTGTCCTGCTTTTCCAATGAGGATGGGGACGGGGGGAGGAATCACTGTCCGGTGTGGGGGAGAAGCAGGAAGCTCTGGGAACACCCAGCAGATCAGTCAGCCTCTCGGGGGGGGGGGGGGGGCTGGTGGGGGGCGGACCAGAGCAAACATTTCAGATTGATAACCTTTCAGCAGGAACACTAATCCTTGTGAAAGGGAAGGATCCGGAATATTAACATTTACCGCAGATGCTGCCATTTTGTCCTTGAAATACTTCCGTTCACTTCTATGTAAAATAAACCGCCAGATTTGCCTCCAAGAGGGAAAACATAAATCCAAAAACTAACCAATTGTTCATCAAAATAAAACCGCTCCATGCTGGCGGTAATCACAGAAACGTATAGCAGGGACACAGGCCATTCAGCCCACTGCGTCCATGCTGACCAGTGGGCACCCATCCATATTAAACCCCATCACCCAACACTTGGTCCATAACCGTTTATGCCGAAGTGATTCAATGCTCATCCAGACACTTAAATGCTGTTGGTGACCCAGCTTCAGTTCTCTCCGACACTGCATTCCAGGGATTTATCACTCTCTGGACGAAGGAGGCCCCCCCCTCAGATCCCCAAAATGAATAACATCAAATGAGACATGCAAAGGTGAAAGTAGGGACTGCCGGAGACACTCGGAGTCTGTGGAGGGCCAAACCGAGTTTCACTTAGAATGTAATTTACTCCCAGCAGAAGTATCTACAATGGAGCGCTGCCTCAAGAAGGCAAAAATCTATCAAAGATCCCCACCATCCGGACCATGCCATCTTCTCCTGCCCGATGGTAGCTGTGAGGTACAGAAGCCTGAAGTCCCACACCACCAGGTTCAGGAACAGCTACTTCCCTTCAACCATTCAGTTCTTGAACCAACCTTCACAATCCTAATCACTACAGTTTAGCAACACTATGACCATTTTGCACTAAAATGGACTTTCTTTTTGGTTCTAATTGTGTTCTTCATTGTAAAAATTGTGTTTAATTTATGTTTTCCTTGTGAATGTTGTGCATCTGATGCTCTGTGCCTGTGATGCTGCTGCAAGTAAGTTTTCCATTGCACCTGTGCACACGTGGACTTGTGTATATGACAATAAACTCCACTTTGACTTTAATTTCGATGAAAAGAATTGAAATGTAACTCTCTCCACAGCAGCCACCCGACCTGCTGACCAATTCCAGAAGTCTCTGCTTTAATTCAGATTTCTAGCAATAGCAGTGTTTTGCTTTTAGATTTCTGCCTGGAATGGGGTTGTTTGGAACAAGTGGAGACTGAGGAGAGATATAGAGTCATACGGCATGGCCCAACTAGTCCATCTGACCAAGATTCCCATCTAAGCCAGGCCCATATCCTTTGAAACCTTTCCTATCCATGGACCTGTCCAAATGCCTTTTAAATGTTGTTAATGTACCTGCCTCAACCGCTTCCTCTGGCAGCTCGTTCCATATACCCACCACCCTCTGGGTGAAAATCCTGCCCCTCGGGTTCCTATTAAATCTCTCTGGTTCTTGATTCCCCAACCCTGGGAAAAAGACTGTGCATTCACCCTATCTAACCCTCTCATGATTTTATACACCTCTATAAGATCACCCCTCAGTCTCCTGAGCTCCAGTGAATAAACTCTTATTTTGCTCAACCTCTCTCGGTCCCTCGAGTCCTGGCAACATCCTTGTAAATCTTTCCTGCACTCTCTCCAGCTTAATGGCATCTTTCCTAATTGAGACATTTAACAGTGTTAACAAAAAGAACCTATTGCCCTAGCAGAGAGGTCAAAAACTGGAAGGCGTACATTTAATTGGTAGTAGATTTAGACGAGGGTTTTAAGGCCTAACAAAGACCACTGGGGTTTGGAAGGGTGGTGGAGACAAAGCCTTTGCTACCTGGCTGAAGATCTACAAGCTGCAGGGTTTTGGACTTAAAACTGGGGAGTTTATTAGCTACAACCCTATCCTTGGCTGGCAAGGACTGGACCCAGTTTGTGGCACCAATTTCCACCAATCCCAGAGTTTTACAGAAACCACAGGGGTGTGAGTTGCATAGCCAAAGCGTTAACGGTTGCAGGCTCCACATAAACAACACTGGAGGGCAGGCTTGAACTGGGGTCGCTGGACCTGTGAGGGAGCTGCACTGGGTTACTGTATCACCGAGCATTACAAAGCAATACTTGGCTGAGCATGGTATTAGGGCAGGTCAAACAGATAGGTTCCTAGGGGGAGAAAGTGGAGGGGCAGGAGGTACAGAGAGGGAATTCCGAAGCTCAGCTGAAGGATTGACCATCAGTGGTGGAGTGTTTAGACTCAGGCCAGTATGGCAGGGGAACAGAGATTACAGATACAGGGGGGTGGGGGAGAGCAAGCAGAGGTCAATCCGAGCACTGTGGTGAGAATTTTAAAACTGAGGCATTGCTTACAATATTAGAGGGCATGCATTTAAGGCAGGATGGGGGAAGTTTAAAGGACATGTGCAGGACAAGTTTTTTTCTTTAGACAGAGAGTGGAACAGGCTGCCAGGGGAGCTGGTGGATACAATGGAGGCATTTAAGGGGCTGTTAGACAGACACATGAACATGCAGGGAATGGAGGGATGTGGATCACGTGCAGGCAGAAGTTTAATTTGGCATCGTGTTCAGCACAGACATCGTGGGCCAAAGGGCCTGTTCTATGTAAACTGGGAATAGAGTACTGGACAACTGCAAATTAACCCGGTTGGAAGCCTCGTAATCTCTCTCAGCTGTGAAAAAACATGATAAATCAAAAATATTTTGGGCACTTTCAATACTTCTGCCTGATTGGATCTATCACCTTCCAGAACTGTCTCATCAGAGAGGAAGTTCCTCAGTAGCCAACATAATCAAAGACCCCTCCCACCACAGACTTTCTCTCTTCTTCCCCACCCCCCCCCCCCACCTCCCCCGGTCAGGCAGAAGATACAAAAGCTCGAGAACATGTACCACCAGACTCAAGTTTCTATCTCGCTGTTATAAAACCTTTGAGCGGCCTTCTTGTCCAATAAAGACAAACTCTTGATCTCCCAATCTACCTTATCATGGCCCCTGCACTTTCTCTGTAACTATAACACAATATTCTGCATTCTGTTATTGTTTTCCCTTGTACTACCTCGATGCACTGACATAATGAAATGATCTGCACGGATGGCATGCAAAACAAAGTTTTTCACTGTACCTCAGTACATGTGACAATAATAAACCAATTACCATTAGTGTCACCACCAGATGGTTGCCAGGAGATGTGGCAACACAGGAAAATTCACTCAATTTGGGGTTGAAAGTCTTCCATTTTCAAAACCCACCAACTTACTCCATCTAAAGAGTTGCAAACCATACCTTTAGCTCCTTAATGTCATCGATTTTAATGACAAACTCGTCCCACTTCCGAATGGCTCCCTCCCCTCCGCTCTCCTCATCGTCCTCGTCAGTCTCTCCGCAAATGGCCACCGAGTCCTGCACCTTGGCCAGCTTGACTGGGGACGGAGCCTCCCTCTCTTCCGGCTGTGGTGGGGACTCGGGGGCAGGAGAAGGTTCCTCCTCTGGGACTGGCTCCTTAGGCAAGTCTGGGGATGGAGGTGCAGCCTGTTCTGGCTGAGAGACCTCCGATGGCGAGCTGCTTGCTTCTTTATCTTCTGCAGTAATGTTATCTGGCAAAGCAATGAGACAGGAATGGGAACGATCAGATAGAAGGTCCGGTCTCCCTTCCCCTTCAACATTTGATCTTTCTTTCTTTCTCTGAAGAGACCCAACTTTGGTTGGTACCACCTACCTAACTCCTCCAACTCCTCCAAGCCTGATACCAGAGACTTGGGCACAAAGATCCAGGCGGACATCTCCAATGCACACTCCGTCCTTAATTGAATTTAAACTTTAAATCAAGGGTCCCATGGGAGGAGCAACAATCAGAGAGTGAGCTGGGACGTTCTCCCTAGCCCCGTCAACTTCACTGGAAAACACACCGTCAGGTCATTTTCACACTGCTGTTTGTGGGAGCTTGCCATGCACAAACTGGCCCCAGTGCTTCTTGAAGTTCTACACTTCCAGGAGTACTCCACTTGGGATGCAATTTTTGGAAGCACGTGAAGTCCGCAGAAGGAACGGGGTGCGTTCACTCCCAGACACGTGCTCCTCCCCATCTCACACTTCTGGATCTGCTGTGCCTACACAGAACAGTAGCTGGTGACTCGGAACAAGGAACCTTCCAACTCGGCAGCTGGCGATAGGTTTACAGGGCAGAAACAGGCCATTTGGCCCAACAGCTCTGTGCTGCTATCCCTCCCACATATCTCCTCCGGTGTACCAAGCAATATTTACCTTAAAGGCACCCAGGCTACTCACTTGTTGTGGGAGAGAGGTCCCCATCCAACTGGTAAATATGACTTTTCTAAACTTCTTACAATTTATTAATCATCATATATTTATGGATCCTGGTTTTCGGGAAGTGGAAACACCTTCTCTGGACACTGCAGGCAATGGCAGCGTTTAATGCCCATCTGTAATTGACCTTGAACTGAAGCAGTTAACAGTCAATCACATAGTGTGTCTGGAGTAACTTGTAGATCAGACCAAGCCAGGAAGTGAGCTTCTCCTCCTGAGGGACGTTAGTGAACCAGACTGGACCTTACAATGGTTGCTGGTCGGGATTTAATTCCAGATTTATTTAATGACTTGAATTTAAATTCCTCCTGTTGCAATGGTGAGGCCTGACCTCATGCTCTGGAATGCTTGGACCAGACTGACCACTCCCATTCCCAAACCTACCAACCATCCTCATAACGAGAAAGACCCACAGACACAACGCCAAAATCCCCCAGCAGAAGCTGGGGAATTCTAACTGTTTACACAATGATCTGGAAAAGGATCACTAACAGTGACCGCTGGATTTTCCCCAAAAGCCGTCATGGATCCCTAACGTTCCTGAGGAAAGTGCTGCCCCTCCTTCATCAGGCTGGCCTGCATAGGTGACTCCAGACCCACAACCGATGCTGACCCTCAGCTGCCCTCTGAAACTGCCCAATGGGCCCTTCAGTTGAAGAAGATTAAAGCTGTGCTTCATTCTCCTTGCCTCTGCTCCTCTTTGGTACAGCCATTCAATTAATATCCGATTCATCCTGCCCCCTTTGAAGGGGAGCAGGGGTAGGCCATTCAGCCTCCCTGTTCCAGTACGATCGGGGCTGATATGATCCTGCCTTTCACACCAGAATGTTAAGCTGGAAAGTGAGGAGAAAAGATTCACAGGGACATTACTGGGAATGAGTTACATGGAGAGACCGGATAGGCTGGGACAGATTTCCCTGGAGTGAAGGAGGCTGAGGGGTGACCTTATGGAGGCTTATAAAACCAAGAGGGGTATTGATAAGGTGGATGGTCACGGTCTTTTCCCCAGGGTAGGGGAGTCTAAAACTAGAGGGCACAGGTTTAAGGTGAGAGGGGATTTAAAGGGGACCTGAGGGGCAAGTTTTTCCACAGAGGGCGGTGGGTGTGTGGAACGAGCTGCCAGAGGTACAATTTACTCCATCTTACAATTACAACATTTAAAGGCACTTAGACAGGTCCATGGATAGGAAAGATTTAGAGGGAGATGAGTCAAATGGGACTCGCTCAGGTAGGCACGGACGAGTTAGGCCAAAGGGCCTGTTTCGGTGCTGTATAACTCGCTGACTGTCCAGGGGTGTGTGACGTGTTCCATTAAGCACTTGACCCATGATCCTAGACTTCTCTTCAGTCTTGCCTTGAGTAGTTCCACCCACACAGCTCGCTGGGCAGAGAATTCCAAAGATTCAACACTCTCGGAAAAGAAACCCCTCCCCACCTGTGTCTTAAATGGCCGACCCCTTACCTGGACCTGTGCCCCTGGTTCTAGAACGCCCGACGAAAGGGGAAACATCCTGTCACCATCCATCCTATCAAGCTCCCTCAGAATCTTGTACATTTGAACAGGATCACCCCTCAGCCTTCTCAACTCTGACAAGTGAGAGCCCAACTTACTCAAGTGTTCCTCATCCTAGGGATTGACCTGGTTGACCAGCAGCCCCATCAAATGTTTCACCACTGAGCTGGAAGGTTGTGGGTTCAAATCCCACCCTAGAAAGCCGAGCATAGAGATCTGGGCCAACACGCAGGGAGTTCTGCACTGGTGAGGTGTTGTACCTCCAGAGGACACTTACACTGGGAGCCCTTTCCACTACCCCAGGTGGATGCAAAAGATCCCGTGGCTTTTATTTTGAAGGGCAGGTGTCCTGGCCAATAGTTATCCCCAGCTCAACATCACCAAGAATTATCCAACCATTGCTGTGAACAGAATGGCTGCCTTGTTCCCTACATTACAACAATGACCATTGGCTGTGAAGTAGGATGTCCTGAAAAGGGTTGCAATGGCGCTATAGAAATGCACACTATTGGGAAGAACGGACATTGGACCAGGAGGTGGCCATTCTGCCCCTCTCAAGCCTGCTCTTCCATTTAAAGTCACGTCCACCTCAGCTCCATTTCCCGCCCAATTCCCAAACCTCTCGGTTTACTTAAGCGTCTAATTTAAGGAAAGGATTACCTGTGTTGTCGGTTTCCTTGCGATCCATTGGGTCGTAGAGTGCCGAGATGGCAGAGGTGATGCTCTTCTGCAGATCCTGGTTCTTGCTGACGGAATCTTCCTCGTCCGACGAAAACGAGGGCAAGGTCTCCAGGTTCTTCTTCAGGTCCTCATCGAACCTCTTGCAGGGGCTGGTGCAGCTCATGAGACTGTCGCTCTCCGAGGCATCGAGAGGGCCCGACAGCATCGACTGTGCCAGGCCGAACGGGGCCTGGGAGGGCTGGTTGATGACCGAAGATGGCCGCCCTTTCTGGGGGCTGGACGTCGTCGCGGGCAACTGCTGCCTCTTGCCCGACTTCAGGAAGTCCAGGAACGATGCCATGAAGCCGGATTTCATCTCCGGCTGTTTCTCCTCCACCTCTTTTATCTTCTTCTTGATCTTCTCTTGGGTTTGACTGTTCTCCAGCACGCTTTCTGTCGGGAGGGTCTCCGGAACCTCAACAGGTAAAAGGTCGCTTGCTTTTGACCCTTGAACTTTGCCCTTGAAGGAGGGTGGGGAAGGTAGAAATACACACACACGTGATCATTGGTCTCCCACCAATATGAGAATCCACGTAAAAAACCAAGGGAACTTACTCCACAAGTACAAGAGGTTCACCCGTCAGGTGAGACATCAAAGGCCGCACCTACTTGCCCCAAAGTGGGCATGAAATGATCCAAGGAAGAACCCCCCCTCTTCCTCCCCAGTGTCCAGCCAATTCTGGTCTCCCCATTACAAGAAGAACGTGGGGGCTTTGGAGAGGTTTACCAGGATGCTGCCTGGTTGGTCAAACTTGGGTTGTTTTCTCTGGAGCAGCAGAGGCTGAGGGGAGACCTGATAGAAGTTTATTAGGTTATGAGAGGTGTAGACAGACAGCTGGTATCTTTTTCCCAGGGTGGAAATGTCTAATACTAGAGGGCATGCATTTTAGGTGAGGGGGGGAAGTTCAAAGGAGATGTGCGGGGCAAGTGATTTTTTTTTACACACAGGGATTGTGGGTGCCTGGAATGTGCTGCCAGGGGTGGTGGTGGAGGCAGATACGATAGGAGTTTACAAGGCTCTTAGATAGGCACATGAGTATGCAGAGAATGGAGGGATATGGACTTATGTAAGCAGAAGGGACTAGTTTATTTAGACTTTTAATTACTAGTTTAATTAGGTTGGCACAACATTGTGGGCCAAACGACCTGCTCCTGTGCCGTACTGTTCTATGTTCTGTGTTCTACAAGATATTTCTAAAGCTAAACATGGCCAGGGCTGGGGAATGAAGAACTAGAGGGCATAGCTTTAAGGTGAGAGGGGAAAGGTTGGGCAACTTCTTCACCCAGAGGCTGGTCCATATATTGAAGGAGCGGCCAGAGGAAATGGGTGAGTCAGGTACAATAACAACAATTTAAAAGACATGTGGGCAGGTATGTGGACAGGAAAGGTTTAGAGGGATATGGGCCAAATGCAGGTAAATGGGACTAGCTTAGATGGGTACTTTGGTCGGCATGGACCAGTTGGGCAGAAGGACCTGTTTCCCTGCTGTATTACTACATGATCCTAAGAGGGTTTGTCCCAACCTCAAATTTTTAAACGCCTTTTCAAGTAAAACCAAAAGCGAACACAGTGAGATTTTTTTATTACCTTGCTGGGCTTCGCTTGCTTCTCCATCTTGAAGCCCTCATTCTCCCCCTCCGCCATTTTCTTGCCTCTGCCCCTGCCGCGCCCTCTCTTTTTGGGGCCGTCTTGGGCCACGCCTTGCGGGGGCTCCAGAGGCCGGATCCGGGGCCGTCCTCGGGGACGGGGTGGCCCCTTCTCCTTGGGCTTTGAGGCCCGCTTGGGCTTCTTCTTGCCGCCATTGAGGTTGCCGGAGCAGAAGTCGATGTCGGAGACGGGGCTGATGCTGGTCCGCGTCCGGCAGCTGGAGATCAGGTCCGGCAGGAGGTCCGGGAGTCGCCGGTTGTTCAGCCTGATGTCAGCCGGCACGTCCTCCTTCTCCTCGTCCTCAAATTCGTATTCCTGAGCGTAGGTCTTCTTTGGGGGCTGCGGGGGCGAGTCCTTCTTCTTCAGGAGATGCAAAGACGAAGTCTTCAGAAACTTCTTGCTCTTCATGCTGCAGAAGCTGGCTGTCGTCAGGGGCGACTTGATGTCAGCACCAGTAGGCCGGTGGCTCTGCTGGGCCAAGGCCGTGGGCTCAGCCTGGATGGCAGGCTCCAGCTCGGGCTTCATGGACACTGAGTCGAGGTCAAGGTGGACGCTCTGCTGGCCGGCGCCCGTCTCCGAGGAGCAGTAGCCGGGGAAACTCTGGTTGGAGTGCATCATGTCGAATCCGGACTTCATGCCGTCCCCCCGGTCCATGGGCTGGCTGTTCTCCTCGCCGGCATGCTTGTTGTACTCCTCGCTGCCGCAGGGTGCCGAGCAGAACATGTCCTCCATCCCCGGGAAGAAGTTCCTCTCCTCGTCCTGCAGCAGGGAGTCCGGGAAGCAGATGGAAGTGAGCGGCACGAAGCGGCCCTTGGCGCTGGGTGGGCTGCCCGAGCTGTACTGGTCCTTCGGCTCCAGCTGCTGGGTGGCAACCTGCTGGGATGGCTCAGGCCTGTCCAGCTGGAGGGGCTCGCTGCTCTCGGACATCAGGTGCTGCTGGGACGGCACCTGCCCTCCCTGGGACAGGTGGCTCTCCAGGTGCAGCTCGGGCTCCAGGAACTCCTGCATCTCCTGTGGCTGCATGCGCTCCTGCTGGGCCAGGCCCTCCGCCTGGATGCGCTCGGGGGGCAGGCGGGGGGACTGGGGCTCGGCCTGGATCTGGTGGGAGTCCAGCAGCGGCGGGTGGGAGTGGACGCCCTGCATCTGCTGGCTCTGCAGGTGGACCTCCAGCATCTGCAGCTGGGGCGAGGGCGCCTCCGAGTGCAGCCGCTGCGACTCCAGCAGGCGCACGTCCATGGCGGGCGGCACCTTGCGCTGCTGCTGGGGTGGCTGGCTCTGGGTGTGGGTCAGCACTGACTGCAGCAGCTGGGAGGGCTGGGCGGACGCCTGGTGGGACAGGGGCAGTTGCATCTCGGGCGAGGCGTCCAGCATCAGCTGGGAGCCCTGCTGCCCCTGCAGGATGGCATGAGGCTCCATCTGGGAGCCATCGGGGACTAGGCGGTGGGCCCGGGAGGAGGGGTCGCCCCCCTTCTGCAGGAAGCCGTGGTTCTGCCCCAGCTCCTTGCCATGGGACGTCTGCAGGTGATCCACCGACTTCTTGATGTCCTGGGCCAGGCTGTCGATGCTGTTGGCCTGGTGGCTGTAGTGGACCACGGTGGTGGCCAGGCCTTCCGAGGAGGAGCGGACGTACTCCTTGGGCCGCTCACCTTTCTTCTTCTCCTTCAGGCCTTGCAGGGACATCTCCAGCACCTGGCTGTCCAGGCTGGAGTTGGTGCGGATCACGCTCTGCAGGTGGTAGCGCTCTTCTGACTTGGACATCTCGTACACCATGCCCTTGGGCGCCCGCTCCTCGCAGCCGGCCAGGCTCTGGGTGGAGACCCGGGGCGGGCTCTGGGAGTCCAGCAGGTGCTGAATGAGGAAGTCCTCGTCCTCCGTCCTCTCCGAGGCCAGCAGGTCCGAGTCGGACTTGGTCTTCCCGTAGGACGGTGTCCGCTCCAGGGCCGGCTGGGGTGACTGGAAGCCCTGGGAGTGCGAGGACTGGATGAAGGAGGGCGAGAGGACCGAGGACAGGTACTTCTGGGGCTGGCCCGGGGAGGCTACGCTCTGGGAGCGCCCAGCGCCCGGCGACTGCAGTGGCCGGATGATCTGGGAGGGGCTGGAGTCCGGCAGGGTCTGCACGTGGCTGGCCGAGGAGTAGACGATGGATGGGCCGTGGGTGGACAGGGCTGGGGAGTGCCCGGTGGCGTAGCTGAGCGAGGGGCTGGCAGTGGGCATGCCCTGCGAGTGGGTGGGGACGTAGCTCTGCCCCGGCGTGGAATGGGGCTCCGACTGGACAGTGTAGCTCTGGATGGAGCCCACTGAGGCCAGGCCCGTCAGCTGACCTGGTGAGTAGCTCTGGGTCTTGCTGGCGGTGGTCGGGTCCTGGGACTGGCTGGAGGCGAAGCCCTGGGACTGGGTGACGGCGGCCAGATTCTGGGCCTGGGCCCCGCTGTAGCTCTGCGACTGGGTCATGGTGAGCAGGCTCTGGGACTGTCCCGGCGAGTAGGCCTGAGGCTGGCTGGAGATGACCGAGCTGGCCTTGGGCGTGGCGGACGAGTAGTGGTGAGACTGGCCCGTGGAGGAGATGCTTTGGCACTTGGGGGTGCTGGTGGAGCGGGGCACCTGCCTGGAGGCCGAGTAACTCTTCGACTTGGAGGAGGAGGAGGTGGAGGAGTAACCCGGCGACTGGATGATGGGCCTGTAGCTCTGAGAGTGCTCGCCGCGGGGCTGCGAGCTCTTCTGACTGCCCTCACTGCTGACCGGCGACTGTTCACCCAGCGGGCTGCAGGATAGGCTGGGGTGCCGGGGCATCTGCTGGAAGCCGTGGCTCCCCCCGCAGCTTAGGTAATGCTGCAGGGAGTGGTGCGAGGCAGGCAGCTGGGCCTGGGCGCTGGAGGGCCGCTGGTAGTGCTTGATCACGCTGTCCTGCCGGGGGATGGCCCTCTCGATGCCCGAGGCCGGGGAGCTGGAGAAGACCGAGGTGTTGTAGAGCTGGGAGGCTTGCTCGGTGGGGCCGAGGGGCGAGGAGAGCAGGTTGAACTGTGACTGGAGGTGGCGGGAGGCCGACTCCTGGGCCGTGCGGTAGGCCGAGCTCTGGGAGGGCAGGCCGGTGCCCAGCACGGCGCTCCCGAGTCGGTCAAAGGTCAGCGAGGAGGGCACGCTGGACTGCGAGGACTTGATGTGCAGGAGGGGGTCATGGGGTGAGAGCAGCCCGTTGGAGCTGGGGCTGAAGGTGGCGTCCTGCAGGGTCAGCGACGACGTCACGGGGAAGCTCCGCCCGCTGAACGAGGCTGGGTGCTGATAGGCTGAGAGGGCAGACGAAGATGGGAATGTCCCGGATCCCGGAATGGCTCCGGAAATGAAGAGCTCGGCTGGTCCTGGCGTGTGCATGGCTGGGAACGGCAAGGAGGGAGAGATTAATTTACCTGGAATCCGGGACCGGTCTATCCACATGACCCTCCTAACCTTGACCTCTCTCTTACCCTATGACCCTATTCCAATAACACTTAGACCATAAGATATAGGACTTAACAGGCACTTGGACAGGTACATGGAGGAAAGGTTTCGAGGGATATGGGCCCAATGGCACTAGCTTAGATGATCTTGGTCAGCATGCACAAGTTAGGCCGAAGGGCCTGTTTCCATGCCGTAGGACTCTACGACTCCCCCTCGTACACCTCGCTGGCTCCCCCTTAAGCAGAGCTTCCACCATTCACCCATGACAGCAAATCCCACGTCGCAGTATAGGGACCCATCTCCCAATTTCTTAATGGCTGCATCCCATCACTTCACAATTAATCCCACCGCCCTTGCCCCGCAGTATTCTCATCTGAGAACTTTCCCCGTTGGTCAGCTGTGGACCAAGAGCTGGGAAGTGGGATTAACACAGGTGGGTTCGACAGGGTTACCATTGACATGGTGAGCTGAAGGGCCCGCCTCTGAGCTACACACAAAGTCCTAAACCTCCCTCACTGCTCTTCCAGTGAAGAACTCCCTGATTCAAATCTTACACCTCGCCCCATCCTCTTCCGAAACCAGTTGGTGCATCGATCATTTGGGCCTCACAATGGACTCTAAAGGGTCAGGCTCACGATCAGAAATTCCAGGTGAGCCACAGGCAGCTGAGGTAACCTTGCCAGCCGAGGTAACCTTGCCAGCCTCTTCTCTCAAACAAGGACATCTGAGCCACTCACCCCTCACCGTCTCGCCCCAGACTAGGGTCACAGGTCAAACAGCAGAGCAGACTGCCCGGGGTACAGACCTCCCTGGTACCGCAGGCTCAGTGAGGTCCAACACTGCCCACAATTCTGGAGAGACAGTCCTTGGGGTAAGAGGTCCAGATGGTCTCTGCTCCTGAGGAAGGGTGGCAGTGGGCAGGGAGGTCCACTAGGTTGCTTCCACCAATGCACGGAGTCAGGGAAGTGGGAGTTACCCCGGGGAGGATCAGTCTGTTCATTGGAGATCAGACACAAGCATTCCTGAGGGGGACGGATGGGGAGATGCCGAGGGGTGTTTCCTCAGGCTGGGAGTCATGAACCAGGAGGCAGAGTCTCAGGGTCATGAATCTCTCACCTTGAATATATTCCTTGTCCCAACCTCCACAGCTCTCTCTGGGGTGGAGAAATCCAAGGAGAACATCCATCAGAGAGAAGAAATGACTCATCTCTGGATGAAATGGACCCCTTATTCTGATCCTACATCTACTTGTTCTTAATCCCACCAGGTGGGAAAACATGGTCCCAGCATCCACCCTCTCAGTCCCCTGCAGAATACTGTACGTTTCAATAAGATCAGCTTTAGGCTCAACCTTTCTATGCACATCAACCCCTTCACCTCAGGATTCAACCCAGTGGCTCCAACACAAGTACATCCTTCCCTAAAGGGAAAAAGACAGCGCACATTCAATCTGCCCCTCATGATTTTATACACCTCTACAAGATCACTCCTCATTCTCCTGTGCTCCCATGAATAAAGTCCTAGCCTGCCCAATCTCTCTCTATAAATCAGTCCCTCGGGTCCCAGCAACATCCTCGTAAATCTCCCCTGCACTCTTTCCAGCTTAGCGGCATCATTCCTACAGCAGGGTGACCAAAACTGAACACTAAATGTGGCCTCACTGCCCTGACTGATGAAGGCCAGCGAGCCAAAAGCCGTTTTCACAACCCCGTCTACCTGTGACACCACTTTCAAGGAACCATGTACCTGTACTCCTAGGTCGCTCTGTTCTACAACACTCCCCAGGGCCCTGCCATTCATTGCAAAAGTCCTACCCTGAATTATCTTTCCAAAAGGCAACACCTTGCACTCATCCAAATTGAACATTCTTCCTTCCAAAGTGCATAATCTCACAGTTTCCCACAATATACACCATCTGCCGATCTCGTGCCCACTCATTTAACCCATCCATATCCCTTTGAAGGTCCTCTTGTGTCCTCCTTACAACCTGCTAACCTGTCGATCTCTGGATCATCGGTGAATTTGACCACAGCACGTCCTAGTCATTAACACAGAGCCCCAACCCCAGTTACTGACTGACTGCCATTCCGAATATGACCCGAGTATCGGATTGTGTGTAATCCGAGCCTGCCACACTTGGCGTGGGGAAGCCTGGCACATTGGGGGGCACAAACAGCTGGAAAACCACATCTGGCAAGTGAAGCTCACAGCGAGAGCCAGACCTACCTGTCTGCCAGGACGGCGTCCTGAACTGTGAGAGGAGGGAGGATGCGGAGGGGCCGGGCTGGGGTGCCCGGGATTCCAGGGCCGAGATGAGGTTCATGACGGAAGCGTCCGGGGTGGTGCTGCCGGCGTGGTGAAGGCCTGTCTCGAAGAGACCCGAGAGGCCTAGGACAGAAGAATCGGCACAAACTCAGGGCCCACATCCCAGTTCCCATCCAAGGGCACAGACATACATCTCGAAAGCTCGAGATCCCCCAAAAATGCTTTACGACCAATGGCGCACCTCTGGGGTGCAGTCAGCTCTTGCCGCGCAAGAGGCAACCTGCACACAGCAAGATCCCACAAACACCAACAAGGCAATAGCCACGCAAACTGTATCCCGTGACATTGGTTGAGAGGTAAATATTGGCCAGGTCACTGGGGAGTGGGTCCCACCCCCCTACCCCTCCCCCCCTCAGCCTCAGTCACTGGGGAGTGGGTCCCACCCCTCCCCACCAGCCCCAGGTCACTGGGTGCACCCTCTCGATATGGCCTGGGAGAGTCAGCTAGGCCCCTGGAGTTGGACTCGAACCAACTGCCCTCGGAGGTGGGAGGGCAGCCAGTTGAGTGTGAACTCCCTCCACCTCACACAGCCGTGAGACAGCACTGGCGTCAGGCTCCGGAGCAGCTTCCAACAATCTGCAGAGGAACTCAGCGGTCGAGCGGCATCTGTGGGCGGGAAGGAATTGCCGACGCTTCGGGTCGAAATCCTGCATCAGTCCCGAAACTTCGACAATTCCTTCCCCCCCCACCCCCCACCGACGCTGTCTGACCCACTGAGTTCCTCCAGCAGATGGTTTGTTGCTCCAGATTCCAGCATCTGCTGTCTCCTGTGTCTCTGTTGTGTAGCAGCTTGTTAAGGGGAGGGGCGGCAGGAAGGGCGAAGGAAGGGGGAGGGAAGAGGCGGAACACTGACACCCAGTGCAGAAACAGCACCGCCTCAAACTGCTCCCGCTATGGCAGAGAGCTGGGAACATGGCCGCACCAGAGGTGACAGCACGCTGCTACACCGTGGGACAGTTGGTAGAGCCACTGCCTCACAGCTCCTGAGACCCGGGTTCAATCCTGACCTCCGGCGCTGCCTGTGTGGAGTTTGCACGTTCTCCCTGTGACCGTGTGGGTTTCCCCCGGGTGCTCTAGTTTCCTCCCACATCCCAAAGACGTGCAGGTCAGTGGGTAAATTGGCTGCTGTAAATTGCCCCTGGTGTGTAGGTGAGGGGTGGAATCTGCAAGGGGAGTGGTTGGGAACGTGGGGATAAGAAAGTGGGGTTAGTTTCTAAAGAGGGGGCTGACGGTCAGTGCGGAGTGAGTGTGTATCACCTATGTCTATGACTGGTGCAGTGTGCAGGTCAGAGAGTGTCCAAAGCGTTCAGTGCAAACTTGTGGAGTACATTGGACGATGAAACTAGAACTTTGTGGTACTTCCACCTCTGACTGTATCGCATCAAAATATCTCACAATCCCAGAAGGCGCGAGGCAGAACCAAACCCAGTCGTGGAAGGAATCCTCCCCCCACTGCACTGCAATTAGTGGTCAGCATTCAAATGGAAAGTTTCAGTGGAAATGACCGACTGCAAAGCGACAGACCAGGGTGGGACCAGAATACATCCTTCATTCCGTCCCGCTGGTGCTCCCGCAGGGTCGATCCCATGATACCAGCACCTACCTGCTGGGTGGTGATTGGTGGCATAGCCTTGGAGAGGATGGGGCGTCGCATAGGCCTGTCTATGCAGGATGTCCGTGTCTGGGTGTGAACTGCGGGACCCTCCGTACACCAGACTGTGGAGGAACGGAGACAAATTGTCAGTGGCTGCTGAGGGCGGCTAAAAAGTCCTGTCGAGGGAAATGTGCCTCTTGGGGGAGTCCTCTGCCCCCTCGATGTGCAACTCTGTCCCATTCCAGCCCCCTCGATGTGCAACTCTGTCCCATTCCAGCCCCCTCGATGTGCAACTCTGTCCCATTCCAGCCCCCTCGGTGTCCAACTCTGTCCCATTCCCCTCCCCACCCTATCCCATTTCTCCACTCCGTCTCGTACCTCCCAATTCCTTCACTCCATTCCATTTGTCCAACCATTCCCTCCTCCCTCAATGTTTTCCCATTCTCCCCAACCCCCACCCTCTGCCCTTACCCCAATCCTTCCCTTCCCCCTAACTGCCCCACTCTGCCCCTTTTCCCCTGAACCTCGCTATCCCGCTCTCTATCCTGTCCCCCACACCCCACCCCTGACTCCCAGTCCATGTCCATCCCACTCCGAACATCCCCACTCTGTCCAATCATCACATTTCCACCACTGCAATGCTCTTGCTCCCCCTCCATCCCTCCCATTCCCATCACTGCATCCCATCCCACCAATGCCTCCTTGGCTGGAGTTCCCCACTCTATCAAGTCATATGATCTCCAATTTACATCTGCCCCACTCGATACAGTGCCATTGGTTGCCTGGCACGTCTCTCTTTGCTCAACCCCGCCTTCCTGCACTGGTTGGAAAATAAAAAAGCCTCTGCAACGTGATTGGATGATTCCTGACTCACAATCATACAGTTCCTTTCTTTTTCTCCGTTTCAATTTCTTTACAACCGAAAAGAAAATGTTGAAAGATAACAAACAACAGAGTTACTTTAAAAGTTCTTGCTTCCTCCCCCCAAGTTTTGTGCTCTGGAGATACGCCAGTAACTCCTGGAGAGACCAGCATGGGAGCGTCAATGTGTGGCAGATTAGCGAGTGAGTGCTTGGTGATCAGCACGGACTGGGTGGGCCGAAGGGCCTGTGTCCCTGTTTCCGTGCTGTACGACTCTCTGACAACCCAAACCTTGTTTCACCCCCACTGTAGGAAGAGCGCTGGTGAGGAAACTGTAAGAACATGTCAGAGCAAAATCCGGCCAGGTCTCCAGACTTGCTCCACCACTCAACAAGATTGTGGCTGAGCTGATCTTGACCTCAGCTTTACCTTCCTGCCCCACCCATGACCTCTGCTACAAACCTGCCCCTTTCAGTGATTATGTTCAATGACTCCCACACCTCTCTGAGGTAGAGAATTCTAATGATTCGCAGAGAAGAAATTCCTCCCCATCTCTTAAATGTGCAACCCTTTATTTTAAGACTATACCCCTTCTAGGGAATACATTCTCTCAGCATCTACCCTATCAACCCCTCCCACAATCTTTCAATAAGATCACTTCTTATTTTTCTTATCTCCAATGACTGTAGGCCCGTCCTGATCAATCCTTCTTCATAATCACCCTTCAGCCTGATGCATACACAACCATCCTCAAACGAGGAGAGCACAACTATTGAAAGTGTCCTGACTGGTTGCATCACAGCCTGGTACAGCAATTCCAATGCACAGGAACGCAAGAGGCTGCAGAGAGGAGTGGGCACAGCCCTCCCCACCACTGCCTGCATCTACAGGGTCAAACCGAGTTTCACTTAGAACGCAACTTACTCCCATCGGAAGTGTCTACAAAGGGCCACTACCTCAAGAAGGCAGCATCTATTATCAAGGATCCCCACCATCCGGGCCATGCCCTCTTCTCGCTGCTACCATCGGGCAGGAGGTACAGAAGCCTGAAGTCCCACACCACCAGGTTCAGGAACAGCTACCTTCCTACAACCATCAGGTTCACTGAACTGACCTGCACAACCCTAACCCCACCTCAGCAATGGAACACTACGGACCACCTCTTGCACTGCCATGGACTTGTCTCTGTGTCTTCTTTTGTGCACTAAGGTCTTGTTTTTCCTCTCTCTTCACTGTCTTGTATAATTTATGTATAATTCATATTCTGTGTGTATCTATCCTGAGCCCAACACATTGATGCAATCACAAAGAAGGCACACCAGTGGCTCTACTTCATTAGGAGTTTGAGAAGATTTGGTCCATCACCAAAGACACTTGCAAGTTTCTATAATTGTACAGTGGAGAGCATTCTGACAGGTTGCATCACCGCCTGGTATGGAGGTTCCAATGCACAGGATCGCAAAAGGCTGCAGAGGGTTGTAGACTCAGCCAGCTCCATCACGGACACAACCCTCCACACTATTGAGGACATCTTCAAGAGACGGTGCCTCAAGAAGGCAGTATTCATCACTAAGGACCCTCACCATCCGGGACATGCCCTCTTCACGTTACTACCATCATGGTGGAGGTACAGGAGCCTGAAGACCCACACTCAACGATTCAGGAACGGCTTCTTCCCTCCACCATCAGATTTCTGAACGGTCCATGAACACGACCTCATTATCCCTTTTGTTGTGCACTATTTATTTTGTAATTTACAGTAACTTTATGAATTTACACAGTACCGCTGCCGCAAAACAACAAATTTCACTTCATACATAAGTCAGTAATAATAAACCTGATTCTGAATCTACGTGCCTGGGATGCTGCTGCAAGCAAGTTTTTCACTGTACCTGTGCCTCACTATACCCGTGCCTCTCTGTACCTCACTGTACCCGTGCACACGACAATAAACTCGACTTGACGTGACTTGTTGGCAACATTCCGGATGTAGCCTCTCCTGCACCGAGTTGTACTGAGACTTCCCCACCTTACCACTTGCCTTTCTAATTATGAGTCCTGACTGCACGTTAACCCGTGCTTTACGAACAAGATCCCTCTGTACAACACATCCAGTGGTTCCATTACATTGAAGCAACGTTCCGCTTTTCCCTTCTGTAGTGTGAAAGGTCATGGCTGTCACACAACAGTGACAACACTAACCCCTCTGGTCAAATGACAGCATTGCTCATTGGGTCGGAAGCGACACCACTGTCAGTCAAGGTTTGGCTCCAGCCCACCCATCAAGTATATACCTGAACAACTGGCTCGTTTAAGCACCTTTGTCCTTGCTGGCACCAAGCCATTGGACCTTCTGAATTACCTGGGCTGGACCACCCCCAGCCCTCCAGCATTATGAAAGTGCTTCATGTTCCTGGCTCGCTCTCTCTCGACTGCCCCAGGAATCGTGGAACAACGCTGAAGAGACCATTGGTAAGAGTGTGCAGTCCCTCAAGGGTTAGGAGCATCCTAGTAGATTCCAGGGAGCATTAGAGCCGATGCTTGTACAGAGTCAGGGGGTCAGGCACTGCATTGTTTATTCCTTGATCATTTGTAACCAGTTTGTTTTGTGTGTGTCTGTGTCTGTGTGTCTGTGTCTGTGTGTCTGTGTCTGTGTGTCTGTGTCTGTGTGTCTGTGTCTGTGTGTCTGTGTCTGTGTGTCTGTGTCTGTGTGTCTGTGTCTGTGTCTGTGCGCGCGCGCATCTCACCCCCACTGCGATTTCCCTCATGTTTGCAATCTCCTGCGTGTGTGCGCCAGTGTGCATCCGTTCCCATTCATTCTGTCCCCGTGTTTGTCTTTGTGAATTAAATCATTTTTAAAATTCCAAAGACTGTGTCTGGAGAACCTTATCTCACAACACCTTCCTCCCACCAACAACTCACGTTAAGATACTTTCAGAGTGATTTTCAGTCCCACGTCACTGTGTGATGATGACACAAAGCAGATGTTACCCAATGGACCGTGTTACTGGACTGAGTGAAATGAAGAAACTAGGAGTAGGCCACTCGGCCCCTCGGGTTGGGAGCTGTACATGATGTTGGTAAGGCCACATTCAGAGTACTGTGTGCAGCTCTGGTCGCCCTGCTATGGGAAGGATGTCATTAAACTGGAGAGGATGCAGTAAAGTATGTTATCAGGACTGGAGGGCTTCAGTTCTAAGGAGAGACTGGACAGGCTGCGGCTGTTTTCCCTGGAGTGTAGGAGGCTGAGGGGTGACCTTATGGAGGTGTATAAAATCATGAGGGGCACAGATAAGGTGAATGGACACACTTTTTCCCCAGGGTAAGGGAATCTAAAACTAGAGGGTCTAAGGTGAGAGGGGAGAGATTTAAAGGGAACCTGAGGGGCAACTTTTCCCACAACAGAGGGTGAACGAGCTGCCAGAGGAGGTGGTAGAGGTGGGTACAATTACGTTACTGAAACAGTACAGATGTGGCGTCACCGAGTGCTCGGTCCCATCCCTGGCCCAGCGGACGAAGGCTGCGCCCACTTTAGTGCCAGGATGAGCAGGGCAGAAGTCCCATTCGCTGGACCCACCCTAGGCAGGATCAGAGGCCAAGTTCAAGGTGGGGGTGGTTCCAGTTAAGTTTCAGTGTTGGTGTACACAGGCAAATGTCAGCTGAGAGTGAGCTAGGCTTCTCCCGCTGGTAGGTATTTTGTGAGCGCGTGGGAGGCTTACTCTAAAGTGCACAGCAAGATCCCAATAAACCACCAGAAAACCTTCGGGAAGACAATATCCAGAAATCCCTAAGGACACGTTGCTGAGATTTCTCCAGGCACCTTTATATGTATTCTAATTATTTTTGAGGCAAGCTCTAGTAAGTGAAACTAAACTTGAATTTATTTTCCCCACTGAACATTCTGTACAATTATCTCTTTGGGCTTCCTGGGCTACCAAGCTCCTTGCCTGGTCCACACTGAGCGAGCTCCCTACAGCTCAAGGTGGGTTGTTGACCTGTGGTCCTTGGACAAGGAAAGCAGACTGTCCCGTGAGCCTACAGGGGCGTGCGTGTTGGGTGGGGCGACACTTGAAGGTGGCCAAGGCCATCTGGGGAAGAGATTGGTGATTAACATCTGGAACACACAGCCAGAGGTGGTGGGATCAGATACAATCACTACGGTTAAGAGGTACTTAGACACAGGCAGGCAAGGCACAGAGGGATACGGCCCTAATGCAGGCAAATGGGATTAGTGTCGGTGGGAAAAATAGTTGGCATGGGTGTGGTGGGCCGAAGGGCCTGTGGGATGGTGAGGGTCCTTGATGGATGCCGCCTTCTTGAGGCACCGCCTCTTGAAGATGTCCTCGATGATGGAGCTGGCTGAGTCTACAACCCTCTGCAGCCTCTTGTGATCCTGCACATTAGAGCCTCCATACCAGGCGGTGATGCAACCAGTCAGAAAGCTCTCCACTGTACATCTGTAGAAATTTGCAAGAGTTTTTGGTGACATACCAAATCTCAAACTCCTAACAAAGTAGAGGTCTGGGGTGCCTTCTTCGTGATTGCATCGATGTGTTTGGGCATAGGATGGATCCTCAATCACTGCTTCACCTGGAGAGGCTGATTGGGTGCTTGGATGGTGGGAAGGGAAGAGGTGTACAGACAGGTGTTGCAGCTCCTGATGTTGAATGGGAAGGTGCCGTAAGTAACTGTTCTATGTGGGTGCCCACTCTGAGGTGATCTTATAGAGGTGTGTAAAATCATGAGGGGCATAGACAGGGTGAATACACACAGTCTTTTTCCCAGGGTTGGGGAATCAAGAACCAGAGGGCACAGGTTTAAGGTGAGAGGGGAGAGGTTTAATAGGAACTTAAGGGGCAACTTTTGTTTTACACAGAGGGTGATATGTATGTGGAACGAGCTGCCAGAGGAAGTGGTTGAGGCAGGTACAATAACCACCTTTAGAAGACAATTGGAAAGGTTTAGAAGGTTATGGGCCAAACACCGGCGAATGGGACTAGCTTGGGTGCGGCATTTTGGTTGGCATGAACCAGTTGGGCCAAAGGGCCTGTTTCCGTATTGTATGACTCTGTGCTATATGGCTCTATAATCTAGCAGAGCAAGGTTGGAAGGTGGGGAGGGGTTGGAAGAGGGGAGCGTTGGAGTACTACCTCACCCAAGAGGCAACACCGACAGGGAGCCGCTCGCTAAGCCCTGACCCATCCTGCGTTCTCCTCAGAGTCAGGCTCCTGTTATCCCAACTGAGCTGGCAGCTGGAATTCTGGATCTGCTGTTCTGGTCTTGGCTCGGTCACGTGTCAGCGCCTCCCTCCCACCCCCTTTGTCCTCTGCTGGCCTCCCCCCCCCCCCCCCCCCCCCCCCCCCCCCCCCCCCCCAACCTCGAACCCTCCCCATGAGCTCCCCTCACCCCCCCTCCGCCTGCCATACTCTGCACTTTCCTCACACAGCTCAACTCGTCCAACTGGGCTATATTTAGCCTCCTGCCGAGATGTAATCCCATGGGAATTTTTATTGGCTTATCACATACATAAGCCGGCCTGGCTGGTGGGAGCTTTTCCCAGGAGCTCCCTGTCCCTATTCCACAGTGGAAGGACTCACAAGGAGCAGACTCCAACTGGTTCAGGGCTGGATCTGCCTCAAGAGCGAGTCCGCCAACCATCACTACACGCCACACACACGCACGCACACACGTGGCATTCTCATAGCCAGGACATTCCCAAAGCCTGGAATCATCAGGTAAGTGGCAGGCCAGTGGGATTCTTCTGCTGGATGCCACCATGGACTTGATGGGCCGAACGGCCTATTCCAGGGTCACAATGTACGAGACGTATTAGAAGCAGAAGGCCATTCAGCCCCACAAACCTCCCTGTCATTCACCGTAATCCACCTTCCCAGTGGATTCCCACACCCATCGATCCCACTGTTGCGCAGAGACCCAAGCAACGCACTCCTTGATCAAGCATCCACGCCCTTCCAGGGTCAAGAACCCCAGAGACTCACGACCTACTAAGTCGTGAGATCTCTCTCACCTCTGGAATACCCACGGCAGTGGTAACATCACCCTGTACCTCGCTGGCTGTGTGCAGATTCAGGACATCCTGGAAGAGAGGTGCAAGGTGCTACAGAAATGCCAGGGTCGTCTTATTACAACCAGCAGCCACCCGAAACAGGAGGACTGGTGAGGTCGATAAAACATTGGGCTGGACCCCGGAAGAACAAGCCTCCCCTTTCCCATCTTTCCTTCTGCTTTTTGTTTTAATTACAGACAAGGGAACACCATCTTGTCCAACCATAACTGCTCTCAAGATGGTGGCTGTGAGATGCTTCAATGAACCACTGCACCTCGTGTGGTGGCAGACTCCAAACATTGTGCCGTTGGGGATAGGGTTCCAGGATTTAGACCCAGCAACGATGAAGGAACCGCGATGTACTTCCAAGTCGGGACGGCGTGTGACTTGGAGGGGATCCTGCAGGTGGTGGTGCTCCCCTCTGCCTTCAAACGTGGCAGGAAAAGGACGGTGCAAAACAGAATCCACACCGGACTACTGCCCATCAAACAACAACAGGAGACATCGGGCATATCGTCCCACTCTTTGACAGTTCTGATTAAAAACTTGCATTTCTATAGCACCTTTCACAGCTACAACACGTTGCCTGTTACAGCCAATGAAATATTTTGAAAAGCAGTCACTGCTGTAATGCAAGGAGATGAAGGACCCCATTTGCCCAGCTATAGCAAGGATATCATTAAGCTGGAAAGGGGGCAGGAAAGATTCACCAGGATGTTACCGGGACTGGAGGGCTTGAGTTATAAGGAGAGGCCGGACAGGCTGGACTTTTTTTACCACTGGAGTGTAGGCTGAGGGGTGACCTTAAGGAGGTTTGTAAATCATTAGGGGCATTGACAAGGAGGGATGGTCACGGTCTTCTTCCCAGGGTAGGGGAGTCTAAACTAGAAGCACAGGTTTAAGGTGAGAGGGGAAGATTTAAAAGAGACCTGAGGGGCAACTTTTTCACACGGAGGGTGGCGGGTGTGTGGAACGAGCTGCCAGAGGAAGTGGCCTGAGGCAGGTACAATTACAATGTTCATAAGACATTTGGACAGGTACATGGATAGAAAAGGTTTTAGAGGGATGTGGGCCAAACGCGGGCAAATGGGACTAGCTTAGACAGACACCTTAGTCAGCATGGACGAGTTATAGAGCAATACAGCACGGATACAGGCCCTTCGGCCCAACCAGTCCATGCCAACCATCGTGCCCAGCCAATGCTGTGTTGGGCCAAAGGGCCTGTTTCCCTGCTGTATGACTCTATGACAAGCTCCCACAAACAGCCACGTGGTCAACGGCCATGTTATCTGTTTCGCCTCTCCTAGTTGGATGACGGATGTTGGGCCAAGCCAAGGAGGACACCTCTGCTCCTCCTCTAACAGAAACAGGCCCATCGGCCCGAGTCCATGCTGACCATCAGACACCGCTTACACTGATCCTACAGTTATCCCATTTTATTCTCCCCACATCCCCATTAACCACCCCTCCTCCCAGATTCGACCCCTCACCCACACACTAGGAGCAACTTGCAACGACCAATTAACCCACCAACCTGCACGTCTCTGGGATGTGGGAAGAAACTGGAGCACCCGGGGGAAACCCATGCGGTCACAGGGAGAACATACAAACTCCACGCGGGTCGGGATTGAACCTGGGTCTCTGGAACTGTGAGGTAGTCGAACTACCTGCTGCACCACCATGTTGTCCAATCCTATGGTTCACATCTGGAGGAGATACACCTCTCCTTCTCAAGTCAAGTTAATTGTCATGTGCAAAGTACAACCAGGTACAGATACAACAAAAAACCTGCTTGCAGCAGCATCACAGGCACCCAGGTACAGACAACACACAGAACATAAATTGTACACAGGATCCCTGATCACCACCTGAACCCACTGAGAACCTCGAGAAATATTTACCAGACTGCCACTCTCTTCAATATTGGGGTCAGAGCTTCACCATGGATCAATGTCCAACACTGGCATTGGGCATTTATATTGAGATGTGTAGCTAGCTCCAGAACAGGGTAAAATATTTACCTATTTAAAATCTACCATTGAAAACTGCTGTGTCCAGATCTACAACAAACTCCCTTTGTAAACGTCACGCTGCTGTCAAAGCCTTCCCATCAGTGGTGGTACTGTGGTCCCTCAGTTTAACATCTGCCTCCTCCTCACCCCATGCCATGGAGAAACCCTGCCACCCCTATCCTTTGCCAACTTCTCCCGCTTTTCCGCTTCAGCGCAAAGTATCAGATAAAACTAAGAATCATCTGAAGAGAAAGACTTCACGTGGACGACCCCAGTGAACCAGCAGAGGCTAAAAGCTACAACTGACGACATCTTTGCAGACAAACTTGGGGCAAATCACCACATCCCAGAAGCCAGTCTCACACACTGTGCCCCCAGTGTGAGGAGCCTGTCCCATTCACCAGCTGAAGTCTGCAGAACCAGTTCTGCTGCCTGTAGGAATAACCCCACCCACTGATATCCCTGGACATGGTGGTCTTGAACTCTGCCCCTACTGCGCAACAGTTTACGTCTCAAGCTAATCATTACCTCACACATCAAAAGCTCGGGTTGATCAGACTGCCATTGGAGGCTGTTTACGGCACTCAGTCCCCCACACTGAGCTTCCAGCAACCAGCTGTGAGGAGGGAGGGAGGAGGTGGTGAGGGAGGGATCCCACTATCTCTAACTCCATGGGAAGCTGCTGAGATAATCCAACTATCTGCCCACCACAGGCACATTGCTAGAGCTTGAAATTTTCCCATTTTAACCATTAAATACGACGTGGTTACACACAGCCAAAATACGACCCGCAGGAGAAAGGTTTTCTTCTCCAAGAGACTCCACGCCAACAGCAGATCTTAACCCGCAGTATCTTCCTTCTCTGCTCACTTTGCTTTAAGGGTGCTGTCTGTGACCTTCATCACAGACCACGGAGTGCCACCCGTTTACAGTACAGCGGCAGAAGGCGGCGTTGGGGTAAAAGTGCAGGAGTGGACGGTTTTGCGAACACATGGTGGAAGTTCTGATTTTGTCAAAGAAATCATTGGTGTCTCTGATTATCGTTAGTAACAGTCTCCACTTAGTTGTAATTTACAGAGATTAAAAATTGATTCATCTCATTGGGTGAAGCTTTTCAACAACTGATAAAATCTGATTTTACCAAATATTAATTTTTTTTAAAAAATCAAGAAAACACACTGAATTTGGCCAAAAAATAACAAATTATCATCTCCAAATGCCCTCGTCTCCGTATCTCTCTGATTCCCTCCTGCCTCACATCCACCACTCACTCCTCCAGCCTCTTCCTACTCCCTCCCCTTCTACCGTCTCTCGCTTCCACCTCTGCTACACATACCCCCTTCCCTCATTGCCTGTTCCCACATCGTTGTGTCTCACCGTGGGTTATATTTAGCCAGATGACAGTATAATCCAGCAGTTTAATTTGTTACACACAGCCAGCCTCTTGCAGGATTCCGACTAACAGAGGATTGCTTCCCTCCAGCAACTCTCTCCAATGTCCAGTAACAACCTCCCAATGATCCTCCTACCCCTCACCTACACACCAGGGGCAATTTACAGTGGCCAATCAACTGCACATACTTGGGATGTGGGAGGAAACTGGAGCACCCTGGGGAAACCCCCACGGTAACAGGGAGAATGTGCAAACTCCATAGACAGTGCCTGAAGTCAGGATTGAACCTGGGTCACTGGACCTGTGAGGTGGCAGCTTTCCCCGCTGCACATTTCCTATGTCTGTTCAGCTGCCCTCAGTGCTTGTCTGTCTGGGCACCTTTGTATCCATATTCAATCTGCCTCTGCATTGATCTCATGGGGGACAGACTTTTGGAAACGATCAGACAGAAAACATGTCCTTTGGTCCAATTCCAAGCTGGACAGTGCTCGATATCTCCCTCCATCCAGAGATCTTTGATGTCAAACTCGTTCTAGATCATGCCCACTTAGGATTCAGCTCAGTCTCAACAACCTCCACAGTCAATAAGCCAGTGGATCTTCACCAGCCAGACAGGTACATGAAACTCCAAAACAGATGAAAATATTTATCACTTCCAAAAATCTTCCATTGTAAATTGCTGTGGCCAGATTTATAATCAACTCCTTATGTAAACGTCACGCTGTAATCAACGCTTCCAACCAGTGGTGGCACTGTTGCGTCAGTTTAACATCTCCTCCTTGGCCCTGGCTACTGAGAATCTGTGCAGCTCTAACACATTGCAAACTGCTCCAACTTTCCGTTCAAATAGATGTAACCAAAGTTATTAGATAAACTGAGAATTATCTTTATAAACAAACCCATGAGGTCCCAGCAGACATCCTCATCATCAAAGACCACAAAACACACCCAGATTATCTGGCCACTATCAGAATCTGTTTGCGGGAACTTGCTGTGTAAAAATTGGCTGCTGCGTTTCCTAAGATACAACTTTTAAATGTTAGTCACTGGCGATAAAACACTCTGGGACTCTCCAGGCCCTGGGCACTATATAAGTGCAGGTCTTTCTTACAAGAATGTTTGTGAAACTCTTGGATGTTGATTTGTAGATTTATATTCTTAAACCACTCTGACCACCAGTCTAATGTGCTTATAAATAATCTGCTTTGGTCTGCTTAGACCACATCCCCTGAAAAAAATTAAACTTTAAAAGAGCGTTATTCCAACGTTCTGACAATGTGTTTCCTGTGTGATGTTATTAATTATCACCTGTGCATTATAAACTCCCTCTGCCACTGACAGACTTTCAATCAATACAAAACAAGCTCTAAATGCAAACTCTCACCCTGCACTCACATAGCGCCCTTTAACTGCAAAACATTCCACGCATCTCGACAGGACCACACGAGGCTAAGAGATCTAGAGCAGTTTTTGTTTCAGTCCTAGTCAGCCCCCTCCCTCAACCTTTTATCTGGTACAGTGATGACTAAATTGGTGTTACTTCCTGCACTCAGACAGAACTCAAGAGTTTCACCACTTGTCCTGCCAATCTGCACCCTGCTCTCACCTTTGCATGGTCCATCTTTGACTCTTCCCTCCCTGTTCTGGACCTGCACCTCATCTCAGGGGATAAACAAGCCACAAACACCTTTACAGACTCCCCAGAGCTGTCCTCACAATACTTCCTCCAACCCTACCTTCTGTAATGACTCAATTCCATTCTCGGAGTTCCTCTGTCTCTGTTGTATTTGCTCTGACGACGAGATTTTCCACAGAGCTACTGTCAAATGCCTTTCTTCTTCCTGAACTGTGGCTTCCACCAGTAGACAGAGTCCTTGACTGCACCTCACCTATTTCCAACACCTCTGCTCTCACTCCCTCTCCTTCGGACACAGCAAGGATAGAGTTCCCCCAGTCCTCACCTTCCCCCACACCAGCCTCCACATTCCACGCCATCCGTCGCAATGTCCACCGCCTTCAAAAAGATTCCACTGACATAAATTCCCCTCCCCTCCTCTTTCACCATTCGAAGGGACAGTTCTATTTGTGAACCCCTTGGCCTGCTTTCTCACTCGCCACCGATCATCCCCTTTCTTAGATAGAACCCTAGAGTCATATAACACGGAAACAGGCCCTTCGGCCCAACTGGTCCATGCCAACCAAGATACCCGACCCAAGCTAGTCCCATTTGCCAGCGTTTGGCCCATAACCTTCTAAACCTTTCCAATCCATGTACCTGTCCAATTGTCTTCTAAAAGTGGTTATTGTACCTGCCTCAACCACTTCCTCTGGCAGCTCGTTCCACATACATATCACCCTCTGTGTAAAACAAAAGTTGCCCCTCAGGTTCCTATTAAATCTCTCCCCTCTCACCTTAAACCTGTGCCCTCTGGTTCTTGATTCCCCAACCGTGGGAAAAAGACTGAGTGTATTCACCCTGTCTATGCCCCTCATGATTTTACACACCTCTATAAGATCACCTCAGAGTCGGCACCTACATAGAACAGTTACTTATGGCACCTTCCCATTCAACATCAGGAGCTGCAACACCTGTCTGTACACCTCTTCCCTTCCCACCATCCAAGCACCCAATCAGCCTCTCTAGGTGAAGCAGCGATTAAGGATCCATCCTGGGCCCAAACACATCGATGCAATCACAAAGAAGGCACGCCAGCAGCTCTACTTCATTAGAAGTTTGAGATTTGGTGTGTCACCAAAGACTCTTGCAAATTTCCATAGATGTACGGTGGAGAGCATTCTGACTGGTTGCATCACCGCCTGGTATGGAGGCTGCAATGCACAGGATTGCAAAAGGCTGCAGAGGGTTGTAGACTCAGCCAGCTCCATCATGGACACAACCCTCCACACCGAGGACATCTTCAAGGAATGGTGCCTCAAGAAGGCGGCATCTGTCAAGGATCCTCACCATCCGGGACATGCCCTCTACTCGTTACTACCATTAGGGAGGTGGTACAGGAGCCTGAAGACCCACACTCAACGATTCAGGAACAGCTTTTCCCCTCTGCCATCAGATTTCTGAACAGTCCAAGAACCCATGAACACTACCTCATTATTCCTTTGTTTTTGCACTATTTACTTATTTTTGTAATTTATAGTAATTTTATGTCTTTGCACTGTACTGCTGCCGCAAATAACATAAGTCAGTGATAATACATCTGATTCCAGTCTAGTGGACTGCAGTGTTCACAGAGCAGTCTCCTCTACACTGGAGAAATCAAACAGAGGTTGGGGCAACCACGTTATGGAACGTCTGCACTCAGTCGGCAGGGGTGACCCAAAGCTTCCTGGTGTCTGTCACTTTAACTCTCCATCCCTCTGTCTGTGGTGTCCTGCACTGTTACAACAAGGCTCAATGCAAGCTTGAGGAACAACACCTGATCTTGTAGCCTTCCGAACTCCATACTGAATTCTACAACTTCACTGTCTCTGTCTGTGTCAGAACCAACTATTTCTGCTGTAAGTCACCCACCTGTGGTCTTGGCTCAGTTTTTTCTCCCCCCTCTGTTCATTCAGCCTGAGTTGCTGGGCACATCTCACTCCCCTGCACTTTGCAACTTCTACATTCCTTTGTTTGTTTTCTCCTCTTCCAAGTGCCCTCGTCTCAGAACCCTTATCCATTTCCCCCCTCTCTCTCTTTAACTGACCCGTCAACCAGATAACTTTGACAACTTATCCCTACGACAACCCTGTCCTCACCTATCAGATAATCCCCTTTGCCTTTTCTATCCCTCCTCCACGCTCTCCCTGCAACTTAAAACTTCACCGGTTCTGACAAAGGGTCTTAAGCTTGAAACTACCCCCTCCACAGATGCTGCCTGACCTGCCGTGCGTTTCCAGTATTTTTTTGTTTTTATTTCAGATTTCCAGCGTCTGCAGTTTGTTTGATCATAAGACTCCGCCTTGTAACTGGGCTCTACTTTCACACCTTCAACGAAAGACCGCATAAAAATAACTAGGAAGGAAATAATCAGCAAATTCCCCGTCAATAAAAGATCGGTGACAGCACTGGTGTGATAGAGATTGATTATGCAGTTTATACATTACTATCCTCCACTTATTGGGCTTGTCTGGAGAAGTATGAGGAAAACTGCTGTAGTTTCTGTCAGAGTTGTTTCTGTTCTTTAAATAGCAATTATTTCCTGATTAAAGGACTTTTTTTTAACTGAACAATCGGCTGTTTGCTTTAACTCCAGATACGTGCCCCAACATGGCACTCAACACACAAGCAACGAGATGGCTACACTGGCCCTGGAGCTGAAAACAAAGATGAACTTTAACGAGGGGCGCACTGGTGGGACAGTGAGCTTCCTGCACGATGGGATTAATCACCCCACTTTGCCGACATCATCATTACAAAATCCCGCCTTCCCCAGTCACCAACACTCCACCTGCAAACCCACCTCAGAGCATGACCTCTCACCCTGCATTTACATAGCGACTCTAACACTTCCCGAGCCTTCAGTGGGACTCTACACGAGCCAGCATATGCAGCATTTGGGCAGATGACCAAAAGCTTGGAACAAGAGGCTGGTTCCTGGAGGAATGACAGGTGATGAAGAAATTCTAGAGCTTGGGACCTCGGAAGCAATGGAAATCAGGGAGAAAAGAGACCTCTCTAAACACAACCCAAACTCAGTCTGGAAAATATATAATTATACTGCAATGTTTTGCTCAGACAGAACTGTCTCACACACCCACTGGTACTCTTTACTGAATACTTAACAGCAACACAGACTAATGTGACAGAAACACCTCCTGTTTCACATCCCAGAGCTGTTTAAAGGCTCTTAATTTCAGTAAATGATTTTCGCCTGTTAGTGTAAAGACAGCCCACAGTGCACCACGCAACCTTACCCAAAAGTAGGTCACAGACTCCAATTGTGTCTGGTCGATTTCATACAGGCCAGCTGTTGAGACCGTGCGATTATCTGCTGCACATCTGGGCTTCAGGAGGACCAATGGGGGGGGGGGAAGAAAGACTCCCACAGCTGGTCTGCTGACTCCAGATGCAGTGTCTGGGTCCGGTCCTAGGGTCTGGGCTCCAACTATCTTCAATTCACACAGGCCTCCTTCAGTCCCAGTTTGAGGAATGTCTGATGGGATGGGTGCCCGCTGTCAGCGCAGAACTTGGGCCGAATGGCCCGTTTCCATGCTGTAAGACTCTGAGAAGTGGGGGACTGAGAAACAATTCGGGGACGCGGACCTGTCTGAGCCAACATCAAGGAACGAAGAGTTTTTCTGCCAGTGGTCACCAAGGGACGAAGTGGCATTTTCATCCATCCCAAGGACTAGTGAGTGGAAACTTCAAACATCCGTCTCCACCCTGCGCCGTCCCTGCCCCGAGATTGTTTGATGGGCCAGGGTAGAGGGAGCTTTAGTCTGTACATAACCTTTGCTGTTCCTGCCGTGGGAACATTCAATGGGACGGTGTGAAGGATCTTTATTCTGCACCTAACCTGTGCTGTCCCTAACCTGGAAGTGACTGGACAGTGCGGAGAGAGAGCTTTGCCTTACATCTAGCACGCGCTCGGAGTGCTTGAGGGAGCTTACTCTCTGTCTAACTACCGGCCTGTTTGTCTTTGACGTGACAGCCTCAGTTTTGGTCTGATTCTGTGGAGCTCCCTGGATAGTCTTATAAACTTTAAATTTTCTTTCTTAATTGTAGGCTCCCACTGTGATCTATTCACTGCTGCAGGTTCCTCTGTACGGCCACAGTCTGCTTGGGCTGATGGACACACCTTCTCTGAGACAGACTCAAGCAGAGGACATCGATCTCTGCGATGGGGTTGACTTTTCGGGTGCCAAGCCAGTCACTTCACTGTGACGTGGACCTCCCACTGCACCACCCGGAGGGTGACAGAGTTCAACTCAGACGCAGGGTTTGTGCAGATGGAGAACAGCAGGCCTAACCTTCCTTAGGGATCGGTGGGTAAACACACCATCTGCTCAGTCCAACACACACACACAGCGTGGGCCCGGGTCACATCCTCCCATCCAGCTCCAGAGCGGAAGAGCAACAATTGGCTCAGTGCTCCTGGTGTGGAAGGGAGGTGGCAATTGTCCAACTGCCCATTACTCATGTGGAGCTCAACGATGCCCACCACAGACAAACAGCCTACTGTCTAGGCTCACAGACACAGAACAACCATCTACCTGGAAGGGGCAGAGATCTACTCCAGGATAAAATTAACATCCAAACCCTGTCTGAGCCCTTACACAAATATATAAACAGAAAATGCAGGAAACACTCAGCAGATCAGTGTCTGACTTTTAATATTTCCACTCCAGGATCCTGCGCCAGAACACAACGTTAATCGTCTCTCTCTCCACAGATGCTGCCTGACCTGCTGAGAGTTTCCTGCACTTTCTGTTTTTATTTCAGATTTGTGGCATCTGCCGTCTTTTCATTTTGTCTAACTTAAATTCTCACCGCAGAGGGAACGATTTCAGTCAGATGGGACAAGGCCGGACAGGTCACCCTGACCTGCTGAAGGTGGGGAACAGGGTGGGAACAGCCAACACATCCTGAAGGCATCGTCCACCGGCTCCAGCTCCCTCTAACCAGTTCCCCAGCCGCCTATCCCCCAGTCCAACGCGAGCCACAAAATGGCGACTGTGCCTCTACACGGTGATTCAGCCTCTGATCTCAGCTCAGACAGGCACCATTCAGCCCATCGAGCCTGTGCTGGCTGTTTGAAAGTGCGATTCAATTCGCCCCACTGCTGGAAGAGTCATTTATCTGCAGGTATTTGACCAAGGCCCTTTTGAACGGCAGGATTCAACTCACTTCAATCTGCCCTTTCAGGCAGAAGGTTCCAAACCACAAACCGAGGTAAACATCTGCTCGCCTGGAGATGGCCTTGGTTTCCACAAGAGGAGGCAGGGAGGGAATAGCCGAGGAAAGGGTTTCAGACATTCAAGAACAACTCCTCTCCATCTCCCCCCCACCCTCTTCAGCCCCTCCTCTCTAGATAGATTGACACAGAACGGTAACAGGCCCTTTGGCCCACAGACTCCTGCTCACCCCTAGATGCCCATTTACACCAATCCCATTTTATTCTCTCCACATCCCCATCAACTGCCCCCTCTCCCCCCCCCCAGATTCCACCCCACACCCCGGGGGCCGGTTAACCCACCAACCCACACCTTGTTGGGACATGAGAGGAAACCACAAGCGGTCACAGGGAGGACGTGCAAACTCCGCACAGACAGCACCCGAGGTCAGGATCAAACCCGGGTGTCTGGAGCTGTGAAGAGGCAGCTCTGATTCCTGAGCTAACTGTAGTGGAGCAACACCACAGGGCTCAGAAAGCCCAGAGTACAACGGGCAACATTCTGAAATCAGCAGTAGGCCACTTGGCCCATTGAGACTACTCCACCACTCAATACAACCCTGCATGATCATCTATCCCCTATCCCACTCTCTTCCCATCCCCTTTGATTCCCAGTCCTGACTCCCGTGGCTTGGGTTTACGGAAAAAAAAGTCATAATGAGTTATACAGATTGGAAACAGGCCCTTCAGCCCAACTTGTCCATGCCGACCAAGGCGCCCACCTCAGCCAGTCCCATTTGCCTGCATTTGGCCCATATCCCTCTAAACCTTTCCTATCCAATGGAGACACAAGAGATCGCAGATTCTGGAATCTGGAGCAACACACAAGAAGTCAAGATGAAGGGCCTCGACCCGAAACCTCAACTGTCCACTTGCCTCCACAGTTGCTGCCTGACTCACTGAGTTCCTCCAGCGTCGTTTGTTGCTCTTTCCTGTCCCTGCCCAAATATCTTTTAAACACGATGATTGTATCCACATCTACAGCTTCCTCTGGCAGCTCGTTCCATACACTCACCACCCTCTGTGTGGAAAAATTTACCCCTCAGGTCCCTTTTAAATTTTTCCCCTCTCACCTTAAAACTACATCCTTTAGTTTTAGACTCACCTCCCCTTTTGCATTTCTGTTGCATCTTTCACATCATCAGGTCACTGACAAACCTTTATAGCAAATGAAGTACATTTTAGTCACCACTGCAACTTGGGAAATGCAGCCAATCTGTGCACAGCAAGCTCCCAGAACAGCAAGGAGCTAATGGCTACAGGTTTTTTCAGCGATGGAGAAGGTACCATTGTTTCTCCTTACAATAATAGAATGAGGTTACTTTGGCGCATTGAATCTATGCTGGCTCACAGCGCAATTCCATTCTCCCACTAATTTTCCCTATAAACTGCTCTCCCCACATTCCCATCAACTCCCCCCAGATTCTTCAACTCCCCCACACACTTGGGGGCAACTTACAGCGGCCAATTAACCTACTGACCCACACAGCTTTGGGATGTGGGAGGAAACGGGAGAAAACCCACGAGGTCACAGGGAGAACGTACAACCTCCCACGGAGAGCACCTGAGGTCAGGATCAAACCTGGGACCCTGGAGCTGTGAGGCAGCGGCTCTACCAGCGTACCAGTGTGCCGCCCATGGAGAAGTCTCCCACTGATGCTACAGATTCATTCACACCCTCCTGAGAGAGTAGGCACACCGAGGGCAAGATCTCGTCTGAAAGATGGTAGTTCCCACAGTGTGGGAACTCACCCAGTACAACAGCATGGTTCTCTTGGATTCTGCTGTGGGACTTGAACCCACAGACTTCTGACGTTAACAAATGTTCAGCACACACCAAGCTAAAAATGCACAGCCAATACCTCGGTACCTGGATGTTTGCCCCCCCCCCCCCCCCCCACCGGGGAGAGGGTGGGGAGAGTGTTGGCGAGGGCCCCTCATTGTCAATTCTTTCCACCGCATGGGACCAGACTGGGACAGGACAGCCAGTTCACGTGTCCCAGGGTCATCGGAACAGCCCACGGCATGATCCCAGCTGCAATGGCAGCTTGCATTCCCACAATGCCACAGGAGGAAGAAAGTGGTCCATCAGAGCAGCAGCCTGCAGTGTGCTCCCTCAAACTAGTCCCACAGCTCCCCATCACCCAGTTCCAGGTCAGCAACGAAGCAGCCACACGCCCTCGGCTGCCTGGGCTCTGCCTCGGCCGTTTGTTTCTGCTGGGCTCTCTCAGCTGCTTTCATCATCAAAAGAGACAGGAAGTGGCCATTTGGCCCATCGTGCTTCTGCCAGCTCTTCAAGAGCCTGATTGAATTCGCTCCACTGACCCTGACTTGCCTGAGAACCAAGTCGTCATTGCTTGTTCCAATCACAACCACCCAAAGCTCAGAACTTGCATACTATGACAAGGAGGCCATTCAGCCCATCGAGTCCATGTGGTGCCCAGCAGAGCAATCCCATCGTTTCCCCCTATTTCCCTACAGCCCTTGCAACCTATTCTCTCTCAAACATGCCCCTTAACTCCCCTCTTCTGGCAACCTGCTCACATTATAAGGGTAACCTACAGCAGCTAAATGACGTATCAGCACACCTTTGATTTGTGGGAGGAAACAGGGGAAACCCACGTGGTCACAGGGAGAACATGCAAACTCCACACAGACAGCACCCGAGATCAGGATCAAACTCAGGCCACGGGAGCTGCGAGGCAGTGGTGCTAACCCATCCCCACCTACTCCATCCCAACCTTCCACGAGCGAAATCCCAGATCGCTGTCGGACACAGGCGGATATCCCACTCATCCTCCATTTGCACTTTGACCTCTCTCCAAAATGGCTGAGGCCCCAATGGTGCTTTGTGAAGGATCCATCCAACTGTTGACCTGCTCCCCATCCCCTCTAGAGGGAAAAAAGGACAGCACAGTGGTGTAGCTGGTAGGTCCGCTGCCTCACAGTGCCAGAGACCCGGTTCGATCCTTACCTCGGGTGCTGTCTGTGTGGAGTTTGCATGTTCTCCCTATGACCGCGTGGGTTTCCCCCGGGTGCTCCAGTTTCCTCCCACATCCCAACGGCGTGCGGGTCAATGGGCTAATTGGCCGCTGTAAATTGCCCCTAGTATGTGGGTGAAGGGGTAGAATCTGGGGGGGTAGTTGATGGGAATGTGGGGAGAATAAAATGGGATCAGTGTAAATGGGTGGTTAGATTCAGATTAATTCATTGTCAATATACACGGGGGGGGTGGGGGGCAATGAAATTCCTCGCTCACGTGAAGCTCACAGAGTAAACAGTGTACACAGTCATAATAAATACTACAATAAATACAGCAATGAGAGCAAACCAGCAGAATGGAGCAGAGATTGTCGTGCAGTCTGAGGCAGTGCACAAAAAAATGCTGAAGTAACAATAATGGACTAACAGAGAGAGGGAGAGTTAAGGGTCCAAGAAGGTGGCAGCCCCACCGGGAAGGGGATGTGAAAGAGGTGATTGGTTCAGGAGTCTGATGGCAGTGGGGAAGAAGCTGATCTTGAGTTTGGTTGATGGTTGGCACAGACTCGGTGGACCGAAGGGCCTGTTTCTGTGCTGTATCTCTCTATGACACTAGCTAAGCCAACTTGTCCTTCTCCCTTCATGGTGTCAGCCAGACACTAGAACTCCTGACTTTCCGTTCGGTTTGGTGTTCCCAGCTCAGTATTTTGGCTGGAAGTTCAACAGGAGTCTGTTTGGCGTCAAGATCATGGGATCGTTCTGCAGACTATTTCTCTTTGGAGCAGTCCACAGGTTCTTTGGAAACCCCCTCCGTGTCTCTGGCCACCGGGTGTGTGCTCACAGTGGGAAACGGCAGACGCTGGAAACACTCAGTGGGTCAGGCAGCATCCGTGGAGAGAGAAACAGAGTTAACATTACAGGGTGATGACCCTTAATCAGAGCTCCCTCCACAGCTGCTGCCTGACCAGCTCTTTGTTCCTTTTCCAGAGGAGGTTTATTCAGCATCACATTATTACAACACTTCAATATTCCACGATTCACACTACTTACAGTCAACAGCTTCAAATTACAACACAGTCATCTCTGTCCGGAACACACTCGAGCCCTTGTGGCACCCACCAGTCCCAGACGGCCCCCCATGTACCCGTGGATACCGCGTGCTCCTTCTCCAGGGACACGCGGACATGGATGTAACCCTGGAAGAGGGGCAGGCAATCAGCTGGAGCAGAACCCCCGACTGCCCGCCGCCCAGACCCGTGAATGGCCATCCCGGCCAGGCCCAGGAGCGAACCGACCAGGAGATCCCCCAAGCGACCCACCCCACCCCCCCCACACCGGGTGACTGAAGATCAGAAGCGCGGGGGCTGAAGTGCAGCGTAAACATGAGGAGCAGCCCCTTCAGATACTCAGACACAGGCTGCAACCTCTCACACTCCGTCTGTACACGAAATGGCAGGCGGCTGGGGAGTCCGCAAACCAACTGAGGAATCCGTTCCACGGCCTCGCTCTGTGCTCCTCAGGTCCCCAGTGTCAAGGGGCAAGACCCCCACCCCAAGAGACCTCAAGTGGGGACCTCCCTCGTCGCCGGATGGCAAAACAAACCGCCACGGCATGTCCGTATGGCTGGAACCCCACCTCAATGACCCCAGCATTAATGTCCACGCTGAGTGCCAGTGCAGGACCGAGGGAGCACCACCCTGCCAGCATCGCGCTCACTCATCTCCTCAGCATGACAGAGGACTTCCTGATACCCGGCCTAAGTTAACCTTCCACCTGCGCCCTTTTGTGGTTCTATGAAAGGTCAAAGCAGAATTTGACATTTGGCCGTTAACTGGGTCTGAGATCACAACTCCCTGGTTCACTCCAGACCTAACAACCCACCCCCGCCCCCATCCCTTCCCCATACATCACCTCCCAGGACAGGACAGTCAGAGAGCAGTCCCAATGAAATTCTCAACAGATTAATCTTAACTTCCACAGAATCCTATTTTTGGACGTCGATTGTACTTTTTATAAAGGTGGGGGCGGAACCTCATTTCTTCTCTTCTGGCAAGTCACACGAAAGCAGAACCCCTTCCTGAACCCTCCCGCAGGTCAAAGCCCTGGATCGTCTGGGGTCTGAGCCAGGCAGGAGAAGGGTGTCAGACCACAGAGAGAGGGGCAGGTGGGGCGGGGAGAGGGGGGCGAGTGCGGCAGGGAAGGAGCCAGTAATTCATTCACTGCAAGAGGGTACCAGGGTGGGTGGGGTGATGTTGGTGGGGGGAAGGGGGTGGAGAGGGGGAAGGGAAGAAGAAGAATGGGGGTAGCAGGAGGAGCTGGAGGGGGGAGTGGAAGGAAGGGGCAGGTAGAGGGGTGGGAAGGGGAAAACTGAGGGGCCTCAAAGGGGCAGAGAAGCAAGGGGAAGAATGAGGCAGATAGAGAGGGGGCAAGGGAAGTATGGGGGGTAGAAGGGGAAGAGTGGGAGAGGAGGGGGGGGGATAGGGGGGGGGAGGGGGGGGGGAGGGGAAGGAAGGGGAGACAGAGGGAACTGAAAGCCTGGGAGGGGTGCAGGTAGGGGGACAGACCAAGGGGATCTTGTCTGTATCCATTGACAGGCACGTCCAGGGTTGAATTGTCCACACACATCATGAACGAGTGGGATACCAGACAAAACCATACCACGGGGATAATTAAACTGGTTTAAACATTGAATTGAATAAGGTTAAGGGCAGGAAGCAGCTTCCTGGCTCCCTGTCCAGGTGACGCGGACAGTGGGACAACTTCAGTTCCAACCCCAGTCTGTCCACGTGAACTCTTCTCGAGGGAGTTGACCTAAGTCAGACCAACCACAAAGTAACTGACTAAAATTCCCCAACTGTTCTCCTCCAGGAAAGGAGTTCTGTCAACTTCACCCAGGCAGGCTTGGTGAGTGACTCCAGTGCCAAGCCAATTGGGCAAGTGACTCGTAACTGCCTTCTGAGGAGGTCCAGTGCCCCACCCACTGGGCAGCAGCTCACCCAGAGAACAAAGTGCTTCCACCTCCCATGGATGCATTACTTCAGGTGTTTACTGACACAGCCACGGAGGCAAGGCTGGGTGTGTTACTGGCAGAGTCTACCCACTGGATGGAGGAAACAAACTACAGCAACTTCTCCCGGTAAAAGCAGGGAAACTTGCCCAAAAAGACGCAGTGCGTGGAGGCTGGTTACACAAGGATATTTGGCAGTCACTTATGGCAGGGTGATCAACTTGCACGACAGACCGTGCGAGATGGTGGGGAAGGGGTTTTTGGATCTTCCTTCCCTCCCCAAGTCAGATCAGCATGGTAGACCTGCCTGGGATCATGGATCTCCCTGCAGCACTGGGGCAGGCGATCTGGAATCACCTCAGGTCCATCCAGACACTTTGCAGGGAATCTGTGAGTGGCCGGATGGGTTGGGAATCTACACCATGTGGGACGTCAGAGGAGAAACATTGATTGTGAGAGAGAAGCAGTGGAAGGAAGGGTAGTCACACCAGTTTACCGAGGGGGGGGGGGGGTGGTAATTGAATACAGAAGTAGGAGGTTATGCTTCAATTACCTAGAACATTGGTGAGACCACATCTGGAGTCTTGTGAACAGTTTAGGTCTTCTGAGTTCAGGAAGGATGTAAACGTATTGGAAGGTTCACTGAACCAAAAGCAGGAAGGGGCAGATTACCTCATGAGGAAACGTTGGACAGACTGGGTGTTTAAAAGAGTGGAGACAATTGAAAAATACGAGATCCTGAGGGGTCCTGACAGGATGGTCGTGGGGAGGATGTTTTCTCAAGTGGGGGAGATTTAGAGGGAGCGGTCAGTGGTTAAAAATAAGGGGTCACCCCTTTGAGACAGATGAGATGAAATATTTTCTCTTTGGGTGTCATGAGTCATTGAACATAAAACAGTACAGGACAGGGACAGGCCCTTCGGCCCACAGTGTGTGTGAACTCTCCTCCTCAAGGGCTGGTGGAATCAGTCTTTGAATATTTGTAAGGTAGAGGGAGATGGATCCTTGATAAGCAGGGGGGTGAACCAGGGTAGGTGAAGTTGAGATTACACTCAGCTTCATACTTGAAAGGCTGAACACATGAGGAGCGTTTGATGTCTCTGGGCCTATACTCACTGGAGTTCAGAAGGATGAGGGGGGGATCTCATTGAAACCTACTGGATACTGAAAGACCTGGATAGAGTGGACGTGGAGAGTAAGTTTCCATTGGTCTAGGATCCGAGGGCGCAGCCTCAGAATGAGGGGACGTCCCTTTACAACTGAGATGAGGAAGAATTTCTTCAGCCAGAGGATGGTGAATCTGTGGGATTCATTGCCACAGAGGGCTGTGGAGGCCAAGTCATTGGGCATATTTAAGGCAGAGATTGATAGGTTCATGGTTGGTAAGGGGGTTAAGGGTTACGGGGAGAAGGCAGGAGAATGGGGTTGAAAAAAAATCAGCAATGATTGAATGGTGGAGCAGACTCGATGGGCCAAATGGCCTAATTCTACTCCTATATCTAATGGTCTCATATCAGCCATGTTGTTATTAAATATTGGAACAGGCTCATGAGGCTGAGTGGTGTACTGCTGTTCCTCATTCCACTCCTCCTGTACCAGAGTCACTGGCACATTTCTACCATGTATGGAGATCAAGGGATAGAGGTCATGGACTGTGACCTTGAGGTAGATCTGAGCCATGGTCAAACTGCACAGTGGGACAGACTTATGGGCTGAAGGGCCTGATCCAGTCTATGTTTGAGGGGAGCAGTGGCCTAATGGTTAGTTACTGGACCAGCAGCTAGCATTCTAGTTATTGATCCAGGGATATGAGTTCAAATCTCACCATGGCAAATAAGGAATTTAAATTAAATTTAAAATTTATATATATGTACACACACACACACACATACACACACACACAAAGAGAAGCTGGCCTTGATGAAAGTGACTACGAAACAAATGGATTGTCATAAAAAACACTTTCGGTTTATGTTGCATTACCCGTATGTTGCAGCTTTATAAAACTCTGGTTAGGCCCCATCTGGAGTACTGCATTCAGTCTGGTCACCCCATTACAGGAAGGATGTGGAGGCTTTGGAGAGGGTGCAGAAGAGGTTCACCAGGATGCTGCCTGGATTAGAGGGCAGGAGCCTTAAGCAGAGGTTGGACAAATTCAGGTTGCTTTCTCTGGAGCGGCAGAGGCTGAGGGGAGACGTGATGGAGGTTTATAAAATTATGAAAGGCACAGATAGAGCAGACAGATGGTACCTTCTCCTCCCAGGGTCAAAATGTCTAATACTAGAGGACAGGCATTCAAAGTGAAAGGGGAAAACCTCAAAGGAGATGTGCGGGGGGAGTTTTGTTTTACACAGAGCGGTGGGTGCCTGGAATGTGCTGCTGGGGTGGTGGCAGAGGCAGATACGATAGAGGTGTTTAAGAGGGATAGGTACATAAGTATGCAAAGAATGGAGGGATACGGACCACGTGCAGGCAGAAGGGATTAGCTGTCATAAGCTTAATTAGTTCGGCTCAACATCGTGGGCCAAAGGGCCTGTTCCTGTGCTGTTCTGTTCTATGTTCTACGGTTCACTGGTGTTCTGTGGGATGGAAATCCATCATTCTTACCCTACCCAGTCTGACCTTTGACTCCTTACTTCCTCCTCACTTCTCGGGCAACCAGGGATGTACAGTAAATGCTGGCATTGTCCGCAGTGAATTAAACTGCTCAGTGACTGGTTGTAAGAAGAATCCCATTAGCAAAGGAGGGCATTCGCCCCTTCAAGGCAGAACAGATTCTTCTATCAATCCTACCCCCCAACTCCTTTACTGTAAAAGCGTACAGCACAGGAGGAGAAGGCCATTTGGCCCATTATGTCCGCGCCAACCGAAAATGGAAGTGCATCGGTTACCCCCTCCCCAGATCATGGTTCCGAAGTTCCGGCTTCTCAAACACTCATCCACTGACTTTTCAAACACGAGGAGGGTTTCTGCCCCCACCTTGCTTTGGAACAGCAACTTCCTGACCCTGCTTCAAATAACTGGAACAACTCTTCCCTTAACTCACCTGTATTCATTCCACCAATTAACATGAAACCAAGGCCCTTCGTTAGCCAAGGCTCTGACAGGAGAAATGGGTTCTTCCTGTACCCCTGTCAGGGTCACTTTGGTTAAATCCCCCCTCAGGCTGCAGCCCACGGTATGACCCTCTGTAAAACTCCTCCAGACTCTCTCCAGTGCATTCACACCCTGACCAGTGTGGTCAACAGAAGATATCGGAATTGTGGCCTAATCAGTGTTCCCTTCACTGCCTGCCCAGTCTTATGATGCCTCATCATTATAGATTTGTCTTCACAATCACCAAACTCTGCCAAATTCTTTACTTTACTACACATCCAATTCACATTCCGAATATTTTCCTGAATCCACCAGGCAACTACTAAAGCCGAGATTAAAGTGTTCACGGTGATCGTTGGGTTAGGTACCAAGAGGGCTACTTATCTGTCCTGATGCACTGTTTCCTGAAACGTCGACCTCTTTATCCCCTCGCAGATGCTGCTCGACCTGCTGAGTTCCTCCAGCAGAGAAACACAGGAGATGGCAGGTAGTGGAATCTGGAGCAACATGCAGTCTGCTGGAGGAAGTCAGCAGGTCGAGCAGCATCTGTGGGGGGGGATGAGGAATTGTCGATGTTGCGGGTCGAGACCCTGCATCGAGACTGAGAGTGGAGGGAGGGAGATGGCCGGTATAAACAGGGGACGGGGAGGGGTGAGAAAGGAGTCCGAGGCGATTGGTGGACTGAGGGGTGTGAGATGGCAGGCAGGTAGTGCCAGGTAGGGGAGGGGAGCGGGGGTGGAGTTGGGATACAGTGGCAGGTGAATGATGGATGGAGGCAGACAGATAGCAAGTTCCTCCAGCAGATCGTTTGATGCTGGGCCTTTTATCTCGATCTTCTCCCGAGGGCCCAGTCTCCCAACCCAAGGAAGGAAAATCATGTGATATAGGGACTGCAGTAAAGCTTCCTGCAATAGGACGGTTTGTCTGAGGAAGGGATATGAAGCAGATGGGTTATTGCATTTCAAAGAAAGAGAGGTGATCTCCTTGAAATAGGGTCGATGCAGGGAGGATGCTTCTCCCCCTCTGTGGTGTTCACAGTCTCAAAACAAGTGGTTGACCATTCAGGACAGAGATGGGAAGAAATTCCTTGGGCCAGAAAGTTAAGGAGTCTCTGGGATTCTCTACCCCCCGAGGGCTGCGGGTACAGAGCGTGTCACGGAGTACAATAGATTCCAAGAGGAGATGGGGCCGGGAAGGTGGCCTTGGGGCATTTCGTGGAACGATAGAGCAGGCACTATCTGAAAGACCAACTGCTGCTTCTATTCATTATGTCCTTATGCCACAAAGGCCAGATTTCAGTCAATGTTATTCACTGCCCCTGGGGTAAAAGGCCAAACCGGCCCAGAACAGTGACATCACTGGCACCTACTTGACCAAGAGGAGGTGGTCTGCTCTCTCCATAAGGGTCACATCTAACCCGGCTAATTACTGACCCACCAATCAACTCTCAATCAGCAAAATCATGAGGGGCAGAGATAAGGTGAATGCACTCAGTCTTTTTCCCAGGGTTGGGGAATCAAGAACTGGAGGGCACAGGTTTAAGGTGAGAGGGGAGAGAGTTAATAAGAACCTGAGGGGAAACTTTTTCACCCAGAGGGTAGTGGGTATATGGAACGAGCTGCCAGAGGAAGTGGTAGAGGCAGGTACATTAACAACATTTACAAGACACTTGGACAGGTACATGGATAGGAAAGGTTTAGAGGGATATGGGCCAAACGTGGGCAGATGGGACTGGCTTAGATGGGTGTCCTGGTCAGCGTGGACCACTTGAGCCAAATAGCCTGCTTCCATGCTGTATGACTCTAAACTGATGAAATGTGCCATCCACGGTGCTACGAAGTAGCACTTATTCACCAATACCTCACTCACTCTTGCCCAGTTTGGGTTCTACCAGGACAACTTGCTTCCAGACCTCATCACAACCTCGGTCCAAACATTGACCAAAGAGCAGTCCAGTGACGAGGCGAGATTGACTGCCATTGACACCAAGGCAGCCTCAGGGTACAACTGGATCAAGAAAAACCTCTCCTCTGATTAGAATCATACTCCATGCTGAAGAAGGTGGTTGTAATTGTTGGAGGTAAATCATCCCAGCCCTGGGGCATTGGGTCCTGGACCCAACTATCTTCAGCTGCTTCATCAATGACCTTCCCTCCACGATTTGGTGTGAAGGAGGGTGTTTATTGGAGACAGCAAGTTGTTGACATCCAGTGGTAAATCCTTAGACAATGGAGCAGTCCACAATCACAAGTAACAAAGCTTTCTCACCATCCCCATTGGGGTGAGTAAATGACTAGTAAAACTCACACCTCACAAGCGCTAGGACAACTGTCATTAACAAGAGAGGTCCTAACCAGCTCCTCTGAAGATTCAATGGCAATACTATCGCTGAATCTCCAACCATCAACATCCTGGGGATTACCATTGACCAGAAGCTCAACTGGACCAGTCACGTGGTTACAAGAGCAAATCAGAGCCTGGGGAATCACGAGACAAGCAACTCCTCAGCAACCCTCCACCACAAGTCATAAGCTGGTAGAATACTTTACTGGAAGAGTCCAGCTCCAACCAACCCACGAGGCTCAACACCATCCAAGGTGAAGCAGCTCATTCCCACCATCCAGCCACATTCCTTACGTCCACCCTACCTCACTGTGCACACAGGTTGGACCATCCACAGGGCACACAGACTGCTCCGACAGCACCTCTCAAACCCGTGGATCCTTCCACACAGGGTGGGAAATGCAGAGGAACACCACCACCTGCAGATTCCCTCCAAGTCACATCCTGATTTAGAAGTACGTCTCCATTCCCCCTCCTATCACCCACACACCCCCCCCCCACCTCACTGTTCCCATCTGCCCTCCCCACCTCCCTTATTCGGTTCCTGGCTCCACCTTCCTCTCCTATCAGACTCCATCATCTGCAGCCCTTTGTTGCCTCCACCTCCCAGCCTCTGCCTCTATCCCCACCCCTCCCTCTCCCATCTGCCAGTCAACCCCTCCTCACCTGGACCCACCTATCGCTTGCTGGCTCCTGCCCCACCCCTCCCCCTAAATACTGGCCATCTCCCCTTTACTCTTTCAGGGTCTCGACCTGAAACATCGATCGTCCAGCTCCCTCCACAGATGCTGCCTGACCTGCTGAGTTCCTCCAGCAGCCCCAGATCCCACCTTGTGTCTCCACCTTCACCGTCACTGGGTCTAAATCCTGGAACTCCCTCCCCAACAGCTCTGTGGGAGCACCTTGACCAGGAGGACTGCAGCCGTTCAGGACAGCAGCTTGCCACCATCTCCTTGACTACAATAAATGCTTGCCTCAGCAATCCCCAAACTCCAAAAACAAAACTTTAAAGAAATCTTCTCAAAGTATTTCAGATAACAACTTGCTCCACTAATAAAATCTTTATCTCCTGAGTATAAATGGAACACACACTGTCTACCTGAGTGAATGGGACACGCAGTTACTGAGTGCGGATAGTGCAGTGATTTACTCACTCCCACCCTTGTGCACAGAACGTGTTCAAAAGTCCTAACAACTTCAGCTGAGGTGATTATTTTTCAGATTATGCATTCTTACTGTTATCGAGTCACAGAGTTATACAGGCCCTTCAGCCCAACTCGCCCATGCCGACCAAGGTGCCCACCCAAGCCAGTCCCATTTGCCTGCGTTTGGCCCATATCCCTCTAAACCTTTCCTATCCATGTACCCGTCCAAATGTCTTTTAAATGTCGTAATTGTATCCGTTTCTACCACTTGATCTGGCAGCTTGTTCCACATCCCCACCACCGTGTGTGTGAAGAAGTTGCCCCTCAGGTCCCTTTCAAATCTTTCCCCTCTCACTTTAAACCTAAGCCTGCTAGTTTTGGATTCCCTTTCCCTGGGGAAAAGACTGACCATTCACCTTATCCATGCCCCTCATGATTTTATAAACCTCCATAATTTTATCCCTCAGCCTCCACTCCAAGGAAAAAGGTCCCAGCCCCTCCAGTCTCTCCTTATAACTCAAACCCTCCAGTCCTGATAACATTCTCATAAATCTTTTTGCACCCTAGCCAACTCGGAGTGGCCTTCAGATCACCACAAAGCATGCTGACCATTAAATCCCCATCTGTACTCATTTACCAGCACGTCGTCTATAGCCTTCCATGCCATGCCAATTCATGCACTTTACTAGATACTTCTTCAATGTTGTATGTCTCTGCCTCCAGCACTCAATGAGGCAGCGCGTTCCCAGATTCCAACCTGCCTCCGAGTGAAAAGCTCAGATCCCTTCTAAACCCCTCACTCCTCACCTTAAACCTGTGACTTCTGGTTTCAACACACACAAAATGCTGGAGGAACTCAGCGGGTCGGGCAGCATCTATGGAGGGAAATGGACAGTCGGTGTTTCAGGTCGAGACCCTTCACCAGCATTTTCTGTGTGTTGATCCAGATTCCAGCATCAGCAGAATCTCGTGTCTCCTTCTGGTTTTAATCATCTCCACTACAGGGAAAAGTTTATCACCTCATTATTTTGTACACCTCCATCAGGCACCCTCTCAGCCTCCTCCACTCCAGGGAGAACAGACCCAGCCTCTCCTCAAGACTAGAGCCCTCCATCCCAAGCAACATCCTGGGGAGTCCCCTCTGCACCCTCTCCCGTGCAGTCACACCCATCCTGTAGTCTCATCTCCACCCCCCTCCATTTCCTTTTTATTTAAGGTCGGCACTGATTTGGAGGTGACAGATCCGGGCAGCGGAGGCCACACAGGTTTGGGAAATGCTATCAAAGGAACAGGTGGTACAGGGGAACACAGAGAGAGACTTGGGACCTTCAGTTGTTGAAGCTTCAAGACTGGCTCCATGTGTCAAACCTGCACTCAATTCAGCTGCATATTTGGTGACTGAAATTTGATTGGGATAGTGTTTCTGATTGCAGGGGCTTTATAACACAAAGAACAGTGATTATGAAAATAATCCCATAACTAATTTAAATATGTTAATCTATACAATAGATCTACAGTCAAACACAAAAAGAGGACAGTGGGACAGCTAACCAATGCCAGCTCTGAATGCATCCTCCAATTAGCCCTTCCCTTTGCTCTGGAACTCTCTCCCTTTCAAAATTATATCCAAATCCCTTTGGAAAGTTACTATTGAATGATCCTCCATCACCTATTCAGCAAGTGAATTTCAGAGGACGATATCAACTCACTGTGCACACTCATCTCCCATCCCACCTCTCAATTTCCATAGTCCATAAGATACACCACAGAGGTATAGAAGAGTGCGATCACTTTTGTGGACAAAAGGCAGAACTAGTTAGGGAATTCTGCTCATCGTTAGCACACATTCAGCTCAGCAATATCAACGTCATGGCCAGCGTCAGGGGCAAAGGCCAATGCCCCTCACTGCAGCCCTTCATCAGTGTGTCAAGACCCTCCTGCCCCAGTCCACTCTCTGCTCATCCGGAACACTGCTACCTATATCCAAGTGTCTCTCTCACCCATCACCCACAGTCAAGCGAGGCCTTGATTTTAAACCTGTCGTCCTACCGCAGCCTCTCCCTTCCCTCTGACCTTCCCCAACCCTCTGGTTGGATCTCGCAGTCCCACAGTTCTGACCTCTTCCTTCATCAGCGGCAGCTGTGCCATGGGCCCCGAGCTCTGAAATTCCTCCCTACACCTCTCTGCGCCCCCTCCACCACCCCTCCACATCCCACCCACTCCTTCTCCCTCCCCACCCCAAGGTGCTTCTCAAAGTTTCCTCTTTGACCACCTGCCCTGTAACGTGGCTCGCTGTCACTGTTTGTCCTGGAACACTTCTGTGTGCGGGGCCTTGGGATGTCAAGTAAAAGGCACTATACAAATGCAATACCAATGTAACATGCTGGAAGCTCTTGGCAGGTCAGGCAGCAGCTGCAGGGAGAGGATCAGAGTTGATCCTGTTCTGCCTCCACTGGCAACCTGGGTCATTGGTGTCCTGTCACCCTTGGCAGACTGGGGTCTCCAAGTGTGGTCTCCCATTGGGAGAGCACACCACCTTGGGGTGCTTTCAACTCCCTGGTGCACCATCAGCTACCTACCCCACCATGGGGGGGGGGGGGGTGGGAAGGAGAGCAGGCGTGAGGAAGCTGTGATTATATCCCCCACTCTGAGCCGTGAGGAATGAATTGCGGGGGTGTTGGGGCAAGACTGACAATGTTCCCCCCTCCCCTTGACTTGTCCTGGTCACCCCCCACACCCCAGTCGCACCAACATCACACCACAGAATCAGCAGGCCCCTTTGAATAAAAGGACCGCAGATGCTGGAAATCTGAGATAAAATCAGGAGATGCTGGGAATACTTAGCAGGCCAGGCAGCATCAGTGGAGAGAGAAACAGGGTTAATGTTTCAGGTTGTAGAATAGGCCTCCAATCTGAAACATTAAGAGTGTGTGTGTGTGTGTGTGTGTGTGTGTGTGTGTGTGTGTGTGTGTTCTCTCTCTCGCTCTCCACAGATACTGTTTCCAGCATCTCCTGATTTTATCTCAGATTCCCAGCATCTGCAGCTCTTTTATTCAATGGGACCTGATGCTTCTGGTTAGGGTTTCCAGCATTTCCTATTAAACATCATCTCTCCTTGCTCTTCTTCAACCCTGAATTTAATCAGTCCATCACTGGCAGCGCAGCCCCAGAGTGTCAAATCCTTCCCTTCAAATCTTTGCTTTAAAATAATATCTTAAAGCCTTTGATCATGGGTTGGTCCTGCTGTGTGTGGCTGTCACAATGAGCCCAGTAACAACTGTGCCAAAGCAATACAGAGGCAAGTTGTTGCTGTTTACCTAGCAATAGACCACATCTCGAAGCAACTCACAGGCACAGAATTCTTCCCAGCATCCTCTCCCCACAACAGCCCAAAACACATCAGGAGTGGAGGGGGGGGGGAGAAAAATCAACAAAGAACCCCCAGTTATCGGACAAAATAATCTAACTACCATTTTTATGAGAGTTATCGGTTTAGGATTACCCGTTCCCTGAACACCAAATTAAATCTGGCACAGTAAACATTTGCAATAAATTTTGTAACTTGCAAGACTATTTATCTTGTCCATTGCCTACCCCCACCTCACTGCTGAATATGTAACACAATATTTGAACCCAAGTGGCAGGAGAGCGGGAGGAAGACGGAATGCACTTCCCAAGACAGACAGATATTACATTGAGGCCTAGCTGGATATATAATGTGGGAGAGACTACGTTTTAAAACTGAGGGGATTTTTTTTTAAATCGGGGGGAGGGGGGGGAAGAGCAGGAGGAGGAAGGGGGATTTATATGCGCTGCAAATCGTGGTGATTTGCACACAAAACATATTAGGAAGGAGTAGGGAGGCGAAGGCGATGTGCACAGTGAGACTCAGGCATAGGGCCTGCAGGTTTATATTACCAATAACATGCAATTCTTTCAATTTCACTCGCTTCTCTCCCTTTCATCAGTTTCCAGCCGCTTACAGGCGCTACATTGTATCCTACATTTGTTGCAATTTCCTTGGCCCCACCAGCACAAAAAAACCCTCTCCCTTTCACCCCCCCCCTCATCTCCTCCCACCCCTCTCGGATACATTAAAGGCCCTTTATTCGATTCCTTTTTGTGTGTGTGTTATATATCTAGACCCAAAAAAACCCTTCCGATCGCTTGTTAACTTTGCAATTCGTTAGATTGTAACCGACGTTTGCAAACAACGACTTTGCAATCGACTCCCATTACAACCCACCCCCAACTCCCAGACCCACCGGCTCCTTTTTATATTCTGGGAAAGGAGAGGGGGGTGAAGAGATTGAGGGAAGGGGGGGGGGTTTGAAGGCGGCTTTTTATTACCTGGCTTTTACTCCTGACGTTGTTCTGTCGTAGCTCCATCCTTGCCCTGTACCCAAAGGATCTCCGAAACTAGAAGTAGGATAGTTCCTATCCATTAAATTCACTTTGCGATGGAGGGTTATTTTCCTCTGTTTAAATTGTTAAGCCCGGGTTCTCTCTCTCTCTCTTATCTACAAGCGTCCTGGATTGCACTAAACCACTGAAACTGTTTAATTTAATCTAATGCTAAATAATTATTTCTGTGCTTGCTTCTTCCTTTCCCCCTCTGCTTTTGGTTTAGAGAAAAATGCAATGTGCATATAAATATTTCCTAAAAAAAATCCTTGCAGGGGGACTACGATGCGGCCATATTTCTGCCGCTCTCTCTCTCTCTCTCTCTCTGCCTGTCTGTGATCTCAATACCCAGAATACATTTCAGAGAGGGCGAGGGAGGGAGCAGCGAGAGATCAGATGTCTGAAGCAGTCACACCAGTGAGAGGGGAACAGGCTTGAAATGCGCTCCAAGACCAGGGAGCAGCCACACAAAAGGCGGCACAGAGACCCAGAGAGGGGACAAAATAAATAGGTGCCTTCATTGGGGAAGGGAACTACAATAGGAGGCCCTGTGACAAGGGGAAATAGTGTTCAATTCAGCAGGGACTGTGTGAAAAGGAATCCTCAGGAAACTGGACAGAGATACATACCCACCCCAAACCAACAGCAGCAATCCCTGTATATTTGTTATCAGAAAATATATTCCAAGGGTCAGAGTCCAGCGCCGGGCAAAGAGGAGTGTGCTGCAGAATAAAATGCGACTCTGCATTGGTGCAGAGTAGGTCTGGTGCTTTGCTCCAACTTAGGTGTCAGTGTGGCACCTCGGCATTGCTGCTGGGCTCATGACTGGGCCCTCGTACAGGGAACAACGTGAGGGAAAGATTCACACGACACCACTTACAGCCCCGGGGGTAGCTTCAGTGAACTCCGCCGCCAACCCTCGAAGTGTAGTCACTGCTGTTGTTGTTAGCATGGCAGCAATGGGACTCACTCCACCGGGAGCTGGCATGGACTCGATGGGATGAATGGCCTCCTGTGCTGTCATAACTAAGTTAACGATCCCACATGATTTCTGTTTAAGTGATTCCGATCAGGACACGAGGGTCCAAATCCTTCAACAAAAGCAGAAAATGTTGCAAACACTCAGTAAGTCAGGCAGCATCTACGGGGTAGGAAATTGAGCCTCAGCTCGAAGATCCTTCATTTGAATTCTGTTGCTCAATACAGTTCTGTGGGATCTTTTCTACCCCACAGTCGCATCCCTGGTTTAACACTGTATCAGATTAGGTTATTGTCGTATGCACCAGGAGTGCAACAAAATTCCTTGCTGGCGTGAAGCTCGCAGAGTAAACAGTGTACATGATAATAATAAATACAGCAATAAATACAGTGACGAGCGCAAAACAGCAGAATGGAGCAGAGACTGTAGTGCAGTCTCAGGTAGTGCACAAAGAAATGCTACAGTGACAATAATGGAATAACCGAGAGAGGGAGAGTTAAGGGTTTGAGAACATGACAGCAACACTGGGAAGGGGACGTGACAGAGGTGACTGGTTCAGGAGTCTGACGACAGTGGGGAAGAAGCTGTTCTTGAGTCTGGATGTCCAGGCTTTCAAGCTCCTGCATCTTCTCCCAGAAGAGAGAAAAGAGAATGAAAAGTGGTGCCTCTGACAGTGAAGTACCTCCTTCACACTAACCCCTTATTGGATTCAAGCGCCAATCTTGAATTATTGCCCTCTTCTCACAGCTCCCATCGGGCAGGAGGTACAGAAGCCTGAAGTCCCACACCATCAGATTCAGGAACAGCTACTCCCTTCAACCATTCGGTTCTTGAACCAACCGGCACAACCCTAATCACTACAGTTCAGCGACACGATGACCACTTTGATCATTTTGCACTAAAATGGATTTTGTGCTTTTTTTGTTCCAATTGTGTTCTTTCTTGTAAAAATTATACACAATTTATGTTTTTCTTGTGACTGCTGCTTATCTGATACTATGTGCCTGTGATGCTGCTGCAAGTAAGTTTTTCATTGCACCTGTGCACACATGGACTTGTGCATCTGACAACAAACTTCGAATTTGATATCAAGTCTCTGGACTGGGATTTGACAGGTAAGAGCGTGATCACCAACAGTAAGCTAATAGACTGTAGTGTTGCTGCAGGTTAGAGTCCTATAGTTTAATCGTTCCTTTTTCCATTTTTATTAAGCGTATTTCAGTTTTTTTTTAATTTTCTACTCTTGCTGCTTTGATTTTATGTTTTTGTTTCCAGACTTTGGTGCAACTAAGGGTCACCCTTTAGGTCAGTTAAGGAATTCCTGTGAGAGATCAGTCTGGCATGTTTAACCTACTTCCCTGTGGCAGGCACACAGCCAGCAGTGGCAGAGACACCAGCAACACAACACGCAAAAGACAGTCTGCACGCTGAGAGCTGTTCCCTGAGGTTACCCTTGTGGGGCATTTCACTGTACAGTGTAGAGGGAGTTTTACTCTGCATCTAACCTATTTTCCAGACTCTGGAATGGGACAGAGGTTCCCCACAGATATAAAGTGGGGGAGGACGGGCTCAAGTATTGAAAGGGAGTTTGTGACAGGACGGTGTAGAGAGAGCTTTAGCCACAGAGAGATACTGCACAGAAACAGGCCCTTTGTCCCATTAATTCTGTACCGACCATCAACTACCCATTTACACAAATCCTAATCCAATCTTGTTCTCCCCACATTCCCAACATATCCCCCAGATTCCACCCCTCACCTACACCCAAGGGACAACTTACAGCAGCCAATTAACCCACAAGTTTTTTAGGATTCATTTTCACTCTGGACCAAACCCATTTTGTTTGGAGTCACCAGTGACGGCAGACGCTGGAGTCTGGAGCATGATAAAAGCTGCTGGAGGAACTCAGCGGGTCAGGCAGCATCTGTGGGGGGAAATGGGCAGTCGATATTTCGGGTCGAGACCCTTCATCTGGACAGGATCCTCCATCGAGACCTGGGAGGTCAGCTGTCCACAGATGCTGCTCGACCTGCTGAGTTCCTCCAGCAGCTCGTTTTTCGCTCCACCTGTGGGTCTTTTTCCCCAGGTCCTCGTTGTGCATGTTCTTTGTTTGTTTTCATTTTTGTTTTATAAAAATAACTTTATTGACATACAGTATCTGCAACATTTACAACATTTTTAGATTTAAATACTATCCTCACTGTCCAGTTGGCACTCCAGCCTCTGCAGTGACCTCTGGTCCTGGGGAGCCAATGCCGTGCATTCCCTCTCCAGAGACACCCAGACATGGCAGTGTCCTCGTGGGAGGGGCAGGCGGGGTGTACTCTTCAACAGACCCCCTTCTAGACCTGCATAGGAACAGATCGACAAGGAGATTCCCCCGACCGACTCCACCCCACCTCTCACCTCTTCGAAGGGGCCAAAAGATCTGGAGATTGGGGCTGAAGTTCAAAGTCGAGTTTATTGTCATCTGCACAAGTCCATGTGTGCACGGGTGCAATGAAAAACTTACTTGCAGCAGCATCACAGGCACATAGCATCAGATAAGCAGCATTCACAAGAAAAACATAAATTATACACAATTTTTACAATAAAGAACACAATTAGAACAAAAAAAATCAAAGTCCATTTTAGTGCAAAGTGATCAAAGTGGTCACAGTGTTGCTGAACTGCAGTGATTAGGGTTGTGCAGGCTGGTTCAAGAACCAAATGGTTGAAGGGAAGTAGCTGTTCCTGAACCTGGTGGTGTGGGACTTCAGGCTTCTGTACCTCCTGCCCGATGGGAGCTGTGAGAAGATGGCACGGCCCGGATGGTGGGGATCTTTGATGATGGATGTTGCCTTCTTGAGGCAGCGCCTCCTGTAGATACTCCTGATGGTGGGGAGGGATGTGCCAGCAAGAACAGGAGAGTGGGGCTAAAGTTCCACCAGCCCCTTCAGGTACTCAGAGAGGGGCTACAGCCTCTGACACAGAACACGGGCTCCCCCAGGCTACAGAGATGGTAGGAAACCCAGGGGTCCATGAACTAAGTTAAAAACACATTGCAGGGGCTTACTGTGTGCAGTACCCTTTACCCCGCCCCAGATGTAAGGGGTGAGACTCCTTCATAGAGAGACCTCCATCAAGGACCCCTCCTCTTTTGGTGTCTGACGTGACCACCACGGTGTGTGTGGATGAGCAGGGAGTGGTGAGATGCAGGAGCAGCCCATAAAATGAATGCCTCTGTGCGGTGTGGATCGGCACAGTGGGCATCTCGGAGCCAGCTGACGTGGTGTGAGATCAGCCCCCGAGGAGGGCTCGGCTCACCCAGAATCAGCCAACGGCCAGGGCGACGGAACCGTCAGAGGTTTCAGCCACAAGCCTCGGTGGGTGGGACGCACTCCCGCACCATCCCTTCATCTGGTTACCCAGGCAACCAGAGAGCACTCTGTCCCTTTGCTCTGTCCTCCTGATCTACCCGGTTCCTCTGACACCCCACCCCAGCCTCCCCATCACCCTGGTTCTTTCCCCTCCCCCACCCACTCCAACTGCCCATCACCCACACACCCCTCCCACTGGGTCCCCTCGCCCACTGTTCCCATCTGCCCTCCCCACCTCCCTCCCCCAGTTCATGCTCCACCTTCCTCTCCTATCAGATCCCACCATCTGCAGCCCTCTATCACCTCCACCTCTCACCTCCCGGCCTCTGTCGCTATTCCCGATCTCCCCTCCTCCATCTGACTATCACCCATCTTCACCTGGATCCACCTATCACCTGCCAGCTCTCGCTCCACCCCTTCCCCTCACCTCTTTATACTGACTATCCCCCTCTTACATTTTAGTCCAGATGAAGGGTCTCGACCCGAAACATCGACTTCGTGCAGGATACCTTAAAGGTTAACCACCAGGTTGGATCGGTGGTAAAGAAAGCGAATGCTATGTGGCATTCATTTCGAGAGGTATAGCGTATAAAAGTAAGGAAGTGTTGATGAGGCTCTACGGGGCACTAGTGAGGCCTCATTTGGAATATTGTGTGCAGTTTTGGGCCCCACATCTTAGGAGGATGTGTGACGTCGGAGAGGGTTCAGAGGAGATTTACGAGGATGATTCCAGGAATGAAAGGGCTTACGTATGAGGAGCGTTTGTCGCTCTTGGACTGTACTCACTGGAGTACAGAAGAATGAGAGGGGACCTCATAGCGACATTTAAAATATTGATAGGAAAGGACAGAGTAGATGTGGCTAGGCTGTTTCCCTTGGTGGGTGAGTCCAGGACCAGAGGGCACAATCTTAGAATTAGAGGGTACAGTTTCAAAACAGAGATGAGGAAAAATTTCTTTAGCCAGAGGGTGGTGAATTTGTGGAACTCCTTGCCACATACAGCGTTCGAGGAGGAGATAGATAGATATTTAAATAGTCAGGACATCAAGGGATATGGGGATAAGGCCGGAAATTGGGATTAGAATAGTTTTTTTTTTTCCCCCATTCCCCATTTCTCATTTCTATTTCCCTTTCCTTGGAGCAGACTCGATGGGCTGAATGGCCTGCTTCTGCTCCCTTGTCTTGTGATCTTGTGATCTTGTGACTGTCCATTTCCCTCCACAGATGCTGCCTGATCCACTGAGCTCCTCCAACATCGTGCAAGTACCTCCCTCTGCTAGTGAGGGAACACTCTAACCGGGTGCCCCCATCCCAGTAAAAGACAGGCAGCTCCCGCAGAGCAGCGCAGCTGATGGTCGCCACTGGGAGCTGCACGTTATCCTAGAGGCAGTGCTCCTGAGAGAATAACTGAAGTGGGAGGGGGGGGGGATGTTTAAAGGAGACAGGTACCTACTGAATATTGAAAGGCCTGGATAGAGTGGACGTGGAGAGGATGTTTCCAGTAGTGGGAGAGTCCAGGACCAGAGGGCACAGCCTCAGAATAGAAGGACGTCCATTTGGAACAGATGAGGAGGAATTTCTTTAACCAGAGGGTGGTGAATCTGTGGAATTCATTGGCACAGACGGTGGTGGAGGCCAAGTCATTGGGTGTATTTAAAGCAGAGATTGATAGGTTCTTGATTAGTGAGGGCATCAAAGGTTACAGGGAGAAAGCAGGTGAATGGGGTTAAGACGGAATAATAAATCAGCCATGATTGAATGGTGGAGCAGACTCGATGGGCCAAATGGCCTTGTTCTGCTTTTATGGTCTTCTGGAGATGGGCGGGGCAAGTTTTTTTCCCCACACAGAGAGTGGTGGGTGCCTGGAACAGGCTGCCAGGTGTGGTGGCAGAGGCAGATACGTTAGTGGCTTAAGAGGCTTTTACACAGACAGATGAACGTGCAGGGAGTGGAGGGATGTGGATCATGGGCAGGCAGAAGGGATTAGTTTACATTGGCATCATGGTTGGCACAGACATTGTGGGCCGAAGGGCCCGTTCCTCTGCTGTACTGTTCTGAGTTCTAATGAAATGCATCACCAGCGCACACCATCCATGAAGATGCTCAAAGTGCAGGTATCTCTGCAGGGTCCAAAGGCGGAAAGTCACAGCCTGGGTACAGACACACAACAGCGACTGACCGCCCTCCTCAGTCAGGAGACTCAAACCCACAGCAGGGACCCAGTGCTTCCAGTCGGCCCAGAGGAACTCCACCAGCTTCTTCTAGATCGTGGTGGCAGCAATAACCAGGAGGGTGGTGAGACCAACACAGCATGGAGGTCACCAGTTGGTTTACAACCAGTGGTCGACCCCTGTAGGGAAGCACTCGGAGCAGAGATGCTAAAATTCAGCAAATTTCTTTTGCACCCTCTCCAAAGTCTTCATATCCTTCCTGACATCTGCCAACAAGAACTAGTCCAGTTTTATTCAGATTTATCATGACATCCTTGGGCTTGGTCTCAGTTGAACTCACCCCACAATTAACTCACTCCAAAACAGAGGTAGACCACCATTTGGATACTTTTTATTTGAAATAGAGCAAGACTTTGTTACCACCTGTCAAGTGTCTCTCCAGGTAACACCTTCCCAGTAACCCCCAAGATTCCCAAATTGAAAGCCTTTGGGGAAGGGGAGTTTTGAAAGGAATTTTCCCTGCTTCCCTGGGGATTTTCTCTGGTTATTTAACACCCCAGGAGTTTGTACCTATATTGGTGGTGGGGAGGAGTTTTTAGATGTGTTGACTAGCGGTCCTGAGGAGGATTTCTTGAGTGCAGTTGTCCCAGAGCCCCTGAACTACTCCTGGTGTAGTCACACTGCCTGTCCCGTGAAGGCAACAAGGGGTTGAAGATGATGGAATCTGATAGGAGAGCTCTTGCCTCACCCCTGCCCTTCACCTCTTTATACTGGCTATCTCCTCTCTACTCTTTCAGTCCTGATGAAGGGTCTCGACCTGAAACGTCGACTGTCCATTTCCCTCCACAAATGCTGCCTGACCTGCTGAGTCCCTCCAGCAATTTGTTTTTTGTTCCCTTAGTTTAATCTTACCTGAATGATGGCAGCTCCTTTATGATATATCCTCCCTGTTTGGCCCTGATTGGGGCTCGAACCCACAACGTTCTGCTTCAGTGGTGGGTTAACCATTGGAGATCTGATTGGAGTTGACAAGGTCCCTGACATTTTGCCACACAGGAGAGCCCTGGCTTTGAGCCATTGTGATATTTGAGAGTCAAAAGAATACTGATCCACAATAATGTGCAGCAATCCGTAGTGCAGTGGTTAGATCTGCTGCCTTGCAGTGCCAGAGACCCAGGTTCAATCCTGACCTCTGCTGCTGTCTGTCTGGAGTTTGCAAATCCTCTCTTTGACCGCATGGGCTTCCTCTGGTTTAATCTCACATCCCAAAAATGTGCAGATTGGTAGGTTAATTGGCCACTGCTAATTGCTCCCAGGTAAGGCAAGTGGCAAACTGGGGAAGTTTACTGGGATGCAAGAGGGAAAATTGGATTAGTTCAGACAGATGCTTGATGGTTGGCCCAAAATGATGGGCTGAAGGGCCTATTTTCATGTTGTATGACTCCAGAGTCAGTATCCAATACACACAACTGTCATTTGCTTGCAACCATAACTGGGAGCTTAATAACTATGGTGTGGCCTCCTATAGGACTTCCTCCTCACAGAAGGCGCCGAATCTCTAGAATACTCTATTCCAGAGGGTTGTGGAGACCCCATCTATGTCCCTCATGAATTTATACACCTCTAATAAGATCACCCCTCATTCTCCTACGCTCCAATGAATAAAGTCCCAACCTGCTCAACCTCTCTCCATAACTCAGTCCCAGCAAAATCCACATAAATCTGTTCTGCACTCTTTCCAGATTAATGGCATCTTTCCTATCGCAGAGTGACCAAAACTGAACACAATCGTTGTTACGGTTAAGTTGCTGGATCAGCAGCCAAAGAATTCTGGACCAATGTTGCAGAGATGCAAATTCAAACCCCACCACAACAAAGATAGAACAGTTTCAAGAAATTAAAGTGGATTTTTAAAAAAATCTTAATAAGTGACCATGAAACTGCAGGATTTTTGTATTAAAAAAAATCATGTGATTCACCAACATCCTCCCTGGAAGGAAATCCTTACATGATCCAACCTATGTGACTCCAGTTCAAATATCATTGAAGTGCCCCTCAGTTCTGGGGCAACCAGAGAAGGACAGTCAATGCCAGCAGTGTCCCTGATGTCCATGGCCCAGCAACAAATAAAATCCAAAACCAGAGCTGCTTCCATCACCAACACAGCAGCACGAGATACTGAGAAGGGCAGACAGATTCTGTTAAATTGGTTTAGAGGAAATTAGGAGATCCCATTGAGGAATCTGCTCACAGATCATTCATGCTAACCCATACCCCGTGAATATTTATTAAAGAGTTTATTAAACAAAAGAACTTTAGCTACAAGCCAGTTTATTACAAAGGAGTTATTATACAATTATGTTAATCTATGTAAAATATTAACATCCAATGCAAAGCACAGCAATTCAGTATTTCCCTGTCTGAGACTGAAAGATTTACACAGCATTTTTTTTCTACAATCCTACACAACACCCATCACATCCCTCCCCCCCCCACCCCACCCCACCCTCGCAATCCCCTTCCTCTTCTCTCCAAGGAACAGTGGCAGGGTATTTCAACTTCAAAGGCAAGAAAACTCATCTGCGGAGTATACCAATCAGGCAGGGCTCAGACCGGCCAGCTGGAAGGCTGGTTAACATTGCTCCGATCGACGCACATTGTGCCAAGAGCTGGGATCATGAAACCATCACTCAGGGGAACCGGTACAGGCCTGAACCAATGGCTGTGGGTGTAGAGGTCACAGCCTGTTGCACGCTCTTACTTACCCCACAGGAGGCTGCTGGATACGATCAGAATTTAGAGCCACAGTTTACTTTATCCTCTCTTTCCCTGGATTGTCAAGGCTTTGCTGCTGAATTGTGGGAAAGACTCAATTGATTCCTGGGATAAGGTGGTTGTCCGACGAATAGAGAGGGGAGAGAGACGCCGAAGTTTAGAAGACTGAATCGCACACAAGATTCAGAGAGGGGCTGGCAAGGCCTGGTGCTAAGGGGCTGTTCTCTCAGGAACAGAGTTTGCCTTTCTGGGCCTTTGGTTTCAGGATAAGGGCTCGGCCTTTACAACAGAGGAGGGTGCTCAAAGCCTACATGCAATGTTTAGATTTGAAAAGAACTGGGGAATATGGAGGTGAGGTGGGCCCAGGATCATCCACAGCCTTATCGAATGGCGAAGCAAGTCTGAGGAGCAGAGACAACTCCTCACATTGCTTCTGTTCCTACGGAGCCAAGAGCCGGAATCCTCATTGAATGTGTCAGTTGCTGCCTCTGGTGCAACAATGTCCTCAGCAACAATGACAGCAAGGGTCAGAGAGCACAGAAACAGGCCCTTCGGCCCAGCAAGTCAGTGCCAACCATCAACCACCTATTTACACTAATCCTATTTTATTCTCCCCACATTCCATCAACTCTCCCCCCCAAGATTCTACCCCTCACCTACACCCTAGGGCAATTTACTGTGGCCAATTAATCTACCTTTGGGATGTGGGAGGAAACTGGAGCACCCAGGGGAAACCCACACAGTCACAGGGAGAACGTGCAAACTCCACACAGACAGCACCAGAGGTCAGGATCGAACCCGGATCAATGGATTTGAGAGGCAGCAGCTTTACTACCTGCACCGCTGTGTTCTGGTCTGAATCGGTAGCAACATGGGTGGGCACAGCAAGTTTATTTTACTGCTTCAGGGTTGAGTCAGTCATGGGGAAAAACTTGTAAGTCCTCGGCTGGGTCAGGTCCTGATTGGCTGCGGTTGGGTCGGGTTTCAAGTTTTTCAAGTTTAGGCAAATGAAACTAGTTTAGGTGGACACCTTCATTAGCAAAGACGTTGGGCCAAAGGGCCTGTTTCCAGTCTGTGTGACACTATGATGTCAACCAGTGTATGAGTCTCTCCAATAAGGAAGTCATCTCCTTGCAGAATCACAGTCTAACAGGAATCCACACTGCAAGACACCCTGCCCTGTTAAATCAAACCATACTCAATGTCCTCTTACTAATTACTTAAAGAGATCACCAAATGCTAATGAACCACAATGTAGCCCCTTCCGTCACATTTAATCCTGACCTTCCACACCAAAATTTCCCCCAATCCCAATGGACTATTTCAATTTGAACGATTATCTAGACAACTCAACCCCCCTCCCACCCCCAACTACAGCATATATTTTAGAAAAATGCCAACTTGCACGTCATTTCACAGAACCCGGGATCAGCTACCGTAGGTCGGGAAGGGATGGATGCTGCCACAGGCCAAGGCCCGGTTACCATGGAAACCCCGCCAGGAAGATGGAGGTCACATGCTGCTATGGTTTGTGGTACAATTTGCACACAAGATTCCTCCTTCCATCCGCTGACAGTCTAGAAAAGCACAGGATAGGCAGAGATTTCCTGATGCCATGTACTAAACACTGGTTGTCTGTTGAGAACAAATCCTGAATCAATAAAGTTTTGGCAGTTTGCATTCCATTTGCAGGGAATGATTCCATTAAAGTGTGGACTTGACAGCCAGCCCTGCGAATGACACAAGTCTGGGTTGGACTCACACCCTATTCAACCCCAACACCCTTCCTCAAACAGTACTGACACAGGGATAAATCTACAAGAGATGCCAGCCCCTAATTGCTGATGACACAAAGGTTGGAGGTGTTGTGGCTGTCAGAGGTTATAGTGGGACATAGATAGGATGCAAAACTGGGCTGAGAAGTGGCAGATGGAGTTCAACCCAGATGTGTGAAGTGGTTCATTTTGGTAGGACAAATGTGATGGCAGAATATAGTATTAATGGTAAGACTCTTGGCAGTGTGGAGGATCAGTGGGATCTTGGGGTCCGAGTCCATAGGACGCTCAAAGCGGCTGCACAGGTTGACTCTGTGGTCAAGGCGACATACAGTGTATTGTCCTTCATCAATCGTGGAATTGAATTTAGGAGCTAAGAGGTAATGTTGCAGCTATATAGGACCCTGGTCAGACCCCACTTGGAGTACCGTGCTCAGTTCTGGTCACCTCATTACAGGAAGGATGTGGAAGCCATAGAAAGGGTGCAGAAGAGATTTACAAGGATGTTGCCTGGATTGGGGAGCATGCCTTATGAAAACAGGTTGAGTGAACTCGGCCTTTTCTCCTTGGAGCGACAGAGGATGAGAGGTGACCTGGCAGAGGTGTATAAGATGGTGAGAGGCACTGATAGTGTGGATAGTCAAGAGGCTTTTTACCAGGGCTGAAATGGTGGCCACAAGAGGACACAGATTTAAGGTGCTGGGGAGTAGGTACAGAGGAGATGTCAGGGGTAAGTTTTTTTTTTACTCAGAGAGTGGTGAGTGCTGGAATGGGCTGCCAGCAACGGTGGCGGAAGTGGATACGATAGGATCCTTTAAGAGACTTTTGGATAGGTACATGGAGCTTAGAAAAATAGAGGGTTATGGGTAAGCCTAGTAATTTCTAAGGTAGGGACAACCTTGTGGGCCGAAGGGCCTGTATAGTGCTGTAGGTTTTCTATGTACTAATTAACACCTTACCCAAGGATCATCATTCTTTTGTTCTATTTTCCTATTCTACTAAATCACTTAGGGCAAGATGAAAGAATTGTCCAAGGGCACCCATTCACTGAAAAATTAATCTTCAATCACACCAAGAATATTCAGAGAAAAGGTAGGCGTGCATTGCTATGGCACCTGGCTTAACTTCAGGGATTTCCTAATGTAGTCAATGAAGGACATTGTGAATCATATTCACTGCTGTACACAACGTGGTAGCCAAACTTTTGCACAGAAAGTTCCCACAAACTGGCTCTGTTTTAGGGTAAACGCCGGCCAATGCTCCCCTCACTCCAATGGTGCTATCTATTGCTTCAGGCCCAGGGAGGAGACCGTAAGCGGGAGAGGCAGAGAAACCGGGCACAAGGATCAGTTCCTTGGATACTCGATCGCATTAAATAGGTGAAAAGAGCAATAAGTTTACAGGCCGTCCCAGGGTTACGAACACCCGACTTATGGAGACCTGTACACACGGAGGAGCTGCAATAACCAGGGACTGGGTCGAGCAGAGCAGAGCCGGGAGCACTGAGCAGACCCCTCTTACTCAGAGTCAGCGAGGCCGGCAGCCACTCTGCCGTCGCAGCCGTTTCTGTGACCCTCTCCCACACAATGTTGTTCATTCCCGACTTACGAACAGTTCTGAGGGAACCCCGTCGTAACCTGGCAACTGCCTGTATTTCCGAGACGGGCCATTGGGTCCATCCAACAAGGGGTGGGGGTGGTCGGAAGAGAAAAGAAGGCCGAGGATTGGCGAGAAATCATCTGGACAGGAGTGAAATGCAAATAGCCCTCCCCCCCCCCCCCATCAGCTCCCCCACCTCATTAGCCTGCTTGCTCACTGGGAGTTCCACGATGGTCATCGCAACCGACCCATTCACCTCACTTGCCTGGTACCAAAGTTGGGTTGCCACTGCAAATGAAGTCTTGCTGGTTTCCCCTCTCCTCCCATCCCGCCACCTTCTACCCTCCTCCACCCTCACCCCTTTCAAAATGTCATGGCGGAACAAGAGGCAGGCAACAAGGTCCATCAATTTCCCTTCTGGCGTGCTGGACAACACCAGAAGACCCAAAAGGACTTAATTCAGGCAGAGCACTCTCGAACGTGATCCGACTGTTCTTCAGTACAAGAACACAGCAGGTGGTTGCCCTGGCAACAGGTAATGTGGGGAAAACGTTCAGCAGATGATTGAATCAGTGGAAAACAGTGTTCAGCTTGAAATGATAAATATCCACAAAGCCAAAGGACAGAAGCACTCGTGCTGGAGAAAATCCAAGGGTTTGCTGATTCCTGATGCTTCTCCGAGAGAAATTCTTGGAAGGACACATCCCAGGAATCCCAAAGACTTTTCCGGGAACTCCCAACCCTTCCCCACCCCCCAATCTAGTCTTGTGATTCTTCAAACACTTTTATCTGTCCATAATACAGGACTTTTCCCACAGGCTGCAAAAATCAGGGAAGGTTCTGATGGAATTCCAAGTTTCAGCTGGGCTGTTGCTCCCGCGTGGATCCTCTATAGAGGTGAGAACACAGGTTAGAACACAAGAAAATAGGAGCAGGCCCCTCAAGCCTCCCCCACCATTCAAAGTGATCAAGGCTGATCTGCCCCCGGCGTCAATCTCTCTTCTCTTCCAGTGGCATCGAGTACAAGAGTAAGGATGTCACATTCCAGCTACATAAAACTTTGGTTAGGCTGCACTTGTGTAGTATTGTGCGCAATTTGGTCTCCCCATTACAGGAAGGACGTGGAGGTTTTGGAAAGGGTGCAGAGGAGGTTCACTGGGAAGCTGCCTGGATTAGAGGGCATCAGCTATAAGGAAAGGTTGGACAAACTTGGGTTGTTTTCTCTGAAGCATTGGAAGCTGAGGGGAGACCTGATAGAAGTTCATAAAATTATGAGAGGCCCAGCTAGACAGTCAGAATCTTTTTCCCAGGGTGGAAAAGTCAAGCAGCAGAGAGGCGGCGAGAGGGCAAAGTATAAAGGGGATGTATGGGGCAAGTTTTATCCCCAAACACAGAGAGTAGTAGGTGCCTAGAACAGGCTGCCAGAGGTGGAAGCAGAGGTAGACACATGAACATGCTGGGAATGGAGGGATATGGATCAGGTGTAGGCAGAAGGGATTTAGTTTAATTTGGCATCGTGTGCAGCACAGACATTGTGGGCCGAAGGGCCTGTTCTTGTGTTGTTCTATGTTCTCCATCGCCTTCAATCCTCTGACCTTTCCATTTACATAGAACATAGCACATTACAGCACAGTACAGGCCCTTCAGCCCACAATGTTGTGCTAACATTTTATCCTGCTCAATCTAAGAGGCACAAATCAAGGGGACAGACAGAGACTTTTTCCCAGGGCGACAATGGCTAACACGAGGGACATAATTTTAAGGTGATTGGAGGAAGGTATCAGGGGGATGTCAGGGGTAAGTTGTTTTTTTTAAACAGAGAGTGGTGGGTGTGTGGAACGCACTGCCTGCAGAGGTTGTGGGGGCAGATACATTAGGGACATTTAAGAAACTGTTAGATAGACACATGAATGATAGAAAAATGGAGGGCTATGTGGGAGGGAATGGTTAGATAGATCTTAGAGCAGGATAAAATGTCAGCACAACATTGTGGGCTGAAGGGCCTGTACTGTGCTGTAGCATCCTATGTTCTTATCATCTTGTACACCCCTATCAAGTCACCTCACATCATCCTCCTCTCCAAAGAGAAAAACCCTAGCTCACTCAACCTATCCTCAGAAGACATGCTCTCCAATCCAGGCAGCATCCTGGTAAATCTCCTCTGCACCCTCCCTAAAGCTTCCACATCCTTTCTATAATGAGGCGACCAGAACTGAACACAATATTCTAAGTGTGGTCTAACCAGAGTTCTATAGAGCTGCAACATTACCTCGCGGCTCTTGAACTCAGTACCCTGACTAATGTAGGCCAACACACCATACACCTTCTTAACAACCCTGTCAACCTGCGCGGCAACCTTGAGGGATCTATGGACATGGACCCCAAGATCCCTCTGTTCCTCCACACTGCTAAGGGTCCTGCTATTCACCTTGTATTCTTCCTTCAAACTCAATTTTCCAAAGTGTATCACTTCACACTTTTCCGGGTTGAACTCCATCTGCCACTCCTCAGCCCAGGTCTGCATCCTATCAATGTCCTTGTAATCTTCAGCAACCTTCTACACTGTCCACAACACCACCAACCTTACCCCTGCAAACTTACTAACCCACCTTTCCACATCCTCATCCAAGTCATGTATAAAAATCACAAAGAGCGGGGGTCGCAGAACAGATCCCTGCGGAACACCACTAGTCACCGACCTCCAAGCAGAATACACTCCATCTAACACCACCCTCTTGTCTTCTATGGGCGAGCCAGTTATGAATCCACACAGCCAAGTTTCCCTGGATTCATGCCTCCTGACTTTCTGAATGAGCAGAAATCTTCGAATAACTCCAGCCTCCACAACCCTCCAGCGTAGTTGAGGACACCTCAGGAAATATGGAGGAGCTCTCTCGACGAATAACCTGCAAACGTTACCATGTTACTGGGAGCATCCACCTCTCTCCCCTGGTCCCTCCCCTCATAAACACAGACCTTGCCCCAGGGATCCACTGGAAAGAAAGGCACTCCACAAGCACACTCAAAACCAGAACAAAACAGTTTGGGTGGAAAACAAAGAGAGAGCTTGGTTAATGTACAGGCTTGCTTGTCCCCCTGCAAAGATTCCACAGCCTTGCGATCAAGGTCCCATCATTTCCTGGTCCCTCTCCCACACTGGATGATACCTCCTTGGTCACCGGCCCCACTCCCCCAACAGGTCACATCCTAGGTTGGCCAGAAGGGGCATTACAGCCAACCTCAGCCAATCATCCATCAAAGATCACCAGAGTCTGGACCTTTGGCCATTGCCAAGGAACTATGAGACAATCTGATTGGACACTGAACCTAGAGCCTTTGAGACCTTCAGTCTCCAATACTGACCATAGAGTTATACAGCACAGAAAGAGGCCCTTCAGCCCAACTCATCCATACCAACCAAGATGTCCATCTAAGCTAGTCCCATTAGCCCGTATCACTCTAAACCTTTCTATCCATGTACCTGAATAAGTTTCTTTTAAATATTATTGTACCTGCCTCAACCACTTCCTCCGGCAGCTTGTTCCATTTAGCCACCAGCCTCTGCATGAAGAAGTTGCCCCTCAGGTTCCTATTACATCCCTCCCCTCTCACCTTAAACCTATGCCCTCTAGTTTTTGATTCTCCTTCCCTGGGAAAAAGACTGAGTGCATTCACCCTGTCTATGCCCCTCATGATTTTATACGCCTCTACAAGGTCACCCCTGAAGTCTCCTACGCCCCCAGGAAGTCCCAGCCTGCCCAACCTCTCCCTATAACTCAGGCCCTTGAATCCTGGCAACATCCTCATAAATCTGCTTTGCACTCTTTCCAGCTTAATGACAAAGTTTCCTATTACAGGGTGACCAACAGAGTGCACAATACTCCAGGTGCGGCCTTACCAACATCTTGTACAACTAGGTTAGTATCCCACAGGAAAACTCATACAGCAGGGAAACAGGAACTCTATTTAATTATCTTTTCTTTGTGCACTTTGGTTATGAAAATATCAGAGATGGGAATAAAAAGGTGTTTGATTGACAATCAAACAAAAATAATCATTCGATTGGATAATGAACAATTCCTAGAGCTGACGAAGGGTCTCGGCCCAAAAGGTTGACTATTCGTTTCCCTCCATAGATGCTGCCTGACCTGCTGAGTTCCTCCGGCATCGTGTGCGCATTGCTCCAGGTTTCCAGCTTCTGCAGCCCCTTGTGTCTCCACTCACTTCCCAATTGGCTGTGGGAAGGCCATGTTGATTGGCATGTTAGGTGACCAATAGTGCAAGGGGGAGGAGGTCATGTGACAACACCTCTGGGAATGCCCGGCCCAGAGTTGGCTATCCATTTTGGGGAGTGGTAGGGAGTCACTGTGCCTTTTGCTACCAGGCAGTGGGGGTTGTGTGGACTCTCCTAGCTGTACAAGACATTGTTGAGATTGAGGATGGCTTTAAAACAAAAAGGAGGCAGATAACTGTACAGACCCAGTATACGGAGGGGGCGGGGCATCGTAATGGCCCGATCTCCTCAGGGCTTCCTCGTAGGAGGGAAGTCCAGGGGCATTGGTCTCCAGGGTGGTCAGGGGCACACTCCTCACCCGGTCCCGTGGCCGGTTGGCTGCTCACGTTCGGGACTTGCCCTCGGTACTCCGGAGGTCTGGAGGAGAAAAGGAAGAGCGAGGCGTTAGAAACAGAGTGAGGCAATGGATCCGAGGAGACCTCTCCGATCCTCGATCACAATTCCAAATCAGGCTCCCCCTCAGCCCATTCCACCCTGCTGTCCGCCCAATAGGCAGGGAGGGAGGGATGTAAACACATCCAGAACAGTAACTCAAGCAACCATTCTTCCACCCAGGCACAAGGATCAGCAGCTATTCAACTGTAGGGGCCTCACAACCAACACTGATCCCACCCCTCCCATTGTCCAGCAACAGGCACCTTTTGAACACACAGTATGGGGGCACTCAGCCCCTCAAGGGGCATAGGCTGTGCCCCTTAGAAGGCACTTGGACAGGTGCATGGAGAGGAAAGATTTAGGAGGGATATGGGCCAAATGCTGGCAAATGGGACTAGCTTTGATGGGTATCTTGGTAGCATGGACCAGTTGGGCTGAAGGGCCTTTTGTGTTTCCGTTACCAATGCACACAAAGGTAATTAAGCAGAGTTTCTGCTTTGCTGCTGGGTGAATTTTCTCACAGGTCACTGACCCAGCTGTACAAGACGTCGGTGAGGCCGCACCTGGAGTACTGATTACAGTTCTGGTCACCCCATCACAGGGAAGATGTCAATAAGCCAAAAAGAGTGCAAAGAAGATTTATGAGGATGTTGCCAGAACTCAAGGGCCTGAGTTATAGGGAGAGGATGAGCAGGCTAGGACTTTATTCCTTGGAGTGTAGGAGACTGAGGGGTGATTTTACAGAGGTGTACAAAATCATGAGGGGCATAGATAGGGTGAATGCACTCAGTCTTTTTCCCCAGGGAAAGGGAATGGAAAAACTAGACAACGTAGATTTAAGATGACGGGGGGGGGGGACCCGAGGGGCAACTTCTTCAGGCAGAGGGGGGTGCACATATGGAACGAGCTGCCAGAGGAAGTGGTAGAGGCAGGTTCAATTACATTTAAGAGACATTTGGACAGGTACATGGATAGGAAAGGTTTGGAGGGATATGGGCCATATGGGGCCAGCTTAGATGCTTGACATGGACCAGTTAAGCTGAAGGACCCGTTTCTGTGATGTATGACTCCATGACTCAAGCCTCCCCATCATTCAACACGATCGTGGTTGGTCAAGGCTGACCATAGCTCCTTGTCTGTGCCAGCTCTCCATAGCTCTTAACTCCCCGATCTCTGAAAGATGCCTCTACCTCCCAATGCTCCACAAGACCACTGACAATATGTCCATTTCCGATTCACATCCACTTTCCTTTTGGGAGTTCGTACTTCCACCAAACTTTGAAGCAATGATTCCAAATGACAAATCATCGCCTAAAGTACGCCCTCATCTCCCCTCTGGTCAGGCTGCCAGCTACTGTACTCCGTGTCTGTTGCTTATCCAGGGTCTTGAATCCCCCCCCACCGGCTGTCAGACAACACCCACACCCCCCCCTTCCCGACAACAAGCACATCGTGCTAATGTTGGCAGCCCACCCTCACGCCGGTGCATTGAAGCCTGACACCAACCTCTCTGTTCGCTTCCCGCTCCGCTTGCAGAAGTGGGCCACAAGGAGTCCCATCAGGATGAGGAGGATGAAGGCACCGATGAGACCTGCCACCAGGCCGGCTACGTCAAACTTGTGGGCAGTGGGGCCTCCTGAGGTGTAGACAAGAGATACCGGAGAGTTATACAGCAGGAAAACAGGACCCTCAGCCCAGCTGAACCATGCTGATCAAGATGCCCATCTAACCTTGTCCCATTTGCCTACATTTGGCCCATATCCTGCTAAACATTGCTTGTCCACATGCATCTTAAACATTAATGTACCTGCCTCAACCATTTCCTCTGGCAGCTCATTCCATATACGGACCACACTCTGGGTGAAGAAAAGTTTCCCCTTAATTACGCAAGTGGCGCCGGAAGCGTGGCAACGCTTGCGGGCTGCCCCCAGAACACTCCACGCGAAAGGTGCATTTCACTGTGTGTTTCAATGTACATGTGACTAATAAAGATCTTATCTTATCTATGCCCTCTAGTTCTTGATTCCCCAACCCTGGGAAAAAGACTGTACATTCACTCTATCTATGCCCCTCATGATTTTATACATCTCTATAAGGTCACCCCTCAGTCTCCTACATTCCAAGGAATAAAGTCCTAGCCTGCTCAACCTCTCTCTATAACTCAGTCCCTCAAGTCCTGTCAGCATCCTCAAAAACATTTTCTGCACTCATTCCAGTTTAATATAATCTTTCCTATAGCAGGGTGACCAAAACTGAACACAATATTCCAAATGCAGCCTCACCAATGTCTTGTACAACTGCAATGTAACATCCCAACATCTATACTCAATGCCCTGACTGAAGGCCAGCGTGCCAAATGCCCTCTTCACCACCCTGTTTACCCGTGACACCACTTTCATCCTGTTTAATATTACAATCTGCAACTTGGAGAAGAGCATTTGGAGTCATGGGGAAGGAGAGCTTTCAGAATGAAGGTTGCTCAAAATTCTCCTAAAGATTTACAAAATATATATTAAAAAAAAGAGAACAAATGCGCTACAAAACCACAAAGATCTACAAAGCCTCAAAATTACGTCAAAGGGGCAAACTTTTGTCCCAGCAGGAAAAACATTCACAACTAATGGCACGTTAACAAGCTCAGTAGCTTTACACTGAAGTCAGACACTGGTTGATCGCACGGCGCTGTTGCTTACCTGGTTTCTGGTTCTGCTCATATCTTTCCCAGAACTCAAGCTAGAGGAAAGAAGCACACACTGAGTTACTCAGAATAATAAAATAACTCAAGTTAAAGCTAGATAGGTCAGGAGTGGATTCAGGAAGCATCACCTCACACAACAGACTGTGGGAAACTGGAACACTTAGTTCAGATCTCTCTCTTTCTCCTCCTCCCACTTGTAATTAATGTGGGAAAGATCAGCCAGTTGTCTGTGCCCCAATGTGGAAAAACTCAGAGTGGCTGGTGTGGCAAACCGAAATGCTTGTAAACCCAACCCATCACCAATAAAACCCAACTGACAAAATAACCCTTGGTAAGGATCCAAGCATTGAATGTCTGACAATGCGATTTCAATTCATCACCTTCCCCTGCCAATGGCATCCTTAAAGTATATCAATATCATGCGCACATTAATAAAATTTGACACTGAGCTACCTACCCATGTGTAGATAACCAAGAGTAGGTTGAGAGGAGGAGGAGGAGAGATACATAGAGGGGTTTAAGAGGTCTGACAGAGTTCAGAGCTGGCGGAGAGTGCTTAAACTCATGATGTGTTTGTAAGCAGCCACATTTGGGTCGGTCTTGGAGGGTTGTAGAACCTCACTGGGTTAAGTGCACCTGCTTACCTGGAGATGTTGAAGCAGCAGCTCACCGTTAAGTTTTACTCTACATCTATCCCAAACTGAGACTCACATCGAACCGTTCCAACCCAACCTGGAGAAATCCGTCACTCATCCTGGGGAAAATCCCTTCACAATAACAACACTGCTCACACAGGAGGATACACCTGTCTCCTCCATCCGCACCGATGACTGGATGATGCAAAGTGTCAAACAGCGAACCGCTTCTACTTTCTAACCCTAGTCTGTACCAAAGCTCGAGTTACCATCCCATGTCCTAACTGACCCCACCCCCAAATTCGCTGATGTTCACTGGGCACCGACTTAAACCCATCCTAACATTCAAATTGTTCCTACAGATTTTTCCCACCCCTAGAACCACCTCGAATTTCCTCCAGCTTTTAAACCCTGAGATCCCGTATTCTCTGGTTCGGTCCTTGTAGAAAGTCAGAGTCAAACAGCATGGGGACAGGCCATTCCGCCCACTCCATCCATGCTGACCAGTGAGCACCCGTCTGTATTAATCCCATCCTCCAGCACTTGGTCCATTGCTTCCATACCTTGGTGATTCAAGTGCTCATCCAGACACTTCTTAAATGCTGTCAGCGACTCTGCTTCCACCACCCCCTCAGCCAGTGTGTTCCAGTCACTCTCCACTCTCTGGGCGGAAAAAGGTCCCCCTCAGATCCCCTCTACATCTCCTATCCCTTTCCCCAAATCTATGACCTCTAGTTTTATTTACCTCTGATATGGAGGAAAGATTCCTGCTGTCTACCCTATCTATACCCCTCAAATTTTTATATACCTCAATCACATCACCTCTTAACCTCCTCCACCCCAGGGAGGAGAGCTTCTCCAGTCTCTCCTCATAACTGAAACACTCTATTCTCAGGCAACATCCTGGTGAATCTCTCTGCACCCTCTCCAGTGCTGTCACATCTTTTAAACGTTCATCAAAACATCAGATGCTGTCACTTATACTGCCTCAATCCCAAGCTTTGCAACTCTCTCCAAATCGCCCCCCCACCGCCTCACTTCATTAAAACCTACTGGTTTGACCAAGATTTGATCACCTGCCCTCACAGATGCTTCTCCATCACATTCCTGGAAGCTCCTCAGGATCCACTATAAGATGCCTCCTAAATGGCTGCCGGTGTTGTTATCGCTATAGGACGCAAGCAGATCAAGATGTCACCTCCTGGGATGATACCTACCGTCTTCTTATCATCCTCGAAGATTTCGTGAGCCTCCTCAAAATTGCACACTTCCTCATAGCATTCTCGCTCAATATCTCCTGGAGTTATGAGTTCAAAATCCCAGCTGTTGTAGAGCAGCTTCCGGTTCAAGAAGACGGCAGCTTCACGTTCATCCATGAACACTGAAAGCAATCGAAAAATGCTGTAAGTATCCCATCCCAAATTCCTGTCCCCACTGTCTCCTTCTCCCGTCTCCTCCACGTGTGTCCGTGTGTTTGCGCGTCTCTCTCTCTCTCAAAATTTCTGACGCTCTCAATAAAATCTCCCTCTTTCCGCTACCCAAGGATCTATGTAAAGCACTTGAGGTGTAAAGGGGATAGAAAGGATTCTTCCATATTCCCAACTGGGATTTATCAATGAGTGTCCTGCATTTTGCATTTCTATACAAGCAGAAATATTTTCCCTACACCCGGTAGCGGAAGGAGTCCAGACTGTGGTCCTTCCCCACAGAGCCTTTGCATTAGCTGCACCGAGCTTCAGCGTGTCCCGCAACACGTCCTCCTGCACCCAGTCGGCAGCATTCCCCTACGGACATCTCGCAGTGCTGGAAGACCAACAAGTTTCGGGCAGACCAAAGGGTGTCATTCACCGAGTTGATGACCTTCCAGCAGCACCCGACGTCTGTCTCGGCGTGCACTCTGTAGATCAGGGAGTCCTCTGTTATGCATCTGCTCGGACATGGAGGGGCAGGGTCGGGTGGTGAAGCCCTTCAAACAATGAAAAGGTGCATCATCCCAGGGGACCACACGAGTGGAAATGGTGCTATGGTTTTAAAAAGTGTTAACACTACAGAATGTATTGACAAGTGGCACGAAGAATGTAACAAGTCTTCAGAATGTTTTTCTTTCTGTTTATATACTTTTTTTGTGAATAAAGTTTTTGAAATTAAAAAATACATTTTCTCCTGCACAGCCTCGAACCGAATGATGTGGGTGCACCAGCAAGGTAGTTGCCTCACAGCTCCCGTGACACAGGTTCAATCCCGGCCTCAGGTGCTATCTGTGTGGAGTTTGCACATTCTCCCTGTGACTGCGTGGGTTTCCCCTGGGTTCTCCGGTTTCCTTCCACATCTCAGCAATGTGCAGGTTAATAGGTTTTTCGACTACTGTAAATGGCCCCTAATGTGTAGGTGATGGTAGAATTTGGGGGGGGGGGGGGGGGGGGGGAGGGGGCGGAGTTGTGGTGGGGGTGGAGAGGGAGGTTAATGAAAATGTGGGGATGTGGGGAGAATAAAATGGGTTAGTGTAGGATTAGGGTAAATGGGTGCTTGATGGTTGGCAGGGACTGGGTGGGCCGAAGGGCCTGTTTCTATGCTGTACTTCCAAGGACTCTATAATGGCTGACACAAATCAGTACAGACTGGCAGTGTTAGGAATGCAGTCGATCCAGTAAGAAATATTTAGTGTTAGCCCCATTTACCTCCCGTTAGACAGCCCCTCCAACTACAAATGGCCAAACTGCTTCCCGGAAGATTTTATTTCCAGATGGTACACCCACCTTTAGCTCCAGCATCTGCTCGGTGTATCAGAACCCGTGCATCAGTACAGCGAATATTGGCCAGCGCCCACAACACAAGCAGGCAGTACAGGAAGCAGTTGGTGACCATGCTGGTGTGTCTTGGTACCAGACAGCGCAAGGCAGTCACTGTGGCAAGCTTTCCCCTGGAGAAGTGTAACAAAAAAAATTCAGTCATCCCCTTGTTTGATACAACTCCTCTCTCCCAAGTCCCAGAGGTCAACTGATCCCTTCTGCTCAAGCCAACCAATCCACACCTCTGCTCTGGCAGTTGTGCAGTCAACTCTGAATGGACAAAATCCTGCAAGTTCCATCCTGTGTGACAGAGCGGGAGGGAGATATAGCAGAGAGGAACAACATGATCCCATATCTAGGGCTCCTTTGTTGAGCTGAAAGACCCAAGGCACTTCACAGCTAGTGTCAATATTGATATACTTATGGATCTATGACAGAGAGAGTGGGCACAGCAACATCTCACAAACAGTACTGCAATACCGCCAGCTAATTTTAAACTTTGTTGGCCAAGGAAGAGCAAAAGAGGTTCTGTATGAGAAATAAATTACAGAAGAATAATGGGCTCCCCAGACAGAGTCTTTGTGTGGACACATTGACACTTCATACCAATACACAGCAAATGGAATCCAATACAGGGACCGCAGATGCAAAGTTAAAATACACCACTACTTCCTTCCTATTACTGCCCTTGCTCTGGAGACCTGCAAACCATTCACTCCTTTGCTGCACACCCCAAGATTACAAATAATTTCTGTCTGGGTTCCGCTGAACACCACATGAAACAAGTGCTGGTAAGTGGGACTGCCCCATCTCAACATACACATTTCTCTCTCAAGGGACGTGGGTGTCGTTGGCAAGGGCAACACTTATCGCATGCCTCTTATCACCTTGGGGAAGGTGGTGATGAACTGCCTTCTGGAACCACTGCAGTCCCTCTGGTGGGGGGGCTCCCACAGTGCTGTTGGGGAGGAAGTTCCGAGATTTAGACCCCGGTGACGAGGAAGCCAGGACGGTACGGCACTTGGACAGGGATCAGCAGAACCATCCCAAGTTCCGTACCAAAACGGTACAACTTGTGGCGAGGTCCCTCGTACAATAAGGCAGCACAGACACACATCCCGGACAGCCCGTGTCTGCTGATCATTGTGGAAACAAGCCGAAAGGTTTTTCCAGCATTAACAGCAAGGTGCTGTGCAGCCAACTGCGAGGAATGGACTCCCTGACAACCCACACAACGAGCCGTCAATGGGCGCGGTCACTTTGGGCAGCCCCTCAACGATCAGATACCACAGCTCTCACGCCAAGGTGAGGACAGACTGATGGGAAACCAAAGTTATAAACAAGGCATTACAATGCCAGCTCCTCACCTCTGTGCTGGACTTGCTCTCTCCCTCTGATGGGGAGCTGGGTGCTGCCAACGTTTAGACAGTGACCTCTAAACAACTGAACGATGAACCAAAGTCTGTCACTGGCAGCAATTCTAAATTTACTCCCTCCCCTTTCCACAGTTTATTGTGCTTCAAAGAGCATAGAACACCACAGCACAAGACAGGCCCTTCGGCCCACGATGTCTGTGCCGAACACAATGCCAAATTAAACCAAACCCATCTGCCTGCACATTATCCACCTCCCTCCATTCCCTGCACATTCATGTGTCTGTCTAAATGCCTCTTGAACACCGCTATCGGTTTTGCTTCAACCACCACCCCTGGCAACATATTCCAGGCACCCACCACTGTGTAAGAAGAAACTTGCCCTGCACATCTCCTTTGAACTTTCCCCCTCTCACCTTAAGGCTATGCCCTCTAGTACTTGACATTTCTACCCTGGGGAAAAGATTCAGACTGTCTTCCCTACCCACGTCTTTCATAATGTTATAAACTTCTATCAGGTCTCTCCTCAGCCTCCAATGCTCAGAGAAAAAGCTGTATAATTTTTCAATGCAATCAGAACTCTCTTCAGAAGCATGTAGCAAGCATTATTTATATTTAAAATCCTTGTTCCAATTGTTATTGCATTTCATTGTCAATGCTGGGGTAATTGGAGAGATCTTTCAGTTCTGACAAAGGGTCTTAGACCCAAAGCCTTAACTGTTTCTCCCTCCACAGACGCTGCCTGACCTGCTGAGTGTTTCCAGCATTTTCTGGCCTTGTTTCAGATTTCTAACATCTGCAGTTCTTGTTTTGATTTTCAGATCTTTCAAAAGAGTTGGCAGAGGTGTGATGGGCCAGATCATATCTTCCTGATGGTGTTATGTTTAACCAGACACTCAGCTACCTTGATCAAGAAGTTACATGAGCTCTGATGATAAGAACCCAGGTCTGTCCTCTGTGTATGGCGGAACTGCATTGCTACGTCAACCACGGCTCAGGGTTGTCCACCTGTGTCAGGAGGTCATGGAGTCAACAGCCCTTGGATGGCATTCAGCTGCTTGGCTTCAACAGTAGATGACAGCAGGCTAATCCCAGGTTAATCATCTCTCAAATCAGATATGAAAGATCCCAAACAAAATCAGAAAATAGCCTAACTACTTGAAACGTTACCTCTGTTCTCTCTCTCTCCACAGACGCTGCCTGACCTGCTGAATGTTTGCAGAATTGTCCGCTTCTATTTCAGAGTTCCAGCAGTTTTGGCTGGACTTTCGATAATGGTGAAGGATCCCTCAGGAAGGAGAACCGCGGCTTTCTGGCGCTCAGGGCAATATCCCTGCCTCAGCAGTTTGAGGCGGAAGGCTCAGACTTCAAGATCCCACGCTGGAGAAGGGAGCACACAATCCAGGCCAACATTCCGGCATGGTACCGAGGGAGTGCTGCACTGTCAGCGGCACCATCCCTCAGATGAAACACTGAGCAGAGGCCCTGCCTGACCAGCCCACCATTTTTAGGATAGGCGTTTCCTGGTGCAGTAGTTCTCCGATAATCTGCGATCCTATTCTTCCAAAATCCCCATGTTTCAGTACCTGGCTCACCTACTTCTGAATTCAGTGATTCACTGACTGGGCCCCACGTCAGTCTCCTTTTAAACCTCTGGGCCTCCATTTCCAGCACTGCCTTTAAACACACCGGGGCCCTGTTACCTGCTCCTTTTAAACTCACCCAGCTCACTGGAAAAACCACTATGTAATGTCTAAAGTGAATTAAATGTACGTCAGGGAACAAAATGCAATAAAATCCAATGCTGCGGAATATCTGGAGACACAAGAGACTGCAGATGCTGCAATCTGGAGCAACACACAAGGTGCTGGAGGAACTCAGTGGGTCAGGCAGCATCTGTGGGGGGGGTGGAATGGACAGTCGATTGGGGAGGGGAACTAGTGGGAGGAGTACGTGGGTGATGGGCAGGTGGGACTGCACTTCCACGGGCAGTCTACAACCTGACGGCACAGACGTGGACTTCTCCAGCTTCTGGTAACCTTGGCCCTCCTCTCCTGATCCCCCATCACCCACACACCCTCCCACTGCTTCCCCTCCCACCTCTATTCCAGGCTCACCTTCCTCTCCTATCAGATTACATCATCTTCAGCCCTTCGTCACTTCCACCGATCACCCCCCAGCTTCTGACTCTTCCCTCATCCATCTGCCTATTACCCCTCCTCACCTGGATCCACCTATCACCTGCCAGCTCCTGCCCCACCCCTTCCCTCCACCTCTTTACACCGGCTCTCTCCCCTCTGTCTTTCAGTCCAGACAAGGGTCTCGACCTGAAACGTCGGCTGACCATTTCCCTCCACAGATGCTGCCTGAGCCGCTGAGTTCCTCCAGCACTGTGTGTGCATATTAGTCCAGAATATCTTCCTGTCTGGGTCTCGCGTGTGCCCAATTATCAATGTTATCCATTGCATAGCCAACATCCACCAAAGACCACCAGCTGCCATTTACACACCATTCTGTGTGTGGGAGCTTTCCGTGGAATGATTGGCTGCCAGAATTCCTACAAAAGTTAAAACTTCATTGGCTGTTTAAACAGTCCAGAGGTCCTGAGGGTTGAGAAAGGCAGAACGTCAAAGTGAGCTTTTTACTTAAACCAACTTTCTGGCTCCTAAAGTTAATGCAGGGTGAATGTTTAATGCTTTGAAAGTATTTTAAACTCAAGCTGCAGCAAAAATGCAGTGTGGCTAATCAGCTAACCAACAGGATGTCGGATTGCGTCACCAAAACAGTAAAATATAACTTCAGAACCTGTAACAATTAACCTGGGGAACTCCTGAACAAGAACACCGCTTCTGTTCTGTGCCTGAACTAAAAGAAACCTCAGATTATAATGCACATCACATGACCTCAGGGTGGCCAGAGCCAAATTATTTTTGACATTTAACCACTGTCGTACTGTAGGAAAGGCGAACAACCATTTTGCACAAGATCCCACAAGTGACATCAACTGTTGCCCAGACATCACCAGCAACTCACCTGCTCTTCGAGCAGTGCTCAGACATGGGGTTCAGGGTTCATGTCTCAAGTGAAGACTGCTCTGCAACAATGCGGTGCTCCCTTAGCACCCCAATGGAGCAGCGGTCTAGACTTTGTACTCAAGTCTCTGGTATGGGACTTGAATCGAGAAAACTTCGACTCAGGCGAAGCTGAAACTTACTGAGTCATCCATTAGTCATCAAGAAAGACTCGGGACCAAAAGTAAGCCTTTATTAATGGGGGTTGACGACAGGCCAAAAGTGAGTCTTAAAGGAATACTGCCCATAGACTGGAGACACGAGAGACTGCAGACGCTGGGATCTGGAGCAACACACAAAGAGCTGGAGGAACTCAGTGGGTCGAGCAGTATCTGTGGGTGAAGGATCTCGACCTGAAACGTCGACTGTCCATTTCCCTCCATTAATGCTGCCTGACCCGCTGAGTTCCTCCAGCCATTTTATGCACAGCAAGCACCCAGAAAATATGACCAAGACCAGTTAAGCTGCTCTACTGAGGTTGATCGAGGTAGGAATGCTGTCCAAGGGCCCAGGCTGGCAATGGGATCTATTGCATCCACCTCTGACAACGGACAGGACCTTGGTTTAAGGCGTCACCTGAATGAGACGTTACGGTTTGACAAAGAGTCTTTGACCCGAGAAGTTGATACATTTTCTCCCACCACAGATGCTGCCTGACCTGCTGAGTGTTTCCAGCATTTCCTCTCTGTATTTCATTATGTTCAGATGATGGTTCTTCCTGACCCTTTATCATCTGCGGGACAGAGAGACAGAACTCCCATCCCCGACACTAACTGAACCAATTAACGTTTGGCTCGGTGGGGGGGGGGGGGGGGGGGGGAGGGGTTAGTAAAGCGCTCCTTCCCTTTACTTACGTTGGTGAGCACCACTTGTTACCCTTTCAGGCCATCATTACTTCAACCTTCTGAAGGACAAAGGTTCACGACCTACCTCTCCCCTGCTGGCCAGGTAGACACAGGGCAGAGAACGGTCACAAAGTTGCCCTTCCAGCGATATCTCACAAGACAGGATCAAAAATTTTTGATAAAACCGCAGGCGATGTCACGTGTTGAGCACCGTTTACAGCAGGGGTCAGGGTCAGCATCAAGTCAGGTTTGGATGTGAATAAGACTGATCAGGACCGTCTTCTCCCTGTGTGTGTGCACCCGCTCTCTCTCTCAAACATACCCATCTGTCTCTACAAATCAGTCTCTTTCTTTTGCTCTCTTACTTATTATGACAGAGGTCATTCAGCCCTTCAGCTCTATGTTGGCTCCCAGCAGAGGAATCCCGTCAGTCCCATTCCCACTCTCCTGTTCCTGTAGCCACACGTCATTAACTCCCATTCATTCTTTCTCCACGCCTGTGCTAAGGGACAATTTACAGCAGCCAATTAACCCACCAGGGACATGGGAGGAAACTGGTGCACCAGGGGGAAACCCGTGTAGTCACAGGGAGAGCGTGCAGACTCCAGACAGACAGCGCCGGAGATCAGGATTGGACCTGGATCGCTGGTGTTGAGAGGCAGCAGCACTAACTGTTGCTCACACTGTCTGCATCTCTTATTTGCCTCACAGCTTGATCCAACCTCAACGCTTTGTGAACATTTTTGATATTTCAAGAATATTACAAATTTCTACAGATGTACGGTGGAGAGCATTCTTACTGGTTGCATCACTGCTGGGTATGGAACCGCCAATGCACAGGATCGCAAGAGGCTCCAGAGGATTGTAGACTCAGCCAGCTTCATCACAGGCACATCCCTCCCCACTATCGAGGACATCTTCAAGGGGCAGTGCCTCAAGTAGGCAGCATCCATCACCAAGGACCCTCACCACCCAGGACATGCCTTCTTCACGTTACTACCATCAGGGAGGAGGTACAGGAGCCTGAAGACCCACACTCAATGATTCAGGAACAGCTTCTTCCCCTCCGCCATCAGATTTCTGTCCGGTCTTTGAACCCATGATCACTACTTCCTTTTTCTTTTCTTTGCACTATTTATTTATTTTTGTAATTTACAGTAACTTTGTCTTTGCACTGTACTGCTGCCACAAAACAACAAATTTTACATCATTTAAATCAGTGATAATAAATCTGATTCTGATTTTTCCATCCATTGCATTCTTATGTGGCCATTCCCAGTCCAAACCAAGTCTTTACATTGCGTCAGTAGGACATCAACGTTCCTCTGCATGGGTTCCACCTGTTTGTACACGGGTTCCAACCCCTAGTGTGTGTTAGCCTTGAACTGTGACCTTTTCCCAAATATCCCATGCACCCGAGCTCAGTGCTTCCCTCAGCGCATACTCCTGTGCTGGTCGGCAGTCTTCAGTGATGGACATCTCCTTACGCTGGAAGCCAGCAGGTTTGGGTAGAGCAGAGTATACCTTCGAATGTAAAACAAACTGCAGGAGGAACTCAGTGGATCAAGCAAGATCTGTGGAGGGAAATGGACAGTCGACATTTCGGAACCCAAAATGCGGATGCTCGAAGATGGACGACAGTCCCATTCCTAACACAGCCACCCCCAGGCCAGTGCTTTATGGTAATGCATGAAGCATCTAACAGGGGGGGTCTCTCTTCATCATCAGCCAACCAAGGTTGGGTGCCAGTCGAAAATTCTGGCAAGGAGGCATCCTGCTGAACGATTCATGAGTGCACACAACTGACAAATAGCCAGGCTCCAGCTCTGGCTATCCGCTACAGGAGAGATGGACTGCACTGGACATGGGGGCAGAGAAAGTTTAGCAGGATAGATTTGGAATATTATTGTCCCATGTACTGAGAATCAGTGATTTGTTTGTGTGCCATGTAGACAGATCATTCCATACACAAGTACATCGAGGTACGAAAAAGAAAACAGAATGCGAAATATAGTGTTATAGTTACAGAGAAAGTGCAGTGCATGTACACAATAAGGTGCAAGGGCGACGACGAGGTAGATTGGGAAATCATCTTTCAGTGTACTTTCAAGAGCTTTATAACAACGGGACAGAACCTGTCTTTGAGCCTGTGGTCTGTGCCCTCAGGCTTTTGTAACTTCTGCCCAATGGGGGAGTGGAGACAAGAGAATGTCTGGGGTGGGAGGGGTCTTCGATTACGTTGGCTGCTTTCCTGAGGCAGCGGGAAGTGTAGATGGGAGTTAATGGAGGGGACGTTGCCAGGACTGGAATGTTGTAGCTGTGACGAAGGGTTGGACAGGCTGGGATAGCTTCCTAACGGAGGTGGCCGAGAGGAAATTTAATTAAGATGTATAAAATTATAGAATAAATAGGAAACATCTAGAAAAGGGGTCAAAAACCAAGAGGCGTGGACTTCACGACATTGGTAGGAGCTGCTACATTTCCCAACGCCCCCCCCACCCCCCACCCCGAGGGTGGGGCTCTGGAAAGGGTGGGAGAGGCAGGAACCTGTGTCACAGTTAGTACCCGAGTGTGGACTGGAAGGCCACAGACCCAGTGAGCAGTGGGATTAGACAGGCACAATGGGTCAGTTGTGCTGTACATTTTCTAGAATTTTATTAATTTTAGTTTTTTCAGTGTAGAACAGTTGTGGCAAGAGGTTAGGGGTCACGATGGTCAGAGTCATGGAGTCATACAGCACAGAAAACAGGCCCTTCGCCCACAGTGTCCGTGCCGACCAACGAGCACCCATCTACACGGATCCCACTTGATTCACCCACAAACCTATCAACTCCACCCAGATTCTACCCCTCACCCACACACTGGGGGCAATTTACAATGGTTGATTAACCCACCGACCCGCACGTCTTTGGGATGTGGGAGGGAACAAGAGCACCCGGGGGAAACCCACACAGTCACAGGGAGAATGTGCAAACTCCACACAGACAGTGCCAGGGGTCGGGATTGAACCCAGATCACTGGAGCTCTGAGTCAGCAGCCCATCTTCCTCCATATCACGAGGTCAGAGGTTCAAACCCTGCTCCAGAGACTCGAACACATTAATCCAGGCTGCGAGAGTGCTGCCACTTCTCGCTGCCTCGGTAAAGCAGCTAGCATAATCAAAGACCCCACCCACACTGCACACTCTCTCTTCTCCCCCCTCCCATCAGGCAGAAGATACAAAAGCCCGAAAGCACGTACCACCAGGCTCAAGGACAGCTTCTACCCCGCTGTTATAAGACTATTGAACGGTTCCCTAATATGATAAAGTGGACTCTTGACCTCACTACCTACCTCATTATGACCTTGCATCTTATTGTCTGCCTGCACTGCACTTTCTCTGTAACTGTTACACTTTACTCTGCATTCTGTTATTGTTTTACCTCAATGCACTGTGTAATGAATTGATCTGTATGAACAGTATGCGAGTCAAGTTTTTCACTGTACCTCAGTACAATGACAATAATAAACCAACTCAATTCTGTCTGTGGGAGCATCCTTAGATGAGGTGTTAACTAAGCCCTGGATGGATGCAAAAGATCATCTGCACTTTCTCCAAAAAGAGCAGGGAAATAACCCCCAGCGTCACAGACAACAAAATTGATCAGCCAAGTCCACGACTTATAATGCTAGCTACGCTTTGAAACCATACAAATCCAACCCATTCCCTTCTACTTATGTATGGAATGATCTGAATAGATAGCACTCAAACAAAATCTTTTCACTGTATCTCAGTACATGTGACAGTAATAAACCAATTACCAATTAGTCTGGTAATCAGTATAGAAGGTCGTTAAAAGGTGCAGCAAAAGTTAAATGGAACTGAGATCACAACACAAGCTCTAAGAAGCAAAGGGGTAAATTCAGAAGTGATGTTAGTAAATTCAATTTAATGCTGCATAAAGCGGTCTCTCAGGGAACGGAAGCAACAACTTTGGAATCATTTGGAAACCAACTGGATGTTTTTATGGTGCGAAGGTTCCACCAGGAAGGAACCGTGACTAAAATGGCCATCCTCACCCATATCAACAACCTACTGGTGACCCGACTGCTTGTTTTATTGATGTTGATCACTGGGCAAATATTGGCCAAGCCACTGGAGAGAACAAAGCTTTTCTACAAAAAGCAGCCACCGGGTCTTGCAGAGATGATAGTGGTGTTTAAAAGGATTTTAGACAGGAAAAGGCAGGGAATGCAAGGATATGGATTATGGAGAGGCAGAAGTTTACTTTGGCATCGTGTTCAGCACAGACGTGGTGGGCCGAAGGGCCTGTTCCCACGCTGTACTGTTCTGTATCACCTGAGAGCCCTCGGTTTATTGTCTCATCCACCTGACATGGGGGCAATCCCTCAGTTCTGCTTGGTGTGAAGTTCAGATCCCGAGCTCGATTGGTCAAACTCCTGCCACCTCCCATTTCTGTAGTGATGCCCCCTGACCCACAGCCAACACGTCCTTCCTGTTCCCAGACCAGGCAGACACCTAGTTTCCATTTCCTTTAACAAATGATTGCAGGATTGGGGAAAAGGAGCCCTAAATATCATTTTTTTTTATTAAATAGGGTTATACAGCTCAGAAACAGGCCCTTTGGCCCAACTAGTCCATGCCGACCAAGATGTCTATCCGAGCTAGTCCCATTTGCCTGTGTTTGGCCCACATCCCTTCCCCATCCGTGTACCTGTCCAAATATCTTTTAAATGTTGTAACTGTACCCACCTCAACCACTTCCTCTGGCAGGTCGTCCCACATACTGACCACCCTCTGGGTGAAAAAGTTTCCCCCTCAGATCCCCTTTTAAATCTTTCCCCTCTCACCTTCAACCTGTGCCCTCTGGGTTTAGACTCCCCTGCCCTGGAAAACAGAAGGCTGTGACCGTCCACCTTATCTATTCCCCTCATGATTTTATAAACCTCAATAAGGTCACCCCTCAACCTCCTACCTTCCGGGGAGGAGGGTCCCAGCCTGTGCAGCCCCAGTAACATCCTCGTGAATCTGTTCCGCACCCTTTCAAGCTTAACATATAAGAACAAGGCAGTAGCCAAGGAATAAACTTAGAGACAGAGGAGTGATCTTAGAGAGGCAAAATCCTCCAATAATTTCCAGGAACAATTCAACACAACAAATGGTGGAAGATTTTTAGACTGCTACAGGGTATAATAGAAAATAGTCCTCCCTCAGGGAATCACTTTAACCCCTTCCCCCCAAACATAACAATCCATCAGGGAACCCCCAAGATGAACAAACAAGTGCTGCGTTGGATGGGAAATCATGAGGAAGGGAATATCAGATGAAACGAAACTCACAGGGGGTTAACCAGAAACTGTGGCGGTGTGAGACTCGCAGGGTCCTCTGCCTCTGTCTCTGTCTCGCAGACAAGCCCGGACAAATCCACAGCCTTTGTCGGATTCACGGACACCAACAAACTCAGGGAAACATCATCAACCCCCTCCACAAACAACAGAAACCCTCTGCCATCACCTCCACCGCTGCAACCGGTAACTACAATGTCGCAACTCCAACCGATGTTGCTCCCACGTCAGAAAGAAATTGTAAAACCTGAAAATCTGGTTTAATACCGGAGTCATTTTACCTGGGAGGCAGTTTCCCCCACTCTAACTTTTAATCCACCCCCCCCCTCAACTCCACCTTCTCTCGTTTACTCAAAACTGCTTTAAATTACATGTTTAAATCTTACCTTTTACTTTAAACTCAGCACCGAGCGTTGGGAGCGACAGAGAGAGCTCAAAACAATCCCAGCAGGATACAACTCACCAGAACTCGACTGGCGGAGAATTCCAGACCCTGGGTGAAATGAATCGACTTCCACGACACCGAGAATCACTCTCTGCTCTCCTCTCCCCTCTCGGAGGGTCGGGTGGACGGGGAGGGAGGAATGGAGACAAGCCAGCAGCACACACACCACACACACTCAGTGTCGACACCCCGTCATCACGTGTGCTCCCTGCTTACAGGTGGAGTTACCAAACTCTTCAAGGTGCCAAAAAAAAGTTCTTTCAAGTGACCCCCCAACCCCGACAATTTTTAAAATTCGGGATTTCAGTTATGTCCTTACAACGTGGAAGGAGGCAATTCGGCCCATCCAGTCTTTACTAGCCCCCAGACTCTGCTGAAGGCCCCATACTTGAAACATTGATAAGATTTCTTTATTAGTCACATGAACATCGAGACACACAGTGAAATGCATCTTTTGCATAGTGTTCTGGGGGCAGCCCACAAGTGTCGCCACGCTTCCGGCGCCAACACAGCATGCCCGCAATTCCTAACCCGTACGTCTTCAACAAACAAGATGCTGGAGGACACCAGAGAGACTGGAAATCTGGAGCAAGGAACAAAAAATGCCAGAGGAACTCAGCGGGTCAGGCAGCAGCTGTGGAGGGGAATGGACAGTCGACGTTTCGGGTTGAGACCCTTTATCTGGACTGAAATGTTGACTGTTTCCCTCTTCACAGACGCTGCCTGATCTGCTGAGTCTTTCCAGCATTTCCTCTCTGTAGCCCTTTCCTGTAATCTATTCTGTCTCACATTCCTGCCAACTCCCCCACCCTGATTCACCGAGCACCCACTAAAACCAGGGGCAGTTTACAGCAGCCAATTAACTATCAACTCGCACGTCTCTGGGATGTGGGAGAAAAGCGAGTGTGTTCGGAGGAAACCCACGCAGTGACGGGGAGAACGCGCAAACTCCACACTCAGGCTGCGCCAGAGGTCAGGATCAAACCCGATCCACCAGTTGTGCCGCTGTGGAATTAAGAACTGCCTTCTCCCCCCCACTCCCCCCCAAGTTAATTCTCAGGTTCAGCCACAGAAAGACAGTCTTGGTATTTGCAGGCAGTCTTTTCACAATAACACAAACTAACAAATGGACTCTTGTCACGTTGTAATGAGCAAATGAAACATTCAGGTTGGCTGTAGCAAGCTGACACAGGCAGCAGTGTAGGAACACGCAGATAATCCATTTGGGGATGTTGATGAAAGGGTAAACACTGACCAGGGTACGCGGAGAACTGCCCCCTGTTCTCCACAGTTCTGCCCTGGGGTATTTGACTGCCATCCAAGAGTAGAGGGGCTGACATCTCAAGTGAAATCCAGCACCTCTGACGGTGCAGCCCTCCCTCAGTGTGATAGTGGAACATCAAACCTGTATCAGCAGTTCCCACTCTGGGATGTGTGACCACACCCCTGCCCTCCCCGGGAAGGGTTTGGGGTACCAGAGATTGCAGGCGGTCTGTGAGTTAGCCAGTTTAGTAGTTTAGTTTATTGCCATTTCACAGGGAGCAATGAAATTCCTCGCTCGCCTGAAGCTCACAGGCAATACTAAGTACAGCAGTAAACACAGCACTGAGCGTAAAACAACGAATGGAGCAGAGATTGTCCTGCAGTCTGAGGCAGTGTAAAAAGAAATGCTAAAGTGACAATAAGAGGTCGGGTTAAGGGTTCGAGAACATGGCAGCAGCACCGGGGAAGGGGATGTGAAAGAGTCTGATGGCAGTGGGGAAGAAGCTGTTCTTAAGTCTGGGGAACTTTAGATACAGGGTTCACGGAAATGTAGTTAAAAGCATAGTCAGAGTGTTAGCTGCCCTGACAAGGCAGCTGCAGGGCAGCCTCAACTCCTTATAAGGAGTGGTTGATGACATCATCAGGCCTTGGTTAGGAGGACTGATGACATCATCAGGCCCTGCTGGGGAGAGGGTGACGTCATCAGGCTTTGTTGGGGAGGGTTGATGACATCATTGGGCCCTGGTGGGATGGGTTGATGACATCATCTTGTCTTGGTGGGGAGGATTGATGACATCATCATGGCTTGGTGTGGAGGGTTGATGACATAATTGTGCCTTGGTGGGGAGGGTATATATTACTGGGTGTGAACTGGAGGGGGTTTCATTCAAAAAGCATGACAAGTACTGGCCAAGGTCAATGTGCTTCAGTCTTTGAACTGAACAGGACTTGAACCCACAACGTCCTGACTCAGAGGCCAAGTATGCTGAGGCATAGCATATGGCATGTTTGTTATCTGATAGCATTTCACAACACACCATACAATTTAAACACTGGGACCTGTTTAATTTGTTCATTCACAAACTTGTAGATATCACCAGCAAGCATTTATTGCCCATCCCCTAACTGCCCCTGAAATGAGAGGCAGTTACCCTCAGTAGAGGTATGGAGTCAAATGCAGACCAGACCAAGTAAGGAGGTTCCCTCACTGTAAGGACATGAGTGAAGCAAATGGGTTTTTATATCCAAAATAGAGGCCATCTTGGTCATCTAGTTATCTGAGAAGATCCAGCTTGTCCACGAAGGTTCTCCTGAACTCCTACAGAAGCACTATGGAAAGTATCCTGACAGGTTGCATCTTCAGCCCTGGTATGCCAACCGCTGTGCCCTTAACCGACAGAACCTGCGGAGAGCAGTAACGATTCTGGCAGCAGTAACGACCTGGAATTTATGGCTAGTGGAAGCAATTAATCAGCACTTAAATAAGGACAGTTGATAGGGTGGTGGCTAAAGATTGGAGGAATGGGACCTCTACAGATGTACTGTTGAAAGTGTCTGACTGGCTGTATCACGGTCTGGGATGGCAATTCAAATGTACAGGAGCACAAGAAGCTGCAGAGAGTCGTCGACTCAGCCCATTATGTCACTGGCACATCCCTCCCCACCATCGGGAGTATCTACAGGAGGCGCTGCCTCAAGAAGGCAACATCCATCATCAAAGATCCCCACCATCCGGGCCATGCCATCTTCTCACAGCTCCTATCGAGCAGGAGGTACAGAAGCCTGAAGTCCCACACACCAGGTTCAGGAACAGCTACTTCCCTTCAACCATTCGGTTCTTGAACCGACCTGCACAACCCCTAATCATTACGGTTCAGCAACATTGTGACCACTTTGATCACTTTGCACTAAAATGGACTTTGATTTTTTTTTGTTCTAATTGTATTCTTTCTTGTAAAAATTGTGCATAATTTATGTTTTTCTCTGTGAATGCTGCTTATCTGATGCTATGTGCCTGTGATGCTGCTGCAAGTAAGTTTTTCATTGCACCCTGTGCACACATGGACTTGTACATGTGACAATAAACTCGACTTTTACTGATGGGATTGCTCCCCGTGGAGCTGGCATAGACTAGAAGGCAGAACGGCCTGGTTTGTGCTCTGACAGTTCTCTGAAATCCACAATTCTGTTTGCTCCGGCTCCGGTGGTCACAGATCCACCTGCCAATCACACACTCAAATTATTCAAAATATTATTCTCCAAAATAATTCTAATTTGCATTTGAATGAATCAGTACTGACTGATTCCACGCCTCCCCCAGTGTCTGAGTCATGGAATTACTGCTTGCTCTCTGAAATATAATTCCACAGATTAGGTTAAATTTGTTTCCCTGACCTTGTAAAGATGTCAGATTTAATTCACCATCAGGTAATTCACTAACAAAATGGATGGAGCAGTGGTACATCAGGTAGTGCTGCTGCCTCACCACTCCAGAGACCATGTTGATGTCAAGGCCAAGAAAGCTCACCAGCACCTCTACTTCCTCAGGAGGCTAAAGAAATTTGGCATGTCCCCTTTGACCCACACCCAATTTTATTGATGCACCATAGAAAGCATCCTATCTGGATGTATCAAGGCTTGGTACAGCAACTGCTCTGCCTGTGACCGCAAGAAACCGCAGAGAATTGTGGACGCAGCCCAGCGCATCACAGAAACCAGCCTCCCCTCCATGTCTACACTTCTCATTGCCTTGGTTAAAACAGCCAACATAATCAAAGGACCCCACCCACCCTGGACATTTTCCTCTTCTCCCTTCTCCCATTGGGGAGAAGATACAAAGCCTGAAAGCACGTACCACCAGGCTCAAGGACAGCTTCTATCCCACTGTGAAAAGACAATTGAACAGTCCCCTAGTACGATAAGATGGACTCTTGACCTCACAATCTACCCTATTATGGCCTTGCACCTTATTGTCTGCCTGCACTGCACTTTCTCTGCAACTGTAACACTTTATTCTGCATTCTGTTACTATTTTCCCTTGTACTACCTCAATGCACTGTTTGTAATGAATTGATCTGCATGATGGCATGCAAAACAATATTTTTCACTATACCTCCAGTACATGTGACAATAATAAACCAATTTACCAGAGACCTGGGTTCGATTCTGACCTCCGGCACTGTCTGTGTGGAGTTTGCACGTTCTCCCCGTTACTGTGGGTTTCTCTGGGTACTCCCGTTTCCTCCTACGTCCCCAAACATGTGTGGGTTGGTGGGTTAATTAGCCACTGTAATTTATCCCTAAAGAACCATGGGGGAGTTAATGGCTATATGTTAGGGAAAATGAGTCACAGGGGATAAGAAGAGGGGGAATTGGATTAATGGGATTGCTCACCTGGGGGCTAGCATTAGGCTCAATGGACCAAGTGGCCTCCTTCTGTGTCATAACAAGAAATAAAGGAAGGCATCTATGAGGTTGCAGAGTCACACATGGAAATTTCAGAATGTAACCTGACAGGTGTGAGAGCGGGGAGAAGAGTTTGTGAAGAAAAGTTTTGCATTTATATGGCACCATCCAATCAATGAAGGACTTTTGAAATGTAAGCCCTTGGGTAATTGAGGATTAAAGTTGTGGGTAACAAGAATGGCTGTCATTGCTGGACCTACACACTCATCCCAGTTCTTAAATCAACTACAGTTTGGGGCTTACAGTTTTGTGAACATCCCATGCTAACCACTTCTGTAAATGAAACAAAAGCATCAATTCTCCTTTATTCTCCGTATTGGCAAGGAGCAGCAGGCTTGATGCCTCTTCCGACCATCCCCACCTGTGGAGAAATCAGAGCCCCGTCCACCTGCTCCTTGTGGAACCAATGGAAAAAAGATTTGCCACCGTCAGTCAGTAATTCTTCTCTTTCTGGCAGTTGTGAGTTCAAGTCCCACCCTGGATATCAGAAGCTTAAAAGTCTGTCTGCACTCCACTGTAGTACTGGTATGGGGTATGGTAACCGAGTGGTTAACTTACTGGATCAGCAGCTAGAGTTCTAGAACACTGCAAATCCTTCCCTGTTGACATGTACGACAGGAAGGCCACAGACAGCACAGCCTCCTGGTACTTTCCTGTCCTTTTATCACGGAGGTCTTAGACAACAGTGAATAGGAGAGTCTGGATCAGCCACTGTCCCTGGAGGAGGTGTCAAGCTCCATCCATTCCCTTGGCTCGAATAAGACACCCGGAAGCGACGGGTTACTGGCAGAGTTGTACTCGGCTCTGTGGGACTGGATGGGCCTGGACTTGCTGGAAGTGTACAACACGATGCTTCTGGCTGGCAGCATATCAGACTACATGAGGAAGGGCACCATTACCCACATCAACAAGCAGAAGGGGGAGAGGGAGGCCATGAGGAATTGGAGACCCATCTCACCATTGAATGTAGATTACAAAATCATGTCCAAGGCCATTGTCAATCGGGTCAAGTGTGCTCTGGGACAGGTGATTCACCTGGACCAAACGGTGCTGTACCTGGCAGAAAAATCTCTGAGCCTTGCACTGCTTAGGGATACCATCACCTATGTGCAGGACAGAGGGGTGGATGCCTGCCTAGCCAGCTTGGACCAGGAGAAGACCTTCAACAGGATATCCCACAGTACATGATGGACATGCTCTCCAAAATGGGTTTTGGGGAGGGAGTCATGAATTGGATTCAATTGCTTGACACAGACATCCGTAGCGCAGTCTAAACCAATGGGTGGGAAACAGGACAGCTTCCCCATCAAGTCTGGAGTCAGGCAGGGCTGCCCTCTCTCCCTTGTCTTGTTCGTGTGTTTTATCGAGCTTTTTGCTGAATCCATAAGGGAGCATAAAAGGGTGTCGTTGCCGGGCAGTGGGGGCACCTGGGTCAAAACCTCCCTGTACATGGGCGACGTCGCCGTCTTCTGCTCGGATCCACGGTCAGTTCGCAGATTGATCAGCATCTGCGACCAGTTCGAGTTGGCATCAGGGGCCAGAGTCAACTGCAGGAAGAGGGAGGCTGTGCTCTTTGGTAACTGGCCTGACCGATCCAACGTCCCCTTCACCATCAGGTCTGACTACCTGAAGGTGCTGGGGATCTGGTTCAGAGGGATGGAGGTGTGTAACAAGAATTGGCTGGAGCGGATATCCAAGGTGAAACAAAAGTTGGGACTGTGGGAGCTGTGCTCCCTCTCGCTGGTGGGCAAGAACCCGGTCATCAGGTGTGAGATGCTCTCTGTGTTGCTGTACATTGCGCAGGTCAGAATCAGAATCAGGTTTATTATCACTGACACATGTCGTGAAATGTGAATTAAAGGATTACCTAATCGATTAACAATGGCTGCATATTCCATTGCAAAAGAAGGACTTCAAGGGTGAAGCAAAAGGAAGGTGAGGGCGAGTATAAACCTAAATGAAGAATATAATGATGCCAAGAACAGCAAGCCTGATGTTACCAAAAACAAATAAATAGTGCAAAAGAGGAATAACAAGGTACAGTTCATGGGTTCATGGACCGTTCAGAAATCTGATGGCGGAGGGGAAGAAGCTGTTCCTGAATCGTTGAGTGTGGGTTTTCAGGCTCCTGTACCTCCTCCCTGATGGTAGTAACGAGAAGACAGCGTGTCCCGCATGGTGAGGGTCCTTAGTGACGGATGCCGCCCATTTCCCACTCCTCCACCATCATAGTCACTGAGCAGTCTTCCGCTCAATAGATCCTCTCTGACGGGTCACGAGGCACAAGTCTCCAGAAACGGCGGGGAAACGTACCCAATGTCGCCCTCCTTGGTGTGTGGCTGCATCAGGCTGTGCGTAGACCAGAGTACGCAAACACCAAGTATCATTATGTTCTACCTGTCCCCGGTGTTATGAAGGACGGGACGGCTGCAATGAGGATGAGACAGTCGCCCACCACTTGCTGGACTGTGTATTTGCAAGAAGGTCTGGAAAAGGGATACAACAGTCCTTATCACGGTTCATACCCAGCAGCTGAGTAACAGAGGACTCTCTGATCTGCGGGCTGTTCCCGGGGACACACACCGAGATGGACATCAAGTGCTGCTGGAAGATGGTCAACTTGGTGAAGGATACACTTTGGTCTGCCTGAATCTTGTTGGTCTTCCGGTGTAAGGAGATGTCCGTAAGGGAACGCTGCTGACTGGCACATTCCAGGCTGCATGAGGACATTCTGAGGGATACGCTGAAGCTCAGTGCAGCAAATGCAAAGGCTCTGTGGGGAAGGACCACAGTCTTGGGGCTGGGCCCTGTGTAAGAGACTCTCAAACACTTTGCATTGTTTAATGAGGAAATATGAGGGGGGCTGATGCATTGTAAGGCACTGTTTTGGATTACTGGTATACTAAATGTAGAGAAAGATGTGTCTCAATTGTACTTACTGTGTATTTATTATGAATAAAATATATTGTTGAAATAAATCAAAAGTGAGGCTGTGAAGGATACTATACCAGTCTTAATTCTTTTAACATCATCTTTCTCAACCACAGCTAGGGTTGGGTTAAAACAAACAGACTTTCCCAGCAATGACCATTTCCAGTGTGCGAATCGAAAAAAATAGCAAAGAGCTGTAACAACGGAGAACGATGGTTGAAAAGAAAATAAAATTTCTGGTGAAAGGCCATCATCCTGGAAAGTTCTACGGAGGGAAATGGACAGTCGATGTTTCTGGTCTCCTGAAATGTCGAGTCTTCCCCTCCGTAGACGCTGCCTGACCCGCTGAGTTCCTCCAGCATTTTGTGTGTTGCTCCAGATTTCCAGCACCCGCAGTCTCTCTTGCGTCTCTACCCTGGGAAGTTAACTCTATTTCACACTCATTAGATATTGCCTGACCCGCTGGACAGTTTGCTTCAGTTTCAGGTGGTTGTTGGAACTTCAGAAAAATAACAAATTCTGGGAAAACTCATAAATGTGGAAGTGTGGAAGGAAAACGAGTTAAAGACATTTGCCTCCTGCTGGCAAATCCCACAGTGTACGTTTATGCACAGTTTGTTTCTGTTTCTGATTGATAAATCAATAGGAAATAGTCTGGCCAAGCATCATGTGGTTATGAATGGTGCGGTAAGGAGCTGGTGGCCGTCACTGCTCCTCCCGTCCGACAGGGGGCGGATAAGCTCCACCGTGGGCGCCGCTGCTCCTCCCGTCCGACAGGGGGCGGATAAGCTCACGACTGCGGGCCACTTTCTCGCCTCCCTTCAGTCTATTCATCCCCTTGGGTGAGACGCGCTCGATCCTTCAGACTCCGGCTTCTCCTTCTCCATAAAACCCCGTCACCAAGTAAATTAATTTATAATTTACCGGCCGAAAACTTCGAGGGGTACCCACGCGCATGCGCAGCCCGCCGCTCCCGCCCCCCCCTCCCCCGGCCGTCTGCGATCGGACTTCCGGTGCGCGGGAGCGGGGGGCGAGTCGGCTCCGGCTGCAGACCGGTGATTGCCGCTAAATAAACCGCTTCGAGGTATTGTCGGGGCAACTGGCCGTGGCTTCTGCTCGGGAATACAGCTTCAGTGATGATTTTTTTGAAGGAGAATTGGGCGTAAACCGGAGGGGAAAGGGTTTGCCTGTTCTACCAGCAGGAGTCCAATGGGCTGAATGGCCGCGGTCTGAGCCGCCTGGTTCCACAAAGCGGGGAATGAGCGTTAAATTGACGGGGTGTCGAACGCACCTTTCAGCCTTTCACTGGTGCTTTCACCGGCAGGTTCGGCTGCAGAAGGTGGGGTTATTCTCGGTTCTAGTTCACAGTCGCGGGCAGACAAACCCAGGGTACGAGTGCTGTGAAGATTAACCTTTTGCTGCAGCAGTACAGTGCATAACAAACATAAATTACATAAACTTGATTAACAGAAAGTATACATGCGTGGCAAAATAAACAAAAATAAGATGGGAACAAGGAGTGGGGTTTTGATGAGGGACACAAGATTATGGTGGGTCTATATGGGGTAAAGAGTGAGGTGGTTCAAGGACTGGAGGGCACGGATTCTAAATGAAGGGCAAGAGGCAGTGAGGGTTTAGTTTAAAGAGGAGTTCAGTCCAGGTTCCAGTTCATTGTGATAGGCACAGATACACAGGGTATAAATGCCATGAAAACTAACTTTTTGCAGCAGCTGTACATTACAAACATGACTAACATAAGTTAACATAAAATTAAATTGACATAAGTTATACGTAACTTGTATGACAAAATAAACATAACAACATTAGTGTAGGTTGAGAGAGAGAGGAAAAAATATCATCCAAGGTCATGATAGGGTTTTTCAGGTCAGTTCAAGAACCTGACGGCAGTGGGGAAGAAGCTGTTGTTGAACTGTGAGGTGTGGCGCTTCAAACTCCTGTACCTCCTGCCTGATGGCAGTATTGAGAAGAAGGCATAGCCTGGATGGTGGGGGTCGCTGATGATGTATGTTGCCTTCCTGAGACGTGGCCTCTTGTGGATGTCCCTGATGGTGGGGGGAGCAGTACCCGTGATGGAGCTGGCTGAGTCTACCGCTTTCTGTAGCTTCTTGTGTCACGAGAGACTGCAGATGCTGGAATCTGGAGCAAAATAACAAATTGCTGGAGGAACTCAGCGGGTCAGGCAGCATCTGTGGAGGCAAAGGGATGGTTGATGTTTTGGATTAAGATCCTGCATCAGGACAGAGAGGGTAGAGAGAAGATAGCTAGTATGAAGAGGTGAGAGGGAGGGGTAAGGCAGGGGCTGGTAGGTGACAGATGGAACCAGGTGAGGAGGGAGATGATAAGGCAGATGGAATGGAGGTGGAGTCACTGGTGGATGATAGGTAGAAACAGATAAGGAAGAGAAATAAAATTAATGCAGTGGAGTGCTGATTATCTGGGACTTGCTGTGTTTAATGGTGGTGGAGAAGGGCTTTCAGGAGGGAATTGGATAGACACTTCAGAGGACCCTGGAGCAAGAGGAAGAGAATGGAGCTAACTGGACCTCTCTTCAAAGAGCCTGTACAGACTCGGTAGCACGAATGGCTTCCTTTTGTGCTGTGATTCTCTGAACTGATGACCTCAATGCTGTTTCGAGGGAATGCCACCATGTCAGAGCTACAGACTAATGGATGAGACATCAAATCACCAGTGGAAGTAAAAAAAAACATGAAGCTGTAATAGTTATCCTTCAGCTGATGTTACTTGTTTAAAAATTACTAACAAACTCTTTGAATAAAGCAAGCTCCCAAAAAACACAAAAGTCCAGTTTGTATTTTTGGGGTCTTACTTTATTCAAAATTTCTAAAGCATTTACTTAGGCAATTCTGAAATTTATTTTACATTAAGTGTTTCAGGTACTTCTGAGGTTGGTTCTGAATTAATGTTTCTGGGGTGACAATGGGGTGAATGTAAATTGTTTGTATCTTTGCTCTCTAATATTGATTAAACATAGAACAGTACAACACAGAAACAGGCCCTTCAGCCTGCAGTGTTTGTGCTGAACATAATGCCAAACTAAACTAAGTCTCTTCTGCTTTGACATGATGTGTATTCTTCTGTTCCCTGCATCTTCATGTGTATGTCTAAAAGCCTCAAACAGCAATCTAGGGCCAAGGGAATGGTCTCAGATTAAGGGGGCCCATTTAAGACTGGGATGAAGAAGAGGACCCACAGATACTGCTTGACCTGCTGAGTTCCTCCAGCAGATTGTTGGTTGATCCAGATTTTGGCAGCTGCAGTCTCTTATGTCTCCACAAGGAAGAAATTCTTCTCCAAGGGTTGTGAGCTCCTTGCCCATTAAAGCTGAGGAGCTTTGATGGGCAAGATTGAGATAAATTTTTAATAGTAGGGGAATCGAGGGTTATGGGGAGAGGACAAGGAGAGTTGGATTAACCACGGTTTTACTGAATAGTGCAGAAGGCTGAGGGGGTGAATTGATCCCTGCTCCTGTTTATTATGGTATTGTGATTTTATAGTTTAACCTGAAATGTTAACTCCTTCTCTCCCCATGGATGCTGCCTGACTAGTTGAACATTTCCAGCATTTTCTGTTCTTTTTATTTGGGTTGTTTTGAGGAAATGAAAGGGGATATGGAAATACAAGTTTTTTAAAATTAATCCAATCAGGAATTGGAGAGCACTTTCTCTTAATCTATAGACTGGTTAGAACTTGGAACTTGATACCAATGGGAGTGGTTAGTTCAAACTGCTTGGCTGCAGTTATGGGAAAGTGGATAAACAAACAGGAAAATGAAGAGAGGGGGACGTGCTGTTCTGATTGGATGGAGAGAGGCTGCGCTGGCGTGCCTTGGGTGGAGGGGGGAGTGCTGACGAGATCATATGGAGAGGGGGGAGCGCTGACGAGATCATATGGAGGAGGGGGGATGTTCTGTGCTGATGAGATCGTATGGAGAGGGGAGTGTGCTGATGAGATTGAGGGGAGAGGGGCTGAAAGGACTCATTGTGCATCACTATCTTTGCTAGTGTATCTTCTCTGATTAATCCCACAGACAGGAGTAAGCCACGGCTAGGGCGTGAGTAATGACAAGACATGGGAAGAACTGCACAGCAGGGGCTGTGTACACGTATTATGAGAAGAAGAAAGACACAGGTACTGACTGCAGGGTGGGGAGAGAGGCTGCAGCAAAAGGGGGATTTTAAGGTTTTAATGTGAATAAGAATCAAATGAGAGATGCCCTGTGGTGGAGGGAGCCACTGAGGGTAGGTATTGAATTGGACGTGACGTTTAAAGCTCAAACCTGGGCTGAGTAAAATGCCGAGATTTCCTGCAACTTGGATCACCTTGCTGCTGTTCCCAGGGCAGGAGAGAGTCGTGGGTGAAGGCAATGATAGGTTTGTTGGGCAATGAGGACTCTGACTTTGGTCTTGCCCAGTGTTTAAAGCTTCTGTGGAGAGAGTTACTATTTCGAACCCAGAACCTGCCTCAGGTCCATGGGCTTCTGTCATAAAATCATTGCCCTGAACTCTGTGTCTTTCCTCACAGCTGCTGCATGGCCTCCTGAGTATCCTCAGCATTTCCAGTTCTTAGTCTACATTTCATCAAATGCAGTGCCTTGATTTTTGGGATCAGTTTACTGGCTGACCCAGTCACCTTTAATGTTGTGAATAACTGAAGTTACAATCTAACCAGTGCTTTATAAACCCTCCATTGCAACATCCATAGTTTCTAGTTCTGCATGTATTTCCCTTTGTTCAATAATTAGGTACACCATCCTACCACTGGCAGCCCATCTCCACTGGGGTATGGTGGCCCAGTGGTTCAGTTACTGGACCAACAGCCATTGATAACTTGAGCCCCACCACAGCATTTACATTAATTAAATCTAAAGGGCAGCACAGTGGTGCAGCTGTAAGTGCTGCTACCGCACAACTCCAGTGATAAGATAAGATTTCTTTATTAGTCACATTTACATCGAAACACATGGTGAAATGCATCTTTGTGTAGAACGTTCTGAGGGCAGCCCACAAGTGTCGCCACGCTTCCGGCGCTAACGTAGCATGTCCACAACTTCCTAACCCGTATGTCTTTGGAATGTGGGAGGAAACCGGAGCACCCGGAGGAAACCCGCACAGACACGGGGAGAACGTACAAACCCCTTACAGACAGTGGCCGGAATTGAACCCAGGTCGCTGGTGCTGTAATAGCGTTAAGCTAACCGCTACGCTACAGTGCTGCCCCAGTGAGTTCAATCCTGACCTTGGGAGCTGTCTGTGTGGAGTTTGCATGTTCTCCCTTGTCTTAGTAATGGCAACCGTGAAACTACTGGATTGTCATATCCCCTCCCTACCCCACAGGATCACTAGTTTCCTGCAGAAAGGAAATCTGGTGTCTTTACCCGCTCTGGCCTATATGCCTCTCCAGACCCTTGAGTGATGTTGACTGTTAAATCCCTCCTCAGTTAGGTGTCAGCGATGGGCACTCGGTGCTAGCAATGTCCACATTGCATGTAAAAGTCAATAGCAATTACAGCTGCACCTGTTGTTAATTTTAAATCTCAGACTGATAGGTTTTTGTTAAAGATACTGATAAAGTGAAAAAGTCACAGGTAATTGTGGTGCAGGGATACCGCAGTGGTGCCAGTGACTCTGCTTCTTTCTTCCTCACCCAGCTGTCTCGGGCTATGGGACACAGTCCCTGCGTCTCAGCAAGGATGCCATCAAGGACTTCGATTGCTGCTGTCTGTCCTTGCAACCCTGCAAGGATCCTGTCATAACGTGAGTCCCCCTTATTTGTCCATCCTCTGACTTCTCTCCCTCCTCCTGTAAGTTGCAGACTCTGGGATCCACTCTCACCTCCCCCCATGCCCCCCTTCCCCCACTCTCCCACCCCCACCACCCCCTTCCCTCATCCTGCCCCGAGCCAGGAATCAGTCACTTTCCCACACCCCATCTCTCCCCTCAGTGGGGACCAGCTGTGAAACCCTAAGTACTGGCTCCCCTTCACTCTAGCAATAGGGTATGTTGCTTCTGGATTAGAGATGTATAGCGCAGAAACAGGCCATTCAGCCCATCATTTCAATGCTGACCATCAAGTACATATCTGTACCACTCCCATTTACCGGTCCTTGGTCTATGGCCTTCTGTGCCTTGGCTAGGAACTTCACCAATGTTCTGAGAGTCTCTGCCTCTACCATCAGCTCAGCCAGTGCTTCCGAGATTCCAACCACCCTCTGAGTGAATAATTTCTCCCTCAGACCCCCTCTACATCACGTACTCATTGCCCAAACCTATGCCCTCGATTGAGGAAGTAAAATTCTTCATTGGATTCCCAACACGTGAGATATGTGCCATTATTTTTGGATTGATTTTTGCAATTCCCATGCATCATTCTGTAAAATCAGTGATGCATGTCTTGACATTGAGAGGTGATGTGGTATTCAGTTGCCACAAGGAGCACTGGGGCAGTTGTTCCTCGTGTCTTGCCAACCTTGGTGGAGTTCTGCTGCTGGAGTAACGGGCCGTCTGGTTATCACTTTGCTGTTTGCAGGAGCTTGCTGTGTGCAAACCACTGCCAAGTGTCCTACATTACAACAATGACCATGTTAATTGGTGGCAAATGAGAGATGTGAGCAGAGTTGGCCATTCGGCCCCTCGAGCCTGCTGCACCATTCAGTAAAAACGTAGCTGATCCAATGGCCTCAACCCTTCCCTGCCTGATCCCCAGAGGTTGTAAAAGGTGTGAGTTTGGCACTGATTAGGTATCCCCCTGTGACGTTCCGGTCCCTGTGGCTCAATGTGCACTTACTAATTGAAAAGGCTCCTCCAAAAAGTAATAGCTATCAATGTGTGCAACATTCCAAAGGTTAGTCACACTAATGAATATTTATTTCTGTTCTGTAGGCCGGATGGTTACATATATGAAAAAGAAGCAATTCTTGAGTACCTCTTGCACCAGAAAACTGAAATTGCCAAAAAGATGAAGGTAGCCTTCCCTCTCTAATCTCTTTTATGCCCTCCCCTCCTCCAACTTCCTTGGACTATCATCCTTTCCCACTTTTAAGGTGGTGGATAGTCTGGCCAGTGATTCCTCAGCCTCGTAGGCTGGGCTTTCTTCCCCAAACCCATCCACTTGTGTTTGAGCACAAGGAGCTTGAACAGTAAAATGTGAGGTGGTGACGCAGCCAGAGAGAGGAGCACCTTCCGGGTTTTGTGTAGCGTGTTCACTCTGCAGTTGTGACTGCATTTCCCAAGTACTCGGCTGCATGAATTGCTCCTTGTGATGTCCTTGGGTGCAGAAAAGTACCAAAGAAACACTGAGATCTGTTGCAAATTAGTATTCTGTCATACTCACTCTCTCAGTTGTGGCTGCAGCTCTCTCTGCCCCCGCCCCTGCTGCCCACCTCTGTCTCTCCCTCACTGTCTACATGTTTGTGTGCGTGTGCTTGTGTGTATCTCACACTTTCTCCATCCCACTCATTTTGTACATGTGTATGTGTGTATTTCCTGCACCCCACTCTACATTTATAAACGTTGTCTATTTCCCAGGCTTATGAGAAGCAGAAGAATGTCAAGAAGGTGGAGATGGCAGAGCTGGCAAAGGCAGAGAAGGAAACCAAGGTCAAAGCGTTTCTGGAGAAAGAGTCGACCATTGTGAGCAAGCCCCTGAATCCCTTCAGCTCCGGAGGGGGTAAGGTGTCCCACAGTGTATTGGATGAATGCAGTGGAAAATAGATGTATGTCAACAGACAAAGCCCATCCCACCTAACATCACCCATTGTTCTTTATGAGATGAAGTACATCAGTTGAAGGATTCTTCTGGAGAAAATGCTGCAGTAATATTGTGCAAAGCAACAACGGAAGACTGTTGTTGCTTTGTTGGTTGCAGAATAAATGTCGCCTGAGAAACTTTTGTTCAGGTCAGCACCACAGGGTCATTTGCACCCACTCTCGCTGGCAGGCTGATTTAATGTGTTATCTGTAAGATGGGTATTGCTTGCTGGCCAATACTCATCCCTCAAACAAAGTCACTAAGGCAGTTGACCTGTTTGTTAACTCATCACTGTTTGTGGGAGCTTACTGTGGACAAACTGTTTGCTGCGTTATAGAAGTGACTACTCTTCAGAAGTATTTCTTGGTCTGTAAAGCACTTTGGAACATCCTGAGGTCATGAAATGTGCTGCAGAAATGGTATACACTTCCAGTGACTGCCTCTTTGCCTCTTGTTGCCAATGTAGATCAATGGCAGCAATACTGAGAGATGCAATTATCCCCCTTCTGTACAGTTTCTTCCTGTGTAACCCCATAATTGCTGGTTTTTCCAATCACACACAGTCTTCCAGCAGCTTGGAGAAAGGTCCATTGTTCATGTGTGACTCTCGCCACAGGGTGCACTCTGCCAACAAATGTCAATGACAATTGATGGTGATAATTACATCAGATTTTCTTTGCTCTATAGCTTGTGGACACCAGCACCTACAACACATTTCACATAACTTGTGTGGTATAGAAGAAGACCATATGGCCTATCGAGGTCATGCCAGCTCTTTGTAGAGCATTTCAGTGCCAGTCCCCTCTTTCTCCCCTGCAGTCATGCAAAATATTTTTCCCTGTGCGTATCCAATTTCCTAAGGCATTGTTTCCACCACTCCTACAAAGAGATTAAACCTCATTTTGCATTTGAAAAAAAGTTTCCCCATGTTACACTAACTCCAACACTCCAACTGTTTCTCTACCTGAGATTAGTTAATTCAGGGCAGACAATAATCGAACCTTGGACTTGGGGCCAATTCATTCAGTCCAACAACCTCAAGATTGGTTCCTCCACTACTTTACAAAGCGCTGTTTTGCTGCACTTGGAGTATTGTGTGCAGTTCTGGTAGTCTGGTTGCCGCACTATAGAAAGGATGCGCTAGAGAGAGTGCAGAGGAGATTCACCAGGATGTTGCCTGGACTGGAGGATGTTAGTTGTGGGGAGAGATTATATAGGCTGGACTCATCTTCCCTGGAGCGAAGGAGGCTAAGGGGTGAACTGACAGAAATATTTAAAATTATAAGAGGCATTGACAGGGTAGATAGAATATTCTTCCCGCAGTAGGGACATCAAAAATAAGAAGGTGCAGGATTAGCTGGACTTGGCAATAGCATCACAACAAAAGGCCAAACTCTGCATTGGAAAATAGTAACGTCCCACAGGACTAAACACCCTGGCACCCTGACAGCACAACTTCATCCCTAGACGGTTGTCTGACTGGCTGTTTATGATGCTCTATTCTCCTTCTTCCTTAACCTGCTGAACTTGCCCTTTCATCCCCAGGAGAAACCCCGGCTGGCTCTTCAACAAAAGCTGTTCAGCAAGAGAAGGAGAAACATTTACCCAGCTTCTGGATCCCGTCACTCACTCCAGAGGCTAAAGCATCGACCCTGAGCAAACCAGTAAGCTTCTGTTTTGTTCCTCTTGCTACCATTTTATGATCTTTCCATTCTCGTGTGTGTAATCCGGAAACCATTGGTCCCTAGCGCCACCTGTGAATGAAACAGCTGTGCTTGCCTGCAGCAAGACCTAGACAACTTTGAGCCATGGGCTGATTACTGACAAAAATTAGGTGCCAGAAGTGCCAGGCAGTGACCAACTCCAACCCCAGGTTAACTGTCTGCCCCTGACATTCAATGGCATTACCACTGTTATCTCCCCTAACCATCAACACCTTGGGGTCAGCACTGACCAGAAACTTAACTGGACCAGCCACATAAACTACGTCTGTCAGAAGATGTCTGAGGCTGGGCATCCCGTGGTCAGTGATACACCTGCTGACACCAAAGCCTTTGCACCATCTACAAGGCAGTAGCTTGATGGACTACCTTTCGCTTGGCTGGATGAGTGTAACTTCAGCAACCTTTGAGAAGATCTATACCATCCAGGACACAGCAGCCCACTTGATTGTCACCCCTCCACCATCCTAAACTCACTCCCTCCATTACTGCGGCTTCAGTATGTACCATCTTCAAAGTGTGCCGCAATTACTTGCTTAGGATACTCAGAGAGCATCTCCCAAACCATTGACTTCTAAGGGTAGCAGAAGTAGGGGAATAAGCACAGATCAGATCCTGAAAAATGTATGGGCAAAAAATAGCAGCTTTCAGCATCTTGCATTAAGTGTAACCTTGAATTACATCAATAGGCCTTGCCTAATTTGAAGCCTGTGTCCTTTCACATTCCCTGTGAGCAGCAACAGCCAACCAGCTATTTCATTATAAAGTAAATGGAGGAATTCAGGAGACTGTTTCTGAGTCACAATCATTCATTTAGGAAGTTGAATGGGGTGCCAATCAAGCAGACTGCTATGTCCTGGATGGTGTCAAGCTTCTTGAGTATTGTTGCAGCTGCACTTGTCTTTTTGCATCCACCCTTCCTTTGCACCTCCTCGTCAAGATCAAATCCTGTAAGCTCAGGGATGCTGGAGAGTCCCCATGCTGCTGCTACCATTTCTGCAGCAATCTTTGGATGAAGGAAGTTAGAAAGAAGTGGAAGTCTGAGATGTGATTTGGATAGGCAGCCCAGCCTTGTTGTTTGGGTTTTCTGCAGGCAAGTGGTCACTGCTGATGTTTTGCAATTGAACAGGAATTGGTGAAGTGACAGTTTAGCTGGCTGGAGATGAGGAGTTTCTCTGCAGTACGGTGCCCACAGTGACAGACAGATGTAGTTGCAGTGTGACTTGTTTACTGGAAATTTTCATTGTAAATAAGGAAAGTTATGGGAAGCCTGTATGTAAGTCCAGCGACAGGAAGTGAGACTTTACAGTCAGACGGTGGGGGGTGCTGATTTGATAATGGAAGGTGTTGGGTACAGTCCGAGTACTGTTAGAAAGCCTGTACTACTCTCTTAGCACATTGTACTCGCCTTCCACTGTGCCCCATCTGAAGTACTCAACCCTGCTGGTAAATGCTTTCAAGTGTGCCTGCTACCCTCCAGCACCTCGTCCAGTTGACCATCCTTAAATAGCACTGAGCTTTTGGCAGTATGTTTAACTGTGGAAGCTTTGCTGTCAAACCACATGCTGGCCTTGCTAACCTTTGCAATCAGGCACCTCTGCAACCAGTTGTAGTTATTGGGACCCTTCCTGAGTCTTCTCTTCTCTTGTAGCCACTCTGGCTGAGATCAACAGAGACTGTGCACCATGAAGGGGTTCCTACAGAGCTCAGACAATGAATTGAGGCTGTTGTTAAGGTGGAATAATGTTTGTACCAAAGGGCTGATTATCACTGTCTGACAGCCTGAGGAGGTTATTGGTTAATATGGCTTAGGCTGTGTGGGTGTATGGTGTGCAGCCTCAGTGGCTCATAAACACGGTACAGATTGAGGTGTTTGAATGTGAAATTGCTGCAGTAAGGTAGGGAGGGAGTTGCTTTGGATAATGGCAGAGCTAATGCGTTGGTCAAAAGTTGCCTTTCACCCTCTTGTAGGACAAGACGATCTACTGTCCCATGAGCGGGAAGCCCCTGAAGATGAAAGACTTGATCCCAGTGAAGTTCTTGCCAGTGGATGATAAACTTGACCGTGTGCAGCTCATCACAAAGCAGGAACGCTACATCTGTGCCGTAACCCGGGACGCACTGGGAAACTCCGTGCCCTGTGCTGTACTGCGCCCATCGTAAGTGAAACGCGACCTTCTGTCTCAGCCCACTTCACTTCTGATCTCCCTCCCTCCCTATGTTGTATTGCCCACTCTTGCAACAGCTTTGATCTCCACCCTCCAGTTCTGGCCTCTCTAAGATCTTGTGTTTTATCACCCCCTCCGTTCCCTTCGGACTCCTGGTACAGCGCTCTTGTACTTTCTCCAGATCTCTTCCTCAAAGCCTAGCACTCCTTTGATCAAGCCTTTTGTCACCAATCCCAGTGTCTCAGACCGGCGCTTGAAGTCAAACCTTGTTTGATAATCACTTCAGGGTGACACAGTGGTGCAGCTGGTGGTGCCGCTGCCTCACAGCATTGGCACTACCTATCCTCGGGTGTTGTCTGTGTGGAGTTTGCACGTTTTCACTGTGACTACATGGGTTTTCCCCGGGTGCTCTGGTTTCTTCCTACATCCCAAGGACATGTAAATTGGTAGATTAATTGCCTGCTGTAAGTTGCCCCTGGTGTGTGGGCGAGTGCTAGAGTCTGGGGAGAGTTGATGGGAATGTGGGGAGAGTAAAGTAGGATTAGTGTAATGGTCAACATCGACTTGGTGGCCTGAAGGGCCTTTTCCCTGGTGTGGGATGGAAGTGTAGAGGGATAGGATGTCTGTGGTGAGGGTGAGCTAGCTGGGGCCAGGAAACTGGAAACTGTCAGAGTGATGGAAGGCATTGCTGGTGCTGTGGATGTAAGTACGAAAGGACCTGACAAGGGGGAATAGAATCGACTCGAGGTTAGAAGAAATATGTTCCGTGGGACAAGCAAACAACAGTCTCCCAGGATAGTCCTGCTTTGGATCTTGTGGAGGAGGTAGGGGTGGGCTGAGTGCATTGGGGGGGACTGAGGGTAGAGGCTGTGGAGGGAAGATCTGAGGATGTGGTCAGTGACTGGGAGATGATAGCCTGATGTTCAGTGGTAGGTCATGGTCTGGTGGGAGGTAAGAGGGTGTGTCTGAGAGGTGAGCTTTGGTTTTGTTGAGGTAGAGGTTGGTTTTCCAAGCCACAACAACACTGCCATTTTCAGAGGGTTTGATGATGTCAAGGTTGGACCTTAGTGCTGTCACTTGACTGCAGGGGTTGGGATTTAGACTGAGTAAGGGCATTGGAGATCGTCAGCATCGTATCGGCAGTTATCCATGAATGGATCAAGAGAGGGTAAGAGGCTGGAGGAGGGTCCCAGTTAAATTGGGAATTCTGTAAACGGGATAAAAGTTTCACAATTCGGGGGTTGAGTTGGCCAAAGAAATGAATGTCGCGGCGGAAGAAGAGGTCAGCATCAAGTCGGGATCAGAATTCATCAAGATTGGGTGTAAGGGGGCGAAGTTGAGGGCTCTGCTGAGGACTGATTGCTTGGGATCAGAGAGGGGAAGATCAGAAGGGTTGAATGTGGCAAGGGGTCGGACTGGAGGGGGAGATGGAGTCAGAGGAATGCCAAGTGGGAGAAGGGTCTTGAGTATTTTTCAGATTCAAGACAAGTTGAAGTTTGCGATCTTTGAAGTCTGAAAAGAAAAGAAAGAATCTTTGGTTGTGGCACTGAATGTGGTGAAGGATGAAGTGGTGAAGACCCTTTAAGGTGTGCTAGTGCTGCTGCAGACAGAGGTTATCATTGGAGCAGTATAGTTCTGATGTTGGAAATCTGAATCATCAACTGAAAAGGCTAGGTGTGCTCAGCAGGCCACCAGCTCTCCAGACCGCTCCAGTGTCTCAGGTATCACCCTCTGCAGCTGGAGGAGCAGAAATATCTTGCAGCCAAATGTGATAAAGGGGGAAGCTGTTGACCTGATGCAGATTGGGTGACCGCTTCGTCGAGCACCTTCGCTCCGTGCACCGCAAAAGCAAGGATCTCCCGGTGGTCTCCCACTTCAATTCCACATCCCACTCCCACACTGACATGTCTGTCCACAGCCACCTCTACTGCCACGTTGAGGCCAGACGCAGGTTGGAGGAACAACACCTCATATTCTTCCTTGGTAGTCTCCAACCTGATGGCCTCAACGTCAATTGCTCTAACTTCCGGTAACTCTTTCCCCCCCACCCGTTTTTTTTCCCCCTTGTCTCCCTGCCTTTGTTTTCCCTCATTCCTGTGGCCCCCTTAATCCCTTCCCTTTCCCTTCCCCACCCTCATGACCTACCCATCTATTCTCCACCTCCTTTCCTTTATTTTATGGCCTACAGTCTTCACCTACCAGATTCCTCCTTCAGCCCTTTGCTTCTTTCCACTTTTCACCTCCCAGCTTCTAACGTCGCTCCCTTTCATCTCCCCTCTCCCACCCACCTATGTTCCCCCCTCACCTGGACTCACCTATCACCTGCCAGACTGTGCTCCTCCCCCTCCCTCAACCTTCTTATTCTGGCTTCTGCCCTCTTCCTTTCCATTCCTGACGAAGGGTCTCAGCCCAAAATGTTGACTGTTCATTTCCCTCCACAGATGCTGCCTGACCGGCTGAGTTCCTCCAGCAGTTTGTGTGTGTTGCTCCAGGTTCCAGCACCTGCAGAATCTCTTGTGTCAGCTGTTGTCTTGTACCTGCCAGAACTCAGCTCTCTCCCACTATTACCATTCTGAAGCTGGGTTGGGCCAGTCACAACCTTGGTGCTTAAAACATTACTGAGGTTTGGTCCACATCTGCTCCGTTGCAATAAGTACCTGCTTCAACCTCTGTAATGCACTGCAGTTCCAGCTCAGCCTCCAGTTATCTGCTGCTGATCCTCTTGCCCAGGTGCTGTCATCTCCTGGCCTGACCTTTCTTGTGCTCCTACCTTACCTATTCCCATCGCTCCACAGCTCAATCACCCATTAAGTCTGCACTTGTTCTGCCTCACTCTGACTGTGTGGATGGGCAGAAAATCATCTCCTCTGGGAAGGGAGAGTCCAGAGCAAAAGGAAATAATTATAATATTAAATCCTCATCCTGGTTTTCTAGTTCCTCCTTGACTCACCGCTCCCCAGTCCCTCATGCGCCCTGTCTTTCCATCTTTAAGATGCTTTTAAAATGGACTTCTTTTACCAAGCTTTTGGTTATGTGGCTTGAAGTCAATCTTCGTTTGATTATATTCATGTTGAGCAGCTTGGGATTTTTCATTATGTCAGAACCGATTCACAAATGGAGGGTTTTGCAGTTTGATTTCTGTCACTTGTTCCTGACAGAAATCCCTCCATCCAACTCTGTTCTTTCCAATTGGCCGCCTCTTTGGCAGGTTTTTTTTCCTGGGTGGTGGGGAAGGAGAGGTTCCAGGTTGCTCCATCCCTCTGCATGACAGACCCATAATTACAAATGCCCTGGTTCTAACATTAAGATAATTTGTTCTTAAGTGTTTTCACATCCTCCCCACCCCCCAGAGGAAATGGGTTCTGTCTGTTCAGTATCTTTCTCAACTCCATTCAAGTCCACTTCTCACCACCCGTCACTGAGTGTTATCCAAGGCTGACTTCCCAGCTTGTGGCGTACCAGCGTCAGGTGCTGAAACCATCCCAGCTCAGATAACTAACTCAGCATGGAGTCACTGTGGCACAGAAAGAGGCCATTCAGCCCACTGAGTCCTGATCCTGAAACTGTTCCGATCTGGGAACTTGCCATTCAAAGCTTTTTCCCCATTTCCTTTCTCTCTAGCTCCTCCCTCCCTCCTATCCCTCCCCACCTCACTTCCTTTATGATCTTAACACCCAGGTGCAGTTGGAGGGCTGCCTCACTGTAACTAAAGTGGGACCGTGTTGCTTCTCGGTGGGCTTATTACCACGGCACATTCGGGGCTCTTGGACACTTCCTCATTTGTGATGTATTTTTAAATCTATTTGCAGAGGAGCTGTGGTCACCATGGAGTGCGTAGAGAAACTGATTAAACAGGACATGGTGGATCCAATCAGTGGGGAGAAACTGACAGAGAAGGATATCATCCCAATTCAGAGGGTGAGAGAGAGTGTTGTGTTCCTCTGAGCCTGGCACCATGGACGCTGCATGCGCTTCTGTAAGACTCCACGTCAATGCCACGTATTGGTCTAACAAGCCAGCTCCACGCTCCCAGAGGATCTTTGGGGTGCCTCAACCAAACCTACTCTTGGCTTTCCCTCATCTCGAGAGAAGCAAAAAGAAACGGGGCCATTGGGGATGAAGGAAGTGGTGTGTAAGCAAATTACTCTCTAGCCCCTATCACACCCCTCCAAATTGAAAGCACATTTCAGACACTTGTGGGGCGTTCGAAGAAGCCATTTGGCCCATTATGTCTGCGTTGGCTCATTGATGGAACTATCCAACAAGTCCACCTGTTAGAGTAGGCCAACCATATGTCTCCAAAACAAGTGAAGGTGTTGAGAGAAGCCAGGATGGTGGTTCCCAAGAAGGAATGGTGTGGATCTCTCAGTAATGTCAATGTGGTTGATTTAAGAAACTTTTGCCCTTTCAAGCTCAAACTCGGAGACAAGCACAGTGCTTCTGTGCAGTACCAAGGGGAGGATGGCACTGTTGGAGGTGCCATCTTTCTGTTAGGAAAATAAACGAAGGACCTGTTTGACCTCCCAGGAAAATTAAAAGATCCCATGGGACCAGTGGAAGAGCTTGGAAATCTCTGGTGACTTGGCCAACATTTCTCCCCGGACCATAGAGTTGTGAAGCATCAAAACAGGCACTTTGTCCCCCTCCAAGTCTGCCCCAACCTCCAATTTACACCAATTCCATTTTCTGCTCCCCACATTTGAGTTTACTGTCCCGTGCACAAGTATGGTGAGGTACAGGTACAATGAAAAACTCGCTTGCAGCAGCATCACAGGCACGTAGAATCAGACAACACACAGAACATAAATTATACAAGACAGTGAAGAAAAAGACTGCAAAACAAGACATTAATGCAAAACCACAATCAGAGACAAGTCCACGGCAGTGCAGGAGGTGGTCTGTAGTGTTCCGTTGCTGAGGTGGGGTTAGGGTTATGCAGGTCGGTTCAAGAACCTGATGGTTGAAGGGAAGTAGCTGTTCCTGAACCTGGTGGTGTGGGACTTCAGGCTTCTGTACCTCCTGCCTGACGGTAGCTGTGAGAAGATGGCATGGCCCAGATGGTGGGGATCCCTGATGATAGATGCTGCCGCCTTGAGGCACTGCCTCAATGGTGGGGAGGACTGTGCCCGTGATGGACTGGGCTGTGAACAGTATTCTTTCCAGCCTCCCATTAACTGCCCGCCAGATTCAACACTCAGCTACACACTAGGGGAAATTTACAGTGGCCAATAAACCCACCAATCTGCATGTGTTTGAGGTTTGGAGGGGAACCCACGTGGTCATAGGGATAACGTGCAAACTCCACACTGGAGGTCAGAATCAAACACAGATTGGTGGAGGAAGCAGCTCTACTAGCTGCACCACTGTGCTGCCCCAACGCCAGTAAAACAGTTTAACTCCTCTCTGTGTGAGATGCGTCGACCTGCTGCACCTTAACAGTACTTTCATTTGCAGCATGTCCTTCCTGGAACTTTGCTAAGTCCCAATAGGTTGCTGTATTCACCCATGATACAACATTGGTTGTGACACACCATGCACCCAAGTAGAGTAATTCTGCACATTCTTGCTCATGGAGTCTTTTGCACTGACAGAGTTGGACACTGGGAGATGTTAAGGGATATGGTCTGACTAAAGTTCTTGCTCTCCTGCTGTTTTGGATGCAGGGTGGGACTGGATTTGCGGGATCCGGTGTCAAATTGGAGGCAAAGGAGTCGAGGCCAGTGATGCAGGCGTAACGGGTGGAGTCAACAGAGCCCATGGTGCATCCGGCGTCTGACCAGCAGCAGGTTAAAGCGAAAATGAAGCAGGTGGAAGGTCTCATTTTTATCGCCATCACCAGCACTCCTCGTGCTTTGGTTTAGTACGGCTGAACTGTCTCTTTGCTCCCTTTTTATTCCCTGACTTCTTGCTTATTTAACACAAGGCAAACTTTGTCATTACCATTTCTCTCCTTCTACTGGAATAAAGGAACTGTAAATATAACTGAATTATGAAGGGAAACTTGCTTGTGAAAGCTTACAGTACAGGAGGAGACAGTTTGCTCACTATCCAGGGACTTCTCAGAGTGCACTATTGATTGGGATTTGAGGGCAAAATTGGGCTCAGTCTCCCCACTCAAATGGCCTTCTGACACCTGCTGGACAACATTGTACATGCTTGATTATTTTGTGTACAAAACCATTGAATAATTGGTGCCTTGCAGGAAGGAGATGGACAAAGTAAGGTCCCTTCAATTATTTTTATTCTGTGTAAGAATTGTGAGCCCTCACCATTTCATCTCTCCCTGCCTGAAGCTACCAATTGTAGTGAGTAGCTGTGCCAACAATGTTCTTGAAACCCTGCTGACTTTCATTTCTTTGGACATCAGTGCTGGTGACCTATTTTGCCACAGTGTGCTTCATACCTAAGCTATGCCTTGCTCTTTTGGCACCTGAGATTTCTGCTCAATTTAGTTTAACCTCCCTTGAATCCTGAGATGTTGATACTGAATGTGGTGTTCCTGGACTCTACCATAACAATATCACCCAGTGCTGTCATCAGAGGTCAGTTCTCACTCCTTTGAGGAACACTCAAATCTAAGATGACCCCCCAGTGCATTTGAGGGGTTGCTGCACTGTCAGAGACAGTGTCTTCCATCCAGGGCCCTATCTGTGCACAGATGGAGGTGAACGATCCCACTGCACAGTTGTGACGAGCAGGACAGCTCTCCCAAGTTACTTGGTCAGTGTTTTATTCTTTGATTAGCATCACTAAAAACGTATCTCATCCTTGCTTTGTGCAAACTGGCTGCCATCGTTCTTTACAGCAAAGACAGAACGTAGACCAGTACAGCACAGGAACAGACCCTTCAGCCCACAATGTTGTGCCAAACCAATTACATTAGTAATAAAATGCCCAACTAAACTAACCCCTTCTGCCTACACTATTGCCCATATCCCTCCATTTCCCTCACACTCATGTGCCTAAGAGTTGCTTGAACGCTCCTGTCGTATTTGCCTCTACCACCACCCCAGGCAGTGCATTCCAGTAACCGTACGAACTCAGTACTATAGTACAAAAGTACTCATTTTCAGTGAGCGGGAGCCGGGACTTGGAATGAGAGGGATGTCAGGGAACCTCACAGTCTCCCTGATGACTACATCTGCAGGAAGTGCACCCGGCTGCAGCTCCTGACTGACCAGGTCAAGGAAATGGAGCTGGAGTTGGATGTACTCAGGACCATCTGGAAAGCTGAGAGCCTCCTAGGTGAGACTTTTACTGAGGTGGTCACACCCAGGGTACAGGCTTTAGAGAGATGGGTGACCACCAAGAGAAGTAAGGGGAGTAAGCAGTCAGTACAGAGTTCCCCTGTGGCCATACCCCCTCAACAAGTATACCCCTTTGGATACTGCTGGGGTGATGACCTATCAGGGCACAGCAGCAGCAGCCAGGAACAGTGGCACTGTGGCCGGCTCTGCGGCCCAGCAGGGAAGGATAAAGTCAGAGCAATAGTGATAGGAGACTTGATAGTTGGGGGACAGATGAGATTCTGTGGCCACAAAAGAGACACCAGGATGGTCTGTTGCCTCCCAGGTGCCAGGGTTGAGGATGTCTCAGAGCAGCTGCAGAATATTCTCAAGGGGGAGGGTGAGCAGCCAGAGGTCATGGTGCATGTTGGCACCATTGACATGAGTAGAAAGGGGGAAGAGGTCCTGTGCAGTGAGTATAGGGAGTAAGGAAAGAGGCTGAAGAGCAGGACCTCCAAGCTAGTAATCTCTGGATTACTCCCAGTGCCACATGCTGGTCAGGGCAGGAATAAGATGATAGAACAGATGAATGTGTGGCTGAGGAACTGGTGCAGGGTTTCAGGTTCTTGGATCATTGGAACCTCTTCTGGGGCAGGACAGGTTGCACCTCAATTGGAGGGGAACCAATATCCTAGCCGAGGATACATCAGGAGGATAACTAGGGAGAGAGTAGGACTACTCGAGGATAAAGAAGGGAACACATGCTTGGAAGTAGAGGATGTAGGTGACTATCCATAATATTCCCATGAATAACAAGTCAGGAATCCTACTGAAATAATTCTCTAAAACTGGGACCAAAGGTCTTATTTACCATCAGTTCCTTAGTGCTTTGGCTCTGGAAATGTTTGCAGTGGAAAGCTGATTTAATTCCCATAATATTGCTAATCATTGGCAGAGATTACTGGATATCTAGAGTCGTGGTTTATACAGCACAGAAATGGGCCCTTCAGCCCAAATTGTCAAACTAAGCTCGTCCCATTTGTCTGCATTTGGCCCATTATCCCTCTAAACCTTTCCCATCCACGTACCTGTCCAAGTGTCTTTTAAATGTTGTAATCATACCCACCTCTACAGCTTCCTCCGGGTGAAATAATTTCAGGCAAGTTAGTGGTAGAACTAAAATATGAAACCTGAAGCTCCATGCGTGGTGGGAGGAGGGTGGAGTCGTATTTGGTATCCCAACAGCTCTAGTACAAGTGATTTAAATAATATCTGGTTGAAAAGAAGAGTAGGGAAAACAGAAGACAAAATTTATTTTGTAAAGGACAGACAACACAGCATTATATTAAAGATTTATTGACAAGTGAGATTTCTTGTCAAAGGTACAGAGCCAGGTGCTATTAACACAAGATGCCTTCTCCACGTTCATCTTATAACCAAAAGAACCCAGCAGTAATGAGCAAGGCCATGCAAACTTAGTAAACCCGTGGGGTTCAGATCTATTTAGCATTCTCCCTCTCTCCCAATCATTAGATGCTGAACCTCACTGGGTACAGATCCAAAAGTACTGACTGCCAGAATTCATTCAGGAACTTTCTTCAAGTATTCCACTGTAACTGAGCCTGAACAGTTTCCTGAACTTCACTCATTCACTTTGCAAGGGACAGAGTTTAATGACCAGAAGCAGAGAGCATTGATATTCTAATCCTCCCCCACAACCCCCCTCACAGCTGGGGAATGTGCTGGCATCGCTCTAGGATTGTATTTTCCTTGAACATTATTGGTTACGCAGACACTGAAAGGGTGGTAAAGAAAGCTGCTTGACCAGGCAGAGGTCATGCCCAAGCATAACTGGCAATAGTGGAGTCACTGTAAAACCTCAGCTTAGACCAACCAGGGGCCACCTGTGGAAGCTAACTTAGCACTGTGCTGGACTGTGTGAGGGGAACCTTTTATTCATTCACAGGATGGGCATGTCAGTTACTGCCCTTTTCTAATTGCCCCTGGCCTACAAGGTCAAGGCAGAGGTCAGTTAGTGAGTGAATCCCCCCCCCCCCCTTAAGTTTCTACACTCACCCACACACTAACACAATTTACAGGTCGAGGTTTGGTGATACGGACCAGAGCAGTATTGAATGGTAGGACAGGTGGAGATCTGCCTGAGAGATGGGGAAGGTGAACTCCTTTGGACATGATAGAGGCTAATCACAGGTTCAAGTTTCACGGTGCTAAGTGTATTTTTCTAAGCTCATTACCACAGATTTGAATTCACCTTAAATGATCAAATAGAAAAAGGTTAGGGGTAATCCTACTGGTAGGTTGGATATTGCACATGTAATACTGCTCTTGAATACTGAATAAGCAACCTCTGCTTAATAACACTTGAACAATGGTGTGGGAGAGCTTAAAAGGAAAATGTACATAATGAAGAGAGCTAGGGGAACCTGCAACCACAACACATGGTTGTACAGTATTAGTTTGAACCAGTTATTTTGTTGGGCTTCTTGGGAGGGACATTGAGTCAGGTATTCTGTCTATTCATGCTGGAAAAAGTCTGCACCAGTTACCCCTTCTAACGCTATATGTTTTGCATTCACTTAGGAACCTTTTACCCTATGCCAATAGTGTACTTCAGCCCCTGTATCAGATACAAGAAGAAGGAATTCTCTCCTCTCTACCCTCGGTTGCAATGTGACTGCCAAAACATTCACCCCGTTAATCTGGTTTCTAGCTGGGAGGTAAAGTGAGAGACTGGCCCCGAAGGTTCCAGGTTTGAACACATTCCAGCATGTGTGTCAAGGACTGTCCAGCTCTCTCCCTTGAAAGAAATGAATAGATTTGTACAGGCAGTCAAATAAAGCACCTTGCCCCCTGCCCCACCCCCCCCCCCCCACCTCACCCGTATATAACCTTTCACAAAAAGCAAAGGAGGATGCAGAATAAAAAGTGCAATTGCAGTAACCTCATTGACTAAAACTCATCGTGTTTGACCATCATCTCTCCGTAATCTGTTACAGCACTTCCTACGAACCTGGTGTAGTTCTCCAAGAATTCTTCTTTTGAGAGTTTGCCATCCTGAGAGAAGCAAGGCTTCAAATTAGAAACAAACGGGACGGCAGAAACCACAAAATTAACAATTGTAATGGTTCAGCTAACAAGAAAAAAAAACACATTCAGTAACATACTGCAAAAGCTCTTCACAATGGCTTTAGCGAGGTCTGTGTATGAATTAACCAATATTGTTTGGAGTCTCATTTTGACCTTTCTTTGCCTGGGTTAATGTAAGTTACAGAGTCTGTCCTGAAATGAGTCACAAGTCATTAGTGGCACAATACTGGGGGTCTACGAGTCTGTCATTGATGGGAACTAAATTGGGAGTGGTGCATAGGAACTAATTTTGGTGAAGTATCAGGGTGCATTTCCAACCTGTTGCTTGGTCCCAAAGCTGGACAGCACATTGCAAAAACTTGTTAATTTAAAATTTCTGGCTAGTCAGCTTCTCAGGGCAGCAAGTTGAATCTCAACTCTGATAGAGGTTCAAACTTAGTGACTGTGCCACCTGTCACAGAGGTCTCCTAGTATCAACCTTGAATGAGCACAGATCATTTGGACCCTGCCAGCTGCTGGGAATGGGGGTAAAGTGTGCATCTAGCAGCAGTGGAATCTGACATTAACTGGACTTCACCCACCAGGACACAGCTGCCTGCTCAGGTACAGTGAGGAAACATTTCCCATCAAGTTCCCTAAGCATCAATACACTTAAGATTGTACAGGATTGTGCGTTGGAGGTGGCTAAAGTCAGTCTATCTGCTGACAAGCCATTAAACATCCTAAAAATTAATATTTTTTCAAACAAGAAAAAGCCCTTTGTAGGAGGATAGGAGATTGAGATACGAAAGAAAGAATCAGGTAGCTGCGACAAATCATGCTGAAAGCTGGGTGGGGCTCAGTCTCATCAAGAATGCCAAAATCTGGAATAAGTTAACCCAGTTATAATTCCACCACTAATTAGACGTGGATCCATTTCTGGGCCATCTCCTTGGTTACAGAAGAGCCAATCAAATGCATCACCAACAGAACATTGAAACCCACTTTAAGATGGATGGGACACCTGATGGAAACTCACTCAGTCAAAAAGGGAAGTAGAACAATTGAATACAATTAATGATTTTGATCACATTTCAAATTATTCACGTCCTGGGTTAGCAAAAAAATCAAACTTTTTTGATGCAATTTCTGTGGGATCGGTGCCGATGGATTGATTGATTAGAAATATTGACTCGCGACTCAGAGCTCGTCGTGTTTTCGTGTTAGGTCCTCCCCATAATTGGTCACTTGGCTGCCAACAAACATATTCCAGTTGTTTAAAATTTCCTGCTTTGTCAGTTTATTGTCCTGTGAACAGACAGCACAAGACAAGGTTAATGCGAGCGAGTGAAACAGCACAGGGGGTTTCTGCAGAACGGCGCGTTCCCTCTGCCGATCTCAATGAGAATGTTAGTGCCTCAGTGCAGGAGGGGCATAGAGTCGGTTATACAGCATGGAAACACGCCCATTGGCCCAACACGGCCATGCTAACCAAGTTGCTCATTTGGGCTAGTCCCATTTGCCTGTGTTTACCTCGTACCCCTCTAAACCTCTCTTTTCCATGTACCTGTCCAAATGTCTTTTAAATGTTTTAATTGTACCCACCCCTACCACTTCCTCTGGCAGCCTGTTCCATATACTTGCTCTGTGGAAAATGTTTCCCCTCAGGTCCCTTTTAAATCTTTCCCTGCTCACTTTAAACCTGTGCTCTCTAGTTCTGGACTCCCCTACCCTGGAGAAGAGACTTTGGCTGTTCACCTTATCCATGCCCCTCATGATCTTATAAAGCTCTAAGGTCACCCCTCATGATCTTATGATCCAGGGTAAAAAGTCCCAGCCTACCCAGCCTCTCTTTATAACCCAAGCCCTGCAGTCCTGGTAACATCCTCAAATCTTTCCAGTTCAACGACATCCTTCCTACAACAGAGCAACCAGAACTGCACACAGTACTCCAAATGTGGCCTTGCCAACATCTTGTACAGCTGTAATATGACATCCCAATTCTCATACTCAGTACTGTAAACGATGAAGGTAAGCATGCCTAACACCTTCTTCACCACCCTGTCTACCTGTGTCACCATTTTCAACGGACTATGTACACACAGCCCTAGGTCTCTCCGTTCTACAACAATTCCCAGAGCCTTACCATTTTCTGTGCAAGTCCTGCCCTGGTTTGTCTTACCAAAATGCAACACTTCATTTATCCAAAACCCCATCTGCCATTCCTCAGCCCACTGTCCCAGTTGACCAAGATCTTGTTGTGATCTTAGATAACCTTCACTGTCAGCAGGCACGAGCAGTTGGCTCATCGTGTATCTGCTAACTTTGAGTTGCAAATTAAACTTGAATTCCACCCTGGTCCTTTCTTCCCCTGAGCACCTTGCAATTGATTGCATAAAGGAAGCTTGCTTTGCCAGGAGAGGGAAGGCAGTGAGAGAACAAGTAAGTGTGCAGAAAGGGGGTGTGCAAAAGAACACAGTTTACACACACACAGGGTAGTGTGAAAGGGAATGTGCAGCAGAGTTTGACACACCAAGTAGTGAGACTGGTGCTGACAAGATGAAAATTACACAAAAGGAACAAAATGGAACAAGAACGTTGGAAAACTGAGTGGGCAAAAAACAGAATTGCACTGCAATTACTTGCCCTGATGGTCTGACAGCACCTTCCCTGACAAGGGCAGTGGGCACAGGGCAACACCGCCACCTGAAGCTCCCCTCCCAGCATGCCGACCTGAAAACATACCTCCAGTCCTCCATTGTGGGTCTAAATCCTGGAATTTCCCAAAAAGACTGTGGGGACACCTTCACCAGAAGGACAGCAAATGCTGGCCCTACCAGCGTTGCCTACTCCCCACAAACAAACCTAAAACTCAGGCAGCAGGTAAAACACATACACTGTGCATGGAGGAACAGACAGGAGGCTGCACAGGCACAGAAAGAAGAGCAAGTCAGCGCTATGTCAGATGGGGACATCACAGGAAGCTAGGAGGGCGTGTGGGAGGGAGAACTGCGTGGGGAGATGGGTGTCAGGTGGGAAGCTACAAGGGAGTGGAAGGTTAACTCTAACCTCATCTTTATCAGACTCGTGGATCAGATGTTTGGCCTCTGACAAGGCGTGGTCATAATCTCCGGGAAGGATCCAACGCTCGATCTCCTTGTGGTCCATCTTCCCATCCTTATCAAGGTCACGGAACTGTTTGAATTGTTCCCGCTCGTTCCTCACCCAGTCTGGTTCTGGCTCGCCATCTTCCGGAGTGTACATATCACCTGTTGGGGGGGGGGGGTGGGGTCACAAGAGCACAGTTAAAAGGGCAACACAGCCAAAATTAAGCAACTATCCGTTGTCACCTAATAAACCAGACTTCGGCTTCACTCTTAACAATCCATCTCCCAGCAAGGAGAAACTAGGCACCACCTGACAACAGTCTACCCAGTCCAGGGCCTTCATGAACTACAGCAAACAACATCTTCCACAAAACAAAGCACATGGACAACAGGCTACATTGGTATTCTCAGCAGTGAAAATAATTCCCAGTCACTTACAGCAACGTCAGTGACCGCTGTAGAACAGGGAGCATTACCCACTTGTCTAACGTGTGTACACAGGCATCCAAGGCAACAGGGCCCCAACCTTTCCATGGCTACAATTCCCAGGGGAGAGTTTCAATCCAGTTCAAAGCCCTCTCTCCTCCTGCATTAAACCAGTAACCATGGGCCTGAGGCGAGAATCTTTAGTGGACAGTAGGCAGCACTTGTGGCTGGGGTTGAACTACATTGACAGGGTGACAGGGGACATCCTAATTCAATTATAACATGGTTAATTTCCTGTCCTACTCAAACCAATGAACAAGGCGTAATTCACCAAAAAAGGTCGGCTTGCCTCTAAAGTTATATTCACCCAGTCTTACCGATATATTCTTTCAGATCCACCATGCCGTCACCATCCTTGTCAATGTCTTCGATGGTTTCCTGTAGAAACAAAAGAAAGATAAACTTGACTCAAACTCCTTCACTTATATCATTCAATATCTTAGGGGGTTCTGGATGTGATGTTAAGAGCTGATTTAGGTTCCCTTGGTGTCCAAAAATGTATCAGAAGACATGGAGATTAGGCAAGGTCATTGACTTGAGTCAGAAGATCAAACGACAGAGCAGGTTCAAGGGGCTGGAATGGCCTTCCCCTTTCACCCACCCACTCCCCCTCATCAAATATGAGCCTTAAATCATTTCTGGTTTGCAGTATGCATGGTCGATAGGTCCAAACTCCACTACAACCTCCAAAGACTGCAAGGGTTAGACTCTGACACAGGGGCAAAGGCCGCCCTTTAATTCCTACCTTCGTCATGCTTTACTGCTGGAAGTTAAGGGACATCTAGCCTGCAGGAGGGTCCATCCACCACTCCTCCGCAATGCCACCTGTCCTGTCTGACCTCGTCCCCCGATGCCCTGCAACGTTAGCCACTAGCTCAGACTCCAAAATCTCACGCTCAGGGGGATTATGTTTCCAAGCTTAACTGGCTGAAGAATAATCGAATTGCCCAATCAGGAGGCTGCAATGCTATGAAGCTACCCAGGGGCAAATAGGTGGTCAGCATCAGGGCCTTAGTGAAGGCGTATATTTGATTGGACAAAACAGATGAAAATCCGCTCTCCTCACCAATCAGAGAGGGTCAAGTGTTTTTAAGAGGAACACAGGAGACGTTGAAATTGTTGGCAAGGAGAATGGAAGCCATGGAGAGTGGAGTAGCAGGAACCAAGAACATACAATAGGAAAAGGCCAGTGAGCCCCCTCCATCATTCAGTAAGATCATGGCTAATTACGTCAGATTTCCAGCATCTGCAGTGTTTTGATTCCTCCCCCTGCCCCGTGCTTCTTGCTGGAATTTGCCTCCAGAAATCTTCAGGGATCAGCCAGTCATTGCTCAATTTACCAAAACTCTCTCCCACTGTGGCCCAACCATGCCCTCAACCACTCTGGGTTAAACAATCACTGTCCAGTCAGAACCTCTCTCCCCGCAGCCCTGGGAGAGGGGTTACCCAGTTGGGACTGGAATGTGTGTTGGCGGTGTGAAGATTGGATTCATTTGGACCACACCGAACATCTACACTCACAGGGATGAGGAGCAGGTACTTGGCTCACTGAAACCTCCCCAATATTGAAAGGCTTGGACGGAGTGGACGTGGAGGGGATGTTTCCAGTAGTGGGAGAGTCTAGGACCAGAGGGCACAGCCTCAGAATAGGACATTCCTTTAGAACAGAGACGAGGAAGAATTTCTTTAGCCAGAGGTTGGTGAATCTGTGGAATTCATTGTCACGGACAACTATGGAGGACAACTATGGAGGGCCAAGTCATTGGGTATATTTAAAGTGGAGGTTGATAGGTTCTTGATTAGTGAGGGTGTCAAAGGTTACGGGGAGAAGGCAGGAGAATGGGGTTGAGAGGGAAAAATAAATCAGCCATGATTGAATGGCAGAGCAGACTCGATGGGCCGAATGGCCTAATTCTGCTCTTACGTTTTATGGTCTTGGCCAAGGTAGTGTCCCAGCAAGGAGGCTGCACCCCACAAAGAGAAGGGGGCAACCCACCAACTTCTGGCATTACCCCCTCCCACTTACCGTAACAACGACAGACTTCATGTAGCCAAACTCCTCGGGGTGAAGGAAGGCAGTGAACTCCTCTCGTGTGGCAATGAGATCGCCATCTTTGTCCGCGTTCCTGAACCTTCGCTCATCACGCCTCAACATCTTCTTGTAGCTGGCCTTGTCCTCAGCGTCATTGACGTCACTGAACTCCTCACCTGGGAGAGCAGAGAGTGGACAAACACTCAATGGGCAGAAAGTATTTTCATATCCCAGAGGCCATGCCAACAACTCCTCCTGGAGAGCAGAGGCATCCCAATATCTGCCAGGAACCTGGATAGGCTGTTCAGGAAGAAGGGAGTCAGCAAGGAATGCATCTTGAAATAATCATTGCAACAAGTTGCTATCAGAGCAGGCTCAACAGTAATAAACTAAAGAGATTAGAGTTCATCAGGGAAGATTAAAGATTGGCTGGAGGTTGGGGGTAATGAGGTGTGTAGCTTGCAGTACTCCAAGGATAGGCTAATAGAATGGCTTAAACAAGAGTGATGTGTATTCAAGGATTGAGCAGAGAGTGCATCACCCCTGCACTATTGATTCTAAATAGACAACAGAAATTAAAAAAATCAGAAAATCTGACATTACTCAGCAGGTCAGGCAGCATCTGCAGGGAGAGGAGCAGAGTTGATGTAGACACAAGAGATTGGAATCTGGAGCAACAATTTGCTGGAGGAACTCAGTGGGTCAAGCAGCATCTGTGGAGAGGAGAGGAAATGTCAACGTGTTGGGTCACCTGCCCAGATCTGAAGGCTCATCCCAGGGTCAAATCGCCAGGTGGGGTAGACAGGGAGAATGTGTCAGTAGCATTCTGGACCCGGGGAGTGGTTGCAGGGCAAGTGTTGGACACGTGGAGTAATTCCTTCCCCCAGCTGGTTGTGGATCTTCAGAATTCCCTTGCCCCAGGAGGCCTCATTGTTAGCGGCCAACGATGAGTCATCTTGGGGGTCAAAGGGTGTAGGGAGCAGCAATAAAGGATGAAGCACAGGATTGGCTGGGTTAGCAAAGCAGGGGAGGGGCCGAGTGGCCAGTAAACACCAGGAAAGGCAGAAGCAGTAGGGGTGGGGTGGAAGGAGGCTTTAACTGCACTGATCACAAGAGAGGCAGCAAATGGGCATTAGACCCACAACCTCTGACCAATGGACCTGCCCGTATCTTGTGGCTAGTTTTGACTAATGTGTGCATTCTGTGCTCTTCAAATGCTTCTGGCCATTTGCCCCAACTTCTCCTTGGTGTCAAGGTACGGCATCAAGGTCTTTGACACAGGGTAGATCAGTGAGAGTTACTGAAGTGGAGTTGGAGAAGTGGAGTTGAATAACAAATAGAATTTGCAGAGAAGGAACATCAGCTGCTCAATTTAAAATAAATTTTGGCGTCATAGGGGCAAGGAGACTATGATTTTTTCCTTCAAACTAAAGATCAGTGTAAATATGATTGCTCATAAAAATCTGTTAAAACAAATAAACACCCTATTTTAAAAAATCACATTATAGAAATTTTAACTGGAATGAAACCAGTTGCATCTCCAAATGTCTGCCGCCAGATGGCAATATTGTGCTGTAAAGCACAAGGAGCGACTGCAGTCTCTGCCCGTGGACCAGAGAGCAAGAAGGTGTTTGAGTGTTTGAAGATCAGAACGTCAAACCCCCTCCCTCCGGGCATGGGATATGGGCAACCCACAATAGGCACCAGAGGGATAGTAACGTGTTCTCTCCAAATCCACCGGATGGATAACTGATCCAACGACAGTGACCTCTCTCAGACCAACATCCCCAGCACTGACACACTAGACAGACCATGTCACTCATAGGGAACTTTGGTTAGACCACATCTGGAGTACTGTGTGTAGTTCTGGTCACCCCATTACAGGGAGCACGTGGATGCTTCGGATAGGGTACAAGAGAGGTTCAGGAGGATGTTGCCTGGATTACGGAGTATCAGCTACAAGGAGAGATTGGACAAACTTGCATTGTTTTCTCTGGAGCGGCAGGGGCTGAGGGGAGACCTGATAGAAGTTTATAAAATGACAAGGGGTATAGATAGGATAGAGTCAGAGACTTTTCCCCCAGGTTAGAAATGTCAAATACTAGAGGGCATACGTTTAAAGGGAGAGGGGGAAGTTTTTTTTTAAAAAAGTGGTAGATGCCTGGAACTTGTTCCCAGGGGAAGTGGTGGAAGCAGGTACAATAGCAACATTGAGACAGACATGAACAGACAGCGAAGAGGGATATGGATTACGTGCAGGCAGATGGGATTAGTTCAATATTGCGTCATGTTCGGTGATGGGCTACAGAGCCAGTTCCTGGGCTATACTCTTCTATGTTGGACTTCTGAAACACAGAGCTCATGCCAATGACGTGAGCACCAGGTGGACTGAGGAAGCAGTTCAAGGCTTCCTTGGAACAGAAAACATGGGAATGCTGGCCCTAGCAATCAAAAGGGGAAGGAGAGGGAAGAGGAAGCTCAGGTCTACGTGTTGAGAGCACAGGAATTCACCAGCTCCCATACCTCCCAGCCCACCTGTGGCAACATCAGCACCTCAGGGCTCGAGTGGGAGCAGGACCTGATCCTGAGAGAGTGCAGAACACAAGACTGTGACATCGGGATGGGAGACTCCCCACCAATCCCACTGGCGGACACACATCAGGATTTGGCTGGGCTGTGACGGCTGCTGCAGTGGAATAGCCCACTGTCCACTACTGTTGTGCAGAGCAGGGGATGATGAGCACGGGGAGGACCCATGAGGCAGATTCCAGGCACACTGGGTCTGGTGACTGACAGGAGCTTGGAGAGCAGAGGGATGAAGCCAGACCAGACCCACATACGCACACACTACTAACCACTCTCCGATACACCCCCCTCCCCCCAGTATCAGCTGAGGCTCAGTGGGCTGCTCTCTCACTGGGTCAGCGGTTGTGGCTTCAAGACCCACCCCAGACTCCGGCTCAGAAAGCCAAGCTGACACTTGGTGTAGGGGCAGGGGTCTGTCGGAGGAGCAGCTTTTGGTTGAGATGTTGACCCCATCTTGCCCACCCTCAGGGGATCCTGTGGCTCTGCTCTGGTGCGTTATCCCTCTCAGGCTGGTCGTCATGTAAGATCATTGAACCAGCATCACTAATGGATCAACACTGCAGAGGCTGGAAACTAAAACAGAACTCAGCTAGTCCAGCAGCATCTGTGGAAAGAGAAACCAGTTCACGTTTTGGGACGGAGACCTTCCACAGAACAGGGGAAAAGAGTAGGTGGAGGGGTTACAGTTTTCAAAACACAGCTGGGGGGTGGGGGGAGAGGAGATGGGAAAGAGCCAGATGGAAGACAGAAAGACTGGAGCTATAAACATCTGCAGTCTCTTGCGTCTCCAAGAGAACATGGAGGTTGGTTAAAGCAGATCAGGTGATAAGGAGCATGAGATCAACAGATAATCTGAGCATTATTTATGGGACCTTGCTATGCACCAGTTTACTGGCATCATAACAGTGACTGTACACCAGCAACAGTGTAGAGTGAAGAATGGGGGAGCCCACAGAAGCGCAACAGAAGTGTCCTGAGCTTCTCACCACCGATATAGTATCCGTAGGTTGTGTTCTTGTACTCGTCCCAGGACACTTTGCCATCTTGGTTGAGGTCGTAGTCCTTCCAGTGTCGGTTGACGTTCTCGTCGATGTACCGGTTCTGCGCCCGCTTGATCCATGCCGTCAGCTCATCGGCAGTGATCAGCCCGTCCTGGTCCTGGTCAATCCGGTCAACGATTTTCCTGGAGGTGTGGGAGAAGGAAAAAGGTGGGTGACAGGTCACAGGAAGGGGCAAAGGTCAGAACAACACAGTGGTAGAGCCACTGCCTCAGCACTGAGGACCCAGGTTCAATCCCCATCCCAGGTGCTGTCTGTGTGGAGTTTGCCTGTTCACCCCTCTCAATGCCCACTCCTGACTGATCTTTCACCTCAGCCCCACTTTCCTGTACTAACCCCCCAACTCCTCACACCGTCCTTAATATTCCAGTGACTGGGCCCTCGTGTAGAGAATCCCGAAGATTCACATCCAGTCAGTGAAGAAATTTCACAAACAGCCACCCCCTTATTCCGAGATTCTGACCTGGGAGAGAAAATCTCACAACTCTCCTCTAAACTGCAAACCTTCTACCTTAACCCCTTGTCATCAGTACTGCCAACGTTGTCCTGTGCACAAGTACGGTGAGATACAGGTACAATGAAAAACTTGCTTGTAGCAGCATTGCAGCACATAGGTACAGACAACACACAGAACATAAATTGTACATAAGTTACACCAGACAATGGAGAAAAACTACAAAACAAGACATTAATGTGAAAAAAAAACCCCTACAGAGACAAGTCTATGGTGGTGTGAGAGGTAGTCCATAGTGTTCTGTTGCAGATGTAGGGTTGGTGTTGTGTGGGTTGGTTTAGCACCCCAACAGCATTACAGAGCAAAGCTCTGATGATTCAGCACACTCCAGACTTGGGTGTTGCTGGACCAGCAGGTTCTCTGGACTAATGGGTGTTCCCCCAACACACTCAATTCACCTTTAAAACAAATGTTACACAGTCCTATAATAAACCTTTAATTCCAGAGAGTTTAAAGGGAGCGGGAAATTCATGAGCACGCTGGACCCTGGTTCCGGCTGTAAACCCACTCACGTCCCTCACCCCAACCGCAGCTGCCCTCCCCCCGGACCCTTAGCTCAAGGAGGGAACCAGATGCCAGACTATCAAGGGTCCTGATCCGGTGCCGGATTATCGGAGTTTGACTGCAGTGCCAGGTGAAGTTGGGCCAAGTCACAGTTGCTTCAGCTCGGCCGACCTTCCTCATCCTCCGATCCGGAACTTTCCCCGTGCTGGACAGCTGGGGGAAGAGAAGGGGGACACTTCACCCATCACTTGTATTGAAACAAGACCCAAAAATCAAAACCCCTCAGCAGCAGCACCACCTCCAGAAGTTCGCTCTCCCCACATTGATTCCCGCAGCACTGACACACAACGTGAACCAGCTGACAGATGCAGTGCAGATACTGGCCTGGTGACTCCAACAGCACCACTGGAGATCAGGACCACCTACAAACAGATGGAGGAGCGGGGGAGACCTCCCACGTTCTGGCCAGCGTTGACCCCTCACCCAGCTTCTCCCACCAAGGAGGTCAAGGGCAGCAGGTGCATTGGACACCACCACCTGCAGGTTCCCCTCCAAGACACGCACCGTCCCGACTGGGGAAACATTGTGCTGTCCCTTGATTAGTGCTGCAACCAAATCGTGGAACTCCCCATTCAGCAACAGGAACACCTGCGAGAGAACTGCAGCAGTTCAAGGTGGTCACGTAGTGGTACAGGATGGAACAGAATGTAGAGTGGCTGCCTCACCGTGCCCGCCTCACCGTGCCCGAGACCCGGGTCCGATCCTGACCCCTGACTGTGTGAAGTTTGCATGTTCTCCCCATGACCGCATACATGGGTTTCCCCCAGGTGCTCGGGTTTCCTCCCATGTCCCGAAGACGTGCAGGCACGGCAGTGTGGCGGTTAGCGTAACACTATTACAGCACCAGTGACCTGGGTTCAATTCCAGCCACTGCCTATAAGGAGTTTGTACGTTCTCCCCGTGTCTGCGTGGGTTTCCTCCGGGTGCTCCGGTTTCCTCCCACATTCCAAAAAGGATTAGGAAGTTGTGGGCATGCTACATTGGCGCCAGAAGTGTGGTGACACCCGAGGGCTGCCCTCAGAACACTCTATGCAAAAGATGCACTTCACTGTGTTTCAATGTACATGTGACTAATAAAGATATCATAGTTGGCCTCTGTAAATTGCCCCTAGTGTATGGAACATAGAACAGTACAGCACAACCCACAACGTTGTGCTGAATTAATTAAATGCCTGATTAAACTAATCCCTTCTGCCTACACAATGTCCATACACCTCCTTTCTCTGCACATTCATGTGATTATCCAAAAGCCTCTTAAACACCTCTGTTGTATTTGACTCCACCACCACCCCGGGCAGTGCATTCCATGCACCCACCACTGTGTGTGAAAAAAAAACTTGCCCCTCACATCTCCTTTGAACTTGCCCCCCCCCCCCCCCGCCTTAAATGCATTAGACATTTCAACCCTGAGAAAAGCTACCGGCTGCCTACTCTGTCTATACCTCTCGTAATTTTGTAAACCTTTCATGTCTCCCCTCAGCCTCTGCTGCTCCAGAGAAAACGACCCAAGTTTGTCCAACCTCTCCTTATAGCACAAGTGTGTGCATGAGTGATAGAATTTCAGGAGAGTTAATGAGAATGTGAGGAGAATTTAACATTTAAAAAGATGGGATTAATGTATTTATTAATTGGAGTAAATGGGTGACACAGACGATGCATCCCAGGGAGCTCATCCCCACCTTCAGGGGCAATTGGGGATGGGTAATACATTCGCATCTCCACAGCGCTGAGGGTTCCCTGTGTAACACTTGAGAAAGCACGGACTGGTTCCCTAGCAATTCAAGGAAAATTCAGTGGGACTTTAAAATCTATCTCAGGATAACTTGAGGGTGTGTAGAGTTGTTGGCTGGAAACAGCTTAAAATTGAGGAGAAGTGTGTAACAGATTACTGGTCTGGACGTCTGCACCATAGCCTGGTGGGTCAAATCAGCTCCTTCCTCTGCCACGTCTCTTGTTGCTCCTGAGAAGTTCTAGTGCTGTTTGGGAGTGGGAGTGGGGGAAGGGCCGAGTCTCACTGCCAACTCAGCTCAGGGGGAAGTACAGGAAGCAGCGGTCCTGGTCAAAGAACAATGACCAGGGTAGGGAAACGATGCCAGATTCTGTTGGTTTAAAACTCAAGCACACGGGGATTGATTGGGGAAAAAAGAGTGTCCAGAAAGTCACCGACTCACAGATTTCTGCAGAAAACACAAGATCACAATTCCTGAAAAGAGACTGCACCAGGAATCCAACTCACAGCAAGCTGAAGCTGTGATATTTAATGGGCTGGAAAATGCCAAAAGTCACTGGGCTGTTCATTGAAATAATGCACACGGGCAGCAGCTTATCAAGAGCACAATCATTAACTGTAATTGCCTGATGATAAAACAAGTAGAGGTTATCAGGAACAAAAGGTAAAAAAAGGTACAGCGACAACCTGGGAGCCAGCCAGCTGAATGCAGGCTGGTAACGTCAGGGCAGTTAACGGGGGCCAGCAGAAAGGTGCAGTAGGAGAGTTATAGGGTGGGGAGAGTCAATGTAATGGGGTGCACCTGGTCTGTGTTGGGGATTTGGGGTTCAGTGCCCCAGGACTGTGGTGGTGAGGGGGCAGTTCAGGGGTGCACAAGGACAGTGCAGCTGGTGTTCATGGGTCAGATCAGGATGTCCATTGATACTGATTTTCTGCCTACCCCAGCCTCTCTTTGCTCTCCTCTGGGGTGAGCTGGTCGAAGGTCTTTGCACCTTCTTTCCCCAGGAAGGCCTCGTGGTCAAACTGGAACCCCTTCTGATCCTCGTGCTCCCGTTCGCCCAGATCCTTGGAATGGTGCACTCGGTCCTTCTTCTCAGAGGTGGGTTTGCACAACGCCACGGAGGCACAGATAGCCAGCAGCCCCAGCAGGCACAGCGACCTCATCATCACTGCAGGGAACACGTACAGGAGGAGGGTGAGAGCCACAAACAGGCTGAAAATATATTATAAAACCTCACCAAATCACAAAGGCTGGACAATTAGTCACAATTCCTACAAATGTTCCTTTTGTCAATGTCAAAATCTTCATTGATAACTCTCCCTTGGAGCACCACAGGACAGTTTTCTACCCTGAAGGCACTACATCCAAATTATTTTTTTTGAAAGGTTATCACGGAATCCAGTTTCACTTCCAAACATTGCATTCCAGGTGACAATTTGCACTATAAATACTCCTCTCTCCAATATTTGGTTCTTTCAACAATAAAATAAAGCTGTGCTGTTTTATTATGAATTGTATTGCAGTAGTAACAATTAGATCTGTCTCCTTTTATTACTATTTCCACATAAATGATTTTTCTCCCAGGGATTAAAGAATTAAATGTCACTGGGTTAATATTTCAAATGGCATGAAGTGCAAATATTTTAAATCCATACCAGGTGATACTCAGGAATTAACGATTTCTCCCTTATTTATAGAACAGAGAACATGCCATAAAAACATTATTTATTTTTGTAATTTATAGTAATTTTGCCTTTCCACTGTACTGCTGCTGCAAAACAACAAATTTCATGTCATTAACTCAACGATAATAAATCCAATTCTAAAGAAGCAAAGAGACACCTCACCACTCTTATCTAGTCCACAGCTAATGTAAAATTTCCCTTTAATCTAAAAACAGCTAGAATCTTTTCTACATTAATGTTCCTAAATATATCAATGGGTTAAACAAATTATTATAGCCATCTCAGAGTTAAAAATGCGTGCATCAAAATTAATGAAAGGAAACCGGTTGATTAACTCTTAAGTTATTACCTCTATAATAAAGTCTGCTATTTTTAAACATACATTATTTAGTTACTACAAGCAAAGCTCAGAGTATGCACAAAAGGAAGCCTTTGCAAACTTGGTGGGTTTTGCAAATTCTCAGCTCGATTTTAACACTACAAATCAGTCACGATCTTAAGCAACTCTTCGAAAACCTTTTTTTTTAAAAGAATTCTGCGTTTTTCCAAAGCTTTATAATTAAAATGTTAACCAAAGCTAACACTATCAATTAATATACACCCCACAAGTTTAAAGATCACTGAATTGTGCTGGAATTTTACCAGTTGAACAAGTAAAAACAAGTCTGATATCTCTCAGCAAATGAATGAGACAGTGGATGCAAAGCATAATTCTGATAAATAAGTGTTAACAAGTTATTGCAAACTTTAGCACTTTCTTCAAAACTTTAGAGAAAAAGATAATTTAAACTCAAGACCTTTGTAATACAAGTTGAAATCTATCTTTGTTTAATCAAAAGAAACGATTAATCTTACCAGTGTTATCAATAATTGTGATAAGATGCTGGAATTATCACACACTGTCCCTGAATAAATTTGTACTGTAACTAGAACAGAGATTACAAAATTGTCCAATTAACGTTAACGTTACTTTCAGTTATTTGGGCTCCCAAATTTGTCACAACGTCTACGATTGGTCGAGCTCTTTCACGTTGACGTCGTTTCACTAATCGGTTTCCGATTGGCTAGGAACCGCCACGTTGACACGGGGATGAGTAATTACGCTTGAGCATTAATCGCGTTGCCTTCTGGTACTTGTAGTTGTTTTAATGAAAATGGAATTTGCAAAGAAACAAGAGCTTGCATTTATAGAGCAGCATTAACGGCGCAAAGCAAAAATTATGGATAAAGGTAGGGTGCGCATTACAATGAGTAAAAGAAGAAATCCTATTATTGATCGACATTTCATCTATCCAATCATATTAGACTTTGGCTTTGACCGACGTTTTGTTATCGAATTAAGTGACAGGAATTCGGAGCAGCTCCGCCCATGTTATTAAGAATTGGCCAATCTTCTTTCGCTGAATCCCAGGTTTAGGTCCCACCCCACCGTTGATTGGCTGATTGGGTTTGGGCGGGAGTTGGGTCGGCGGGGAGTTGTTCGCGGGCTCGAGGTCGGAGCCCGGCGGTGCTGCAGGTTAAAGCAAACACCAAGTCATCATAATAGTCACAAAAAGTGAGCCTCAGAGGTACAGATCAAAGGGCCACACGGGGTAGGTGGCAGCTCTAGCTCGAAAAAGAAGAGGTGAGGAATAAAAACACAATTGAGAAAAATTGAAGACCATTCCCCCCCTCCCCCCCCCCCCCCCCCCCAAATCTTTAAGCAAAGAACCAAGCTGTTGTAAATGTTTTTCTTGTCAGGATGGGTGTTATATTTTGCCAGGTTGCCCCTGCAGAACTGGGTTGGTGAGGGAGACCTGCTGGTGCAATACCAGCCATGAAAGTCAATGCAATCCCTTGCAGCCCAGTTGTGTGAGGCTGCAGGTCGGAAAATCTATAAACATGCAGAAATCTACAAAAATGCAGATAACTATGAAAGTGTAGAATTGGTAATGGGTTTATTATTGTCACATGTACCGAGATACAGTGAAATGCTTCTGTTTTGTATGCCATCCAGTCAAATCATTCATACATAAGTACATTGAGGTGGTACAAAAGGAAAAGCAATAACAGAATGCGGAATATTGGTACTGGTTTATTATTGTCACTTGTACTGAGGTACAGTGAAAAACCTGTCTTGCATACCAGTCGTACAGGTCAATTCATTACTCAGTGCAGTTACATTGAGTTAGTACAGAGTGCATTGAGGTAGTGCAGGTAAAAACAATAACAGTACAGAGTAAAGCATCACAGCTACAGAGAAAGTGCAGTGCAATAAGGTTCAAGGTCACAACAAGGTAGATCATGAGGTCAGAGACCATCTCATCGTGTAAGGGAACTGCTCAATAGTCTTATCACAGTGAGGTAGAAGCTGTCCTTGAGCCTGGTGGTACGTGCGCTGAGGCTCCTGTATCTTCTACCCGATGGAAGAGGAGAGAAGAGAGAATGACCCAGGTGGGTGGGGTCTTTGATTATGCTGGCTGCTTCACCAAGGCAGCAAGAGGTAAAGACAGAGTCCAGGGAGGGGAGGCTGGTGTCCGTGATGCGCTGGGCTGTGTCCACAACTCTGCAGTCTCAGGCACAGCAGTTGCTGTACCAAGCTGTGATGCATCTGGATAGGATGCTTTCTATGGTGCATCAGTAAAAATTGGTGAGTCATTGGAGACATGCTGGAAACTGCAGAAATCTATAAAGCTGAAATAAAACCAAAACATTGGAAAAACTCAGCATGTCAAGCAGCATCTGTGGAGTGAGAAACCATCTGACTTTCGGATGTGTGACCCTCAGTTAATGTGATTCACTGATTCTCCACAGTCGGGGTTCTGCATCACACACTTTAGGAATGGTATCGGCGCTCTGCAGAGGGTGCAAAAGAGACTTACTAAAGCAGTTCTGGGTATGACAGACTTTAGTTTTGTGGATGGACTGGAGACATTGGGGTTGTTCTTCTTAGAACAGAGGAGGTGCTGAGGGGATCAGATGGAGGTGTTTAAAACTGGAGGATTTGGTGGTGCCAGACAAGCAAATTGTTTGAACTATCTCCAGACAACTCTGAATCCATTGAATGGACTCAGTCAGATAGATCAGCATGGATGAGTTGGGCTTAAGGGCCTGTTTCTATGCTGTATGACTCTGACTTGGATGTTATTCCTATTAATATAAAAACCCTCAATTCATTTTTTTACATGTTACATGAACCCTGCATGGAGCAGCAAATATACAAACACTTCAGGCCCCAGCTCCGGCTGCAAATGTTCCTGACCTCTAGTGTTCCGGACTCTGACCCCAGCCCTGGCAGCACACTCCCACTCTGGACCCATGACTCACACTGCAGTGTAGTGGGTGAGCCAGAAGCCAAACCATCAGGATTTCCGAACAACTGGATGCCTGATTATTGGAGTTTTACTGGAGTTAGGATCTGGGCTGCATTGCCAGGAGGCAGATCCAGTTGTTGCACTCCAGGTGGGAGTTGGATGTATCTGAAGGGGATTTGGAGGGTTATGGGAAGAGGGTGGGACTAGCTGAAATGCACTTACATAGAGCATGTATGGACTTGATAAACCAGCTGACCTCAATCCATGCATTAATTATTCAATCTCCTGCCCTGCTTTCTGGAGTTGTACCTATGTGCTGGAGAGAGCATTGACAGGACTGTTCCAATGTGCCCCTGGCTGGGCATAAAGTTTGTGATTCAAGAGTGTTAGAATTGTAATGGCACAGGAGTAGGCTATTTGACCCATCAAATTTATGTTGGCTTCTAGTTGAACAATCCCATTATTTCCAACTTTTCCTTTTCCTTCATGGTTCTAATTCTCTCTCTTGGGCCCATCCAATTCCTTATTGAGGACCCCGATTGATTCTGTTTCTACCACACTTGCAAACAGTGATTTCCAAATTATAACTACTTTCTGAATAAAATCAAAGTTAATTCTCCCCTAATATTTCCCTCAAAATTTTAAACTTCTGCCTCCTTCTTCATAAACCAGCCTTTCTGTCTAAATCAGTAGCAATTTTGTCCCTCTCTTGCTGCTCCATCTCCTCACTTGCACCCAGGTACCATTCGCTCCCAATCACTTCCCATACTTGCTGATTGTCATTGGCTCCCGGACTAACCTCACCTCAAGTTAAAAGTTCTGCTTGTTTTTAAATCCTGGTCTGTTCCCACCTCCACCACATCAACCTCTGTGAATCCTGTGCATTCCAATGCTGAACTCTTGTTCATCAATGAATTTAATTGCTTCAACTTTGGATGCTATGTCTTAAGTTATCTGGGCCCCTGAGCTCCACAATTCCCTCTCTTTGGAGGCTCAGCACATAAGTGCTCCTGCCCCAGTTTATCACTCAGTTCATGTCATTAAGTATACATTATTATTATTAGGAGACACAAGAGTCTGGAGCTGCTCGAATCTGGAGCAATACACAAGACTGCTGGAGGAACTCAGCAGCCCAAATGAAAGGCCTCAACCCAAAGTGTCGACTGTCCATTTCCCTCCAAGATCCTGCCTGACCCACTGAGTTCCTCCAGCAGTTTGTTTTTTCCTTGTTGATAATTATTTTCTGTTTGTGTGAATTTGCTGTGTATTGACTGCTGAAACAAGGTAGACATTAAAACAGGCGTACCTCACTGTAGCGCACTTGGAGACGTCCTCAGAGGAATGCAGAAGGAGTTCTATAAATTTTGTTCTTTCAACACACAGCCTCCTGGGATTTATTGTTACAGTTGATATACAGATAAACATTTTTTATGTATGTGTACACTTACTATTTAACATCTTGTCATAATATTTGGCTGTGATTTTTTTTAGTCAATATTTAATATTGAATCTGCAAAAATAAAGCTTAGAATGGAAGTCCTGTATCACATTAATAGATTTTTGCTGGCAAATATTCTGGAGTAAATTTCTCAAGTCTTTCCCAAGTCTGTCATCATCTTAATATTAAATACTGAAATTTTTCAATAATTTATGGGCATTTTAACTATCAGCTTTATGTTCTTGACAAAATTGTTGTGTTTAATTTTTCCTTCATTCTTGTCTCTCTTTTGATGTTGCTAGGCTGGATACCTGTGGTGGCTGACTAGATTAGTTTAACCTCTCACTTTTAAGCCTTTGACAGTGCTGCTATGTTCTGTTACAGAGAAAGGTTAGAAAGGTGTCCCGTTGATTCATTGTTCCCCTTAATGACTTGTCACAGTTGAATTGGACTGAAATCAGGATACTGGTAGAGCAGATGATAAGAGGAACCAGATACTCTAGTTAGCAAAGAAATGTATAATGCAGGGAAAAGAAAATTTCTTCTAAGTTTTTTTTGGTCACATGTACCAAGGTACAGTGAAAAACTCGTCTTGCATACTGTTCATATAGATCAGTTCATTATAAAAGTATATTGAGGTAATACAAGGTAAAACAATAACAGAATGCAGAATAAAGTGTTACAGTTACAGAGAAAGTGGAGTGCAGGTAGACAATAAGGTGCAAGGCCATAATGAGGTCAATTGTGAGGTCAAAAGTCCATCTTATCATACTAGGGAACTGTTCAGTAGTCTTATAACAGCGGGATAGAAGCTGTCCTTGAACCTGGAGGTACGTGCTTTCAGGCTTTTGTATCTTCTGCTTGATGGGAGAGGGGAGAAGAGAGAATGTCTGAATATGCTGGTTGCTTTACCAAGGCAGTGAGAAGTGTAGACAGAGTCCATGGAGGGGAGGCTGGTTTCCGTGATGTGCTAAGCTGTGTCCACAACTCTCTGCAGTTGCCATACCAAGCCTTGATGCATCCAGATAGGATGCTTCCTATGGTGCATCGATAAAAATTGGTGAGCAGAAAATGGATGTAAATGTGCAATACCTGTAACAATTTACCACAGGAGAAGATCATAGATCTACACCATCCTGATGATTATAAATTAAAAAAATAAAATTAAGACCTGTAATCAATGTGTGAATTTAGGGAGAATTGATAGGAATGTGGGGAGAACAGATTACAGGGAAATTAGTGGAGACTGGGGTTGCTGTGTAGGCTGGGATTGATTCGCTGGGTTGAACATTGCCAACATCTGCCTCTCCCTCACTTCAACCACTTCGGATATTCTTTTACATGACTTTATCACCCTTAAGATTTTGCCTCGAACCTCCCTCATAAATTAAAACCTTGAGGATATCACCACTGCAAGTTTTAAAGGATCTTTCCCCATGATGCAAAATCAGCTCTTTTGATATTTTTATTTAACACAGATTACTGAAAACCTTTTGTTAGTGGATTAGGAGGAGAGTAATAGGCTGAAGATGGTTTCAGAATCACAATGAAACGGAGAGGCAAAAGAGTATTATACCTCAGTGACATTTATAAATTTTGACAATCATTTTGAGACACCATTAACAGGAGAAATTCACAAAGAATAGCAATATGGAGCACACTGTGGAAACAAGCAGTAATCTATTTTGTATTGATAGATATGCATTGAAATAACAATTCATGCATTCCCCATTGATGTCCCCATTAATAGTCTTTCATTTTGAATATTGACAAGCAGCAATAAACAATGCTAAAAACTATAAGAGGACTAAAGCTAATGCATTATTTTTACCTGGATCTAATGCCAACCATGCCGACATGGCCATGCTATATGGGAAAATTGTTGTGCTTAATGACTACAAGGAAGATGGACTTCCTGAGCCAGAGATTTCTTCTGGAAGAAATGATGTGCCCAGCAATTGGAATAAAAATGATTAAGCTTTATTTGAATGAGATGAAAATTACAGTTATGTAGATCCAAGTTTGGTTAAACTTTTGATGAATTTATTCCTTAGAAGAGCCAAGCTATTCAATTCATCTTCTGACAAGAACACTTTTCCTTGGAAAGGACAATCAATCAGAGGATAACAGTAGGATGCAGTTAAATTGTGGTTTGATAATGGCCTTCACTGGATGCATACATGTCTTTTCTGCTTTTTCTTAAAAGACCTTTTTACCCAAACTTTTATCATTCCTAATATGTGGCTGTACATGTTATAATTTTATTTTATTAAATAATCTGTGGTGTTAATTCTTAGTGACAAAATAAGTTAAGTTGGGAAATTATTTCTTTCCCTTGGTTTGTGTATGTTTCAGTAAGACATTTCACCTCTTGCAGAGAAATGACACAAAATATTAGGTCAGGAGTGGAATTTGAAATGCTTCAAATGATAAAAATTATTAATTTCAAGTATGTTATGGTAAAATCAATCATGTTTGGGCTAGTATTTTAGGCGTCATAGTCATAGAGTTATACGTAATGGAAGCTGGCCCTTCAGCCCAACTTGTCCATGCTGACTGTTGCCCAGTGAGCTAGTCCCATTTGCCCACGTTTGGCCCTTAGCCCTCTAAACCTCTCCTTTCCATGGACTTACCTAGATGGCTTTTAAATGTTGCTAATGGGTTTACCTCAACCACTATTCCAAATATACACTACCCTTTGCGTGAAGAAATTGCCCTTGATTTAAAATCTCTTGCCTCTGATCTTAAACCTATGCCCTCTTATTTTTAGCACCCCTTCCCTGGGAAAAAGACTATGTGCTTTCACCCTGTCTATGCCCCTCATCATCTTATATACCTCTATACCTCAATCTCCTACTTTCCAGGGGATAAAGTCCTCGTTTACGCAACCTCTCCAACTATTCAGGCCCCCAAGTCCAGGCCACATCCAGGTAAATCTTATTTGCATTCTCCCTAATTTAATAACATCTTTCCTATAACAGAGTGACCAAAACTGTAACACAGTACTCCAAGTGTGGCTTCACCAACTTCTTGTATAACTGCAATATAACTTAACTCCTATACTCAATGCCCTGATTAATGAAGGCCAGTGTAACAAACACCTTCTTCACCACCCTATCTACCTGTGACACCGCTTTCAGCAAACTATGCACTTGCACTCCCAGATCCCTCTGTTCCATAACAGTTCCCAGGGCCCTACCATTCGCTGTATAAGCCCCATCCTGGTTTGATCTCCCAAAATGCAATACCTCACATTTCATCCACATCATAGGTGGATGAAATAATGCTCATGCAAGTTTGTCACAGTGACAACAGATAAAGGAAACTCATGTGTTACTTCCACTATCACTAAGAGAATGAGTGTTATGCTAAGTGAAAGTTTCAGTTGGTTTTACTTCAGGCCTGGCCCAGTAAACAACTCGCTCAGTGGTAAAAGGACAACATCCCATTCACCCTAGTATAGAAATAATTAATGTTGCGACAAGGAAGAAACTATTTCTTTGTTTCAGTTTTGTCAATGATTAATTACAGTAATAGCTTCCTTTTTTGTGTGTTATTTATGAGTTAAAGCTGGAATCAGTATAAGAAATGACCAAATCCAGGGGATGTATGGTTTAGAAACTCCTGTCTTTTATTATTAAGGGATGACCTAATTTACAAAATGCATTTGCTTCTTTTATTAGCAATCTCACAAAATGAAATGTTTCCCAAAAATGTAATTTATTCTCTGGATGAAAAGTTAAAGCACTGAATTCACTTACAGGTTAAAGCTCTCTAGTCTGTCATCCTTAGGACCTGACTGGTGCCGGACCACAGCAAATCCAGACAACAGAAATTGCCACTAATCATCTTCCTCTGAGCAGGAGAACAGTTCTTTGTATGTATAGACTTACTGGGTCACGTAAGTGTTCCAAGAACTGTTCGGAATCCGAAGTTTCCCAAAGTTGGAAATGCTGTCGGCTGAGATCGCAAAAGGTAGGTTAATTAGCTACAAGGTAGTATAGATCTTAGATGATATTAGATCTTAGTCAGAACTATAAGGTATTATAAGGTATTTATTTATTAGTCACATGTACACCGAAACATACAGTGAAATGCTTCTTTTTGCGTTACTGAGAATGTGCTGGAGGGCAGCCCGCAAGCGTCGCCACGCTTCTGGCGTCAACATAGCACGCCCACAGCTCCTAACCCGTACGTCTTTGGAATGTAGGAGGAAACCGGAGCACCCGGAGGAAACCCACGCAGACACATGGGGAGAATGTACAAGCTCCTTACAGACAGCGGCGGGAATCTGAACTACAGATTCAAAACATGCCAGACCACAGAATGTCAGATTAGAGAGTTTCAACCTGTACTAACATCTTTTGTGTGTTTTTGACAAGAGTATTTCAGATTGAGAGATACATATTTGCTTTCCTTTGTTCCAGTAAATCTGAAAGTATTTTGAAAGGACACCTTGGGGAGTACAAGGCCAATTGTTCAGCCTTTATGAAATCGTCAGAAATATAGAAACAAGAAGACTCCATGAAGGTTAGCAGTGAACCCAAGTAAGATTATGGCCAGGGACCCTATTTTGGGTCCACTTTTAGAATCTAACTTACAATACCGGGAATATGTTTTGTTGTACAGATATAGTTAAGCTCTGCATTTTAACAGAAATCTTCTGTTTAGTTTTACTTTTGGTCGTAGAATTATTAAACTTAATTCCTTTTTATATAGTCAAACCCATTAGCCTATCGTGTTCATCCTACTGTTTTCTGGAGTAAGAGAAATTAGTGATATCTGGTTACAATGATAAGCATTTCAATTTGACTCCTGGGCTCTCCACCTAGGCACAATTATCTAGTTACAGAACATGTAAAAACATGTCCTAGTTCATAAGGATTGAAAGCTTGTGTATTGAAGTAGTCATTGGCATAAGAGAATAAAGAAACTAACTGCGGTAAATGTCCAAGGGACATGAGTCATGGTCATAACTCTTAGCTTGTTGCAATGTATTAGGTTGTTGCAATGTATTGGGTTGTGATCAAGAAACAAGCTGCTTTATTTTGGGTGGATAAAGTAAGTGTGGAGAAGTATTGGTTTAGTTGATAATTCCTATTCCAGGGCTCTTCTATTTCAGCTGTTTTGTATTCCATATCAGAACAATGGAAAAGGGTTCCATTGGCAGAATCATGTTCATGCTCAAACATTAAAGAGTCCACAAAGAGATTTTGAAATTACTTTAAGATTTCAAAATTTTTGCAGACAGTTTAATACTGTCATGTTAGATTTTGAACTGTCTTTCAAATGGCTTTCTGAAGCTGGATATGAAGATTAACCGCTTGGCTGAAGGACACCTGTTAGACAGTTCTTCTGATGAACTAAAGCCTTAAAACAAAAACTGTACTAGAAAGGAAGAGAAAAAGAAAGTGGTCTGAGACAGGTAATTTTTGACATGTAAAATATGGTTATCTGTTTCTTTTGCAAATAATAGATGAAGCCCATGGAGGGAGGTGAGGTACCACTGAGAATAAATACTTTCACCCTCATTCCAAACCAAAAATACCGAAGAAGTTGTAGACACCTACAATCCAAGAAAGGTGGCAACAGACTGGAAAACTTTCACATACAGTATAACTGCGGCTATTTCCAGATAATACCAGTTGAAATCTTTCACAAAGTGTTGTGCTACCTTTCAGGTACAATTATGACAATACGTATGTTTTTAAGTGGATCAATTTTTTTCTCCTTGTATTGATTTCTTGATTTTAGTAATTTTCACCCTGTCTCACCTGAAGAGTTAATTCATGTTGTAGCCATGGGCTGTAAAAGCATTCTGGTTAAGTTATTGGACCCGCAATCCAGAAGTTTTATCCAATATTGCAGAGGTATGAGTTCAGATCCCACAACACCTTTTGGGAATTTAAATTAAATTCATTAATCTGGATTAATAAAGTTGATGGCAGTAACAATGACTATTAAACTACCTGACTTTGTAAAAACCCATTTGATTCACTAGTGTCATTTCGGAAAGGCAACTTGCTGCCTTTACCCTGTTGGGCCATATTTACTCTTGATTTGTCCAAATACCCTTTGAAATGGTTAGTTCAAGGGCATTTAAGGAAGAGTATTAAATGATGGTCTGGCCATGATGACACATCCATCACAGAAAAATAATGGAGACGCAAGAAACTGTAGATGCTGAAATCTGGAGCAAAATATAAACTGTTGGAGGAACTCAGCGGGTCAGGCAGCATCTGTAGAGTGAAATGGACCATTTCCTTGTACATAAAAATAATATTCTGTTCTCAGCTCATCTGTCCAAATGGCTGTGAATTGCGGGCAAGCCTATTATAGTTGAGCCTTATTCTATTCTCAGTGTTCTGCACACATCAGCTTTCCTTCAAGAGAGATTGATGCTTTTTCAATTCCACTAACCCAGGGTACTTCTGCAAAATGATAAATTTAGTACAGCTTGGTAATAGTGTTCTGAGATCCTTCATATCTATAACCTCAGTACCATACTAGGTGAATTTCCATAGTGAGGCAATTCCAGTTATTCATTTCATTTGTTTGTAATGATTGCTGATGAATTATGTCATTGTTTTTGATTGCAATATTTTCCTTGTCTAAATCATAAACATGGAGTAGCATTATGATAAATAAAATCATTTGGTGATGTAGCACTGAGCTAAACAGATTAAAAGTCCTTACATTCAGCACAGAACATAGAACAGTACAGCACAGGAAGAAGTCTTCTGGCTCACGATGTCTCTGCCAAATATGATCTCAATTTAACCTTCACATCTTCCTGAATATGGCCTATATCCCTCTATTCCATGCCTGTTGATGTGTCTGTCTAAATGCCTCTTAAGCATTGCTATTGTATCTGCTTCCATCACTTCCTCTGGCAGCATGTTCCAGGCACCTGCCACTCTTTGTGTAAAAAATCTTGCCTTTTAAATCTCCTTCTTTCCCACTCTCACCTTAAAAAACGATGCCCTCTAGTATTTGACATTTCTATCCTGGGAAAAAGACTACCCAGTCTATGCCTCTCATAATTTTAATACTTCTATCAGGTTGTCCCTCAGCCTCCAATGCTCTAGAGAAAACCATTCAAGTTTGTCCAACCTCACCTTATAGCTAATACTCTCTCATCCAGGCAACATCCTGGTGAACCTCTCTGCATCCTCTCCAAAGCTTCCACATCTTTCCTCTAATGTAGTGACCGGAACTGCACACAATACTCCAAATGTGGCCTAACCACAGTTTTATACAGTTGGAACATGACTTCCAGACTTTTATACTCAACACCCAGACCGATGCAGGCAAGTGTACCATATGCTTTCTTTACCACCCTATCTATAGTTATTGATCTGCCCTCAGTTTGCTAATTCATGAAAACTTTCACTGGAAGTGGATGATATTTTCGTTGAGAAAAGCATTGATGTCCCCATGTTTGAAAAACCTGTTGTCTCTGTTCACACATATTCATTGGTTGATTGCTGCCATTTGGAACTCTACCTGGGAAGTGTTGGTACTTTTGGAAGATTAGAGGAGAAAATTGAAAGAAAGGGAAAAGTTGATTGAAGCAGCCTATATATCTCATATTGTTTTGGCATGTGTTGCAGTAAACACTAATGAGATGCCGTGGATGGATAATGACAAAATGGAAGAATTGGTTGCAAGGAAAGAGACATTCATGAAGTAGATGAACTGCAGGGGAGAGCAAGACAGGGAAGAGTTTTGAAGTAAAGAAAAAGTGTTTTGGAAGGCAAAGAGGGAATATCAGATTAACTTATCGTACAACTTACAATCAAGTACAATGATATTTTTCACACATTTGAATTTTAAAAAAGTTGGAATGGCAATAGGGAGAAAATCACAGTTTGCAAATGTGGCAGCAACATTGGTGTTGTAATTAGAGGGAGGCAGATAGGTGGGCATGATATCAGAAAATGGGATAAGAAATTACATAAATGCATTTAAACTAAATGCAGGAATAGTACTTAAAAAAACTAACCATTGTCAAAGAAGACAAAACATTTGATCCAGAGTGATCACATCCATTCATTTTCAAAGAATACATGGAAGAGGTGGCAGATGTAACATACTGTATATATAAAATCTTTAGGGAATGGTATTGTGCATGGAAGTACCAGATGCCTACATGGGTCTGCAGTCCCATATAGATCAGGCAATAACAAAAGCAGATTTCTTTCTACAGAGAATTAATAAGCCAGATTTTTTTGATAGCCTATCAATTTTATGAACTCGTCATTGCTGATGCAGTACTAGCTTTTTATAACTCATGTCTACAGATTGTAAGTGCAGACCTCTGGATTACTAGTAACATTAACCAATGTTACCATGTCTCTAGGTCAAGAGTTACAATAATGATCAGATATGGTACCTTATTTTGTCTTCCTTTTCTCTCAGTGACAGACATCAGTGTTCTGAGCATGGCATCAAAAGTGGTTGGCACTCAGGTTGTGGGTTATATTGCCACCTCATCAGGAATCAGACGGCTTTTATTGGAGGGTTTCCACTCTACCGATGTTGCCAAGAAATCACTTGCAATGGAACATTACAGATCTTTAGGTAACTTTCTAAAACAGATTAAGACATACCAAGTGGAGCTTAAGGCCATGCTTTAAAGCTTATAAATCAATACTTATGCAGATTTTGATTGCACTATCCCTGAAAATCAATTTGCCATGGTATTAATCCATGGGTAGTAACCTCCCTCCAGCCTTTTGTTCCGTAGGCATATGAAGCAGAAATGTATCTTGTAATAGAGTATATAAAAAGAGGTTAAATTTTTTGTGCAGATGTTTATTGAAGCTGATTTTAGTTATAACATCATGGGAACATGACAAAGAATAATGTAAAAGGATAGGTATAAAAGCAGCAGAATGCCACTGCGGTGCGTTGCTGGAATTAACTGTGGCATAGGCACAGTAGGCAGAAATGGTTTCCTCCTGTGCTTAAATATTTGTGATTCTGTGACATGCATGTATGTGGTTGAATGGGCAGAATGATTGATAATGGTTGGGGGAGTGGATAGGAGTAGATAGGCATCAGTGCAGAGCCCAACTTAGCCCTCTGAACATTTACACATGTACACAATTAATGAGAGTCACGTTAAGCTCATTAAGTGGAATTCTGAGCTGCTTCCCCTTCCTTCCTGAGTTTTAAATGTTAGCGATAGAAAAAGTATAGCATATCTGGAAAACTCAACAAGGCCATTAAATGTAATTTAAGAGTAGGAAATCTTATGCTAGGGAGTGTCATATAATCAAGCAGAAATTATAGCAGAGAAAAAGACTTTTTGGCCAGGTAGGGTGATGCTGGTGTTTATACATAACTTAAGATTGTCCCAATGTTTATTTCGTCTCATCCCGACAACATTTCCTACTGTGCCTTTACCTTCCTTGTACTTGCCTTATTTTCCTGGCATGCATTTATGCTATTCAGCTGAACCATTCATTCGGTAGTGACTTTAACAATCTCATGACATGAATGATTTGGATGAGGATGTAGGAAGCATGATTAGTAAGTTTTCAGATGACATGGAGATTGGTGGAGTTGTTGACAGTGTGGAGGGTAGTCTTAGTCTATAGATTGATATGGATGTGTAGGTGAAATGGGCTGAGAAATGGCAGATGGAGTTTAATCCTGATAAATGTGAGGTGATAAATTTTGGGAGTACTAATGAGGCTAGGCTGTACACCATGAAAGACAAGGACATATTGACTAGCAGAGGGACCAAGTCCAAAGATCCTTCAAGGTGGCAGCACAGGTAGATAACATGGTTAAGAAAGCATTTGAGATACCGGCTTTCATTAGTCACAGCATTAAGTACAAGAGCAGCGAGGTTAAGCTCCAACTTTACAAAAAAAAACATTAGTCAGACCTCAGCTGTAGTACTGCCTACAGTTCTAGTCATCACACCATAGGAAGGACGTGATAGCTCTGGAGAGGGTGCAGAGGAGATTCATCAGGATGTTGCCTGGGATGGAGTATTTCAATTATAAGGAGAGACTGGTGAGGTTAGGTCTGTTTTCCCAGGAGTGGAGGAGGTTAAGGAGGGACATGATTGAGGTATATAAAATTATGAAGTGTACGGATAGGGTAAACCGCAAGAAACTTTTCCCCTTATCAGAGATGAACAAAACTAGAGGACATAGGTTTAGGGTAAGGGGAGTGAGATATAGAGGGGATCTGAGGGGCACCTTTTTCGCCCTAGAGAGTAGTCGGTACCTGAAATGCAGTGCCTGAGAGAGTGACAGATAAGCATTTAAAGAAGTACTTAGACAAGTACTTGAATTGCTTCGGCATAGTAGCTGTGGGCCAAGTACTGGAAGATGGGATTAATACAGACAGGTTCTCACTGGTGTGGACATGGTGGATCATATGGCCTATTTCCATGCATACAAATCTGTGATTATGATCAGTAAGCAAAAGTGTGTATCTCCTAAATTCAGTACTAGATTTATTAGTAATTTCCTTATATTTATGGTCCCTAGTTTCTGATTCCTCCATATGGAAACATCTTGTGTACATTTACCTGTTCAAAGTCAGCATAATTTAAAGACCTCAGGCCACATAACATTTTTTTCTAGACTGTGGCCTCTCACAATTACCCCTTTTACTGCTTAGCTCCTCATTTCTTTCAATTTCTGACACCCTTCAAATAATGCCCCTGTGGACTATGTCCATCCCTCATGCTTATTCTTGGTTCCTCTAACTGGCACTTTTCCACTACTAACGGCCAGCCATTCTGATCTTCTCCATTTATCAGTACCCTCCGCATTTAGTAGAGACTGCATTGAAGAGGGATGGATATATTCCAGAACCCAATAAATTTTTCATTTGAGATCTCAACTTCAACAAGGACTGAAAATTGACTGGATTTAGTACTATTCATTTTGTTGTCTTCAACCTTATCTATGCAGCACCATGTTACCAGAATACTAACCTTTGGTTTCTTCTACTCAGGGTTGTTGTTTAAAAGATGTACTCTTCTGCTTCCCACGAAGGAAAGACTAAAGTTTGTGCATAATCAGTTATTAAAGGTAAGGTATTGTGATTGAAAAAAAAACTTTCACCAAATGCAGTGTATAGAAAAAAGTATAAACGATAGCATCAGTTTATTGAGTCATGCCAAAATTTAAACTGTTCTAGTATAACTTCTACTGGTTGCCCAGTGTTGCAGCCTGGGTTATTCTGCAAAAAATACACCATTTATAAAACTTAAAGAAGATATAAAACTTGACAAAAACAACTACTGAACAGTTGTCTGAATAGATTAATAATATTTTAAATGACTCTGTGGCCAAAATCAGATCTTGACCTGTTCGTTGACTTGAAATTCCAATTGTTTCTCTCCACTGATGATCCTGGACCTGCTAAATGTTTCCAACATTTTCTATTCTGGCTTTTCAGCATTCACAGTATGTTGGGTTTGTATTAGACTTTTAGATGCACTGGAGAGTGAAACATTCTCCAGAAGAACATTGGAATAGTTGAAATGACAGATGCTTCAGTGGCAGGTTAGTCAAGCTATGGCAAGACTTGGGTAATAATACATAAGTAGAAGTAGGCTTTATTTGTCTTGACAGGCTATACGTTTAAAGACCAACCTTGGGTCAAATAAGGCATTGTATTGGGTATGGCATCATATTGGTTCAGTTATTGAACCAGCAGTGGGAGTTCTGGACTGTCGATCTGTTGGCAGAAGTTCAGTAAGGTAGCAGGTGATACAGAAATTGTGCTGTTGTCTCACTGCTCCAGTGGTTTGGGGTTGATCCTGACCTCAGAGCTGTGGAGTTTACTTGTTCTCGTGATGGTATGGGCTCCCCCAGGGTGCTCTGGTTTCCTACTGTACAAATTGGCTACATGTGAGAGAGAATAGATTGCAGGGAAATAAGTGGAGAAATGGAATTAGTGGGATTACTCTAAGAGCTGGCATAGACTTGAAAGGCTGAGTGGCATTCTGTATAATAAGGATCTAAGTGGAAATATATGAGGAAGGTGGTGAGATGGACTACATTGAAGTCATTATTGCTTTATGAAAGCTGTCCAATATGTTTTTCAGGCTTGTTTAAGAATTTGAAGGTGGTGCTTTATTTATTTTTTGAAATGCTTTTTGTTCAGTGTGGATTTTACTTCCAATTTTTGAAGTGTTTCTGGTCAATCTTTGTACATAACCTATCAAGAATAGTGAGAGCAACAGCTTTCTTTTACATCTGCAATTTTGAAACTCAATAACCATCAGTCAAAATAGGAATGAGTGATTAATTTGTTAAAGACTGTACAGTGGTGTTGGCCACAGCAGAACTGATTGTTAGGGGCGGCACAGCAGCACAGGGGTTAATGCTACTGCTGCACAGCTCCAGCAATCTGGGTTTGATAGTGACCTCTGGTGCTGTCTGTGGAGTTTCAATGTTCCCCCTGAGACTGTGAGGGTTTCCTCTGGGTGCTCCAATTTCCTCTCACATCCCAATGATGTGCTGATAGGTTAATTGGCTGCTGTAAATTATCCCTTAGTGTAGGTGGGTGGCAAGCGTAGGGAGTTGGTCTTGTGGGAGAGAATAGATACAGAAATCTGGAAAAGAAATCTGTATGCCAATTAATTTATTGCAAAATTTTATAATTCTTTCTCTTCAATGATAATAAAGTGATCCTTAACAAATATTGTAGTCTTTTAGTCTATTCTGATAAATGTCTCAGGAAACCCTTTTGAAAGGGAATATTTTGTAACTATTGATATTGAAGGAAACAGAAGAAAATGGTGCTTGTTTTAATTATTTTTGCCTGAAAATTGCATCAGGTCTTCCAAATGACATCCAGCTCTGATTTGTGTCTCATAACTGAACTTGTGATTGAGACACACACAAAACGCTAGAGGAACTCAGCAGGTCAGGCAGCATCTATGGAGAGAAATGGACAGTCGATGTTTCGGGTCGAGACCCTTCATCTGGATTGAAAGATAAGAGGAGAGATAGCCAGTATAAAAAGGTGGAAGGAAGGGGGTGGAGCGAGAGCTGGCAGGCCATTAATTAGCAATAATGCTCCAGATTCCAGTATCTGCAGTCTCTTGTGTCCCCATTGTGACTGAGATAGCTGAGCACTTGATTGCTTATTTCTAAAATGGATAATGGATGGTTCAAATAGTCCCCATAGAGAAGCCCTGAAAATAGTTTAATATAATCTCTCTAGCCTTAGCTAAGAATTTGCTTTTTGGATAGGATGCTGCTCTGAGGCTTTGCCTGTCCTCTCAGATAAAAAAGAGCTGCTTTGTACCCTCTGAAATGTCTAACCAATATTACTGAAACAAATTAGCTTGTCATTGTTGCAGTTTGCTGGATCTTTGCTGCAGAACTTGGCTGCTGTATGTTCTACATTACAGCAGTGACCAGAATTTAAGAATTACTTTATTGGCTGCCAAGTGCTCCAGCACGTCCTGAGGTTATGAATGGCTCCAACTAAAAGCTTTTGCTAATATTCAACTCATCTCAAGATAATCAAGGTTGTGATGCTTTATCCACCCACCCTGGAAATTCTCTTTTCTCCCCTCTCCCATTGGGCAGAAAATACAAAAGCCTGAAAGCACGTACTACCAGGCTCAAGGACAGCTTCTATCCAGCTGTTATAAGACTATTGAGCAGTTCCCTAGTACAATAAGGTGGACTCTTGACCTCACAATCTACCTTGTTATGGCCCTGCACCTATTGTCTACCTGCACTGCACTTTCCCTTTAGCTTTTACACTTTATTCTGCATTCTGTTATTGTTTTACCTTCTACTGCCTCAATGCACTGTGTAATGAATTGATTTGTATGAACGGTATGCAAGGCAAGTTTTTCACTGTACCTCAGTACATGTGACAATAATAAACCAATTCCAATTCCAGGATGCTATTGTCTCCTCATTTGATTCTTAAATGATTCAACAATTTTGGGATAGAAATTTGTCCTTGATCACTTGTGCAAAGCATGGAATATAGTAGTGGCCACTTATTGTACTCTGCTTCTAAAATTTGGTTCAGTTATAGTCAATGGAACTGAATTTTGGAAGCAATGTATAAACAGCTTCCAGTATTGCATGTTTACTTGAAAAGATGAGGATAAATTTCTCCCGTTGCCTCTATCTTTTTTTTCTTGAACAACGGTAACACTTTTATGAATACTCTGACTTAAATTCTAAATCTACCCAGCCCAGACCAGTTGAGCTGCATGGCCAGCGTCTGTGCTGTAAATTTGGTATTAAGTGACCTCTCTGTTGCTTCCTCTCCTGATAGATGAGACATATATAGTCATACAGCACAGAAGCACTGCCTTCAGTCCAAGGAGTCCCCATCGACATCAAGCACCTATTTACATTAATCTTACACTAATCCCATTCTCCCCACATTTCCATCAACTCCCCTCAGATTCTGCCACTGACCTACACACAAAGGGCAATTCATAGTGACCAATGAACCTAATAACCCGCATATCTTTGGGATGTGGGAGGAAACCGTAGTACCTAGAGGATACTCACACGGTCACAAGGAGAACATGCAAACTCAACACAGACAGAATCAGAGGTCAGGATTGAACCTGGGTTGCTGGAGCTGTACCATTGTTCTGCCAAGGCTGAAGAGCCCAAGTTTCTGCACTCCTACCTCAGACCATTGATTTAAGGAATCAGCCTAGAGGGTCTTCTCAGTGCCACCTTTACCACTTGAATGTTTAGGATCCTGAAGCAAATGGAAAACTCGAGGTGCATCAACTAGAGCATTATACATTGTTCATTAATTCCTCTGGATTACTCTCTTCTGTTGAGTCATGTGGTTCTTATCCAAAATTTTTAATAATATTAAAGAAGTAAACACAATAACTATGCAACTTGAAAACAATTAACATTCTGGGAATTTTCCTGAGTCAATCAGCAACTGAAAGAGAAAAAATAGATTGATGTTTTTGATGTAACTCGTTAATAGAAATGGACTGTCCTGAAGAAGGCCTCTAAAAAATTATCCCATCTTTTTCTTTCCAATATTTCTGAACTTGCTGTTCTTTTAAATTACTTTCTATTTTCTCTCGTCAGAATCCATGCTTTAGGATGGGTGGATGTACAATGCTTGTGCAGTGCTCAGGATTTGCTTGTTTTGGGATGTTATTACAGGTAAGACTCAATTAATCATTTTATAAGCGGTAGTATTACAGTACTTTCATTTTATTGGTGATTTAAAAGTGTGTAGAATGTTGTGGAGATAGCAATAGATCTATTTGATATACACAGGTAGGCAGAGAACATGAAATTTGTCGCAGGGAAACATGCGACTTGGCAGTCATGTTGTTCTGCTGGGTTGGTTATAGTGGGAGTCTGCTACAAATGGTCACTGTACCTTTTCATGAAATAGTTTGATATACTGTATCATATCATGGTGATAACAAGGGTGATATCAAAAGTCCTGGGTTTCTATGTAGTGAAACAGTTCAAAATTGTCCTCCAGAAATAACAAGTGCATTATTATGATACGTATCATTTTTGTTTGATTTTACATCTATTAGTATGTAGGGCATTATCATTAGTGAAAATGGAATACATTACAACAAAGTTTCTGACAATGTGTCTAGGGCCTTTTCTCGATATCACTTTATAGGGAGAAATTTCTTTTTAGTTCTTAGTGCTAAACCCATGCAAGACTATCAGTGCCAGTTTAATTTACCTTTGCAGCTTTGGACTGTGTGGAGATGAGTACACTGGGCTACCAATATTCTTTGTATGTGGTTAGCACAAGCAACCAGAGATGAATTCTCAACCAATATATTCTCATTTCTCAAAATGCAGTCATATTATGTCCCTCCAATGGGGCAGTTTTTGTCTGTGACCTCTTACCCCTAAAGTAGTATGTGAGGGATAGCTTGAGTGGAAGCGAAAATTGGAGAATCACCTTGCCAGCTCTTGTTTATTCTCCTGATGTTTATAGAGGGGAATAGATGGAAATTGTTCGTAGTCTGGAGTTCACTTACCTGAAAGGGTGATTGAGACAGAAACCCTCACCACATTTAAAAAGTGCTGAGAAGAGTACTTGATGTACTGTAGCTTACAGAGATGTCAACCAAAGGTTGGAAAATGGGAGTAGTTTTAGTAGCTCATATTTGTCTGGAATGGACACAATGGGCTGAATGTCTTCCACCTTGGCTGTGAATTTTTATAAGTTAATTAAGGTGTATATTTTGCTTTTGCCTTAGAATACATATTTTCTTGTTCCTTCTTGCAGACTCTTATAGCAGGCTGGGATGAGCTGGAGTGTCATCGTGTGTTCAATTTTCTGAATGAAAGTGCAAATCTGCCTCGGAAAATGCAAAGTGTGGTGTGCAGTAGACCAGGTAACAAGTATCACAATGAAGTAGACATGGTCAAGCTGTAAAACTATGATATGAAAACTCAGTACACATGCAGATTGATAAAAACAATTTAACTTTTGCTAGGTCAATGGATGGTTTGAGGGAAAACTGACTAAACCTTACATTGTTATAGAAATGAGATGGAATATTTGAAGATGTGGCCATTAACAGTAAGCCGCTTCAGTGAACATGTCATTCCAACTCTATCTGTTAATTCAGCACCCATGCAATGCTAGACTCAGCAACTCTGCAGCCACGAGCCCCAGTGAAGTTATCATTAGCAATCATAGTTTAAATAAAAACTAATACATACAGACATGGATTGGTGAAATCCTGGTATGATACTAAGCCTCACAAACTAGGAAGTCCCAGGTTTGATTGCTCCTGTGTACTGAAAGAACTGATTTCCAGCTGATTCTGTGGTTGACTTCAACGGCACTGGATTTCAGAGAAAGAAAATCTTCAATTGTTCTTGCTTGTAGCTGTTTTCTGGTGACCCAAGCTTCACAATATGCTGGAATAACTTGCCGAACTTACATGTAACGTTCATGCATGAAAAGTTGCTGCTTGGGTAAAGTTCAGTAGTGTGGCTGGCACCAACAAGGGGCATCATCTTTAAGAAAACAGGAATGTTGAGTTCCATCCATAATCTTTTGTAACTATTTAACTTGAATCAATGTCAAATTAATTGAGCGTGAGACTCCTTTTTACAGAAGAGTTTATAATTTAATGAGAATCATTGTAAGGGTTCGGAATTAAAATAATTTAGATTATTTAATTATAAATTCCTATTTAAAAAGTAGCTTCACCACTGAATTGATTTGATTCATTAATATAAAACAACTGGTCCCATAAGATCTGAAAATAAAAGGTTATCACAAATATCAGTACGTAATCGGAAAGCCTTGGGTTAGGTCACTTGAATTAATTTTTCACTTGCAGTGCTTAATCTTGCCACCAGAGGCTGCTGAGGTATAATGGAAAATGTATTTAGTTTGTCAAGTTAATTGAAGTTTTAGGGTCTGTAGAGTCTCCTTTTACAGTGTAAAGTTTATAAGCCTGATCACAACATTGCTTGGAAGAACCCACGTTGAGAGATAGTGTTGTTTAGAACAGTGGTGCATGGTGGGGTGAGACATGTTTGTATTCCTGTGATTCATCGTACAGTGGAATCGATGCCATTGAGTGGAGATCAGATAGTTCTCTATGGATAAAACATTTAGACATAAAGAACCCATGGGACTATATTGCAGAAGATCAGGGGAGTTCTCTCCTGTGCCTTGGTCAATATTTATCCTTCAATCAACACCAAGCCTATGATTTCTACCTCCAAGGAGAATAAAAGCAGAACATCCCACTACCTATAGGTTCCCTCCAAGTCGTACACCATCCTGACTGGGAAATATTTTTACATTTCTTCCTCTTAGCTGGGTCAAAATCCTGGAGCTCCCTCCCCAGCAGCATTGTGGGAATACCTTCACTCGAAGGACTGCAGCAGTTCAGGTAGCTGACTCAGCACCTGGCTTCTCAAGGATAAGTTATAATGGGCAATAAATGCTGGATTCCAAAAATAAATAAAGAATGAACAAAGTATATTATGTGGTTATTATTGCATTGCTGCTTGTGGGTGCATACTGGAAACCAACAAGCTGCCACTTTTGTTATATTACTAGAGTAACTACACGTATAGAGTCTTCCTTTGGCTGAAATGAAGTTTGGAAAAAAAGACAAAATTATTTAATACCTTCAGATTTAGAATGTTCCAAAGTGCTTTAAACAGTGAAAGCTATGGGATATTTATTTCTGTCCACCACAGAAAGAAAAGGGTCTCAGTTAACTGTATCATCCAATAGATACACATTCAAATGTTCGGTACTGCCTTAGAAGAGTCCTGATGTGTCAGCCTAGATTTTTGTGCTCAGATCTCTGATGTGGGATTTGAACCCACAACCTTCTGATTCAGGTGAAATTCCTACCTGCTGAGCCACAGGTGGTACTTTGGGACGTCTGAGGTTGTGAAAGGCATGAAACGAATGGAAGTCTTTTTCCTCTCTGCCACTCTTCTAGACAGTGCACACTCCATTGACTCCAATTTGAGTCTATTGGCTATGGCAGAAAAGGACCAATCTAGCCTGGGGAGGGGAGGGGAGGGGAGGGAAAGTAAGCCATTTATTCCATAACAAGCTCTCTATCAGCACAGGAGTCATTTTGGTGTCTGAGATTTCCCTATGCATAAAATATCACTTTAGATATGTTTTAAGAAACATTCTTCCTATTATTTAATATTCCTGCTTCTTACTTGACATTTAAATGGCAAAAGGACCTGGTCTCTAGCGTTTATCATTGATGTTTTTGGTCTGGTTGACAAGAGGCAAGCAGAAAGCAAACAGGACCCCATGTATGTTGTAGTTCTGGGAGAAATGCCTTTTATCTGCTGTCACTGGTGCATGACTGCTCAACAAATTACTCTAGGAGAAATGTAGATATTTATTTTAAGCCTACCGCTCTATTTCAAAGCACATTAGAACACTTTTACACTGTGGCATAGTGCTTTTGTTGATGAGATTTTATGGAAACCACAGTTGCAGAGGGCATAAACTTGTTCAGTACATTAAATGTGGGAAATGCAGTTTTGAGCTCAGATTCAAGAATCTGTACCTGTGTTTTATAGAATTATTTTGAATGCATTTTGATGTGTCAGCTTTTTATGCTTTTGCTTGCCCTTTTCAATTTACAAAAGAAATCTTTGGTGATTTCCAGCACAAGGGCTCCCAGCATGTTTCTGCATGTTCAGTGTTTCTGCATATTCCTGTGTCACTTCAAGATCAAAAAATTGTGGAACTTATATTCAGTCTGTCCCTCCTCCTGTCTTCTGCAAGCTGTATGCTTTAACATCTAAACTTTGTGTAATAATTACTTCCTTTTTCCATTAAAATGCAACACATCATGCAGGTGATGCTTAGTCCTTTGCTCTGAGTTGACATCAGAATGAAATCCAGAGTGCCAGTGCCAGATTGGATTGTGGGGGAGAAGAGAGGGATGTAATTGTTACCTTCTAGAATAATTGTAATATCTTGTATGAACTTCTTGCCTCACATATTTTGTTCCTTTAGCACTCATTCCCAAATCCTTGCTCCGTCCAACAAAACAAAATCTATATGGTGCTACCATTTCAAGTAAATACTTATTCTGGTGATTTGAATCCTATAAACTATACATCTTGGTGTTAGGTTTCATACATGTTCTAAACTATTTTTTGGGTTACTCTCAAACTAGGTGCGACCAGAAAGCTGGAATTACAGATTCGCCTATTTTACCGACGGGTTCTATTAGATCACTGGGAGCATCAGTGTGATATAGCTTTCTGGCTGACTCGCATCCTAAAGCCTTGGCCGATGGTAAACCAAGCTAGATTGCTGTACTTGCTGTACGGGCCTATGTCCATCAATGATGGTAAGAGCAGGCTTCGAACATATTTTCATGCACTTTTTTAAAATCAGTTTTTTTCCTATTTTTTTGACATATCTATCTGACTCTGGAACAACCTTTCACTACATCACTCATGTAAGAGTCTGGACAATAAGTGTGGCTAATAAATCATAAAGTGCATCACCATCATCTTCCATTTTGGACCAAGTATTTATAAAGCATTTAGATTTCAGAAGACAAACAGTATCTATAGTGCTATCCCAGAAAGAACCATAATTTCAAGATTTAATTAATACATATTTCAATTTCCTTTTGAAAATTCATATCCATGCTGTATCACTTGTTCTCCAGAGCGAATTGTGAGGAGGATGCAGAGAGGCTTCAGGTGGGTAGAAACAGACTAAGTGAATGGGCAGGGACAAGGCAGATAGTATTGGTTCCAGGCATCCACATTCTCTGTAAAAAAAAATACTTGCCCCACACATCTCCTTTAAACTTTCCCCCTCTCACCTTAAATGCATGTCCTCTAGCACTTGACATTTCTACCCTGGGAAAAAGATTTTTGACTGTCTACCCTATCTATGCCTCTCATAATCTTATAAACTTCTATCTGGTCTCCCCTCACTCTCCAATGCTCCAGAGAGAACAACCCAAATTTGTCCAACCGCTCCTTATAGCTCATACTTTCTAAACCAGGCAGCATCCCGGCAAACCTCTACTGCACCTGTTCCTAAGCCTCCACATCCTTCATGTTACTGCAAGAGGATTTGAATACAAGAGTAGAGATGTCTTTCTGCATTTATATAGGGCTCTGGTGAGACTGCATCTGGAATGTTGTGTACAGGGTTAGTCTCCCTCCCTAGGGAAGAATATATGAGAAAGGGTTCAACAAAGTTTCTTCAAATTGATTCCTTGCATGGAAGAATTGTCCTACGAGGAGGCATTAAGAGGACTCTACCATGTTATGCTATCTAGAGTTTAGAAGACCAAGAGGTGATCTCGTTGAAATGCGCAAAATTCTTAAGGACTTGACAGGATTCACGTGGAGTTGATGTTTCCCCTGCCTGGGGTGTCTAGAACCAGGAGTCACAGTCTTGAAATAAGGGGGTTGGCTGTTCAGAAATGAGATGAGAAGAAATTTCTTTACCTAAGAGGGCTGTGGATGTCCGTCATTGAGTATATTCAATAATAGATTTTTGAATCTAAAGGGAATCAAGGGATGTGGGGTTGGTAGAGGAAAGAGTGTTAAGAACATAATAAATAGAAGCAGGAAAGGCCATTTGGACCTTTGTGCCTGCTCTGCCATTTAATAAGATCATGGCTAATTTTTCTTATCTTAGTGACACTACCTTCAGCAGAGAGACCAGACCTATACACTATATTTCAAATGTGGCCTCACCTGGATCCTATGTAATTGTGCAAAACACCCCTTCTGATGTACTCAAATAGTCTTGCATTAAAGGCCAGCATTTGCCTTCCTAATTGCTTGCTGTACCTGCACCTTAATTTTCAGTGATTCATATATAAGGACACCTTTCAGTCTCTCACCATTTAAAACCTATTATTTGTCTTCCTAATTGCTTCCTGAACCTGGATGTTAATTTTAAATGATATGTGCGCTAAGGTGTTCAGTTCCCTCTGAACACTAACATTTTTCAATCTCTGGCATTTAAAAATCACTCTGCCTTTCTACTTTTCTACCACAGTGGATGAATTCACATTTTTCCACATTCCATTCCATTTGTTTGTGCTTGCCTATTTACTTAACTGGTCTATATCCCCATGAAGCCTCCATATATCCTCCTTACAGCCCATACTACCTCTTAGCTTTGTATCATTAACTAACTAGTACATATGTTGCACTTGATCCCCTCATCCAAGTCATTGATATTGGCTGAAGAGTTGGGCCCCAGCACTAATCCTTGCAGAACCACACTAGTTACAGGAGCCCAAGGCAAAAATGACCTATTTATTTCAACTCTTTTCTGTCCTTAAACCAATCTTCAATCCACACCAGTGTATTACCCCCAATATGGTGTGTCTTATTTTAGTTAATGTCTTGTGTGCTTCCTTATTGAAAACCTTCCGAAAGTCTAATACATCATATTAACTGGTTCACCCTTGTCTATTCTGCCAGTTACAACCTCAAAAAGTTCTTAAAAAATTAACCGATGTTGAGGTGAAAGTTCAGCCATGATCCTATTGAATGGTGAAACACATATAAGGGGCCAACTGGCCATTTCTGTTTCTATTTCTTGTGTTTTTCTAAGAGTTTGTGATATGCATTGTTCTTAAAATGCTCTATAAATACAATAATTTGTTTGCTTACTTCTACTGTTCAGGTCAAATCCATTGGCATCATATGACCCAGATACCTGCAGGCGAGGAGAGTATAAAGGGTCTTGCAGTAGCAGTTAGATTGCTACATGAAAATGCCAAGGAATGGACAGCTGATGACATTTTTACCTTGTTAGAAGAATTAGCAGGTAATATCTGTTTGAAAATTCTCAAAGATGAGAAAAATTAAGTACTGAGCTTCACAGTTTTAAGGTCCTAGGGAATGTGCAAAGCTGTCATAGAAAGTAGGGAAGAAATAAAAAATGGATGATTCCAGAGCAGAAAAATAAAGTAAATTCAGAAGAACACTGTAAGGAGGCAAGCAATGCTGCAAATTTAAGAATTATTGAAGGGAAGTAAAGTGAATGACATGAGGAACTGGGCTTTAGGGTATCTTTTTGATTAAGTTCATGGTTGACATTTCTGTAATCCTACCAGCAGCGGAACTATAATGATCCATGGAGTATCCTTGTCTATAAATCTCTTTCTAATCGTCATACCTTTTCATTAACCAGATATTCAGACAGCGACTTTTTTTTAAAATGCATTTGTCTAATGTAACATGGACTCTTGTCGATGGCAACATACCTACTAATCATTGTAATCTCTTACTTGTCAGGTTTCCACAGGACGCCCCTCTGACAATTAGAGGGATTGAGTTTGCGGATCTGAATTGCATGCATTAAAACACCAAATAAAATGGTTCTTAGGCAACTGGCTGAGTGGGTCCCGTGTTTGATTAATTATACATTCTAAAGTAGTTGATCTTATTTTTGGCATTGTTTAGGATATTAGAGCTGACCCTAACAAGCTAGAATTAAGAAAGGAACAAAAACTCACTCAGGGTTTTGGCCTCTGAGTAATATTCAGCAATTCCTGCTAAAGAGTGCAGATGTGCACTTCAGATGAAGAAAGAATGGGGCTTGGACGTGATGTTCCAAGAGCTGATGGTCTGCTAACCTATACCATCTAAGCTCTTACATGACTACAGATATACTAGGCAGTTGCTGATGCCCGTAGGTATGTACCCCACAAGAGTTTATTTCTTGAGACAAATTAAGCAGGAAAAAAAAGGAACTTGGAACAATTTATGGAGTAATGATGCATTGTCTTTTTTTTCCAGGTTTTCCCCAAGAATGGCTCCTAGAGAACAGTGCTCGTCTTCTGATCTGTTGTGGGAATAACATGTGCTTTACATTCCTGGCCAATAAAGCTGTAAATGGGAGACTAAATGAACTTGCCACACTTATTGTGTTTCTGTCTTTGGTGAGTAGTAATAAAAGAAAAGAATCAGGTAGTTTCCTGGGAGAAAGTACTTCTTATGTTCAGATATCTTCAAGCTATCACAGTTATGGGTGTAACAAGGTTGATATTTTTTTGAAAGGAAAGTTGTTAGTTGAGAGCAATCTGGGATGGAAGATAGATCTAGTTACTGAAAGGGAGATTATGAAAATTAAGTATTTTACAGTTCCAAGAGACATCACAAATCATGGCACTGAGTCCGCCAGCATTTTAAAAACGAAAAATTGGACAATCACTGTGTTAACAAGGTTAATCCCCCACAACTGAACCTTGAATTTGGACATGACCTAAATTAATAGGATGAAAATCTGCTCTTGTTGCTGATTGTAAGGCTCCAGTTTGGGATTACTGCAGTGTTCCAAATAAGGGCACAATACAGTATGCTTCAAAATCAATAAAACTGATATTAAATTGGTAATCGTGTTTGGAGAGACAATAAAGCTGAAATAAAAACAGAAAATGATAGAACTATCAAGCAAATTTCCAGCATTTATGAAAAGAAAAACAGAATTAATATTTCGGCTCAAAGATGTGTTATCAGAACTTCATCAGAGTAATCTCTAGCAGAGTGTAGTGTTTGTGCTTTTAAGAAGATCTCAACACCAGCAGTTCCTTTAATTTTGGGTGCAGGTATGTGAAAAGGATGGGTATTGCATGGACTGGACCGTGAAAATGGTGCACAGAATCTGCAAGGTGATAGCCAGCAGTGAAAGCAGGTGGAATTTTCTACAGACCATTGAGAAGGTTTTTGCTCGAGTCACCATGGACATGATTGAATCATTAATGTTTAGTGAGTACATTTAATTTATACATTTAATTGTATATTAATTATGGATTTTTTCATTCATGCATGATTCAAGATGTTGAAAATTGTTTGGGGGAGGGGCAGGGTTTTGATTTCTGTACTGATGTTCAGTGATTTTTTTTCTGATAAAGGCAATACTTCACCGGCATTGGTCTTGAGTAAAACAATAATTGCTTGCATGTATCACCTTTGTAATGAAGCAAAATAATCAATTTCCAGAATCTAATTATAAGACATAAATTGTTATATATCAATCTAAGAATGCATTTTTCTGGACTCATTCACTCAGCCATTTGTCTTGCTCAAGAAATGTTTATTTTTTTGTACGCTCATTGAATTCTCTAAGCAATGTGGCTTTCAAAACTTGTACACAACACAAAGGAAAATTCACTCACTTGTAATCTTTCTAAATTAATGAGGTCAGATGTGGCTGTGTGAAAGAGCTAACTACCAGGACAGTAAAGCATATCAATCTGTTGAATTACCTGTATTTCTTGTGGCCTTCCTTTACTCCCATTGGCCCAGCCTGGAGATCTGTCAGATAATGTAGAACCATTTTAAAATCACACACCAGAAAAGCAGATCTGTGCTGGCTTTTTGAAAGAATGAGAGAATTTTCCTTTGTGTTGTATACCATTACCACAAGTGTCCTGCTCTTTTCCTATTGCCAGGACTTTATTGTACCATTTCAAGTATTACCTAATACTGTTGTGGAAGTTACTATTCAATCAGCTTCCAATATCTTTTAGCCATATCAAAAGTTGCAGTGTAAAATTGTTTCTTCTTATCTCCCCTAGTTCCTTTGATTAGCAACCCTTCTGGTAGGGTACACTACGTACTTTATCAAAATCCCTTTCAGAACATCTCTGTTAAATCTTCCTTTAATCTTCTATATTCTAAGAATAATCTCAGCTCCATTAGGTTCTCTACAGAATTGAGGTTCTTTTCTATGATACAATATTAGTAAATCTTTTTTTTGCAATTTGTTCAATGTGTTGATATACTTTCTTGAAAGGAGTAAAAAGTATCAGATTAAAAATTTCAGAATCACAGCAAAAGGTTTAGAGTTATTTTAGTTCTGTGGATATGTAGGCAAGAGTTCAGCAAATTGGGTTAGTGATGTAAATGTCAATGGGTCTTCGATCTGTACCGTTAACTCTTTCTCTTTCCACAGATGTGCCTGACCTGCTGAATGATTCTAGCATTTTCTGTTCTTATTTCAGACATAGCATCTTCCATTTTTTGATTTTCATTTTGGTTGATGATGGCAAAAGAAAATATTAGGAAGTCGCACTTGTAGAATGACTATGTGATTACAGGGGGAAATGAGAGTGCTCAGGAATGAGATGTAACAATTTTTTCAATGCTAGAATATAGAAAAAAATGTGTCAGATAATATTTTGGGAACACTGTGCAGGCGAGACCTGCATTATGGCCATTTGGGTAACAGAAATTCACCATTTGGGAATGCCCAAAAATTTGCGTTATGGAATAAAATTCACTCTTACAGGATTTATGGGGGAAAATACAAAATAAATAAACACAAAATGCAAAAGAAACAACAAATTTTGTCAATTTTTATTTTTAGTAACTCAGTGCTGTGGGGCAATAAGATTTAGATGACATCACCACTTTGATTGGGTTGGCAGTCACAGCCATGTCCCTCCTTTGCCATGCCCTCTCTAGTCCAAGGACACGTGAACTGTCGTCTGAGTTCAACACAGCTGCACACTTCATCTGCGAAGCATTTTCTCTGATCCACTGCATTGTGGGGAGCCACAGTAGCCATGGCCAGCTCCCTTAAAGTAATCCCTCAGCCTTTACTTCCACCAAATCACTGCACTTTTTACCCATTACCCCTTGATCTCTGACCCATGACCCCTGATGCCTGACACTGATCCTCAAATCCCATCCCCACTGATTAAACCCTTTCCTAATCCATAAACATTGCTTGTCAGAGAAAATATCTTGCAGATGAAGAGTGTGGCAGCCCTGCACTCTGAAACGTCTGTTCACATGTACTCGTACTGGAGATGATGTGGCAAAGGAGGGACTTGGCTGTGACTGCCAACCCAATCAATGGGGTGACATCATATCCAAATCTTATTGCCCCAATACTGAATGACTAAAAATAAAAATTGACAAGATTTCTTGTTTCTTTCGCATGAGCCTTGTGCATCCTCCAAATTTAATGTTGGTCTCAGCCGGCGGTTGTGGGTCACTTTGTCATCACCAATGGTGTGGCTTAATGTGAGAAATAGGAATGCATCTCCGCTGATCAAATGGGATTCAGTGGGAAAAGGGGGTCTGCATTGTGGAAAATCGCGATACGGACAGTTTTCTAGGAACACAATCCCTCTGTAATGCGATTTTCTATAATGCAAACCCCCTTTTTAATGTAGTAAACCCCCTTTTACTGTACTTTAAATGGTAAATTTGAATATGAATAAAGAATATACAGTAGGTGAAACTTCCTTTCTGGAGGAGTGGTTAGAACGTGATCTTGAATTAATTAACATGGCAAACAGCATAGCTGTGTTTAAGGGGCAGTTAGACATGTATTTGGGGGAAGGAAAGGATTAGGATAATGTATAATATAGTCAAGTGAAATAGGATTGGGTAAAGCCCATATGGAGCATCATAGTCTGACATGGACCTGTTGGGCTGAATGGCTTACTCCTGTGCTGTAAGCTCTATTTAGTTTTGTGAATGATATCATATTATTATATCATTAGCCAGATTACAGAGAATGGCCTCTTGTGACATCATAAGCTTAGCTACGGGCATTGACTTGCTGATCTTGGACACAGACTGACAAACATAAATGCCATATCAATCAAATCAAATGTTCTTTTAAGGAAAGGCTTTCAGTTTCAAGTTATGGGGGTGGGGAGGTCAGTGTAAGAAATTATATTAGTGACACAGCATTGAAACAGGTTCTAATGAAAACTTATTTATATTGTCATTCACTACTTGGAAAATTATGACAATTAAGTGAAAACTGATGAATTGGTGCAAAATTTTAGCAATTCCATTTCATATGCATTGTGATTTTGTATAGTGATGTGTAAATCTTAATTTTATTCAGTGGTTCTTCTTTCTATCTTAAACGTAGATGAATTCCCTTTTGCTCAGTAATTTATCTCATATATCTGAGATTTATTGGGTCTGAACTTGGGCAGTAACACAGAATGGGTGATAAGGAATTTGCATATTTTATACAGTGTTTGATTATTTTTCTTTAATCGTGAAGAAAGTCAGGTGAAATGTGAAAAAAACTTATTTGCCCTTTTAGCATCATCTCCCTCCTCTTCTCAAACCATCATCAGAAAAATATTCACCCCTGTGTTTCTTCCAGAAGGTGAGCATTAGTTGGGAAAACAAATGAAACTATAAGTAAATTCATTAATAATCTTGCATTAAAAGAAATCCTACTCCCCCTGGGTAATTTCAGAAATGTTGTTCCATTCTTGAATCTGTGTCATCTTACACCACCCTCTAACAAATGGAGAATAAAAATAGCCAGTTTTATCCATTACATTAATGCATTCTGACAGTTCCAGCTCCCTCCAATGCAGGCTTGCAGCTTTTCTCTACCTAAAACAAACAGCTGAAAACTGTGATAGCAATTATGACAATCGGCTTAATAAAGTGTGTGTTAGGAGAAATGGCAAGGTTCTTCAAATGATTTCACTCAAGTAGAATATATCCATGAGAGAATTCATCCAATTACCTTATATAATATCTTCACCACCTCCATGCTTCTTTAAATCAACACGTCACTGATGAGGTTACAATCAGATCTTATCAAATGGTGGAGCCAGCTTGAGGCTGAGTGGTCTGGTCCTGCTCCTAATATTTACCTGTGCACTCAGGAGAATTTTCACTCAACATGCCTTGTGGGATTGGTGTGTGTAGTCAAAATGGCTGTGAAAAGACTTCCATTCCTGCTTGATTCCTGCTTGCCCCAAGCTATCCAGGACACTATTTGGATGAAGAAGTACCTGCCTGACTCAGGTATGAGTCTCATTAGTATATGCTAATTGGCATCCAATGATGTCAAAAGGACCCCAGTGGTATTTCTATGATGTGGCTGGGAAAGTCCTATGAAGTGAGTCAAGTATTTTCCTAAGTGTGGCCAGGAGGAATAGGAATATTGTTGATGTGCAGAAAGTGTTCTGATGGGTTACCTCTCAGCCTGGTATGGCAATTGCTTTGCTCTTGACTGTCAGAACCTACAGAGAGTGCTAAACATAGCCCAGTCCATCACAGGCTCGTCACTTCCTTTCATACAGTCCATCTTCACAGTGCATTGCTTTAGGAAGGTTGGTGGTGTTGTCAAGGATACATGGTGCCCTTGCCATTCCCCTTTCTCTCTTCTACCTTCTGGAAGAAGATACAGGAGCTTGAAAGCCCAGACAACCAGACTTAAGAACAGCTTCTTCCCCACTGCCATCAAACTCCTGAACCAATCACCACTTTCACATCCCCCTCCCAGTGGTGCTGCCATGTTCTCGGACTCTTAACTCTACCTCTCTTGGTTATTCCATTATTGTCACTTCAGCATTTCTTTTTGCATTGCTTCAGATTGCTCTACAGTCTTTGCACCATTCTGCTGTTTTGCACTTGTATTTATTGTTGTATTTCTTATCACCATGTATACTGTTTACTCTGTGAGCTTCACACGAACAAAGAATTCCTTTGCACCCTGGTGTATGAAAGTAAACTAATCTATTCTACTGAAAATTCTTGTGCCAGTTGACACTATTCTCTAAGGAAACAATGTTTTCAGGAACAAAAGTGTTCAGAAATGTAGTGGAGATGTTGTCTGGTCCTGATCCTTGCTGCATCCATTGTTCTGAAGTAGAGTCCACTGAATTGACTGAAGATGTGTTTTGTAATGATGGGAACCTCATAAAGAAGCCAAGGTCGATCATTCACTCAGCACTTCTGGCTTAAGGTGTTTGCAAATGCTTCAATGTTATCTTTGGCCCCCACCTGCTGAGGTGGGAGTATTCTTGCTTTCTCCTCTACCCTGTTATCTGTTTAATTATCTGCTACTATTCAAGACTGGATGAGCATGACAAGATCTGCAGAGCTTTGATCTGATCTGTTAGTTGTGGGATGTCGTCTTTTGTTACAGCTTTGTCAATTGGTACCTCATTTTTAGGTATTCCTGGTGCTCTTTCCAATTAGCCTTCTATACTCCACATTGAAGCAGTGCTGATCCTCTGGCTTGACTGTAATGTTATAGTGAGACATATGCTGGGTCATGCTGGGTCAACAGGATGTGGAGTAAGACAGGACTTTGTCTCTACAAGGACTGATGGTGGTCACTCCTACCATTAGTGTCATGGATAGATTCACTTGCAGCAGGTAGATAAGTGAGAACGAGGTCAGGTAGGCTGAACCCTTTTGTGATCCTTCAGGACTCAACCAGCTCAGCCAGTGATGCTGCTATGAAGCCAATCTTGGTGATGGACATTGAGGTCCTCCACCCAGAATACATTCCCCATGTGGATCACTACCAGTAAGTTTTCTTTATCCACTAACTTGGCAACAATTGTTTTCAATGACTGGCTTACTAGGCTACTGGAGCTGGTGGAGTTATAAGGGGTTAGAAGGGGTGACAGGCTGCATTTGCAAAAAACATTGGTAAACTAACTGAATTTGAGGCAGTCTAGCAACTTTTACTGTGACTTTTCTGGCCATTAGTTGCCATTGTTCTTGCTGATTTTGTTGATTATTTTTGTTCAAATAATAACTTCTCATGACGTATACAGGGAATGATTACTGAGCTTGACAGTGTGTAGTGTAAACAGTCGAGATGGTATGATCATTGAAATAAACCCAGAATAATGACTGAATATCCTCCCGTGTTAATCTTGCTAAATAATATCAGAAAATTCTCTTGTTTAAACAAACGTCAACCAGCCTACTTGCTTTAGATTGCTGTCCATTGTCTGTGCTAGAAAGTGTGAGGTTTGGATAGCGAGTGAAAACAGGATTATGCTGATGGCCAATGACAGCCAAACGTCCTGACAGCATTTACAGCCTGGGTTCTGTTTGGGTGAAGTTCCTGCCAGCTTCAGAGGAACTCTACCCAGAAAATTAAAATCGTGGAGAACATTGGGAAAAAATGTAGTGGGTGAAACAGAACTGGGACACTAACACAAAGACAGTGACATTGCTTCTCCTCTCACCCATATATTCAGCCTGATTTTCAGGTCCATTGAATCCTATTAAATTGAGTATCAGGCAGAATGTATAGACCAGGTACATTTGGGTTACCATAGGTTCTGCATCCCTTCTATAAGTAAAATTTTATCCCCATACAAATTACCCATCTTTTGGCATGAAGAACCAGACCTTAAGCTTAATAGTACTTGTATGTGCTTTTATAATTTTTGTTCTTAGATGGATTTCTGATATGAAAAGTCATTTTTTGAATGTGAACCATGCCTTACTCAGCCAATATTGTGACTTAAGTCAATAATAACTGTGCTGTTTGTCTCACAGGTGGCTTTGAGGAGGACGAAGGAGTAACATACAACATGTACAATATGGTGAATGCCCAAGCAGAATTTCATAAAGAAGTCATGCTTCGTGCCTTTGGCAACATACTAACCTGAAAGATGTTCCTGAAATCGATGGTCAGACCAAGCCATCTTATTTATTTTGTTCTTATCTTCCTAGCCAAAGGTGAATTTTATTTGACTCAGATGGCATTTTGAGTACTTGCTTCTAAGGGTAACTTATTCCAGATAAAAGATATGCCTTGGTGCTACAGTTTGACTCAGGGACACCTTGGATCAAGTTAAAGTGATAACCCCAATCTTGTACTAATCTGGCCTCTTGTACAAATCTGGTATCTCTTCAACGCCTTATTGATTCTCTTCTCTCTAGCCATGAGAAGAAAAAAAGGTTTCATTACACAGTCATTAATTCTCAAGGCCACTTATCATTTGGGAACAAAATAGTGCTGACTCATGATCCTCAGTTCTCTTTCCTCTCAATGAGAGAGGGTTTAGCTTGCACAAGGCTCCTTTGGTGATTGTGGTTGAAAAGAAATTTAAGACGTGCTAAGGCATGAAGCTGTTGGATGTTCAGGAGTGGATAGAACTCATTGCCAGATTGAGATTCCTGAAATTTATAATCTGAACTATTGGATATTCCATAAATTATACATTCCTTGTCATGTTTAAAAACGATTTCCTTGGAGATGCTACAGTAGGACGAAAATACTGTGAAGTATTATGGTACATGCATGCAGCAAATCCAACTTTTACCTCCAGGTTGAAACTATGCTGTTTGGCAGATGTGCATTGGAAACTGCTGCTGTTGGTTTTAGTCTCACACTGGCGCATTAAAATATACATGTACTGTATTTAACATAATTGTATTAATATTCTACAATAAGTACTGTTACAAGAATATTACAAGAATCCTGATATTGAAAGATAGGTTAACAGAAGATACATGCATTGGATAGAGCTTCATACTGCTTTTGATTTTACAATCAATTAAATTAGTTGGAGAATACGCCACTCAGTATCTGATTTTTCAATCTTTGTAGTGAAGCAAGAGTGATAAATATAATACAAGGTTACATTAAATAAAGCATTGTGCAACATTTCAGATGTGAATAAAGTGGAACAGGGCTAAATGTTGCAATGACATATGGAACTTGGCACATCAGGAAAAGTGCTGTAGTTGCCGAATGATGTTGTAAACCATGTAGAATGAACTTGGACATGAGTATAGATGCAAAACAGTCACTATTCCATCTGCAACCCATTCTATGATACAGTTATATGCATTTCTCTTTAAGTCAACAGAATGAATTTTGGGTGAAGTGAATATCTGATGATTGATAGAATACTGTCTGTTTTTGGCTCCTGCCCATTTACCAGTTACAACCCTTCGGATTTTCTTAGAACCGTTAATTGTTTTGCTTTAAAGCTGCTGCTGCTGCTGCTGAGAACAATTGAAAATAAAATTGGGTTGGTCTGGATTGCTTGAAAAATCAGCTTCCCTTATGCTGAAATTGATTCCAGTGTCCTAGATTTTGAATGTACCCACACCATTTTTTCTTCTCCATTTCTTAAAAAGTGATTCCTGGTTGATTGTGAAAAAGTAGATAGAATAAACATGGCATAGTGCATTGTAGGGATGAGTAAAAATTTGGTAATGATTGTAATTCTGCAGGGACTGTCTTTAGTGCATTGGATAATATTTTCATGCAAAGTATTGCACTAAAAATAGTGCCCATTAGAACTCTGGTCCTGCAAATTTGGCATATGGCTTAAAGGGAAATTAAAGGTTTCACAGATAAATGCACAGAACGCTACTTCAGAAGGCTAATTCCTGACATTAATTCATATTTTTGAAGACCTGCTGATTACTGTTAGATCTTACGTGGCATAGTCCTTGGCACATAGGTCACAGTGAATTCTCCTCAAAGCACCTTAGTGATCTGCAGCTAATGTGATTGTGTACAAAAATGTGATGTCCATGGCAAATTTTATATATTATCAATTTTTCACTTCTGTTTGGGTACCTTCAAGATCACTCAGCAATTTCTTGAGAGAGGCAGTGCATCTAATCTGCTCCTGAACTTCTGTCAGTGCATCACCCCACACTATTCACTAGCAAGGGGACCTGAGAAAAACGTTATTTCTAAGCTGCCTGTGGTGAATGAACTGTTAGAACACTTTGATTCTCTTCCTCTCCTCCCCTCTACAGTATAGCAGAGGTTGGAGTCTTGCCCAATGCAACATTGTGAGCAAAAAAACAATACTGAAAGACAAAGCAATGTAGATCTGCATAATTCTTTACCATTTTCTCTTTTTCAAAATTTGCGAGCTACTAATTCTTGTGCCCATGAAGAATCGTGGGAAGGAGCCTCTTCTTCCTGCTGCTCTCACTGGTGACAGCTGGGATTGTTCAACCGTCAGCGTCAGACATAAAAATAACATTATTAAAAAGCCTTTAGAGCTGAGCAACACAGTTTCACAGCCATTGTAATTAATTTATCACTCCTCTTATATACAATAACGTTAAAATTTAATGCAGTCACTTACTGAGAACTCACTTATGGGTTTGTTGGCAAGTAGTCACTGTTGTCCACTGATGGCTGAAAAGTAAAGGCAAAGTGGTAAGTGTCAGTTTTGGAGGAATTAACTGATCTATATCAAAGCAGTTGGCATTTACTGTATTTGCCCAGAAAATTAATTTTCTTTGTTAATCAGCATCTTTCACTCTATACACAAAGCTAAGGACACAACTGAGATCTGCTATCCTCCATTTCCAACTAAAAGGCAAAGTTTAGATGATGGCAGAAAAGTCTAGTGGAGATCTCCCCTACTTCCACTTAATTTTCTGCTGGGCCTTCAGTGCCCTCCGTCCCACCACCCCCCCCCCCCCCCCCGCCCCCACACGTGGGCATATTTGAATAACAAGAAACAAAATAATTACCAATATATTTTTTGATGTTTTTGAGCATCAAAAATAACTTAATTTCTGGCATCCTGAACCGCTTTAGTGTTGCAAGATTTTATTTAAAAGTTTTAAACTAATGTCTGTGCAATCAATTGTAGTCCAAACATAGAAGGTCACTGTTTTGCTCATGGCCCTAAGGGTCTATCTGAGAAAAGCTTTTCTGTCCAAACTCTGGTGGAGCCAATGGAGCCTATCAAATGTGTTAGCATACCTAAGGTTGAAAAGATTTGCTGGGATTGAGGAGCATTTCCCTGGTGGAGGGAGAAACTCTTGCTCCATTGAAAGTGTGGCCCAATTCTATGAGAACAGAAAGTCAGGTTTACAACCCCTCCATTCTCAGCCACATTTTTAGTCTGATGAAATGTGTTGCAACCTAAACTGTAGCCTGACTATAACAAGCAATTAATGATCTATCTCCAAGGAAAGAGCACACCTAGCCATGCATTCCTTGCATGCCTCCAAATATTTCCAAGTATTTCAAATATCAGCTGGATACCTTGAAAGGAGGGTTTCTCCCTTACATCACTTAAGTAGAGTTGCAAAGAATTATAATGAAGTTTAATGCCCTTTTATTTAGTTCTGCTTTTTTTCAAAAGGATGTTCATTTTTATTCAAACATTCAGAGATGATTGCAGTGTGCAGTGAACATTCTCTGAGGAGTTGCCAAGAATAACCATGTACATACATAATACAGGTACTATATTTATTGTTCTTGCTGATTCTAGTTCAAAGTACATGTCACCAAGTTATGGTGATTGTGGCTATTTATTCAGCCTTTGCTCATCAAATAAATAATAGCATGCATTCTAACTCAGTGGTTGTGTGTACTTATTTAATACTAAGCCACAAAGAAACGGAAACAAATAAAATAATGTTAAAATTGATCATAATTCTTTGCAACTCTTATATTTTCAACAAAAATAGTAACAAGGCTACCTCCCGAAAATTGAGTAAAACTTTTCAGTTAAAAGAATAGTTTTAATTTAAAAGTAAAATATATACACATAGATATATAAATTTTGTTTATTTGTTATCATTTTGTGCAAGACAATTTAGATATTTTAAAGTCTTGAAGCATAACATGCAAAATAAGTTAAATTATTTATTTGTAAATAGATTTATGATTGTATTTTTCATGTTTGTTGCTGATGAACATTAAATCTTAAAACCTGTGTGTGGAACTTAGTGTTTTGATTCATTTGTGACAATGTCACTCTGTAGTTCACAGTTAATTGCCTTTTCTTCCCCCTTGAGGGTGCTAACTCCACTACCTCCATTCTTCATTTATGAGCCCAGTGTAGATAGGTTGTTCCCCACATATGGTATTGCATTTATAGTTATTTCAGCTACACACCTTCATTTAGTAGATAATGCCTTAAGTGCAATACAGATAGATGCTCTTTATATGAATATATTTAGTTAATAAACATTCACCAATATTCAATGCAAAACTTTTCAGTATTTTTCTTTATTGGAGTTTGGAATTCTGGTCTTGTGTGGAATGTGGAAATCATCGGATCTGTTCCTGCTGTCACTTTAGATTCGCTCAACAGACTCATCTCCACTCTCCCCATTGCCTGGTTGGAACTATTTGTTAATACCTGGGCTTAACAAATAAATGTACTGGATTGAATTGAGCTGACCTCAATGACATATTCTGATGTTTAGATGATGCTGAAATCTAGAATGTTCACCCATTCTAAGCACTAGTCTGGTGGATATTCAAAAATAAATAACCAAGAAAGAACAGAATGATCAAAAAATACTTGCACACTTTTTTATCTTAACATTTTACCAACAAATGCACAATAGAATTAGATTTCACATACATTGTGTGGACATGACCATCAGAATTATGTAGATATCCATTATTCATTTATAATTTATTAGTCAAAAGTACAATTAGCCTCATCCGGATCCCCAGTTAGCCACAAGCCTCTGAAGGGGGATGCTACTGCTGTTGTGGCAAGTGACTCATTGGCACCCAATGGTGCAAATTAATTACTGAATGTTGTGGCAAGATGTATTGCAGATCAGAGCAGTAACATGTGGAACTATAATAATGGAAAAAGCAAATTACAAAACAATTGCAGACTATTATTTTCAGTTTTTACTCATGATACATCAGCAATATTTATCAATCTGTAGTGTGAGGAAAGAATGAGGATAAGGAAGTGATTAATTTACTGCAGAACTGGCAAAGCACTTGTCTTATGTGTTTGGCTGTTAATTCTCAGGATTTGGGGGGGGGGTCCATTCTAAAAATGTCAAGCTTGTGAGCATCAAAGATACTATCATGTCACGTATTAGAGGTGAATATAGCTAAAGTTGAAGAGCAATAGAAACACCTGAGAGAAGGATTAGAAGAAATCGATAAAATCAGATGAAGTAGGACTGGAAGTGGCTACATGCAGCATTTCTCTGTTGGATTGTTAAACCTGTAACTGTTCTATAAAATTCTATGTAACTGTTAACTCTAACATGTCAGAGTGCTTGAGTAAGAATAAAGGCCCAAACAAGTAATAGAATCATTCAGCCCATTGCTTGATGCACACTAATATAGCGGAATCCTCCAAATCCCACTTTGCAGATTTTGGTCTGTTATTGGTTGCAACACATCAAGTGTTCACCCAAATGCTTTTCAAATGCATTGAAGATTTCTCTCCACCATCGTTTTAGGCTAGTGCTGGACAAGAGGACTGGGAATTTTTCAGAAACCAGCAGTGAGAGATTAGAAAGCTAAGAAAGAGGGAGAAATGTGTTTATGAGAGAAAATTTTCAACTATCATCAAAACAAACCAATAATTTCTACAGATATTAAAAAAGGATAGTTAAGGTAAGTGTGGAACCCATAGAGAGTGAGACAGAAGAATTAATAACAGGAAACAAGGAAGTGACTTAAGTTAAACCAATAAGTTGCACCAGTCTTTATGGTGAAGGGCACTGCAAATGTCCCAAAGATAACACATGGGCTAGATTCAAATAACACAGAATTTATCACAATCCCTATCAGTTGGGACAAAGTATTGGAAAACTGATGGGACCAGAGGCAGATAAGTTACCAGGCAGAGTGTAAGGTATCCAAGTTTGCTGAAGAGATGAAAATAGGTGGGAAGGCATGTTGCTGTCAGAATATTTGGCTTCTGCAGCAGGGTATAGATAGGTTGAGTAAGTGAGTGAAAACTGGGCAAACGGAGTCAAATGTGGGGAAATTGCGAGGTCATGCCCCAGTAAGAGGAATCAGTAGGCAGACAATTATCTAAATGGAGAGTAATTGCAAATGAGTGGAATACAGAGAGATGTAGGAGCTCTTGTATATAAATCTTTGTGAGCTAGCAGGCAGAGGCAGCAAGTAGCCAGGAGGGCAAATGGCATATTGGCCTTTTTCGAAAGGGAGTTGGAGTTTAGAAATTGAGAAGTATTGTTAAAATTATACAGGGTGTTGGTGAGGCCACAGCTGGAGTACTGTGCACAGTTTTGGTCCCTTATGTAAAAGATATATAAGCATTGGAGGCAGTCCAGAAGAGATTCACTCAACTAATTCCTGGGATGAGACGAATGGCTAAAGAACTTGGAGCTATGTTCTTTGGAGTTTAAAAGAATGACAGGTGATCTGGCTGAAGCATTTAACAAACTAAGGGGGCATGACTGGGTGGATTTTGAAATAATTTCAACCAGTGGGAGAATCTTGAATGAGGGAACATAGCTACATTGGGAGGGGGCAGTGGCAGTCATTTAGTAATTTAAAATAGAGGGGAATAGGAACTTCTTGCAGAGGGCAGTAAGTCTCTGAAATTCTCTGCCCCAGAGACTTGCGGTGACTAGATCATCGGAGGCATTTAAAATGTTTGAAACATCGGGGTGTTGATGCCTGGGGCAGATCAGCCATGATCATATTGAATGGGTCAGTCTTGAGTCTCTGTGATCCAAGGTTAAACATGAGGAATTACTTAAGTATTTAAAAGGAGTCCATTTTAAGCCGTTAAAAATGATCATTGCTTCTATCAACAGAAAAATACCAGGTAAAAAATTGGATAGACAGGGCGTTAGGTTCATAGATAGCTGAATAATGGACCTCAGCCAGTTTCATTGATCAGTTATCACCATCATTTCCCAGTGATCAGTCATTGCCAATCAAAAATCTACTCATGTTTTTGCTGATTTTCATTTTAACATTCACATACACTGGAGCAGTCTTGCTAGCCAAAGCATTGGAATTTCTTAGCAAGGAACAGTGGGTATAGGATTCCTCCTCTCATATGTTGCATAATTCAAGGTGGGAATAGGAGAAAATAAAACTTTGAAATGTGGAAATGTTATTGAAACAAGAATTAAAACAGCAAAGGATACATTGGGCTGGTTGTTGTAGTTCGACACGAAATAGGCAGGAATTCTTTGTGTAAGACCATTGATTATGTGATTGTTGCCTGAATGTGGTATTTCCAAACTTTCTGGTCATCCTTTACTGATGATTTCACAACGATGCTCCATAAATGGACCCTTTATGGATGTCCATAAAGGAGCACAAGCTTGCAGAAATTCTTTAGAATTTATGCTGGGGCTTCTACTGGCTGTACCTGTGTCAGGTTATACTTGGAGCAAGAACAACAAGTGCATTAACTTGAAAGAAGAGAAGTGACTACAAGAATATAAGGTAATTTAGCTTCCTTTGAACCAAGTGCATTTGATGTTTTTAATTATTTTAAAGTGTTCTTAAGTGATACAGTTTTAAATTTTTTTTCCCTTTTTAATTGTTTCATTGAAATTAAATAGATTTTGATGTTAAAGTTTTTCACAGATTTGATAGCTTGCTAAGATGGGAGGTTATTGATTGTGGTTTAGCTTGCTGATTTACTTTAACCTTTTTTTTTTTCAGCAGGGCTTGTTGTGGTCACCTCAAACAATGGCTTTGGGGAGCAAGTTCACAATGGCACATCTGTGAAAGGTATGTCTATACATATCATTTGTTAGTGGCAAGTGTGTGCTCAGAAATCTGTGAACTCATTTAACGAAGCTTCAGAAATTTTTTTCCTCACCTGTGCAAACCTCACCCGGGTCTCTGCTCTGTCCTTCTCTTTGGTAATTTGGCTAAGATGATCATCCATCACTCTACTGTATACTAAAGGCTCCTCAGTTTTAGTTAAGCAAAAGAAACTCAACAGATCAACAAAGTACATGTTGATCTGCAGAGAAAGTTTGGAGAAAGGTTGGAGGCTTAAAGTAGACAGGAGTTAAAAAGCCAAGATAAAGCAAAGATATTGGGCAAAAAGTAAACTGCTGCAGGAACTCAGCTGGTCAAGCAGCATCTGTGGAGGCAAAGGGATAGTCAATGTTTTGGGGCCAGACTCTGCATCAAGACTGGAATCTCTTATGTCTCCAAGGATAATGGGCATTGTCAGTGCTTTTCACTTCCCTTTCACTACGTCTCCAAGAGCTTTATGGCCAGTTAAATAATTTTGAAGTGCAACCACTCTTTAGGAATGTGAAGACAAATTCCTACATAAAGCAGAATGATGATGAATGAATAATCCCTATTTTAATACTACATAGAACATAGAACACAGAACAGTACAGCAAAGGAGCAGGCCCTTCAGCCCACAATGTTGTGCCAAACCAATGAAACGTAATTAAACACCTAACTAAACTAATCCCTTTTGCCTACACAAGGTTCATATCCCTCCATTCTCTGAACATTCATGTGCCTATCTAAGGGCCCCTTAAACGCCTCTATCATATTTGCCTCAACTACCACACCTGGCAGCATGTTCCAGACACTGAACAATGTCAGCGTAAAAAAACTTGCCCTGCACATCTCCTTTGAACTTACCTCTCTCACCTTAAATGCATGCTCTCTGGTGTTGAATGCTGATTTTGACTGAAGGATGAAGACTGGGCAGGACATCACTGCTAATCACTGTTGAAATAGTGCCAATGGACCACAAATATCCATCAGAGAAGGGAATTTGTACCTTGGTTTAATCAGATTGTTGCACTATTGGCGGTGTTGTCAGTCCCTCAGTATTACATTGAAGTCAGCCTGTCCTTTCAAGTCTAGTGGGTGAGATTTGTATCCATAATCTTCCGTTTGATAGATGAGGATGCCAGAGGGTGGTCAGTATATGGAAAGAGCAGCCAGAGGAAGTGGTTGAGGCAGGTATATTAACATTTAAAAGACATTTGGACAGGTACATGGATAGGAAAGATTTAGAGGGATATGGGCCAAATGCAGGCAAATGGCAAATGGGGATGCTACAAGTTGAGTCACAGTTAGAAGTCATGTGGAGCCACAGCCACTTGGAAAGGACAAAGTCACAGAGCATGGAAACAGGCCCTTCGGCCCAACTGGTCCATGCTGACCAAGATACTCACCTAAGCTAGTCCCATTTGCCTGCGTTTGGCCCATATCCCTCTAAATCTTTCCTATCCATGTACCTGTCCAAATGTCTTTTAAATGTTAATATACTGGCCTCAACCACTTCCTCTGGCAGCTCATTCCATATACTGACCACCCTCTGGGTGAAAAGATTCCCTCTCGGGTTCCTATTAAATCTTTCTCCTCTAACCTTAAGCCTATGCCCTCTAGTTCTTGATTCCCCAACTGTGGAAAATAGACTGTGTGCATTCACCCTATCTATGTCCCTCATAATTTTATACACCTCTATAAAATCACCTCTCTTCTGCATTCCAATGGAAAAAATCCCAACGTGCTCAACCTCTCTCAATAACTCAGTCCAGGAGCATAGGAGAATCCAGAATATATCCTCTTAGTTTGTGATAGCCACAAACTCTGACAGTTAGGGAGCACACTCACATTTGCACCAAATTCTCATCTGCTGAGTTGTCCTGTCTGAGTTTTGTAGACCCAGAGGCTCAGAAAAGACTGTTTTGGGAGTTGACTCTCTGATGGATAATCCAACACTTTGAGGTACTGTATATGTAGTGAAATAGGACAGTGGTTTAATCAATGCATTTGGTCTGTGAGTCATCTTGGTCTTCAATAAGTGGCCCATAAATTTGGCTGTATCTGCTGCAGGGATTAGGAGAATGGATGAAAATACTCAACGTGTTTATAAAGTGCCTTTAATGTGGTAAATTTTCATTTCAAAGGAACAGAATGAGAACCATTAAGAGAGGTGTCAAAATACCTGGTGAAAGAGGTAGATTTTAATTAGTACCTGAAAGACGAAGACATATGTGGAGAGATACAGAGTTTTGAGCAAGGAATTCCATAGTTTAGGGTTGAGAAGGCTGAACGCAGTACATCTGCAGAACCACCTTTCAGACTTGTCATTCAATCATTTGTCTTAGTTGCAATTTGATGAGACAGTGCACTTGTCTGCTTTTACTCCAAAACCACTTCCCACATTGTATGATCAAAAACAGGCTTGACTTAATTCTATAAAAGAGTAAAAGATATCTTTGACAGCCAAATAAATCATATCTGTCATTTCTACAACCAATAATATGTAGTAGTTTCAACCTCAATGGAAGAGCTGGACTGATTTAGGTCACCAATTCTTGCAGAATGTAACCTAGGAAATTTCACTCAAGCTGTTTCATGCACCATGTTTTTTCTCAAGTGTTGTCCTCAGGGCTTGAGTTATAAGGTGTGACTGGACAGGCTAGGGCTATTTTCCCTGGAGCAAAGGAGGCTGAGGGGTGACCTTATAGAGGTTTATAAAATCATGAGCAATATAGATAAGGTCACAGTCTTTTCTCCCAGGGTAGGGGAGTCTAAAAGTAGAGGGCATAGGTTTAAGATGAGAGGGGTAAGATTTAAAGAGGACCTGAAGGGCAAGTTTTTCACACAGAGGGTGGTGGGTATATGGAATGAGCTGTCAGACGAAGTGGGAGAGGCGGGTACAATGACAATGTTTATAAGACATCTGGACAGGTTCATAGATAGGAAAGGTTTAGAGGGATATGGGCCAAATGCAGGCAAATGGGACTAACTCAGGAAGGCAACTTGGTTGGCATGGATGAGTTGGGTCGAAGGACTTGTTCCATGCTGTACAACTCTATGACTCCATAAATTCTAGGTCCTGAACAGATTACGGGCCTCAGGTGATATGTGTATGAAATAGAACATAGAACATAGAACCCATGATGTTGTGCCGACCTATATAAACCTACTCTATGACAAATCTAACCCTTCCTTCCTACACAGGCCATAACTCTCCATTTTTCTTACATCTACGTGCCTATCTAAGAATCTTTTAAATGTCCCTATTGTATCACCCTCTACCACTACCCCTGACAGTGTGTTCCAGACACCCACCACTCCCTGTGTAAAAAACCTATCTCTGACATCGCCCCTAAACCTTCCTCCTCTGACAAACTGATGTCCTCTGGTATTGGCCATTGCCACCCTGGGGAATATGTGCTGGCTGTCCACTCTGTCTATGCCTCTCATAATCTTATACACCTCTTTCAAGTTGCCTCTCATCCTGCATCACTCCAAAGAGAAAAGCCCTAGCTTGCTCAACCTTTCCTTATAAGACATGTTCTCTAATCCAGGCAGCATCCTTGTAAATCTCCTCTGCACTGTCTCTAAAACTTCCACATCCTTCCTATAATGAGGTGACCAAAACTGAACACAATTCTCTAAGTGTGGTCTAACTAGAGTTCTATAGAGCTGCAACATTACCTTGTGGCTCTTGAACGCAATCCCCCACACCATACACCTTCTTAACTTGGGCGGCAACTTTTAGGGATCTAAGAACTTGGACCCCAAGATCCCTCTGTTCCTCCACACTGCTCAGAATCCTGCCATTAACCTTGTACTCTGCCTTCAAGTTCGATCTTCCAAAGTGTATCACTTCACACTTGTCCGGATTGAACTCCATCTGCCATTTCTCTGCCCAACTCTGCATCCTGTCTCTATCCTGTCGTAATCTACAACAACCTTCTACACTATCCACAACACCTCCAACCTTCATGTCATCTGCATACTTACCAACCCCTCCCTCCACTTCCTCATCCAAGTCATTTATAAAAATCACAAAGAGCATGGGTCCCAGAACAGATCCCAGCGGAACACCACTAGTCACCAACCTCCAGGCAGAATACTCTCCATCTACTACCACCCTCTGCCTTCTGTGGGCAAGCCAATTCTGAATCCACACAGCCAAGTGTCCATGGATCCCATGCTTCATTACTTTCTGGATGACCCTACCATGGGGAACCTTGTCAAACGCCTTACTTACGTCCATATGCACCACATCCACTGCTCTACCTTCATCAATTTGTTTTGTCACCTCCTTGAAAAACTCAATTAGGCTTGTGAAGCATGACCTGGCCCTCACAAAGCCATGCTGAGACTATGCTTCTCCAAATACTCATAAATCCTGTTCCTAAGAATCCTCTCTAATTGTTTGCTCACCACTGCTGTAAGACACACTGGTCTATAATTCCAAAGATTATCCCTATTAACTTTCTTGAACAATGGAACAACATTTGCCATCCACCAATCCTCTGGTACCACTCCTGTGGCCAGGGAGGATGCAAATATCATCGTCAATGCCTCAGCAATCTCTTCCCTCGCTTCCTGTAGTAACGTGGGGTATATCCCGTCTGACCCCGGGGACTTATCTATCCTAATGTTTTTCAGAAGCTCCAACACTGCCTGTTTCATTAACCCTGACATGCTCCAGCACATTAGCCTGTTAGGCATAAGCATAGACAATGTGGACTACCAGGTTAAGTTAAACTATAGCTCAGCATCTGTGGAATCAGATCACTAGGAGGATTTGGTGACTTCAGTAAGAGGAGAGTAGAAGCCTTTAGAGGGAAAGAGGCTAATCTGTCCATTAACACTGTTTCCTCCTTACATTAACCAGTGAATGTATATAAACATGGGCCTTTACTATATATCTCCTTGACAAAAGTGAACTCGGTGGAGCAATATGGTGGGAATGAGGGTGGGCATAAGGAGGACAGAAAAGTGCACTGAGGGCAATGTGAAGAAAACTTGTATGAATGTTTTTGCAATCTAATCATTTCACATCCTGTTGTGGCATATTCATCCCCAGTTTAAACCAAAGTGTATTGGAGATGACAGCCTTCTGACTCTACCCAAAGAAAGTCCTGATTGTTTGTGAAATATTGTCTCCTTTCGTCGATAAAACTGTTCAGAAGCTTTTATGAATTTGAATTCCCACTACATTGTATGTGGGTATAAATGTGTAACTTACTTTAAAGGGAGCTGACTCTTAACTGACAATGGATGACATCTTATATAAAAGGAAATATTTGCACTTCTGTGAAGTCAGAAGGATTATGGGTTGTGATGTGACTTATAGTTCCCAGTAGCAGCAATATATAGTTACATCTCATACCATCTCCAGTTTTCTCACTTGTTCTCCCAAAATAATCAACTCTTTCTGGGAGACAGATCCATTGACATTGATTCCTCGCTGATACTTCATCTGTCTCCTCATGGCTGCACAGTGAAGCTCAGTTCCCATGTTTGGTGGTTAGTTTAACACCAACATTGGGCTGGTTGGGAGTAATTTTCATATGCACCATCTGTGCACTAATCTGTTGGAGCAGATGACTATTCCTGAGTTTTTCCATTTTCTGTCCTGTTGAAATCCATGGAGTGAAGATTGGGCAAGTTCCTCAAAAGTATCCTGTGAGCTAGACAATAATTAGTCTGAGGGACATGATATGGATCCTGATCACTATTTATTCCTCAACTAATATCACTAAAACATTACTATTTAGTTATAATCACTTTGCTGTGTTTGCAAATTGATTACAACAGTAACTGCACTTTTTAAAAAATTGTGCAGGGATATAAAGCTCTCAGGACATCCTGATGTTATGGAAGATCTAACTAAATAGCTAAGTCTTGCTGCAATAAAATCATTGGATTCTTTTTCTGGAGTGACTGGATGCAAGCAATGAAGTGAATATCTTTTGACTCGATTTTCAATAACACGCCACATAATAATGAGGCATAGGATATAAGAGCAAGGATATAACGCTTGAAGTATTAAAAACATGTGTTAGACCACAGGCAGAGTAATGCATACAGTTCTGATCAAATTATATGAAGGGTCTTATAGCAAAAGAGAGGATGCAGAGGACATTTTGAAAGTTGCCAGAGCTGGAGAATTTTAGTTATGAACAGAGATTGTCAAAGTCACAGGCACCAGGGACCTCCAAGAGCAGCATACAGAGGTACTGGAGAGGGTACAGGAAATGTAGTTATACTTTTCTTGAAAAGAAGAGGTTGAGACGTGATGTTTAAGATTAAAAAAGATTTACATGGTGCAGTTGCAAAGGATTAGAAATCTTATCACATTGTACAATATTTTCATGTTTCTCTGAATATCCAGTTTCAGAGCACTATGAAGGATACCAATAGTGCAAATCTTGACTGCAAGAGCAGGTAAAGGCTGCTCTAGTGTTGCTAGAGAGTCTGAACCTACTTGCACTGCTTAAAGTCAAAGTTGAGTTTATTGTCATATGCACAAGTCCATGTGTGCACAGGTGCAATGAAAAACTTACTTGCAGCAGCATCACAGGCACAGAGCATCAGATAAGCAGCTTTCGCAAGAAAAACATAAATTAAACATAAATTATACACAATTTTTACAAGAAAAAACACAATTAGAACAAAAAAATCAAAGTCCATTTTAGTGCAAAGTGATCAAAGTGGTCATGCTGCTGCTAAACTGCAGTGATTAGGGTTTTGCTGGATGGTTCAAGAACTGAATGGTTGAAAGAAAGTAACTATTCTTGAACCTGGTGGTGTGGGACTTTAGGCTTCTGTACCTCCTGCCCAAGGGTAGCTGTGAAATGCTGGCATGGCCTGGATGGTGGGGGTCTCAGATGATGGATGTTGCCTTCTTGAGGAAGTGTCTCCCATAGATACTACCAATACTGGGAGGGATATGCCTGTGATGTATTGAGCAGAGTCCACTACTCTCTACAGCTTCTTATGTTGCTGCACATTTGAATTGCTGTACCAGTCCATGATAAAACCAGTCAGGATACTTTCAACGGTATATCTGTAGAAGTTTGTCAGAGTGTTCGGTGACAAGCTAAACCTCCTAAGAAAGTAAAGATGCTGGTGCACTTTCCTTATGACTGCTAGGTAATCTTGTAATGAAGGTTGTTCCCGGATGGTTTGTTGCTCCTTTGTCTAAGTTTTTCAGGGAGAAAGGGTTGGGGGATCTAATCACTATTACCCCAACCCGATGCCTGATGTCTTGTTGGAGGGACAAGATGGGTGTGCCCATACCTCAGCCACTCAAGAAAAACTCAGTCTGGGAACTAGTGCTTTGTGTTTCTTCCATGGCAAGATATTGCTGAGGTAAAGTTGTGCTTTTCTTGGTAAAAGTGGACCTATCATGTGATTTGTGTGCAAGAGACCCAGGATTGTGGACTGGAAATGCTTAAAACACTTCAAAATATTGCTCCCACAAAGCCTCACGCCAGTCCCCTATGTGGCACTGCTTCACTTGTGGCAATGCTCACAGATCTCCAACAGCAGGATTTGGAGGCACTGGAGAGGATGCAAGAAATTTGAAGTCCAGTCGAAGGGCCTCACCCGAAACATCGGCTGTCCATTTCCCTCCACAGGTGCTTCTTGACCAGCTGAGTTCCTCCAGTAGCTCGTTTTTTGCTCCAGATTCCAGCACCTGTAGTCTCTTGTGTCTCTCTGAAGTTATGCCTTTTATGAAACTCTCATTTCTCTTCAAAAGAGGTGATAGAGTGGTGATCGTTAAAGTTAAGAAAGATTTGGACAAGAAGTTCTGCTGCATTACACAATATTTTCATGTGCTTCTGGACTTCAGACCACTACGAGGTACAGCGATGGTGCAGACTTTGATTGAAGACACCAGAGGCCATCAAAATAAGATAATCACCAAGAAATCAAATCGGGAATTAGTCAGACACATCTTTATCCAACACGCCGGGAGAATGTGGAACATGCTCCTATAGGGAGACAAACAGCATGGATAAACTTGTGAAGCCCAGATAAACATGTAGAAAGGATAAACTGGTTATGCCAAAAGAGTTAGATGAAGAAAAGCCCTGAGTGGGGCATCAACAATGTCATAGATCGGTGGGGCTGAATGACTTGCTTCTCAGAATCAGGTTTATCATCACTGACATATGTCGTGAAATTTGTTGTTTTGTGGCAGCAGTACAGTACAAGACATAAAGACATAGAAATTACTATAAGTTACAAAAGTAAATAATTAGTGCAAAAAAGGAATAACGAGGAATAGTGTTCATGGACCATTTGGGGAAGAAGCTGTCCCTGAATCGTTGAGTGTGGGTCTTCAGGCTCCTGTACCTCCTCCCCGATGGTAGTAACATGAAGAGGGCATGTCCCGGGTGGTGAGGGTCCTTAATGGTGGATGCTGCCTTCTTGAGGCACCGCTTCTTGAAGACGTCCTCGATGGCAAGGAGTGTTGTGTCCATGATGGAGCTGGCTGAGTCTACAACCCTAGGCTCCTGCACATTGGAGCCTCTGTACCAGGTGGTGATGCAACCAGTCAGAATGCTCTCCACTGTACATCTGTAGGAATTTGCAAGAGTCTTTGGTGACAGACCAAATCTCCTCAAACTTTTGTGTTGTGTATTCTATACAAGTGAAGGACCTTCCTTTTATCAGCCTTGTTTTCCCCCATTCGACCATCAACAGAGCTCAATGGGTAGATTTCAAGGCTAGCTATGGGCAAATAATTCCTGTGTTCTGTGTTGCTGCTTCTTTAAATGAAACAAACTGTACACTTTTGCCCTTGTGAGTTTGAAGAAATCGCTCTAAAGAGGCAGCATGCACATCCAATATCTTCAGGCTGTTGACAGTAATTTGCCAGGAGAACTGCTGTGCCGTGAACAGGCTTGCTCAAAATATAACACACAGAATCCTTCAGGCAGAATTTTCAACAGTATTGGGAGCACAATTACACCACCTTCGTTCCCCTCTGTCCACCCCTCATAAATAGCTATTAACGCCAGCTGGAGCAGTGCTATGCTGTTGTTTCACAAGATGAACAAGACATTCTGGTTTCCATTCCTAACCACAACATAAGTATTGGGTTGAAAACTAGGCTTTGCTCTGTAGTTCAACTCCGATATATTGACTGTGACAATAACGAAGTGTAGCCTGAGGCTGTGTTCACACATGAGTCAATTCATGTATCTTTTTTAATAGATCTAACCTGAAGTACAGTAGATTTCACTTATCTGTGTATTCCATAGATATGTTAAAAAAAGACTTGTCTCAAATGCAAATTTAAAATCCTCCTTCATTGTGATGTCTTTTTGGGGGTCAATCACCACAATAACAACTTGCATTTATTTAGCACCTTTAACATAATAAAATATCCCAAGGCACTTATTATTGAAGAGTATTTCCATTGGTAGTGTTCTGCCATGGGCATGAACTGGATTAGGTCTTCCACATATGATTTTTGAGCTACTTGTTAGGCCAGTTTGTTTTCCATTGCCTTCTGCACTCATAGTGCCACTTATCAGAGATGGGCTGTAACCTCGAGCCCCATCTATCCTTTATTGTGGAATGTCCAAAATTTGCACCATTTGGACCCAAAATCCCAGCTGGATGTCAAGGCCATGAAAAAGGTATGTATATTTCTTAGCAATTTGATTATTTGCTGTTCTTGTCATACTACTTACATATTTCCTATTTCTCAAGTATTTTGTAGGCCTTTAGTTGCATGAATTTTTATAATTCTTTGCAGCTTAACCAATGTGCTGCTTTCTCCTTCCTCTCCCCTTTTCCTATCTTCTGCCACCGTTTCCAATGACGAAGTTCTTCCTCTTTGTGATCCGACAGCAAAATCCTAAGTTTCACAAATCCGGTACTATGGATAGAGAAGACTCCCTTGGATGGAACACAGACCCTTCACAGAAACACAGGCGTGGATTCATTCAATTAATTAGAGTGGGCAGCCCATACTTTGACTGATGGATGGAAGGTAGATGTCAAAGGCTAATGAAATGGTGAAGCAGAAAGGTTGAAAAGTTTGAAATGTGAATGTCAGGAACTTGCATTCATTCTGAGTCTCTCAGGACATCCCAAAGTTCTCTACAGCCAATGACCTTGTTTTTGAATTGTGAATGTAGAAAACACAGCACCTAGTTTACAGCAGGTCCCATGAATGAGATTAAAACCAGATGATCTGATTTAGTGATGTTTCTTGGAAATATATAGCAGCCGGAATATCAGGAAATGCTTCCCTAATTGGGTCTCCTCTTAATAGGCTAGAGACGGGCTTCTTTTAATGTCTGGTTGTGGTTTACTCCTAATACTCTCACAAAATGGTTGGACAAGCCATGAACAAAAACAAGACAACCAAAGATGTGCAACAGATGCCGCCCATGCCAGTGATGCCCACATCCAGAAAACCTCTGTAGGCATTAATGCCCTCCAGTATTGATTATTTGCTTCCTCCAACATTCTGCTGTCTTTTGTAGGTCCATAACTGAATCTACTCCTGCTCAGCAGTCAGTAGGCTAGGCAGAGCCCAAGACCTTGCTTAGACACATTCCCTTGTGATAGGGTGCACAGATAAAAGAAATGCCAATGCTCCAATCACCTCTGCTCACAGAAAGATAACATTTCATTTTTGTCAAGTGTCTTAAGATATTGCTGAGTTGTGACTCCAGTACTGCTTTTCTTATGGTGTTAAAGATCTCTACACTAAGGACATTCACAAGAATTTAAATTTGATTGCTTTTGCACATGATCATATCCTTAACATTTGGGACTGGAGGCATGTCTGAAAGCATATTCATTATATATTTCTTTGGACTATAATGGGGCAGGAGAGGTGTGCCCCTACTTTCCTCTCACTTATGCATGCTGCTGCCTCAGATTGATTAAATACATAGCAGAATTTTCCCAATAGTGGTCAGCAGACCTTGTACAACAGGTCAACTGGCACCTGCTCTTCCTGGGTTCAGAGGGGAATATTCTGGATAGCTTCCACTTCCCTAATTTTTCAACACATAAAAAGTAGAGGAAGTCAGCAGGTCAGGCAGCATCTGTGGAGGGAAGTGGACAGTTATTAGTTCGGGTCAAGACCCTACATCTGGACCAACCTGAAATGTTGACCGTCCATTTCCCTCACAGATGCTGCCTGACCTGCTGAGTTCCTCCAGCATCTTGTGTGTTGCTCCAGATTCCAGCATCTGCAGTCTCTTATGTCTCACAAATTTTTCTCCTGGTTTCCCTCTTTTGTAGACTCAATGGGACACTAAGTGGGAATAAGGTCTTTGTACACATAAGCCAGTCTGATGATACTGATGCGATTTTGCTATCTTTCAGATGTGTCATTAAACTTAAACCATTTATGCTCTCCTGGGCAAACATGAAAAGTGCAATAGTATTATTTTGAAAAATAACATGGTGTCTTTGTTGTTCCTGGCCTATATCTGCCCCTCAATCAACATCACTGGTCGACATAAAAGCAAAATACTGCAGATGCTGGAGGTGCAAAACAGACTGGTTGTAATCACACACGAGAAAATCAAAAAAAACCCACAGATACTGGAAATCCAAAATAAAAACAGCAAACGTTGGAATGCCCAGCAGGTCAGGCAGCATCTGTTAGAAGAGAAACAGAGTCAATATTTCATGTTGAAGACCCTTTGTCAGAACAGTATCCTGACAAAGGGTCTTCGGCCTGAAACGTTAGCTCTATTTCTCTTCCCACAGATGCGGCCTGACCTGCTGAATATTTCAGCATTTTCTGTTTTCGCTATGGTCATAATCATTTTGCTGTTTGTGGGAGCTTGCTGTGTACAAATTGGCAGCCATGTTCCCTACATTACTACAGTGACTAGAACTCAAAACTACCTCATTGGCTGAAAAGTTTGGGCAATCCCGAGGTCTTGAAAGGTGCTAAAGAAATGCACGTATTCTATTCAAAGATCGTGATGTATTATTGTTTAATTAGCTTTGAAGCACAACAGTGCGTTGGTCTTGAATTTAGTCTCAGCACTATTCTGCTTTAGTATACATTAGAGATAGCATAGCAATTTGTATTTGGGGGCATTATACTATTTACTTCTTGGAAAATCAAAAGAAGGTTTTTGCACTAATACAATTACTTTGCAACCGCAAAGCATGAAATCCAACTGGAATCACTGTCATCACTATAAAGATTGTGTGGTCTTTTGTCACATTGTGCTTGAGCTGATTAAAATAATCTGTGCCTGCTGGACACAGCCTGCAGTTACGTTGTTTTAATTTTTGATCTTTCTTGGCTGCACACAGCCGAAAACCCTTTAGCTAGCATGCATGGGCGCGTGTCGCTGCCTCTGGCCTAGAGCAGGCATTGAGATGTCTGTGCCAGAGAGGGAGAGATGCAGAGAAAATGGGGAGATTGTCAGAAAGAATCTAGTGTGTGTTGTCTGAAATGAATCTGTATGTGTCAACCGTATATAAATTATACAGCTAGTCGTCTGAAAATGTACCTGGCCTACTAAAGGAGAACGTCCTTCATTTCTGAGCTGTTTTCTCTTTCTAATTTCTTTTCTCTTTATCTTCCTTCTTTGTTTTTCATCTCCTCAGTTCTATATTCCTGTATTATCTATTCCTTTCTTTCTAAGCTCTCTTTCTTCATTTTACTTTCTAAGTACTCATGCTCTCCTTTCTCAGTTAAGGATGCCAGTTATGAAATGAGACTGTGGTTTTTTTAAACAAGGGAAATCGTGAGAAGATTGAATTGAAGTATATTCCATTTTGAGACCCCTCGGCAGAAAGGACAGGAAAGATATATTTCCCTCAGTAGAGATGTCGGTATCTGGGGTCCGAGATTTAAGGTAAATAGGTGGAAGGATTGAAGGGAGCCGAAGAAAATAAATTTTCATCCAAAGAGTGGGGGTCTAGAACTCTTGCCTGAAAAGCTAGTGGAGGACAGAAACCCTTACCACATTTAGAATGTGCCTGGCTGAGCACTCAACCTGCCCAAACCTACATGGTTTCACAGGGTTTGCAATCGGGATTAGCTTAAGTTTTCTTTTTGGCTAGTGTGGACTCATTGGGTTGAATGGTTTCTTTCTATTGCCATAAATTTCTGTGATTCCATGATTTTGATTCTTTTACCTTATGTCTGTTTTCTCTTACACCATTGCTTGTTAAGTCTTATTCAATCCCAGTTGAACATTTTCCCTGGCTTCCATTGCTGTATTTACACTCCACATTTTCTGTAGCCCTCCTTTTTCTCCATTTCTACTTTCCATCTAACTCCATTTGCTGTAGCATTTGCATCTCAGGAAAAGACCATTTGGCCCTTGGTCCATGTCAGTATTTCTGCTCTACCCACCCCAACTCCATCTAATCCTATCAGCAAACTCTTCCCTTTTTTCTCCCTCATGTACTTAACCAGCCTCTCCATTAAAGCAGATGTACTAGCATCCTCAACTGCACCACATTCTGACCTCTCTATTCAGTAAAAACTTTCTTAACCAATCTATATTTCATTTCTCCAGTGTGGAGGAGGCCACCTAGTGAGCACACTGATTGAAAGAAATGCAGGTGAATCGCTGCTTCACCTAAAGGGACAGTTTGGGTCCATGGATGGTGGGAAAGGATGAAATAAGAAAAAGGTTTTGCATGGGGATGTGCAGTGAGAAAGTAAGTGGTACTTGGAGGCAGGAGAGCAAATCAGGGAGCCATGTAGGGAAAGGTTCCTTCAAAATGTTGAAAGGAGAGGGAAAGATGTGTTTAGTGGTGGAATTCATTCTCCCCCGCCAATTAATATTAACTCTTATCAAACCTCTTCCAAATTTTAAAGACTTTGACTAGATCAAGCCTCAATTTTCTTTTGAAAATAAAAAAAAGACCACAGATGCTGGAAATCTAAAACAAAAACAGAAAATGCTGAAACACTGAGCAGGTCAGGCAGCGTTTGTGGGAGGAGAAATTTTCTTCTAGTTCATCACGGCTTGGTACGGCAACTGCTCTGCCTGGGAATGCAAGAAACTGCAGAGAGTTGTGGACACAGCCCAGCACGTCACGGAAACCAGCCTCCCCTCCACAGACGCTTGTCACTTTTCACTTCTTCAGTAAAGCAGCCAGCAAAATCAAAGACCCCTCGCACCCCTGTCATTCTCTCTTCTTCCCCCTCCCATTGAGCAGAAGTTACAAAAACCTGAAAACGCATATCGCCAGGCTCAAGGACAGCTTCTATAAGACTATTGAACTGTCCCCTAGTATGATAAAATGGACTCCTAACCTTACAATCTACCTCGTTATGGCCTTGCACCTTACTGTCTGCCTGCACTGCACTTTCTCTGCATCTGTAATGCTTTATTCTGCATTTTGTTATCTTTTTCCCTTGTACTACCTCGATGCACTGATGTGATGAAATGGTCTGTATGGATGGCATGCAAACCAAAGTTTTTCACTGTCCTTAGGTACATGTGACAATAATAAACCAATTACCAATTTTAATTTACCAATTTAAAACAACCCCCAGCCTTTGTTTCCATCACTGTATTGTAAGTTTCCCAAATTGTGGTACATAAGAGATCCATGCAAGGTACCTCTGGGGAGGAGACAGAGGGAGGGATGTGTATGCGGAAAAAATTATGCAATGAAATGTCATGGATGCTTACTCTCCAGAGGATTGGGGATATGGTTGTGGTGAGACATGCAAATAGTCAGGGTGTTGTTGTTCAGCTGGTTGCTAATAGTTGGACTTCAAACTTTTAAAATATAAAATATAAAACTAGCTTTTATCATCATTCTTCTACTGTCTTTACCTCAGCTTTTTAAAAAATGCAATATTGCATTTTCCAGCAGCTTTCAGTAGCCCCAGGCCACCCAAATTGGCCTGTAGCCAATGAACATGCAGCCACTGTTGTAATATAGGAAACTAAGCAAATAAGTTGTGTATAGCAAGCTCCCACAAAGAGCAATTAGATTATAATATGTTGCCTTGCACTGGACCTGGCCCGTGACTCTCTTTTGCCTCCATGGTGGCACCACAGTTGTACCTTCAGAGCTGTGCAGGACTGCTGTGTGTCTTCCATAAATTGGACCGAGCTGCAAATGGTGACTGGTCTCTGCATGACATAAACTAAGGCTGGTAAAAACTTTCCCCCCGTTGGATCTTGGATGATTGAAGACATTTGGAAGAGCAACCCCTCGATGCACAAAAGGGTTGAGGTCCTGGAAAACATTTAATTAAGTGAATTTTCATAAATCTAAAAGGCTGGGTGAAATGCATTATGAGGAGTTTGGTACAGTGTCTACCAATAGGCAGAGAATTCATTGTAGCCTCAAAAGATTTGTAAATCAAAGACACATAGCACAAAGAGTCAATGATATTATAGCAAAAATTCATAAATCAAACACTTGTGAATTGAGGAATATCTGTAATTAAATAAAACATTTAATTATTTTAAAGCATTATTAGCTGATGGGGCTCTCAACTGCATCTCCTCTATTTCCTGCACTTCTGCTCTCATGTTCTCTCCTCCCAGTCAAAGCAAGGATAGGATGGTATTGTGGAGGGCCGAGGCTGTCACGTGACAGCACAGCCTGGCACTTGGTCAAAAATCACACCACTGTCAATCAAGGCCTGGCTCCACCCCCACCCATTAGGGCACACTTGATGATTGGCTTCAGTAAACACCTTGGTACCTGGGCACAGGTCATTGGCCTATTTGAACTACCTGGGCTGAGCCACCCCCAGCCCTCCAGCACGATAAAGAGTGCTCCATGTGTTGGTTCTCTCTCTTTGTTGCCCCGGAGGAATCGTGAAACAACGCCGAAGAGACCATTGGTAAGACTGTGCATTTCCACAGGGTTAGAAGCATCTTAAGTTAGGATTCCCTGGGCGTGGAGCTGTGCCTGCACTGAGTCAAGGGGTGGCGGGTAGCGTATTTCTTTTACCTTGATTGTTTGTACCCAGTTCGTTGTGTGTGTGTGTGTGCATGTGTTTTACTCCCGTTGCAATTTCCCCATGCATGCTATCACCAGTGTGTGTGTGCGTGTGTTGCCCTCATCAACTTTTCCTGCGTTTGCCTTTGTAAATAAAATCCTTCCTCACCAGACTGTGTTTAGAGTCCATTACCTTCGAGACCTCGAACTTGTCTCATAACAAGGATTCTCCTTGTCCTCGTCTTCCACCTCACCAGCCTCCACATTCAAAGGATCATCATCAGTAATGTCTGTCATCTTTAATGGGATTCCACCACTAAACACATCTTCCCCTCACCTTTCAGCATGTTGAAGCAACCATTCCCTTCATGACTCCCTGATTTGCTCCTCCAAATGCCGCTCCCTTTCTCTCTGCACATCCCCATGCAATTCTGGGCAAAGCAACACCTTCTCTCACCTCGTTCCTTCCACCATCCAGGGACCCAAGTGTTCCTTCCAGGTGAAGAGGGGATTCACTTGCGATTCTTTCAATCTAGTGTGCTCACAAAGTGGCCTCCTCTACACGGGAGAAATAAAACATAGATTGGATGACCGCTTGGCAGGACACCTTAGTTTAGTCCACACGAGTGACCCTGAGCTTCCAGTCTCCTGTCACTTTAATTCTCCGTTCCATTCCTACCCTGATCTCTCTATCTTTGACCTTCTATGCTCTTCCAGTGGAACCCAACGTAAGCTCGAGCTACAGTATCTTCCATCCAGGAACCTTAAAGCCATTGGGACTTAATGTCAAGTTCAGCAATTTCAGATAACCAGCCTCCCCTATTTGTATTAAAATTGCCTCGTTATTAAACAAGGTCTACCTGCAACACTCACTCAGTTTTTCTCTCTCCACAGATGCTGCCTGACCTACAAGGTATTTCTAGTGTTCTCCATTGTTTTAGATTTCTAGCATATTCACCTGCTTCTTTTTCCTCTCTAACCTATTAACTAGAAGATATTGTGTCACTTAGACAACCTTAGTCTCTCTCCTATTACAAATGTTCACTTTGTTCCCTGCCCACTTCCTCCCTCTGCAGTTTAAAGCACCTCTGTTTCCCTACTTTACCTGTTCTGAATGATGGTCGTTAACCCAAGATGTTGCCTCTGCTTCTTTCTTCACAGATACTGTCTAACATGCCGAGTGTTTCCAGCACTTCCTATTTTTATTTTTAAAAAATTCACTTAAAGCCACACCAAATATGCATATTAACTAAAGTAATAATATGAATTAAAATAAAATTAATAAAAACTAACCACAGGCAGCACAGCAGCGCAACAGGTAGTGCTGCTGCCTCACAGCTCTGGTAACTTCTACTGCTGTCTATGTGTGGAGTTTGCACTCTTTCTCCCTATGACCGCATGTTCCCCCCCCCCCCGGGTGCTCTGGTTTCCCCACAATGGTTAATTAGCCACTGTAAATTGCCTCCAGTGTGTAGATTAGTGGTAGAACTTGTGGGCGGGATGGGAGGGTGAGGGGGATAGAGTTGCTGGAGACAATACAACAAGATTAGTGCAGGACTAGTCTAAATGTGTGTTTGGTCGTTGGTGCAAAGTCGGTGGCTGAAGGACCTGTTTTTGTGCTCTATGACTCCATGAATTCACTTACTTTCACTTGTCTTATTAGTAATGGTCATTGTCTCCAAATGAATAGCACCGTGTTGGATACAGCAGCCAAAGCTGGCATAAAACTGAGATGTAGAGAATCCCTTGACTTTGTATGTTATTGAAAGTCTGAGTCTTGATGGTAGGTCCAGGATCGGACTGGAGCAGATGGTCTGGAACACTATGTCAGATCTCCAGCATGGAACCACCGGCAAGTGGTCAGCACCATCCGAGCCCACGCTGTGGTGTTTATCGAGAGGTTAATGTGGAATAGATCACTGAAGAAATTCCACATTATGGGAGCATATGAACATACAAATTGGGAGCAGGAGTAGGGCCACTTGGCCCTTGAGCCTGCTCTGTCATTCAAAATGATCATGAGTCCACCACCCTTTGAGGAACATAGAACAGTACCGCACAGGAACAGGCCTTTAGGCCACAATGTCTGTGCTGAACACGATGCCAAATTAAACTAAATCTCTTCTGCCTGCACATGATCCACGTCCCTCCATTCACTGCGTGTTCATGTGTCTGTCTAACAACCAAAGTTTTATATAGCTGCAACGTGACTCTTATACTCAGTGCCCCAACAAATGAAGGCAAACATGCCATACGCCTTCTTTACTGTCTTATCTACTTGCGTGGAAACTTTCAGTGAGCTATGGACTTGGACCCCAAGATCCCTCTATATTTTAGTGCTGCCATTAACAGTATACTTCTCCCTTCCAGTAGACCTCCCAAAGTGCAACACCTCATTATCTCTTAATCAGATGCAAGATGGTGCCAGAGTGTGGTGACTCGTTGCAAGCTGCTCTCTGCAGATCTACTTATTACTTCTATTATAATTGTTCAGTGTGCTGATGTGATGAAATGATCTGTATGGATGGCATGCAAAACAAAGTTTTTCACTGTACCTCAGTACGTGTCAATTATAAACCAATTTATCAATTTACTTGGATTAAACTCCATCTGCCATTTCTCTGCCCATCTCTGTAACTGATCTATATCCTGCTGTATTCTTTGACAATCTTCTTTACTGTTCACAACTCCACCAGTTTTGTGTCGTCTGCAAACTTACTAACCCACCCATCCACATTTATATCGGAATCATTTATATATATCACAAACAACAGAGGCCCCAGCACCAATCCCTGCAGAACACCACTGGTCACGGATCTCCAGCCAGAATAATACCCCTCCACTACTACCCTCTGTATTCTATGGGCAGGCTAATTCTGAATCCAAACTACCAAGTCTCATGGATCCCATGCATCTTAATGAAGAAAGGACAAGAGTTCCAAAGACTCATGACCCTCTGGGAGTAAAGAACTTTCTCATCTCTGTCTTAAATAGATGACCCATTGTTTTTAAACTGTGACTTCTGATCCTAAGGGGTCACGATAGGGTGGATGTGGAGAAACCATCTTCTCCACATCCACCCTATCGTGACCCCTTAGGATCTTCTGAGTTCCAAAAGCAAGCAGGGCTTTAGTTTGAAAATCCAAAACAATCTGCAGGTGCTGGAAATCTGAAAGGAAGCAGAAAGTGCTGGAAATGCTCAGCAGATTAAGTGTTATCTATGGAAAGAGAAACAGAGTTAACATCTCAGATCTGAGCCCCTGTGTCAGAACGGGGAAAGGAAGCTGTAAATGTACATTGTAAATCGGTTTATTATTGTCACATGTACCGAGGTACAGTGAAAAACTTTGTTTTGCATGCCATCCATACAGATCAGTTCACAACATCAATACATTGAGGTATTATAAGGGAAAAGCAAAAACAGAATACAGAATAAAGTGTTACAGTTACAGGGAAAATGCAGTGCAGGTAGACAAGGTGCAAGGCCATAATGAGGGAGATTGTGAGGTCAGGAGTCCATCTTATCGTACTAGGGGACCGTTCACTAGTCTTATAACAGCGGAATAGAAGCTGTCCTTTAGTCGGATGGTACATGGTTTCAGGCATGTCTCACCAGTTCTCTGTCTCTGTTCTGATGAAGGGTACCAGACCTGAAACACTCATTCTGTTTCTCTCTCCCCTGATGCTGCCTGACCTGCTGAGTGTTTCCAGCATTTTATCTTTTTATTTAGGATGTTGGTTTAAGAGCTTAAAGTCTCAACATTACCCCAAAGGGAAACTGACTAGTTATGATTTATTTAAGGATATCCCAGTCTAGAGCCTTCAATGTAATTTCTAACCGGACACTCCACTGAAGTACAGAGGAAATGCTGCACTGTCTGAAGTGGGGTCTTTCAGTTGAAACCTTAAACCAAAGTGTTGTCCATTCCCTCAATTGATGCAAAAGACCCCATGATGCTAATCCAAAGAAACACGGAAGTTCACTCCACTTACGTGTTCAGTAGTTATCCTTGAACCAACATGTGTGATATGGGTTATCTGGACAGTATTACTTTGATATGTGTGGGATCTTACTGTGCCTAAATATGCAATACCCTCCCCCCCACCACCGAAAATACAACGGCACCAAACAATTGGAATGGAATTGGTTTATTGTTATCACATGTACAGAGGTACAGTGAAAAACTTGTCTTGCATACTGTTCATACAGTGCATTGGGGTAGTACAAGGTAAAACAATAACAGAATGCAGAATAAAATGTAAAACTACAGAGAAAGTGCAGTGCAGGCAGACAATAAGGGGCAAGGTCATAACGAGGTAGATTGTGAGGTCAAGAGTCTATCTCATTGTACTAGGGGACTGTTCAATAGATTTATAATAGTGGGATAGAAGCTGTCGAGCTTGATGGTACGTGCTTTCAGGCTTTTGTATCTTCTGCCCATTGGGAGGGGGGAGAAGAGAGAATGTCCAGGGTGGGTGGGGTTTTTGATTATGTTGGCTGCTTTACCAAGGCAGCGATAAGAATAGACAGAGTCCATGGAGGGGAGGCTAATTTCCATGATGTGCTGAGCTGTGTCAACAACTCTCTGTTGTTTCTTGCAGTTGCGGGCAGAGCAGTTGCCATACCAAGCTGTGATGCATTCAGATAGGATGCTTTCTCTGGTGCATCAATAAAAATTCATCAGGGTCGACTGGGACGTACCAAATTTCTTTAGCCTCCTGAGGAAATAGAGGCGCTGGTGACCTTTATTGGCTGTAGCATCTACATGGTTCAACCAGGACAGGCTATTGGTGATGTTCACTCCTTGGAACTTGAAGCTCTCAACCCTCTCGACCTCAGCACCATTGATGTAGACAGGAGCATGTGCATCACCCCCATTCCCGAAGTCAATGACCAGCTCTTCTGTTTTGCTGACATTGAGGGAAAGGTTGTTGTCATGACACCATGTTACTAAAGTCTCCATCTCCTTCCTGTATTCCGACTCATTGTTATTTGAGAAATGGCCCACTACAGTGGTATCATCTGCAAACTTGTAGGTGGAGTTAGATTAGTCAATAATAGCTTTGAGATAACAAGATTTGTGTATAGATTTGGCTGCCCTGTTATAGGAAAGATGTTATTAAGCTGGAAAGAGTGAAAAGCAGATTTAAGAGAATGTTGCCAGGACTCGAGGGCCTGAGTTATAGGGAGAGGTTGGGCAGGCTAGGACTTTATTCATTGGAATGTAGGAGACTGAGGGCTGACCTTATAGAGGGGTATAAAATCATGAGGGGCATCCATAGGGTGAATGCACACGTCTTTTTCCCAAGGAAAGGAAATCAAAAACTAGAGAGCATATGTTTAAGGTGAGAGGGGAAAGATTTAAAAGGGACCCGAGGGACAACTTCTTCATGTAGAGAGTGGCACAGGTATGCAAGGAGCTGCCAGAGAAAGTGGTTGAGGCAGGTACAATAACAGCAGTTAAAAGACATTTCTACAGGTACATTGATAGGGAAGGTTTAGAGGGATATGGGACAAACACAGGCAAATAGGACAAACTTAGATGGGCAACTTAGTCAGTATGGATGTGTTGGGCTGAAGGGCCTGTTTCCACACTGTATTACTCTACGATTGTGGAAAGGTGTTGTCATAAATATTTTTGCAGTTCCTCTGAAGTCTTGAGGTATGGGACAGTATGAGGGGCATTGACAGGGTAGATGCTTGGAAACTTTACTCCATAACGGAGGTGTTGAAAACTAGAAGACATTGGTTTAGAATAAAGCGGAACAGTTGGAGAGGGGATCTGAAGAAGAATGTTTTATGGTTAGAATCTGGAACATAGTGGTCGGCATGGACTGGCTGGGCAGAAGGGCCTGTTTCTGTGCTGTACAACTCTATGACTCATTGTGGAATCAGAGACTAAGTATCTGGAGGAGAACTTGAATGGCCAAAGGGATGGAAGGCTATGGACAAAATGCTGGCGAATGCGATTAGTGTAGGAGGGTAATTGATGGCCGGCATGGGGATGGTGGGCCGAAGGGCCTGCTTCTGTGCTGTGATTCTCCTGCTGGATTTCCCTCAATAACTTCTCTTCCCTGCCTTGCCTCTTCGCCCACTGCATCCCTCCTTCCCCTGATTGCCCTGAGAATGGTTGCGGGAGCTGTGTTTTCCCTCCCCCCGCCTCTCCCTCCACTGTTTGACGAACTCACATGGACAGGCTGACCCCTCCGATCATGCCAGTGCTTTGTCGCAAACAGCCAACTTTAAAAAAAACACAAGGCGTTGACACGAAGTGACAAGGCTGCCACGAACGTTTCGAGTGATCTTTCCAGGCAGCCTAGCGTACATGATACCTCTAGACTCCTTCAACCCATTCTAGGGAATTAAGTTCAAAGTTGACGTTAATGCTACCAACAAATGTCACAAAGATTCATCTCCTCTTGTTTGCATTTCCCAGAACTTATTTATTCACACGGATTTCACATTTAGAATCAGTTACACCCGGACCATCAGCACAGGAGTTACCCATCCAGCTTTAGGCTGAGTATGACTATATTTTTAAATTTATGTTTTTTTAAGGCTTAAGGTTGTTTTCTTTTAATAGAAAAATGTCGCGCAAATAAGCTCGGTTTACTCAGAAAACGAAGCCTCATTGCAGGGATCAAAAGTAACCTTGGTCTTTCTGATGCTCGCAAATTTTGACTCAAGTTGAAGACTAGAATTAGTGCGGTGGACTTTCATCACCTTGTAAACGTCTTTAAACATCCACAGGGAACTTGTAGTTAAATTCTGTGGAGTTGTTAGAAGGAGTTTCCTTTTTTTTAACAACAATTAAAGGGTTTTGAGTCAGTTTTTGTACCGAAGTCATTTCTTTGTGACTGAATTCACCTTTTAAAAGGTCTGACGGGAAAATATTTCACGGCGGATAAAATAACCCTACACTACCAAAAATAATTTGTATCGTTGCTAATGTATAAAAATGTTAAGGACAGCTGTGTGTATTTTGTTTAATATTAGGGTGCTTCCTGTGATTTTGCTTTTGAGAAGGTGTGTGAAGTGTTCGCGCTCTGTATTCCAAAGATAACTTGAGGTCAGTCTCGCTATTTCCGTAGCTTTGCTCCTTTTTAAATCCGAAATGTTAATTATTCGTTGTGAAGTTGCTAAATTCCCATCCTGCAAATTCAGGCAACGAATGTAGTAAATATTGTCTGTAATTTTAGGAATGCGCTCTTGTTTTATTATGATGGCTGCAGTTTTTATTATCATTATTAATCATTTAGTTTATTCAGGGAACGATTGTTTTAGAATTTTAAACGTGGATTAAAAACTATTTTGAGGAAGGTCATCAGCAAAGTTGTTGTGTACATGGAACGGTTGAAGCTAGACTCTAAATTAATATAAACATATTGGAGTCGATCGGAGCAGAGAAATCTGTGATCAGGGTAGCATTTGGATTAGGTCTTGCAGTGATCTGGTGGAAACTGGAAATATTCTTGGCAATCCTTGCCTCTTATTTGGCCGCTTGCCTTGTGAAACATCTCAAAAGTTTCACCTTAAAAATATATTTCGGAATAGTTAGTGTCTGCTGCTTTTTAGGAGTGTTGTTTTTAATTAAATAGCAACTCCTAACACAGGGAAATATATAGTGATCATTTAATACTTCATTATATATATTTCTAATACACATTTCAGGTAAGAGCAACAAAGTATTGTTGTGGTTCTAATATAATCAGTGCTAAAATACAGAGAGTGACTGTTTTGCCTTGGTAGCCCAGTGCTGCTGTTTGCCATCCCAGTGCAAGAGGCTATTCCCGCCTGGGTCAGCTCTTTGAAAGAGCGCTCCAATAAATCCCACTCCCCTGCTCTTCCAGGGCCCTGTACTTCTTTGGAGACACAAGAGACTGCAGATGCTGGAATCTGGAACAGCAGTCAAGATGCTGGGGGAATACTGATGCTGCCTAACCCACTGAATTCCTCCAGTATCTCCTTAAAGTGTTGATCCAACTCCCTTTTGAAAGTTCGGACTGAATCCTGCTCCCACTGTCCTTTCCCAGATGACAATGTCTCCATGTGCTTTAACATATTCTCCTTATTCTCCCACTGGTTGTTTAGTCAATTATCTTATACCTGTGCCTTCTGGTTACTAACCCTCCTGCCCATGGAAACTATTTCCCTTATTTATCATATTTTGGAGGCAGCTTATTTGACTCACACTCACCAGTGTCATACCTTCACCTCACTTGCATGACGGTCTGTTCACCTTTTCTATCTCTCACTTCTGGTCTCGCCTCATCTGCCCGTACTCGAGAAGGACATGCCAGAGAAAGCTCGAAGCCAAACCCAGCACAGAGGATCGAATGGTTGAGACTTGTAATTCTGTTTTATTCAAGTTAGTCTCGAGACAGTCTTTTGAAGAGCCATTGGTTTTTCTAACTTATCTTATGTCTCCCTTACTTGTTCCATCAGGTCATCTGTGCACTAACAAATGTTTTTATTTTCTAGAACTGAGTTGTTATAGACAATATTCAGCTTTTCCTATTAATTTGTAATCTCACTCCAGAGATGGATGTCTGAGGAAAACAGATGTTGCGCTGATGGAGTAGGGTCATTCCTCTGAGATTGGGGCCATTACGCTTTGTTGGGGACAAGTAGATCATGTTTTACTTTGTGTCTTCTCTTCGCGTAACTGAACCTGGGAGTGCGTAATGCAGGCTATTTAGTGCTTTCCAGGAAGTGGGGATTTCTGGTAAGGTTAGTATTTGTTGCTAGTACTTAATTAAGGGGCTGCTTCAGTGAGGCCTAACCTGTTCGCCATAGGTTTGAATTTCACATTTAGACCAGAATGGGTAAGAACAGCATATTTCTTAAAGGGTACTTGTGAGCTAGATGCTTTTTATTGCAGTCCTGTTATTTCACAGGTGTCCAGCATTGATAGCAGCTTTTTAAATTCCAGATTATTTAGTTAACAATTTAAATATTTCAGATACTTTGGTGGGATTTGAACTCATGTCTCTGGATTATCAGTCCAGGTTTTTGAATTGCATAACCATGCTGTAGTTTGAAACAATGCACTGATCATCTTTCCTCAACATTAATATCCTTGGCATTCACAAGCAACAGAAAAACTGAAGGATCAGTGTGGTGTGCCCTTGCATATTTGATAAGGTAGGGGTTGTTTCTTTAGTTCTGAGGGGGACTAAGTGGACCCTAGATAATTCCATGGGACATGTTACTGCACTAATTCATAGCAACTGAGGTGATTCAAGTAAGAGCAAGTGACTGATTGGAGATGAATGTTGATACCAAGGTCAGAGCAGGCTGACTGTCAGATTGCTTGTCCACGTTCTGGGTTAACACAGAGGAGGGCACTCAGCTGAGGCAGGAATGTGCCTGGAATTGGTGTCTTCTCTCCAGTGGGAGATTGGCAGAATGTTACGAGAATGTCCATTCCATTTCAATAGGATCAACTATTCTAATGCCTCCTCTAGTTTGGTGTCAGCTTATGTCAGTTTACACTGCTGTGAGAAAACCCTGAGACATTCTCCTAAACTGGTTTATAAATACAAGTTGCTGTTGCACTGATCTCTCATCATAGCTACATAAGACACCTGCAGAAAGTCATGGACCACGTAGTTTAAAATTGGAATCCAGTACTGAGGGAGTGCTGCATTGTTAGGAGTGCTGTCAAATGAATAGGAGGTTAAACTGAGGCTGCTTCTCCTCTTTCAAGTGGATATAAAAGACCCAATGACAGGTTTAGGCCAATGTTTATCTATCAACATTACTAAAAGTGTTGATTGCTGATCTGTTATGTAACCATACTACAGTGTGAAACCATGCAATGTTTATCATTCCTCAGCATTAATCCGGCAGCTGTCTGGGATCTTGCTATGCCCAAATTGCCTCCTGTAGGTCTATATCACAACAATGATTACATTTTAAAAATGCCTCATTAGCTGAAGGTGCTGAGAGAAATGTTGCGGGTGTGAAAGGCGCTATGGTAATTGGTTTATTATTGTCACATTTACTGAGACACAGTGAAAAACTTTGTTTTGAATGCTATCCATACAGATCATTTCACAACATAAGTACATTGAGGTAGTACAAGGGAAGAGCAATAACGGAATGCAGAATATAAGTCAAAGTTGAGTTTATTGTCATATACACAAGCACATGTGTGCACAGGTGCAATGAAAAACTTGCAGCAGCATCACAGGCACATAGCATCATATAAGCAGCATTCACAAGAAAAATATAAATTAAACATAAATTATACAGAATTTTTACAAGAAAAAACACAAATAGAACAAAAAGAAACAAAGTCTGTTTTAGTGCAAAGTGATCAAGGTGGTCATAGTGGTGCCAAACTGTAGTGATTAGGGTTTTGCCGGTTGGTTCAAGAACCAAATGGCTGAAGGGAAGTAGCTGTTCTATTTCGAGTTACAGAGAAAGTGCAGTGCAGGGAAGTGAAAATCTTCTTTCTCAAAGGCTCATGGAGGTATATCCAAGATAATAATGCTTCTGCATACTTTTTAATAATAGCACATTTTTTATACATTGCTTGTGCAGTTATTGTTGTGGTGTGTACTTCAAAACAACAGTAAATACGGATGATCTTAAGAACCAGGGAAGTATGTTTTCAGTCAAACAATCTTCAGTCTGTGAGATTGCATTCCAGCCTGTATCACCACTCCCAGGCTACCATTAATCAATATTCCATGCACACCTTTCCAATCTCCTATTTTCACTTATTTTTTGCTGTCTGAGTTCAGCATATTTTGATGCGACATTGAGTCAATTGCTAAGGGATGAGGAAATGAAACCGGTTATTTAGGGGGAAACTGGGTGAGTACGTGAGGGCTTACATTAATGGACAGATGAAGCACAGCAGGATGATGCTCCTGTGGTGCCTCTGTAGAAGCATAATGGTGTTACTGACTGGTAAACCCAGAGGTCAGGACTGATTAACTGGAGCCATGAGCAAACTCAACCACAGCAGCTGGGGGTTATCAATTTGCTAATTAAATAAACCTGAAATAAAACAACAGTCTCAGTGGTGGTGACCAGATTGTTGTAAACATCTGTTTGGTCTACCAGTGCGTTTTATGGGAGGAGATCTGGCACCCTCAGTATGGCTTATCATGGCTCCCAATTGCAGTTTTTCCTTAACTGTCCATAGAAATGACTTAGTTAAGCCACTTGGTTGTGTGACACAGCTATGAGAGGCTAACCACCACCTTACATTCTCCTTCCAGTGACATCTATAACCTAAACATGAGTTTTATTTATTTATTAATTTGCAGAATGTGGTCATTGTTGGCAAGGCCAGCATTTATGCGCACTCCTAATTGCCCTTAAGAGGGTGGTGGTGAGCCTGAAATATTACCGTCCTTCTAGTGAAGGAATAGGCTGGACCTGTTGGATTGAATGACCTATTTCTGTAAAATTCAGTGTTGAGTTTTATTCAGCACACTTTCAATCGAGTAATTTGATTTTATCCCTTCTCCTCTAAGGTTTTGGCTCTGTACTAAAGTACAGCTCCAGAGGTGCCTCACTCTTAGCAAAAGTTTTTAAGTAGTACCATTGGTCTACCTGCTTGTAGTGTACGTCCCAGCTGAGTTCAGTACCAGACGTCCACCTTCCAACACAAGGATTCTAAAATAGGAAGATCTACGCCACACATTTGCTCATGGACGTCCATGCAGCTCAACATTGATGAACTGGTGCATTGTTGGAAGTGCCATCTTTTGGATAAGCCATTAAACTGAGGCCAGGTCTGCCTTCTCCTGTGGGTGAGAAAGATCCCATGGCACTGAGAACACAAGAAATAGGAGCTGAATAAACTAATTGGCCCCCGATGCCTACTCTGCCATTCAGTAAGATCATGGCTCATCTAATATTGTCTCAAACACCACTTCCCTGCACCTTCTCCATTCTCCTCGACTCCCTTGTAGTTTCAAACACTAAATTATCTATTGTGAAGAGCAGGAGAGTTCTCTTGGGTTTTTTTTGCTCTCAGCTAGCATCACTTAAAAAGAACTACTTCAGATTGCACTACAAACAGAATTTTCTGACCATTGATACATTAGTGTTTGTGGGTCCTTGCTGAGTGCTGGATTTTTTTTGCTGAATTTCCCACAACAGTGACTGGATTTTAAAACTATTTACTTGGCTGCAAAGTTCTTTGAAATAGTCTGAAGCAGACATGATATATGCTATATAAATACATCATGCTTTTTATATTCAGATGTAGTAAATATAATATGCCTTAACATATTTTGCACATTGCACTTGTTTTTGTCAGCAAGTAAAGCAGCATCTGCGGAGAGAGAAACAGAATACATTTGGCTCAATGACCTTTCATTAGTTTTCTGTCCACAGATGCTCCTGACCTGCTGAATATTTCCAATGTTCTCTGTTTCTTTTTCAGATTTCTGGCACTTACAGTTCTTCTTTGGTTTTAGTATTTGTTTAGTTCCTCTAAACTAACCTCCCATTATTAGGTTAGATTAGATTAGTTTTTATTCTCATGTACATCAGAGTGCAATGAAATTTCTCATTCGTGTGAAGCTCACAGAGTAAACAGTGTACATGGTAATAATAAATACAACAATAAATACAGTGTTGATTGCATAAACAGAATGGTGCAGAGATTGTAGTGCAATCTGAAGTAGTTGTCTATTTTTAATCTCCCAAGTAATGATGTGGCTGAAGTTCAGGAGATGGGTTCAGAGTTGTTATATTATGCTATGTTATTCTTTGTTGTTTCATTTCCTCAAGGACACTGTATTTTCTTGTTAAAGGAACTGAGCACGACCAATACCTCAGGTATAACAGTTAAGCAAACAACTTTATTTCCATTATGCTCAGAAGCGATTCTGTCTAATTAATTACAAATATAAGGGCTAAAACTGTTTGAGTTTGCAGTGTGTAGAAATTCCACCAGGGGAGTGTAGGACAGGCTCGATAGACAGATTTCCTGACCTCCAATTTTGTACAAAGGTAATGTGTAAGCCATTACACAACTGTGCGGATAATGTTTTGCAGTGAATATGATACTGCATTGGGATTCCAGAGGTTGGGGTTAATAATTCATAAGATGTTGGTACAAATCCCACCTTTGCAGTTTAAAATTCTCAGTCCATAAATTTGTAGAAATATAAGACACAAAAAGAGGCCATTCAACCTATTGTATGGATGCTGGTTAAAAAAAGTGCTCCACAATAACCCAACACTGGGTCCATTGCCCTGCAGGTCACAGCTCTTCAAGTACACATCCAAGTACTTTGGAACCGTGACTGTACAGCATAGGTCATCATTAAACTGTCAGCTTGTTCCAATTAGTTCCAACATCCTTTTTAAAAGGAAATCTTGACAATATGTGATCAGACTCTAAAGCTGTATCAAACTAGAGATGGGCAATAAGTGGGAGCTTTTCCAGCAGTCATCCTATTGTAAATGAATAAAAGATGTTAAGGAGTAGTACAAAGGCGGATAAAGGGGCAGCGAGGTTCCGGGAGCAAACATTAGAGCTTGGGGACCATGGCTACCAATGGTGGGGAGATGGAAATCGGGAAGATGTAAGAGTCTACATTGGGAGGACATAGAGATTTCAGAGGGTTTTAGGGATAGAGAAAGCTCACAGTAATAGGAAGGGGAGAGACCATGGAGTCATTTCAACTCATGCATGACATTTCTATTAAATGCACACCAAGCACTAGTAGCACAAAACACGTTATAAACACCTGCGTTTCACCCCGTAGTAGTGTTTTGCTCCTTGTCATCTGAGTGAGAAAGGTGTGGGTTTAAGCCCAACACAGAAGCTCAGCACATAACTGGGCTCAGAGATCGATGCAGTGCCTTGCTTGACTGATGTACAATAAAACAGGGAATGCTCAGCAAATTATGCAGCATCTATGCAGGGGGAAACAGAGTTAAAGGTTTCAAATGGACGGCCATTCACTGAAACTGGGAGAAGTCAAGCAGAGAAATGACAGCGATGGACAGAGGGGGCAAGAGGGAAGATCTGATGAGTGGAGGATAGGAGAGACTGAGTGCACAGAGTGGTGGTGGGGCAGGCTGAGAGGTGTTGGTGAATTACGAAAGGTGTGTGAGGTGATGAATGAAATGTGAAATTATGCAAAAAAGAAAGAATAAAGTGTGAATTATTGAAATGTGAAACACAAGACTGGAATGACTGCGTCTGAAATTGTTGGATTCATAGAGTTATAAAGCATTGAAGCAGGCCCTTTGGCCCAACTTGTCCATGCTGACCAAATTACCTACCTGAGTAGTCGTATTTGTTTGCATTTGGCCCTATATCCCTCTAAATCTTTCCTATCTGTGTATCTGTCCAAATGCCCTTTAAGTGTTCTAATTGTACCCACCCCTACCACTTCCTCTGGCAGTTTGTTCCACATCCCCACCACACTCTGTGTGAAACTGTTGCCCCTCAGAACCCCTCAGACCTACGACCTTCAGTTTTACACTCCCCTACCTTGGGAAAAAGACTGTGACCATCCACTTATCCGTGCTGTCATAATGTGAACAACCTGTACGATGTTACCCCTCAGCATCCTACACTCCACAGGGGAAAAAGCCCCAGCTTCCTTGTTGAGTTCAGAAGGCTGTAGTGTGCCAAGGTGGTCTTCCCTGAGATTTCGTTGAACTCCATTGGAACAGTGGAGGAGGCCAAAGGCTGGCAGGTCAGGGCAGAAGTGGGGCATACAATGAATGTGACAGGCAACTGCCAACTCAAGGTCGCTCTTGCAGACTGAATGGGAGGTTTTCTGCAAAGCAGCCACCCTATTTGCATCTGGTTTCCCCAGTGTTGAGGAGACTTCGCTGTTAATTGCTGCTTCATCGCTCAACTGGTGTAGGATGCAGCCAGAAGATTCTTCGGGTAACCCAACTATCACCAATAAAAATAGATGATTTAAGTTTGTAGTAAAATGCAGTGTAAAAAGTGGCTGTTACATTTACTCGTAAAACAAGACCCAGAACCTGAAAGGTTCGTCATTGATTCTACTGCTTCCTTCTGAAAACTTAATTCTGTTTATACTGAACAGTTACACACTTAGTATGTTTTTTTTCAGCTTGGTAAAAGTTATATTTATAGTATTTAGTCTATCACATTTAAGAATGTCACGGTATGTCAAGGAAGCCGCTCGTTGCGGGGTCTTTAGACCTCCAGCCTGAATTGCCTGTGGAGTGGCAGCAGGTAACATGTTCCCTTGGTAATGCAGGCAGGTCAGGAGAAGCATCGGGCAGTCGAGCAGCAAGGATTTTCTCACAGCTCGACACTGATTGACAGTTGCTTTTCTTGGGATGTGGCTGTTGCTGGTAGGCTTGGCATTTTCCACCCTCCTCTTGAGAAGTTGGTGGTGAGCAGCACTGAAATGCTGCAGTCTTCTTGCACAGTGGTGTTGAGTAGGGAGACACTAGGATTTTAAACCTAGTGACTATCAAGACCGAGCGATTCACATAATCCGGCATCCAATTGTTTGGAAATCCTGAAGGTCTGGCATCTGACTCACTCATTAGTCCGGAATGTGAGCTGGGGGTCCTGAATGTGGCCGTGCCAGATGTGTGAATGGAGCCTAAATTGGGATCTGGAACTCCAGGGGTCAGGAACATGTGTGGGTTTAAGGCTGGAGCTGGGGTCCGGAGTGCTTGTATATTTTCCGCTCCCTTTAAACTCACCAAGTTCACTGGAACATATATACTGTGTAACATGTTTAAAAAAAAGTGAAAGGAAAGTGCTTTGTGTATTAATAAGAGGAACATCCAATAGTCCAGAAAATCAGCCGGTATGGAATCCCAAGTGTGCCAGACTATCGGAGTTTTACTGAGCATCCAAAGTCAGAGTGATGTGTGACGTGGGGAGGGGCTGCTGGTGTCCCTTTGACCCTACTTTTCCATCTAATTGTGATAATGGTCACGAGTTGGTGGTACTGGTGGTGGAAGTTTGGGGATATTGTTAAATCTTGGCCTTTTGATTGTATGACCTTTAAAATAGATTGAAATAGCCAGACTTTATGTCCTATTAGAAAGGCACAAACATAAACATCTTTCAGTACTGAGGTAGGGTGCCAGCCTAGGTTCTTGCTGAAACCTTGGAACAAAACTTGAACCTAAAACAGTAAACATAGTAATGAAAGTGATACCAGGATGCATCTAGAGAGATTAGGCAATATATGCAATAGTGCTAAATACCAGTGATTGGTTGTACATAATACATTGAGGATTAATACAACTTCAAGCAGCAAGAGTCTAATTATACAACATGCATTACAATCTCAGAAGCATGCCTCACAGCTCTAGTGACTTACATTTAATACTGACCTCCAGTGCCGTCTGTGTGGAGTTTGCACATTCTTTCTGCGACTGTGTGGTTTCCTCTGTGTGTTCCAGTTTCCACCCACATCCCAAATATATAATGGTGGGTTAATTGGCTACTGTAACTTGCCCCTAATGTAGATGGAAGCGGAGAACTGAGGTGGGGCATGTGAGAGAAGAGGTTGGAGGGAAATAAGTTAAGATAAGATTTCTTTATTAGTCACATGTACGTTGAAACACACAGTGAAATGCATCTTTTGTGTAGAGTGTTCTGGGGGCAGCCCACAAGTGTCGCCACACTTCTGGCACCAACATAGCATGCCCACAACTTCCTAACCCATATGTCTTTGGAATATGGGAGGAAACCGGAGCACCCGGAGGAAACCCACACAGACACAGGGACAATGTACAAACTCCTTACAGACAGCGGCTGGAATTGAACCCAGGTCGCTGCCACTGTAATAGCGTTGCACTAACTGCTACACTACCATGCCTGCCCTTTTGGTGTTGTTGCAACTTTGGCAATGGGATTGATCTGAGAGATGGGCTGAATCTCCTCCTATATCATGAAATGTGAGAAGTATGGAATCTATTATTTAATAATGCCTCCACGTCTCTTGTAGCTTTGCCTCTGGGTCAGTGGCAAAGGGGAGATCACATTAATACTGGAAATGATTGTTGGGTAGGGTTGAGGTCCATCTGAAAGAAGTAGGTACTCATGGTGAAGAGGTAGGTGGGCATGTGAAATCAATGCATGGGCTGGCTAAACTGGTAGCAAGTGCACCAGTGGGAAACTGAGGGTATGTGTTGTGGATTCCAGATTCTTACAGGCAAAATTGGTTGCTGCATAAGCATGTAGATAGGTCGAAAACAAAGATAACTTGCTTTATGTAACATCTTTAACAGAGTAAAATGCCACAGAACTCTTCATAGAAGCAAAATGATTCAACATTTACCACAATGAGGAAAATGAAATGGTGTATCCCTAACTCTTCTTTGTGATGGAGGTCATGGATTTGGGAAGTATATCTGAAGATTGGCATTTAATCGTATAATCTTTAAACTTTGCTGGACAGTGCAGAGTCATCACATATTTACTTGTCTGCTTTTCTCCCTCAACGAGTTACACAGTCGTGTCACTGACCAGCAGAATCTATTACCTGCCTGCTCAGCAGTCCGTACACAATGCTGCCATTTTAAAAGCTACATTCTTAAAGCAGCATGGTTGGATGACATTATAAAATACATTGGCAGAGGTTTAAATTAAATTATATGTTAAGTTAGTCCTTGGGAGATATCAGTACTGGTAAAAACACAAAATTGCAAGCCCTGAATTTACCTCCGATACTCACTCTTAAAGTAGGCACATGAAGAATGCTGTTAAGATAAGGCAATATACAGAGGAAGCTGCCATTCATGTGATATCAGTGCCTGCTTATTGCCCCTACATGAAATCTTTTGGTAAACGCACAGAGAAACAACCCAGGAGCAGGTCATTTTGGCCAACTGGTCAACGCTGGTGCATTTGTTCCATGTGAACTGCTTTCCAATTGCGGTAATGCAAGACTCATTGCTATCTCCTCTTGTCTTCCTACATGTTGTCAAACCATCCCTTAAATGTATCTAACCCAAGCCTTTACCACCTGGTGGGTAACAGGCGCTTGGCAATGCTGACAGCATGTTCCTGTCCAAGTTGCACACCACCATTCCTCATTGTTGGTGGGTCTAACACTTGGAAGTCCCTTCCCATGGTGGGAACACCTTCACCACATGGACTGCAGCGGTTCAGGAAGGTGGTTCATCCTCACCTTCTCAAGGGACATTCAGGGATGTGTATAAAACATTGGCCTTGCTAGTGATTCACATCCCCTAACCTATGCACTAAGGTTTAGTGCTAAGGTTTAATGCTACTCATGAAGTGCCTTTCCTCACACAGTTAAAGGAATTAGATCTATGTTGTTTGGAGTTTAGAAGAATGAGGCACAAGACAGGGTAGATGTTGAGATATTTCCACTAATGGGAGAATCCAGAATGAGGGGGACATAGTAACAGGATTAGGGAATGGTCATTTAAAAACTGAGGTGTGTAGGAAATTTGGGCAGAGAGTGGTGAATGTTTGGCATTCTCTACCTAGAATGTAGTGGAGGCTACATCATTAGGGGTACTTAAAGAGTAAGGCAATGCATCTTTGAAAGATCATTGAACTGTGGGGAACTAGAACGGAAGAGGAGATGAGGCTAGGGCAGATCAGCCATGATCATATCGAAAGGCAGGGCAGGCTTGAGGGGCTGAGTGGCCTACTCCTGCTCCTATTTTCTTGTGTTCAATAATATGTACACAATCTTGCACCTGTCAGTTTTTATTGTGACACTTATTACACTCTGGAAGAGACTGACCCTCTCTGCCCTACCACTGACAGTTGTGCCTTCAGCTGCCTCGGTCCTAAGCTCAAAAATTGCCTCCCTACCCTTCTCTGCCTGTCTACATTTCCCTCCTTTTTAAAGACTAGTTAAAACCCATTTGTCTAAGCATTTGGCCATTTGCATTACATCTCCTTATGTGATTGAAGACTGATTCTTTTAGTTTGACAATATATCTGCAAAACATTTTAGGATGTTTTTGCTACATTAAAGTTGCCATGTAGTTAGAGGTTGTTGTGTATAACATACATTTTAACTCCAATAAAAAACAGAAAATGCTGAAAACACTCAGCAGGTCAGACAGCATCTGTGAAGAGAGAAACAAAATTAACATTTCATCAGAACAGTTCTTCATCCTGAAACATTAACTCTTTGCCTCTCCACAGATGCTGTCTGACCTGCAGAGTGTTTCCAGCATTTTCCGTTTATAGTTCAGGTTTTGGTTTTTAATTACGTAAGGCAGATCATAATGAAATGTTTGGTGCACTGCTGTTTGTGAGACTTTGATGTGCATAAGTTTTCGCTCAGTCAGCTCCCACGAACAGCTATGAGGTAGTGAACAGATGATCTGTAGGTAGTGTTCTTAGTTGATGGGTAAATGCTGTTCAGGACATGGGAGGAGCTCCCATTTTTTTTAGGAGTAGTGTTTTGGTTTTTTTTACATCTATCTGGTCTTTATGCAGTAACCCTCTGAATATGTGCGTGAGTAAGCCTGAATTATTTTGGGCAAAAAAATACAAAGGGAAATGAGGAAATTCTATTTTACACATACTGCACCATATCAATTCTAAGGTTCCATTTAACTTTACCTTGAACTATTCCAGGCCCTTATGTGGCCTCTTTTTCTAAATGGATAATGAAAAGGGGTAGGAGATTTAGTTGATTTATTTTCTTCAGAGATTGAGGCCAATTTTTGGGCAACTGAGATGGTCTGATTAAGTGTAGGTTTGGAATTGGATGCATCGTCCATGATTCTTGATCCTGGTTGCTATTTCCACTGTTCCCTGCTGGTAAATAACTGTGGATGAGGGATTTTATAACTGAATTTGACCACTGTTTGTAAAATATTTTCCTAATAATACAGAGAAAGGCTGGAGTTCTGGGGTCTGGCAGTGAATGAGATTGTAACGGAATCAAATACTGGCTGTCCTCGGGTTACCAAAGCCCAACTTATGGACACCCATATGAACAAGCTTCCCTAATATTATTAAATTCATACATCCAATGACATACATGTGTTTGTTCCTAGGAATGGCAGAACTAGTTTCCTCTCTTTTTCACTGTTCTTTCTTATTGATCCTATGTGTTTTTGATGCCATTCATTACAATACTGTGGAGGTATGGTCACAATATCGAGTGATTTTTGTGTAGTTTCCCACATGGACAAAATTGACTATGGACATCTGTAAAAATAGAACCCCCTCATTACCTGGGGACGGCTTGCCTTGGAGATTTGTTAGAAGTTAAATTGGAAAAGAAAATGGACTTGCATTTCTATAGTAGCTTTTATGGCCCCAGGGCACTCTGAAAGGCTTTGAAACTAATAAAGTTCTTTTTTAGTGAGTATTGTATCACAGAAAATGCCAAAGCCAATTCATGCAGAGCAATGTGATAATGGCAATGGCAGAGCTGGGGTGAGTGAGGGTGGCAGATCTAACTCTATGGGCCAAATATGTGTGTTTTCCTCAGGCAAGTATGACAGGTCTATTGGCTACTTTTGGGTCTGGGATTAGGTGGGGAGAGGGGGCAGAGAATGAACTACAATTCCCAGCATCCACCTGTTGACTTCACTTGTGGATATTGGTGGAATCATCTGGTTTGGGCGTTCTGTGACCGTTGTGCATTGGTCAGGACACCAAGAGACATGCTCTTGCTCTTCTTCTGAATCGTGCCAGGGGTTCATTTACTTCTCCCTAAGAAGACCTAAAAGATGCTATCCCTCAGTACCACACAGGGAGCACCAGCCCAAGGCTTTGTGCCCAAGCCTTTGCATTGGGAATTGATCGAATGACTTTCCAACTCAGAGATCAGAGTAAAAGCCATTGAGTCACAGTGGCAAGTTTCCTGTCACCATAGCTTTGTAGACCATTGGCATTTCTAATTTATTTATTTTTCAGGATCAGGTTGCCTCTGGCCAGGCCAGCATTTATTGCCCATCCTTAATTGCCCCTGAGAAGGTAATGTTGAGCTGCCTTCTTGAACTGCTGCAGTCCTTCAGGCGAAGGTGCTCCCACGTTGCTGTCAGGTAGGGAGTTCCAGGATTTAGACTGTTGCTATGAAGGAATGGTGAAATATTTCCAAGTCATTCTGGTTTGTAACTTGCTGATGGTGGCATTCCCTTGTGCTTGCTGCCCTTCTCCTTCTTGATGGTTCTTGGGTTTGGAAAGTTGCGTTTGAGTAGCCGAGGTGAGTAACTGCAGTGCATTTTGTAGATGGTCCACACTGCAGCCACTGTGCGTTAGTGTGGAGGGAATGAATGTTTATGGTGCTGATAGGAACGCTAATCAAACAGGCTACTTTGTCTGAGATGGAGTCCAATCTGTTAAGTATTATTGGAAATGCACTTACTCAGCCAAGTGGAGATTACTCTATAAGGCTGCTATCGTGATGGTGGAAAGGCTTTGGAGCATCAGGAGTTGACTCACACACAGCAGGGTAGCCACCTTCTGAACCGCTTTAGTAGCCACAGCATCTATGTGAATCATCTGGCTGGGTGACAACCAGGATGATGAGTCACAGAGTCACACAGCATGGAAACAGGTCCTTCAGCCCAACTTGTCCATGCAGGTAGTCCCAGCGAGCTAGTCCCATCTGCCCATGCTTGGCCCATAGCCCTCTAAACCTCTCCTATCCATGGACTTATCCACGAGACTGGGGGAGTTGGTGATGGTAGTGCAAGGATAGATGGTTAGACTCTCTCTTGTCAGAAATGGGCATTGCCTGGCACCTTTGTGGGACAAATGTTCCTTGCCACCTATCAGCCCATACCTGATCTTGTTGAGGAGTTATGAATGGAATTGAACATTGCGCAATCATCACCAAGCATCCCCACTTATGAGGGACGGAGGGTCAGCCACTTGATGCAATGATTGAAATAATACATTTCAGAATAGTTGGTATGTTCACACAGAACTTCACATCAACAGAAGCCAGGAGAAAACCCAAAGAGTCCAAAGTCTTCTGATGAATTGTGGAAAAGTTTTAAATTTTTACCTGAGATTCATAAACTTTTGTTGGGCAGGGGTTTCAAGGTATTCTGGTGCCACGGAGGAGGGTGAGTAAAGAGTTGTAGTGCAGATCAACCAGGGTACAACTATCTGAGAGAAGGCTCAAGAGACCTCCCTCACCCTTCCATTCCAGGCACCATTCCAATCAATCAACTTCCTGTCCAAAGTCCACGTTGGTGAACATGGCAGGAGGGTGGTGTTATTGTAAAATATCCAGCTGGTCGACTTTTTAAGCAGGATGAAATGGCAGCTTGGATTTTCAGTTTTAAAACAGGCAGGGACCTAGGTACAATACCTAAAATCAGGGATCTGAGCTGGGTGTACCAGTGAGGTATCAGGGAAGGCTATTCAGCCCCTCGAGGATGCTCCCCCATTCTAGAGAACCATGCTGAAATGGACCTTGACTCTTTGCTCCACCTTCTTGGTTTCCTTGCTTACAGAAGTTATAGCATTTTTAGAATTATAGAGATTTAAGGCATAGAAGGAGGCCAGAGGTGAATCCCTGTTTCCCAGCTCTTGGTCCATAGCCTCGCTGAGGATGAGGGTTTCTACTCAAATGATTAAGAACAAATGATCAAAAAACAAACAAAAGGCAGCTGTTGGAAAAATAGAAAATGTTGGAAACACTCTGCAGGTCAGGCAGCATCCGTGGAGAGAGAAACAGAATTAGTGTTGCAGGTTGATCACCTTTCAAATTAGCTGAATCCTTTAAAAGTAAATGGCGTGTGGGGTTTTGCTGTGCACAGGATGGCTACTTTGATTTTTGTTATTTATTTGTAATGTGTCCATCACGAGCAGCACCAGCCTTTACTATCCATCCCTCATTGCTCCTGAACTGAGGAGGGTGTTTAAGAGTCAACCTCTTTGGTGGTGTGTGGAGTCACATAAAGGCGAGACTGGGTAAGGATGGCAGATTTCCTTCCCTGAACGATATTAGTGAACGAGAAACCAGAAGTGTCATGGTTACCATTACAGACAATAACCTTCCAAAAATACATCAGTTTTATTTTACTTTCTGTAAGTTAAATTCCAGATCTGTCATTTTGGCACGGTTAATGGTCAACCAATGGTCTAGACTCTGTCTATTGACCTAGTGATGTATTCACCCTGGTACCAGTCCCACTGATGGCCAATAGGGCCTCTTCTACCATGTCATATTGTATACTTATAGGTAAAGAAATGAATCCAAATGGCATGCATTTTATTCAAAACACTGCCTTTTTATAAATTTATACACATCAGTAGCCATGCTTGTAAAAACTTTGAAGAATAGATCAATTGATCCTGTGCTTCCAATGAGAGTCTGCACATGAAGTGCTGGAGACTTTGCCTTTCCCCATTCTGTAACTCACGCACGGTGCTCCTTCAAAGTTATCTCCTGCCCTAATCTCTCTGGGCTTTTGTGCAAATATGTTCCTACAATGCACTTTTAACAGGTTAAAGGTCCTGTGGAAATCTAAGATGTTGCTCTTACTTTCCCACTGTTGGGAATGGTAGGAACAATTATTTTATCTTCTATGACCTTGTGGAAGTTGTAGAAGAGAATTCTATGTGTGTCAGATTTGAAGGAATAGCACCAAGGCTACCCCTAATTGAAGATCTCAGAGGCCTTTTGGTTGTGGGGATTTCAACAGAAAATAAAAATTAATAAAAGCTGCAGATGCTGGAAACCTGAAATATAAACAGAAAATGCTGGAAAAACTCAGCAGGTCAGGCAGCATCTTATAATAATAGAAAGTTAACGTTTTGGGTCCAGAACCCTTCATCAGAGAGAAACTAATTTAATATATTTGATATGCAGCAAAAAGTATATATTTAAAACAAAAACAGAAAGTTCTGGAAATACTTTGCAGGTCAGGCAGCATCTGTGGAGAAAGAACTTTGACTGACCTGAAACATTAACTCTATTTCCCTTTCCGCAGATGCTGCTGACCTGCTGATTATTTCCAATATTTTATGCCTTTACTTCAGGTTTCCAGCATTTGTGTTTTTTTTTACTTTTTGGTATATTTAAATTAATTGGTAGAAGGATTAAGGGAGAGATATAATTTCACCCAGAGAGTGAAACTCATTCTTGAAAGGTTGGGAGAAGCAGGATCCCTCATCACATTTAGGAAGTGCCTGTGTGTACTTGAAGGGCTGTGACCCACAGACCCAGTGAGATTAGTTGGGCAGCTACCTTTGATACAAGTTGAGCTGAATGGGTTCCTGTGCCACAATACTCTAAGATTCCATGATTTTAAGATTGTACTGAATAAACAAAATTCATCAGCCTCAGTGGGTTAGAGACACTGCCTCCAAGTCTGACGTTTATGGGTTAAAGTTCCACTGCAGAGAATTCAGTGCAAACATTTAATATGGAAGATGTATCAGCTTTTGGATACCTGCTTAACCTGGAACACCTTCTCCCTTCTTGAAGCAGATGTAAAACTCTTAGGGAATGATGTTGAGGGGAGTCCTGGGCAGTATTTGGGACTCAACCAACATTACCAAAGCAGATAATCTGCTCGTTAATGTATGTGAAAGCATCCTGTGTGTTATTTGGGTGTCATGGTTCCTCTGTTACAACAATAGCTAAGCTTCTAAAGTCCTTCGTTAGTTGTAAACTGCTTGGGCCACCCTGAGGATGTGGAAGGTGGAGTATTGAAGCAAGTCTGTTTGAGAATGGATTGAAGAGCTACACTTTCAGATCAATGGTAAAGGGTTGTCAGCATGCAAAAATTAATTCTTCCTCTCCCTCCACAGATGCTGCCTGACCTGCAGAGTATTTCCAGCAGTTTTAAAATTCTTTATTTCCACTTTTCAGCATCTGCAGTATTTTGCTTTTAGAGGGCAGAGGTTACAACATTGTAATGGTTAAATCACTGGGATTCCAAAAGGCTGCGTTAACCCTGAAACATGAGTTCAAGTTGCATATGTGCACATACACACACACACTTAAACACACACAGTTACGCACACACTTAAACACACATGCATGCACTTACACACTTCAACATACACGTACAAATAAACACATAGAGTAGCTGAAAAAATTAGTTCATTAAATAAACCAGTTAATTTGTTTTTAGAATTGCTAGTATCTATAATGATGACCTTTCAACTCCCATTATAAAAACACTTCTGGTTCATTGAGGGGAGGAAGGCTCCCCATCACCCAATCTGGCCCACCCCAGGCCTGCACCAGCGTGGTTCTTCCTTAACTGCTCCCTGAGAAGATGCAGCAAAGCATTCAAGTTATCAGGAAGTCAAGTCGAGTTGAATTTATTGTCATGTGCACAAGTACGATGAGGTACAGGTACAATGAAAAGCTTGCTTGCAGCAGCATCGGAGGCAAATAGGTACAGACAACACACAGAATATAAATTGTACAAGGCAATGAAGAGAGAGAGAAGAAAACTGTGAAAAAACAAGACAGTGCAAAAAAAAGACACAATCGGAGACAAGTCTGTGGTAGTGCAAGAGGTGGTCTGTAGTGTTCCGTTGCTGAGGTAGGGTTAGGGTTGTGCAGGTCGGTTCAAGAACCTGATGGTTGTAGGAAAGTAGCAGCTCCTGAACCTGGTGGTGTGGGACTTCAGGCTTCTTTACCTCCTGCCTGACGGTAGCAGCGAGAAGAAGGTGTGGCCCAGATGGTGGGGATCTGGGTCATGGTAGGGAAGACACTCACCGTCACGTTCTCAAGGGAAAGTTAGAATTGGCAATGAATCCGGTTTTACCAGCAACACCCACAACCTGTGAACATATGAAAATAATTGGGGTTTTGTGAGGTAGGTAGACTTCCTTTGCATTCATCGAGGTGTTGGGAATAAAATCTCTCCACATCTGGTGCCCGAACTGCTGCTCTAACCCCACACACCAGGCCAGAGTTGTTAAAATAGTCACTGAGTTATCCACTGCATTCATCTGGCTGATCTCTAACTCCAAGTTGTTTGGGAGCATTGAGGCCAGAAGCTCATCAATATTGCAATGGTGGGTGTGCGGTGATGTGCTCCTGCTGTTCTTTTCTCCTGATTATAATGGTACACAGGGGAGAATTGTCAGCGAACCACCCTACCCCAGCATGGATCCATCAGGAGGGATAGACGTGAGATGCTGGAAATCTGGAACAAGAACAGAAGATGTTGGCAGCACCCAGCAGGTCAGACAACGTCTGTGGGGAGTGAAGAAGTGTCAACGTTTCAGGTCAAGGACCCTTCATTGGTACTGAAACTGTTTTTGTTTAGTGTCTGATTGTTCCTTGGGATTGAAGGACAGTTGTAAGCAGGAGACTGAACCGATCCCTGCAAACAGGCTGGTTAAATTAACATTACCCTCAGCTCACTCACATATGCACACACTCTCTCACACATTGACACATAATGTACATGCGCACAGACACACACAGACATACATGCACACACAGACAGACACCCGGCCACGCACATACACACACACACACATGCACGCACGCACGCACACACACGCACACACACACGCACACACACACGCACACACGCGCACACGCGCGCGCGCGCGCACACACACACACACACACACACACACACACACACACACACACACACACACACACACACACTTGCATGCACATAGTACATCGTAGACCAAGAACTGAAGGGGACAAGGTGGCAGTCACAGTCAGTAGGGGTTCAGGGGCTTGGCGAACTAAAGGGGGCCAGTGCTGACGTTTCAGTCTGTAGGCCAGCACCATCCTCACCCTTACTTTATGTTTCAGGTGGTAGCTCCCTTGCACCCAACTGAGTTGCCTGCTCATGTGGCAAGGTAACAGTGCCCGTGAGTGTGTGTGTGCAAGGACATGCACTTTTTTCTGTTTACCTTGTGTAGCTTTATGTGTCTGTCTCTGTCTTTTTGTACACGTGTATGTGCTGACATTCATGTATTGTGTGTACGTGAATGAGCCTGAATGTGTATGTGAGTGTATGAATCTGTCTGTGAATGTGTGGCTGTGTGTTTCTCTGTGTGTTTGTGTCTGTTAATATGTGTGTGACTGTGTGTCTATCTTCTATGTTGGCAGAACAGCTTGAATATTCTGTGCCAAATGCAAACCAGTTTCGCAAAGAAGTCCGAAACAGACATTAAGACCCGATTTACTTTGCTAGTGGACCTTGGGTCTGATTCAAACTGATGTTCTCTGAGGGGGATAACAGGCAAAACTTTGACATAATGCACGTTGCCTGTTGAGAGGTTTCAGGCTAGGATTTAACAGTCTACCCTCCCTGTCAAAGAACAGTATAAGATGTGTGTTAAATTGCTGTTCATGCCATGTTGTTTAAATTCCAAAAGACACAGTGTAAAATTTAATCTTTCTTATTTCTATTCATTTTGCTCAGTATTTTTCTAAAAGTAAACTTCATCAGAGCAAATCATTTCTCAATATACTCTCTTTGGAGTCCTTTTCCCATTTTAAGCAAATTGATAATGTCATGACTCGCTCTTATATACTGAAGGGACCATATACCAGCATTATGCTATACATTTGATAACAACGCATCAAATCTGGTATAACATGGTTAAATTAGCACTGCACCAGCCTAAGACCAATGTTGCTTTCCCAAGATGAAGTGCCCAGAACTGAACGTAATTCTTTGGATGGAGTTTGACCAAAACTGTGCGACTAAAGTATAACTCCCTTCTCTTTGTAAACCACACTCCTTAACAGAATCAGAATCAGATTTATTATCACTGACTTAGGTGACGTGAAATTTGTTGTTTTATGCCAGCAGTTTTATGGCAAAGACATAAAGTTACTGTAAATTACAAAATTAAATAAATAGTGCAAAAAAAAGGAGGTAACGATCATGGGTTCAAAGACCGGACAGAAATCTGATGGAGGAGGGAAGAATCTGTTCCTGAATCGTTGATTGTGGGTCTTCAGGCTCCTGTACCTCCTCCCCGATGGTAGTAACGAGAAGAGGGCATGTCCTGGATGGTGAGGGTCCTCAGTGACGGATGCCGCCTTCTTGAGGCACCGCCTCTTGAAGATGTCCTCCATGGTGGGGAGGGTTGTGTCCGTGATGGAGCATGAAAGACACCATTTTATTAGCCCTTTGGTTTAATGTTAGCTTTTGTTCTCTTTAATTTTCTAAATTAGCCAGTTGAGAGGCTGTTCTGGTCACAACAACATTGGTAAAGGCACACCCAGTTTTTTTTTGATTACCATATTATCAGACAATATATTGTCGTCAGTTATAAGCTGCATCCTGTACTCCCCTCAACATTCAATTTTCTGTCTCTGATTGCCGAAGTACATGGATTATGTCAGGGTGAGAAGGATGAAGCTGGGCAGAGGGGTATCTCATTTTGCCTTTTAATGACTGCACTGTGACCCCAGGGAAGTATCCCGTGATGGCTCCCACGGTCGGATGGTCTGTCAAGGTTTGCTATACCTGTGCTTAGACATGAAAACGAGATTCTTAAGTAAGATGAGAGGAGGCTGTGGGAATAGAGAAAGCAGATGGGGAAAGTTACAACTATTTTTTAAAAGAAATATTTTCACTTGTTTATTGGATTTTTTAAAAAGGATTATAACTTGAAATAATTAATGATTTAATTTGAATTGCTCCTCTGTCTTTATCTTTGAAGGTTCCAGCTTCTGCTCACTAATGTGACCAAAGAGAGCTGCCATAACTTGGCAGGAAGTTTCGCTCCTACACTTATGGTTGTCTGTCCATCGAAGGTGACATCACCGAGGTTCCTCAATCACCTAATCTCTTGGTGCAAAAATTCTTCTCTCAGATCTCATGACTGAGGTAAGTTAATCTATTTAATTTGGTTGAAAACTTCACGTTTTGCTGGTTTTACCCTCTTGTCTCCCACACTGGAACAAATCACTGAATCCTGGGAAATCAAGATCCTGCCTGCTCTCTCAGATGGAGATAAAAGAGCGGAGATTCCCCATGTCTCAATGTTATTCAACACCTACTTCTATGTATAAACCAATGTGATTCGTTACCATGTAACTTGATCCTGAATATCTGAACCACCTGACCATCTTATCCACCCCAATTAGATTCCAGGCTGTAATTCACTCCTCTGTATCCATAATTCTAAATGACATGCCCCCCACTTCAATCTCTTTGGTAATATTCTGACCTATAACTTCTCCATATGTATTATTCTGAGTCAGTATGTGTAAGGCCTTAACCATCTCCGACAAGAGAGAGTCTAACTCTGGGAACCCCCTCTCCAACAGCACTGAGGGAGCACCTTTAGCAGATGGAGTGGAACTGTTCAAGAGAGTAGCTCACCATTCTCAAGGGCAATTATGAGTGAGCATCAAATGCTGGCCTGCAATGCTCACACTTTGTAAATGGACAAACAAAAAATACCCTCCCCTTCAAATCCTCAATTATAATTCCAGCCCACAACTCATTCCAATGCAACTGGAATTTTATACAAATCCCCCACAACTAGACTCCAATTTGTAACTCACCCCTGACTATGCGTTATTCTGTATTATTATTATATACTGTACATACAGTTGCTATCCCCCACCATCTACACCCTAGGGGTCATCATTGACCAGAAATCTAACTGGATCATCACATAGATACTGTGGCCACAGGAGCAGGTCAGAAGCTGGATATCCTGCAGCAAGTGACTCACTGCCTGACACCCCCAAAGCCTCTCCATCATCAGGAGTTGATGGAACACTCTGCACTTGCCTGGTCGAGTAGAGTTCCAACAACAAATTTGAGATCAGCCAGAACAAAGCAGCCGATTCACCACTGCAAACATCCAATCTCTTCACCACAGGGGTCACCAACCACCTGCAGGTTCTCCTCTGAGTCATACAACATCTTGACTTGGAAATATATCGCTGTTCCTTCATTGTCATTGGGTCTAACTCTTGGAACTCCCTCTCCAACAGCACTATGTGAGCACTTTTAACAGAAAGAGTACAACAGTTCAAGAAGGCAGACGGAGATGCAAGAGACTGCGGATGCTGGAATCTGGAGCAATAAACAATCTGTGGGAGGAGCTCAGTGGGTCGAGCAGCATCTGTGGGGGGGGGGGGGGGGCAACATTAAGGCTGAAGCAGGGTTTCGACCCAAAACGGCGACAATTCCTTTCTCCTCCACAGATGCTGCTCAACTTGCTGAGTTCCTCCAGCAGATTATTTGTTGTTAGTTCAAGAAGGCAGCTCGTTGTTCTCAAGGAAGTTACAGATGAGCAATAAATACTGGCCAGCAATGCTCACACCCTTTGAACGAATAAAAGATGTACCCCCACCTTCAAACCCTCGATTATATTCCAGCCCACAACTCACTAGTGCATGTGGAATTTTATATAAATTGCCCCTCAATCAGATTCCAGTCTGTAACTCACTCTCATGTATACATTATTCTATATTATTCCATACAAACCCCTGCCCCCACTCCCTGGCTCCTCTATTAGTATCTGTTGTGTTCACAATGCATTGATGACACTGACCCCAGAACTCTGTGTTTCCTCTGTTAGGTTCTGTCTGCAGGCGGAGCCTTGCACACCCTGGCCACTGAGGAACACCCAATGGGAGCGGATGGGATGTACGACAAACTGCGGATGTTGAACGTACAACCAGGGAGCTGGGGAGGACGGTCAGGCTGGTACCAGGGTAGCTCAGTGGGAGGACAGGCCAGTGCAGGTAATACCAGTGACACAACACAAGGATATGTCCCCTGTAAGTCCTCACCACATTTAAACAGTACTCGAAGAACTGTGAACTGCAGGGCCACGGACCTGATGCCAGAAGGTGCGATTAGACTGGGCAGCACCTATTTGGTGTGCCTGGACTTAATAGACCAAATAGGTCTATCATTATTGTTACCATCTATATCCTCCTGTGGTACAAGTTTTCAGTGCCGCCTGTGGACAGGCCAAGTTGCAGCTCTGATTCTGATGACTTTGGGTTCAAATCCCACTTCAGAGACTTGAACACAATGTATCTTAACACTCTCAGTGCAGTGCTGAGGGGGTGCTGCTCTGTTAGAGGTTCAGATGTAAAACAAAGGCCTTATCTGCTCCCTCTGTGGCATTACTTTGAAGACCGGAGGAAAACTCCCTGGTCCATTATTTACCCCTCAAATGGGCATTGCTAAGTACAGATAAACCCAGTCAACTCTCTGGAAAGTTGTTGTGTAGGCAACAGTGACAAGAAGTCACTGACAGTGGAGCACTCTCTCAAAAACTCTCCTTAAAAATTAGGAAAGATGTGTAAGGCTTATAGAACACAGAACAGTACGACACAGGAACAGGCCCTTCGGCCCATGATGTTATGCTGAACTAATTAAATTAGTAATTAAATGCCTAACTAAACTAATCCCTTCTACCTAACATTGACCATATCCCTCCATTCTCCGCCCACTTATGTGCCTATCTAAGAGCCTCTTAAACGCCTCTGTCGTATCTGCCTCCACCAACACCCCTGGCAGCACATTCCAGGCACCCACCGCTTTCTGTATAAAAAAACTTGCCCCGCACATCTCCTTTAAACTTATTCCCTCTCACCTTGAATGCATGCCCTCTAGTATTAGACATTTAATAGAAAATAGGCTTTATAGAAATGCAGCTCTGTTAGCTCAAATTAGCTCAGGAAAGGGAATATTACAGTGCATGGTCTGCCCCTGCACTTGTTTTGCAGCCACAGCCTCGGGCATCCTTTGTGGCTTTAATGGTCATGTGGCTATTAGCCTGATCCACGTACCCATCCCTCCACCCCTGTCCCTGAATTGTTCAAGAAGCCAATGGACTAGTTCAGGGAAACCAATGGAAATGCAACATTGGTATTGGAAACAAGATGGTAAGTTCTGCTTGCTAACTTTTCAATGAAAAATCAGTGCCACAGCTATCAGACTGTCTATCGCCTAATTTTGTGCTGTCACTCACATTCGTCCTCCCACTTTGCTGCCAAAGGGAGTCACAGGTTGTAGTTTGACCAACCTGTTACCTGTTAATTTGTTACCTGTCCATCCTCCCCCCCACACTGTCTCACAACATAAAACTATTGGTATTGGTTTATTATTGTCACTTGTACCAAGGTACAGTGAAAAACTTGTCTTGCATACTGATCGTACAGATCAATTCATTACAACGGTGCATTGACGTAGTACAAGGTAAAAACAATAACAGAATACAGAGTAAAGTGTCACAGCTACAGGGAGGTGCATTGCACGTGGACAATAAAGTGCAAGGTCAAACAAGGTAGATTGTGATGTCAAGAGTCCATCTCATCATATAAGGGAAATGTTCAATAGTCTTACCACCGTGGGATAGAAGCTGTCCTTGAGCCTGATGGTACGTGCCCTCAGTCTCCTGTATCTTCTGCCTGATGGGAGAGGGGAGGAGAGAGAATGACCCAGGTGGGTGGGGTCTTTGATTATGATGGCTGCTTCACCAAGGCAGTGAGAGGTATAGACATGTCTCATTTGTTCTGACAGAGAGGCTTCAACCTGAAACATTAACTTTATTTCTCTTTCCACAGATGCAACCTGACCTAAATTTTGGGTTTTTATTACAGATTTCTGGCATCTGCAGTTTTTTGATTGTCTTTTAACGTTTGACGTAGGGTACTCTGGAAACATTGTCCTGCTGTTTCTCCCTCGGACTCAGTGAGGATTTGTTGCACTGGTGGTGCTTATTTTGTCTCAGGTTCCTGCAACTTGTGGCTGTCCCCTTGGCAATGATATTGTGCATTGGGTTGGTCAGGATTGGGCACCTCGCAGAGGCAAGCGATGGTTATCAGTGGTCAAACCTTGGACTCATCCACTGCTCCTGCTTTCCCCTGGTCCTGCAGGCTGTGTGTGGTGTCAGTGTTTGCTCGGTGGGTGACAATCTTACCCCTGAGAGGGCTTGAGTTCCATTTTAGAGAAAACTGCAACAAATCTCAGCTGAGGCTTCAGTGCATACTGAGAGAGTGCTCCACTGTCAGAGGAAGGGCCCTTTTCCTAAAACACCCAACCAGCTCCCAATAATTGTAAACATCCACCGTAATGATGCCTAGACTGGAGGGCTTGAGTTATAATTGAGGCTGGATAGGCTGAGACTGTTTTCCCTGGAGCGAAGGAGGCTGAAGGGTGACCTTGTAGAGGTATTTAAAATTGTGAGGGGAATAGATAGGGTAAATAGTCATGGTCTTTTTCCCAGGGTATGGGCATAGGTTTAAGATGGGAGTGGAAAGATTTAAAGGGGACCTGAGGGACAGGTTTTTCACAGAGGGTGGTGAGTATGTGGGACGAGCTGCCAGAGGAAGTGGTAGAGGTGGGTACAATTATAACATTTAAAAAGCATTTGGACAGGTACATGGATAAGAAGGATTTTGAGGGATATGGGCCGAACGCAGGCAAATGGGATTAGCATAGATGGCCATCTTGGTCAACATAGACGAGTTGGGCCGAAGGACCTGTTTCCATGCTGTATGACTCTGTGACTCTAGGATATGTCTTTCATATGTCCGTCCTAATGCAATCAAATTTACCTTGGTGTCAGCAACCTAGTTGAAGGTGAATATCAAAAATCTGCAGATACCAGAAATCTGGAACAGAAACAGAAAATACAGGAAACCCTCAGCAGGTCAGGCAGTATCCGTGGAGAGAGAAAAACAGTTCTTGGTCTTTGACCCTCTATGGATGAGATGTTAAAACTGAAGCCCTGTCTGCTCTCTCAGGTGGATGGAAAGCAGTGAACAGGTTGTTCTCTAGTGCCCCAGCCAGTATGTATATCTCACTGAACATTTTGATACTATAATTACAACAATACTGTTTGTGGGATCTTTCTGTGCACAAGTTGGCTTCCATGTTTCCTACTTGGCAACAGAAACACTTCAGTGGTGGTCAAGCACTTTGGGACATTTTGAAAAGACTTGAATCATGCTGCTTAAACACAAGTCTTTCCTTCTTCTAAGGACCAAAGCGGTTTAGACACCTACTTTATTTAACCCAAAAACTGAGTGAGCTTCCTGCCATAAAGACATTGACTCTGTGCCCTTCTGTTTTCAAACAGACAGCTGCCAGCAGCTGGAGGTCAGAGGTGAAAGTGGCAGCGGAATCAGTGTGAACGGAGAAGATTCTGATGAGTCCCAGATCCGACTCCAGCTTAAGAGGAAACTCCAGCGAAACCGCACTTCCTTCACACAGGATCAGATCGAGGCTTTGGAGAAAGGTATCCCCAGGCCAACTCTACTGGTATCAGTAAACACCGGGAATTTTCCAGGAACTAACCTGACTCTGGAACTTTACCTTATCTTCATTGTAACAGTCAGAAGTGCGGTATAAACGCCATACTTGTTTCATCCTTCTGATGTTTGGTGTTTATGCTGCTTCATCCCCTTCCTAAGTGTCTTGTACTTTATCCGTAACTCCTTCACTATTGTTCCGACCTGTCTCTCTTCATGTTATCATCACCATCCGTTTCTCAAGGCATTCCTTCTAGTCTCTCACCTTGCTCTTTGTTTGTGGCTCAGTTGGTTGCACTTTGAGTTGGAAGGGAGTTGGGTTCAAATCCCACTCCAGAGGCTTGAATACACCAATCTGTTGTTGACTCTTCAGCACAGCACCCAGGGAGTGTTGCACCACCGGGGATACTGCCTCTTAGTGGAGGTGTTAAGCTGAAGCTCTGTTTACCCTCTCATGTGGATGGAGGAAGAACACATGGGATTGTTTCAAAGAAGAGCACCCTAGTGTGTCCCGGCCAGCAGTTGTCCCTCGACTCCTGGGCAGTACGGTGGCACAGCAGGTAGTGCTGCTGCCTTGGGAGCCAGGTTCTATCCTGTTCTCAGCTGCAGGTTGTGTGGAGTTTGCATGTTCTCCCTGTACCAGTGGGTTCCTGCCGGGTGCTCTTGTTTTCTCCCACGTTCCAAATGTGTGCCAGTCGGTTAATTGGTCACTGCAAATTATTCCTTAGTGTAGTGAAGAGGCTGAAGAATCAGAAGGGAGTTGATTGGCAGGTGAGAGAGAATGAGTTGCAGAGGTACAGAAGAGGGACAATGGAGCTGATAGCACTGCTCTGTTGGGAGCTAGCATGAACTTAATGGGCTAAAGAGCCCCATTCTGTCTTGTAATAAATAAGTATCTTTGTTGCTGTCTGTGGGAGCTTGCAGTGCAATTTGGCTGTGGTATTTTCTGCATTATGATTTCCCATGTATTTCATCACCTATAAAGTGTTTGGGTCATCCTTGAGAATCTAAACTCATGACTGCGAGCTGTGATTTCAAATCTTGCCCTGGCAGTTGTTAAAATTAAAGACTTAAATCTGGCATTTGGTGATCGTAAATATTGTTATTATTAAAAAAAAAACCTGGTTCACTTCAGAGGAGGAAACCTTTACCTGGTCTACATGTGACTCCATTACCCTTTGGGGTTGACTCTTAACTGCCTTCTGAAGTAGCCCAGAAAGTTCAAGGGTGATGAGAGATGGACAACAAATGCTGGCCGTTCGGAAGTCTGATGGTGGAGGGGAAGAAGCTGTCCCTGAATCGTTGAGTGTGGGTCTTCAGGCTCCTGTACCTCCTCCCTGATGGTAGTCATGAGAAGAGGGCATGTCTCGGATGGTGAGGGTCCTTAATGATGGATTCCGCCTTCTTGAGGCATCGCCTCTTGAAGATGTCCTTGATGGCGGGGGGGGGGGGGGGGGCTGTGGTTGTGCCCGTGTTGGAGCTGGCTGAGTCTACAACCCTCTGCAGCCTCTTGCAATCCTGTGCTTTGGAGCCTCCATACCAGGCTGTGATGCAACCAATCAGGATGCTCACCGTACATCTATAGAAATTTGTAAGAGTTGATGGACAGTCAACCAGTCCGGTCCAGTCCAGAAGAAGGGCCTCGACTGTCCATTTCCCTCCACAGATGCTGCCTGACCCGCTGAGTTCCTCCAGCATCTTGTTTATCGCTCCAGATTCCAGCATCTGTGATCTCTTGTGCGTCTTCATCGGGGTAGGAGGCGGGTTAGACGGTTTATTTTATTTCTCATGTTTTCTTTTTATTCATTCATTCTCAGACATGTCCAGTATTTATTGTCTGCCCCTATTTGTCCCCAGTAGGGCAGTTTCATTTCACAGGGCAGTTACAAGTGAACCGCATTAGTAGATCCAGAGTCACATAGAGACCAGGCTGGGTAAGGATGTCAGATTTCCTCTCCTGAACTACATTAGTGAATCATGTGTTTTCTTTAACCAACAGTCCAGTCGTTTCATGGCCACACTTAGTCATAGAGTCATACAGCACAGAAACAGGCCCTTCAGCCCAACTCGTCTGTGCTGACTAAGTTGCCTCCCTGAGCTAGTCTCATTTGCCTGCGTTTGGCCCACATCCCTCGAAACCTTTCCTATCCATGTACCCGTCCAAATGTCTTTTAAATGTTGTAATTGTACCCGCCTCTGCCACTTCCTCTGACAGCTCGTTCCGCATACCTTCTGTATGAAAATCTGGCCCCCCAGCTCCCTTTTAGATGTTTCCCCTCTCACCTTAAACCTTTGCCCTCTAGCTTTAGACCCCCCCCCCCCCATTCTGGGAAAAAGACTGACCATCCACCTTATCCATGCCCCTCATAATTTTATAAACCTCTATAAGGTCATCCCTCAGCCTCCTTCACTCTAGGGAAAACAGTCCCAGCCTGTCCAGTCCCTCCTTAGCTCCAGTCCCGGTAACATCCTCTTGAATCTTTTCTGCACCCTTTTCAGGTTAATGACACTCTTCCTATAGCTGGGTGACCAGAACTGCACACAATATTCCAAGTGTGGTCTCACCGATGATTTGTACAGCTGTAACATGATGTCTCAACTCCTGTAATCATTGCCCTCAATGCTTAATTTCTGAGACTAGTATTCCAGATTTATTTGTTTACTTGCATTTAAATTCCCCTTTTGTGAAATTTGAGCTCACACCTCCCAATCAATTGTTCAGCTCTCTGGATACACTTCCCGCTGCCTTGGCAAAGCAGCCAGCATAATCGAGGACCCCTCCCGCCCCAGTCATTCTCTCTTCTCCCCCCTTCCAGAAGGTGCAGAAGCTTGAAAACACGTACCACCAGTCTCAAGGACAGCTTCTATTCTGCTGTTATAAGATTCTTGAATGGACCCCTCATACGCTAAAAGATAAACTTTTGATCTTTCAATCTTCCTCGTCGTGGCCCTTGCACTTTATTTGTCTGCCTGCACTACACTTTCTCTGTAACTGTAACACTACTCTTTACTGCTTTCTCTTTTGTACCACCTCAATGTACTTTTGTACTAATTACCAATAATAAACCAATTAGCAATTAATTAACTTAGCCACTATTCTACAGTACCATTCCTGGCCTACAGCTGGATATGAGAAGGTGGGATCAGTGGGGAGATGAGTCCTAGAGTTAAGTGATTTTACTCATTCTTCCCTTTCTTTATGATGGTGAACAGCTTTCCAGCAGGGCACATTGTAAACTTGATTCTTCATATTTCTTCTTAAGAATTTGAACGCACCCACTACCCAGATGTCTTTGCCAGAGAAAGGTTAGCGGCCAAAATCGACTTGCCTGAAGCCAGAATACAGGTAACTGGAGAGGGATGTGCATGTCAGTATAAGATATTAACTAACTCAAGATTTCCTCAAAGTATTGTCCAACTAAATGAGGTCCCCTTTAGATCATTGTTCTGAGCTATTGAGGATTGTGTTGTGATTAATAAAATTAATATAGCCAACTCTACATCTTGCCCTTACTATGCCTGTTATTGTTTTAAGCATGTTATTGGCCTAGTATGTTGTCAAAACTCTTCCCCTGTTAAATGTACCCTGCGATATAATTGATTTCTGTTTATAATCTGGGATGCACTGCTAATGGGGAGATGGAAGCAGCTTTTGAAAGGGAATTGAATAAATACTTGAAACTGGAAAATATCGCAGGGATATGAGGAAAGAAGGGAAATAGGATTGATTTGCTTTCTCTGCAGAAGTGCTGACATGTGCCGAGTAAGCTTTGCTGAATGTTAAATAGTTGCTGAGTCCTGTTCCACATTCATTGAGATTATTATTGCTTTTTGACTAACTCTATCTACCTACCTTTAGAACATAAGAATTAGGAGCAGGAGCAGACCATCTGGCCCTCTGAGTCTGCTCCAGCCTTTTTCAAAATCCGATTTTCTGTCCCTTTTCCTGCACTAACCCCAAATGTCTCGATTCCTATAACATTAAGAAACCCGTCCATCTGTATATTGAATGAACTCAATGACTGAGTCTCCACAGATATCCAAGGTAGAGAATTCCAAGGATTCACCAGACTCTGAATGAACAAATTTCTCCTCCTCAGTTTTATGGTTAAGTGACCAGAACTGCACACAATACACTTCCGCCTGTCAACTCCCAGCTTCTTACATCATTCCCACTCTCCCTCTCCCTCACCTGCCTCTCACCTCCCCCCCTCACCTGGATCCATCTACCACCTGCCAGCTTTTTCTCCATCTCTTCCCCCCACCCTTTTATACTGGCCACCTCCCCTCTTTCTTTCCAGTCCAGATGAAGGGTCTCGACTCGAAACGTTGACTGTCCATTTCCCTCCGTAGATGCTGCCTGACCTGCTGAGTTCCTCCAGCTTTTTGTGTGTTGCTCCAGATTCCCAGCATCTGCAGTCTCTTGTGTCTGCACACAATACTCAAAGTGCAGTCTCACCAATGTCTTGCACTCTTGTGACATTATGTCCCAACTCTAGTACTCAATGCCCTAAATTCTCAATTACACAGATTGTCTGCTACGCATCATACATTATAACAATGATCACTCTTCAAAACTATCTCTTCTGCTCCCCGGTACTTTGACAAGCAGTGAAGAGGATGTTTTATAAATATGCTAAACTTTTTGAGATTAACCAATGTTAGAAATTATTCCTGGCTATCTTCCTTATTAACTGGGCAATTTTAACAATGGTACTGCTGTTGAAATGTCTCATTTCTCCAGCTATTTATGTTTTAAGTCAATTTTTGGGATCTGGGCATTTATTGCCTATCCTTAATTGCCCCTGGGAAAGTAGTATTGAACCACCTGTCGAGCTGCTGCAGTCCTTCTGACCCAGTGAGGATACAGGAACACTGATGTATTTCCTAGTCAGGATGGGTGAGACTTGGAGGCGAATCCACAGACAAATCTGCAGACTGCATTATCACCACAACGCCTGCGACACTGACTGGCCACTGGGGCCCTTCCCTTGTGTTTTTGTCCCCCTCTAACCCCTCCAGGTGTGGTTTTCGAATCGACGTGCCAAGTGGAGGAGGGAAGAGAAGCTTCGCAACCAACGGAGGCAGGCGTGCAATGGCCCGAGCCACGTCCCCATCAACAGCAGCTTCTCGCCGTCGCTGTACCAGTCCATCCCACAGCCCACCACCTCAGGTCATTAGAACAGGTCAACCTGCAGGTCTACTGAACGTGCTCCAAAGCTGCCATGAGCTGGAGGCTTGTCTTTGCAGTGGGAATGAGTAAAGGGAGGGAGGGGTAACTCCACCGGCCAGAGATGAGTTTCACCCCCGGGTGGCTCATTTATAACTCATACTGTTTTTAAGTTTCCTCAGATTAATCCATCTTTTGGATCCGATGTTCTTGCCAATGACCCAATCTGCTCTCAGAAAGCAGTCCAGATGAAGGGTCTCGACCCCAAAATGTCGACTGTCCGTTTCCCTCCACAGATGCTGCATGACCCACTGAGCTCCCCCAGCAGCTCGGTTTTTGATCCAGATTCCAGCATCTGCAGCCTCTTGTGTCTCCCGTCCACCGAGTCCGTCAGGTGGACATAGAAAATCCCATAGCTCTGTTTCGAAGAGGAGCAGAGTGCCTCTCACCTGTGCCCTGGCCAATATTTATCTCTCAAAAATGAACCATTTCTGGGACCTTCTGTGCCTGAATAAGCCGCTCTGTATCCTTTCTGGCAGGAGTGATGGCATCATTGGCTAAACAGTGCTCATGAGGTTGTGTAAGGCATTTCAGAACTGTGTTCCCTCTCTCGTGAGTGACTGACTCTTGCTCTGAGTTTGTAATTTGCACTGATGTTATTTTTCTACCCCGACCCCACCCCCAGGTCCAATGATGAGCAGAAATGAAGCCTCTCTGACCAACAGTTACAGCGGGCTTCCCCCAATGCCATCCTTTGCCATGGCAAACAATCTCCCCCTCCAGGTAAGATTTACCAGCATGTCCACACATGGAAGGAATGCCAATTGAGCTTGATTGGTAGCTCAAGCAAGTGAGATGGAAGCCAACAGTGTACTCCGACACTTAGTACAGTCTAGGCTGGTGCCTCAGGACTGTAATAAATCTGCTTCTTTGTCAGAAGTTCTTACCTTTGGACATAGCATTAAAAAAAGCTTATGTCTGTCTGGGATATGTCAAACAGAAAAAGATCCGTTGGGATCTCCCTTGATGTCCAGCATTACTGAAAACATGATATTTGGTGATTTATCCTGGATTTTGTCACAATTTGCTTATGCAGTTTATTCAAATGTGTCATCTCTGCACTGGCTTATAATGTGCCTTTGGATATTTTGACGATGTGACTGTGCCCTAGAAAATGATTAAGGTATTGTAGCCTTTGTAATGATGTGGGATGTATAAGGTAATCAGGCTACGACCATGCCCCTGTTAACTGATAGGGTTGTCACCTGTTCTGTGGAAGCAAGCTCTGTATTCCCCTGACAGAAGTTGAGTGACTCTGCTGAGGAAGCAGCACAAAGCATTGACAGTGACCATTCACCCGCTTCTCCTGGGGATCTGATAAATTCCTGCCAACGTTACAGTGAAAGGTTGGAGAGAAGAGGGGGCAGTCTTTGTTTGGACAGGACAACAAGCCAAAACCAGAAGTTTCTCAGAGGATCATCAAGGTCATTACAGACAGTGTGGTGCTCCCTCAGTACAGACGGTGCGGTGCTCCTTCAGTGCTGACAGTGCTACATTTTGTCTGTAATGTCCCTCCTACAGTGCTTTGAGCTTATGAGCTTCCACAAATGCGGCTATGTTACTGGAATCAAACATTTGACATTCTGTGAGTTTAGGACCCTCATCAGTTGGTCTTTGAAGGAAATGTTTTGCTTCCTACTGTCTTTCAGCAGCCTGTCCAGCCAGTTCCAAGTCAAACCTCATCCTACTCCTGCATGATTCCAGCCAGCCCTTCTGTCACTGTGCGGAGCTATGACACGTACACTCCACCCCACATGCAGCCGCACCTGAACTCACAGCCCCTGGCTACCACAGGAGCCTCCTCTACAGGTGAGGACCAAAGCATGTGCAGAGGATGTGGTAAGTGGTTTGCCAAACTCACTCACCCCTTGGTGGCTTATAACACAGAGTAGGTTGGTTGGACAAAATTGGGCTATAGTGTAGTATATGTGCATTGTGTAATTGGAATGGTGTTGAAGACCAGCAAAGATTTGCCAGACCCTGGGTATTTATTGGTATTGGTATTGGTTTATTATTGTCACTTGTACTGAGGTACAGTGAAAAGCTTGTCTTAAAAACCGATCATACAGGTCAATTCATTACACAGTGCAGTTACATTGAGTTAGTACAGAGTGCATTGATGTAGTACAGGTAAAAAAACAATAACAGTACAGAGTAAAGTGTCACAGCTACAGAGAAAGTGCAGTGCAATAAGGTGCAAGGTCACAACAAGGTAGATCATGAGGTCAGAGTCCATCTCATTGTATAAGGGAACTGTTCAATAGTCTTATCACAGTGGGGTAGATGTTGTCCTTAAGTCTGGTGGTACGTGCCCTCAGGCTTCTGTATCTTCTACCCGATGGAAGAGGAGAGAAGAGAGAATGTCCCAGGTGGGTGGGGTCTTTGATTATGCTGGCTGCTACACCAAGACGATCATACAGAGGTAAAGACAGAGTCCAAGGAGGGGAGGCTGGTGTCTGTAATGCGCTGGGCTCTGTCCACAACTCTCTGCGGCTTCTTGCGATCTTGGGCAGAACAGTTGCTGTACCAAACCGTGATACATCCAAATAGGATGCTTTCTATGGTGCATCGGTAAAAGTTGGTGAGAGTCAAAGGGGACAAACCAAATTTCTTTAGCCTCCTGAGGAAGTAGAGGTGCTGGTGAGCTTTCTTGGCCATGGCATCTACGTGATTTGACCAGGCCATTGGTGATGTGCACTCCCAGGAACTTGAAGCCCTCAACCCTCTAGACATTGATGTAGACAGGTGCACATACACCGCCCCCTTTCCTGAAGTCAATGACCAGCTCTTTAGTTTTGTTGACATTGAGGGAGAGGTTGTTGTTCATGACACCATTCCACTAAGCTCTCTATCTCCTTCCTGTACTCCGACTCATCGCTGTTTGAGATATGGCCTACAATGGTGCTGTCATCTGCAATGCAGTCTTGTGGGGCACCAGTGTTGAGAATAATCGTGCCGGAGGTATTGCTGCCTATCCTCACTGATTGCGGTCTGTTTGTTAGAGAGTCAAGGATTCAGTTACAGAGGGAGGTGTTGAGTCCTAGATCTCAGAGTTTGGTGACAAGCTTGCTTGGAAATTGTATTGAAGGCAGAGCTGCAGTCAGTAAACAATAGTCTAACGTATGTGTCTTTACTGCCCAGATGCTCCAGAGAGACCCAAAAAATTAAGGTTGTTTTGATTGGCGCAAGGAAATTTATGAAGGGAGGTAATAGACTTTTCTGAAATCAAAGTGAACACGCAATAAAAGATTGTATTGATGAAGGAACTAATTCAGAATGGTTACTGAAAAACTTAAGAGAATGATTAAGATACATTATTTTCATACAGCAGTCAGAAGATCTTTCATGAAAGGTTATTAACATGAAACATTAACTCTGTTTCCCTCTTCACTGATGCTGCCCGGACTGCTGAGTATTCCCGGCACTTTCTGTTTCTGTTTCATTACCATTATTTTTCTTCCATATATTTGTTGTTTTCCCACAGGACTCATCTCCCCTGGAGTGTCGGTACCTGTTCAGGTTCCTGGTGGTGACCAAGAGATGGCTCAATATTGGCCCAGGCTGCAGTAAGGAGGGGGCGGAGGGAGAGATGGGACGTAAAGACAAATTTGAGTTGACCCCAGACTCTGTCTGCAGTGTCTCAGAGGTGTCAGTGCAATATGAATCCACCCTGTTGAGTGAAGTGGGACTTCACTAACATAACAAGGACTGACAGTCTTAATTCTGATTTTTTTTTAAAGAAAAAGGAATTTAATTGGAGCCTGTTGCAACACAATTATTGTAATCTCCATGTAAAGATGTAAGAGCTGTCGTTATGTGGTAAAGAGCTTCACTGTGAAAAGGTGAAATAACTGGAGAAGAATGGAAGGGAGGGATCTTGGCTTGAGTCACCATGGCGCAGGAAGAGATTTACTTAAAAACATTGTAAGTGGTACCTCCACAAAAGGTCGCAGTGTTTTCATAAAAAGGGAGGGGTAAGTAGCTGGATTGCACTTGCATTGGAATGGCCTGACTTGTTGGGACAAATGGCCTCATTCTTGTCTGCGATTCTGTGACTCAACAGAGGAAAGGGAGGGGAAGTTGACTTCTATAGGGCCACCGGTGATGTCCACCCGTGAGCCAGCCTTTTCCACCTGAAATGTCACTCATCGTTCCCACCTTTTTTTTGTATCCCTTGCTCCGTACATTGTATGTTGGTTCTGGGGAGGATCTATGCCTTTGTGGAATTAACCAGGGTCAGATGGTAAGGTTACTGAGCTAGCATCCAGAGGTTCAAGCTCAAATCCCACCATCGCAGCAGACATTTCAATGTAAGTGATTACAAAACTTCATTACAAAAGAAAAATTGTTGACCATGGAACCACTGGAGTGTTACAAAATCCCGTTTTGTTCACTAATGTTGTTCTGGGAAGGAATTCTGCCTATGTGTGACTCCAGCCCCAAAACTATGTGATTGACTCTTCACTGTCCTTTGAAATAGACTAGCAAGGTATTCATTTCAAGGGTGGAACATAAATGACAGCCTTGCTAGTGATGTTCAAATCAAGTCCAGTTGAGTTTATTATCTTGTGTACAAGTACGGTGAGGTACAGGTACAATGAAAAACTTGCTTGTAGCAGCATCACAGGCACGTAGGTACAGAACACACACAGAACATCAAGTATACAAGATAATGAAGAAAAAAGACTGTGCAAAACAAGACACTAGTGCAAGAAAAGCACAATCAGAATAAGTCCATGGAAGTGCATCCTGTAATCGAAAATATAAAATCCATTGATTCTAACAGAGGTTTGGGTCCAATCTGTGATGATGCTGTTATTTTTCTAAAATAGATTCTGCAGTTTTATCAGGTGGCAGTGTATCAAATGTTTGATTGCATTTTTTAGTTACCTGTTACTGATAATATACACAACTGACACCCTTTCAGTAATTGACTCCTTATGGAAACATTACCAGCAGAATTATACAGTTCAGCAACACTCCATCTGTCCTGCTCTCCAAGCAGGCTGCTTAATTAGTCCTGCTCCCCTGGTCTTTTCCCAGTTCCATGGGACTTTTAAAATAAAACATTAAAATACTGACCTGTTTCCCTTTTTAAAGTATTGAATTTGCCTTTCAGCAGTACATTCCACGTTGCAAGAACCGGCTGCACAAAAGATAAATTCTCCTCAGCTCCATTCTGGTCCTGTTGCCACTGGCAAATCTGGACCTCTCCAAGTTACCAGCCCACAGTTCCTTATGACATAGAACAATGTCATTTTGGCCCATCGAGTCTATGCTGACTCTACCGGTGGATTCAATACTGAAGTTGGAGCCTAATCAGTGATTTGCAATACTTATTGTGTGATTGACAATAAGAATATGGTCAAATATCAAGGATACACCAGAACACTTCTTGACTTTCATAAAATTACAGACAATTAATGACTCACAAGGAGGTCATTTGTTCTATTGCTGTCTTCGTCCCAGCCTCATCCAACCTTCTGCTACTTGATCTGTAACTCTGTGGGTTACAGGTCTTTAAGCCCGCAATCCTATCATTACATCCTAAAAACAGTCTTCTATTCCCAGTCATGTATGGTACAGCCTGCTGTGTTAAAACTAAAACTCATTGAACTGTCTTCAGTTTACAACTCTTGCTTTCCCAGTACATTGTGGAGCTCCAGTCACCCATCTCTCTAATCTCCTGGGCTTGGACCTGCTTTCTTGTTGATTCACCTTGCTTTCTACTGCTTTAGCCCTTGAATGACTATGTGGTGACTTAGTGGTTAAATTACTGGACAAGTAAACCAGAAGATGAATGAACATGAGGAACTCACAATTCAAATCCCACTGCTGGAAAATTTAACATAACAATTAAATAACCTGGAATTAAAATCGCTTTTATTCACTTAGATTGCCAGCACCTAATGTCCATCCCTATGGCCCCTGAACTAAAAAGACAGTTTAAGAGTAAACGGCAATGGTTGAGCTGGAAGTTGCACATGATCCAGACTGGTTAGGGATGGCAGATTTCCTTCCAAGAGGGATGTGATTTCTGATGAAGGGTTCTAGACCTGAAACATTAACTCTGTTCCTCATTCCACCTGACCTGTTAAGTTTCTCCAGCATTTTCTGTTTTTATTTCAGGGTTCTGACATCTGCAGTTTTTAGGATTTTCCTTAGTCAAACAGATGGATTTTACAATAACCGACTATAGTTGCTGGTTCTTCTTTTTAAAGTCCAGATTTATTTTAACTACTTGAATTTAAATCCGCTACCTACCATGTTGAAATTTAAACTCATATCTCAGACTCAATGGTCTGGTAGGTACAACCACAGTGCTACGTTCCTTTACTGTTATCCGTAATGGCAAATATGAAACTACCGGTCTGTCGTTTAAAAACCCAGTGGTTCCTTTACAAAAGGACATCTGTTGTCCTCTCCTGATCTGGTCTCTATGTAAATCCCATGGCAATAGGGTTGACTCCTAACAGTCCTCTGAAATGATCTAGGCTGGACAACATAATGCAGATTTTACACTCGCAACCTGTAAATGCTAAATGTAGTATCAGCTTCTAATGTAAAGAAACCACTTTCACACAAAGCATTGCAGAGTTTATCAGAAACCAGAGAGTAATTTTTAGACTGTAGACCAAACTCAAGGCTCAACCAATTGGAATTTCTTCACGAATGCCCAGCTGATTTTTAAACATTGAACATACTTCATCTGAAACCAGATGCCGTCCTACTTTGGGTCACAAATCTTGGACAATTTTTGATCATAGCATTAACTTTTCCCAGTAAGAAGAATTCTTCCCACACGATATAGCAGAAAGGTTCATGATGCCTCATTGGCTTTGAAAGGCTCATCTGGAAAATAAAAGACCAGCATATCTCAAACCAGGCCTGTGCAGAACTTCTAGTTCATTCTCAGGTCTATAGGTTTGCTGGCTAATTTCTAATGTACATAAACAGATTATATTATATATATGTTTACAATTTTCCCATAATTTAGTTCACTGGTTATATTTTGTGTCATCATTGAACAGCTTGAACAACTAAAAGCTTCCGAGGCCTGCCATCATGTGCATTATCTCAGGTTGGTTGGTCATCATTAATTGTGCCCTGGTTACGGCAACTTTACTGGAGAGTTGGACTCCGTAATCTCACAGCTGTGTCTCTGTAGAGGGTGGAAATCTCTTATCGCATTGGCCTATGTTTCTCTAGAGGATGTGACTCTCTAATCACACTGGCTTGTGTTTTCCTAGAGGATAGGACTCTAACTAAGTGGTTGGTTTTCATTGGGAGCGTGAAACTGGTCTACTTAAACCACCATAGGTCGAGGCCCATTGACTAGAAAGGGTCAGGGGTTCCATAGTGATGTGTTTAGTATAGTAAGTGCTAAGTCCAAGAACACAGCTTGTAGTGAACTGTGAGGCAGAGGACCTCCATGGAATGGCACTAATTACAATTGGCTATGTGAATGTCAATGGGTCCCCTGGACCAGGGTCACTGGATTGGGAAGGTCAGTAAATCCACTGGACCAGAGTCACTGGATTGGGAAGGTTAGTGAAGCCACTGGACCAAGGTCACCAGATTGGGATGGTCAGTGGATCCCCTGGACCAGAGTCACTAGATTGGGATGGTCAGTGGATCCCTGCACCAATGGACCACTGGTTTGAGAGGGTTCTGGATGCTCTCCAAGTCTCACAGTCCAATACTGGGTTCAATGTTTCTCTGGAACCAAGCCAGTGCTTTCCCTGTTCATTCCTGGATCCTAGGTCGGAGGGGTGTGATGGATGAGTTAGTTTTTGGTATGTTTGTCTGAATATCTAACAGGAAACATGTCAGTCCATCACCCCTCTGCCCACTTAGTAATGTGTCTGCCTCATGTGGCTTTAAAAAGAAAGGTTCAATCTCAACAAAAAACTAACAAGAAGTACCAGCTGAAGTCATTTAAGCACCAATACAGCCTGTGTGGATAGGAAATCATATTGTTTGTTGAACTCTGTTCACTGGGTGGGAATATTCATTTATCAGATACAGGCATAGTGGAGGGCACACATAACCCTTGACAATCAGAGGCAAGAGACTGGGTCGGCAAGTCTGGGAGGTTAGTGATGGACTTCCGATCAGAGGGGTGGATAACCAAATCAAACCAGTTACTGTGCCCCTGCTGAGGAGGACTGGGACCTGGCAGTATAGTTACTGGACTCCCATTGACAGGGGTGTGGGGGGATTTGGCAGTACTCAAATACACTTCCTTTGTGGAGGGCAGTTTCCCATCCACATCACTGGATTTCTACTTGGACCCTTGCAACCTGGTTCCAAGGTGATGATCGCAGTCACCTTCCCAGATCCAAGCTCGATGAATCACATCATTGGGAAGGGAATGTTATGGCCTTTGGGCAGGGAGTGACAGGAAAATATCTCAGTGACACTGCTGACCTTGTCTCAGAGAGACCCACTTTGCTAATGTGGGAAGTTCCCGGAGCAGATACAAGAAAATGACCCTTATTGCCCCAGGCCAGGGGCCAATGGGAAAGGATTCGTAGTGCGTGACCTCATTTGGTTGTGAGAATTATGATCAGGGACCGACAACCCTGGAGCCTGCTCAGAGTTGAAAGGATGCGGCCCAGGGAACACTCTGGACAAATTTCATTCTCCCTCTAGTTGTAATGCATGAAAGCGTATTTACAGCAACAATTCACACCATTGTGTTGTCTGTTCTGAACCAATAAATTGACAGGTTATGTGTTTGATACCAATATATGTCTGTGAATATATGATACGTGGAAGTTAGAGAGTGGCGACATTTTAATTCACAAAGAAATGCTAATAAAAAAATGTTAACTAAATGATCTAATATCGTTCTTTGTTTCCTTCCTTGGAGACCCAGTAAAGTAAGCTTTGTCATATTCATTTTCTTTTTGTCTAACACTCTTTGTTTTGCTTCCTCTCTCCTGAAGGAGTTGATTATTGCTTCAGGTAATATTCCTTCGTTACTGGCAGCTCACCAACTCAGCAGGCTCCCCGTGTAACCAAAGGCAATGTCTGTCAACAGTTTGCTGTCCTGGGGGGACCACAGTGACGTGAAGAACAGGAGGTCATTTCATCCCCTGAGCCTGTTGCGACATTCTGCTAACCACAAGCAGTCGATGGCCAGGAAGATGTGGGCGTACTTATGAACAGGTCATTGAAATAAGAATGTAATATGTAGGGGCAGGAGCTGCCCCCACAACCTGCTCCACCATTCAGTAAGATCATGACTGACCTGATCTTGGGCTCAGATCCCTTCCTTCACCCCATAACCCCTACAGTTCAATAATCAGTGTATCATCGCCTTGGAATACATCTGATGTCTGGGGCTGGGAATTCCAGAGATTCACCTCCCTAAGTATCTCAGTTTTAAATGGCCTGACCCTTTTCTTGGAACTATGTCCACTCATTTGAGATTCTCCTACAAGTGACAACATTTCGACATCTACTTTGTTGTGTCTTCTCAGGATCTTCCGTGTTTCAGTAATGTCACCCCTCATTCTTCTAAACTCCAAGGAATGCGCACCCAACCTGTTTTGCCTCTCTTGATAGAACAACACTCTAATACCAGGAACTAGCCTGGTGATTCTCTTTTGGATTTTCTCCTATGCTATGATATACTTTCTTAGGTAAGGGGACCAGAACTGTGTGCAGTACTCCAGATCTGGCCTCACCCAACACCCTGTACAACTGTAACAATACTTTCCTATTTCTAAACTCCAACCCTCTTACAACAAAAGGACAATATGCCATTTGTCCTGTTAACTACAGTATTTGCTGCAGTCTATCTAGCACAGCCTTAAGTTTACTCAAGGACTCTGTCCCCACACCTCCTTGTGCAAAGAGTTCCAAGGATTCACAACTCTGAGAGAAAGAAATTCTTCTACATCTCAGTATGATATGGCTGTCCCGTTGTTCTGAGGACATGCTCTCTGGTTCTGGACACTCCGATGAAATAAGATCTTTCCTTAAGTAGGGGACCAATACTGTTCACAGTGTCCCAGATGTAGCCTTGTACAGTTGCAGTAAAACTTCCCTACTTTTATACTCCGAACCCCTTGAAACAAAGACTGACCTTGCATTAGCCTTCCCTCTCATCCACTGCAGGGGGGCTAGCTTTCTGTGTTTGCAACACAAAGACCCTGAAATCCCTCTGTGCTGTGGCTTTTTCTAATTTTTTTTACCATTTAAATAATGTTGGGTTCTTTTCTCTTCTGAACAACTTTGCATTTTCCCACATTATACTCCAGCTTTTCGTCCATTCACATAACCTATTCCTATCGATATCTCTCTGTAAACCGTATCCTCCCCACAACGTCTTACCACCTATCTTTGTGTCATTGAAAATCTACCTCCTGTACATTCAATTCCTTCCTCCAAGTCTTTAGTATATATTGTGAACAGTAGTGGCTCCAGCGCCGATCCCTTTGGCACTACATTGGTTGCCAAACTGAAAGCGATGCCTTTTATCCCTATTTGCTGCTTGCCTGTTAACTAGTCCTCTGTCTGCTTGAACAGGTCAGGCGTAGAAGGATACGGACTTAATGCAGGCAAATGGGTTTACTGTAGATGGACAATAAAGGTCAGCATGGATATGGTGGGCTGAAGGGCCTGTTTCTATGCTGTTCAACTCTATGACATCCACTTACACTTACCCTACCCTACATTAATCCCATTTTTTTATTCTCTGCCATGTTCTGTCGACTCGCCCCAGATTCTACAAAACACCCACAACGCTGGGGGCAATTTACAGTGGTCAATTAACCCACCGACCCGCATGTCTTTGGGATGTGGGAGGGAACCAGAGCACCTGGGGAAAACCCATGCAGTTGCAGGAAGAATGTGCAAACCCCACACTCACAGCACCAGTGGTCAGAATTGAACCCAGGTCTCTACCTGCTACACCACTGTGTAATCAATCTACTTGATTAGATGACAATTTTTCAAATGTGCTGCCATTGTTTCATTAATCATTGATTCTTCCCCCTCATTGATTTTCCTGCCTTTGATCTCATAACAAAAACCTCAGAATGTCAATCTGCAAAAATCCAATTAGCCCTCTTAATCTTTCCCCCAACAGAGCAAACTGCATAAATCTATCCTGTCCTCTTTTCAGTGAGAATACCTTGGTTAGATCCACTCAGCCTAAGAAAATACAAGCAAACTTTTGCAACCAGCCTGGATATCTTACCCTTTTAAGACTTAGTATTGTGCTGGGATCAAACAGTCTCCTTCTGCTTGCCCTGTCTAAACCTTTGTGATCTTGACCACCTCTCTCAATTCTCGTCTCGCCCTCCTTAGCTCCAAGGAGAACAACCTCAGCTTCTCCAGTCTAACCCTAGTACTGAAATCCCTCATCCTGGGAACAGTCCAATAAATGTCCACACTCTCCCCAGGACGTTCACCATCTTCCGAAGATGTGGTCCCCAGCACTGGATGCAATGATCCACGTAGCCCTCTGGTATTTTGTGCAGAGAACCTCCCTGCGTCTGTACTACCTGCCTCTATTTCTGAATCCAGATCCTTCATCAACCACACGCTCAATGTGTTCTGTCACTTTCAAAGACATACACACACTCGAGACATTTACTCCGAATTGCCTCTCCTCATTATTTCTGCCAGTGCATCATTTCTCTGTATTAAACTTCATTTGCTACTTACCTGCCAGTTCTGTCAGCCTAAGCCTGCAGTCCATTGCCCTCCTCCTTATGTCACCATTGTGTACACAGACCAGCCCCCATCAATCCCTTTGCCTCTGCACAAAGCCTCTCACTGCAGTAAAGGTCTGATAATCCGGCACTTGGGAGACCTTGGAGGTGCCAGACTGGGAAATTTTCTGGACAATTGGATGTTACCCCTATTCATATCCCAACCCACTTCTAAATTACTTTCCCAGATGTTACCTTGTTTCAGTGAATGTGGGGTTAAAAGGAGCAGGAAGCAGAGCCTCAGTGAGCTTAAAGGGAGGGTGGGGTGTGTCCCTGGTGAGCTTAAAGGGAGGGTGGGAAACAGGATCCCATTGAGCGAGATGCCGAACCATTGGGATTTTTGGATAACAGACTATTGGAGGTTTCCTGTATTTAAAAAATATTCTGAATTGTTTTTATTGGCTCCAAGGTTGAGATTGAGGATGTATTTCCCCAGATGGGATACTGATACATATTAACCTGCTCAGTAGATCAGCCTGTCCATGTGTAATGTCTCTTCCCACTCACACTGCTCACTATGCACCTGAAGTTTAGTGTCGTGTCACCTACAAACATACCGTCTGTTCCTTCATTGGTCAATATATGCGGGAAAAAGCTGCGATCAAAGTACTGGTCCCTGCTAAAAAAACATTTGTCACATCCATGGAGAACTTCAATGAGACTCCACAGAACAGTACCCAATGCTGCTTCCGGCTTACATCTGGAAGGGGAACCCACCTCACTGATACTTGTACATAGAACAGTACAGCACAGGAACAGGCCCTTCGGCCCGCGATGTCAGTGCCAACCACAATGCCAGTTTTAACTGCACATCTGCCTGTACATGGTCCCTATCCGTCCATTCCCTGCCTGTTCATGGGCCTATCTAGGTGCCTCTTAAACATCACTATTGTATCCGCTTCCACCACCTCCCCCGGCAGCCCGTTTGAGGCACCCGCTGACCTCTGTGTAAAAAACTTGCCTTGTAAATCTGTACGTAAATAAATCCCGCAGCAGAACCTTCCATTGGCACAAAGTGCCCTACAGCTGAAGAAGATGTTATTACAATGTTGGATCTGAACCAACAAGCTGCCAGTGTGACAATAACCAGATTGCCTGTTAACTGAGTGATAAATGTCAGCAAAGGGGAGACCCCAGCCCCTGAAATCTCTGCCATGGCGCCTTTCAAGTCCACCAAACATGTATTTGTCTAACATGGCTGTCCTCCCTCATTATAGCACTGGGAGTGTCAGGGTGGATTCTACTCATGTCTCTGGAGTGAGACTCACACCCACCACCCACTGAGCCACCATGGGTCAGGCTTAGATGCAATGCACACTGCGGTCAAATAGCCCACCACCACTAACCATCTAGGTTGGAGCAATGGATTTACCACCAGTACCCAAGGATGTAGGGTGAGGTGGGGAGGCGACACCTCCTGAGGATTAGGTGAAAGATTTTTGTTTGCGAAAGGGAACAGAGTAGTTCCTAATTTTTGGCTGATAACGTTCTCAATGTTCGGTTCTTTTGGAAGCACCTGAAGGCCATTCTGTCGCTGTCTGCCCTACCATGGGTTACCATCCTGCACCATCTGCCGGGGAGAGACTGCGTTCTGTCATGCCCACAAAGGGTTAAAAGCATCGGCCCCACTCCAGGAGGGATGAGGAATGGTGACGAGTATGTTTTGTGTCACTGCTCTGGGCCCTGCCTTTCAGAGCCAGGGAAAAGGTCGTCTGTTAAAAAAAAATGAGAAAAGAAATCCAGCATTTCTGGGGCAGGGGAGGGGAGGGGATTCAGCGGCAGTCGGTCAGCAGAGGGGAGGGGAGCTGAAACACCCACCACAGGCAGGTGGAGGGGGAGCCGAGCTGTCACTCGTTGTAAGGGTCACTCAAATCGGTTCAAAGCAGTCCAGGAGGAGGGAGGGTAGGGAGGGGTATGAGAGGGACGAGTCGGGCAGCGCACACGCAGTGTGCAGTGCCAGGTCAGAGAACACTCGTGCATGCGCACACATACACAGACACACACACACACTTGCACACCTGCATACATACACATGAACACACAGTGGTGTGTGCATGCACACACACACATACAGGGAGGAACATGCAGGTACGCACACACAGACATGCACACACAAGGTTACACAAGCTTATTCAAGGCACAGACACATTGCATACATACACACGCAAGCAGGAACACATCCAAGCACACTGATAACACTTACACAAGTGCACATATTCATGTGCACAATCCACACAAACAAAGATGCATGTATACACATACAAGTATACATACAAACAGGTACACACAAACCCATATAGATGTGTGTAGACACTAGGTACACACACACACACACACACACACACACACACACACACACACACACACACACACACACACACACACACACAATGCACCACAGAAGCAATTTCATTGCAATGTCCCTCTCACACACAGGCAGACTGAAGTTGCACTTCCCTTCTCCTGAAACTGGGCAACTAGTTTAGAAGTGGAGACACAAGAGACTGCAGGAGCAATGAACAAGATGCTGGAGGAACTTAATGGGTCAGGCAGCATCTGTGGAGGTAAATGGACAGTCGACATTTTGGGTTGAGACCCTTCATCCAGAGACACTGTTGTAATGTAGGAACCACATCAGCCAATTTGCACAGCAAGCTCCCACAAACAGCAGCATGGTAACAATCAGATCATCTGATTTTTAGGGTAATATTTGGCTGAGGTTAATTGTCAGACGAGGCACCGGGGAGATCTCCCCTATTCTTTAGGATCGTGCTACTGATGCCTCATGTCTACCTGAGTAGATGTATCCTTGGTTTAGGGTCTTCTTCAAAGGACAGAAACTCCAACTCTACAACACTCTCTGAGAGGAATTCTTATTCGTTCGATGACACATTTGCTTTTGGCCTCAATATTACAACTCAAGCCAGGACCTTCACCCAGGCTGTCCTGAGCACAGTTTCCTGCTCTGTTCTAGCCTGCTCCCAGTTCCCTCCTAGCTCCCAGGTACTGTGAGGGTGCCCATGTCTGAAATAGGTAAAAGGCACAAATTCAGCAGGTCAAATAAAATTATATGAGAGAGGGAAGGAAACAGAGAGAGAAGAAAGAAAGAGGAGAGGGACCAGGAAAAGGGGTGAAGAGAGAGGCTGGAGGAGAGAGAGAGAGAGAGTGCTGGACACTGTGGGGAGAGAGACAGAGAGAGACAGAGAGACAGAGAGAGAGATAGAGAGAGACAGAGATAGAGCGAGAGACAGAGAGAGACAGAAAGAGAGATAGATAGATAGAGAGAGAGACAAAAAGACAGAGAGAGAGAGAGAGAGACAGAGAGAGACAGAGATAGAGCCAGAGAGAGACAGAGAGAGACAGAAAGAGAGATAGAGAGAGACAAAAAGACAGAGAGAGAGGAGAGAGAGAGAGAGAGAGGGAGGGATACGAGGAAAAGATATGTTTTAATCCGGGGGCTGGTGGAGGCTGACATTCTCGCAATAATCGAGGCCGGAGGTTGAAGGGTGTTTGAAGGCACACGGCCGGGCCTGTCGTACTGATTCAGGCCCGCTTGCAAACAGAGCTGTGAATAGGTGACAGTAGACACTGTTCCTCCAATCGCATTATCATCTGAAATCCATAACCCGCAGCATCACCCAGAGCCCAGCAATTAGTGCTTGTTCCCTCCGCTCCAGCGGTCTGATTCGATCCGACACGTCCCCGGACTTCCAACTGGCAATCAGATGTGAAAGAGGAAGGGACGATGGAGGAAATTAGGGAATAGAACCCTGTGTTGCCGGAATTGTGATTACCTCTGGCTCCTTGTAAGTCTTGAGACATTTCTGCATGTCTGTCAATGCTTCTGAACCCTTGAGTGAGGACTGTGGCCTTGAGTACACCTAGAAACCTGAGTTAGGCCTGAGGCATTGGGTGAAGCCCTGTACCTAAGTCAGGACTGAGTTAGGCACAAGGCCCTGAGTTAGAGCTAAGGCACTCATGAGGCCAAGCGACCCTATGCGATGTCCAAGGGCTCCAAGATTGGACTGAGACCCAGAGTGGAACCTGAGGACCCCATGAGGACTGGGACCTTGAAATAGGCCCATGGATCGCAAGTTAGGGCTAAGACACTTGAGTGAAGTTTCAGGTCCTAAATGAGCACTGAAGCCTTGACTTAGGCTCTGTGTGCCTGAAATGGAGTCTGGACCCATAGGCTAGAATCTGGGGGCCTGGATTAGGCTCTTACAGTCAGGGTCTGGGGGTGGAATGCCAGAGACCAGTTGTGTTTTATTCATGTAGGCACCATCTCCCTGCCCCTTTGTTGGAGGAGTTAACTGATTTGAAATAATGTTGTTACCTCCCACATTGTTACTCATGTTTTGTGGTATAAGGCCCATCTTCTCACATGCCTCCTTCAACAAGTGGAAGATGATTTGGAGCTCAGCCTCTGGATGTGCGAGTGTGGTAGTACTGCTGCCTCACAGCACCGGAGACCCAAGTTCGATCCTGACCTCTGGTGCTGTCTGCGTGGAGTTTGCACGTTCTCCCTGTCACCGTGTGGGCTTCCCCCAGGTGCTCTGGTTTCCTTCCATATCCTAAAGACGTGCAGATTGATAGGTTGATAGGCCGTTGTAAGTTGCCCCTAGTGTGTAGGTGGGTGGTAGAATTCAGTGGGAGTTGTTGGGACCGGGAGGACAATAAAATGGGATCAGTGTAAATGGGTGTTTGATGGTCAGCAGAGATGTAATGGGCTGAAGGGCCTGTCTTCATGGAAAACGAATCTGCGTCGCTCGTTCACAAATGTGCACTTGATGTGGGGGTCACAGGAGAGAGTGGTGACCAGAACTGGGCACAGTGGCTCAGCTCTAACCCAACATGTCCAACATGACTCCCTGCTCCTGTTTTCTATTGCTCAGCCAATAAAGGCAAGAATAGCACCTGCTTCATTAACTACCTCATCTAGTTAATATTTAGAACGAGGAGTGACCTTATTGAAACATATGAGTTGCTGAGGGGACAGTACAGGGTAGAGATTGAGACATTTCTACTCGTGGGAGAGTCTCGAACAAGGGGACATAATTACAAGGTTAGGAGTGGTCACTTAAAACAGAGGTGTGTAGGAATTCCTTTTCACAGAGGATGGTTAATCTCTGGAATTTTCTACCCTTGACGGCTGTGGAGGTTGGATCATGAAGAGTATCTAAGGTCGGGGTAGATATAGTATCTGAAAGATCAAAGAACTCAGGGAGATGGGGAACTGGCATGGAAGAGACCAGCATAGATCAGCCATAATCATATTGAATGGTGGGGTAGATTTGAAGGGCAGAGTGGCCTACTCCTATTTTCTTGTGTCCCTGTCCCACTCCTTTCAGGTGTTTCAGGACATGAACACCAAGGCCCCTCTCATCCTCCTCACTTCTAAACAGTCACCCCAAAGATGGGCTGAAAGGCCTCTTCCTGTCCTGTGCCGTTCCAAAGTTATGTCAGGATAAAAGCCTTCTGCTTCGGGTGAAGATCTCAGTTAGTTTCCACTGCCCAAACCCAAACTCCTGGAGATAAAATGAATGTTCTCCGGTAGACTTCCAACCCTAGGTGCTGAGGTGCCTATAATTTGTTTTGTCTCCTGGCCTTCTGTGACCATGGATCAAGCAATAATTTAGATAAAGGACATGGTCTCCTTGTGATTAGTTCTTCAGGAATCCTCTCTGTGTGGGAGTGTGCACAGGTCTGAACTGATGTACATCTACAGTTAAAGTCATAGAGTCATACAGCACCAGGAACGGGCCCTTCGGCCCAACCCATCCATGCTGACCATGGTGCCTATCTGAGCTAGTCCCACTTGCCCGTGTTGGCCCGTATCCCTCTAAACCTTTCCTATCCATGTACCTGTCCAAGTGTCTTTTAAATGTTGTTAATGTACCTGCCTCAACCGCTTCCTCTGGCAGCTTGTTCCATCCTGTATACTGACCACCCTCTGTGTGAAGAAGTTGCCCCTCAGGTCCCTTTTAAATCTTTTCCCTCTCACCTGAAACCTGTGTCCTCTTAGTTCTTGATTCCCCAGCTCTGGGAAAAACACCGTGTGCATTCACCCTATCTATGCCCCTCACGATTTCATACACCTCTATAAGATCACTCCTCATTCTCTTACGCTCCAAGGAATAAAGTCCTAGCCTGCTCATCCTCTCTCTACAACCCAGTCCCTTGAGTTTTGACAACATCCTCGTAAATCTTTTCTGCACTCTTTCCAGCTTAAGGGAGTCTTAAGTTCCAGGGGTCTGGCCCACGGTGATCCAGATGTTGCTCCTGGATCCTAGGAATTTCCATGTTGTAGATAACCAGAGACCCATATCAAATCCAGAGCACCCTGTGTTGTAAGGTCTAAACTTCCCAATACTGATACCTCAGCCAACATTGCTGATCAAATCGGGGTCGTTATCTCCTTGTGGGATCTTGCTGTGCACAGATCAGCTGCCTACATCTTTTACACTGCAGCTTTCACCAACTTTCAAAAGACTGGCTGCAAGGTAGTGCTGTCAATTAATCACCATCAAAGTATCTTCAAATCAACTTGTTAATCTTATTAATTTATTAACAAAGTTTTTAAGAAAATAAAATGGTCTACAATACCTCCCATGGGCCACATCAGGCCTGCCCCACTGTTGCTCAAGAACTGGACTTCATTTTGTTCATGGAAGGACTTCACTCTCATCAATCCAGTGCATTGCCCCAGACCAGACCTCCAGTGAAGTCCATTGTAATGTACAGAGGAGGAGCTCAGAGAGAGAGAGAGAGAGAGAGAGAGTGTGTGTGTGAGTGTGTGTGTGTGTGTGTGTGTTTAAAGTACAGAGGAGGAGCTCAGAGAGACAGTGTGTGTGGGTGTGTGCTTCACAACAGAAAATGATACTGACACTCACCAGGTCAGGTATCATCCGTTACAAAAACAGATGGAGGAACTCAGCGGGTCGGGCAGCACCTATGGGATGGAGACATTGCATCAGGACCGAGCTCCTGCAGCAGCTTGACTTTTTTTCCAGATTCCGGCATGAGCAGTCTCTTGTGTCTCCAGACAGCCTCTGTTAACAAGGTTAATGCATCAGGCCGATGACCTATCATCAGAAGTGTCAGAGAAATGTTGAACGTTGCTGCTTTCTGGTGAAGTTTGGTTGACTGCCCATTACCTGTTTACACCACGTCTCCGTTACCGGGGGGCTGACCTTTCCATTTCCCCACTGAAGGTGAGGAGAAGTGAAATGGATTTATTCCTCTGCTCTCCGTGAATGGTTCAGATTGAAGTGATCTCCGCTGTGGGTCACTATCTGATACAACCTCTTCAGGAAGCGCATGTGTGCCAAAAATGGACCTTACCTCCTCTGTTGTGGGCTCTGTGCTAGTCCACGGCCCTACACACTCTACCTCCCACCACTTCCAGTGGCTGTTAATTAACACTAACACGGTGCTCTCTGCGGCACCACTCGAACTGTCCTGTAGGTCCCTTCTACACCTGGATCGGTGCTTCAGGAGTTTGTGTTTGGCAGTCCTGATACACTGTGCATCTCTGACCTGAGACGTTAACTCTGTTTCTTTTCCCACAGATGCTGCCTGACCTGCTGAATGTTTCCAGCATTTTCTGGTTTTGGTTTAGAATTCCAGTATATGCGGTTTATTTGATTTTCACTGTGCATCCCTGGATGGTTCTTCTATGGAGACACAAGAGACTGCAGATTCTGGAATCTGGAGCAACAAACAGTCTGCTAGAGGACCTCAGCAGGTCGAGCAGCATCTGTGGGGGGGGGGGGGGGGGGGGGGGGGTTGGGTGGTGAAAGGAACTGTTGACATTTTGGGTTGAAACCCCGCATAACTTTGTCAAAGTTGGGCCAATTGACGTTCTCCAACCACCACCTTCATATTCACTACTCCCAAGTGTTCCACGTGGAATTCTTCCATGAACTTCCATCACAATTCATTTGGTATCCCCAGCCTGTGTCCCCCCCTTCCTACAAACCCTGGTCGTGTACCCTCCACACAGTCTGAGATGAAATGCCTTTGTGTCTTCATTCAGACTCGAATCTGACCCCATGCATCCACTGAGTATTCACACACATGAAGTCTTCCTGTGTACCTCCAGTGATTGCCTCTGCCGTGATGGGAGAGACACCTACCGCCTGCAGAGAAGGAATTTTGTTTCCTACGTCTCTGTGGTTTCTTCACAAGGCAGCCCCTGTAGCAGTTGCTCTGTACCCAATGTTAAAGCTGTACTGAGGCAGGAGGAGGGTCGGTCTCTGCAGCCTCAGTGTCACCGTTGTATGAACAGCAGAATTGCCCTGAACAGCTGGCACCACTTGTCAGTAACCAGGAAGAACATTTGAATATTTGTAACTCCAAATATAACCACAAGCACCTCCTTCTCTATCTGAGTGTATCTTTGGATTTAATCAGCGTTTGCTTTTCACGTGTAATAAATCTCTCACAGCTGTTCTCCAGGAGGCAGCTAATCACTGCCTCTACTCCACAGTCAGAGCATCGCAAACATGTTCTAACATTCAACTGGTGTCTTAAATTGCTGCTGAGGCCTTTCTCAGCCAGACCATCAGCTTTTTGCTGGTCTATGCCCTTCTACCTTGGCTTGCCTTTCTTTAGTAGCTGCTAATATGTTGTGATGCGATGATGCTGTGGCAAAGTGTGGTGAAATCAGGCGCAGTATTGCATCACACCGAGAAACGAGTGGAGCTCAGGGACACCCTGGATTTCCTGGCTCCGAGGATGCCTCAGGATTCCATTTAACTGGCTGCAGCTGGTTTTCATCTCCCCTCCAACCCAAGCCTATTCTTTTGGACAAGAACACTCTTGTTCCTTTTAAGCTTCACAACATGTTGGTGCAGTCTTCCAACACTTCTGCCAGTGCCTGAAGGTCTTCTTCCTCTGTGGTTTTTGCAATTAGGACATCACCCGATAGCGTAGGCAATGCTGGGTATTTCTTGAGAACATAGAAAGAAGCCATTCAGCCCATCAATTATATGCTATCTCAACGGGCAATCTCACCACTTGGTCAGTGAGCTGGCAGAGATGGACACTCTGCAGTGTCTTACCTGTTAATGCTTGGATGGTGATAGGTGGTGATGTTACTCCATCTGGTAGCTTGGCGTGTGAGTACCAGTAGCTGCGGGTATTGTTTGCCAAGCAATGCTGACTCAGTGCTGAATAAGACGGGGATTAACGTGAGACCGATCCAATTTTGTGATGACCTTTCCTCCTGCTAATATGAATCCTGAGATGTGGGCAGTGGGTACTGGTCGTCTGTTACTTTATTGAGAGTTACATTACAATCTCCTCATTGCCCTCACTGTAGATGCTAATGAATCACTTTGTGCCACCTTTACCAATACCCAATGACCCACTGTCACTATACGTGTTTTCAATGTGGAGGGTACTGACCTGTCTACTGTACGTTGGCTTGACACTTGATATGATATGTATATGAGCTTTGTGCCCCTTGATCATGGTGTGTGTGCCATCAAACATCTCTTCATATTGTTCCAGAAGCTTGCTTAAGCATGGCTGTGATATATTAACCCAGAGTACATTTCTGCACCCATTCTCAGCTCTGCAAACCAGCCTCCCCACAGCAGATTCTGTCTCTTGCCGGAATCGTAGCCTTAACTTTTGCTCATTTTAGAGGATTGCATTTGTCCTTACATTCTCAGGATCTCACCAGAGTACAAACTCGAGGAACTCAGTGGGTCAAGCAGCGTCTGTGGGAGGAAAGGAATTGGTGACATTTCTGGTCAAAACTCGGCACCATGCTGCTCGACCTACTGAGTTCCTCCAGCAGATTGTTTGTTGTGCTTTGCGTGTTGCTTCAGATTCCAGCATCTGCAGTCTCTTGTGTCTCCACCTCCTCTTTTAGTATACCTCAAGGCAGCAGCCCCTCCCTAAACCTCTGGTAAAACGTGTCACTTCACGTGGTCTGCGCTAGTTCAGTATTCACATTGATGACTCTTCATTTTCACTCTAACTTTTAAAATCATCGGTATACACAGTGTAAAATTCCCTCCACATATTGTCATTCGCCTCAACGACGCATGGGTTTCCTCTGGGTGCTCCCACAGCCCAAAGACGTGCAAGGTTGGTAAGTTAATTGGCAGCTGTAAACCCATTAAGGATAGGTGGTGAGAATCGGGGGTGGGAGTTTATGGGCCTGTGAGAGAGGATACTTACAGGGGAATGAATGTGGTGATGGAACTGTTAGGGTTGTTCTGAGAGCCAGCATGAAACTCGATGGGCCAAATAGCCTTCATCCTGCCATAGGGAACAGGATGGCAGTGGTCAGTATTGGTGAGGGTCAGTATGTGTGATCATACCTTTAAACTAAAAAAAAAGTCACTTTCTTACAGGTCAATGTTTATTGGATTAGGTGCTGGTGTGGAACAGATGTCCCAATAGACTGAAAGTCACAGTTTGGAACATGTCAATAATTTATTGAACTGTCATGTGAACTGTGAACCAGCTTCTCTCAACAAGAGTGACGGCACTGTGTGGGGAACAGGCTAACCAGTGATGTTCTCTCAGAGAGACTAGCTGATCTCAATCTGTTGGGGGCTGGTGGTGGAGTGGTAGGGACGTCACTTAATCTGCATGTTTAATATTTGGGCCACATTGAATTATTCGGAGCTATTCCTCCCCATCCCAATCTCTACCCCTGGATTGGATAAAGGGTGTAACCCTCTCCCACAAATCAGGAGGGGTCTTGGGCTCGGGATCCAATTCTTGAGATATCAGTTAACTTTTAGTTCAAGCTTTCAACAAAATGATTAATAGAAGTCACTGCGGTTTCAGTGAGTTCCCAACTTAACCAGTGGCTACAAATGAAATCAGATTTCCTCCAGCATTTCCCTCTTCCCCTCCCTCAGTTTTCCGTCTTGTCCTCCCTCAATTTCTCCTCTCCTCTCCTCTCCTCTCCTCTCCTCTCCTCTCCTCTCCTCTCCTCTCCTCTCCTCTCCTCTCCTCTCCTCTCCTCTCCTCTCCTCCCCTCCCCCTCCTCTCCTCTCCTCTCCTCTCCTCTCCTCTCCTCTCCTCCTCTCCCTTCTCCTCTCCTCTCCTCTCCTCTCCTCTCCTCTCCTCTCCTCTCCTCTCCTCTCCTCTCCTCTCCTCTCCTCTCCTCTCCTCTCCTCTCTTCTCTTCTCTTCTCCTCTCCTCTCCTCTCCTTTTATTTTTCCTTCCCTTTCCCATCAGTTTGCCCTTTCTCTTCCCTTCCCTCAGTATTCGTTCTCTCTCAGTTTCTCCTCTTCCCTACTCTCCCTCCATTTCCCTTTTACCCCCTTAGTTTCCCCCTTACCTACCTCATTCTCCTCTTCCCTCCCTCTGGTTCCCTGGACTTCCCCCTCCATTTCCCCCTCTCTGTGCCACAGACGGACAGCTTCCTGGATCCCGGAAATTCTCACCCAGCCCCTGATACAAAAGCAGCAGCAGGAAAATTCCAGTGCCGTGACCCCAACCATTTCGAGGCAAGTTGGGTTCCATCTCTGGGCTTCAGGTGACCACTGGCCACAAGGCCAAGTGTCTCCAACCACAGATGGCCCTCTCTGAGATTGGGACTGATCTTTACTCCGTGTCCAAATGAGAGCACTCTAATCTCCAGTGTTCAAATCTCCACCCCAATGGGATCTGCTATCAATGGCTTGGGATGGGGTGGTTAGACCTCTTAGTTTAGATTTGCAATGGGTGAGGTGTCTCATTCTTGTTACGAAATGAGACTCCCTGCTGCCACGTCAGATCTTCTTGGGCTTTCGTCCAACTTGTACGTAATAGAAAAACGAAAGGATCCCGAATAATCCGTAGCCTGAGAGCAAGACTGCTGTATCCTGTGAAATGACGTCTTGATCCATACTTGTAGCCAGTGCCACTGTGAGAGAACAGAGAGGGTCGCATGTTAAAGGACACCATTGTGCTGCAGCCTAGAATTAGCCTGCTGTTATAAAAGTGGCCCTCAAGGATGTCAACTCCTCCTTTCTTCCAAGAAGCTGTAGAGAGTGGTAGACTCAGCCCAATACATCATGGGCACATCCCTCCCCACCACTGGTAGTATCTACAGGAGGCGCTGCCTCAAGAAGGCAACATCCATCACCAAAGATCACCACCATCCAGGTTGTGCCATCTTCTCACAGCTACCATCAGGCAGAAGGTACAGAAGCCTGAAGTCCCACACCACCAGGTTCAGGAACAGTTACTTCCCTTCAACCATTCGGTTCTTGAACCAACCGACACAACCCTAATCACTACCTCAGTACAGCAGCACAGTGACTACTTTGACCACTTTTTGCACTACAATGGACTTTTTTTTGTTCTAATTGTGTTCTTTCTTGTATAATCTTGTATAATTTATGTTGTTAGTTTATGGTTTTCTTGTGAATGTTGTGTATCTGATGCTCTGTACCTGTGATGCTGCTGCAAGTAAGTTTTTCGTAGCACCTGTGCACACATGGACTTGTGCATCTGACAATAAACTCGACTCTCGCCTATATTGGTCAGGTCAACACTCTGGAGAAACTGTCTTGAAGTCACAGATCAGTAACTAACCTCAGACCTAGAAGGTCTGGACAATTGAGCAGGAAAGGCTGAGGCTCCCAAAGCAGTACTGAGGGAGTACCGAGGGAGGGAGCTGTGTAAATCACATTGACCAGGAGTAGATACAAATCGTGTGGAACCCTGGCAGTCAGTGCTACAACAAACTTCGGAATACACACCCAGAAACTCCACTGTGAAATAGCAGGTCTCCGACAGGAGTGTCCATCGAATGATGGCCTTCTCGGTTGTGTAAAAGGCATTCCAGAAGATCAGAGAGATACCTGGGGAGGTGTGCGATCAAACAAAGAAATATTTATGTTTTAGGAAACTTAAGAGATCTGAAGCATAAATATAACAAGAGCAGATACATATAGTTGTCAGTCCATGGGTAGAGGACAAATAATGGAAGAAAGATGGAGAGATATAGGAAGTGGCCATCCATCCATCCATCTACGTTTCTGTCTGTCCGTCCTTCTGTCTATCTATCTAATAACAAACAATCTGCTGGAGGAACTCAGCCGCTTACTAGCAGCTGGACTGATGCAGGGTTTCGACCCGAAACGTCGACAGTTTTATTTCTCCCATAGATGCTGCTCAATCCCCTGATTTCCTCCAGCAGATTGTGTGTTGTTCCATATTCCAGCAACTGCAGTCTCTAGTGTCTCCTATCTCTGACGCCTCTCTCTCCTTCCTCAATCTTTCCACCTCCATCTCAGGAGATTCCTTATCCAGCGACATCTTCTACAAACCCACTGATGCCCACAGCTACCATGATTACAGTCCCTCCCACCCTGTCTCTTGCAAGGACGCGATCCCTTTTTCTTAATTTCACCGCCTCCACTGCATCTGCTCCTGTGATGGGGCTTTCCACTCCAGGGCATCCGAGGTGTCCAACTTCTTTTCTAACCGGGACTTTCCCCTCGCTGTAGTCGAGAGAGCTCGCACCCGTATCTCTGTCATTTCCCGCACCTCTGCTCTCACTCCCGCCCCTCCCAGACCCAACAGGGATAGGGTCCCCTTTGTCCTCACATTTCATCCTACCAACCGATGTATCCAACACATCATTCTCCGCCACTTCAGCCATCCCCAACAGGACCCTACCACCAAGCATATCTTCCCCTCCCCACCCCTTTCTGCCTTTCGCAGGGACTGCTCTCTCCACGATTCCCTAGTTCACTCTTTCCCCCCCCCCCCCCACCACCCATCCCACTCCCACCTCGGGAACTTTCCACTGCCCCCGCCATAGGTGCAACACCTGCCCCTACACTAGCTCCATCGCCTCCATCCAGGGACCCAAACAGTCCTTTCAGCTGAGACAGAGATTCACCTGCACCTCCCTTACTATCATCTACTGCATTCAGTGCTCCAAGTGTGGCCTCCTCTACATCAGTGACACCAAACGCAGACTAGTGACCATTTTGCAGAACACCTGTGCTTTGTCCGTAACTACGATCTGCATCTCCCCATTGCCGGTCAATTCAACACCCCCACCCACACTATCACAGATATGTCAGTCCTCGGCCTCCTCCACTGCTAGGAGAATTCCAAGCGCAAACTGGAGGAACAGCTCCACATTTTCCGTCTTAGAACCTTGCAGCCTAACGGCATGAACATTGAATTCTCCCACTTCAGGTAATCCCCACCCCCCCCCCTTCCCCACCTCCCCCACCAGGCTTCTTCTCATCTTCCCTTTCCCAGCCTATCTCTCTTTTTTCTCTACCCCCTTTTTTTTCTCTCCTTACCCTTGACCCATCCCCCGGTGGATCTGCTCTCCCCTCCTCCCCTGCACCTGCCCATCACTATCTCTTACCTGCATCTACCTATCACCACCCTGTGCCCACCCCGCCTCCCTCTTTTGTCCACCTATCACTGCTCTGCTTTCCCCTCCTATATATTGGGCTTCCCCTTTTCCTATCTTCAGTCCTGAGGTAGGGTCCTGACCCGAAACGTTGACCTTCTGCTTTTCTCCACAGATGCTGCCTGGCCTGCTGAGTTCCTCCAGCATCATTGTGTTTTTCATCTAGATTCCAGCATCAGCAGTCCTTTATTTCTCTTGTGTTTCTTTCTTTCTTTCTATCTATCTATCTATCTATCTATCTATCTATCTATCTATCTATCTATCTATCTATCTATCTATCTATCTATCTATCTATCTATCTATCTATCTATCTATCTATCTATCTATCTGTCTATCTACTGTGCCTGAGGGGATCTGTGACCCACCCTCACTATTTAACCCTTCTTACACTTACAACAGGAAACTGTTCAAGCCTGCCTTCCCCCTCTTCCATTCCCCCTTCAACCCATACTGAGCCAATTGAGCCACTTTCATAGTCTGGCCTCAAGGTGTGTACTGTAGCGACTGGAATGGTGTCGGGGGCATATTGAGAGGTGGGGAAAGCTGTTGCAAGGATGAGAGGCACTACCCGAGGTCAGATTTTGATTTGTGACCAGCAACCTACTGAGTAATGCGCCGCCGTGGAACCTCAGAGTCGCAATGCAGGACCAGCTGTGCTCTTCCTGGAATAGCCAGCCATGCAGCATTCTGGGAAACAGCAAGGCCTAAGAGGGAGAGGAGAGGTTAAATCTCAAGCTGTCTAGGTAGAGGAACCCTTTAACTTTCACAATGCTTCTGCCTCTCTTTTATCAAAGAAACGCCAGTTCCCCTCAGCTGTGACACAATGGGTCTCAACACCGTCTATCATCCTTGGTTACAAGAATCTCAGACTTCAGGCTACGATATCTTAACCTCTTCCAGGAGGTACACAAGATATAAAATGGGTTTTGGAAATACCAAGGGTTTGATACTGAAGTGAATATTGACAACTTTTTTTATTCATTAACAAGACTTGGGCATGGCTGGCAAGGCCAGCATTTGTCTCATAGAACATAGAACATTACAGCACAGTACAGGCCCTTCGACCTACCTTGTTGTGCCAACATTTTATCCTGTTCTAAGATCTATCCAACCCTTCCCTCCCACATAGCCCTCCATTTCTCTATCATTCATGTGGCTACCTAAGAGTCTCTTAAATGTCACTAACTTATCTGCCCCCACAACCTCTGCCAACAGTGCATTCCATGCATCCACCACTCTCTGTGTAAAAAACTTACCCCTGACATCCCCCTTATACCTTCCTCCAATCACCTTAAAATTATATCCCCTCGTGTTAACCATTGTTGCCCTGGGAATCAGGCTCATGAGGCACAATCTGCCCCTCACAAAGCCATGCTGACTGTCCCTAATCAGCCTATGCTTCTCCAAATGCCCATAAATCCTATCTCTAAGAATCTTCTCCAGTAATTTGCCCACTACTGAAGTAAGACTCACAGGGTTATCCCTACTCCATTTCTTAAACAAAGGAACAACATTTGCCACACTCCAATCATCTGGCACTACTCCTTTGGCCAGTGAGGACGTAAAGATCATTGCCAAAGGCACAGCAATCTCTTCCCTCGCTTCCCGTAATAACCTTGGATATATCCCACCCGGCCCCTGTGACTTATCTATCCTAATGTTTTTCAAAAGTTCCAGCACATCCTCTCTCCTCACGTCAACATGCCCTAGTGTATCAGCCTGTTGTACGCCATCCTCACAAACATCAAGGTCTCTCTCTCTCTGGTGAATACTGCAGCAAAGTATTCATCAAGGACCTCCCCTACCTCTTCCGACTCCAGGCACATGTTTCCTCTTTTATCCCTGATCGGTCCTGCCCTCACTCTAGTCATCCTCCTATTTTTCACATACGTGTAGAGCGCCTTGGTCTCCTTCCCGAACGGCTTCCTGGCTATTTCAGGAGGAAGTTCACAGCCAATACGATGGACGTATAGGCCAGACCAAGTAACATCAAGAGACTTCCTTTACTGATGAATGTCAACTAGCTTTTAAAAGAACAATTCAGTAGTTACCTGGTCAGTAGAACTGATTAACTTTTTATTTATGTAATTAATTGAATTTAAATGCCGAAGTTTCCATGGTGGGATTTGAATTCAAATCTCTAGATTATAAATGTCTAGATTACCAGCCTACTAATTTAAGCACTGTGTGGCTGTACACCATTTGGACAATCAACTCATTGAGGAATGGTCAGAATTGAAAGCAGGATTTACAACATGGTCTAGAACACAGAACGTAGAACGTAGAACAGTGCAGTACAGGAACAGGCCCTTCAGCCCACGATGTTGTGGCGAACTAATTAAACTAGTAATTAAACGCCTAACTAAACGAATCCCTTCTGCATACGCAAGGTCCATATCCCTCCATCCTCTGCACATTCATGTTCTTATCTAAGAGCCTCTTAAATGCCTCTATCGTATCTGCCTCCACCACCACCCCAGGCAGCGCATTCCAGGCACCCACCACTCTGTGTCCTACACATCCTCTTTGAACTTACCCCCTCTCACCGTAAATGCAGTCTAGTTGATTGCAACCTCTACAAAATGCAGCAAGTGGAATTCATGACCAAAACTACAGCAAATTCTCTCAATAAAAACAGGATTATTTCTCCAGCAAAACACGATGTGAAAGATAATTACATTATTCAAATTATGTGCATAAAATCAACTGCTGACATTTGCAGCATTGATTGATGGAAGAGTTATCCAATCATCTCTGTCCTGGGCTGTACCGTTGGTGTTAACTAGAAACTTGTGAGTGGTATTTCCAGAGAAATGATGGGACACCTTAAGCAGGTGGACTAGTGGTGGGGTCAAGGTGGAAGTAGGCTCTACAGAGAAACTTCAATAAAGGACGCAGTGAAAGTGTAACGTCCCATCCGAGAGAGGGCAGCTGTGACAGTGCAGCACTCACTCAGTGTAGCACTAGAATGCAGGCCTAGATATGCTTACATTGATGCTCTGGAGAAACTTGTGTTAACCACGTATAAAGCTGAGGATGTGGATAAACATGCACCCACATCAGTGTAAACAGAAGTGACCCTAAATCAGGAGCACCTAAACCCTTATGCTAGGAGAGTCCTTTACAGATCCAAGTGGAATACTTCCTTGCTCAAGTTTCTGCAAGATAACAAGGGAATATCGAGAGAATAACACAGAATGGGTAAGCCCTAAAGATCAAATCCTGAATACAAACACTGTTTTTCCAAACATGAATAGATTCCTTTCTCTGGTTCTCTGTTGCTTTGAGAGATATAGAACTATTGGCCTAAGAAACTCAATTGCAATCATAGGTTACAAAAGTTTGAAGTAAAATGTGTGAACTGACCAGAATTCCAACAGCAGAGAACGCAATTGCAGAGATGAACTGCCAGTACCTGAAATGAGAAGCAATACAATATGATTAGACTGTTTGGTCTACCTCTACTTTGTACTTTATTCAGCAGGGTAAAGACCTCCCTGTGCAACTGAATGTGGCTTCCTTTAGTGTAGTAGGAGAGGGGGTCTCTGTGTAACTGTGTGGGATTACCATTAATGTAACATGGAAAGATTCTCTGTGTAACTGTATGGATTTACCATTCATGTAATGGGGAAAGGGTCCCCTGTGTAACTGTGTGGACTTACTGTTAACATAACAGGGGAAGTCTTCCCTGTGTAACCGTATGGATGTTACTATTAATATAATGGGGAAGGGTTCTCTGTGTAACTGTGTGGAGCTTCTATTCATGTAGTGGGTCAGTAATGTTATGGTACAGTCTTGAGGGAGTGCTGTGCTGCTGGAGATGTGTCTTTTGGATGAGATGTCTCTCCGGAGAAATCGAAACACACATTTTGGAAAGTTTTAGTTCATTACCTGAGGCCGAACGGCTCATGAAAAGCAAACTTGAATTCATTCCCCAACATCTGACTGATCTGTGGCAAGAAATGGAAAATATTAATTCAGTCGCAGTGTTGCTACCACATTCCTTTTATTGGTTAACCTCTCCTGTGTTTCTGCTTCTTCTCTCCACCTCCCTTTCTCTGCATCTTAAGACCGCTTTTCTTTTAGAATGAACTTTTCTCAGTTCTGATGAAAGGTCATTGCCCTGACTCCTGCTCTACTGATGCTGCCTGACTTGCTGAGCATTTTATATCATAGATTCATTATGACACAGGAGGAGGGCATTGAGCCCATTGAGTTTATGCTAGCTCCTAATGAGTCCCATTCCCCTTCCCCTGCTCTTTTCCCAGAGGCCTACAAATAATTCTTTCGCAAGTGCCTATCCAATTCTCCTCTGAAGGTCCTGTTGCCAAACACCCCTATAGGCAGTGAGTTCTGGATTGCGACTACCCTGAGTGGAAAAGATTTTCTTCCTTTGTCTTGGAAAATCTTCCCTCAATAATGCTACCACCTGTACACCTCTGATTTCCAGTATTTGCCTACTTATAGTTCCTCGCTATTATCCTGCCTTTACACCAGGATTAACAGGGGACATTGTCACATTAGTTCTCTGCTAGTCAATTGCAAAACAATACTCAGAATGGCTGATGTAACATTCAGACTTTAGGATGAGCGGGGTAGAGGAGGAAGTTATGATTGTGGTCTGGTTAAACCACATCTGGTCTCCTCTGTATCGTTCTGGCACCACACCTTAACAAATGAAGGTGGAAAGTGTACCTTCATTAGAAGTTTACCACAACTCTTAGACTTGAGGGAGAAAATATATATAAACTGGGCTTGTTTTCTCTGGGGTATGAAAATCATTGGCTTCTAGAGCTTTGGAACTTAAGGATAAATGTAGAGAAAGGGGGAGAATTTTGTTCTAGGTCAGCAGACTGGAGTACTGGGGCACCATTATGAATGTGTGGAATTGGTACCCAACACTCCTTGATGTCTAGTGCTGTTGATCAGGACAAATTTCTGCTGATTTGTGAGGTTGGGACAATCAAATTTAACCTTAATGTCAGAACTGGTCCTTTCAGGAAACACCTCCTCATCCTTGGGAAAATGTGGAATTTCTTCCCACAAAATAAACTATAGAGGCTAAATCTGAGATCACTTGGACTTTATTCAACAGGGGTGTAATTGGGTGTTGAACTGTATGACACAGTGGCGCAGCAGGTAGAGCCACTGCCTCATAGCTCCAGTGACCCGGGTTCAATCCTGACCTTGGGTGCTGTCAGTGTGGAGTTTGCACATTCTCCCTGTGACTGCATGGGTTTCCCCCCGGGTGCTCCGGTTTCCTCCCACATCCCAAAGAGGGTTGATACGTTAATTGGTCACTGTAAATTGTCCTTAGTGTGTGGGTGACTGGTAGAATCTGGGGGGTGGGGGACCGCACGGTTGATGGGAAGGTTAGGAGAAGAGGTTACAGGGAACATTAGTGGGGGAAGGCAATTGCTCTGTTTGCTGGCATTTACTCGATGGGCTGAAATGTCTTCTTTCTATGCCGTAAGGAATTGTGCCTTCATCTCGTTGAGTGTTTGAAGAGGCTTGAGGGGAGAAAATGGCTGTCCTGAAGATTACCCTTCCGGTACAGATGTGACATTTCTCCACCTCTGCCAGCAACTGAGATGTGAGGTCAGAACCATCTTGGTGGCCACTGGAAACTGCCTGAATTACTTCCACAGAATGGGAGAAAAAATCTTTTCCCTGTATCTCGGTACACGTGACGATAATAATAAAGGGAAAGAGTTTGATCCCGTCAACTTGTCCTGGGTTTGAACCCAAGTCACAGAGGGCAGTAGCCCTTTGGTCCAGAGCAAGCACACGTGACTGAAGACAAATCCCTACCCTACGCTTCCTCAAAAAGGACGCCATTACCTTTGACCGGTGGAACTCTCCATCAATATCTTTGACGCCAACACCAAGGATTTTCCGGCTCTTCAGCCTGCTCACCAGGTCAGTCTGGCTGTGTTTCTTTAGCAGCGGGCTATGTTGTTTGACCGACATCCTTGCCCTCTCCCCCTTGCTCTCCAGCACCAGCCTCTCCTGTAACCACATAAGCCTGAGATACTTAAAACAAAGAGAGAGGGATGTGGGGGAGGGAGCAGAGGTTTCATCCAGAGGCACAGCAATAATTGAACGTTTATTTATTATTTAATATAGTACTGGTTTATTATTTATAACACTAAGGCACTAAAACCAATTCAGGCTTCCAGCCATGAGCCCCTGAAGTCTTTGCATAACGTGCTGCACAAGCTACTCTCCAACAGTTATATAATTTATGTGCCGGGGGAAGGGACTCCCTGAATCCAGAGATCCCATGCTCTGTGCCTCCACTAGCATCTGGAATTTAACCCTGGTTATGGTTTTCCCTCTCCTCACATTCAAGGGGCTGTTGACCAAGTCCAAGGAATTCCCCAGAAATAGAAACTATTAATTCACCGGGGCTTCCTGTGAGCACGTAAATGCCAGAAGTTTTCTCATTATATCCCAGCAAGTGGAAGGCGCTTTCACTTCTGAGTCAGAAGGTTGTGGGTTCAAGTCCTGCTCCAGAGACTGGAGCTCAAAGATCTAGGCTGACGCTTCAGTGCAGCACTGAGGAGTGCTGCGCTGTGAGAGGTGCTGTCTTTTGGGTGAGGTGTTAATCTAAGTCCCCACCTGCTGCTGCTTCTGATTTTTACTTGTTATCTGGTAATAGATAATGGAACAAAAGGGCAGCAAGGTTCTCTCCAGTGGCCTGGCCAACATTTCTCATTAATCAGCAAGCTTATCTAGTCATTGCCATATTAATGTGTGTGGGAGCTTGCTGTGCACAACTGGTTGTATATCCTGCAACATAACACATCTCTAAAAGTACTTCAGTGTTTATATGGTGCATAAGGGTTTGATGGCATGATGAGATTTGTACTGATTGCATCATATTTCTTGTATGTATTTTTTATGACTAAAGCACATTTTTGAAACTAAAAAATGACTGTAATGTGCTTTGTTTTTTTAATATACTTTATTCATGATATGTACAGTAAATACGGTTCTCTACATTCATTGTAACATCAATTCAATAGATTTTCTTACAATGCATCAATGCTACTCATGTTTCCTCCTTAAACAATAGACCTGGGAAGTGTGTGAGAAGCTTCTATTCAGAGCGCTTCCCCCAGTGTTCAGTGGTGGAAGGACCCTAGATCATGGTATCCACACATATACACATACATACGCCACCCTCTATGTGAAGAAGTTACCCATCAGGTCCCTTTTAAATCTTTTGCCTCTCACCCTAGACGTATACCCTCGAGTTTTTGATTCCCTTTTCCTGGGAAAAAAATCCTTTTCTATATCCTTCATAACCTTATACACCTCTCTGAGGTCAGCTCTCAGTCTCAAAGGAATAAAGTCCTAGCCTGCCCAACCTCTCCCTGTAACTCAGGCCCTCGAGTCCTGGCAACGTTCTTGTAAATTTTCTTTGCACACTTTCCAGCTTAATTACATCGTTCCTCTAGGAGGGTAACCAAAACTGTACATAATATTCCAGGTACGGCCTCACCAATGTCTTGTACAACTGCAACATAACATCCCAACTCCTATACTCAGTGCCCTGACTGATAAAGGCCAGCAAGCCAAACAGATTCTTCACCACCCTGCCTACCTGTGACACCACTTTCAGTGAACTATGTATTTGCACTCCTAGGTCCCTCTGTTCTACAGCACTCTCCAGGGCTCTACTATTAACTGTGAAAGTCCTACCCTGGTCTCTTGCGGTTACTGCACTGAGTTTCAGTGTGTCCCTCAGCATGTACTCCTGCACTCTGGAATGTGCCAGTGGGCAGGGTTCACTTACGGACTTCTTACACAGGAAGACCAGTGAGGTTCAGAATCTAGAAATTTAGAATCAGGTTTATTATCACATATGACATGAAATTTGTTGTTTTGTGGCAGCAGTGCAGTGCAAGACGTAAAATCCAGAATTTACAAAAATAAATAAATAGTGCAAAAAAAAGGAATAACGAGGTAGTGTTCATGGGTTCATGGACCATTCAGAAATCTGATGGTGGAGGGGGTGTAGCTGTTCCTAAATTGTTGAGTTTGGGTCTTCAGGCTCCTGTACCTCTTTGCTGATGCTAGTAATGAGAAGAGGGCATGTCCCAGGTGGTGAGGGTCCTCAGTGATGGATGCTGCCTTCTTGAGGCATTGCCTCTTGAAGATGTCCTTGATATCGGGGAGGGTTGTGCCCGTGATGGAGCTGGCTGAGTCTACAACCCTCTGCAGCCTCTTGCAATCCTGTGCATTGGAGCCTCTGTACCAGGCTGTGATGCAACCAGTCAGGATATACTCCACCACACATCTATAGAAATTTGTAAGAGCCTCTGGTGACATACTAAATCTCCTCAAACTCCTAATGAAGTAGAGTTACTGGTGTGCCTTCTTCGTGATTGCATCAGTGTGTTGGGCCCAGGATAGATCCTCTGAGACGTTGATGCCTAGGAACTTGAAGCTGCTCACCCTTTCCACTGCTGACCCCTCAATGAGGACTGATGTGTGTTCTCCTGACTTCCCCTTCCTGAAGTCCCCAATCAATTCCTTGGTCTTGCTGACGTTGAGTGCGAGGTTGTTGTTGTGACACCACTCAATCAGCCGATCTACTTCAGTCCTGTACACCTCCTTGTCACCATCTGAGATTCTGCCAACAACAGTGGTGTCATTGGCGGATTTATAGATGGTGTTCGAGCTGTGTATAGCCACACAGTCGTGAGTGTAGGGAGAGTAGAGCGGTGGGCTAAGCACGCATCCTTGAGGTGCACCTGTGTTGATTGACAGCGAGGAGGAGATGTTACTACCGATCCACACTGACTGTGGTCTCCCGATAAGGAAGTCGAGGATCCAATTGCAGAGGGAGGTACAGAGCCCCAGGTTTTGAAGCTTGTTGATTAGTACTGAGGGGATGATGGTGTTGAACGCCAAGCTGTAATCGATAAACAGCAGCCTGACATATGTAGTGCTGTTGTCTAGGTTCTCCAAAGCAGAGTGGAGAGCCAGTGAGATTGCGTCTGCTGTAGACCTGTTGTGACCCCTTTAAGGATGTTCGGACATTGGCCTCTGAGACAGAGATCACGGGGTCGCCAGATGCTATGGGGATTCGCATAGGTGTAGTGTTATTCTCCCTTTCAAAGCATGCATAAAAGGTGTTGTGTTCATCAGGGAGTGAAGCATCACTGCCATTTATGCTGTTAGGTTTCACAAACCCTGCCACAGTTGTCGTGCATCCGATTATGTCTCTAACTTCACATGGAATTGCCTTTTCACTCTCGCGCTGGCCTCCTGTAGGTTGTACCTGGACTTGTGGGATTCTGGATTGCAGATCTAGAAGACCACAGATCTAGCCCTCAGCAGACTGCGAGTCTCTTGGTTCATCCAGGGCTTCTGGTTTGGGAAAACTCGGTATGTTCTCGAAGGCACACACTCATCCACGCAGGTCTTGATGAAGTCAGTGATGGCCGTGGCGTATTCATTCAGATCTGAGGATGAATCCCTGAATATGGTCCAGTCCACCGATTCAAAGCAGTCCTGTAAATGCTCCTCCGCCTCCCTTGACCAGACCTTCATGGTCCTCACCACCGGCGCTGTGGTCCTCAGTCTCTGCCTATATGTCGGGAGTAGAAGTACAGCCAGGTGATTGGACTTGACAAAGTGCGGGCGCAGGATGGCGCGGTAAGCGTTCTTGATGGTTATGTAACAGTGATCAAGTGTGTTGGCTCCTCTGGTTCTGCAGGTTCAGGCAGAACAAAATGTGTCTTTCACCAAGTTGTTAATCCGACAGCAACGGTTATTGGTTGTCTCAGTGTGTGTCCCTGGGAACAGCCTATAGATCAGAGAGTCCTCTGTTGCACAGCTGCTCAGGATGAACCTCGACAAGAACCCTCTTATCCTTTTCCCTCCTTCTTGGTAAAGACACAGAGGACAAGGAGATGGACAATCATCCTACCCACACCGTAGCTGTCTCGAGGGCAGTGGGAGTGAGACCCCGGCTGTGATCTCTGAAAGAAACAGCTGTAAGGTGCATTGTGATGTCCTAAAGTCATGGAAGGTGCTATAGAAAGGCACGCACTGCTTTGCTGATCACACCACTCAGAAACATCCCGATGGGCTATTGTGATGGTCAGCTCGCCAACCACTGCAGTACAGCAAGAACCCACATGAACGACCAGCTGGTGGGGAGTCTTTCCATGTTTCGTGTTGGCTGGGGGAGTATGGTGGTCCAAGGCATCATGGAACATCATGGCTCTTTCTCGGAAAATGCCACGGAGGTTCTGGAAAGCCGTAAGGATTAAGGCAGTGGGGGTCTCACTTCATGCCCCCTGCCACCCCACAGAACTACCAGTGCAGTTCCTCGTGAGGCTTGAGCCAATAGTCGGTGACTTTGTAGCTAACATTCTTACCAGCAGAGGCAGGGCTCCTGGAGTCTGAAATCTACAGATTAAAGAGCTCTGTAGCCAATGAAATCACTGCTGGAATACAACACACAGCAAGATCCCATGTTGCTTTGGTGATGTTGCTTGAGGGGTGGGTTTGGCCTGGACAACAGGGAGACCCTCCTTCAAAACAGCACCACAGCATCCAGTAGATCCACCTGAGGGAGTGGACAGGAGCTCTGCTCAACAAGGGATGGGACTAACAGTGCAGGGCACTTAGGCATGGTAGTGTAGCAGTTAGCGTAATGCTATACAACACCAGCGACCCGGGTTCAATTCCAGCCACTGTCTGTAAGGAGTTTGTACGTTCTCCCCATGTCTGCATGGGTTTCCTCCGGGTGCTCTGGTTTCCTCCCACGTTCCAAAGACGTACGGATTAGGAAGTTGTGGGCATGTTATGTTGGCGCCGGAAGCGTGGTGACACTTGCGGGCTGCCCCCAGAACACTCTACGTAAAAGATGCATTTCACTGTGTGTTTCAATGTACATGTGACTAATAAAGATATCTTATCTTATCTTGACCCCATTTTCTTGTGGATGCTGGATCACTGGGGTATTTAAAGAGGAAGCAGCTAAATTTTTGAAAAAATTGGGAATTGAGAATTATAGGGATCTGGCCCAGAAGAGAAGATGAGGCCTGGGGCAGATCAGCCATGATGATATTAAATCATGGGGTAGGCTTGAGGGGCCGAGTGGCCAACTCCTGCTCCTATCTTCTTGTGCCCATTCCCACCACCAGGACCATCTGCATGATTTTCTGTTCTCAAGCTAGTGACTGGGAGTTGAACCCAAGACATTCAATGGGAAAAAAGTGTGTGTTGGGGGGGGGCGGTGTTGGTGGGGAGAGAGAAATTATTTGTCTTCCAAATCAGCAAGGTCGCTCTGAAAAGCTGCAGGGGTTATGAAAGGAGCCAGACATTCACAGCAGAAAACCGATGGAAAATTCTGTAAAGTGAGGCAGCGAATTTTTACAAATGCTCTCCAGAGAGGATTTAATTCAGACTTGAACATATCAAGGAGATCGCTGCAGAACCCTAAAGGAATCCTCCATTGACTGTTGGCTTTACTCCAGCGAAATTTGTTCCTTGTTTTCTCTTCATAAGTCTACTTCTAAATGTCACACTGCTCATCTATTTTTGGAGGCAATTGAGAGAGAAACCCCACAGTGTTGGGTGCTTAAAGAGACATGGGCAAACACAGTTGGTGACTGGATTAGTAACAGTGCACCCACAGCGAAGACATTCTGTCTTTTTGAATTCTGTCTGTTTTCAAGCTCCCGAATGCTCAGCTGCACAACAATTTTCTCCTGCTTCTTCCAATGTACCTGGACGGTTGACAAAGGCTGAGCCCGTAGCTGTAGCTCCATCAAATCAATGTGTGTAGATACTCTTTTCCCTGTGCTTCCTATGTTACAGAAGTGGCACCATTTTGGGAGTGCTGCATTGGACATGAAGCATTTTGGGACGTTCTGAAGATGTTAAGAGGTATTGAACATCACCCAGAATGATGAGAGCAACAGGTGTAGGACGCCATCAGCTGCAGATTTCCTTCCAAGCCACGGACCGTACCGACTTGGAAATCTATCATCGCCAATCGAAATCCTGGAATAAAATCAGAAAATGCTGGAAACACTCAGCAGCTTGAACGATGTCTATGGAAAGTGAAACAGAGTTAATGTTTCAGTTCTGACAAAAGCTCTTGGACCTGAAATGTTAACTCTTCTACAGATGCTGCCTGACCTGCTGAATGTTTCCAGCATTTTCTGTTTTTTCGTTTCGGATTTCAGATTTTTGTTTGACTTCCTAAATGCTGGAACTCCCTCCCCGACAGCACAGTGGGAGCACCTTCACCAGAAGGATTGCAGCGGTTCAAGAGGGCAGCTCACCCTCACCTTCTCAAGGGCAATCAGGGATGGGCAATACATGCTGGCCTTGTCAGTGATATCCACATCTTGTGGAAGAAATAAGTTGTTTTTTTTCTTGCTTATTCACTCCTACAGCACAGAATTCCAAGGGAAAGTGCAGGAATTCTCAGGTTCAAATTCATGTTCAAGTTTATTGTCATGGGCATACATACCCAGGGTATAAATGCCATGAAAGTTAGCTTTTTGCAGCAGCAGCACAGTACGTTAGAAACATGGCAAACATAAATTAACAAAAACTTAAATTAACATAAATTATACATAACTTACATGACACAATAAACAAAAATAACACAACAACAGAGGTGCAAGTTGAGGGAAATACATTCTGAGGTAGAATTAGGGTTTTTCAGGTGGGTTCAAGAACCTGACAGCAGTGGGGAAGAAGCTGTTGTTGAACCTTGAGATGTGGGTCTTCGGGCTCCTGTACCTCCTGCCTGGTGGCAGCAATGAGAAGAGGGTACGGCCTGGATGGTGGGGGTCCTTGATGATGGATGTTGCTTTCCTGAGACATCGCCTCTTGTAGGTGTCCTCGACGGTGGGGAAAGCTGTAACCATGATGGAACTGGCTCAGTCCAGCACTCTCTGCAGCCTCTTGCATTCCTGTGCACTGGAGTTCCCATACCAGGCTGTGATGCAACCAGTCAGAATTCTTTCCACTGCACATCTGCAGAAGTTTGTCAGTCTTTGATGACATGTCGAATCTCCTTCAACTTCAAAGAAAGAAGAGACACTGGAGTGCCTTCATGGTTGCATCTATGTGCTGGGCCCGGGATAGATCCTCTGAGATGTTGACATCCAGGAACTTGAAGCTGTTCACCCTTTCCACCTCAGACCCCGGATGGGTGCCTTTGTGAAATAAGTTTGCTCATCTCGTTCCTGGTTTCCAAGATGGATTGTTCCCTTTATGATTCATCACAAATAGGGAAAGTCCATGGTTAAACCACCTGGTTGGTTGGCATGGAGAGGGTAGACGTCATACAGTAGATTTTCAAGTTGTTTTCCGAGGCTGAGATTCCTGGCAGAGGTAAAGCCCCTATGGAAGATGGCATCAATACGGATGGGTGCCCACTGGTCAGTTGTGGGCCAAATTGCCTGTTTCCTTTCTGAATAACTCTGTGATTCAGATGCCTGAATTGCAAGTTTGCAGATGACACCACCGTTGTAGACCAAATCTCAAATGATGATGAGTCAGAGTACAGGAAGAATATAGAGAGCCTAGTGGCGTAGTGCCATGGCAACAACCTTTCCCTCAATGTCAGCAATGACTTCAGGAAGGGGGCAGTGCACATGTTCCTGTTTACCTCGATGGTGCTGAGGTTGAGAGGGTTGAGAGCTTCAAGTTCCTAGGAGTGAACATCACAAATAGCCTGTCCTGGTCCAACCACATAGATGCCACGGCCAAGAGAGCTCACCAGCACCTCTACTTCCTCAGGAGGCTAAAGAAATATGCATGTCCCCTTTGACCCTCACCAATTTTTATACATCATAGAAAGAATCCTATCTGATGCATCACAGCTTGGTACTTCAACTGCTCCACCCAAGACTGCAAGAAACTGCAGAGAGTTGTGGACACAGCCCAACACATCATGGAAACCAGCCTCCCCTCCATGGGGACTCTGTCTATACTTCTCGCCGCCTTGGTAAAGCAGCCAACATAATCAAAGACCCCACCCATCTCGGACATTCTCTCTTCCCCCCCTCTCATTAGGCAGAAGATAAAAAGCCTGAAAGCACGTACCACCAGGCTCAAGAATAGCTTCTAGCCCACTGTTATAAGACTATTGAACTGTTCCCTAGTACAATAAGATGGATTCTTGACCTCATAATCTACCTTGTTATGGCCTTACACCTTATTGTCTGCCTGCACTGCAACACTTTATTCTACATTCTGTTATTGTTTATCCTTTGTACTACCTCAATGCACTGATGTGATGAAATGATCTGTACGAATGGCATGCAAAACAAAGTTTTTCATTGTGCCTCCGTACATGTGACGATAATAAACCAATTTATCAATTTAATCTTGAGGCAAACGGCTGATGCCAACCGTGAAGCTACTGTCTGGTGTTGACTGCTCTCTCTGGTGAGAAGCCAGCCTTTGCCAGGGCCCAGTTCTACCAATGTCAGTCCTCGGAGAGATTACCTACATTGCTGGTCTTTGTGAGGTGTCCCAAGCTGTGCTGTTAGCTGCACAACTGCAGTGGGCATCATGGAAAAACCAGAGTGGTCTGATGTCAAACCATGAGGCTCCCAGCAAAGGTGGGATAATGATCAGCTGATGATTGATTTAACTTGAGACACACGAGACTGCAGATGCTGGAACCTGGAGAAACAAACAAGATACTGGAGGAACTCAGCAGGTCAGGCAGCATCTGTGGAGGGAAATGGACAGTCGACGTTTCAGGCCATTCTGAAATCCTCCTATTTCAGGTAACTGCTCCTCCTCTGTCCCTTTTCTCTCTCCTCCTGATCAACCCAGTCCCTCCAACACTCACCCCAGCCCCCCCCCCCCCATCACCCTGTTTCTTTCCCCTCCTCTACTCACTCCAACTGCTCATCACCCACACACTCTTTCCACCGGCTCCCCTCCCCCCACTGTTCCCATCTGCCCTCCCCACCTCCCTTATCTCCCAGGCTCCACCTTCCTCTCCTATCAGATCTGCAGCCCTTAGTTGCCTCCACCTCCCACCTCCCAGCCTCTGTCACTATTTCCACTCTCCCCTCCTCCATCTGCCTATCGACCCTCCTCACCTGCCAGGTCTTTTACTGGCTATCTCCCTCCTATCAGTCCAGATGAAGGATCTCGATCCAAAACGTCGACTGTCCATTCCCTTCCACAGATGCTGCCTGACCTGCTGAGTTCCTCCAGCATCTTGTTTGTTGATTGATTTAACTCCCACACCTTAGCCCAGCCCACCACTGGCTCCCCGCAGGACATCAAGGCAAACTGTAGCACCCAGCAGGTGGCTTGGCCACCACCGGGGACCCAACCTCCAAATGCTCCAGCTCACAGTGTGCTTTGGCACCCCTCAACCATAAGAGAGAAGAGAGGGAGAGAAGGAGAAAGAGAGAAAAGATTCATAGTGAGAAAGAAAGACTTGAATTACATTTGACAACCCCAGGATATTTCAGTCTGTTTTACAGCCAATGACAGGCCTTTTGAAGTGTTTTAGGCACAGCAAGCTCCCACAGACAATGACCAGATAATCCAGGTTAGTGATATTGAGTGAGGAATAATATTGACTGGAAATCAGAAAGGACATCTCTGCTCACTGAAATAGCACTGTGGGATCATTGACCTCCACCTGAGGAGGCAGGTGGGGTCTCTGTTTGACATCTCCTCTGGAAGACTGTCCCTTGAGCAGTGCAACCCTCCCTCGATACTGCACCAGATAGGTACAAAAGTGTCCACTGCTCTGGAGACCACAGACCCCCGTCAACTACCTATGCACCAGCCCACAGGAAGAGTCTCTAAGTAACGCGGACCAGCTTTTAGTTTGATTGAGGAAGAATAAAACAAACTAAAAGGATCTCCCACTAGGAGCTCAGAATTTTGTTGGGATCCTGGACATAAATAACAAAATAAATGTTCCACAAGTCAGTCAGAAATGTCTGTACATACCTTTCTACTTGTGAGCAGGATTCATGGATTCTCCTGAAGGTTGTTAATTGAAGGTGTTGGAATGATCTCTCGTTCCTGTTTGCAAGGCTAGTCTTGCTCAGGTTATAATGAGAGTTTGGGACTGAGAGACCGCACAGGAGACAGGCAGAGGCAAAGCTTTACCTTAAAGTCTGGAATAGAGGTGCAAGCTAATGTTGTAAATCAGCATCAACAACTGATCTGTTTGGTAGCTCTTGCTGGGGAGTTTAGGTAGCCTTCACCTTCCCCACCCTGTGGCACCTCAGAACTCAGAGATAAAGAAAAAAATCTGGCAAATGTTTGACATGCAGAATAACCAGTACCTCAAGCTTTGCATTACAGAATTAAGACAATAACACTCATTCTCACTGGCTTCTGCACTGAAAGCCTGGGCATTAAAACTCTCTGATGGAGAGTCATCGGCCGGAAACATTAACTCTGTTTCTCTCTCCACCGAGTATTTCCAGCATTCTCTGTTTTGATTTCAGATTTCCAGCATCTGCAGCACTTTTATTCTGGTTTTAAAATTCTCAACAGTGCTATCAAAATTCCTCGCTGGCTTACTCCCTCCCTTTCTCTCTCTAAATTTCCTCCATGACTTTGAGATCTCTGTGCTTCTCCAGTTCTGACACATCCTTAATTCATTTCTCCATACCTTCAGAAAGCTGTACCCAAGGCTCTGGAATCTCCTTACTAAACCTCTCCAGTTCTCTCTCTGTCCCTTTAAGGCACCTCATGAAGCCAGCCTCTGTGGTTACCTGAAATCCAGCAGCCTGTGGCCTGATGCCAAATTTTGCTTGATAATTGCTCCTGAGAAGTGGCTTGGGATGTTCCATGTGGATGAAGGTGCTATATAAATGCATGATGTTGTTGTTCAAAGTTTCAAAATAGGCAAAGTGTACACAGTGGGAAGAGAAATTTACTTAAACACATTCCAATACATTGAGTAGTTGTTCTGCAAGTAGCAATATGTTTGTGGTGTTCAACTCAGGCATCAGTCCTTTTAGGAGTTTCTTCAGATTGTCGAGGCGTGTATGTCTCCACGGGTACAGGCCACTGCCCAGTGCTTTGGTCACTCCCCACACTTAGCTCACCATGGCAACGTATGCAGTCTACAACGTGCCTGAGTCACTCCGACAGCCCTCTCCAAACCCACCTCCTCTACCACCAACAGGATACGGCAGCAGAGCAGCTACATCTCTGGGCCAGCAGCCAGATTTCTGGACTGTCAATCCAGTAATATAAATTCAGGTCCCACCCCCACCCCTTTATAGCTGGGGAAATACAAGATTAAAAACAGGAAATGCTGGAAATACTCATCAGGTCAGGAACATCTGTGGGGAGGGAATCAGAATTTTGAACTCTCTTACTCGATAGGTGGTGGAATGTTTTTAAGGCAGGGGTAGATTCATGATAAGGGAGGGGGTGAATGGTTACCGGGGGTAAGCGGGAATAAAAATTCAGTCCTGATGAAGGGTCTCAACCCAAAACGTCGACTGTTTATTTCCCTCCATAGATGCTGCCTGACCCGCTGATTTCCTCCAGCATTTTGTGTGCTGATATAAATCAGCCCCTTTGTTTTCCCTCATTCCTGTGGCCTCTTCACCCCTTCTCTTCCCCCTCCCCCAGCCCCTCGACCTGCCCACCTCCTTCCCTTTATTCCATGGTCTGCAGTCCCCTCCTATCAGATTCCTCTTCTTCAGCCCTTTGCCTCTTCCGCCTATCATCTCCCAGCTTCTCACATCATTCCCATTTACCCACCTCCCCCACCACCTACCTTCCCCTTCTCACCTGGACTCACCTGTCACCCAACACCTCGTGCTCCTCCCCCTCCCCTAACCTGTTATTCTGGCTTCTGCCCTCTTCCTTTCCATCCCGATGAAGGGTCTTGGCCTGAAATGTCGACCGTTCATTTTCCTCCGTAGATGCTGCCTGACCAGGATTTTGTGTGTGTTGCTCCCCTCTGTCCTAACTTGGCTGTTCCTTCTTAGACAGTCCTATGGAAGTTGCTGCACCAGATTCAAGAAGGTTAATTCAAGGGTGGCACAGCTGGTGGAACTGCTGCCTCACCTTGCCAGTAACCTGAGTTCAATCCTGACCTCCAGTGCTGTCTGTGTGGAGTTTGTATGTTCTCCTTGAAACTGCTTGGGTTTCCCCTTGGGTGCAATGGTTTCCTCCCACATCTCAAGGTTGGTGGGTTAACTGGCCGCTGTAAATTGCCCCAAGTGTCTAGGTGAGGGGTGGGATCTGGGGGGAGTTGATGAGACTGTGCGAGAATGAAATGGGTTAAGGTAGGATTGGTGTCGATATGGGCACTTGATGGTCTGCATGGACTCAGTGGGCTGAAGGGCCTGTTTCTGTGCTGTATCTCTCTATGACTCCATGACTTATCACTAAGGTTGCTCATCATCACCATCTCAAGATTGATTAAGGATGAGCAATAAATTCTGGCCTTGTCAATGGTTACCTGGTGGACGGTTTACCCTGGAGACTTCCCCTCTTCTTGAAATTTTGTCCCACTGCCTTATGAAATTCTTTCTTTCTTAATTTCTTTTTCAATCTTTTTATTAATTTTCAAATTAATACAGAATAATACATATAACATCGGTAATTATACACGTAATACAAAGAGATCGAGAGGACAATCATGACAAAGAATAAAAAAAGATATATTCTAAGCCCCACGGTTTCTTAGTAAACGAATATATTACAAAAAAAAATCAAAATGAGAAAGAAAAAGATTTATTATATAAGAAAAACCCCAAATTGAAAAAAAATTATCAGTAATAAAACAAAACAAACTAGAAATAAATTTCAGAAGAACAAAAAAACTGGATTGACATTTCTGCCTTACGAAATTCACGCTCACCATTCCGACTTGGAAATGTATCACCTTTCCTTTTCCTCAAAATCCAGCTTGTGGAGGCTCCTTCACCACACAGACTGTCATAGAACATAGAACATTACAGCACTGGACCATTCGGCCCACGATGTTTTGCCGACCTTGATGCCAACTTATACTAAATGTCCTCTTCCTGTGTATCATCCACATCCCTCCATTCCCTTCATATTCATGTGTCTGTCTAACAGCCTCTTAAACTCCACCAAACTGCCTGATTCCACTACTACCCCTGGTGACCCATTCCAGGCACCTACCACTCTCTGCGTAAAAAACTTGACCCTCACGTCGCTTTTAAACTTCTCCCCCTAACCTTAAAAGTATGTCCTCTGGTGTTTGACATTTATACCCTGGGGAAAAATTCTGACTGTCTACCCTATCCATGCCTCTCATAATCTTAGAAACTTCTATCAGGTCTCCCCTCAGCCTCTGATGCTCCAGAGAAAACAACTCAGGTTTGTCCAACTTTAACTTATAGCTCATACCCTCTAATCCAGGCAGCATCCTGGTGAACCTCTTCTGTACCCTTTCCACAGTCTCCACATCCTTCCTATAATGGGGCAACCAGAAGTGCATACAATACTCCAAGTGTGGTCTGACTAAAGTTTTATACAGCTGCAGCAAGACTTCCTTACTCTTATACTCAACACCCCCACCAGCGAAGGCAAGCATGCCATACGCCTCCTTTACCACCTTATCCACCTGCGTAGCCACTTTCAGTGAGCTATAGACTGTTGTGGTTCAAGGAGGCAGTGTACTTCCACCTACTCAAGGGGCAACTGGGGATGGGTGTCCACACACGGGGAATGAATTGTGCACAGAGCGCTAGGCTGGCCTCCAATGGTTTACTGAGAAGTTGCTACCCTTGGTGCCAAAAGTCGATTGAGATCAAGGCTTCCTTGACAGGTGGATGATAAAAAACAGCTTTGCGGAAGTGAGAGCGTTATGTGGTTCAACTACACTGGGTGTTGCCCTTCTTATCTTTTACTGTTCTAAGGTACAGAGATATCATAGATGTTGGTGCAGTACTGAGAGAGTGTGTAACGGGCATTGAGGTTAAACGTTCCAGTACAGTAACGAGGGAGTATGCAACAGAAATTCAGGTTTAAACCCCCCAATGCAGTACCAAGGGAATGTGTAAGAGGCAGTGAGTTGAAACCACAGTGCTGTCTATCAGAAGAGACATTGGAATTAAGGCTCATCTGCTCTTTAAGGTGGATGTTCAAAATCCCATGCGCACTATTTTGAAGGAAAGCAGAGAGTCTGCCCAAGTGAACTGACTGGCATTTATCCCTCTACTGATATGCACATTTAGATGATCTCCTTATTATTAGTGGGATCTTGCTGTAGGGATATTGGCTACTGGACTACGTTACACCTGAGGTTATATTTCAGTGGTAGTAGTGTGGTTTGGCATGCCCACTGGAGGATGTAAAAGATGCTACATAAATGCAAGTTATTCCTTCTAAAACATTCAGCAGCCATTCTGCCTGCTGTGGAACTGGGAGAAGAACACAACCTCCACCATCTGCCCGGATCTTAAATCCAGTGGATTCCCAGCGATGCTGCATCAAACGCTGTCGGAGAAGATAATTCACACAAACATCACTGGGCTTGTATTGTTTCATTTGTTTGTTCATTATTCTCTCAGTGGGATTCTAATCTGAAACCATTGACTTTGTCAAACAGGGATAATGGGTGTTTCAGGAATGAGATACTTGAGTGATATTGAGACGCTGCCAGGATTGGAAATATGGGTTAATGCCGAGAGTTTCAGTACCTGCAGACAAACCAGACTGGAATTGCTTCTGCTCGAAATATTAAAATTAATAGAAGCATTTGGAGTCCATCATAGAAACTGATGGGTTTCTCGTGACTAACTTACACCTCAGTTTCATTTCTAACCACCTGGTGGGCTATAAATTGATACAAACAATGACAAACTTATATAGCCATTTTATAAAGTAAACCATCTCAAGGGACTTTGTCAAGCATCTAATAAACATTAATCCTGAGCCACATAAAGTGATTTCAGGGCCATTGATTGAGAGCTCAGTAAAGAGGTGGGTTTTAACAAGCATTTTAAAGGTGCCAGAGAGGTTTAGGGAGGGAATTCTGGAGCTTTAGGGTCAGGCAGTTAAAGGCATGGCTGTTATTGGTGAAGAGATGGAAATCAAGGATGCTCCTGGAGTCAGGAGTGGGGGAATGCAGGAGGAGGTTATGGGGAGAGAAGCAGAAGATGAAGGGTGAGAATATTAAAACGGAGGTGGATCGGAAGCCCGGTCTCGGTCAGAGAGCGTGGGTGTGAAGGGAGAACATGACACTGTGTGAGTTCGGTCTCACATTCATTATTCAGACTGTCTGCATTTCTTTAGAACGCCATTCCGCCCTCACAGTTGTGTCCCTCCAGCTCCTGGTAGGGGGATCAGGGGAAATTCCCAGAACTTCTCTGACTCCCATCACGAGACATAGCCCAGCTCACAATGTTTTTCTCCCCTTAACGTAATGAAGGGGGGGGGGAGGGGTGGTGGTGAGAGGTTTGGGTTAGAGTTGAAGCAGGAAAGAGCTGGAACCACTCTGTGCACACTAGCTCTGTCTCACACACAGGGCACACTGGTTCTGTCTCACACACAGTGCACTCTGTCTCTGTCTCACACAGTGCACACTTGCTCTGTCTCACACAATGCACACTTGCTCTGCCTCACATAGTGAACACTGTCTCTGTCTCACACACAGTGCACACTGGCTCTGTCACACACAGTGCACTCTGGCTCTATCTCACAGTGCACACTTGCTCTGTCTCACAGCACACACTGTCTCTGTCTCACACAGTGCACACTGGCTCTGTCTCACACACAGTGCTACCATGAAGAAGTTAGGGGTATTTCAAATTGCCACAGTGAGGAGTGTGGGTATATCATTTTATTACAATTGGACATTTGAGGTGATTGGCACATTCCAGGGATGCACTGAAGCTCAGTGCGACCAATGCAAAGGCTCTGTGGGGAAGGACCATGGTCTTGGGTCCTACCACTGCACACTGAGGGGTGGGCCCTGGGTAACAGCCTCTCAAACACTTCCCAGGTGCATTGTTTGTGGAGGAAGCATGAGCAGCGCTGATGCATTGTAAAAGAATGAGTTGAACTGATGCTATATTGAATGTACCGATTGTATTATTATGAATAAAGTGTATTTCTGAAATTAAAAAATTAAAATATATCACAAAGGGAAGTTAGATTTTTCAAAGTGTTAAAGAGAGGGCTGTGAAGCTTGCGGGTATAGAGGAGATTTACATAGACAGGTCTGGGAATATAATGCACCTGTAAGATACAGGAGTGTGGTGTTCAGGGGATATTTCAGAGTTTAGTGCAAAGCCACCACGATGTCTTCACAAATGCACTGAGACACAACAGCATAAATCCAACATGAGGTAAAAGTTTATTTTCACAACTGCTCCTTTAAACCTATTACAAACACAACCTTGCTGCAAACTGAAGGTCTATGAACTGGTTGAGACAATATTACATGAGTCTTAGAGTCATACAGCACAAAAACAGGCCCTTCGGCCCAACCAGTCCATGCCGACCAAGATTCCCACATAAGCCAATCCCAGTTGTCCACATTTGGCCCATATCCCTCTGAACCTTTCCTGTCCATGTACCTGTCCAAATGCCTTTTAAATGTTGTTAATGTACCTGCCTCACCCACTTCCTCTGGCAGCTCGATCCATATACGGACCACCCTCTGGGTGAAAAAGTTGCCCCTCAGGTTCCTATTCAATCTCTCCCCTCTCACCTTAAACCTGTGCCCTCTTGTTTCCCCATCCTGGGAAAAAGACCGTGTACATTGATGCTATCTATGCCCCTTATAATTTTATACACCTCTATAAGATCACCCCTCATTCTCCTACACCCCAATGAAAAAAGTCCTGACCTGCTGAACCTCTCTCAATAACTCAGTCCTTTGAGTTCCCAGCAACATTCTCATAAATCCCTTCTGCAATCTTTCCAACTTAATGGCATCTTTCCTACAGCAGGGTGACCAAAACTGAACACAATATCCCAAATGCAGCCTCACCAACATCCTGTACAACTGCAACATAACATGCGGTATTTCAGAAGCAGACACACCACATTACTCTGCTGTTTAATAGAACCAAACACACACATAAGATACACCATACCTAAATCAGGGCAGAGGACAAAACCGAAGGAACATGCATGTCTGGAAGTGGAGCAATCCAGAGCAACCAAAACTGTCCATTTCCCTCTTCAGATGCTGCCTGACCTGCTGGGTTCCTCCAGCAGATTTTTTGTTGTATTTAGGAAGTGGTTACATAATTAGGAGATGGGAAGGTCACTGTTACACTTGAAAACAAAGATGAAGATTTTAAAACTGAGATTAACACACATCAAGGACTGGGTCTTGAAAGGTCTCGACCTGAAATGCCGACTGCCCATTTCCCTCCATAGATGTTGCCTGACCTGCTGAGTTCCTCAGCACTGTGTTGATCTAGATCTCCAGCATCTGCAGTCTCTCATGTCTCCATTTTAAAACTGAGGTAGTGGAGGAGCCAGTGTTGGTGAAGAAACACAGATGTGGCAGGGACTGAGACTTAAAGCAGATTTCGGATACAAGTGCAGGTGGACACAGAAGGCAGCCATGGGGTCTACCCTGGCCAAAGAAGAACTATTTCCAACTCTTGGCCTATAACCTTGTAGTTTTCTCCATATCTGGTGCTTATCCAGGTACTTTTAAATGTAACAAGTGTCTCTGCCTTTACCAGCCCTTCAGGGAATTCTCTTGAACTCAAGAGAATTCTCTGTCCCAGAGGGTTGTGGAGGTATTTAAACTCTCCTATAATTCTTCTACCTATCACTATCCCTGTGAACCTCGTTGTAAACAAACTTCCAGTGACTGAAACACACTTTGACCATCATCCTTTGCTCCTTTGCACTGAGCCAGTTTGAATCCAGCTTGTCATCTTCCCTTGGATCTCAAGAGTTTTTACTTTACTGATCAACGTGCAGGTTGGATGTTGTCAAATGCTTTGCTGAAATGCATGTAGAAGACATGGGCTACCTTCATCGACTCTTCTTGTTACATTCTCAAAGAAATGGTCACTTTACTCAGACACAATATTCCCTTAACTAGTTTGTTTTCTCTCTTTCTCAGTTCTGACGATGGGTCTTCAATCTGAAACATTAAGTCTGGTTCTCTCTCCACAGCCGCTGCCTGACCTGCTGAGAGTTTCTTGCATTTTCTACCTTTATTTCAGATTTTCAGCATCTGCAGTTTTTCATTCCTTTGTCGAACCCAGGCTGTGTGACATGAACAAATCTGTGCCTTTGGAATTATGATATATACCTTCCCTCTGTACTTTTCCAACAATCAGAAATGTGAGGGTGACTGGCGTTCAATTATTCATGCTATCCTCTTGTTCCCTTTTAAACAAACTAAACATACGAATTAGGATCAGGAGTAGGGAAGTCAACCCCTGGGGTCTGCTCCCCCATTCAGTAAGGTCACTGCTGGTCTGACTGAAACCTTAGCTTCACATTCCTGTCTGCTTGTGGTAACCTTTCACTCATTTGATTATCAAGAATCTCTTTCTCTCTCTCTGCCTTAAAAATATTCAAATACTCCACTGGCCTTTGAGGAAGAGGGTTCTAAAAACCTCAAAAACATTTCACCTCCTCCCTGACTGAAATGTTTTTAAGCAGGTAAGCTGGTTCTAGATTCTGCCACAAGAAGAAACATCCTCTCCACATCCACCTTAGAATCTTATTTGTTTCAAACAAGTCCCCGCTCACTCTGCTAAACTCCAAATCTAGACCGTCTTAACCTTTCCTCATAAGACAACTTGCCCACTCCAGCTTTTAGTCCAATAAACCTTCTCCGAACTGCTTCCAATGCATTAACATTCTTCCTTAAGTAGGGCAACCTATACTGTAAAAGCAATGCTCCAAATGTGCTCTCACTAATGCCCTACATAACTGAAGCATACCTCCCGACTTCCATATTTAATTCCCCAAGCAATGAGCAATAACATTCTGTTAACTTTCCTAATTACTCATTGAAACTGTATAATAGCTTTTTACGGATCATTCACTAGCACGCCCAGATCCCTCTGTATCACAGAGCTCTGCAATTCTCACCATTTAGATAATGTGCTTTTTTATTTTTTCCTGGAAAAATGGACAATGTCATCTTCCCACAATATACTTCATTTTTCAATAATTTCCCTCACTCACTTTACCTACCCATATCCCTCTATCCTCGAGCTGTTACTTTCCCGCCTAACTAAAACTTGCATCATCAGAAAATTTAGCAACCGCATCTTTGATGCCTTTATCCAAGTCACTTATACAGATTGTAAAAAGTTCAGGCCCCAGCACTGATTCCTGAGGCACACCGCTCGTTATATTTTGTCAACCAGAGAAAGACACACTCGTGCCTGTGTGGGATGTCGGTGAGGCCGCACCTGGATTATTGTGTGCAGCTCTGAAACTATAGGAAGGATGTGCTTAAACTAGAGAGGGTGAAGAAAAGATTCACAAGAATGATGCAGGGACTGGAGGGCTTGAGTTATGACGAGAGGCTGGATAGGCTGGGATTGTTTTCCCTGGAGCAAAGGAGGCTGAGGGGTGACCTTATAGAGGTTTATAAGATCATGAGGGGCAAGGATAAAGTGGGTGGTCACAGTATTTTTCCCAGGGTAATGGAGTCTAGTTTTAGGGCATAGGTTTAAGGTGAGAGGGGAAAGATTTAAAGGGGATCCGAGGGGCAACTATTTCCACACAGTTGGAGGATAGAGGAGGTATGGAATGAGCTGGTACAGTCAAAATACATTTGGACAGGTACACAGATAGGAAAGGTTTAGAGGGATATGGGCCAAACACAGGCAAATGGGACGAGCTGAGAAAGGTACCTTGGTTGGTATGTGCTGAATGACTTTATGACTCTATGTCTGCTCTCTGCTCCCTGTTAGACAGCCAATCTTCTATCCACACTGATATGTTACCTCCTACCCCATAAGATATAAGTTTCCACACTAAACTTTGATGTGACACCTTATCAAATGCTTTCTGGAAAGTTAAATCCACTGATTTCCTTTACCCACAGCCCATGTTTCTTAATAAAAGAAATCCAATAAATTGATCAAACATAATTCCTTTTTCACAAACCACATTGTTTCTGCTTGATATCCTTGGATTTTTCTTTTGCCCTGCTTTAACACCTTTAGAAAGAGCTAACACTTTTCCTTTGGCAGATGTTAAACTAACTGGCCTGTAGAATCTGCTTTCTGCCTCTCTCCTGTTTTGAATAACGGAGTTATATTTGCTACTTTCCTACCTAATAGAACCTGCCCCAAATCTGGGGAATTTTAGAAAATTAAAATCAATGCATCAACAACATCACCAGTCACATCCTTTAGGACCCTAGGGTAAAGTCTTGGGAATGGAAATTTGTCAGCCCACAGTTCCAACAATCTGCTCAGTCCCACTGCCCTGGTTATCACTTCCCTGAGTTCCACCCTTGCTTCCAATGCAGAATACCCACTTCATCCGCATATATCCTATTTCCATTATTAATTCCTTTGATTCTTTTTCAATCTGACCAATGCTCACACTGTAAATTTTTCTTTTTTAAAATACCCACATATATTACCCTCTGATTCTAAAGTTCTGGTTAGTTTTAACCTTGTACTTGGATTTGACCTTCTTATTAATCTTCTAGTCATTTGTTGCTGTTTTTATATTCTGTGTAATATTCTGACTTTGTGCAATTATAGACTTTTTTCAGTTTGATGCCACTACATTTTAATCATGAATTCCTTCTTGGAATTTTCCCTCTGATTGGAGATGTATCCTTATGTCTGTGTGCTCTGTCCCTTCCTGACAGACTCTGATTCCCATAACACATTCACTGCCTAGCATTAATACCTTTAAACTTCTAAATTGCCCCTCACCAGAAATCTCCCCATCTTTCTGCCCCCTCCAATCTTTTAATTTAAAGCATTATCTATTATTGTTGTGTGTTTTAATTTGGACTCTACTTGGTCTCACTCCATTAGCAGAACTTGTTCCTTGTTCTTACCTTTGTCATTGACTCCCACATGGTCCCACTGGGTCTTTCCCTGCCCCCTACACCCCTCCCCACCACCCCAACTCCAAGCTCCTCTTCAGCCTTGAGCTGTTCTTAACTCCAGTGTTAGGCAGCTGATCTCTTTCAGGGCAACACTTACCCCATATTCACCAGTACATCATTTACCCAATGCCCTCAACTTAACACAGACCTCATTCCCCATACTGTAGCATTTTCCCAGAAGCCAGATGGCCCAGATGGGGTCTTCATGACATTTAATTCGCTGCACTTTGTCGAAAGTGATCACAGGCTCATCATTCCATCCAGACCATCTTCACGGTGCGTTGGTTCAGGAAGGCGAAGGATGCCTGCCACCCCGGCCATTCCCCTTTCCCTCTTCTACCTTCTGGGAGAATATACAGGAGCTTGAAAGCCCGGACGCCCAGACTCAGGAACAGCTTCTTCCCCACTGCTCTCGGACTCCTGAAACAATCCCTTCTCTCACATCCCCTTCCCCGTGGTGCTGCCACATTCTCCAACCCTTAACTCTACCTCTTCCGTTATTGTCACTTCGGCATTTCTTTGTGCACTACCTCAGTTTGCACTACTGTACTTTGCACCACTCCACTGCTTTGCACTCGTTGCTGTATTTATTGTTGTATTTATTCTTGCCATGTATAGTTTACTCTGTGAGCTTCACGTGAGCAAGGAATTTCATTGTACCCCAGTGTATATGATAATAAATGAATCTGAATCTGAATAAAAAGAAGAAATTACTTTGGAGGGAGTAAGGCTTATTGTTCAAACCTTCAGAGTAGCAAAGTGCAAAAGAGTGTGGCTGAGCTACTGCTCGATTCAGGGTAATAACAGGTCATCAACTTTTGGAACTGGAGAGGACTGAATGCAGAAGGGATGGAATAGCTGTGAGCAGTGTGGAGATGCAATATTAATTGAGGGCGGCACAGTGGTGCAGCTAGTAGAGCTGCTGCCTAACAGCAGCAGCAGCCTGGGTTCGATTCTGACCTCGGGTGCTGCCTGTGTGGAGTCCATGCGTTCTCCCTGTAACCATGTGGGTTTCCTCCCACATTCCAAAGATGTGCAGGTTGGTGGGTTAATTGTCCACTGTAAATCAACCCCAGTGTGTAGGTAGGTGTTAGAATCTGGGGGGATGTTGATGGGAAGGGGGGAGAAGAAAAACGTGGGATTAATGTAGGATTAATGTAAATGGGTGGTTGATGGTCAGTACAGACTTAGTGGGCCGAAGGGCCTGTGTCTGTATTTTTCTATGACTCTCCATGGATCCACCATCTAAAAGCACAATCTAGTTTTGTCACTGTTTGTGCAGCATCAGAACGTGGAGTTTGCTGAATAAAAACCAGATTAAATTAAATAAATATTTTAAGGCAGGCACGGCAGCAGTTGTGGTAAAAGGGAGATGGAAATGATTGGAGTCCATAGCAACCACATCTGCACTAAGATGTCTGCTGGTAAGAACCTTAAAAATAGATTATAGAAATTGTTATAGATATGTAAAAAAGGAGATTAGCAGAAGTTAATTCAGGTCTCTTATTGACCAAGATTCTAGTGATACAAAATGACAGAGAGACTAAACAAATATTTTAACATCTGTCTTTACAGAAGAAGACATGGATAACCTCGCAGAAACAGAGGTGAACTAAAAGTCAAGAGTGAATGAGAAATTCCAAAAATAGTTATACTAGTAAAATAGTGGTACTTGAGAAATTAATGGAACTGATATACGATAAGGCCCCAGAACCAAACAACTTATATCTTGGGATTTTGAGAGAGGTTGCTATGGAGATAACGGACAAACTGATAGTCATTTTTCAAAATTTTTTAAATCTAGAACAGTTGCAATAGATTGGAAGATGACAAATATAACTCCACTAGTTAAGAAAGGAGACAGAAAACAGACAACTGCTGAGTAGTTAGCCAGAAATTAATAGTAGGAAAATGCTGGAATTTATTGGAGTCATAGAGCAATACAGCAGAGAAACAGGCTCTTTGGCCCAACTTGTTCGTGCCGACAAAGATGCCCACCTAAGCTAGTGCCATTTGCCCACATTTGACCCAGATCTCTAAACCTTTCCTATCCATCTACCTGTCCAAGTGTCTTTTAAATGTTGTTCATGTACTTGCCTCAACCACTTCCTGTGGAAGCTCATTCCATATACTGACCACCCTCTGGGTGAAGAGAAGAAGTTGCCCCTTAGGTCCCTTTTAAATCTTTCCCCTCTCACCTTAAACCTATGCCCTCTCGATTTTGATTCCCTTTTCCTGGGAAAAAGACTGTGTGCATTCACCCTATCTATGACCTCCATGATTTTATACACCTCTATATGGTTACCCCTTAGTCTCCTATGCTCCAAGGAATAAAGTCCTAGCCTGTCCAACCTCTCCCTATAACTCAGGCCCTCAACTTCTGGCAATATTCTCATAAATCTTCTTTGCATAGTTAACAACAGCACATCCCTTCCTGATGAGCTTAACGCATTCTATGCGTGTTTTGAACAGAAGGGAAGTGGATTGTCACCACCCACCCTAACAACCTCTGGAACATGATACAACTAAACCCGTGGTCACCGTTGAGGACGTAAGATCAGTCTTCCGGAGAGTGAACACAAGGAAAGCATCTGGCCCAGATGGTGTCCCTGGCCAAGTGCTGATCAGCTGGCGTGAGTATTTGCAGACATATTTAACCTCTCCCTGCTTCAATCTCAGGTTCCCACCTGTTTTAAGAAGACCACTATCATCCCGGTACCGAAGAAAAGCAAGGTAACATGCCTCAATGACTACTGACCAGTGGCTCTGACATCCACCATCATGAGGTGCTTTGAGAGGCTGGTCATGGCACGCATCAACTCCAGCCTCCCAGACAACCTCGACCCACTACAATTCGCCTACCGCCAAAACAGGTCTACAGCGGATGCCCTCTCCCTGGCCCTACACTCAGCTCTGGAGCATCTGGACAGTAAAGACACCTACATTAGACTATTGTTTATTGACTACAGCTCTGCCTTCAATACAATAATTCCAAGCAAACTCATCACCAAGACCTGGGACTCAACACCTCCCTGGATCCTTGACTTTCTGACCAACAGACCGCAATCAGTGAGGATAGGCAGCAATACCTCCAGCACGATTACTCTCAATACTGGTGCCCCACACGGCTGCATCCTCAGCCATCTACTCTACTCACTATACACTCATGACTGTGTGGTCAGATTCTGCTCTAACTCCATCTACAAGTTTGCAAATGATACCATCGTAGTGGGCCATATCTCAAATAACGATGAGTCGGTCTACAGGAAGGAGATAGAGAGCTTAGTGGAATGGTGTCATGACAACAACCTTTCCCTCAATGTCAACAAAACAAAAGAGCTGGTCATTGACTTCAGGAAAGGGGGCGGTGTACATGCACCTGTCTACATCAATGGTGCTGAGGTTGAGAGGATTGAGAGCTTCAAGTTCCTAGGAGTGCACATCACCAATAGCCTGTCCTGGTCAAATCATGTAGATGCCATGGCCAAGAAAGCTCACCAGCGCCTCTACTTTCTCAAGAGGCTAAAGAAATTCAGTATGCCCCCTTTAACACTCACAAACTTTTATCGATGTACCATAGAAAGCATCCTATGTGGATGCATCACAGCTTGGTATGGCAACTGCTCTGCCCAGGCCTGCAAGAAACTACAGAGAGTTGTGGACACAGCTCAGCACGTCACGGAAACCAGCCTCCCCTCCTTGGATTCTGCCTTTACCTCTCGCTGCCTTGGTGAGGCAGCAGCATAATCAAAGACCCCACCCACCCGGGTCATCCTCTCTTCTCCCTCCTCCCATCAGGCAGAAGATACAGGAGCCTGAGGGCATATACCATCAGGCTCAAGGACAGCTTCTATCCCATGGTGATAAGACTATTGAACAGTTCCCTTATACGATAAGATGGACTCTGACCTCACAATCTACCTTGTTATGAACTCGCACTTTATTGTCTACCTGCACTGCCCTTATTCTGTAGCTGTGACACTTTACTCTGTACTGTTATTGTTTTTACCTGTACTACCTCAATGCACTCTGTACTAACTCAATGTAACTGCACTGTGTAATGAATTGACCTGTATGATCAGTATGCAAGACAAGTTTTTCACTGTACCTTGGTACAAGAGACAATAATAAACCAATACCAATACCAATACACTCTTTCCAGCTTAATGACGTCTTTCCTATAACAGGGTAACCAAAACTGTACGCAATACTCCAGATGTGGCCTCACCAACGTCTTGTACAACTGTCACATAATGTCCCAACTCCTATACTCATACCCTGACCGATAAAGGCTAGCGTGCTAAATGTCTTCTTTCCCACCCTGTCTACCTGTGATGCCATTTCCAGGGATGTGGTAACGGGGCACTGGGAAAATAAGAATTAGATGGGGCAGAGTCAATGTGGGTTCATGAAAAGGAAGTCATGTTTGACAAATCTGTTGGAATCTTTTGAGATTGTGAGCAGGTTGTAAGCAGCAGATTAGACTCTCAGAAGGCCTTCAGTAAGTTGCTACATGAGAGGCTATTAAACAGAATTAGAATGGACACTACTGGCTTTGACTGAGGATTGGTTATAATGAACAGAAAACAGAGAGTTAGAAGAGATGGGTCATGTTCAAGTTGGGAGAATGTGATTAGAGAGGGGCCATAGGTATCAGCGTTGGGCCAATGGCTGTTCACTGTCAATATTTGGGTCGGGGATAATGTATCCACCACGACGAAGCTAGAAGGCAGTGTTTGTCGTGAAAAGGATGCAGAGAAGAAATATAGACAGATTAAGTGAATGGGGTAGGACATGGCAGATGGGAATATAATGATATAACATGGGTACAGGAGTTGGGATGTTATGGTGAGGTTGTATAAGACATTGGTGAAGCCAAATTTGGAGTATTGCGTGCAGTTCTGGTCACCTAACTATAGGAAGGATATCAATAAGATTGAAAGAGCGCAGAGGAGATTTACTAGAATGTTGCCGGGTCTTCAGGAGTTGAGTTACAGGGAAAGACTGAACAGGTTAGGACTTTATTCTTTGGAGCACAGAAGAATGAGGGGAGATTTGATAGAGGTTTACAAAATTATGAGGGGTATAGACAGAGTTAATGCGAATAGGCTCTTTCCATCTAGATTAGGAGAGATAAGTACGAGAGGACATGGCTTTAGGGTGAAAGGGGAAAGGTTTAGGGGGAACATTGGGGAGAACTTCACTCAAAGAGTGGTGGGAGTATGGAATGGGCTGCCACCTGATGTACTAAATGCGGGCTCACTCTTGAGTTTTAAGAATAAATTGGATAGATACATGGAAGGGAATGGTCTGGAGGGTTATGGACTGGGTGCAGGTAAATGGGTCTAGCAGGATAACGTTTCAGCACAGACTAGAAGGGCCGAATGACCTGTTTTTTCTGTGCTGTAGTGTTCTATGGTTCTATGGGAAAATATGAGGACATCCACTTTGTCCGAAAAAATAGAATATTTTTAAAATAATGATAGATTGAAATAAGGTGGTGCAGTTAGTAGAGCCTCTACCTCAGAGACCTGGGTTCAATCCTGACCTCGGCTGCTGTCTGTGTGGAGTTTACAGGTTTTCCCTCTGACTGCATGGGGTTCCCCTGTGTGCTCCAGTTTTCTCCCACATGCGAGTTAGCACGCCAATTGGCCACTGGAAACTGCCCCTAGTGTGTGGGTGAGGTGTAGAATCTGGGGGGAGTTGATGGGAATATGGGGAGAATAAAAAATAGGATTATGTAGGGTTGATGTAAATGGATGGTTGATGGTCGGCACAGATTTGATGGGCTGAAGGGTCAGGTTCAATGCTGTAGCTCTCTATGACTCTTCGTCAGACCTTGAAACGTTAACTCTGTTTCTTTTCCCACACATGCTGCCCGACTTGCTAAGTGTTTTCAGAAGTTTTTGCTTTTGTTTCAGATTTCCAATATCTACAGTTTTTTGATTTTCATTTACTGGAGATTCATTGGTTGAGGTTGGGTGGGAATAAGGCCATTTGGTCTGTCATTTATATTCTAGCTCTCTAAAAGGAGCAGTCAATAATGTCCCACAGCACAGCTCTCGCCCCATATTCTGAATCCTGAAATTTCTCCAGTCCTCAAAATTGCTGCCCTTATTACCAACATTATAAGACCTTTTGATCTAATACTATCTTTAACTTCCCATGTTAGCCATTCTTGGACTATTTTTCTTCCCAGACTTCTGTGGCTTAAAAGGGAAATACATTTATTCTAAATTATGTATTAATTATTAAGATATTAGCCATTACATCTCACTGTCATTACCTAGAGGAGGTATAAAATATATTTTATTAGAATGATACCAGAAATGGGATGTTTACTAGATCAGGAAAGGTTGAACGGGTTAAAGTTTTTTCTCTGGAAAAAGATGATTTTGAGGGTCGGGTAACTTGATAAAGGTCTTTAGGATTACTGGTCTGTAAACACAGGAAAGATCAGAATCGGCACCTGTGAACACTAGACATTGCAGAGAAACTTCTTCACCCAGGAAGTGTGGGAATATAGGGGGAAAGTTTAAAGGAGATGTGCGGGGCAAGTTTTTTACACAGAGAGTGGTGGGTGCCTGGAACACATTGCAGGGGTGGTGGTGGAGGCAGATACTACAGTTTAAGAGGCATTAAGACTGGCAGGGAATGGATCATGTACAGGCAGATAAGTTTCCTTTAATTGGGCCTCATGGCCGGCACAAACATGGTGGGCCAAAGGGCCTGTTCCTGTGCTGTACTGTTCTGTGTTCTGTGTTCTACCTGAGGTGTTTAAGGAGAAGCTGGTTGAACACATGAGGGAGGGAGGATGGAAAGTTCTACTGATCTGTGGTTTGGATGGAGGGTAAACATAAGTGTAGACCTGTCTCGTTTCTCTGCTGTAAACACTGCGTCATGTTACGTCTGCCTTCCTTCTCTACCCTCACTCATTCTCACTTGTGGTTTTCTTGCTCCTTGCAGATTTCTGTCGTCTGTATCAGGCCCTCTCCTCCTTTCTCTCTTGGGATGGGGGATCTGGAGCATTCCCCTACGTGCTTCTTCCTGCTGTCCCTGTCCTGTGTGTGTCCACTCTGTGTTTGCGGTTCTGTGGCTGATTGTCTCCATTATACACTGTCAGATAATGCGGCCTGAAGAGGAACCAGGCCTTTCTTTGGGAACATCGCTCCTCTGGTAAAATCACTGCTTCACAGCTCCAGAGACCTGGGTTCAATCCCGACCTCCAGCGCTGTCTGTGTGGAGTTTGCACGTTCTCCCTGTGACCGTGTGGCTCCAGTATTCCCCCACATCCCAAAGACGTGCAGGCTGGGAAGTTAATTGACCACTGTAAATTATCCCTAGTGTGTAAGTGAGTGATAGAGCCTGGGGGGAGTTGCTGGGAATGTGGGGAGAATGACATGGGTCAGGGTAGGATCAGTGTAAAGGTGGGTACTCGATGGTTAGCATGTTGAGATGAAGGGCCTGCCCCGGGCTGCAAGACTCCATGAGGTACTTTTCCTCAGTTGGGGATAAAGAATTAAGAGTGGGATTGAGATGGAATTAGTAACAACTGGAAGCTCAGGGACATTTGGTCACCCCCAACGTAGTGGGAAGCACATCACGAGCCTCAAATTGAAACAAGTTTAAGTAAGTCGCTGCTGCACATGGCAAGTGCTCATAACCTTCATCAGCAAAGGGTGTTCATGTGAAAGGATCAACACTCGATCTCCTGCAGTGGCACGGGAAGGTGTGACGGTAAAGGAGGTGGATATGGTGGAGATGGGCGAGTCAACAAGAGTAACCAGAGGAGATTAGTCCCGTAGCAGGGAGGTCGGAAACGAGGGGCCACAGGTAGAAAGTAATTGATGAAGGATTAGTGAGAAGCTGAGGCAAAATGAGAGGACCTGGAACTCACTGCCTGAAGGGGATAGAGGCAAAATCCTCACCGTACTTGAACACTAGTTGATGAGCTGTGCCTGCACTCAGTGGAATACAGATGAATCAGGGGTGATCTTATAAAATATACAGATATGAAATTCTGGGGGTGGGTGGTTGCTGGGAGGCTGACTCCTGCCCTGTTCCTGTGTTTCTGTCACCTGTTTACCAACGGGCTCAGCAGCTCAGCTCAACTTCCTTTTCACAATTTTCTTTGTTTTCTCTGTTGTTCAAACTCTCATTTCTCCCCCACAAACATATATCACATGCAACACACTGTACCCTGCACACCCACATATATCACACATGCACACTACACACATGTGCACACTGCACACATGCATGCTCACACACATGTGCACACTACACATGTGCACACTCACATGCATTGCATACAAACTGCACACACTGTACATACATGCACTCTTCACACATACACATGCGCACACACACATAATGGGTATTGTATACACACACACACACAAACACACACACACGCACATGCAGACACACACACACACACAAACACACACACACGCACACACAAGCACATGCAGACACACACGCACGCACACACACACTCGCACACGCACATGCACACACACCTGAATAGGCACCACAGTCAGATCCTCCTTATCCAGGTTTACCAGCTGATCCATTGCCAGTCAGTGGAATGAGATAGAGTTTTGCTGCAACAGGCCATTCAGCCCAACTGGTGAATGCTGACACCTGCACTTTACTTCACCCTTTTGCATCGAACCCGATCTTGTTCACTGTGGTCGGGGGTTGGCAGCTGTGGTTATCGTGTGTGCCCTGAAATAACATGCAGCTGAGAGCACTGGCTGTGCTGAGCTCGGTGGGGAGGAAGTGTCATGACTTGTTTGTTGTCAGGTCTAAGGGAGCAGCTCAAAATGTCAGCCCCTCCTTGTCTCCGTCTGTGAGACAGAACAACGTCTCCACTCACAGCCTGAACAGGGCACGTGGCTACCCTGCCATTCACTATTGTCACCCTTGGGATTGTCCCTGACCACCAACCGTGCTGGTGGCACCTTGTGGGGAGCTGAGGTCAGAAGGCAAGGGTGTTGGGGTCGGGAATGGTGCAGCAGAGAGACACGACTGCAGCAGCTCCACCCCTGCGGGAATCGGCGGACCGTGGATATTGTGCGTTTATGACACTGGTTCCCGAGAGAGTGCTGCGTTGTCAGAGGGACTGTTGTTTTTGAAGCATTAAACCAAGACCCCCACCTGGTCCCACAGGTGTTTGGAAGGTAGTCACCATTTCAAAGCAAGCAAGGGGTTTTTATCTATCCTGGTGCCCTGAGACTGGTATTCATCTCCTGGTCAGCATCAGTAAAACAAATTATAGAACATAGAACAGTGCAGGACAGGACAGGCCCTTCGGCCCACAATGTCTGTGCCGTACACAATGCCGAATTAAGCTAAATCTCTTCTGCCTGCACATGACCCACATCCCTCCATTCCCTGTGTATTCATGTGTCTATCTAACAGCCTCTTAAACGCCACAATCGTATCTGCCTCCACCACCTCCCCTGGCAGCCTGTTCCAGGCACCCACCACTCTCTGTGTAAAATCTGTTTAATTATCTGGTAATTGTCATAGTCACAGAGTCTTACAGCACTTAAAGAGGCCCTTCAGCCCACAGAGTCTGTGCTGACGGTCAATCAGCCACTTTTACACTAATCCTACTCTGACCCATTTTATTCTCCCCTTGTTCTCAGCATCTCCCCCTAGATTCTACTCTTCACCTACACACTAGGGGGACAATTTACAGCGGCCAATTAACCCACCAACCCATGTCATTGGGGTGTGGGAGGAAACTGAAGCACCCAGAGGAAACCCAGGTGGTCACAGAGAGAACGTGCAAACTCCACACAGACAGTGCTGGGGGTCAGGATTGAACCCGGGTCTCTGGAACTGGGAGGCAGTGGCTCTACCCGCTGCGCCACTGTGTTGCCTGCGTATCTCAGCTCCCGACACCCCAAAGACTTTCTGCCATCTGGAAGGCACAAGTCAGCTGTGTGAAGGAATCCTCTCCATTTGCCTGGAGCAGTGGAGCTGCAACAGCAGTGGGTTCGTGGTGGGACCCAGCAGCCAGCAACAGTAACACCAAGAACTGCTCCTCAGAAAATACATCCTTGTTTGCTCTGGGAAGTTGCGAAAAGCTCTCCACACATGCAAGTCTTTTTAATTGCAGGAAACTTGTAGACGGTCCCTAAGTGACAGTCGTACTGGAGCGCTGATCTCAATCTGTATCTGATTCACGCCTGATTTGACCCTCAGATGCATCACTCACATCTCACTTCCTGTTGTGTGCATGTTCATGTGAGGGTTATTATTGTCTGTGATCACTGAAAGGCACATCACCGGGAAATCATTGCTGCTGGTAAGTTGTTCTCTCTTGTTTTACTTGTAACTCCCCCCCAATGTTCAGTCAAAATGGGGGTCATGGTAACTGAGGAGAGGGGTGGGGGCAGGGTCTCGGACCATTGGAGGAGGCTGGCTCAGGTGGGACAAGAAGTCACTGCCCTACAGCGGTTAGACTGTGGGGCCCGTTACTAATCAGGCAGGGGGTGTATGTACGGCCAGTGTTATTGGTCATAGCTAATCGCGCTCAGAAGGAGGGTAGACCCTGGGAACTCAACCCCTGAGCACCAAGTTGGTGCACACTCCAAGTCAGGAAGGTTTGCTCTGTATTATAGCTGGTCCTCTGATTGTCTTTGCAAATGCCTCTGAGAGGGTAAAATTACATGCCCCTTGGCCAAATTCAGCTCGAGATTAGGCTGAGTTTTGACGCTATACCTGACCAGGCCTCGTGTGGTGAGCTGACTTGTTGAACCACAGCAGTTCTTTTGGGGAAGGTGTTCCCACTGGGGAGGGAGACCCAGCACCGATGGAGGAACGACAGGTATTTCCATGTGTGTGACTTGGCAGGGGAACTGGCGGTGTGCGTGGTGTTCCCATTCACCTGCTGCCCCTGCCTTCCTATTAGGAACAAAGGACAGCACAGGGGAGAAGATTTGCTAAAGAGCTGGGTCAACTCCCATCAACATCTGGGAGGGTTTGAGCAGACATTCCAGAGGCGGGAGATGGAAATCGGGAGAGAGAGGAAGGCTTTGACTCCTGAGTAATAGACACTCCACTGGCTCAGGGTGGAAAGGAACTTTGGACAGGAGCGGTGAACGTGGGGCTTGACGGATACATTGGGGCAGCGTTAACCATCGTGAGCGGAAATCCAAAAAAACTGCAGCTGCTGGAAATCGAAATAAAAACAGAAAATGCTGAGAGGGAGAGTCAATGCTTTGGGTTCCGACAAAGGGTTTCTCTCTCCACAGATGCTGCCTGACCTGCTGAGTCTTTCCAGCGTTTTCTGATTTTATTTCTAATCGAAAGTGGATCTGCCTCAGAGGCAAGATTCAGGCCCTGGGGTAGTGAGGTGTCAGCCTAGTCTGGAGTGCCTGGTGAATGAGGTGTTCTCTGGGGAGGTGGAATAGGGAGAGAGGGGCTCTTGATTGCATGCATGTTATTGATGGTGGAAAACCCACCACTGGGCTCTCTCGGTGCTCACTCAAGGGTGAAGGGTACTCCCGTGGTCATGGGTCGGTGGTGAGTTCAAGCCCTTCTCTGGTGCAGTGTGGAGGGGGAGCTGCCCTGTTGCAGCTGCTGTTTATCAGTTGGGATGTTGAGGCCCCACAACTGTTCACAATTCTGTGTCACAACATTGAAGAGGAGAAGATCCCACTGCTGCCCTGGGCAATATTTATCCCTCAAAGGACATCACTAGAACAGATCATCTGGTCATTAAACAGTACTGTTTGTGGGAGCTTGCTGTGTAACTCTCGTTCTACAACAGTCAGAGTCTTTCGTTGGCTGTAAAGTAATTTGAAATGTCCTGTGGATGTGAAATGAACGTAACTCTGTATGTAAATTTAAAACTGTGGGTTAGTCACAATCAGCCGGGCAGGGAGAGTTATTTTTATTAAAGAGAGGAGCAGCTCCTGAATATCCGGAGTGGTTTCCTGTTTTTAAATCGAGCAGCTGGCTGCATATTTGAGAGAGAGGGAGGAGAGCGAGAGAGAGAGTGTGAGTGTATGTGAGAGAGTGTGTGTGAGAGAGAGTGTGTGAGAGTGTGTGTGAGAGAGAGTTTGTGAGAGGGAGTGTGTGAAAGTGTGTGTGAGAGAGTGTGTGAGAGACTGTGTGAGTGTGTGTGTGAGAGAGTGTGTGTATGTGAGAGTATGTGTGAGAGAGTGTGCATCTTAGAGAGTGCGTGAGAGTGTGTGTGAGACAGTATGTGTGTGAGAGAGTGTGTGTGTTGAGAAAGAGTGTGCGTGTGAGAGTGTGTGTGAGAGAGAGTGTGTGAGTGCATGTTAGAGAGAGAGTGTATGTGTGAGAGTGTGTGTGTGTATATGTGAGTGTGTGAGTGTGAGTTTGAGTGCGTGTGTGTGTGAGTTTGTGAGTGTGTGTGAGTGTGTGTGAGTTTGTGAGTGTGTGTGAGTGAGTGTGACTGTGAGTCTGTGCACATCCGCCTGTTTTTTTTGTCTCTTCAGAATAAACATCTGTTCGCCTCGGCTGTGTTTCCTTTCTCGAGCCAGGAAATTCTCAACCTTATCTCTCCGGCATCTCTCCCCCGTGTGTTCCGCTCGTGGTTCTGAGCTCTGCAGGTGTCTGTTAGTTTTTAATCAGTTCAGTATCTTCTCTTTAAACCAAACCAGCCCTGTGATCCTTGCAGGTAAATATCCGAGGGATGGTGCACCTCTGGCCTCTGACGTCCCGGCTGGCCCTTTGCATTGTTTTATCTCACACCTCGAGCAACACAGAAGGAGGCTGTTCAGCCCATTGGCTTCCATCTGTCCTATCCCCCTGTTTTTAATTCCCTGGGCACCTACAACTCTCTCTCCCACATGCTCATCAACTCCCCTTTTAAACAGGGAGGTGAAGAGGTAACCAGGACCTGTGTCCTTCTGCACAGGTCAAGAAAAGTAACCAGACAAGGGTAAGAGGCAAATCAAAAGGCCAGTGGTATGTTGGCCTTCATAGTGAGGGAATCTGAGCACGGGTACAGGACTGTCTTACTGCAATTGTACAGGGCCGTGAGAGATCGCGGCTGAATATTGTCCATGGTGGTCTCCTTATCTGAGGAAGTTCAGTGAAGGTTCAGCAGACTGATTCCTGGGTAACAGGCCTGGCTTATGAAGAGAGACTGGATGGTTGGGCTTCAATGGGTTTACAAGAATAAGAAGGGACCTCATTGATATTCATAAAACTGTGAAGGAATTAGGCAGACTCAATTTAGGAAAGATGTTCCCGATGGGAAAGTCCCAAACCAGGGTCACAGACTAAAGATACAGGTTAAGACACTTCAGACAGAGATGAGAGGAAATATCTCACCTCAGAAATGAAATGAAATTTTCATCGAGAAACCAGTAACCTTTTAATTAGGGGTTGTGCTCACTCACTAGCCAGTAATTTCTGTTTTCACACAGGAATTGGGAAAACTGGGGGAAAGGAATTGGAACTCAGTGAGGGTATGAGGCAGGGCAGTGAAGGGGAAGGTGACCCTCGGTGACAGTGAGGGAAGAGACTGGTGATGTGTAACGAGGAGGGTCAGTTGTCAGGCCATGTCCTGTCCCAGAATGTGAGTGGGGAGGGGGGCAGACAGTGAGAGAGAGAACGTGTGCCAGAGGAAGAGGGAGAGTATGTGTGTCAGAGAGAGGGGGAGGGAGATGTTTGAGAGAGAGAGAGAGGGAGGGAGAAAGGAGTCAGAGAAAGAGAAGTCAGAAAGAGAGACAGGGAAAGTCAGAGAGAGAAGGCCAGAGAGAGAGAGAGGGAGGGTAGGAAAGGGTTAGATGGAGAGAGAGAGAGAGAGAGAGAGGGAGAGAGAGAGGGAGAGAGAGAGAGAAGATAGCGAGGTAGGGGAAGGGACGGAGAACGTCAGAGAGAGGGAGGGAGTGAGAGAGTTAGATAGAGAGAGAATGAGAGAGAAAGGGCATCAGATAGAGAGGACAAAAGATAGAGTGATGTCCTGGGAGAAGAAGAGAGACAAGAATTTGAATGTGATTCGGACTCTGGAAAGTTAATATTTGAAGTAATTGGGTAAACCTTGCTGTGAGGTTCTGTGCTGTGAGCCTCAGACTTGGACCATCCACCCAGCTCACACAGAGAGTGTTGAGTAAATGTTATCAGACTATTTGCATCCTTCCACAATATCCTCGAGCTCTTCCTGTGACTAGCTTCCACTGCGGTGGATCAGTGGGTGCAGCCCAGCTTCTGAGAACATTCCAAGCCTCGAGGACAAAATCTCCCCTGACATTTTGGTGTGGGGCTCGAGGGAGAGCAGCCATCCGGATCAAAAGTTGTACCAAGACCCCAAGGTAAATATAAAAGTAAACACCACCATTAAAACAGCTGGTTTCTATCACGTTGTTGTTAGTGGGAGCTTCCTGTGCACTATCTGGCTGTAGCTATTCTTATTTAACAAGAGTAACTGCACTTTAAAAATGTTTAATGGATTTGGGATGGTTTGAAAGATGCTACAGAAATGCAGATCTTTCTTGTTTTTGGTCTGTTGTGTATTGATGTGGTTCTGTTGTTGTGTGTGGCACAGAGATGGTGGTGCAGCTGGTGGTACTGCTCCCTCACAACTCCAGCGAACTGGGTTCGATCCTGACCTCCGGCATTGTCTGTGTGGAGTTTGCACGTTCTCCCTGTGACTGTGTGGATCTCCCCCCGGGTGCTCCGGTTTCCTCCCACATTCCCATTGACTGCTGTAAGTTAACCTTTAGTGCAGGTAAGTGGCAAAAAGGATCAAGAAAGTGTAATTAATGGGCATGTGAGGGGGAGAGTGAGTTGTTGGGGTGCAGGGAAATAAGGAGGGGGACTGGGCATGATGGGATTGCTCTGCTGAGAGCCCGCATGGATTTATGGGCTGAATGGCCTCTTCTGTGTCACTATATCTGTAAAAGCCCGGAAAGCAGTGCTCCTGGCTCCCAGCTCCAGTGACCTGGCATTAATCCTGACCTCTGGTGCTGCCTGTGTGGAATTTGCACAGTCTCCCTAACTGCGTGGGTGCTCCCTGGGTGTTCCGGATTCCTTCCACGTCTCCAAGGCTTGAGGATCGGTGGGTTAATTACCTGCTATAAATTGCTCCTGGTGTGCAGGTGAATGCGAGAATCGGGAGCAGGTGTAGGACTTACTCATTGTTGACCCTGGAGGAGAGGGGAAGGCAGAGAACAAACAGATAGGGCGCTGATATCCAACCTTCCACTTGTCCTTTAATGTCCCACAGATGGAAGCTGCAGTACCGGGGATTCGCCACACGATGTCTCAGCTGAGCAAAGAACGACAAGGCTGCGGTACCAGGCTGTGACCACCGGAGGGCACCAGAGGGGCAGGCATGTAATATCAGGCAATGCCCACCAGATGGCAGAGCGGCTCCACTGAGGCAGCAAAGATCCTGAAGTTGGGATCTTCCCAGGCAGTGTGTCAGTGTTTACAGGGGGGTCCCGGGGTGTGTGTCAGTGTTTACAGGGGGGTCCCGGGGTGTGTGTCAGTGTTTACAGGGGTGTCCCGGGGTGTGTGTCAGTGTTTACAGGGGGGTCCCGGGGTGTGTGTCAGTGTTTACAGGGGGGTCCCGGGCAGTGTGTCAGTGTTTACAGGGGGGTCCCGGGGTGTGTGTCAGTGTTTACAGGGGGGTCCCGGGCAGTGTGTCAGTGTTTACAGGGGGGTCCCGGGGTGTGTGTCAGTGTTTACAGGGGGGTCCCGGGGTGTGTGTCAGTGTTTACAGGGGGGTCCCGGGCAGTGTGTCAGTGTTTACAGGGGGGTCCCGGGGTGTGTGTCAGTGTTTACAGGGGGGTCCCGGGGTGTGTGTCAGTGTTTACAGGGGGGTCCCGGGCAGTGTGTCAGTGTTTACAGGGGGGTCCCGGGGAGTGTGTCAGTGTTTACAGGGGTGTCCCGGGGAGTGTGTCAGTGTTTACACAGGGGGGTCCCGGGGAGTGTGTCAGTGTTTACAGGGGGGTCCCGGGGTGTGTGTCAGTGTTTACAGGGGTGTCCCGGGGAGTGTGTCAGTGTTTACACAGGGGGGTCCCGGGGTGTGTGTCAGTGTTTACAGGGGGTCCTGGGGAGTGTGTCAGTGTTTACACAGGGGGGTCCCGGGGAGTGTGTCAGTGTTTACAGGGGGTCCTGGGGAGTGTGTCAGTGTTTACAGGGGGTCCCGGGCAGTGTGTCAGTGTTTACACAGGGGGGTCCCGGGGAGTGTGTCAGTGTTTACACAGGGGGGTCCCGGGCAGTGTGTCAGTGTTTACACAGGGGGGTCCCGGGGAGTGTGTCAGTGTTTACACAGGGGGGTCCCGGGGAGTGTGTCAGTGTTTACACAGGGGGGTCCGGGGGAGTGTGTCAGTGTTTACAGGGGGTCCCGGGGTGTGTGTCAGTGTTTACACAGGGGGTCCGGGGGAGTGTGTCAGTGTTTACAGGGGGGTCCCGGGGTGTGTGTCAGTGTTTACAGGGGGGTCCCGGGGTGTGTGTCAGTGTTTACAGGGGTGTCCCGGGGTGTGTGTCAGTGTTTACACAGGGGGTCCGGGGGAGTGTGTCAGTGTTTACAGGGGGGTCCCGGGCAGTGTGTCAGTGTTTACAGGGGGTCCCGGGGTGTGTGTCAGTGTTTACAGGGGGGTCCCGGAGGGGGGGGGGTGTCAGTGTTTACAGAGGGTCCCGGGGGGTGTGTCAGTGTTTACAGGGGGGTCCCGGGGGGGGGGGGGTGTCAGTGTTTACAGAGGGTCCCGGGGGGGTGTGTCAGTGTTTACAGGGGGTCCGGGGGAGTGTGTCAGAGTTTACAGGGGGGTCCCGGGGAGTGTGTATGTGTTTACAGGGGGTCCCGGGATGTGTGTCAGTGTTTACAGGGGGGTCCCGGGGGGTGTGTCAGAGCTTACAGGGGGGTCCCGGGGAGTGTGTCAGTGTTTACAGGGGGTCCCGGGGAGTGTGTCAGTGTTTACACAGGGGGGTCCCGGGGAGTGTGTCAGTGTTTACAGGGGGTCCTGGGGAGTGTGTCAGTGTTTACACAGGGGGGTCCCGGGGAGTGTGTCAGTGTTTACACAGGGGGGTCCGGGGGAGTGTGTCAGTGTTTACAGGGGGTCCCGGGGTGTGTGTCAGTGTTTACACAGGGGGTCCGGGGGAGTGTGTCAGTGTTTACAGGGGGGTCCCGGGGAGTGTGTCAGTGTTTACAGGGGGTCCCGGGGTGTGTGTCAGTGTTTACAGGGGGGTCCCGGAGGGGGGGGGGGTGTCAGTGTTTACAGAGGGTCCCGGGGGGTGTGTCAGTGTTTACAGGGGGGTCCCGGGGGGGGGGGGGTGTCAGTGTTTACAGAGGGTCCCGGGGGGTGTGTCAGTGTTTACAGGGGGTCCGGGGGAGTGTGTCAGAGTTTACAGGGGGGTCCCGGGGAGTGTGTATGTGTTTACAGGGGGTCCCGGGATGTGTGTCAGTGTTTACAGGGGGGTCCCGGGGGGTGTGTCAGAGCTTACAGGGGGGTCCCGGGGAGTGTGTCAGTGTTTACGGTAGTACTGCTGCCTCACAGCTCCAGAGACTCAAATTCAATCCTGACCTCGGGCGCTGTCTGCGTGGAATTTGCACGTTCTCCCTGTGACTCAGTGAGTTTCCTGCAGGAGCTCCAGTTCCCTCCCACATCCCAAAGACGTGCAGGTGATCGGAAATATTTGGGTGGATTTGAAAGTGGGAAGAAAATTGTGAGGAAAGAAGTTACTCTGGGAACTGTCGTTCAGTGTGACTAACGGGTTTCTCTGTCGGGAGGAAAGATGAGAAAATGGAAACAAGAGCAGCATTTATTGCCCATCTCTAATTGCCCCGAGAAGGTGGTAGTGAGCTATGTTCCTGAACCACTACAGTCCTTCAGGTGAAGGAGCTGGGAAAGTGCTGGTGGGGAGGGAGTCCAAGGGTTCAGACTTAAGTCAGGAGGGTGTGTGACTTGGAGGGGAACCTGCAGGGGGTGGTGTTCTCAGCCCCTGCTGCCGTGGCATTACTGGTGGCAGGGGGCAGTGAGCCAGCAACGTAGAGGGTCTGGAGTCACATAGAGACAGCAGATCCCCTTCCCTGTAGTAGGGTCAGGGACACCATCAGTGCTGAAATTTAGTGAGTCTCTGGTCCACTGCACTGGATGAAATGTTGGATTTATTCACGGAGTTGACCTTGGAGGGAGGGATGTGCAGAGAACACTCGCTGCCAAGAAGAAACGCGCTGATATTCAACCTTCCATTTGTCCTTTAATGTCCCACAGACGGAGGTTGCAGTACCGGGGATCAGCCACACGATGTCTCAAGTGAGCATTGAATGATAAAGCTGCGGTACCAGGCTGTTAGCACCAGAGGGCACCAGAGGGGCAGGAGTGTAATATCAGGCAATGCCCACCAGATGGCAGAGCGGCTCCACTGAAGCAGCAAAGATCCTGAGCTGGGATCTTCCCAGGGAGTGTGTCTGTGTTTACAGGGGGTTCCCGGGGAGTGTGTCTGTGTTTACAGGGGGTTCCCGGGGAGTGTGTCTGTGTTTACAGGGGGTCCCGGGGAGTGTGTCAGTGTTTACAGGGGGTCACAGCGAGTGTCACAGAGTCAGTCACAGTGTAATACAGCTTGGAAATAGGCCCCTTGGCTCAGCACGTCTGTGCCATCCAAGGTGCCATCTAAGCCAGTCCCAGTTGCACGCTAACCCTATCCTATCCATGGACCCGTCCAAATGTCTTTTAAGTGTTGTTATTTACTTGCCTCTACACTTCCTCTGTCACCTTGTTCCAGATACTCACCACCCTCTGGGTGAAGAAGTTGCAGCTCAGGTCCCTTTTAAATCTTTCCCCTCTCACCTTAAACCTAAGTCCTCTAGTTTTTGGTTCCCTTTCCCTGGGAAAAAGATCGAGTGCATTCACCCTGTCTATGACCCTCATGATTTTATACACCTCTAAGGTCACTGTTCAGTCTCCTACGCTCCAAGGAATAAAGTCCTAGCCTGCCCAACCTCTCCCTATAACTCAGGCCCTCGAGTCCTAGCGACACCATTTCTAAATCTTCTCTGCACTTTTTCCAGCTTAATGATCTCTTTCCTATAACAGGGCAACCAAAACTGTGCACGATCCTCCAGGTGTGACCTCACCAACATCTTGTACAACTGCAACATAACATCCCAACTACTATACTCAGTCCCCTGATCAATGAAGGCCAGCGTGCCAAACACCTTCACCACCCTGTCTCCCTGTGACTCCACTTTCAGGGAACTAGGTCTCTCTATTCTCCAACACTCCCCAAGGCTGCTGTGGAAGTCCTACCCTCATTTGGCTTCCTAAAATGAAACACCTCACACTTATCTAGTTTGAATTCCATTTGCCATTCCTTGGCTGATCAAGATCCTCCTGTAAATTTTGATAACCTACTTCACTGTCTAAGATCCCACCTATTTTAGTGTCACCTGCAAACTTACTAACCATTCCTTCTATATTCTCATCCAAATCGTTTATATAAATAATGAACAGGGATCCCACCACTTGTCACAGGCCTCCAGATCAAAACATGTCCTGGGTCTCCCTGAGAATACTGACACACTCCCAAGGTGTCCCAGGATGTGGGCCACAATTTACAGAGAGTCCCTGTGATTGTGTCATTACTTACAGGAGGTCACTGGAAGTGTTTTAGCATTTAAAGGTGCTCCCCCAATTGTGTGTCAGTATTTACAGGTGGTCCCAGGGAGTGTGGCAGTATTTACTGAGGGTCTCCAAGACTGTGCCAGTATTGTTCCCAAGCCTCTGCTGCCGTATCACTGCTGACAGCAGGGGGAAGTTAACCAGAAATGTTGTGGGTCTGGAGTCACATATACACAGCAGATCCCCTTCCTTGTAGTCAGGACAGGGACACCATCAATACTGAATATTAGTGAGTCTCTTTGGTCCAACTCAGTGGAGAGAAATATAGGATTTATTCATGGAGTTGACCTTGGAGGGGAGGGATGTGTGGAGAACAAACACTCACATCAAAAAGGAAAGGCAGTGTTATCCAATGTTCACAGGTGAACAATGAATGATAGAGCTGCAGTACAAGCTTGTTACCACCAGAGAGCACCAGGGGGCAGGGGTGTAATATCAGGCAATGCCCACCAGATGGCAGAGCGGCTCCACTGAGGCAGCAAAGATCCTGAAGTTGGGATCTTCCCAGGGAGTGTGTCAGTGTTTACAGGGGGGTCCCGGGGGAGTGTGTCAGTGTCTACAGGGGGTCCCGGGGAGTGTGTCAGTGTTTACAGGGGGTCCGGGGGAGTGTGTCAGTGTTTACAGGGGGTCCCGGGGAGTCGGGGAGTGTGTCAGTATTTACAGCGTGTCTTGGGGAGTGTGTCAGTATTAACACAGGGTCCCGGGGAGTGTGTCAGTGTTTACTCGGGATCCTGGGGTTTGTGTCAGTATTTACAGGGGTTCCCAGGGAGTTTGTCAGTATTTACAGGGGTATTGGGGAGTGTGTCAGCATTTACAGGGGTCCTGAAGAGTGTGTCAGTATTTATAGGGGTCCTGGGGAGTGTGTCAGTATTTACAGGGGGTCCTGGGGAGCGTGTCGGTATTTACAGGGGGTCCTGGGGTGGTGGGTGTCGGTCTTCAGGGTGTCTGTAGGGCTGTGCTAGTATTTACAGAGATCTCTGTAGAAGGGTTTGGAAGGGCAGGGTCTCTCAGGAACTGCCTCTCTCCAACCGCATCCATCAGAAGGAACATTGTGTTAGCGTTCAGCCTGAAAGCAGTGGGGCCGAGAGTCGGGTGATTTGGCTGCGTCGATGAATTCTGCTGTCTAACGTGCCACCTCTGGTATTTGTACCTGGCCAGTGGTGGTACCCGGAGCACTGGACTGAGGTCCTGCCTGAATGTGGAGCAGTTTTCTCAGGGAACCTTGGGCACTGTTGGTGGAGGGACCAGCAGGGATAATATCCCACCCAGTGATCTCTTCGATTACCCTCACATGATATATGTGTCCCATGCTCTCTGTAACAGTTTCCACCCAACTGAACCTTTCAGCCAATAGAAATGGAAAGCAGTTAATGCCGCTGCCTCAACAGCTCCAGTGACCCAGGTTCAATCCTGACCTTGGTGCTGTCAGTGTGGAGTTTGCACGTTCTCCCTGTGACCACGTGGGTTTCCCCCCACATCCCAAAGACGTGAGGGTTGGTGGGTTTCATGGCTCTGGTGCTGGTCTCTCTGTGACTGTGGGTAACTGGGGGTGGGGGGGGTGATCAGAGGGGAGTAAGGATGAATATGTTGCTGAGTGAACAGGGGGAGTGGGATTGAGGGGCCTACTCCTTGGGAGCTGGCATGCACCCGATCGGCCGAATGGCCTCCTCCTGCCTGGCCCTGTGAGCCTGAACCATCTGATGGAACCAGCACCTGGAGATTCCTTGACTGCTGCTGGTTCAAAGGTGACGACCCTTCACCCTGGTTCTTGCTCTCCCAACCCTTGTACCAGTGGGATAATACGGATCACTGGAACACGGGATGGATGACAAAGAGCCAGAGGTATTAGAGGACGGAGACCGGGAACTGCGGAAGGATAGCAGGTTCGGAGTGGCTGATTTGTCTTCTAATTCCCGGGAGGAGCCTTCACGGTTCAGCGTTGTGCTCAGGGTGTAAAACTTAACATGAATAAAGATTCGAAGTTGGCGACTGTTCAACTTGGGCTTTTGCTTGCATCATAGAAACTTCCAGAATTAAACATGGAGGCTCCAGTCTGCTGGGCAGTCCAGTGCTGAGTGAACAAAGAGGTCAAGGAGGAAAGGCCTGGACCAGGGTCAATGACCTGGGAACAAGAGAAAGCAGTAGTAGGACATCTGGCCCCTTCCGCCATCTACCCCGTTTAATAAAATCATGGTGGATCCTCACAACGTGTCTTAACCCCCGGGCGACTGTTTATGAGGGGCTCCTGATGTAACAGACACATTTACGCCCTTCAAAACATCACTAATATCTCCACAGCCAATTGGAGACCATTCATGTAGCCACTGCCGATGGCAAACAATTCACACACAGAAAGATCCCACAAACAACAATGAGATACTGTTAGGGAGGCCCACTCGAAACATGACAGAAGTTACCAGGGGTCAGTGGAGGAATGTGGCTGAGGTCAATGAGATCAAGTGTGAGGTCACACATTTTGACCCAAGGAAGATACTTCAGGTTATTTACTTAATGGTGAGAATCTATGAAGAAGATATGCAGGAACCTCCAGGAAATGTCAGCAAAAAACAGCAACAGGTACAAAAGTGATTCAGAAATAGACTGGTACCTGACCACGGATCAAAAACAAGGTGGTGCGTTACCCAATATGTTGGTGCCTGGATCAATGCCAGGGGAGGTGGAATCAAATACAACAGACACGTGACCGGGCAGGGAATGGAAGGATATGGACCATGTGCGGGCAGATAGGATTAGTTAAATTGGCATCATGGTCGGCACAGACATGGTGGGCCGAAGGGCCTGTTCTTGTGCTATACTGTTTATGTTCTCTACTGGAAATCCTCAGCAGGTCAGGCAGCGTTTGTGGAGAGAGAGCTAATCCTTCAGGTCAAAGACCTTGCATCAGGACAAACAAAAGTTTGAAAATTAGTGTGGTGTGGAGAACAATGGGAGTGTCCGGGAATGGAATGGGGTGGGGGTGAGGACCAGGAGACCCCTCCCATGGCTCTAGTTGGAGGGTGAGAGCAGAAGTGTGGGAAGTGGAGGAGACACAGAGAGAGTTCTACTCCTGGATCATGGGGCAGGAGGTAGGAGCAGGCGTGCAGGGTTGGGGACTGAGGTGGAGGCTGTGGAGGGAAGATCCTCTGAGGAAATGAGTCAGTGAGTGTCCGTGGGCTGATGTCCTGTGGAGGCTGGTGGTCCAGTGGGAGGAACGAGGAGGTTCCTGACAGCCACAAGGCAGAGGTCAGTTGTCAAACCAGAGCAGTGTTGGGGGTGGGGGTGGGGGGGGGTCTGCAGTGAGCGGAGTGTTGCAGGTGGAGAGGATGGAAGGTTAGACTGAGTAAGATAGGCAGAGAAACTGAAGTGATCAATGTCTCATTGGCAGCTGGTGATGAATGAATCTAGAGGCTAGTAGGAGAGGCCTGGATGGATTGGGAATTCTGGAGATGGGAGAAAGGGTCTGCAGCCTGAGGTGAGGACTCCATGCCAAAGAAATTGGTGCAGAGACAAAGGCAGAGAAATAATTCATTAATATGGGGTTGTAGGGGGATGGAGCTGAGGCCTCTGCTGAGTTTTAGTTGAGATGGCTCGGGATCAGAGACATTTTAATATTCTTTCAAGGGATGTGGGCTTCACAGGCAGAGCAACCATTTAACTGCCCATCCCTGGCTGTTCTTGAGACGGTGGTGGTGAGCTGCCTTCTTGAACCTCTGCAGTCCTTGAGGTACCGTTAGAGAGTTCCAGAATTTTGACCCAGTGGCGGTGAAGGAACGGTGGCAATATGTTTTGAAGTCTGGATGGTGTGTGCTGAAGGGCCACTTCCAGCTAGTTGTGTTCCCTGTGGTTTTGCTGCCTTTGTCCTAGCTGGTAGAGGTGGTGGGTTTGGAAGGTGCTGTCCAAGGAGTCTTGGTGAGTTGCTGCAGTGCATCCTGCAGATGGTTGCTACTGTGTGTTGGTGGTAGGGTGGGGGAATGTAAACAAGGCAAGGGGTGGGACTAGAGGGAAGAAAAGTGCAAGGAGGAGGATCTGGAGGAGTATTAGAATTCGTGGGCTGTTGGAGTTTGTGATCCTTGATGTCTGAAAGGAAGGAAGGGATTCTTTAGCTGCAGATCTGACTGTGGTAGGGGATGAAGTGGAGGTAGAGTGTGCCAGTGCTGTTGCAGAGAGTGGTCAAGAGCACACACGTGGATACATGGCCTTAAACATGGTCTCAGGGTGTGGTGCAGGCTGGGACTAGAGAAACACTGAGCAGAAGATGTGATCCTCTTCAGCTGGGATCCATGTGGAATAAGTTGGAGCTGAAGATGTTTGCTCCAGAGAGCGATGCGGCTGTGGGAATGGGGTTTAGTCAAAAGCAAGAAGGGAAACAGAAACCACTGAGACTGAGCAAGGTAAAGGAGGCTGTGGAGTCCTGCTGGAGAGAGGAGCAAAGCTTCCTCAAGGTGTGTTAAGTCAACAACACTCTCATTATGTAGCGGCCCAATTCATCACCGCACAGGGGTGCCTTCAACCAACATTTGATGGTGAAGAGTGATTCATGCTGATGTCTCATTAAAGCAGCCAATCAGTACCACCCCCACAGCAGGGAACGGACAGAAGGAGAAGACAGATGTCTCCCAAACACCTTCACCTGGCGGAGGTTGTTTCAGCCACCGTACATGCTCTACCTCACTCACCTGCTATCTGTGCTCACCCACTCCCCTCACTCCCTCAGTATTCCCTGCTCCCTATCTCCCTATCTCCCTTCCCACCCAATTCCTTCAATAGCTATCACCCTCCTCCTCTCATCTCCCCTGAGGGAGTTTGGCCCAGACCAACTGATTCATCTGAAACTGGTGAGGACAAGGTTGGGGAGGTCGACCCATCGTCGTGGTTACCTCACCCACCTGCCAGAGTCAGTCTGGTAGTCCTGTCCTTCAGAACTTGCCCAGTTTGGTCAGTGATGGTCCCACCAAACTATCTGGGAGATGGACATTGAAGTCCCTCAGCCAAAGTACAGTCCAAGTGTTGTTCAACACGGAGGAGCACTGATTCATGAGGGGAGGAGGGGGTAATCAGGACGAGCTTTCCTTTCCATGACATTTCATGGTGTTTGGAACGAAAGTTGAGGACTTTGAGGGCTACCCTGTCAGCTTGTGCAGTTGCAGCCCTGTCCCTTGTTGATCTAACCTTCTGATGGGACTTGACTTACCCAGAGATTGTGATGGACAAGCCATTGTAAGGTATTATACAGCGAGAGTGACTGCAGCAGGTTGGTGCTTGTCTAGTCTGTAGGACAGCTCTTTTAGTCTAGACACCAGACCCCAGACGTGACAAGGTTGACAGCTGTGTCTGTCTTAGGTGTCTAAATCTCTGCTGTAAAATATTTTGAGGATCTCCTCAAAGCCTTTACAGGCAATAAAAAGGTTGCCGATGGACCAGCCCTGCTGTAATGTTGGCACACAGTAGCCACCTTGCAAGATCCCACAGTATGTTAATAAGCAAGTTTTGGGTATTTTTTTTATTTACAGCATGGTAACAGGCGCTTCTGGCCCAATGAGTCCGTGCCGCCAATTTTAAACCCAAATTGACCTACCCGTACGCCTTTTTAGAATGTCGGAGGAAACTGGAGCACCCGGACGAAACCCACGCAGACACGGGAGAACAAACAAACTCCTTACAGACAGCGACAGGAGTCAAACCCCGATCGCTGGCGCTGTAATAGCGTCGCGCTAACCGCTATGCTACTGTGCCGCCCCATTTCTGAGAGAGAACCGGGCCAGGAATATCCCCAACTCTTCACTCAATAGCAACGTGACCTTTTATACTCAACCCAATGAGAGGCATCTTGTTAAAAGAAAACATCACCTCTGACAGGGCAGCACACCCTCCACACTGCACTGAGATTGTCAGCCCAGAACATGGGGTTTCAAATCCAGGAATGGGACGCACCAATACATGAGCTTCCGAATCACACACGTTAATGCACAGCTCCTCAGGATGCACCCACCTGAAATAGTTCCAGGTCCCAGAGTGAATCTGAGAGCTGGTTTGTTTACTGAGGGCACTAATAATATACTTAGATTTTTATTCATTGCCAACAAAGTTACATTGTGCTGTCATCAGTAGGGGAAATAAATGGGTTCCTGGCTAGTTCCTTCACTGCTCCAGGTCGTACAAGCAGATTATTGCACACTAAAATGCCTTTAGTACATTAACCCTTTCCTTCCACAGCAACATTGGGAGTAGAATTTCCCTGCCCTTGGAATTGCCAGGTCCCTGGACATCATGGTCAATAGAAAGTGTGTGTGTAGTATTAGTTGTAAATGGGTAACTGCTGCTGTAAGGCTGTTACCCCTTTAATGATGATGTAGGGTGGTGACCACACTCTGGATGACAATGTGGTTTGTAGGAGTTAGAAGGGAGGAACCACTGGAATAAAACTTTTGCTGGTTGAGCTTCCTGAGTGTTGGTGAGTTTGTTGAACACTCCACCATGTAATCAAAGTGGGACTTTGGAAACTGGTCTGGATTTTTCTTGCTCAAGAAGTGCATGGGGGGGGGGGGTTCTTTAGACCCTTTTAAATACATATGGAACACAGCTGGGGGAACTTCTCCCACTCCCTGTGCCGTCTCACCCACCAACAGCAGCTGAGGGGAGAACAGCTGTTGTAGAGTCATACCTACAATCACAGACCCTTAGGCCCACCATGTCCATGCTGACCAGTTCCATTCACCAGCACTTGGTCTGTAGCCTTCTTTACATATATAGATGTCTCACTGTTGCTGCCTCAGCTTTTTATCAAGGCAACCATAGCCTCACCTATGTTTCTGTTCATTAATTCCCAAATTCAGGGGAATGAACAAAGTAAGTCACCGTCCTGGGAACCAGAGCTATGTTCAACATGGCTCTCTGGGTGGCTGTAGTCACAGAGCTCTGTGGGTTCAAATCTCAATCAAGTGCACAAGTGCACCCCCCCCCACCCAAGTCAAGTGCACGGACGATGAGACTTCCATATTGACAGCAGTGCCACTGAGATGAGATGTTAAACTGGGGTTCAGTCTACCCTCCAAGGCACAGCTATAACAGGAAGAGGAAAGTTATTCCTAATATCCTGATCATTAACCCATCCCACATTATCTTCAATTTGTTTTGTCTCTACAAGCACCCACTCCACAGCCCTCTACCCCCTCACTCCAATTCTGCCCCTACACATCCACAATCATCACTGCTCCACCTTCGATGGTGTTTTGAGGCCCCAAACTCTTGAAGTCCCCACTCACCTTCTCCACCTCTCTCTCCTCCTTCGAGATGCTCCATGGAGCTCACCTCCAAGTTGACAACAGGCCTAACTCTCAACGGCTGTTGGGAAATGACACGATCCTCCAGGTAACCAGTTGATGGAGTCTCAGGCTTGAACCTTTCTTGAAGAACAATCCCTTGGAGAACAGACCAGGGAAGGTGTGGTCCAGGTGGAATAAGCCACGCAAGCCAAGACTCTGGCTGCCCAAGTCAGGCTTTTGGCTACATACTGAACCCCAGCCCTGCTTGGCATCACAACCATCCAGTCCTCACTGAGGCCGTTGGATAAATTGCTAACCACGACATCAAATTCAGACTGCTTCCCCAGTTAAAGGTTTTGGTCAATTGTCTAACGGGGCCATGGCCTGGGGTCAAAGTTCATTTAATAATTGCTCCTGTGAAGGGTTTTAGGATGTGTTAAGGACACTCTGTAAATACATGTTGTGGTTATGAGGCCTTACAATGCAATGGTGTGGTAGATACTATTGGTTGGTGTGTGGGAAACAGTCAGCCAGGTATGATACCCCTAATTGTCTTCCACTGATCTTCCCAACCCTCCCCAGCCTACCCAACACCACCTCATCCCAAGTGTAGACTAGAGATGTGCAGGAGCACAAGGTATGTGGAGCCTTGCCTCATTCAACCGTGCATTGAAGCCAACTTGCCTCAGGATTTCTGCGTGAGAACGGATGCCCGTGTGCGACACTGTGAGTGCTGGCAAGACAGCAAGGCTTCAGGAACAGAGGTTATGTGGAAAGAAAGATGCAAACTGGGGCAGATTGATGAACAAGAACAATGATTGGCTCCCCTCCCTCACTGACCAGCAAAACATTAATTTTTCTTGGCATCAATACCTATTGTATGACTGCAAATATTTTTAGTTTGTTGGATTCTTTTTGAACGGAATTTGATTTCCTCTCTGACCGGATATAGGGAAAAAATGCTTAATGATTCTGTCTTTGAGATTCAAGGTATTTTCCATGTTGAACCATTCTCAGGCTCCAAGGAGAAAGCTGATATCTCTTTCCAAGTTGCTCCATGATTTTCTGAATTTCCATATCCTTTAATTTCAGCTGCCAATTTTGGGAATTTTCACTTATCGGAAAGTTGGTGTGACCTTACTTTGGAATATTGGGATACAATACACAGAGTCCCACCAGCACCTTGCCCATACTTTACACTGTGGGTGACTCGTTCCAAGAGGAGGGAAAATGAAGGGGAGATGACAGAGATGAGGTGAAATTCTTCCTCTCCTCTTCGTAAAATGTGGAAGCAGAGTCTTTGAATATTTTTTAAGGCAGTGGTAGAGAGATTCATGATAAGCAAGCGGGTGGGGGGAATGAAAAATTACCAGGAGTAAATATGCCGTTACAACTCAGCACAATGGTCCTTCAGGTAAAACAGCTGCTCCACAGATTAAGGTTCGATCCTCACCTCTGGTGCTGTCTATGTGGAGTTTGCATGTTCTCTGTGTGACTGTGTGGGTTTCCTCTGGGTGTTCCGGTTTCCTCCCAAATCCCAAAGTGTTGGTACGTTCATTGGATGCTCTAAGTTACCCTCTAGTGCAGGTGGATTGCAGGAGAATTGGGTTGGTGGGGGGGGGGGGCCAGGGAGGTGCAGTTGATGAGGATGGGAGAGAGAACGTGACATTGAAACAGTGAGGGCGATGGGAGCAGTGGGAATGCTCTGAGAGCTGGGATAGACTCGATGGGCTGAATAGCCTCCTATGTAATGAACAAAGTAAAATAAATGTCTGAAGCTGCATGATCCATGTTGGGGCAGATTTCAGGGGCAGAATGGCTTACTCCTGCTCCTAACTTGTGTAGTTATATGGACAGTGCTTCGGCATTGTGTGTAGCTGTGACACTTTGCATTCTGTTATTGTTTTACCCTGTAATACCTCAAAGCACTGTGTAATGAATTGATCTGTACGAACGGTGCAAGACAAGTTTTTCACTGTACCTCGGTACATATATCAAAAATAAACCAATACCAATATGTGTCACCTACAACTTAGTGAAGACCTCCAAGGCTCGTTAAAGGATTGCCATCTGACACTGAGCCACATACAGAGCTGCTGAGGCAGATGGAGAAGGATCTTAAAGGAGAGAGAGAGATATATACAGAGAGATTTAGGGAGGGAATTCCAGAGCTTGTCCAGGGTCTGAAGGCAGTGTCCATGGAGGGGAGGCTGGTTTCCGGGATGTGCTGAGTGGTGCCCATAACTTTCTGCAGTTTCTTGCGGTCCTGGGCAGAGCAGTTGCTGTACCAAGCTGTGATGCATCTAGATAGGATGCCTTCTATGGTGAATTGATAAAAGTGTCAAAGGGACATGCCAAATTTCTTTAGCTTCCTGAGGATGTAGTGGCACTGGTGAGCTTTCTTAGCCGTGGTGTCCACATGGTTGGACCAGGACAGGCTATTGGTGATGTTCACTCCCAGGAACGTGAAGCTCTCAACCGTCTTGACCTCTGCACCGCTGATGTAGACAGGGGAATGTGCATCGCCCCCCCTTCCTGAAGCCAATGACCAGCTCTTTTGATTTGTTGACATTGAGGGAAAGGTTGTTATCATGACACCATGTCACTAAGCTCTCTATCTGCTTCCTGTACTCTGAATTTGGAGTTAGAGCAGAATCTGGCCACGTAGTCATGAGTATATAGGGAGTAGAGTAGGGGGCTGAGGACAAAGCATTGTGGGGCACCAATGTTGAGTATAATTGTGCCGGAGGTGTTGCTGCCTCTCCTCACTGATCGTGGTCTGTTGGTCAGAAAGTCAAGGATCCAGGGAGGTGTTGAGTCCCAGGTCTTGGTGATGAGTTTGCTTGGAATTATAGTATTGAAGGTGGAGCTGTAGTCAATAAACAATAGTCTAATGTAGGGGCCTATACTGTCCAGATGCTCCAGAAATGAGTGTAGGGCCAGGGAGATGGCGTCCGCTGTAGACCTGTTTCGGCGGTAGGCTAATTGCAGTGGGTCGAGGTTGTCCGGGGGGCTGGAGTTAATGTGTGCCATGACCAGCCTCTCAAAGCACGCATGATGGTGGATGTCAGAGCCACCGGGCAGTAGTCATTAAGGCACGTTACCTTGTTTTTCTTAGGTACCGGGATGATTGTGGTCTTCTTAAAACAGGTGGGAATCTCAGGTTGATGAGGGATGTGTTTTTGCCAGAGTGAGTGGCAGTCTTGCTTCACCTACTTGAGGATATTGTTATAAATGAGAGAATTATATAAATCATATAGATTCAAGGAATTATAAATTACTTTTTCCTCTTCCCTCCCACCTTGTCTTTTTCTGACAGAGTTCCAGTGTAACAGCAGGCAAATGGTTGGACTGTGGGTTAGGGGCAAAAAGGCAGCAATTTGAATGGCATTGGAGTGTGGAGGGAAGGGCTGTTGCAAATAGACCTCATGGGAATCGGGAATTGAAGGCGTTGGCAAATAATGGTAATAAGTGAGCCAGGGATTAATGTAAAGAAGGTATTTCAACATCCACCTGAGACTGAAACTGTGCTTCACAAAGTAAGGGTAATGTTAGCCACATGGATCAATGGCTGACCAGCCTCCTGAACACACACCACACCAGTTCTTTCCGAAAAAAGTATTAGCTGGGCAGCACAGTGGCATGGGAGTAGAGTTGTTGCCTCACAGCTCCAATGACCCGGGTTTGATTCTGACCTGTGATTCTGTCTGTGTGGAGTTTGCATGTTCCCCCTGTGGCCGTGTGGGTTTCCTCCCGATGTTCCAGTTTCCTCCCACATCCCAAAAAGCATGTGGGTTGTTCGGTTAATTGGTTACTGTAAGTTGCCCCCAGTGTGTAGGTGAGTGGTAGAATCTGGCAGGAGGCAATGGGAGTGTGGGGAGAATGATAGAATGAAAAAAGTGTAGTGGGTGGTTGATGGTTGGTACAGACACAGTGGGCTGAAGGGCCTGTGTCTGTGCTGTATCTCTCTACGATTCTATGACCTTTCTACAGCCTCCAAAAGCACTTATGTTAGCAGGCTGGCCCTGATGTCTTGACACATTTGTAGAAAGTGCTTTGGCTCTCGTTGTCTCCATGTTGTTTGTGGACGTGGGGAGCACTCTGACCTCTGTTGTATTCAGCTCCAGACTGGGGCCTGGACTGGAAACATTGAGAGGGATGCTTTCATGTGTGACTGAGGGAGGGCTGCACTGCCAGAAGTGCCATCTTTTGGATGAGGTGCTAAACCCTCCCCTCTCTTTCTCTTTTGGGTATAAAATATCCCGCAACATCTTCCAGAGGGTGTGGAAAATTTATTTGCAATGTCTTGTTTGTTGCTCAATCATTGTCATTAATATGGATTACCTAGCCATGTGTCTGTGGGAGATTGCAGTGCACAGTCTGGCTGCTGTGATGCTGACACTGCAACAGTCCACTTCAAGGATAGCTCACTGGCTGTCATGTGCTTTGGGACATTGTGCAAGGTGCTATGGAAATGCAAGTCTTTTCCTTCTTTAGTGACCTACCTATGAGCATGCTATGTATGGTGCTGCTGCTGCTAAAGACTCACTTCCATGGTATTTGTGTATGTGTGCCTGTGATAATAAACTTGAATTTGAGCTTGCCTGACCACACGAACGCGATCCTCTCCTCCGATAATCCACCTTGCCTCTGCTGCCTCCAACCAACATACAAAATGTTGAGGAAGAAACAGGCCCGGCAACAAGACCAGTAACCTTCCCACCAGTGGGACATCGGCAGCAGGTATGATGAGGAGAGGGAGCGGGAAGCTGAGGAAGGAAGGGATGGAGCAGAGTTTAGCCCTGGGGCAACGTGACAGAGGTGGTGTGTGGTATCAACCTGCCTTTATATCCTGGTGCCACTGACTGCAAAGGTTGCTGACGGCTTCATTCACCAGTTCTTCCTAAAAAATTAACTTGAGAGATGATGGAAACTGTGTCAAGCAGAAAGCCCGGAATAACCCACTCTGTGTTATTAGATTTCTACAGCTCACAATTTCCTCAGGGTCATTTATTGCGGGGAAGTGGTTGACACTGGCCAACAGGAAGTGGGGGATCAGTGGGGAAATGATTCCCGTTAATCCAAGCTTCCCATCTTTTAATCAGCTGGTGCCAAGCTCACAGCAGAGGAGTTGCCAACCCTCCCAGTCTGCCTGGAATCTTTGGGAATTTCTCATTAACCCCCTGGGATCTGCTTCAAGCTCAGAGGCACAGAACAGACCATTTCACCCTTTATCGTATGTGATCACTAACTTTGTTGGCCCATCAAAGTATGAAGGACAGTGAAGGACGATTGGTCAACCCAGCAGCACTAATAAAAGCAACAAATCACATCTTCAGAGCTCCAGGGATGTGTCCAATCAGAGTTAGTATTTCTATATACGTAACACAGGGAACCTCTGCATTTAGGATGCAGGATGTGGAACAAAGGCAAGGGTACAGGTCTGGCTCTGTGGTTGCAGTGGGAACATGGGAGAATGATACGTGGGCTCCCCAGAGCGGAGAATGCTGATAGCTCACCTGGAGATCTGTCCCACCATCCGATGCTTTCTCAGGAACCCCAACTAGGAACTGTGCCAGGAAAACAGGAATGGTCAAGAGACTGTTTCACGCACAGCAAGCCTCCGGGTCACTGGAGCCTTGGGAATTTTCATAAGTGATTGGCAATTCCCCAATAAATCCTGAGAGTTCCAGATTTGCACTTGAGCATATGCCAAGAAGGATCATAGAGTCGCAGAGTTGTGCAGCACAGAGAAGGCCCTTTGGCCCATCATGTCCATGTTGGCACTGTACTTATCTACACTAATTCCATTTATTCACATTTTGTCTTTAGTCCTCTAGAACCTCCACCCCCAACTAACCTCCGTCCTCCCACCAGTAGCCCCTCCTGCTCCCACCAGTAGCCCTTCCTACTCCTACCACTGGAGCCTTCCTCCCCCCAGCACTTGCCACTCCGCCCCCCCCACCACTGGCCCCTCCCACCTCTAGCTCCTCCCTCCTCCAACCACTAATCTCTCCTTCTACCACCACTGGCCCCTCTCTCCTCCCACTACTAGCCCCTCCTTTCCAACTGCTGGCCCCTCCCTCCTCCCACCACCAGCCTCTCCCACTACTAGCTCCTCCCCTACTATTAGCCCTTCCTCCCACTGGCCCTTCCCACCTCCTGCTCCTCAAGATCCAAACCCCAGAATACAGTTTTCAGTGTTGCTCTCTGCTGGTTGGAGCTCAGAGAGCTGGACTACCGTTTGTACAGTCTGATAGTGCAGCATCTGCCAGTAAAGCCTATGTCTGAGAAGATGAATGATTCCAGGAAGTGTTGACCGGGTTGATGGCGAGAAGCTGGTTCCTTCAAAGAATCTGGAAGCGGGCAAGTCAGCCTTGGGAAAAGTGGTTTACACAGGGACTGAATGAGGTGAATTTACTGCCCCAGGAGATTCTCGGTCATTTTACTGAAGGCAGAGATTTATAGAAATTTGGATATACAGGGAATCAGGAAGGGAAGTGGATGAGGCACAGGATCATCCTGATGGAACCACCTCAAGGGGCTGTATGGCCTACTCCTGCTTCTAACTGAGATGATTTTATCTGTTTGTACCTACACAGTTGGGTTTCCAGCTCCTTGGTGGTGAAGGACATTGCCGTCACAAATTCTGACCCAATAGTGCTTTCCATAAGTACAGGGCAACCCACAACACCTTGTGGCCAACCATGTCATTCTAAGGTGCGGTCACAACTGCACAGAAACACGGTGGTGAGATGGTACTCAACACCAACAACTGAAAGAGTTGGTTGGCTAATTGGCCACTGTAAATTGCCCTAGTGTGTAGGGGAGTGGTAGAATCTGGGGGGAGTTGTTGGGAATGTAGGAAGAATAAAATCGGTTAGGGTAGGTTTAGTGTAAAGATGGGTGCTTGATGGTCTGCATGGACTCAACGGGCCGAAGGGCCTGTTTCTGTGCTGTGTGACTCCATGACTATAATACCATTCCTCACTGAAATAATGCCATGGAAGTTGTTTACCTGAGAGAGCAGATAGCGTCTTGGTTTAGCTCTCAGCCTGAAAGGCAGCACCCCTGATGTTGCAACACTTCATTGAACCTTGTAGACTTGAACTCCAATCATCTGATTCAGAGGTGAGGGTCATACTGTTGAACAACAATTCAACCGCCTAATACAAGCCAGAAAAGACCGTTGAACCTTTGATGCATTTGGACCTAAAGGCCTGCTCTGTTGGTGCTTGATGGAACAGTGGAGTTCCATTAACTGAAGTCACCAATGTCAACATCCTAAACATCCCGCACATGGTAATTACATAATTGAATGACACCATGCCATTCACTAATAATTGTGATAAATAGCAGTAATAAAAGGAAAATGAGTTTGACATGATTTCCTGTGAACTCCCTCTCAACTGAATAACAGATGCACACTGATTAAATCAGAGCGATCACTCTCTCCTTGTTGCTATGTACGAGGAATGTTGTGTTAACCAAGACATTCATACATTGCAGTTCATGTCATTGGTATCTGAACTATGACACAGCCACTTTGCTGATTGGGGGAGAAGCTACTGAACGTGAAATTTGTAAAAGTCTGGAATTCTTTTCCCGGAGAGCTGTCATTAGACATTTTGGTCTAAAGGAAATGTAGGGAAATCATGCAGAACTGTGGGCTTGAGGGCCAGGAGCAGCCATGATCTTACTGAATGGCGGAGCAGGTTTGAGAGGCTGAATGACTTCCTCCAGCTCTCCTTTTCACTGCCCTTGATTTAACTGCATCATATCTGACATGGGAGTGTCTGACCCTAAACTCCGCAGATGCCTGAAAATTTCCCAGTATCCTCTCAACTTGATGAACACCAAAAGATTCCAAAACTAATCCTTAAAAAGAAAAGGAAAAAAAAAACAACAAATAAATGAGCTTGAGAAACAGAGGCAGAGTGGAATGTTTGCCCCTACCTCCTGCTCCACCACTTAATAGGATTATGGCTGATCTTTTACCTCAGTGCCATTCTCCTAGGTGAAGCCCATGTTGCTTGATTCCCTTAATATCCAAAAGCCGAAGTTATAGTCATAGAGACATAGTTATTCAGCATGGAAATAGGCCCTTCAGCCCATTTGTCCATGCCGACCAAATTGTCTACCTGAGCTAATCCCATTTTCCTGCGTTTGGCCCATATCCCTCTAAATCTTTCCTATCCAAGGACCTGTCCCAATGTCCTTTAAATGTTGTAATTGTACCCAGCTTTCCCACCCCCTCTGACAGTTCGTTCCATATACCCACCACCCTCTGTGTGAAAATGTTGCCCCTCTCGTCCCAAAGTTTTTCCCCTCTCACCTTAAGTTGATGCCCTTCAGCTTTAGGCTCCAACTATTCACCATATCTATGCCCCTCATAATTTTATATACCTTGATAAGGTTACCCCTCAGCCTCCTACGCTCCAGGGGAAAGTAACCCTAGCCTATCCAGTCTCTCCCTCCAGACCCAGTAACATCCTTATGCGTCTTTTCTGCACCCTTTCCAATTTAATGATATCATTCCTACGGCTGGGTGAGCAGAATTGCACACAATACTCCAAGTGTGGTCTCACCAATGACTTGGACAGTTTTTGTAATATGACCTCCCAACTCTTGAACTCAATGTCCTGACCGATGAAGGCAAGCCCGCTAAATGCCTTCTTCACCACCCTGTCTACCTGTGTCGCCACTTTCAGAGAAATATATGTTTGTACCCCTAGGTCTCTCTGTCCTACAACACTCTCCAGGGCCCTGCCATTTATTGCATAAGTCCTGCCCTGGTTTAATTGACCAAAATGCAACATTTCTGCCATTCTTTGGCCCACTTCCCAGTTGATCTAGATCCCGTTGTAATTTCACATAACCCTCTTCACTGTCACCACCAATTGGGCTGAAAGGAGTATTACATGCAGTCCACTGTGATACCATGAAGAAACCTGGGAGCACAGTAGCCAAGCTAATTGCTCCACCTAACAGAAAAACTTCACTGGCTCAGAAACACAGCTCAAAGTGATTTAGGAAAGGGGCTTGTGTGTTTGAGATCCTTGATCTGTCCTCTACCCAACAAAGAGGAGGTGATGGCTCAGCAAAGTACACCTGATGATCAGATGAGTGAATAGGGATGTTTGCTGATGGGAAATCCACTTCCTGCAGATCTGCCTAAAGGTTTGGGGCTGGCTGCTGCAATACATTGAAATGGATTGACAATCGCAGCTCGAGAAGTGGAGAGAGGCAGCCACAGTGAAAGGTGGAGCCACGCTGAGGGACTCACCTCCAATATGTAACAACAAATAGAGGGTTGCAGAGATGGGGAGGGGCGTGACCATGGAACAGTTTGTCGGTTTCCACGTGTGGCTCCGTGGGTGAGCACACTTACTTTTCCAGAAAGTTACAGGTTCAAATTCCACTCCAAGGCAAGTCCAGGCTGAGGGAGCTCTGGACTGCCAGAGATACCTTCTCCTGCTGAGCTGTTAAAATATTGTCCTTCCTGTACTCTCAGGAGGATGTAAAAAATCCCAAGGTATTATTTGAAGAAGGGCAGGGGGAATTTCCCCTGGTGCCATGCCAATGATTATTGTTCAACCAACACCACAACAAAAGGCCATATGCTCATCAATTCACTGTGGTTTGTGGTTTCAAATTGTCTGCTCATATATATGGTAACTGTATTCTATTCTGTAAAGTGCTTTTGGGATATACAAAGGTTGTGAAATGCATAATATTAAGGAAAGCCTTGCTATATCCAATTCCTTCAGGGTACCTACTCCTCCACGTCCAATCCTGTCATGAGTTCATTCCTTGATGTCCAATTTTTCACTATGTTTATCGCAATGCCTCCTCTGGCCCTATGCTGCCAATCTTGCACCATCTCTGTTGCCTAATCTGTGGCAATTTCTGTAATCACAATGTCTTATTCACCCATTGCCCAACAACACCAGCAAATTCTCATCCCTATGTCCAAACCACTCCAAATCCTTCCCCTTCTGAACTCTGCAGCATTCCCCTGACTGTGCACCACCAAGACTCCATGTTTGTTCAGTGGTTTTGGTTTGGTGATCCCTGGATTTTCTTGCTCCACCATTGATGCCTTACCTTCAGCTGCCAACCCTCAAACTCCAGAACTCCACCTTAACCCCTTTCTCCTCCTTCAAGACGTTCTCTAAAATCTGCTTCCATTACCATGTTTATGATTACCTGTTGTCACTTATACGGCTCGATGTCAATCTTGGTTGAACAATGTTTCTGTGAAGAAATGTTTCTCTGATGTCACAGGTAGACAGGGTGGTGAAGAAGGTGTTTGGCACGCTGGCCTTCATCAGTCAGGGCACTGAGTATAGGAGCTGGGATGTTATGTTGCAGTTGTACAGGATGCTGGTGAGGCTGTACCTGGAGTATTGTGTTCAGTTTTGGTTACCTCGTTGTAGGAAAGATGTCATTAAGCTGGAAAGAGTGCAAAGAAGATTTAGGAGAATGTTGCCAGGACTTGAGGGCCTGAGTTATAGGGAGAGGTTGGGCAGGCTAGGACTTTATTCTTTGGAACCTAGGAGATGAGGGGGGACCTTATAGAGGTGTATAAAATCATGAGGGGCATAGACAGGGTGAATGCTCACAAGCTTTTTCTCAGGGAAAGGGAATCAAAAGCTAGAGGGCATGGATTTAAGCTGACGGGAGAAAGATTTAAAAGGGACCTGAGGGGCAACTTCTGCACACAGAGGGTGGTGCGTGTATGGAACAAGCTGCCAGAGGGAGTGGTTGAGGCAGGTACAATAACAACATTTAAAAGGCATTTGGACAGATACATGGATAGGAAAGGTTTAGAGGGATACGAGCCAAACGTGGGCAGATGGGTCTAGCTTAGATGGGTATGTTGGTCTGTATGGAAGGTTGGGGCGAAGGGCCTGTCTCCATGCTGTATAACTCTATGACTCTAAGTTATTGAAGTTGTATTGTAATCCATAAACCCAATCCAAAGATTTCATTCTCACTTCCCCCTAATCCTGTCTCCAATATTCAGTTGTGAAGTTTTATGCTTTTACAATACTATACAATGTTGTGATATATTATTACAATACAATAGTATTACATTTGCCTATTTAAGAAAATTGTGTATTTCCACTTTAAAGATACCACGTGTCTAGTTCATAATGTGTCCAGTATCTCTGTGTAGCAATAAGAAAACAACAACATTTCCATCATGCTCAGCAATAAATCAGTATAATTAAAGATAAGAATGACGAAAACTGTCCGCGTTTACATATCTTTTCATTTATTTATTTGCTGGTTGTGTCCAATCTGATTCCCGAGTGAAATGATTCTTTACAAGTGTTCTTATTATGGCAGGAAAATATTTTAAGAGGTCAGTACGTATTTTTCACATACTTCTTTCGAGAGGCCAATGTTAATATTTCAGGCAAATAAATGTCTTATTTATTTCCTTCTCCAGGAGAAGAGAGGCCTCTTCATTAATGGTTTTGTTGGGAGACTTCTTGGCAGGTTGCTGACCATTAATTCCATCTGTCCTTGTCAAAATGCACAAACATACATGAGACACAAACTGTTTTTTGGAGACAGACGCTTGTCAGGCCAGTGGCACTTTGCATGAGTCATTTCCCTTGGGATTTACTGCATTCCATTCCAGTCTCATCCCATCCTCTGTTCCGGCTTTGCTGTCCCTGAGGTCACTCCTGATCTCTGGTGCAGAACGTGTCCAAGCTTACTGCAGGTTCCATTCACCCATACTCCTGTACTTGTTGTGATACACAGCCTCACAGTTTTTCAATGCCTCAACTCTAAAATTCCCACTGTAGCGGTTGCTACCGCGGAATAAAACAAGACTCTACTTGGAGGATTGCCAAACAGAACTGGTTTATTTTCCCGCCTTGCGCGGGCCCTTTAAGGGAGAATGTTCCCGCCCAAAACAACCGGCAATGACGTAAGTCCTACGTCATCAGGACTTTCCCGCGCGCGGGTTCTCCCCGTCGCTCGGAAAGACGAGGCCCGCTGCCATCTTGGGCCTCGTCGCTCCGACGCCGCGCGACCCGACTGCCGAGCCGGTTCGCCCGACTAGTCGGTGAGTTGCCACACCACCACTGTTTTCAAATCTTTCCATGGCCTCTATCCTCACTCTCTGTAAACTTCTCTATGCATCAGCCTTCCAAGATCTTTGGACTTCTCAATGTGATTCTGAGATCATAAGAGTCATAGAGTTATACAGCATGGAAACAGGCCCTTTGGCCCAACTTGTCCATGCTGACCCCAAGGTGCCTTCCTGAGCTATTCCCACTTTCCTGCATTTGGCCCATATCTCCTATCCATGTACCTGTCTAAATTTCTTTTACATGTTGTAATTGTACATGCCTCTACCACTTCCTCTTGGAGCTCGTTCTACAAACCCAGCACCATCTGTGTGAAACGTTTGCCCCTCAGGTCCCTTTAAGACACCTCTCACAAATCTATGTCCTCTAGTTTTAGATTCTGCTACCTCAAGAAAAGGGCTGTGACCATTTTCCTTATCTATGCCCCTCATGATTTTATACACCTCTATAAGGTCACCCCTCAGCCTCCTATGCTCCAGGGAAAACAGCCCCATCCTCTCTAGTCTGTCCTCATAACTCAAGCCTGCAGTCCCAGTAACATCCTCATGAATCTTTTTTGCACTCTTTCTAGCTTAACGACATAGTTATAGCTCGACCAGAACTGCACACAATGCTCAGTGTGATCTCACCAACATCTTGTACAGTTGTAACACAACATCCCAACTCTTGTACTCAATGTACCATCTGATGAAGGCCAGCGTGCCAAATGCCATCTTCACCACCCTGTTTACCTGTGTCACCACATTCTAGGAACTAAATTGATAAACCGGTAAATTGGCAAATTGGTTTCTTATTGTCACATGTACTGAGGTACAGTTTTGCATACCATCCATACAGATCATTTGATTACAACAGTGCATTGAGATAGTACAAGGGAAAACAATAACAGAATGCAGAATAAAGTGTTATAGTTACAGAGAAAGTGCAGTTCAGGAAGACAGTAAGGTGCAAGGCTACAACAAGGTAGACTGTGAGGTCAAGAGTCCATCTTATCGTAGTAGGGGACCATTCAATAGTGTTATAACAGTGGGATAGAAGCTGTCCTTGAGCCTGGTGGTACATACTTCCATGATTTTGTATCTTCTGGCTGTTGGGAGGGAGGAGAAGAGAGAATGTCTGGGGTGGGTGGGATCTTTGATTATGCTGGCTGCTTTACCGAGACAGTGAGAAGTGTAGATAGAGTCCATGGAGGGGAGACTGGTTTCTGTGATGTGCTGAGCTGCATCCACAACTCTATGCACCCTTATTTCTCTGTTCTACAACACTCTACAGGTTCCTGCCATTTATACCTGAATTTAATCCCCACCTGGGCCCCAAGCTCTGGAATTCCCTCCTTAAACATCGCCATCTGTCCACCTCTCTTCCTTTAAGATGCTGCTTAAAATCCACAACTGGGCTCTTTGGTCATCTGTCCTAACATCCCTTTTGCAGCTCAGGATCAATTTTCATTTGACAGGGCTCCTGTGAAGCTTCTTGGTAAGCTCCTGGGATGACATTGGACTTCAGTAAGGCTTTTGATAAGGTCCTGGATGGTAGGCTGATCCCGAAGGTTAGGGCACAAGGGATCCAAGTTGTATTGGTGAACTGGATCCAAAATTTACTGGGTGATAGGAAGCAGAGGGTAATGGTGAAAGGAAATCTGTAACAAGTGGTGTACTACAGGGATTAGTGCAGGGATTATATATTAAATATATAAAATGACTTGGGTGAGAATGTAGGGGGTATGATTAGTAAGTTTGCAGATGACTCAAAAATTGGCAGAGTCAGAGATAACAAGGTTGTTTAAAGATAAGGTAGGACATAAATCAGCTGGATAGTTGGGTGGAGCTGTGGCAGATAGAATCTTATTCAGACCACTGTGGAAGGTCAAATTCTGTAAGGACATAGAGAGTAAATGGCAGGGACCTTTGGAGTGTTGATGCACAAAGACCCCTTGCGCTGTCAGTCCATAGCTCCCTGAAAGAGGTGACACATGTGGATAGGGTAGTGAAAAAGGCATTCGGCATACTTGCCTTCATAGGCCAAGGCATAGTGTATAAGAGATGGGACATCAGTCGTACAAAACATTGGTTAGACCTTTTGGAATATTGTGGACAGTTCTTGTCACCACACTACAGGGTGTGGTAGCAATAGAGAAGGTGCAGAAGAGATTCACCAGCATGTTGCCTGGAATGGAGGGCTGCAGTTATAAAGAGAGATGGGATAGGCTGGGTTTATTCTCGCTAGGATGTAGGAGGCTGAGGGTTGACCTTATGGAGTTTAACAAAATTATGAGGGGCATAGATAGGATAGAACATCAGAATCTTTTTTCTAGGGCAGGAGAGCTTAAACTAGAGGGCGCAGGTTTAAGGTGGGAGGGGAGAACTTTAAAGGGGACCTGAGGGGTAAATTTTTCTCACAGAGGGTGGTGAATATTTGTAATGAGCTGTCCAAAGAGGTGGTGGAGACTGACACAATTATGTTTAAAAGGCATTTGGACACATACTTGGATAGGAAAGGAGTAGAGGGATACAGGCCTGATGGGGGAAAATGGCATCAGGGTCGGCATGAACGAGATGGGACAAAGGGCCCATTTCTGTGCTGTTCTGTTTCTATGACTCTTTGATTCTGCCACCTCATTGGAAATTGTTCATGCACTTCTGCTCAATCTTTCTCTGTCCCTCTGTTGTTTCTATTATACAGTGCAATCGGTACTTGGCAAGTATGAGAGTACATTGTGTCTATTGTTAGACTTTTGTGCCTTGGGAAGGCGGAATGCCATTCAGTCTGTCAGGCTCATCCTATTCGATCACAGTTGACATGAAACTCAAGTCAATCTACCTGCGTCCATCACTAAACCTGGCCATGTGCCATTACACTAATAGGTGGCAGGATAATGATTATTGAAACATAGAAGGTCTTCAAGATGAATGACAGGGTAGATGTGGAGATGTTCCCAGTAGTGGGAGAATCTCGGGCGAGGGGATATGGGAGCAGTCATTTAAAACTGAGGTGCATAGGAACTCCTTCTCACGGAAGGTGGTGGAGTTCTGTGCCCCAGAGGGTTGTGGAGGCTGCATCATTGGGGGTGCTTAAAGAGGAAGTAGGTACATTTTCGACAGATCAGGGAATTGAGGGCCATGGGGATCTGGCTCAGGACGAGTGAAAGCCTGGGGTAGGTCAGCCATGGTCATATTGAATGGCAGGGCAGGCTGCAGGAGCCAAGTGGCCTACACCTGCTCCTATTTTCCTGTGTTCTTATGACTGAGGCCAAAGGAAAAACCATGGCACCCTTTGGATAATACCATTGTGTGTTGTGGATAGCTTAGCTGTTAGCACTTATGTCTCTGTATCAAGAAGGCCAAGGGTTCAAATCCCACTCTAGAGAGTTAAATGCAGAAATCTAACTTTGTTGTGAGTGTTACTGAACTGAAGCTGAAACTGAAGTTCTGCTTACTCTCTTGGGGAGGTACAGAAGATTCCGTTACATTTTACTGAAGCACAAACAGGGGTGTTTACTTTTGTTGTCCCAGCTAATATTTATCCATCAACTGAAGATAATTTGACCACTGCTGTTTATGGGAGCTTTCTTGTTCAAAATGGCTGTTGTGCTACACTTTGTGAAAGTTCTTGATTGGCTGTAAGGTGTGGTAGGACCCCCTAAAAGGGATGTTACATGAAGCAATAGAATTTTTGTTTTCATTTTTTAACATGGCACAGATATGATAGTACAGTGATGCAGCTAGCAGACCCATTGCCTCACTGCTGCAGTGACCCAGGTTCAATCCTGACCCCGGGCGCTGTCTGCGTGGAGTTTGCATGTTCTCGCTGTGACTGTGGGGGTTTCCCTCAGCTGTTCCATTTTCCTCCCACATCCCAAAGACATGATGGTTGGTAGGTTAATTGGGTGCTGTAAATTGAACCTAGTGTGTAGGTAGAGTGATGCTTGATGGTTGGCATGGACTCTTATGGGCTGAAGAATCTGTATGACTATGAGATGTTCCAGCATCAACCAGCTCAGCAAATAAGGGAGTCTTCATGCTCTTAATTTTAACATTGAGTAACATCCATTAACCTCAGGAACATCGTTGTCAGCCACAGAAACAAAATGTTCAGACGCAGAAAAATAGAAGCAAATAGTTCTGTCCTGAAAGACACGGACCCCATTGAACTCTTTCTGTCATTTCTCCATAGGCCAATAACAACTTGCATTGAGTAGGCATCTTTAGCAAATAAAAAATACCCCAAGGTGCTCCACAGAGTAAATTGGATGGGAGACACAGAGACTGCAGATGCTGGAATCTGGAATAAAAAAACAAGCTGCTGGATAAAATGGACAGGAAGTTGACACCAGACCAAAGGAGGATATATTGAAGGAGTTTTTTCAAGGAAGAGGTCAAGAGAGGAGCCAAGACAACGCGGTTTAGGGAGAGGACTGTGAAGAAGTTGTAGAGGTGTTCAGCTGGAGGCAGGGCCATCAAAGGTTTACTCAGGAACTTGGGAATGCACAAGATGGCAGACAGGAATTATGTAGAATTCAGCCCAGTCACAATGCATTTTCAGTGCCAACTGGTTTCTATTCTTTTACCTGCAGAGTCAATGCTGATTAGTCTTTGAATAAAGACTTTTTTCTTGGATACCTAACAAACCTATGCCCTAATTGATTTCCTCTGAAATTACAGAGCTGAAACACTTTGTAGGAATGCCCTTTGGTGCATGATGTAGTGGAGCTTAAAGGTTAACCTTGCCAACCAGTAAGGTCAAGGATGTCACATGCAAATAGATGGAAGACATTGTATGGACACATGAGATGGAAAAATAAGACCTACACTGTAATAATGGAGAGTGAAGCTTTGCAATTCTGACCCAATTCTGCTCCCAGTGTAGAATCTTACACAGAAGGACCATGGCAAGGGAATAGGTGAGAGTGTTTCAGTCCTTTCTCCATATGTGGCTCCTCATTGCTTGATGGGGCTGAGGAACTTCTCTGTCAGTCTCTCTGCTCTTTCTTCTCCACTCAGCCTCATGATAGAGGTTCTTCTGCACCTCCTCACCAGCTCATGCATGTCTCTTGAAGTGTGGTGACCCAGACTATTCCCATTAGTAAAACTCATTTTTAGTGCTAATCTTATTTCCTTTTGATGTATGATTGTACTGCTTATTTTTTCATCCAATTCAGAAGGAGACCACTCAGCCCATCAAATCTTATGTGTCTACTTGTAGAAGCAATCGAGTCAGTCCCATTCTCATGTTGCTGTGCACATTGATTTCCCTCAAATACCAATATGTCAAGTTCTATTTGCAGACTAAATTTAGTTTGTTATTTTTCCGTTCAGTTCTATAACTAACAAACCACTAACTTCATTCTCTGGATCCCACTTTCTCTTCCACTGTTCCAACAATGTCTCCTGATATTTCAATCCCTGCCTTCCTCATTACATGCCTGGAACATCCACTCTCTAATTCTAGACACACAAGAGACTGCAAATGCTGGAATCTGGAGTAACACACGAAGCGCTGGAGGAACTATCTATGGAGGGAAATGGATAGTTGATGTTTCAGGTCGAGACCTTCCTTCAGGACTCTTCATTAGTCCAGGTGAAGGGTCTTGACCCAAAACGTTGATCATCCAGTTCCCTCCATAGATGCTGCCTGACCTGTTGAGTTCCTCCAGTACTTTGTGTGTTACTCCCTAATTCTGCTCTGCTTCTCCCTCTTCTTATCACCTCTAGGTACTCTCTTCTAATTGGTTAATTACTACCCAACGACTTCTCTGCAAATACATATTCTGTCCAATCAAATTTTGCAAGGAAAAATAGAAATGTTTCCCAATTATATTTGGGGAAGCAAAGCACTAATAGTGTCACCATTGTTCGGGTTCATGTCCCACTTGAATAAATCTAATTGAATCTCAGCTCAGGAGTGAGGGAGGGCTGCACTGCTGTGGGTGCTGCCCTTTGGAGGGGACTGTCTGCTCTGCCAGGTGGGTGGGAAAGGTTCTGTGCCGCCACATTGAAGAACAGCAGGGAAACCATGCTTGTGACTTGTTGCCAATATTTATTCATTTCTCAGCACAGATGATCTGGCCTAGATCATCCTCCTGTCTGTGGAGACTTTCTGTGCTCTGTGTTTCCCACAGTTAGGTACTTCCTTGACTCTAAAGCACTATGGGCTGCTGTTAAAAGTGCAAGTTGTTTAAAAAACTCTTCTGGCCTTTGTGTCACTTGTTCTGTAGCCTGCTCTCCCAATTAAAGATCCCACCTCAGTCTACCCTCGTTCACCTTCAGCACCCTACAGCTCCTTGTTTCTCTGCAATCCCTTTAACTTGTGGTTCCCTGCATTATCCCTGCCTCTCATCAGCCCCCTCAGGTCTGGAGCTCAGCTCATACTCGCCTTCCTATGCCTCCAGCAACTGCTCTGAGATCACTCTGGAGTCTCTTGGAATTGAAGGTTTATCTGCAGGGAACTCCTTCAAGCAATAACAAACAAAATCCCTTTTCATTTCCTTTGAATGTTTTCATTTATTATTTATTTATTCTACAAATATTGAAGATTGAGAAGACAGTCCGTTTGATCTAGAGTCAAAAAGTCCAATTGGTTAAGAAAGAGTCTTCCTATGCTCTGATTGGCTGTGAGGATGTGGTGATTCCTGGAGAATGGACCAATGGTGAGAAGGTATATTGGGGGGTAGTTCAAGGTCATATCATAGAAACTCCAGGCATACTCCAAACAGAGTTGGCAACCTTGTTTTGACCTCACATATCAATTAAACTAGTTTCAGTATCTTGTATGATTGTCATAGTGCATTTAAATAGCACCATTCACAAACAAAAGATGTCACAAATGCTTTATGATCAATGAACTAGTTAAAAGTGTAGTCGCAGTTGTAATGTGGCAGCCAATCTATCATAGCAAGCTCCCACAAACAGCAGCATGTAATGACCAGACAACTAGTACTTGCCACCTTGTTAGGAGGATAAATATTTGCCCCAGGGCAACAGGGAGACTAATTGGATCTTTTTTGCCGACCTGGGAACTTGGTTTAATCTCTTCTTTCGAAAGATAGCAATGTCTCAGAACTGCTTTGGAAGGTATGACCAGAAACATGCACACAGGTGATTAAATACAAATATATTGTGGAACAAATCTTATAGCAATAGGAAAGAAAAGAATAAACACATTGAGGACATAAGTAAATAAAGGATTGGAACCATTATAGTGAAGAATAAAGATGTGATTGTGGAATAAAATTGCTTAGGAAATCAACCAACTTCCAAATCATTTAGGCAAAGCTTTGAAGATTATGTTTAATATCCTGTTTAGTTACGTTTAATATTTTCTCCAATAATCAAAGCTATAGGAATAACCAAAATTGTAAATGTTTTATGGGCAGGTTAAAGGCTTTTATTGGATTGAACTCCTGCCAATGAAAGTTTGCGTTGCGTCATTACATAATTTCTGAGCCTTTTACTGACAGTTTTACTGCAAGTAAGAGTATTTTTAGTTTACCTTAAGCATAACACGAGCAGCATGGAGATTAAGTGAAAGGGAGTGGGGTAACGATCAGAGAGATGACGAACAAAACAGAAAGTGGGAATGAGGGAAGCTGGACGAAAGGGAAGGAGAAAGAATGTTGAAAGAAAAATAGAAGAAACAGTGAGCAAGAAATGGCAAGAGAAGGGGATGAGTTTGAGAGATAAAATGGAAAGATATGAAAGAGTGGGAAAGAGAGCTGGAGAGACTGTGAGAGAGGTGGAGAGGATGAACAAATGAGCGAGGGTGAGTGTTGGCTGTGAGGCCGGTATCTATTGCTTATCTCCAGTTGCCCTGCACAGGTTGGACTACCTTCTTGAAGTAGTGGGCGGCAGTGTGACAGATTGGACTGGCTTCCAAGACCACATCATGTGAGCAGTTTGGAGTACTTGACGTGAGTAACATAGAACATAGGACAGTACAGGCACAGGAACAGGCCCTTCAGCCCACAATGTCTGTGCTGACCATGATGCCATATTACACTCACCCCTTCTGCCTGCACATGATCCATATCCCTCCATTCCCAGTATATTCATGTGTCTATCTAAAAGCCCATATATGGTCATTATATGGTTAAGGATGGCAGACTTCCAATCCCAAAGTTGCAACAGTCAGCTCATTCCACCTTCTCTTTTCCAGACGCCAGCCTTTCAATCCCAGGTTTTCAAAACTGAAATCGCCATCACAAAACCGGTGCGATTTATCATTCGAGTTCTTTGGATTGCTGGTGTGAAGGGATGAGGATTGCATCCCAAATCTTGATCTGTTCCCAGTCTCACTCTCCCACTACTTGGGGAATGAAGTGACCCACATGTAGAGAGGGAGTGAGTAGTTTGACAACTCACTGATGTGTGTGACTCACAGTCTGCTGAGCTCACACTGAACACTCAATGAACTTGGCTTCCAACCTGCCAGTACTTGTGGTGTGTATCGTGCAACTTAGAACGAAACTCCTACATGAGTAAAGCACAGATGAGCATTAGAGGGTTGCGATTCAGCAGAAAGGGTTTCTTAGCACACAGTTCCCTCTGCTAAAAACAGTGTGGATTTGAATCATTCCCATCTACCGCAGAGACCTTACCACACCATCTGCTGGTGGCTGATGCGGTGACTGGCTGAAACTGGAAGGACATGTGCTGGCAATCTACGCCCATCTCCATACGTCTTTCAGTGGTGGCTGTTTTACCACTGAGTCAGAAGGCCAAGCCCACTCACGGGGAACTGTGCACAAATGCATGGGCTGATACTCCCAGCGCAGTGTCGCTGAAGATGTTACATTCACGATGCTTTGAGAATATCCTTGATGATTCTCACATCAAGAGGAGGTTTATGAGGGTGGTGACATGAGTGGGGGATGAAGAGAAGCTGGGGGCATTCTCCTCAGAGCAGTGAAGGTGAAAGGGAGATCCTGGGCAGCACAGTGGTATATCTAGTAGAACTCCTGCTTTTTAATTCCAGGATCCAAGGTTCAATCTTGACCTTTGGTGCTGTCTGTGTGGAGTTTGCATGTTCTCCCTGTGACTGTGTGGGTTTCCTCCAGATGCTCCAGTTTCCTCTCAAATCCTAAGGATGTACGGGTTGGTAGGTTACTTGATCACTGTAAGTTGCCCCTAGTGTGTAGGTGAAGGGGAGAATCTGGAGGAGTTGAGGGGAATGTGAGGAGAATAAAATGAGATTAGTGGAGGATTAGCATGAATGGGTGCTTGATGGTTGGCATGGACTTGGTGGGCCGAAGGGCCTGTTTCCGAGATGTATGACTCTATGGCTTTATTTTACAGAGGTCTTCCAAGTAATGAATGGTTTCAAAAGATAAGAGGAACCATTCCTAAAAGCAAGTGGCTCGGAAACTGGAGGACACAGACACAAGATAACAGGCGAAAGGTCAAGGGTGGGGAGCAAGGAAATTCCTTTGCAGGCAGCAACTTGTTATACTCCACTGTGCTTGTCTAAAGAGGTATTGGAACCAGATTCAGTAGTGACATTTAAAGGGGACTGGATAAGTAAGAGGGAGAAACTTGCAGGGGGGAAGGGAAATGCAACTAATTCGAGAGGTCTTTTGCAGGGCTATCACAGACACAATGGGCTGAATGGCCTTCTTCTTATCTGTATGATTCTATCAGCAGGAGAAAACACCATCCGGTCCCTTATATGGGTTGAGAAATTCTTACGCACCCTAAAACTGGGCCACAGGATCACTCCACCTCCTGTTATGGTCTCCTGTTTGTTTCTGTGAACCTCCCTGGAGCCGGACCCTAGGCTGCGTGCAGATCAGTGGCCATTGGAGGGGTACAGGTCAGAGAGGCCTGACTAGGGCCTGGGTGAGCTGACTGTTCCAAGATAATTGCTTTGTGGATGCGGCTGGAGGGGTGGTGAGTTGGGGAGGTATGAGCCTTAATGTGGGAGCTCAGTGATTGTGGACAGTGGACTGACTGGTATTGGTATTGGTTTATTATTGTCACTTGTACCGAGGTACAGTGAAAAACTTGTCTTGCGTACTGATCGTACAGGTCAATTCATTACACAATGCAGTTACATTGACTTAGTACAGAGTGCATTGATGTAGTACAAGTAAAAACAATAACAGTACAGAGTAAAGTGTCACAGCTACAGAGAAAGTGCAGTGTAATAAGGTGCAAGGTCACAACAAGGTAGATCGTGAAGTCATAGTCCATCTCATTGTTTAAGGGAACTGTTCAATAGTCTTATCATGGTGGAGTAGAAGCTGTCCTTAAGTCTGGTGGTACGTGCCCTCAGGCTCCTGTATCTTCTACATGATGGAAGAGGAGAGAAGAGAGAATGTCCTGGGTGGGTGGGGTCTTTGATTATGCTGGCTGCTTCACCAAGACAATGAGAGGTAAAGACAGAGTCCAAGGAGGGGAGGCTGGTGTCCATGATGCGCTGCACTGTGTCAACAACTCTCTGCAGTTTCTTGCAGTCCTGGGCAGAGCAGTTACCGTACCAAGCTGTGATATGGATGCTTTCTATGGTGCATCGGTAAAAGTTGGTGAGAGTCAAAGGGGACAAACCAAATTTCTTTAGCCTCCTGAGGAAGTAGAGGTGCTGGTGAGCTTTCTTGGTCATGGCATCTACATGGGTAGCCAGGTTGACCAGGATTTGGACCCTGGTCCAACCAATAAGACAAGGAGTTGGGGGGCAGGTGCTGGGGGGTTGATACCAAAGCAGAGGAGTTGTCAACAGAATGAATTTTGTAAGTAGTGTAGAATGAGCTAATGTTACTACGGAGAGTGATTGGCACTCTCCAAAGGAGTTGAAAGGCTTCACATCATCCCTGTCCTTTTACCATATTAAACCTCAGGCTATTCTCTTATAGTCTCTCTTTAATTTAGTTTTTCCAATTCATCCCTCACATATATTTTACTTCCTTAAATACCTACAAATGACATCACCTCTTAGATGTTTCCTTTCCCAGATAAAAGGCCCAAGTCTTCTCCACTCTTGCTCCCTTCATTCTCCATAGGCTTCTGTTCCCACGCTGCCTTGCATTCAAAACTTGAATGTTTCCTGTTGTTTTGCTGTGTCTGGAGCTATTGAAATTCATTTACCTAGCAACCATCTTAACCAGAATGAACTGGATCGGCCATATAAACACCGGTTTCAAGTATAAACATGGCTGGGTGCTATGCAGAGTATGATTCACCTCCTGACAACTTTTCCACAATTTACAAGACACAGGTCAGAATTGTGACGGAATGCTCTCTGCTTTCTATATGACGTAAAAGGAATACATTTCAACCCATAAAATCTATGCAGATTACAGAGCAATCCTGTTCCCACTCATTTTCCCTGTAATCTATTCTCCCTACATTCCTGGATTGTACCATTCACCTATACATGCAGGGCAACTTACAATGACTAATTAATCTACCAACCCACATGCCTTTGTTACAAAGGAGGAAACTGGGGCAGCTGGAGAGAAACACCCATGGAGAATGTGCAAACTCCACATAGACAGTACTGGAGGTCAGGCTTGAACCTGGTGCCTGGACTGTGAGGCAGCAGCTCTGCTCACTTCACCACTCTGTGTGTAAGGATGAACCTACTTTTTTGGTATTGGTATTGGTTTATTATTGTCACTTGTACCGAGGTACAGTGAAAAATTTCTTTTGCACACCGTTCGTACAGATCAATTCATTACACAATGCATTGAGGTAGTACAGAGTGCATTAACGTAATACAGGGTAAAAACAATAACAAAATACAGAGTAAAGTGTCACAGCTATAGTGCATTGCAGGTGGACAATAAGATGCAAGGTCAAACAAGATAGATTGTGAGGTCAAGAGTCCACCTGATCGTATAAGGGAAACATTCAAAAGTCTTATCACCATGGGATAGAACACAACACACAAGGATGTTGACGTTATTGAGGCAGGCATGAAAGTCAATTTAAAATGAATCTGTTATGGTCACGTCACTGACATTTCCAGTTTAACCCATTCATACTGAGTGCATTGGTCACTTCTTTATTGGAGCAACAAACAAGATTCTGGAGGAACAGTCGACATTTTGGGTCGAGACCCTTCATCTGGACTGGATCTTTGATCTGAAATGTCGACTGTTCATTTCCCTCCACAGATGCTGCTCGACCTGCTGAGTTTGTCCAGCATCTTGTTTGTTGCTCCAGATTCCAGCATCTGCAGTCTCTTGTGTCTTCATTTCGTTATTGGTACTCGTAATAGGCTGTGCTGGTTCACTGTCACCTCTGCGTCTAGGACCAAGCAGCTCCCTGGAGTGCAGTCCAATGACCACCCTAAATATTCACTCCCTTCCCCACTGATCCACTATGGCTGTAATGTGCACAGTCTATAACATGCATCAAGACTGCTTCATCAGCACCTACAGACCACTACCAACTGGTACAAGGGCTGCAGGCTCATAAGAACTAAGGTGCAGTACTTGGTCACAGGGTCCATCACAGGGTCAACATCACAGCTGGTAGGATCTTGGCCTCAGCTCCACTTTCCCCGTAACCCTTGTCCATCACTATTCAGTGACTCGACTTCCGCAGATCCCTTGGGTAGAGAATTCCAAATACTCACAATCCTCTGCATGAAGAAATTCCCCCCATCCACATCTTAAATGGGTGACCACTTATTCTAAAACTATACCTCCACTTCTAGATACCCCCACAAAAGGACACATCCTCTCAGCACCCACCCTGTCAAAACTGTTGGAATCTTATTTGTTTCAATAAGATCACCTCTCATTCCTCTGAACTCCAAAGGCTTAGACCCAACATGCTGAAGCTTCCCTCATAAGACAAGTCTGTCATCTAAGGAATCAACCTCATGAACCTTGCAGTGAAAGTATATCTCTCCTTAAATCGGGAGACCAGACTGGGTTGGGAACACCCGTGCCTGCAGGTTCCCCTCTAAGTTTCACATCATCCTGACCTGGGAGATATATTGCTGTTTCTTCGCTGTCACTGGGTCCAAATCCCGGAACTCATGACTAACAGTATATTCATTACAAGAAATGCAGTGCTTCAGGATTGGGAGGTTAAAAACACCTGCTCGGAGATGGGAAGTATGTATTGGCCTGCTTCCCATGAAGAGAGAATAAAAATTCTGCATTATGCATACATCTGAATCCATGAAGTCAACTCTCAGATTGTAACAAGCATTTTTAAGTAGAAAAATTCTGAATAGGCACCAGTTTAAATGTATGTTCTATCAATTATGGTCTGCAGAAGAAATATTTTGGGTTTATTTTGTCTCTCCTTTAATATCAGCTAGGGTACTTTTGCTAGTCCCTTTGCTTGTCCCTTTGGCTGTGACTTATTGCCTTCATATTAGGGTCTTGCTGCTCCTGCCCAGTGTGGGTAACCCTTTCATTTGTCTTTGAGCTCTTCCCATCTCAGCTCTGCCAGCCTCTTTCTGTGCCTCTGATGTAACTGTGCTCCTCCAATTTTGTTCCCTCGCAAATAGAGTTATAGAGTTATACAGCATGGAAATGGCCCTCCCACCCAACTGGTCCATGCCAACCAAGACTCCCATATAAGCTCGTCCCATTTACCTGAGTTGGCCCATATCCCTCTAAACCTTTCCTATCCATGTACCTGTCCGAGTACCTTGTAAGTGTTGTTAATGCACCTGCCTCAACCACTTCCTCTGGCAGCTCATTCCATATATGGACCACCCTCTGGGTGAGAAAGATTCCCTTCAGGTCCCTATTAAATCTCTCCCCTCTCACCTTAAACTTGTGTCTTCTAGTTCTTGATACCCCAACTCTGGGAAAAAGGCTGTGAGCATTCACCCTAACTATTCCCTTCATGATTTTATACACATCCCTGATTCTTATTGCTTCCACCATTAGCAAGCATGCCTTTAGCTGATGTGCCCCTCTGAAGCTCCTTCAATGTCTGTCTCTCCTTCTGGAGCTCCCAGTCTCTCACTCTGGAGGAGTCCCCTCACTGTCTGTCACTCCTAGAGCTCCCTACTTACTGCCCCCCCCCCCCCCCCCCATATCTGTATCTGGAGCTCCCTCACCCAAGTCCCTGTCTCTCCCACTGCAGCTGTCTCACTTGTCTCTCTCTCCCCCTCTGGGACTCCCTCATTACCCCCTGTCTCTCCCTCTGGGGCTCCCTCACTAAAGCCTTTCCCTCTGGGTTCCCTCTCCCTCACAGTCTCATACAACATGGGAACTGGACCTTCGGCCCACCAATTCCATGCTGTCCAAGCACCCATTTTACACCAGTCCTTTACTACTCCCTGTCCCTACTTTAGAGTCCCCCCACTCCCACTTAGATGCTCCATAAAACTCTCCTGCTCCTTATATGGGTTGGCATCTCTTTGTGTTTGATGATGTTCATTGACGGACCTTGTGATATCTTGTTATGTTAAAGTTTTGTAAATGCAAGCTGTGATCTGTTCAGCATTCCATAGTCTTTCACCACCCTATTGTAAATGTTTAGTGGACTGTTGGTACTGGAAGGTAGTGATTTTGCAAAGTGACTTTCCTTCCAATCTGTGAGTAGAACTCAGAAAATCAGGGCTGTGGAAATCACTTCCAGGGTCAGAGGCTGAGGCAGTGCAATGAAACATTAACCCCCATATCCTCCTATTCTGTCTGTCCTTTCAATTGTTTAGCCATATTTTCTCTACATGGGAAGTCTGCGATTGTCCCTGGGTAATCACAGCCTTTTGTGCTAATCCCATTCCATTCACTGCCTGTGCTTTTTGCAGAATATGCATTGCCCTGCATGTGACATTCTCAATTGCATTTGTCTAGCCAAATTCATGACCAATTGTCTGCCTTTATTGTGCTGTCAGCAAACCTTAGCAGGCCCCAAATTTTCCTCCCTTGCTTTAATTGAAGGAGACCAAAACAAGAGAGCAGAAACACTGCAGTTGTGTTACTATTAAATCTGTATAATTAATACTCTTGTGTATAATCCTTTGGCTCAATAAATCTGTGCAAACCAAACTAAATCTCATGGAAAACAGAAATAAACAACTGTAAGGACTGCACAAAATCCAAGTCATCTGTTTGTCTGTTTCTTGGCCTCCAGTTTTGTTTTGAATATATTAAAACCAAGTTCAGACTGAACCCTAATCATACTTCAGCCAAACAGAAGGAAAACTACCTCCTTAACAATTGTTGCTTTCTATGGATTGGGGGTTCAGGGGCCGGAGGGCATGGGAGGAGAGTTTTTTTATATATATTCATTCAAGGTATGTGGTCTTCACTGGCTGAGCCAGCATTTTATTGAGCATCCCTAGTTGCCCTTGAGGAGGTAGTGGTGAGCTTCTTTCTTGAATCATTGCAGTCCTTGAGGTGTACAACCATAATGCTAAGGAGCTTCTGCCCCTTAAAATACATCGCCAAGAAATAGTGGGTGATACTGGGAAAATCCAATCTCCTTCCTTCAGAACAAATACATGGAAAAGTAACTTGTTTTAAATGGCACAGTTGACAACAACTGAGCTCCCCCAGCAGGTTGTTTCCTGCTCGACAGTAGTAACTCTCCTTTTAAATTGCAGTGATACTTCCCTAGGCTGGACCGATTCAAAACTGGTACTGATGCACAAAGAGGTGTCAGGACAAGGCCTAGTGAAAGAGTTTTAGGGAGAGTATTATGGATTTGGGGAGGAAATTTCAGAGCTGAGAACCTGGATAGCAGTACACAGCTATCAGACTTGGAATGAAAGGTCTGTCTGCACCTTATAGTTATAAAAGATCACTCAGCTATGGAGGTAACATCCCTCCCTCGTGCAACTCAATCACAGAAGGAGAAGGGTTGTTCCTTGAGGAAAAATCAGAAAAAACTGCAGTTGCTGGAAATCTGAAATAAAAATGAAAAATGCAGGAAACACTCAGAAGGTCCAGCTGCAAGTGTAGACAGAGAAACAGGTCTGGTACACTTCATTAGAACTGGCAAAAGGTTCCAGGCCTAAAATGTCAACTGATTTTCTTTCTCCAGATTCTGCCTGACTTGCTGAGTGTTTCTTTCTGTTCCTTGTGGGATCTTGCTGTGTAGAAACATTGCCTGCAAGATTGCCTGTAAAATCTCTGGGTTTTGTTTCTCTTTCACATTACAATGGACCTGCTCTATGTTACTGAGCATTTTTCTTCATTTTTAATATAAATAGCATTTCCCGGCTGATTAATATTTGGTAAACCTAAATGAACGTAGTCAATGCTCTTGCAGTCAGGCAGACACCAGCTTGGGTGCTGTGAAATCTACAGAGAAGATTGACAGATTCCAGACCCCTTACTGTGTAGAACAGTCTCCAAGGAATGTTTTCCTAAGTAAACACAAATTCCTGAAATAGCAGAGAGCCACATTAACATGCATAGGAGCTGTTACACAGAAACTATGCCTTGCTACTCCTATTAGCCAGTCGCTACAGAATATGTACGGTTAACAATGCTAAGACACGGAGAAGCCATACTACAATGCCTAGTGGGGTTGAACCAGTCCCTTATAACCAGCATCTCTCAGCAGTGCACTGGGCCTGATACTGGGCACAAACAGCCCATATAAGATATTAGACGAGAGGGAATCGTTCCTTGTTATCCAGTGCAGACACCAATAAATGTAGCACCTGGCACTGAGATGCACACAGGAATGGGAGTGAATACTTCCTTTTCACTCAGTTTGTACTTCAGATGCACAGGAGCTGACTCAAGAAAAAAACATACAAGAGATGAGGGGATCAACATTTCATTTAGTCTTTGTCCTAGAGCTTTCTGTTAGTGTGTAATTGTCTGTGTAATCCAGCCACTGCTCCCCGATGCACGTCCATCACAGACTAGTGAACTGTGTCCCGCAGACTCATCAGAGGAACTTGCTTCATCATCTGAATCATTAGACTGAGAAATGTTTAACTTTTGAAAACCCATTGCCCTGAACTCTCTTCCTGTGTATCTAGATATGTTTACATTTTAAAATATAATTTATCTCTGTATAAACCAATCCCAGTATGTTTCCTGTGTTAAGTAACAGCATGTGCCATGAGCACATATTTCTTTCTTCCATACTACAAATGGCAACAGGCAATAAACACAGTAAACACTCTCCAACAGCAGGGTGACAACAGATGATCTATTTAAATGGACTCAGAGGTAACAGTGTTGTCCACTGAGCAATGGCAAGCACTGTCACCTTAATTTTCCATCCCACTCCTAGCTGACCTCTCTGTCTCTGGCCTCTCATGCTGTTCCAGTGAAGCCAACACAAACTCAAGAAGCAATGTCTGATCTTCCATTTCGTTATGTTTCAACCTTTGGAATATAACACTGAATTGAGCATTTTCAGATAACCAGCCTTTCCAATTTGTGTCAGACTGACTGGTTCTGGTGTCTGAACAGAGAATGCTGGGCATGTTCAAGGGGTTGGACGTCAGTTGTGGGGAGGGAGGACAGGGTGGGCGTTTTGATTTGATGACCTCTCATGGTTAAGGAGGTCATCGTCCTAGGATGATAGCTCTGTTTCTCTCTCTGTAGATGCTGTCTGGCTTGCTGAAACTTTCTAACATTTTCTGCTTTTGTTTCAGAATTTCAGCACCTGTAGATTTTTTTGCTTTTCAATTCCCGGCCAGTTCTGATGGAACTCAAGGTTTCTCTCCTGTGCATTGGAGTTTCCATACCAGGCTGTGATGCAACCAGTCAGAATGCTTTCCACTGTATATCTGTGAAGTTTATTAGTCCTTGATGTCATGCCAAAAAAATAAGTAGAGACACTGGCACACATTCTTCATGGTTGCATCAGTGTGCTGGGCCAAGGATAGATCCTTCAAGATGTTGACACCTAGGAACCTCAAGCTGCTCACCCTTTCCACCGCAGACCCTTCAATGAGGACTGGTGCTAGTTCACCTGACTTCACTTCCTAAAGTCCACAATCAATTCCTTGGTCTTGCTGATGTTGAGCACAAGGTTATTGTTACAACACCAGCTGATCTACTTCAGTCCTGTGCACCACCTCATCACCATCGAACTGCTTACGACCTGGTTATTCTTAATCATGTGCGGACTGAATCCTATGATTCTATCTATAAACTTTGTTCCTTCTCATGGCTCCCTTGGTTGTCAACTGGAGCAAGTCAACCTGTAAAGATTTGGGCTCACTCTAATGTTATGTTTTCAGTTCTCTAGCTCTGTAGGTGCTGAATTAGATTTTTTATTATCGATTTATTTTTTGGAATTGGAATCAGCACCAAATGGCCATCAGGTTCTTGAACCAACCTGAAAAACCTTAACACAATATCTGACTATATATTCTTTTCTCTCTCTCGACCTTGCACTGGTGTCATTATGTTTATTTTGTTGTTTATTTTGCACACATGTAAGTTATGTATAATTTATGTTATTTTAAGTTTATGTCAATTTATGTTTGTCCTCGTCTTGTACTGTGATGCTGCAAAAAAAGCTAATTTTCACAGCATTTATACCCTGTGAATATATGCCTATGCAAACAATAAATTTAAACTTGAAATTAGACTTGAACTTGGATCAGTGACAGTTATTTCACAGCAATCTCATGAGGTATTTGATGGGAATTTGATTGTCTTTTGTTGATGTATCTTGATGGGAAATGTCTTTTTATCTGAACATAAAAACTAGGGAGTTTCAGCTATGTTTTAAAAGAAATGAAATTCAGGAAACGTGATTTCTGAAAACCCGTCCTTCAAGTTTAAAAAAAGTTGAAAATGAGACTGAGTCACTAGGTAGTTTCCAATGTGGTGTAATACACTTACAATGACTTCCCAAGCTAATAGCGAAGCTAAAATTGGCACCCCCATGGAAGAGTTGTTGGATCACGAAGAAGGAGTTTAGGTACAGTTGACAAAATCAACATATTATGGAGTTTGGAAATTTGAAATATAAACAGCATTTCCAGTAATTTCTATTTCATTTCAGGTAGACTTAATTGTGAGTAATTCTGTACCTACTCCAGGCACTGAATTCTAACTGGCTAAACCAGTTCTATTTCCTTCCTATGTCTATTCTAATGGATCGTTACATCCCATTCACTCCATTTCTACAGAATTCCAATAGATCAAGACATTCCCAATCATTCCACATTTACTGAATTCCAAAGGATTAGACTGTTCTTTACTTCATTTCTACAGAATTCCAATGGATCAAAGCTCAATAGGGCAGGCACGGTAGTGTAGCGGTTAGCATAACACTATTACAGCGCCAGTGACCCAGGTTCAATTCTGGCCGCTATCTGTAAGGAGCTTGTACGTTCTCCCCGTGTCTGTGTGTGTTTGCTCCAAGTGCTCTGGTTTCCTCCCACATTCCAAAGACGTACGGGTTAGGAAGTTGTGGGCATGCTATGTTGGCGCTGGAAGCGTGGCGACACTTGCGGGCTGCCCTCTGAACACTACGCAAAAGATGCATTTCACAGTGTGTTTTGCTGTACGTGTGACCAATAAAAGATATCTTATCAATCTCACTCATTTGTCTGCAGAATTCCAATGGATTAGATTCCCTTTTACTCCATTTCTACAGAATTCTAATGGATCAAAGCTGATTCTCATTCATTGCTTGTCTGCAGGATTCCAATGGATTAGATGGCCATTTACTTCATAAAACTCATGGATCGAATTCCAATGGATGAGGGCTCATTCCCAATCACTTCACTTGTATATTATTACAATGGCTGAAACCCCATTCCCAATCATTCCATGCTTATCTTTCGAGGAGCTTAGATAATCCAATGGTTTCCAGAGATTTTATTCACATATGGAAAAAAGTAGAAACACTTAACTTCTGTGCAGCACCTTTCACTGGGACAGGCTGACACAGAGCTCTGTATCTCCTGTTAACCTTTGAGCTGGAAGTGTACCTACTGTTGGAATTCAGTAAACATGGCCCCCAACTTGAATGCAAATTCACACAAACAGCATTGATATAATGAACAGAATATCCAGGTGATTTTCAGTGTTATTCTCTGAAGCAAGGCTTCCCCAGATGAACCATCTTGGTGGAGGAATTTTGCAGTTGAAGATGGACATCTGATGTTCAGGTTATTTGAGCCCCAGGACATCACTGCTAGAGTTCCTTGGGCCAGTCCTCTCAGGCCATCCATCTTCAGCTGCTTCATCAAGTCCATCATAAGTGGGGATGTTCATTGACAACTGCACAATGTTCAATTCCATCCGTAACTCTTCATCAAATGAAGGAGCCTATGCATGCATGCCGCAAGATTGAGACAGCATTCAGGTATGAGTTGCCAAGTGGCAAGTAACATTCGTTTCACAGAAGTGCCAGACCATGACCATCTCCAACAAGAGAGAGTCTAATCATTTACCCTTGATATTCAATGGCATTGCCATCACCAAGTCCCCCACCATCAACTTCCTGGGACTCACCATTGATTAGAAATTCAGGTGGATCCATCATTTAAATGCTGTGGCTACAAGAGTAGGTCAGAGGCTGGGTATCCTGTGGTGAGTAATTCACCTCTTGACACCTCAAGGTCTCTCCACCAACTGCAAAGCTCAAATCAGGAGTGTGATGATCTGTTGAAGGGTCATTGATCTGAAATGTTACCTCTACTTCTTGCTCCACAGATGCTACCTTCTGCTGAATATTTCCAGGATTTTCTGTATTCATTATAATTCAGGATTGTGATGGAATACTCTCCCCTTGCCTGGATGAAGGCAGCTTCAACACCACCCAGGGCAAAGCAGTCTGTTTAAATGGCAGCCCATCAATCACTGTAAACAGTTATTCCCTCCATTGCTGATGCACAGTGGCTGCAGTGCAGTTACTCACTGAGACTACTCCAACAGCGTCTCCCAAATCCACAGACTCTACCACCAAGGGCAATGGCAGTGTTCATCAGCAGCTGTGGGTTCTCCTCCAAATCACACACCATCCTGGCTTGGAATTTATTGCCAGTCTTTCATCATCACTGGATCTAAATCCTAGAACTTCCCCTCCAAGAGTATTATGGGAGCACCTTTACCCGAATGACTGCAGAGGTTCAAGAAGGCGGTTCACCACCATCTTCTCCAGGGGCATTTAGGGATGGACAATAAATGCTGGCCTTACCAGCAATGCTCACAGTCCAAAAAATGAAGAACTAAGAAAAGGTGCAGTGCACTGACTCCTGGACACCTTAGTATGATCCAATTATTCTCCTCTCAAAGACAGCTCTGTCATCTTGTCATCAATCATGATACATCTCAAGTGTTTAAAAGACAACTTGTATTTAAATAGATGCTTTCAAGATAGCAGAGCTTCACAGGATAATCCATCAAGAAGTTCCGGATAGGACAGGTGACCAAAAGCTTGGTCATGAAGTCGGCTTTAAGGAGGAAGAAGTGGAGAGGTTTGAGAGGTTTAAGGAGGAAATTCCAGCACTTAAAGATGGATGAAGGCATGATACCAGTAGCAGAATGACGCGTCTGAATTTGCCAGAGGTTGCTGGGTTTGAAGATCTGGGGCTGAGGCTGGGAAGAGATTAGCACAGGATGAGAGACTGAGATTGACATATTTGCATAGGGTCAGCAAAAGCATGGGGTGAATGGGGCTTGGTGTGCATATTGGTTCAGGAGGAAGAGGTTTGAATGAATTCAGGCTTCAGGGAAGGTACAGTTTACCATGGAGGGATTTAATATACCACTGGATGGAAGAGGGTTCCTTGTCCCATAAAGTGGTACATTAGTGCAGAGAAGTCAGAATTCACCCTGAAAACAGCTAATTTCAAGAGGAAAGCAAATAGTTTACATACAGTGTTTATGTTTCTTTTGACACTTGCTGTTAATTAAACTCTTGCCAGACCAGGGCTCTTATGCAGTCATAGTGGCTTTGAAGGAATCCATTCTGCCCATCAAATCTGTGTCAGCATGAAGTAGAGCAATTCTGACAGGGCTGTCCACCCATATTATGTAAACTGATACCCTCTGGTCAGGTTATCAGAGATAAACCTACAGTGTTGCCTGGGCAGGAGAGGTGTGGAAATGATCTATGCAAGACCTCTCTATTGTCCAGAACTGGGAGGGGAGATGAGGACCATGTGACTCATGGTAGCTCCCCTCGGCCCAGAACTCCACTGCAGAGTGGAAGTAGGGGAGGGGGTCAACTGTAGCACCAGTGACTTGGCTCGTTGGTTAAGTTATGAGTGGAGAGATTGCATGGGCTGTGAAAGAAATGTTTCTGAACTGGCTGCTCGTGCCTGCAGTAGGTCAGAGTCAGTCTGCTACAACTCTCAACAGTGCCCCTGGGCTAGGGCGGAGAGGAAATAATGCAGGCATGTTCCAGCTCAAGTACCTTGGAAAATATGTGTAGGTGTACATGTAGTGAAGGTGGGATCCAATTTGGTTCTGCTGCCTTCACAGATGAATTCCCTGTCAATGCCCCTCCCTCTCCCAATTCGGTGACTACCTGGCTGGGGAATCTAGATGATGCTGTCACCATAGGAACTGACCTTCCCAAGAGTCAACACTCAGGAGGGGGGGGGGGAGAAACTGAAGAAATTAAAAAAAAATAGAGCAAATCTTTCTTGGCCAATTAGTTGGCTTCAGTTGCATAAGGCACTGCTGAGGCCACATGTACTCAGCTGCCACCCTTGACCTATACTGCTTCCTGGCTAGCAGTAGCCCTATTTTAAAATGTTGTCTTGTTTTCAGATCCTTTCATGACCTAGCCCCTCCCTAAGTCTGTAATCTGTTCCAGTCCAATAACCCCCTGACACTTTTGCCCCAATTCTGCCTCTTGGTCATTCCTGGATCTGCAGCCTTGGCTCAAACATTTAGTCTTTAGCCTCTAAACAGCAGAAGTACTTACACAAGACTTGCCCTATGCCTTGAAAACTTTGATTAAATTATTAACTTATTTTAACTTTTTAGCAAGGTCAACCCTCCTCCTCATGACCACCGAGCTGAATGTGAGGGGAGAGAGTGTTGATGGGTGGGGGGTGGGGGGGGGGGAGAGGTGGCTGTTCACACAGCAGGCAGCTTGCTTCTTCCCAGAACTGTTTCTTCCTCCACTACGCACAGCCCACAGGTGTGTGGAGAACAATACAATAGGCTGCGTCACTTACAGGAACTCCACAGGACTGCTGTGTATGGCCCAGCCAGCCACCTCTTGTTTATTCTACTGAGGAATGGGGTGGGTGGAGGAGGAGGGGGGAGACGCTTTTCAAAGTTGCAGCTTCCCTGCCATCATCTGCTCTCCCCTGGACATTCCTGACTTTTCACACGTCCTGAAGCATAATATCCTGTTTGCATCCTGCTTTTCGGAGATTGCTAATCTCCTGAATTCTTCTCATATCCAGTGCAAAGGGATGTCCTTCAAACACTGCACCGCACAACCTCATCCCTTCCCACCCTTCTGTGGACAGTCTCATTTAAATTCTGCTCCTCACACCTGGAGATACAAAGGCCCCAGCAATAGCCTCAACTGGCAGAGAGAAACGTGAACGCCGGGAGCAGCACGTTTGACTCTTGCCCCTGAATTTCCGGTCCAATGATCGCCCTGAATCAGAAACACCCCAATCCATCCTTTTTTCAGATCTCTTTAGAGCTTTCTATTGCATTTGTTTATCCAAATGTGAGCATTTCTGGTGTTATTGTCCATCCTTAATCCCCCTGAGTAACTCGCTTGAACAGCTGCAGTCCTTCTGGTGAAGGTGCTTCCACAGTGCTGCTGGGAAGAGACTTCCAGGGACAGCACGGTGGTGCAGCAAGTAGTGCTACTGCCTCACAGCTCCAGCAACCTGGATTTGATCCTGATCTCCGGTGCCGTCAGTGTGGAGTTTGCACACTCTCCCTGCATGGGTTTCCTGTGGCTGTTCTGGTTTCCCCTCATATCCTAAAGTGCAGATTTGTAGGTTAATTGACAGCTGTAAATTACACCTATTGGCAAAATGCATCAAAGGAGGGTCAAGGGGCATGTGAATAGGAATGTTACAGAATTATGGGAAAAGGGGGAATGGGACAAGTGGGATTCTTCCCCTGAGAACCACATGGAAATAATGGAATGAATATTCCCTTTCTGTGATATTATAAGATAAGGATTTAGACCCAGTGTCAATGAAGGAATGGTGATACATTTTCAAGTCAGGATAGTGTGTGACTTACACAGGTAACTGTGGGTGCTCTCCCTGTGGTTGATGTCCTGTCCTTCTTGATGGTAGAGGTTGCAGGTGTGGGAGATGTTCTTAGCCTTTCAATTCCCTTGGACCTCTTTCAGATACTGAAGGATTCAAGGGATACGATGATCATGATGAACAGGATGGGCCAAGGTTCTGCTGAACGGCGGAACAGTCTTGGGGTGGGGAGGTGGTGGGCTATGGGCAGTGGCCTGCTCAGCTTCTTTTTTTGTGTTCTCTTTGGGCTTGTCAGGCCCTGTTAGGATTATTTTGAGCCTTTTGTCAGGACTTCTTTGACCTCAATCAGATCATGACAGAGAGGGATTGGGTCATTTGGGATTATTTGGGATCAGAGTGAATGTTGCAAAAGTCCAAGGTGTCCAGGACCAGGGTAATAGTGTGAGGATAAGGGATAAATCATTTAAAACCGAGGAGAAATGTTTTCTCCCAGAGAGCAGTGAACCTGTGGAATTCTCCACCACAGAAATTGTTGAAGCCAAATCATAAATAAATTCAAGGAGTTAGATATTGTTCTTACGGTTATAGGTAGCAAGAGTTATGGGGGGAAAGCAGGAACAGTGCACTGAATTTGGTTGATCAGTCAGGATTGTACAGAGTGGTGGAGCAGGCTCGGAGGGTTGAATGTCCTACTGCTGCTCCTATTTTGTATATTGAAGCTTATGATCAGTCTTCCTCCATGGATCAGTAGGGCCTCCTTTAGGCCTCCCATTGGTCTTGATTAGGCTTTGTTCAAGCCCTTCATTAGTCAGGGTGCAGTTGGCTGCATTTAGTTCCCTTTTGGTACTTATAGAGCCATATAGCATGGAAACAGGCCCTTCGGCCCAAGTGGTCCATGCCAACCAAAATGCCCATCTAAGGTAATCACATTTGTCCACGTTTGGTCCAAAACCTTCTAAATCTTTCCTAACCATGTACCTGTCCAACTGTCTTTTATGAGTTATTATTGTACCTGCCTCAACCACTTCCTCATTCCAGATACCTACCATCCTCTGGGTGAAAAAGTTGCGCCTCAAGTTCCTATTAAATCTTTCCTCTCTCACCTTAAACCTGTGCCCTCTCATTCACTTGTGGCTCTTGTTAGCTTTGTTCAGACCTTGAGTGTGCCTTATCCTGGTCTTCCCTCGGCTTCATTCAGCTCTCATCTTTTCCTCCTCCCAGGCTGGAGGGGGCAGCAGCACTTGCTGACAGCCTGGCTTTCGCAGGTGCCTTTAAGTATCTGCAGAGTAGCCTGGGAACCAGTTGCTTCCCAACAGGGGGATGGATGGTGTATGGCGTGGGAGCAGCAAGACCTATGGACCAAAATAATAAAAAAAAGAGAAACTAACTCAAGAAAGACCTTCACTGAGGCTCCTGCACAGAGTCTGGCAAATGTTACATTTCCTATTGCTTTTAAATTTTTTTAAGGCTTATTTTTGGCAGGGCTGGGATGGAATGTTCCAGTTAGGATTTTAAGGTCTCTGGTGTCTTTGCCAGTGGCTACTCCTACACTGAACTCGCACTCACTGTGAATTAGAGAGTGACTTTGTCCACGGTGCATGGTAGTAGAATGAATGAACGGAAGCCTCTCATTAGGTGAATAAACATCAGCATCTGGAAGATCTTCATAGTCGACAGATCATTTTCAAAAAGTTTAATCACAAGCCTTTTACAAAGAAGTATGGCAGCTTGTTCTTGCATGTCAAGATCTGAAAATGAAGAATTGGTGGACGTTCACAATCAATTTATCAGTTTTGATAAAGAGATAATTCTCTGCAAGCCAGAACCCTCTTGTCAATGCATTTCCTCAAAGAGTGCCATAAAATGAGAATACAGCACAGTTGGAGGTGCTGTCCTTCAAATGGGCAATTAACAAGGCTGTTGTTTGCTCTCATATGATCATTAAAGATTTCTTTGGAGATGAGAAGATTCACGGTCAATACTGATCTCCCAATAAGCCTCATTAAAGCCAATTATCTGCTAGTTATTACATCATTGTAGGTGGGTGAGTGCTTTTCAGAGAGTAATGTAAATATCTGGAAACACTCGGCAGGTCAGGCAGCATCTGTGGAGAAAAGCACTGAAGAAGGGTCCTGACCTGAAAGATTTACAGCAGTGTTTTGATTTGTACTTCAGAGATTAGTCATACATCATTAATTATTGGGATGTCGTTGGAACATGAGATCTGCTACATAATTGGAATTCTTTCTTTTTATCTATTTTAAAAGCTTTGATTTAAGGTCTCACCTGAGAAGATGAGGCCTCTGACAGTGCAGCAATCCCACAGTACTGCATGGGAGTGCCTACAGTTAGGGACTCATGCCTCTGTCATGGGACTTGAACCCACAGCATGATTCAGAGGTACGAGCAGTCCCACTGCAGATGGAGGGAATTATCTCTGAGACACGTGTATAACTTACTTGGCTGCAGTTTTCTGCTTTAATTGTACTAAATATTTCCTCTTACATGACTGCTCTGTCCCTGGAGTAGGATTAGTGAAATTCTTAGCTGGTTATCTTAGAAGGGTGTTTATGATCTGAATGCAGGATAACAAGTACAATAACTTTACTCAGGGTCAAAACAACATTACATTATGAAGCTCCCAGCAAACTCAGACTGGTTCTCTCCTTGATTGCAAACATGTCTGATCCTTTTTCTTGAAGTGATGTTTCTAAATCACATGCTTGCATTTCTACATCCCCCTTCCTGAACTCAGAATACTCTAAAGTATCACACGGTTAAAGAGGTACCTTTCCAGGCAGAAAACTGTGGACTGCAAATGTCAAGTGATTTTGGGTCCAGACATCGGGGATATTCATTAGAGTTTAGAAGATATCTCACTGAAACTTACAAAATTCTTACAGGACTTAACAATGGGGGTTCAAGGAGGATGTTCCCCCTAGTTGGGGAGTCTAGAAACAGGGTCACAGTCTCAGAATAAAGGCTCAGCCATTTAGCACTGAGATGAAGAGGTATGTTCTCTCTCAGAATCTTTGGCATTTTCTGAAGAGCCTTGTCATTGAGTTTGTTCAATTCAAGGATGCATAGATCTCTGGATATTAAGGATATGGGATGGTGCAGGAAGATAGAGTATAGAATATCAGCCATGATTTTCATGAGAAGCAGAGCAGGCTTGAAGAGCTTGATGGGCTTCTCCTGCTCCTAATCCCTACCTTCTTAAGGTATCTTCTCTGCTTCACATAATACAGTGGGATCTTTTGTTCGAGAGGACAGAAAGGCCTCTGTTTACTGTCTCATTTGAAAGACAGTGTCTTGACAGAGCAACAGTTCGTTGGTACAGGATTCACGTGGTGGAATAAACTTAATGCAGAAGGTTCATTTTAACAATATGAAACATTGACCCAGCTGATTAAAAGGACCATCATTAAATACCCACACCACATTATTACAGGATGCACGTGGTGTGGGTATTTAATGATCTTTATGGTAACTCTATACATTTATGGATGTTTCTTTCTTCTTTCTTTTTCAATCTTTTTATTAGTTTTCAAATTAATACCGATTGATATATAGCATCAATGTTTATACATGTAATACAAAGAGCTCAGGATAACAATCATGGCATAGATAATCATAAAGAACAATAAAATATAAAAAAATCTGTAGATCCAACAATCTCTTAGTAAATGAATATAATATAAAAGAAAGGAAAGAAAAAGATTTATTATATAAATTCAAAAAAAGAAAGAAAAGAAAAACTCAAATCAATAAGGAAAATTATAAACAATATAAACTAAACAGAAAAATTGCAAAGAAAAAACAAACAACAAAAAAAAAGAAAAAAAAACTGGGCTAAAATTTCTCAGTAGAAACAGAGCAATATTATGTCGCAGCTCCATTCCTCTAAGTTAGAAAGTTATTGAAAGGGGATCTACATCATGTGAAAATATTGAATAAATGGACTCCAAATATCTTCAAATTTAAGCGAAGGATCAACAGTACCACTCCTAATTTTTTCCAAGTTTAAACATGATATAGTTTGAGGATGTTTCTTTAATCAGTAATTCAGAAACTAGTCAGAGGCAGATTGGATGAGTGAGTAATCTCGAAAATCAATGTGACAGCTGGCAGGCCTATAGCTTTAAGGCTGGAGTGGACTGGAACCCATGATCTTTATGCTCTTATATTTATAATTTTTATGTCTTCATTCTACAAAGAAGGAGGCCCTTTGGCCCATTGAGTCTATGCTAGCTCTCAGAGTTATGTCATTAGCCCATGATTTCCCTGTGACCAACTCTCTTTCTCATGTGCATGAATTTACCCCTGCTGATTCTCCAACTGCACACCTACACCAGTGGTATTCTACAGCAGCCAATTAATTTACTGGCACGTCTTTGGGATGTGGGAGGAAACCAGAGTACCCGGGGGAAACACACATGGTCACAGGAAGTACATGCGAACACACAGACAGCAGCAAGGTCAGAATCAAACCCAGATAGAGTTATAGAGTCATACAGCACAGAGACAGGCCCTTCGGTCTACTCAGTCTGTGCTGACCATCAAGCACTCATTTACACAAATCCTACACTAATCCTATTTTATTCTCCTCACATTCTCATCAACTCGCCTGAGATTCCACCAGAGCGGCAGATTGCAGTGTCCATTTAACCCACCAGCCTGCACATCTATAGGATGTGGGAGGAAATCACAGCATGCGGTTGCAGGGAGAACGTGCAAACTCCATGCAAACACCACCGGAGGTCGGGATTGAACCCAGGTCGCTGGAGCTGGAGGCAGCAGCACCAGCCCCATCAAATGAAACATTGACACTTATTGAGCTACAGGGCCAGCGTGTGGGTCACACGATCAGCCCAATCCGTCACTTCTTGTTTAGTCTGGGTGTTTTCATTGGCTCATAAAAGTTTTATGGCCCTACAGCATAACCGCTCAAGGTCACCTCTCTGACCCCTTTAGAAGTATTCCACCTCTGGACAGTACAGTGGCAAAGCTCATAAAACTGCTGTCTCACAGCTCCTGGGACCCTGGTTCAATCCTGACCTCCATTGCTGTCTGTGTGGACCTTGGATGTGACTGTGTGCATTTCCCTCTGGGTGCTCTGGTTTCCTCCTACATCCCAAAGAGGTCCGGGTTGGTAGGAGCATCATGGGGAGTTGATGGGAATGTGAGAGGGAATAGGTTACAGGGAAATAAAGTGGGGAAATGGGACTGATGGGACGGCGCTGTGAGCTGGCGTGGACTTGATGGGTCAGATGGCCTCCTTCTACAGTGTACGAAAATGTGATACATGAAGGGAGTGCCCATGGTCAATTGACAAGCAATCCATGCTAGCTTTAATTTTACTTCCTAATTAGCTGTGTCATTTGTTGTGTCAACATGTGGCACATGGGCTGCCTGGTGAAGTTTTAGTGAGCAAATAACAAACTGTTGGAGGAACTCAGCAGGTCAGGCAGCATCTGTGGAAGGAAATGGACAGTTGATGTTTTGGGTCGGGACCCTTCATTCAGGTCCAGATGACCTGAAACATTGACTGTCCTTTTCCCTCCACAGACGCTGCCTGAGCTGCTAAGTTCCCCCAGCAGTTTGTTTCTTGCTCCAGATTCCAGCATCTGCAGTCTCCGGTGTCTCTGAAGCTTTAGTGATTTTTTTTTGGTGTACTTTGTGTCTGCCAAGTTGTCTTTTGGATGAGATGTTAAACTGAGGCCCCTGTGATTCGACATTGAAGGAGAACAGGACCATTAGCTCAATGCCCTGGACAATATTCCCCCAACTATCTTCACTTTTTTAAATAAAGCACAGGCCATCTGGTGCTTGCTGTTTGTGGGATCTTGCTGTGCATGTTAGTTGCCCTGTTTCCTACTTAACAGCAGCAACTACACTTCAAAAATACTTCATTGCTTGTGAAGTGCTTTTGGAGGACCTGAGGTTGTGAAAAAGCTGTATTTTGATCCAATGCACTTCTTTCAGTCAGGACTAAACTTGACCCTAGGTTCAGGAGGTCAACCAGCTAACCCATGACATCATCTAGTTCAAATTTTCTGCTATCATAACAAGCTGTGAAGTAAGCAATTCGGAAGGCAAATAGTACATTGGCTTTTATTGCAAGAGTATTTGAGTACTGGAGTATAGATGGCTTATTGCAATTAATTAGGGCCTTGGTGAGACCAGATCTGGAATATTGTGGGCAGTTTTGGACTCCTTACCTGAAAGTAGATATACTAGCCACAGAGGGAATGTGGTGAAAATTCACTAGCTTGGTTTCTGGGTTTGCTGTATGAGGGGAGATTGAATAGACTGAAATTGTATTCACTGGAATTTAGAAGAATAAGAGATCTTATTGAAATTCTTGCAGGGATGATATGGTTGATGCATGATGATTACTTCTGCTGGTTAAGGAGTCTAGGACCAGGGGTTATAGTTCAGAATAAGGGATGGATTTAGGACTGAGGAGAGGAAATATTTCTTTGATCAGAAGGTGGTGAGTCTTTGGAATTCTCTACTGCAGAGGGCTATAGAGGTTCAGTCACTGAGTTCATTCACTGAGATTGATGGATACATTAAGGGGATCAAGGGATATGGGGATAGTGCAGAAAAATGACACTGAGGTAGAAGATCAGCCGTGATCTTGATGAATGGTGGAGCAGGTTGGAAGTACTGTGTCTGATCTCCGGGCGGTGGGGATGACTGGCTTAGGTAGCCTTGTGAATTGATACTCGTTAGCCTGAGATGGTGCATCCTAGAAACCAAAGCCCTGATTCTAGACTAAATCCCACTGGGAGAGTGGGTCAGTTTGGGTCCAAAGCTCAATTCACATTACGCAGGATTTTAGACCCCACTGGAGTTAGTGAATAAAATTGGAGCTCAAGTCACATCTGGGCCAGACAAATAGGGGCTTCCAATTCTGACAGATGTTAGCCAATTAGTTAAACTTTTATAACAAATCAAAATGGAGACAGAAGAAAGATTGCAGATGTTGAAAATCTAGAGCACACACAAAATGTTGGAGGAGGATCTCCCGGTGCCAGCCATTTTAATTCCACTTCCCATTCCAACACCAACATGACTGTCCATAGCCTCCTCCACTGCTAAATTGATGCTCGACGCAGATTAGAGGAACAGCACCTCATATTCCAGCCTTGCAGTCTCCAACCTGACAGCATGAACATCAATTTCTCTAACTTCCAGTAACCACTCCCCTCTGTCCCCCCTTTGTTTTCCCTTATCCCACCAGCTCCCATCACCCCATCTCTTTCCCCTCCATGGCCATTTGCCCATCACCCACACATTCGTCCCTCTGGTTCCCCTCCTCACCTTCTTCCCTTTATTCCATGGTCTACTGTCCTCTCCTATCAGTCTCTATCTTCTTCAGTCCTTTGTCACTTCCACCTATCACCTCCCAGCTTCTTACATCATTTCCACTCTCCCCCTCCCCCACCTGCCTATCATCCCCTCCCTCACCTGGATTCACCTATCACCTGCCAGCTCGTGCTCCACCCCCTCCCCCCACACTAATATACCGGCTATTTCCCCTCTTTCTTTCCAGTCCTGATGGTCTCGACCCAAAACGGCGACTGTTCATTTCCCTCCATAGATGGTGCCTGACCTGCTGAGTTCCTCCAGCACTTTGTGTGTGCTCTATGACAAATCAAAAACTTTGATGGCCTTTTCTTCTGGTGGAAACTTATAAATGCTTTTTTCTTTAACAGGTTTCAATCATTTCTATGATGAGAATCGAACTCAGTGCCTCTGGAGCTTTTTGGTTCTTGGGATGCAAGTGTTGGTGAGAAGACCAGCCATTTATTGCCCTTGAATCTCTGAGGACCTTAATAAATCACATAAGAGCGAAGTGTTTTGGAGGGAAAGTGAACCCACTCGGCTGCATGTCCTCCTGTGTCGTAAGCAAGCAAGTCACAGGTAGAGCAGACCAGGGGAAACCAAAGTTTCCATCCCCAAAGGGTTGTGTTTTAAGCAACAACTTGATGCTTTCACAATGGCCATGTAGCAGAGGTTATAGTTATGCTGGTTAAATTGCCAGACTAATTATGCAAGAATATGAGTTCAAATCTTACCACAGCATCAATGTTCGGTTAATTAAACACTAGTATTAAAAAGCTAGTAGCTGTAACAGGGACCATGAAACTGCCGGATTTTCTTTGAAACTCCATCTGGTTCGCTGATTTTTTTAAATTCATTCAAGAGATGTGGGCTTTGCAGGCTGAGCCAGCATTTTATTGCCTATCTCTAATTGCCCTTGAGAAGATGGTGGTGAGCTGCCTTCTTGAGGTGTAGGTATACCCACAATATTGTTAGGGAGAAAGTTCCAAGATTTTGACCCAGCATCAGTGAAGGTAATTGGCTGTCCTTACCTGGTCTGGCCTATACGTGACTCCAATCCAGTCACTGTGACTGCCTCTGAAATGGCCCAGCAAGCTACTCCTTTGTGGTGTTACTGCAGCAGCTCACCACCACCTCCTCAAGGCCAATTAGGGGTGTGCAATAGATTCTGGCCTCGTTAGCGATGCTTGATCCCAAAAAATGAACTCATGGGACTCATCCACAAAATCCCAGACTGACCCTAACAAGTGGCGGTGCTCAGGGCAGACGTCTCAGGCAACGGGTCAAACCAAGGTCCTCTCTTCTCTGTCCATTGGAGGTAAAAGATTTCACAGCTGGTAATCTGAAGTAGAGCAGGGAACTACCCACTATCCACTACCCACACCACACCACCACCCCTGCGCCCCCCCCCCCCACCGTCAACATCATACAACAGGTTATATTGTGGGACTTTGCTGCACACAAATTAGCTGTCACATTTCCTACATTCAACAGTGACAAAACCTCAGAAGTACTGTATTGGCTGCAGAGCACCTTAGCATGCTCAAGTCATGAAAGGTGCTCTCTTTCTACTCTCATGCTCTTTCTGTGCAATTAATCTAAGACTCCGAATAATTAATCCTGCAGGATAACCATGATACACCCATACCTTACTTCACAGAGTTCGCCCAGTGAGAAATGTCCAATGCTAAGTATCGGCAACATGTCCTCTTTTCAACCATTGTTACAATGCAATTGTTCTTTCCACAAAGAGAGATAGTAATGGGAGACTATTCAGCCCTTCGTCTTTTCCACCATTTAATGAACTCCTGGCTCATTGGGGACCTAGCTCCATATCCATTTTTATCTACGAATGCATTAGGATAATGAAAATCTGTAAATCCTACATATAACAATAACATTTGTTGTGGCCTCAGTTGCTGTTTGAGGAAGTCGTTTATTTGCTGCTTGATTATTTGTAAAATTATATGGTAGTGGGTCTGGCAGTTTATGTGTTCTCAGGCAGACAGTAGCCGAGACTGATAATGTCCATACGCTTTGCATTAGTGGAAATATTTCGGTAGCTCACTCAGCCTAAATAGCCACAGGCATTTCCTGCATGTTGGAGCCAAGTCCTTGCAAGGGTCCAGGAATATATTTCTCAAGGTCAGAGCTCCGCTGAAGAGGAACATACATTTAGCTTTTTGTTTTGAATGTGGACATCCATGGGGACCAATCACAGAACCAATGGGAAACACAAGAATATAAGACATAGGAGTTGACCATTCAGCCCCTCGCGCCTGATCTGCTATTCATTCAATCATGGCTGATCTTTTCTCCCAGTGGCACTCTCCTGCACTAACACTGTATCCCTTGATTCCCTTAGCATCTAAAAAATTGTCATTCTCTGCCTTGGATATATTCAGTAATTTAGCCTCTTGGGTAGGGAATTCAAAAGATTCTACTCTCTGGGTAAAGAAAGTTCTTCCCATCTCCGACCTAACTAGCTAACCTTTTATTTTGAGTCCATGACCCCCTGTTTTAGACACCCCAGCCTGGGGAAACATCAACTCTGTGTCTACTTTGTAAAGTCCTGTAAGAATCGTCTGTGTGTATGCACACACGTGTGTGTATGTGTGTATAAGAGAGAGAAAAAGTTGGATGTGTGTGCGAGAGTAAGTGCACGAATTGGTGTGTGAGAGAATGGATGTGTATGTAGGAGGGAATGTGTGTGTATTGTTTGTGAATGTTTTTGTGAATGCATGTGGGAAAGTGAGTGTGAGAGTGAGCACTTGTGTATGCATGTGTGTGAGATTGTATGATTTGCTTGCGTGTCAGAATATTTATTCTGTGTGAATGCTTATGTGAGTGTGTGTGTATGTGTCTGTGTAAGAGAGTGCGGGTGTATGTGTGAGTGTGTGTGTCTGTGTGTATGAGAGTGAGTGCATCTGTTAGAAAGTAAGTGAGCCCATGTGAGTATGTGTGTACGTTTGCATGTGTGTGTGTGCGCGTGCGTGTGTGTGTCTGTGTGTGTGCACATATGCCTGTGTCTCTCAGTGTGGTTCTCAGGAGCCTACAGCCCTTTGTAACAAGCCACAAGCCCCCTGGGGAGGTGTCATCCCACAGGCCCTGTGGTGGTTGGTGTTCCCTTTGCCTCAGGGCAGGGTTTTGTTTTGCGGCCTCTGTCAATATGACATTGACCACAGGACTCCGCCTGGTTACATTGACCGATCCCAGTCCTAGTAAACAAATACAAGATTGGAATTGTTAAAAGAAAAGTCACTTCTGTGACAATGACCAAAGCACTGGATTGTTGTATACAGTCTGGTTCCTTCAGGGAAGAGAATCTGCTGTCCTACCAACTCTGTCCTATATGTGACTTCATTCCACAGCAATGCCATTGTCTCATCACTGCACTTTGAAATGGTCAAGTAAGCCACTCATTTCAAGGCACTGATAGGAATGGGTGATAAATGCTGTTGATACCCACATCCTGTGAATAAACTGAAAAATAACATGGTCTATCAGTTTCTATAGAAGAGCTGAAGAAACAAGGGACTACAGATGCTGGAATCTGGAACAAGAAAACAAACTGCTGGGGGAACTCGATCTATCACTCTATCTGAACTGGATGAAGGGTCTCAATGTGAAACATTGACTCTCCATTTCCCTCCACAGATGCTGCTCAACCTGCTGAGTTCCTCCAGCAGTTTGTTTTTTGCACAACACAAGAGCTGTGTGATTCATCCCACTGCAAATTTAAAGCTTTTTCTTTCTGAAAGATGCAATTGAATCTCCTTTCATTGCAATTCAACCAAAAGCTCACAATCAAAAAAAAATTCCGTATAGAATAGCAGAGTTGTACAGCAGAGAAACAGGCCCTTCGGCCCACTATGTCCATGCTGAACATTGCACTTATCTATACTGGTCTCATTTATTTTCATTTGCTCTGTAGCCTTCTATAACTTGGCGAATCAAGTGCTTATCTAAAAACTTCTTACATGTTATGAGAGTTAGCAGTATATTTTGTCCACAACATTTTTGGCATATGCCTTGAATTTAAAAAAAATTAATTCCAAGGAATTGGGTATCCCTGATAAAGTTGGTATTTATTGCCCAATATTAATTTTCTTTGAAATGAATGGTTTGCAAGGTCATTTCAGAGGGAGGGTTACGAGCTAAATGCAAGAATATTGCAAACGCTGTAAATCTGAGGCTGCAATGCAAAGTGCTGCAAACACTCAGCAGATAAGGCAAAGAGAGAGAGAAAATGTCAATGCCTCAAACTGATGACCATTCCTGAGACCATCAACATCAGAGATAAACAGTTTTGCGAGAACCAGAGGCAAGGTCTATGGTAAGGAGGGAGATTACAGGGGAGATTAAATGGTAAAGGGGAATACTGTGGAGTAACGCAAGTCCAGAATGAGTGAAAATGCAGAATGATTGTTGGAATTACCAAAGGAAGCTGGAAGGAATGCTGGAAATCTAGAAAAAAAGTGCTGGAAGAGTGGATTATTTGATGGTCTTGAATTTAAAAGACTGGAATGTACCAAATCAGAAGATGAGGTGCTGTACCTTGAGCTTACATTTAGCTTCTCTGCAGGAGACCCAGGACAGAGATCAGAGAGGGAGAGTGTGTCAGAGAATTAAAATCTCAGGCAGCTGGAAGCTAGAGGTCACATTTGTGGGTAGAATAGAGATCTTCTGCAAAGTGGTCACTCTCCAAGGTAGAAGAAACAACATTGTGACCACACAATCCAGTACAATAAATTCGAAGAAGCATAACTGGACTGTGGTTTCACATGGAGGGTGTTTTTGGGACCCAGGAATGGGAGAAATGGACGACTCTGCCATCATCTCCCCCAAGGTCCTCTCAGGCTTGTACCATGAGAATATTGTTGCATTGGTCCATGTTACTGCTCCCTACAACTCTCATGGTGCCCATCATTTGAAGTTCCAGACTGCAGATTTGAATTAACCCTAAGGTTTGGACGCAGAAAGTCCTGGTCGTAGTCCATCGGTCAGTCTACCGCTCACAGTCCATTCCTTTAGTTTGGAGTCATGTTTTGGTCATTGGTGTGACTCAGCAGGATTAAGGATGAGACAGAGGAAGTGGAGCCATACATCCTGTTTTGAGGAGCATTAAATTGAGATTTTAGTAGAATAATGTGTAGCTTTCCTGCCTTTTCCCCTCACCCCATTTCCCACAGAGATTTTCAGTTCAATCAAACTTAACTAACATAAAAAAGCCAAAAATGTTGGAAAAACAGTCAGTAACTCTGTCAATATCTGTAGAAAGGTGGCTTTCTGCAGCTTTCACAGTGGTATGTTTTCAGCACTACAATTTCCAGTCTACCTGCACTACAATGATGTGTGTGTTTTTCTCTTGTTATAGGCTGTCAGTCTTTCCTGTGCAGTGCAGTTCAGTACAATGCTATTCCATACAGTGTAATTCATTTCCAGTGCAGCATAGATTCATAGAGAAATACAGCATAGAATTAGGCCCTTCGGCCCACTGAGTCCACACCAGTCATCAACCACCTGTTTACACTAATCCTACATTAATACCAGTCTTTTCTTCCCACATTCCCATCAACTCCCCCCCACCCCCATCCCCAGATCTTATCACTCACCTACACATGAGGGGAAATTTACTGCAGCCAACCAACTTGCCAACCCGCACGTCTTTGAGATGTCAGAGGAAACCAGAGCACCCAGAGAGAGAACGTGCAAACTCTACACAGATAATGCCAGAGGTTAGGATTGGACATGGGTCTCTGGCACCGTGAGGCAGCAGCTCTACTGGTTACATCAGTGTGCTGCAGAAGCTTTAGTATAGGTCAGTGTAGGAAAGTTCAAATGGAGTGTTATCCTAGTGCTGTGTATTTTCTGTGTAATGCCTTTCCAGTTCAGTACCATTGCAGTACAATGCATTTGAGGATGTTCCAGTTCCACTGTAATGCACTTCCAACGTACAGTGGTTTCAGTGTGGTGAAGACCCAGTATAGTGCAGTTCCAGTAGAGTGCTATTCCAATGTAATGTGGCTCCAGTATTGTGCTCTTCCAATATTGTACCTTTCCACTGTCATATCATTCCAATGTATTATTTTCAAGTGGCGCATTTACAGCATTGTGTAAATCCTGTATAGTACATCTAGCGTAGTGTGGTCCCAATGCAGTGTAGTTTTTGTCTGAAACAGATCCAGTGAAACGTAGCTCCAGCATAGTGTAGTTCTCATGTTACGTTTTTGCAATGTAGTGCAGTGTCAGTATAATGCCGTTTCAATGTTGTGCCATGTTAGGACATTGCATTTCTGGCGATTCCTGTTCCAGTGTAGTGCAGTTTTGGTGGAGCAGACTTGATGAGCTGAATAGCCCAATTCTGCTCCTATGTCTTATGGTCTAATGTATTGTTGTATGATGAGTATCTCCAGGATAGTACATCCAATGTAGTGACTTTCCAGTCCAGAAGAACTCCTACTTTAGCTGGTTTCAGAGTAGAGTAGTCCAATGCAATGCAGCTCCCATGTAACGTAGATCAATTGTAGAGCTGTTCCTGTGAATCAGAATCAGAATCAGAATCAGAATCAGGTTTATTATCACTGACAGACATGAAATTTGTTGTTTTTTGGCAACAGTAAAATCTGTAAGGGGCATAAAATCTGTAAGGGACATAAAATCTGTAAGTTACGAAAATAAATAAATAGTGCAAAAAAAAAGGAATAACAAGGTAGTGTTCATGGGTTCATGGATTGTTCAGCAATCTGATGGTGGAGGGGAAGAAGCTGTTCCTGAATCGTTGACTGTGGGTTTTCAGGCTCCTGAATATCCTCCCCGATGGGAGTAACGTGCAGACGGCATGTCCCAAATGGTGAGGGCTCTTAATTATGGATGCCGCCTTCCTGAGGCCCTGCCTCTTGAAGATGTCCTCGATGGTGGGGAGGGTTGTGTCCGTGATGGCGATGGCTGAGTCTACAACCCTCTGCAGCCTCTTGCGATCCTGTGATTTGGAGGCTTCATATCAGGCTGTGATACAGCCAGTCAGGATGCTCTCCACCATACATCTATAACAATTTGTAAGAGTCTTTGGTGACATACCAAATCTCCTCAAACTCCTAATGAAGAAGAGCCACTGGCAGTGGGGTCCAGTTCTAGTGTAGCGTAGTGTAGTTCAGAATTAGTGCAGTCTAGTTTAAGTTTGTTGCATTTCCAGTGTAGTGCAGTTCAGATGCCATCTGCTTTTGATGTAGTGGACTTCCAGAAAAGTATACTTCCAGCGCAGTGCAGTTCCTGCGCACTATAATTCCAGCATAATGGATTTCCTGTGTAGGGCAGTCTCAACGTACTGCAGTCCCAGTGTAATGTAGTTTTAGTGTAATTCCAGCATAGTGCAGTTTCTACCATTGTGCATTTGCCATGCAGGCAACTTTCAATCCAATGCATTCCCAGTGTCATGAAGTTGCATGGTAGGGAACATTCAATGAAATGTATCTCTAGTATACAATGCATTTGGTGCAGTGTATGTCCAGGGTTATCAGTTTTCAATGTTACATAATTCTGTCATCTTCCAAAAATATGTATACTTTCTCATTAAAACCAGCAGGAGAGATTGTAAAGAGCAGCTTACTGTAATTTCTCAACATATTATGGATTTGACTTAGAAATCAGCACGTGGAAACACAGCTGAGAAACATCTGGAGCTGGGGTTTGTTTCCAGATTAATCAAAATTCCAGGAGGTAATAATTGCTGGATTAACCACAGTTATAGACATCCAGAAAATGTAACCGTCAGCTCTTATCCTCCTTTCTTCACTGTCAAGCCTCAGCAAATTTAAGTTCCTTCCAGGCTCATCTGAAAGGTAGATTTAATTCTTGCTGATCTTCTATCTGCCCTTTCCAACTCATCAGGACATGCCAAGAGTTTTCCATCCAATTCTGATCCCCACCCTTTGGGTCCCAGAAAGGGTGCAGAAAAGATTTACTGGACCATTTCCCAGGTGAGGGATTTCAGCTCCAAGGTTAGACTGGAGAAGACCAGACGGAGATCGAGATATGATCGAGGTGTACAAGACCATGAGTGGCTGAGATAAGGTAGATATAGGGAAGTCATTCCCATTAGTGGGTAGTTCAAGGACCAGAAGAAATGGTTCTTAAAATTTTCTATGTGAGGAAGATTATTTTTACTTAGAGAGTGGTTATGATGTAGAACTCATTGTGTCTATGGTGGCATGGTTCTATGTTCTATGGTGATGGAAATAGAATCAGACAGGACCTTCAAAAGGGAATCTTATAAGCATGGGAGTGAATAATATGAAGGAAAGAGTGGGTAAATGGGACTGATAGTTTTGAGGACTGGGAGAGACTCAATGGGCTGAATGGCCTCTTTCTATGCTGTAACAATTCAATGATTTTATAATCTTCCACTGACGTCCCTGGGAAATACATGACCAGAATAGTCCATAATCTTCCAAGTGAGATAAGTTTCCAATCTTCCCAATAGGACACAGGCATACTCCATTGGCTGTGGAATACAATGGAGCATCCTGAGGTTGTGGAAGGAGCTACAGAAATTCAGGTCTTCGCTTCTAGTTCTAATTTACAAGAGTCTGCTTATTCTTCTGATCTAGCTGCCTCACCTCATACTTCTCAAGTGCCTGATACTGAGAGTTGGTACGTTATCACTGAGGGAAGAAACCCTTGAGGAAATTAGATTGCATGTATATTTTTCTACCCTGCCCAAGCGAACAAATGTCAAAACATGCCACTTTGCAGAGCTCCACTTACAGGCAATGTCTGAAGTGGTTGTAGGTACTTCAAGTCAAGTCGAGTTTATTGTCATGTGCAAAGTACGGTGAAGTACAGGTACAATAAAAAACTTGCTTGCAGCAGCATCATAGACACGTAGGCGACACACAAAACATAAATTATACATGAATTCTACATAAATGATACAAGACAGTGATGAAAAAGATTGCAAAACATTATTGCAAATAAAAACACAGAGACAAGTCCATAGGAGTATTAGAGTTAAGCAGCAAGGTGAGAGAGTGAAAATAGGGAACTAGGAGATAGCAGCCAATAACATGAAAGCTGGAAATAAAAACAGAAAATTCTGGAAACACTCAGTGGGTCGGCTGGCATCTGTGACGAGAGAAACAGCTTATGTTTCATGTCCAGGACCCTTTGTCAGAACTTGTAAAGTGTGAATAAGCAAGTTAGTTTTCTGTAGGAGAGCATGTTGGGGAGGTTTGGGTGGAACAAGGGGAAGAGGTAAGTCATAAGACCAGCTCAAGGGTACATGTCTAAAGGAATGGAATTCAAAAGCAGAAAAACTACAATAAACTTAAAAAGGACCTTAATTAACCTAGTACCGTGCACACTTCATGTCTCAATATAGCAGAGGGGTACAGAGACACTGGAGAAGTTACATGGAGGATGAGGGGTCCCTGAATAAGCTGGCGCCTTTTCTCCACAAGATTGAAAGGTGATCTGACAGAAGTGGAATATATAAATACATCCATTTACGGCTCCATGGATACACTTGAGTTCTAAGTACATGTCACAAACCTTTAGAGCCAGGATTTGGTGGGAGATCCCACAGCTTTAAATAAAGGTGCTTTATATTAGGACTGAGATTGATATCTTTCAAAAAGAATATAAATACTGCATCTCCACCTGGGTTTGGGTAGGATCAAAGAACACACAAAGCATGAACGCATGACACGTATTTGCTATTTGAACACAATAAGCTGACTGACAAGTCACTGTTAAAGCAGTCAGGTAGATGAATTTCATTGGTATGCATTAAGATCCCAGCTGGATTTCCAGGATTGTATCTTGATGCTGAGGCTTTCCTTATCATTATTCCACAGGGCCAACCCTGGAAGTGATGTGGAATTCTTTGCTGGCTGTTTTCCTTCCAACTTTTAGAAGGAAAACAAAGGCTAAGAATAGTATTTCTTTCTTTGACATTGTTTCCCCACTTCTTGAAAGAATAGACTTGTTTCCGTCAACAGTATACCGACCTTGCAGTCTCATAGCTCTGATATGTGGTTATAAATACCATTAACAGGAGTGTGTCCCTGACTTCCAAATGTTAACTCATTCATCCTGTAGCCCAGTCATTGTGCAATTGATTAGCTGAGGTAGTGCATTATTGGGATATGCACACGCATGGTGAAGGAAGCTAGCAAGAAATGTTGCAGATATAGAAAGATCCAACATTCCCACAGAAACTGTCCTTTTCTCACAGTCAAGGGTTTCCAGCCTTGGCAACAAGGGGACCCAGGGATTCGTGTCTGAGACACTTACCTCATCATCGTCATTACTTGAGCCCAGGGTGTAGGTCACCATCACCAACCGATCACTGTCTGATGCCAGGGTGTAGTGCACCTTCACTGCTCGAGCCCGCAGTGTAGTCACCATCACCAACTCAGCCCAGGGTGTAGACCAAAACCTAAACTAGAAAGTCCGAGATTCGATGTATGGTATCTGGGAGGGCAGAGGGGACCTCAGGTTGAGATCTTATCCAGCAGACTGCAGTGCTGTTAACAGTGCAGTGCTCCTTCACAACTGCACTGGATGGCAGTTTGCAAATCCATGGTCCAGTGCTGAAACGGGACTTGAACCAGCAGCCTTCTGTTGTAGAGGGGAGCATGCTGACTACTTAGCCACAGCTGGTGGCCAATCTATCTCCAACATGAGGCCTTTTATTTGAATTCCTCCACATTTCAGCTACTTTACAGGCTTCTGCAAGCTTGCACAGGAAGGATTTGACTCTGCACTAGCACAGTTAATAACATAACTCCTTGCTTGTTTAATCAATGTCCAATAATTCTTAATATAGCACACTATAGCAAACAATGTATCTTCATTGTCCATTTGAAGGCTCTGCCAGTTAATGAGTCCCTGTTGGCTGCCACTGATGAATATATCGCAGCTCTGTGTGAAACTGACATGTACAAAGGTTCTGGACACTCTCGACATAACCTTCTGACTCTGTGAGAATTTGCAGTTTCCCAGCCCAGTTGGAACAAAGTGTCTATTTATAAAATTTGCCACAACCTTGTATCGAGCAGCATCACAGGCTGCTAAAGAATTCCGAGTCTCGTGCCTTCCATGAGTACCTTTCCAAGAAGCTGGGCTGCAGTTTTTGAAACTTTGATCCTTGAGGAGGAATTTTCCAAAGGCGGCTGACTCAAGAGGTGGTCACTGCCTAGATAAGAAGCATAACAAATTAAAGCAGAATTGGCAATTCTCCCTCCAACCCCTGATTCTGGGCTCAGCTCCATTTTCCTACATCTTCCTCATAATCTTGCCTCAGGTTTTAACTGCCTTGCGTTCATATGTGAGCTTACGGAGGCTATTCAGCAACAGTAAGCATCACAGTTGAGTCTCACCATGTGCTCACCTGATGTTGCTTGCAGGGATTGGTACACAAGTTTGAATGGACCTTCTCCCCAACTTTCTTTAGCTGAAGAACACTAGGGGACAACTGTGGCAACATTTGTGCTCCCACATCTGAGCACAGACAACTCAGCATGCAATATCCTGTAAACCTGGGCCGCCCTGCTCCACATAGCTCTGTATTTCAATGTGTGCGGACATATGAATGGAATAGGTGGTGTCTCTCATGGAGAAAGGCTGGACAGACTAGGCTTGTATCCACTGGCACCTGACTGAAACAGATAAGATCTTGAGGATGGATGTGAAGAAGATATCTCCCCTTGTGGGAAATCTAGAACTAGGGGTCACTTTTAAAAATAAGGGGCCACTCATTTAATATGAAATGACTTTTTTTTATCTCAGAGGCCTATGATTCTCTTCCTCAAAGGGTGGTGGAAGCAGAGTCTCTGAATATTTTTAAAGCAGAGGTAGATAGATACTTGATAAGCAAGGGAGTGAAAGGCTACCAGGGGTAGTGGAAATGCAAAGCTGACGTGACAAACAGCCACAATGTTATGAAATGGTGGAGCAGACTTAGCGGGACTCGTGGTCTATTCTTGATCCTAGTTCATATCTTTGCATGAACATGAAGGGTCTTGGACATGGAATGTTGATTCTGTTTCTCTTTCCCCAGGTGTTGCCTGACCTGATGATTGCCTCTGGCATTCTCTGTTATTACCTCAAATTTTCAGCATCTGACGTTTTCTGATTTTCATTTACAGATGTAATATTTGGGATCTGGCCTTCAAACTTCTTGCTCCTGACACTATCTGATGAAGGTACAACCATGTAGAATAAAAACACAGAATAAGGAACAGGTTTGGGAAAAACAGTTATTGTAAACCTCAGACTACTTACTGCTCCTTGAAATTGGCTTGACAGCTTAAATCTGTGTGCAGCAGGTGTATAACGTGAGGCAAAGCCATCTCATTCATCTCTAATGTCTAAAAATATAATGCCTCTTTTGTTAAACCTTGTATTAACGTAATTTAACCCCAGAGCTGGCATGGCACATGGTAATTAAAGGATTCAGATGTTTAGATGGTTGAAAAAACAAACTGAATTGTATAGATATATGTGGCTAGTTGTAATTTTTGGTTAATTAGGAGACCAAGATGTAAGATATGAAAATGTCACTGGCAAAGAAATAAGCTGGCAGTAGGAAACATTTATTCACAGAGTTCAGGGAAAATATATCTCACTAAAGAGCAAGGACACAACATGGATGAGTGAAGAGTTAAATTGAACCCAAAAAAATACAGATACAAAATGAACAGTCAGCAAAGAAGGTGGTTGACATTTGGGAAGACCGGTAGGTTAGAAAAAAGCCAAAAAGTAAAATGATTATCAAGGCAAACAGAAAATGCAAAACTAAATATCAATGGATATGAAAGAAAAAAAATAGAAGAGGCACTTAAGGCATATAAGGATAACATTCCATAAAGATAATGATGAAATGGCAAACATTCTGAATAATTACATTTGCTTAGTATTTAGTGATATACCCAGGAAACTAACAATGGTGGACATGACATCAGAAAATATAAAGACATTTAAAATTGAAAAGTGAGATATAATTGAAAAACCATTAAGCTAAGAGGAAAATAGCACTAGCCTGGATGGATTACGTGCACAGATATTAGAAATTGTTAGGGTTGTCGTAGATGATTAAAAATATGCTAATAAATTCTGTGGAAAATGAAATGAAGGGCAGAGGGCTAACATGATTCCTACATATAAAAAATATAAACTGAACACACTTGGGAACCACTTAGAGATGAATGATATGACTTTCCCTGACAGATTTAAGCTGTAGAATTTTAATTAAATATGTAATAGGAGAATGCCTAGGATCTGCAAATGTGATAAAGAGTAGGGAAAGGGAAAGTTACATTTGAGAAGTCTTTGCTGAATTCTTTTTGTTTATTTGTAACTTATTGAAATGTTTATGTCTTTTCACTGTACGGCTGCTGCAAAACAACAAATTTCACGACATATAAGTCAGTGATAATAAACCTGATTCTCATTCTGATTTTGATGGGTGGATAAAGGCAGTGTAGTAGATGTAATGTGTTAGAATTTTCAGATGCCTTTAATTGCACATCGTAAACTCATAACTAAGAGCAGAACAAGTGGAATCAGAATGTAAGTTGCAAAATGGATGACAATCTATCTACAAGAAAAAGGAGCGGGGTGGAGATTAAACATTGACACTGTTGGAAAGAGGAATTCCACAAGGAATGGAGCAACGATCATGGTCGTTCACTATTTGCAATGAGTTGGACTTGGGAATTGGAAAGGCTGATGATATCAAATTGAGTGTGTTGCTACAGAGGATGACTTCAAAAGAGGATATGGGATCATTAATAAATCTGCAGAATGGGTGCTTAAGTGGCAAATGGACTCCAGTGCAGATCAAGGTGAGTTGGTATACTTTGGAAGGAGGAATAAGGTGTTTAACTGGAATGGACAAATAGTGGGACTTGTGGGTACACGTTACCAAAGCTTCTCACTATTTCTGGAATGGTTGAGGTGTGTAGGACAGGAGAATCCTGCATGGGGACATGAGGGAGGGAGGAATGGAAGGGTATATAGAATATAAAAGGCTTTAGTGAAGAGAGATGGAAGGAGAATTATAAACACTATGATGGCTGTGTCTATGCTGTAAATACCTTGCATTAAACTGGAAAGGCTCAAGAACCATGATTAGCAGCAATACGATATGCAGCCATTTGTGGAGTAAGGAACACTTCTGTACCAACTGGACCAACCTGAGGGACCCAACTTGCCTTCACATTGCTTGATAGCATCATACAGTCATAGAGTTATACGGCACGTAAACAGACCTTTGGCTCAACTCGTCCATGCCGACCAAGTTGCTGAACTGAGCTAATCCCATTTTTCTGCATTTGGCCCATATCTCCCTAAACCCTTCCTATCCATGTACCTGTCCAAATGCCTTCTAAATGTTGTAACCTCTACCACTTCCTCTGGCAGCTTGTTCCATATACTCACCACCCTCTGTGTGAAAAAGTTGCCCCTCAGGTCCCTTTTAAGTCTTTCCCCTCTCACATTAAATCTATGCCCTCTAGTTTTGGACTCCCCTACCCTCAGGTAAAGACTTTGGCTATTCACTTTATCTATGCCCCTCATGATTTTATAAATCTCTATAAGGTCTTAACAGCAGTGGGGAACTCCTCAGTATTGCACCTAGGGGTCAGCCCAGATAAGGTGCCCAAGGCACCACAGCCCCACTTGATATCTAGGCATGCACACTATGAGTTGTAGTCTGGGACACCAGGACCAGCAGATTTGGAAAATGCCCAAAATTCATGTTTCTGTAGTTTCAAGGCAACAGGGACGTGACTCCAAACTAATAATCAAGAAAGATGACTCAGGACCTCTGATGTGATTGATGGCCTTGAGAATTGCCAAGAAAAATATCAAAATCCAAGTTGCAGCAAAATGGCCAGAGCCCATAAATTGTGTTACAGCTTTGAACTCCTGCTGACGATGTGTAATCCTATACTGTACGTATATTTATCTTCCTGGTTCTCACTGTGCACATCACTGCTTATGCTGGTGTTCAGTGAGCTTTGTGAGTTGGGGGCCTGTGGAAATTCAACTCATTGGAACAAGAAATAACTTCCACATCTTGAGGATGTTCAAACGACATGAAAGAGAGAAAAATAAACAATATTCCTTTCAAGGTCATGATTATTTTTTTCTCCTGCGTTTGCTCAAAGCACTGAACCATAGAAAATTTGCGACACAGAAGACCATTCAGTCCGACATGTCCCAGCAGTTGAGGAAGAGCTCACCAGCCTAATCCCACCTTCCAGCACTGGGTCCACAGTCCTGTAGCTCACAGCTCTTCAAGTACACTTCCAAGTATCGTTTGAATGAGTTGAGGGTTTCTGCCTCCACCAACCTTTCAGGCAGTAAGTTCCAAACCCCAACACCATCTGTGTGAAGATATTTTCAGTTCTCCTCTCTAATCATTTCTCCCAGTAACCCTTATTTTGACCCCTCCATTTAGGGGAAATAGGCCTGTCCTATTTACTTTCTCCAGGCCCCACATAATTTTATACTCCTCAGTCTCCTCTACTCCAAAGAAAACAACTTCAGCCTGTCCAATTTGTCCTCAGGACTACAATTTTCCAGTCCTGGGAACATCCTCATAAATCTCCTCAGCACCTTTTCCAGTTCAGTCACCTCTCTCCTGTGCCACAGACTTCCTTAGAGCATAGGTTAACCTCCTGCTCAAATGTTCTGTGTGCCTTGGCTAACAAAGGAAAGCATCCACGTGCTTTTTAAGTATCTTATTGATCTGTCCTGCTACTTTTACCCATCACTCTAAGATCTCTTTGTTCCTGCACACCACTCAATGTCCTGCTGGTTGTTGTATATTCCCTTACCTTGTGACATCTCTTTAAATGCATCACCACACTTCTCTGAATTAAATTCCATTTGCCACTTTTTCATCCAGATGACCAGACCATCTGTATCTTCCTTCAGTATTAAACATTCCTCCTGTAAACCACAAAAACAAGTTCTGTGTCATTGACTTCTTTAGAGCACAGAACATCGAACAGTACAGCATAGGAATAGGCGCTTTGGCCCACAATATCTGTGCTGTACACTATGCCAAACTAAACTAAATCTCTTCTGTGTGGGTGAGTGGTAGAATCTAAAGGGGCAGGGGAGTTGATGGGATGTGAGGAGAATAAAATAGGTTGGGTAAGGTTAATGTTAATGGGGTGCTGGATGGTTGGTGTGGTCTCAGTGGTCCGAAGGGCCTGCTTCTCTCGATTACACTACTCTGACTGTTTCAAATTCTGGTTCATGATGCTGCCTTGGGTCACCAAGGGACCTACTACTATGTAACAGCTTCTGGTGTACTCCACACCAAATACTGGCGGATCCACAAACAAATTAAAAAGTACATTCAGAATCACTTCCTCCAATACAAACTAGAGGAAATGTCCTTCACTTGGCATCTTTCTTTCCATTTGATTCCAGTCTCAAAGGAATACCTTACTGAGTGACAAAGTCAACAAAATAAGCACAGGTGGTCTGGTGGCAGAGTTTTGCTTCACTGGCCTTGCCTACTCCTGATAAAAAATGATAGTTCCTTAAAACATCTCCAAATAGTGGCGAAGGAGTGTCTGCATTGAACTGCATTGAATATCTGCAAGAGAGTTTGTGTGTGTGTGTGTGCGCACACTCATGTGTCTGTATATGTATGCATCTGTGTGCATGTATGTCTATATGTGTGATTCCATAGCACTCTCACTGAATTCAGGACATCTACATGAGGCACTGCCTCAAGAAGGCATCATCTATCATCAAAGATCCTCACCATCTAGGCCATGCCCTCTTCTTGCTAATACCATCGGGCAGGAGGTACAGAAGCCTGAAGTCCCACACCACCAGGTTCAGGAACAGCTACTTTCAGGTTCTTGAACTGACCTGCACAACCCTAACCCTACCTCAGCAATGGAAAAATAAAGACCACCTCTTGCATTACCATGGGCTTGTCTCTGATAGTGTTTTTTTTGCACTAATGTCTCATTTTGCACATTAAATGTCTTTTTTCCTTCACTATCCTGTATAATTTATGTATAATCTATGTTCTGTGTGTTGTCTGTACCCAGGTGCCTGTGATGCTGCTGCAAGCAAGTTTTTCATTGTATCTGTACTTGTGCACATGACAATAAACTCAACTTGACTTGACTCAAAGCACTTTACAACAAACAGAAAGTTTCTGATGTGCAGTTATATTTGCAATGCACCAGAAAACTTTCACATTGGCACATCATATCACAGACTGCATATCAAACACCCACCCCTCCCACCCCACCTCCTTCCCACATCACACCACTTCTCCCAACCCTACACCACCCACTCCATGAACCCCACACTTCCCCACCTCTCAACCTCATACCACTGCATCCCATCCTCTCCACAAGTCCCCGTCCATTCTACCATCCCACCTCAACTTTCCCACAAACCCCACACCAACTCACACCACCCACAACACTTGCCCCGCAAACCCCAAGCTTTCTCAAGGTAGCCAGTGAAGGGCAGTTCAGAGCAGCCTTAACGCTGGTGCCCTTCAATGATTTGAAAACTGATGTGCTGCTACCTGCCCATGGATGAAACAGCAAGCACACCAAGATCAAACACAGCACAAAGTTTCTCTCTATTTTGCCAACTAATCTCAGGTCGAGCCTTGCATAATTTCGGAGCAGAATAAATTTAGATTCATACCCAATCAGTCGGGAGTGGTGTGAGGCATATGGGAGAGTGTCAGTGTTCAGGGTGAACCACAGGAGTTGTGGAAACGGCTGATCATATGGGGATGTTCTCAGTACAAAACTATTCGCCAATGCATTGACTCAGCAAGTATCTTAACTCTGACTATAACACCCTGATATACTGTATCTCCCACCATTCACTGTATTACCCTGCTATACCTCTCCCCACTCACTGTATAACCTCAATATACCCCTCACTACTATACCTTACCACTCATTGATACATCCCTCACCTCTCATTGTAACACCATGATATACCCATTAGTAGTCATCCCCCTGAAATAACCCACATCTCTCACTGTTACTCTGCTCACTGTAATACTTGGATATACCCCATAGCCCTGGGTGTATATCAATGAAGGGTGAGGGGTTATGTCAGTGTCATCCAGTGAAGGATATATATTAATGAGGGGTGACGGCTGTATCTGAATGACTCAGTGAGCATTAAGGTACTTGCTGAGTCAAATCATTGGCAAACACTTTTGTGCTGAGAACATCTCCCATGTGATCAGCCTATTCCACAATTCCTACAGTTCAGCCAGAGACTGCAGCAAGGGCATGTCTCTTCTCTAACCAGTACACCCATGGAATCACACAGAATAAGGCTGAGACAGACTGCCCCAGGACAGCATTCTGGTCCCACTCTGAGACAGTGATTCCTCACACATTCCCACTGCTCCTCACTCTATCGTTATTCACTTGATCCCTAAATGATGTCACTGTGATCCATGTGGACCAGAAAGCACAGACTTGCATAACGCCATCTGTGTTGAGTAAGCTGGTTTCATCTGCAGCACTGCAGTTAGGGTCTTAGTGCCTCCAGGTTTGGGAGAAGGTAATTAATTCAGGTGTATTGTACTGTACATTGTGAGTGGACACTGAGTATAGTTAGATTAAAACAGGTAGAAAGTAAGAAAGATTTGCATCATTAGAACATAGAACAGTACAGCACAGGAACAGGCCAATCGGCCCATGATGTCTGCACCGAACACAATGCCAAATTAAACTAAATCCTTTCTGTCTGCACATGATCCATATCCTTTTGTTCCTTGCATATTCATGTGTCTCTATGAAAGCCTCTTAACACCACTTTCATATTTGCTTCCACCACAACCCCTGGCAGCCTGTTCCAGGCACCCACCACTCTCTGTGTAAAAAACTTACCCCACACATCTCCTTTAAACTTTCCCCCTCTCGCCTTAAATGCAGGTCCTCTAGTACTTAATATTTCTACCCTGGGACAAAGATTTTGACTGTCTACTCTAACTATGCCTCTCATGATCTTATAAATTTCTATCAGGTCTCCCCTCAGCTTCCAATGCTCCAGAGAAAACAACCCAAGTTTGTCCAACCTCTCCTTATCGCTCATGCCCTCTAATCCAGGCAGCATCCTGGTGAACCTCTTCTGCACCCTCTCCAAAGCCTCCACATCCTTCCTGTAACTGGGTGACCAGAATTGAACACAATACTCCAAGACCTTTACAGAGTCTTTTACAAGCTCTAGGCATCCCAAGTTACCTTCTAACCAATGGAATGTTTTCTGGAGTGTGGTTGCCTTTATAATCTTGGGAAAACAGCAGTTAATTTGTGCAAAGCAAACTCTCACAAACAGCAATGTGATAATGACCAGTTCATCTGTCTTCTGGAAATATTGAATGAGGGACAAACACTGGCCAGGGTATCAGGGATAACCCATTCTGTTCTTGAAACAGTGCAGTGGGATGTCTGTGGGATCATTTTAGTGGCTCGTTGGGAATGCACTGGAGCATCAGCTTCACTTTCTGTGAGATAGGGTTAGGGTTAACACTGCATAGAACCATAGAACCATAGAACACTACAACACAGAAAACAGGCAATTCGGCCCTTCTAGTCTGTGCTGAAACTTTATTCCGCTAGTCCCACTGAGCTGCACCCAGTCCATAACCCTCCAGACCTCTCCCATCCATGTATCTATCCAATTTATTCTTAAAACTTAAGTGAGCCCGCATTTACCACGTCAGATGGCAGCCCGTTCCACACTCCCACCACTCTCTGAGTGAAGAAGTTTCCCTTAATGTTCCCCCTAATCCTTTCCCCTTTCACCCTAAAGCCATGTCCTCTCATACTTATCTCTCCTAATCTAGGTGGAAAGAGCCTACGTGTTTTACTCTGTCTATACCCCTCATAATTTTGTAAACCTGTAATATTTGCCTAGATTTTTGTGTGTTAGGGCTAGGATTAACACAGCACTGTAAGATCTGCTTAGTTTTCTGTATGTCAGCATTAGGGTTAACACTGCACTGGAAGATATACTTATCTTTTTGTGCTCAAGTCTCTGATTGAACTCATAACCTTCTCTCTAGGAAGCTTGCTCATTGTGCTATGGCAAAAGGTAGGCACTTGCCATTGGCCCAAACATTACAATTGGAGTCAGTACCTCTGAGAGCCAATGGGCTTGCTGGGAAGAAAGTGGAGGGTGGGTGAGGGTACATGAGACTGGAAGCAAAGGTCAGGTCGGGGTCTGAGGAAAGAAGATGGGTAGACAGAGAGGGAAAGATAACAAAAAAAAATTGAACAACATTGCAATGAATCTTTCTGCCTCAACCGTTCCAATAAACTCAGGACTTGAGTACACCAGGGATTTTATCACGTCACTAAATGCATGATCACTTGGCTCCACTGATAACTAAAAGGTCGTCAGAATCACAGCCTCTGCTTTACTACTGACCTCTGAGTGAGGTCACCTCTTTAGGGGGCCAGTGACCTGCAGTTATATCAACATCATTAAACCGGAGCAGTTCAGCGATTTCCCAGAGGGAACGTCTCTTGTAGCTGGGCTGGAATATCACAAATAAATCTCTCCCATCCTTATGTGATCTGGATAGACACTTAATTCTCTTCAGGTTAAAAAAGTAATAAAACTGAAGATGCTGAAAACCTGATTTAAAAACAGAAAATGTTGGAAATGCTCACAAGGTCAGGCAGCATCTTTGGGGAGAGAAACAAGTTGATGCTGTGCGTTACTAGCATTTTGTTTTTAAGTCTCCTCTAGGTGAGTTTTATTTGTGCCAGACTCTTGTGCTCTTCTGTTATTTGCCCTTTGGGTGTGGATGTTGCTGGCAAGGTGAGAATTTATTGCCCGTCTCTAATTGCCCATGAAAAAGTGGTGGTGAGCTGCCCTTCTTGAACCCTTGCAAATTGTGTGGTGAAGGTGCTTCCTCAGTGGTGTTAGGTGGGGCATTCCAAGACTCAGACCTAGCAACGATGAAGGAACAGCCTTATATTTCCAAGCCAGGATGAGGTTAACCTGGAGGGGATCAGCTTCTTCCCCTCTGCCACCAGATTTCTGAACGGTCCATGAACCCATGAACACTACCTCATTATTCCACTTTTGCACTATTTATTTATTTTTGTAACTTATAGTAATTTTTATGTCTTTATGTCTTGCACTGTACTGCTGCTGCAAAACTACACATTTCACGACATATGTCAGTGATAATAAACCTGATTCTGATTCTAAGAGTGCGGAATTTCAGTGCTCCTTTGTACTTGGTGACAGAGGTCATGGGGTCGGATGGTGTCGCTGAAGAAGTCTCATTGAGTTTCTGCAGTATTCCCTTGGAGATGGTACACAGTTCAGGTATGGAGGCAATGAATGCCCATGAGAGCACCAAGCAAGCAGTCTGCTTTGCCCTGCATGGCTCACTGTTACAATCTCTCCTTTAATGTGACTGGAACTCCATTCCCTTTACTTATTAGTTCCCTGCAGCCATGGACCTTCTGTTTGGTTGGAACAGTACATCAGCCATGTATCTTCTCAGCCTGTCTGGATAATCCTTTTCTGGGCAAAAAGTATGTGGGGTGACAAGAAAGCAAATGTGTGAGAAGGAGAATTCTCATATTAACTGCAATCCAATAATCTTCACATGTCCATACAAGTGGTGGTCTGCTACCATGAGACCAATTCACCTTGAGTCAGTGATGACTCACAGTTTTGCTGAGCTCTGAGTCATGAAGATACTGGCTCCAAAGACTTGAATGTAAACCCTTGGCCAATTTTCAGGTATTAGTACTAGGTTACATGCCTACTCTCATGTACACTTAATACACTCCAATCACATATGATCCCTCCCCAACCAGACAAGTCCACACATGTTGTGGACCATTGGAACCTACAGAGAGTGGTAAACACTGCCCAGGCCATGAAGGGTCTCGGCTTGAAACATCGACCATTCATTTCTCTCCATAGATGCTGCCTGACCTGCTGAGTTCCTCCAGCATTTTGTATGCATGCCCAGTCCATCAAAGCCTCATCACTTCCTTCCATCCAGTCCATCTTGACGGTACGTTGCATTAGGAAGGCTAGCAATATCGTCAAGGACACCTGCCACCCTGACCATTCCCTTTTCTCTCTTCTACCTTCTAGGAGAAGATTCAGGAGCTTGAACATCCAGACAACCAGGTTCAAGAATAGCTTCTTCCCCACTGCTATCAGACTTCTGAACCAATCACCTCTTTCACATCCCCTTCCCAGTGGTGCTGCCACGTTCTTGAACCCTTAATTCTATCTTTTCCATTATTGTCAATTTAGCATTTCTTATTGCACTGCTTCAGACTGCACGGCAATCTCTGCACCATTCTGTTGTTTTGTGCTTGTCACAGTATTTATTGTTGTATTTATTATTACCATGTATACTGTTTACTCTGAGCTTCACGTGAGCAAGGAACTTCATTGCACCCTGGTGTATGTGACAATAAACTAATCTGAGTCTGAATATGACCTGATCTAGGTTGTGGGAAAAACCTGTCCTTCAGGGAAGGAAATCTGGTGTCTTTACCTGCCCAGTCCCAGCTATGTGGTTGGCTCTTAAATACTCTAGCAAACCAATCCTTTCAAGGGTAGTTAGGAATGGGCACAAAATGCTGGCCCTTCCGCTGTGATAGATGAAAAAGGGAAAGTATTGAGACAGTTCTGTGCTTTGGAGATGCCATCTTTTGGTTGATATGTCAGGTACAAGCAGCTGGGATCAAGCAAATCCCTTGAGGAGTGCAAGGGATGTAGGAGTACACTTAGGAAGGAAATCAGGAGAGCAAAATGGGGACCTGAGATATCCTTGGCAGACAAGGTAAAGGAGAATTGTACAAGATTCTGTAAATATATTACGAGCAAAAGGGGTAACAAGGGAGACAATAGCCCTCCTTAAGGATGTGTAATTATCTATGTGTGGAGCCAAGGTTAGGTGTTAAATGAATACTTTTCATCTATATTTACTGAGGAGAATGTCATGGATGCTGGGGAATTCAGGGAAGAGAACAACGATGTCCTGAAACATATTGATACTATGAAAGAGGAGGTGTTGGCCGCTTTGAGGCACATAAGGTTGGACAAATCTCTGGGGCTTGACCAAGTGTATCCTAAGGCATTGTGGGAAGCAAGGGAAGTAGTTGCTGGGGCCCTGGCAGAGATTTTTGTATCTCCCTTAGCTATGGATGAGGTATGGAAGATGGAAGGTAGGTAACATTGTGCATTTATTTGAGTAGAGCAGCAGGGACAAGCTAGGGAACTACAGGCTGGTGAGCTTAACATCAGTGGTGAAAGTTACTGGAGGGGATTCTGAGAGACAGGATTGGAAAGGCAAGGACTGATTAGGGATAGCTGTTATGGCTTTTGCATGGGAAATTGTGTCTCAGAAATTTGATTGAGTTTTTTGCAAAGGTGACCAAGAGGATTGATGAGTTCAGGATGCCTGATGTTCTCTATGTGGATTTTACAAGGCTTTTTACAAGATCCCATATGGTAGATTGGTCCAGTAGGTGAGATCACATGGGATCCAAGGTGAGCTAGCCAATTGGATACAAAATTGTCCTGGTGGAAAGAGTCAGAGGGTGGTACAGGAAGATTGTTTATCAAATTGGAGGCCTGTGACCAGTGGTGTGCCGTAGAGATCAGTGCTGGGTCCCCTGTTGTTTGCCATAACGATTTGGATGAGAACGTAGATGTGATTAGTAAATTTGCAGATGACATCAAAAGTGGTGGTGTGGTGAATAGTGAAGAAGGTTGTCTAAAGTTACAATAGGATCTAGAGCAACTTGGAAAGTTAGCAAAGGAATGGCATATGGAATTTAACTCAGACAAGTCCGAAGTGATTCATTTTGGAAACTTAAACCAGGGCAGGTCTTACAGAGTGAATGACAGGGCCCTGGGGAAAGTTACAGAATAGAGTGACCTTAGGGTACAAGTACTTAGTTCGCAGAAAATGGAAAGATGGTAGACAGGGTGGTGAAGAAGGCATGCATACTGCCCTTCATCAGACGGGGCACTGAGTACAAGAGTTGGGACATCATGGTACAGCTGTACAAGACGCTGGTGAGACTGCACCTGGAATATTGTGTGTAGTTCTGGTCACCATAGGAATATTGTGTGTAGTTCTGGTCACCATACTATAGGAAGGATGTAATTAAGCTATAGGGGTTGCAGAAAAGGTCCACAAGGATGTTGCTGGGATCGATGGGCTTGAGTTAAAAGGAGAGACTGGACAGGCTGGGATTGTTTTCCCTGCCATCCAGGCAGATCATGCCACACTGAATTCACAATTCTGTTATCTTAAAGCGAGACACTTCTCTCTTCAATTCCCTTCTGTCCCTCATTATTTCAACATCTCACAATACAGCAGCACTAAGGTTGTACTTGAACTCAAATGTATTGCCAGGACTAGGTTTGATCTGATTGGTGCACTTGTCAGGGATTTGGGAGCATATTCCCATATTCCATATGTTTTGAAATGTAGAAATTGACATCAGGATGTAAAAACAACAACAGCAACACAATTTTTGACCTTTGTCATCATAGAATATCTCAAGAGGTTTCAAAGTAAGTTGATGGGAATGTGAGAGAGAACAGATTACCAGGAAATATGTTGGGGGAAATTGATGTGTTTGCTCTGAGAGTCACTATGGAGACTCAATGGGCTGAATGGCCTCTTCTGTCATAAGGAAAGGTGATGATACAATGAACATGGAATGAATGATGGAGCAGGCTGCAGGAGTTGAAAGACTCCTTCCTGTTCAGCCGTGTCGACCGGCACTGTTAGGAAGTGGTCCATGCTGCTCTCTCCAAGAGAGCAAGTGGGCAGGTGGAACCTATGACACAGAAGAAAGCCATTCGGCCCATCTTATCTGTGTTGGTTAATAAAGATCTACCCAACTGAATCCCACGTCCCAGCACCAGCTCCCTCGCCCTGCAAGTTACAGCTCTTCAAGCACACATCCAAGGTCTTTTGACAGCCTTTCCTGCTCTTTGGAAAGTGCATTCCATACCCCCACCACCCTCCTGGGGAAAGCATTTCCTCACCTTCCCTCTAGTCCAATTACCTTCCCTCTAGTCCAATTACTTTAAATCTATGGCCCACAGAAGTAGAAGTGGCTGAATGGGCTGTCACAGTCATTAAGATACTTCAGGTAAAGCAGCATGAAACATAACATCATTTATTGTGATGTGAACGAATCTTTGCATGAAGCATTAGCACATATACCCAAACTATTGCCAATGTGTTGCAACCAAGCTCCACAAACTGTGCAAAGTCACCATTATTGGTGCCTTCCCTCACCTTCTCAGATACTGAAAACTAACTTGCATTCTGTCTCTTTCCCAGTTCTGATGTAGGGTCTCAGACCCAAAACATTAACTGTTACTCTCTCTAAAGATGCTGCCTGATGTGTTGAGTGTTTCCAGCATTTTCTGTTTTTATATTAGATTTTCAGCATTGAGACTGAAACTCTACCCTGTATTCCGGTTAAATCATTAAAGTGAATGGGTAAAAGTTTGGCAAGTGGAGGATAATATGGAGGAAAGTGAAGGTATACTCTAGGGCAGGAAGAATAGAAAAGTAGAATATTGCCTAGGTGGAGCAACAGAATATTGCTGTACAGAGGGATCTGGAGGGGCAGCATGAATGAAACAAATGGTTAGCATGCAGTTAGAGCCACGAGAACTGCAGGGAGTTGTGGACATGGCTTAGCACAACACAGAAACCAGCCTCCCCTCCATGGTCCATACTTCTTGCTGCCTCAGTAAAACAGCCAACATAATCAAAGACCCCACCCACCCTGGACATTCTCTCTTCTCCCCCTTCCCAACAGGCAGTAGATACAAAAGCCTGAAAGCACGTACACCAGGCTCAAGGACAGGTTCTATCCTACTGTTATAAGACTATTGAACAGTCCACTAGTATGATAAGATGGACTCTTGACCTCACAATCTACCTCCTTATGGCCTTGCACCTTATTGTCTGCCTGCACTGCACTTTCTCTGTAACTGTAACAATTTATTCTGCATTCTGTCATTGTTTTGCCTTGTACTACCTCAATGCACTGTTGTAATGTATGAATGGCATGCAAAACAAAGATTTTCACTGTACCTCAGTACATGTGACAATAATAAACCAATTTACTGATTTATTTTGGCCTCCACTACAAACAGGATAGGACATGAATATAGGGAAATTTTGCTATAACTATTTAATGCATTGGTGTTCCCACACCCAGGGTACAGTGTAGGGTTTCAGTCTTGTCATTCAAGGTAGGATAAATTTGACGGAGAAAATTCAGAGAAGGTTCACTAGATTGATTCTTGAGATGAAGAAGGGTTGAACAGGTGGGACCGATACTCAGTGGGAGGTGATGTTATTGCAGTGGCAGAGCCTGAAGAGCAGCTGCCTCACTGCTCCAGTGACCCAGGTCTGAGCCTGATCTGTCTGTGTGGAGTTTGCACATTCTCCCTGTGACCATGTGGGTTTCACCTGGGTCCTCCCATTTCTTCCCACATCCCAACAACATGCTGGTTGATAGGTTAATTGGCCTCTGAAAATTACCCCTGGTGTGCAGAAACTGGGTGGAGTTGATGAGAATGTGAGGAGAATAAAGTGGGATTAGTGTGGATTTATGTAAATGGATGCTTGATGGTTGGTGCAGACTTGGTAGGCCGAAGGGCCTGTTTCTGTGTTGTCTGACTCCGTAAGATTCTGATGGGGGGGGGGATTGACAGGTTATGAGAGGATGTTTGTGCTTGTGAGGGAATTGAGAATGAGGAGGGCATAGTTTTGGAGTAAAGGGTCACCCAGTTCAGATGGAGATGAGAATGAGTTTCTAGAGGGCCACGAATCTTTGGAAATTTTTACCTGAGTGAGATGTGGAGCATATTATTGAATACAGATAGACAGATATTTGGACTTTAGGGGAGTAAAGGGCATGGAGCAGGCAGGAAACTGGAACTGAGGCCAAGATCAGATCAGCCATGATCTTATTGAATGATGGGGCAAGCTCAAGGCACACATGACCAACTCCTGCACCTGTGTTCTTATTGTTACACATTGCTATGGAAATCTCCAGAAGCAAACAAGCTGGAGGAATCCCTCATCTACCCCAGTCTCAGCATGAGCTATCTCTCTCTTCCTCTCTCTCTCTCTCTCTCTCTCTCTCTCTCTCTCTCTCTCTCTCTCTCTCTCAAGGTGCTTTAGTTATCATCTCTAGGTAGGAAGTTCAGTAACCAAGTTATACACAGAAAGCTCCCACAAACACTCCCATAACGTTACAAAGTCATAAAGCCATACAGCACAGAAACAGGCCCTTGGCCCACCACATCTATGCCAATCTATCTATACTAATCCTATTTACCAGCACTTGGTCCATAGCCTACCTTTCCTTGTCAAATCAAGTGCTCATCCAAATGCTTCCGAAATGTTATGAGAGCACCTGCCTCCACCTCCCTCTCAGGTAGTGTGATAATGAGCAGATGATCCATTCTGATAATGTCATGTGAGGGATATATATTGCTCAAGCCACCATTGATAACTCACCTGAGAGGCCATAGTGGCTCAATTTAATGTCTCAACCAAAGGAGAGCATTGTGACCACAGTAACTCCCTATTGGTACTCCACTAGCAAATGCTGGAAATACTTTGCAGGTCAGACAACGTCTGTGCATGAGTGATACAGAACAAATGATCCAGGGAAGGGAATATGTTTGATGGGCTGGATGGGTCTGCCCTAGTTCTACAGTTCAGACTTCTATTGGATTTTTGTGCTCAAGGGTCTGGAGTGGAACTTGAACCCTGAACCTTTTGGCTCTGAAGTAAGGGTCACAGCCGAAGCCCACCATTAGGTAACCACAATCTTTCTTGACAAAAGAGTGATTGAGAGGCTGAGCAGATATTAGGGCATGGCACTTGGTAATTGGTTTATTATTGTCGTATATCCTGAGATACACTGAAAGCTTTTATTTGCATGCCATCCAAACAGATCATTCCATACAAACGTTGAATGAGGTAGTGAAAAAGGAGCAACAATAACAGGATGCAGAGCATAGTGTTACAGTTACAGAGAAAGTGCGGTGCAGGAAGACAATTAAGGTGCAAGGGCCATGACAAGGTAGATTGAGAGATCAAGAGTTCATCTTTATCATACAAGAGGTCTTCGAGAGTGGATAGAAGCTGTCCTTAAGCATGGGGGTAGGTGTTCTCAAGCTTTTGTATCTTCTGCCAAATAGAAGGGAAGAGAAGAGAGAATGACCGGGGTGGGAGGGGTCTGTGATTTACGTTGGTTGCTTTCCCAAGGCAGTGGGAAGTGTAGACAGAGTCAATGGAGGGGAGCTGCTTTTTGTAACGACTGGGCTGTGTTCACTGAAATTTCTTGCATCTTGGGCAGTGTAGTTGCCATAGGTGCTGCTTCGCAAAACTACTGGGGCAAAAGTCTGAGGGATTTAATTTTTTGGATGCATTTATTGCCTCTTCTCGTAGCCCTGACAACCAAACACTTGCTGTAACATTTTAGTGTGCTCGGTGACTGTGGAACTGGGCATCACGTGGAGGGTAGTTTCATTTCCCTGAAGGACGTAAGTAAACTAGTTTGGTTTTTCTCACACTCCAGCAGCTTCCCTGGATAATTTCCTCTAGTACCAACCACAAATTACTGTTCACATGTGCAACTTGGCACAGAGGGATTTGAACCACAGGCCTCTGGCCCTGTACCATAACCACTACACTAATATACACATTCAGGGAAAAATTGTAGGTTGAATTTGACCAAAAGCTTTGAGATTAATCCTAAAATTCTCTATGTCCTCAGGACAATCTTTAAAGGGGCGACTGTCTGACATCAAACAGTGAAATGGGTCTGCTGTCCAGGATAGAGAGTCTGACATGTACAACGTGCCTTTCAAAAACACAATGAAATAGGAGCAGGAATTGGCCACCAGGGCCCTCAAGCCTGCCCTGCCATTCAATGTACTGGCCACACTCCTATTCTGTGTCAGTTCCCCATATTCCTCGGAAGTTCCTTGATATTTCAAACACTTTTCTATCACCACCTTAAATATCTCTAATGATCTGCCTCCATCGCCCTCAGGGGCAGAGAATTCCAGAGATTCATCCTCTGAGAGAAGAAATTTCTATGAACCTCCGTTTTAAATGATCAGCCCCTTATTTTGTGGCTCTGTCTCCTTGTTCATGACTCTCCTCCTTGTGAAAACATCTACCCTGTCAAGCCCCCTTGGGATCTTGTTTGTTTGAATAAGGTCACCCTTCATCCTTCTAAACTCCAAGGAATATAAACCCAAACTGTCCAGCCTCTCATGACAGGACAACCCTCTCATCCGAGGAATTGGCTCAGTGAATCTCTTCTGGATTGCCTCAACTGCTACTGTATCCTTTCTTGGGTAAGGGGACCAAAACTGTGCCCAATATTCCAGGTGTGGCCTCACCAACACTGTACAACTGAAATAAAACCTCCCTATTCTTAAACTCCAACTCCTTTGTAGTAAAAGACAACATGTCATTTGCCTAATTATTGGACCTGCCTGCTAATGTTTTGTGATTCATGTAGTAGAACACCTAGATCCCTCTGTATTTCACTCATTTGCAGTCTCTCTCCATTTAGGTACTAATCCACCTTTTGATTTCTCTTACCAAAGTGCATGACCTCGCATTTCCCCACATTAAACTCCATTTGCCAGATTTTGCCCAATCACTTAATCGATCAATATCCCATTGCAGAATCATGATCCTCATCATAACCTTCCCTTCCATTTATTTCCATATCACTGACAAACTTAAAACTTACATTTCGTTCTCTCTTGCAGGTCTTTAATGTAAATAATAAACAGTTTGGGGCTAAGAACCGATCCTTGGGGTACTCCACTAGCTACATCTCACCAGGCTGAAAAGGACCCATTTATTCCAACTCTTTATTTTCTATGTGACAGACAGATTTTAATCCATGCTAACACACTTCCTCTAATATATTGCACCAGCCTCTTATGTGACACTTTGTCAAATGCTTTTAGAAATCTAAATACACGATATCTACAGGTTTCCCTTCATCAACTCTCCCTGCCACATCTTCAAAGAATTCAAGCAAATTTGTCAAATGTAATTTATCTTTCATAAAGCCATGTTAACTAGGTTTGATTATATTCAGCTTTTCTAAGTGATTAGTTATTTCCACTTCAATTACTGATTTGAGCATCTTGCGTCAATAGATGGTAAACTAACTGGCCTATAGTTCCCCAACTTCTATCTTCCTTGCTTTTTGAACAAGGGAACCACATTGACTGTTTTTCAGTCTTCTGGTACCCTCCCAAAGTGGGAGTCACGTTGAAAAGGCCACTGCAATGAAGCTCTCCTGTACTTTGAAGCAGTGCAAATGACTCTTTTACATCCACCTGAGAAGGTGGGCGGCACGTTGGTGTAGTTAGTAAAGCTGCTGCCTCACAATTCTGGGGACCTAGGTTCAATCCTGACCTGACCTGTTGGCTGTGTGGAGATTGTACGTTCTCCCTGTGACTGCATGAGTTTCCCCCGGGTGTTATAGCTTTCTCACACATCCCAAGGGAATAAGTTGCAGAGTCATAACGGAAAAGGAGAGGGGGAAATGGAATTGGTGCGATTGCTCTGCTGAGAGCCAGTATAGACCTGATGGGCTGATTTGCCATCTTGTGCTTTGTTATGAATATAAGGTAAGAGAACAGATGGGGCCTTGGTTTAATGGCTCATCTGAAAGACAGTAGAGCACTCCCTCAGTGCTTCATTAAGCATCAGTTAATAAAACAGCACAATAAATTCAAACCAGCAATAAAATAAAGCAGATTGTATATTTGGGCAGGGAGGGCAGGTAGACCTGGCCAAGATGGAAATCATTAATTGTCAATGGCGTCATGTGAGCAAAGAGATGAAACCATACGGTTCATTTACGTGGTCACGTTTTGTGGAATGTGAGCAGGAATAATAAACGTGTCAGTGAAGTTTTCCAGGGGAAGGACCATTAGTTCAATTACTTTTGGTTTATTAAGTGGAAGCTGTGTAAACACATGTGGGAGAAAAGAATGGAAGGGCATGCCAATGAGATTAGATGAGGATGGTGGGAGAAGGTTGTTTGAAGCATAAATTTGTCACTGCCAGTTTTCTGATCTGTGGGGCTTACGTGACTGTCCTATCCTTCAGAATAATACCTCTGCCATAAAGCCTCTGCTATGTTAAAGCATGATTGAAGCAGATTCTATAGGAGAACTTAAAAGACATGCACTTGACTAACTTGCAGAGGAAAGAGCCAGGAAACACACAGTGGGTCAAATAGTCTTCTTCTATGGTGTGTGATTTTATTGCTAGCTGCCATTGACTCAGCCAAAGCAACAAACTGACGTAACTCCCCAGATCTTTAAACATTTCCCTGTTTGATGTTGTCACTGTTTTGTAAGTTTCTGCCTTCCAGTGTTTGTGATTCAGCTTCTAACAAAACAACAGCTGGACATGCAGGAAGGGAACTAGAATGAGCCTGTAGTCCCATGTATGCTGCTGCTCTGAGGGTCCTGGGCTATTTATCAGGAACTGTCTATCTGTGGAATCTACTGACAATCCCAGGCCGTGGATTCCTGCAGAGCATTTCACAGAGAAATGTACAGTCACTTCCAGAGCAGAGCCCATCCCCTCTCCCCAACTTCCCTCCCATTTCTACCCAAACCCCACCAATGAAATCATTGTCATACTGTTGCCAAGTCACCTGAAGACCGAAGGGAAAAAAGGACTGGATGTGGAAGCAAACAATTCCGCATAGAAAGAGTAGAAAAATGGAAGGGCTTTCTTTTGGGTTTTCTTTTGAAAACTTTTGATTGCTTGTTGTAAAATATTAGAGATGGGGAGACATCGCTGTTTAGCTAAGGTGGGATGATTGGATTTTGGAGATCATTTGAAGGAAATTCCAGGAATATGTCCAAACAGAGCTGACAATTCCCAATCAGTGATGCTTCTTGGCCACACTGAAGGCACAATGTAAACCTGCTGACATATAAAGCCACTAGGAGGGGCATCAGTGAGAGGGTGTGCTGGTGAGGGGATGTGGTGGTGAGAAGGTGAGGTGCTGAGAGAGCATGGTAATGGGTGGACATTGCAGATGATGGCAGAGAAGGTGATCCCATTCAGGATGAAGATAGTTTTTTGGTTTTTTGTTTTTAGTGGTTGTTATTGGTGATAATGAATATGGATACCATGGTTGATGATGAATGTTGATAATGTTCATAGGAATGTTGATGTTGACATTGATGACCATGATGTCAATGATGATGATGTTGTTATTGATTATGATAATATTATTGAAGATGATGTTGATGCAGGTGATATTAATGTTGATGATGTTGATGAGGGTATTGACAATATTAATAATATTGATAAGGCTGATTATGATGATGACAAATATAAATGATGAGTATTGATGATAACGTGGATAACACTGATGACATTCACGCTGATGATGATATCGATGGTGATGATAATGAGGGCATGGGTTATTACAGATGATATTGAATGATAATAAGGATGGTTATGATGACATTGATGAAAATGTTGCTGACATTGATGATGAGGGAATGGAGAGCGGAAAGGATCGAGAAGAGAAGAAAGATGAATTTTGGAAAGACTTAGAATCTAGGACAAATTTTGACCTCAGAATATCCCATGGAGCTTGAGGTAGGGTCATTTTTGTAATGCAAGAAGTCATCAAGCTGATTCATCCCAAAATAGCCAGGCCCTATGGAAGGCCTCTTCTGTGGTTGAGAGTTAGCCTCACGTGGTTGTGGGCTGGGATCATATTGCAGTGGGAAGCAGGAAAGTTGGGACCTGCTTCACTGTATCCCACTCATTTTTCCTCTGTTGATTTCCTGTCGAGACAGGCGGTCGAAGTGATGGTCTCTCTCTGGTTATGCGCGGAGGGGCAGTCTGGTGAAGGAACTGCTTCTGTCTCGACATCACCGAGGATTCAGAGGCTGGAGCTCTTCCTTCCTCTGGTCATGTCAGTTTGGTTCCATTAACCAGAGGGCACTAGGGAGTTGGTAACATCATGGACCACACATCCTATGCCCCTTCCAGTTGTCCTTATTCCTAGCTTGGTTCTGGCCCCTTTAATGTAAACATTCAAGGAGCCCCAGGAGACATCACCAAATCCCCACCCCCGGATTCTCTTTGACCCTCTTGGCACCATCTGTACTCCCAGTGGTTCAGATAATCCACATTCCCACAAGCAAAATGTAGGCTGAAACCTCACAAAACACAGATTAAAATCTCTAGCCAGAATCTCCCACGTATGTTACAAATTACTTACAGACAGGAAGGGAAGACCCAGCCTTCAATAGCACATTGACCAGAGCAGTCCAGAAGCTTAACTGAACCAGATAGAATCATCATCATTTTCATCAGCAGTGATTTAGAATTGCTTTAAGACAGGAAAATGTCCCAAGGAACTTCACAAATTTTGACATTGAGCCACATGAAAAGAAAATGATGTAAACACTCAGCAAGTCAGTTAGCATCTATAGAGAGAGGAACAGAGTTAATATTTCAGGCTGAAGATTGCCAGCAGCATGAAAGAGAGAAAATAAGTTAGTTTTAATTTACAGAGAGGGTGAGTTAGGGATGAAAAGGACAAAGAAAAAATCTATGATAGGGTAAAATCAGCGTTGTCATGGTGATAAACTGTTGATGAAGCCATCCAGATGATAGATTAATAAGGCAGTGAGAGAGCGGGGGAAGGAGAGAGAGAGAGAAAGCTGGGGGAGAAGGAGAGAGAAAGGGAGAGAGAAAAGAAAGAGAGAGAGAAAGAGAGAGAGAGAGAAACAAAGAGAGAACTACAAAAGAGCATGTAAAAACTGTGATGTACAGGTAAGTGCTGTAAGAAATGCCCACAGATCAGGAGAGAGAAAAACTTAGTTAATGTTACAAATAGATGGCCAATTCTTACATAAACAGAGAAACAAATTGCTTGAAATTGTTGAATTAGATACTGAAGACTGCAACAAGTCCAGGAAGAAGATAAGATCCACAGACAGATAGGTCAGAGTGGGACTCAGATGGGCAATTAAAGTGACCATCGGAATTGTCTGTGCCCTCCAATAATGAGGCCCAGTGTATTCTTGAGAACCAGCACTTTTCTTCCATCTGGGCACATACCAGCCTTTGAGACTCAATACTGAATTCAATAATTTCAGGTAACTTTCTCTCTCTGCTTGAATCAGAACTGGCTATTTCTGATGTAAGTTATTCTTACTGGCTCAGCTCTTCTCTGCAGTGCAGAGTTAACATTACAGATGGATAACTTCCTGATCTTTGGACATTTCATACAATTCTACCCTGCATCTCTCGAACCTCCCTCATCAATCTATCAAGCGGACGGTTTCATCAACAGCTTATCACCATGGCAATCCTGGCCTCACTGGATGAGAGATATTCTCTTTATCATATTCATCCCTATCTCACCCTCTATGACTTAACATGAAACTTTTTCTCTCTTTCCCAATTCTGACAACAGGTCTTCAAGCTGATACATTAACTCTGTTTCCCTCTCCATAAATGCCGGCTGACCTGCTGGGGGTTTCTAACATTTTACATCTTTTTATTCCAGATTTCCAGCAGTTTTTGATTCTCATGTTTAAAAGGTATTGAATCAGGTGACCAAAAGCATGAAGTAAGAAGTAAGTTTTAAGGAACATCTTAAAAAAAGAGAATGGTGGAGTGGTTCGGGAAGGAATTCTCTACCCTGGAAACTCAGGGCACAGCTGCCAGTGGTGGCCTCTAAGAGATTTGTTGGGTCGGAGGAGGTTACAGAGGTGGAGAGGACCGAGCCAATGGAAGGAGTTAAACATAAGAATGAGAGTTTTAAGTCTGAGGTGCTAGTGGAAGCCACCACAGTGTAGACCCAGTGAGCCATGACTTGCAATAGAATCAGAAGCAGCTCAGATAATGGAGGTGGAAGGACACCAGCGTGCGCATTGCAAGAGTTAATGCTAGAGGAAGTCTTTGAAACACAGATTGCTGATGCTGGAATCTGGACCCCCCCCCCCCCCACCATCCCATCGCCCTGTTTCGTTCCCCTTTTTTCCCCTCCCACACCTACTCCATCTGCCCATCACCCATACACTCCTCGCACTGGGTCCCCTCCCCACTGGTCCATCTGCCCATCCCACCACCCTCATTTGATTCCATGCTCCATCTTCCTCTCCTACAGATTCCATAATCTGCAGCCCTTTGTTGCCTCCACCTTTCACCTCCCAGCCTCTGTCACTATTCCCACTCTCCCCTCCTCCATCTGCTTATCGACCCTCCTCACCTGGATCCACCAATTGCTTGCCAGCTTTTGCTCCAATCCTTCCCCTCAGTTCTTTATACCAGCTATCTCCCCTCTTTCAGCCCAAATGAAGGGTCTCGACCAAAACATCAACTGTCCATTTCCCTCAGATGCTGCCTGACCCACTGAGTTCCTCCAGCAGCTTGTTTTTTGCAGGAAGTTGTTGATGTTTTTATCCAATATAATGGAGGTGGCATTCTGGAGAGAGAGCCATGGTAGACGTTGAGGCCATGGGGTATTAGTGCAGGCAGAATCTCAATAGCTCAGCTCTTGACCTCTCAAATATTCTTCATGATTTGCAAGACAATCAGGACAATGGTGAAAAAGTCCTGGAAGCACTCAAGAAGCTGGACACTGTCCAGGACAGGGTATTTAGCTTGATGTACACTCCCTCCACTGTTGGTGTACTGGGGCAATTGCCCATACTGTTCCCCTAGTGCACAGCAATAACTCACTGCCACCTTGACCAAAACTCTTCCTATTTTAAGCTTGACCAGCTAAGAGCAATGGTGGTTCAGGAACACCAGCACCTCCAAATCTCACACCGCCCTGAGTACAAATTCTTCGCAGTCTTTTGGGTTGGGATCCAAGAACAAACCAACAGCACCAGAAGAACTGCGGCAGTTCAGGAAGGCAGCTCACCATCACCTTCTCAAGGGCAACTAATAAATGCTGGCCTGAGAATAAACATTCACATGAATAATTTATAACTCCATCCTTTGAGGCTGAGAAATGATTACAAACCAACAAAGCAAACCGCTGTGGGGAATTCACCTCTGGTCTGCAGTAAGGAAGGAGTTTCAGATCCAGGTGGTTGTCACCTCTTTTGCGATCTCAAACTGCGGAATTTGATTCCAACTGATGTTGGATAGACCATAGAACATGCCCTTTGGTACATAATGTCTATGCTGAACATGATGCCAAATTAAACTAAATCTCTTCTGCCTGCAATGATCCATATTCCTCCATTCCTTGCATATTCATGTGTCTATCTAAAAACCTCTTAAACTCCACTATCATAGCTGCTTCCACCACTACACCTGGCACCCACCACACTGTGTAAAAAACTTGCCCTGCGCCTCCCCTTTAAACGTTCCCCCTCTCATTTTAAATGCATGTCCTCTAGTACTTGACATTTCTACACTGGGAAAATGGTTCTGACTGTGTACTCTATCTATGTCTCTCTCTCATAATTTTATAAACCTTTATCAGGTCTCCCCTCAGCCTCCGACGCCTCAGAGAAAACAACCCAGTACTTGCAAACAATGCTAGTCAACAAAAGGGAATTTCTCTGGAGATCCTGGCTCCCGACAGTGAACAACAAGTCCCCTTCTGGGCTGGTTAGTGAACCATGGGCAAACCAACTATTGCCACCTTCACACATGGTAATCGTTGGCTAATCACCGGGACCTCTGGCCAAAAACTGCAGGGGACAAAGAATAATGGAGCATGTCACTCAATATAACCACCTTTTGTCCAGCTGTAAAAGAACCTTAGTACAGTTTTAAGCAGATTAGGGCTTGGCACTTTTAAAACAAGTCACCTGTTTGTTTCAGCTTTAGGAAGAGAACAGCAGGGAAGGATCAACCTATTTGCAGAGGCTGGTTTTGGCTACCTCAACAGAGCCCTTGTTACCAAGAGAGTGAAACCTCACAACAGAACCAATGCAGGTTTCAAAGCACATTAAGGTAGTCCTGTGCCCTGGAGGAGCTGTGCTATGGGTGTTGCATACCCAGAGTGCACAGGAAAGCAGGTTCTGTCCCCATTCAGGGCCCAGTCTTTTTCTTACCCCTGATTTCTCCCTCCTTTGCCCCAACCCTGACAGCTTCCTCACCTTTGATCCCCTTCCTCAGCCTTGATCTTTCCTCAGCCAGACCACATTCTCATCTCTTTCACTCCCAAATCTTTTCACATGCTTGGCCCCTTCCTGCGAACCCTTCCTCACCTCAGACCCCTTTCTCAACTCCAAACCCTCTGTTGCCCTCAATCCAACCCCTTCTACATTGACCTTTTCCTCACCTCCATGACCTGGAGGGATGGCAAAACTTTTAAATGGAGCTAAGTCTGATTGAAGGGCTGTTTTAACCAATAACACTACCACATCCTCTTCTCATCCTTAGATTAGTGGTTGGAAGATCACTAGGCTGGTTCCTGAGATGTGGGTTTGTTGTATGAGAGATTGAGTAGACTGCGACTGTATTCTCTGGAGCTTAAAAAAATAAAACCTACAAAAAATCTTTATGAGCTTGACAGCTTAAATGCAGTGAGATTTCCCTTGATTGAGGAGTCTTGGACCGTGGAAGGCACTGTTTGAGGATCAGGAATAGGTATTAAGGACTGAAATGATGGTGGTGAAAGTTAGGAATTTTATATCCTGGAGGACTGTTGAGTCATTGTGTTCATTCAAAATGAAGATCTTGGATGTTAGGGAGTCAAGGGATATGGGGATAGTGATGGAAAATGGGGCTGACTTAGGAGACCAGCCATGATCTTGATTAATGATGAAGCTGGAAAGTCTGGATGTCTATTCCTGTTCCTATTTCTTGCATTCTTATATCAAGTAAATGATGTTCAGGTGAGAATTGAAGAAAGTTGGGAGAAATTAGAGCCATACAGCATGGAAACAGACCCTTCAGTGCACACTCATTTACACTATCCTACACTGATTCCATTCTTTAATTCTCCCCACACTCCTATCAACTCCCCACAGATTCTACCCTTCACCTACACACAAGGGGCAATTTACAGCAGCCCATTAACCTACCATGTCTTTGTGATGTGGGAGGAAACCAGAGCACCCAGAGGAAACTCAGGTAGTCACAAGCAGAATGCGTAAATTCCACACAGACTGCGCCGGAGGTCAGGATTGAAACCTGGTCACTGGAGCTGTGAGGCAGGGGCTAATTGCACAATATAGTAAGGGAATGCCCATGTGCTATATCATGGGTTTAGTGCATGCGACTGAAGGAAAGTGTCTCCTCCAAGTTCCTTTCCACCGTGTGATGGGAGATGGAGAGCAGGTGTTTAGAAAGGCACATGAACAGGCAAGGGATGAGGGACATGGAACATGTGCAGGCAGATGGGATTAGTTTAAATTGGCATTATGGTCGGCATGGACATCGTGGGCCGAAGGGCCTGTTCCTGGGCTGTACTGGTTATGTTTTGTTCTATGTTTCCCAGGGCTGATGAGAGATATGTCATGAAGGGATTCTATGAAAGGCACCAGTTTGCAAATACGCAGCTTTTCTTTCATCCTCTGTAACGTGCCCAAGGCTACACATGAATGCACTTTATCTCATCAATCCCAAGTATTCATTCAAACTCCATCCCTTCAAATAGCAGTCCCATCCTCTCTTATTTCCCTACATAATCTGCCTTGTAGATCCTCTCTTGTTTCCTCCCTTGTTTCCCTGGACAATCTGCCCTGCTCTCTCCTTCGTAACTGCATAAAGTCCTTCAATCTCATTTTCAAAACCTTCATGTTCTGAGCTGTGCCCCTGTTCCTGGATCTTTCCATTGGTCTCAGAGTTCAGCTTCCCTCTTTATATTCCGCAGGGAACCTCAATCCAGAACAAACGCCAACATAACGCTCCCTTCAACCTGTATCGCTCCATCACCCAGAGCTAGCTGCCTTTACCTCCATTGCCCCCAGTGCCCAGATGTCTTCCACAGCACAGCAAACCTTTTCCAAGTTTCCTATCACTCACAGGGGTTTGTGCTCCACCCTCATGACTAATCATTCACCAGCCTCTGCAACTTTCCTCCATCCCTCTGTATCCTAATCTCAGGCAACTGAAAAGGGAAAAAGATCAACTTGGCGTTTATATACATTTTTTATCCCCAAACCTTACAGCCACTGAGGTGTAGACACTGTTGTGATGTGGGGAAACACAGTAGTTAACTTGTGCACAGCAAGCTCCCATCAACAGCAATGTTGTCAATACTTGATCTGTTTCAGTTATGTTAATTGAGGGATAAGTATTGGTCAGAACAACAAAGGGAAAACTGCTCTTCTCTGAAAGACTGTCATGGCGGATGTGCCCTTGGTTTACATGTCTTCTGACAGTGCAGCTCTCCCATAGGGATGCTGGCTTAAATTTTTGTGTTCAACACCCTGGAGAGGGATTTGAACCCACAAGTTCCTGACTCGGAGGGGAACATTCTGAGGGAACTGCCCCTCAATAACTTCCTGTTCGATTTTCTGTCTCCACCAAATCTACACAACTTCTCCTGACATCTTCCTATGCGACCTCAGACGATCCAGCAACAGCACTTTACCTTTTCCCTTCGCACCATCCCGGGACATTACCACGTCTTTCAGATAAGGCATTGATTCACTTATACTTTTCCCAATTTAGTATACTGCATTTGGTGCTCACAATGTGGTCTCCCATACATTGGAGAAATCATACCCAGATTCGCAGTTCTGAGCTTCCAGTCTCCTGTCACTTCAATTTTCTGCCCCACTCTCATTTTACTTTCTCTGCCTTTGATACCTTCCACTATTCCAACAAAGACAAAAGTAAGTTCAAGAAAATCATCTCATCATCCGCCTCAGCATGTTACAGTTCTTGGGACCACTTTGAATTCAACAATATCGGAAAACCAGCCTTTCTAATTTGTGCCAGAAATGGCTGGTTCTGATCTAACGTCATCAATGTGTAAAGTTAACTCGGTTATTTTCTTCCCACAGATGCTGCCTCACATGCTGGATTTTCCCAATGTTCTCCTTCATCAGATTTCCAGCAACTGCTGTGTTCACAGCTCACAGCTCCAGCACTCGGTTTCTCTCAGAAGTTCTCATTCATCATCGCCTCCAGAGGGATTAGCTGTGATTAACAAGGCTTCCCCATCCCCTCTCAGGCAGCACCACCACCATCTGTGGAGCTGCTGGAAGTCTGTGTCATTCGGTCTCCACCCTCCCACAGACATTTCCTTTGTTCTCTCTGCCCTTCCCCCTTCTCTACAACTTAAGATATGTTTTCTATCCTTAATTTGTTCTGATGAAGTCACCAACTTGAAATGTTAACTCTGCTTCTCTCTCCACAGATGCTGTCTGACCTGTTGAGTATTTCCCAACATTCTCTAGCTTTTATTTCAACAGGAACAATGATGCATGTGGGGATCCACCCAATACCTCACGACTCCTCTACAGTGTCACAGAGTCACACAGAACAGAAACAGGCCCTTTGGCCTAACTGCTCCATGACAAGCAAGGTGCCCATCTAAGCTAGTCCCATTTGCCCACGTTTGGCCCATATCCCTTTTTCCTATCCACGTATGTGTCCAAGTGTTTTTTTCAGATGTTGTTAATGTACCTGTCTCAACCACTTCCTCTGGCAGCTCATTCCATCTTCATCCTCAGGGTGAAAAAGTTGCCCCTCAGATTCCTATTAAATCTTTCATCTCTCAAACCTATGCCCTCTCGTTCTTGATTCCCCAATCCTGGGAAAAAGACTGTATGCATATTATTGTCACATATACCAAGATACAATGAAAAACTTTTGTTTGCGTGCCATCCAGACAGATCAGTCCATGCATAAGTACATTGAGGTAGTAAAAAGAAAAACAGAATGCAGAATATAGTGTTACATTTACAGAGAAAGTGCAGTAGAGGTAGACAAATAAGGTGCAAGGGCCATGACGAGGTAGATTGGGAGATCAAGAGTTTATCTTTAGCGTATAAAAGGTCTATTCAAGTCTGATAACAGTGGGATAGAAGCTGTCCTTGAGTCTAGTGGTACGTGCTCTCAAGCTTTTGTATCTTGCACCCAACAGGAGAGGAGAGGAGAGAAGGAGTGGCATAGGAGGGGTCCTTGATTGTATTGATTGCTTTCCTGAGGCAGCGGCAAGTATCGATGGGAGTCCATGGAGGAGAGGTTTTCATGAATAAAAATGTCCACACCTTAGGACCAATTTCCCAACCCATCTTTCTATGAATCTGCCTCTGGATCCAGATTCCCGAGCCCGAGGAAACCTCTCAGCATCTCTCCTGTTAATCCCTCTTCGAATCTTGTGCGTCTCGATGAGATCAGTTCTCATTTTCCAATGAGCAAAATGGTGGTTTCATCAATGAGTCTCCGGGACATTCCATTTGTGATTCCATCATAAAGGTTCATGGCACAGAGCAGGACTTCCACCAGATCGTCATGGTGCACATGTTGGGTGAAAGAAAGCCTCTTCCTGGCTCTCGGTCAGTTGACCTGTAGGTGACACGTCTTTAAAAACTCACCCAGGGACAATTTAAATGTGCAGAGCACTTCTGCCTTCACTTCCATTTTAGGAGGTAAGTTCTGGACCTTCACTGTTAGATAGGAGGATATTTTTTTCTCTCAATTTTCTTTGAATTTCCTATCAATCACCTTTAATCTGTATCTTCTACATAGTAACACTTATCCATTCATGACCAGTCTTATCCTTCACTGGCAGAGCCAACCTTCAGGCCCATTGGTGGAGAAGGATTGACAGGAAGTCTTCCTTGAACAGACAACAAGTCGAGTTTCAACAGATGAGGCGATGAGGCCAGCCATGATCATATTGAATGGCAGGACAGTCTTGAGGGGCAGAATGGCCTACTCCTCCTATTTTCTTGTGTTCTCATGTTAATGGACAGACAGGAAGAAAATAGACAATGTGTAGGTTTGTTATAGATGGATAGATGGAGCTCCTACAGAAAATTGGTTGGCGTTCCTACAGACCAACCATTAGATATTAGCTACGTTGGACATCTGTCACTCCTACAGCTAGCATTCCTACAGATGTGTAGACATGAACTCTATCTGGTCATCCATGGGGGCTCTACCTGTCAGTGTGTACAAGTGCTATCTGTCCAGTTGTAGGGGACCTACATGTCTACGTGTCAGTTGGAACTCCAGCTGTCCCTCAGATGGAGCTCCACCTGCCCATCTATAAGGAAAGTGTCCCCTGTCTGTTTGTGAGAGAGAGGAGGGTCCCAATCTCTGCATCCCACCATGAAATATGGATTGTGCTGGTTGGGGAATCACAGATGCCTTAGAACCCTCCTGGCTGAACAATCCTTGGAAAAGTTAACTATTGTTGATCTTTGGAAAAACAAAAGGTTTATTTTTAAAGCATCTGTCTGGTTTGGAAGCAAATAGTCTGGGTTTTTTTTGCTTGGTGGTGTCTGGAAACTTCTCAACTAGGGTAGTGCAGTGGATAACCTACAGCAGGTTAACCACAGGGTTGAAGTGGAGGATTTAACAGATACATTCATCTCCAAAGGCTGATTTTTAAAACTTTATACAAATATTTGTTTGGATCTACAGTTACTTTCTGCCGCATGACTTCAGCTAAAATGTTTTAGTCAATAATATGTTCCAAGACATGGCCCTTGCCCTCTCCCTCCATAGCTCCCCAAGACCATCTCCCTGGATGGTAGGAGCTTGACAAAGCTGGTTGTCAACCAGTTGGGAGGTTCCCCCATTGCTCCTTCGTGAAAATGTCTTTTTTAAAAAAAAATTGAGGGCTTTGTGAAGACATAGGAGAGGGATTTGCTAAAATGAATGAAGGAGTTTGGTTATGTGGAGACACTTGGCAAGAGATATTTAAAACCATGGAGGAAAGCGCAAAGAAGGAGCAATTGTTCCACTATGGCAAAGGGGTAAAGAACTAGAGGACAGAGAATGAAACTGATTGGTAAAAGAACCAGAATTGACATGGAGAAGTTTGTTTCACACAGGGCCAAGGCGAGCAGTGCTGGCCTTGTTGTAGTTGGCACTATTTCAATCACTTCGTGGGCTGTTACAGGAAAACCCACCCGATTATCGATCCAAGGAAGCCAAAGATCCCAGGGGAGGCACCGTCTGATGCCCCTTCCTATGGATGCCCTGTGTACAGATCCCTCTGCCACCCCATCAATACAGTCCAATTTGACTTTCATCCAAATTTGACATGAAACCAACCTGACAAGCAGAGTAAGCAGTTTTTGAAATAAGTTCCAAAGGGATTTCACCCAACTGAAATCATTTTATGAATTTGTTGAGTGAAACAAATATTTCTAAAAATACAAGTACAGTGATAGTGTCTCTAAGTATAACACAGCACCATCCTTTAAACAGTTAACAAAACCTTTCACAGAAGATCTGCATTAAACTTAATGAATACCAATTAGCAATAATGTTGATTAATAATGCTAATGCAACCTAATATATAATTTTATTATTGTAGCCAACTGTTGTTTTATTAACTCAGATAAGTAGTTAGATTTTTTTCTTGATTGGCACTGCTTCATGCGGTGTGGATCACCTTTGAACCCTCTACCTTTCCCCTCTCATCCAAAACCATTGATAATATATCCATGCAATTTGAAAAAATTCCAATCTGCTATTCCAGCAATACATCTTAAATATGTTTATTTCTAACCTTTCCCAGCTCTGATGTAACTGCAGTCCCCTAAAACATTAACTCTGTTTCTGTACCCACTCAGGCTGCCTGATCAGATGAGTGTTTCACAAGCATTGAAACGTTTTTTCCCATGCTCCACAGCAATTACTTGTGATCATTAAGCAAAACTAAATTGTAGTTTTGTGGAAACAGTAATGGTTCTGCTGCAATATTTGGATATCAGTGCAATGCAAAAACCTCTTCCCTCACACACCGAGTCTCCCTGTTAGACAGACACTCCTTCACACACAGACACTCCCTGACACATACTGACCCTGCCTCACACACTGACTCCCTCAATCACTGACTCCCTCACACACTGACCCTTCCTCACACACTGACCCTCACACACTGACTCCCTCAAACACTGACTCCCTCACACACTGACCCTCCCTCACACACTGACTCCCTCAAACACTGACTCCCTCACACACTGACCCTTCCTCACACACTGACCCTCACACACTGACTCCCTCAAACACTGACTCCCTCAAACACTGACTCCCTCACACACTGACCCTCCCTCACACACTGACTCCCTCAAACACTGACTCCCTCAAACACTGACTCCCTCACACACTGACTCCCTCACACATTGACTCCCTCAGACACCGACTCCCTCACACACTGACCCTTCCTCACACACTGACCCTTCCTCACACACTGACCCTCCCTCACACACTGACTCCTTCACACATCGACTCCCTCAAACACTGACTCCCTCACACACTGATACTCTCACACACAGATCCTCTCTCAGACACAGACTCTCCTTCAAAGACCCTTCTGCTCTGTGTTTGAAAGGAGAGGGAGACAGGAGATGCAGCAGTGAGCAGGGTGTGGGCAATGTTGTGCATGGGCCTGAGTCTGTGGTCAGTAACAGTCAAAGAGCAGGAGACATTGAGGGCAGGGTGGAAGATGGAAAGTCTACATATGCTCCTGCTCTTGATTGCTTCCAGCCCAGTCCAGTGAGGAGGAACAGTCGGCTGGTTGGTGGGACCTGGCCCTGGAGTGGTTAGCGTTGAGTGTCGGAGCTCAAATGTGTGGGATGTGGAGAGCACAACTCCCTGCTCCCTGACCATCATTGCTGATTCTTCCTCCTCGCTATAGAACAACAGCTGAGAGATTCCAGAAACTGGTTCCCTTCAGGAGCTACAAGACCACATTGGGCAGAAGAAAATAAAAAGAGGAGGCTGGAAATCTGAGATAAAACAGAAAATGCTGGGAAATCTCAGCAGGTCAGGCAGCATCTGTGGAGAGAGAAACAGTTAATATTTCAAGTTGAAGTTTTGATGAAAGTTCTTCAACCTGAAAAGTTAACTCAGTTTCTCTCTCCACAACTGCTGCTTGACCTGCTGAAGGTTTCCAGCATTTTCTGTTTTTACCAACACCAGGTACAGATATTTTAATGTGTTTAAGATGCTTTGATCCCCAGAAATATATAAGCAAACTGACTTTTGTAACTTATTTCTATGAAGAGAAAATTAACCTTAATATTATTTGTCCTGTCTGCAAATGAGATACAAGTTTTTGACATTCATCTGGCAACTTGTATTTAAACATAGAAAATTCTCCCAAAGAGCTTCACGAAAATGTTTAGCAAACAAGCCTTGGCACCAACGGCATAAAGTGACATGAGTTCAGGCAACCAAATGCTTGGCTTCAGGAGGAAATTCCAGAGACGACGTGATTGGCAGAGATTTGTACATCTCTCTCAGAAGATGCTCATTTGTTCAAATCTCTAGATTAACTGTAATAAGGACTGACTCCCGGAATAATCTTACTTGTAATTTCCTGATGTAAAATTTCCCCCTTAAGTTTTACTTCCTGTTTTTAGCTTAATTATCTATGCTCATATTGTTTCATAACTCCCTGCTTTAATCACCAAACAAGGATATCACATGTTTCTGGAATAGCTGGTATTGACCAACAGGTGCTATCTTGCCAAGAGCAGCATTAACCTTTGTGTCACAATGACTTTGTGATTGTTTACAGGCTCAATCCCAGGAAATCTTTCCTCAATTTCTCTGCAAGCAGTGGTAAACTGGGGTTTCTCAGGCACATCTCACACTGTCGTCCATCATCATTTCACAGTTCACCTACACTTAGCAAAAGGAGCAGCTCAGCTGTGAGACCTTCAAGTGCTATTTTATTGCCACATAAAAGAGATGGTACATTTAACCCTGGCAGTAGTAATGACTTTTAAAGCAACCCTCTATGTCATTTTCCGATTAATCTTGCGAACTCAGCATTGGTTTCAACAATTCATAACCATGGCTTGCGGACAGCGGCTGTTGGCACTCTTTCTAAAACGCCCCTTTACTCTTACACTACTACCAGAATAAAAACAGAAAATACTGGAAATACTCAGCAGGTCCAGAAGCATCTCCACTGAGTCAGAGAAAGAGATGTAATGTTCTGGGTCAATGACAGAAAGATTAACTCTATGCAGACACACTGAGCATTCCTACAATTTTCTCCCTGTATCTAAAGAGACCACTTTGTTTCCTGCTTTCTTTTCCTAGTGGCTTGGGCTGAGCCAGTCAAACCCTGGCATTGTATCTCCAAGCTGTTCGACTGTGGTGGGCAGTTGGGCTGGCTCAGTACTGCCTTGGCAACATCTATCCACACAGACTTTCCAGTGGGAGTTGCTACAGTGGGACCCAGTCCAGATGAAGGGTCTCGACCCAAAACGCCGACTGCCCGTTTCCCGCCACAGGTGCTTGTTGGCGCACTGAGTTCCTCCAGCTGTTTGTTTTTTTTGCTCCAGATTCTAGCATCTGCAGTCTCTTGTGACTACACAAATTCTTCTCGGTTTTAGCATTTTAATAAATACAGAAGTTTCCAATGTCAAACCAATGCCCCAGGTAAAGGCAGTTCTCTGGACACGTTTCAAATTCTCCTAGCTCAGGGAAACAATGGCCCATTGCCTCGGCAATCATTCGCTGGATAGCCCTCTTGCCTCTGAGTCAGCAGCTTGTGGATTTGAATAATATCCAGTGACTTGAATGCAACAGCCTGCCTGACACTCCAGAGCTCTACTGAAGGATTCCCATGCTGTCTGAGGTAAAGATAAGATAAGATCTTTATTAGTCACACGTACATCGAAACACACAGTGAAATACATCTTTTGCCTCGTGATTTTGGGGGGCAGCCCACAAGTGTCGCCACGCTTCCAGTGCCAACATAGCATGCCCATAACTTCCTAACCTGTACGTCTTTGGAATGTGGGAGGAAACGGGAGCACCCGGAGGAAACCCCAATTTCACATTTCTGAGGAGACATTTGCTGTCTCAAGTGGGTATAGCACCCCTGGAGGCATTTTTCCAAAGGTCTGCAGGGTGGCTCTCTCTGGGCTCCTTACACCTCGACAAATATTTCAGCTTTGCTGATTGTGGGACCTTGCTGTGCACGAAATGGCTGCCAGGCTTCTAATCCTGGCCATAAGGTCACTGGTTGCAGAAAGATTTAGGCTGGGCTGAGGTTCTGAAGGGTGTTAAATAAATAATAATTATTTAGTTAATGAGTCTCTGGGGAAGGTGCAAGTTTTTCTTTAGTTGAGGTAGCAACACAACATAAAAACTGTTAAGCTTGTTTTAATAACCTGTAGTCTTAAAATAGATTTTTCTTTCCTCTTATCAAGAAGAACAGGATACATTTAAATTCTTGGCAAGAGGAAGAGCTAGTGTGGTTACGTACGTGGGAGGCAGTCCACGCCCTCTTTCAAAGACATAAAGCTTTTAAGCGCCAGTACACGGCAGCAGAGTCAGTGGAGTCCTCTGGCCCTTGGCGAGTGCTCGGATTGGATATTGAGAAACCAATCATCAGAGAGAGATTATTGCACAGAAAATAACTCAGAGACTCTGAAGTCCAGTTCACCAGGTCACACTGGGTAGGTGTCTTGTGTTTCTCTCTTATTTGAATGGTTAGAACTTGTTTGTGGTGTTCAATGTCTGTGTTTCTGAGATGCTTCAATGAACCCTCAGCTGCCCTGACAAGTCATTGCAATGATGGTGGATGATTCAGAAATTAAGGTGGGGGGCAGTTTTTGATGTGTGCTGGAGTTTTTCTCTCCTCTTCTCTGGAGGTCACAAATGTTTCTGGCAAGTGGTTTCACTGGGGCAGGTTGATCAATATTTCAAGTAACTGGCTCTTCAACCGTGTGAGCCGACATAAGTGTCAGCTGGCTATTCATCTGGTGACTGAAGCCCATCTTCTTTGTTCCCAATGGTCGAGTGCTTTCGGGACAGGTGTGAGAGCTGATAACAATGGGAAGCAGGAGCGTTGTAGGAATTTTCTTACTCCCCATCCCTGTGAAGCCCACTGAGATTTCACATCCAATCCCAATTCCAAATGGTCATCTTGCAGTTAAATTATTTAACAGCAGTGTACCTGAGCTTAAACTGGATGAAGCATCCTATCATGGAGCGGTTTACGTGACCATATTTGGCCACTCAACAATGGGGATCACTTCACATTGGAGATGGTCCAGATGTGGTTCTCAGGGCTAGGGGTGTTTCACTTCCAAGACCAATGAGGTAAAATATTCAGCCATGGGCTAGTCAACTTATGGGTTCCTCAATGTGGAACCAAAACCTGCTGGGCTTTTCAACCATGGGGCACATCGCAGTTTTGACTGATCCTGCCCTGAAATACTCACAGATAAAAGCCACTGGTCTGCAATCCCATACTGGCTGAGTATTCATTTGGATGTTAGCTCAGTGGTACTGAGGCCAATGGCTAATATCCTACCTCAGCATAGCCAAGGTGACAGAACCTGACACCACCCGGGTATTGGCATGGAGGCACCAACACAGCAGTTGTCTTAAGCTTGACAGATCACCAAAAGTTGCCTTGTGACTGTGACTGTACTTAAAGCCAAACCCTCATCAAGTTGTTGAATGATACATATGGAGTTGTTAAATGCAAATAAATCAGTCATCAACTGACACAAACCTAAACCAATAGCTGTGAACTGCTGACAAGGATATTCCTTGAGGAGAGGAATGTGCTTAATCCTTCATTAGCTCACACAGACCTTCAATCACCAGAAAACCTGCATTTCCTTCTATTCATTTTCAGTCCTAAATCCAACAATTCTCTTCCTTAAAACCTAGAGGCACTGACACATCTTGAGTCACGTTTACAGAGCCTTGTTCTATCAGCCAGCTTTTGTTGACAGTGTCACAGCAGCCATGTGCATTTATATAGCTCCTTTTAACACAGTTAAAAGTGTGACAGAGTTCCAAGGTACTTTGCATGATTATTGAACAAGATGTACCCAAACAGCATGAAGGCAAGTGGCCATAAGCTTGGTCCTTGAGCTGGTTTGTAAAGAATGCCTTAGGGAATGAGGAGAGAGAGGTTGAGAGGAGGATGGTAAAAAACTCAGGGTCTTAATAGTCAAGGGCACGGTGGAGCGATGAAGCTTGGTTGGGGTTGGTCAAAAAGTCAGGACTGGAGGAATGCAGAGATCATGGGTCGGAGTGGAGAAGATCACAGGCAGAGGGGTGCTCATGGACACATTGTTAATGAGGGTGAGAACTTTAAAATCTGGCTGTTCCCCAACCAGGTGCTGGGGCCGAAGGGGGTGAGGAATGGTACTTAGTGTCAGGAAGGACACAGGCAGCCGCATTTTGGTTGAGTTCAAATTCACGGAGAATAGGAACAGTTAGGCCAGCCATCAGCCCATTGGAATGGTTGAATCTGGAGGCAACAGAAGGCACCATGGGTGTTAGATACGGCAATGTGGTCTGGTTCTCTCCTGACCATGCATTCCAACATGACTTCCAGTTAGGAAGTCCCATTCACGGCCAGTGATAAGTTAGCTGGTGTTAGCAGTTGGAAATGCCATCTGACTTTACGTCTGGAGAGGAGCCAGTTGTAATTATTCCCCCACACCATGGTTAAATAGCTTTGAGCCCCTTACAAGGCATGAACATCCATTTGGGTAATGGCCATCTGGGGATACATACCCAGCCTCAGGAAATGGTGCATTAGGGAAGGGATACAAGATAAGCTGAGACTTTGACAGCTCTGATTTACACGTACGAATGCAGTCATTTGCTGGATGGTTAAACGTTGACCCACTTGGATCAGCTCCCACTTTACGTAACACACCACAGGTCTGGATAAATATTAATCTGTCTGAGTTTCCAAAGCAGCTTCCAGGGAGCCTCTGCAGGAACAGTGCCCAGTGAGTTGGGGTGATGGGGTTGGGAGATGTCCCGGTGCTGGGCTAGATGTAGGAAGAAGCTGGTGGACTTGATCCTCGCAACTGAGCCAGTGTGAGGGGTGGAGATGTGGGGGTGGGGATAGTGGGTGGGCTGCAGTAAAGTGGGAACTTTGGGCTGAGACTTTCACCCCTTGTTAGGTTCCTCAGCCCGTGTCAGCATTAACCTAGCATTAGATTGCTGAGTCTATTCTGAGGGGTCCGAGGGTGATACTAGTCCTGTGGCTCCAGGAGCTAGTCACACTAATGTTTTCATTAATGGTTCCAGCTTCTAACAGTGTGAGAGCTTTATTCTATATCCAACCTGCACTTCCCATTCCCTGGGAGTGTGTGATGGGTCAGAAGAAAGGGAATTCTATGTCTAACCCATGCTGTCCCTATCCAGAGAGTGTACGAAAGAACATTGTAGAGGGAGTTTTACCCCATGTCTAACCCAAGCTCCCCCTGTTCTGGGAGTGTATGAAGGTAGAGTGCAGAGGGAGCTTTACTCTCTGTGTATCTGTCCTGTACCCTGTCCTGGACTGACCACATGTTGTTCCTGACCTGGAAGTACTTGGGGCTGACCCTGTGTACAAAAGCAAAAGAAAGCAGAAAATGTTCTAGCTCTGGGAATGACGTCCAATGTTTTCCAAATACAAGATTCACCAGAAATTGAAAACAGCCCACCAAAACTTGTCATCCCAGAACAGGAAGGTCGGACTCTGCCCCTGTGGATTTTGGATGTAAACAAATAGCTCTATCCATTCCAGTTGTAATCTAATACTCAGAGCCAATTACAAAACTTACTACCAGAAAGTCTGATTGAATTAGTTTATTCTGATTTTTTTTATGTGCGAAGGGCACAGGTTCCAGTTGGATTGAAGAATATGTCTGGATTTCCCAAGGGGTTTCCATGCACGGCAGCTTCCTCAGCTCAAGCCATTCAATGTCCCACATCCTGTTCACAGTGTGGAATTTAGCCTTTACATGGAGTCCTCTCAGACAGACGAATAGTGTCCCAACTGAAGGCCTTCGCACAAGTGAAAAGGTGACACTGGAAGGACTTCTGAAGCAGATACAGCTGTAACTTTCAAAGGGGAATTAGATAAATTCTTGAAAGGGGGACAGATTTATGAAGCTTACAGGGTAAAATGTTTGCATGTGCTGGATTTCAGTCAGATCTGTCAAAGATCCAGTAAGGGCATAATGGGCCAAATGGTCTCCTGGTGCCAAATAACTCTGAGCCAAGGTAATGAGAGTAGGACATAGCACTGGCTATTGATGATATGATACCTTCGCAGGCTGGATTCCAACTCCCAGTTAGACACAGAGTAAAGCTCCTTCTACGCTGTCTCATCAACCACATTCAGGGCAGGGACAACATGGGTCAGAAACAGAGAAACAGGATAAAGCTCCCTCTGCACCCTCATCAAGCACTCTCAGTGCAGGGTCAACATGGGTTAGGTATGGAATAAAGCTCCCTTCTGCTGTCCCATCAATGTTAATTAACTCCAGTTTCAGTTCATCCCCCTTACCAATTGTGAGATCTTTTACGCTCTTTAATGTATTGTCTGAAAGCACCTCTGATACTTCTATGCCTTCAGTATCACACAAGAGTGTTAGTGTAGAGTTTGTTTAAAAGAGAATAGAGTGGGTGAGGGCAGAGGAATGAAGGAATTGTCCCCGACTAGATTACTAATTGTATGATGGAGAAATGTAAAAATGGCATGCTGTATAACTCTATGACTGGCCTTTAATGCAAGAGGGTAGGAATTCAGAAATAGGAGAGTATTGTTATAATTGTACAATTGTGAGGACACACCAGGAGTACTGTGCACAGTTTTTGTCTCCTTATTTAAGAAAGGAAGATAAAACATTGGAGCAAGTCCAAAAAAAATCACAAGGCAAATTCGTGGGGTTAGAGGGTTGTCCCACAATGAGCGGCTAATGAAATTAGATCAATATTCTTTGGAGTTTAGAAGAATGAAGGGCGATCTTATTGAAACATATAAGATCCTGAGAGGGCACAACCAAGTAGATGTTGAGATGTTTCCACTTGTGGGAGAGTCTTGAATGAGGGGACGTAGTTACAAGATTAAAGGGTGGTCATTTAAAACTGAAATGCATGGGGACTTCTTGTCATAGAGGGCAGTGAATCTCTGGAATTCTCTACCTCAGAGGGTTGTGGAGGCTGGATCACTGGGAGTACTTAAAGAGCTAGTAGATACATTTTTGGAAGGTCAAAGAATAGAGGGAATTGGAATTGGTTTATTATTGTCACATGTACTGAGGTACGGTGAAAAACTTGTCTTGCATACCATTCATACAGATCAATTCATTACACAGTGCATCGAGGTAGTACAAGGTAAAACAAACCGAATGCAGAGTAAAGTTTCACAGCTACAGAGAAAGTGCAGTGCAGGCAGACAATAAGGTGCAAGATCACAACAAGGTAGATTGTGAGGTCAAGAGTCCATCTTATCGTACGAGGGAACCGTTCAATAGTCAATGTGCAATGGGTAACCAGCAGAGAAGAGATGAGACCTGGGGCAGATCAGCCACTATCATATTGAATGGTGGGGCAGGCTTGAAGGGCTGAGTGGCCTACTCCTGCTCCTATTTTCTTGTGCTCTTATGAGACAACAGAGACTGCGCAACAAGTAGTGGTTTTACCTGCTGAGACAGGGGGAAAAGGTTATGTGTTAAGGGGAGGTGTGTATAAGAGGAGAGGACTGAAATCTGATATAACTCCAGAGGATAAAGAGAAAGGAATCTTTGCATGTTGGAAATGTGAATGCAAGACTGAAGGAGCTGACTATCTGGACATGGATCAGCTCGAATGGGAAGTGAGCACCATTCCAGACTTCTAACTCAGTCATCTGGTCACAGTTCATTCCTGGTATTTCAGATTCCATTCCTCTCGTATCTACACCTCCCTCAGACACACAGCCACCACTGCTCTCTCAGGGACCACATCGCTTATCACTACAACTCCCCTGGTCTCCAACCTTTCACACACCTTTCATGTGCTCTCTCTGCCTCCACCATCCTTAACCCCACCTCTTTTTTTCCCGTAACTTAAATCTTTTATTTTAATCTCTAAGTCTTCCCCGTCCCAATGAAAGGTCATCCACTAAAGAGGTTAGCACTGCACCTCTCTCCACAGATGCTGTCGAGCATTTATTGTATTTTTACCTGTCACTCTCTCCCTCATTCTTCTTGTTGTGTGGGAGCTGCTACCAAAGAAAAAGGGTGAATGAGTCCGTGATACTTACAGTCCAGCTCAACAAGCCCTGGGAGCTGGGCGTGAGGGGTGCAGCAGTGTTCCCTGGACCGTCAGCAGCACCACTCTCCCCTCCATATGATTCCTGTTCAAAACGCAGCAGCAGTGACAGCACTGTGATTCATTCTGCACATTTTGCATTTCCAGATCAGAGTATCAAGATGGTGATACTTGCTCTTCTTGCCGTCTTCTGCTTAACCATTGGAACTCCTGGTGAAGCACAGATGACTGATGGAATTAGGTGAGCTGTCACTGTACTTTTAATCACCTCCATTTCCCAACAAAATCATCACACCTTTAAAACAGGGCCTCGGGAGTGTGAGGGAAGAGATCTACCAACATAGATACATGTGAGGAAACAAGACAACCAAAGACCTGGTTTCTCAGGAAAGTTCTAAGCAGCCACAGAGGAGGAAAATGAGGGTTCAGGTCAGACTAAGATGGGTATGAAAGCTCATTCATCATAATTCAGGACCAGAACAAAATCAAACTAAAGGCACACATTCCAATACAGAGGGATATCAGGGTAGTGGGATACCCTCCAGTATTGTGTGATATCGGGTTAGGTGATACCTATAAGAATTCTCCCTCCTTCCCAGTCAGATGTTCTGTACTGCAGGATAAATGTGTGACAGTTGAGTCTGACATTAGCTCTCGCCTCTCTTGTTTCTCCAGACTCAGTGAGCAGGGACTGCCATCTTCTGACGTCACCACGTTCCTGCGTCAACTGGCAAACACCAAGGAGGATGGGATGGACCAACCTGAGCAGAGCACCCCGAAATCTCGTACCTTCTCTGACAATGATCACCTATTCATGAAACTAGATGGCAGTCTGGACAGCAGGTACCAATTGTTTCCAGACACTTGTCAATGGCTGGGGTACTGTGTAACAATCTGGTCCCCATATCACAGGGAGGTTATAACTTTCTGGAGAGTGTGGTGGCTGCATTAAATGGCATTGCCATTGTTAGAATGGAAGCAGGTCGTTCTGTACTATATCCATAGCGGTGGCCGCATTTTCTGAAGTGGTCGGGCACCCTTCTCAGGTGGAGGCTCAGGGGGGAGAGAGGGAGAGAGGGGCATCAAAAAGGCAAATAAGGAGGGATGGAGGAGGAGGCAGGAAGAGGGACAGAGGGGGAATGATGGTGAGTGTGAGAGATGAGAGGAAGGGATAGGGATGAGGGGGAAAGGGAGGGAGAAATGGATTGTAAGGAAGGGAGGGAGAGATCTCAGATTGAAGAACATTTTCTAAAGAGCGAGTGGGAAATGAGGGGAATTTTTGCTTCACGCAACAAGTTGCTGTGATCTGGGATGTGCTTCTTGAATGGGCGGTGAGAGAGGTTTCAAGGGGAACTTTCAAAAGTTGAAAGGGAAATAACTACCAGGACCTGGGGACAGAGCTGAGGGGTGGGATGGTACCTGGACTGCAACCCGCAATCATTCTGTAAAATGACCTGAAGATAAATTATTGAGCTCAAACCTGCCACAAGGAGATATCAGGAGAAAATTCCTTGCTTTTATGGTAATTATTACTGAGCAGTGTGGAGAGATATAGGGAGGCAATTCCTGAGTGGCTAATCTTGTTCAGCACATGTTTAAGCACTTGGATAGGTATGTAGAGGGGCGGGGCTCAGAGGGATATGGGTGGAATGCAGGAAATTGAGACTGGCTGGGTGGATGTGGTTGGCATGGACTTGTTGGGCCGAAGGGCCTGCATCCGTGCTGTATTGGTCTGACTCTATGATAGTCCATGAAAAAAAAGTATAGTCACAATGGCCAGCACTGGTACGATGGACAGAATGGTCTTGATTAATTATGCTGACTGTTTTGATTCCAGCACTGCGCCACACGGCAGGGTGAAGAGGCACCGACATAGCTTGGGGCAAAATAACTACCTTCGGCATGGCTCCTGGGGCTGCACCCTCACCACCTGCCAGACACACAACCTGGCCAACTGGTTGTACCAGATGGCAGCAAACAAGGGCAAGGATGGCACTGCTCCCAAGAACACAGCGGACCCCCACAGCTATGGCAAGAAGCGACGGAGAAGATCCATCTTCCTCCCGGGCTATTCAACCAGGTTAGCCCAGTAACAACACCCCGGCTGTCCCCACCCACTCGGTGACATCCAACTATGATGTGCATCACGGTACTTGCACACCACATCCTGAAGAACTGATCTCCTAGGGAAGGCAAGGAACAGGCTTAGACAAAACCCTGTGAATGCCATGTGAGAAGATTTTTCTTTGCCCAGATACAACAACCAACACCCTCCTCCCTCTCTCTTTGTGTAGTGAATGAGAGCGAGGGGAGTGGGGAAATGGCAGGAATATTCCAGAACACACTCCATCTAATAACTGTTGCAAGATCTTCTAAAAGAGTAGGTGGAGACAATAAATAAATAATCAAGCAAGTTACCTGCTCTCTGTAATTCTCTCTGCTCCAGCCTTACCTACTTTATGTTTTATTTATTAACTGTATATTTGTTTCGTACTTGGAGGTTGTCAGGTGTGAGGAATGGGACCTCTTATCCAGAGCCCATCTCAGTACCAGAACTAAGGGGACTGAGATGATCAGTTTAGCGTGGCACAGGTGTTGCTACCTGGCTGAGGCACACTGTGTGGTGAATAGAGGTAAACTTATGGACCCTCTCCTCTCCAGCACGGTCAAGCTCTTTCTAGTTTGTGTTCAGCTTCTCTGCCTCATTCCTCCTCCGGGTTCTATCCAGAAACCAAAGTTGCTGCTAATTAGGCAGAGTGGGACACTGGACCTCCTGGTTGAACAGCAGTTACTGGCTAAGTGTATAAATACAATGCTTCCAAGTGGACAGGAATGGAAATTTTTGACAGCTTGGTCACCAAATGTCTCCAAATTAAAGCTAAGAGATTTATTTTGTTTGTTGGTCTGAACTCATATTCCCCCTTTTAACGAAAGAAGTCAGTTTGTTCTCGGGTTAGTGGAGCAGCTCTGCCCCCAAGTGGTAATGATGCGAGTAGCAAGAGATGATAAATTTCCTGACCCTGTGCTGTCGCTCTTTGCACCAGCGGTGGTGGGTCCTCACCAGCCGATCCTCGTTCTCCATGAGGAATGCGGAGGATCTGGTGAGATAATGAATGCTTGCAATTTTTTATGTACCTCGATTTGTAAGTGCATGTGTGTATATAGGTGTACATCTACATATATATGTGTTTGGATATGGATATGTAACCAAATGCACCTATACATATATTTATATACAATGTACATGGTATGTATATTATACATATGTGTGTATGTATATAATATGCAAAGATATATATATGTGTATAATGCATCTACTCATATATACAATATATTATATGTTATGCATATATATTTTGTATGTATATACGTACTGTGTAATTGGTATAACACTGGCGTGCACTAAGAAGAGATGGGCTGAGAACAAGTTACAGATGTTACAGCTGCACAGAGATCAGAATAAGGCCCATTCCATGACGTTTCAGCTTCAGTCCTTTCAGTTTTGTCAAAGATGCCACATGCAACACAAGACATTTCCAGCCAATCTCCCACAGTGGTTGGTAATTCAAGCAGAGTGACCGTCAGTCTGGCAGAGGGGATTTGGAGAAGGGAAGTATTATTAGTTCAGGCAGTGAGCTTCCCTTGAATGTTTTAAAAGTAAACAAGGATTTTTTTCTTAAATTATCAACAACATTTCCTAGCAATGCACTAAATACTTTCACTTTAATACTTGAAACAGGGAGAAGACTTAAATTAATGAATAACTTAACTAAAATTGCATTTTGTGTGCAATGATGTGCATAATGTAAGAGTCATGTAGATAGTGTGTTGTACATTTTTATATCACTCATTAAGGTTTGCTATTTAATAAAGTATAATCTTTATGCCAGGATCTTGGTTGTGTTGTTTATGTTTAAGAGAAAAGTAGAAGTTGCATTGCAATAGTACCTTTCACATCGCTTTCAGGCAATCCAAAGAAATTCACAGCCAAATAAAGTGACAGTGTGACCATTGCAAATGCTGGTTCAGGTACAGCAAGGTCCCCTGGCAGGAACGTATGAATGACCAGATAACTTGCTTTAATGATGGGGTTTGGGGGATAAGTACGAGCAAGAACTCTGAGACAATCGCCCCTGCACTTCTTCTAACCAGTGCTTTGGGCATGCATTTCTAAAAGTGCCACTTTGATCCGTGGGACACCCCAAAGTGCTCGACAGACAGTGAAGTAAGTTGGAAGTAAAGTCAGTTGGAAGTCACTGGTGTAATGCTCATAATGAGGCATATAATTTCAGCAAATCAAGTTCCCACAAACAACAATATGAGAATGACAGGATTGTTGCACAAAGAGGTGGTATGGACTTGATAGACCAAAGAGCATCCTGAAAAACACCCTGCTTTTTCAATGCCTAGTTTAAAGAGAATAACTGAGGGTAACTACCAGTCACCTCTCATTCTTCCGAACTCAAGGAGAGACAAACCTTCCCTGTCCAACCTTTCCTCAAAAGACATTCAACCCATTCCAGGTATCAGTCCAGTAAAACTTTTCTGAATATTGAATACATACTGGTATTGATCAAGGGTCTATATCCCAGGAAGCAACGTGTTGGCCTTTGTTTCTCACATTTGGCCTTTATACCCAGCATTCCATTGAGCTGTATTCACTTTATGACGATGAGACTTTACCCTCAATATTCATCCAGTCATGGAGGAGCTCCACCTGTCTTCAGTAACCTGTACTTACTCAGTTGGACCAGCTCCACCTGCTCTCTGAAGGCCTTTTACATTCCTGTCTTTGGGAATACTACCTATGTACCTAAAGTACAACGGACTATGGTCTGTAAGAACTCTAGTTACCACAAGAAGGACCTGAATCCTTTTGTTTCTGGTAACACTTCTCTGTATTCCCAACTGTTGAATCTCTACCCAAGCACTTGTGAGAGCTCCATTTATCCAACTGTTTGAACTCTACATCTGTCTGTTTGTAGGAACTCTGTCATAAATAGAACTTCTAACTGCAGAAACTATACTTGCCTTTTGTAAGAAATGTATCTGTCCCACAGTAGGAACACATTCTGTTGTCAGCAGGAGCTCTAAGTCTCCATCGTTGGAGCCCTCACTGCTCAGCTTACAGGAGATGATTTAACGCGGGGGACTTATAGTTTGTCAGTCCTCATTGATACAAGCTGACAGCAATTTGGATAAGAGAAAATGCTTTATCTGTGCATACCTTATTACTGCATGGAGGTATTATTTAATGTAAAGAGGTCATTATTACCACTAAGTCAAATATTAACTCAATCCATCAACGTGCAGTGGTTGGTGGTGAGCACAGAAGCCAGGAGTGATCATTGGATAGGAGTTCTCCAAAAGTATCCCACCAAGTCCAGACAGGTCTTGAGTCTTTTCCAAGCAACAAAAATAGTTATACTCCAGACCACATTAATCACTCCCAAACAACTTGATTACTCTGCAATTCTTAGCTACAAAAAATCAGTAAGCATGTGCTAAATATTCACCCTGAATTGTCTAAATAAGAAACAAAAGACATGTTCTGATGACATTTGTCAGTAAGTTCATTTTCATTGGGAAAACAAAGACATGATGTTCTTGCAGCTCTCTCTCAGTTTGTAAAATCGTCAAGTTTCCAGGAATCTGACCCATCCATACCTTAGTTCATACACATCAGCATTTCAAAGTTCTTGGTGCTGGCCATTTCACCATCCTTTCCACTGACTTGTTTCAAATTGATGAGACGAGATTTACCTAATATATTCTCACATAGGGTAAGAACTCCATTTGTCCATCTTTTGAATATCACATTCCTGTCTGTAGGATCGCTACCTGTCTGTCCAAAGGGCCATCACCCGTGATCTGTAATCACTCTACTTGCCAGGAGGAGGCACTCAACCCATTGCCTGCAGTAATTTCTCTTGGCTGTCTGTAACAAACCTGTCTGCCCATTTGTAGGTCTCCCTGTCCACCTGTAGGAACTCTACATTTTCATCTGCAGGACATCTGTGGAATTCTACCTGTCCTTTTGTAGCACCTCTGCCCGTCATCAATATTGTCGGAATGTCAACCGTCAGATTTTACAAATTCCACATGTCATCAGTTTAAGCTCCAAACCTCCAACCATATTGCCAAGTTGATTGTATGTAGGGGTTAAGTATTTACCTGGCATATTGATACTAACTGACAGCAATGTGATTGAGAACAATAACTTTACTTGGGTACAGAAACTTAATACACCAAGGTATTAAAGCCATAGTTATCATCACTGAATTACATATTTGGCCACATCACTGGTACCACCAACGCTGGAAACTAAGCAAGTTTGCCAGAAACATTCAACAGGCTCGAGGTCTCCAACTGCATCTCAGCCGAGCTGATTTGGGACTCATTTCTTTCTAGTGACAGAAGAGTGAGGTTCAGCTCCAGTCCGCACTGATCCCTCTCAAAGGTTCTCAGTTCCTCCCTGATTCCCAGTTATATGGAAGCTAGAATTTTAACCCAACTGTAGATTAAAATTTCACCCTGAAACAAGTAATAGGAGAGGCACCCTATGAGAGAGGACAATTTGTTCTGACGACATTTGTCAATAATTTGTTGACATGAAGATTCAATGACACGATGGTTGCTGGTGTTGTGGGTAGTGTAGAAGGTTGTTGTAGATTACAACAGGACATTGATACGATACAGAGCTGGGCTGAGAAGTGGCAGATGGAGTTCAACCCAGAAAAGTGTGAAGTGATACACTTTGGAAGATCAAATATGAAGGCAGAATACAAGGTTAATGGTAGGACTATTAGCAGTGTGGAGGAACAGAGGGGTCTTGGGGTCCACATCCATAGATCCCTCAAGGTTGCTGCGCAGATTGATAGGACTGTTTAGAAGGTGTATGGTGTGTTGGCCTTCATTAGTTGGGGTATTGAGTTCAAGAGTCCGGGGTGATGTTGCAGCTCTATAGAACTCCGGTTAGACCACACTTCAAGTATTGTGTTCAGTTCTGGTCGCCTCATTATAGGAAGGATGTGGAAGCTTTAGAGAGGGTGCAGGGAATTACCTGGATGCTGCCTGGATTGGAGAGCATGTCTTATGAGGATAGGTTGAGTGAGCTAGGGCTTTTCTCCTTGAGAGAAGGAGGATGAGAGGTGAATTAAGGCAAAGATCAGGTGGACAGTCAGACACTTTTTCCCAGAGCGACAATGGCTAACACAAGGGGACATAATTTTAAGGTGATTGGAGTAAGGTATAAGGGGGATGTCAGAGGTAAGTTTTTTACACAGAGAGGGGTGAGTGCATGGAATACAATGCTGGCAGAGGTTGTGGGGGCAGATACATTAGGGACATTTAAGAGACTCTTAGCTACATGAATGATAGAGAAATGGAGGGCTATGTGGGAGGGAAGGGTTAGATAGATCTTAGAGCAGGATAAAATGTCGGCACAACATTGTGGGCCGAAGGGCCTGTACGGTGCTGCAATGTTCTATATTCTAATTAAAATTTTACTGGGAACAACATGATGTTCCCATCGGTGCCTCCCCGCCTGTGAAGCCATTTCTTTATCTGTGAGTTGCCAAGGGTCTGATCCGTCCACAGTCTGGGGTTCAACGTGTGAGCATCTCACACTCAGCTTCTTGCTGTTGGCCTTTTCACCCAGCATTCCCCTGAACTGTCTCCGTTTCATGGATACAGGATTTCACCTTATTCCTGTGTTCTGTAGGTTAGTTGTCAGTCCATATTTTGCAGGAAACATGTTTTATATGGACTCAGAAAGTCCTTTGATAAGGTTCCACATGGTAGGCTGCTCTGGAAGGTTAGATCGCTTGGAATCCTGGGAGAGCTGGCTAATTGGATACACAATTAGCTTGATGGTAGGAAGCAGAAAGTGATGGTGGAAGGCTGTTTTTCAGACTGGAGCCTCATGACTAGTTGTATGCCTCAGGAGTCGGTGTTGGGCCCATTGTTGTTTGTCATCTCAATCAGCCATTTGGATAAGAACGTACAGGGCATGATTAGTAAGTTTGCAGATGAGACTAAAATAAGTGGTATTGTGGACAGTGAAGGTGGTTATCAACAATTACAGTAGGATCTTGATCAGCTGGGTAATTGGGCCAAGGAATGACAAATGGAGTTTAATTCAGATAAGTGTGAGGTGTTGCATTTTGGAAAGTCAAATCAAGGTAGGACTTTCACAGTGAACGGTATGGCCCTGGGAAATGTTGTCGAACAGAGGGAACTTGGAGTTCAGGTACATAGTTCACTGAAAGTGGAGTCACAGATAGACAGGGTAGTGAAGAAGGCTTTTGGCACGCTGACCTTCATCAGTCAGGGAAATGAGTTGGGGCTTGGGGTGGCTGTATAGGATGCTGGTGATGCTGATTTTGGTCACCCTGCTATAGGAAAAATGTTCTGAAACTGGAAAGAGTGCATGACAGATTTACAAAGATATTGCCAGGAATTGAAGGACTGAGTTATAGGGAGAGGTTGGACAGGCTAGGACTTTTTTCCTTGGAGTATAGGAGACTGAGAGGTGATCTTACAGTGGTGTATAAAATCACGAGGGGCAGAGATTGGGTGAATGCACTTAGTCTTTTTCCCAGGGTTGAGGAATCAAGAACTAGAGGGCATAAGTTTAAGGTGAGAGGAGAAAGATTTAATAGGAATTTGAGGGGCAAGTTTTCTACAAAGAGGGTGGTATCTATGTGGAACGAACTGCCAGAGGAAGTGGTTGAGGCAGGTTTAATATTTAAAAGACACTTGGACAGGTACATGGATAGGAAAGGTTAGTTGGAAATGGGCCAAACGTGGGCAAAAGGGAATTGCTTGGATGGGCATCTTGGTCAGCATGGACCATTTGGGACGAAGGGCCTGCTTCCATGCTATATGACTCTGCAACTCTATCTATGACTTGATAAACCCAGCTGTTATCTTCAGTAATCCCAACTAACCACCTTTTAAGTACCATACTTCTCTATGTGATTTACCCTTACATCATTACAAATTGCACCTTCCTGTCAGTGGGAACACCAGATGTCCGTCTGCAGGAGCACTGCTGTTTTTCCATGGGAACTCTCTCTGTACATCTGTAAGAACTGTATAAGTTCATCTCCAGGAACTTGAACGTCCATCTATAGAAAGTCCATCTTTCTGTTTGCGGGAGCTGTAATTGACCATCTGTGGACAGGAATTTGTTAACAGCAGTTAAACCTCTCTGACAACACAAACTGTACCTGTCCGTGTGTAGAAACACAGCCAGTCAGCTCCAGTTACTCTATTTGTCTCTTTCCAGGAAGTCAACTTTCATAACTGCAAATTTCCACCCTATCCAGAATAGTTTCTTCTTGTCCATCTGCAGGATTCCATCTATTGATCGATAGGAACTGTGGGAGCTCTCAATATCTAAATACAGTAGCTCCACCTGTCAATTGTGGGAACCAGACCCGTCCCCCGGGGGGTGCTCCACCAGTCCAACTGTGGGTGCTCCACCTGTCCACCTGTGGGAGCTCCAGCCGTCCACCTGTGGGTGCTTCACCTGTCCACCTGTGGGTGCTCCACCTGTCCACCTGTGGGTGCTCGATCCATCCACCTGTGGGTGCTGCAACATTCTATCTGTTGGAGCTCGACCCAGCTGTCTGTAGGAGCTCCATTGCTCATCTGTTGAAATTCCAGTCTGACTGTGGGAACGTTAATCCCAGGTTGTAGGGGCTGCACCTCTGACCATGGGGGAGAGGAGGGTCCTGGTCTCTGGGTCTCACTGTGTCTGAAATAGGGGTTGTGTGAACGAGGGAATCACAGGTGTCTCAGAAGACCCCCGGCTCAACTATCCTTGACAAAGCTAAATCTCATGGAACTTGGGTTCTACTTTAGAAGCAAACAATTTGGTTCTTTTCTTTCTGGAAATTCTCACCCGATTAATGAAGTGATTAACATTTACCTGCTTTGGAGCATGTGATAACTTCCATTATAACACAGAGAGGGAAAGGTGTGTTGGTTTATCTGTGTGCAGCCATCTTATGTTTGTCCTCTTGATCCCAGCTGCTGCTTAACTGTTGATGAGCAGCAACCCAAGGCAAACTCAGCTTCTACCCCACTGTGATAAGACTATTGAACGGTTCTCTTATACAATGAGATGGACTATGACCTCACGATCTACCTTGTTGTAACCTAGCACCTTATTGCACTGCACTCTCTGTAGCTGTGACACTTTACTGTGTACTGTTATTGTTTTTACCTGTACTACATCAATACACTCTGCACTAACTCAATGTAACTGCACTGTGTAATGAATTGACCTGTACAATCGGTATGCAAGACAAGTTTTTCACTGTACCTCGGTACGTGACAATAATAAACCAATACCAAACACATTATATTGCACAAATCAATAAATTACAATCATCCCCCTTAGATTATACCTCTGTCAACAGCTCTCAGGAAGTGACCATAGGAGAAGAAGTCCAAAATTAGTAGGACCCACAACAGTAAGGAATTTTTCCCTTATTCTCATCCATCTGTCCACCTGTCGGAATGCCTCATTCCTGTCTGCACGATCTCTGCCCGTCTATCCAAAGGATTATCAACTGAGATTTGCAGTCAATCTACTTGCTACCAGGAGGCACTCAACCTGCTGTCTGCAGTAACCTCTTGGCTGTCTGTAACAAACCTGTCTATCCATTTGTAGGTCTCCCTGTCCACCTGTAGGAACTTTACATTTCCATCTGTAGGACATCTGTAGAACTCTACCCGTCCTTTTTGTAGCATCTCTGCCTGTCATGAATAGTACCTATCCCACTGTTATACTATTGAATGGTCCCCTAGTATGATAAGATGGACTTTTGATCTCACAATCAAACTCATTATGGCCTTGCACCTTATTGTCTGCCTGCACTGCAATTTCACTGTAACTGTAACACTTTACTCTGCATTCTATTACTGTTTACCCTTGTACGACTGTTGTAATGAAATAATCTGTATGGATGGCATGCAAAACAAAGTTTTTCACAGTACCTCAGTATACATGACAATAAAAACAATTTACAATCTTCAAACAGAGGGATTCTATTTTTCCATTTGTAGGTGCTCTATTAGTCGCTTGTAGGAACCCAACTTCTCTGTCAGTTGGTGTTGGATCTCTGTCTGCAAGAGCTGTCAGTTGTTACATTAGCTCTACTGTCCATATGTAGCAACTCCACTTGTGTTCCTGTTGGAACATCACCTGTCAGATTTTATGAGCGCCACATCTCCATTCCTTAGCTCCCTAATTGCCACGTTGATCCTATGTAGGGGTCAAATGTTTACCTGGCATCATTGATACATAGTGACGCCATGGTGACTGAGAACAATAACTTTACTTGGTCACACAAAGTTAGTACACCATGGTATTAAAGCCATACTAATCATCACTGAATTACATCACTGGTACCAACACTGGGAACTAAGCAAGTTTGCCAGAGACATTCAGCAGCTTCGAGGTCTCCAACTGTATCTTAGCCAAACCGAGTCAGGACTCATTTCTTTCCAGTGACAGAAGAGTGAGGTTCAGCTCCAGTCCACACCGATCCCGCTCAATGGTTCTCAGTTCCTCACTGTTACTCAAGCATAAGGAAGCTAGAATTTTAACCCAACTGTAGATTAAAATGTACCTGAAATAAATAATAGGGATATTCCTATGAGAGCTGTCAATTTATTAGACGATATTTGTCAATAATTTCAGTTTTACTGGGAACAACACAATGTTCCCATCGATGCCTCCCTGTCTGTGAAATCACTTCTTTATCTGTGAGTTGCCAATGATCTGATCTGTCCACAGCCTGGGGTTCAACATGTGAGCATCTCACACTCAGCTTCTTGCCGTTGGCCTTTTCACCCAGCATTCCCCAACATGGAGCTTGGGTTCTCTTTAAGCAGCAAACAATTTGGTTCTTTTCCTTCTGGAAATCCTCACCGAGTATGAAATGATTAACATTTACCTGCTTTGGAACATGTGATAACTGCTGTTATAACACAGAAAGGGAAAGATGTGTCGGTTTATCTGTGTGCAGCCATCTCATGTTTCTCCTCCTGATCCCAGATGCTGGTTACCCATTGATAAGCAGCACAACAGCAACCTAAGGCAGCATAACATCAGAAGTCACAGAAATTAACATTTTACGCTCATCCGCCTTATACTTCCCTCAACAGCTCTTAGGAAGTAATGTAGATTAAGTCCAAAATTAGTCAGGCCCAGAACACCAAGGAGAAGTCAAAAGTAAGTTGGGACCAGAACAGCAAGGAATAGTTTCCCTTATTCTCATTCATCTGTCCACCTGTTGAAATACCTCATTCCTGTCTGTGGGATCGCTACCTATCCATTCATAGGACCATCAACTGTGATCTGCAGCCACTCTATTTGCCACCAGGAGGCACTCAACCTGACGTCTGCAGTAACTCCTCTTGGCTGCTGGAACGAACCTGTATCCATTTGTAGGTCTACCTGTCCACTTGTAGGAACTCTACATTTCCATCTGTAAGACATCTGTGGAACTCTGTCTGTCCTTCTGCAGCATCTCTGCCTGTCATCAACAGGGTCTTCAACCTGAGGCATTCTACCTTTCCTTTCGTCACTCATGGGAACTCAACTTCTCTGTTGGTTGGTGTGGAATCTCTCTTGTCAGTTGGTGTTGAATGTCTGCAGGAGCTGTCATTTGCTGCATTAGCTCCGCCTATCCATATGTAGCAACTTTACTTGTGTTCCTGTTGGAACATCTCCTGTCAGACTTTATGAGCTCCACATGTCAGCAGTCTGAGCTCCAAATCTCCATCCTTTGGGGCCCAAGTTGCCATGTTGATCCTACGTAGGGGTCAAATGTTTACCTGGCACCAATGTCACTACTGACACCATGGCAACTGAGAACAATAATTTTGCTTGGGCACACAGTTAACACACCATGGTATTAAAGCCATAGTTATCATCACTGAATTCCATATTTGGCTACATCACTGGTACCAACACTGGGAACTAAGCAACTTTGCCAGAGACATTCAGCAGATTTGAGGTCTCCAACTGTATCTCGGCCAAACCGAGTCAGGACTCATTTCTTTCCAGTGACAGAAGAGTGAGGTTCAGCTCCAGTCTGCAATGGTGCTTGAATTCCTCCCTGATTCTCAATTATAAGGTAGGTAGGATTTTTACCTAACTGTAGGTTAAACTTTCACCCTGAAATAAATTATAGGCAAGGCATATTCCTGCGAGAGAGAACAATTTGTTCTAAGGATGATTCTCAATAATTTCAATCTTATAACACGGTGTTCCCATTGGTGCCTCCCTGTCTGTGAAAACATTTCCTTACCTGTGGGTTGCCAAGGATCTGATCTGGTCACAGCCTGGGGTTCAACATGTGAGCATCTCACATTCAGCTTCTTGCTGTTGGCCTTTTCACCCAGCAGTCCCCTGAGCTGTCTCCATTTCATAGGTACAAGAATTCATCTTATTCCCATAGTCTGTAGGTTTGGGATCTGTCCGTTGTCAGTGGGGGTGCTACCTGTCATCTCCAGTTATTCTGCCTTGTAAGAGCTCTCAGTCTCTGACTCTATGACCTCTACCATTCCAAATAGTTATAGAGCAATACTATACGGATACAGGCCCTTAGGCCCAACCAGTCCATGCCGAACACATTATCCACCTGGCTACTCCCAATTTCCTGCTTTCAGCCCATATCCCTCCAAGCCCCACCCCTCTATGTACCTATCCAAGTGCTTCTTAAATGATACTGTTGTACCTGTCTCACCCACTTCCTCTGGCAGCTTATTCCATATACTCACCACCCTCTGTGTGAAAAAGCTGCCCCTCAAGTCCCTTTTAAATCTCTCCTCTCACCCTAAACCTATGCCCCCTAGTTTTGGACTCCGCTACCCTGGGGAAAAGACTGTTACCGTCCACCTTATCTCTGCCTCTCATAATTTTAAACACCTATAATGTCGCCCCCTCATTCTCCTATGTTCCAAGGAATAAAGACCCAGCCTGGCCAACCTCTCCCTATAACTCAGGCCCTCTAGTCCTGGCAACATCCTCGTAAATCTTTTCTGCACTCTTTCCAGTTTAGCCATGTCTTTCCTATAACAGGGTGACCAGAACTGTACACAGTACTCTAAGTGCAGCCTCACCAACAACTATACAACTGCAACATAATGTCCCAACTCCTATATTCAGTGATCTGACTGATGAAGGCCACTATGCTAAATGTCTTTTTCACCATCCTGTCTACATGTGACGCTGCTTTCAATGAACTATGCACTTGTACTCCTAGGCACCTCCGTTCCATTGCGCTCCCTAGTGCCCTACCATTCATTGCACAGGTCCTATGCTAGTTTGACTTTCCAAAATGCATCACCTCACATTTAACTGTATTGAAATCCATTCACCAGTCCTTGGTCCACTTGCCTAACTGATCAAGATCCCCCTGCAATCTACGATAACCTTCTTCACTATCAACAACACCTCCTAATTTTGTGTCATCTGCAAATTTACTGATCAATCCTTGTGCATTCGCATCCAAATCATTTATATAAATAATGAACAGCAAGGGTCTCAACACCAACCCCTGCAGCACATCAGGCCTCCATTCTGAGAAACAGCTTTCAACCACCACCCTCTGCTTCCTACCTCCGAGCAATTTTGAATCCATGTAACTAGCTCTCCCTGGATCCCATGGGACCGAACCTTCCAGACCAGCCTGCCATGTGAATGTTCACCAGTGCATCTCCACTTGTTTCCCTTTATTTTATAAAGTACCTTTATTTTAAATACTTAGAAGTAGGTAGTGATGGCAGCAGTTAGGGCAGTCGTGTGCTCTGTATGTAGTATGTGGGAAGTCAGGGACAGCACACTTGTCCCTGATGACTACACCTGTAAAAGGTGCATCCAGCTGCAGCTCCTGACAAACAGAGTTAGGGAACTGGAGCTGGAGCTGGATGAACTTCGGATCATTCATGATGCAGAGGCCGACATAGACAGGAGTTTCAGGGAGATAGTCACCTCTAAAAGTCAGGAAGCAGGTAGCTGGGTGACTGTCAGGAAAGGAAAGGGGCAGAGACAGAAAGAGCAGAGCACCCCTGTGGCCGTTCCCATCAACAATAAGTATACCATTTTGGATACTGCTGGTGGGGACGACCTACCAGGGACAAGTTGTAGTGGTCACGGCTCTGGCACCTAGGTGGTACCCTCAGCTCAGAAAGGAAGGAGGGAAAAAAGGAGAGCAGTAGTGATAGGGGATTCGATAGTTAGGGGGACAGATGGGAGGTTCTGTGAGAGATCGAGAATCCCAGATGGTCTGTTGCCTCCCTGGTGCCAGGGTCCGTGACATCTCGGATCGAGTTCTCGATATTCACAGGAGGGAGGGTGAACAGCCAGATGTCGTCGTCCATGTAGGGACCAATGACGTGGACAGGAAGGAGGAGGAGGTCCTGCAGAGAGAGTTTAGAGAATTAGGTGCAAAGTTGAAGGACAGGACCTCCAGGGTTGCAATCTCAGGATTGCTACCCATGCCACGTGCTAGTGAGGCTAGAAATAGGAGGATCATGCTGCTAAATACGTGGCTAAGAAGATGATGCAGGAGGGAGGGCTTCATCTTCCTAGACGATTGGGCCTTGTTCCAGGGAAGGTGGGACCTGTTCCGACAGGACGGTTTGCACCTGAACTGGAGGGGGACTAACATACTTGTGGGTAGGTTTGCTAGTGCTGCTCCAGGGGGCTTAAACTAGATTTGCAGGGGGAGGGGAACCGGAGTGTTAGAGCAGATAGTGAGGTGGAGGAGGAAAATGGTCATGCGAGGACTGCAGGTATAGACAGAAATCAAAGGTTTGTACGTGATAGAAATGTTCTAAGGTGTATCCATTTCAATGCAAGGAGTATTGTAGGTAAGGCAGATGAGCTTAGGGTGTGGATTGGCACATGGGATTACAACATTATTGTGATTAGTGAGACCTGGTTGCAGGATGGGCCGGACTGGCAGCTTAATGTTCCGGGATTCCGTTGTTTCAGACGTGATAGAGGGGGAGGGATGAAAGGGGGAGGAGTGGCATTACTAGTCAGGGAAAATATCACAGCTGTGCCTAGACAGGACAGCCCAGAGAGCTCGTCTACAGAGGGCATATGGGTGGAGCTGAGGAACAGGAAAGGTGTGGCCACACTAACAGGGTTGTATTATAGACCGCCCAATAGTCAGAGAGAATTGAAGGAACAAATCTGTCATGAGATAGCAGACCAATGTAAGAAACAGAAAGTTGTAATAGTAGGGGATTTTAACTTCTCACATATTGACTGGGACTCCCACACTGTGAAAGGGCTGGATGGCTTAGAATTTGTCAAATGTGTTCAGGAAAGTTTTCTAAATCAATATATAGAGGTACCAACGAGAGAGGATGCAATACTTGATCTCCTATTAGGGAACCAGACAGGTCAGGTGACAGAAGTATGCGTAGGTGATCATTTTGGGTCCAGTGACCATAATGTCATTAGTTTCAAGTTAATTATGGATAAGGATAGGTCTGGTCCTCGAGTTGAGGTTCTAAATTGGAGGAAGGCCAATTTTGTGGAAATGAGAAAGGATCTAGGAAAAGTGGATTGGAATAAGTTGTTTTCTGGCAAGGACGTGTTCAGTAAGTGGAAGGCCTTCAAAGGCGAAATTTTGAGAGTGCAGAGTTTGCACGTTCCTGCCAGGATTAAAGGCAAAGTTAACAAGCATAAGGAACCTTGGTTTTCAAAAGATATTGGTGCTCTGGTGAAGAAAAAGAGAGAGGTGTATAGCAGGTATAGGCAACTAGGAACAAATGAGGTACTTGAAGAATATAGAAAATGTAAGAAAATACTAAAAAAGGGAATTAGGAAGGCAAAAAGATGACATGAGGCTGCTTTGGCAGATAATGTGAAGGTAAACCCAAAGGGTTTCTACAAGTATATGAAGAGTAAAAGGATAGTAAGGGACAAAATTGGTCCCCTAGAGGATCAGAGTGGACGTCTATGTGTGGAGCCTCAGGAGATGGGGGAGATCTTAAACAGTTTTTTTGCATCAGTATTTACTCAGGAAATGGGCATAGAGGATATGGAAGGAATGGAAACAAGCAGTAGGGTCATGGAACATATACAGATTAAAGAGGAAGAGGTGCTTGCTGCTTTACAGTGAATAAAGGTAGATAAATCCCCTGGGCCTGACAAGATATTTCCTCGGACCTTGAGAGAGACTAGTGTAGAAATTGCAGGGGCCCTGGCAGATATATTTAAAATATCCTTAGCCACGGGTGCGGTGCCGGAGGACTGGAGGGTAGCTCATGTTGCTCCATTGTTTAAAAAAGGCTCTAAAAGTAAACCAGGTAATTACAGGCTGGTGAGCCTGACACCAGTAGTAGGTAAATTATTGGAAGGTCTTCTGAGAGATCGGATATACAAGTATTTGGACAGCCAAGGGCTGATTAAGGATAGTCAGCATGGCTTTGTGCGTGGTAGATCGTGTTTAACGAATCTTATATAGTTTTTTGAGGAGGTTACCAAGAAAGTAGATGAAGGAAAGGCTGTGGATGTTGGCTACATGGACTTTAGTAAGGCCTTTGACAAGGTCCCACATGGGAGCTTAGTTCATAACATTCAGTCACTAGGTATCCATGGGAAGGTTGTAAACTGGATTCGAAATTGGCTGTGTGGGAGAAGACAGAGAGTGGTAGTGGATGATTGTTTCTCAGACTGGAGGCCTGTGACTAGTGGTGTGCCTCAGGGATCGGTGCTGGGGCCATTGTTGTTTGTTGTCTATATCAATGATCTAGATGATAATGTGGTAAATTGGATCAGCAAGTTTGCTGATGACACTAAGATTGGAGGCGTAGTGGACAGTGAGGAAGGATTTCAAAGCTTGCAGAGGGATCTGAACCAACTGGAAGAATGGGCCAGAAAATGGCAGATAGAATTTAATGCAGACAAGTGTGAGGTGTTGCATTTTGGAAGGACAAGTCAAGGTAGGACATACACAGTAAATGGTAGGGCACTGAGGAGTGCGGAGGAACAAAGGGATCTGGGAGTTCAGATACATAATTCCCTGAAAGTGGCGTCACAGGTAGACAGGGTTGTAAAAAAGGCTTTTGGCATCCTGGCATTCATAAATCAAAGTATTGAGTATAGGAGTTGGGATGTTATGGTGATGTTGTATAAGTCACTGGTGAGGCCAAATTTGGAGTATTGTGTGCAGTTCTGGTCACCTAACTATAGGCAGGATATCAGTAAGATTGAAAGAGTGCAGAGGAGATTTACTAGAATGTTGCCGGGTCTTCAGGAGTTGAGTTACAGGGAAAGATTGAACAGGTTAGGACTTTATTCCTTGGAGCGTAGAAGAATGAGGGGAGATTTGATAGAGGTTTACAAAATTATGAGGAGCATAGACAGAGTTAATGCTAGTAGGCTCTTTCCACCTAGATTAGGAGAGATAAGTATGAGAGGACATGGCTTTAAGGTGAAAAGGGAAAGGTTTAGGGGGAACATTAGGGGGAACTTCTTCACTCAGAAAGTGGTGGGAGTGTGGAACGGGCTGCCATCTGATGTAGTAAATGCGGGCTTGTTCTTAAGCTTTAAGAATAAATTTGATAGATACATGGACGGGAGAGGTCTGGAGGGTTATGGACTGGGTGCAGGTAAGTAGGACTAGCGGAATAACGTTTTGGCACAGACTAGAAGGGTTGAATGGCCTGTTTTCTGTGCTGTAGTGTTCTATGGTTCTATCTCTTGAGCAACTATGATTTTTTTCCTCTGTAAACACTGAGGAGAAATAGTTATTAAAAATCCCATCTCCTGTAGCTTGAGACATAGGCGGCCTACTGATCTCTAAGGGGACCTACTCCCTCCCTAGCCACCCTTTTACTCTTAATATATTCATAGAACCTCTTGGGATTTTCCTTAACCTTACCTACCAGATCCATCTCATACCCGCTCTTTGCCCTTCTGATTTCCCTCTTAAGTGTGTTAATCTTTTTATGGTCATCAGGTAAGGCAGATGAACTCAGTGTGGATTGGCTCTGAGGACTGGGATGTCATAGCCATAACAGAAACATGGCTGAGAGAAAGGCAGGTCTGGCAGCTCCATGTTCCAGGATACAGATGCTACAGGCGTGACAGAGGTTCAGGTAAGTGAGAAGGGGGAGTTGCCTTTTTGATAAGATGTAACAGCAGTACTTAGAGATGACATACTTTGGGGATCGTCCAGTGAGGTCATATGGGTAGAACAAAGAAGGGGTGCGTCACTAGTGGGGCTGTATTTTAGACCCCCCCCAATAGTCAGTGGGAACTTGAGGAGCAGGTGTGGAGAGAAATTGCTCATAGTTGTAATGATAAGGTTGTATTAGTGGGAGATTTTAATATCCCTGGTATTGACTGGGCCACCCAGAGTGTAAGGGCCTGGACAAGATGGTATTTGTGAAATGTGTCCAGGTACATGGAGGGGTGGGGTTTGAAAGGATATGGGCCAAACAAAGGAAAATAAGACTAGCTGGGTGGGCGCCATGGTCAACACGGAACCGTTGGACTGAAGGGCCTGTATCTGTGCTGTATTGCTCTATGACTCTATGATCCTATCAAGGAATTCACTGATCCTCAATCTCCTAAACCCAATGTATTCTTCCTTCTTTTTCTTGACAAGAGCCTCAATATCTCTCATCACCCAGGGTTCCCTAAACTTGCCCGGTTTATCCTTCACCCAGCAGGAACATGCTGCTCCTGGACTCTTCATATCAACCTCTTAAGAGCCTCTGACTTGTCAATCGTTCCTGTCCCTTCAAACAGGCTCTCCCAATCGACCTCTGCTGGATCCTGCCTAATTCCCCCAAAATTAGCCCTGCTCCAGTTTAGGACCCTAACTTTAAGAATTGCAGCTTTCTGTCAGCGGGAACACCAGATGTCCATCTGCAGGAGCTCTGCTGTTTGTTCATGGGAACTCTCTCTGTACATCTGTAAGAACTGTATAAGTTCATCTCCAGGGACTCAAACATCCATCTGTAGAAGGTTCACCTTTCTGTCTGTAGAAGCTGTAATTGACCATCTGTGGAGCTTTCTCTGATTGTCAATAGGAGTGAAACCTTTCTAACACCACAAATGGTACCAGCCTATTTGTCAGGAAGTCAGCCTTCAAATCTGTAAATTCCCACCCTGACTAAGAGAGCTTTTCTTGACCATCTGTAGGATTCCATTTGTTTGTCTGTAGTAACTCTGGGAGCTTTCAATATCTCTCTGTCATGTGTGGGAACTGCACCTGTCCATCAGTAGTTACTCTACCTGTCTGTCTATGTGTACTCCACCTGTGGGTGTTACATCTGTGGGTTTTCCAACTGTCTGTCTGTGGAGCATCTCTGTTCATCTGTTAAAAATCCAGTCTATCTGTGGGAGCTTTATACCTAGTAGGAGCTGCACCTCCCATCTGTAGGGAACGCTCCCTCTTGTTAGTCTGTAGGTGAGAGGAGGGTCCCAGTCTCCGGTTCCCACCATTTCTGTTGTGAGAATTGGAAAACCACAGATGCCTCAGGAGACTCCCAGCTGAACTATCCTTGACAAATCTAAATAACATGGAGCGTGAGTTATCGATTGGAAGCAAACATTTTGGATTTTTTCCTTTACGTTGTCTTGAACTTCTCAACTGATCTCTAAAGAAATTAAAATTCACCTGCTTTGGACCATGTGTTAACTTCTTTTATAATACAGAGAGGGAACCACGTCTTGATTTATCTGTGTGCAGCCATCTTTATGTTTCTCCTTCTGATCCCAGCTGCTGGTTAACTGTTGATAAGCAGCACAACAGCAACCCAGGGCAGAGTAACACAACAAACAGCACAACTCAATATACGGCACTCATCCCCCTGTGATTATACTCCTCTCAACATCTCTCAGGAAGTTAGGCAGCCACATGAGGATGAGATCCAAGGCTTTTGAAGGACAGGACTCTGCATGGTTTCTGTTGAAATGTTTCTTGATGACACAAATAGTTCCTGGATATACAACAGTGAACTACTGCTCCATGTCGTCACTTCCTGTGTGATGCTTATGCAGCAGTCAAGATGGCACATTGGTATTTGCACAGTCCTGAGAATGTCTGCTCGATTTGGTAGTTATAGCCCAACAAGCTCAAAGCATTGCACTGCACTCTCTGCACTGCAAGGTCTGATATTATTGACTTTAGCCCAAATATTGTAAATAGAGAACTGTCAGCAAATTGAATTTTCAACCATTCAAATATTTGTGAAATTTCTTGACCCCAAAGATAATGCTCAGAACTTCATTTCAATCTGAATCTAGTGGCACTCACTCAGTGTCAGAGTTGTGGGAGGGAAAGTGATGATTGGGTGTTGTACACCTGAAGGGAATACATGTGAGATGACTGCACCAACTCCACACTGGGTGCATCACAGCTCAAAGACAGCTTCTATCCCGCTGTTACAAGGCTATTGAATGGACCTCTTGTACAATATAGATGAACTCTTCACAATTTACTTCGTCCTGGCCCTTGTACCTTTTTGTCTACCTGCACGGCATTTCTCTGTAACTGTAACACTATATTCACAATTTAAAACATTTCTCACCTTTGTGCCTTAACCCACTCTCCTCGCCCTCTTACTTCTCACCTCTGTGTCACTGTTTTCTCTCTTTTCCTTCTCTCCCACCCTACGTTGTCCCACCATTTTATCCTGTCCCCTTTGCCATTCATCCCATCATCCTCTTTGCCTCCTACGCCACCCCCACCCACTCTCCCCTACTCCAGCACTGCTGCAGCAGAGATGCAGCACGGGTAGGTGACACATTCTGCTTGTTGCAATTACCAAAGTACCTTAAAATAGACTTTGATTGTCATTTCAAGAACAAGATGTGGATAAATTCTTGGCAAGAGGAGGAGCCACTGAGGCCACGTGTGCGGGAGGCAGTCCACACCCCTTTTCAAAGACATAAGGCTCATAAGCACAACCACACCTCAGCAGACACAGCGGAGTCCTGTAGGGAAACCAGTCATCAGTGAGAGATCATTGCACAGAAAATAACTCAGAGACTCTGAAGTCCAGTTCACCAGATCACACTGGGTAGGTGGCTTGTTTTTCTCACTTATTTGAATGGTTTGAACTTGTTTGTGGTGTTTAAAGTCAGTGTTTCTGAGATGCTTTAAAGAACCCTCAGCTGCCCTGACAAGCCGTGTCAATGACACTGAATGATTCCGAAATTAAGCAGGGAGGGCAGTTTTTGATGCTCGCTGGAGTTTTTCTCACCTCTTTCATGGAGGTCACCCTCAGCAGACTTTTCAGCTGCACTTTTGTTCATTGACCTACCATTACCTCAGTGCAGTCAAGCTTACAAAACTTCAGGACAGGACAGTTTTTGTCTTGGAATGGAACCTGGTTAACGAGGAGATCCACATATCTGCTGCACTGTCTTTTCCTTGGTGGGTTACAGGGTGAACCTGACCAGAATCTTGCAGGGCAGCTCCAAAAGACCAAGGAATTGGGTGTGCAGAGGTGCAGCAGTGTTCTCTGAGCTGTCAGCAGCAACACTCACCCCTCCATATGATTCCTGTTCAAAACACAACCAGCGAGTGACAGCACTGTGATTCATTCTGCACATTTTGCATTTCCAGATCAGAGTATCAAGATGGTGATACTTGCTCTTCTTGCCCTCTTCTGCTTTAACATTGGAACTCCTGGTGAAGCACAATATGTTGATGGATTCGACAGGTGAGCAGTCACTGTACTTTTAATCACCTCCATTTCTAATCAGCAACTTGACGAGGAAAACAAGAGTTCATGTCAGTCTAAGACTAGGATGAAAGCTCATCAACATAATTCAGCCCCAGAGCAAAATCAAAGTAATGTGATACTCTCCCGTACAGAGGGATATCAGGGCAGTGAGACACACTCCAATACAGAGGAATATCAGGTTACGTGGTATCTGCAGGAATTCTCCCCCCTTCCCAGTCAGATGTTCTGTACTGCAGGGTAAATGTGTGACAGTTGAGTCTGACATTAGCTCCCTCCTCTCTCGTTTCTCCAAACCCAGTGAGCAGGAACTGTCATCTTCTGACATCACCACGTTCCTGCGTGATCTGGAAAACACCAAGGAAGATGGGATGGACCAACCCGAGCAGAGCGCCCTGAAATCTCGCACCTTCTCTGACGTTGATCACCCATTCATGAAACTAGATGGCAATCTGGAAAGCAGGTACTAAAGGTTTCCAGACGCTGGTCAATAGCTGTGGTACTGTGTAGCAAACTGGTCCCCATATCACAGGGAGGTTATGACTTCCTGGAGAGTGTGGTGGCTGTATTAAATGGCATTGCCAATGTTCCTGTGGAAACAGATTGTTCTTTACTATATCCATAGTGGAGCCTTATTTTCCCTGAGGTGGTCGGGCACTCAGTTGGAGGCTGAGAGGAAGAGAGAAGGGCATTGAAAAGGAAAAAGAGGGAGGGATGAAGAAGTGAGAGAGGGGGAAGGAGGGACTGGAAGGAAGAGGGATGGATGAGGTGGAGACAGAATGAGGGAGAATGAAGGATAGGATGAGGGGAAGATTGGGAAGGAGAAATGGATTGTTAGGAAGGGAGGGAGAGAACACAGAGTTAAGAGCATTTTCTGAAGAACCAATGAGGAAATGAGGAGAATTTTTGCTTTACAACTTGCTTTGATCTGGGATGTGTTTCCTGAATGGGCGGTGGGAGAAGATTCAAAGGGAACTTTCAAAGGTTGAAAGGGAAATAACTACAGGGACTTGGGGACAGAGCTGAGGGGTGGGATGGTACCGGGACTGCAACCCGCAATCATTCTGTAAACTGCAGTGGTGTGCCGCAGGGATTGGTCCTGTGTTCATCATATATATTAATGATTTAGAAAAGAATTTATGTTTAAGACAATTTAGAAGAGAAATTTGTAAGTTTGCAGATGACGCCAGAATTGATGGTGTATTGGTCAATGAAGGAGGTTGTCTGAGGTTAGAACAGGATCTAGCTCAAGGACAAAAGTGGGCAAGGGCCTGGCTGATTGAATTTAAGTAAGACAAGAGCAAAGTGGTGCATTTCAGGAACCAGGCCAGGATATACACAGTGATTGGCAGGCTCTTGGGGAATGTTATTGGAAAAATTGGTTTATTATAGTCATATTTACCGAGATACAGTGAAAAACTTAGTTTTGCATGCTATCCATACAGATCATGTCAAAACATAAGTATGTCAAGGTAGTACAAGGAAAAAGCAAGAACTGAATGCAGTTACAGAGAAAGTGCAGTGCAGGTAGACAACAGTGTGCAAGGGCCATGGCGAGATAGATTATGAGGTCAAGAGTTTGTCTTTAACATACAAGAGGTCCGTTCAAGAGTCTTATAACAGCGGGAAAGAAGCTGTCCTTGAGCCTGGTGGTGTGTGATTTCAAGCTTTTGTATCTTCTGACTAATGGAAGGGGGTAGAAGAGAGAACTTCTGGAGTGGGAGGGGTTTTTGATTATGTTGGGTGCTTTTCCGAGGTAGCGAGAAGTGTGGACAGTAGAAGTATTGAACATCGAGAGCTTGGGATACAAGTAAATAGTTCCTTGAAAGTGGAGACATGAATAGGCAGAGTGGTGAAGAAGGTGTACGGTATGCTTGCCTACATCAGCGAAGGCATTAAGTATAGGAGTTGGGACATTATGGTACAGTTATACAAATTGGTTGGGTCACACTTGGAGCATTCTGCATAGTTCTGGTTGACATGCTGCAGGAAGGATGTGATTGAGCAGGAGAGGGTGCAGAAAATATTCACAACAGTAATGTTGCTCTGTGAATTTCTCCAAAACTTTCTCCCTTAGGTTAGGTTAGTTTAGGTTAAGTAAGGCTGAAAGGAAGGACAGGCAGGGCCAAGTTAATGAGCATGGTGGGACTGACGGGTTGAAGTGTATTTATTTCAGGTATTATGGGTAAGGCAGATGAATAGTGTCTGGATTAGTACATGGAAGTACAATGTTCTAGCCATTACAGAGACTTGGTTGAGAGAAGGGCTAGGCTGGCTGTTCAACATTCCAAGATTCAGATGTTTCAGACTCGAAAGAGAGGGATGTAAAACTACTGATTAGGGAGAATGTCACAGTGGCACTTAGAGAGGACATCGTGGAGGGCTCATCCAGTGAGGCAATATGTGTGGAGCTCAGGAATAAGAAAGGTGCAATCATTGTCATGCAGCTATACTATAGGCCTCCCAATAGCCAGCAGGAGGGAAAGGAACAGATACATAGGCAGATTATGAAAAGATTAGTTGAAGTAGGTGACTTTAATTTCCCCAATATTGGCTGGGATTCCCTTAGTATCAGAGGCTTAGATGAGGCAGAATTTGTGAGGTGCATCCAGGAGGATTTCTTGACACAGTATGTTGATAGTCCAACAGGGAATGGGGCGACCTTGTATTGGGAGATGAACCTCGTCAGGTGATCAGAGTTTCAGTGGGAGAGCATTTTGGGAACAGTGATCACAACTCTAAATTTTCATACAGTTATGGATAAGGATAAGTGCTAAATTGGGGAAAGGCTAATTAGAACAGAATTAAGCAGAAACTGGACAGCGAAGATTGGGGGTGTTTGTTGTTAGGCAAGTTCACATCTGACATGTGAGAGTCATTTAAAGACCAGCTGGTCAGAATTCAGGACCAACGTTTTCTTGTGGAAGAAAGACAAGGATGGTGAGCTTTGGGAACCTTGGATGACAAGTTTTGTCAGAAAGAGAAAGGAAGCAAATGTAAGGAATAGGAATCTGAAATCAAACACAGCCTTTGAGGAATATAAAGGAAGCAGGAGAGAACTTAAACAGGGAATCAGCAGGGCTAAAAGGGGCCATAAAATGCCCTTGGTGCATTGAATTAAAGGGAATCCCTAGGCATTTTATACAGTATATGCGTTAAATACAAGAGTATAACTCAGGAAAGGGTAGGACCACTCAAGGACAAAGCAGGGAATTTATGCCCAGAGCCAGCAGAAATGGGCATGGTACTAAATGAGTAAGTTGCATCGGTATTCACCAAGCAGAAGAAAATGAAGGATAGCAAGATCAGGGAGGGTTATGTTGATAACAAGAAGGAGGAGGTGTTGGGGTTCATGAAGAATATTGAGGTGGGTAAGTCCCCAGGGCCCAATGAGATCTATCACAAGTTATTGAGAGAGGCAAGAGAGGAGATTGCTGAGGCCTTGACAGAGATCTTCGTATCCTATTTAGCCACAGATGAGGTCCCAGAGGATTGGAGATTAGTCACTGTTGTTCCTCTGATTAAGAAGAGCAACTGAAACTAACCAAGAAATTATAGCTGGTGAGGCTTACATCAGTGGTAGGGAAATCACTGGAGAAGATTCTTAGGGTTAAGATCTACTTGCGTCTGGAAAAGCACAGGCTTATTAGGGAAAGTCAGCATGGCTTTGTGTGGGATGGTATAGATAGGGTAAAGAATCAGAGTCTTTTTCCCAGGGTGGAATTGTGAAATACTAGAGGGCATTGGTTTAAGGTGAAAGGGGAAAGTTTAAAGGAGATTTACGAGGGAAGTGGAAGCAGAATTTAAGGGACATTTACACACGAACATTCCCTGCCCAGGGAATGGATGGGTATGGACCATATGCAGCCAGGTGGGATGATTTAGATTGACATCATGGTCAGTACAGACATAATGGGCTGAAGGGCCTGATCTTGTGCTGTACTATGTTCTATGTTCTGTGTTTTTGTGACTGGGATTTTTATAAGTTCCTCTCTCTTACTTGACATTTGCAAATCTGTTATCTTTGTGATATTTACAGTGTCCTCACTGTGAAACCTGATGCAAAAACTTAGTTAACATAACTGCCATTTCTTTGTTTCCTGTTACTAGTTCACCAGCAACATTTCCTTAGTGGTCCCACCACTACCTTAGCTGCCTTCTTCCCAGTTATATATTCAGAGAAACTTTTACTGTTTGATTTGTTATTACAGGCAAGTTTCTTCACAAAATCAATTTTCTCCCTTCCTGTGAGCTCTTCAACCTTTTGCTGCTAAAAACTCCTCTGGCCTATCATCAGCCCTTGTCACTTTGAATGCCCTACTTTTCAATTTAACTATTCATAACCAGAGATATCAGTAGTGAAATCCTTTGTTTTTATGGCAATTGTTAGTGAGGAGGGAGTACTTGAGCTACAGACCTGAGTCACTAATCTGAAGGTACAGTCACAAGGGCCAGCACTGGTATGATAGATGGAATGGCCTTGGCTAATTATACTGACTGTTTTGATTTCAGTACTGCTCCATACAGCAGGGATCTGCTGCACAAAAAGAACTTGAAGAAATATCAGACTTACTGCAGTTCATTTTGGTGTAAGATTAAGAAAACAGGAAAAAAAATATACCGGAAGGTGAAGGAGTACATTTCGCACATCGTTAATCAGGGCATGGATGAGGCAGAAGAGGGATTCTCTGCCAAGGAATGACAGTTCAACCTTGAAGTGCATCACATTACTTATGCATGCAACACCTTCCCCTTTTCATGCTTGTTTCATGAATGAGAGCAAGGGGAAAGGGACTGGGGAGACGGGGTGGAAATGTAACAGAACACTCCATCTCTAGTAACTGTTGCAGGATCTGCTAAAAAGTAATTGGAAACAAGTAAATAAATAATTAAGTAAGTTACCTGTTCTGTGTAATTCTTTCTGCTCCTGTCCTACCTGCACCATTTTTGCTATTTATTAACTGTTTATTTGTTCAGTGCTTGGAAGCTGACAGGTGTATGGAATGGGACATCTCATCCAGAGCCCATCTCTGCACCAGAACTAAGGCATCCTGGGATTATGAGCCTTAAAGGGGTCCTCCCTCACATTTTCTCCCCCGCTCCTGAGGAAATCAGAAGTATTTCTCACCAGAGAGACTCTGGACTCATTGGTTACGAACCATGGCTGTTGGCAAGGGATTTAACTGGGCAGGTGTTGCTGCCTGGCTGTGGCACACTGTCTGGTGAATGGAGGTAAACTTATGGACCCTCTCCTCTCCAGTACAGTCAAGCCCTTCCAGTTTGTGTTCAGCTTCTCTGCCTCGTTGTTCCTCCGGGTTCTATCACACCCACCCAGAAATCAAAGTTGCTGCTAATTAGGCAGAGCAGGACATTGGACCTCCCAGTCAAATAGCACTTGCTTGCTAAGTGAGTAAGTACAGTGTAGAGGCCTTGTCTCCAAGTGGAAACGTTTTGAGAGCTTGGTTTCACCACGTTAAAGGTGAGAGTTTTATTTTGTTCGTTGGTCTAAACTCCAATCCCATTTTAACGAAGGAATTCAGTTTGTTCTTGGGTTAGTGGAGCAGCTCTGCCCCCAAGTGTCAATGGTGGGAGTAGCAAGGGCTGATATATTTCTCAACCATGTGCTGTCTCTCATTGTACTAGAGTAGTGGGTCCTCACCAGCCAGTCCTCTTTCTCTGTGAGGAGTGTGGAGGATCTGATGAGAAAATGAATGCCAACAATTTCTTTATGTCTATATCATAGAATGGAATCATAGAAGGGTATGGCTCAGAAACGGGCCTTTACAGCCCATTGTGTCCATGTGATGCCTATCTACATTAATCCCATTTACCTGCATTAGGCCCGTATACCTTTACACCCTTCCTATCCAAGTGCCTTTTATATCTTGTAATTGCATTTGCCTCTGCCACCCCCTCTGGCAGCTAGATCCAGATAACCACCAGGTTGTGTGGGAAAGCCCCTCAGATCTCCTTTAAATTTGTCCCCTCTCACCTTAAGCCTGTTCCTTCTAGTTCCAGAACCACATGCCCTGGGAAAAAGACTGACTGTCTATCCTATCTATGGCTCTGATAATCTTCTAAACCTCCATAAGTTCATTTCTAGTGAGATTCAATCCAACCTACCCAATCTCTTCATATAACTGCAGCCCTCCATTCCAGGCAAAATCCTGGCAGATGTCTTCTGCACACTCTCTACTGCTACCACATCCTTCCTGTAGTGTGGTGACCAGAACTGTTTATAATACTCCAATGATTTGTAGAGCTGTAACATGACATCCCAACTCCTATTCTCAATACTTCCGCCTATGAAGGCAGGCATACCAAATGTTTTCTCCATGGCCCTATCCATCTGTGTCACCACTTTCAGGGATCTATGGACGTGCACCAGAAAGTCTCTCTATACATCAACGTTCCTAAGGTGCCTGCCATTTACTCTATATGCCCTATCAGAACATGACTTCCAAAGTTCATGACCTCACACTTGTCTGGATTAAATTCCATCTGCCACTTCGCCATCCAACTTTCCAGTGTCCTGGATGGTGAGGACCCACTACTGCTGGTGCCAAGAGAGACAGCACAGGGTCGAGAAATTCATCATCTCTTGCTACTCCCACCAGTGGCACTTGGGGGCAGATGAGCTCCACTAACCCAAGAACATACTCAATTTCTTGATTTTACGAGGGAGTTCAGAACAAGAAACACAACAAATCTCTCAGCTTTAATGTGGTACACTTAACTTGTACATAAGCACATCGTCATCACCAAATTTACTGATCACACCACCTATATTCTCATCCTAGTCACTTAAAGATATTACAAACAACAAATGTCCCAGCACAATCCCTGCAGTACACCAGTTGTAACAGATTGCTGGTCAGAACAGTACACATCCATCACTATCTTCTCTCAACAAGATTATTTTGGATCCAGTTTACCAACACACCTTGGATCCCTTGTGCATTAAACTTCTAGACCAGCCTACAACATGAGATCTTGTCAAAAGCTTTACTAAAGTCCACATGAAACACATTTACCCCACTGCCTTAATCAATCTTTTCCGTTATCTCCACAAAAATCTCAAACAGATTTGTGAAATATGATCTCCCCTGCACAAAACCATGTCAACTCCTCATGAAAGATTCTTGTGGATGACGTGCTGTAAATTTTTTATACCACTCATTATGGATTGCAGTTTACTAAAGTATAATTGTTTTTGCCAGGAACTTGGTTGTGTTCTTCATGTTTAAGAGAATAGTAGAAGTTGCTCTGCAACAACAGCTGTCAAAGAAATTCACAGCCAAATGAAGTGATGGTGTGGTCTCTGGAGAAACTGGTTCATGTACAGCAAGGACCCATAGTAGGAACGTAAGAATGACTGGATAATATGTTTCTGTGATGTGGTTTGGTGGATGTATATGGGCAAGAAATCTCAGCAGATCTCCCATGCTTGTATCTCTAAACAGTGCCTTGGTCATGGCAAAACAGACAAGTGTTTTTGAAATGCCATTTGGGTCCTCAGGACATCCCAGTGCAGCTTGACAGACAGTGAAGTAATTTGGAAATGTTGCAACTGTTGTAATGTAGGAAATGTGACAGCCATATTTTGCACAGAAAGCTCCCGTGGACAGCAACATGACAACGACAGGGACTTGGTAAAGCAAACAGCCTCCCATAAGCCCATTTATTTCAATGCCAAGTTTTAGTGAGATTAGTTCAGGGATACCTCCTAGTTTTGTCTCATTCTCCTAAGATATAAGCCTGCCCCAACAGATTAGTTGCAGTGGGTGTCTTTAATTTTCCCAATACTAACTGGGACTTCCTTAGTGCCAGAGACTTAGATAGGGCAGAATTTGTTAGGTGCATGCAGGAGGTTTTCCTGCCAGAGCATGTAGATAGTCCAACCTGGAAAGGGGCCATACTAGACCTTATTTTGGGAAATGAACTTGGTCAGGTGATTATTTTTCAGTGGGAGAACATTTTGGGAACGTAAGTTTTCAGATAATTTTGGATAATGAATAGAGTGGACATCTAGAGAAACTGCTAAATAAGGGAAAGTCTAACTACAATAGGTAGGAGATGGGGAGAGTAGATTGGGAACAGATGTCCTTGAGTAGGTCCCCATCTGACATGTAGGAGTCGGTTAAAGGACAGATCGTCAGAATTCAGGACCAACATGTTCCAGTTAGGAAGAAAGACTAAGATGGCAGGGTTCTGGAACCTTGGATGAAGAAAAATATTTCAAATTTAATCAAGAAGATAAAGGAAGCTAGTGTAAGGTTTTGGAATCTGCAAATGGACAGGGGCTCTGAGGAATATAAAGGAAGCAGGAGAGAACTTAAACAAGGAAACAGGAGGGCAAAAAAGGACCATGACATGTCCTTGGTGAGCAGGATTAAAGGGAATCCCAAGGCATCTTAAACATATATTGAAGACAAGAGGTTAATTCAGGAAATGGTAGGTCCACTCAAGGACAAGGCTGGGAATGTATGCTGGAGCCAGAGAAATGGGCGTGATACTAAACAAATACTTTGCATCAGTGTTCACCAAGGAGAGGAACATGGAGGACAGCGAGATCAGGGAGGGGCTTGCTGATATTCTTGGGCATGTTGATATCAGTAAGGAGGAGATCCTGATGGAATCTATCCCAGGTTATTGAGAGAGGCAAGAGAGGATATTTCTGGGGCCTTAACAAAGATCTTTGTATCCTCTTTAGCCACAGATGAGATCCCAGAGGCTGGGAGAATAGCCAATGTTGTTCTTCTGTTTAGAACGGGCAACAGAGATGAACCAGGAAATTATTAGCCAGTGAGCCTTACATCAGTGGAAATTATTGGAGAAGGTTCTTAGGGATAGGATCTCCTTGCACCTGTGCGGGGGAGGTGACGGATATGATTGATGAGGGTAGGCCAGTGGATGTTGTATGAATGGACAATAGTAAAGCTTTCAACAAAGTCCCTCATGGCTGGCTGATCCAGAAGATTAAGATACATAGGATCCATGGTAAATTAGTAGATTGAATTCAAAATTGGTTTGGCCATTGAAGACAGAGGGTAGTGGTGGAGAGGTGTAATTCTGACTGGAGGGTTGCAAACAGTGGTGTTCCTCAGGGATCAGTGCTGGGACATCTGTTTTTTGTGATGTCTAGAAATGACTTGGGCAAAAATGTAGATGGGTTGATCAGTAAGCTTGTGGATGACACAAAAACTGGTGTAATTGTGGATAGTGAAGAAGGTTGTCAAAGGATACACTAGGGCATAGATTAGTTGCAGATATGGACGGAGGAATGGCAGGTGGAGTTTAATCTGGGCAAGTCTAAGGTGTTTCACTTTGGGAGATCAACTGTAAGGGGAAAGCATTCAGTAAATGGTAGGACCCTCAGGTGCACTGATGTACAGAGGGATCAAGGGGTGCAAGTCCACAGCTCCCTGAAAGTGGCAACACAAGTAGGTAGGGTGGTGAAGAAGGTGTACAACAAACTTGACTTCATCCATCGGGTTGTTGAGTATAAAGGTCATGTGGCAGCTGTGTAAATCTTTGGCTTGGCCATGTTTGCAGTATTGCACGTAGATCTGGTCGCTGTATTACAGGAAGGTTGTGGAGGCTTTGGAGAGGGTGAAGTAGAGGTTGACCAGGATGTTGCTTGGATTAGAAATTAGGGGTTGGACAAACTTGGATTGTTTCCTCTGGAGCATCAGAGGCTGAAGGGCAACATATATAACATTATGAGAGATACAGATAGGGTAGAGTAGCCAGAGTCTTTTTCCCAGGGTGGAAATGTCAAATAGTGGAGGGCATAGGTTTAAGAAAGGGGGAAAATTTAGTGGAGATTTATGCAGCAAGTATTTTACACAGGCATTGGTAGGTGCCTGGGACGCTCTATTAGGGGAAGTAGTGGAAGCAGATATGATGGCATTTAGACATAGCTGGCATTAGCTGGCACAGGTGGCATTTAGACACATGAACAGGCAGGGCATGGAAGGACATAGACCATGTGTAGCCAGATGAGATTTGTTAGTATTGGCGTGGCTGGCACAGACATCATGGGCCGATCAGCCTGTTCCTGTGCTGTACTGGTCTATGTTCTAACCTGTCCTCAAATGTCAATCAACCTATTCCAGGTATCAGCCCAGTAAACCTTTCAGAATATTGAATACATATTGGTATTGATCGAGGGTAATCACCGCTGAATTAAATTTTACGCCACACCACCTGTTGGCAGCACTGGGCAGCAGGTACTTACCCAGTGGAGGTTTGTCAGCATCGAGGGCTCCGTGTATCCCAGGCAAACCCAGCCTGGACTTGTCTTTGTCTCATGTAGAGAAAGTGATGTTAGTCTCCAGTCTGCATCGATTCCACTCGAAGGTATTCAATAGGTCTATGAGTCTCAGCTACAAGAAAAATGTGGGATTTCATTGAAAATATATGACAATATTTCACTGTGTAATATCTAAATAATCTGAAAGTCAATTTTTTTCCATTAACAACAGCAATTTGTTCCAATGATATTTGTCAACAATTTCAATCGCACTGTGGAAGGCATATTGTTCCCACAGTTCCCTTCAGGTCTGTAAAAACATTTCCTTACCTGTGAGTTGCCAAGGATGTGACTAGTCCATATCCCAGGAGCAACGTGTTAGCCTTTCAGTTTCTCATAGTTGGCCTTTATACCCAGCATTCCATTGAGTTGCCTCCATTTTATGACAATGAAACTTGACCCTCAATATTCAGCCAGTCACAGAGGACCTCTACCTGTCTTCTGTTCACCTGGACCAGCTCCACCTGCTCATCTTTGGTCCTCTACATTTATGTCTTTGCGAATATTACCTGTCCATCTGGACAGTGGGAATGCAAGTACTATTAGTAGGGACTGAACCTTTTGTGTGTAGTAACATTTCCTGTCCAGTCTGTAGATCTGCTCTGTAATTCCATCTGTTGAACCTCTAGCCATGAACCTACCTGTCAGACTTTATAAGTCCATATCCATATGTCATCAGTCCGAGCTCCAAGTCTCCGTCCTTTTGCCTCCTAATTGCTATGTTGATCCAATGTAAGTCTCTCTGTTTGTCAACAGGAGTTCATCCTCTCGAATTGCATGAACTGTACCTGTGTGTGTAGAAACACAGCCAGGCAGCTCCAGTAACTTTTATGTCTCTTTCCAGGAAGTCAACCTTCATATCTGTAAATTTCCACAACACGATGTTCCCATTGGTGCCTCCCTGTCTGTGAAAACATTTCCTTATCTGTGAGTTGCCAAGGATCTGATCTGTCCACAGCCTGGGGTTCAACATGTGAGCATCTCACACTCAGCTTCTTGCTGTTGGCCTTTTCACCCAGCATTCCCCTGAGCTGTCTCCATTTTATGGGTACAAGAGTTCACCTTATTCCTGTGGTCTGTAGGCTTGTGATCTGTCCATTGTCAGTGGGGGACCTACTTGTCATCACCAGTTATTCTACCTGTCCATATTTTAAGAACCCTCTGTCTCTGACTCCATGAGTTCTACTCATCCATCAGTAAGATTTGTACCTTTCTGTCAATAGAAATACCAGATGTCCATCTGTAAGAGCTCTGCTGTTTGTGCATTTGAACTCTCTCTGTACATCTGTAGGAATTCTATTTGTTCATCTCTAGAATTCTAAAAGTCAGCTGTAAAAGGTCCACCTTTCTGTCTGTAGATGCTGTAATTCACAGATTCATAGAGTAATACAGTGTGAAACAGGCCCTTTGGCCATGTTGCCCATCTCCTATTTGCCCGCATTTGGCTCATACTGTATCTCTATAAACACTTCCTATCCATCTACTTATCCAAATGTCTTTTTAATGTTTTTATTGTTCCTGCCTCAACCACTTTATCTGGTAGCTTATTCCATATGTGTACCACACTCTGCTTGAGGAAGTTGCCCCTAAGGTCCCTTTTAAATCTTTCGCATCACACTTTAAACCTATGCCCTCAAATTTTTTGTTCCTGGATAAAAAACTATGTGCCTTCACCCTGTCTATACCCCTGATACGCCTCTCAGGTCACCCCTCAATCTCCAATGTTCCAAAGAATAAAGTTCCAGCCTGACCATTCTCTCCCTATAACTCAGGCCCTTGAGTCCTGGCAGCATCATTGTAAATCTTCTCTGCACTCTTTCTAGTTTAATTAAGTCTTTCCAATAACAGTGACCAAAACTGTACACAATACTCCAACTGCAGTCTCACCAACGTCTTATACAACTGCGACATAATGTCCCAACTCCAACACTCAATGCTCTGACTGATAAAGGTCAGACTGCCCAATGACCATTGATGGCATTGACCATCTGTGGAATACTCTCTGTTTGTTAATATGAGTTCAAACTCTCTTAGTACACAAACTGTCTCTGAGCATTTGTCAGGAAGTCATTCTTCAAATCTGTACATTCCCACCTTATCTAAGAGAGCTCTTCTTGTCCTTTTGTCGGATTCCATTTGTTTCACTCCAGGAACGGTGGGAGTCCTCAGAATCTAAATATTAGAGCTCTATGTGTCATGTGTTGGAACCACGCCTGTCCATCAGTGGCTACTCCACCTGTCCGTCTATGTGTATTCCACCTGTGGATATTATACTTGTGGGTTTTGCAAATGTCTGTCTGTGGGACCGTCGCTGTTCATCTGTTGAAAATTCAGTCTGTCTGTGGGGGCTTTACTCCTAACCTGTAGGAGATCCATCTCCCATCTGTAGGTAATACTCCCTCTTGTTAGTCTGTAAGTGAAGGGAGGGTCCTGCTTTCTGCTTCCCACCGAGTCTGAAATAGGACTTGTGCGAACTGGATAACCACAAGTTTCTTCAGAGACTCCCGGATGAACTACCCTTGACAAATCTAAATTATGGAGCCTGAGTTTTCGATTAGAAGAAAACAGTTTGGATTTTTTTCTTTATGTGATCCGGAAATTCTCAACTAATCTCGAAAGAAATTTAAATCCACCTGCTTTGTTACTTTCCATTATAATGCAGAGAGGAAAAGGTGTGTTGGTTTATCTGTGTTCATTCATCTTATGTTTCTCCTCCTGATCCCAGCTGCTGGTTAACTGCACAATGGCAACCCAAGGCAGAGTAACACAACAAACTGCACAACTCAGTACCTGACACTCAACCCCCTGAGATTATATTCCTCTCAACATCTCAACATCAGGAAGTTGGGCAGGGATGTCAGGATGAATCCAAGGCTTTTGAAGGACAGGACCCTGTATGCTTCCTGTTGAAATGTTGCTTGATGACATGGATAGGTCCTGGATTTAATACATTGAACTACTGCTCCAATGTCGTCACTTCCTGCCTGATGCGTGCACGGCAGTCGATACAGTGCATTGGTATTTGCACAGTTATAGTTATTGCACAGGTATTAGTTATAGCTCAACAAGCTCAAAGTATTGCACTGCATTCTGATATTGGTCTGATATTGATGACTTTAGCACAAATATGGTTAATAGTGGGTTGTAAACTGTCAGCATGTTGAATTTTTAACCATTCAAATATTTGTGAAATTTCTTATCCCAAAGATTAGGATCAGAACTTCTTTTCATTCTGAGTGTAACAGCACTCACTCAGGGTCAGAGATCTAGAAGCGAAAGTGATTATTAGGTGTTCTACACCCGAAGTGAATACATGTGAGATGACTGCACCAACTCCACACTGCGTGTATCACTAACAAATCACAGAGGCTTGTCTGAATTGTAATGTTGCCCTTTGGAATAGTGCATTATCTCCTTGCTGTCCTTACTGACAAGTTCCAAAGCTGGAGCAATATCACAGGGTGACTTAAAACCCTTTCGTGACAGCAGCCGTTTGTGACAAACATCCCCTTGGAGACCACACACAAACTGGTCTCGGTGGATATCATCTAGAAATGCTCCAAATCACAGGAGATCTCCAGTTACTTTAATACAATGAAGTAGCCTTCCTCTTTGCACTGACACTGATGTCCCAAAGGTTCTGCAGTGAGTTCTGTGCAAGAAAAATCCATCAATTTATTTGGTGCAATCTTTTGGTGCTTCTTTTAAGAAGCACAAGATCCTTTGGACCCAAGGGGGTGAAGAATAGTTTTCTTCTTTTTAACCACAATATCATTTACCACAGCCACCATCAAAATGCTTCAAATAGGAATGAAAGGTTCCTCACCTTCATGCCTTAACTCATTCTCCTTGCCTTCTTGCCACACATCTCTGTTGCACTGTTGTTCTCTCTTTGCCACCTCTCTCTCAGCCTATGTTTATCCCACCTCTTATCCTGTCCCCTTTGCCACTCATCCCATCGTCCACCCACAGTGTAAGTGGTGGGTGAGATATTATAGTTGTTGCAATTATTGAAGTAACTTAAAATAGATTTTTGTTGTTCTTTCAGGAACAAGATGTGGATAAGTTCTTGGCAAGAGGAGTGAGGTCACATATGCAGGAGGTAGTCCACGCCCCTTTTCAAAGACATAAAGCTCATAAGCAGCAGCACACCTCAGCAGAGGCAGCGGAGTCCTGTAGGGAAGCCAATCGTCAGTGAGAGATCATTGCACAGAAAATAACTCAGAGACTCTGAAGTCCAGTTGACCAGTCACACTGGGTATGTGGCTTGTTTTTCTCACTTATTTGAATGGGGAGAACTTGTTTTGGTGTATAATGTCAGTGTTTCTGAGATGCTTCAATGAAACCTCAGCTACCCTGACAAGTCGTGTCAACGACAGAGATGATTCCAAAATTAAGTGGGGAGGGCAGTATTTGATGCTCGCTGGAGCCTTCCTTTCCTCTTCTATGGAGGTCGCCCTCAGCAGACTCAGCTGGAATTTTGTTCAGTGGTACTGAGGACAATATGCAGTGACCTACCATTACCTCAGTGTAGCCAAGCTTACAAAACTTCAGATCAAGACAGATTTTGTCTTGGAAGGAAACCTCGATAATGTGGAGATCCACATATCTGCTGCACCTGTCCTTGCCTTGGTGGGTTACAGGGTGAACCTGACCAGAGCCTTGCAGAGCAGCTCCAAAAGACCAAGGAATTGGGTGTGCAGAGGTGCCTCAGTGTTCCCTGGGCTGTCAGCAGCACCACTCACCCCTCCATATGATTCCTTTTCAAAACGCAACCAGTGAGTGACAGCACTGTGATTCATTCTGCACATTTTGCATTTCCAGATCAGAGTATCAAGATGGTGATACTTGCTCTTCTTGCCTTCTTCTGCTTAAACATTGGAACTCCTGGTGAAGCACAGATGGAAGACAGAACTGACAGATGAGCAGTCACTGTACTTTTAATCACTGCCATTTCCCAACAAAAATCTGAAAATCGTCACATTTTTAAAGCTGGGCCTTAGGAGTGTGAGGGAAAAATATTTACCAATATAAAACCTTGGCTGCAGGTTGTCAGGTCCTAGCAATTTCCGCCTTTTGCCCTGTGAATTTCTCCAAAACTTTATCCCTTACGTTAGGTTAGTTTAGGTCACGTAAGGCTGAAAGGATGGACAGGCAGGGCCAAGTTAATGAACACAGTGGGACTGATGGGTTAAAGTGTATTTATTTGAAGAGCTATGGGTAAGGCAGATGAACTTAATGCTTGGATTAATACATGGAATTACAATATTCTAGCCATTACAGAGAATTGGTTGGGAGAAGGGCTGGGCTGGCAGCTCAGTGTTCCAGGTTTCAGGCACTATAAAGAGGGAAGTAAAAGAGCTGGGGGAGTTGCACCACTGATCAGGCAGAATGTCGCAGCGGCACATAGAGAGGATGTCCTGGAGGACTCATCCAGTGAGGCAGTATGTGTAGAGCTCAGGAATAAGGAAAGTGCAGTCACTATGACAGGGCTCCAGATAGCTCCAGATGGGCAGAGGAACAGATATGTCAGCAGATTATGGAAAGATATAAAAGCAACAGGATAGTTGTAGTGGATGACCTTAATTTCCCCAATATTGACTGGGACTCCCTTACTGCCAGAGGCTTAGATGGGGCAGAATTTGTTAGGTGCATCCAGGAGGGTTTCTTGACACAGTATGTAGATAGTACTACCAGGGAAGACCTTGTAATGGGAAATGAACCTGGGCAGGTGATTGGAGTTTAAGTGGGAACAGTGATCATAAATTTTCAGATACTTATGGATAAAGATAAGTGATAAATTAGGGAAAGGCTAATTACAACAGTATTAGCCAGGACCTGGGGAGAGTAGGTTGGGAGTGGCTGTAAATGGGCAAGTCCGCATCTACCACGAATTCAATAACATGTTCCAGTGTGGAAGAAAGACAAGGATGTCAAGCTTTGGGAACCTTGGATGATGAGATTTGTGAGCTTTATCAGAAAGAAAAAAGAAGCATATGTAAAGTTTAGGAATCTGAAATTGAACATGGCCTTTGAGGAACATACAAGAGAGAAAAACAGGGAATCAGGAAGGCTAAAAGGGGACATAAAATCCCTTTGGTGTGTTGGATTAAAGAGAATCCCTAGGCATTTTATACATACATTGAAAACAAGAGGGTAACTCAGTACAAGGTAGGACACTCAAGGACAAAGCAGGGAATGTATGCCTGGAGCCCGAGAAATGGGCGTGGTACTAAACAAATACTTTGCATCAGTGTTCACCAAGGAGAAGGACGTGGGGGACAGCGAGATCAGGAAGGGGTATGCTATTATTCTGGGGCATGTTGTAATCAAGGAGGAGGAGGTGCTCAGGCTCTTTAGAACATTAAGTTGGATAAATCCCCGGGGCCTGATGGGATCTATCCCAGGTTATTGAGAGAGGCAAGATGGGAGATTGCTGGGGCCTTGACAGAGATCTTTGTATCCTCTTTAGCCACAAGCGAGGTCCCAGAGGATTGAAGATTAGCCATTGTTGTTCCTCTCATTAAGAAGAGCAATAGAGACAAACCAGGAAATTATAGGTTGGTGAGCCTTACATCAGTGGTAGGGATATCGTTGGGGATTCTTAGGGATAGGATCTGCTCGTAGCTGGAAAAGCACAGACCTATTAAGGAAAGTCAGCATGGCTTTGTGGGGGATGGTATAGATAGGGAAGAGAGAGTCTTTTTCCCAGGGTCGAATTATTATATACTAGAGGGTATAGGTTTATGATGAGAGGGGCAAAGTTTAAAGGAGATTTATGAGGCAAGTTTTCTATATAGAGAGTGATTGGTGCCAGGAACGTGCTGCCAGGGGAGTGGAGGCAGCATTTAAGGTTCATTTAAACATGAACATGAACGGTCAGGGAATGGATGGATATAGACCAGAGGCAAGCAGATGAGATGATTTGGATTGGCATCATGGTCGGCACGGACAACACGGGCCAGAGGCCTACATTCTGTGTTCTTGACCCTGGTATTTGCACAAATTCCTCCCTGTTATTTGAAATTTGGCCATCTGTTATTTTAGGGATATTTCCAGTGTCCTCACGGTGAAGTCTGATGCCAAAAGAATTTAACATAACTGCCATTTCTTTGTTTCCTGTTATTAATTCACCAGCAACATTTCTTCAGAGGTCCCACAACTACCTGAACTGCTTTCTTCCTTTGTATATCTTCAGAGAAACCTTTACTGTTTATTTTGTTATTACAGGCAAGTTTCTTCTCAAAATCAGTTTTCTCCCTCCTCATGAGCTATTCAGTCTTTTGCTGCTAAACACCCAAGTCCTCTGGCCTATCATTAGCCCTTGCCACTTTGAATGCCCTACTTTTCAATTTAACATTATTCATAACCAGAGATATCAGAAGCAAAATCCTTTGGTTTTAAGGCAATTGTTTGTGAGGAGGTTGGGGAGAGATAGGCTTCAGGCCTTGGTCGCTAATCTGAAAACACTGTCAATGGTATGATGGATGGAATGGCCTTGGCTGATTTTACTGACTGTTTTGATTTCAGCATTGAGCCACATAGCAGGGAGCTGGGGCATGAACACAGCTCGGAGCAGCATCAGTCGAAGGAATGCACCACTGACTGGTGCTGGATGAAGGAAGTGGGCAAGTGGGTGTTGCACAAGGTGATGTCGAAACACTCAAGACCTCCATCGTAGTCCAGTAACAATGAGCAGGATTTGGAAAGCCCCACCCAGCCATGACATTCAACCTTGAAGTGCATCACGTTACTTACACAGGCAACACCTTCCCCTTTTTGATGCTTGTTGAATGATTGAGAGCAAGGGAGGGGCATGGGGAGACAGGGTGGAACTGTAAAACACTCCCCCTCTAGTAACTGTTGCAGGATCTTCTAAAAATCTAATTGGAATCAAATAAATAAATAATCAAGTAAGTTGCCTGTTTTGTGCAATTCTTTCTGTTCCCGCCCTACCAACTTCACTTTTGCTATTTATTCACTAGACCTCCCAGTCAAATAGCATTTGCTTGCTAAGTGTATAAGTACGATGTATCGGCCTTGTTTCCAACTGGACAGATAAGAATGGAAACATTTTGACAGTAGTTGGTTCCTCACCAGCCTGGACAGACATCAGCTGGAAAGTTGGGTGCAGCAGTGGTAGATGGAATTTAATCCAGATCATGCACTTTGGAAGTCAAATTCTGATAGGAGTAAATGGCAGGGACTATAGGAACATTGACGTACAGAGAGACCTTTTTTGCATGTCCATAGATCGCTGAAAGTGTCAATAGAGGTGGATAGGGCAGTGAAGAAAACATTTAGTATGCTTGCCTTCCTAAGCCAAATCATTGAGAATCGGAATTGGGATGCCATGTCGCAGCTGTACAAAACATTGGTTAAACAACATGGAGTATTATCAACAGTTCTGTTCAACATAATATAGGAAGGATGTGGCAACAGTAGAGAGTGTGCAGAGGAGATTCACTAGGATTTTGACCAGAATGAAGGGTTGCAGTTACACAGAGAGATTGGACAGGTTGAATTCAGTCTCACTGGAAAGGAGAAGGCTTAAGGATGAACTTAAATAAGTTTATAAAATTATCAGGGGCATAGATAGGATAGTCCGTGTTTTCCCAGGGCAGTGGTTTCTAGAACTAGAAGGCACAGATTTAAGGTGAGGGGGGAGAAAGGAAATCTGAGGGGTAATTCTTATGCACAGATTGTGGTGGTTATCTGGAGGCAGTAATAGCAGATATAATTACAAGATTTTAAAGGAACATAGACGGGAAAGGTGTAGAGGGATAAGAGCCTAATGCAGATAAATGGAATGAGCAGAGATGGGCATCATAGTCTGCATGGACACAATGTGTTGAAATGGCCATTTCTGTGCCGTACCATTCTGATTCCATTCTATGATCTAGACACAAAAAAATTGCTGGCATTTATTTCCTCATCAGATGTGCCACATTCCTCACGGAGAACCATGACCTGCCGGTGAGGACTCCACTACTGCTGGTGTGAAGAGAGACAGTAAAAGGTTGAGAAATTTATCATCTCTTGCTACTCCCACCATTGGCACTTGGGGGCAGAGCTGCTCCATTAACCCACAAACAAACTGAATTTCTTCATTATACTGCGGTTACAATAAATGACATTAATGGATTCACATGTGTATTGCATCTGGTGCTCCTGGTGCAGCCTCCCCTACATCGGTGAGACCCAATGCAGGTTGTAGGATTGCTTCATTAAGCAGCTTTGCTCAGACTGCTGAACTGCCAGGAGCACCCAGTGGCCACCCATTGTAATTCCACTTCTCATCCCACACCGATGTGCCTGTCCATAGCCTTCTCTACTGCCAAGTTGATGATAGATGCAGATTACAGGAACAGCTCCGCCTTGGTAGCCTCCGACCTGATGGCATGAACATCAATTTGTCTAACTTCTGGTGACCCCTCCCCTCTATCCCCTTTTTTTCCCCTTTATCCCACCTGCCCCCATCACCCCATCTCTTTCCCTTTCTCCTGCCCATCCTCTCTTGATCTGCCAATCACCCACACGTTCCTCCCTCCAGTTCCCCTCCTCACCTCCTTCCCTTTATTCCATGTTCCACTGTCCTCTCCTTGCAGATTCCATTTTCTTCAGCCCTTTGCTATTTCCACCTATCACCTCCCAGCTTCTGACATCATTCCCACCCTCCCCCTCCGCCTCCCTCACCTGCCCATCATCACCCCTCATCTGGATCCCCTATCACTCGCCAGCTCTTGCTCCACCCCTTCCGCCCACCTCTTTATACCAGGTATCTCCTCTTTATCTTTCAGTCCAGGTGAACGTTCTGGACCTGAAATGTCAGCTGTCCATTTCCCTCCATAGATGCTGCCTGACCCGCTGAGTTCCTTCAGCTCCTTTGTAAGCTGCTCCAGATTTCCAGCACCTGCAGTCTCTTGTGTCTCCTCCAAATATGAGATTCATGTGGATATCGTGCTGTAAATTTTTATACCACTCATTCAGGATTGCTGTTTACTAAAGTATAATTTTTTTTTTGCCGGGAACTTTGTTGTGTTGTTCATGTTTGAGAGGGTAGTAGAAGTTGCACTGCAATTTAGAAGTGATGCAGCTGGAGTAATGTAGGAAACATGGCAGCCATTTTTTGCAGAGAAAGATCCCATAGACAGCAACATGACAATGACAGGATTGCTCCACAATGAAATGGTAGGGACTTGATAAGCCAAATGGCCTCCCAAAAGCCCTTTTATCTCAATGCCTAGTTTTAGTGAGATTAGTTCTGAGATAGCCACTAGTCTCCTTTCACTCCTCTAAACTGTCCACGTCTGTCACGTGAGAGTCATTTAAAGTCAGATTGTCAGAATTCAGGACCAACATGTTTCAGTGAGGAAGAGCGACACCATGGCAAGGTTCGGGAACCCTGGATGATGAGAAATATTGTAAAAATGGGCCGAGAAATGGCAAATGGAGTTTAATTTGGATGTGTGAGGTGTTGCATTTTGGGAAGACAAATGAGGGGAAGACTTTCACAGTCTATGGTAGGGCCTTGTTGTAAAACAAAGGTATCTAGGAGTACAAGTACATGGTTCCCCGAAAGTGGTGTCGCAGTTAGACAGGGTGGTGAAGAAGGTGTTTGGCACCCTGGCCTTAATTAGTCAGGTCACTGAATATAGAAGTTTGGTTGTTATGTTACAGTTGTACAAGATGTTGGTGAGGCCATATTTGAATATTGCGTTAAGTTTTGGTCACCCTGCTATAGGAAAGATGCCATTAAGCCGGAAAAAGTGCAGAGGAGATTTATGAGGAAGTTGCCCGGACTCAAGGGACTAAGTTATGGAAAGGGGTTGAGCAGGTTGGGACTTGTTTCATTGGAGTGTAGGAGAATGAGGGTTGACCTTAGAACATAGAACAGTACATTACAGGAACAGGTCCTTCAGCCCCTGATGCTTTCATAGAGTCATAGTGTCATACAGCATGGAAACAGGCCATTCAGCCCAATTCGTCCATGCCGACTGTATTGCCCAGTGAGCTCGTCCCATCTGCCCACATTTAGCCCATAGGCCTCTAAACTTCTCTGATCCATGTACTTATGTAGGTGGCTTTTAAATGTTGCTAATGTGCCCGCCTCAACCACAATTTCTGGCTGCTCTTTCCAAATACGCACCACCCTTTGCATGAAGTTCTAGTCTACGCAACTTCTCCTTGTAACCCAAGTTCCTAAATCCAGGCGACATTCTGATAAATCTTTTCTGCACCCTTTCTATTTTAATAACATCTTTCCCATAATAGGGCGACCAAACCTGTACACAGTACTCCAAGTGCGGCCTCACCAACATCTTATATAATTGTAGCACAACTTCCCAACTCCGATACTCAGTGCCCTGACTGATGAAGGCCAGCAGGCCAAATGCCTTCTTCACCTCCCTACCTACTTCTGATGCTGCTTTCAGTGAATTATGCACTTGCATTCCTCGGTCCCTCTGTTCCATAACACTCCAGGGCCCTATTAGTTGTGCTGAGCTAATTAAACTAGTAATTAAATACCTAATAAGCTAATTCCTTCTGCTTACACAATATACATATCCCTCCATTCTCTGCACATTCATGTGCCTATCTAAGAGCCTCTTGAATGCCCCTATCACATTTACCTCCACCCCTGGTAGCGCATTCCAGGCACCCACCGCTCTCTGTGTAAAATACTTGTCCCACATATTTCCTTTGAACTTATGCCTTTTCACCTTAAATGCATGTGAAAAGAATACTGGGAAAAGAATACTTGCTATCTACTCCATCTATGCCTCTCATAATCTTATAAACCTCTGTTAGATCTCCCTGCAGCCTCCACCGCTCCAGAGAAAACAACCCAAGTTTGTCCAGCCTCTCCTTATAGCACATTCCCCTAATCCAGGCATAATCCTGGTAAATTTCCTGCACCCTTTCCAAAGCCTCCACATCCTATAATGAGGTGACCAGAATTCAATGCAATATGCCATTTGTGGCCCAACTAGAGTTTTATAAAGATGCAACATAACTTCCTGACTCAATACCTCGACTAATAAAGGGAAATATGCCATACGCCTTCTTTACCACCCTATCAACTTGTTCAGCCACTTTCAGAGAGCTATGGACTTGGACCTCAAGATCCCTCTGTACATAATGGTGTTGAGGGTCTTGCCATTAACAGTGTACTGTCCCTGAACTCCCAAAATACAAAACCTCAAATTTGGCTGGATTAAACTTCATCTGCCATTTCTCCACCCATATCTGTAACTGATCGATATCCTGCTTCATCCTTCAGCAATCTTCTACACTCTACAACACCCATCTACATTTTCATCCAGGTCATTTATATATATCACAAACAGCAGAGGTCCCAGTACAGGTCCCTGCGGAACACTGTGAGTCACGGACCTCCAGCCAGAATAAGTCCCATCGACCACAGGCAAGCCAATTATGAATCCAACTGACCAATTCACCGTGGATCCCATGCATCTTAATCTTCTGGATGAGCCTCCTATGAGGGACATCCAGAAGATTAAGATCTATAGAGATCTAAGATTCTTATAGAGGTATAAAATCATGCGGGGCATAGATAGGTAAATGAGCACAGTTTTTTTCCCAGGGTTGGGGAATCAAGAACGAGAGGGCTAGGTTTGAGGTGAGAGGGGAGAGATTTAGTAGGAACCTGAGCAGTAACTTCTTCACCCAGAGGGTGGTCAGTATATGGAATGAGCTGCCAGAGGAAGTGGTTGAGGCAGGTACGTTAATGATATTTAAAAGGTACATGGATAGGAAAGGTTTAGAGGGATATGGGCCAAACGTGGGCAAATGAGACTAGCTTAGATAGGAATCTTGGTCGGCATGGACCAGGTGGGCTGAAAGGCCTGTTTCTGTGGTGTATGACTCTATGATTCTGAAAGGAAGCACATGTAAGGTTTAGGAAGCTGAAATTAGCCAGCACCTTTGAGGAATATAATAAAGGAAGCAGGAGAGACCTTAAACCGGGAAACGGGAGAGGCCATGACATCTCCTTGGCAAGTTGGATTAAAGGGAATCCCAGGGCACTTTACACATACATTAAAAACAAGAGGGTAACTCAGGACAGGGTAGGACCACTCAAGGACAAAGGAGGGAATGTATGCCTGGAGCCAGAGAAATAGGTGATGTACTAAATGAGTACTTTGCATTGGTATTCACCAAGGAAGGACATGGGGGGGGGGGGGGGGGGGTAACAAGATCATGTAGTGCCCTGAAAGGATTTATCCCAGGTTATTGAGAGAGACAAAAGAGGACATTCCTGTGGCCTTGACAGAGATCTTTGTATCCTCTTTAGCCACAGGTGAGGTCCCAGAGGCTGGGAGAATAGCCAATGTTGTTCTTCTGTTTCGAACGGGCAATAGAGACGAACCAAGAAATTATTAGCCAGTGAGCCTTATATCAGTGGAAATTATTGGAGAAGACTCTTAGGGATAGGATCTCCTTGCACCTGTGCGTGGGAGGTCATGTCTTCCAAACTTGATTGAGTTTTTTGAGCAGGTGAGAAAGATAATTGAAGAGCTTAGGGCCTTGGATGTTGTATACATTGACATTAGTAAGGCTTTTGACAAGGTCTTTCATAGTAGGCTGATCCAGAAGACTAGGATACATGGGATCCATGGTGACTTCAGTTCAAAATTGGCTTGACCCTAGAAGACAGAGGGTAGTAGTGACTGGACATCTGTGAACACTGGTGCTCTGCAGGGATCAGTACTGGGACTTTGTTTGTTTGCAATATATTAAAATGAAAATGTAGATGGGCTGATTCATAAGTGTGGATGACATGAAAATTGGTGGTGGATATGAAGAAAGTTGTCAAAGGATTCAACAGGATATAGATCAGTTGTAGATATGGGCAGAGAAATGGCAGATGGAGTTTAATCTGGGCAAGTCTAAGCTGTTTCACTTTGGGAGGTCAAATGTTCCCACCTGCTGTAAGAAGACCACTATCATCCCAGTACCTAAGAAGATAAAGGTAACCTGCCTTAATGACTACTGACCAGTGGCTCTGACATCCACCATCATGAGAGGCTGGTCACGGCATGCATCAACTCCAGCCTCCTGGACAACCTTGACCCACTGCAATTTGCCTACCGCCGAAACAGGTCTACGACGGATGCTATCTTGTTGGCCCTACACTCATCTCTGGAGCATCTGGACAGTAAAGACACCCACATTAGACTATTGTTTATTCACTACAGCTCTGCCTTCAACACTATAATTCCGAGCAAACTCGTCACCAAACTCGGAGACCTAGGTCTCAACACCTCCCTTTGCAACTGGATCCTTGACTTCCTGACCAACAAGCTGCAATCAGTAGGGATAGGCAGCAACACCTCCAGCACGATTATTCTCAACACTGGTGCCCCACAAGGCTGCGCCCTCAGCCCCCTACTCTACTCCTTATATACTCATAACTGTGTGGCCAGATTCTGCTCCAATTCCATCTAAAAGTTTGCAGATGACACCACCGTAGTGGGCCGTATCTCAAATAATGATGAATCAGAGTATAGGAAGGAGACATAGAGCTTAGTGACATGGTGTCATGACAACAACCTTTCCCTCAATGTCAGCAAAACAAAAGAGCTGGTCATTGACTTCAGGAAGGGGGGCGGTGTACATGCACCTGTCTACACCAATGGTGCTGAGGTCGTGAGGGTTGAGAACTTCAAGTTCCGAGGAGTGAACATCACCAACAGCTAGTCCTGGTCCAACCACGTAGACACCATGGCCAAGAAAGCTCACCAGCGCCTCTACTTCCTCAGGAGGCTAAAGAAATTTGGCATGACCCTGTCGGTTTATCAATGCACCACAGAAAGCATCCTATCCGGATGCATCACAGTTTGGTATGGCAACTGTTCTGCCTGTGACCGCAAGAAACAGCAGAGAGTTGTGGACACAGCTCAGCACATCACGGAAACCAGCCTCCCCTCCATGGACTCTATCTACACCTCACTGCCTCGGTAAAGCCGCCAGCATAATCAAAGAGCCCACCCACCCCAGACATTCTCTCTTCTCCCCTTTCCCATTGGGCAGAAGATACAAAAGCCTGAAAGCACGTACCACCAGGCTCAAGGACAGCTTCTATCCTGCTGTCATAAGACTATTGAACAGTTCTCTAGTACGATAAGCTGGACTCTTAACCTCACAACCTACCTCATTATGACCTTTCACCTTATTGTCTGCCTGCACTGCACTTTCTCTGTAACTGTAAGATTTATTCTGCATTCTGTTATTGTTTTACCTTGTACTCCCTCAATGCACTGTTGTAATGAAATGATCTGTATGAACAGTACGCAAGATAAGTTTCTTGCTGAACCTCAGTATATGTGACGATAATACACAAATTCCAATATCACTGCTCTAATTGCCATCTCAACTGCATTGTGTAAAAAATAAAGTTAAACAAATGTTACCGGTTCTTACCTGTATCTCTGCTCAGCCTCCTCTTGCCAAATCCTCATGAGCCACAGCCTCTGATCTTCCACTCAAATATTATCCACTCTCACAATAGCCACTCCAAAATGGCTGCTCAGCTCTACCTTACACACTATTTATTGGCTGATTTACCTCAACACTTTTCAATCCTTTTGTTTACATCTCCCATACCTCCTCCTCATTTATCTTCTCAAAACAGGAACTGCTGACAGGTTGTGCTCCTGTTGATGAACAGACAGAGTTCCATGGATGGTCAATTACAGCTCCTATGGACAGAAAGATAAACCTTCTACAGATGGACATTAGAGTTTCTGGAGATGAATAGATACAGTTCCTACAGATGTAGAGAGAGAGTTCCCATGGACAACAGCAGAGCTCCTGCAGATGGACATTTGGTGTTCCCACTGACAGAAAGGTGCAATTCTTAATGATGGAATGGTGGGCCTCACAGAGCAGTATGGGACTTAATATATGGATGTGGAATGACTGAATATAACAGCAAGGTTTCCTGCAGAAAATGGACAGATCACTGACTGGAATAAGGTGAAATCTTATACCCATGAAACGGAGACAGTTCAGGGGAATGCTGGGTGAGAAGGCCAACAGCAAGAAGATGAGTGTGAGATGCTCACACATTGAACCCCAGGCTGTGGACAGATCAGATCATTGGCAACTCACAGATAAGGAAATGTTTTCACAGACAGGGAGTCACCGACGGGAACATCATGTTGTTCCCAGTAAAATCGAAATTAATGACAAACGTCTTCAGAACAAAATTGACCTGCCTCGTAGGAATGTGCCTCACCTATTATTTATTTCAGGATTGTTGCCTGCAGAAACTCCTCTTGGCTGTAACAAACCTCTGTCCATTTGTAGGTCTACCTGTAGGAACTCTACATTTCTATCTGTAAGACATCTGTGGAACTCTACCTGTCCTTTTGTACCATCTCTGCCTGTCAGCAATAGGATCTTCAACCTGAGGCATTCTACCTTTCTGTTTGTAGGTGCTCTGTTCGTCACTGGTAGGAACCCAACTTCTCTGTCAGTTGGTGTTGGATCTCTCTGTCTGCAGGTGATGTCATTTGTTGCATTAGCTCTACCTGTCCATATGTAGCAACTCCACTTGTGTTCCTGTTGGAACATCACCTGTCAGACGTTATCAGCTCCACATGTCAGCAGTCCGAGCTCCACATCTCCATCCTTTGGGGCCTTAATTGCCATGTTGATCCTATGTAGGGATCAAATGTTTCCCTGGCATCATTGACACAAAGTGACACCATGACGATTGAGAACAATAATTTTACTTGGTCACACAAAGTTAGTACACCATGGTATTAAAGCCATAGTTATCATCACTGAATTACATATTTGGCCACATTACCTATTCAAACGCTGGGAACTAAGCAAGTTTGCCAGAGACATTCAGCAGGTTCGAGGTCTCCAACTGTATCTCGGCCAAGCCGAGTCGGGACTCATTTCTTTCCAGTGACAGAAGAGTGAGGATCAGCTCCAGTCCGCACCGATCCCTCTTAGTGGTTCTCAGTTCCTCTCTGATTCCCAACTGGTGGGAAGTTGGAATTTTAATTTAACTGCAGATGTTTGTTCAAGAAATAAATAATAGGTGAGGCACATTTCCTATGCAAGATGTCAATTTGTTTTGGTAACATTTGTCAATAATTTTACACTTACTGGGTACAACACGATGTTTCCATCAGAGCCTGTCTGTGAAAACATTTCCTTATCTGTGAGTTGCCAAGGATCTGATAACCTCCTCAACACCCCTCCGTCCTGCACAAACATCTCTCCCTCCCTCTCCCTCTGTCACTCTCCCCAGCTTCTGCTCCAGTGGCTCTCTGTATGGTTACCGCCGTGACCCTTGTCACTGGCCGTGAGAAGGGTCCTTACAGTCAGATCCTTCCTGTACAGATAAAATATCATCCCCAACGCACGTTGCCCTCGAGACGGCTGCGGTGGGGAGGAGACGGTCACCCACCTCTTTGCAGACTTGCTAAGAGGGTGTGGAACAGGATCCAAGGGTCCGTGTCCCAGTTCATCCCCAGCAGCTGTGTCAGAGAGGACTCTCTGATCTATGGGCTGTTCCCGGGGACACACACCGAGACAGATATCAGGTGCTGCTGGAAGGTCGTCAACTCAGTGAAAGACGTTCTGTCCAAAATCTGCCCAAAACATGTTGGTCTTCCAGCACGGTGAGATGTCCGTAAGAGAATGCTGCTGACTGGCACAATCCAAGCTGCAGGAGGACGTGCAGCCAATGCAAAGGCTCTGTGGGGATGGACCACAGTCTGGGTTCCTTCCGCTACCACACATGGAGGGGCTGGGTCGGGTGGGGAAGCCTCTCTAACAATGAAAGGGGCATCACCCCAGGGGGCCACATGAGTGGCAATGCTGCTGTAGTTTTTTAAAAAATTAACACTACTAAATTTATTGACCAGGAATGTGAAAAGTTTTGCACTGTCTCTTTTGTATATGTTCTATTTTTTAATTATTTTTGAAATATAAAATGTTTAGCACTTTTCCCTGAGGTCCAGGCAACCATTCATGACAATCAAGGAGTTAAATTCACGTTTCCAAAATGCTCTCCCACTGAAACCCCAATAACCTGGCCAGTTTTGTTTCCCAATACAAGGTTTAGTTTGATCCTTTCTCTAGTTGGACCATCTAAATACTATTTCAAGAAACCCTCTTGGCTGCACCAAACAAATTCTGCCCCCTCTAAGCCTCTTACACAAAGGAAGTGCCAGTCAATATTGGGAAAGTTAGTCTCCCACTACAACAAACCTGTCACTTTTCCATCATCTGCCCACATATCTGTTTCTCTATCTCCCGCCGGCTATTGAGAGGCCTGTGGTGTAACCACATCAAAGTGACTGTACCTTTCCTATTTTTGAGCTCTACTCATACTGAGTAGAAAAGCCCTCCAGGGTGTCCTCTCTGAGTGTGGCCATGACATTCCTGATAGGTCATACAACGCCTTGGTTTGTGACTATGGACAACACTCCCGCCCAGTGGTGTTCTGCTGCAATAACACGTTTTTCTTCCTGGTTTGTGGACAACACTCCCACCTGGTGGTGTATTGCTGCAATGCCAGACTTTCTGGGAAAAAAGGACTCTGCCTTCACCCTATGACCCTCATGATCTTATATACCTCTATCAGGTCACCCCTACGTTTCAGGGAATAAAGTCCTAGTCTACACAACTTCTTCTTGTAACTCAGGCCCCCAAGTCCAGGCAACATCCTGGTAGATATTTTCTGCACTCTTTCCAGTTTCATAATATCTTTTCTATAACAGGGTGACCAAAACTATACACAGTACTCCAAGTGTGGCCTCACCAACTTCTTATACAACTGCAACGTAACTTCCCAACTCCTATACTCAATGCCCTGACTGATGAAGGCCAGCATGCCAAACACCCTGTCTACCTGTGAAGCCGCTTTCAGCGAACTCTGCACTTGTACTCCTAGGTCCCTCTGTTCCGTAACACTTCCCAGGGCCCTACCATTCACTGTATGAGTCCTACCCTGGTTTGATCTCCCAAAATGTAATACCTCACATTTATCTGGATTGAAAGCCATTTGCCAATCCTCAGCCCACATACCCAGCTGATCAAGATCCCCCTGTAATTTTGCATAACCTTCTACACATGTACACCACCACCTATTTTAGTATCATCTGCAAACTTACTAACCATGACTTGTGCATTCACATTCAAATGTTTCTATAAATCACAAATGACAAAGGTCCCAGCACCGACCCCTGTGGCACACCACTGGACACAGGCCTCCAGTCTGAGAAACAACCCTCACCCTCTGCTTCCTACTGCTGAGCCAATTATGAATCCAATCAGCTCTGTCCCTCGATCCCATGTGATCTAACGGTCCAGACTAGACTGCCATGAGGGACCTTGTCAAATGCCTTGCTGAAGTCCATATAGACAACATCCACTGCCATCCATGGATGCAGTCTCTGTGGAGTTTGCGCATTCTCCCTGGGACCATACCATGTGGGTTTTCTCCAGGTGCTCTGGTTTCCTCCCACATCCCAAAGATGCACGGGCTGGTAGGTCAATTGGCCGTTGCAAATTGCCCCTAGTCTGTGGGTGAGGGGTAGGATCTGGGAAGCCATTGATGGGAATGTGGGGAGAATAGAGTGGGTTAGGGTAAGATTAGTGTAAAAATGGGTGCTTGATGTTTGTTGCAGGCAGTGGGACAAGGGTTTGTTTCTCCCCATGGCTATGGCCTTCTCCTCAGTCAATACAGATGAGAAATATTCATTTCAGACCTCACCCATGTCCTCTGTCTCCACACACTCAGAAAGCCACTTTGGTCCCAATGGGAGGGTGATGTGGCCCAGGAAGAGTGGGCCATATAAAAATGAAGGGGGAGCAGACCTGGCAGATTGTAGTGGGAGCCAGTGCACTGACGCCATCCTTTATTATGAGCAGTAGCCCAGCTCCTATTCTTCTCTGCTGCTCCCTCCTAAAGGTCGAACAACCTGGAACAGGTTTGGCCATTCTGCAACCATGCTCTGTAACAGCTGTTATGTCGTTCGTATTTCTGACCATGTGTGCTATTCATTCATTCACCTTGTCGCAGATGTTACACACATTTAGATGTGAACATTTGAAAACAAACTGCAGATGCTACGCAGAGATTGCCGGAAACACTCGGCATCATTTGTATAGGTATGTTACAAACAACAAAGGTCCCAGCACCAATCCCTGCAGCACACCACTTGTTACAGATAAACAACTCTCCACCAACACCCTCTGCCTCCTCTCACCAAGCCAGTTTTGGATTTAATTTACCAACACACCTTGGATCGCTTGTGCCTCAACTTTCGGAACAGCCTACCATTGGAACTTGTCAAAAGTCCATGTAAGCCACGTCTATTCCGCTGCCTTCATCACTCAGAAGTCTCCGCAAAAACAATCAGATCTGTGAGACAGGATCTCCCTGAACAAACCGTGCTGACTCCTTTTAATCAGTCCCCAGCTTTCCAAGTGAACATAAATCCTGAGCCTCAGAACCTTTTCAAGCAATTTCCCTACCACTGACGTCAGGCTCACTGGCCCGTACTTTCCAGGATTATACCCACCGCCCTTTATAAATAAGAGGTCAACATTAGTTATCCTCCAGTCATCTGGAACCTCTCCCATGGCGAATATAGCTGCAAAACTGTCTGTCAGATCCCCAGCAATCTCCTCTCTTACTTCCCTTAGCAGCCGGGGACAGATCCTGTTGGGGATTTATCCACCGGTCACCGCCGCCTCCTGTCCAGCCTGACCGCGATTCACTCTACACGGTCCGCACTGCCGTATCCCTTTCAGGTCCGCTTGGGTTTCATTCTGCCGCGTCCGCACATATTTTCCTCCCCGGCGCAGCCCCGCAGGGTTCCGGTCGGATCGCTTCTGCTTCACTTCGCCTCCACAGCCTATTCTTACTTCGGTTCGCTCGGTGCGCCGCCGCTTCACCGTAACACCTCGTCACTTTCCAAAACAACCTTTGCAACAGCCCCGAGGACCCTCCCCGTTGTTCGCCGCCGCTTTGTTCCATCCCGTCAGCTTCTGATTGACCCTACATGGTCCGCACCGCCGTATTCCTTTCAGGTCCGCTTAAGCTCCATCCTTCCGCGTCCGCACCGCGTTGGCCGGAGCCACTCCTGATCACCCTATGATTTTATTTTAGAATGCAACTTAATTGCAAACTATTCCAACAGAGGGTTCAAGTCATTCCATCTGATTTACAAAATCAAAATGTATGTAGGTTTTGAAACAATTTGAAACTAATTTTCAAGAAATCCCCGGCAAGCGTCACGCTGCCGGTCGATACCCACCTGGGTCGCTTCACTTCACTGGACAGAACCGCGTCCACTTCACCACGCCCGGAGCGCTCGATCATCCGCTCAGACCCCTTCCCATATTATCCTATTCCGACCCCCTCTGCTCCCACCTGGTGACTTTATTCGGTCCCCGCGCATCCCTGCTGCCCCCGACCTCTGCCCGCTGGTCAGATCGCTCCCGCTTTGCGCTGCCATCTCCGCAACCTCTTCACATTGCGCGGTCTACGTCCGATCGCCCTTTACTCGCAGCTTCACCTGGCAGCCGGCTATTACTGCGCGCTCTTGGTCCGCCGCCGCCTTGCCCACCGTTCACCCTACACGGTCCGCACTATCGCGTTCCTTTCAGGTCCGCCCCACGCCGCCTTGCCCGCGGTTCACCCTATACGGTCCGCACTGCCGCACTCCTTTCAGGTCCGCCCCGGCTTCATTCTGCCGCGTCCGCAGCCGCTTCATTCTATCCGGTCCGTTCCCTAATCACCCCTCCCGCACACCGCTACTCTCGTCGGATCGCTCCCGCTTCGCTCTGCCTGTTCCTGCTTCACCTCGCCTGGTGCTCTGGCGTTTAACGTTGCCAGATCAACATCGACTTCGTCTCTGCGTCTCCAGATTGCGCGGTCCCTGCTTCAGATTCCAGGATCTGCAGCTTCTTGTATCTCCACTTCCCTTCCCATGATGCTGCCCACGGGACATAGGACGTGCATCACCTCCTTTCCCCCTTCCCCTCCCACCATCCAGGGACCCAAAATAGTCCTTCCAATTTCAGATTATCATTGCTTTTTTCACTCTCTCTCCACGGATGTGGCTGTTGCAATTTATCTCCTTTTTCTCTTTTCTCTCCATCCCGACTCTTTGCTGAAGTTTGGGGAAAGGTGATGCACCTCCAAGGTCCCGTGGAAGCGTCATAGGAAGGGAAATAAAGAGACACAAGAAAGTGCAGATCCTGATATCTGAAGCAACACACAAAATGTTGGAGGAACCCAGCGGGTCAGGAGTGTAACGGGAAGGGAAGCGGTTGTTGGAGACGGCCCTCCTATCCGTCCCTATTTCCATTAGGAGGAGCTGGCATTGCGGCAATACACCAGCAGGTGGGAGTGTTGTCCACAAATCTTGAGGGGCTGTCATTGTGGCAGGATACCACCAGGTGGGGATGTTGTCCACACCTGCCACAATGACAGCCCCTCATTGGGAGGCTGGTGGGGATAGAGGGGGTTACGGAGTGAGGAAGGGGTGTTGAGGCTGGGGGCGGGGGAGAGACAAATTGGGAGGGGCAGAGAGAGAGTTATAGAGATAGGGTGGGGTGTAGCAGCTGGAGATGGTTGGAGAGATAAGGAGGGGCTACAGATGAGGGGGTTTCAGGTAGTCATGTTGCAGCGGTATCTTTTCGCCAGGAACTTGGATATTTTGTTTACATTTAAGAGAAAAGTAGAAGCTCCATTGTAATAGCACCTTTCACTTTCCTTGCAGCAACCCAAAGAAATTTACAGCTAAATGAAGTGATGGTGTGGTCACTGCAGAAGCTGGTTCATGTACAGCAAAGCCCCACAGTCGGAATGTGAGAATGATCAGATTATCTGCTTTAGTGATGTCACTTGGGGTATAAATATATGCAAGAACTCTGAGATCTCCCGTGCTCTTCCTCAAAGCAGTGCCTCGGGCAAGGTACAACGGGCATGCATTGCTTTAGTACGTTTTTCATCGTCAGATGGAAGAGTTGTCGCTGTTGTAGGAAATGCAACAACATGCCAATCAATGCACAGCAGACTCCCACAGACAGCAATATGATAATGATGGGATTACTCCACAGATCGATGGTATGAAACTAATGGACCAAATGGCCTGTTCTAGTTCTAGTGAGGTTTGTTAAGAGATAACTACTTGTCCCCTCTCGCTCTCCTAAACTCAAGTAGATACAAGCGGCTATTTTGAGAAGGGCTGCTTCAAGCTGGAAGTGCTGCTGGAAGGTCAAAGTGCAGGCTTTGGTGAACTCCAGGCTTTGGTGAGGGTGAGCGGCATTAAGGTAAGGCAAGGTAAGGGTTTTCCGTTTTTCCTCAGTCTGCTAGTTTACTGAAGGGGCAGAAATGGCAGTCAGTGGAGATATGGGAGATCAGCCAATGGTCAAGTGCCCCTAACCACTATGTCTGCAACAAATGTGTCCAGCTGCAGCTCCTCTCAGAAAGCAGAGCGGCATTTGGATTCACTGAGGAGCATACAGGAGGAAAAGAGTGTCACAGATAGAAGGTTCAGGGAGGTGAAAGTCGAGTTTATTGTCAGATGCACAAGTCCATGTGTGCACAGGTGCAGTGAACAACTTATTTGCAGCAGCATCACAGGCACAGAGCATCAGATAAGCAACATTCACAAGAAAAACATAAATTAAACATAAATTATACAAAGTTTTTACAAAAATGAACACAATTGGAATAAAAATAAACAATGTCCATTGTAGTGCAAAGTAATCAAAGTGGTCCCAGTGTTGCTGTACTGAGGTAGTGATTAGGATTGTGCAGGCTGGTTCAAGAACCGAACGATTGAAGGGAAGTAGCCGCTCCTGAACCTGGTGGTGTGGGATTTCAGGCTTCTGTACCTCCAGCCCGATGGGAGCTGTGAGAAGAGGGCATGGCCCGAATAGTGGGGATCTTTGATGCCTTGAGGTATCGTCTCCTGTAGATACTCCTGATGGCGGGGAGGGATGTGTATTGGGCTGCGTCCACTACTCTCTGCAGCTTCTTACGTTCCTGTGCTTTGGAATTGCCATACCAGACCATGATGCAACTAGTCCGGATACTTTCAACAGTGCATCTATAGAAGTTTCGTTAGAGTGTTCAGTGACAAGCCGAAGCTCCTTAACCTTCTCAGAAAGTAAAGATGCTGACGTGCTTTCCTTGTGACTGCATCTGTGTGCTGGGCCAAGGTCAGCTCATCTAACGCCCAGGAATTTAAAGCTGCTGACTCTCCACGGCCGATCCTCCAATGTAGCTGGCAAATGTTCACCCTTCTTCCCCTGCCTGAGGTAAATGATCAGTTCTTTAGTTTTACTGACGTTGAGCGAGAGGTTGTTGTTGTGGCTCCACTCAACCTGGTGTCCCATCTCGCTCCTGTACGCTGACTCATCACCACCTGTGATTCATCCAACAACAGTGGTGTCATCAGTGAATTTGAAGATGACATTGGAGCTGTGTGTAACCACACAGTCATGTGTGCGTAGAGAGTAGAGCAGGGGGCTAAGCACACAGCCTTGAGGGGCACCTGTGTTGATGGACAACGAGGAGGAGATGTTGTTACTGATCCTCACTGACTGAAGTCTGCCAATGAGGAAGTCGAGGATCCAGTTGCAGAGAGAGGCACGGAGCCAAGGTCTCACAGCAGGCTGATATATGAGTTTCTATTGTCCAGATGGTTCAGAGCAGAGTGAGGAGCCAGAGAAATCACATCTGCTGTTGACCTGTTGTGGTGGGAGGCAGATTCGAGCAGATCCAGGTCATCTCTGAGGCAGGAGTTGATTCACACCATAACCAACCTCTCAAAGCACACCATTACGGTTGATGTAAGTGCTACTGGACAGTAGGTATCGAGGCAGGTCACCACCCTCTTCTTGGGCACCGGTACAGTAGGTGCCTTTTTGAAGCAGATGGGAAACTCAGACCACAGAAGCGAGATGTTGAATATGTCTGTAGATTCTCCAGCCAGTTGGTCCGCACAGATCTTTAGTGCTCGGCCAGGTAGACCGTCTGGACCAGGCGCCTTTTGTGGATCCACCCTCTTGAAGAATGCCCAGACATCAGCCTCAGAGACTGAGATTACGGGGTGATCCGGAGATGTGGGGGCTCGTGTGGGTGTGTCGTAGTTCTCCCTATCAAAGCGTGCATGAAGGGCATTGAACTCAGCCAGGAGTGATGGGTCATTGCCACTTATGGTACCTGATCACCTTATAGGAGGTGATACTATGCAAGCCCTGCCACAGCTGTCGAGCGTCCATCCCTGATTCCAGTTTAGTCGGAAATTGCCTCTTTGCGCTCACAATGGCCTTCTGGAGGTCGGTACCTGGACTTCCCATGTGACTCTGGATCACCAGCTGTAAACACCACAGATCCAATGTTCAGCTGATTGTGAATTTCCTGGTTCATCCAGAGCTTCTTGTTGGGGAAGACTCAGAATCCCGAAAACAATCCCCAATTCGCTCCTCCACCTCTGTCGTCCAGCTGTTCGTCGTCCTTGTCACCGCTGCTGAGCGCTTCAATCCCTGTCTGTACGCAGGCAGAAGAAGCAGAGCCAGTGGTCAGATTTACCAAAGTGTGCGTGAGGGATGGAGCAGTAGGTGTTCTTAATGGTGGGGTACACTCCTTCGCTCTTGTTGATCATAGCACTTAGTACCTGATGCCTGCCTGAGGTGAGGTGTAGACTGCAGTCAGGATGAGGGCGGAAAACCCCCGCGGTAGGTAGAATGGTCGGCACTTCACTGCCAGATGTTCCAGGTCAGGGAAGCGGGAATGGGACAAGACCGCCACGTCCGTGAGTTGATCATAAAGCAGACGCAGCCGCTGTTTCCTTCCCCATCACTGCCATCTGGTCCATGCGGCAGATCGAAAACCCCTCGGGATGGAGCGCTGTGTCAGGGGAATTGTGGGTGAGCCATGTCTCTGTAAATCAGAGGACACAGCAATCCCTCATCTCTCTCTGATAAAGCCATCTTGCTCTGAGGTCCTTAATCTTGTTTGTTAATGATTGTACACTGGCCAGGAAGGTGCTGGTGGGAGGGTGGCCTTAGAGCCCTGCGCTTCAGTGTTACCTGAAGCCCTCCCCAATGACCACATTTTCTGACACAATGGAGACCTCCCCCGATGTTTCAAGGGCATGTACTCACCCTCTGGGTGGCCTGTTCTGCCGAATCTGTCGGTTCAGTCTAAGCTTCACAGTAATGCTAATTCATTTTAGTGACTTAAAAGCACACTATTTATTGCAGTACTTTCCACTGCAGTTTTCAGGTTTAAAAGGTCAGATCTTGAGTATAAAAATACGTTGCTGTTAGCTACCTGCAGTGTTCGCCTCTCTCCAGTGCCATCTTGAGCATTGTACCCAATTCATGGGCACAGGATTTAGTCTGTAGGTCAGTGATCTGTCGGTTTTCTGCAGGAAACCTTGCTGTTATCTTTAGTCATTCCACGTCCGTATATTAAGTCCCATACTACTCTATGAGGGCCACCATTCCATCGTTAAGAATTGCACCTTTCTGTCAGTGGGAACACCAGATGTTCATCTGTAGGAGCTCTGCTGTTGTCCATGGGAACTCTCTCTGAACATCTGTAAGAACTGTATCTGTTCATCTCCAGAAACTCTAATGTCCATCTGTAAAAGGTCCGTAGGATCTGTGGAGCTCTCTCTGTTTGTCAACAGGAGTTCAACCTCTCTAACTACACGAACTGTAGAAACACAGCCAGTCAGCTCCAGTAACTTTATTTGTCTCTCCCCATTGATCGATAGGAACTGTGGGAGTTCGCAATATCTAAATATTGGAACACAGTCTGTGAAGTTTGGGAACCACACCCGTCCACCTGTGGGTGCTCGACCCATCCACTTGTGGGTGCTCGACCCGCCCACCTGTGGGTGCTGCAACATTCCATCTGTTAGAGCTCGACCCAGCTGTCTGTAGGAGCTCCGCTGCTCATCTGTTGAAATTCCAGTCTGTCTGCGGGAAGGTTAATCCCAGGTTGTAGGGGCTGCACCTCTGACCATGGAGGAGAGGAGGGTCCTGGTCTCTGGGTCTCACTGTGTCTGAAATAGGGGTTGTGTGAACGAGGGAACCACAGATGTCTCAGGAGACTCCCGGCTCAACTATCCTTGACAAAGCTAAATCACATGGAGCTTGGGTTCTTTTTTAGAAGCAAACAATTTGCTTCTTTTCCTTTGGAAATTCTCACCCAATCTATAAAGAGATTAGCATTTACCTGCTTTGGAGCTTGTGATAACTTCTGTTATAACACAGAGAGGGAAAGTTGTGTCAGTTTATCTGAGAGCACACATCTTTATCCTGTCGAAGGCCTTCTCCTGGTCCAAGCTGACCAGGCAGGCATCCACCCCTCTGTCCTGCACGTAGGTGATGGTATCCCTGAGCAGCATGAGGCTGTCAGAGATTTTCCTGCCAGGTACAGCAGAGGTTTGGTCTGGGTGAATCTCTGTGTACATGATGGACATGCTCTCCTAAATGGGTTTTGTGGAGGGAATCAGAAATTGGATCCAACTGCTTTACGCAGATATCTGTGGTGAAATTCAAATTATTGTGTGGGAAAGAGATAGCTTCTCTATCAAGTCTGGAGTCAGGCAGGGTTTCCCACTGTCCCCCTTGTCTTACTTATGTCCTGCAGAGACCCCTTTGCCGAATCCATCAGGAGGGATGAGAGCATTAAAGGGTGACGTTGCTAGGCAGTGGGGGCACCTGGGTCAAACCCTCCCTGTACACGGGCGATGTTGCCGTCTTGTGCTCAGATCCACGGTCAGTTCACAGATTGATCAGCATCTGCAAACAGTTTGAGTTGGTATCAGGGGCTAGAGTAAGAGCAAGGCCGTGGTCTTTGGTGACTGACCCGTCTGATCCAATGTCCCCTTCACTGTCAGGTCTAACTACGTGAGGGTGCTGGGGATCTGGTTCTGAGGGGCTGAGGTGGGTAACAAGAATTGGCTGGAGCAGATTGGAAAGGTCAAACAAAAATTGGGTCTGTGAAAACAGTACGATGTGCTCTCAGGGCTGCTGTACTTGGTGCAGGTGTGGCCTGTTCCTCTCCCTTGGTAATCACCCGGGACATCTGACATGTCATGATGCATGTCCCGAGAGAACAGGGGCAAAAGTGTCCCCAGAGAATAGGGGCAAAAGTGTCCCTGACTTTGCCCTCATCCTGATGACCACCTTCGTGTGTGGCTGCATCAGGCTGTGTGTGGAACCAAAGTACGCGGGCACCAAGTGTCACTACGTACCGAGGTTCTACCTGTCCCTGGTGTTGCGAAGGATGGGTCTGGCCCCCGTTGCCGCGCAACGTCCCGGTCAGCTGGACGTTGCCGCACTACCTGTCATTTGTGAATGAGTTCTTCCAAGCAAATACCTTTGACCATGTCCATCAGGCAGTGGTCAGTATGGAACAACCTGCAGACGCTGTGGGACAGTGGCTCGATGGATACACTGGGGTGGTTCCCTGAGCAAACTGTCTAAATCATCTGGCAGAACTCACCAACAAGCATCAAGACCTCGCTTGGCTGGTGGTGAGAGGGGCCCTCATAGTCAGATCCTTCCTGTACAGATGAAATCATTCCCAACACACGCTGTCCTTGAGACAACTGCAGTGGGGAGTTGTAATCCCAATACAGTTGTAATCAGAAGCACAAGTAGAGTTGTGACAGATGGACAGGTAGAGCCAATGCAGGAACTGATAGGTCCTGCAAACAGAGAGATTCAACACCAACTGACAGAGAATTTGGGTTGCTACAAGCAACAAACAGAACACCTACAAACAGAAAAGTAGAATCCCCCAGGTTGACGATCCTGTTGACGACAGGCAGAGATGCTACAAAAAGACAGGTAGAGTTCCACAGATGTTCTTCAGATGGAAATGTAGAGTTTCCACAGGTGGACAGGTAGAGCTAATGCAACGATGACAGCTCCTGAAGACAGAAAGATTGAAACCCACTGACAGAGAAATTGGATTTCTGTGAGCAAGTTGAATTCTGACATCTGTCTTTAAATGACTCCCACATGTCAGAAGGACAGTTGCTCCCAATATAATCTTCTCATCTCCAGCCCAATACAGTTGTAATCAGCCTTTCCCCAATTTAGCACTTTCCCCCAATATCCAGTCTTCTAATTATCTATAACAGTCTGATAACTCGTTGAGTTATGATCACTGTTCCCAATATGCTCTCCCACTGAAACTCCAATCACCTCAGCAAACTTATTTTCCAATACAAGGTCTGGTATGGCCCATTCTCTGGATGAACTACCTACATACTGTGTCAAGAATCCTTTCTCAATTCTATCCTACGTAAGCCTCTGGCACTCAGGAAGTTCCAGTCAATATTGGTGAAGATGGTCTGCGCTTGAGTTTCGAAGAATAAGAGGACTAGTAGGTATCCTTGAACTAATCTCACTAAAACTAGGCATTGAAATAAAATGGCATTTTTGGAGGCCATTGGTTCATTAAGTCCGAGGCATCTCATTGTGGAGCAATCCTGTCATTATCATCTTGATACCTGTGGGAGCTTTCCTTGCAAAACATGCCTGTCACGATTCCTGCAGGCACAGTAGTGTAGCGGCTAGTGTAACACTATTACAGCCCCAGTGACCCGGGTTCAATTCCAGCCACTGTGTGTAAGGAGTTTGTACGTTCTCCCCGTGTCTGCGTGGGTTTGCTCCAGGTGCTCCGGTTTCGTCCCACATTCCAAAGACATACGGGTTAGGAAGTTGTGGGCATGCTATGTTGGCGCCAGAGGCGTGGCTTTTTGCACTCTACGCAAAAAGATGCATTTCACTGTGTGTTTCGATGTTCATGTGACTAATAAAGATATCTTATTTCCAACTTACTTCATTGTCCGTCAAGCTGCACTGGGATGTCCTGAGGATCTAAATGGTATTTCAAAAACACTTGTCTGTTTTGCCGTGATCAAGGCACTGTTCCCTCTGCTCATCAACACTGTTAAGGGTCTTGCCATTAACAGTGCACTGTCCCTTTACATTTGATCTCCCAAGGTGCAACACTTCACATTTGGCCAGGTTGAACTCCATCTGCCACTTCTCTGCCCATATCTGCAACTGATCTATATCCCGCTGTATCCTTTGGCAGTCTTCTACGCTATCCACAACACCACCAGTTTTTATATCACCTGCAAACTTGTACATTTTCCCACCCATGTACATTTTCATCCAGGTCATTTATATACATCACAAACAGCAGAGGTCCCAGTATGGATCCCTGAGGAACACCACTAGTCACAGACCTCCAGCTAGAATAAGTCCCATCGAACACTACCCTCTGTCTTCTACGGGTAAGCCAGTTCTAAATCCAAATGGCCAAGTCACCATGGATCCCATGCATCTGAATCTTCTGGGTGAGCCTCCCACGAGGGACATTGTCAAACGGCTTATTAAAATCCATCTAGGGGTGTATCATCCCAGGGGACCTCATAAGGGGCAATGGTGTTATGGTTTATATAAAAATGAACACTACTGAATGTATTGACCATGAGTGTTAAAAGATTTGCACTGTCTCTTTTGTATATTTTTTATTGTGTAATAAAATGTATATTTGAAAATTTTTAAAGGAATTTTTTCCCTTCTTCTCGTCCATCTGCCCTACCAGGAGGCACTCAACCCACTGCCTGCAGTAACTCCCCTTGGCTGTCTGTAACAAACCTGTCTATCCATTTGTAGGTCTACCTGTCCACCTGTAGAACATCTGTGGAACTCTACCCATCCTTTTGTAGCATCTCTGCCTGTCGTCAACAGGATCTTCAACCCGAGGGATTCTACTTTTAAGTTTGTAGGTGCTCTGTTTGTCGCTCAGAGGAACCCAACTTCTCTCTCAGTTGGTGTTGAAGTTCTCTGTCTGCAGGTGCTGTCATCTGCTGCATTAGCTCTACCTGTCCATATGTAGCAACGCTACTTGTGTTCCTAGAACATAGAACATAGAAAACCTACAGCACAATTCAGGCCCTTTGGCCCACAAAGCTGTGCCGAACATGACCCTACCCTAGAAATTACTAGGCTTACCCATAGCTTACTCAGCTCCATGTACCTATCTAACAGTCTCTTGAAAGACCCTATCGTATCAGCCTCCACCATCGTTTCCGGCAGCCTGTTCCATGCACTCACCACTCTCTGAGTAAAAAACTTACCCCTGACATTTCCTCTATATCTACTCCCCAGCACCTAAAACCTATGTCTTCTTGTGGCCACCAATTCAGCCCTGGGGAAAAGCCTCTGTCTATCTACCCTATCAATATCTCTCATCATCTTATACACCTCTATCAGGTCTCCCCTCATCCTCCGTCTCTCCAGGGAGAAAAGGCCGAGTTCCCTCAACTTGCTTTCATAAGATATGCTCCGCATTCCAGGCAGCATCCTTGTAATTCTCCTCTGCACCCTCTCTATGGCTCCCACATCTTTCCTGTAGTGAGGTGATCAGAACTGAGCACAGTACTCCAAGTGGGGTCTGAACAGGGACCTATATAGCTGCAACAATACCTCACGGCTGTTGGAACATCACCTGTCGGATGTTATCAGCTCCACATGTCAGCAGTCTGAGCTCCAAATTTCCATGCTTTGGGGCCCTAATTGCTACATTTAATTCTATGTAGAAGTTAAATGTTTACCTTGCACCATTGATACATACTGACACCAGGCGACTGGGAACAATAACTTTACTTGGTCAAACAAAGTTAATGCACCATGGTATTAAAGCCATAGTTATTATCACTGAATTATATATTTGGCCATGTCACTGATTATAATGCTGGGAGCTAAGCAAGTTTGCCAGAGACATTAAGCAGGTTCGGGGTCTCCAGTTGTATCTCGACCAAGCTGAGTTGGGACACATTTCTTTCCAGTGAAGGAAGAGTGAGGTTCAGCTCCAGTCTGCCCCGATCCCTCTCAATGGTTCTCAGTCCCTCCCTGATTCCCAATTATATGTAAGCTAGAATTCTAACCCAACTGTAGATTAAAATTTCACCCTGAAATTCAAAATAGGTGAGGCATATTACTAGACATATTCATATCCGTTCTGGTGCCTCAAAAACAACAAATTTCATATCATATGTCAGTGATAATAACTCTGATTTTGATTCTGATTCTGAGAGGTCAATTTGGTAGATGACATTTGTCAATAATTTCACTTTTGCTGGGAACAACATGATGTTCCCATCAATGTCTCCTAAATTTTCACCTTATTCCTGTAGTGTGTAGATTAGTGATCCATCCATTGTCAGTGACAGACCTACTTGTCATCTCCAGTTATTCCATCTGTCCAGTTTTTGAGAATCCTAATCTCTGACGCAATGATTAAGGCGCCATTCTTAATCCATCATCAGGAATTGCACTGATCACCTGTCCAAGCTCACTTCCCAGTACTGGTATGGCCGCTACTCTGGTCGAACTACCTACATGCTGTGTCAGAAACCTGACTGGATGCACCTAACAAATTCTGCCCCATCTAAGCCTCTGCTGAAAGGAAATCTCGGTCAGTATTGGGGAAGTTAATGCACTGCAATTACCCTGTTGGGTCGGCTTGTATCTGTTTGAGTTTAGAAGGGTGAGAGGAAGCACACAGGTACACCTGAACTAATCTCTCTAAAGCTGGGCATTGAAATGTTGTGCAGGGGAGATCAGGTCTCACAAATCTGATTGGATGTTTTGAGGAGGTAGCTGAGAAAATTGATGAAGGCAACAGGGTAAATGTGTTTTATCTGAACTTTAGCAAAGCTTTTGACAAGGTCCCACATTGTAGACTGGTCTACGAGGTTAAGGCTGAAGCGTATTGGTAAACTGGATCCAAAATGGTCTTGTTGATAGGAGGTAATGAGTCATGGTGGATGAGTGCTGTTCTGACCAGCGGTCTGTAACAAGTGGTGTACTGCAGGGATTGTGCTGGGACATTTGTTGCTTGTAATATCTATAAATGACTTGCATGAGAAGGTAGGTGGTGTGATCAGTAAATTTGCAAATGATATGAAAATTGGTGGAGACATTGGAGGTGACTGCTTGGTTATGTACAGTAAAGCTGAGAGATTTACTTTGGTTGTTGGTCTCTGAACTCCAATCCCCCGTTTCATGAAGGAATTCAGTTTGTTTGTGGGTTAGTTGTGCAGCTCTGCCCCCAAGTGCCAATGGTGGAAGGAGCAAGAGATGATACATTTCTCGACGCGTGCTGTCTTAGTTTAACTAAACTACCAGCTTAGTTCTGGTACTGAGATGGGCTCTGGATGAGATGTCCCACTCCTCACACCTGACAACCTCCAAGTATGAAACAAATATACAGTTATCAAGTTGGAGAAAATGAATTAGGCAGCAGTGGTGCAGACAGAATTGCACAGAGCCGGTAAATTGCCGATTATTTATTTATTTGTTTCCATTTACTTCTCTTTTCGAAGATCCTGCAACAGTTATTAGACGAAGTGTGTTCTGCTATTTCCCCACTGCCCTCTCCCCTCGCGCTCATTCATTATACAAAGAGGAAAGAGGGAAGACGGTGCTGGTTGTTGTATCTGGCCAAAATAACATCCTCTCGCGTGGCATTACTGCGTTTGGTCTTTTCTGGGAGATCAGTTCTTCAGGATGTGGAGTGCAAGTATCATGATGCACATCAGAGTTGAATGTTACAGGGTGGGTGGGGACAGCTGGGTGATGTTACTGGGCTACCCTGGTTGAATAGCCCAGCAGGAAAATGGATCTTCACCATTACTTCTTGCCAGGGCCGTAGGGGTCCGATGTGCTGTACGGGGCACGTGGTTTACCATTATGTGCTGAAAGATGTGCCAGTGTGTTGGCCAGATTACCTGTCGCACAGGTCACGAGGGGGCAGTCTCGGGCTTCATTCCTCTTCACTTTGCTGTCCGGCGCAGTGCTAGAATCAAAACGGTCAGTCAGTCCAATGAAGCAATGACATTCTGTCCATCGTCCCAGTGCTGGGCCTTGTGAATATACTTTCAAATTAGCAGCAGAGGCCTTATGCTCTGGAACTCCCTCCCTGTATCTCTCTGCCCTGCTCACTAATAATTGCCATAAAAGGAAAAGAATTTTCTGTTATCTCCTTGTGGCAGGTTTCAGCTCAATAATTTATCTCCGGGTCATTTTACAGAATGATTGCGGGTTGCAGTCCAGGTACCATCCCACCCCTCAGCTCTGTCCCCAGGTCCCTGTAGTTATTTTCCTTTCAACTTTTGAAAGTTCCCCTTGAAACCTCTCCCACCGCCCATTCAAGAAACAAATCCCAGGTCACAGCAACTTGCTGTGTAAAGCCCAAATTCCCCTCATTTCCCACTTGTTCTTTAGAAAATGTTCTTCAATCTGAGATCTCTCCCTCCCTTCCTTACAATCCATTTCTCCCTCCCTTTCCCCCTCATCCCCAAGCCTGACTCTCTCTCATTCTGTCTCCACCTCATTTGTCCCTCTTCCTTCCTTTCCCTCCCTTCCCTTTTTTCACTTCTTCATTGTTGCTCCTTTGCCTCTTTGATGCCCGTCTCTCCCTCTCTCCCCCCTCAGCCTCCACCTGAGGAGGGTGCCCGACCACTTCAGAAAATGAGGCCACCGGTATGGATATAGTACAGAAAAACCTGCTCCCATTTGAACAACGGCAATACCATTTAATGCAGTCACCACACTCTCCAGAAAGTTATAACCTCCCTGTGATATGGGGACCAGATTGTTACACAGTACCCCAGCCATTGACCAGTGTCTGGAAACCTTTGGTACCTGCTGTCCAGACTGCCATCTAGTTTCTTGACTGGGTGATCAAAGTCAGAGAAGGTGCGAGATTTTGGGGCGCTCTGCTCAGGTTGGTCCATCCCATCCTCCTTGGTGTTTTCCAGATGATGCAGGAACATAGTGACGTCAGAAGATGACAGTCCCTGCTCACTGGGTTTGCAGAAACCAGAGAGGCGAGAGCTAATGTCAAACTCAACTGTCACACATTTACCCTGCAGTACGGATCATCTGACTGGGAGGGGGGAAGATTCTTGTAGGTATCACCTAGCCTGATATCACACAATACTGGAGGGTATTCCATTAGTTTGATTTTGTTCTGGTCCTGAATTACGAGGAATGAGTTTCCATCCCCGTCTTAGTTTGACCTGAACCCTCATTTTCCTCCTCTCTGGCTTCTTAGAACTTTCCTGATAGACCAGGTCTTTGGTCGTCCGTTTCCTGAAATGTATCTATGTTGGTACATTTCTTCCATCCTGAGAGTTTGTTTTAAAGGTGTGGTGATTTTCAGGTTGTTTTTGTTGGGAAATGGAGGTGATTAAAAGTACAGTGACTGCTCACCTGTCGATTCCATCAGGCACCTGTGCTTCAATGTTTAAGCAGAAGAGGGCAAGAAGAGCAAGTATCACCATCTTGATACTCTGATCTGGAAATGCAAAATGTGCAGAATGAATCACAGTGCTGTCACTCACTGGTTGCGTTTTGAACAGGAATCGTATGGAGGGGTGAGTGTTGCTGCTGACAACCCAGGGAACAGTGCTGCACCTCTCTGCAGACAAACAATGTCCTTACCTGAAGTCTTGAAAGCTTGGCTGCACTGAGATAATGGTAGGTCATTGGTTATTGTCCTCAGTACCACTGAACAAGAGTCCAGCTGAAAATTCAGTCAAAGGTGATATCCATACAAGAGGAGAGAAGTTCCTGTGAGCCCTGCCCACATAATATCTGAATCATCCACAATCATTGCAATGACTTGCCAGGGCAGCTGAGGGTTCATGGAAGCATCTCAGAAACACAGACATTAAACACCACAAACAAGCTCTAAGCATTCAAATAAGAGAGAAGCACAAGCAACCTACCCAGTTTAACCTGGTGAGCTGAACTTCAGAGTTTCGCTGCGTTAGTTTCCGTGCAATGATCTCTCACTGATGATTAGCTTCCCTACAGGACTCCGCTGCCTCTTCTGAGGTGTGCTGGTGCTTAAGAGCTTTACATCTTTGAGAAAGGGCGTGGACTACCTCCTGCATATGTGACCTCACTGGCTCCTCATTTTGCCAAGAATTTATCCACATCTTGTTCTTGGAAGAACAGAAGTGTGCTCCAAGGTCCATCAGTGATTGCAACAACCGGAATATCTCACCCACTATTTAGGAAGAGTGGGTGGGGGTTGTACAGGAGGCAAGGAGGATGATGGGATGAATGGCAAAGGGGAGAGTATGAAATGGTGGGACAACATAGGGTGCGAGAGGGGGCAAAGAGAGAACAACAGTGACACAGAGATGAGAAACGAGAGGTCAATGACAGTGCTGTGTGAGTGCCACTAGATTCAGATTGAAAAGAAGTTCTGAGCATAATCGTCGGGGTCAAGAAATTTCACAAATATTTGAATGGTTGAAAATTCAACTTGCTGACAGTTCAAAATTCTTTATTCACAATTTTGGACTAAAGTCAGCAATATCAGACCTTGCAGTGCAGAGAATGCAGTGGAAGGTCTTGAGCTTGTTGAGCTATATCTACAAAGTCGAGGAGACATTCTCAGGACTGTGCAAATACTAATGCGCTGTATCGACTGCCATACACGCATCAGGCAGTAAGTGACGACATTGGAGCAGTATTCACTGTCGTAGGTCCAGGAACTATTTGTGTCATCAAGCAACATTTCCACCAATACCATTCAGGATCCTGTCCTTCACAAGCCTTGGATTTCATATTGACGTCCCTGCCCAACTTCCCAAGTGATGGGAGGGGAATATAACGTAAGGGGATGAGTGCCGTATATTAGGTTGTGCCGTTTGTTGTCTTACTCTGCCCTGGGTTGCTGTTGTGCTGCTTATCAACAGTTAACCAGCAGCTGGGATCAGGAGGAGAAACATAAAGGTGGCTGCACACAGATAAACCGACAGATCTCTTCTCTCTTTGTATCAGAGGGAGAGGCAGGGTGGAGCTCAAGCGGACCTGAAAGGGTGAAAGCCCAGCGGACCGTGTCGGCTGAACCAGGACAAGGGATGGACAGAGCGAAGGAGCAACCAACCCAGGAATTTGCAACATTAATCGGCCGCAGGGAGTGCAGGGTGATGGGAAGTGGCCTGAGAAATATGAAGAGGGAGGGGACCCATCCAGATGAAGCAGAAATGATGCAGATAACTAGGATTTGTGTAGGTAGTACAAGGGCGGCATCGATATGGCGGGATGAAGGGCCTGCTTCAATGCTGTATAACAGGGCACATCCTCCACTTTGCCTGTGAAATTGCATTCACTTATTCAGTACAGCAGGAACCATCAACAGGAAAGAATGTGGACCACAGTTTGCTGCACAAAACAGATGCTTAATCGAATACTGACATAAATTTCTCTGAACTGTTAATTTTACATTAAATCATTCATTACCAATTTCAAACTTTTTGTCCACCATTTCCGAGGGCAGTGTCAGCAGCCTCATTTCTCAAGCCACATTAAAATAATTTAGGGATCTATAAGTGAATACCTGAAAAAAAAAACTGACAAAGGTTTTTAAAATTTTGAGAGGCATCGATAGGGTAGAGAGTCAGAATCTTTTTCCCAGGTTCGAAATGTCAAACACCAGAGGACATACTTTTAACTTTAGAAGGTGGAACTTTAAAGGCGACATGAGGGGCAAGTGTTTTACGCAGAAAGTGGTAGGTGCCTGGAACAGGTCACCAGGGGTAGTAGTGGAGTTTCAGAGGCTGTTAGATGACACATGGATATAAAGGGTATAAAGGGATAAGAATGATACACAGGAGGAGACATTTAATGTCAATTTGCATCAAGATCGGCGCAACATCGAGGGCCGAATGGCCTGTCCCGCGCTGTACTTTCCTGTGTTCTATGTTCTTGTCCTACTACAACGGAAGTTTACACATGGTCCAAAACAGGTGAATTTTAATTTCCTTAGAGATTGGTTGAGAATTTTCAGACGATACAAAGGAAAAAATCCAAATTGTTTGCTTCTAATTGATAACTCAGGTTCCATCTTATTTAGATTTGTCAAGGATAGTTCAGCCAGGAGTCTCAAAAGGCATCTGTGGTTTTCTAGTGCGCACATCCCATACTTCAGACATGATGGGAAACAGAAACCAGGACCCTCTTCTCACCTGCAAATTAAGAAGCGAGCGTGTTCCCAACAGTTGGGTGGTGCAGCTCCTACAGACTAGGAATAAAGCAGTCTGTGTGGTGAGAAAGGTTTCACTCCAATTGACAAACAGAGACATTTTCACAGATAGTCAATTACAGCTCCAACAGGCAGAAAGGTGGACCTTCCACAGATGGACTGGAGATTACATATGTAATTCCTACAGATGTACAGAGAGAGTTCTCATGGACAAACAGCAGGGCTCTTACAGCAGAACATCTGGTGAACCTATTGACAGAAAGATGCAAACCTTGATGATGCATCCGTAGACTTCATGGAGTCAGAGAAATCAGGTCCTTAAAATGTAGACAGGTAGAATAACTGGAGATGAAAAGTAGGTCACCCACTGATAATGGACAGATCACGATCCTACAGGCCAGAGGAATAAGCTGAAATCTTGTACCCATGAAATGGAGACAGCTCAGGAGAATGCTGGGTGAGAAGGCCAACAGCAAGAAGCTGAATATGAACTGCTCACATGTTGAACCCCAGGCTGTAGACAGATCAGACACTTGGCAACTCACAGATAAGGAAATGTTTTCACAGACAGGGAGGCACCGATGGGTACATCGTGTTGTTCCCAGTAAGACTGAAATTATTGACAAACATTATCAGAACAAATTGTCCTCACTTGTAGGAATATGCCTCACCTAATTTTTATTTCAGGGTGAATTTTTAATCTACAATTGAGTAAAAATTCTATCTTCCTTATAATTGGTAATCAAGGAGGAATTGAGAACCATTGAGATGGATCAGAGCGTACTGTTGCTTCTGTCACTGGAAAGAAATGAGTCCCGACTCAACGTGGTCGACTTACAGTTGCAGACCTCGAACCTGCTGAATGTCTCTGGCAAACCTGCTTAGTTCCCAGCATTATAATCAGTGATATGACCAAATATGTAATTCAGTGGCTTTAATACCCTGGTGTATTAACTTTGGGTGCCAAAGTAAAGTTATTGTTCTCAATCGCCCTGGTGTCAGTAGGTGTCAATAATGCCAGGTGAACATTAGACCCCTATGTAGGATGAATGTGGCAATTGGTGCCCCAAAGGATGGAGATTTGGAGCTTGGATTGATGACAAGTGGAGCTCATAAAGTCTGACAGGTGATGTACCAACAGAAGCAGAAGTAGAGTTGTGACGGATGGACAGGTAGAGCTAATGCAGGAACTGACAGCTCCTGCAGACAGGGAGATTCAACACCAACTGACAGAGAATTTGGGTTGCTACAAGCAACAAACAGAACAGCTACAAACGGAAAAGTAGAATCCTCCTGGTTGACGATCCTGTTGATGACAGGCAGATATGCTACAAAAGGACAGGTAGAGTTCCACAGATGTTCTTCAGATGGAAATGTAGAGTTTCCACAGGTGGACAGGTAGAGCTAGTGCAGCAATGACAGCTCCTGCAGACAGAAAGATTGAAACCCACTGACAGAGAAGTTGGATTCCTGTGAGCAAGTTGAATTCTGACGATCTGTCTTTAAACAACTCCCACATGTTAGAAGGACAGTTGCTCCCAATATACTCTTCTCATCTCCAGCCCAATACAGTTGAAAACAGCCTTCCCCCAGCTTAGCACTTTCCCCCAATATCCAGGCTTCTCCTTGACTATAACAATCTGATAACTCGTTGAGTTATGATCACTGTTCCCAATATGCTCTCCCACTGAAACTCCAATCACCTCAGCAAACTTATTTTCCAATACAAGGTCTGGTATGGCCCATTCTCTGGATGAACTATCTACATACTGTGTCAAGAATCCTTTCTCAATTCTATCCTACGTAAGCCTCTGGCACTCAGGAAGTTCCAGTCAATATTGGTGAAGATGGTCTGTACTTGAGTTTCGAAGAATAAGAGGACTAGTAGGTATCCTTGAACTAATCTCACTAAAACTAGGCATTGAAATAAAATTGCATTTTTAGAGGCCATTGGTTCATTAAGTCCAAGGCATCCCATTGTGGAGCAATCCTGTCATTATCATCTTGATACCTGTGGGAGCTTTCCTTGCAAAACATGCCTGTCATGATTCCCGCAGGCATGGTAGTATAGCGGTTTGCGTAACGCTATTACAGTGCCAGATGATCCGGGTTCAATTCCGGCCACTATGTGTAAGGAGTTTGTACATTCTCCCCGTGTCTGCGTGGGTTTGCTCCAGGTGCTCCGGTTTCCTCCCACATTCCAAAGCCGTACGGGTTAGGAAGTTGTGGGCATGCTATGTTGGCACCAGAGGCGTGGCTTTTTGCGCTCTACGCAAAAAGATGCATTTTACTGTGTCTTTCGATGTGCATGTGACTAATAAGGATATCTTATCTTATTTCCAACTTATTTCACTGTCCGTCAACCTGCACTGGGATGTCCTGAGGATCTAAATGGTATTTCAAAAACATTTGTCTGTTTTGCCGTGACCAAGGCACTGTTCCCTCTGCTCATCAACACTGTTAAGGGTCTTGCCATTAACAGTGCACTGTCCCTTTACATTTGATCTCCCAAGGTGCAACACTTCACATTTGGCCAGGTTGAACTCCATCTGCCACTTCTCTGCCTATATCTGCAACTGATCTATATCCCGCTGTATCCTTTGGCAGTCTTCTATGCTATCCACAACACCACCAGTCTTTATATCACCTGCAAACTTGTACATTTTCCCACCCATGTACATTTTCATCCAGGTCATTTATATACATCACAAACAGCAGAGGTCCCAGTATGGATCCCTGAGGAACACCACTAGTCACAGACCTCCAGCTAGAATAAGTCCCATCGAACACTACCCTCTGTCTTCTACGGGTAAGCCAGTTCTAAATCCAAACGGCCAAGTTACGGTGGATCCCATGCATCTGAATCTTCTGGGTGTGCCACCCATGAGGGACCTTGTCAATCGCCTTAATAAAATCCATCTAGGGTGGCATCATACCAGGGGACCTCATAAGGGGCAATGGTGCTATAGTTTATATAAAAAAAACACTACTGAATGTATTGACCATGAGTGTTAAAAGTTTTGCACTGTCTCTTTTGTATATTTTTTATTGTGTAATAAAATGTATATTTGAAAATTTTTAAAGGAATTTTTTTCGCTTCTTCTCGTCCATCTGCACCACCAGGAGGCACTCAACCCACTGCCTGAAGTAACAATCCTTGGCTGTCTGTTACAAACCTATCTATCCATATGTTGTCTGCCTGACCACCTGTAGGAACTCGACATTTCCATCTGTAGGACATCTGTGGAACTCTACCTGTCATTTTGTAGCCTCACTGCCTGTCGTCAACAGGATCTTCAACCCGAGGGATTCTACATTTCCGCTTGTAGGTGCTCTGTTTGTTGCTCATGGGAACCCAACTTCTTGCTCAGTTGGTGATGATCCTCTCTGTCTGCAGTTGCTGTCATTTGCTGCATTAGCTCTACCTGTCCGTATGTAGCAACTCTACTTGTGTTCCTGTTGGAACATCACCTGTCGGACGTTATCAGCTCCACATGTCAGCAGTCTGAGCTCCAAATTTCCGTGCTTTGGGCCCTAATCACCATATTGATCCTATGTAGGGGTTAAATGTTTACCTTGCACCATTGATACATACTGACACCATGGCGACTGAGAACAATAACTTTACTTGGTCACACAAAGTTAATGCACCATGCTATTAAAACCATAGTTATCATCACGGAATTATATATTTGGCTATATCACTGATTATAATGCTGGGAATTAAGCAAGTTTAGCAGAGACATTCAGGAGGTTCGACGTCTCCAGTTGTATCTCGACCAGGCTGAGTGGGGACTCAGTGACAGAAGAGTGAGGTTCAGCTCCAGTCTGCACCGATCCCTCTCAATGGTTCTCAGTTCCTCCCTGATTCCCAATTATATTTAAGCTAGAATTCTAGCCCAACTGTAGATTAAAATTTCACCCTGAAATTCGAAATAGGTGACGCATATTACTAGACATATTCATATGTTTTCTGGTGCCCAAAGACAACAAATTTTGTATCATATGTCAATGATAATAACTCTGATTTTGATTCTGATTCTGAGAGGTCAATTTGTTAGATGACATTTGACAATAATTTCAATTTTACTGGGAACAACATGATGTTCCCATCAATGTCTCCTAAATTTTCACCTTATTCCTGTAGTATGTAGATTACTGATCCATCCATTGTCAGTGACAGACCTACTTGTCATCTCCAGTTATTCCAACTGTCCAGTTTTTGAGAATCCTAATCTCTGACGCAATGATTAAGGCGCCATTCTTAATCCATCATCAGGAATTGCACTGATCACCTGTCCAAGCTCATTTCCCAATACCGGAATGTCCCCTTCTCTGGTCGAACTACCTACATGCTGTGTCAGAAACCTGACTGGATGCACCTAACAAATTCTGCCCCATCTAAGCCTCTGCTGAAAGGAAATCTCGGTCAGTATTGGGGAAGTTAATGCACTGCAATTGCTCTGTTGGGTCGGCTTGTATCTGTTTGAGTTTAGAAGGGTGAGAGGAAGCACACAGGTACACCTGAACTAATCTCTCTAAAGCTGGGCATTGAAATGTTGTGCAGGGGAGATCAGGTCTCATAAATCTGATTGGATGTTTTGAGGAGGTAGCTGAGAAAATTGATGAAGGCAACAGGGTAAATGTGTTTTATCTGAACTTTAGCAAAGCTTTTGACAAGGTCCCACATTGTAGACTGGTCTATGAGGTTAAGGCTGAAGCGTATTGGTAAACTGGATCCAAAATGGTCTTGTTGATAGGAGGTAATGAGTCATGGTGGATGAGTGCTGTTCTGACCAGCGGTCTGTAACAAGTGGTGTACTGCAGGGATTGTGCTGGGACATTTGTTGCTTGTAATATCTATAAATGACTTGCATGAGAAGGTAGGTGGTGTGATCAGTAAATTTGCAAATGATATGAAAATTGGTGGAGACATTGGAGGTGACTGCTTGGTTATGTACAGTAAAGCTGAGAGATTTACTTTGGTTGTTGGTCTCTGAACTCCAATCCCCCGTTTCATGAAGGAATTCAGTTTGTTTGTGGGTTAGTTGTGCAGCTCTGCCCCCAAGTGCCAATGGTGGAAGGAGCAAGAGATGATACATTTCTCGACTCGTGCTGTCTTAGTTTAACTAAACTACCAGCTTAGTTGTGATACTGAGATGGGCTCTGGATGAGATGTCCCATTCCTCACACCTGACAACCTCCAAGTATGAAACAAATATACAGTTATCAAGTTGGAGAAAATGAATTAGGCAGCAGTGGTGCAGACAGAATTACAGAGAGCCGATAAATTGCTGATTATTTATTTATTTGTTTCCATTTACTTCTCTTTTCGAAGATCCTGCAACAGTTATTAGACGAAGTGTGTTCTGCTATTTCCCCACTGCCCTCTCCCCTCGCGCTCATTCATTATACAAAGAGGAAAGAGGGAAGACGGTGCTGGTTGTTGTATCTGGCCAAAATAACATCCTCTCGCGTGGCATTACTGCGTTTGGTCTTTTCTGGGAGATCAGTTCTTCAGGATGTGGAGTGCAAGTATCATGATGCAATTCAGAGTTGAATGTTACAGGGTGGGTGGGGACAGCTGGGTGATGTTACTGGGCTACCCTGGTTGAATAGCCCATCAGGAAAAATGGATCTTCACCATTACTTCTTGCCAGCGTCCACTGTGTTGTACGGGGCACGTGGTTTACCCTTATGAGCTGCAAGATGTGCCATTGTGTCGGCCAGATTACCTGTCTCACAGGTCGGGTTGGAGCAATCTCGGGCTTCATTCCTCTTCACTTCGCTGTCCGGCGCAGTGCTAGAATCAAAACGGTCAGTCAGTACAATGAAGCAATGACAGTCTGTCCATCGTCCCAGTGCTGGGCCTTGTGAATATACTTTCAAATTAGCAGCAGAGGCCTTATGCTCTGGAACTCCCTCCCTGGATCTCTCTGCCCTGCTCACTAATAATTGCCATAAAAGGAAAAGAATTTTCTGTTATCTCCTTGTGGCAGGTTTCAGCTCAATAATTTATCTTCGGGTCATTTTACAGAATGATTGCGGGTTGCTGTCCAGGTACCATCCCACCCCTCAGCTCTGTCCCCAGGTCCCTGTAGTTATTTTCCTTTCAACTTTTGAAAGTTCCCCTTGAAATCTCTCCCACCGCCCATTCAAGAAACACATCCCAGGTCACAGCAACTTGCTGTGTAAAGCCCAAATTCCCCTCATTTCCCACTCGCTCTTTAGAAAATGTTCTTCAATCTGAGATCTCTCCCTCCCTTCCTTACAATCCATTTCTCCCTCCCTTTCCCCTCATCCCCAAGCCTGACTCTCTCTCATTCTGTCTCCACCTCATTTGTCCCTCTTCCTTCCTTTACCTCCCTCCCCTTCTCTCACTTCTTCATTGTTGCTTCTTTGCCGTTTTGATGCCCGTCTCTCCCTCTCTCCCCCCTCAGCCTCCACCTGAGAAGGGTGCCTGGCCACTTCAGAAAATGAGGCCACCGCTATGGATATAGTACAGAAAAACCTGCTCCCATTCGGGCAACGGTAATGCCATTTAATGCAGTCACCACACTCTCCAGAAAGTTATAACCTCCCTGTGATATGGGGACCAGATTGTTACACAGTACCACAGCCATTGACCAGTGTCTGGAAACCTTTGGTACCTGCTGTCCAGACCGCCATCTAGTTTCTTGACTGGGTGATCAAAGTCAGAGAAGGTGCGAGATTTCGGGGCGCTCTGCTCAGGTTGGTCCATCCCATCCTCCTTGGTGTTTTCCAGATGACGCAGGAACATGGTGACGTCAGAAGATGACAGTCCCTGCTCACTGGGTTTGCAGAAACCAGAGAGGCGAGAGCTAATGTCAAACTCAACTGTCACACATTTACCCTGCAGTACGGATCATCTGACTGGAGGGGGGAAAATTCTTGTAGGTATCACCTAGCCTGATATCACACAATACTGGAGGGTATCCCATTAGTTTGATTTTGTTCTGGTCCTGAATTACGAGGAATGAGTTTCCATCCCCGTCTTAGTCTGACCTGAACCCTCATTTTCCTCCTCTGTGACTGCTTAGAACTTTCCTGATAGACCAGCTCTTTGGTCGTCCGTTTCCTCAAATGTATCTATGTTGGTACATTTCTTCCCACACCCTCCTGAGATTTTGTTTTAAAGGTGTGGTGATTTTCAGGTTGTTTTTGTTGGGAAATGGAGGTGATTAAAAGTACAGTGACTGCTCACCTGTCGATTCCATCAACCACCTGTGCTTCACCAGGAGTTCCAATGTTTAAGCAGAAGAGGGCAAGAAGAGCAAGTATCACCATCTTGATACTCTGATCTGGAAATGCAAAATGTGCAGAATGAATCACAGTGCTGTCACTCGCTGGTTGCGTTTTGAACAGGAATCGTATGGAGGGGTGAATGTTGCTGCTGACAACCCAGGGAACGGTGCTGCACCTCTCTGCAGACAAACAATGTCCTTACCTGAAGTATTGAAAGCTTGGCTGCACTGAGGTAATGGTAGGTCATTGGTTATTGTCCTCAGTACCACTGAACAAGAGTTCAGCTGAAAATTCGGTCAAAGGTGATATCCAGAGAAGAGGAGAGAAAAGCTCCAGTGAGCATCAAAAACTGTCCTGCCCACATCATTTCTGAATCATCCACAATCATTGCAATGACTTGCCAGGGCAGCTGAGGGTTCATGGAAGCATCTGAGAAACACAGACATTAAACACCACAAACAAGTACTAAGCATTCAAATAAGAGAGAAGCACAAGCCACCTACCCAGTTTAACCTGGTGAGCTGAACTTCAGAGTTTCTCTGTGCAATGCTCTCTCACTGATGATCGGCTTCCCTACAGGACTCTGCTTCCTCTGCTGAGGTGTGCTGGTGCTTAAGAGCTTTACATCTTTGAGAAAGGGCGTGGACTACCTCCTGCATACGTGACCTCACTGGCTCCTCATTTTGCCAAGAACTTATCCACGTCTTGTTCTTGGAAGAACAGAAGTCTGCTCCAAGGTCCATCAGTGATTGCAACAACCGGAATATCTCACCCACTATTTAGGAAGAGTGGGTGGGGGTTGTACAGGAGGCAAGGAGGATGATGGGATGAATGGCAAAGGGGAGAGTATGAAATGGTGGGACAACATAGGGTGCGAGAGGGGGCAAAGAGAGAGCAACAGTGACACAGAGATGAGAAACGAGAGGTCAATGACAGTGCTCTGTGAGTGCCACTAGATTGAGATTGAAAAGAAGTTCTGAGCATAATCGTTAGGGAGAGGAAATTTAACAAATATTTGAATGGTTGAAAATTCAACTTGCTGACAGTTCAAAATTCTTTATACACAATTTTGGGCTAAAGTCAGCAATATCAGACCTTGCAGTGCAGAGAATGCAGTGCAAGGCCTTGAGCTTGTTGAGCTATATCTACAAAGTCGAGGAGACATTCTCAGGACTGTGCAAATACTAATGCGCTGTATCGACTGCCGTGCACGCATCAGGCAGGAAGTGATGACATTGGAGCAGTATTCACTGTCGTAGGTCCAGGAACTATTTGTGTCATCAAGCAACATTTCCACCAATACCAATCAGGATCCTGTCCTTCACAAGCCTTGGATTTCATATTGACGTCCCTGCCCAACTTCCCAAGTGATGGGAGGGGAATATAACGTAAGGGGATGAGTGCCGTATATTAGGTTGTGCCGTTTGTTGTCTTACTCTGCCCTGGGTTGCTGTTGTGCTGCTTATCAACAGTTAACCAGTAGCTGGGATCAGGAGGAGAAACATAAAGGTGGCTGCACACAGATAAACCGACAGATCTCTTCTCTCTTTGTATCAGAGGGAGAGGCAGGGTGGAGCTCCATCGGACCTGAAAGGGTGAAGGCCCAGCGGACCGTGTCGGCTGAACCAGGACAAGGGATGGACAGAGCGAAGGAGCAACCAACCCAGGAATTTGCAACATTAATCGGCCGCAGGGAGTGCAGGGTGATGGGAAGTGGCCTGAGAAATATGAAGAGGGAGGGGACCCATCCAGAAGAAGCAGAAATGATGCAGATAACTAGGATTTGTGTAGGTAGTACAAGGGCGGCATCGATATGGCGGGATGAAGGGCCTGTTTCAATGCTGTATAACAGGGCACATCCTCCACTTTGCCCGTGAAATTGCATTCACTTATTCAGTACAGCAGGAACCATCAACAGGAAAGAATGTGGACCACAGTTTGCTGCACAAAACAGATGCTTAATCAAATACTGACATAAATTTCTCTGAACTGTTAATTTTACATTAAATCATTCATTACCAATTTCAAACTTTTTGTCCACCATTTCCGAGGGCAGTGTCAGCAGCCTCATTTCTCAAGCCACATTAAAATAATTTAGGGATCTATAAGTGAATACCTGAAAAAAAAAACTGACAAAGGTCTTTAAAATTTTGAGAGGCATCGATGGTGTAGAGAGTCAGAATCTTTTTCCCAGGGTCAAAATGTCAAACACCAGAGGACATACTTTTAACTTTAGAAGGTGGAACTTTAAAGGCGACATGAGGGGCAAGTGTTTTACGCAGAAAGTGGTAGGTGCCTGGAACAGGTCACCAGGGGTAGTAGTGGAGTTTCAGAGGCTGTTAGATGACACATGGATATAAAGGGTATAAAGGGATAAGAATGATACACAGGAGGAGACATTTAATGTCAATTTGCATCAAGATCGGCGCAACATCGTGGGCCGAATTTGCCTGTCCCGCGCTGTACTTTCCTGTGTTCTATGTTCTTGTTCTACTACAACGGAAGTTTACACATGGTCCAAAACAAGTGAATTTTAATTTCCTTAGAGATTGGTTGAGAATTTTCAGACGATACAAAGGAAAAAATCCAAATTGTTTGCTTCTAATTGATAACTCAGGTTCCATCTTATTTGTATTTGTCAAGGATAGTTCAGCCAGGAGTCTCAAAAGGCATCTGTGGTTTTCTAGTGTGCACATCCCATACTTCAGACATGATGGGAAACAGAAACCAGGACCCTCTTCTCACCTGCAAATCAAGAAGCGAGTGTGTTCCCAACAGTTGGGTGGTGCAGCTCCTACAGACTAGGAATAAAGCAGTCTGTGTGGTGAGAAAGGTTTCACTCCAATTGACAAACAGAGACATTTTCACAGATAGTCAATTACAGCTCCAACAGGCAGAAAGGTGGACCTTCCACAGATGGACTGGAGATTACATATGTAATTCCTACAGATGTACAGAGAGAGTTCTCATGGACAAACAGCAGGGCTCTTACAGCAGAACATCTGGTGAACCTAGTGACAGAAAGATGCAAACCTTGATGATGCATCCGTAGACTTCATGGAGTCAGAGAAATCAGGTCCTTAAAATGTAGACAGGTAGAATAACTGGAGATGTAAAGTAGGTCACCCACTGATAATGGACAGATCATGATCCTACAGGCCAGAGGAATAAGCTGAAATCTTGTACCCATGAAATGGCGACAGCTCAGGAGAATGCTGGGTGAGAAGGCCAACAGCAAGAAGCTGAATATGAACTGCTTACATGTTGAACCCCAGGCTGTAGACAGATCAGACACTTGGCAACTCACAGATAAGGAAATGTTTTCACAGACAGGGAGGCACCGATGGGTACATCGTGTTGTTCCCAGTAAGACTGAAATTATTGACAAACATTATCAGAACAAATTGTCCTCACTTGTAGGAATATGCCTCACCTAATTTTTATTTCAGGGTGAATTTTTATCTACAATTGAGTTAAAATTCTATCTTCCTTATAATTGGTAATCAAGGAGGAATTGAGAACCATTGAGATGGATCAGAGCGGACAGTTGCTTCTGTCACTGGAAAGAAATGAGTCCCGACTCAGCTTGGTCGAGATACAGTTGCAGACCTCGAACCTGCTGAATGTCTCTGGCAAACTTGCTTAGTTCCCAGCATTATAATCAGTGATATGACCAAATATGTAATTCAGTGGCTTTAATACCATGGTGTATTAACTTTGGGTGCCAAGGTAAAGTTATTGTTCTCAATCACCCTGGTGTCAGTAGGTGTCAATAATGCCAGGTGAACATTAGACCCCTATGTAGGATGAATGTGGCAATTGGTGCCCCAAAGGATGGAGATTTGGAGCTTGGATTGATGACAAGTGGAGCTCATAAAGTCTGACAGGTGATGTACCAACAGAAGCACAAGTAGAATTGTGACAGATAGACAGGTAGAGCTAATGCAGGAACTGACAGCTCCTGCAGACAGGGAGATTCAACACCAACTGACAGAGAATTTGGGTTGCTACAAGCAACAAACAGAACAGCTACAAACGGAAAAGTAGAATCTCCCTGGTTGACGATCCTGTTGATGACAGGCAGATATGCTACAAAAGGACAGGTAGAGTTCCACAGATGTTCTTCAGATGGAAATGTAGAGTTTCCACAGGTGGACAGGTAGAGCTAGTGCAGCAATGACAGCTCCTGCAGACAGAAAGATTGAAACCCACTGACAGAGAAGTTGCATTCCTGTGAGCAAGTTGAATTCTGACGATCTGTCTTTAAACGACTCCCACATGTTAGAAGGACAGTTGCTCCCAATATATTCTTTTCATCTCCAGCCCAATACAGTTGAAAACAGCCTTCCCCCAGCTTAGCACTTTCCCCCAATATCCAGGCTTCTCCTTGTCTATAACAATCTGATAACTCGTTGAGTTATGATCACTGTTCCCAATATGCTCTCCCACTGAAACTCCAATCACCTCAGCAAACTTATTTTCCAATACAAGGTCTGGTATGGCCCATTCTCTGGATGAACTATCTACATACTGTGTCAAGAATCCTTTCTCAATTCTATCCTACGTAAGCCTCTGGCACTCAGGAAGTTCCAGTCAATATTGGTGAAGATGGTCTGTGCTTGAGTTTCGAAGAATGAGAAGACTAGTAGATATCCTTGAACTAACCTCACTAAAACTAGGCATTGAAATAAAATGGCATTTTTAGAGGCCATTGATTCATTAAGTCCAAGGCATCTCATTGTGGAGCAATCCTGTCATTATCATCTTGATGATACCAGTGGGAGCTTTCCTTGCAAAACATGCCTGTCACGATTCCTGCAGGCACAGTAGTGTAGCAGTTTGCGTAACGCTATTACAGCCCCAGTGACCCGGGTTCAATTCCAGCCACTGTGTGTAAGGAGCTTGTACGTTCTCCCCGTGTCTGCGTGGGTTTCTTCCAGGTGCTCCGGTTTCCTCCCACATTCCAAAGACGTACGGATTAGGAAGTTGTGGGCATGCTATGTAGGCACCAGAGGCATGGCTTTTTGCACTCTACACAAAAAGATGCATTTCACTGTGTGTTTCGATGTGCATGTGACTAATAAAGATATCTTATTTCCAACTTACTTCACTGTCCATCAAGCTGCACTGGGACATCTTGAGGATCTAAACAGCATTTCAAAAACACTTGTCTGTTTTGCCGTGACCAAGGCACTGTTCCCTCTGCTCATCAACACTGTTAAGGGTCTTGCCATTAACAGTGCACTGTCCCTTTACATTTGATCTCCCAAGGTGCAACCCTTCACATTTGGCCAGGTTGAACTCCATCTGCCACTTCTCTGCCCATATCTGCAACTGATCTATATCCCGCTGTATCCTTTGGCAGTCTTCTACGCTATCCACAACACCACCAGTCTTTATATCACCTGCAAACTTGTACATTTTCCCACCCATGTACATTTTCATCCAGGTCATTTATATACATCACAAACAGCAGAGGTCCAGTATGGATCCCTGAGGAACACCACTAGTCACAGACCTCCAGCTAGAATAAGTCCCATCGAACACTACCCTCTGTCTTCTATGGGTAAGCCAGTTCTAAATCCAAATGGCCAAGTCACCGTGGATCCCATGCATCTGAATCTTCTGGGTGGGCCTCCCATGAGGGACCTTGTCAATCGCCTTAATAAAATCCATCTTGGGGGGCATCATCCCAGGGGACCTCATAAGGGGCAATGGCGCTATATTTTCTATAAAAAAAACGCTACTGAACGTATTGACCATGAGTGTTAAAAGTTTTGCACCGTCTCTTCTGTATATTTTTTATTGTGTAATAAAATGTATATTTGAAAGTTTTTAAAAGAATTTTTTTCCCTTCTTCTCATCCATCTGCACCACCAGGAGGCACTCAACCCACTGCCTGCAGTAACTCTCCTTGGCTGTCTGTAACAAACCTGTCTATCCATATGTAGGTCTGCCTGTCCACCTGTAGAAACTTGACATTTCCATCTATAGGACATCTGTGGAACTCCACCTGTCATTTTGTAGCCTCACTGCCTGTCGTCAACAGGATCTTCTACCCGAGGGATTCTACTTTTCCGTTTGTAGGTGCTCTGTTCGTTGCTCATGGGAACCCAACTTCCTGCTCAGTTGGCGTTGAAGCTCTCTGTCTGCAGGTGCTGTCATTTGCTGCATTAGCTCTACCTGTCCGTATGTAGCAACTCTACTTGTGTTCCTGTTGGAACATCACCTGTCAGACGTTATCAGCTCCACATGTCAGCAGTCTGAGCTCCAAATTTCCATGCTTTGGGCCCTAATTGCCACATTGATCCTATGTAGGGGTCAAATGTTTACCTTGCACCATTGATACATACTGACACCATGGCGACTGAGAACAATAACTTTACTTGGTCACACAAAGTTAATGCACCATGCTATTAAAGCCATAGTTATCATCACTGAATTATATATTTGGCTAGGTCACTGATTATAATGCTGGGAACTAAGCAAGTTTGCCAGAGACATTCAGCAGGTTCGAGGTCTCCATTAGTATCTCGACCAAACTGAGTTGGGACTCATTTTTTTCCAGTGACAGAAGAGTGAGGTTCAGCTCCAGTCTGCTCAGTTCCTCCCTGATTCCCAATTATATGTAAACTAGAATTCTAACCCAACTGTAGATTAAAATTTCACCCTGAAATTCAAAATAGGTGAGGCATATTACTAGACATATTCATATCCGTTCTGGTGCCTCAAAAACAACAAATTTCATATCATATGTCAGTGATAATAACTCTGATTTTGATTCTGATTCTGAGAGGTCAATTTGGTAGATGACATTTGTCAATAATTTCACTTTTGCTGGGAACAACATGATGTTCCCATCAATGTCTCCCAAATTTTCACCTTATTCCTGTAGTGTGTAGATTAGTGATCCATCCATTGTCAGTGACAGACCTACTTGTCATCTCCAGTTATTCCATCTGTCCAGTTTTTGAGAATCCTAATCTCTGACGCATGATTAAGGCGCCATTCTTAATCCATCATCAGGAATTGCACTGATCACCTGTCCAAGCTCACTTCCCAGTACTGGTATGGCCGCTACTCTGGTCGAACTACCTACATGCTGTGTCAGAAACCTGACTGGATGCACCTAACAAATTCTGCCCCATCTAAGCCTCTGCTGAAAGGAAATCTCGGTCAGTATTGGGGAAGTTAATGCACTGCAATTACCCTGTTGGGTCGGCTTGTATCTGTTTGAGTTTAGAAGGGTGAGAGGAAGCACACAGGTACACCTGAACTAATCTCTCTAAAGCTGGGCATTGAAATGTTGTGCAGGGGAGATCAGGTCTCACAAATCTGATTGGATGTTTTGAGGAGGTAGCTGAGAAAATTGATGAAGGCAACAGGGTAAATGTGTTTTATCTGAACTTTAGCAAAGCTTTTGACAAGGTCCCACATTGTAGACTGGTCTACGAGGTTAAGGCTGAAGCGTATTGGTAAACTGGATCCAAAATGGTCTTGTTGATAGGAGGTAATGAGTCATGGTGGATGAGTGCTGTTCTGACCAGCGGTCTGTAATAAGTGGTGTACTGCAGGGATTGTGCTGGGACATTTGTTGCTTGTAATATCTATAAATGACTTGCATGAGAAGGTAGGTGGTGTGATCAGTAAATTTGCAAATGATATGAAAATTGGTGGAGACATTGGAGGTGACTGCTTGGTTATGTACAGTAAAGCTGAGAGATTTACTTTGGTTGTTGGTCTCTGAACTCCAATCCCCCGTTTCATGAAGGAATTCAGTTTGTTTGTGGGTTAGTTGTGCAGCTCTGCCCCCAAGTGCCAATGGTGGAAGGAGCAAGAGATGATACATTTCTCGACTCGTGCTGTCTTAGTTTAACTAAACTACCAGCTTAGTTGTGATACTGAGATGGGCTCTGGATGAGATGTCCCATTCCTCACACCTGACAACCTCCAAGTATGAAACAAATATACAGTTACTAAATTGGAGAAAATGAATTAGGCAGCAGTGGTGCAGACAGAATTACAGGGAGCCAGTAAATTGCTGATTATTTATTTATTTGTTTCCATTTACTTCCCTTTTCGAAGATCCTGCAACAGTTATTAGACGAAGTGTGTTCTGCTATTTCCCCAATGCCCTCTCCCCTCGCGCTCATTCATTATACAAAGAGGAAAGAGGGAAGACGGTGCTGGTTGTTGTATCTGGCCAAAATAACATCCTCTTGCGTGGCATTACTGCGTTTGGTCTTTTCTGGGAGATCAGTTCTTCAGGATGTGGAGTGCAAGTATCATGATGCACATCAGAGTTGAATGTTACAGGGTGGGTGGGGACAGCTGGGTGATGTTACTGGGCTACCCTGGTTGAATAGCCCAGCAGGAAAAATGGATCTTCTCCATTACTTCTTGCCAGGGCCTTTGGGGTCCTCTGTGTTGTAAGGGGGTGGTTGTTTTTTATTATTTCGTGAAAGACGTGCCAGGTTGTTGGCCAGATTAGCTGTCGCACAGGTCGGGAGGGAGCAGTCTCGGGCTTCATTCCTGTTCACTTTGCTGTCCGGCGCATTGCTAGAATCAAAACGGTCAGTCAGTTCAATGAAGCACTCACATTCTGTCCATTGTACCAGTGCTGGGCCTTGTGAATATAATTTCAAATTAGCAGCAGAGGCCTTATGCTCTGGAACTCCCTCCCTGTATCTCTCTGCCCTGCTCACTAATAATTGCCATAAAAGGAAAAGAATTTTCTGTTATCTCCTTGTGGCAGGTTTCAGCTCAATAATTTATCTCTGGGTCATTTTACAGGATGATTGCGGGTTGCAGTCCAGGTACCATCCCACCCCTCAGCTCTGTCCCCAGGTCCCTGTAGTTATTTTCCTTTCAACTTTTGAAAGTTCTCCTTGAAACCTCTCCCACTGCCCATTCAAGAAACAAATCCCAGGTCACAGCAACTTGCTGTGTAAAGCCCAAATTCCCCTCATTTCCCACTCGCTCTTTAGAAAATGTTCTTCAATCTGAGATCTCTCCCTCCCTTCCTTGCAATCCATTTCTCCCTCCCTTTCCCCCTCATCCCCAAGCCTGACTCTCTCTCATTCTGTCTCCACCTCATTTGTCCCTCTTCCTTCCTTTCCCTCCCTCCCCTTTTTTCACTTCTTCATTGTTGCTCCTTTGCCTTTTTGATGCCCGTCTCTCCCTCTCTCCCCCCTCAGCCTCCACCTGAGAAGGGTGCCTGGTCACTTCAGAAAATGAGGCCACGGCTATGGATATAGTACAGAAAAACCTGCTCCCATTCGAGCAACGGTAATGCCATTTAATGCAGTCACCACACTCTCCAGAAAGTTATAACCTCCCTGTGATATGGTGACCAGATATTTACACAGTACCACAGCCATTGACCAGTGTCTGGAAACCTTTGGCACCTGCTGTCTAGACTGCCATCTAGTTTCTTGACTGGGTGAACAAAGTCAGAGATCTGTGGGATCTGGGGGCGCTCTGCTCAGGTTGGTCCATCCCATCCTCTTTGGTGTTTTCCAGATGACGCAGGAACATGGTGATGTCAGCAGATGACAGTCCCTGTTCACTGGGTTTGCAGAAACCAGAGAGGCGAGAGCTAATGTCAAACTCAACTGTCACACATTTACCCTGCAGTACGGATCATCTGACCGGGAGGGGGCAAAATTCTTGTAGGTATCACCTTGCCTGAAATCACACAATACTGGAGGGTATCCCATTATTTTGGTTTTGTTCTGGTCCTGAATTATGATGAATGAGCTTTTATCCCCGTCTTAGTCTGACCTGAACCCTCATTTTCCTCCTCTGTAGCTGCTTAGAACTTTCCTGAGAAACCAGGTCTTTGGTCGTCCATTTCCTCAAATGTACCTATGTTGGTACATTTCTTCCCTCACCCTCCTGAGAGTTTGTTTTAAAGGTGTGTGATTTTCAGGTTGTTTTTGTTGGGAAATGGAGGTGATTAAAAGTACAGTGACTGCTCACCTGTCGATTCCATCAACCACCTGTGCTTCACCAGGAGCTCCAATGTTTAAGCAGAAGAGGGCAAGAAGAGCAAGTATCACCATCTTGATACTCTGATCTGGAATTGCAAAATGTGCAGAATGAATCACAGTGCTGTCACTCCTGGTTGCGTTTTGAACAGGAATTGTATGGAGGAGTGAGTGTTGCTGCTGACTACCCAGGGAACAGTGCCGCACCTATCTGCAGACAAACAATGTCCTTACCTGATGTCTTGAAAGCTTGGCTGCACTGAGATAATGGTAGGTCAGTGGTTCTTGTCCTCAGTACCACTGCACAAGTGTCCAGCTGAAAATTTGGTCAAAGAGGACATCCAGAGAAGAGGAGAGAAAAGCTCCAGTGAGCATCAAAAACTGCCCTGCCCACATCATTTCTGAATCATCCACAATCATTGCAATGACTTGCCAGGGCAGCTGAGGGTTCATGGAAGCATCTCAGAAACACAGACATTAAACACCACAAACAAGCTCTAAGCATTCAAATAAGAGAGAAGCACAAGCCACCTACCCTGTTTACCCTGGTGAGCTGAACTTCAGAGTTTCTCTGCGTTAGTTTCCGTGCAATGATCTCTCACTGATGGTTGGCTTCCCTACAGGACTCCGCTGCCTCTTCTGAGGTGTGCTGGTGCTTAAGAGCTTTACATCTTTGAGAAAGGGCGTGGACTGCCTCCTGCATACGTGACCTCACTGGCTCCTCATTTTGCCAAGAATTTATCCACGTCTTGTTCTTGGAAGAACAGAAGTCTGCTCCAAGGTCCATCAGTGATTGCAACAACCGGAATATCTCACCCACTATTTAGGAAGAGTGGGTGGGGGTTGTACAGGAGGCAAGGAGGATGATGGGATGAATGGCAAAGGGGAGAGTATGAAATGGTGGGACAACATAGGGTGCGAGAGGGGGCAAAGAGAGAACAACAGTGACACAGAGATGAGAAATGAGAGGTCAATGACAGTGCTGTGTGAGTGCCGCTAGATTCAGATTGAAAAGAAGTTCTGAGCATAATCGTTGGGGTCAAGAAATTTCACAAATATTTGAATGGTTGAAAATTCAACTTGCTGACAGTTCAAAATTCTTTATACACAATTTTGGGCTAAAGTCAGCAATATCAGACCTTGCAGTGCAGAGAATGCAGTGCAAGGCCTTGAGCTTGTTGAGCTATATCTACAAAGTCGAGGAGACATTCTCAGGACTGTGCAAATACTGATGCGCTGTATCGACTGCCGTGCACGCATCAGGCAGGAAGTGACGACATTGGAGCAGTATTCACTATTTGTGTCATCAAGCAACATTTCCACCAATACCATTCAGGATCCTGTCCTTCACAAGCCTTGGATTTCATATTGACGTCCCTGCCCAACTTCCCAAGTGATGGGAGGGGAATATAACGTAAGGGGATGAGTGCCGTATATTAGGTTGTGCCGTTTGTTGTCTTACTCTGCCCTGGGTTGCTGTTGTGCTGCTTATCAACAGTTAACCAGCAGCTGGGATCAGGAGGAGAAACATAAAGGTGGCTGCACACAGATAAACCGACAGATCTCTTCTCTCTTTGTATCAGAGGGAGAGGCAGGGTGGAGCTCAAGCGGACCTGAAAGGGTGAAGGCCCAGCGGACCGTGTCGGCTGAACCAGGACAAGGGATGGACAGAGCGAAGGAGCAACCAACCCAGGAATTTGCAACATTAATCGGCCGCAGGGAGTGCAGGGTGATGGGAAGTGGCCTGAGAAATATGAAGAGGGAGGGGACCCATCCAGAAGAAGCAGAAATGATGCAGATAACTAGGATTTGTGTAGGTAGTACAAGGGCGGCATCGATATGGCGGGATGAAGGGCCTGTTTCAATGCTGTATAACAGGGCACATCCTCCACTTTGCCTGTGAAATTGCATTCACTTATTCAGTACAGCAGGAACCATCAACAGGAAAGAATGTGGACCACAGTTTGCTGCACAAAACAGATGCTTAATCGAATACTGACATAAATTTCTCTGAACTGTTAATTTTACATTAAATCATTCATTACCAATTTCAAACTTTTTGTCCACCATTTCCGAGGGCAGTGTCAGCAGCCTCATTTCTCAAGCCACATTAAAATAATTTAGGGATCTATAAGTGAATACCTGAAAAAAAACTGACAAAGGTTTTTAAAATTTTGAGAGGCATCGATGGAGTAGAGAGTCGGAATCTTTTTCCCAGGGTCAAAATGTCAAACACCAGAGGACATACTTTTAACTTTAGAAGGTGGAACTTTAAAGGCGACATGAGGGGCAAGTGTTTTACGCAGAAAGTGGTAGGTGCCTGGAACAGGTCACCAGGGGTAGTAGTGGAGTTTCAGAGGCTGTTAGATGACACATGGATATAAAGGGTATAAAGGGATAAGAATGATACACAGGAGGAGACATTTAATGTCAATTTGCATCAAGATCGGCACAACATCGAGGGCCGAATGGCCTGTCCCGCGCTGTACTTTCCTGTGTTCTATGTTCTTGTTCTACTACAACGGAAGTTTACACATGGTCCAAAACAGGTGAATTTTAATTTCCTTAGAGATTGGTTGAGAATTTTCAGACGATACAAAGGAAAAAATCCAAATTGTTTGCTTCTAATTGATAACTCAGGTTCCATCTTATTTAGATTTGTCAAGGATAGTTCAGCCAGGAGTCTCAAAAGGCATCTGTGGTTTTCTAGTGCGCACATCCCATACTTCAGACATGATGGGAAACAGAAACCAGGACCCTCTTCTCACCTGCAAATTAAGAAGCGAGCGTGTTCCCAACAGTTGGGTGGTGCAGCTCCTACAGACTAGGAATAAAGCAGTCTGTGTGGTGAGAAAGGTTTCACTCCAATTGACAAACAGAGACATTTTCACAGATAGTCAATTACAGCTCCAACAGGCAGAAAGGTGGACCTTCCACAGATGGACTGGAGATTACATATGTAATTCCTACAGATGTACAGAGAGAGTTCTCATGGACAAACAGCAGGGCTCTTACAGCAGAACATCTGGTGAACCTATTGACAGAAAGATGCAAACCTTGATGATGCATCCGTAGACCTCATGGAGTCAGAGAAATCAGGTCCTTAAAATGTAGACAGGTAGAATAACTGGAGATGAAAAGTAGGTCACCTACTGATAATGGACAGGTCACGATCCTACAGGCCAGAGGAATAAGCTGAAATCTTGTACCCATGAAATGGAGACAGCTCAGGAGAATGCTGGGTGAAAAGGCCAACAGCAAGAAGCTGAATATGAACTGCTCACATGTTGAACCCCAGGCTGTAGACAGATCAGACACTTGGCAACTCACAGATAAGGAAATCTTTTCACAGACAGGGAGGCACCGATGGGTACATCGTGTTGTTCCCAGTAAGACTGAAATTATTGACAAACATCATCAGAACAAATTGTCCTCACTTGTAGGAATATGCCTCACCTAATTCTTATTTCAGGGTGAATTTTTATCTACAATTGAGTTAAAATTCTATCTTCCTTATAATTGGTAATCAAGGAGGAATTGAGAACCATTGAGATGGATCAATGCGTACTGGAGCTTCTGTCACTGGAAAGAAATGAGTCCCGACTCGGCTTGGTCGAGATACAGTTGCAGACCCTGAACCTGCTGAGTGTCTCTGGCAAACTTGCTTAGTTCCCAGCATTATAATCAGTGATATGACCAAATATGTAATTCAGTGGCTTTAATACCATGGTGTATTAATTTTGGGTGCCAAAGTAAAGTTATTGTTCTCAATCGCCCTGGTGTCAGTAGGTATCAATAATGCCAGGTGAACATTTGACCCCTATGTAGGATGAATGTGGCAATTAGGGCTCCAAAGGATGAAGATTTGGAGCTTGGATTGATGACAAGTGGAGCTCATAACGTCTGACAGGTGATGTACCAACAGAAGCACAAGTAGAGTTGTGATAGATGGACAGATAGAGCTAATGCAGGAACTGACAGCTCCTGCAGACGGAGAGATTCAACACCAATTGACAGAGAATTTGGGTTGTTACAAGCAACAAACAGAACAGCTACAAACGGAAAAGTAGAATCCCCCTGGTTGACGATCCTGTTGATGACAGGCAGATATGCTACAAAAGGACTGGTAGAGTTCCACAGATGTTCTTCAGATGGAAATGTAGAGTTTCCACAGGTGGACAGGTAGAGCTAGTGCAGTAATGACAGCTCCTGCAGACAGAAAGATTGAAACCCACTGACAGAGAAGTTGGATTCCTGTGAGAAAGTTGAATTCTGACGATCTGTCTTTAAACGACTCCCACATGTCAGAAGGACAGTTGCTCCCAATATACTCTTCTCATCTCCAGCCCAATACAGTTGAAAACAGCCTTCCCCCAGCTTAGCACTTTCTCCCAATATCCAGGCTTCTCCTTGTCTATAACAATCTGATAACTCGTTGAGTTATGATCACTGTTCCCAATATGCTCTCCCACTGAAACTCCAATCACCTCAGCAAACTTATTTTCCAATACAAAGTCTGGTATGGCCCATTCTCTGGATGAACTATCTACATACTGTGTCAAGAATCCTTTCTCAATTCTGTCCTACGTAAGCCTCTGGCACTCAGGAAGTTCCAGTCAATATTGGTGAAGATGGTCTGTGCTTGAGTTTTGAAGAATGAGAGGACTAGTAGGTATCCTTGAAGTAATCTCACTAAAACTAGGCATTGAAATAAAATGGCATTTTTAGAGGCCATTGGTTCATTAAGTCCGAGGCATCTCATTGTGGAGCAATCCTGTCATTATCAACTTGATACCTGTGGAAGCTTTCCTTGCAAAAAATGCCTGTCACGATTCCTGCAGGCACGGTAGTTTAGCGGTCAGTGTAACGCTATTACAGCCCCAGTGACCCGGGTTCAATTCCAGCCACTGTGTGTAAGGAGTTTGTACGTTCTCCCCGTGTCTGCGTGGGTTTCTTCCAGGTGCTCCCGTTTCCTCCCACATTCCAAATACGTACGGATTAGGAAGTTGTGGGCATGCTATGTAGGCACCAGAGGCGTGGCTTTTTGCACTCTACACAAAAAGATGCATTTCACTGTGTGTTTCGATGTACATGTGACTAATAAAGATATCTTATCTTATTTCCAACTTACTTCACTGTCCATCAAGCTGCACTGGGATGTCCTGAGGATCTGAACAGTATTTCAAAAACACTTGACTGATTTGCCGTGACCAAGGCACTGTTCCCTCTGCTCATCAACACTGTTAAGGGTCTTGCCATTAACAGTGCACTGTCACTTTACATTTGATCTCCCAAGGATTCCTCTGTATCCTTTGGCAGTCTTCTACGCTATCCACAACACCACCAGTCTATATATCACCTGCAAACTTGTACATTTTCCCACCCATGTACATTTTCATCCAGGTCATTTATATACATCACAAACAGCAGAGGTCCCAGTATGGATCCCTGAGGAACACCACTAGTCACAGACCGCCAGCTAGAATAAGTCCCATCGAACACTACCCTCTGTCTTCTACGGGTAAGCCAGTTCTAAATCCAAACGGCCAAGTCACCGTGGATCCCATGCATCTGAATCTTCTGGGTGAGACTCCCATGAGGGACATTGTCAAACGGCTTATTAAAATCCATCTAGGGGTGTATCAACCCAGGGGACCTCATAAGGGGCAATGGTGCTATGGTTTATATAAAAATGAACACTACTGAATGTATTGACCATGAGTGTTAAAAGATTTGCACTGTCTCTTCTGCATATTTTTTAATCGTGTAATAAAATGTATATTTGAAAATTTTTAAAGGAATATTTTCCCTTCTTCTCGTCCATCTGCCCTACCAGGAGGCACTCAACCCATTGCCTGCAGTAACTCCCCTTGGCTGTCTGTAACAAACCTGTCTATCCATTTGTAGGTCTACCTGTCCACCTGTAGGAACTCTACATTTCAATTTGTAGGACATCTGTGGAAATCTACCTGTCCTTTTGTAGCATCTCTGCCTGTCGTCAACAGGATCTTCAACCGGAGGGATTCTGCTTTTCCATTTGTTGGTGCTCTGTTTGTCGCTCATAGGAACCCAACTTCTATCTCAGTTGGTGTTGAAGCTCTCTGTCTGCAGGTGCTGTCAGTTGCTACATTAGCTCTACCTGTCCATATGTAGCAACTCTACTTGTGTTCCTATTGGAACATCACCTGTCAGATGTTATCAGCGCCACATGTCAGCAGTCTGTGCTCCAAATTTCCATGCTTTGGGGTCCTAATTGCCACATTGATCCTATGTAGGTGTCAAATGTTTACCTTGCACCATTGATACATACTGACACCATGGCGACTGAGAACAATAACTTTACTTGGTCAAACAAAGTTAATGCACCATGCTATTAAAGCCATAGTTACCATCACTGAATTATATATTTGGCCCTGTCACTGATTATAATGCTGGGAACTAAGCAAGTTTGCCAGGGACATTCAGCAGGTTCGAGGTCTCCATTAGTATCTCGACCAAGCTGAGTTGGGACTCATTTCTTTCCAGTGAAGGAAGAGTGAGGTTCAGCTCCAGTCTGCTCAGTTCCTCCCTGATTCCCAATTATATTTAAGCTAGAATTCTAGCCCAACTGTAGATTAAAATTTCACCCTGAAATTCGAAATAGGTGAGGCATATTCCTAGACATATTCCTATCTGTTCTGGTGCCTCAAAAGCAACAAATTTCACATCATATGTCAGTGATAATAAATCTGATTTTAGTTCTGATTCGGAGAGGTCAATTTGTTAAATGACATTTGACAATAATTTCATTTTACTGGGAACAGCAGGATGTTCCCATCAACGTCTCCTAAGTTTTCACCTTATTCCTGTAGTCTGTAGATTAGTGATTCATCATTTGTCAGTGACAGACCTACTTGTCATCTCCAGTTATTTCATCTGTCCACCTTTTAAGAATCCTAATCTCTGACGCAATGATTAAGGTGCCATTCTTAATCCATCATTAAGAATCGCACGGATCACCTGTCCAAGATCATTCCCCAATACCAGTACGGCCCCTTCGCTGGTCGACCTACTTACATGCTGTGTCAGAAACCTGACTGGATGCACCTAACAAATTCTGCCCCATCTAAGCCTCTGGTGAAAGGAAATCTCGGTCATTATTGGGGAAGTTAATGCACTGCAATTACCCTGTTGGGTCGGCTTGTATCTGTTTGAGTTTAGAAGGGTGAGAGGAAGCACACAGGTACACCTGAACTAATCTCTCTAAAGCTGGGTATTGAAATGTTGTGCAGGGGAGATCAGGTCTCACAAATCTGATTGGATGTTTTGAGGAGGAAACTGAGAAAATTGATGAAGGCAACAGAGTAAATGTGTTTTATCTGGACTTTAGCAAAGCTTTTGACAAGGTCCCACATTGTAGACTGGTCTACGAGGATACGGCTGAAGTGTATTGGTAAACTGGATCCAAAATTGTCCTGTTGATAGGAGGTAATGAGTAATGGTGGATGAGTGCTGTTCTGACCAGCGATCTGTAACAAGTGGTGTACTGCAGGGATTGTGCTGGGACATTTGTTGCTTGTAATATCTGTAAATGACTTGCATGAGAAGGTAGGTGGTGTGATCAGTAAATTTGCAAATGACACGACAATTGGTGGAGACATTGGAGGTGACTGCTTGGTTATGTACAGTAAAGCTGAGAGATTTACTTTGGTTGTTGGTCTCTGAACACCAATCCTCCGTTTCATGAAGGAATTCAGTTTGTTCGTGGGTTAGTTGTGCAGCTCTGCCCCCAAGTGTCAATGGTGGAAGGAGCAAGAGATGATACATTTCTCGACTCGTGCTGTCTTAGTTTAACTAAACTACCAGCTTAGTTCTGATACTGAGATGGGCTCTGGATGTGATGTCCCACTCCTCACACCTGACAACCTCCAAGTATGAAACAAATATACAGTTATTAAGTTGGAGAAAATGAATTAGGCAGCAGTGGTGCAGACAGAATTACAGAGAGCTGGTAAATTTGAATGTTACAGGGTGGGTGGGGACAGCTGGGTGTTGTTACTGGGCTACCCTGGTTGAATAGCCCAGGAGGAAGATCTATCTTCTCCATTACTTCTTACCAGCGCTGTAGGGGTCCTCTGTGTTGTACGGGCGAGGTGATTTACCAATATTTGGTGAAACATGTGCCAGGTTGTTGGCCAGATTACCTGTCGCACAGGTCAGGAGGGGGCAGTCTCGGGCTTCATTCCTCTTCACTTTGCTGTCCGGCACAGTGCTAGAGTCAAAACGGTTGGTCAGTCCAATGAAACAATGACATTCTGTCCATCGTCCCAGTGCTGGGCCTTGTGAATATACTTTCAAATTAGCAGCAGAGGCCTTATGCTCTGGAACTCCCTCCCTGGATCTCTCTGCCCTGCTCACTAATAATTGCCATAAAAGGAAAAGAATTTTCTGTTATCTCCTTGTGGCAGGTTTCAGCTCAATAATTTATCTCCGGGTCATTTTACAGGATGATTGCGGGTTGCAGTCCAGGTACCATCCCACTCCTCAGCTCTGTCCCCGGGTCTCTGTAGTTATTTTCCTTTCAACTTTTGAAAGTTCTCCTTGAAACCTCTCCCACCGCCCATTCAAGAAACAAATCCCAGGTCACAGCAACTTGCTGTGCAAAGCCCAAATTCCCCTCATTTCCCACTCGCTCTTTAGAAAATGTTCTTCAATCTGAGATCTCTCCCTCCCTTCCTTGCAATCCATTTCTCCCTCCCTTTCCCCCTCATCCCCAAGCCTGACTCTCTCTCATTCTGTCTCCACCTCATTTGTCCCTCTTCCTTCCTTTCCCTCCCTCCCCTTTTTTCACTTCTTCATTGTTGCTCCTTTGCCTTTTTGATGCCCGTCTCTCCCTCTCTCCCCCCTCAGCCTCCACCTGAGAAGGGTGCCTGACCACTTCAGAAAATGAGGCCACCGGTACGGATATAATACAGAAAAACCTGCTCCCATGCGAACAACGGCAATGCCATTTGATGCAGTTGCCACACTCTCCAGAAAGTTATAACCTCCCTGTGATATGGGGACCAGATTGTTACACAGTACCACAGCCATTGACCAGTGTCTGGAAACCTTTGGTACCTGCTGTCCAGACTGCCATCTAGTTTCTTGACTGGGTGATCAAAGTCAGAGATGTGTGGGATTTGGGGGCGCTCTGCTCAGGTTGGTCCATCCCATCCTCCTTGGTGTTTTCCAGATGACGCAGGAACATGGTGACGTCAGAAGATGGCAGTCCCTGTTCACTGGGTTTGCAGAAACCAGAGAGGCGAGAGCTAATGTCAAACTCAACTGTCACACATTTACCCTGCAGTACGGATCATCTGACCGGGAGGGGGCAAAATTCTTGTAGGTATCACCTAGCCTGATATCACACAATACTGGAGGGTATCCCATTAGTTTGATTTTGTTCTGGTCCTGAATTATGATGAATGAGCTTTTATCCCCCTCTTAGTCCGACCTGAACCCTCATTTTCCTCCTCTGTGGCTGCTTAGAACTTTCCTGAAAAACCAGGTTTTTGGTCGTCCGTTTCCTCAAATGTACCTATGTTGGTACATTTCTTCGCTCACCCTCTTGAGAGCTTGTTTTAAAGGTGTGTGATTTTCAGGTTGTTTTTGTTGGGAAATGGAGGTGATTGAAGGTACAGTGACTGCTCACCTGTCGATTCCATCAGGCACCTGTGCTTCACCAGGAGCTCCAATGTTTTAGCAGAAGAGGGCAAGAAGAGCAAGTATCACCATCTTGATACTCTGATCTGGAAATGCAAAATGTGCAGAATGAATCACAGTGCTGTCACTGCTGCTGCGTTTTGAACAGGAATTGTATGGAGGAGTGAGTGTTGCTGCTGACAACCCAGGGAACAGTGCCGCACCTCTCTGCAGACAAACAATGTCCTTACCTGAAGTTTTGAAAGCTTGGCTGCACTGAGATAATGGTAGGTCATTGGTTATTGTCCTCAGTACCACTGAACAAGAGTCCAGCTGAAAATTCAGTCAAAGGTGATATCCATACAAGAGGAGAGAAGTTCCTGTGAGCCCTGCCCACATCATTTCTGAATCATCCACAATCATTGCAATGACTTGCCAGGGCAGCTGAGGGTTCATGGAAGCATCTCAGACGCACAGACATTAAACATCACAAACAAGCTCTAAACATTCAAATAAGAGAAAAGCACAAGCCACCTAGCCAGTTTAACTTGGTGAGCTGAACTTCAGAGTCTCTCTGCGTTATTTTCCGTGCAATGATCTCTCACTGATGATTGGCTTCCCTACAGGACTCCGCTGCCTCTGCTGATGTGTGCTGGTGCTTAAGAGCTTTACATCTTTGAGAAAGGGTGTGGACTACCTCCTGCATATGTGACCTCACTGGATCCTCATTTTGCCAAGAATTTATCCACATCTTGTTCTTGGAAGAACAGAAGTCTGCTCCAAGGTCCATCAGTGATTGCAACAACCGGAATATCTCACCCACTATTTAGGAAGAGTGGGTGGGGGTTGTACAGGAGGCAAGGAGGATGATGGGATGAATGGCAAAGGGGACAGTATGAAATGGTGGGACAACATAGGGTGCGAGAGGGGGCAAAGAGAGAACAACAGTGACACAGAGATGAGAAACGAGAGGTCAATGAGAGTGGCTGTGTGAGTGCCGCTAGATTCAGATTGAAAGAAGTTCTGAGCATAATCGTTGGGGTCAAGAAATTTCACAAATATTTGAATGGTTGAAAATTCAACTTGCTGACAGTTTCAAAATTCTTTATTCACAATTTTGGGCTAAAGTCAGCAATATCATACCTTGCAGTGCAGAGAATGCAGTGCAAGGCCTTGAGCTTGTTGAGCTATATCTACAAAGTCGAGGAGACCATTCTCAGGACTGTGCAATACTAATGCACTGTATCGACTGCCATGCACGCATCAGGCAGGAAGTGATGACATTGGAGCAGTATTCACTGTCGTAGGTCCAGGAACTATTTGTGTCATCAAGCAACATTTCCACCAATACCATTCAGGATCCTATCCTTCACAAGCCTTGGATTCATATTGACGTCCCTGCCCAACTTCCAAGTGATGGGAACGGGAATATAACGTAAGGGGATGAGTGCCGTATATTAGGTTGTGCCGTTTGTTGTTTTACTCTGCCCTAGGTTGCTGTTGTGCTGCTTATCAACAGTTAACCAGCAGCTGGGATCAGGAGGAGAAACATAAAGGTGGCTGCACACAGATAAACCGACAGATCTCTTCTCTCTTTGTATCAGAGGGAGAGGCAGGGTGGAGCTCAAGCGGACCTGAAAGGGTGAAGGCCCAGCGGACCGTGTCGGCTGAACCAGGACAAGGGATGGACAGGGCGAAGGGGCAACCAACTCAGGAATACGGAACAGTAATTGGCCGCAGGGAGTGCTGGGTAATAGGAAGTGGCCTGTGAAATGTGAAGTCGGGGGGTGGGGGGGGGAGGTACCTGTCAGGATGAAGCAGAAACGATGCAGATAACTAGGATTTGTGTAGGTAGTACAAGGGCAACATAGATACGGTGGGCCGAAGGGCCTGTTTCAATGCTGTATGACCCGGCACATCTCCCACTTTGGCTGTGAAATCACATTCACTTATTCAGTATAGCAGGAACCATCAAACAGGAAAGAATCTGGACCACAATCAGTTTGCTGCACAAAACAGGTGCTTAATCAAACACTGACATAGATTTCTCTGAACGGTTTCTTTTACATTAAGTCATTCGGTACCAATTTCAAACTGTTTGTCCACCATTTCCAAGGGCAATGTCAGAAGCCTCATTCCTCAAGCCACAGTAAAACAATTTAGGGATCTACAGGTGAATGCTCTGGGGAAAAAAAATCTGACAGAGGTTTCTAAAATTATGAGAGGCATCGATAGGGTAGAGAGTCAGAATCTTCTTCCCAGGGTAGGAATATCAAACACCAGATGACATGCTTTTACCATTAGAAGGTGGAACTCTAAAGGCTACATAAGGGACAATTATTTTATGCAGACAGTGGTAGGTGCCTGGAATGGGTTATCAGGGGTAGTAGTGGAGTTTCAGAGGCTGTTAGATGACACATGAATATGAAGGGAATAGAGGGATACGGATGATATACAGGAGGGCTTTGAATGTCAATTGGTATCAAGATCGGCATTACATCGTGGGCTGATAGGTTCTCCAGACAACATAAAGGAAAAAATCCAAATTGTTTGATTCTAATTGATAACTCAGGCTCCATTTTATTTAGATTTGTCAAGGATAGTTCAGCCAGGAGTCTCCACATCTGTGTTTTTTCCAGTTCACACAACCCATATTTCAGACGTGATGGTAAAAAGTGACAAGGACCCTCTTCTCACCTGCAAATTAAGAGGAGAGAGCATTCCAGACAGATGGGTGGTGCAGCTCCTGCAAGCCAGGAATAAAGCAGTTTGTGTGGTGTGAAAAGTTTCACTCCAATTGACAAACAGAGAAGGTTCCACAGATTACAGCTCAATTACAGCTCCAACAGACCGGAAGGTGGACCTTCCACAGATTGACTTTAAAGTTTCTGCAGATAACACATACAATTCCTACAGATGTCCAGAGAGAGTTCCCATGGACAAACAGCAGGGCTCTTACAGGAGAACATCAGGTGAACGTATTGACAGAAAGATGCAAACCTTGACGATGCATTGGTGGACCTCATGGGGTCAGAGAAATCAGGCCCTTAAAATGTAGACAGAATAACTGGAGATGACAAATAGGTCCCCCACTGACAATGGACAGATCATGATCCTAACCAGGCTACAGGAATAAGGTGAAATCTTGTACCCATGAAACGGAGACGGCTTAGGGGAATGCTGGGTGAAAAGGCCAACAGCAAGAAGCTGAGTGTGAACTGCTCACATGTTGAACCCCAGGCTGTGGACAGATCAGATCCTTGGCAACTCACAGATAAGGAAATGTTTTCACAGACAGGGAGGCACTGATGGGAACATGGAAATTATTGACAAACATCATCAGAACAACATGGCCTCTCTCGTAGGAATATGCTTCACCTATTACTTATTTCAGGGTGAAAATTTAATCTACCCTGGGTTAAAGTTCTAGCTTCCTTATAATTGGGAATCAGGGAGGAACTGAGAACCATTGAGAGGGATTGGTGCAGACTGGATCTGAACCTCATTCTTCTGTCACTGGAAAGAAATGAGTCCCGACTTGGCTTGGCCGAGATACAGTTGGAGACCTCGAACCTGCTGAATGTCTCTGGCAAAATTATTCCCATCATTGTAATCAGTGATATGGCCAAATATGTAATTCAGTAATGATAACTATGGCTTTAATACCGTGGTGCATTAGCTTTGTGTGCCCAAATAAGGTTATTGCTCTGAAATGCCATGGTGTCAGTATGTATCAATGATGCCATGTAAACATTTGATCTCTACATAGGATCAACGTGACAATTAAGGCCCCAAAGGATGGAGATTTGGAGCTCAGACTGCTGACATGTGGAGCTGATAACGTCTGACAGGTGATGTTCCAACAGGAACACAAGTTGAGTTTCTACATATGGACAGGTAGAGCTAATGCAGCAAATGACAGCTCCTGCAGACAGAGATCCAACACCAACTGACCTCTGGTGGGTCATTTGGGTTTGTACGAGTGACAAACAGAGCACTTACAAACAGAAAATTAGAATCCCTTGGGTCGAAGATCCTGTTGATGACAGGGATAGATGGTACAAAAGGACAGGTGGAGTTTCACTGTAGAATCTCTACAGGTGGAAATGCAGAGTTCTTACAAGGTGGCAGGTCGACCTACAAATGAATAGACAGGTTTATTACAGACAGCAAAGAGGACTTACTGGAGACATCAGGTTGTGTGTCTCCTCATGGCGAGTAAAATGACTGCAGATCACAATTGATGTTCCTTTGGACAGATGGGTAGAGCTCCTACAGACAGGAAGACATCACAAATCATAGAGTCATAGAGATATGTAGCACAGAAACAGGCCCTTCAGCCCAACCAGATGATGCCAACGATGCCCATCCAAGCTGGTCCCATTTGCCCGCATTCTTCTGAATCCTTCCTATCCATGTACCCGTCCAACTGCCTTTCAAAAGTTGTTATTGTACCTGCCTCAACCACTTCCTCTGGTAGCCTATTCCATCTATGTAACACCCTCCACATAAAAAAGATCCCCCCTCAGGTTGCAATATCTATAAATGACTTGAATGAGTATGTAGGTGGTCTGATTCATAAATTAACAAATGACACAAAAATTGGTCAAGTAATTGGTGATGAGAGATTTATTTTGGCATGAGACTTGGTGGTGTCATTGGTGATGACTGTGTTGTTATGTATAAAGAATTCACCACATTAAAGCTAGGAGATTTATTTTGTTTATTGGTCTGAACTCCCTGGTATAATGAAGAAATTGAGTTTGTTCTTGGGTTAGTAGAGCTCCTCTGCCCCCAAGTGCCAGTGGTGGGAGTAGCAAGAGATGATAAATTTCCCGACCCTGTGCTGTCTCCCTTGGCACCAGTAGTAGTGGGTCCTCACCATCCAGGACACAGATCAACTGGAAACTGGGCAGAGAAGTGGCAGATGGAATTTAATCCAGACAAGTATGAGGTCATGAACTATGGAAATCAAGTTCTGGTTGGTCATATAGAGTAAATGGAAGGGTCCTTAGCAACATTGATGCACAGAGACACTTTTTAGCACATGTCCATAGATCCCTGAAAGTGGTTAGATCGCACTTGGAGTATTAACAACAGTTCTAGTCACCACACTCCAGAAAGGATGTGGTAGTTGTCATGAGAGTGCAGAAGAGATTCACCAGGATTTTGCCAGGAATGGAGAGTTACAGTTATAAGTAGAATTTGGATAGGCTGGATTGAATCTCACTGGAAAGTAGGAAGTTTAGGGATGAACGTATGGAGGTTTAAAAAACTATCAAGGTCGTAAATAGGATAGACAGTCAGCTTTTTTTCCCAAGTCAGGTGTTTCTGGAAGTAGAGAGCACAGATTTAAGGTGGGGGGGGGGGCAAGTCTTTCACAGTGCAATGGTTATCTAGATTGAGCTGCCAGAGGAGGTGATAGAGACAGATACAATTAAAATATTTAAAAGGTACTTAGATATGAAAGGTGTAGAGGGACAAGGGCCTAATGCAGGCAAATGGGATGAGCAGAGGTCAGCATCAAAACATGGACACAATGGCCGAAAGGGCCCATTTCTGAGCCCTACCATTCTATGATTCCATTCTATGATCTAGACAGAAAAAATCGCTAGGAATTATTTTCTCATCAGATCCTCCACATTCCTCACGGAGAAAGAGGGCTGGATGAGGAGGACCCCACTACTGCTGATGCGAAGAGAGACAGCACAGTGTTGAGAAATTCATCATCTCTTGCCTCTTCCACCATTGACATTTGAGAGCAAAGGAGATCCTCTGAGATGTTGATGCCCAGGAACTTGAAGCTGCTCACCGCTGGCCCCTCAGTAAGGAATGGTGTGTGCTCTCCCAACTTCCCCTTCCTGAAGTCCACAATCAATTCCTTTGTCTTGCTGACGTTGTGTACAGCTTCTACACGACTGTGTTGAGTCAGCAGACTGGTCTGTATTCAAGGACTCAGCGACCAACCTAAATGAGAATGCCACCACTGTCACAGACTCCATCAGTAAGTGTGGAGAGAACTGTGTCCCAAAGACATCAATCTGCATGTTTCCCAACCGGAAACTATGGACGAACTGAGAGATCAACTCCCTACATCTGTGACCTTGACCTATGTAGAGAGTACAACCTTCATAAAGCTGCCAGGGATGCCAAGAGACAACGCCAGTCAAAAACTGAGTTACTGACCAGCCATCAGCTGTGGCAGGGCTTGCACACTATAATGGGCTACAAAACAAAGTCAGGCAGCATCACTGACAACAATGCATCCTCCCTGATGAACTCAATGCATTCTATGCACATTTTGGACAGAAGGGCAATGAAATGACACCAGATGACCTAACAGCCTCCAACTCACCTGTATTCTCAGTTACTGTTGCAGATGTCAGATCAGCCTTCTGGAGAGTGAATCTGTAGAAAGCATCTGGCTCGAATGGAGTCCCTGGCCATGTCCATAGATCCTGCACGAATCAGCTGGTGGGAGTACTTGCAGACATTTTGAACCTCTTCCTACTCCAATCCAAGGTTCCACCTGCTTTAAGAAGACCACTATCATCCCTGTACCAAAGAAGAATAAGGTAGTGTGTCTTAATGGCTACTGCCCGGTGTCCCTGACATCCAGCATCATGTAGCTTCAAAACCTGGGCCTCTGTACCTTCCTCTGCAACTGGATCTTCGACTTCCTTATTGGGAGACCACAGTCAGTGCGGTTCAGCAATAACATTTCCTCCTCATTGACAATCAACACAAGAGTACCTCAAGGATGAGTGCTTAGCCCACTGCTCTACTCTCTCTACATTCATGACTGTGTGGCTAAGCACAACACAAACGCATCTATAAACTTGCCAATGACACTACTGTTGTTGGTAAACTCTCAGATGGCAACAAGGGGGTGTACAGGAGTGAGGTAGATCGGCTGGTTGAGTGGTGTCACAATAACCTCACACTCAACATCAGCAAGACCAACGAATTGATTGTGGACTTCAGGAAGGGGAAGTCAGGAGATCACACACCAGTCCTCATTGAAGAGTCAGCAGTGGAAAGGGTGAGCAGTTTCAGGTTCCTGGGCATCAACATCTCAGGGGATTTATCCTGGGCCCAACACACTGATGCAATCATATAGAAGGCAGACCAGTGGCTCCACTTTGTTAGGAGTTTGAGAAGCTTTGGTATGTTCCCAAAGACCCTTGCAAATTTCAACAGATATATGGTGGAGAGCATTCTGACTGGTTGCATCACTGTCTGGTATGGAGGCTCCAATGCACAGGATCAAAACAGGCTGCAGTGGGTTGTAGACTCAGCCAGCTCCTTCACAGGCACAACCCTCCCCATCATTGAGGACATCTTCAAGAGGCGGTGCCACAAGAAGGTGGCATCCATCACTAAGGACCCTCAACGTCCAAGTCATGCCCTCTCCTTGTTACTACCATCAGGGAGGAGGTACAGGAGTCTGAAGACCCACACTCAATGATTCAGGAACAGCTTCTTCCCCTCCGCCATCATATTTCTGAATGGTCCATAAACACCACCTCATTATTCCTTTTTTTTGCACTTATTTTTTTAACTTATAGTCATTTTGTCTTTGCACTGTACCGCTGCTACAAAACAACAAATTTCATGTCATTCAAGTCAGTGATAATAAATCTTATTTTGATTCTGATTTATCTTTTTCCTAAAGCTGATAACAGGTCAACCTTAGTTTTGGTACTGAGATGTGCTCTGGATGAGATGTCCCACTCCACACACCTGACAACTTCCAAGTACTAAGCAAATAGTTAATAAATAGCTAAGATGATGTAGGTAGGAATGGAGCAGACAGAGTTACACGGAGCAGATAACTTGCTTGATTATTTATTTATTTGGTTCCAACAACATTTTTAGAAGATCCCACAACAGCTTCAGCTGTCTGAGTAATGTGTTGCATATCAAGGTCGAATCTCAGAGATTGAGTGGGGTCAGGAGAGATTTCCTGTCACTTTCCTGCCGCTGCTTTGGCGTGGAATTGTATGACCTTGGTGAACAATTTGCCCAGCTTGAAAAGGTTCTTGAATAGCCTCCTGCTTTTTGGCTCATTGCTGGAATCAAAAGAATCAGTCAATGAGTTCAATTACCAAAGCCATTCCATCCATTGTACCAGTACTGGCCTTTGAGAATGTACTTTAAGATTAGCAACCCTGGCCTCAAACTCTGGAACTCTCTCCCTGCATCTCTCTACCCTTCTCACTAATATTTACCATCAAAACAAAGGATTTTGCTTTTAATATCTCAGGTTCAGTATAATGGTAAATTGAAAAGTAGGACAAACAAAGTGGGAAGGGCTGATGATGGGCAAGAGGACTGGGAAGCTTTCAGCTGTGAAAGACTGAAAAGCTCATAGGGAGGCAGGAAACTGATTTTGAGAGAAAACTTGCCTGTGATATTAAAACAAACAGTAAAAGTTTCTATGAACATTGAATTAGGAAGAAGACAGCTAAAGTAGTTGTGCGACCTCCAGAAAATTTGCTGGTGAATAAGGGAGGTGAGAGAGTTTGGGTGTGTGTTCCTTGGATTTAGAAAAATGAGGGATGAATTACTCAAACATAAAAGATACAAAAGGTCTTGACAGGGTAGATGTTGAGATGCTTTCACTTGCAGGAGCTCAAGGGGACATAGATACAAAATAGGGGCCCGTCGTTTAAAACTGAGGTGCGCAGAATTTTTTTTGTTTAGAGGATTATATACATATATAATTTTTAAGGTGGCCCTAGATAAATATTTGAAAGACTGAGGAATTGAGGGTGATGGGGAACTGGCATAGAAGAGGCATTCAGGCCAGCAGGGATCTGCCATGATTATATTGGATGGAACAGCAGGCTTGAGGGAACTGTTGGCCTGCTGCTGCTTCTACTTTCTTTCCTGTCGTCTTGTGACAGGTTTGAGCTTAATAATTTATCTTTGGGGCAGTTTACAGAATGATTGCAGGTTGCAGTCGCTGGTACCATCCCACCCCTCAGCTCTGTCCCCAGGTCCCTGCGTAAAGCCAAAATTCCCCTAATTTCCCACTGGCTCATAGAAAGTGCTTGTAAATCTGTGTTCTCTCCCTCCCTTCCTAACAATCCATTTCTGCTTCCCTTTCCCCCTCATTCCCATCCCTCAGTCTCCCTCATTCTGTCTCCACCTTATCTGTCCCTCATCCTTCCTTTCACTCTCCACCCTCTCTCTCACCATCCCTCCCTTTTTTCCTTTTTGATGCCCCTCTCAGCCTCCAGATGAGAAAAGTGCCCCTCCACCAAGGGGAAATGAGGCCCCCCTATGAATATAGTACAAAATAACCTGTTCCTATTGGAACATTGGCAATGCCATTTAATACAGCCACTGCACTCTCCAGAAAGTTATAACCTCCCTGTGATATGGGGACCAGATTGTTACACAGTACCACAGCCATTGACCAGTGTCTGGAAACCTTTGGTACCTGCTGTCCAGACTGCCATCTAGTTTCATGAATAGGTGATCAGTGTAAGAGAAGGTGTGAGATTTCGGGGCGCTCTGCTCAGGTTGGTCCATCCCATCCTCCTTGGTGTTTTCCAGCTGATGCAGGAACGTGGTGATGTCAGAAGATGGCAGTCCCTGCTCACTGAGTCTGGAGAAACAAGAGAGGAGGGAGCTAATGTCAGACTCAACTGTCACACATTTACCCTGCAGTACAGATCATCTGACTGGGAGGGGGGAGAATTCTTGTAGGTATCACTTAGCCTGATATCCCATGTACCAGAGTGTGTCTCACTGCCTTGATATCCCCCTATAGTGGAGAGTGTCCCATTGTCCTGATATCTCTCTGTACCGCAGTGTGTTCCATTAGTTTGACTTTGTTCTGGGTCTGAATTATGTTGAATGAGTTCCCATCCCAGTCTTATTCCAACCTGAACCTTTGTTTTCAGATTGTGGTTGAGAAATGGAGGTACTTAAAGTACAGTGACTGCTCACCTGCTGATTCTGTCAAGAGTCTGTGCTTCACCAGGAGTTCCAATGTTTAAGCAGAAGAAGGCAAGAAGAGCAAGTATCACCATCTTGATACTCTGATCTGGAAATGCAAAATGTGCAGAATGAATCACAGTGCTGTCATTCACTGGTTGCTTTTTGAAAAGGAATCATATGGAGGGGTGAGTGGTCCTGCTGACAGCCCAGGGAACACTGCTGCACTTCTCTGCAGAAAAAATGTACAAAAGTTTGTAAAATTGGCTGCACTGAGGTTATGGTAGGTCCTTGGTTATTGTCCTCAATACCACTCAGCAAGAGTCCAGCTGAAAAGTTGGCAAAGTGTGACCTCCACAGAAGTGAAGCGATAAGCTCCAGTGAGCATCAAAAACTGCCCTCCCCACTTAATTTCTGAATCATCCACCGTCATTGCAATGACTTGCCAGGGCAGCTGAGGGTTCATTGAAGCATCTCAGAAACATAGATATTAAACACCACAAATAAGTTCTAACCATTCAAATAAGAGAGAAACACAAGCCACCTACCCAGTGTGACCTGGTGAACTGGGACTTTAGAGTCTCTCTGAGTTATCTTCTGTGCAATGATCTCTCACTGATGATTGGTTTCCCGACAGGACTCCGCTGACTCTGCTGAGGAGGTGTGCTGGTGCTTAAGAGCCTTACGTCTTTGAAAAAGGGTGTGGACTGCCTCACACACATGTGACCTCACTGGCTCCTCCTCTTGCCACATCTTGTTCTTGAAAGAACAGAAGTCTGCTTTGAGGTTCATCAGTGATTGCAACAACCGGAATACCTCACCCACCATTTACACTGTGCTGCATCCCTGCATCGGTGCACGAGGCAAGGAGGATGATGGGATGAATGACAAAAGGGACAGGATGAAATGGTGGGACAACGTAGGGTGCGAGAGAGGACAAAGAGAGAACAACAGTGACACAAAGATGAGAAGCAAGAGGTCAAGGAGAGGGCTTAAGGCATGAAGGTGAGAAATGTTTTAAGTTCTGAAATTCATTGAGTTGTTCACCTTTCATTTCTATTTGGAGCATTTTGAATGGTGGTTGTGGTAAATGATATTGTGGATGAGAAGAAGAGAAAAATATTCCTCCCTCTCTTGGGTCCTACAGATTTTGGACTTCATTTGAGAAGCACCAAAAGATCACACCAAAGGAATTGGTGGATTGTTCTTGCACAGAACTCACGGCAGAATCTTTGGGACTTCAGTGTCAGTGGAACCAGGACAGCGACCTCATTGCACAGAAGCAACTGGGCGTCTCCTGTAATTTGGAGCGTTTCTAGATGATGTCCACCGAGACCAGTTTGTGTGCGGTCTCCGAGGGGCTGGTCATCACAAACGGCTGCTGTCACAAAAGGATTTGATTTTAAGTTAGTGTGTGATATTGCCCCAGCTTTGGAAATTATCAGTAAGGACAGCAAGGAGATAGTGCACCATTCTGATGCAAACAGTGCTGCTACTTACAGAGTCTGCACAGCACCCAGAGCTAACACGAGAGCCAGAGTGTAAAGTGGGCCCCTGCCATTTCATCAGCAAACACAGGGTCCTCAGAAGCATGTTCCACATGTAATTGTCACGTGACACAAACAAGCATGCTACTGTTATGGTAGAAACTATGAAAAAAGTTTCATTCACGAGGAAAGGTGCAACAATTGTACAAAAAGAGATCACTAACACGGTGTGCAAAACACACTGCTTGTGCACAGTGTGGAATTGACACCAACCACTGAACCAGAGGAAGATCACAGATTGTTGTCTACTATCCATCTAACTCAAGGGAGCAGAGACATACTTTACTTCTAGAGGGGCAACATTACAATTCAGACAAGCCTCTGTGACTTGCTTGTGATGCAGCCGGTGGGGAGTTGGTGCTGTCCTTCGAAATCCATGGATTTCATCCTGACATGCCTGCCCAACTTCCTGAGAGATGTTGAGGGGAGAATAATCTCAGTTGGATGAGTGTCGTGCACTGAGTTGTGCAGTTTGTTATGGTTTGTGTCAGTGTGCCTTGGGTTGCTGCTGTGCTGCTTATCAAGGGGTAACCAGCAGATGGGATCAGGAGGAGGAACATAAAGATGGCGGCACTCAGACAAATTGACACATCTTTCCCCCTCTGCTTTGTAACAGAAGTTAACACATGCTCCAATGTAGGTGAATTTTCCAGATAATATAAAGGAAAAAATCCAAATTGTTTGCTTCTAATCGATAATTCATGCTCCATATTATTTAGATTTGTCAGGGATAGTTCATCTGGAAGTCTCCTGAGGCATCTGTGGTTTTCTAGTTCACCCGACCCTGATTTCAGACGGTGGGAAGCAGAGACCGGAACCTTGCTCTCACCTACAGACTAACAAGAGGGAGAGTTCCCTACAGATGGGAGGTGCATCTCCCACAAGCTGGGAATAAAGCTCCCCAGACAGACTGGATCACGAACTGATGAACAGTGACGCTCCCACAGACAGACAGTTGGAAAACCCAGAGGTGTAATACCCACAGATGGAGTACACATAGATGGACAGGTGGAGTAGACACTGATGGACAGGTGTGGTTCCCACACATGACAGATAGAGCTCTGATATTTAGATTTGATGGTTGACTTCCTGACAAATAGACCAGTACAGTTTGTGTGGTTAGAGAAGTTGAACTCCTATTGACAAGCAGGGGAACTTCCACAGATGCTCAATGACAGCTCCTACGGACAGAAAGCCAGATCTTCTACAGATGGCCTTTATGGTTCCCGGATAATAACAGATACAGTTCCTACAGATGTACAAAGAGAGTTCTCATGGACAAACAGCAGAGCTCTTACAGATAAACATCTGATGTTCCTAATGACAATTCTTAATAATGGATTGGTAGTGCTCATGGAGTCAGAGTTTAGATCCTTAAAATATCGACAGGTAGAATAACGAGAGAAGACAAGTATGTCCCCCACTGACAGTGGACAGGTCGCAAACCTACAGACTACGGGAATAAGGTGAAAACTTGTACCCATGAAATGGAGACAGCTCAGGGGAATGCTGGGTGAAAAGGCCACAGCAAGAAGGTCACAGGTTGAACCCCAGGCTGTGGACAGATCAGATCCTTGGCAACTCACAGATAAAGAAATGGTTTCATAGACAGGGAGGCACCAATGAGATCATCGTGTTGTTCCCAGTAAAATTGAAATTATTGACAAACTTCATCAGAATAAATTGTTCCTCTCTTTTAGGAATATGCCTCACTTATTATTTATTGCAGAGTGAAATTGGGAATCAGGGAGGAATTGAGAACCTTTGAGATAGATCGGTGCAGACTGGAGCTGAACCTCACTCTTCTGTCACTGGAAAGAAATGAGTTCTGACTCGGCTTGGCTGAGATACAGTTGGAGACCTTGAGCCTGGTGAAAGTCTCTGGCAAACTTGCTTAGTTTACAGTGTTGGTATTGGTGATATGGACATCTATGTATATTTGTAACATGTATTATGTATGACTTCACTGCCATGGTGAACATAGAACATAGAACATTACAGCACAGTACACAATGTGCCGACATTTTATTCTGCTCTAATATCTATCTAACCCTTCCCTCCCACATAGCCCTCCATTTCTCTATCATTCATGTGGCTACCTAAGAGTCTCTTAAATATCCCCAATTTATCTGCCCACATGAAATGGTGTATGACCTTTGTGTTACCAAGTAAAATTATTGTTCTCTATCGCCATGGCGTCAGTATTTATCAATGATGCCAGGTAAACATAGGATCAACATAACAATTAGGGCCCCAAAGGATGGAGATTTGGAGCTCAGACTGCTGACATGTGGAGCTCATAAAGTCTGACAGGTGATGTTCCAACAGAAACACAAGTAGAGTTGCTACATATGGACAGGTAGAGCTAATGCAACAACTGACATTTCCTGCAGACAGAGAGATTCAACACCAGCTGACAGAGAATTTGGGTTCCTATGAGCAACAAACAGAGCACCTACAAACGGAAAAGTAGAATCCCTCAGGTTGAAGATCCTGTTGACGACAGGCAGAGATGGTACAAAAGGACAGATAGAGTTCCACTGATGCCCTACAGATGGAAATGTAGCGTTCCTAGAGATGGACAGGTTGACCAACAAATGGATAGACAGGTTTGTTACAAACAGCCAAGAGGAGTTAATGCAGTAATCGCATTGAGTGCCTCCTGGTGGCAAGTGACTAAAGATCACAGTTGATGATCCTTTGGATGGACAGGTAGAGATCCTACAGACGGGAATGTGGTATTCTGACAGGTGGACAGGTGAATGAGAATAAGGGAAAAATGTTCCTTGGTGTTCTGGTCCCTGCTAATTTTGGACTTCTCTACCTACGACCACTTCTTGAGAGCTGTTGAGGGAAGTATTATCTAAAGGGAATGAGTATAATCTTTTGATTTATGCAATTTGTTGTGTTGGTCTGCCTTGGGTTCCTGCTGTGCTGGTTATCAACAGTTAACCAGCATCTGGGATCAGGAGGAGAAAAATAAAGATGGCTGGACACAGATAAATGAACACATTTCCCTCTCTGTGTTATAACGAATGTTATCACTTTTTACAAAGCAGGTAAGTGCTAATCTCTTTATGGATCATGAGAGAATTTTGAGAAGGAAAAGAACCAAATTGTTTGCTTCTAAAAAATAACCAAAGCTCCAAGTTATTTAGCTTTGTCAAGGAGAGACCAGCCGGGAGTTTCCCTCGTTCACAAACCCTTATTTCAGACATGGTGGAACCCACAGACCAGGACCCTCCTCTCTCCCACTGGTCTGAGAAACATAGAACATAGAACAGTACAGCACAGGAACAGGGTTTTCAGGCCACGATGTCTGCGCCAAACATGATGCCAAATTAAACTAATTCTCTTCTGCCTCCACGTGATCCATATCCCTCCATTCACTGCATATTCATGTATCTATCTAACAGCCTCTTAAACATCACTCTCATATCTGCTTCCACCACCACCCTGGCAGCCCATTCCAGGCACCTAACACTCTTTGTGTAAAAAACTTGCCCTGCACATCTCCTTTCAATGTTTCCCCTCTTGTCTTAAATGCATATCCTCTCATACTTGACATTTCTAACCTGGGAAAAAGATTCTGACTGTCTACACTAACTATGCCTCCCAAAAGAAAGGAGGGAGGCAGCATAAAGGAAATTACAGACCTATTAGTCTGACGTCAGTGGTGGGAAAGTTATTGGAATCTATCCTCAAGGATGGGGTTACGGAATACCTAGAGGCGCAAGGCAAGATAGGTCCTAGCCAACATGGTTTTGTGAAGGGAAGACCCTGCCTGACCAACCTATTGGAGTTTTTTGAAGAAATCACAGGTAGGGTGGATAAGGGAGAGGCAGTAGATGTTGCGTATTTAGACTTTCAAAAGGCCTTCGATAAGGTGCCTCATAAGAGACTAATTAATAAGATGAGAGGTCATGGAATTACGGGTAGGATAACAGAATGGGTGGAGCATTGGCTGGTTGGCAGGAAGCAAAGAGTGGAAGTTAAAGGATCTAGTTCTGGTTGGCTACCGGTTACTAGTGGTGTGCCGCAGGGGTCAGTGTTGGGGCCACTCCTTTTTACCTTGTACATTAATGATTTGGATGATGGAATAAATGGTTTCGTGGCTAAGTTTGCAGACGACACCAAGATAGGTGGAGGAGTAGGGAGTATTGAGGAGATAGGAAGGTTGCAGAGAGACCTAGACAGTTTAGGAGAATGGGCAAAGAAATGGCAGATGACATTCCATGCTGAGAAATGTGCAGTTGTACACTTTGGAAGCAGAAATAAGCGGGCAGATTATTATCTAGAAGGAGAGAAAATTCAAAGTACGGAAGTAAAAAGGGACTTGGGGGTACTCGTGCAGGATACCTTAAAGGTTAACCACCAGGTCGGATCGGTGGTAAAGAAAGCGAATGCTATGTTGGCATTCATTTCGAGAGGTATAGTGTATAAAAGTAAGGAAGTGTTGATGAGGCTCTACGGGGCACTAGTGAGGCCTCATTTGGAATACTGTGCGCAGTTTTGGGCCCCACATCTTAGCAAGGATGTGCTGACGTCGGAGAGGGTTCAGAGGAGATTTACGAGGATGATTCCAGGAATGAAAGGGCATACGTATGATGAGTGTTTGTCGGCTCTTGGACTGTACTCACTGGAGTACAGAAGAATGAGAGGGGACCTCATAGCGACATTTAAAATGTTGATAGGAAAGGACAGAGTAGATGTGGCTAGGCTGTTTCCCTTGGTGGGTGAGTCCAGGACCAGAGGGCACAATCTTAGAATTAGAGGGTACAGTTTCAAAACAGAGATGAGGAGAAATTTCTTTAGCCAGAGGGTGGTGAATTCGTGGAACTCCTTGCCACGTACAGCAGTGGAGGCCAGATCAGTGGGGGCGTTCAAGGAGGAGATAGATAGATATCTAAATAGTCAGGGTATCAAGGGATATGGGGATAAGGCCGGAAATTGGGATTAGAATAGGCTTCCCCCCCCCCCCCCCCAGTTCCCCATTTCTCATTTCTTTCCCAAATGGCCTGCTTCTGCTCCCTTGTCTTGTGATCTTATAAACCTATTAGGTTTCCCCTCAGCCTCCAATGCTCCAGAGAAAAAAATTCAAGTTTGTCAAATAGCTCATACCCTCCAATCCAGGCAGCATCCCGTAAACCTTTCCTGCTGCCTTCCCAAAGCTTCCATATCCTTCTTACAATGGGGCCACCAGAATTGCACACAAAACTCCAAGTGCGGCCTAACAAAAGTTTTTATAGCTGCAAAATGGCTTCCTGACTCTTATAATTCAATGCCCCTATCAATGAAGGGAAGCATGCTGTATGCCTTCTTTACCACCCTAACGACTTGTGTGGCCACCGTCAGTGAGCTATGGACTTGGACCCCAAGATCCCTCCGTACATCAATGCTGCTATTCACTGTACACTTTCCCCTGACATTAGACCTCCCAAAGTGTAACACCTCACACTTGCTTGGATTAAACTCCATCTGCCATTTCTTCGTCCATATCCGTAACTGATCTCTATTCTGCTGTATCCTTTAACAGCCCTCTACATTGTCCAAAACTCCACCAATCTTTATGTCGTCTGCAAACTTACTAACCCACCCATCTACATTTCATTTATATACAGCACAAACAACAGAGGCCCCAACAACAATCATTGTAGAACACCACTGGTCACAGACCTCCAGCCAATGTAACACCCTTCCACCTCTACCCTCTGTCTTCTATGGGCAAGCCAATTCCGAATCCAAACTACCAGGTCAACATGGATCCCATGCATCTTAACTTTCTGGATCAGCCTACCATGTGGGAAAGTACTAAGCATCAGTTTACCATGTGGGAAAGTAAGTCAAAAGCCTTACTAAAAATCCCTGCAGATAATATCCACTGCCCTACCCTCATCTATCACCTTTGTCACCTCCTCAAAAGACTCCATCATTTGTAAGACATGACCTGCACTGCACAATGCCATGCTGACTGTCCCTAATCAGGCCATGTTTTTCCCAATGCGTGTAAATCCTTTCATTAAGAATCCTCTCCAATAGCTTCCCTACCACTGATGTAAGGCTCGCCAGCCTATAATTTCCTGTATTATCCCTATTTCCATCCTTGAACATGGAACAAAATTGGCTACTCTCCAATTGCCTGTTACAATGAGGATACAAAAATCTTCGTCAAGGCCCCAGCAATCTCCTCTCTTGCCTCTTTCAATAACCTGGGATAGATCCCATCAGGTCATGGGGACTTGTCCACCTTGATGCTCTTCAAAAGACCCAGCACCACCTCCTTCCTGTTCCCAAAATACCCCAGCACATTAGCATGCCCTACACTGCTCTCACTATCCTCCATGACCTTTTCCTTGGTGAATACCATGCAAAGTACTCATTAGTACCTCGCCCACATCCTCTGACTCCAAGCATAAATTCTCTCCTTTATCCTTGAGGGGCACTACCCTCTCCCTAGTTATCCTCTTGTTTTTAATGTAAGTATAAAATGTTGCTACTTGATCCTACTTGCCAAAGATGTTTCATGGCCCTCTTTGACCTTCCTAATCCCCTGCTTGAGCTCCTTCCTGCTATCTCTATAGTCCTCAAGGGCCCTGTCTGATGTTAGCTTTATACACCTTATATACGCCTTGCTCTTTTTGATTAAGTTTATAACCTCTCTCGTCATCCAATGTTCCATTACTCTGTCATTCTTGTCCTTCCTCCTTACTAGAACATGCCACTCCTGAGTTTTGATCAGTTGGTCTTTAAATAACTCTCACATATCAGATGTGGACTTGCCCAATAACAGCTCGCAGTTAACTCCACTTAGCTCCTGTCCAATAATGCTGTAATTTGCCCTCCCCCAATCTAGTACTTTCCCACAAGGTCCAGACTTATCCTTATTCATAACTATCTTAAAACTTAAGGAGGACAAGAGAACATTCCCCCTACAGATGGAAAGTGCAGTTCCTACAACCAAGGATTAACAGTCCCACAGACAGACTGGAATTTCAACAGATGAACAGCGGAGCTCCAACAGACAGCTGGGTCGAGCTCCAACAGACGGAAAATTGAAGCACCCACAGGTGGTTGGGTCTGGTTCCCAAACTTGACAGGTAGAGCTCCACTATTTAGATACTGAGAGCTCCCACTGTTCCTATAGATCAATAGATGGAATCCTACAGGCAGACAAGAAGAACTCTTTGAGATAGGGTGGAAGTTTACAGATATGGAGGTTGACTTCCTGGAAAGAGACAAATAAAATTACTAGAACTGGGTGTTTCTATACACAGGCAGATATGGATTGTGTAGCTAGAGAGGTTGAACTCCCGTTAATGAATATAGAGTTGCACATATAGTCAATAGGCAGCTCCTGTGGATAGAAAGGTGGACCTTCTACAGATGGACATTAGTGTTCCTGGAGATGAATGTAATTTCCTGCAGATGTAGAGAGAGTTCCCATGGACAAATAGCAAAACTCCTGCAGATGGACTCTGGTGTTCCCACTGACAGAAAGGTGCAATCCTTAATGATGGATCGGTGGATCTTATTGAGCAGTATGGGACTTAAAAGGTGGTCGTGGAATGACTGAAGATAACAGTGAGGTTTCCTGAGAAAATAGGCAGATCACTGACGACAGACTAAGGAATAAGGTGAAATCTTGTACCCATCAAATGGAGACAGCTCAGGGGAATGCTGGGTAAAAGGCCAACAGCAAGAAGCCGAGCGTGAACTGCTCACATGTTGAGTCCCAGGCTGTGGACCGATCAGATCCTTGTCAATTCACAGATAAGGAAATGTTTTCACAAACAGGAAGGCACCAACAGGAACATCATGCTGTTCCCAGTAAGATTGAAATTATTGACAAACTTCATCAGAACAAATTGTCCTCTCCTGTAGGAATATGCCTCACCTATTATTTATTTCAGGTTTAAAGTTAAACTGCAGTTGGGTGAAAATTCTAGCTCCCTTCTAATTGAGAATCAGGGAGAAATTGAGTTCTGTTGAGAGGAATCGGTGCGGACTGGGGCTGAACCTCACTCTTCCGTCACTGGAAAGAAATGAGTCCCGACTCCGCTTGGCCGAGATACAGTTGGAGACCTCGAACCTGCTGAATGTCTCTGGCAAACTCGCTTTGTTCCCATCATTTTAATCAGTGATATGGCCAAATATGTAATTCAGTGATGATAACTATGGCTTTAATATCATGGTGTACTGACTTTGTGTGCCCAAGTAGAATTATTGTTCTCAATCGCAATGGTGTCAGTCAGTATCAATGTTGCCAGGTAAACATTTGACCACTACATAGGATCAACATGGCAATTAGAGCCCCAAAGCATGGAGATTTGGAGCTTGGACTGCTGACACCTGGAGCTTATAAGGTCTGACAGGTGATGTTCCAACAGAAATACAAGTAGAGTTGCTACGTATGGACAGGTAGATCTAATGCAGCACATGACAGAGAGATTCAACACCAACTGACAGAGAAAATCAGAATCAGACTTATTATCACCGACATATGATGAGAAATCTGCTGATTTGCAGGATCAGTACAGTTTGTATTAATTATGCATGTTAATAATTTCAATCTCACTGGTAAAGACATATTATTCCCATAGCTGCCTCCCTGTTTGTAAGAGCATTTCCTTAATTGCAAGTTGCCAAGGATCTAACCAATCCATTGCCTGGGAATGAACACGGCAGCATTCAGATGTAGTTCCTCACTGTGGGTCTTTTTACCCTCCATTCATCAAGTTGCTTCCATTTTACGATGATGAGATTTTACCCACAATATTCCTACAGAATTGTAGGAGCTTCACCCTATCTTCTACAGAACCTGTACTTGCTCACCTGTACCAGCTCCGCTTACTCACCTCAGGGAATCCTACACTCCTGTCTTTGGGAACACTACCTGTTCATCTATAGGACAGCCAAACTTGGTCTGTAAGAGCTCTAGTTGCCATTAGTAGGACCTGAATCTTTTTTGTTTATAGTTACACTTCTGTCACTCTGAAAATCTGTGTGCAGCAATTCTTCATTTTCACCTGTTGGACCTCAATCCATGCATTTGTGAGGATCCATTTGTTGAATTTAGGAACTCTGCCTATCTATTTGCAGGATCTCTGTCTTCAAGAGGACTTCCAAATGTAGAAACTCCACCTGTCTTTTATTCACCCATCTAACTGTTGTCAGCAGGAGTAAAAAATATCCTTCTATTGGACACTTAACTGCCCATCTTGGAAGATATAATCTTACATGGGGTGGTCAAATGTTCTCCACTTCTCTGTGATACAAACTCACACATTTAGTTAAGAGAAAGCGCTCCATTTATATACAGGATGTTAATATACAATAGTCATTACCTCTGAGTTAAATATTAGGCCATGATCCCTCTCAAAGGTACTTGATCACTCTTCTATTCTTAGCTATAAAGAGGCAAGGATTTTGCCATAAGTGTGTACTAAATGTCCATCCTGAAATGTCTAAATAATAAGTAAAAGATATATTTTTCTTACAAGAGCAATCAATTTGCTCTGTTAATATTTGTCAAAAATATATTCTCAAGGGGAAAAGAAATAATGAAGTTCCTGTAGCTGCCTCATAGTCTTTAAAATTATTGAGTTATTCAGGATCAGGTCAGCTATAACCTGTAGTAACTCTACGTGTCACCAGGAGGCACATAAACTGATGCCTACAGTAAGTCCCCTTGCCTGTCTGAAGGAGACTTGTCCATCCATTTATCATCTGAAGGATCTCTACTGATACTCTAGTTCTCTAGTTGTCCATATGTAGGCATTCTACCTTATACTTGTAGAGATCTACCTGTCCATTAGTAGTGACTCTCCCTGTGCATCCGTTAGAATTATACCTCAACGTGGGAATTATGAATCTCAATACTTACTGGGGGGCAGGGGGTGTTAGTTATACAAACCAACACCAATCTGGTCAAGTAATTGCTATAGTTGTGTACACAAAACCAATACATACAAACAGGGGAATTAGGAGTAATAGAATATTCAACCCTCAAGCTCACTCATTCAACAAGATCATGGCTGATCTGACTACCTCTGGTCCTTCTCATCAACAATCTCTCTATCCCTGCTTTAAAAATATTCAATAAGTCTGCTTCCACTGCACTATAAAAACCCACTGAGAGAAAAAAAATCACCTCATTTTTGGTTTAAATGGGGATTTTAAGTTCGGATCCCTTGTACGTATATGTTCCAATCAACTCCTCCCCCGCTATTCTAAACTCCAGTAGATATAAGACTATCCAGTCCTACCTTTCCTCATAAAGCAAGAAACCCATTCCATTTATTCATCTGGTGATTGTTCTCTGAATATATATTAGTATTAATCAATAGTTATCATTTCCAAACTAAATATTAAGGCATACATGGGCAGTGGGCACATACGCAATGGATATTCATCAGGATCGAGGGCTCCAAATGAATCCCAGCCAAGCTCAGCCAGTTCGGGAAAAGTGATGTCAGACTCCAGTCTGCATCAATCTCCCTCAAAAGTACTCAACTGCTCTATAATTCTCAACTTCAAAGTAGTTGGGGGAATATTTTAAAAATTCACCCCAAATAGCTCAATAATGCAAAAGTCATTTTTTTCTGTAAGAGCAACAATTTGTTCTAATGATTTCAATCTGAGGAAAGCAATATTGTTCCTATTGTTGCCAAGGATCTGATATAGACTATAGCCTGTGGACAGTTGTGTCAACATTTGAATGCTATTTTCTTGGTCTTTTCACGTTTCGTTCCATTGAGCTGCCTCCATTTTATGATAGTGAGGTTTTAATTCCTATAATAAGAGGAGAAAAGATGAAATATGAAGGTAATCTGGCCAATAATATAAAAGAGGATGCCAAAAGTTTTTTTCAGATATATAAAGAGTAAAAGAGAGGTAAGAGTGGACATTGGACCACTGGAAAATGACACTGGAGGGGTAGTAATGGGGAACAAGGAAATGGCAGATGAACTGAATAAGTATTTTTCATCAGTCTTCATCGTGGAAGATACCAGCAACATGCCAGAAATTCGGGAGAGTCAAGGGGCAGAAGTGTGTGTTGTTGCTATTACTAAGGAGAAGGGGCTTGGGAAGCTGAAAGGTCTGAAGGTAGATAAATCACCTAAAGTGGATGGACTACACCCCAGGGTTCTGAAAGACGTAGCTGAAGAGATTGTGGAGGCATAAGTAGTGATCTTTCAAGAATCGCTAGAGTCAGGAATGGTCCCGGAGGACTGGAAAATCACAAACGTCACTCCACTCTTTAAGAAGGGAAGGAGGCAAAAGATAGGAAATTATAGGCTAGTTAGTCTGACTTCAGCGGTTGACAGGATGTTAGAGTCCATTATTAAGGGAGGTTGTGGTGTAAAATAGACCAAAGTCAGCATTGTTTCCTTAAGGGGAGATCTTGCCTGATAAATCCGTTAGAATTCTTTGAGGAAGTAACAAGCAGGATAGACAAGGGAGAGTCAGTGGATTTGGTTAATTGGATTTTCAGAAGGCTTTTGACAAGGTGCAGTAAATGAGGCTGCCAAACAAGATAGGAGCCCATGGCATTACACAAAAAGTACTAGCATGGATAGAAGATTGGCTGACTGGCAGAAGGCAAAGAGTGGTATAAAGGGAGCCTTTTCTGCTTGGCTGCTGGTGACTAGTGATGTCCGTAGGGGTCGGTGTTTGGTCCACTACTTTTCACATTATATGTTAATGATGTGGATGACGGAATTGACGGCTTTTTGGCCAAGTTGTAGTGTTGTGGAAGCAGGGAGCCTGCACAAGGACTTGGACAGATTGGGAGAATGGGCAAAGAAGTGGCAAATGGAATACAGTGTAGAGAAGTGTATGGTCATGCACTTTGGTAGAAGGAATAAAGGCATAGACTATTTTCTAAACTGGGAGCGAATTCGGAAATTAGAAGTGCAAAGGGACCTGGGAGTCCTAGTGCAGGATTCCCTAAAAGTTAACTTGCAGGTGGAGTTGGTAGTAAGGAAGGCAAATGCAATGTTAGCATTCATTTCAAGAGGACTAGAATAAAAGCAAGTATGTAATGCTGAGGCTTTAAAAGGCATTGGTCAGACCACATTTGGAGTATTGTGAGCAGTTTTGGGCCCCATATCTAAGAAAGGATGTGCTGGCATTGGGGAGAGTCCAGAGGAGGTTTACAAGAATGATCCTGGGAATGAAAGGGTTAACAAATGAGCATTTGATGGCTCTGGGCCTGTACCTGCTGGCATTTAGAAGGATGAGGGGGGGATCTCACTGAAACCTACTGAATATTGAAAAGCCTGTATAGAGTGGACATGGAGAGGGAGTGGGAGAGTATAGTACTAGAGGGCACGGTCTCAGAATAGAAGGGCGTACCTTTAGAACAGAGATGAGGAGGGATTTCTTTAGTCAGAGGGTGGGTAATCTGTGGAATTCATTGCCACAGATGGCTGTGGAGGCCAAGTTATATTTAAAGCGTAGGTTGATAGATTCTTGATTAGTAAGGGAGTCAAAGGTTACGGGGAGAAGGCAGGAGAATGGAGTTGAGATGGAAAGATAAACCAGCCATGATCGAATGGCGGAGCAGACTCGAAGGGTCAAATGGCTTAATTCTGATCCTAGGTCTTATGGTCTTATTCCTACCGTCTGTAGGATCTCCATGTGCCAGCTGCAGGACCTGTACTTACCCGTCTGTACAAGCTCTACCTGCTCATCTTGAGGGACCTCTATGTTCCTGCCAGTGGGAACTCTATCTGTCCATCTATAAGGTCACCTGTAGTAGCTCTTTGTCATCAGTTTGATCTGAACCTGCATGTTTGTAGTAACACTTTCCTGTAGAAACCCTACATTTCCACCTATAAGCCCTCTACCAGTGCATCCATGAGAGTTCTATTTGTTGAAATGCAGAACTCAACCTGTCTAATTGCATGATATCTGTAATTGTAGGACTTACAACTGTAGGAACTCTCATCTTCCACAGATAATTTACTTGCCCATCAGTGACCTCAACCTGTTGTTAGCAGGAGCTCTAAATCTAACTGCCCGCCTTTGAAGATATGATCTTACTTGAGATTCAAATATTTACCTGTCCTCAGTGATACAAACTGACATCAATTTAGTTAAAGAGAAATTGCTGTACTTGTGCACGCAAGTCTCCCTGTCTGTATAAGCATTCTCCTATCTGCAAGTTGCCAAGGATCTAACTGATGATTAACGTCAGTAATTGAAATGCAGTTTCTCCCTTTTGGGTGTTTTAACCCTCCATTCCTATATACTGTCTCCATTATTTTATGATGACAAGATTTTGTCTTCTGTATTCCTTCCTTCTGTATTTAACCATCTGCACAAGCACCTCCTGTTCATTTCATGAATTGCTACATTCCTGTCTATAAGATCTCTATCTCTCCATCAATGGGATCAGTAGCTGTGGTCTGCAGTAATCCTATTTACCACAATCAGTGGGACATGAATCTGCTTGTTTATAGTAATACTTCCTGCTTTCCCAAGTGTAAAAAACTTCACATTTTCATCCATAGGACCTCTACACATGCAACTGTGAGAACTCTACCTGTCATTATTCGGACTTCCAACTGTAGGAACTCTCTTCGTCTTTTCACTGTCCAGCTTGGAACAGATCACCTCCTGTCAGTGATACAAACTGATACTAATATGGTTTAGAGAAAGTGCTTTATTTGTGCATGCATTGTTAAGACACATTGATAATAAAATAATAGCTATTACTTCTGAATCAAATATTAGGCAAACCATCTATAAGCAATGATTCGTGATGAACACATTTACCTGGGATGATTACTCTGATCTCCAAAAATATCTTATCCAAATCCTGCCATGCATGTCTCTTTTACTTAACAAGAAAAATAAACATGGATTGCAATCCACATTGATCCTTCTCAAAATAATCAATTTATCTTCCATTTTCAGCTATAAAGAAGCCATAAATGTATGCTATTTTACCCTGAAGTATTTAAATAACAAGTGAAAAAATGTTTTTCTTACAAGGGCTATCAATTTGCTCTGACGACATTTGTCAAAAGTTCTTGTAGCTGCTTTCCAGTCTATAACATGATTGAATTGCCAATAATCTGACCTATCCACAGCTTTGAGTTCAATTTATCATCAGTTCAAATCTAGCCTCTCGCTGTTGATCTTTTCACTTACGTTATCTATGAACTCCATGTGTATGTGAGGAGTGAAGTGTGAAGGAGCAAAAGTGAAATATGAAGAGTAAACAGCTGGTACCTTTTTTCCCAGAGTTGAAAATGTCTACGACTAGAGGGCATGCTTTTATGGTGAGAGGGGGAAAGTTCAAAGGAGATGTGCAGGACAAGCGTTTTGACACAGAGAGCGGTGGGTCCCTGGAATGCCCTGCCATGGGTGGTGGTGGATGCAGTACAATGGAGGCATCAGGCACGATCTCCCCTTAACAAGATCATCTCCCCTCCCCAAAACTATGCTGACTTAATCCTATTTTTATCATATACTCCCAATTACTCCAAAATTTCATTCTTTATTATGGATTCTTAATATTTTTCATCCTTAAAATCTTTCCAACCACTGAGTTCAGACTAACTGGCCTATAATTTCCTGTCCTTTGCCTACCTCCTTTCTTAAACAGAGGTGTCACATTTGCAATTTTCCAGTCCTATGGGTCCCTCCGATTCTTGAAAGATCACTACTCATGCTTCTACAATCTCTTCAGCTACCTCTTTCAGAACTCTGGGGTGTAGTCTATCCGGTCCAGGTGATTTATTCACCTTCAGTTTCCCCAGCACCTTTTCCTTAGTGATGGTCACTACACTCACCTCTGCTCCCTCACTCTTCTGAATTTCTGGCATGTTACTGGTATCTTCCACTATGAAGACTAACACAAAGTACTTGTCTAGCTCCTCCACCATTTCCCTGTTCCCCATTACTACTTCTCCAGCATCATTTTCCAGTGATCCAATGTCCACTCTTGCCTCTCTCTTACCCTTTATTTATTGTTACGGACTCAGTGAATGTCCCTTTAAGATAGAGAGTGTGTGTGTATTTGTGTGTGTGGCATGCTTACGTCAATAGAAGATAAAGGACTTAATGACGTTGTTGAAGAAGAAGAAGAGAGAGAGAAGGGAGAGAGACACCAGCCTGCTAGTTTTCTCTATCGATGGATGAGAAACTATAACTGTGTCTGCCACTGAAATCCATGTATGGAAGTTGGAAGTAATCCGGTGGAGTTCACTTTGTTGCTGACCTGTAGAAGGAAACAGGTATTTGTGTGTGGACGACCACGATTTGGATGCTTTTCGGGGTGAGGAAGTCACTACCGAGTAAACACTGGAGTGTTGTTTGGGTTCCATCGTGGAACATTTGGATTTCGTATTTACTCTCTCTATGTTTCTCTACGTCTATGTCTTATCTTAAGACAACGGTGGTTGTTGAAGAAGCCCTTGCTCATGTTTCCCCTTATGGCTTGCGGAACTGAACTTTAAGAACCATTCCTGAACTGGGAGTTTTGGACTTTGCCACACACACACGAAGGGTTTAGTTTTGGGGTTAACGTTCAAGGTTTAACATTTTTGAATTCTAACATACTAACATTTTTTCTTTTATTTTACGTATTATCATAAGTAGTGATTAATAAAATAGTTTTTAACACTGAATCATGCTCAGTATGTTTCTTTTGTTGCTGGTTCGTGACACCTCACCAGGGAGGATGGAAAAAGAAAATTAACTGAAACGTTATTGGAACAAAAAAACTGCAGATACTGGAAATCTGAAGCAAAAACAAGAATGGAAGTGTTCAGCAGGTCAGGCATCATCAGTCCTGGGTGTGATGTTTTGGGTCAGCAATCCTTCACCAGAACTGGAAAAATGAGAAGACAGCAAGAAGGACCCTTGACCTGAAAAGTTGGCTAGGCACTCACTCTACCTGATTTGCCAAGCATATTCCAACCCCTGTCACATTTACATGGATTAACACAATATTCTGTAACGTACAATGTTGTCTACTGAGCTGGAACATGGGAAAACACTGGACAACTCTTGTTTGGCTGGATTGGACATCTGGCAAAATGTTATTCCACTTTGCTGTACATTTCTAATAGTTTACTTCCACTACTGTGCATAGAAAGTTGGCAGAGGTAACACTAATACCATCCAATGCCCTGTGCCTCCACTTGGTTGAATAGAAAAAGGCACAGTTATAAAGGGACAATCTCCAAATAGTTTCCCTCAAAATCAAGCACTGAGAGTGAATGGAAGGTAATAAGGAACATTTGTTCCTTAGGAAGGTATTTAGGAAGAATAAATAAAAGGGCCAAACTATTGGCAAAATGATTGTCTTTCAGTGTAGCTTAAGGCAGAAAAACACTGGGAAGATTCAGGCAGCAAATTGGAAATCTCTTTTATAAAGGCCTTCACTAGTATAATGGACAGAATAGCCTCAGTCGACATTACTAGATCCGTTGATTACATGACTAGTACAGGCTGTTCCTGGGTTACGAACGCCTGATTTATGGAGACCCGTATATACGATCGAGCTCCCATAATATTACTAAATTCAAAAATTTAACATACGGACATAAGTTAATTCCAATGAATTGTAGAACTAGTTTCTCTATTTTTTGTGATTGCTTTTTCTAATCAAGTTTATATGCATTTGATGCCATTCATTACAATGCTGTGGAGGCACAGTTACGATATAGTGATTTTTGTGTATTTTCCAACTTATGGACAAAATTGACTTAAGGACATCTGTAAAAATGGAACCCATTCATTACCTGGGAACAGCATGTAACTGCCTATTTTTAAAATCCAGCATCGTGCAACAAGAGAGGTATTGAATACGGATCACAGCTCCTTTCCTCTGTCTAGGCCAATATTTGCACATAATAGCAGTAGCAAAAATAAGGACAAGTACAACCCCATTTCCTCTAAAGACCCCAGAAGCTACAACGAGAGATAGTGGAGTTGGTCCATTTTTTTCCTCCATCATTCCATGAAGTCAGTTACAAGCATGCCAACAAAGTAATGATAACTAGAGACAGAGACTGCAGATGCTAGAAAATGGACAGTCGACATTTCAGGTCAAGACCCTTCATCTGGGCTGAAGGGGTAGAGGAGAGACAGCCAGTATAAAGAGGTGAGGGGAAGGGGTGGGGCAAGAGCTGGCGATAGATGGATCCAGGTAAGAGGGGTGATAAGCAGGTAGAGGAGGAAAGAGTGGAAATTGAGTCTGGATGGTGACAGGTGGAGGCTATAATGGAATCTGATAGGAAAGGAAGATGGAGCACAGACTCAGGTGAAGAAGCTGGAGACTGCAGGTGGGAACAGAGGGAGGAGGGGACCCAGTGGGAGGAATGTGTGGGTGATAAGCAGATGAACGAAAATGGGTGATGGGGAGGGGGTGGTTGTAGGAAAAACTGGGTAGATCAGGAGGAGAGAGGTTATCTGAAATGGGAAAATTCACTGTTCATGCCATTGGATTGTAAACTACGCAGGCGGAACATGTGATGCTGTTCCTCTGGTTTACGTTCAGCCTCACCCTAGCAGTGGAGAAAGCCGAGTATTGATGTGGGGATATGGAGGTGAATTAAAATGGTTTGCAACTGGGACCCCCAGAGGGAACTATTGACCTGTTATCCTGACATCGTAGTATGAAAATTATTCCATCATAGAGTATGTTATGTCAGGATACTTAGAGAATAATATAATTGAATAGTGTCTACATCAATTTATGCAAGGGGAATCATTTTGACTAATCTGTTGGAATTATTTAAATTTGTATCTGATAGATAAGGATGGACGAGTGGATCTGTTCTACTTGGATTTTCAAAAGGCTTATGGCAAGGTTCCACAAGTCACAGGAAACTAACGTTCAGGTGCATCAGGCAATTGGAAAGCAAATGCTATGTTAGCATTCATTGCTGAAGGATTTCAGTACAATTGTATAGATGTCTTACTACAATTATGTAGGGCGTTGGTAAGACCATAACTTCAGTATTATGTACAGTTTTGGTTTCCTTGCCTAAACTTGCTGGGAGCTCCTCCACAGCAGGGCTTTCATATTTGATGGATCATCTGGGACCCTATTCTTAGGAATAATGACAAGTAACCTCATTGAATGGTTTGAAGACAGGAGACTGCAGATGCTTGAATGTGGAACAACAAAGTCTACTGGAGGAACTCAGGGGGTGGAACAGCATCTGTTGTTTAGGGGGAGGCGGGAGGAGTTGTCGACGTTTCAGGCCGAGACCCTACGTCTTGGATGCGACACGGTAGGTTTGGGGAGGTTGATTCTAGAATTAGAAATAAAGCGAAACGTAATTTGAAACTGAGCCGATGGGAATTTTTTTCACTCAGTGGTGATGAATCTCTGGAATTCTTCAGTAAGTGTACTTTGGAGACTCAGAATTCAGTCAAAACGGAGATCGCTAGATTGCTCCATGAAATCAACGGTAAAGAAAGGAAAATGGAGGTCATGCGTGCTCTTGGTGTTTGGCGGCAAAGGCTCTAAGGGCAAAGTGGCCCCGTGCCGGCAACAAGCCCCGCCCCCTGCCGGCAACGATCGCTGTCCCATGCCGGCAATAAGCCCGCCTCCTGTCTCCATAAGCCGCGGGTTAAAGTACAATGCTGTCAGTGCTTCACTTTGGGGCATTTACACTGACCATCACTCGCCACGTTGTTTTCTCTTCATGAGCTCCTAGCAGGGCATTTCCTACGGCGTCGGCCGCCCTTCCACCTCTCACCACCTGCGCCCACACGTCACGGCGGACGAGACGCTCGCGCCGACGACGTACGTCGACGCGGCGGTTTGGCGCGCGCAGCTCCGTCAGCCGCGCTTCGAGGGCGGAGCGGCGGCGCGCGAGAGTGGGGAGCCGGGCCCGGGAGGTGGCCGTTCGCTGCCGGGTGAGTAGTGCAGGGCGGTGTCACCAGGAGAGGGGATGGGGACGGTGGACGCAAAGGGGACGAGGCCTACGGGCAAAACCGTGGTGGCGTGGGGAGGCCTTTGGAGAAGGGGTGGGGCCGATGGGAGGTGGTCAGCGTGGAATGGGGAAGGGATGGTGACGCGGGAGGGGGCTGGATGAAGGGCGGGGCCATTGACAGGAGGCGGAGCCAATAGTTGGGGGCGGGACCATTGACAGGAGGCGGGGCATTGGCTGAAGGGTGAGATGGGCCAATGGTTGAGAAAAAGGGAGGTGTCAATGGTGTTGGTGGGAGTGGGCAGCTGATGGTGAGGGAGGAGAATATTGTGGTGGAAAGTCATGAAAAGGAAAAATGATATCAGGAGAAAATGGGAACTACATCCAGTCACAAGAACAGGAGGTGTCACTGAGTGAAGAGTGGCAAAGGAATAAGAAAGCACAATGAGTGGGTTGTGTCATAGAGAAAGCAAATGATGTCAGAGTGTATGGGAGGGCATCAAAGCATAGGGTCACAATAAGAGTGACAAAGAGCCTTATCAGGAGATTAGTAGTAGCGACTCATGGATGGAAGATCCGTAGATGGGCTGGGAAAATGGTGTTATTAATCACAGGAAAAGAAAGCAGAGAAACTGAAGGAGAACTTGTGTATTTTAAGAGTAATGAAGGAGAGACAAAATATGGAGATCTCAAGAAAACAAAATGGGAGGGAAGAGGGCTTTTGACTGTGGGCTTCACGAGCTGGAGAGATGGCGGACATTACGTGACAAGAGATGGGTTATAGACTGAGAGAAGTGATGGGGAGGCTTATCACTGGCTCAGGAGTGTCGCAAGATTGGGTCACAGAGAAGATGATGTGAGTCATAGACTCAGAGAGGGGTGACAGGATATATGTCACTACCTGAGGGAGAGGAGGTTGTGCCTTCAATGAGGGAGGTGGAGGTTACAGTGGAGAGGGATTTAGAGTAAGAAGGATAAATGCCTCATGAGGAAGCAAGAAGACAAAGCTTATAGGTGTGTTTCCTGAGTTCATATGCATTCTGGGGGGAATTCAGGAGAAACTTATTTACCCAGTAGTTGGTGGAAATGTGGAACTTGCAACAGAAAATAATGATTTGAGCAGCTAATGTAGATGCACTGAGGAAGCTGGATAAATACATGAAAAGAAAGCTGTGGAAGGATTTATGGTTGGTTTAGAGGGAGGGGTGAACTATGGATGATAAATTCTGCAGCAAGCTCTGTTTCTATATTTTGCATAGTTTCTCTGTTGTAAGAGATATTGGGCTGAGGAACACGGTGTTACCACTGGATTTGTTGTAATGGGGAAATTGAAATTTTAATGGTATATCTGAGAATGTGAATGCAATTTTTCTAATCATGGATTGTGGCTTGAGTGAATTGTTTTTTTCCATATATTTTAAATAATGGCTAAAATCTAATCTTTCTAATCATGGATTGTGGCTTGAATGAATTGTTTTTTCCATATATTTTAAATAATGGCTAAAATCTAATCTTTCCAGTTTTGTTTAAGCATAGTAACTTCCAAGTTATTAGTTTAATTAATTAATTAAAATAAAACATGTACATGCAATATGTCAATTCGTGACCACAGTTGTTGGCATGGACTTGACTGAAAAGTCTAATTGAAATATTGCCTTCTATTGAGGTGATAACATTTTTGAAAGACTTTGGAGAAGTTAAGAGGGCACTCAGCCTTGTCATGTCCAAAGGGTTGGTGGGGTGGGGGGAAGGCAAAAGCTAATGGGATAACTGGGGCTTGAGCCAGTTATCAACCATATTTGGATATGTGTTGGATGGGTATTGGTGCCGTAAAAGTTGGCAGTGAGCAAGCTTCCCCTAGTAGCTCCAGTGTGCCATCTTGTATGTTAGCTTTCCTTTGCTTGCAGCAGATGATCAATGTAACCTGGCCAAACAGACCCTTGGTGTGACTGTAGGAACAGATTAGGCAACCCCAGTGGCATCAAAGAACGGAGACAGAAGAGACTGCAGATGCTGGAATCTGGAGCAACAAACAATCTACTGGAGGACCTCAAGTCAAGCAGCATCTGTGGTGGGGAGAGGAATTATGGAGTGAGAAATAGTTAATGTTTCAGGTTGATGGGTGTTCGTTCATCAGAACTCTGAAAATGTAACTGTTTCTCTCTCAACACACAGGAGCTATCTGATTTGTGAAATATTTTTAAATTTTTCTGTTTTATTTCAGATTTATAACCCCTGCAATGCTTTGCTTTTGCTGAATTGCTTTAATTTTTTTTCATTTATGCAATAGAATACTGTCCCAACATGTCCTTAAATACTTGAAATCCAGAATTGCTTCTTAGCCAGGATGCCTCAAAGTGCTGCCTATCTGGCTGAATTTTAATTTTCTCTCTAGAAGGTTCTTCCATTTGCTCTTTCCTGATCAGCATTCTTGTTTAATCAGTTGACATTGATCTATTAGCCATGGCTGTACCTCCTTTGGGGAGGAGGGCAAAGTACCAGCAGTCAAAAATATTCCTCTTTAAACAAAAGAACTGTTAGATGTGGAGACAAGCTAAGCCACTCGGAGCATCAGGTGGCTAAGCAAATTCTAATACGGGTTGGTAGACTGCCATGCTACGACTTTATTGCATTAAATGAATTCTGACCATTGTCCTCCTTCCTTCCCCTTCTCCTTAACTGTCACTTCCTAGGCAAGTATCTTGGGATTGAGGACAACTTGCTTCCACTCCAGTTCTGTGGGGTCTGAGATGGTTGATGAGGCCACTGTGGGAACCACAGATTCTTCCACAGATGGGTGGGCGTTTTTTTTTTGAGGTAGTGTGCTTCCTACTTACATAGGGTTTCTGTGTGATCTTGAAGCAAGACCTCAGTTCTCAGTACCATCCTGAATGCTGCTGCTCCTAAGCAGGCATGAGCAGAAGACTGTGAGCATGTTCACAAGATCACAAGACAAGGGAGCATTCGGCCCATCGAGTCTGCTCCAAAGAAAAGGAAAAAGGAAAAAGAAATGAGAAATTGGGGGGGGAGGGCAAAAAAAATCCTAACCCCAATTTCCAGCCTTACCCCCATATCCCTTGATACCCCGACTATTTAGATATCTATCTATCTCTTCCTTAAACGCCTCCAATGATCTGGCCTCCACTGCTGTACGTGGCAAGGAATTCCACAAATTCACCACCCTCTGGCTAAAGAAATTTCTCCTCATTGTTTTAAACCTGTACCCTCTAATTCTAAGATTGTGCCCTCTGGTCCTGGACTCACCCACCAAGGGAAACAGCTTGACCACATCTACTCTGTCCAGTCCTTTCAACATTTTAAATGTCTCTATGAGGTCCCCTCTCATTCTTCTGTACTCCAGTGAGTACATTCTGAGCCAACAAATGCTCATCATACATAAGCCCTTTCATTCCGGGAATCATCCTCGTAAATCTCCTCTGAACCCTCTCCAACATCAGCACATCTTTGCACTTCTTCAAGGGTGTTTGAGCTTAAATCTTTCTTTGTCTGCCTGGTGATCTTCTCTCACTGTAAATTTGTTGGATTTTGCTGTATTGTTATATTTTCCAAGGTCTCAGACATGCTAAAGGCTTCCCACCATCTAGAAGGCAAATGGGGAGTGTGATGGAAGATGCTGCATTTGCATGAGTGTGTCCCTAACAACTCTCAAGAAGCTTAACAGCATGCAGGACAAGTAGCTTACTTGATCGGTATCCCATCCACCACCCTAAAAATCTCTCCACCGCTGAAGCGCAGTGGGTGCAGTGTGTACCTTCTATCTCCTTTGGAGATGGAAACGATGCTGTATGAAATGTCCAGCAAGGTCTCTGTAAAATCTCAGCAAGGCTTCTTTACCTTTGCAATCCAACCCCCTTAGAGTAAAGGCCAACATACCATTTATTCCCTAATTATTTCCTCTACTCATACCTGTATGTTTACTTTGTCTCATGAACCAGCATACCAAGAACCCTCTGTATATCAGTGTTTCCTAGTTCCCCACTGTTCACAATGTATTCTACATCATAATACTCTGGAGGTGACATACTTATGGATAATCAGTGACCTGGAGTGTGGTTGCTGAGAATTGTACAGTACAGAAGAAAGCTATTTGCTTTTTGTACTTCTGCTTGCTCTTTAACATTGTTCAATAAATTCTGCTCTTTTTGTGAAGTCCAACAATATTTTAAAATTTCAAATATCCATGAAAGTCTCTTTTGGAAATTACTGTTGAATCTATATTCTCATTACTGGACCCCTTTACAATTTGAAGTCATTTCTATTATTTATTCTATTAAAACCCTTCATAAATTCAAAATCCTCTTTAAATACCTTCTCCTTCTCTAATATCAATCCAGGCTTGACATTAGTCCCTTGTCCCTGTTGCTTTTTGAGTTCTTAATTCAATGCACCCCCTCAAAGACCTTGGCATCTTTTTTAAGTGTGGTACTTGGAATTAAGGCATGCTTCTCCAGCTGGAGCTCAATCAGTGATTTATAAAAATTTACACAACTTCCTCGTCTTTTGTAAAACTCAGACCAGATGCATTTTTAACAACCTTTTCTTACGCTAAACAGTTGTTTTTCAGTCTAATGGAAAGTATCATTGGTTCACCCAGAAGACAGTATTGGGAACTTAAGCATTTATTGACATGTATCAATGACCCAGACTCGAGTATGCAGGGAATAATGTCAAAGTTTTCAGACCATACAAAATATGAAAAACAATGAGGAGGAAGTAGAACAGCAGAGTCTGGAAGATGTATAGCACAGCAGATGACTTTTAATACAGATAAAAGTGAAGAATGGGTGTTATTCAGCCATAATTACTATGGTTTTCAGACGCTTGTTTCATGCCATTGACTTTCTGGTATGTTGAATGAAGCGAGGAGAGAAGTAGATACATTAGTAACCAATGAGTGGAAAATATTTGTCTTGGTTTAGAAAGTATTCCAAACAGGGAGTCCTTTCCAAAACAAAGATTTACAGAGCTTGTTAATTTTTGACACTTTATTTAAGTTTTGAGTGCTATTGAACCCTGAGTTCAGCATTTCAGTTTCTGTAGAGCTGTGTATACCCTTAGTGAGGCCACGGGATTAGCTCACATTATTGGATTTCATAAGTATTCTAGTGCATTCTGATGACAATGATTTTGACAGTAAGACACGTTGCTCACCAATTGTATAACCACACAGTGTATGGCAGTTGGGGAGAGAGGTGGTGGTGTGAGTAGTATGTCAGCTGGATTGACAAGTGACCAGGAATGGAGGGGCACAGTTGTGGAGTGGAGTTTGGGCCTTCCTTGACGGGATTGCTGGGTCATTTAGGGTGTTGGCGGCTCAGGATAGCTGTGGGTTTGTGTCCAGATCATCAGGAATATCGGGGAGTTTGGACTTCACAGGGTTTGGAATGAGATCAGAGATGTTGGAGAATGGTCTGTTCTGTATAGGGGTGATATTGGGATTTGCACAGGTTTCAACCAATATAGTGTTACTTAACATAGTTGTTCTGAAAGTGCACATGATGGTGAGTCTAATTTTCCCCAGAGTGCTACAAGAGGATTGTGACATGATGTCGACAATGACAACTGTGTAAGACTGATATGGGAATTGTGTCAGGCATGCATGGTTGACGTGTGCAGTGATGTGCTCTGTTGAGTTTCCAAGCTGAAAGGAACTGACCCAGAAGTGGTCTTTTTGAAGAATATTCTGGGATTATAAGTTTTTAATAGTGTAATACTGAGAAAAGCAGAATTATGTGATTAAATTTCTTGGCTTCAATGTCAATTTGAAGTTTAAAAAAAAATGCAAAGTGCTTCTCTGATTCCTGAGGGCAAGAAAAAGATTTTAAATCCACTGCTTTTTCCCATGCTAGTTCAGTTAGTCTTCATTTGGATACAGTTTAATCTCTAATTTTAAAGACCTGGAAGCTTGTGGTTCTGTAAAGTAAAGGATGTCATAGAATTACAGTACAGAAGATGGCTGTTTGACTTGTCGAGTTTTATCGGCTCTATGCAAAAGCACTCTGGCTGGTTCCCCTCTCTGTAGCCCTGTACGTTTCCTTTTTACTGAATGGTACAATTGAATCTGGCAGTGCCTTCCAGACTTAACTGCTTGCTGTGTTTTTTAGTTATTTTGTCAATCATCTATCTCCCCTAATTTTTGATTCTTGGGCCAATGGGAACAGTTTTCTTCTCTTTTTCTATAATAATATCTTTTGGATCCCGTGATAGCAAGGAGAACAAGCCCTTTATCTTCAGTCGAACCATGTAGCTAAAGGCGCTTAGCCCTGGAATGATTTACGTCTATTTTCTCTGCACCCTTTCTAAAGCAATCGCATCTTTTCTAAACTGTGGTCCCCAGAACTGGACACAGTCTTCCACTTGTGGCTGAACCAATATATAAAGGTTCATCGTGATTTCCTTGCTCTTGTATTGCATGTATCTGTTTATGAAACCTAGTTTCCTGTATACAACTTCACCAATTTCTCAACCTGCTCTGCTACTTTTAATGAACTACATACAAATACTCCCTGATCTTTTTGTTCTTGTACCCCTTTTACAATTGTGCTTTCTTGTTATATTGGGTTTTCTCATTCTTCCTATCAAAGAGTACCAGTTAAAGTTTTCCAATATTAAATTTCATATGTTTTTTATTAGCCCATTTCACTTGCCTGTTTATATCCTTGAAGGCTATGGCTTCCCTTCTCATAATTAACCATGCTTCCACATCGTGTATTGGTAGCAAATTTGGATATTGCAGCCTGTACAGACAAATCATTAATATATTTTGAAAAAAGCAAAGTCCTAATACTGATCCTTTTACTACTACTGTTTCCTCTTGCTTTTTCAATGCATTGTACTTCACACCCTTTTAATTTTTGGCCTTCAGTCTTGCTGACAATCTTAGCAAGTGCATGTATATTACCTCACTGCATTTCTCTTGTTGACTCTCTGTTACTCCATCAAAGCACTATTAATTCCATTAGATGCAATTTGTCTCTAACAAATACACACGGGCTTTATTAAATCAGTCAGCATTTGCCTGCAATTTGCCTGTCGACAAGTGACAGCTAATTCTATTCTTGATTATTGTATCTAGAACTGTTCCCTCTACTGAAGTTAAACTAACTGACCTGTAATTATTGGATTTATCCCTATGTAGCCGGACGTGGCGCGTTTCCGAAGAAAAACTCAGAGACGAGGAGGTTGAATTCAAAACACACTTTACTCACTCAGACAAAACACGTGCGTGCCAAAGTACCCGAGAGCCTCTCCGGGCCCACGTGGGGCAGATGTGACGTAAGGTTCCCGCCGGAAGGCCCGCCCCATGGTTCGTTCATGACACGCTCCTGCGTGTCCGCCCACCGCCGCTGATGGCGGTTCGAGTCCTGTGTGTACGGGCCGTTACATCCCCGCCCCCCCCCAAGAAACGTCCATCGGGGGCGTGGGGCCCCCAGTCTGTGCGTCCCGCTTGGGTGGCCTGCCTCGCCAGTGTGGTACGGGTACCCTCACCGGTTGCTCAATGTCCAAATGCGCCGGTTTGAGGCGGTCCACTGTAAAAGTCTCCTCATGGCCACCCACCTCCACGACACACATAGACCTGTTGTGCTGGATCACCTTGAAGGGTCCTTCGCATGGCCGCTGTAGGGGTGACGTGCATGCCCCTGCGAATGAAAATGTACTCGCAATCCCAGAGGTCCTTAGGGATAAAGGACAGTGTCGTGCCATGCCTGGAGGTCGGAACCAGTGCCAGGGTCCCTACCTTGTCCCACGGCCTCGTCAGCATCTCTGCCAGTGTGCCTGCTGGACCTCGGGCCTCTGGCACGAACTCGCTCGGGACCATCAGGGGGATGCCATAGACCAACTCCGCCAAGGAGGTGCCCAGGTCCTCTTTGGGGGCCGTGCGGATGCCCAGTAAGACCCAGGGGAGCTCATCTGTCCAGTTAGGGCCCCTGAGGCGCGCCATCAGAGCCGACTTGAGGTGCCTGTGGAACCGCTCGACCAAACCATTGGACGGGGGATGGTACGCCATGGTGTGATGTAGCCGGGTGCCCAGGAGCTGCGCCAGTGCTGTCCACAAACCTGGCGATCCAGTTTGCGATGAGCGTCCTGGTGCAGGATTTGGTGGACGTGTCTGTTAGCGGTATGGCCTCCGGCCATCTGGTGAACCTGTCGACCATGGTAAAGATACACCTGGCACCCCGGGAGACAGGTAGGGGGCCAACAATGTCTACATGGATGTGCCGAAACCTCCCGAGCGTTGGCTGGAACTGCTGGAGGGGGGCCTTCACATGCCGCTGGATTTGGCGGTCTGGCAGTGTATGCAGGTCCTGGCCCAATGCCTGACCTGCTTGTGCAAACCGTGCCAGACGAATTTGTCTGCTACCAATTTGATGGACGCCCGGATGGACGGGTGGGCCAGGTCATGTAGCATGTCGAACACCCGGCGCCTCCATGCTGCTGGTACCACGGGCCAGTGTTTGCCAGTAGACGTGTCGCACAGGAGCCGAGCCACTGTCGGGCCGACAGGGACGTCCTCCAACTGGAGTCCCGAAACAGCGCTGCGGTAAGCCGGGATCTCAGTGTCCGCCTGTTGCGCCTCCGCCAGCGCTGTGTAGTCGATCCCTAGGGACGAGATGGTCACTGAGTGAATGTGGGGGCGGGACAGTGTGTCGGCGACCACGTTGTTCTTCCCTGAGATGTGGCGGACGTCTGTGGTGAACTCTGAAATAAAGGAGATGTGCCTCTGCTGCTGAGCTGACCATGGGTCCGATACCTTTGCAAGGGCAAAGGTGAGGAGCTTGTGGTCTGTATACACGGTGAAATCCCTTCCTTCGAGGAAATTCCGGAAATGCCAGATAGCCAGGTAGAGCTCTAACAACTCCCTGTTGAAAGCGCTGTACTTAGCCTCTGGCGGTCACAGGTGTCGGCTGAAAAAGGCAAGCGGTCGCCACTGGCCCTCTACGAGCTGCTCCAGGACTCCGCCGACTGCCGTGTCGGAAGCGTCAACCGTGAGTGCTGTGGATACAGCGACTCCTGGGTGTACCAGGAGGGTCGCCTTTGCCAATGCCTCTTTGGCCCGCTCGAAAGCCTCCGTGGACTCCGCATCCTGTGCCACCTCTTTGGCCTTGCCGGCTATTAGACCAAGCAAGGGCCTCATGATGCGTGCTGCCGCTGGCACGAAAAGATGGTAGAAGTTTACCATCCCCACAAATTGACCGTGCTGGGTTTGGGAAACTAGCGGATGGCCTGGACTTTGTCCGGTAGAGGGGCGGCGCCATGCCGATTGACTCTGTGGCCCAAAAAGTCGATTTCCATCCGCCCGAACTGGCACTTCGCCGGGTTGATTACCAGTCCATGGTCGCTCAGGTGTTGGCAGAGTTGGCGCAAATGTGCCACGTGCTGTTGGTGTGACTTGCTGGCCACCAGGATATCATCTAAATAGATGAAAACGAAATCCAGGCCTCGCCCCACCGAGTTCATGAGCCTCTGGAAAGTCTGGACGGCATTCTTGAGGCCGAAAGGCATCCTCAGGAATTCAAACAGCCTGAAGGGGATGATGAGGGCTGTCTTGGGCACATCATCGGGGTGCACGGGGATCTGATGGTACCCCCAGACCAGATCGATTTTCGAAAAGGTGGTTGCCCTGTGTAGGTTTGCCGTGAAATCCTGGATGTGAGGCACCGGGTATTGGTCAGCAGTCATGGCGTCATTGAGCTTTCTGTAGTCTCCGCAGGGCCTCCAACCTCCTGCGGACTTGGGCACCATGTGCAGCGGGGATGCCCACAGGTTGTCTGAGCGATGGATAATCCCCATCTCCTCCATCTTCTGGAACTCCTCCTTGGCGAGGTGGAGCTTGTCAGGTGGGAGCCTATGGGCTCGGGCGTGCAGCAGTGGTCCTTGTGTGGGAATGTGGTGCTGCACGCTGTGCTTGGGATTGGTTGTGGAGAACTGTGGGGTGATGATGGAGGGGAAATCTGCCAGCACCCTGGTGAACTCGTCACCCGAGAGTGTGACAGAGTCCAGGTGGAGGGCCGGTAGCTGGGCTTCCCCGAGCTGGAAGGTCTGGAACGTCTCGGCGTGGACCAAACGCTGGCCCTTCAGGTCGCCCAGAAGACGGTTGGCCCGTAGGAAATCCACCCCCAGTAACGGCTGTGATACTGCTGCCACTGTGAAGGTCCAAGTGAAACGGCTGGGCCCAAAATGCAGCGGGATAGTTCGCGAGCCGTACGTTTGGATAGTGGTGCCGTTTGCAGCGGTGAGATCGGGACCTGGGATGGCGTTATGGGTGTCCACGTTGGAGGGGGGAAAAACGCTGATTTCAGCCCCGGTGTCTATCAGGAAATGTCGCCCGGAGTGTCGGTTCCAGAGGAATAGGAGGCTGTCGTGACGGCCGGCCCCGGCGTTTCCCAGGAAGGCACATGGTGGGTGGCAGCGGCGCGCGTTCGAGCCCCATCTCTGGTGATTTAAAAACACCAGTGGTCCGAACCCTCATCCTTGTCCCCCGTGGGTCTCAGCAGCTTCAGTTGTGGGGTCTTGGCCTTGGGCTGTGCAGTTGTGGTTAGGCAGATGGAGGCCGCTCCCCACTGTTTACTCTGCCACAGAATGTCCGCCCTGGCCGCGAGCCTGCGTAGGTCGCTGAAATCTTTAGCCGTGAGGAGGAGGCGAATGTCCTGTGGCAGTTGCTCGAGGAACAACTGTTCGAATAGAAGGTATGGCTTATGGCTGTCCACGAGCACCAGCATATTGTTCATCAGCTCGGATGGCTTGCGGTCACCCAGGCCGTCCATGTGCAGGAGCCGCGCGGCTCAATCGTGGCGGGGGAGTCCGAAAGTATGGATTAGGAGCGCCTTGATCTTAGCGTACCTGTCCTCCGTTGGTGGTTGGTGCAGGAAGGCGATAATCCGGCTTGCCGTGTCCTGGTTGAATGCGCTGACCATGTAGTAGTACCGTGTGGCGTCGGCTGTAATGTCTCTGAGACTGAACTGGGCCTCAGCCTGCTCAAACCAAACATGGGGCTGAGCGACCCAGAAAGTCGGGAGCTTGAGCGAGACTGCGTTGTGCGAGTCGTTGGAATGCATGTCGTGGGTTCCAGATGCCGTCTGGAAGCGTCGGGGTTACCAAATGTAGCCAGACGCGGCATGTTTCCGAAGAAAAACTTGGAGACGAGGAGGTTGAATTCAAAACACACTTTACTCACTCAGACAAAACGCGTGCATGCTAAAGTACCTGAGAGCCTCTCCGGGCCCACGTGGGGCGGACGTGACGTAAGGTTCCCGCCGGAAGGCCCGCCCCGCGGTTCATTCACGACATGCTCCCGCGCGTCCGCCCACGGCCGCCGATGGCGGTTCGAGTCCTGTGTGTATGGACCGCTACACTTACACCTTTTTTTGAATGAGGATGTAATCTGCAGTTTTCTAGTCCTAAAACAATACCACTGAATCTATGGATGTTTGAAAGATTTTGCCTTACTTTTCTCCCTTAATTTCATCAGTACCAGGTGACTTATTCACTTTAAATACATCTAATCTTTCTAGTATCTCCTTTATCAATTTATTCTCTATCCAGAATCTGAACCACATCTTCCTTCGCTGAGATTTCAATAGCATCAATTTCCTTGATGAAGACTTAAGTAAAATACTCGTATCATGCTTCAGCTATACACTCTGCCTCCATGAGTAGATTTCATATTTGGTCTCCAATCTGTCCCAAATCTACCTTTACAACCATTTTCCTGTTCACGTACCTGTGAAATATTTATGGATTCCATTTTATATTTGCTGCCACTTTTTTCTCTTACTTTCTTGTTGCTTTTTACTTCCCTTCAGAACTATTTGCAATCAGCCATGTTCTCACTTGTATCCATCATATGCTCTTTACTGTTTTTTTTTACCCTCTTTTTTTGCAACGTGGGGAGCTCAGGTTTTCCCTGTTCTTCTCCATCATGGCAATGTACCCAAACATCATCATCTTAAAGCAGTGTTGATTCTATTTGCATCAGCAAGCTCTGTTCTCATGCTATTGAAATTTGCCTTTCTCTAATTGACTGTTTTCACCTTGGAGGGCTCTATATCCTTTTCTTACTCTAAACTTCATGATATTATAATTGCTGTTTATTAGATGTTCCCCACCGAAACCTTATATGGCCTATTTTTCAGAATCAAGTCCAGCAATGTTTTTTTTCCCATTTGGCCAGCAACATTCCAATCAAGAAGATTCTCCTGAACAGACTTTAGGAGCTCCTCCCTCTTATTGCTATCCCAGTCTATATTTGGGTAGTTGAAGTTCCTCATTTTGACATCTCCCTTTATCACTATTCTCTGGCTTTTACACATCTCTGTAGTTTCCCTGCAAAGTTGCTCCTCAATATCTATCCAACTTATTGGCAGCCTATAGAATAGTTCCAGTGTTGTGTTAATGTAAAAACATGAAAATTAAGTAGACCATTTGACCCTTTGAACCTGCTGTGCCATTGATCAAGATCAAGGCTGACCTACTGCCTCAGCTCCACTTTCCTGCACTATTCCAATATCTCTTGATATCCAGAAATCTAATGAACTCTGTCTTGAATGAATTCAAATGATAGGCCTTCAGGGTAAAGAATTACTTTGATTTGCCACCCTCTAAGTAATGAGATTCCTCCTCGTCTCAGCCTTAAATGGCCTACCTCTTACTCTGAGATTCCTGGTGCCAGACTTCTCAGCACGCAAATTCTGTGCATCCACCCTGTCAAGAATTTTATACCTTTCAATGAGATAACCTCTCACTCTTCCAAACTCTCTATAATACAGGCTTTATCTACTCAATCTCACCTCTTATCTCCTTGAAGCCTCCTTTCATTCCCCTCATAATCCTATTTTGTCATCAGCAAACTTGGAAATATGATATTTGATCCTTTTAGCCAGCAGATGTAGATAGTTAACTGCTGGGACCCAGACACCGATCCCTGCAGTATCCCCTGTAGTCACAGCCTGCCAGCCTGAGAAAGACCTGCTTATTCCGTGTCTTTGCTTTCAGTTAGTTAACCAATTCTTAGTTCATTTCAATATATTATCCCCAATTCCATGTGCTGATTTACCTCTTGTGTGGGACCTTAATAAAAGTCTTGTATATAAAAAAAATTAAATACACTACTTCAATTTTTTTGCCCTTTTCTATTCTGCTGGTCACGTCCCCAAAAAGAATTTGAACAGATTAGTCAAACGTGATTTCCCTCTCATAAGTCCATGCTGATTCTGCTCAATTCTATTATTTTTTTCAAGGTTGTTATTGTATCCTTCATTATAAATTACAACATCCTCTCTACTACTCACATTAGACTAATAGCTCAATTTTGTTTTTTTTCTCCTTTCTTAAATAGTGAGGTTATATTTGTCACTATCCAATACATGGGAACAGTTCCAGAATCGGTAGGATTTGGAAGTTGATAACTAGGGCATCGTTATAGACTGTTCTTTCAAATCTCGGGTCCCTTAAGCAGATTCTGCCCTTGATTGTTCCAGGATTTCCTCACTCAGCAACACTGCTATATTTTCCTTAATCAATACAATTACTCCCCCCATTCTCTTCCCTTCTCATTTCTCCTGAACGCTTCGTATTCAGAATATTTAGAAGCTATTCCTGCCCTCTGTTTAAACAAAGTTCCTGTTATTGCCACAATATTTTAATCCTACATGATCAATCACAACCTTGTATGTAAAAGCAAGAAATGTGTTAAGCATGCACTATAAACCAATGTTAGATTTTCATGTGCTTTGTTAGTTTGGCCTTATCTTTGCCAATCCTTTTTTTGACTTTTGTTTTCTCCTATTCTTTGATACCTTCCTGCACTGTTCCCATGCTAAATTTGTTTAACTTTCTCCCCTGGCCGTCCCCACCATCAGGGAACCTTCCTGCAAGGGAATTCTGTGGTACCTTTCAGAAGAGAGAGCAAACAATGAGAGTAAAGTATAGCTATTCACAGTGGAAGGTGGGTTGTTATGGTATTCCACTGGGATCCACTGCTGTTCACAATTTACATTAATGGTTTAGGATCTGAAACCACATCTAAATTTGCAGATGATAGCAAATTGGAGAAATGGCCAATATAGAGGAGGAGTGCATGAGTTAAGGAGGACATTAATGAATGTGTAGACTGGACAAATAATTGGTAAATGAATTCCAACAGAGATAAATGTGAGATAGTACATTTTGATAGGAAGAATGATGATGTCCCATTCATTGGAAAGTGTGAGTCTAGGTGGCACAATCTAAAATAAAAGCAGAAAATACCAAAACTATTCAGCAGGTCAGGTCAAATCTGTGGTAAAAGATCAACTCTGTAAAAGGTTAACTCTGTCTCCCTTACCACAGATGCAACCTGAACTGCTGAGTATTTTCAGCGTTTTCTGTTTTTATTATGATTCAAAGGTAGATTAGAGAAATAAAAGGAATTTTGACTGTAAATAAGCAAACCAAGCACTGGGATTTACTACCAGAGGAATAGAGCTGAAAAGTAGAGAAGTTATGCTTGCACTATAAAAATAATTTAAAGGTGTTGGAAAGTGTGGAGAGATGATTTGTGGTGACACTAGAAATGTGAGGATGTGCATATCAGGAAAGGGTGAACAGACTGTTCTGAGAAAAGAAGTCTAAAAGATGACCTAATAAAAATGTTAGATTATGGAAGGTTTTGACAGTTTCTGTTTGTGGGGCAGGGCGTATATAATTAGGGGCCATCATTATAAGATGGTCACTCCAGTAGGTAATTTAGAAGCAGCTTCTTTAACCCAAGAGTGATGAGAGTATGGAACTTGCTACCTCAGGAAGTGGGTGAAGCAATTAATATAGAAACGTTTAAGATGAGGCTAGACAAGCAGGAAAGGGTGAAGGGAATAGAGGGTTATACTGATAGACAAATAAGAGACAGAACATGCACTGGTTGGGTGGAATGGCTCGTTTCTGCAACATATACTTTATATAATCATAGCTAGGCATCAGTAATCTCTTCTCCATAGGGTTGTAGAAGAATTGCATGGTGTGTTTTGTTTAGAAGGCACTGACAGAGTAATCTAAGCAAATAACTGCAATGCATATTGACTGCATTATATATCATCAACAATGTGCACTGACAGTGAAGGGAATTATTGTTCTGGCTGGTTTGATCGTGGAAAGCTTAGGTCTTTACAGTATAGAGCTGCTTGCATGTTGTTGGAGCTGCATTCCTCCAGATAAGTAAAGAATATTCCATCACACTCTTGACTTGTGCCTTATAGATGGTAGCTTGTTTCTGCAAACTATAACCTATGTAATCTTAACTGTACATGTCTACAGGAATTGGATCTTAAGTTGATCAAAATGTGAATAAAAAATTAAGTATTGGCTGTGGTGAGATGGGCAGAAGTAGGAAAAATTGTTTAAATGTAAAGAGGTATCTTGGTGGTGGATAGCGACTTAATTTGTGGCTAAGTTAGTTAAGGAACTGAAAGTGGTGGTGGAGAGATGTTGTTTGTTGATATTAACTGAAACAGCTGGTGACATTACATCCAAGTTGATTCCAATGAGTGTGCATTTGAGGATGTGTCAAATAATGCACATCTGGACAACTTGATGTCTTTACATGGGCTGAAATAGAAATTATTTCCCTGAAGTTTAACTTGTTTGCTCATTCTCTACATTTAAAAATCTCTTTAAAAATATATTTCTGATGATTTTTTTTGTTTTCTTTTTGTAAGTAGTATTTTTCTCATTAGGAAATACATCAATGGACTGTTATTTTTCTAGCCTTTCACAGCTGTTGGCTGCCTTTTACACATTCCCAGTAATTGAAAACCCATTCCAAGGCTTGAGATACAATAACAAAATTATGTTACTGGACTAGTATCCAGAGAAATGAGGTTAATCCAACCTTGGCAGCTGGTGAATTTTGAAGAAATTTTGAATTTATAATGCTAGTGTCAGTAATGGTGACCAAGAAACTACTGGATTTTCATTTCAAATAAAAAGTTCACTAATAAGCTTTAAGGAAAGAAATCTGCTAATGTTACTTGGTCAGTCCTATACTTGACTCCAGATCAACAGCAGTGTGGATAACTTTTAATTGCCCATTGAATGATTCAGCAAGCCACTCAGTTCAAGGGTGAGAAATACTGGTTTTGTTAGTGCTGCTGGTGTCCTTTAAACAAAGTCAGTGTATTGTGTCAGTAATTTGTAAATTTGTCAATGGGATCTGAAGGATTCCCTTTAGAATACTTGGTGCTTAAAATGAATAGTCTGCTATTGGGGAAAAAAAACAATTTTGATAGACATTGCAGCCTGTATAAAATATTAAAAAGAAACCGCAACAAACTGCTCGTGATATCTGGTTCTTCCAGTTGCAGTGGAATGCATTGAAAGCAGGTCTGTAGAACAACTGGTATTTCATGTTCCCGCTCCCTAAATAATTCCTGAATCTATCAGTTGCTTGTGAGAGTGCTATTTCACAAAGGAGCCTAATTTGGGTGGAACAAGAAAACGTTTCTCTGTTATGGATTTTACATAGGTTGAGTGCAGAGAAGAAGAAAATAAGTAGTGACCTTCTTGTTATTGCTGAAATTATTGCACTAGTGGACTGCTGGGGACTGGTGTCCTTTTGGTGAATGCCCTCTGCCAAACACAAAGAGCCCCAGGCATTCATGAGAGATTACATAGAATTTGCAGAACTGAAACAGGTAATTTGGCCCAACTGGTCTGTGCTGTTATTTGTGCTCCATTCAAGTGTCTTTTCACTCTAAGTCTCATTAAATTTTTATATTCGTTTTTCTCTCTCAAATACGTGTTTAACTTCTATTGTGGATCTATGGTCTTGAGATCGAAATAGCAATGTACAAATCAGTTAAACATTGCAGACACACCATGCCTAGATCTTGAGAAAAAGAAAATATGTAATTAATCCTGTTTATGGCTGCTTAACACTATACTAATGTATATCAGTATGTGTAATGGATAAAGATAGGGTAGGATTTGGCTGGGAGTTTTCAATAACTAGGCCCACACTAAACAACGGCCATTTGGTTTAGGTTATAGGAGGATCACTGACATGGTTAAAAACATTTTTAGCATATATAGAGGAAACTGGGGGCAAAAGACTTGAGTCAATCACTGTCATACTGCTCTGTCTGCTCACAACCCAAACTGGCAAGGTTCCCACATAACTGAGTACGATTGCAGATATGGGCTTCTGCTAACCCCTCAAATATATGGAATGTTTAAAAGTGAGTGCATGATACTACCTCAGGCTAATGTAGTTTTTATCTGTTGACCTGCAGTGTAATGAAGCAGAGAATTTTCAATTGTTATTTATTGAAGAAAAGGTCATTATGAAATACTTTATATAATGGTCAGTATCAGTCAGATCAATTGAACATGTGCAACTTGTAATGACTTTCTGATAAGTTATTAGCTATTGGTTAGTAACTCATACAAAGTAATTTGTTCAAGGTGTATGGCATTTCCCATTCCTGATTTTCCTATATGGTGGTACAAACCTGAAGGACTTCTTGCAGTCATTAGGATTAACAGACATTCTCTCTTGCCCCGCCACCACCACCTCCTCTCCTCTCCCCTCCCCCCAAAAAAAAATTGGGCTGAAGCCTGAAAGTGCATACCACCATACCACCAAGCTTACAGGCAGCTTTTATCCCACTACTATAAGACTTTTGAATGGTTCCCTAGTATGATAAGATGGACTCTTGACCTCTTAATCCACCTTGTTGTGGCTTTGCATCTTATTGTCTGCCTGCACTGCACTGCACTTTCTCTATAACTGTAACACTTTATTCTGCATTCTGTTTCTGTTTTCTCTTGTACTACCTCAATGCACTGTTGTAATGAAATGTTCTGTAGAGATGGCATGCAAACCAAAGTTTTTCACTGTATCTAGATGCATGTGACAATAATAAACCGATTTACTGCCATGGATCCATTGCGTATTTGCCTTTGATCACTTGCCATATTTATCCCACAGCATACCACATTACTACACCATTTTGGTGGTGAATAAACTTTGTTGTCTGATTGATCAAACAGTATTTCACCACCTCTTCAGATTTTCTTGGTTGTTCATGGGAGTCATACATTTTTTTCCTACTTAAGAACATATAAATTAGGAACCATAGGCCCCTCAAGTCTCCCATGCCATTTAAAAAGATCATGGCTGACCTGATTGTAATCTCAACTGAACATTCCTGTCTACCTGTGGTAACCTTTCACCTCTGTGATAATTAAGCATTCACCTACCCTTGCCTCGAAAATAGTCAATTGCTCTGCTTCCAGTGCTGTCTTTGGAAAAGAGTTCTAAAGGCTTGTGACTCTCTGAGAGAAAAAAGTTTGTCTCATTCCTGTCTTAAACCGCTTATTTTAAACAAGTGATCACTGGTTCTAGATTCACCCACAAGAGAAAACATCCTGTCCGCATCCACCCCGTCAAAACCCCTCAATCAAATCACTTCTCGTTCTTCTAAACTCCAGCAGATACAAGCCTAACCTGTCCAACCTTTCCTCATAAGACAACTCACTCATACCAGGTATTGGTCCAGTAAACTGTCTCCATTTCCAACGCATTAGCATTCTTCCTTAGTTGAGGAGACTAATACACAGTATTCCAGATGTCATTTCACTATTGCCTCATTTAACTGAAATATAACTTCCATATTTTTATATTTAATTCCTGGAGGTACCTACAGCAAACTCAGTAGGTGCTTAGCCATACTAGAGGTGGAAGTTAATAGACACTGTTCTCCAGGAAAATTGTTTTAAGAACAAAGAGAGAAAGATTGGAATATACCACAGAGCTCTCTACCATTGGGTCTGAAAAAACAGAGCAAACAGCCACTGTGAATGAGGTTGAAACTGAGTCTTGGCTTCAATCCCTGACCATTACAAAGTTAGATCTGTCCACGACTAGCAGTGGGAATCTTACAACCTGCCAGAATTGTAATTTTTGTTGGAAAAAGTATGAATGTCAATATTGGATAAGGATAACAGTGTTCAGCTGTGAAGCACCACATAGTCGCATTGCCTTCCAGAATGTTCCAGTCAACACTTGGAAAAAGGGCAGAATGTAAGATTGAACAAGCCAGTTCACTGCCTTTGGAACTTACATGGCATTGTCGAAAGCCTTCTTGGGACAATTGGACAGAAAAAAAAATGAATATATTGGGAAATTGGGTACTGGGTGACTGCTTTTTATGTTTTATGCTCTGTATAGATGCAGTGACTTACAAAGTGATATGAATGATATTTTGTCTTCTAATAGAGTAGGTTTATTTGCATCTTTACTTTAATATGTTCTTAGGCTCCTACCTTAAATAAATCAAGTACTTGCTATACTTGGATGAATGAGTTTGCATTCTTACTAGGCTGAATTTTACTTTCCACAGTGAGATTCTTGGCAACAATCTGACTTTGGAAGAGGTGCCATTATTAAATTCTTTTCAATTTATTATTGATATAACAAGTTGAAAATACAATTCTAATAAAGGATGAACATCTGTAAAGTTAACCTATTAATTTTCTTCTTGAGATGTTAGAAATACACAACAGGTATTTTAACATTTTCTTCTAAATCTCTTACACTATGGTGTAGGTCAGATACTCACTAATGGTACAAATTGATTCCAATGACTTTATAGTTTTAAATTTATAAAGAAAATTGAGATTAAACAAATATAGTTTGGGTCTTGCCCTAAATTTCATTTCTCTCTTTCTCTTTCTTACTATAGGAATTGCACTTTAAGCAGATAAAGTGCTGACTTAGAATTTATTATCTTAAAGATGTATACATCTTGATAGTTTGCTTATCATGGTATTTTGCATTCACCAAATCCTAAGTAAGAGAAATTTAACTTACTACTTAAATTTATCATTGAACTTGGGTAGTATGAAACTGGATAGGAAAAATCAATAATGTTGATTTTTATTTTGTGATGGCTTTATATTTAAAAATACTTTGGCTCAAAGCTGCTTCTTGTAGATTGCGTCACTGCCCTACAGTACCATCCCACCACATGCAGATCATGTTACAAATTCATTGCTTAAACCCATCGACCTTGTTGCTTGGATTCCTTGTTTGGAGCTTGAAATTTCTTGGCAATCTCTAAGAGGGCAGAGTCTAACTCGTGGCATAAAATTCTGTTTCCTGGGGGAGAAAAGAATTGTACTAACTAGTCAAGATTGATCACAATGAGAATTTGTTTTTGATAGAATCAATACGAATTATTTTTAGAAATTGAATTCCTGCCTTTTCTCCTGAAAATGTTGATTCTTATTGAAGTACAAACATTACTCAGGAGGCCACTGTTGTGTGTATGAAGCTTAGCTGTGATTGCAATGGGCTGTTCAAGCTTGGGTAGCACTGCAGTCTAACCTCAGGTTTTTCCTCATGTATTGTATACTACATTTTCAGGGTGGGTTGCTGGATAATGATTATCATAGGCACACTAAGGTATAAGGAGCAGCATACTTATACTTGCCTTTTCCCCTCACCCCTCATTCTGTTATTTCACATCTGAGCTGCTCAGCTATTGGGAGATGCTTAACAGAATGCAGAATTTGAAGTGAATAACATCCTCTTCTAGTAATTTTGTAGGGAAACAACATATGTTTATTTAGCCTCTTTTGTGATGGTCCAAAGCATTTTGCAGTCAAGAGTACTTTGTAATGTAATTACTGTTGTACCATATAAAACTCATCAGCGAACTGTGTGGTGATATCCCACAAACAGCAATGATATTATGACTGAGTAATCTGGCTGGGGCACAGGATAACTCCCCTGCTCTTAAGAATAGTTTCATGGGATCTTTTACGTCTACCCGAGAGAGCAGAAAAAGGCCTTGGTTTGATGTTCATCTGGGAAATAAAAAGGCATCTGACAGTGCAACAGCACCTAACACTACATTGAAATAGCACCCTAGATGTTTTGTGTTCAAATAACTGGAGTGGAACTGAAATCCTCAATTTCTTTCTTAGTGGTAAGAGTGGTACCAACTGAGTCATAGCTGGGAGTATGTTTCTTCCTGAGCTGCAGGAGGAAGTTGTTTGTGTAAACCATCGTGAAAATCAAATTAAATGAGTGTTTAAAAAAAATCACTTTTAATTTGTGGTTTGCTGACCTTGTGAATAGGTCAGTGCATTGGTGACTGTGTTATTGAGTTGTACAATATATCAGAAGAGTCCCATAATGTGTCTCTTTCTTTTTGAAGAAAAGATCCAAATACATATCACAGCCATTGTATTACTGTTTTGAAATGGGCTTAGCCATGCAATTCTGGTGGCTGGCTATATTGCTTAATGGGCTTTGGTTTTATCTCATTTAGATTTGTAAAATTGCACTACTTAGTGCGTAAAAGAATGATTCTTCCCCTTTATGAATTTTTAAATTGAAAATACCAGTGAAGGGCAAAGACTTAAAATGAAAAGAATAAAAGGGAAGTCAAATATTAACTGTTAGACACGAAGCATTATTATTCATTGAGTCATAGAGTAATACAGCACAGAAACAGGCCCTTCGGCCCAATCGTCAATGCTGACCAAGATGCCCATCTAAGCTAGTCCCACTTGCCCACGTTTGGTCCATATCCCTCTAAACCTTTCCTTTCCATGTACCTGTCCAAATGTCTTTTAAGTGTTGCTATTTAAAGAGTCAGAGAGTTGTATGTGCAAGCTCCACTTCTGAATTTAAGCAAACAATCCAGATTGGTCCTGCAGAACTTTGCTGAGGAGGTGTTTCATTGAAGAAGCCCTCCAGATGTGATGTTGAAGAACATCTCTTTGGTCCAGTTGGTAAGGTGCACAGTAAAGATTTTAATTTTAAACAGTAAAGTTCTCCTAGTCCAGCCCAGAATTTCTGTTTAAAAGTCCCCACCATGCAAAATAATTCACTTTTCTATTATTGCTGAGTTATACTGTGCACAAAATGGTTGCTTCTTGTGCCTACATGACATTCTATGGTGATCTCTATTCTTATGCACAAGCACTATGGGACTTTACTGTTTTTGGAATTTAATAATGTATTGGTTCTTTTAACTTAAGGCTTTAGTCTGCAGTAATTTTATCTGTCATATCCTGCAGTTTATTTTTGGTATTTTTTGTATTTCCTGGCAAGTTTTAAATGTTTCCTAATTGTGTATATAGTTATGTCCTAGTAATAATTCCACATCATTCCTGTGGTTAATTTTAAACTTCTCCTCCCATAGAGTTTTTTTTTCCCTTGCTTTAACCTCTCACCCACTTTTCTCAGTCACATGCCTTATCACTGTAGTCCAACTTCCTCCTCAGGCTGCATTGACTCAGCCTTTTGCTGAGTAGCTTGATCTGTTCATTCTGTTTCTACAAGACTGTAAATTTCAGTTGCAGGGTAACTTTTAGATTTGATTTGTAATGCAAGTTGGCTGCTAAATTTGGACAGCACACTGAACGGCAGTTGGAGTTTGCAGGTACAATACATTCTTCTTTTCTCTTAATACTAACAGGTATACTGATTTAAACTACAGGAATATGATTAAAATGGTATGATTAGAATTCATTAAATTTATTGACTGCTTTCTACAGGGCTATCATACATTTTGTATAAATTATCAGAGAGTAATATAGAAGATCGAGATGATTTAGTATTGCTTTAACAAATGATTCTAAACTGACCAGTAAACCTATCACTTAATATCACAATCTCCCCGAATACCTTAAATCTCAGGCAGTTTATTGTTACTTATGATATTCCAAGGAAACTTTAATAGTGGATTTTTGAAATGTATAATCCAGTGGTCTCTTACCTTTTGAAGGCAGTAGTGCTTGTTTACATGATTCTATTGGCACAGGCCTGTTGTTCATTGCTGAATGGTAATGGTTGTTAGGCTGTTAAACTGTAGATGATGTGTCATAACCAAGTCACAATGTCCTTAACTGGTATTTACTTTCCAGGAAGAGTCATTAGGCAGTGATCAGAAATGGGAAACTCAGGTGGATTTTTCTTGTGCTACTGAATGTAGTGTGAATGTTTAGGTGTTACTCTGTTGTAAATACCCTAGGTTATGCTTATGTTTTGCAGATAGTCCTGCATATAGTATCGTATTGTATTAGACCTAGTAGACCATCCTAGAATATTTCTGAGCTGTCTTTTGAATAAAATGTTACTGAATAGTAATTTGAATTTATTGGTATTGTAAAATTGCTTGAGAGGAATATATTTAGGGTGTAGGTCAATTTAATGTTATGCCTCAACCGTAATTAAGAAAAATTGCATAATCTTTTATTTAGATAACAATTGATATGATCCACCCATGGTAAATGGGCTGTTCAGTTCGATTACGTGAAATACTAGCTTTTGCCTTTGTTCTGTTATCCTGTTATAGAAAGTGGTTTTGCAACACATGGAAGATGTGACTCACTGAGTTTATTGATTAGAAAAATTAACCAGATAATGAAATATGGTTTTACACTGAGATATGGAAAATGGTCCATGGTTTCCAGGGTTTTGCTGTGAACTTTTATTATTAGAAGGCAGTGTGGCACATTATGGGCAGATTGGTCGAGGAACTTTATCTTGCAGATGTTGAGTGCAAGTCCCATCTTCTTGTGATTAAGTGAACCAGTCAACAATGTTATGTAGCTCGGCTTCTGTCGGTGTGTGCAAACACAGCTATCACCTGCGCACTGCAACTGGACCATTATCATTGGAACGACCTTGGTTGTGGCGTGTAGTTGATGTGGGTTGAACAGTTTCTTACTGGTTTTGAAGATTAGCCTCAGGCACAAAAAGCTTGTTGGAGGTGAGGTACAACATTGCAGTGAGAGAGACTGAGAAAAATTTTAGGGCAGTGAGCAGGCTTGTTTAATGCTGGTCTTCACTAAAATTGGTTCTGTTGTAGACCTGTTGGATTAGTATCCTGGCTTGCATGATGTTGTGGATGGAGACAAGTTTCTGTGGGCAGCTTGACTTGCAGATAGTGTTCCACAGTCCCTCCTGTTGGGAATCATAGGCATTAGTGAGGTTGAAAAAGGCTATGCATAGTGGTTGGTGCTGTCCCATGCATTTTTTTGCCCCCAGGGTTGTTACACAGTGAAGATTATTTTCGCTCTGTGTCTAGATGGATGGAATCCATACTGTGATTCAAGGAGCAGCTCTTCAGCTACTGCAACAAAGCTGTGGAGGAGTGGTGATGACATGCTCTGCAACAGATAGCAGGGAGACTCTTCTGTTATTACCACAGTTGGATGTCTCGTTCCTTGAAGATGGTCACAATTGTGGTGTCTCTGTCAGCAAGTTGTATGGAACTTCCACTGCCTTGTTTTTTAAAGATGCCGTGTTCTGGCTGTCATGTCTCACAGCAGTGTCAATGACAATGCTTCAAAGGACACAAAGGTTATTAGATTTTAAAAGGACAATGAGTGTAAGGGCACTTTATCTGAATGCCTGTTGTATTTGAAACAAGGTCAGTGAACTTGTGGCACAAATCAGTACAAAGGGATATGATTTAGTGACCATTACAGAACTGTGGTTGCAGGGTGAAGATGAGTGGGAATTAAATATCCAAGGGTGTCAGGTAATACGGAAGGATCGACAAGGAGGTAAGGGAGGTGGGGTACCACTCTTAATTAAAAATGAGATTGGGGCGATAGTGAGAGACAATATAAGATCTAGGGAGCAGAATGTTGAGTATTTTGGTAGAGATTAGGAATAGCAAAGGGAAAAAAATCATAGGTGGGAATTGTCTATAGGCCACCAAATAATAACATTATAGTGACACAGGCAATTAACCAAGAAATAGTTGATGCATGTAAGAATGGAATGGCAGTCGTCATGTGGGACTTTAACTTCCACATAGGTTGGGTGAATCAAGTTGGTCGAGGCAGTCTTGAGGAGGACTTCATAGAATGTATACGTGATAGCTTTCTTGAACAGTATGTTACTGAACCCACAAGTGAAAATGCTATCTTAGATCTGGTCCTGTGCAATGACACAGGTAAAATTCACGATCTTGTAGTTAGGGATCATCTTGGAAAGAGTGATCATAGTATGATTGAATTTCTCATACAAATGGAGGATGCAATAGTTCGATCTAAAACCAGTGTATTATGCCTAAATAAGGGAGATTGCAAGGGGATGAGGGAGCAGTTGGCTAGCGTAGACTGGAAACACAGGTTATATGGTGGGACAGTTAAGGAAGACTTTCAAATAGATTCACGGTGCTCAAAACAGTATATTCCAGTTAAAAGTAAGGGTAGGGAAATAAAAGAAGGCATCAAGCTAAAAGCACATGCATACAAAGTCGTCAGAAGTAGTGGGAAACTGGAAGATTGGGAAAATTTTAAAAAGCAACAAAGAACCACTAAGCAAGCAATAAGGAAAGGGAAGATAGATTATGAAAGTAAACTAGCACAAAATATAAAAACAGATAGTAAAAAGTTTTTATAGTTATAAAGCGAAAACAGGTGGCTAAAGTGAACGTACTGTAGGTCCCTTAGAAGATGAGAAGGGGGAATTAATAGTGGGTAATGCAGAAATGGCTGAGGTCTTGAATGTTTGTTTTATGTCAGTTTTCATGGTGGAGGACACATCTAACGTGCCAAAGAGATGTTATGGATGTGATTGGGGGGGGGGGGGGGGGGGTGGTTGGTGAGGACCTTGATACAATCGCTGTCACTAAAAAGGTAGTGATGAGCAAACTAGTGGGTCTAAAGGTAGACAAGTCCCCTGGTCCTGATGGAATGGGATAAATGGGTGTTTCTCAGGTTGGCAATCAGTGGTGAGCAGATGCCATGGGTCGGTGCTGGACCCGCAACTGCTCATGATATACACTAACGATTTGGAAGAGGAGATTGAATGTAGTGTATCTAAGTTTACTGATGACACTAAATTGAATGGAAAAGCAAATTGTGTAGGATCTCCAGAGAGATATAGATAGGTTAAGTGAGTGGGCAGGGGTTTGGCAGATGGAGTACAATGTTGGTAAATGTGATGTCATCACTTTGGAAGGAAAAATAGAAGATCAGATTATAATTTAAATGGAGAAAGATTGCAGCATGCTGTTGTGCAGAGGGACTTGGGAGTGCTTGTGCATGAATCGCAAAAGTTTGTAGGTGCAATAGGTTACTGAGAAGGCAAATGGAATGTTGGCCTTCATTGTTGGAGGTATTGAATGTAAGAGCAGGGAGGTTATGCTGCAACTGTACAGGGTACTGGTGAGGCCACACCTGGAGTACTACAGACAGTTCTGGTCTTCTTACTTGAGGAAAGATATACTGGCTTTGGAGGTGGTGCAGAGGTGGCTCACCAGGTTGATTCCGGAGATGAGGGGTTAGCCTTTGAGGAGAGATTGAGTTGTCTGGAATATACTCACTGGAATTCAGAAGAATGAGAGGGGATCTTACAGAAACACAAAATTGTGAAAAAGGTAGATAAGATAGAGGCAGGAAGATTGTTTCCGCTGGTAGGTGAGACTAGAACTAGGGGATGTAGCTTAAGATTCGGGGGAATAGATTTAGGATGGAGATGAGGAGAATCTGCTTTTCACAAGATCACAAGATAAGGGTGCAGAAGTAGGCCATTTGGCCCATCGGGTCTGCTCCAAAGAGTAGTGAATCTGTGGAATTCTCTGTCCAGGGAAACAGTAGAGGCTACCTCATTAAATATATTTAAGGCGCAGTTAGATAGATTTTTGCATAGTAGGGGAATTAAGGGTTATGGGGAAAAGGCAGGTAAGTGGATCTGAGTCCACGGCCAGATCAGCCATGATCTTGTTGAATGGTGGAGCAGGCTCGATGGGCCAGATGGCCTCCTCCTGCTCCTATTTCTTATGTTCTTGTGTCAATGCTTCTGAGTTTCCCAAGGTACGAAAGTAAATCAATGTGCACGTCTTTCATTATTGGGAATGCCAATGAGGGTCTGGAACATTTCAGGTCGTAAATTTTATATTGTGGAGTGGAAGTTGTCTATGTGTGGTTTCCTTAAACACGAAGTAGCATTTGCACACTACATGGGCTTCACAGAGTGAGGTCTTGATATGGTAGCAAGAAGAATTGATGTGTGTATCTGCACAAGTGAGCCCGCATGGCTGACCCATGTGTTGCTGTAATGGAGCCTCAGTGAACCTGGTTTGTGAGCTGGAAAATCAATCATGATTTGTTATACTGTGGATGTGATTGGACGCTAAATGAAGATCAGGCCATAGTGAAGTCTGACATCAAATAACCTTCTAATGTTCATTGTCATAGCAGTCCTGCCATAAGTTTGCTCTTATGGAGTGGCACCCTATAATTAGTAACTGCCCTAAAAAAAAAAGCAGTTGAAGGAGAATAGTCATTGTGGATTACAGAGAAATCATTGCCATGTAATCATAAGACGTTAATATATAGGAGTAGAATTAGGAATTGAGTCTGCTCCACCATTCAATCAGGGCTGATTTTTTTTTTCAACCCCATTCTCCTGCCTTCTACCCATAACCCTTAACACTTCTACTAATCAAGAACCTATCAATCTCTGCCTTAAATGACTTAGTCTCCACAGCCCTCTGTGGCAACGAATTCCACAGATTCACCACCCTCTGGTTTAAGAAATTTTTCCTCCATCTCCGTTTTATAGGGACATCCTGTATTCTGCTATGCCCTCAGATCCTAGACTCTCCTAATGGAAACATCCTCTCCATGTCCATTCTATCCAGCCCTTTCAGTATCCAGTTGGTTTCAATGAGATCCCCCCTAATCCTTCTGAACTCCATCGAGTACAGGCCCAGAGCCAGCAAATGCTTCTCATAAAAGCAAAAAAAGCCATTGTAAAAGCAAATGCCTTTCGTTCCTGGGATCATTCTTGTGAATCTCCTCTGGACCCCCACCAGGGCCAGCACATCTTTCCTTAGATATGGGGCCCAAGATTGTTTGCAATATTCCAAATTTGGTCTGATCAATGCCTTATAAAGCCTCAGCAGTACTTCCTTGCTTTTATCTTCTGGTCCTAGAACATAGACCACTACAGCACAGTACAGGCCCTTCAGCCCACAATGTTGTGCCGACATTTTATCCTGCTCTAAGATCTATCTAACCCTTCCCTCCCACATAGCCCCCTATTTTTCTATCATCCTCTTGAAATGAATGCTAACATTGCATTTTCCTTTCTTACTACAGACTCAACATTTCTTGTGAATGCTGCTTATATAATGCTATGTGCCTGTAATGCTGTTGCAAGTAAGAATTTCATTGCACCTGTGCATACATGTACTTGTGCATATGACAATAAACTTGACTTTGACTTTGGGAGAAAAAAAACTACAAGTTAACCTTAAGGGGATCCTAAACTAGAATTCCCATGTTCATTTGCACCTCCGATTTCTGAATTCTCTCCCCATTTAGGAAATAATCTACATCTTTATTCTTCCTGCTAAAGTGCATAACCCCACACTTCACTACACTGTATTCTATCTGCCACTTCTTCATCCACTCTCCCAAATGTTCATCCTTCTGCAGACTCCCTGCCTCTGCAACAGTACCTGTCCCTCCACCTACCTTTGTATCATCTGCAAACTTAGCCGCAATGCCATCAGATCCTTCATCCAGATCATTAATGTATAAAGTGAAAAGTTGCTGTTCCAACACTGACCCATGCAGAACTCCACCAGTTACTGGCAGCCATTCTGAAAAGGACCCTTTTTATCCCCACGCTCTGCCTTCTGCCTGTCAGCCAGTCTTCTACGCATGCTAGTACCTTGCCTCTAACACCATGGTCTCTTGTTTAGCAGCCTCGTGGGTAGCACCTTGTCAAAGGCCTCCTGAAGATCCAAGTAAGTAACATACACTGACTCTCCTTTGTCTAACCTGCTTGTTACCACCTCAAAGAATTCTAATAGATTTGTCAGGCAAGACTCCCTTAATGAAACCCTGTTGACCTCGCCCTATTTTATCATTGTACTTCCAAGTACTCTGAAATTTCATCCTTAATAATGAAACTTCGAAGTATGTGATAAAACAAGCATACCACAGTACTTGTTTCAAACAGATCTCCACGTCAATGTTAGGAGCTTGCCATGTCAGAAATAGTAAAGCAGTAGAAAAATACAACTCTCTTTCCTGAGTTGTGCTGTTGTAAGTAATTTACTTGGGATAAAGTGATGGAAATTATGCGGTCTGTTGTTGGTTTTCTTCCTCTGAAGCAGTTGTTTTCTTTAAAAGTACACTGTCAGCTGTAAGGTGCTTTGCTATATCTTGAATTCATGAAAGAAGCTAGAAAATACTTTTTCTCAATGTGATATTAGGTGGGGGAGCATTTTGAAGAATGTTCCAAATTACTTTAGAGGGTAGGATCCTCATTATTGTATAATGGAAGCCAGTAAACATTTCTCACAACCTAAGTTAAAGTAAATTTTTCTAAATTGAAATCTCTGTCTTTGTTGGCATTTTTTAATTTGGGTTTAACTGATGGTAAAAGTTTTGTGATTTCATTCTACCTATTACAACCTAGTGATGTATAGTTTCTGTTGGGTTGGATGGAGATATGGTAGCTACTTTAAACACAGCGAGATACAACACAAATACTCCATCTCTTTGAAAGAGGAATAATGGGCAGGGCATCAAGTCTTTAGATAGTTTCCTGAGGTACTGTACATCAAACAAGGATTTCTGTTTAATATCTCATAAATATACCACTGCTTTGCAATGCAGCACTTCCTCAGTACCAAAGTGTTTCTTGGGATTGTATGCTCAATTATATAATGACCCTGAACTAGCAGACATGCATATGCAAGAATGATGCCATTGAGGCAAAGTGACATGTTTAGATTACTAAGAAAAAAATTGTTTACCGACTGATGGGCAGAATACTGTTTCATAAAAACAAAATTTATACTTGTGCTCAAAAGGAGGTAAAATTCATGCATCATTAGGTTACAATTTTTAAATCTCAGTGGCTTTAGTTTTGTTTTAGTCAGTCTGCTCGTTTTAACATTGGAGCTGTAAACTAAATATAGTTCAGTGTGGTGTTTGTTGAAATTGAGCTAAGGGCTGAATTTTTTTTTTAAATAGAGACTTTCTATCTTAAGGAGTTGTGGTTTATGAGTTACTTTACCCCAGTAAGTGTGTGGACAAAAACAAAATACTCTGGATTACAGAAATTTGAAACAAAAAAAGAAAACGTGTTAAGTGCTTAGTACTTTGAGCAGCACCTGTGGCGAGAAAGAAAGGGTTAACATATCAGGCTGCCGACATATTGCCAAATTTTGAAACAACAGGACAGAACCCCCTCTCCAAGGGTTTCTGTTTACCTCCTGGGAATCCTGTACAGGATTAGAAACAAATTACTGGAAACGCTCAGTAGGTCTGGCATCACCTGTGGAAAAGGGAACAGAATTAACGTTTTGCAACAAAGATGTTAGAACTGAAGCAGTTCACCAGCCTTCTGGTGAAGCAAATTTACTGAAAAAGTAGTTTATTTGGTGATATTGAAATCATGAAATTTCAGTCTTGATGGGTCTATTGCCCCCCCCCCCCCACTTAAGTTTTATATATAAAACAAAATGGAGCAGGAGAATTAAACTTTGAGCGTACTATTGTACAGAGAAACTGAGAGGTAGCAACCAAATTGTGTTATGCTATGAGAACTCAGCTGAGTTTGAGTCAGCTATGTGTTAATTTTGTGTGCTGTGCAATTTAAACTAGGAGATTCCAGGCTCAATTCTTAGCTTATTCTTGACTGGTATAGCTAAGTATAAGACACTTCAACATTATGGGTGGGTAAAGTTGGGGCTAGCTGTGACTTCCTTCGTGGTCAAATGCTGCATCTGCATGCTGTTTCTTAGCTCACTCATTAAAGATGTTCACTTGGTTGTTAAATGATGTAGAGTGGTTAGGGTGAGGTGGGGCTGAGTTGCTGTGCAAACAGCTGGCAGCCTCTGAGTAATGGGGAAAATGTACTGATGTTACTAATATAATGTTGGCATAGAACACATTATGTCATATTGTATGACTGCACGTCATATTCACAGAACTAAACATGCTGGGCGATGCTGCTGTAAACACAATTTGTAATTGCAAATTACAAAAAAAGTAAATTGCAATCTGGTACTTGAGAATTCATGCTTACCCTGAGGTTTGACCATCTTTCTTTAAAAAAAAGTAGTCTGGACAGGCAAGTTCTGCATGGTTTGGGGCACTGCCTATTGTGGATAGTGATTAATATTTTATGATTGTTGGAGCTATCTCCTTAATATGCTTCTATATTTTCTCCTAAATCATTCCTATGTTGGTTGTTACATTTACCAAAGCATTTTTGTTAATTAAGGTGACAGTAAAAATATCTCTATGAATTGTCAGAATGATCTGTCCTGATCTCAGTCATAGTTGTACAGCACAGAAACAAGACCGTTGGCCCCCCATGTCCATGCCAACCTCTTTGTCCATCAATCCCATTTGCCCACGTTAGTACCATATCCTTCAGTGCCTTGCCTATCCAATTGTCTTTCTAAATGCCTCTTAAATGTAGTAATTGAGTCTAATTCAACCACCTCCCTCTGGCAGTGTGTTCCAAAAATTAACCACTTGTTGTGAGTGTGTGTGTGTGGAGGTGGGGGGGGGGGGGGGGTTGCGGAGAAAAACTTACCCCATGAACTCCTTTAAAATTCCTTCCTTTTACTTTAGACCTATGTTCTCTTATTTTTGATGCCCCTACTATAGAACATAGAACAGTGCAGCACAGGAGCAGGCCCTGCAGCCCATACTACCTGTGCTGATCATGATGCCAATCCAAACTAATCCCATCTGCCTGCACGTGATCCATATCTCACTATTCTCTGCCCGTTCATGTGCCTGTCTAAATGTTTCTTAAAAGTACTTCCAGCACTTTCCCTGGCAGCACGTTCCAGGCACCTGCCACTCTCTGTGTAAAAACAAAACTTGTCTTTTAAATCTCCTTTAAACTCCACACCACCCCCCCACCACCACCTTAAACCTACGCCCTCAAGTATCCGACAGTTCCAACTTGTGAGAAAGGCTGATTATCTAGCCTATTTGTACCTCTCCATAATTTTTTTTATACTTCTGTCAGGTTGCCCCTTGGCCTCGCACATTCCAGAAAAAGACAATCCAAGTTTGTCCGAACTCCCCTTATTACTAATACTCTCTAATCCAGGCAGCATCCTGGTGAACCTCATCTGCACCCTCTCCAAATGCTCTACATCCTTCGTGTGATGCAGTGACCAAAACTGCACATAATACTCCAAATGAGGCCGAACCAAAGCTTTGTATAACATGACTTCCTGACATTTATACTCAACACCCCTTCTGATGAATTCAAGTATGATATATGCTGCCTTTACCACCATATCTGCTTGTGTTGCCACTTTCACGAAACTGTGGACTTGCACCCCAAGATTCCTCTGTACTTCAATGCTGCTAAGAATCCTGCCATTTACTGTTTATTTTCTCCTTATATTTGACTTCCCAAAGTGCACGCCCTCAAATATCAACCTACCCCTCCCTGATATCCTCCATGTTCTTCACCTTAGTGAATACCAATGTGAAATACTCATTTAGTAGCTAGTCTGTTTCTTCTAGCTCCAGGCATAAATTCCTTCCTTTGTCTTTGAGTGGTCCTACCTACTCCCTAATTACCCTCTTGTTTTTAATATATGTATAAAATGCCTTGGGATTCTCTTTAATCCTACTCACCAAGAACATTTCATGGCCCCTTTTAGCCTTCCTGATTCCCTGTTTAAGTTCTTTCCTGCTTCCTTTATATTTCTCAAGGGCCTTGTCCGAATTCAGCTTCCTAAACTTTATATATGCTTCCTTTTCCTTTTTGACTAAATTTGCAACATCTCTCATCATCCAAGGTTCCCAAACCCTGCCATCCCTGTCTTTCTTCCTTGTAAAAACATGTTGGTACTGAATTCTAACCAGCTGGCTTTTAAATGAATCAGATGTGGACTTGCCCAATAACAGCTACTCCCAATCTACTCTTTCCAGCTTCTGCGTAATACTGTTGTAATTATCCTTATCCCATCTTGCACTTTCCCCCTGAGGTCCAGTCTTATCCATAACTATTTGATAACTCATGGAGTTATGATCACTTCCCAAAATGCTCTCCCACTGAAACTCCAATCACCTGGTCAGACTGATTTTCCCCTTCCCTGGTTGGATACCTACATATTGTGTCAAGAAATCCTCCTGGACGCACCTAACAAATTCTGCCCCATCTAAGTCTCTGGCACTAAGAGAGACAGTAGAACAGTTTTGGTTGCCCTGCTATGAAGACATCATTTGGCTGGAAACAATGCAAAGAAGATTTATGAGAATGTTGCCAGGACTCGAGGGCCTGAGTTATAGGGGAGAGGTTGGGCAGGCCAGGGCATTATTCATCCAAGGGAAAGGAAATCAGAATTGGAGGGCATAGGTTTTAGGTGAGAAGGAAATGATTTAAAAGGGAACTGAGAGTCAACTTATTCACGCAGAGGGTGGCAAGTATGTGGAATGAGCTACTGGAGGAAGTGGTTGAGGCAGGTATAATAACACTTAAAAGACATGGACAGGTACATGAATAGGAAAGGTTTAAAGAGATATGAGCTAAATGGGGCTAGGTTAGATGGGCACCTTGGTCAGCAAGGGCCTGTTTCTGTGCTGTGTTGCTCTATTACTCTGACTCTACCCTGTTGCTCTTGTATTTTATTCCTGAGCCCTATCCATATAGCCTTACTGGATGAGCCCTCCAGGACATCCTCTCAAAGTGCTTCTGTGATATTCTCCCTGATCAGTAGTGGGAAAAAGATTTTGACTATCTACCCTAACTGAGACTCTCATAACCTTATCTACTTCTTTCAGGTTACTCCTTGGCCTCCTTTGCTCCAGGGAAAACAAACCCAGCCTATCCAGTCTCTCCCCAAAACTGAAGTCCTCCAATCCAAGCAACATCCTGGTGAATGTCCTTTGCACAGTCTCCAGTGCCATCACATCCTCCTTGTAGTGTGGCAGTCAGATCTGCACAAAATACTCCGTGTGGCCTAACCAGTGTTTTGTAAAGTTGAAATGTCCCAGCTCTTATATTCTATGCTCCAACCTATGAATGCAGGTATGGTCTTAGATAACCTTCCTCACTATCTGCAAAACCATCAATTTTTTTGTCATCCACAAACTTACTGATCATACCTCTTACATTCACATACACCTAAGTCACTAATATCTACCACAAACAGCAAAGGCCCCAGCATCAATTCCTGTGGTACACCAATAGTCAAACATCGTTCCACCACTACCCTCTGCTTCCCATCACCAAGCCACTTTTGATCCAATTAGCCAGCTTGCCTTGGATCCCATGTGCCTTAACTTTTTGAACCAGGCTACATGTGGACCCTTGTCAAATTCCATACTAAAGTACATAGAGACTGTCTACCACCCTGCCTTCATCAATCCCCTTTACTACCTCCACAGAAATACTCAGTCAAATTAATGAGACAGGAATTCACCCACACAAAGCCATACTGACTATCATTAGTAAGTCCCTGCCTTTCCAAATGTACATAAATCCTGTCCCTTTGAATTTTCTCCAATAATTTCCCTACCACTGATGTAAGGCTCGCTGGCCTGTAGTAATCTGGCTTAGCCATGCCACCCTTCTTAAATAAGGGAACAAGGTTAGCTATCCTCCAGTCTTCTGTTATCTTGCTTGTGGCTAACAAATATGCAGGGCCCCAGCAATCTACTCCCTTGTTTCTCACAGTATTCTGAGATCAATCTAATCCGGTCCTGGGGATTTATCCACCTTTATGCATTCCAACACCTTCACCTTTGTAATATTGGCATGCTCCAGATTATCAATTTATCTCTCACTGAACTCACAACCCTCCAATATCTTTTTCCTTTGTGAATCTAGGTGAAAAGTATTCTTTTTGGATCTTGCTCACATCCCCTGGCTCCACACCGTAACTGTTCTCTGTAACTGTTACACTTCATTCTGCATTCTGTATTGTTTTACCTTGTACTCCCTCAATGCACTGTGTAATGAATTGATCTGTATGAATAGTATGCAAGTTTTTCACTGTACCTTGGTACAAGTGACAATAATAAACTAATTCCAATTCTGCATGAAATATACCTTTCTCAAGCTACCATATTGCTCCTAATATATTTGACTTAGAATTCTCCTTAATCTTACCTGCCAAGAATATATCATAGCCCCTTTTTGCCCTCCTAATCTCCTCCTTAAGTACTCTCTTACACCCGCTATATTCCTCAAGGGACTCCCTTGGCCATATTTGCTTATACCTGCTGTGTGCTATCTTTTTCTTGATCAAACCTTCAAGAACCTTTCTCATTTAAGGTTCCCTAATCCTGCTATCTTTGTCTTTCACCCTTACTGGAATTTTCTGGCCCTGAACTCTTGCTAACTGTTTTTTTAAAAAGACTCCCACTTGTCAGATGTTGTTTAACTTGCAAGCATCTGCTCCCAATCTAGTTTTGCCAGGTCGTCTTTGGTGCTATCAAAATTAGCCTCCCCGCACCACCCCCCCCTCCCCCCACCAATTTAGGACCTTAATTTGAGGACCAATCTTATCTCTTTACAAAACTACCTTAAAATGTGCAGAATTATGGTCACTTTCCAAAGTGTTCCCCAACTGTCAGTCACTTCCACCATCTGCCCAGTTTCATTTCCTAAGAGAAGGTCAAGTACAGCCCCTTGCCTGGTAGGATTATCTGTATATTTTCTCAAAAATTGACACTTAACAACTTCCATCGTACCCCCTTGCACTAAAGCAATCCCAGTCAATATTAGGAAAGTTAAAATCCCCCACTACTATAGCCCTATTGCTTTTATACCTTTCGTCGTCATGGCTATTCTTCGAGGTCGAGGATGATGGTCTTCGTTCTGTTGATCCATTTATGGGCTCTCAAGTGGCTTATGACTCCAATCTTGGCTCTGAAAGTTCTTCCGCATTCATGACAGGTAGTTCCAGACGGCAGATCGGGCTTTGGTTGTTGCTGCCTCTCTTTCCATTTTCTTCTCTTTTCCTCTAATTCTGCACACCTGTTGCTTTCGAAAGTTGCTGTTCCTTCTCGGATGATGGTTTGCCAGAGTTTCCTGTCCTTGGCATTGGTTTCCCAATTGTTGATGTCAATGTTACATTTCTTCATGTTGTCTTTTAAGACATCTTTGAATCTCTTCTGTTGTCCGCCTCTTTTACGTTTGCCTACTTTAAACTGGGAGTAGAAGATTTGTTTCGGCAGACGTTCGTCTTTCATCCGAACAACATGACCGCCCCATCTTAGTTGGTTCTTTATACCTTTTATGCAATTTACTTACATATTTGTTCTCTAATTCCTGCTGAACATTGGGAGGCCTATAGTATAACCCCAATAAAGTGATCCACCACCTCTTATTCTCAAGTTCTACCCTTATATCCTCACTGGGCAATCCCTCCAAGGTATCCTCTGTACACATTGCTGTGATGTTCTCCTTAATCAGAAATGCAACTCCCTCTTCTCCTTTATATCCCCCTCTGTCACACCTGAAACTTCCATACCCACAACATTAAGATACCAGTCCTGCCATTCATTCGACCACAGTTCCATGACTGCAATAATATTGTAATTCCACATGCTGATCCATGCTCTCTCATCTGACTTGCCTGTGAGGCTCCTTCCATTAAAGTAAATGCAGTTGAACCTACCATCTCCGTAACCTGCCTCTGTCTGCTCTGCTTAATTTATTCTCTATATTCAGGTATATCTTCCCACCTGCCAGACTGCTACTGAGTTGTTTTCCTTCCACCACCCCCCACTCCTGCCAAATTAGTTTAAACCTAAATAGCATGATCAAACCTCCCTTTAAGGATATTGGTCCCTTCCAGTTCAGGGATAACGTGTCCATCCTGTACTACTTCCCATCTTCTCCCATTTCTCATAATAAACCTCGGGCAACATGTTTTTCTTCCAGTGTGACTGCTGATTAATTGTGAATTTCTAACAGTTTTGTTATGTGTTCACTTGAGTGGAGCCTGTTCAGCTGTCACATAGAGGAAACTTTTAGCTACCTCTCAAGCTGGATACCAGACCCAAGCTGCAAGTTGTATTTAAACTGGCTGCGCTGTTGCTCACTGTCAGACCTCACTCTTGTACCTATGGGTGATTATTTCAGTTGATTATATATTTAATATCAAGCAAACAAACTTACGGTGAAATGTGTGTATTTTATCATTCAAGGTGACTATCTGGGAAAAGGAAGTTGGGAAGTAACTGGATAGATTGTGAATACTTTTCTGGGATTGTAAAGTATTGATACTCATAATATGGTAAAGTTAGGCTGGTGTGAAACTCAGAATTGAAATATTAACTGTCCATTCTGACCTTACAAGCATACAGTTATAGTTTAGATTTCCAGCATCTGCGAAGTTTAACCTTTTGTTCATACTTGTAACATGGCCACTCCCTGCTTCAACTCCTGTAGCCCCGAACTATCTGACACTTACTGTTTTTCTGCCTCTAAAAATGCTATTTGTCTACAGTGATGTGCTCCTACAACCAGGTTGTGTAGTAACAGAGTCTGTGGGATAATAGTAAGCAAGAAAGAAACTGTGTTAACGAGGATAAAGCATAGGTTTCCAAATGCATAGCCTTACTCCTCCCTGATATCAGCCCTACAACCTTCCAAGATCTTTGTGTGCCTTTATTTTTGGACTTGATTCCAGATTTCCACTGCTTAAGTTTCCCTACCTTTTAATTCATTACTTCGAAATAAGATGGACACTTTCTACATTGGTGTGTCCAAGGCCATGTGCAGTAAGTGAGGGAGAAACAAGTAGAGGGTTGGCAAAAGTAATTAGAGGAAATGCAGATGGACTATAAACCCCAGCATAGATCGATTTAGTTTTAATGGCCAGTTTTCATGCTGTTGATTCCTTAAATTTTTGCCATTGCAGCTGCTCTTCCTATGATACTTATGATTAGAGAGATGTGGTGAAGCAGCAGTTAATGTTGCTGCCTCATAGCTCCAGGGACCTGGATGTAACCCCGATCTCTAATGCTGTCTGTGTAGACATTACATGTTCTTTCCATGGCTATGTGAGTTTCTGTTGGGTGTTCTGGGTTCCTCGCGCATCCTAAGATCATGCTGGTGGGTTAATTGGTGACTGTAAATAGGTAAACAACAAAGAAGAATAAGGGGAGTTGATGGGCATGTGAGAGATTAAGTTGCAGAACTACAGGGTAAATAAGAGGGTGGATTGGATTGCTCTGCTGGGGTCTGGCATGGATCTGAGGGGCTGAATAGTCTCCTGGGCCATAAGAAGTAAGTAAAGATTGCCACTTGAACGTACAGTCAGCATTTCGCATTTTGTGGATATGGAAAAAAATTATGGTTTCCTGAGAAAAGAATTCATTTCAAATCTGGCAGAAATAGGAAAAAATTGAAGGAGGAGAAAATGGTTGCCATAATTGCTTATAATGGTTTTTCCTCGTCTTGTTTTCAAGGTCATTGCATAACGTGAGAACATGGCGGAAGCTCATCAGGCTGTCGCATTTCAGTTCACTGTCACCCCAGAGGGTATCGACCTCCAACTCAGTCATAATGCATTGAAAGAGATCTACCTCTCGGGCATCAGGGCCTGGAAGAAGAAATGCAATAGAATCAAGGTGAGGAAATTCCATTGAAAATCAGATCTAGCCAGAGAATAATGCATTTTTAGAAATAATTCTAAAATTGTTACTGTTGATCAAAATACAATTAGATGCCATGACTGGTAGTCAATGTACTGAATGGGTTTTCTATGTCAGACCTTTGTTGGGTTACAACAACCAAGAGAGCTTTTGACCCATTTCACATGTCCCTCCACCATCTGCCCCACCACCAGCTGACAATCCTTAAACTTACTACAAGCTTGTTTCACAGCAAGAGTGAACACACTCTGAGAAACCCTCATCTTGAATCCATTGAAAGGAGGCGCTCTCTCTCTTTGGGCGATGAAACCAGAGAAGAGGAAATACAGAAAATTATTTTAAACTGGCTGCAAAAACTCCTGGTGTATTGGATTGTAAGAGGCTTTATGTTTGTAATTTTCTATAAATATATTAATTGAAAATAAATGTTTGAAGACAATAGATAACTTACTATTTGAGTTTGCCGGAAACTTTTAGATTGTGCTTTTGTTTTCCTCTGCAAAATGTGATAGTGTTGCCTGACAAATTAGCTCTTTCCTGTATTAAATGTTTTTTTTAATCAATGTGTTTCCTTTGCCTCTATGCAGAACAATTTTATGACTGGTGTTTATCCAGCTAGCCCATCCAGCTGGCTTTTTGTAGTGCTGACTGTAGTAGGTACAATGTACACAAGAGTTGATCCCTCGATGGGCATAATAGCCAAGCTTAGGGAACACCTCCCTCTAAGGTGAGTGATTGTCAATAACTGGCGAGTCAGTGGTAGCTCATAAAGTAACATAGAGTAATTGGTATTACCTGACTTTTAAATACTAACTATCCTTTCGATTTTAAGTGAAAGAGTTAGCTACATAACATTAAAAGGCATGACAGTAAACAAGCAATGGCTAATATTTAAAGAATAAATGCAACAATTATATATCCCTTTTAAGGTATAAAAGTCCTAAAGGGAAAGATGTATACATCTGTTGTATTAATTCTTTAACTATTAGCCATGGCTTGCATAATTTACATTTAATTTGGGTTTTTCTTGTGAATGTTGTATATCTAATGCTATGTGCCTATGATGCTGCTGCAAATAAGTTTTTCATTGCACCTGTGCATCAATGTACTTGTGCAAATGCCAATAAACTCAACTTCGACAGTATTGAATCAAAAGGAAAAACTCTTAGTGTTGCTTAAAGAAAAAGAGGACAAAACCTGAGTATTGGGAAGTTTCAGAATTTGACAAGAGAAGACCAAGATGTTGATAAAAAGAAAAATTGAAGGTTAATTTAGTTGGGGGGGGGGGTGGGGAGGGGATGTGATGAGGAGCTGAAGGAAATTAGCATTAGTGAAAAATAATGTAAGGGAGAAATTAATGGGACTGAAATGCCAATGAATCCCCATGATCTAAAGACCTGCATCCCTAAATATTGAAGGAGGTGGTAATGAAGATAGTGGATGCACTGAATGTCCACAGATTTTAGCAAGTGCAACTCTACTATTTAAGGAAGGAGGGGTTAGAGAGCATAGGAATCTACAGACCAGTTAGCCAGACATAAGTGTGGGGATAATGCTGCAACCTATTATTAATGAAGTGGTGATGGGACACTTGAAAAATAATAATAATAGAATTGGGCAAAAGTGAACAAAGACATAAAAGGGAAAACTTGTTTGACAGATGTTAGTTTTTTTGAGGTTCTAACTAACAGAAAAGTTATTTGATATGATGTGGTTGGATTTTCAGAAGGACTAATAAGATGGTACACAAGGGATTATTAAACAAAAATAGAGCACATAGGATTTGGAGTATTGTTCTAATGTGCATTGAAAATTAGTTGACAGATTGGGAGGTCATGAGTAATGGAACATTGTAGGGTTTGGTTCTGGGGCTCCAACTTTTCACAATCTATATCAATGATTTAGATGAAGTACAAGGTGTTATATCCAGGTTTGCAGCTGATTCGGAGCTGGGTGGGAGTATGAATTTTGTGGAGGATTCCAAAAGGCTTCAAGAGCATATGGAATGACTAAGTCAGTAGATGAGGATGTAGCATATGGACTATAATATGGAAAACGTAAGGTCATCCAATTTGGTAGAAACAATATAGAAAACCTGACTTGTTTTTAAAAGGGTTCTTGCACACACATATTGAAAGTTGCCATGCAGGTGCACCAAACAATTGGGAAAGCACCATTATGTTGACTTTAATTGAAAGAGGATTTGAGTACAAAAGTGAAGACATTACTGCAATTCCATAGAGCCCTAGTGAGACTGCAGCTGGTGTCTTTAGGTCTGATCTCAGGAGTGCAGCAAAAGTTATCAGATTGGTTTCTGCGATGTGGGAGGGATTGTACTATGAGGGGAGATTAGGCAGACTGGGTCTAAATTCTCTGGAACCTAGAAGAATAAAAGGTGATCTCACTAAAACATGAATTCTTATGGGTCTTGTCAGGGAAGATGCAGATTTGTCTAGAATCAAGGGTCATAATTTCAAAACAAGGGGTCAGCCTTTTGTATCTGAGATGAAGAGAGACTCCTCCCAGAGGGTTTGATTCTTTGAAATTCGCCTCCCAAGAGGGCTGCGGAGACTTGGTCACTGAATATGTTCAAGATAGAAATCAATAGATCTTTGTATGCTGAGGGAATCAAGAAACATGGGGATACTTCAGGGAAGTGATGCTGAGTTAAAAGATTAACCATGATCAATTGGATGATAGAGTAAGTATGAAGGGCTGAATAACATGCTCCTGCTTTTATTATGTTCTCAATGGTGGAATTTGTTAAGAAGGTATGTGCATACTTGTGTAATTTTTATTTCCTTTGGTCTGCTAAGACCAAATACATAGAGGAAGTCTTAGCTATGGTAAGTCGGGAGAGTTAGCTTCAGATATGGAACATGGGGCATTCTCAGTGCATAGTTTTTGTTAATTAAATCTTGGCACTTTATGGGGAAACATAGCTTCATCACAGGCATTATAGTGATGCAAGTTTTCATTAAAGCTGTTACTGTACTAAGATATTTATTCTTAAGTATTTAATAAGAGCTCAAATTATAACTTTAGAATAGTCTGAGAAACTAATCAGAAAGAAATACTATGACAAGCAGTCATGTCGGTTTTGAATAATGTATATTAGTTAGATTCTTATTGTCCAAATTCCTCTGGATCATAGTAAACACTAAGGAAAGGGAGAAAAGAACTGGTGTTCTTTATTGCTTCAAATATTATTTTAAAAAGTCCTTCCTTGAGATTTGGTGAATTGGGCTATCCAAAGTAGAAGCAACTGTAATGATGTGAGACTGAAGTAGAAGTATGACAACAACTTGCATTTCTATAGTGCTTTTGGTATAGGAAAGCAAAATGAAGGGAAAATTGAGCGGTGATGAGGTTATGTCTGCACTGAGGAGCACATTCCTAGCAGTGATCACTTTTCAAAACCCACTTTGAAGCAGCAACATATGTTAACAGAGTACTTTGGTACATTAAAAAGTGCTTCAGAGGGCTAAAATTAAAGTGTTTGTGATGGCATAAGTAAAATTAGAGAAAAAAAATCCCAAAATTCAACTGAAAGTCAGTTTGACTTGAAGATACCACTGCCACCACTTATCGCCAGTGTTCCTTCCTGTATAGAGGAATTTCAACAAATGTATTAAATTTCATCATTAAGATTTGAATTCTCCTGGAATATCATTTTCAAATTTGAAAAGTATGCATTGATTTCCAAATGCAAGCATTATGTAATTTAAAAAAAAATGCAATTTCTAGAGTGAGACCCAAGTCAAGTTAGTAATCCCCTCTTCAATGACTTAGACAGAATTTTTTCTCTGAGTACCTTGTTTACTATCTTACAATTAATTTCCTGCCCATTCCCAGGGTTTACTCTGAATTCTCTTTGCTTTCCACTTAACAGATGGCACTGTCAGAAATCTCGTGCAGTCATATAATATGCATCATATTATATGACTCCACAAAACCAATGTTCCATGATTACTGGGTGCAAACTTTACAAATGATGAATATGAGACATTAGCCAGTGGTTGTAGAACATGGTGATTTAAAAGAAAAACACGTAAACACCAAGTGGGTCTTTTGAACCTATCTCGCCTGTCTTAATACCAGAACAATTCAGTGACTTTACACCTGTTTTTTTTAAATCTCTACATTAACTATCTTTCCTTTCCTAAAATCCATTTGTGAACAAATAACTTCATGGCTATTTTCACTATTATTGTTTTAATTTTTTTTAAATAGTGTAGATTATTAAATGATACTTAAATGTACCTTCTCTGGATCATTTGTCCAGGCCTCTGAATTATTCATCTGTTACTTAACCATTACATTAATGTACCCTAAAAAGTTCAGATAAGTGGAAAAGCGAAGTGCTGGTATCTTGTCAATTTGTCCAAGACTGATTAACTAGTCGGTACTTTTTGTCATGGAGCCATACAGTCCTTCAGTCCACCAAGCAAACTATCAAACACCCATTTTACAAATCCTGCACTAATCCCATTTTATTCTCCTCACACCCCCATCAACTCATCCCACCTTCTATTGGTCACTTATACACCACAGGTAATTTACAGCAGCAAATGAAACTGGACGTCTTTGGGATGTGGGAGGAAACTGGAGCATCTGGGGAAAATCCACATTGTTATGGGGAGAATGTGCAAACTCCACACACTCAGCATTGGAGGTCAGGATTGAATCCAGGTCGCTGGAGCAGTGAGACAGTAGCTCTACTAAGTATGCCACTGTACTGCCTTGTGAGCAATTGCAGTACTTAAAGTAGCTGCTGCCTTCAAACCAACTATAATTTTACTTGTGAAGCTTTTCATTGGCTCTGAAGCACTTTAGCATGCTTACAGTTTTCTTTTAAATTTCTCTTTAAAATGTTGTACTTCTGTTTGTCTTTTATAGGCGATATATGTCACATCATGGTCAAAGCCTGGTGAGCGCTCTGCTCTTTGCAACAGGGCTGTGGCTTGCACTGATTTTTGTGATGCGGCAGATCCTCAAAACCCTTCTCTCCTACCATGGCTGGATGTTTGAAGAACATGGCAAAGTGTCCACTACCACCAAAGTCTGGTTTGTAAGTGCTGAAGCCACAACTAATCTCTTGCTATTCTGTTCGAGAAAAAAGTATTCTGTACCCCTTTTCTCTCTAAGCCCAAGTTGGCAAAGATATTCAAATTTGGGACTAATTCGATGCTCACTTGCTTCCTACAGATCAGGACTACTTGCCTCCTTCCTGATCAAATGTATAATTTCCGATTGAAATACCCTTGCACTGCTGGGTATTTCACCCTGGCTAAGTTAGGTGGACTGTGGTTTGAACTTGGGACCTTCTTGGACTATACATCTTAATTACTCAACATCTTCCCCAGCTACATTTAGACAATATTGAAGCAGCAGGAGTAATTTTCTAAACCACATTAAACTCAAATGGAAGCATCTAGTGAGAAGGGAATGCAAATATAAACATAACTGAATTGCCTGAGCCTCCTGGACTGGATTGCCCTGATTTAGATGCTCATGTTACCCTTCCAGTGTTTGATTCAGCACTCTTGCATTAACCAGAGGAAATTTGGAAGTCCCCACTCTTGACTCCGTTTCGAACCAGGTAGCTCACTTGAGGCTAGGGCTAGAATTTGGGAGTATTGCAGTGACATCAGTACCTCTGGAACAGGAGGAGGAGTCATCTTTGAGCTGCTGCTCACATCACTATGTGGACATTGTGTGAATATAGCCAAGCTGGTTGAGTAGCTGGCCACCACTATCTGATTTATTTTGGATATGAGAAAGAACTTGCAATTCAATTTTATCCAGTGGCATTGGAAAGACACCTCAAAGAAATAGTCCTCATTCAAGTATGGGACAAAATTGGAGAGTAACTTTTGATTTGTTTTTCTTGTTTAGACTCTAGTGAAGATCTTCTCAGGTCGTAAGCCAATGTTATACAGTTTCCAGAACTCTCTCCCACGCCTCCCTGTTCCAGCTGTGAAAGACACTTTGCGAAGGGTAAGATGAAGACTCTTAAAGGTCAAGCAATATTTAAGTATGGCTAGTCACGTGGCAAGAGCTAGTCACTTGAACTGACACGCGGACTATTCAGTTGTGAAACCTGTGTATCATTAACTTGACCTTCTTTATTGGTATCCTCTGGGGAGATATTGTCGATTGTCTGTATGTATTGAAAAAAAAACACGAAGGAATTATGTAACAAGATAGAGTTGAGGCAGAAGCCAGGAACTGGGCCAAGACAAATTAAGTTAGTATAAGATGTTGCTATCTGTAGCCTGCATTAGGTGCAATCTCATTTCCCAAACGGTGATAGCAGTGCTGAGGAATGAGCTGTATTGAAGACCATATTGATGAAGGACAGCATATGGAGTAGGCAGATCATGATTGCACACAGTGTGCAAATGCTTTTTTGATGACAGTACTGATTTTTTTGAAGTGGAGTTTGTCATATGCACAAGTACAGTGAAAAACTTACTTGCAGTAGCATCACGGGCACATAGCATCAGATAAGCAGCATTCATAAGAAAAACATGAATTATACATAAGTTTTATAAGAGAGAACACATTTGGAACAAAAAAATGTCCATTTTAGAGCCAAGTGATCTAAGTCAGCGTGTTGCTAAATTGTAGAGATTAGGGCTTTGCTGGTTGGTTCAAGAACCAACTGGTTGAAGGAAGGTAGCTGTTCTTGAATCTAGTGCCCCCTCTAAAATAACTTAATGGACTGAACAGCATGTTCAACAGCAAGAATGTTTTCCCATCCCCCACCCCTATTCCTTTTTCACCAGTGCTACTTAGTTAATCAACTACTTAGTTAATCAACTACTTTCAGGCTGGGTTACTTTTTGATGTCTGTTTATGGTTGTATGATTGTACAGGAATTAAGAGCTTTATCTGCTAAGGGCTGGAGCTGACCACGGTTTCTTCACAAACCATTCGTATTCAGTCATGGGTGCAGATTCCCCTTGGTGATAATTCCCCTTATCACTGAGAGAAGGGGGTGGAGGACACATTTTTTTTAATATTTTTTATTTACAGCGTGGTAACAGGCCCTTCCGGCCCAATGAGTCCACGCCGCCCATTTTTTTAAAGCCAAATTAACCTACCTGTACGTCTTTGGAATGTGGGAGGAAACCGGAGCACCCGGAGGAAACCCACGCAGACACAGGAGAACGTACAAACTCCTCACAGCTCTTCACAGAGCAGTCCAAGCTGCCAGAAGCAGGAGGAAAGGGCTGAGCATGTCAATAGGAGACACATCTGCCACCGCTGTTCAGGCTGCAATTCTCCACTTGGCAAGGAATTGGATGTGAGAAGTCTCTGCTTCTGCATGGCCAATTTCAATGAAATTTGCACCCACAGTATACTTCCCCTTTAAGAGGTGCAGGCTGGCATTCAATAGTGAAGACCGCTATTAACTGCTTCTTGCCACTCAGTATGAGCTCACCACTGAGGCATGTAGCCACTCAACAACAAGGTTAGTGCAGCTGCATGCTGTTTTGTTAATTAGCAGGCAGCTTTGGAAGCAGCAGGCATTCAAGTTGTGTTGCCTGTGCCTTTTTAAGGACTATCAAAGGCACATTCTGCAATTATTGGGTAAATTTGAGAAGCACCTTGATGCATTACACAATACAAACCTAAGAGGAAGATGTGAGATCAAAATGCTTTAATGTTTGAGAGAATGAATGATCTCAGCATCACTTTCAATTGGATCATTAAACTGTTGGTCATTTTCTGCACTTGTTTTTTTTGTGTGAATTTGACCCAAATGTTCACAAGAAGTTTCCGCCTGACATTATTTGACACGTAGAGGTATATTGACATTTCATGTATGCCATATGGTGAGTGTTTGAATTCTGTTCTTCCCCCACTATTTCTTCCCTGTCCCTTTCAAGTTTTTGGAGTCTGTGAGGCCTCTGATGAATGAAGATGACTTCAGACGGACAAAGGCATTGGCTAAAGATTTTGAAAGGAACCTGGCACCGCGGCTGCAGTGGTACCTTATACTCAAATCATGGTGGGCTAGTAACTATGTAAGTTGTGATGTACCTTATTTAAATAATTCTTTCTTAAAAAGCTGCTAATGTATTTTTCTATATCATTACCAAATAAAGATTAAAATTTCATAGTGCTGCTCTTTGTAAATAACTGTAGGTATGGATTTAGTCTTTCTTACCTGATTCATGCCTAGGTTGGGAGCTCTTTCAATTGGAGTGGTGTAGACAATTGATTCTGCATGTTCAGTAGGAGAGACTAGAGAAATTTCAGTTATTCTCACAGCACAAAAGGTTAAGTAGTATTAAATAGCGGTGTTCAAAATCATGAAGCTCTTTGACAGAGTAAATGAAGAGAAACTGATAGTAAGGTTAATTACCTGTGGTCACAGGTCTAAGATAGTCCACAAATGAGTCAAAAAGCTTTGCAGCTTGTTATATTACAGGATGCCTGAAAATGGGAGCTTATACAGTAGCAACTTGCAAAGGTAATTAATTTTTGTAAGGGGGTAAATATTTGTAGATTATGTTCAACGAATGAAATGGAGGATCTGATTAGAAAGTTTTCTAAAGAGCTAGCGCAGGTATGACATGATGACTGGTGTAATATTCTGTCACACAATTGGGTAAGGATCTGTACTTGTACAAGCTGGCCAGTATTTTATGCCAGGTGTTATTCAGCTGCACAATCTCAGTTGACCACTGAAGGTGGTGTAGAATCATGGCCTGCCAGTTTGAAACTTGAAGTTCTAATTTTAATTGATTTGTAGCAAGCAAACTTTCTGAATTGAGGAATAATCCAGTGAATGTAAAAAAGGTTTTGACTGGTGTTATCTGCTGGTTTAACATTATATTATTCCAGGTGAGCGACTGGTGGGAGCAATATGTTTACCTACAAGGGCGAGAGCCAATCATGGTCAACAGCAACTATTATGCCATGGTAAGGATTTCATATGAATATTGAGAATGGGGTACATGAATCAGAATGCTGGCTAGAGCATCGACATGCCAGCCGGGTGGGTAATGTTCTTAAAGATGATGGTAAAAGCAACAGCTTTTCTTTGTCTCCCCTAATTTTTGTGCATCCTGCTTTGTAGGTCCTAATAACAACAATACCCAGATGGTGTGTTGCCTCCCTGGTGCCAGGGTACGGGATGTCTCGGACCGGGTCCAGAATGTTATGAGGGGAGAGAGTGATCAGCCAGAAGTCTTGGTACATGTAGGTACCAATGACATAGGTAGAAAAAGAGAGGAGGTCCTGAAGGAAGATTACAAGGAGCTAGGAAGAAAGTTGAGAAGCAGGACCTCCAGGCTAGTAATCTCAGGATTACTACCTGAACCACGTGTTAATGATAGAATAGAAAGATCTGGCAGATGAATGCATGGCTGAGTGACTGGTGCAGGGGGCAGGGCTTCAGATTCTTGGATCATTGGGACCTTTTTTGGGAGAGGTATGACCTACTCACAAAGGATGGGTTACACCTGAACTCCAAGGGGTCCAATATCCTGGTGGGAATGTTCAATATAGTAGTTGGGGAGGGTTTAAACTAATTTGGCAGGGGAAAGGAAACCAGGGTGTTAGGATAGAGGAAGAGGTATATAGGAGCAAGTCCAAGACAGTGTGCAGTGAAGATGGAAAGAAGAAGAGGCAGGTGAAAAGACAGGATAATTTGCTGAACAATAGAAATACAGCAAAATCGGCAGCAGATACTGGTCTTTCTTTTTCAATCTTTTTATTAGTTTTCAAATTAATACAGATTAATATATCAATGTTTATACATGTAATACAAAGAGATCAAGAGAACAATCATGACATGGATAATCATAAAGATCAATAGAGTATAAAAAAAAGCTGTAGATCCAATAATCTGTTAGTGAATGAATATAATATAAAAGAAAAAGATTTATTATAAAATATAAAAAAAAGAAAAAACCCAAAACAATAAGAACAATTATAAACAATATATCAAACCAAACTAAGCTAAAGAAAAAAAAAATTCGAAGAAAACAGAAAAAAAACTGGACTAACATTTCTCAATAGAAACAGAGCAATATTATGTCATCAACTCCGTTCCTCTAAATTGAAAGGTTATTATAAGGGGATCTATATCATGTGAAAATATTGAATAAATGGACTCCAAACTTCCTCAAATTTAAGTGAAGGATCAACAGTATCACTCCTAATTTTTTCCAAGTTTAAACATGATATAGTTTGAGAGAACCATTGAAAAGTAGTAGGGGGTATTGGATCCTTCCATTTAAGCAAAATGGATCGTTTGGCCGTTAATGTAACAAAGGCAATCATATGGTTAGCGGAGGCAGATAAATGGCCAGATTCTATCCTTGGTAAACCAAAAATTGCAGTGATAGGATGAGGTTGTAAATCAATCTTCAATACATTTGAAATAATGTTAAAAATATCTTTCCAATATTTTTCCAAAAGAGGACAGGACCAAAACATATGTGTCAAAGAAGCCACATTCGATTTACATCTGTCACATATAGGATTTATATGTCGATAAAAACAAGCTAGCTTATCTTTTGACATGTGGGTCCTGTGAACTACCTTAAACTGTATCAAAGAATGTCTGGCACACATTGAAGATGTATTAACTAAATGAAGAATTGGAAAAAAGAAGTGGAATCCTTATGGGTGGAGCTAAGAAATGGCAAGGGTAAAAGGACAATAATAGCAGTGATTTATAGGCCCCCTAACAGCAGCCGGGTTGTGGACTATAAGTTACAGCTAGAAATAGAAAAAGCATGTCAGAGAGACAACGTCAAGATAACTATGGGGGATTTTAACATGAAGGTGGATTGAGAAAGCCAGGAAGATCTGTGGATCTCAGGAGAGCGAGTTTGTGGAATGTCTACGGAATGGCTTTTTGGAGCAACTTGTTGATGAGCCCACCAGGGGATCGGCTGTTTTGGATTGGGTGCTGTGTAACAAACTGGAGGTGATTAGGGAACTAAAGGTAAAGGAACCATTAGGAACTAGTGATCACAATATGATTGAGTTCAGTTTCAAATTTGAAAAGGAGAAGCTGATATCAGATGTGTTAATATTTCATTGGAACAAAGGAAATTACAGTGGCATGAGAGAGGAGCTGGCCCAAATTGATTGGAAAAGTAAGCTAGTTGGAGGGACGGCAGAGCAGAAATGGATGGGATTTCTACAAGAAATAAGGAAAATGCAGGATAGATATATTCCAAGAAAAAAAGTTATGAATGGAAAAATGGCACAAATGTGGATAATGAGAGAGGTGAAGGCTAAAATAAAAGCAAAAAGGAGGGCATACAAGGAAGCAAAAATTAGTAGGAAAACAGAAGACTGGGAAACTTGTAAGAACTTGCAGAAGGAAACTAAGAAGGTCATTAGGAAAGAAAAGATGAATTATGAAAGGAAGTTGGCAGATAACATTTAAAAAGATACCAAGAGTTTTTTTTAAATACATAAGGTGTAAAAGAGAGACACGGGTTGATATAGGACCAATTGAAAACTGTGCAGGAGAGATTATAATGGATAACAAAGAGATGGCAGAGGAACTAAATTAGTATTTTGCATCGGTCTTCACTGTGGAGGACATCAGTAATATACCGGATAGTCAGGGGTCTCAGGACAGAACTGAATTCAGTTAAGATTACTAGAGAGAAGCTGCTCGGGAAGCTAAATGAACTAAAGACAGATAAGTCTCCTGGACTGGATGAGGTGCACCCCCCGGGTTCTGAAGGAGGTGGCTTCAGAGATTGTGGAGGCATTGATGATAATTTTCCAGGAATTGATAGATTCTGGCATGGTTCCGGAGGACTGGAAGGTCACAAATGTAGTTCTGCTGTATGAGAAGGGTGGGAGGCAGCATAAAGGAGAATACAGACCTATTAGTCTGACATCGGTGGTGGGAAAGTTATTGGAATTAATCCTCGAGGATGAGGTTATGGAATACCTAGAGATGCAAGGCAAGATAGGCCCAAGCCAGCATGGTTTTGTGAAGGGAAGATCCTGCCTGACCAACCTATTGGAGTTTTTTGAGGAAATCTCAGGTAGGGTGGATAAGGCAGAGGCTGTGGATGTTGTGTATTTGGACTTTCAAAAGGCCTTTGACAAGGTGTTGCACAAGAGGCTGATTAATAAGATGAGAGCCCATGGAATTACAGGTAGGATATCGGAATGGGTGGAGCATTGGCTGGTAGGCAGAAAGCAAAGGGTGGGAATAAAGGGATTCTGTTCTGGTTGTGTTCCGCAGGGGTCGGTGTTGGGGCCGCTTCTTTTTACTTTGTACATTAATGATGTGGATTATGGAGTAAATGGTTTTGTGGCTAAGTTTGCAGACGACACCAAGACAGGTGGAGGAGTAGGGAGTATTGAAGAAATAGGAAGGTTGCAGGAAGACTTAGATAGTTTAGGAGAATGGGCAAAGAAATGGCAGATGAGATTCAATGTTGAGAAATGTGCAGTTGTACACTTTGGAAAAAGAAATAAAGGGGCAGATTATTATCTGGATGGGGAGAAAATTAAAAGTACAGAAGTACAAAGGGACTTGTGGGTACTCGTGCAGGATACCCTAAAGGTTAACCACCAGGTTGGATCGGTGGTAAAGAAAGTGAATGCTATGTTAGCATTCATTTCGAGAGGTATAAAGTATAAAAGTAAGGAAGTGTTGATGAGGCTCTATGGGACACTGGTGAGGCCTCTTTTGGAGTACTGTGCACAGTTTTAGGCCCCTTATCTTAGGAAAGACGTACTGATGTTGGAGAGGGTTCAGAAAAGATTTACGAAGATGATTCCTGGAATGAAAGGGCTTACTTATGATGATCATTTGTTGGCTCTTGGACTGTATTCATTGGAGTACAGAAGATTGAGAGGGGACCTCACAGAAACATTTAGAATGTTGAAAGGACTGGACAGAGTAGATGTGGTTAAGCTGTTTTCCCTGGTGGGTGAGTCCAGGACTAGAGGGCACAATCTTAGAATTAGAGGGTACCGGTTTAAAACAGAAATGAGGAGAAATTTCTTTAGCCAGAGGGTAATGAAATTATGGAATTCTTTGCCACGTACAGCTGTGGAGGCCCAATCACTGGGGGGGGGCATTTAAGGAGGAGATTGATAAGTATCTAATTACTCAAGGTATCAAGGGATATGGGGATAAGGCTGGAAATTGGGGCTAGATAGGAATAGTATTAGTTTAGCTCATGGAGCAGACTTGATGGGCCAAATGGCCTACTGCTTCTTTGTCTTGTGATCTTGTGAATTCATAGGGCATATTTCAGTAGTGCTCCATGTTCCATACAGCTCACTGTCATTCTTCACTGAGTGTTGCTAGGTTGATCTTGGGCACAGTTAAGCTGATCCTTAACTGCTCCTACCTACTAACATATCTTTGAGCCGGGACAGCTGGATGGTGGCCAGAAGAGGCAAGCTTGACAGGTTTATTTTCCCCTCACACAAGCCTCTTATGTTGCTGTGATTTAATGAAACCACCTTTTGAACCTGGGACTTTGTGGTTCTGTGGTTCAGTATCATTCTGATCATCAAGCTGTTGGGGTTGGGGGAAATGTTTTTGATGTGTTCTCTTTAACCAGGCATAAATGCTTTTTCTAATTTTTAGGATTTCTTGTACGTGACTCCAACCACCAGTCAGGCTGCACGTGCTGGCAATCTAGTCCATGCTTTGCTTCTTTACAGACGGAGACTTACTCGTGAGGAGATCCAACCGGTGAGTTCTCAGACCTCTGCAATATGCCATTAGTTAATGACGTATGTGTATGTTTTCACTGTTACAAAGACATGAGGTGCAGGAAGGAACAATCTTCACTGGATTTTTCCATTAGTTTTCCCTATTTGTATTGCAGAAATGCCTCATGAAATCCCACCCCCTTATCTCACAACCTACCAATATTCATGTAAATTAGCCCAAATAATTTTGAAAGGGCAGACTGTCACATTGGCTGGTGCATCTTCTGGGGCTGAAAACAACATGCCAAACTCTTCCCACCTCCCCTCACAATAGCGTCAGCTGTCATTTTGCTATGCTTCCACTGATGCTAGTTTGTCTATGACCATCCTAAATTTGTGAAACTAGTCAGCGGGTATTAGCGAGCAGTTTGAGCATCAGAAGTAAGCCCAAGGGCATCAGAAGTAAGTCCAATTTTCTCCCTGCCTGATGTTCAAAGACACAAGACCAGCTCCATGTTGATACTTGCAGCTCAATTAGACATGCTCTTTACCAAGTTAGTCATCAGAGAATGTTAATTTCATGTTTTGATATCTTTGATTCAGTTACTGTGCAGTGAATAAACTGTATTGTCCTATATTTTTGCCTACATTACACAATGGAGGACTGGATCAGCTTTTGCTGGGGTAGGTGGCTCTCACGAGGTTTTAAATTACAGAGAGAAGAGTGAGACGGACTTGCTGCCCTTCCTTGGGGCACTGATAGTTCACTCGGCAAACATTGCTCAAACTGTTACTCTAGTTAAGGTCTTGCATTTGCAACTGTAGTTCACTGCAGTAAGTTTGCATTTGCATGTGGTCTTTACAATGAAGTATGCATTGGAATATAGTCAAGGCCACGTATCCAGGGATGGGAAAATCTATAGGATGTTATTCTCGCATATTCCTCTGTAAAGCCAGTTATAAAGCAGATGCATTGGAACAGATAGCCTGCCAGTTCTTTTTCAGGCATAGTGCTTTGGATTTAAGGGAAAAGGAGGAAGAGGCCTTTTAGCCTCTGAGATTTTCTGCCAGTCAATGAGGCTGATGGCTGACTAATGATCTTGTGTCATATATCCACTTTTTTGTCCTATATTTCTCAGTCTAGCTGATTAACAAAAATCTATTAGTTTAAAGTTCATATCTTCCTCTTCTCCACCTCTGAGTGGAAGGAAAAGTTGAAGCACGTTTCCCTTGGTACCAACAGTCCTTTGGCACAGCCAGTAGCTACGGTCTGGATGGAGTATGGTAGAGTGGAGGGAGAGGGTGGTGGTGGGGCGGAAAGCTCATTGAGAACATGAACATTGGTGCAGAAAAGTTGCATTGTTACCTGTTTTTTGTGGATATCAGTGAACTATTTGACTGAGTGAGCATCACAGCCAAAGCCTTGCCCTGCCCACACCTGACACCCATACGTGTGCATTTTTCCAATAAGAATAACCAGTGCTTAATGTAAATATCACTTATTTTTAAAATTATCCCTCTTGCTTTTTTAACTGTTTCTTTTTAGGACCTTTGCATATTATCACCCTCCTGTCTCCATCTATATATGGTGGGCAGACCCTCTCTACCTGATAGTGCCACTGCGATTAGAACTTTAAGTATGTTGTGAATATATTAGCACAAAAACTGTATGCTCTTAAAATTGAGAGAGCAGATAGTGATCTTGTTCTCAGGTGCCACCAGTGTAGTGCCCTAAAAGTTATGGGTAATTCATTATTTCCACCTGGTATCTGCCCAAGTGAACTTCAAGCTAGATATTTCTGGTTCAAACTTTAGTGAATGTGGTGATTCGTTAACCTGGTGTTCACTCATTTTGAACTACTACATAGACATGTTATAGTTTTAAAAAAAAAATGCTGTCTTGTTTTTTTTTGGTCTTTTAAAAAAAATTGATGTCGCAATATAGAGGATAAACTAATTTGTAATTTTTTTTTTACATTTTTTCCCCCTCCAATCCCTGCCCTATTACGGCAACGTGAAATGACTTTTTCACCTCCCTAACATCTGACCCTAATTCCATGGGTCATGCATGTCCCCCCCACCCCATCCCTGCCCACACACTCTGTTTGGGCGCAGAGTACTCTGCCAGGGTTCCCAATACCTCTGTGTTCAGCACAGTGGGAAAGAATGTTCAACTCGACTCGACTACCAGGCGAGGAGACAGGTAAGATTGAAAGGCTGTGGATTCAGGGCTGCTTGTAACCGCTTGTGGGGGAATGCTGCCCACATGTCACACTATTTCAGGACTTTAACAGCTGGGTTACTAACACTGATGAATTAATTAGTGGTTAGCAAATTAAGTGCAAATGGAAAATTTAGGGACAGTGCAGTAGTACAATTCATTAGACATCCAAATGTTGCTGAGCCATGAGCAACATTTCTCCAGAAAGGCAGAGGCCCAAAATCTCTCCCCACCCCTCATGTCCTCTCCTATGTCAGCAATTGATTGTGAAATTACATTAGCAAATTGGAAGAGGTTTAGGTCCACAATCGCACCCTTGCTTTTGGTTGTACACATTTACGTTCTAGATGTAAATGTGGCAAGTTTTGATTAGTAAGTTTGTAGTTGACACAAAGACTGGTGGTTTTGTTAATAGTGAGGACGTAATCTTTGGCTGCAGAAGTTGATACAATGGACAGAGAAATGGCAGATGGAACTTGATCCTGAAAAATGTGAGGTGATACATTTTGGGAGAGTAATAAGGCTAGAATATACACAATGAATGGTAAAAGTTTAGGAAGTACTGAGGAACACAGGAATCTTTGTGTACATGTCGAAGGATCTCTGAAGGCAGCACAGGTAGATAACAATGTTAGGGAGATGTATCGGATACTTGCCTTCATTAGCTGAGACATGGATTACAAAAGCAGGGAAGTTATAGTACAACTACTGTATATAAATTGTTAATTAGGTCACAGATGGAGGACTGTAGTTCTGCACACACACTATAGCAAGGATGTGATTGCACTGGGGAGGGTGCAGAGGAGATTCAGCAGGATGTTGCCTGGGATGTAGAATTTTGGCTATGAAGAGAGACTCAATAGGCTGAGTTTGCTTCCCTTAAAATGGAAAGGGCCGATGACCAGATTGAGATGTACAAAATTACAAGGGACGTAGGTTAGCTAGTGGGAAACTTTTTTTTTTCTTTAGCAAGGGTTGTCTGTAGCCAGAAGGTATAGGTTTAAGGTTAGGGGTAAGAAATTTAGAGAGGATTTGAGGAGGAATTCTTTTACCCAGTTGAAATCTGGAATGCACTACCTGAGTGGATGATGGAGACAGGTACTCTCACAACATTTAAGATGTACTTAGTTGAGCACTTGAATTGTTATAGTTAAGAAGGCTACAGTCAAATGTTGGGAAATGGGATTAGTATAGATAGGTACTTGATGGCTGGCACAAGCGAGAGGCTGTTTCTATTCTCTGTGCCTTTTCAAGGGAGAAACTGGCTCCCTTTCAGCCTCTAGTCATGCATTGTTCTTCTCAGTTGATTCAGCAAATGCTGCCCAAGGAAGGGCAGATGCTGCTTCCAGACAAGCTCTTAACTGTCAGCTTTCTGCAGGGATGGTATGTGTGAAAGTAGCTCGGTCACACTTTTCCTATCTTATAAAATTTTGCAGCATGGGAGGGGATATTGATTCATGTTTTAGTTGACCAACAGAGTCCTTTGGACTTGATCTGAAGACTTGTAGGTGACAGTGACTGTTCATCCAAGTACATTTTCATTATTCTCTCCCTTCCTCCTCTTCATTTAGATTGAGATAGTTCCTTCCATTCTGTAGCTTTGTTTGGCGACTACCAGTATCTCTGTAGAAACGAGATTAAATATGGAAAGTACATGTTAGGGAACATATCTTAGTAAAATCAATACAAGTGGTTTCCCCTCCAACCACAGAAGCTGCTGGATTTGCTGCAGATGAATAAACATCAGTTTACATTGATCTGTTGCTCAGCATCAGCTGGAGTCATGTGTCTCTTTGCTATTGCCCTTCATAGAGATAACTAGATCAAACAACCAGCAATGGCAATTTTTAAATGTATTAAAATGGCTGATAATTGCAAGTTGTCTAGGATGGGTCTTTTCATAACCCTAAAGATAAAAGTTCCATCGTGCCCCTGGTGAGACTTGGCATAACATCTGCTGGAAAATTGTATCTAGAGCTGGGTATGAGATTGTGCAGTCATATGCCTAGGTTTTAATAGTATTGTGATTTAAGAGAAGCTAGCAAGTGTTGAAGTTTCGACTTTTCGGCTGATGGAATAATCATCCAGTGCAGAATGGTGGATACTTCTGTGCTTAAAAGGATAGAGGCTTTGCATGCATATGCTAACCAGAGTACTTGGGATGTATATTGATATCTGTTAGCAAATTATGGAAAATCATGGCACAGATCAAGGTTGATTGACCTACAGTGTCTGTGCAGTTTGAAAAAAATGCTACCCACTCTAACTCCACCTTTCAACATTACATCTATAGCCCTGCAGGTCATAGCTCTTCCAATATACAATGAAGGCCAAAATGCAGCTTGTGACCATGGTAATTGTGGCTGGGCTTTCATTAATGCTAGATTGATTTGGTAGTGGAAGATTGGAACAGAAGCCGTTCTTATAATGAGATCTGAAGAACATTAGAAAAAGAGGTTCTTCCTTAGCCCCTCAAGCATTCTAGTTAGCTTCAGCTAATCTTGCAAGCCAACACTCTATATGCTGTTGTGTTTCTTGTTGGATACACAGTGGGAGTTTTAACCAGTCTTGTTGGTATTAGTTGGGTTGAATTCCTCACATTTCCAGCCATCTTTGGTCGGTTAATGCCAAACCATTTAATGCAACTTGTAGCAGTCAGTGGAGAGAAGTAAATGTGGTGTCCCTATCACGTTAGGCAAACTAGCAACTTTGCCCATGTGTACTTCTGTTGAACTTGTGTCGACCCTTAAGTATGATAGATATGTCCTAGTGTCAGCTGCAGATGGTGCTTTTGTTAGTTGCTCTCAAAACTCACAGCTAATGTAGGAGCTACATCAAATCAAAATAGATTGTAGAAAGCTAACAGGATGGGAAGTGCATGCAATGCTAATCAAAAAGATTTTTAAAAAATTAAAAATTGTTAGGATTTATTGTTGTCAGTGTTATGCAGTGGCTGTTGAACTCCTGCATTGTGTGTCATGCCTGGGTGGTTAATGCTCTCTCTTCATGCAGCATTTCCAATGGCTCTAGATGCCCTGTTTGTCTTGGTGGAATCTGTCCCCTTAAGTTCTCTCCGTCAGCTTTTATTTTATTGTTGATTAACTTTTGTAATTGAAATTTTCTGTAACATGTCTTCTTTGAAATGCTTTACATGTAAATTGACATCGTGTTTCTTTTTCCTCCCTATCCACTAAAATGATCATTTATCCATCAGAGCAACAGATATTTTCAAAGTATCTAAAACTGTACCAGCTGACACATAGGGAAACTCAAATTTTTCAGTCCAAGATTCACATGACATAGGTGTCGTAGAAAAACACAACCAAACCATTTGTATGGTGGATGCATCTCTCATCTTAATGTCCATATTTGGAGCATCTCAATCCTTTGTGTTTGAATTGATTGAGGTGTTAATATTTCAATTTTCATTGGAGACAGTTGACAAGAAATGACAAGAAGCCCCAAGCTGCCACTTTTCAATCTGGTTTATAAGTAATCTGACCAGAATAATTTCTGAGACTTTTGTTATGTGCTGCTAGGCCAGTAACTACTCAGCAATTGTCCCCCAACTTTAAGTGTGCTTGTTGGACCATTGATCCAGAAATACAAGTTTGAACCCACCATGGCAGTTGTGGAATTTAAGTCCAAGTATTAAATCTGAATTTTTGTTTTAAAAATAGTATCAAGAAAGTTGAGCATTAACAATAGTAAAAACTCATGCTTCATTAAATGTCTTAGAGGGAGAAAAGTCTGCTTTTCTGGCCTAGCCTACATGTGACTCCAGACCATAAATTTAGTTCTTGACGCGATAATGCTGACTAGAGTTTCCTACCTCCTGAAAATGGTTTCCAAGTCATGTTGAGTTTATTGTCATATGCACAAATACATTGAGGTACAGGTACAATGGAAAAACTTCCTTGCAGCAGCATCACAGGCATGTAGGTACAACATGCAGAATATAAGTTATACAAGGCAACAGAGAGAGAGAAAAAAGACTAAAAACGACTGTACAAAAGAAGACACTAACATTTTCAATGGTGACCTCCCCTTGGAGTTTCCTCGAAGGTTGAATATTTCCACTTTTTTCTTTATTCCCCACAGATAGTTTGGGTTAGAGCAGAACTGCATTATGCAAAGTTGTATCATTGACACTAGCATCATTTGGGAAAGCATAAGTAAATACCTCATTTAGCACTAAAATTAACAACGGGGAAGCCACCAGGATTGATGACTCCATGAAAGATGATGCTAGGGCAGTAGAGAAGAGGGTTCCTTTTTGAGTTATTTGATGTGATTTATAGGGAAATTGTAGAAGGAGATTTCTTTCTTTTTCAATCTTTTATTAATTTTCAAATTAATACAGATTAATATATATAACATCAATGATTATACATGTGATACAAAGAGATCGGGAGGACAATCATGACATATATAATCATAAAGAATAAAAAATATAATCTAGACCTCACGGTCTCTTAGTAAGCGAATATAATACAAAAAAAATCAAAAAGGGAAAGAAAAAGATTTATTGTATAATTAAAAACAAAAGCCCCCAAGTCAGAAAGAATTATAAGTAATAAATCGAAACAAACTAAAAAAAAAATTTCAAAAGAGGAAAAAAAAACTGGACTGATATTTCTCAATGAACAAAGAGCATTATTGTGTCGTCAACTCCGCTCATCTAAATTCAAAGGTTATTGAAAAGGAATCTATATCATACGAAAATATTGAATAAATGGACTCCAAACTTCCTCAAATTTAAGCGAAGAATCAACAGTGCTACTCATAATTTTTTCTAAGTTTAAACATGATATAGTTTGAGAAATGTAGAAGGAGACTTAAGCTCCACTTAACCTTCACTCACTTGAAAAGGCTGAGTTTTTTTGCTTGGATTTGTATAACTAGAATATGCAATAATAGTACCAACCGACATGACCAAAATTCACCAGAGAACGTTTAACAAGTTTGCATGAGTTTTTTTTTAAAGGTCATTTTGAACCAAGATTTCTAAGGATTCTGAATGAACATAAGGATATATGATTGACAGAAGTGATTCTGTGTTGTGCCCTTGATGGCCTGAACCTGAATCAGCTCCATTTTATTTAGAGCACCCAGTTTATAAACAATTTTGGGGTAAGATTTTTGTTGTTCTGTACTTGTAACAAGATTATGAATTTGTTCCGTGTAATCAACACAGAGCCACAAAGAGGACACAGAAAGGATGTTCCTTCTCTGTTTTTACATTCCCTGTTTCCCATTTTAATCTTTATTCCTCTAAATTGTTTTTGGCAGGTCTGCCTCCTGAGCTCAAACTGCATTACCTCATTTAACCAGAGTTGTGATTATTTTCATTGCCTCTATGCTTCTGCAGGTGGAAGAATCTGAATTACTGTGATTTTCTCCTTCTTTCTCTGTATTATAGGTGTTGCTTGTAGTTGCTTTTGCATGTCCATTTGTTATTCTTTCCTGTTTTTCTGCCTCTCTTCAGCTATTGATTCGAGGTGTTGTCCCCATGTGTTCTAATCAATATGAGAATATATTCAATACATCCCGCATCCCAGGTGTAGAGTCAGGTACGATGTCAATTCTTTACTGGAGCCGAAAATTTTAGCTGATAAGCTTTATGCTAAAGTTACACTGGGCTCTCAAAGCAAGTGGGCTGCTAAGGATAGCTGGGCTGCAGAGCCTCTCAATTCAATTATCTACATTCATGGACTAATGGGCTGCTTTGGGAGTCACAGGACTGAGACCCAATGGTAAGGATGCTTAGAGGCAGAGACTTTTCATTCCTGTTGGCAGTATTCTCTAGCAAAGGCTGAAGGATGTTAGAGAGTGCCTGGATCCAGGAGCTTCTCACTGTTACTGGTGATGGCATTGGCCTTGAACTATCTCAGTACAGCTGATAATTATTACAGAATGCTAAAGGTCTCACCAGGTGGGATCTCTTAGCTCTGCTGATGCTATTATACATCTGCCACATGATATGTCACATGTAAACCTTTTGGCTGAAGGAAGTCTGGATGTGTATTTGCTATACAAAGTACTCCTCCATTTCTTAATGAAAAGATATATCTGCCTTCTGTATATCTGTGGGCATGTGAAAACATGCAGGTTTGGTTCTCTTCTCATTCCAAGCAACCCCAACAATGCAGGTTGCTAGTTTGGTGGTCCATGAAGGTCTGAACTGCCTCATTTTAATAATCTAGTATTTTAATCAAGAGGTATTCAATTTTGGGAAAGTATTTTGTTCAGAAAGTTGTACGCTGCCAAGGCTTTCCTCCTTTGACAGCTCTTTTGTTTCATTTAAAAAGTAAAACATGCTAGGTTTATTCACCAGTCATGTTGAATTTGCAGACCATTTGCAGCACCTTTTGGATAGCAAGCACGTCGTGGTCTATCACAAGGGCCGTTATTTTAAGGTGTGGTTGTATCAAGGTGGACGCCTTCTGAATCCCTGTGAGCTACAGAGACAATTTCAGTACATTTTGGATGACACTTCTTCACCTCAACCAGGTGAGAAGTACCTGGCTGCACTGACTGCAGGAAAACCGGTGAGTGCTTTGTCTCTTTAAACTTTTGCTCCTGACTTATTTCCCTCTTTGAGACTCTGACTTTGGTTTCATGAGTGCTGACAACAATCTAGTATATTATTCAACTATAGTTTTTTTTATTTATTTGTTTTTTTGGAATATGAGCATCATTGGAAAGGTTTGCATTTATTGCCCTTCCTGAACTGCTACAGTTCTTCCAGTGAAAGTTCCCCCATAACATTGCTGGATCTAAGCCATGACCAACATCGATGAAGGAATGATAACATTTCCAAGTCAGCATAGTGTGTGGTGTGTCAACAATTGAAGAGGACCATGTAACTCAAAGTCTACATGTTTCCACTGGGGTAATGATTAGGAATGAGAAACTAATTCATCTGTTCTAAATATTGTCCTGTCTCTTTTTAGACTTTGTTCTCAGCCACAAAGTGGACTGTGTGCCTGGCATTTGTCATCAGCCGGAAAAGAAAAGGAGGGGATTGTAGGTTATACGAATAACAGAGTTGCACTGGTCAGAAAGTCTTGTGGGTTTTGTATGCATTGTGTGCTGGATCTTTAGGTCTTGGTCAGGGTGGATATAACATAATGGAGTTTCCGTGTTCTGGGTTGGGAAGGGAGGTAAAGCCAGACATGGTTCCAAGTTCTGATTGTAGTTCAGAAATCCATTTTAAAGTGTGTGTGGAGCTGGAATGGAGCTGAAGACTGCATCCCATGGTAAAAGACACTTCTGACATTGTTGTGTGCCTCATGGAGGAAGAATAAGACCATTGAGCAAGTTGCTTGCACCTGTGTATCAGAATTAATGTAAGATCTTTGGGAAGGTGGGGGTGGGGGGAAGAACAGGTAGAAAGCTATTCACATTACTCGTTATGTTCTACTGCTGAGCAGAATTCCTTGGGCAAAGGCACGGAAATCATACTTCAGCGCTGGAAAGAACAGAAATTCACTGGACAACGTGGAGAAAGCAGCATTCTTTGTCACTTTGGATGATGCTAAGCCTGAACCTGTTTTGTGGACAACCAAGTGAAGTCACTGATGGATATGCCAAGTCACTGCTACACGGCAAATGCTATGACAGGCGAGTGCTGTTTCCTTTTGTTCCAGAATATAAAGGCTTCTGCATTATGTTCTATGTAAAAAGAAAACTAACTGTCAGTCAGATAAATACATAGCAAATGTAATTACACTATAATAATATTCTTCATCTCACTTAAGTCATAGAGAGAGAAACCATGGAAACAGCCCTCTGGCCCACCGAGTCAGTACCGACCATCAACCATCCATTTACACTAATCCTACATTAATTTTGCCCCATTTTCTGTTCTCCCCACATTCTCATGAACTCCACCCAGATTCTACTACTCACCTACACACTAAGGGTAATTCACAGTGGCCAGTGAACCTACTAATCTGCACATTTTTGAGATGTGGGAGTAGACTGGAGCTGCCAGAAAAAACTCACATGGTTACAGGGACAACATGTAAACTCCATGCAAACAGCATCTGAGGTCAGGATTGAACCTGGGTCCTGTGAGGCAGCAGCTCTATTAGTTGCGCCACTGTGCCACCTTATCTGTTTTGTTTGTCAGTTCTTCTGAAGGCAGTCACTCCTTTGGGAGCTTTGCTTAAATGGGTTTGAACAAGAGTGCAAGCTTTTCATCGCAAGGATAACATCATATCTAAACTTTATCCTGACCTTGCCTGATAGCCACAGCTTTCCAAGAGTTTTGGGGAGCATATATTCTGGGACTGTTGCCTCCCTGACCAGCTATTAGGGAATAACCCCTCATTTAGAAAAACAATCCCTTTTATGCTTATGCTTTCCACGCTATTCCATCAGAACTTACTAAAAGAACAGAAGTTGGTGGTAACTCAGTTGAAAATTCTGACCTAATCCATGGTCAAGAGAGTAATTTCAATGTGCTGCTCTTGTTGATTTTGCCTGCAACAGGATCTGGAGGTAATTAGCTGCCTCTATCGAGATCTTGCACATTATGCTCGGCAGGTTCGATCTCTATGCTTTTCCAATGCAGTTAGGTTGTCCCGACTAGATCTTTCTCAAATGTGCTTTAGTTCATTGTTCCTCTCTGTTTGGGTTAATGCTGTAAGCTACTGTTTTTATTCATCACCCAGCCTTATCCACTTCCTTTTTGTTTGAGCAATTATTTCAACCTGCAATTTTCATATTCCTTCATGGTGCACACCCACAGCGCATACAACCTCAGCAACACTGGCAGTATTATTGCTGACACATAGTGTGCCAAGTTCCATAAGATGCAATGGGTCAATTAATGCTCTTCATAAACTCTTGCTTCACATCTCTCCCAAACCAAATTACAATTATCCAAGTTAAGGTATGACCATATTTGGTCACAGTATCTCCTGGAATTTCCATTATCAATGAACTGAGGGGGAGGTGGGAGACATAGAGAAGCAAAGATTGTTAGGGATAGGGTCACAAGATCATAGAGGGAGGTATGAAACAAAGAGGGTATTAGGGCAATGGTAGCGGGTGGGAGTTACGATGATAAGGGTTTAGCCAAGATTGTGTTGGTGTTTTAATGTGTGATCAGAGTCTGTGTGTATGTGTATATATAATGCCTGCATGTTTGGAAGCTATACCTGGCCAGCAATACTTGCCATTGGATCAAGCCCTTGTTCTGTCAAGGCAGTTTGATGGCAAATAAGTAATGGCCACTCAACATTAAAATAATTCATTCACAGGCATCTTCCACTCCATAGTTGGAAGAAAGTTATCCTGGACCCTGAGGAACTGCTTGAGAAGAGAGGTTAGGGCAAGGCCATATCTGACCAACCTGATTGACCTTTTTATGAGGAGGTAACAATGCAATGGGGTTTCAAATAGTTTGAGGTGTTCTACGTGAACTTTAATGCTGAATTTGATGAAGTCCCACATGCTCTGGGTAAAGTGTCAATTTGAACCCAAAAATAGCAGAAACTATGTGGTAAAAGCCAATGGGATTTGTGTGAGTGGAGAGCTATTTCAGTGAGGTTCCTCTAGATGCTGCTTCATGCCCCTTTTTTCTTTCATTTAGTAATGATTTGGACATTTTCATGCTCCCCGCATTTAAAAATTGGCAATTGGCTGTGTGGAAAAGTGGCAAGTGGTATTCATGCTGAACCAGTGTGAAGTAATATGTGTGGGAAGAACAAACAAAGCAAAGTAATATACAATAAATGGTAGGATGTTGAGAGTGGAGGAACAGAAGGATTTTGGAGTGCCATTCCTTAGACTCCAGAAGATAGCAGGCCATTAGATAGGATGGTTAAGCAGACATGTGGGATATTTTCCTTTATTAATCAAAGCATAAGAGCAGACATGCTAAATTAGTACTGTACAAAACCCTAGTTAGGCCTATAAATACTCAGTTTGCAATAATGAAAGAATTTGATAGCATTTGAGAAAGTACAGAAATGGATGTCGCCAGGACTGGGGAACTTCAGCTTTGAGAAGGGATTAGTTTGGTCATGGTTCATAGAATCATACAATTATATACAGCATAGATTTGGCTCAACAAGCCTATCCTGCCTCCCTTTATAACTCAGGCCCTCCAATCCCAGTAACATCCGCGTGAATCTTTTCTTCACACTTTTCAGGTAAATGACATCCTTCCTATAGCTGGGTGACCAGAACTGCGCACAGTACTCCAGGTGTGGTCTCGCAAATGTCTTCTACAATTGCAACATGACGTCCCAACTCCTGTATTCAATGCAGTTACCAATGAAGGCATGCGTGCCAAACACTTTCTTCACCACCCTGTACACCTGTGTTGCCACTTTCAGTGATGTTTTCCAAGCCACAATAGAAAGATTTAATTGCAATTTATAAAATGAAGAGGGCCATAGATAGATAGAATAGTTTCTATTTTATTCTACAGAGGTTTCAATGACCACTGTGTATTGATTTAAAGTAATTGATTGTTGAATACATAGGAACATTTTTAAAAGTTTTTTCTTCTAAAAAACACAAGAAATATGAGAAAAGTAGCAATAGTCTCTCAAGCTGCACCACCATTCAATAAGATCATGGCTGATCTAATCTTTGCCTCTACTTTCCTGCCTGTTCCAAATTGCCCTCCAGTCTTACTTCAAATTTGACTTTCTCACTCTTGAATACTTTAAGTGACTCAGCACACGTTGGGCAGATATTCATGATCCCCAGAGAAGAATTCCATCTCATCTCTGTATTAAATGAATAACCTATTATTCTGAAATAATGTCCCCTAGTCTGACATTCCCCTCCAGGGGAAACAGCTTTTATCCCAAAAGGCCCCTCATATTCTTGTACGTTTCAATACATTCATTCAGGGTGCAGTAGGGGTTTGGAACTTACTGCCTGAAAGGTTGCAGAGCTGAGAACTTGGTCCCAAATGTGCTCTTTAAGGCTGTGAAGCAAGAGTTGGAAAGAGGAATCACATAGAACATAGAACAATTACAGCACACTTCAGGCCCTTCAGCCCACAAAGCTGTGCCGAACATGTCCCTACCCTAGAAATTACTAGGCTTACCCATAGCCCTCTATTTTACTCAGCTCCATATACCTATCTAACGGTCTCTTGAAAGACCCTATCGTATCAGCCTCCACTACCGTTTCCGGCAGCCCATTCCACACACACCACTCTCTGAGTAAAAAACTTACCCCTGACATCTCCTCTATATCTACTCCCCAGCACCTTAAACCTATGTCCTCTTGTGGCCACCAATTCAGCCCTGGGGAAAGGCCTCTGACTATCTACCCTATCGATACCTCTCATCATCTTATACACCTCTATCAGGTCCCCCCTCATCCTCCGTCTCTCCAAGGAGAAAAGGCCGAGTTCCCTCAACCTGCTTTCATGAGGCATGCTCTGCATTCCAGGCAGCATCCTTGTAAATCTCCTCTGCACCCTCTCTGTGGCTTCCACATCTTTCCTGTAGTGAGGTGACCAGAACTGAGCACAATACTCCAAGTGGGGTCTGACCAGGGACCCATATAGCTGCAACAATACCTCACGGCTCCTAAATTCAATTCCCCGATTGATGAAGGATAATACACCATATGCCGCCTTAACCACAGAGTCAACCTGCGCAGCCACTTTGAGCGTCCTATGGACTCAGACCCCAAGATCCCTCTGATCCTCCACACTGCCCAAGAGTCCTACCATTAATACTATATTCTGCCAACATATTTGACCTACCAAAGTGAACCACTGCACACTTACCTGGGTTGAACTGCATCTGCCACTTCTCAGCTCAACTCTGCATCCTATCTATGTCCCTCTGTAACCTCTGACAGCCCTCCAAACTATCCACAACACCCCCAACCTTCGTGTCATCCGCAAACTTACTAACCCACTCCTCCACTTCCTCATCCAGGTCATTTATAAAAATCACAAATAGTAAGGGTCCCAGTACAGATCCCTGAGGTACACCACTGGTCACTGACGTCCACTTAGAATACGACCAACAACCACTCTTTGCCTTTTGTGGGCCAGCCAGTTCTGGATCCACACTGCAATGTCCCCTTGGATCCCATGTCTGCTCACCTTCTCCATAAGCCTCGCATGGAGTACCTTATCAAACGCCTTGCTGAAATCCATATACACTACATCTACTACTCTCCCTTCATGGATGTGTTTAGTCACATCCTCAAAAAATTCAATCAGGCTCGTAAGCCATGCTGACTAGTCCTAATCATATTATACCTCTCCAAATGTTCATAAATCCTGCCTCTCAGGATCTTCTCCATCAGCTTACCAACCACTGAGGTAAGACTCACCGGTCTATAATTTCCTGGGCTATCCCTACTCCCCTTCTTGAATAAGGGAACAACATCCGCAAACCCTCCAATCTTCCGGAACCTCTCCCGTTTTCCATGGATGACACAAAGATCATCGTCAGAGGTTCCACAATCTCCTCCCTCGCCTCCCACAGCAACCTGGGGTACATCTCATCCGGTCCTGGCGACTTATCTAACTTGATGCTTTCCAAAAGTTTCAGCACCACCTCTTTTCTAATATCTACATGCTCAAGCTTTTCAGGCCACTGCAAGTCCCCACTACAATCCCCCAGATCTTTTTCCGTGGTGAATACTGACGTAAAGTATTCATTAAGTACCTCCACTATTTAGATTACATTGCTTTTTGTTGGCTAGCACTGAAACGACTGGCTAAGTGGTTTCCTTCCATACTGAAAGACTGTGATTCTGTGATCTATTGAGACAGAGATCAACCCCAATACAAACTATGTGGTCAGTATGATTAGTCTGTACTTGGCAAAAGCTTACAGGGAAGTAGGAAAATAATTGAAAGCAGGTTTACTGCTGTGTCTCAGGCAAATTGCCTCTTATGTCTTGAAAAAGAATTGTCATGGATAATGGATAAGTTAAGAAACAGCACTATGTACAAGTAGAAAGGAACTAAAAGAGCGTGAGTGTACTCATGTATATGATGCACAACTTTTAATGAGTTTAAATGATTCCCCTTATTTGATTCTTTAGGTGGTTTGATAAGTCATTCACTTTCATTGTGTTTGCAAATGGCAAAGTGGATTGAATGCAGAACATTCCTGGGCTGATGCACCAATCATAGGACACCTGTGGGAGGTAATTGAAATTGCTTATTTCTTAATAAGATGAAACTGAATTCCAATATCCTAGCAAAATAGCTAATATATAACACCTTCAGTCCTGTATTCATCATCCTCCTTAAATTTTGTCTCCATGTTGTCTGAAGTTAAATTCTTAAATTCCTAAACTTTCTTATTCTTTATTCTGGAGACTTCAGTAACCTCTCCTGCACTCTCCTTCCCTTTTACTTTATCCATACTTTTCCAATCTGTTGAACCCGCTCCCCTACTATTTAGTTTGCTGTTGGCCTGATCAATGACTGTTCTGCAAGTGGCCCCAAATTGCTGTGGACTGGGTTAATTAACAGGCCAGTGGTTCCTGTGTCTGGGTGACAAACTATTAGTGAGGAGGGAGCTTCAACGAATAATTTAACACAATGCTGTTTACGCAGCATGGTTTTTTTGCAAGTTAATAATAAATGTTGTCGATATTCCACAGAAAAAACAATTCCTGTGAGCTTTGGAGAAAACATGCCCTGAATAACTGACATCTTTAGCGGCTAAGATGGACCCTGATAAACTAATTTCCCAATAGTTACTAATTGACCTGGAAATGAACACCATGATATTACATGCACTGAAGTACATGCGCATTAAAAAGGTGTGAATGAGTCCATTTTCTAGGCATATGATTTTACCGAGGGTTTTTACTCTTGATCATTGGCATATATGACTTGGCAGAGCACTTTTAGACAGAAGTTTCAGAAGGAATGTCTAAGCTAAAGAATGTTGCATTGGATTGTAAAAGTTGTGAATGGATTATGAAAGTTTCTACAATGTCCCATTTATTATATGACACCAAGATGCAAAATAATTTCAGCAATGGATGTTTTCTGTCCAATAAAAATGAACCCATCAGAATTAAATTATATTTGTAAGTGATTGCTCAAACAAGCATTGAAACTCTTGACCTATTGCAGATACATATTTTTCCACTCTGCACAGATGGTGAAATGGTATTGTACAGACAATCAAAAGAATGACATGCTTCATTTTCATAGCTCTCAAAGTAAATAGCTTTTTAAATTACACTGATTCATGTCCAGGAACCAAAGAAATTCCAGCAATGTTTCTAAACTTGCACAAAATTGGTCGAAACTTGCAGGATGTGACCAAATGACTTGTCTTAACTAACTGAGTTCAGTACAAAGTGTATACCTAAGACAGAAAATCAAATGCTAAAGCTGGATAGAATATTCTGCCTTCAGAGAAGAACCTACCTCCTCATTCGTCCGCAGTGAACTTCTGGTAAGTTCTTTACTTTATGAATCCTCTAATATTTCTGATATTACCCATTGCTAAATAATCAGTTTGTGTGGCCTTTATTGAGCAATCTATCCTGGCTGTAATTATCCTACTCCCTTGCAAATTTAGTATCTTATTCACCATTAGTGATTCATGTATTTCACACACAAAATTGGTGTAATATTATGGATGCGCTTTCGACACATTGGGTCTATTTAGGTCTCACCACCAAAAAATCTGCTCAAATACTACTTGTACTTGTGGACAGCAAAATTGGAACAGTTGGGGGAAAAATGAGAGTAATAAATAGGAAATAGATAAAATAATAAAGCATAGTTCATAAAGAGATATTGGGAGAACTAGAAAGGAAAAAAATTCATTTGGGATGAAAATGATTTTTCTGTACTTTGTTTGCACAAAAAATCGTTCACTGTGGTGAATAAACTGAAGTGATTCGAGCCTCTGATTGAAATTGTTTGTCTCAGTAAAATGTGGTTAATTATTCAACAATAAAGCAAATCTAACATTCAAATAACCTTATTAATCTTTATTACCCAGAGATTGTTTCAATGCCATGTGAACCAATAAATTTGTTTTAGATTGGCTAGAAGACTATAGGGCATTGCTCGCAGCTCTCAATTACCTGCTCAAGGCAATTAGATTCAGGGAATAAATATCTGTCTTGCTAGTGACAGTCACATCTCTCAGATGAGAAAAGCAGCTATAGTTACTTGAAATGCCATGGGTTTGAGTGTTAAAGTAGATATCTGTAAACAATTAATGTTACATCAGCCTAATAATGTTCAACATTTCTGACATCTTACTGTTAGTTGCCTGAATGAAACAATATTTTCCTCTCTCTACAGGTAATTCTTCCAACCTTAGTGTCAAAGAATTTTGGCATGGGAAGATGTTGGTGTGGATATGCAGAAAAGTCCTTGCAGTGTAAAAACATTACTTTTGTTCTATTTTCTTTTTAGTTGTTGAATAAAACTTTATATTGATCACTTCTTTTTCTGTGTCGTCTTTCGTTCATTATATTCATATTGCATTCATGTTTTGTGGTGCATTGTGAGATTTTGACAATTTTGTATGTTTTGGAGTATCTGTACTAGATGCCTTCTTTCATTGTATATCCCTTGTTTCATTTTGTGCTCCCTACCCTTCATTCTGGTTTGCATGTCAGGAATTTACTGAACTATCAAACTTGTAACTTAATGAAATTTTGCAACTATAAGCCAGAGTAAACGAGGCTTAGCTCAATTAGTAGACCTGAAATTCAGTAATAGTGGAGTTTGGTTGACTTTGTTTATTTTATGGCCTGAAGGTTTTCAGTAAAGCTGAGCATCTGCTTTTACAGTTGTGGAATGGCAATGAATTAAGAGCATTTGTGTTGGAAAAGGCCAAAACAACATACAGATATAATGTTTGTAAAGTATGAAAATATTCACCATACCATGACATGTAAAAGTCACTGGCTTTAAGTTCCTGTTGTATGTACTGAAGTTAGAATTCAAAGTACATGTTTTCCTAATAAGTTGGTTTAAATTTTCAATATTTTTTCCAGTCATGGTATATTTTGTATATTGCACATTTGATTCAAGTCAATAAACTTTGGTACTATTTCTGGTAAAATTCAGATTGCTTCTGGGAGAGTAATGGTTGAGTGGGAGGAGAAGATCCGCCATGACGGATTGGATAATCTATGATCTCTGCATAGACTCAAGTTCCCCTTGATGTGGAAGTTTGAGACCATTTTGTAAGGGGGTCAGAGTTGGGTGCACTGAGAGGATGATGGCTGGGGAAGAGGTGAACAGCATCATTTGTGAGCTTAGGATGAAAGCCAAAATCTCTGGCAATCTTGGCACACGGCCACTCCTCCCAATGAAGCTTGATAGCCTGTTGAATCAAAATATCTAATTCTGTTCTTAACTAGCATTGCCATCTGTCTCAACGGGGACCCTGGTGGATTTTTCTCCCACCCTGTGGCCCAAAGCTCATTTATAACATTTTGCTGCCCATTTCACAGACCAGAAACTGAACCTGGCACCTTCTGATCTGAATAGTACTCTGCTCCATTTATCCAGTAAACCATCATTGGGTATTTGGTTTTGTCATTTGAATAGTGTGGATGATCAACCTAGTTGGATATGTCACGAGTATAATTTTAAATATGGCAGAAAATTTACTGGACAATTCATCCACTCATGTAGTCTTGAAAGTGTTTGATTCAGATCAGGCAGAGAGAATTAACTTATCAGATACCATATGGTGAATTGTTATTATAATTTAATGAATTTGATATGTTATTATTTAGATTTACTAATGGTGTCCAAAATTTTGCATTTTTTGTTTAATTTTGATTTCCAGTTACTTTCCCTCTCATGGCTCCCATATTCTGCATCTTTGTTGTTTCACAGTATGCTTTGGCCACAGACTCCTTTCAACTGGGGTACAAGGACGATGGTAGCTGTAAAGGTGATCCAGCCCCAAATGTGCCGCCACCACACAGATTGCAATGGGAAATCCCACATGAGGTGAGGCCTTTAGTTTCTGCTTCTGCTATCTCGCTATGGAGAGTTCTCTGTCTAAAACTCTCCAAGGCTGCTTCAGCAGCGCCTTCCAAATCTTTATCACCCAGTAAGACATTGATAACAATTGGATGGTTGCATCACCACCTTAAACATCCCATTCCAAGTCCCACTTCATCTGGACTTGGGCATGTAGCATTGTTGATGAAGTTTTTGAGTCTATGCCAAGCAGCATTGTGGGTCACCTTCACTATGTAGACTGAAGCAGTTCAAGAAAAAAAATAGTCCAATCCCTACCTTAGGGCAGCTGTTGTCCGGTAATAAATGCCATCCTTCCCAACAATGAGGAACAACAGTTTTAAAATAAAGTAGCAAACAAGAAGCTGAAGTTCTGAAATGAAAAGAGAAACTGTTAGATAGTTGGAAAGTCAGGCAGCATCTGTGAAGAGAGAAGCAAGAGTTTACAGAGGAATTTAAAGCATGTCCAAAAACATTGAAATAAACTTCAGTAGTTCTAGTTTGTCCCAGCAGCCATTCATTTTAATGGGGATTGCTGTGCTGGTACTAGACTAAACCTGCCACCAGCTCTACAGGCATGCTTCCCAGCCTGAGTGCTTTGGCCTGTACTAGTGATGGAAATAGGGACTTTGGCAGGAAAACTAAGCACTTCAGTGTTGGTGTCTGAAATCATGGCTCAAATTCTCACAAAGGGGCTGCTGGAAATTAAATCTTCCCAAGCTCACCATAACAATAAGGTTTCTGAGATGCAGCTAATCCTCACTTTTCCTACTTTACACCCAAATGTCCTGTACCCTGGCTCTCCCAAGACTGTTGATCTCTAGTTTTGGCCAGTCATTCCTGTTATCTGAGGCCTAACATCAAATCAACTGAATCTCCTGGCAAAGCTATTGAGTGGACAGCTGGCTGAGATGTTGTTCAGATTCTCCCCATTTACCTTGAGCCTAGAGTGAACTCCCTGTTGCTACATTCTCTCAGTGCTAACAACGGAAACAATTTTGTGGATGAATTTAATACCATACATGAAGACATATCAAACATACCTGTGTAACTTTTCTTGTGGATTGATTAAATCCAATGACAACCAAGTTGTTGGTTCTGTAAAGCTGATTTTGCTGCTTTTCCCTCCCATAACCCCAACTTCCTTCTGTCCCTATTTCAGTGCCAAGAAGTAATCATGCATTCGCTGAAGGTGGCACAGAAACTGGCTGATGATGTTGATTTCTATGCATTCCCATTCACTCAGTTTGGCAAAGGTGTGATTAAGAAATGCAGAACCAGTCCTGATGCCTTCATCCAAATTGCTCTGCAACTTGCCAACTTCAGGGTAAGAGCAAAATAGAATCAGCAATTTGCTCAGTGGGGGTGGGTTTGGACTGAACATCGGGAATAACAGCAGAAACAGATTCAACCAGGGTAGCCATTTGCTGGTACAGTTTCAATAGGGAGCTTGAATTTTATTGTTTTATGGCCATAGAAAGCACTGCAGAATTTGGCTCTGGCTGCAGCATTATTCCCAGTTTATTGTGATGTTAATTTGTTTTGCAGGAAAACTAAAGAATTGCTGCTTTTGCTAATTATTTAATCACCAAAGATGCAATTCTTTATTTTACTGTAAAACTAATGCAGATTCAGATTAGTTTATTGTCATACACCAGAGAGCGAAATTATTTGCTTGCATGAAGCTCACAGAGTAAACAGTATGCATGATAATAAGTACAACAACAAGTGCAAAACAGCAGAATGGTGCAAAGTTTGTAGTGCAATATGAAATAGAGCAAAGAGAAATACTAAAGTGACAATAATGGAATAACCGAGAGAGGTAGAATTAAGAATCTGAGGACCACTGGCAGCACCACTGGGAAGGTGATGTGAAAGAGGTGATTGGTTCAGATGTCTGATAGCAGTGGGGAAGAAACTGTTCTTGTCTGGATGTCCTGGGTTTCATGGTCCTGTAGCTCCTCCAGAATTTCTGCTGAAATTTGTATTGCATTTTCCTTGGAAAAATGTGTCAGAGGAGTAGAGCTGCCATAACACTATCCCTCAGCTTCAATACATGTTTAGGACTGTAGCCAGTTTGATCTAGAGAAAGCACAAGAAAATATTACACAGCTGATTCCTTACAAAGTGGCCTACTCCTGTGGCATGCAAAACCCCATCAGTCACTCCAGATTATTCTGTTCTAAAAGTTCCATTTTTTTTGTTCTCAGTTTGTTACAAACCGTCTAGTGTCGTTGTAGGATTATTAAAAAAAAAAGTTCAGATGTCGGACCATCAAGCGCACTGCTTGAGAAAGTGGTTTGACCTATTTTGTTTTCCAAATGAATGAGGTAGCAATTTCATTGTACTGAACAAAGATGCTGAGCAACTATTATGAATAACCTATCCTTTCCATGTCCAGAGGCTCATGAAAAGGATATGCTCTACAGATTATATTTTAACAGTAACTACCCCTACATAGCCCTCTGGGGAGTAAACATTGTAGCCAAAATTGAGCAAAAGCTATAGTCCATGTAATATACATGTTCAAATCCCACACTCAATAAAGCTGATCCAGCACTTGCATCAGGAGCAAACTCTGTGCTGATGTAATGGATAACTGGAATTTAAGTGATCTATGTGTGGTTTACTTATTGGAAGCCAAACTGCACACCTGTAGGGCTGCTTTTATTGTTTGAATCATATTATTTGCACTCTATAGCCAAATTTAACAGGTTCTGCAAAGGCAATTGGAGAAATTTATCTCCCTTTTTCTTACGCACTAAACGTGGAATATTAGTGGATGCACCTTGTACTCCACATCTGATGTTTGGTTCCTTTGAAGTGTGCATTACTGCATCACATATTGTGAACATGCAGCAGGATGCATTTCTACCACAATGGGTTGACGTAAGGCAGCATTAACAGGGTATTGCAGATCTCTTCATTTCATCTTGTATGGTTCAGGTTCAAATGAAGAGTCATAGAACACAGAAACAGGCCCTTCAGACCACCACATCCATGTCGACCTTTTTTCCCATCTCTACTAATCCCATTTGCCCGCATTAGGTCTGTATCCATCTATGCCTTCCCTATTCAAGTGCATGTCTAAATGCCCCTTAAACATACCTATGCCTCATAATTTTATACACCTCTATCAGCTGCCCCCTCAGCTTCCTTCACTTCAATGAAGGAAGCCCAGCCTATCCAGTCTCTCCCAATAACTAAAGTAACTCTAATCCAGGCAACATCCTGGTGAATAAGAATGCATGCAACCAACCCTTTGTCTACCTGCTGTTACATTTTCATTTTGCTATGCATTTTTTGCCTTCTGCACTGCACCAAACAATTCAAAGGTTGTCAAGATTGCCAGATTGGCCTGTGCTTATCATACAATGTCAATAAAAAACAGTTTTCCATCTGTACTCCTTGATTAAATTTCCATTTGAAACCCGCTCCTGGGTATCTTTTGTTCCATACAAAAGTACTCTGCACCTCCTAGAATGTTGAACTGTTTAGAACAGGTCACAGTCTGCAAACCACTGGAAGGCATTTATTATGTATGAACCATCTGTTCCCGTCCAAGATTATAACCTGTAGATGTTAATATTTCCAGCTGTAAACTATCCTTATTAAAGTAAAAGCCCCAGACCTGAAGCAAAGCTATATGATTTTCACATTTTGACTTAATAGTGTATTTCTGTTGCTGAATGCATAGTGTTTTCTGAAGTTGTATCATATTTCTCATTCAGTACCTCTCCTGTTTCCATTATTCTCCACAGAAATGATCAGGATCTCATTATTAGATTCTAGCCTGCAATATACGCTGGGTTTCTGTTGGGTATCAGTAGTTAAAGAAAAACTTATGAAGAAGCCCAGTTCTGCATAACTTTTCTGCTGTTATCTTCCAACATTACCCTCTTCCTGTGTACTTGCACAAATTTCCTTTTCTGTTGCAATAAACGAACTGCTGGAGGAACTCAGCAGGTCAAGTAGCATCTGTGAGGAGAAAGGAATTGAGGTTTCAGGTTGAGACCTTTCATCAGGGTCCAACCCAAAACATCGATAATTCCACATCCCCCACCCCCACGTGTGCTGTTCGATCTGCTGAGTTTCTCTAGCAGTTTGTTTATGGCTCCAGATTCCACCATCTGCAGCCTTGCAGTCTCCTTTCTTTTCAATTGCTGATTTGCTCTTCCCCTTCAGGTTGTCTCAAAATATCTTCTATTCTCCCTAACCCATATTTAACTGAAGTACAATTCTTTATATTTCGCTCTCCCGGCCTTTTACCTGTCTGTTTTCTTTTCGACATACATCTCATTTCTTTCTTTCTTTCTCTCTTCATTGTTGTTCTACTTCACTTTTAGAAGACCCCACTCATGCCATCTCTTCTGCTATCTCTTCTTTCTCACAGCCTTTGTGCCTTGTTTCTTTATTTTGCCTTGATTTATTTGTAATGAATACCTCCTAGACACCTACTCTGTTTCTTATTGTAACCTCTTTCCCACTCTATACCTTTTCAAATTTGTGCCTTGCTATTACTGTTACAGCCTTTTTTATATGAATAAAAGCAATCCTTCCCCTAAATATAACAACTTGATGCTTAACCTATTTCAGCCTGAACTGTGCCTCCTGTCTGAAACACACGTTAGTTGGCTCCTGTAATACTGTGAATTATGTTGTAATTGAGAATATCCTTGTGCCACTTTTGGTCAACTTCACTCAGTCTAGAATGGCCTACACTGTACCTGAATCAAGAGCATTGAAAAATGGAGCCTGCATGGGTCAATCAGAAAGCTGTGTTTTAAGAGATGTAAGACTAGAATTATTCTTGATTATTTTAACTAATGTAAGCTTACAGAACATCTTAGCTTGATTTTGAAGTTTCTCCCATTCAAACTCTTCAATGGACCTCATAATCCTATCATTCAGTCTCAATATTTCAGTTAGGTTTCAGCCTGTGTTGAATGTGACTGTCTTCAATCTATAAATCATCCAGATCTCTCTTCCGTTCACTACTAAAATTTTAAAAATGCATTTTCTTCTGATTCGTGTACTGGATTGTACTTTATAACCATTGCTAGTCAATTATTCTGTTTTCTTTTGGAAAGAATTTGTTTACATAAGTAAGGGGACAGTTTATTAACTCTATTTGATTCTTTTTGCAATCCCGATTGCAGGACAAAGGTTCTTTCTGTCTAACCTATGAATCTTCAATGACTCGGCTGTTCCGTGAGGGGAGGACTGAAACTGTGCGTTCATGCACCATTGAGACGTGCAATTTTGTGACAGCACTGGCGAGTAAGAAGCTTTCGGTGAGGAGGGATTACTGTACACTCTATGGGTCTGCAGGGGCAAGTGGGAGTATAGTTTCACTTATCAATTAAAATGTAATTTTAATTATCTGTAATGTTTATTTGAATACCAGAAGTCTTCTCCTCCTATTGTTCAGTGGTGAGTGGTCATCAATTGAAATTTGTCTCTGAAAGTGTGAAAGATCAGATTGCAGAAGTTTGTTGGAGAATTTAATTATTCAGTAAGAAACAAGGTTGGCTGTTGAAGTTAGGGAAATAAAAATGATTTATTTGAAGCTCCACAGCAGGATTAATTTTGAATTGCACTAGCAAATACCACAGATGTAATGAGGGCTGATGATCGCTTTCAGCACAATGATTCTGTGCAGTAACAGCCGAACGATCATGGGTTTTACTTTCTAAGGAAAGAAAAATTATTTGGGTTTCCACTGCTCCTATCAGGTTAAGTTGTTAACATATGTGTTTGTAGATTTATTACATCTGAATTTCTAACAGCAACACGAGTGCAACTTCCTGTGTATTTATTTTTGCACCAAAGTCACAAAGAGTGCTAAATAAAAATTGTACTTAAAACTTGTTCTAAATATTCAGCATTGGAAGTCCAACCACTGGCTGTTGAATATCTGTCTTTAGCTGAAATGCAATATTTAATGAGTCTGCAGAAGGACAAATTCCAGCAGGAAATCATTCATGGAATTGGTCAGAGGCTACAGAATTAGAACTTCAGAATCCAAATTAACAGCGTGGTATTCAAAATCATTTTTCCTTTTCATTTGCTCTTGATTCTAGATGTACAAGCTGCATTTCACACACAGAGAATGCCAGTAGCTTGCCTGAATCGGTAAGAAGTGAGCATCAGCAGACTCTTAGTTCTAAGAAGACTTCAGAATTGAAGACAATGTCTGGTCACCTGGCAATTACACATGCAATTCCAGCTTGTGCCATTAGATAGAAAGCATTAGTAGGAAGCTGAGGGCAGTTAACTTACAGGCGAAAGATTGAAAAGATCTGTGTAGCTTCCAAGCCAGTGACCTCTACCATGTGGTAGAAGCAGGGCAGCAGACCTGTAAGAGCTCCTTCATTTCCAAGTCCTTTTTCAAGATGCGTATCATTCTGGCATGGAAAAATATTACCAATTTATCTTCATTAAAATTCCAAGGACCTGATGATCCACATCACAGAATTTTGAAGAAGGGGACCTTGGAGATATTGAATGCTCTGGTTGTAATCTTCTAGGGTTCTACAAATTCTGGAATTATTCCTGTAGATAGAAGGTACCAAATATAACCCATTTCTTTAAGAAAAAAGAAGAGAAAACAAGACACTGCCAACCTGTTGGACGAGTGTCCCTGGTGGGGAAAGTCCTGAAATCTATAGTGAAAAATGTAATAATAGGACACCTTGAAAAGAATAATAGGATTGAGCAGAGCCAATATGAATTCATGAAAGGAAAATTTATATTTGAATAATCCTACTTTGGAGAGGGTACAGAAGCAGTTGACCAGGATGTTGCCTAGATTAGAGTGTGTTGAGAGGTTAGACAATCTTGGATTGATTCTGCTGGAATGTAGGAGGCTGAGGGGCGACCTGATAGAAGTATATAAAATTAAGAGAGGCATAGGTAGCGTAGATAGTCCCAGGTGGAAATGTGAAATGCTCGAGGGCATAGCTTTAAGGTGAGAGGGGCAAAGTTTAGAAGAGGTCTATGAGGTAACTTTTTTTACACAAAGGGAAAGTGGTAGAAGCAGAAATGATAGCTATGTTTGAGGCATTTAGACAGAACAGGTAATTAGACATGAACAGGTAATGAATCGAGGGATACAGCCCATGTGCAGACAGATGGTATTAGTTTGGGACCATGGTCAACACAGACATGGTAGGCTGAAGGGCCTGTTCCTCTGCTCTATTCTATGTTTCTATGCATCTCATTGGAACTTACAACATTCTTAAAAGGCTTAATAGGCTAGGTGCAGGGAGAACATTTTCCCCTAATTGAGCAGTCTTGGAACAGGGGACACAGTTTGAGAATAAGGAGTAGATCATCTGGATTGAAATGAGGAAAAATTTGAATCAAAGGGTCGTGAACCATTGAAATTCTCTACCCCAGAGGATTGTGGTGGCTCAGTTGTTGTATTCATTCAAAGCAGAGGTCGATTAACTTTTGCCAAGGAGTGCAGTGGTTAATGCTACTGCCTCATAGCTCTGATGACCTTGGTTCAACCCTGACCCCTAGTGCTGTCTGACATGGTATGGGGATAGTGCACCAAAATAGTGCTATGATCTTGTTTGCCCTGCGTGCTCGTTTTCTTCCAGTTCTCAAGTTGTCTTCTTACTAGCTGTCCTCCAAGTCCTTTCCCTTCCTCTAAACTCTGCACCCTTATCTGGCCTGATCTCCTCACCTGCCAATCACCTCACCCCTAATCGGTGATTGTAGGCATCTCCTACCAATTTGCAACAGCTGATTCTTGCCCTAATTTTAATTCCCTCACCTACTGCTCATCCAATCCATTTGCCCTCCTCTCTCAATGTGTGACTGAGATAAGCTTTGTGACTGTTCTGGCTGCTGTTACCTTTGCTAGTTTTATACTTTGGACATTAATTTGTGTTTAAAGGCTCCAGCAGCTGTGGTGAGGTTCAAACCTATCTGGATCATTGGTCCAGTCCTCTGGATTACTAGTCCAGTAACATATCTACACTGCTTACCATGCCTCCTGTTCAACATCAGCACGGCCATTGCTTCTAGTAACTGACAGCTGAACTTTTGCTAGGTTCCTGGTCCTCGAGGTGGACTGATTTTACGGCTTTGAGGATGCTTCACAATTCACCTTTGGTAGCTAGAGTGGGATTTGAATCCAGCCTCCCCCTTTGTCACGCAAACCTAGTGGTTGAGATTGCTCAGCAGCAGTGTCGGACAGGGTTGTTGCTGCACTTCAGTAAGTCCTGCTGCAAGTACACACCTGGCATCATATGGAAATAGGATCAGGCTTGACTGTAGAGTGCCCCACAGTTGACATGAGCTTGCATATTGAAAGTCTGCAAGCAGTTCAAGGAAGGTCAAATGGATTTGTATTCCAGCAACATGCTTGTGGGTTAGTATGAGAAGCCAATGTCAGAATGATGCATTAGTAGACACTTGACCATCGAAATCATAAAGAACATGACAAATTGGGATAAGGAAATTCTTTGCCTCTTAAATAACATTCTAATAAAAGTATTTCTTGTTCCTTTAGAAGACTTGGTAAGGTTGCAATGTACTTTTCTTTCATTCCCTCCACAGAATGAAGAGTGCCTGAATCTATTCCGTATTGCAGCCAAGAATCACCAGCACATCAGCAGGCTTGCTATGTCCGGATGTGGTGTCGATCGGCATCTCTTCTGCCTCTATGTGGTGTCCAAGTACCTGGGAGTCAACTCACCCTTCCTTCAAGAGGTAAAAGGTTGTCAGTTGTGACTTCATACAGATGAGAAAAGTAAAATGGGGAGGAGTTAAATTGAGGCTGGTATCTATTCTTCCCAACAGGGTAAGTTATCATCCTAACTCTTATATTTTAAAAAAAAATTGCAGGAGAGAGCATTGTAGATCAGAAGACAAGTCATTCTGAGCTCTCACCACCCACCCATTTAATAGAGACCTAGGGTCAAATACAGTTTCTGTTCAGAGAGAAACAAAAAGCATTAGTTCAAGGAAATAAGAGCAGGGGTAGGTCACCTGACTCCTCAAGACAGCCATGTCATTCAAAATGATCATGGCTGATCTACGCTGGCCTCAATACCTCTTCTGTGCCAGATCTCCATAGCTCTCAATTCCCCTCCTTTTGGAAATTTATTTACCTCTTCTTTAAGTCTTCTAATGAGTTAGTCTCCACAACTTTCTGGGGCAGAGAATCCCTGAGATTCATCACGGTTCTTTGGAGTGATTAGGGATTGACCATAAATATTGGCCTTGTCAGTGATGTCACCATCCTAAAAATAAATAACTGTTCTAGCTCTGTCAGAACCAAGAAATGTTAAGTTTTCAAGATGCAGAGGAAATGAGAATAAGAGTAGTTCTGTAATTGGTGGAAGGTAGGAGAGATTAAATGACAAAATTCCAAACCAAACCATTGCAGATGCAGGATATCTGAATAAAACAGAAAATACGAAATATTTAGCAGGTCAGGAGACATCTGTGGAGAGAGAAGCTGAATTAACATTTCGGGTCAAGATCAAGTGACAAAGAGGAATAATGATGCAAGGAGAAAGAAGGTGGTAATGGAACACTTAAAGAATCAAAAAGCTGGCTTGGGGGAGGTGTAAGTGAGAACAATGTTGGTTCAATGGTAAAAGTCGTGCAATGCAAACTTTCTAACTAGTTTAACTTCATGTAATAAAGTGTCACGTATTGTTTAGTTATGATGGGCTGAGGTCCAAAATGCAGCACACCAAATGTTGAATTGATTAAAGGAACTGTTGAAATAAATTGGGAGGCTTGATTAAGTTTCATCAACTTTGGGTTTGGTGGTAGATTTTGGAAAGATGGGAGTGGAGAGACACCTTTCTGAGATTATTGGAAAGCATAAGCAAATGTGTATTCAAATGTGTCTTGATTTGAATGTGATGAGAATGCATGATGCCTTTCAATCAGGGAATGTCATAGTTAACTTTACCTCTTGATTTGTAAGATACTGCAGTAGATTGTCATCTGTGAAACTAGAAGTGTATCTTGTTTTTAGGTGCTTTCAGAGCCATGGTGTCTCTCGACCAGTCAGACACCCATCCAGCAGCTTGAGCTATTCGACCTTGTGAATCATCCAGAATACGTCTCCATTGGAGGTGGTTTTGGCCCTGTGAGTGTTTACTGTACATTTAAGTTTTTCTTCCCTTTTGTCCCTCCTACTCGCCCCTCGCCCATTTCCTGATACATTGCTTAGCTAGTTATGACGTACACATCTCTCAGCTTTGTGGCAGTGGCTCTGTTTAGTTGCTAGCCTTATAGATGTGAAGAACCATATACTTTTGCTATTCCATTAAGTACCTATTCAAATGGGTATATTGCTGAAATTAAACAGCACTGGATTGCCTTAGTCTCAATAGCATTGATATTGTGTGTTTAGAAGAGTCTGTTTGCTCCAATCATAATAGAGTACATTTCTTCAATGAAGAAGTACAAAGATGCTCTTCCTAGTCTGTACGAGGAGCTAGGCACCAAATTAAGAACCTCAAAATTAATAATCACTGGATTGTTACCTGAGACACACGTGGATTGGGAGACAACAGGTAAGATTAGAGAAGTGAAGGCTTGGTGCAGACGGGTGCTCGAAGTGGGTTCCGTTGGGACAGTCTACATTTGAACCATGCAGGGACCAATGTTCTTGTGAGCTGCATATCTAGGGAAATAATGATGATTTTAAACTCAGTAGTGGGAGGTAACAGAAATCATAGTATAATTAAATTTTACATTTAGTTTGAGGGAGAGAAAATCCCAGATCAGTATTTTAAACTTAAATAAGGGCAAATATGAGGGTATAAAAGCAGAGCTAGCTAACGAGAACTGGCAAATTAGGTTAAGAAATCAGTCAGTTGAAAGATAGTGGCAGATATTTAAGGGGATCTTTCAGAATAGAGAAATTATGGACTCTCTGATGAGAATGAAAAATTCCAAGGGAAGGACCCAACATCCATAGGTTAAAAAAAAGTTAAAAGTAGCATCAAAACTTAAACCAACAGAACATAATTTCACAAAGATGAAGAGCCAATCAGAAGATTGAACGGAACATATAAAACAGCCACAAATAATTAAGAGATTAATAAGGCAAAATTAGAATATGAGATAGCTAGCCAGAAATATAAAAAGAAATAAGAGTTTCTGCAGGAAATCTTCAGAAAAGAGTTAACAAACTGAGCATTGGTACCAAAGGAAGTGAGCATGGAGGATTAATAATAGAAAACGAGGAGATGGCAGATGAGTTACTGTGCAGCATTCTTCACTCTGGAGGATACAAGTGACATCCCAGATGGAGCTCAAAATTGAAAATTTGAAAGGAAGGAGGAAGTTGGAAAAATTACAATCTCAAGAAGGTGGTGATGAGCAACTTTTTGTAGCTGGAGCCTGACAAGCCTCAGGATCCTAATGGATTCATCTTACTCAATTAAAAGAAGTGGCTAATGAGATAGTTGATGTGTTGGTTTTAATATTCCAGAATTCCCAAGGTTCAAGGGTGATTCCATCAAATTGGAAATTACCAAGTATAACTCCTTTACTCAAAAAGCAAGGGAAACAGAAAGCAGAAAATTCCAGGCCAGGTAGCTTGATATCTGTCATTGGGATAATGGTCAGAGCTATAATTAAGGATGTTATATTAGGGCAGCTAGAGAAATTCAAGGCATCAGACACAGTCAGTGTGCTTTTAATGAGAGAGAAATCATGTTTGACCACTTCATTGGAGTTCTTTAAAGAATCTGCTGTGGTAGTTAGAAAAATAAATTGTAAAGAGGACATAAAGGGATGCAAATAGGTTATGTGAGCAAAGATCTGGCAAATGAGGTATAATGTGGGAGATTGTTAAATTGTCCATTTTAGCAAGGCAAAAGTCGGAGCATTACCTAAATGGTGAGAATTGCAAAGCTCTGAGATGTAAATAGATCTGGGTATCCTAGTGCATGATTTGCAAAAGGCTAATGTGTATGTACGGTGAGTAATTACAATAGCTAACAAAATATTATTGTTTTTTGCTATGGAAATTGAATACAAAAGCAGGAAGGTTATGTTACAGTTGTATCGAGCATTGGTGAGACCTCATCTGCAGTAGCTTTCTCCTTATGAAGGCAGGATTTTTTCTTCTGCTGGTACATGATGATGTTAATGCTTTGGCAATAGTGCAGTGAAGGTTTATGAGACTATTACCTGGAATGGGTGAATTACCTTATGAAAGCTTAGGCTTGTATCTGTTGCAGTTTAGAAGAGTGAGAGGGAATTTAATTGAAATTGATCCTGAGAGACTTTGACGGGGTGGGTGTGGAGAGAACATTTCCCTGTGGAAGAATCTAGATCTCAGGATCACTGTTTAAAAGCAAACGGTCACCCATTCAATTAGAGATGAGATGGATTTTTTTTCTCTTAGAACTTTCTTCTTAATAGGGCAGTGGAAGCAGTGCCTTAAAATATATAGAAAGATATGGCTTATGGATGAAAAGGAGTGAGGATAAAAGCATGTTAGATTGGCAGATCGTCGAATATGATGAATTTCAGGTCATTGTTGGACTTTTATTGGGAGTAAATATAAGTGCTTTGGAATGGGTACAGGGAACACAATTTCTTTATTTAATGATGAAATAAACTAATGGGTTATAGCATGCACTGAGGGGAATTGCAAATGGCCCAGGAAGATATTAAGAAGCACACACTGGAAGTCTAAAATAAAAACATAGAATGTGGAAATACTCCACAGATCAGGCAGTATCTCTGGAGAGGGATGCAGAGTTCAAGTTGTGGCCGCTATTTCCCACACCAAATCCTACTCTCCCCTTGGTTATTTGTTAGAATGTCTCCACAGATTCTCTGTTAGCTTGCCTGAGGTCATCCTCCACGTGTATGTCTGGGCAGAGTTTTGAATGGCTCATTCAAACTGATTCCAAACAAGACCTTGTGATGCTGCTAACTTTTCATCAGAACAGGAAGGAAGAGGAAGATAAGGTGGAGAGCAGAATGGGCAGGCTGATGGCAAGTGCAATTTAAAGTGCAGAAAGTGATTAGTAGCTTTTAGGGAACAGCAGGCCACTGAAGAGTGTGGATCAGCAGAGAAAATCAGCAGTTCAGAATCTTAACTGTAGAAAGCTCACATTGAAAGGCTGACAGATAATTATTGAAACTTAAAATAATACACAAAAATGTGAGTGAATGAATGGTTAATCTGTAGAAAGCATTGTTTGGGCTGGCTTAGGAATCCTGTATTGGCAAAGTCAGAGTAGAACAAAAATATTTTGGGATGGTAGTTGTGCTGAACAGCTATAGGTTCAAGAAGAAACTTGAAAACCTGGAGCTATTTCAGTCAGAACAGAGAAGTTAATAAGAGGTTCATTAGAATTATTATTTATTTTGGTGAGATAAAGAGGAAAAGATTTCCTCTTTTTAGAGAATTAGTCCCACGAGATCATTGATTTAAAATCATATGATGGAAGAGAGACAAGGAGGGTTTCAAAATCTTTTTCACCAAGAGGTTGTTGGAGAATGGAATATTTGTTATGAAGGAAATATCTGAGCCAGAAACATTTTTTCTTTACATAGGGAGCATGATATAGCAAACTCGGGTTTGAACTACTGCAGCAAAGAGGTGCAGGGGATAATGGGCTCCCTGAGTATTATAATTTTCTATGATTCTAGCAGTTGTCAATCTCAGGAAGTGACAATTAAAAGATTAGGAGCACAACATTTTCACAGCAAAAGATACTTGATTCAAAGTCAGGCCTGCACCTTTGGAAACACATTATAAAATCATATCCAAATATGTATGACTTCATATGAGAATTATTTGGAAACAACCACAGCTTTCATACCAAAAATTATGTTTGATTCTTTGGAATTAAGTTACAATCTGCCTGGTACATGGAAGAACATTTAGCTCCTTTCTATTAGAAGGTATGCCAAAAAATAGGATTTTATCCTTTTAGGTGTGCTGAACATGTGCAGTATATTGTGCTGATATCCACTCCAAACTCTGGAAAAAAAAATTTGGAGGACTGGGCAAAAATACAATAAAAGTGGTGCACTGGCATTTTGCACACCGATTACAGTTTCCGATGGAACCTTGATGCAAAGCTTGCAGCTGCCACGTCATTGCTGCACTGATTCCTGGAAGTAAGTCGACATTTAAAGAACCTTACTCCGTGGCAGTCAGAGTACAGTGTCAGCAAAAGTAGCGTGGAGGAGGTGAGGAGATGATGCTCTTCCTTGTGCCTAGGTAGCAATGGACTGCATGTTGACGGTAACCGCCTAGCCAGTGTAGGGTGCAGGTTGATCAAGGAGGCCGTGATAGCAGCATGCAGTGCTAAGTGAAGGACCACCAGTGAAATAGTTAACACAAGGCTGACACAATAATGTGTGTCTAGGTTAATAATCTGTAACTGAAGCCCCTGTCTCTCTCCTCAGGTTGCAGATGATGGTTATGGTGTTTCTTACATCATTGTTGGAGACCACCTCATCAACTTCCATATCTCCTGCAAAGTCTCCAGCCCCCTAACGGTAAATTTTAGCACTCATCCTTGCTTTTCCCTACATTTACTGGTGCAGGGTTATGCTTTCATTAGTCATTTTTTGCTTCTCTTCCAGCATTTAACGTTACAGAAAGCTAAGGGGATGCATTCATTGTACAACTTGTACATACCTTGTGTTTTGTTCATTTGTTTATTGTCCCTCTTTTGGGTCACTCATTTTCACTGCATTATCTGACAGAGCAAGAAGGTAGCTTCTAATTGGCAGTACCATCCTAATTACAGTAAAACTCCAATAGTCTGGTACCCTGGGACTTCAGTGGTGCTGGACTACCAGGTTTTCTGGACTACTGCATGTTACTTTTACATGTTACACAGTATAATAAATTTTTCCAGTAAGGTAAAGGGAGCAGGAAATATTCAAGCATTCTGGACCCCAGCTTCGGCTACAAACCCACCCATGTTCCTGACCCCTGGTGTTCCAGACTCCAGCCGTGCCTCCGGCCCACAATCCAGACCCAGGCCCTGGCTCACACTCAGCTAATGAGGGAGGTAGATGCTGAACTGTCAGGTTTTCCAAACAATTGGATTAGATTAGTTTATTGTCATGTACACTAGGATGCAATGAAATTCCTTGCTCATGTGAAGCTGACAGAGTAATTGATGATAATAAATACAACAATAATTACAGCAATGAGTGCAATATAACAGAATGGTGCAAAGATTGTAGTGCAATCTGAAGGAGTGCAAAAAGAAATGCTGAAGTGCCAATAATGGAATAATGGGTAGATTTAAGAGACTGAGAATGTGGCAGCATCACTGGGAGGTGGGATGTGAAAGAGGTGATTGGTTCAGAAGTCTGATAGCAGCAAGGAAGAAGCTGTTCTTGAGTCTACTGGATTTTCAGAGTTTTATTCTAGTTGCTACCTGGTATGCAGCCAGGAAGGCTTAATCAATTCTTTCCCCGGTCTTCGGATCTCTCCTGCCTGTTGCAAAATGCCTTGTTCCTCAAATCATACAATATTTGAATGATATTGTGAACAAAAACCCAAAAATAACCCATTTATCCCTTCTCTCGGTTTTCTCTCTGTTTGCTCATCCTCAATCCGTGCCGGCATATTACTCCAAATCCTATGTGCTTTAATTTTTTGTTTAATACCCCCTTGTGTGGCACCTTATCAACATTGTTCTGAAATCTCAAACACATTACATTTAACTAGCAGCAAAAAAACAAAAATGCTGGAGGAACTCAGCGGGTCAAGCAGCATCTGCAGAGGGAAATGTGGACAGTCGATGTTTTGGGTTGAGACCCTTCATCTGGACTGAGTTGAAGTGTCTCAGTTTTTTATTTTTGCTCCAGATTCCAGCATCCACAGTCTCTTGTTCTCTACATTACATTAACTAGTTTACCCCTTTCAGTTCTTCTAGTTACAACCTCAAAGAACTCTGTTTTCCCTTTTGTAAATCTATGTTGACTCTGTCAGGTTCTATTCATAGATTCCAAATTTCCTGTCACCACTTAATAATAGTTTCCAGCGTTCTCCCCACAACTCGTGACAGGCTAACTGGCCCATAGTTCGCTGTTTATCCCTTCTTTCTTAAATAGTAGTGTTACATTTGCTGGAATATGCCAGTTAGCATTGTATCATGAGCAAACTATGATAAGTTAGACAATCCCCTCATCTAAATAATTGACATAGATTATGAACAACTAGGGCCCCAGCACCCATCCATGTGGCACATCACTGGTCTCAGCCTCCTAAACCAAAGCATGACCCCTCCCTCTATCTTCTGTTCATTAACTATCCTAACCCCATGCTATTATATAACCCTCAATACTGTGCTAATTTTATTAACTGATATATTGTGTGATGCCTTATTAGAGGGCTTAGAGTCATAGAGCACAGAAACGGGCCCTTCGGCCCATCTAGTTCATGCCAACCTGATCTTCTGACAAGTCCCCTTGACCTGCACCTGGACCATATCCCTCCAAACCCCTCCCATCCATGTACCTATCCAAACTTCTCTTAAATGTTACAATTGAACCCATATCCATCACTTCCATTGGCAGCTTGTTCCACACTCGCACCATCCTCTGAGTGAAGAAGGTCCCCCCCTCAGATTCCCCTTATATATTTCACCTTTCACCCTAAACCTATGTCCTCTAGTTCCAGTCTCATCCAGCCTTAGAGGGAAAAGCCTGTATGCATTCACTCTATCTATACCCCTCATAATTTTGTATAAGGTCTCCCCTCATTCTCCTGTGCGCCAGGGAATACTATTCAACTTTTCACTATAACTTGGGTCCTCAAGTCCCAGCAACATCCTTGTAAATTTTCTCTGTACTCTTTCAAGCTTATTGATATCTTTCCTGTAGGTAGGTGACCAGAAATACTCACAATACTCTAAATTCAGCCTTCACCAACATCTTGTACAACCTTCAACATAACATCCCAACTCCTGTACCTCATGCCCTGATTTATGAAGGCCAAAGTGCCAAAAGCTCTCTTTATGACCCTATCTACCTGTGAAGCCACTTTCAAGGAACTACGGATCTGTATTCCTAGGTCCCTTTGTTCTACCGCACACCTCACCATTCACTGTGTAAGTCTTACCCTAGCTTGTCCCCCAAAGTGCAACACCTCACACTTATCTGCATTAAATTCCATTTGCCATTTTTCAGCCCATTTTCCTTGCTGGTCAAGATTACACTGCAAGCTTTGATAGCCTTCTTCGTTGTCCACTACGCCCCCAGTCTTGGTCTCATCCACAATTTTTGCTGATCCAGTTTACATTATCATCTAAATCATTAATATAAATGATAACCAGCAACAGACCCAGCACTGATTGCTATGGCACACCACTAGTCACAGGCCTCCAGTCAGAGAGACAACCATCCACTATCACGCTCTGGCTTCTCCCGCTAAGCCAATGTTGAATCCAATTGGCTATTTCATCCTGAATGTCGTGACTTAACCTTCTGGACCAGCCTCCCATGTGGGACTTTGTCAACATGGACTTTAGCAAGGCCTTTGACAATGTCCACTGCCTTTACCTCATCAACCTTCTTGGTAGCCTCCACGAAGGACTCTATAAAATTGGTTGGACATGATCAACCATGCACAAAGCCATGTTGACTATCCCTAATCAGGCCCTGTCCATCCAAATACATGTATATCCTGTCCCTTAGAATACCTTCCAATAATTTACCCACAACTGATGTCATGCTCACCAGCCTATAATTTCCTGGCTTATTCTAAGAGCCTTTGTTGAACAATGGAATAACATTAGCTATCCTCCAGTCTTCCGGCACCTCACCTGTGGCTAAAGACATTTTAAATATCTCTGCCAGGGCTCCTGCAATTTCTGCACTAGCCTCCCACAAGATCTGAGGGGACACCTTATCTGGCCCTGGGGATTTATCCACCTTCATTCGCCTCAAGACAGGCAGCACCCACCTTCCATAATTTGGATACGGTCCATGACCTCATTATTGTTTTGCTTCAGTTTTATAGTCTCTGTATCTGTCTCCAGAGTAAATACGGATGCAAAAAATTCATTTAAGATCTCTCCCATCTCTTTCGGCTCCATGCAAAGATGACCATGCTGATCTTCAAGAGGACCAATTTTGTCCCTTGCTACCCTCTTGCTCTTAATATAGCTATAGAAACCTTTAGGATTCTCTTTCACCCTGTCTGCCAGAGCAACCGCATGTCCTTTTGTTTTTTGCCCTCCTGATTTCTCTCTCGTGTTCTCTTGCATTTCTTATACTCAAGCGCCTCATTTGACCCTAACTGCCTATATCTGAATGTGCCGCTTCCTTTGTATTTACTAGGGCCTCGATATCCCTCTATAACCAAGGTTCCCTAAACCTGTTAACCTTGCCTTTTATTCTAATAGGAACATACAGATTCTGTACTCTCAGTATTTCACTTTTGAAACCCTCCCACTTACCTAGCATCTCTTTGCTCGAAAACAACCGATCCCAATCCACGCCTGACAGATCCCTTTTGATGCCATCAAAATTGGCCTTCCTCCAGTGTAGAATCTCAACTTGAGGACCAGTCCTATCCTTCTCCATAATTATCTTGAAACTAATGGAATTATGTTCACTAGATCCAAAGTGTTCCCCTACACACACTTCTGTCATCTGCCCTGTCTCATTCCCCAAGAGGAGATCCAGTATCACGCTCTGTCTAGTTGGGACCTCTGCATATTGATTGAGGAAACTTTCCAGATCACATTTGACAAACACTATCCAATCCTTTTACATTATGGGAGTCCCAGTCAATACATGGAAAGTTTAAAGATAACTTACTATCCCCAACCTTATTTTTCTTGCAACTGTGCTCTCTCTACAAATTTGTTCCTCTAAATCCTGCTGACTATTGGGAGGTTTATAATATAGTCACATTAACATGGTTATCCCTTTCTTATTCTTCAGTTCTACCCATATTGCTTCAGTAGACGAACCCTCCAGTATGTCCTTGATGAGTAATGCCACCCCTCCCCCTTTAGTACCTCCCCCCATCATGTCTAAAACATTGGAACCCCAAACATTGAGCTGCCAGTCCTGCCTCTCCTGCAACCAAGTCTCACTAATGGCCACAACATCATAATTCCACCTGTCGATCCATGCTCTAAGTTCATCTCTCTTACCTACAATACTCCTTGCATTGAAATAGACGCAACTTAGAACATCAGTCCCACCATGCTTATCAACCAGTTGGTTTCTGTCTCTGCTTGTAGGCTTAACAGCTACTTTCCCCACAGTCACTCCACTTACCCTGCCTGCCACTCTGGTTTCCACCCCCCTGCAACTCTAGTTTAAACACACACCCCCCTCCCCCCCCCACCCCCCCCCACCCCCCCCAAGCAACACTAGCAAATCTTGCCGCAAGGATATTGGTCCCCCTTCGGTTCAGGTGCAAACCGTCCCATTTGTACAGGTCCCTCCTGCCCTGGAAGAGAGCCCAATGATCCAAAAATCTTAAGCCGTCCCTGCTACACAATCTCCTTAGCCCCGTGTTAAACTGGACTATCTTCCTATTTCTTGCCTCACTAGCACGTGACCTTCTGAAATTCCAAATGCACTACAGCAACTAGTTGGCCCGTATCTATTCTACTAGTTACTACCTCAAAAAAAGTTCCAATGAATTTATCAAATGTGTATTCCCTTTTTAAAAAAAAGTCCTCATTGGCTCTGCCCAATGTTATCTATGGCTCCAATTTATTCTATGTGGATTCCAATTGAAATTCCATCCTTTGCAGTTCAGATCCATCCATGACCACAACTATGTTCAAACTGTCCAGCATTCTTCAAGTAACTATTCTCATTGCATACTGAGATCCACTTTAAAGCCGTACGTGGATACTTGCATGCTCTTGACTGCTGCAATGGCACTGACACACAAAAAAACATATGATGAAGGGTCATTTGCCCTAAAGCATTAACTGTTTCTCTCTCCGCAGACGCAGCCTGACTTGCTGAGTATCGCAGCATTTTCTGTTTTTCTTTCAGATTTGAAGTCGACTCGTTTATTGTCATATGTGTAAGCACAGTGAGGAACAGGCACAATGGAAAAACTTGCAGCAGTATCACAGGGACTTAAATTCAGACAACACATAGAAGATTTTACAGTGAAGAAAAGACTGTGCAAAACAAGACATTAGTGTAAAAAAAAATTCAGAAACAAGTCCATGGTAGTGCAAGACATGATCTGTAATGTTCCGTTGCTGAGGTAGTGTTAGGGTTGTGCAGGTTGGTTCAAGAACCTGATGGTTGTAGGAAAGTAGCTGTTCCTGAACCTGGTGGTGTGGGACTCCAGGCTTCTATACCTCCTGCCTAAAGGTAACAGGAAGAAGAGGGGATGACTTCGATGATCCAGCATCTCCAGTTCTTTATTGCTTCTTTAAAAAAAGATGGAAGAATGGGTTCTAAATGTTCTAGATATAAGATCTTCATAAAAGACCAGGAATGGGAGTAGGAGGGAGAGTAGTGGTGTTAATGTGAAGATTTCAGTACTGGAGAGATCAAGGACTCAATCCATCTGTTTAGGGTTGAGGAACACTATCAGAACTTCTATAGACTGCCAACTAGATTGAAGGAAAATTTGAGTAAGCTTGAGGAATTTATTCTCCAAGACAAGTGGTTAGGAGCTGCTGGGGAGCTCGTGAGGTTGGATTCAATTGATTCTTTCAATGGGGAGCTGGATGAGTATTGAAAGGTGGGGTATTTGTAAGGCCAAGGAGAGAGAGCAGGAGAGTGGGACTAGCTTGATCAGCTATTGACTTGATGGGTTCAGGGCCTCCTGCAGTGCTGTAACCATTTTGTGATTCTACAGTTCAGAGGGGAGAGGGAGATGCACCAGAGGCTAGAGGCAGACTTCTGACAACTCTCTTTCTCTCTATCATTGCCACTTGACCTGCTGGTTGCTTCCATCATTTTCTTTTGGAGCCTAAGGACCAAGTTGATAGGCTAGAAATACGAAGGAGTATTAATTTCAAACTGAAATGTTGTCAGCGAATCCAAACAAAGAGAACATCAATGCTTAACCTTTAGTAAATTAGACTCCAGTGGAAAATCACATTCACTGTGAGAGGAGACAGCATTAATACACATGAAGAAAATGAGGTATCTAGTTCAGAATATATACTGATTAATTCTTTTCTCCTTTTACTTTCTGAAAGGACGCTCATCGTTTTGGCAGAAACATCTCCCAAGCAATGTTAGACATCATTGCACTCTTCAATTTGGATGGGAAAAAGCCCCAAGTGTAGTAATCCTACCTGCCTGACACAGCAAAAGGGAGAAAAACAAAACAATGAGGATCTTGCACATCTAGAGTTGTTTAAGCATCTGTCTTCTGAAGGACTTAGCGTGCGTATGCACTGTTTTTTGTGTCAACTTTATTTATTCATTTGTGTCATGGGGCTAATTTTTAAATTAAAAGAACAAAAAGCAACAACAATGCAAAAGAAAGGGATTTATGTTGAAATTCTGGTGTGTGTAAGAGACTGGGCTTGAACTTAATAACTAAAATTCTTTTTTCTGTTTTGAAAAGACAGGCTTATTATATATTACCCTTCTACATATTTTGTGTTAACCAGCAGAGTTTGTGCTGATTTGCCTGCACACCCCTGGGATATGCAGCAACACTGCAGTGAGTTTTCCCTCATTTAACCTTGGGATTGAAAGGATACCAGTATTGGGGACAATCAGCAATTTAGTAAGGTTTGCTGGACCCAGTGTAGAGTGGCAAATAACCTTGCAACTGTGGAGCTTTATTGCAGGGCCCATAATCATTGGTGTGAGTGGGGCTGTGAAAAGTTTTAATACAAGAACTTACTGCAGATTTCTGGTTGGTTAGGGACAAAAAGAATGCAATCACTTTACCCCTCCTTAGATCATTAGTGAGGAAGTAGTGTTTCATTTGAAGTCTGACGGAGAGAGAGGATTACTGTTCCCACTCTATATCAATGAATGGGTATAGACCTTCCCAACCCTCTAGCTGTAACTGTAGTTCAATTTTAAAAACTGTGGCAGCTTGGAAAAAGTAACTCTCCATTCCCTGCCTGTCCATATATCTGTCTACATGCCTCTTAAATGTTACTATTATATCTACTTCAAACACCTCCCTTGGCAGCACGTTACCGGCACCTACCACTCTACCACTCTGTAAAACAAAACTTTCCTCGCAAATCAGCTTTAAACTCTTCCCCCCCCCCCCACCTTAAAACTATGCACTCAAATACTTGACATTTCCACCCTCTATCTACTCTGTCTATGCCTCTCATAGTTTTATATACTTTGATCAGTTTGCCCCTCGGCCTCCAACACTCTAGAGAAAACAACCAAGTTTGTCCAACCTCTCCTTCTAGCTAATACTCTCCAATCCAAGGAACATACTGGTAAACCTCTTCTGCACCCTCTCCAAAGCCATGACATCCCTTCTGTAGTGTGGCAACCAGAACTGAAGACATTACTCCAAATGTGGCCGAACCATGGCTTTACACAGTTGCAATGTGACTTCCCGACAATCGTACTCAATGTCCCGACCAATGAATGCAAGCATGCCTTAATATATTCATCTTTGCATTTTGTTCAGTGCACTAAATCTGTGCCATCACCATTTTTTAAAAAAAAGAGCATGAGAGATCTCTTCTGAAAGTCTCCGTTCAAATCTAGATTGAGTAAGAGTCCAGTAGTAGGTGAAGAATCTATTTGCATGCCAAAAGTGCACAGCAGATCAGTAGCTTAATGGTTAGATGACCCAGTTATGAGGATAGCTACCCTAAGAAGAACCAGAATGGTGCATCAATTCCAGTGGGAATTGAAAGGAAACCTACCTATGGTGTTTTGTTCCAGTGTAAGGGAACTTAATGTGACCTATCCACACATATTAAATATGAAGCCCTCTTTGGACTCCTGGGCATTGCTGTGTTTTTATTTTAGACTTTTTACTGTCTTTGATAAAACATTCTGTGCCATTATTTTCCCAAAGTTTTTTTTATAAGGTATTAATTTCAAGCTCTGTCTGTTGAAGCTGGTGCCTTCAATGCAAGTTATTAAAACTATAACTGACTTTGTTTTCATTAAACTGGACCTCTGGTTAGCCAGCATTCCTTTTCTCCATGTGGACAGTCCTTGCTTTTCACATTTTCTGTGGGACATTAATTGCAAGAACCTGATGCAGGTTGAATCCGATTGAAACAAATTTCACCAGAGCTGTGATATGGGGTAGGTTGGGGAGTTCTGGATTGAATAAGAAATGGTAGTCGAGTCAGACCAGTAGGTTTGGATGGTTCTCGGCAGGACCCCTGTGCATTGCTCATCTCTACCCATGATGTAGCAATATCCTAAATATGTTGGGGGAGATTTCCTTTATTTTTATCCAAGTCATAAATGCATGTTTTGCTAAAGCACTTAATCATATTGTTTCCCTGTAAAATAGGAGGTTTTCTTTACTCCACCGTCCATTTTATAATAATGTTAAAATTCCAACCTTGTCTTGCCACCACCCTTTGTTGCCCTCCATGGACCTAATCTTGCCTGGATTGAAACCAAAGGACGGAGCATGTGTTAACACCGATGTGAATGACTGGCTAACCAGGAGTTTAAGGCTGGCTCTAACACCATGCAGTTGTACTGTTTTTGAATATATTCCACTACATTAGTAATTCTGTAAAGGCATTCCTGTGAGACGTTAGGCCTATCTGGCAGGAGAGCGACACCAAATAGAAGAAATACATGAGGCCTTAAATACACAAAATAGCTAAATACGTGTGGAATTAAGAGGTAATTTTAATTATAAGTAAATGACAATCACATTTATAATAACTTATTGTGATACTTTCAAAAAAAAAACTCCTTTATAGTTGACCAAAAGCAGAGCTGAGATCCTGTTTCTTAGTAGGATTGGAAAGGAACCTCCCTGTGACACTTAATAGGGAAAAAGAAATATGTGGGAGATTTATTCTGGCAAGGGTTATTTTTTTACAATCATTTTATTTTTCTTTGTCTTTAGGAAGATGTATCACACCCTGCACAATTATTTCACATTGTTCAGTTTCTTTCTATGACCATTGAGGATGGGGAATTATTACTTTGCTTCATTCAAACACTAAACTGAATGTAGCCCCTGACCCCCATGCTGCACCTTCACAAGTTCGGCACTGCTCAGGCAGTGTTTGCACAGTGGAGCTGTTCAATGTTAATTTTTGCTGTGGTTGTTTAAAGCCGTGCCAATAATTGTGAAGGAAGGTTTTGCCAGTCTCTACTAGGCTGTGTGCTCCTACTGACAGGATATGTGTAAAGGGGTGTTCATCATCTTGTGGGCCTGACATCAGCAGATATTGAGAGTGCATGGCTGTGTAATGAAAAGATAGAGCTTTTATTTCTGCTTTTGTGGGATGGAGGGTAATTGCCAAGGCCACCTTTTCTTGTCCAACTTTAATTGCCCTCGAGGTAGCTGTGAGCCACCACCTTGAACTGCTGCGGTCCGTGTGGTGAGGATATTCTGGCGGTGCTGTTCGGTCACAAGTTGCAAGATTTTGTCATGGTGATAATGAAGGAACGCTGATCTACTTCCAGAATCACAACATTGTGTGATAGAAGGGGAATGTAGAGGTGGTGGTGGCGTTTCCTTGTGCCCATTGCCCCAGTTGATAATTTTTGGAACTGCTGACAGAGATGCCATGGATAGTTGCTGGATTGTTTTTTGTCGATGGGACAGACAGTAGAAGCATTGGAGCAGGTGGTTACGGTGGTGAATAGGTTGCCATCAACTGCACCACCTTGCCCTGGATAGTGAGCTTCCCGAGTGTTATTGAAGCTCCAGGCAGTTGAGGAGTATTCCACCACACACCTTGTTTGTACTTTTGTGGACACTGGGGAAACTGAAGGCAGTCAGCAGGTATTTGCTCATTGCAGGATACCCAGCCTTTTGTAGATAGTTGGGGTTTCAGCGAAAAGAAGAGCCTTGACTCATTACAAATTACAAAGGTCTTCAGTGAATGTGAGAGGGAATTTATTGTTAGTTGTGGCATTTTCCAGTTCTATTTAAATGCTGGTCAATGTTCTGACATGACTAAGGGTGAAGTAAAGTTATGAGAGAATGTCTGAGGCAGTGGGTTTATTTTTCAAGTTAAGCCATTCAACCAACTTGTCTGTAATTCTGAGCTGGGAACCAAAGAATAGTTAGATTTAAAGCTTACCTCTGAATTACTGCACATTATGCAGGTTTTGGTGAAATGTGAACAGGAATTAGTCCCAACTGCACCTGTGAGGCAAGTATTTTGTCATAGTAATTCTTCAGCTTATTTGATTGCAGCAAAACCACCCTTGTTTTCTGAGTGTTTGATCTGCCTGTTCCTAACATAATTTAGGATTTAAATATTTAACTGGTGTTGGGAGCTGGTAAGAATCAGGTTTATCAAATTACGAAGGACTTCTGATACATTGCCAAAGAACATTATAACCAAAGGGCTACATTGTTGGTTTGAAGCTTTGAGTTGCTTTAGCCCATCGACTCTTGACTCTCTGCTGTGGGTATCTTCTACCTTTCAATTTGTGTCATATTAACCATTATTGACCTGAAACCTTTGCAACTTCTCACATCTTTTGGGCAAACCTAGAGTAAGTTAAATTGAACCAGATGTTGGACCATGTGACCACATTATACTACTTCCCCAGTGGGTAACCACAGATTAATGGCTCACAATTAATACTTGGTCAATTGAGGCATTTGCTTCTACCGTGCACCTTGTATGCCAAGGAGGGTTTTATGGACTATCATAATATTTAACAGGAGGGTGGACCATCCCTGAGCTTGGAGATACAACCCCAGTCTCTACTTGCTGGGCCTGTCTCTGTCTCAGAAGCAGGAGCACTTCCACCTGCTGCAGTTGTTGAGGAAGACTGATGAGCATTATACCTCTATTGATAACTTTAAACGCAATTTATATTATCAAAAGCTGCTGCACAATCATACAGGTCTTTTATAAATGACATGTATTTCACCCTTTCTATTCCTCAGCTAATTAAGATAGTGAGCAATTTGACTTGTGTAGCCTGGGGATGGTGCTCCCTGGATTCAGAGTCTGTAAGTTGATCTCAGCCATGGGTTGGACACTCCCTGTGCTCATAAGAGGAGGAAACTTGATGGTTTAGGGTTACCAGTTACTCCCAGTGGAAATGCATGTGCCCTCATCAAAGTCGAGCTCAGCTATGAAAACCCCTCTTTGTCCATCATCACCCTGTTCCAATAAGTAATTTAAAACTCTGCTGAATAAATGACGACAGTGGAAGTCCACTCCTGAGTGCCTTGCTGTTTTTATTGTCGCAATATTAGTTTGGTGCTTTCATAAACCATTTTCCATAGGACCATAGCAAATCTAGCTCCTTATACTGGGATTTAGGGGGGGGTGGGAGGTGAATTTTCATTCCAGGGGCTGCTATTAAAGTCAGAAATTTGTAATTTATTCAACATTGGACAATTGTGAGGGGTCTACTCACCAACTCTAACTTTAAGCCACAGCTTCCTGGTTCCACTTATAGGATTACTGCTGCATAGGACAAGGAATGAACATTCAGCAACCTATGTGTGTTGCTGCTTTGTATTTGAAAATTGGGTTTAACTGCCCAAAAATGGCCCAAGCTTTCAAAACTGGCAAGCTTAAAGTGACAGTTCCTGTAGCTGGTGACTTGTTTATTGCACCACAACAACCAGGTAAAAATAAGGGAGTACAAGTCTAATGTGTAATACATAAATTCAGCCTTCAAAGTTCCTAGATGAAAAGGTGAATTACAGATTTAAATTTTCCTAAACTTTGTCCCTGTGGTTTAACATGTTCCTCTGCAAAGCAGGTGTTTATTGTCACTGCTGTGATTTGCAACTCCCAGATGTTATGTAGGAGTTGAGTGGCAAGAGCAACAATAGGCAGGGAGCTTTAATTCCAGATGTAGCTCAGGCAGAACATTTTAGAGCCAATGCGAGAGCAGCACACTTGTGAGCACATGGCCAGTCTTTCTTGAGCTGCAGTAGCACAAGACTTGTAAGAGCCACACAAAATTGCTGATACAGTTCAAAATACCCATGTGTTTGGTAGGAATGGGATATCGCTCTCCTTTTGGTGCTTGTTTTCAATGTCATTAGAATCATATTGTCTTTGTTAAACTGTGTTTATTTGCCTTTTTTTAAAAAATTCACTTCTTTTGATGTTTGTTTTTGTTTATAAGTGTAAATGCAGGTATCAATGCAATCAGTAAGGGGACACTCAGAAGTAAAACGCCAATTGCCTGAAACCGTCTGTGTCCTGTCTCATTTTTCCCCCGGATGTCAGCCCGTGTCTGATAATTATGACAGGCCAAATGAACGTGTCCATTTAGTGTGAATGTGTTTGCCACAACAATTTAGACTTGGACAGCTCCTTTGAATAAAACATCGACACTGAACTGCATGAGGAGAGATTAGGCTTGTGACCAAAAAGATTTGAAGGGTTATTTTTAGAAAGGAGGGGGGAGGGGCAGGGAGGAGGAGGGGAAGGGAAAGGAAAAGGGAGGGAATTCCTGAGCTTGGGTATCAACATCTTAAGGAACCAACGGCAATGGCGGAGCGATTAAATTCAAGGCTAGAGTTTTGTGTGTGTTGGAAAGGTTACTGTAAGATTGACATAGGGAATCAATTGTAAGTGTGTGTCAATTTAAAAGTGTGTTTGGCCACATGACAAGAGTGTGGATGAGTGAAGAGACTTGGCTGTGTTTTAGGGGAAGATTAAGTGCAGCTGTGCAAGGAAAGAGCTTGCAGCTGTCTGAGTGTGATGGCATGCACCTGCATGTACAGGTCTGGTTGTCAGTGATGAAGGTCGTGTGTGTTTGGGCACAGCTGTGTTTGCATATATGTGCAGCTTTCCAAGGAGTACAAAGGACAAGTCATTTGCGATAAAGTGATTGATTGGAATTTATTGATATTCAGTGGGATGGATTTACCCAGTAAGAGCTGGACAGAATCCTATTTTAATGCACAGAATCCCTTCAGTCTCATTGATCTTGTTTAAAAATATACCATGTGGAGATCAAAGGTAACCTTGGGGCCATTACCTGGGTGCTGCTCTGTGGAAGTGAGCATTCTTGCTTAAAAATCATATTTAAACAATTTATTTAGCAAATGGGGGGAACAAAGAATTCTTAATTGTTGTATTGTCTCCCCCTCTGAAGCACAACAACAAAAGTTCCTGCTGGGGGGTCAGATCCCAACCTTCCAGTCCCTTTCCTAAGGACATAGATTAGTGGGACTATAGCCAATGAGTATGCAGACTTTCATTTCTTTAGCACCTACCATAGCCTTGGAACAGCCTGTGAAGTATTTCTTTGATGTAGTCACTTGTAATGTAGGAAACATGGCACAGCCAGCTCCCATAAACAGCAATGTGATAATGAGCAGATAATTTGTTTAAGTAATGTTAATTAAGGGTTGAAAATATTGCCATGGGATAGTTTTCAGCTTGAGAGAAAGAGACAAGGCCTCAGTTTACCACCTCAAAGGCAGTCTGATCATGTAGCACACCCTCAGTACTGCACTAGAGTGTCAGTCTAGATTTTAATGCTCAAGTCTCTAGAGTGGGACTGGAACCCATAACCTTTTGCTTCAGAGGTAAAAGTATTTACCCATGGGCATGGTTGAATTATAAGCATGGTTGAAAAGCCATCCCTGATTTCCCTTGAAATGGTTGGCTTGCTTGGCCATTCCAGAAGGTAGTTCAGAGTCCTGTAAAGGCCTGATTGTGGGGGAGTTCAACTCCAAATGGATGTGGAGGCTGACAGTTATTTGATGTAGAACCCTATTCTGCCCTGAGATCCAGTGGAAGCAGTAGCTTGTGATGTAACTCCACAGATCTGCAACTCCACCCAGTGGGTAATTACTGCAAGACTGGAATGATTCTTGAACAAGCTTTAAGTTATAAGTCAAGTTTATTGCCATATACACAAGTACAGTGAGGTACAGGTACAATGAAAAACTTGCTTGCAGCAGCATCACAGGCATGTAGATTCAGAAAACACACAGAACATAAATTGCGGGCTGGTCCCAGAACATTCTATGCAAAAGACGCATTTCACTGTGTGTTTCGATGTACATGTGACTAATAAAGATATCTCATCTCATCTTTTACATGACAGTGAAGCCAAAGGGGAGCGGCAACCAGTGATAGTTGTATAAGAGACTGAGAGTTTAAGTACAAAGTTCTACACTTAACGGGTGATTATTGACAAGTAACTAACAGCCCTTGGTCTCTGGACTCAGCTGACGTTGCCTTCCATTGTGGCCTGTGTGAAGCTTTAATTCCTCACTCTTCACACAAAGGCCATTCAACCCATGTCTGTCCCGGGTACTTAAGAGTTCATTGGCAATAGCAGCCAAAAATGCCCTTGCCACTGAGGATCAGAGGTAACATGTTAGCTCCACTCAGATCAGCACTTCATTAGAGTTTGGCCATTGTTTGCCATTACCTCCCTCAGATAAACCATTCACACCCATTCCTACCACAATTGCTTATTTCCCCTTATCTCCACCAACAATGACTGTGCAGGTTTGGTCTGGTTTGCCTGTTGCCAATCTTTGAACAGTAGCCAATTGACTTCAACAATAGTCATTGCATTAGAGAAAGCCACTTCAACAAACACTTACTTCAGATCTGCAGCATCTCCTTGGAAAATAGAAAACCAAAGGTTCTTATTGTAGTTAACAGAAACACCAGCGTGTGTATGATCTACATGTTAGCTTCACAATTCTTTAAGCCTTGAGCTTTCCATCATGCCTTACAATTACTATTTTACAACCGTTCACAAATAAAAGATTCAATACTGAGAATGTCCTGACTATATTCGAGCTTTCCATCATGCCTTACAATTACTATTTTACAACCGTTCACAAATAAAAGATTCAATACTGAGAATGTCCTGACTATACTCGGGTGAATGTTGCTCTGTAGCTATGGATGTACCCCAACAGTAATGCTACATAGGGACTGCACTGACGATGAGGGAACAGTGAGATACTGCCAAACTCTGTATGGTCACCTAGAAGGGCCATTTGCAGACACAAGAAATTATGCAGATGCAGGAATCTGGAGCAATACACAAAAAGTGCTGGAGGAACTCAGGAGGCGAGGCAGCAATCTATGGAAGGGAAAATAAAACAGTCGACGTTTCGGGTCGAGACCCTTCATCAGGACTGGAAAAGGAAGAGGGGCAGAAGCCAGAATAAGAAGGTGGGGGAGGAGGGGGAGGATATAATAAAACAGAGGTGATAGGTCGAAGAGGCAAAGGGCTGAAGAAGGAGGAATCTGGTAGGAGAGGGCAAGTGAACCATGGAATAGAGGATGGAGGAGGAGAGGAGATGGGCAGGTCCATCAAGGCGAGGGAAGGGAGCCATGGGAATATAGGAAGACAAAGGAGTGGTGGGTGGGGGTACTGGAAGTTACAGAAATCAGCCATCAGGTTGGAGACTCCCAAGGCAGAATATGAGGTGTTGGTCATTTGCAGGTTCCCTTCCGGGACTCGCACTATCCTGACTTAGAATGTTACCATTGGCTCTTCATTCAGTGCTTGGTCTAAATCTGAAACCTCCCTGCCAGCAGAACTGGAATCAGAACAGAAACAGAGCAGAAGGTGGCTACTTGGCCTACTGCTCTAAGAGCACCCATCTAGTCATACTCCCTTGTTCTCACCACAAAGCCCAGCAAATTGTTTCCTGTCACATCCAGCTCCCTTTATATGCCACAATTAAATTCACCTCCACCATTAACCCTGTCAATGCAGTCCTGACCCTAACCACACACTGTTTACAAAATATTTCCTCATGTTGCTTTTAACATGCCTTCATTTTATGCTCTTGACCCCTCCATTAATGGGAACAGTTCCTCTCCATCTACTCTGTCAATAGGCTTCATGATCTTAAATACCTCTATTAGATTACCCCACAATCTTCTGTTCAAAGGAGAACAATCCCAGCTTCTCCAGTCTGTCTCATTCCCTTCACTACTGGAGTACAACGACTGCAGTGTGTACCATCTACAAAACGCACAGTTATGTACTGCAGTTACTCAGCCAGGCTACTCCAAGAATTCCTTCCAAACCTGCAACCTCTACCATCAAGATGGACAAGAGCAGCAGGTAAACGCGAGCACCACCACCAGCAGGTCCCCCTCCAAGTTGTGCACCAACCTGACTTGTTGGTTTTTCATTGTCACTGGGTCTAGATCCTGGAACTCCCTCCCCAATGTATTGTAAGACCATCTTCACCAGAGGAACTGCAATGCTTCAAGGAGCCAGCTCAACCACCACCTTTTCAAGGATACTTAGAAATGAGAGCAATTGCTGGCAATGAATATTTGGATAAAAACTAGACTCTTATCTCTGGAATCATTTTAGCATTTCTATACCCTTTTCAAAGTCTTCATGTAATTCTAACTATAGGGCCCAGAAAAGGGCAGCACTACACTTGTGGCTGAACTAACACTTCATATAGATTCATCATGAGTTCCTTATTCTTGTATTCCATGCCTCTCTATTTATTGAACTTAGGATCTGTCTGCTCTTTTAGACATTTTCTCAACCTGCTTTGTCTCTTTCAATGAACTATGCACATTTAAGCTGCAACCCTTCCCATCTTGTACCCCTTTTAGAGTTGTTCTTTCAGTTTACATTGCCTCTTCTCGTTCTTTCTACTAAGAATAATGCTTCACATTTCTCATCATTAAATTTCATCTGCCACCTATCTGTGCATTCCACCAGCCTGTCTATAACTCTTGGAAGCCCATGACTTCTCGTAGTTCATTGATCCTCCAAGTTTGGTGGCATCTGGAAAAAAAATAGAAACTCTGCACTGTTTAAGTCATTGTATTAAGAAAAGCAGTGGTCCAAGTGCCATTCCCTGAGGAATTTGATTGTACACCATTCCAGTCCAACAAAAAACTTTTCACAACTCATATTTCTGTTACTTAGCCAATTTTCTATCCACACTTCTACACACCCTTTTATTCAATAGCCCTTGATCAGCACATTATGTGGCAACTTATCAAATGCCTTTGGAGATATGTCCATTAATCACATTTCCCTTGTTAACCACTTCTGTTCCTTCACCAAAATACTCTATGAAATTAGATAGATGTGATTTGCCTTCAACAGATCTTTGCTTGCTTCCTGCAATCAATCTATATTTGTCCAAGGAATAGCTAATTATGTTCCTCATTGTTTTTAGAACTTTCTCCACCAGTGAGTGTAAACTGACTGGCCTGCAGTTACTCCTTCACCAAAACAACTGCATCAGTTTTAAAAGGCAGCTCTCCATGAACTTCTCAGTTAAGGATGAGCACTAAATGCTGACCTTGTCATTGAAATCCTGTGTTGGGTTTGCAAACAGTTTTCCATTGAACAGGACACCCCATATTTGACAGGGAAAGCTGGTATACTGTGGGGATGAGATGCCCTTTTTCCCCCTTCTGATTCCCCACCTCTGAAGATCAAGTCTCAGGACAGGAGAAATGCACCTTCAGCTTCTGGTTGACTTCAAGGATAAACTGAAACCTGTGTGGACTTCAAGGCGGAATCCTATCCTGCTCGGCACAACAAGCCCCATTCCACAACCTGTTCCTTATTTTTGAAATACAATGGAGGTACCATTCCCCATCCCATGAGAGAATTAACAACATGCACCAACGCAAACCAAAGGGTTGGCAGTTGTACAAAGGAAGCCCTTCCACTGCTCTGCCGCTAGGGTGGGCCAGTGAGCCTGATTGACAGCTAAGGGAATTCGGCGTTACGCATGCGCTTTGGGACCTCGTTCAGGGCTAAGGAAACAACGAATTCGGTGATCTAAGACCAACTAAGATTTCCTTTATTCTCAAGATAATGTTTATTTCTAAATAAAAAACTTGCAATAAAATGGATGAAGAAATCAAAAATGAACAAAAGGTTTTTGCAAGGGTGCGGAGGCGGGACGTGTTTGATTGAACTCTATGTTGTCCAATAAACTGGAAGAGGTTCAAGTCCCTTGAAAAAAGTTGACCAATGAGTAAGAGGTAGAACCCCAAGAGAAGGGGGGCTATATTGATGATTGATGTCTGTCTGCTTCAACCAGAAGGAGGCATCCGCAGAGCGCACCAATCATCAATCAGATGAGCGCGGCCCAATGGGAGAAAGACGGATGGATTAGCCGCGTCAATCACTGAGCGGAGACCAATAGGAAGGGCAGGATGACAGATACGGGGGCGGACCTCCGCCGTGAGGTCATCAGGCGGCGCCGCGGAGCGGAGCTGTCCGTCGGAGAGGCCGGGAGCGGCAGGGCAGCCGGGGACCGCCGAGGGGTGAGCGGGCAGTGGGTGCTCGGGGGGAGACGTGGCCCTGCTTTAGGCAGGGTGCTCCGCGGTCCAGGCTTCCGCCTTTCACTCCAGCCCGGGGATGCATCCGGGGGGCCTTAACCCGGCGCCTCCGCCCAGCGGAACCTTCTAGAAATAAAAGGGCACTGAGTGCAACTCCCTGGTTTGCATGGCTCCGGCGTTGCCCCGGGATCCGTCGCCCTCCACCCCCTCTGCACCCAGCGAGGTGCCCGGGAGGGTGCAGCCCCTGGTGCAGAGAAACGAGGCGGCTGGTCTGCGCACAGCAAGATCCCACAGGCAGCGGGCCGGGGGCCTGCAGGAAGGGTCGGGTGTTGGCCCTGTGGCACACAGGGTGAGCGGGGACTTCCCATCTGCTCTCCAAAACCGTGCCCGTGGTTGTGTTTACATCCACATGGGACGCGCTATGGCCAAGATCCCAGCTCTGAACCAAAAACATTGTGTGCCCGGAGCTGGGCAATGGGCAAGGAGCTGGGTACCTTATCGGACCAGGACCCAAGGCTGGCAGCGCTCATGTAGTAAATAGGATGTCACCAGAGCAGTGAATCCACTAAGTGCTACTTGTCAAGGGGTATGGGAAGAGTTTTTTAACACTTACAGATGCAATGGGTCATTTTAGTTCGATTTTCTCTGTGAAGCAGATAGTAGCTCATTGGATCTCCCCACAACATGTGCCAGGTAATGTGTGCCTTGTGTGACAGAATGAAAGGTTGCAGTTTCCATTATAATCTAATGTGTCATTCACAATGTCAGAGGAAAAGAATCATCTGGATGGCACGCAATGCAGAAGCCTCACACCCCTCAACTCCCTTAATATTGACTCTGCCTACACAACCTTCTTGGGTAGATAGTTGTGGGCATCGGTGGTGAGTTTCTGTAGCTAATTGTCTTGTTCAACATCATTACACAAGTCCAACAAGTGTGCTGTTTTTATTCTCCATGTTGCTCTGACCCACACTTCCTCCCTGCCAATCTCTGGGTACAAATCCAGTTGTGCTCCTAAATTGACATGAGCTTTTTATTAATTACCTATTTGCAGGTAATTCACTGATTCATAAACTACCAGAATGCTGGTTAAAACCCCATTCATTTGGGATGCTTTCCTTTATTAGCTGAGGCATAGAAAATAAAAGCAGGAAAGTTATGTTAGATTAGCCACAGCTTGCATATCTTGCTGCCATATTACAGGGATGATGTGATTGGAATTGAGAAGGTGCAGCACAGTGGCATGGCTCGTGTAGTTGCTGTCTGGCAACACTGGAGAACCAGGTTCAGTCTTGACTTTGGGTGCTGTCTGTGTGAAATTTGCATGTTCTCCCTGTGATTGATGGGTTTCCTCTGGGCACTTTGGTTTCCTCCAGTGTCCAAGGGAGTGTAGGTTGGTAGGTCACTATAAATTGCCACAAGTGTGTGGGTGAGTAGTGGAATCTGAGGGGAGTTGATAGGAATGTGGAGAGAATAAAAGTGGGATTGGCGTAGGATTAATGTGAATGGGTGGTTGTTGGTCAGCACAGACTTGATGGGCTGAAGAGCCTGTTTCCATGCTGTAGGACCTTAGGAAACTGGTTTAGGGTCAAGCACAGGCATCAAGGATGATGACAGATTTCCTTCCTTGAGGACATTTGTTACAAGTTTTTACAAAATCTACTTGTTTTGTGGTCATCGTTACTGTTACTGATTTCTTAATGCAGAATTATTTAGTTAACAACTATTCCCAGATCATTTGTTCAGGGTTCTGGACTTCTAGGCCATTGTACTACAATACCCTCCGCCCAGTGTAGAATGCAGCACCTACAGGATCATTCAGATCACTGGCCTCTGAAGCGCCAGTGTCTCTGGTAGAGTGATTAAAGCCATCAGAATTTACTGATGTTTTGACACAATGGGAATATTGCAGTCAGCCACTGACTCTGTCTGTCAGCCTTGTATCATTTCCTTTCTCAGATATTGTGGAATAAATTTTGGGATCCTACAGTGAACTGCAACCTTTTATTCTGCCTTTCCACACAAGAGCCGTATTACCTGCTTCAAGTTGTGAAGGCATCTGGAAGTCCTATGAGGATGAGGAAATGCTAAAGTCACAGCACTTAGCACACGTTACGCGTAGTGGTACTTGGCAGCTCGTGAGCTCAAGAGGTCCATTGTTATTGGAAAATAGTGTTTGTTCTGATGACTAGTTGTGCTTTGGCATTGTGACCATGTCAATAATTTCAGCTATGTCATCAGTAACCTTTAATGTTATCATTTCAACAATTTTGCTGAATTATGAGATGGTAATTTGAACAATGTTCATGATAATATCACCAAGCACTGAATTTCAATCACACCTCTTTGCTTTTCAGCCTAGAGCCAGATGTTCCTTTTGTACAAGGCACAGTAATCTGGCAGCAGGACAAGTTGCTGACACAGATCACAGATGGTTTCCTCTTCCTGTGCCTGCCCTCGCCACCCCAACCAAAGAAAGCCCCATTGCTCACTACTGAAGCATCTGAGCCTTTGCACCTGACTATTAACACATGGGCCTTGGGTTCTGTGGGGGAGTGCAATCCTGCACAAACGTAGGTATCTGTGTGCATGTGGGGGTCTGCCACATGTCTGCAGGTAAAAGTTTGTGAGGCTCCACTGTTTCTGTGCAGGGGTGTGTTCAAGTGCTTTAGTTATGATCCAAGAGATCCAGGGCTGATTAACCAGCAGCTCAAGTGAGCTGGTGTCCAACTCCTAGAAATCAAGCCATGAATTCTGGATACACTGTTCTTTTGCTGCTTTTTTAAAGAACATTTTTGATTTACCTTGATTAAATTTACTGACACTCAAGGTTTAAAAAGACTTGTTAAATTCTGTTGCCTCGTGGATGCAAAATTTTGAATCTCAGCGTCCATTACTTGCACTAATTTAATTTGTTATGTTTTGCTTTGTTATGTTTTATATGTGGCTCCTGAAACACTGTTGTATGTGTGATCCACAAATGCAAATGCTTGAATACTCATAATGAAGTACCTAATGGCCTGGTTCATCAGGTAACAGTTGATGAGTAGCCACTTGTGTGCCAAGGCTGAATCAGTCCATTGCAGCTTTTGTTCAGCTGATGGAGGCTGGTTAGCAAACAAGATTGGTGCATACAAGGGGGCAGGGAAGGATGCTTCGCACAGTGGGATGTAACGTGCCTGAAGGAAATCAGCTTTCGAATTACAAGGATGTGTAATAATTTACCCATCTGTTGGCATTGGTTTCTAGATCACAGAATGGAGGGGGAGGTCAGTTTAGATTCTGTCTATCAAGCTGTTCAAGCTTTGTACCATCACCCAGATCCACAGGGTAAAGAGAGAGCTTCAGCCTGGCTGGGCGAATTCCAGAAGTCGGTGAGTTTTTCAGTATACAACGTAGATCTGTCAGACCAGTGTTGGTCTGTCTATGGTAAGAGACAAGAAGTGCATCCTTACTGACTTGCATTAACATAACTGGAATTCCAGCACTCTACATTGCATGCTATTGTACTTTGTTTCCCATGAGAGAATTGGAGGTGCTGTGATAAGCTAATGACAGCTTATGGTAGTGATGGGTTATTTTCATTGGTCAATGAGACAATAGCTGCAGGATAATCTCGATGATCATAAAAAATAGTCAAGTTTAGAATAAGTCTGTACACAGACTTTGGCTGAAATATGTAATTTTCTCTCTGCAGATTGTTGAAATGGTATCTTTAAATTGCTTAAAACAAAAAAATTAGACTGGAGATGCTGGAATCTGGAGCAGGCACCTATGGAGGGAAATGGACAGTTGATGTCTTCACCTGGACGAAGTTCAGATGAAAGGTCTCGATCCAAAATGTGGCCGTCCATTTCCCTCCACAGATGCTGCCTGACCCGATGAGTTCCTCCAGCATTTTGTGTGTTGCAAAATAATTAAACTCTATGGTGAGATCTGATCAGTATTGTCTATTAGAAATCACTCACTAGCCATGGGTGAGGTCACTGACCAAACTCGGATCTCAATATCAAAAGCAGCATGACTCAGGTAAATTTACTTTGTAGGTGCACTTGGAATTTAACACCTTTCGTGACGACATTACAGTTTTTCTCCTTATTGGAAATTGATTCGAGAATAATAATGAAACAGAGGACTCCCTTGCCATTTCTGGTCCGGCTGATGAACTTCAGCCCCTGTCACCTTCCAGAGTTGGTTGTGTTAGTTGTTTAGATCTCTTAGTATTCTGGCAATGTACTTGCTTTCAGAGCAATGTCCCTGGAAATGATATGTTGAGGGATTAGGCAGGCTACACAAAACTAAAGTTGGTTTATAACATTGAATTGTTGTTTTGAATGCATTTTATTTCTTTTATTCTCTGGATAGTGAATTAATACCAATTCATTAAATAAATCCTGAGAGAAAACTGGAGTTTCTCAAGGAGGTTCCCTTATTTGTTGGGAAAGTGATCTTTTGTCAATTAGCAAGCACTAAGGTGCATCCAGATACCTCTTCTGTCAAAATTGTTCCTCAAACCTATTGTGCTTGTCACATCAAGGACAGCTTCCGTCCCACTGTTATCAGACTCTTGAATGGACCTGTTGTATGCTAAATGAATTTTTAGTCTCTCAGTCTACCTTGTCGTGGCCTTGCACTTTGTGTTTATCTGCACTGCACTTTCTCTGTAACTGTAACACTATATTCTGCATTCTGTTTTCTTTTTATTACCTCTATGTACTCGTGCATGCTGTGATCTGCCTGGATGGCACGCAAACAAAAGCTTTTTACTATCTCGGTACGCATGACAACAATGAACCAAGACAAATTCCACGTCTTAAAGTATTTCAATGAAATAAATTTAAGTTTTGGTTGAAGGAATTTAACAGCTTGCATCGTCCTCTGAAGAGTTTGTTAAATGTCAGCTGCTTTGAAAGTTTTCAACAATTTCCTGTTGCTCCTCTTCCACTGGCCAGATGTTCTCATGGCAGATTTCGGACCAACTGCTGAGACTGCAGCGTGACATCGAGTCGTGCTACTTCGCTGCCCAGACCATGAAGATGAAAATCCAGTATTCGTTTTACGAGTTGCCCCCTGAGATGCACTCATCGCTCCGTGACTCATTGCTCACACATCTGGAGAGCCTGAAGGACTTGTCCCAGGCCATCGTCACGCAGGTATTGTGCATGCAACACTTAAAAGGAACTGGATGCTGGAGTGAGTGTTTGGCTTTTCCACCTCTAGATCCCGGATCCATGTCAATTGAGTGAAGCAGAACCCGTGGCATCTATAACTTGAAACCTTGGGATTGTGATACAGGAATACTAATTGCTACTTCCACCAACATCTCCCACCACCCCACCCCCCCCCCCCCCCCCCCCAACAAAACCCTCCATAAAACTGCCTGGCAAACCAGGACTGTTCTTCCTCAAGGGGCAAGAGGAATGGGAAAACAGTTCTGGCCTTGCCAGCGACAACCAGATCCCTAAAAACATAATCTTTTATTTTTAATAGTACCTGTGAGTGAGGCTGAGCACAGAACATTATTACAAATAAAAAAATAACTACCAGGGATCCATGAGCCGGTATCCCACTCTTCATACATACAGCCTGTTGGTTCCATCAGCTTAAGTAATATTGTGGGCGAACTCAACCCTGCAGCTAAAGACTGGAACCTTGGTTGATTTCCTTTGCTAAGGGCTCTGTGATCTAACTGGCATCAAAAAAACACAGAATTTGAAGCCAGAAATTCAGGATCACTCATCTTTTCTTGTAGGTTAGCTTATCCCTCTGCGCATTTACGAGACCCAGGTTTTGATCTGAATGACAGTACTGATGCAGAGTTTCCACCCGAAATGTGGACAATTCCTTTCCTTCCACAGATGCTGCTCAACCCGCTGAGTTCCTCCAGCAGATTGTTTGTTGCCACAGAAACGTGCCCTTCGGCCCAATGCATCCATGCCGACCAAGATGCCCCTAAGCTAGTCCCATTTGCCTGTGTTTGACTTATATCCTGCCTCAACCACTTCCTCTGGCAACTCGCTCCATATACGCGCCACCTTCTGTGAAGAAGTTTCTCCTCGGGTCCCTTTTAAACCTTTCCTCTCTCACCTTAAACTTATGCCCTCTAGTTCTTGATTCCCCAAGCCTGCGGAAAAGACTGAGTACGTTCACCTGATCTCTGTCCCTCAAGATTTCATACACCTGTATAAGGTCACCCCTCAGTGTCCTACGCTCCAAGGAATAAAGTTAACTCAGGCCCTCAAGTCCTGGCGACATTCTCATAAATCTTTGCACTCTTCCCAGCTTATATTATCCTGTATTATTTTATTTTCCATATCTGACTGTTGGATTTTTTTTGATATCCATAAATAATGTTCTGTGCTCAGCTTCGTTCGCTGGTGGTATTTAAAAAAAAAATCATTTTCTGGGATCTAGTTGTTGCTAGCAAGGCCAGAACTGTTTACCCATTCCTCTTGCCCCTTGAGAAAGGACAGTCCTACAGCCAAGCCATTTCAGGGGGGCATTTAAGAGTCTACCACATGGGGGGTACATGATGAGGAGTCACAGAAAGGCTGGACAGGATAAGGATGGCAGATTTCCTCTCAAGGACATTGGTGAACCAGATGGATTTTAACAACAAACCTTTGTATTCTTCATTACTTACATTGTTTACTGTTTTTATTTTACAACTTTCCTCCAACAGATTTAAATCCCATAAATGCCCTGGTGGGATTTGAATTATGGTCTGTGGGTTGTCAGTCCGGGCCTCCGGATTATTGGTCTCGTATCTTAACTGCTGTATCAGTGCTATACTATTAATTCCGAGCCTCTCAACTTTGTGTTTAAACAGGAAATGTCATCACTTTATTTCTAAATCTCTTCCAGTTAACTTTGTCTGCCTCTCTGGTCTGAATCCCTCAATTACTGGAAACCAAATGTGACCTGCTCCTTCCAACCTCTAAACCTGTCTATTAGGTCATATCTAAATTTCCTCTGTAACCTTAACAGAGACCATTTCCGAACTGGTCTATATTCATAGTAAGCAGCATCTTAGTGAATCTGAGAATCTTCTCTGTGGGCTCAATTATCCTCATACTCTGGAGCCCAGATTGTCAAGCTATACTCCTTTTGAAGTCCTGCTATCATTCATCACTTCACCACCTCTACAATACTTTGTAAAATACAGTGTTCCATTAAAAACAAATGCTGGAAACTCCTTCTGCTATACAGAATTACACTCTGTTGCCTTGTCCACTAATCTTGTCCCACTGTGTTTGAGCATCCTTTAGGACTCTTGTTTCAGTATTCCCTGCAGTTTTGGACTGCACTTGCTCTACCTCTGTGTCTGAATCTTTGTGGTAATCCATAAATTACATATTTCATATTTCCTTACAGCAGTGGACCAGTGGGTCAAATAAGCTCCTTTTATGATGGCTGTCAGAGCAATTCCATCAACCCCCTGTTTACTTTCTGGTAAATTTTTACTCTCACATGCCCACAACTCTTGCCACCCACCTACACTCAGGCAATTTACAGTGGCCAATTAACCTATCACCCAGCATGCCTTTGGGATGTGGGAGGAACTCCGAGCACCCAGGTTAAATCTATGCTGTCACAAGGAGAACATGAAAACTCCACTGAAACAGCACCCAAGGTCAGTATTGAACCTGGGTCTGTAGAGCTGTAAGGCAGCGGCTCCACCTGCTGTGCCCCCCATGCTGCCCCTTGGAGTGAAATCCAGTGATACTGCTTCCCACTTCCAATCACTTGTACTACCTGGATTTAGCTTCCATTTGCCCTAAAACTAGAGTTCATAAATATACAGCAGTAACTAGTAAAAGCAATAAAGAATTCGAGTAATTTTCCTTAGGGAGCTTGCTACCACCTGGAGTAGTTGAGCATGGATATATTTAAGGGATATGGACAAGAGGAATAGAAGTTATGCTGATGGAGTTGGATGAGAAAAGGAAGTTTATATGGAGCATAAACCATTTGGGTCACATGGCATATTTTGTGCCTTAAATTTTCTATAATTTCCAGTTTGTTTACTCCTGTGTACAAACTTGATATTTTTTGTCACCAGTGTACTGGGCTTGTTGTTAAAGATTGCACTGACCAGGAGGTGGTCACAACTCCATCTTCGAACTCCCCTCCCCTCAAACCCTTATTACAGTCCCCACAGGATTGAGGATAAGTGCTCCCTGTCCAATTCTTTGAGTTCTGATGTAGCTGAGGCAAATGTGGGGTGCACATCCATTTACTTTGTCAGCAGTTCTTCACCTTATCTGATAATTCACCTAATCAAAGACAGGAATTAGGATCTGAATTCTAATTTTGAAATTGATTGATAAAGGGCCTTGTTCTGTAGTTAGTGTGGGAAGAATAGAGTTACCTTTCTTTGCGCCAGAGGGTTACTATTTGTGAACAGAGGTCCAAGGCTGCAGAATTTCTCTGCTGTTGCCTGGTCAGTTTATTGTAAGCTGTTGGTCCCGGTGACATTTAAACAAAAAACATATAACAGAGTGGGTTACTCACAACCTTGTGCTGCCTGGAGAATGCAACAGAAGTCCACTACCAATTAACCCCAAATTTTCTCTCTTGTGCTGCTTTTATTAACAGTAATTCCTCGCTGTCTTTTCTATTTTGGATCGCAGCTGGCTCTCGCTGTTGCAGACCTCGCCATACAGATGACATCGTGGAAGAGCTGTGTCCAGACGCTAATTGAGAAGTGAGTGTTGCCTTTATATTGGTGACATGCCTCCCTCTGGTGGTTGCCCTGAGCTGTGCTTGTGTTAAGAAAATGAATATTGCTGAGGTTAGGCATCCTGAAATGTATGGATAGGGAATCTTCTCTAGTTCCATCAATTGCTCACTTTTCTGGTACTAACTGGGTCTGACTGCTGTCCATTTAATAATAGTAGGTGTCACTGACGATTCTCAAGGCATGGGATATTTTCACATTCTAAAAGCCAAGCATATCAGCTTATAACTTCCAACATATTGCCCTGTTGACCACCAGTGTTTAGCTTGAGTAAAGCACCTCCACGATATCCCAGCATTATTCTTGTCCCTAACCTTGACCTTTTTGCCCCATAGCAAATTGTAATTTTTTTTATTTCTGTTCTTGTAAACTCCTGTGATAAAATGGCAGTTTAGCATCTTGCATTAAGACCCATGCATCTGCAAAAACTAACCTTTTCAACAGCTTCCATTTATGTTGCATCTTTAAGGTGAAGAAATGTTCCTAGGCCTGAGGAAAATAAGACAATGATCCAAAAGGAGAAGGGATTCACAGCCTCAGCCAGCATCTTAGGAGTTCTCTGGAGTGTTAACAAGACTCCCATGTATTTACAGTGCTCCCTGCTCCTCCTGTTTGTCTCAACACTATTGTTGATTTTGTGGAACTGCGACCACTAGAAAGTGAAAAAAGAAGTCTGTAAGGGTAGGCTTTATGGAGGAGACTAGAGGCTGGCAGTGGGTAAACACTGGCTTAGTGCTAGATTCAAAACCAGTTCTTGAGACAGAATGCCTCTAATACACCAAACAGATCCAGGTTCCCTTCCAACAATTATTGGGTGGAATGGCATGTGTTCTATGTTTTTCCTCAGCTTATTTGCTTTTGGGTAATTGATCTCACTCCTTGTGCTGTCTCTCCCAGGTACGGCAATGATGAATCTGCTCTCCCATTCCTACTGGAGATTCTGACGGTGCTCCCAGAGGAGGTGCATAGTCGCTCACTGCGAATTGGTACCAATCGAAGGACTGAGGTCATTGAGGACTTGGCGTACCATGCCAGTTTGGTGATCGGCTTATTGGTAATTCAGTGTGGCCTGGAATCCCATTGTGTGTGTTCTTCTGTATGTTTGTGTTTGCGCATGTGCATATGCACATGTACTTGCATGTTGCGATCAGCACTGTCCAGTTCCTACATTGTGTCAAAAATTTCTTCTGCAGATTACGATTGGAAGCAGCAGCCTTGGTCATTTGGAGAAACAAAGGACTGCAGATGCTGGAGTCTAGATGAAAAATACTATCATGCTGAAAGAACTCAGCAGGCCAGGCAGTATCCGGGGAGAAAAGCAGGCAGTCAACGTTTCTGGTCAGATGCCTTCTTCAGGACTGAAGATAGGAAAAAGGGAAGCCCAATATATAGGAGGGAAAAGCAGAGCACTGATAGGTGGACAAAAGAGGGGAGGCAGGTTTGGCACAAGGTGTTGATAGGTAGATGCAGGTAAGAGATGGTGATGGGCAGGTGTGGGGGAGGAGGTGAGAGCAGATCCACCGGGGGATGGGTTAAAGGTAAGGAGGAAAAAACAAGGGGGTAGAAAAAAAAAGAGAGGCTAGGAAAGGGAAGAAAAGAAGAGGCATGGTTGGGGGGGTGGGGTGGGAATTACTTAAAGTGGAAGAATTCAATGCCATCAGGCTGCAAGGTTCCAAGACAGAAAATGAGGTGCTGTTCCTCCAGTTTGCGCTTGGGATTCTCCTAGCAGTGGAGGAGGCCAAGGACTGACATATCTGTGACAGTGTGGGATGGGGTTGAAGTGACTGGCAATAGGGAGATGCAGATCGCGGTTACAGATGGAGGGCAGATGTTCTGCGAAATGGTCACCTAGTCTGCGTTTGGTCTTGCCAATGTAGAGGAGGCCACACTTGGAGCACTGAATGCAGTAGATGATATTAAGGGAGGTGCAGGTGAATATTTTGTTTCACCTGAAAGGACTCTTTCGGTCCCTGGATGGAGGTGGTTTAGGGGCAGGTGCTGCACCTATGGCGGGGGCAGTGAAAAGTTCCCGGGGTGGGAGCGGGATGGCTGAGGGGGGAGGAGTGAACTAGGGAGTCGCAGAGAGAGCGGACACTGCCCACCCCACCTCCCCTCTTTTGTCCACCTATCACTGCTCTGCTTTTCCCTCCTATATATTGGGCTTCCCCTTTTGCAATCTTCAGTCCTGAATAAGGGTCCTGACCTGAAACGTTGACTGCCTGTTTTTCTCCACGGATGCTGCCTGGCCTGCTGAGTTCCCTCCAGCATGATGGTGTTTTTCAGCCTTGGTCAATTGCCCATTAAAGCTGGTTCCAGTTGTCCATTCTGTTTTTCTTAAGCAGGTTATTGATCATGCATCTCTGTCTCCAGTGATGCCACCTGTTCCTTTTTCAGTGCACAGTTGCTAAAAATCCAGTTTAAGTCCAACCTCTAGGGTAATCAAAGAGGGGATGAAGATCAACTTCCTTCTGTTTATCCTCAGTGTTAATCTGCTCTGTTTGGAGTGAACTTATATAAAACAAAATGTTTTTAAAAAAGGTATAAAGCAGCATTGACTGCCGAATTGTTGTATGGTTTACGTTTTGCAATGCTCAGCTCCAGTTGTATTTGCAAAGCCTGACTGTTTCAACAGCTTCCATTGTATTGCTTCTTTAAGGTGGTGAAACATTCCTAGGCTTCTCATCAAGGCCTGGGGAAAATAGACAATGATCCAAAAGGGGAGGAGATTCAGAGGGATAACTACAACCTCAGCCAGTTCTCTGGAGTGTTAACAAGACTCCCAAGTATTTACCGTGCTTGCTGCTCCTCCTGGTTGTCTCCACGTTATTGTTGGTTTTGTGGAGCTGAGGCCATTAGGAAGTGAATAGACGGGTTGGCAGTGGCAAGATGCTTGCTTAGTGCTAGATTCAAACCTAGGCCTTGAGAAAAGATGTCCTTAACAGGCCAAGCAGATTTCAGATGGTGGAAAGAAAGTTGTGTCCACCTACTGCTCAGTGCTATCTTTAACCACGAGCCCAGAATGTGACTTTCCTTCCCCTGGCACTGTGCCACCTTATCCCCACCCAAAGTGGAGAAACTATACCTGCTGGCATAATAACATTTTCACTTTTTTTCCTGAATGAGCCTGTGCTTTTTTTTTTCAATTTTCCCAGTACATCACTTGATTTCCAGTGCACTACGCATGTACTTGCTACAATCTGAAGCTCATTGCAGTTGGATGATACAGAAGGCTACTGCCCATGTTTCGAGTCAGAGACATACAGCACAGAAACAAGCCCTTTAACCCACTGAGTCTGTGTCAACCATCAACCACCCGTTTACACCAATCCTCTGTTAGTTCCATTCAGTCATTTGTTTAATAATGTCAGGTTGGGAAACATCACAGACTGGGGCATCTATTTACCCTTTTTTTCTTTTGTTTCTTCCCATATTATCTGTCAAGGAGCCCTTTAAGGTGTCAGCTGGTCTGTTGCTTTTGTAGCACTTCACATTGTCAAGTGTTGTTGAGGAACCTGACTCATTATTCTGTACTTTCTCCAGACAGCCTACATGGAACGCTGCAGCCATGATGAGAAGTTGGTGATTAAAGTTTTCCGATGCCTGATGAGCTGGATTAACCTGGGCATCCTGCATACCGACCACATTGCCAACAGCCAGCTACTAGTGGCCCTCTTCCAGGTCCTTGTAAGTATGAGCTAAGAAGCTTGATGCTTGGTATTTGGATGGATCCAGTGTAAGCAGGGCAACTGTTCAGTACACTTCTGTAGTCTATGTTCAGTGGACAGCAGTCAGTTGGAGACGGTATAGTTTTTCTTCTCAAAGTAATTGTGTCGATGCCCACGTGAACTGATTGCACAGACTTCGCACGGAAGCTGTGACCTTCTGTGATGTTTACTCACATGCCCAGCATTTGCCTTTTCTTCTGCTCTGCCATCTTTATCCTGCCCAACATGAAGCAATTGTGCCATTTGACATACTATTTTCACTCTTAAGCTACATTTGCTTAGCCTCTATTGTAGATTTGTAATCGCGTTTGGTTGTAACTGTGCCCAGGCTGATTTGCACCTGCTGCGTCGTGATGTGTGAGCATTGATCAAATGCCTGGTGATTTGGCTCCAGGTAAAGCAGAGTCATTTCCAAACTCTTCCTGTTCGCTTCCCCTTCCCCACTTAGTTATCAGAGTTGATCTTGGGTGGTGTAGTTGTCAAAAGAAAGGACTTGAATTTGTATAGCACCCTTCATGACCTCATCATATTCCAATATGTTTTCTGGACAATGTATTATATTGTTGAAGTGCATCCACTATTGTAACACAGAATTGCTGTGGCAATTGCTGGATGTCAATTTTCATGAATACCAGATTGACCCTGGCCAGATAATGTTTCAATGATGTTAACTAAATACAGTGTGAATGATTCCCCTCCTCTTCATTGAAATAGCATTAGAGGATCTATGGGCTCAGTTTACTGTCTCATCTATTCCTGATGCATTGGGCCACAGTGTTCAATGCTGATCTGTCTTTAGTGAGACTTGAGCTCTTAATCTCCTGTCCTAGTTGCTAATGGTATAACATCTACTAATGCGACTGCCTTCAACACACCAGGAGAGGACTGGTCTTGATTAGCTATCTGGAGCCACCTGCTGGAAAGTGAATGTATATGTCCTTTGGGTGAGGATTAAACCAGGCTCATGAGATCTTTATTGGTCACATGTACATAGAAACACACAGTGAAACACATCTTTTGCATAGTGATTTTAGGGGGCAGCCCGCAAGTGTCGCCATGCTTCCAGCGCCAACATAGCATGCCCATAACTTCCTAACCTTTACATCTTTGGAATGTGGGAGGAAACTGGAGCACCCGGAGGAAACCCACACAGACACGGCAAGAACGTACAAACTCCTTACAGACAGTGGCCAGATTTGAACCCGGGTCGCTGGCGTTGTAAAGCATTATGCTAACCACTATGCTACCGTGCCTGGATGTATTACATCCAGGGTGTAATACATGTTCAGGTAGCCAGTGAATGCCCAGAGACTGGAGAAACACAGGGAGGGGATGAGAGTTGTTATGGTGGAGGAGGGGAGGTGAACAATTTGCTGAATTTGACTCTAACAAAAGAGAAAGCTACCATGGCCACGGACATTCTTATGTTACAACAGTGCCTGCACTTCAACAATATAATTGTCCAGAAAACACTGGGACATTGTGAGGCCATGAAAGGAGTTAACAGGAATGTAGTCACCAGCCCCAGTGAGTTGAGGAGCTGCTCTCTACCTGATGAACCTATTCCTGGCCAGGCTCACTCTTCACATAAGCTTGGGTGGTTATCATGGGCAGGGTATCTGACAGAGGAATGTATCACAGTGGACCTTTCACTTTCTTTACCTTGCGTGCTGTCATCCTTGATGTCTCTGCTTCAACAATCAGAAGCTGATCAAACTGCAGATTCTGGTTCAGTTTTTATCCCCCAGTCTGTGTTCCTTGACCCAGTGTAGCGTCACAACTCCAAGAAAGCCCAGCCAATACCATACAGACCGGGAATCACACTTGGGACTTTCTGTTCTATCTGGCACAATGCTACATTTGGCAGGTCAGCTTTCTGACAGAGCCAGCCTTTTTATTTTCTGTCAACAATTCCTTTCCAGTTGGCATTGTGGTCATCTTGTTCTGCCTACCTGGGAAACATGCCATTGACATCATATCCCTTTGGCCTTTGCCTGTCCTCTGTAATGTTTAATCCTTGTAGGTTGTATTGGTGCTTCCATTTAATTATGTTCTCAATGCCTGTTCCTATATTGAGGTTGCCTCCAGCAGAATTTGGGACTACCCAGGTTTTGAAAGGAAATATTAGAGAGGGCATCCTCTGATTCCAATTAAATTGAGCAGGACGTTGAATGTCATTACTGTTGGAAGGAATAGGGAAAAAGGGAAGGTGTTAATCACCGGTCAGTTGGATCCACCATGCAAGTGTCAGATTGTCTTCAAGTTATTCCTATTCCAGTGGCCTGTGTAGATCTCCATTGATGGTGTTGCCAAAGGAGCAAAAGCCTTGGAAATCAATGTAGAAACTCCCTTGGAAACTAACAAAATAGGGTCTCTGTAAAGGGTCTCCATATGAACATCAGCTGTGAAATTCCTTCAGTGGCTTTAATGTAGTTAATGGAGCACCAAAGTCATTCAAATTAGAAGAATCCTGGTTCTAGAGATCCCAGTACATGGTTGCCGCTGTTCCTGCAACCCCTAACCCATGTAGAAGTATATGAATGTCATGTGAATACTGGGCAAATTCAATGTGGAGTTGGTTTTATGGTAATCTCCATGAGTTCAGATGAAGATCAACCTTTTAAGGGTTAATTGAACTGCACCCCAGCAAGAATCTGTGCTTTCACAGGTGGAGAGTAAAAGGGCTGGGAGGGAGGAGGGTTGGAAATTAATAGTTTGAATGTTCTTTTGTATTTTTCTAACTTGTTCTTGAAGTGCTTATGCCTTTGAGGGGGTGGATGTTGGCAAGAAAGCCACTGTGCTTGACTTTGTACACTTATTGGAGGTAATTATTGACTCGGGGCACGAATGATATTTTGGTAAACATCTGACTATTTGTGTATGTTTACTGAACATTTGGGATATAATACTGAAGGGGATAGTAAAACTGCAGTATCTGTAGGTGTACAGAAATGCTGAAAGATCAACCATCTCTGTATTTCAGAGGCACAACCAGACGTCCTCAAACCTGCATGAGGTCGCTAGCGACTGTGTGTGTGCAGCACTGTATGCTGTTGAAGGCTTGCAAGAAAGTCTACGCCTGGCACTGCAGTTGCAGGAAGGAGTGATGGCACTTGAGGAGGCTTACCACAATGCGGTTGCCTGTGAAGATATGGACAAGTAAGTATTGACGAAGTTTGTAACTTGTCTGTTCTGTGGCATGAAGCTGCCAATCATTTATACAGTGTGAGTATGCAGCGATGTTGAAAATGGTTTTATGATAGACCCTCTGAGGGTTCCACTGGTTAATCAGATGAATACTGCCAAACTTGATCAGCTAATAAGTTATAGGCATAACCAGACTTTCAACAAATATGTTTAGGTGGCAGAATCTACTAAAACAGTGAAGCAGTTTACAAAAAAAATGTAAGAGTCTGTTTGAAGAGAATCTGTACAAACTACTTCATACAAAGTTATTGACATCCCCAAAAAAGCAGGTTCATTTCTTCATCAAAATGACCCGAGTGTGTGTTTTAAAAAAATCATTCCCATTCATTTAAAGCATTGTCAGCTTCAGCTATGATTGATGGGCCTTATTTTTCCCAATTATCTCCATTCTGCCCTCGAATATTGGTGATGTGGCCCTACTTGACCCTCAGTGACCCTGTAGGCAGGTGTTTTCCCATTCTAATCTCTACCTAGTAATTTTGGCCGGAATGTCTGTGCATCCAGATACTGGGGCAGGAGTGCATGAAGTGTTTTTGTTGTGATGGAGTATCTGAATACATCACATTTACAGTCAATGTGTTTTAAGGATGCTAGAGCAAGTGAAGACTGACCATATGCCTAGGGTGAAGTACAGTACACGTGAAACACTCATGGATCAACCATTCAACAGAAATGACCAATTTCAGGAACAAAGTACTTGGGCCTCCCAAGATTTTTTAGAGTCATAGAAACAGGCCCTTTGGCCCACCACATCTATGCTGACCATCATGCCTATTTGTATAAAGCCCACTTGCTTGCATTAATTCCACATCTTCACTCATTCAAGTACCTGTCTAGATACCTTTAAGTGCTTTTACTGTTCCTGCCTTCACCACCTTTAGCAGCTCACTCCAGATACCAACCACTCTTTATATGGAAAAGTTTACCCCTCAGATCCCCTTTAAACCTCCTCCATCTCACCTTAAACCTATACCCTCTAGTTTTAAACATTCCAACCATGGGAAACAGACCCTGGGTATCTACCCGATCTGTGCCTCCTGTAATTTTATATATTTCTATCATGTCTCCTCTTGGCCCCATGGGAAAACAGACCCAGCCTATCCAATCTCTCTTGATAACTCAAGCCCTCCAATCCAGGCAACTTCCTTGAGAATCTTTTCTGCACTCTCTCTAGCTTAATCACATCTTTCCTGTAGTGTGGTGAACAGGACTGCACACAATGCGCCAGGTGAGCCTAACCAATACAGCTGCAATATGAAGTCCCAACTCTTGTACTGATTGCCTTGGCTGATGAAGGCAAGCATGCCATACACCTTCACCAGCCTGTCTACCTTGTATTAATTAAATTATAGTGCAGTCAAAGCTACTTAATTTGAAATTCCCATTTTGCTTAATTCAAATTATCGGAGTTTCTGCATTGAAGTGTGACTGAAGAATCAGGATGTGATTCATTCAATAATCAGCAGTTAAATCTTCCAACCGCCTAGTCCACACCTTCAACTGTAGCAATGTAGGGAAGGAGATTTGCCCTTTTGTCTGTGGTCAGTTAATCGCCATGTACCAGCAGACACTTCAGGTGACACTGACTGAGGGTTAGCTAATTGATTTTAGTGGCAGCTGCTGAATTTCTTTACCTAGCGAGCGCTTAGGACGTGGAACTTGCTGCCAAATACAATATTTAATGTAATTTGAAGGGAAACCAGGCAAATACACAACAGAGCAAGGTGTAGAGGATATAGTCATGTAGTTGGAGCAGGCACTTGTGGTCCAAGAATCGCGTCAGCGGTTTGGTCAAATGACCAGTTTCTGTGCTGAAGCCTCCATGTAATTCCATGTATTTTTACATGGATTGGTCGGTAAAGGTGATCCCATCTTGCCTGGAGCTCGACAGATCTGTTTTACACTCCTAGCCGTAAAGTTGTGCTTAGGTGTTTGGCAAGTTGAATGAGGGATCACTTTAGATTGTGAAGTGAATAGAGAGAAGGTACATTTGTGGCAACAAGAGTAAAGGCACCTACGTTGAACTATTGTTTATTGACTACAGCTCCGCCTTCAGTACTATAATTCCAAGCAAACTCATCACCAAGCTCTGAGACCTGGGACTCAACATCTCCCTCTGCAACTGGATCCTTGACTCCCTGACCAACAGACCATAATCAGTAAGGATAGGCAGCAAAACCTCCGGCATGATTATTCTCAACACCGGTGCTCCACAAGGCTGTGTGCTCAGCCCCTTTCTTTGCTCCCTATACACTTGTGACTATGTGGCCAGATTCTGCTCTAACTCCATGTACAAGTTTGCAGATGATGCCACTGTAGTGGATCGTATCTCAAATAACGATGAATCAGAGCACAGGAAGGTGATAGAGAGCTTAGTAACATGGTATCATGTCAACAACCTTTCCCTCAATGTCAGCAAAACAAAAGACCTGGCCATTGACTTCAGGAAGGGGGGGGCAGTGCACATGCTTCTGTCTACATCAGTGTGCTGAGGTCGAGAAGGTTGAGAGCTTCAAGTTCCTAGGAGTGAACATCCTGGTTCAACCACATAAACACCACAGGCAAGAAAGCTCACCAGCGCCTCTGCTTCCTCAGGAGGCTAAAGAAATTTGGCATGTCTCCATCAATCTTTACCAATTTTTAACGATGCACCATAGAAAGCATCCTATCTTGTTGGATCACAGCTTGGTATGGCAGCTGCTCTGCCTGTGACCGCAAGAAACTGCAGAGAGTTGTGGACACAGCTCAGCACATCACAGAAACCAGCCTCCCCTCCATGGACTCTGTCTACACTTCTCACTGCCTCGGTAAAGCAGCTAGCATAATCAAAGACCCCACCCACCCCGAACATTCTCTCTTCTCCCCTCTCCCATTGGGCAGAAGATACAAAAGTCTAAAAGCAAATGCCACCATGCTCAAGGGCAGCTTCTACCCCGCTGTTATAAGACTATTGAATGGTTCCCTAGTACAATAAGATGGACTCTTGACCTCACAGTCTACCTCGTTATGACCTTGTACCTTATTATCTACCTTCACTGCCGTTGCACTTTATTCTGCTTCTGTTATTGTTTTACTTTGTACTATCTCAATGCACTGAGCAATGAATTGATCTGTATGAATAGTATGCAAGACAAGTTTTTCACTGTACCTTGGTACATGTGACAATAATAAACCAATTCAATTCAAAAGGGAGCATTACTCTGAATGCGACCAGTATTGTACTTGATGAGACAGTAGCTTTATTATGAAATTAATCAAGTCTCAATGGGAGCAGTAGAGGCATCTTTTGTGCTAGTTCTTTCTTTCAATCCGGTGGCCTTTGTGTATTCCAGGGCACTGAACTATTGCCGCATTTTCACTGAGCTGGCAGAAACGCTACTTGAGATGGTTATCCGCTCACCGGGACAGGGGCTGGGTGACCTTAAAACACTTAACCTCATCTTGAACTGTGTTGGACATGAGCAGTATGAGGTGAGTTCCTGCCCGTTGTCAGTAGGGTTAGTGTTGGGGCTGCAACCCAGCTGCTGTGACAACATTCTACTTAGTTTTGCTGCTTCTGGGTGGATTCCCATTAGTTCTGAACCAAAAACACTAAATGGAACACCAGATGGCAGTACGATAGGTTATAAAGAACTGACTTCATCCAGTTCGTTACCTCTTGAGTTGTGCTGCTGGTTGGTCCTTCCACCAACATGTCTCAAAATTAAGCTGCAATCACTCCATTCAATCAGTCTTGGAAGGGCTGCTGTCACAGACTTTGATTTGGTGGTTGTGGGTTCAATTCCAGGACTTGTAGAGGTATATAAAGTCATGAGGGGTGTAGATAAGATGGATGGTCACAGGATAGGGGAGTCTAGAAGGGCAAAGATTTAAGGTGAGAGGGGAAAGATTTAAAAGGGACCTGAAGGGCAACTTTTCCATGCAGACGATGGTGGCTTTATGGAACGAGCTGTAAAGGTGGGTACAGTTACAATGTGTAAAAGACATTTGGGCAGGTACATGGATAGAAAAGGCCTAGAATAGGGCCAAGTCCAGGCAAATGGGACTAACTCAGATAGACATCTCGGTCAGCATGGACAGGTTGGGCTGAAGGGCCTGTTTCCATGCTCCATGACTCACTCTCGTGCTCCAGGCAGATGCATCTAGCATGCTGCTGAGAAAGCCATGATGTGGTCAGAGGTACCATTTCTGGATGAGATGTTAAACCTGTGGAAGAGATGAAAGGTGCAGTGATCAATGTCACTGAATACAGACTATTATCTAGTCAATGCCTTGTTGCTACTTGTTGGAGCTTCCTGTGTGCACAATAACTCCTGTGTTTCTTACATTATAATAATGACTACATTACACAAACAGATGATCTGATTTGGTGCATTTGCTTAAGGTTGAATATTGGCCTTCTCACTGATTAAACTCCGCTGCTCAAAGTAGTTCCATGGAATCATATACACCTGTGGGCACACAGGACCTTGGTTTAATTTCTCATTGGCAAGATGTCAACCCTGTCAGTGCAGCACTCAAGTCTGGGGCAGAGCTTCTTACTCTGGCTAGTGTGTGACGAACTGAGCCACAGCTGACAAGATTTACTTTATAAAAAGGCAGAATCTAGAACTAGGGATCACTGTGAGGTTGTCCATTTAAGACAGGAGGCAAAATTTTTGCACTTGGAAAGTCATGAGTATTTTGCGCTCTCTTTCTCAGTGTCAGTGGAAACAAAGTCTTTGGATATCTTTAAGGCAGAAATGGATTCTTGAAAAGCAAGGGGGGGTGAAAGGTTACTGTGGGAATGCAGAGTTGACGTTGCAGTCAGATTAGCTGTGATTTTTGTTTTGAATGATAGGCTTGAGCAGCTTACTGGCTTACTCCTACTAATGCCTATGTAGGATATTGTTACATTAAAAATTGCTTGAAATTGTCTTGCTGTTGCTTTGTCCTGATGATGTGGATGTGTTTGTGCAGGTGGCGGAGATCACGTTCAATTTCTGGTACCGACTGGCAGAAACTCTCCACAAATTGAAGGATCCCTCGGTGAATCAGATTTTCAGGCCATACTTCCAGAGACTCACTCAGTCTCTCACCTTCCACTCTCAGATGGACCCTGATCACGTAGGTGACTTGAATTTGCGCACAGTAATGCCCTAGGAGTTGAAGAAGTGGCACTGCTTCTTAAATAAACCACCTTCATTGACTCAAGACAGAATAGACTGCAGATGCTGGAATCTGGAACTCGAGCAGCATCTGTGGGGAGGGGAGGAATTGTTGACATTTTGGATCAAAACTGCATTGGGACAGATGCAGGGTTTCGACCCAAAACATCGACAATTCCTCCTTCTGCCTCCGGCAGATTCTGCTTGGCCTGCTGAGTTCCTCAAGCAGATTGTGGCATTCTCATTGACTCTCTTGTGACAAGAGTCCTCTGATTTTTTTTTGACTGTGGAAATACCTTTAGTTTTCCATTGCTTCTCAGAGCTCGGAGGAAGGGGCATGTTGGTCTAGTGAGAATTACTCACAGGACCTGACGCTCATTGTTGGTGGTGCAGTAGGTACTGACCTTTTCCTTCACAGATATGAATTCAGCCTCACCCGAGACTGATTAAGTAGAAATCTCCTGCACTAGCTAACTGCAAAGTTCTTGAATAAAATGATTGTCGCATTGTAGTTCCTTTTTGATTCTGGTTGAGGAGGTGGGGGGGTATCCTATTGCATTGAACTGCCATTAATTTTCCTCTGAACCTTGCTCAGAAAGGTACAAGAAGGGAATTGGGAAAATTATCACAGCAGTACAATGAAAGAAATGCTGCTACATCAGTTGAGGTGCATTGTGGCTTTAGATAACCACAAAGTGATGCTCCCTCTTTCAGTGTGGTGTGTACCTGAGAGTGCACAGTACTGATTTGTGAAAGTGGGAATGCTATCCTGTGTCAACACTTCTTTGCATGAGTGATTTTAATTATATATAATTAAAATTTAATCATATTTTTCCTATAGGATAAAAAAGCTTTGTCAGATATCCTTTTGATGCAAACCAACAACAAAAACTGTTGTCCTCTTATTTGCACTGGCTGATGCTGTTTACTATCCAGCAGGCTAAAATGACATGAAATAAAAATGGTTCCTCACTTGGAAGGATATAAGGAAGAGCCCAGCGCTCTGAACAAAGCTTGTGGATTTGGGTGCATGTTCTGATAAAACATTTGGGCTTCGATTGGGTTGTACATGATCCTGGTCAGGATAGTTTGTTTAGTATTACCTGATGAGTCTCCGATTCTTCATCAGTGTATGTGAGCAGAGCAACTTTTTTTTTCCCCCAACTTTACTGCAAATGTCTGTGTGCAATGTCAGGTATGGGGAAACACATTATAAACACTGAGGTTGGGTTTGAGTTGGCAGCGGTTGGATTGGATTTTAATTTTATTTCTAAGCCCACTTGTAATGTGGGGTCCAGAATGGTGTATCTTTAGCTTTGCACAAGTCAGTATTCCCACTGCAACGTTTCTCTAACAGGAAGGAGTTCTGGATGAGGCAGACGATTTTTTCGAGTTCAGGCTGCGTGTTTCCGACTTGCTGAAAGATGTTATAGTCCTCATTGGAGCCTCAGAGTTTTTCCTGCGGGTGAGTAAGAATCCTCTCAACTGTTAGTCAGGACAGGACGTGATAAACAAATCCGAAAGAAAGTTTTATTTTGAAAGAGAAAGCAACGATCATCTGTACACCATCGATCTGTCAGCCCACTTTCTCCTCCTGCCACCTAACTCAGTGCCCACTGTTAATTGCGTGTTCTGCCTTGTCCATTTTGTGTACTGAGCACCCCTTGTTTAAACAACTTCCTTGTGTCAAATTAAATGCTCTTTTGATCATTATTTTAGCTTGACATAACTTTGGGAATGCAATTGATGACTTTGGGCCATGTTGTTTCCTAGTTGTATTCAACACTGAAGGAGGGCAGCCCAGCCTGGGAGGAGACAGAAGCTGTGCTCTTCATCATGACTGCGTTGGTCAAAAACTTAAACCCGTGAGTGTGAATCTGTGGAGCTGCTTGGCATGACTTGAATAATTTTATAGTTTAAGACTGGATCGGTCTTTAGCTAGGGCTGGGTGGAAGGATAGATTTAATTCAGAACATTTGCAAGATTAGGAGTTCTCTGTGTCGTTAATTATCTTGACATACACACAAATCATCAGGTGACATTTTCTATCCTTTGATGATCAGAAGGTGACTGAGCCCAGGCTGTATCCATTTTGAAGCAAGTTCCCTTGGCTGACAAATGATGCATTATTTGGGTAGGGGCAGGGGATGTGATGTGCAAGGGTACACAGCAGGAAGGGGAGAAAATACTTCCTTTTAATAGGGAGGAGGGAGATAGTTGTTTGATTTTTAAAGATGTCTTCATTATCAGCAGTATTCTGACCCCCCGAGATCTCCATTTAGCACATTCAATACAATCCCAATCCAGGTCATTTGGTGTTTTTGGTTTCATTGTATTGCATATAACACTTATTGGCTTTGGCGCTTAGAATGCACTGTTTCGGCGTAAAAGTGACCATGTATGAAAACTGAGTGAGAAGCAGATGGTTTTTGGCAATGGGTCTGTCCAGTGATCAAATTTCCTAGTTTAGGCTTGCGTATGAATAGAGACTCCTTGTGTGGAGTACTGAAAAGCTTCAAGCATTGCAGAGCAATACCACAGCAAGAATCAGAGATCCTGGGAGTTGAGATCCTTGGAGTTTTCCCCGTAAAAGGGGAAAATATTACAAAACTTAAGAATGTAAATTAAACACTGGAAGAAACACTGATGATAGTTGAAGCCATTCAGAGTGTAAATTTTAGGGCTTTATTTTTAATATGCATTCATGGGATCTGGCCATTTCTAACTGTTCCTTGAATTGTGTGGCTCACTCATTTCTGAGAGCAATTAAGAATCTGTCACATTGGGTCTAAAGTTGCACCTAGGTCAATAATATAAGGATACCAGTTTTGCTTCACTGAAGGGCATAATTGTACTGGATGAGGTTTCATGAAATGATAGCAGTTTCATAGTTACCATTGCTGCTATCAGCTTTTTATTCCAGATTTATTATTTATTACTTGAATTTAATTTCCTGTAGCAATGGTGGAATCTGAACTCTCCTCTCTCTAGATCCATTGTCCAAGTATCTGTATATTAGTCCAGAACTTAACCATATCTTAGGGAAAAACTGATTCTATATGTCCTATATGTCTGAATTATTGATCTTGTGTCAGTACCCTTGGTTGGTGATCTTGGCAATTGTGGACAGGCACCTTAAATATGAGAAGACCTTTTGTAACAAATAAAATATTGTCTTTTCTTTACATTTAGGGAAAAGGAGCTCCGGCTGGGAGATGTTGTTCAGGCAGTGATCAACCTCCCTGACAATACGCACCTAGCAGTGCAGCATTCTGGAGTGCAGCTCCTGGGGGAGTTGGGAGAATACATCAACAGTAACGTGCAGTGCCTAGGTCAGTACAGAATGGGGTTTGGGCAGCTTCCTTTCTCCATTTGAATGACATCATGTCTCAGTTGCATTGCCACAGACTTGATCGGTCATTCAGAGGAGTATTTCGTATTCTATTGCATCCTCCTCCTGCTCCTCCACTCTAAGCTATGTTTATCTGATGCTACAAGATCAGCCTTCAATTTAGCACAAAGAGAACTACATAACAGCTGTCTGCCTACTGTCCCTTGATTCAGTACATAAAGCAGCTTATAGAGCTACCATGCTTCCCTTTTTGCATGCTTTTTATCCATGGTCTTCCGTTTCCCTCAAAGCTGTTGCCTGCTATCCGATTTAAGACAGTGACTGAGCCAGGAAGACAAGGTTCGATAACTGATTTACACCAGGTTAATTGATCTTGGCTGGGGCTTGCCCTCTTGGCTTGAAAAAAATCGGACGTGTCTCCCCTCCTGATTGTTATCAAGGGAATTGCTTTTGTACATTCCGGGGTAAGATCACGTTTGCCTAGATCCCTCCTCTACCCCCACAGCCCACTACTGAATAATGGCTAAGATGCTTCAGTGTGATTGAAGCAAGTGGAACTGTCCCAGGCCAGGTTAATGTCATCAGGTGGTAAGAATGGAAAAATGAGCATTAATTAAATGGGCATCATGGAACTTCCAAAATTTTGTGTGTTACTCACCCTGAGGTAATTTACTGGGTACTGGTTTTTCTAGTTTTGTCTAATGTCTAAAGAACAGAGATTCCTATTTCCTTCTTTCAGACAATTAATTTAGTTTGACCAAAGTCGAGAGATCTTTCTTCCACTAACTAATAAAGTCAGCCACCCTCTCGCCGTCGGGTAAAATTCCACCGTGAGTTAATGGTAGAAAATACTTGGCTGTGGGGTTTTCTCTGCTTAAGCAGGGAGTTGCAAAATGCTCTGGCCAATAAGCTTTCCTCAACCCATTTGAAAAAGTAGATTAACCGGTCAATCATCTTATTTCTATAAAGTAAAAAACAAAACTGCAACTGTTGGGAAATGTGAAATAAATTGTGAACATGCTGGGAATGCTCAGCAGCAGGTCAGGTACGATGTGTGGAGAGAAAAGCTGAGTTAATATTTCGGGTTGATGACCTTTCTTCAGAACAGTTGAAATGAAATGTCAGGTCACTTTCTTTCCCCACAATGCAACTTGGCCTACTGCATATTTCCAGAATTTCCTGTTGTTTTTTTTACATCTTAATTGTTATAACTGTGCCAAATTTACTGAATTAATTGGTCGTAACTTCCACCAATTACACGTCATGCGCTTTCATGATAAAAGTAGTAAAGCTCTCCCTTTCACTGTGTGCAGCTGAGAAAGGTTGAGGCCGTTCAAGCTTGGACCTTTTCTCTAGTTTGTACATAGTGGATAGAAACAGGAGTGGGCTATTCTGTACCCACTATGGCTTCATCCTTCAGTGAGATCAAGCCTGCTCTTTCACCTCAGCATCACTTTCTTGCACTAACCCCACATCCCTTGATCTCCATAACACCCAAAGGTTTATCAGTCTCTGTCCTGGATCATGTACCGTAGCACAAACTGCTGGTTCTTGCTCTGTACTACACTCCGTGCCACATCTCAGCCTAAATAATAATGATTCTGGTTGCTGATCCATACCAGAAGTAAATTTTCCCTGACTTTGTATGTTGATTTTCTCAGAGCCGGTGCTGAATTTCCTGACCCAACGTTTGAAGCAGAAGGAGCTGGCGAACGCTGCGGCCAATTCGATCCAGAGCATCTGTGCCATGTGCAGTGACCCGATGACGCGGCACTTCGAGGGGCTGCTGCAGGTTGCCTCCTCGTTGGATGCTCTCCCCATTTCTCACGACTCCTCCATCGGACTTCTCCGAGGTACAGAATCATTGACATTCTCTTGCTGTGGCGAGTGTCATGAAATAGCCAGCAGTGTGCGCGCCGAGGTCTGTTCACAGCGTAGCTCGCCAGTGAGCACACCGGCAGGGCTGGTGCCAGCAGCTCCATTTGTCCATGAGGGCTTTATTTAGAATCTTGAGCATGAAAGCAAAAAAGTAGTGCTGTTAGTGGAACTCTGAAATAAAATCAGCAAAGGGTGTAAGTTCTCAGCAGGTCAAGTAACTTGTTTGGTGAGAGTTAACGGTTTGGGTTTATGATTTCCATTAAACTGGCATGATATCCTGGTCATTGACCTAAGATGTTAACTTTCTCTTTCTCTAGATGCTGTGTGGCCGGGTGTATTCACAGTAATTTTTGTTTTTATGTTAGATTCTTTCATCCCACTGAGAAAGTACATTCCATCTCTTTCCATTTCCTTAGTGCTGTTTATTCTAAGTCAGATTGTGGTTCTGGTGCTGTACTGTGTAGGATAAAACTTAACGCAACACATGCAGAGCATTTGTTCTAGGACCACCTCACTGGGCCATCAATTCTTCATTAGTGTGGTCCAGAACAAGGTGTCCTCTCCAAAAATTCACCAAGCTAAGTCTGTAGAGAAGGTAGTATCAGCTGCATTATTATGAAGTGACAAGTTGTGTTTCCATCTTGCCAGGCATTTCTTTGGTGTTGGCTCGGATGCCTTCAGAGAAGATCGAAGAGACCTTCCAACGCCTCTGCTCCATGCAGGTTACTGCTCTAAAGAAAGTAAGAAATATTCACTAGTTTTCCTATTGATGTGTGAGATAGCTCCATCTCCCCAACCAAGGGGAAACAGCACAGAGAATTGAGAATTACCCCAACCCAGTGGGCAGTGGAGAGGATGTGGTCCCTGTGCATGACTCTGAGTGGCCTTTCTAGGGACTCTGTTAATGAATTTTCAACTCTCTGCTTCCCTAAGAGTTCTGTTGTAATACCTCTGGTGTATCAAGTGCTGTTGCTGCAGTGAGTGTTGAACCTCCCCATTTTTGCTTCTCTTTCAAGCTCTTGACGTCTGACATGACCAATGGAATCTCAGCAGACCCTGCCGTGTGGTTGGATAGACTCGCAGCTATATTCAGGTACAACCACTTCACACCACTGTTCAAAAACTTGTGCAATTGATGCATCTGACTAACTAAATTAATGCTTTGTTGTCAACTCTTGTGTGAAAACATTTTACTGGCCACAAAAGGGGGATGCCCCAACAGTTTCTATCTGACTTTGTCTCTGTAGCAGTGGCACTGGACGTCCTATATGCCCTCTTCTTTCCCTGGTTATTCTCTTGCCCTTACTTCAGTTATAAAATGCTTTAGGAATCTCCTTAATCCTGTCTCTTTTAATACCCCCATCACAGACATGTAGATACAGACAACAGACTGAATATAAATTATACAAGACAGTGAAAAGAAAACTGTGCTAAAACAAAAAAAGACACATTCAGAGACAATACCTGCCATGTTCTCCATACCTTCCACATGCTTCCTTTTTATTCTTTATCCAGCCCTCGATCCCTTGACGTCTCTGGTTCTGAACTTTTTAATTACCCTAAGAGGGACATGTTGGCTCTGACCTCTCACTGTTTCACTTTTTGAATGACTCCCACTTGTCAGCAATGTAGAATTGTTTGTATGTAGCTGATCCTAGTCTACTTTTGTTAGGCCCTGTGTTATAATACTGAAATTAGCTGATCCCTAGTTCCAGTCCTAAATTTCTGGTCTATTCTTCTTTTCCACAACTGCCTTAAGATGTAGAGTTATAACCATCTCCAAAATGCTTTCTTGCTGACATTCCAGCCTCTTGCCCAGCAACATTCTCATGTCCGGTGTAAATTAGGGAAGTTTGCTTTAATTTACTCTGTCACTCCTAGTACTTGACAAACATAGAGGCTGCTGGGTTAACAAGAAGAAAATGTCTTCTCGACATGAGTCCTATATGGTGTCAGCTCAACTTCTACCAATCCCTCAGATTTGGCAGTAATTGGCATAATTCCCGGTCTCATTCATTGAGGTCACAGATGCTGGTGGAGTCCCTCCCCAGATACTGGAACATATCATTCAACTGGCAGTCAGTCCTGAGGCAGCTCCGCATCATGGTGACATTTTCAGTTGAGGCCTCCTTGGATTGACCTAAAAGATCAAAGAACGGTGGACTTCTTTCCTGTTCTATACTGGCAAATGTTTACCTCCTGGGCAAAATCACTAAAAAAAAAGATTTCATTATTATCATATTGCTGTTAATGTGATGCAACAGCATCAAATTGGTTGCAGCAGTAGCAAGGCTCCTAATGTCCCTCCTCTGTGAAGCAGTTCATGAAGTTACTCAAGGCACCTATAGGAGGCATGCTCTTTCTTTCATAATCATAAATTATTCCAATCAAAATGTTGCTTCTGATTTAGTCTCCTAAACTAATTTGGTAGTGTTTAAGTTTTGTTTCTTAAAATGGCAGATTTGCTGTTAACAATGCTGTGATAATCCTCCATCTCACTTCAACAGGCACACAAACGCTACTGTTGTGGAGGGGAGGCCACACCCCTTTCAGAAAGTCATCCAGGAGGTAAGAAAATCAGTTGCTGATGATCTAAGGTCCCAAGAAAGAACAGTTGTAAATTGGAAAAGGGGTTTGGGGTTCACAAACAGGAAGCAGTAGTTGTGAAATTAAGACAATGAAGGAGTTGCATAAGATCAACATTTAAAAACAGGTTCATTGTAGGGTAAGGTTTTTTCATCAAGATGTAGGTAATTTGGAAGTGATCCATCCAGCGTGCTAGTCTTTCTTAACTGGGATACTGGTGTAACTGGGTTGGATCATGCTTGATCTGACCTGCTCCGCATGCTTAACTAACACCACCCCCCCCCACCCCGACTTCCAACCTCCACACTGGCAGCCAGTCAAATTACACTCTAGGTCTGGCTGCTTTGGTCATTCCAGAAAGGGGAGTAGTCACAGCTGGCAACCAGGCCTCGATCCTGAGGCTCAGCCTTGTGGCCTTTTTGACAGCTCACTCCTGCCAAAGACTCCTTCAACTGTTCTTAAGTATCTCTGAAAATCTGAGAAATGTAAAAATGCATAATTCCTCAATATGTAATGGGTTGATTTACGAATTTTAACTTTGGGCTATGTATCATTGATTTGTGAAGCACTTGTACAGTATAACAATCAGAAAGTTGGCTCAGGTGAGAGAAAACTTCATCCTGCAACCAACTTTTGCTGGGAGACTATAATATTGTAGGTGGACCCATCTCTAATATAGAGTGGTTAATGGTACAGCTTAGACCGAGCTTTATTTCTCAACCAAACTATCCTGGGAGTATGTAATGCTGACAAGACTCAGCAAGAGTTGGCTACTGTGATTGTAAAGCCTCTTGCCTTGAAAAGTGCAAGCGTTCAATGGATTTCCTTGAAATATTATTTGGTTTTGTGATCATAAATTGAGGGCTTGTGGAATGGGATTCTGGTTCCTAATAAAGTCCATTTTTTAACCTAGCTTTCTTTCTGCCTTTTCCACTTCAGATCTGGCCAGTGATTTCTGAAACCCTGTACAGGCATCAGGCTGATAATCGGATGGCAGAGCGATGCTGTCGTTGCCTGCGCTTTGCGATCAGATGTGTGGGTAAAGGATCTGCTATGTTGATTCAGCCTCTGGTGTCTCAGGTGCGTGTGTGCACAGATATACCTCTGTCTATTTGGTTCTGTGCTTCTATAGGTTGATTAGCTGGAAGTACGTCATAATAACTGAGCCACAGGGGAAACACAAGCTGAGACCAAAACAGTAAAAGTCGATGTACACTTGGTAGCATAACACCTGGATGCCCAGTGATGCAGCTTGTCGAGCCACTGCCTCACAACGTCAATGACCCAGGTTAGATCCCGACCTCCAGTGCTGTCTGTGTGGTGCTTTCATATTCGCCACATGGCTACATGGTTTCCTTCCATATCCCAAAGATACATGGGTGGGTAGGTTAATTGGCCACTGCAAATTGCCCCTTTGTATCTGGGGGAGTGATGGAAACTGCAAAAAGTTGCTGGGGATGTGGGCATAATAAAATGGAATTGGTGTAGGATGAGTGTAAGTGGGCAGCTGATGGTCAGCATGGATTTGGGCTGAAGGGTCTGTTTCTGTGCTCTATGACTGCCACAAGGATAGATTTGCCATGAGCTGTTGGTCACTAGAGAAGAGGGATATGGGCTGAATGGGATTTTAGAGTGAAGGAGGAGCAGTGCACTGGGAAGTGGGTGGACAAAAAATTAATAGAACAAGAATTTTTAAATTTAAGGATTTGTTCCTGCTGACCGATGGAGTCATTGTTCAAGGAGAGTGCTTTCTTTTGTGCAAGCCACCCTGTCTCCCTTGGAGTTACCACTGATCCAATTTGCAAATGGACATGGGAAAACCTTACTTTCTTTTAGGCCAAGTTGTGTTCTGCACTGCACAAAACTCTCTGAGAGAGACCTCGTTGAGCTTGCCCCAGGGCTCTGCCTTGCTTCTTTGAAATGCCAGCTTTGTATATGCCACATTCTTCCGTGAGGTGGTGATTTCACATCACAAAATAAACTAATCATTCAAAGAGTGAGGGTGTAAAGTAATGTCTTGTGAATTCCTGTAACGACGTCTGTCTCATCTTTCCATCCCTAGATGGTGAGCGTGTACCAGTCGCACCAACACTCCTGTTTCCTGTATCTGGGTAGTATATTGGTGGATGAATATGGCAGTGAAGAGAGCTGCACGCAAGGTCTGCTTGAGATGATGCAGGTTAGTTATCAGTGAATTATGCATGCACTTTGGTGGGACTCTTTTATAGGTTTCCTGATCATAAAACAGTCCCACCATTTGACCCATTGAATAGCGGGATCCAAAATAAATTGGTAAATTGGTTTATTATTGACGCATGTACTGAGGTACAGTGGAAGAACTTGTTTTGCATACCACTCATACAGATCAATTCATCACAACAGTGTATTGAGGTAGTGCAAGGGGAAACAACAACAGAATAAAGTGCTACAGTCACAGAGAAAGTGCACTGCAGGCAGACAATAAGGTGCAAGGTCATAAGGTAGATTGTGAAGTCAAGAAGTTAGTTCTTCCAACTGAGTCCTGATTGAAATGTGGGTCTCAATTAAGGTGTGGCCAGGAGCCACTGTAAGGATATTCTGTGTAAAGCTTAAAAAAAACCCAGTGAAAGATGAGTGACCATTGGGTGCCATGACCACACTTAGGAAATGCTGTGACACTGAAGTTATATGGTCACCAGTTTTTTTTGGTTATTTATGATCAAACATCTGCCTGTACTTCCAGTGGGCCAAATGGTTACAGCATGCACACTGAAATGTTTTTAAACTGTTTGCTTGTGATTTCTTTCAGGCATTTTGTGGGCCAACATTCCATCTTCTAGAACAACCTAGAGGATTCCAGAACCATCCTGACACTGTAGATGATCTTTTTCGCTTGGCAACAAGGTATTGAAAGCTTTCCTTGAAGGGTCATCTGGTTTTAGCCAATTTTTCACACTTTGCATGTAGTAGTTCTCTCATTAAATGCAAAGGAAGCTATAACACCAAAAATCAGCAAAGGTTCTTGAGGAAAGGTTAATGCGTGTTTGGGCAGGTTTCAAAGTTGGTGGTAAGAGGTCCTTATAATGGCCCTTGACTATAGCAGATATCTTCAATAGGATGTAGGTGTGTAAAATGTTCAAGCTAGGATGGCACAGCAATGCAACTAATGGAGCTACTGCCTCACAGCTCCACTGACCCAGGCTCATTCCTTTGGTGGTATCTGTGTGGAATTTGCACATTCGCCCTGTGTCTGTGTGGGTTTCCTCCAGGTGCTTCAGTTTGCTCCCGTGTCTCAAAGACATGGAGATTACTACGTTAATTGGCCACTGTAAATCTCTACTTGGAGACACAAGAGACTGCAGATGCTGGAATCTAGAGCAAAAAAAAAACAAACTGCTGGAGGAACTCATTGGGTCAGGCAGCATCTGTGGAGGAAAATAGACAGTTAATGTTTTGAGTCGACACCCACTTGTTTGTTGATGAGGGGTGGAATTTGAGGGAGTTTATCGGAATGAGGGGAGAGTATGTTACAGAAATTTGGTGTTGGAAAGGGATTGCTCTGTGAGCCACATGCACTTGATGGGCCAAAATGGCAGCCTCTATGTCGTAAAGAAATATGGAAGCCAGGTTCAATTAAATGTCAAGACTGTCATGGACCATGAATATAGCCCTGGTCACAAGAGGGCGGGGGTAATGGCAGGTTGCTGCAGAGACTAAATTCATTTGTTTTATACGCACATAATTCACTTCTGGTTTCTGGGGAGGAGAATGGCTGCAAGAATCAGCTGTTATCCGTTCCTCGGTTGTTATTAGTTCTCACAAAGTGGGTGTCATTGGCCAGGCTGACATTTATCACCCAAGCTTAATTTCCTTTAAATAGGTGGGGTTTATCTCAAATTGCTGCAGTCTTTATGGTGATCTTTCGCAGTGTTGTTGAGGGATTCAGGATTTTGGGATCAAGTTGGATAGTATGTGACTCTGAGGGGAAGCTGTGTCCCTTGTCCTTCTAGAGTTGAGAGCTTTGGCAGTGCTGTCACAAAACATTAATCTCTGTTACAGGTGCTGCCTTTGTTTTGGTTATGGAAAAAGATCATCAACGTGAAATGGCAATCCTAATTTTCTGTCAGCAGGTGCTACCTGACCTGAATGTTTCCAGCATTTTCTCTTCTAGTTCAGATTTTCTACACCTGCAGTGTTTTACTTTTAGATTGCTGCTTTTAATGATGCCTTATCTGTTTCACACTGGATTGTCTTCGCTAATTTGCAGAGGCATTTTTAGAATCTGGATTTTCTCCAAATTTTTATGAATCTTATGTGTACTCCTCCTTTAAATGAGAGCCCCAGAGGAGCTCGGAAAATGAGTATTCTACTTTCAGTATCTGACAGGTCGGGCTACTTCATTGATCTGTTGCAAAAAGAGTGGCACTTTTGAAGCAGAAACTCGTGGTCCCTTTAAACTCCTGTTCAGAATTATCTTCTGCTTATCAGCCCTTGAGACAACAAGATAGAGGTAATGTTTTTGGAACATTGTGTGAACATCTTTGGAGCTATGAAAGATGTTGTTTTCTGTGTTAATGCTTTGCTGGCAACAGTAGCTGTAAATATCCATCAAAGGAACTGTTCCTTTAGGGATTGTTCAATTACAGGCCTTCCATGGTGCAAACCATAATTCTTTTCACATCCTGCATTTCAATTTATTCATTGGTAAGTAGAAGGCGATTTTAATTCCTTCCCTGACTCTGGTATCCTATACCTCAAAATGACTTGCTGGAATTTACCAGGAAAAAGACATGAGGAATAGTAATTTTCCACCAGGACTTCATACTTACAGTGATGCCAACTTGATGTTTTGTATTCATAATATTTTCCTTCCAAGGATATTCATAAGGCATTTCTCTCATCATAACAAATTCCATAAATATAGTTTCCCGTGTAAGCTGCTGGGAAACTCTTAAATGTTGGCCTCTGTGGGATAATGGGTCACTGACCAGGTCATACATTGTTGTTTCATCTGCTAACAGTGATGGAGCATTCTCTTGGTAAATCAATTAAATGAGTTTTCTTTTTAAACATTTGCCTAATCTGAAATTACATCTCCCTAAATAGTATGCTGCAAGTTTTGGTAGTTTGCAAGTCTCCAGTTTTACGTAGCATTAGAAAATATTTTGAATCAAGCCCTTTACCTGTAGAGTGAGCCATTTGAATTAATTTGCTCCTGTTGTTAAGCTCTGTTCGTTTAAGCAATGAATGATTCCTATTTGTTTACACTTCAAAAAGAAAGAGCTGGGTTTCTGCTGTGCCTTGCATATCCCAGGGTTTCAAAGCAATTAATTTTGAAGTATGATCATTTAGTAGGAAATGTGGCAGCCAATTTACATAGAAAAAGATCCTACAGCCAGAAGTATAGTAATAATCTGTAATAAAAACAGCAAATTTTGAAAACACTCAGCATGTCAGGCAGCATCTGTGGGAAGAGAAACACAGTTAATGTTTCAGGTCAGAAGGGTCTTCAACCTAAAACATTAACTCTGTTTTCTTTTTTCACAGAAGCTACCTGATCTGCTGAGTATTTCCAGCATTGCATGTTTTTATTTCAGATTTTGAAATGGGGGAAAGAAGACAGTACTGGGAAAGAGAGGAAAATAAGGTGGTTTCATTAGCAAAGAAGTTGGGAGAAGAATGGGTAGAACAAAAGGAACATCTGTGATAGGGTGAGAGCAAATGTGTTAATGGGGACAGTTAGAAGAACCTTCTACTTTCTCTGCATAATGTGTTAATAGCAAGGCTGTGGGACATACTGAGAGTAGGCTGTGGTAATAGAAAATAAAAATACCACCCAATAAGCAAAATTGTTACAGACAGTAATGGCCAGTTCTGATGCAGGCTGAAAGAGCGAGTAACCTGAAGTTGGAGAATTCAATATTGAGTCCAGCTAATCTGTTTGAAGTTGAATTGATGAGAAATAAATATTGATCAGATCACTGGGAATAATTCCCCTGGTTATTTCATGTATACCTGGAGAGCAGATAATGTCTTAGTATTGTGTCTCCTGCAAGAGTAAGTATTACTCTGTGCCGTAACAAGTGAAGTAACTTATTGTTCCTTAAAACAAGTGCTGTGCTGACCAAAGCAATAGGTGTCAAAAGGTGCTGTAAGAACATCACAGCTGAATGCAGTCCTTTCTTCGTAATTGTTGATGTAGACTTTCCCATGGCGATAACTGGGAATCCTGAATGGATTCCCTTGTTCTGGGCTTCTTCAGTCTACAGCTGTGCAAACCACAGATCAAACCTGGAACCTTTTTTGTCCTGTGTGGTTAAGTATGAACGTTCAAATGGAGAGCATCTTCAAGCTGCTTAATAATTTCACTATTAAACTTATCCTTTTATTCTGAAGCTTTCTTAAGTTCTTGGCAAAGTCTCATTTGAGTCATAGGTTTAAGTAATTTGTTGATGTATAAATCAGAATCAGATTTATTATCACTGACTTGTAAAACATGAAATTTGTTGCCTTGCGGCAGCAATACATCACAAAAACACAAAATTATGATAAATTACAAAAATAAATATATAGTGCAAAAAAAGAGGAATAACGAGGTAGTATTCGTGGGTTCATGGACCATTCAGAAATCTGATGGCAAAGGGGAAGAAGTTGTTCCTGAATAAATCTGTTTATGGCTTATAGGTTAATATGTTTCCCAGAATGACGTTGAACCATACAGATTGGTAAATTGTGCAGTCAATCCCTGGTCTCTGCCCGGACTTCAGTAATCCCTCTGTTTATGCACAGTAATCCTAGTCTAATAAAATGGAAAGTCATCTGGGGTTTGTGCAAGAGGATATGGAAGCCAGAGACAAAACTTGCAATTATGTCTCTTGTAGTTTGTCTACTGATAATCACTTGCTAGCAGTCTGCATGACATGATCTGGTAGCAGAGCACAGTTCCACAGAGTGGTTAATGTCTTCAGCCTGGGAGAGCACACACAAAACAAAATGAGGTGAATTCACTGAAATGAGCATTTCTCTTTCCAGATTCATTCAGCGAAGCCCAGTGGTCTTAATCCAAAGCCCAGTCATGTCTTTGATCATCCGATGTGCATTGGCGGCAACAACACTGAACCATCGTGACGCAAACTCCAGTGTGATGAAGTTCCTGCAGGATCTGGTTCATGTGGCAACAATCAATGAGGTGAGGATGCACTTTAAAAGCAATCTGCAATATTTGGACCTCTCCACTCATTTTGCAGGCAGACTTTATCCCCTTTGGTGTGGTTCAATTGTTGCATTCTCTTTCAATATATCAGCAGACAAACTCCATCCATCCAGTGCAGGTAATATCCAATGACACTGAAATACACAACTGTAATTGTGCTGCATAGTACAAGCATGAGCACAAAGCAGAGTGCTGTCCTTTGATTAAACCAGGCATAAAAATTTACTGTGGCTCTATTGGAATAAAGGTATTTGAGTTCTTGCCTTGACCTGGCCAGTGTTTGCCTCACAACCAACCCTTAAAAACTGAGTTAGTAATTTATTTCTTTGGTATTTGTGGAATTTTACTCTGTGCAAATGATGGCCACCTTTGCCTTTACTACAATAATGAATCATTAGCTGTGAAATGCTTTTGGAACGTTCTCTAAGCAACTATATAAATGCAGTGCGAAAACGTGTCTGCTGGTTGCTCCGCTTTGTGTAGGAACCAGGGCTTTTGCAAGCTGCTGTCAAGCAATGAGCAAGACGTTGACCTCAGTGTTAGAAAGTCTGTGGCTTTAAAGGTGTGGGCAAAGTCACACATTGTTCCATATTCGCAGAATGATGCATTGTGCCTGAGCTGCTGTAATACTGTTGCTGTAAATCGGGAGATCCTCTAAGTGGGTCTGAGCAGTGTCAAATGTCCAAGCACAAGCCAACTTTGATTTGCATCTGTTGTTGCGTTTCAGCATAAGGAAGACTTTGAGCTCCGAAAGAACCTGGTGCACGGATTCCTGGGGGAGAGTGGAGCACTGCTGGTTGCACAGCTCGTACAGGCCTGCTGCTTCTACCTGGTGCCAAGCATGCTTGGAAACGTGGCAGACGTCATGTGGGAACTCCGCATTTTTGACCGGAAGGTGAGCTGGCAGTGGGAGCTGGGTGGTATCATAGTTCGTGACCTCGTCTGATGATTCTGTGGGTAAGTGTGCTGCATATGTGAAAATAGCAGCAGGAATAGGTCCCTCGGTCCAGCTCCTCTGTTCAGTAAGAATGTGGCTGATTCTATACTTTTGCACCCCTTCCTTGTGTCCTTTGGTTCTATTTGTCAAAAGTCTCTTGCTTGGTATTGAATATAATCATTGACTGAACATCCACAGCCCTCTGGTGTAAATCATTACAAAGATTTATAACCCTCATCTCATTCTTAGGTGGCTAATCCCTGAGAGTTTGTGGAATTCCTAGGTTCTCTCAGGACCCACCCTATTGATTCCTCTCATAATCTTGTGTGTCTTGAGGAAATCAACTCCAGTGAGTAAAGGACAGGCTCCCTTGATCTCTACTCGAAGGACAATACCTTGGCACAAGGAATGAATTTAGTGAATCTATGTGGCACTAATTCAGAGCCAAGGGCATCCTTCCTGAGCAGCAGAACAAAACTATACACACAGTACATCAACTCCTTGCACTGAAGGCCAGTGTACCATTTTCCCCTTTAATTGCCAGTTATACTTCTTGATTTACTTTTTCTGTCACATGAAACATCATACCAGAATCCTTCCATGCCAATATGTACCTGTTTCACCCCATTAAAAGAAATTCTTTCTACTTAAAAAATATTCTTTTTTGTCTTCCTACATAACCTCAGTTTTTTTTTCCATATTATAATCATTCTGACACTACATTCAGTTAACCTGTTTATATCCCATTGTAGACGTTTTTTCATCCTCGCTTTTTCAACATGCTTCATGTGGTTGTGCTATAGAGGGACACCAACTGGATCTGTGCTGCATTTCCTGATCTTAATTATGGTGTCCAGAACTGACCTTGGAGGGACTCCACCCAATCCCTGATCCAAACCTAGTGCTCCCAACTATGTAAGTGAATGAATGTAAGTAAAAGAGTTGAATGTCCTGCTTTTTTTTTATTCATTCACTTTTTGGGATCTGGACATCACTGGAAAGGACTTCTAAATCGAGTGGCTTGCTCGGTAATTTCAGAGGATATTTAAGAGTCAACTAAATTGGCAGGCCAACTGTAGTCATCCAAAGGCCAGGCCAAATACGGGTGATGGATTTACTCCTCTGAGGAATATTAGTGAAACAATTTTTTTTGACAATCTGGTCATTTTGTACTTGAAAATTCCAGCTCATTAACTGAATTTAAATTCCATCTGCCAAAAGAATTTTTTTATTCCTTTTCTGCTTCCACCGATCACCTACATACCTCTCTGTCTCAACACTCCCCATCCCCCACCTGACTCCATCTACCCATCATTCCCTCCTCCCCTTATCTAGTACCACTTATCACCTACCAGCCTCTGTCTCGTCCCTCCCTTTCATTTCTATATACTGGCAATCTTTTCTTCACGTTCTTGACCCGAAATGTCAACCATCCCTTTGCCTCCAGAGATGCTACTCAACCCGCTAAGTTCTTCTGGCAGTTTGATTTTTGATCAAGGTTCCAGCATCTGCAGTCCCTTGTGTCTCCACAGCTTGCGCTGTGGGATTTGAACTCTGATCTCTGGATTGTTAACGCAGGCTCCTGGGCTACCAGTCTGGTGACTTGATCACTACACCACCAACATACACTGGTGTTCACTGTGTTCTGATGTGGGTGGAAAGAAAGCCACTTGCAACTGGTGGCCCACTGTATGTCAGTACAACCCACCCTATTTGGCATAGGAAAAATTTAGTAAAGGGAAGTAAAAAGAACACAAAAGAAGGATTAATGCAAGTGGTTTGCAGAGAGCTCAAAGGAAGGAATTCCTTCATTTGTAATGATGCAGGAGGAGGCCTTTACATCCATCCTGGTTCCCAGGCAGACAATCCCCTTGGTCAAATTCCCCCTCTAATTTCCCTAAACCCTGCAACATTCACTGTCGAACATGCCCATGAACTCCCCTTGGAATTTTTTTTTCTCCCTGGAGGTTTGTGAGAGCAGTACCAACAGGTCAGCCTGACCTCTGAAAGAAAAAGGCAGTCTCAATGGAGAAAAAATGCAGATCCTCCTGGGCTGCTGGATTACTGGGGTAATACATTTAGAACTATTGATCCAGAGATATGAGTTCAAATCCCACCATGGCAACTTTGTAATAGTCTCAGTAATGGTGGTTGTGAAGCTGCTGGATTGTGGTTTTAAAAGCCCACCTTGTTCACTAACATCCTTCAGGCATGGAAATCTGTCACCATCACCCAGTCCATCTCCAGACCTTCAACAATATGGGCTCAATTGCCCTCTGAAACAGTCTAGTTTAGATGAGCAGCAAGTGAATAAATAAAAAAAAAAGTTTTTTTTACTGTTTATAGTTTAGATTTCCGGCATTCACAGTACTGTCTCTGTCTAATGAGAAAAGAGCTGGTTAATGTTGCCACTGGAGCCTTTAATGGAATTGTTATGAAGAATTCTGTTCAAAAGATTGAGCTCTTGCCTTTCCCCATCAGATGAACAAGCTGCTGTGTGCTTCCTGTTTTTATTTTTGTTGTGCTCAAGGGAGCCATTTGGGGAGGTGAATCAGACTTCAAGTTTGCCTCTGGGACTGGGATTGAAATGCAGCAGTGATGACTCTCTCTCTCTCTCTCTCTCTCCTTTCTCTCTCTCTCTCTCCTTTCTCTCTCTCTCTCTCCTTTCTCTCTCTCTCTCTCTTCTCTCTCTCTCTCTCCTTTCTCTCTCTCTCTCTCTCCTTTCTCTCTCTCTCTCTCTCTCTCTCCTTTCTCTCTCTCTCTCTCCTTTCTCTCTCTCTCTCTCCTTTCTCTCTCTCTCTCTCTCCTTTCTCTCTCTCTCTCTCTCCTTTCTCTCTCTCTCTCTCTCTCCTTTCTCTCCTTTCTCTCTCTCTCTCCTTTCTCTCTCTTTCTCTCTCTTCTCTCTCTCTCTTCTCTCTCTCTTCTCTCTCTCTCTCCTTTCTCTCTCTCTCTCCTTTCTCTCTCTCTCTCTCCTTTCTCTCTCTCTCTCCTTTCTCTCTCTCTCTCTCTCTCCTTCTCTCTCTCTCTCTCTCTCCTTTCTCTCTCTCTCTCTCTCTCCTTTCTCTCTCTCTCTCTCTCTCCTTTCTCTCTCTCTCTCTCTCCTTTCTCTCTCTCTCTCTCTCTCCTTTCTCTCTCTCTCTCTCCTTTCTCTCTCTCTCTCTCTCTCTCCTTTCTCTCTCTCTCTCTCTCTCTCCTTTCTCTCTCTCTCTCTCTCTCCTTTCTCTCTCTCTCTCTCTCTCCTTTCTCTCTCTCTCTCTCTCTCTCCTTTCTCTCTCTCTCTCTCTCTCCTTTCTCTCTCTCTCTCTCTCTCCTTTCTCTCTCTCTCTCTCCTTTCTCTCTCTCTCTCTCCTTTCTCTCTCTCTCTCTCTCCTTTCTCTCTCTCTCTCTCTCCTTTCTCTCTCTCTCTCTCTCCTTTCTCTCTCTCTCTCCTTTCTCTCTCTCTCTCTCTCCTTTCTCTCTCTCTCTCTCTCCTTTCTCTCTCTCTCTCTCCTTTCTCTCTCTCTCTCTCCTTTCTCTCTCTCTCTCTCTCTCTCTCCTTTCTCTCTCTCTCTCTCTCCTTTCTCTCTCTCTCTCTCTCCTCTCTCTCTCTCTCCTCTCTCTCTCCTTTCTCTCTCTCTCTCTCTCTCTCTCTCTCTCCTTTCTCTCTCTCTCTCTCTCTCTCTCCTTTCTCTCTCTCTCTCTCTCTCTCCTTTCTCTCTCTCTCTCTCTCTCCCTCTATCTCCCCACCCATTATTCAGGAGTTGCATTTAAAAATGGGCACACTGACAGTGTTGAACTGTTATGAACTTTCTCCCAGATGATGTCACTTGTGAGCTAGTCTCCAAAGGCAGAAATCAGAAAGCTTTTTGTTAAACTAGCTTGTTGAGATTGTTCAGACCTTTTGTGAAAATTGTTGAGACCTGCAAGAAGTAACTGAAATCTTTCTAGGCAATCAGTGTAGTGTACTTAAGTGGGAACACAGCAGTGAGTTGCATATCTAATATGTCTTGCTCTCCATCCCACTTCCATCAGAATTCCAGACACTGTCGTGAACCTGCACTCAGCTAGATGTAAACCAGCAGGAACGTCAAATGAACAGGCAGATAACTCTTGCCATGTAGTTTCCAGCTCGGGCTTGTGTATTTGGTGTTGGATGGAGTTTCAGCAACAACTTTAATATTGCACACTTGCTAACCGCATTCTCCAAGCAGCACTTGCAAAGTATGCAGCCAACTATTGACAACATCTGAAATATTATTTACTCATGCCGCTCTATGGTTATGCTTTGCTACTTGTAATGTGGCTTGTCTGTTTTCTGTATTTTTGACATCAGACATTCTGTCAGTGGCTGGAAGATGCTCTCAAGAGTCTCCCAAAGGAACTGTCGGCCGGGGCTATCACAGCTACAGAAAAGCAAGTCACAGAGTTCCACAAGCAGGTTATGTGGTAAGTGCAGGTGTTGCACATTATATTTGACATTGATATAATTGTCATGGGCTGGTCCTGCAGTGGCTAATCTAGGAAAGAGCATGCATTTTCTGGTATAATTCTGTCTGACCATCGTGGACTACATCATTGTACACTAGCAGTGATGGAACTGCTAGTATCTGGACAATTAATCACATGTCTACTATTAAAATATAATTGATTCTCACCGTGTAAAGTAACAGTTCAGGGCTTTCATCATTGTATCTTCTGAAATGAAAGCACAGAAGCAAGCCAGCACAAACTTTATCTCACTCCATCAGTTTGCCCACCTAATTTCTCTGTTACTTTGATTTAAAAGTCTTTGTACTTTGTCTCTACTTGCCTCCACAGCATTTCGATGCCCTGATTCTGACTTGCCTGTTTTGCTTTCTTTATTGCACATTTTGTCTATAGCAATAGCAGTTACCCTGCCCTAATGGTCTGGAACTTCCTTGCCGTGCACCTCCTGTTTGCTGTACACTTTCAAAACTATATTTTCAATCAGATAGTAACTGGCCATTCGGCCCATTTTTATGCTTCATGCTCCAGTCGTCAACCAGCCCCACTCCAACATATCGCTTGCAGGGCATTTCATTTGATTTAGGGATGTTTTGTTGGTGTGTTGTTCAGCATTTTGGTGATCATATTTTACAAAAGAAGGCATTTGAAACTTAAAACTCCTCGTAATTCATCTTTTCTCTTTGCCCTGTAGTGCTGAAGATGCTGCAATGATAGGTTGGTCCTTAATGGAATTCTCTGGCTTCTATAGATAGCGTCGGGACATAACTACAGAATTACAATGTAAGTGAAACTCGAAACCACAGCTGCCGGAAATCGGAAATAAAAACTGAAAACACTGGAAGCATTCAGCAGGTCAGGCAGCATCTGGAGGTAGAGGGTCTGATGAAGGTTCTTCAACCTGAAATATTAAGTGTTTCCAGTTCACTTAAGTACTGCCTGGCCTGCTGAGTGTTCTAGCATTTTTTGTTTTGCTTTTGGTTACTATGTAAGTGTCTTTCTTGATATTTGTATAAGTGTTTTTAAGGTTTCTTTATGGAGAAACCCTATAAAATGTCATTAGCACTTGGCTGTGTCCCTCTCCAGCACGGAAGTCATTTTGAAGTATTTTGTGTACTATATAGAATCAACATGGTATGGAAAGGAAATTCTCAGTCCATGTCAGTATATTACCTCCAATTCCTTGTGCTCTAATCTTGACTAACTGGTCTTCATCCAAGTGGGGTAATTGTTAAATGGTTTAGTGCTTCCTTATTAAAAGAGGAATTTCTGCAATTTAACATTCCTTAAGCTATCTTACTGTGAGGGTGTGACCACTGTTGCGCTCCTGACCTTATTTAGCAAGTAATCTTTGACAGAATGCATGCTATAAATACCAAAAAACCAAAGGTCTAGTGAGAGTGAGGAAATGAATGAAATGTTAGTTTAAAAACAGAGAGGTTGATGAGACTGAAGGTTGATAACTCCCAAGGCCTTGATGATGTACATTCTAGAACTTTGAAAGGGGTGGCTATGGAGATAGTGGATACTCTGATTACGATCTTCATAAATTCCATAGACTCTGCAATTATTCCTGCAGCTTAGAGTTATAAATAGTGCAATCACATTTATGTAATGGCAGTGCAGAGAGGGAAGTAGAGACTTGCTAGCTTAACATAATACTAGGGAAAATGCTGAAATCCATAATGAAGGATGTAATAACGGATCATCTAGAAAAAATAATAGAACTGACCATAGTCGGAATGGATGTAAAAAGAGAAAATCATGATTAACTCGTCTACTATAGTTCCTTGAGCATTAGAGGAAAAGATGATGGGGTGTATTTGTGAAGGGATCAGATATTCAGAAGGCTATGATAATGCTCCACACAGGAAGTTAGTCAAGATTAGCACACAAAGAATTGGAGGTAATATACTGACATGGACTGAGAATTGGTTAACAGGCAGAAAGCAAAGTGTAGGAATAAGCAGATTCTTCTTGGGTTAGCAGGCTGTGACAAGTGGGTCACTGTAAGGCTCGCTGCTTGGTCCCCAGCTGATCGCGATCCATGTCAACGATTTGGCTGAGTGAACTAAATGCCATGTTTCTGAGTTTGCTGATGATACAAAACTAGGGATTGAGAGTAGGGAGGAGGTAGTCAAGGGGTCTGTGGGGGATTCAGACAAGTTGAGTGAGTGGGCAAGAACATGGCAGATGGAATGAAATGTAAGGTCATCTACTTTGTACAAAACAGGAAAGCAGAGTATTTCTCAAATGGTGAGAGATTGAGTAATGTTGATGTTCAGTGGGACCTGGTGCTCTTGTACATGAGTTGCTGAAAGCCAATATGCAGGTGTAGCAAGAAATTAGGAAGGCAAATGATAGGTTGGCCTTTATTATGAAAGGATTTGAGAGCTGGAGTAAAGATATCTTACTGCAACTGTATAGGACCTTGGTGAAACCACAGCTTAGAGTATTAGGTACAGTTTTAGTCTCCTTACCTAAAACAAAACTTGCCGCAGAGAGAGTGCGGTGAAGGTTTACCAGGGTGGTTCCGAGGACGGTAGGTTTGCTGTATGACGTGAGATTGAGTAGATTAGGCCCACGTTTCTAGAGTTTGGAAGAATGAGAGGGCCGAATGGCCTACTTCTGCTCCTTTGCCTTGTCTTGTGATCTCATTGAAGCTTTGAAAATTCTTATAGACTTTGACAGGGTAGATGCTGGGAACATAATTCCTCTACCTGAGGGGCCTTGGAATAGAGGGCAGGGCATTTAGGACTAAGATGAAGAAACTTCTCCTCGCACAGAGGGTGGTGAATCATTGGATTCTCCATCCTAGAGGACTGTGGGGACTAAGGTATTTATAGTTTTCTGGCCATTTAAGAAATTTGGAGGTAATGCATGGAAACAGAGGAGGTGAAAGATCAGCCATGATCAAGGAAGAGGTACAGGAGCCTGAAGACCCACACTCAACGATTCAGAAACAGCTTCTTCCCCTTTGCCATCAGATTTCTGAACCGTCCACGAACCTATGCACACTACCTCGTTATTCCTTTTTTCATTTGCACACTTTATTTATATTTGTAACTTGTAGTAATCTTATGTCTTTGCACTGTACTGCTGTTCCAAAACAACTGATTTCACATCATGTAAGTCAGTGATAATAAGCCTGATTCTGATGAATGGCAGTGCAAACTGGATATCCAAACCGCCTACTTCTATTTCTTACATTCTTGTGATAGAAGGGGGTGACATCCAGGCCAACTCTGGCCACAATCAGCCAGAGATCTGCTGAATAACCCACTGATCAGTCTTGTAGTGTGCTCATAATACCGAATCTGCCCCCTCCCCCCGAGTGCTATGTGCTCTGGTACTCCCTTAGGCTGAGTTAGTTTCTTGTTCTCTTTGCTGCTTGAAGACCATTTGCAGAGCTGGATTTGCAGTCCCAAGTGATCACACTGGGTGGAGAACATCACCGTTCTGCATCGATGCTTCAACCACACCAAATTCCAGACTCAAATATGCTGGCTTCCTGTCTGCTGACTGTTTAGCAGTTAACAATGCTTGGGTACAGAAGCAGTTTGCATCAAGGGAGTTTAGTGTGTATTTATTATAAATGGGTGTGTGTCCCTGTGAGATTTTGCTTTCTGCTCAATGCTGTACATAACTGTCCTTTAAGTGGGTAAGCACCAGCATTCTGCACATGGTCAGGTATTCATCTCTGACCATGTGCTATCAGCAAATTTCAGCCTAATGGAGAGACAAAAGACTGCAGATGCTGGGATCTGGAGCAACAAATAAAATGCTCGACCTGAAATGTCGACTGACCATTTCCATCCACAGATGCTGCCTGGAGCAACGTTAGTGGGTGGCTCAGCAGCTAGCACTGCTGGTAAAAGGGCCCTCCAGTGGTGTCTCAGCACATTTCACAACCCCCAAGAATCCAGGGTCAGTGGGATGCATGATGCCCTTTACTACCTTTGCTTGATTGCCATTGACTTCTGTATTTATAGGTTTTTGATTTCACTTAAGATTGTATGATGTGATGGCCAAATCCCCGTTAGTTGAAGAAAGCTCAATCAATCACCTCGGGCTGTGTATGTCCCTTAAGGATTTTTGCATGGAAGCAATCTGGTATAATCCAGCATCTGGAAAGGATTTGGAGCCAGGTTCTTGTCAGTGTCCTGGAAGGAACTAGGGTGAAATAACCTACCTTGCAGATCCCTATTGGGGTGAACAGTTTCAGCAGTAGCCTCTCTGCCATGGGTTGGGAATTATATCAGTTTAATTCCTTCTGGTCATGTGTGGTATCTGTAGAATTATCCCTAGAAAAATCCTCCAGGAGAGGGGTAAAGAAGAGAAAGGAGTCATGGTCACTAATAAATCCAGTAAGGAATTTGGGCAAAACTTCTTTATCTGTGATGGTGAGAATGTGACATTCGGTGCCACGTGGAGCGATACATCTCCTCGCTGACAATCAGGACAGGCGCACCACAAGGATGCGTGCTTAGCCCACTGCTCTACTCTCTCTGCACTTGTGACTGTGTGGCTAGGCACAGCTCAAACACCAACTATAAATTCACTGACACTGCTGCTGTTGGTAGAATCTCAGATGGTGACAAGGAGGTGTACAGGAGTGAGATAGATCGGCTGGCTGAGTGACGTCGCAACAACAACCTCGCACTCAACGTCAGCAAGACCGAGGAATTTATTGTGGATTTCAGGAAGGGGAAGTCAGGAGAACTCACACCAGTCCTCATTGAGGGGTCAGCAGTGGAAAGGGTGAGCACCTTCAAGTTCCTGGGTATCAACGTCTCAGAGGATCTACCTTGGGCCTGACACACTGATGCAATCACGAAGAAGGCATGCCACCGGCTCTACTTCATTAGGAGTTTGAGGAGATTTTGTATGTCAGCAAAGACTCTCTTGCAAATTTCTACAGGTGTACAGTGTTGCATCACCGCCTGGTATGGAGGCTCCAATGTGCAGGATTGAAAGAGGGTTGTAGACTTGGCCAGCTCCATCACGGGCACAACCCACCCCACCGTCAAGGACATCTTCCTCAAGAAGGTGGCATCCATCATTAAAGACCCTCACCATATGGAACATGCCCTCTTTGCATTACCACCATCAGGGAGGAGGTACAGGAGCCTAAAGACCCACACTCAACGATTCAGGAACAGCTTCTTCCCTTCCATCATCAGATTTCTGAATAGTTCATGACCCCATGAACATTACCTCGTTATTCCTGTTTTTGGACTGTTTATTTGTTTTTGTAACATAGTAATTTTTATGTCTTGCACTGCACTGCTGCCGCAAAACAACAAATTTCACGACATGTCAGTGATAATAAACCTGATTCTGATTCACTTTGAGATAAACAGGTACATTTAGAGGGAAACTGTGAACAGGTCCTTCAGCCCACAATGGCTGTGCCAACCATGATGCCAAATTAAATTAAACCCCTCTGCCAGCATGTGATCCTTAACCCTCCATTCCCTGTATGTTCATGTGTTGGGACTGGAAGTATATGGATCATATGCAGGCAGATGGGATTAGTTTAATTTGTGGGCTGAGGTGCCAGTTCCGCTTCCTTCCAGTGCGTTCTTTATAAGTTGGGGTGAAATGGAAGTGATTCAAAACAAAATGTACTAACTTGTGCTTTTCTTTAAATCCCTAGCTTTGTACAACATTCCTTTCCAGCACAGACATCATGGGAGGATTAAATTGGTTGGTGCTCGGTAAATGACTGGAAAGACAACGAACAAACAAGCAGCAGAGCACATTTTCCACCGGAAGGGCTTGTCTTGCTGCTGGTGTGGGAGGGAGGGGGGAGGGCGCACGTGAGGTTAGAGGGCAGATGTGATCCAACTATCACGGCTTCAGCAGCAAGAGGGTGGGAGAAGTGGGGTCTTGTTTGTCGTACATCTGATCAATTCATCAGTTGTTCCATTGCACCTTGTTTTAATTTTGGCATCTGAAATTTGAACACCACTTCCAAGGCAGAGATGGACTCTTTCCTGTTGATTCGCCCTAGGGCAGTTATTGTGGAAACCGTTCAGCATTCACTCAAAAAAAAAGCACCAAGAATTAATGCTTTAAACAAAGTGCAAATGTGTCATAACACTTGCTGACAAGCTGCACATGGTGTTGAGCAAGGGGAGCATATTTTAAACGTAAATACCATTTGTTTTATGACCAAATGTGACCTACTAGCACCAGTTTGTCAACTTGAATTCGCTCCAGTTGACCATTTTGCACCAATATTATTAGTTTTAAACGGGAGCCAGCAAATCAATGATTGCCACTGCCCTTAATCAGAGCTATGTGTCTGATTAAATGCCTGGCCCAAAGTATGCACATCACTCACCTAACCCAGCCTACCAATTCGAGCAACAGCTTGACTACGTGAGCTCCGCTTCCTTCTTAAAGTCAGGAGGTCGTGGGTTGAAGCACACTCTCGGACTTGAGACTGATGGTCCCATACAGTAGGAGTGCTGTCTGGTCGAGGTGTCGTGTCAAACTCGGGTCCATGCATTACGGATTCACGAATCAGAAATTAAAATTAGCTCCTAATATGAGTCCAGTGTTCCACCTCCAAACTCAACCATCTCCATTTCATTTGCTGCATGCAGGACATCTGTGAGCAAGGTAACTAACTGCTGTTTCCCTACATGAGTGATCAACTTGTTTCAATTCCAAGAATGAGTCCTTTCTGATGGCTGAACAATTGCAGTGTTGTTCCTGCTGTCTGGGTGCAGTGGTTGCTCCGTCTCCCTGTAACCTTCCTGCTGCAAAAGCTGATCCAGTTTGATGAGATTTCAAGGGCAAACATCTGTCTCATAGATTATTTACAGGAAATGTGCTGCCCTCTTGCACTCCCCAACATTATTCTCCTGCATCACGAGGGAAAGTAATTTTTTTAAGCGCCATCATTGAGATTGTTACAATCTGTCCAGGTCTACAGAACATGCAAAGGAACTGATCATGACATAAACAGGCACCTATTAAATTTATTTTTTTAAACATAGCTCAAAGCCAGCTCTTTACCCAGGTGATGGCCATACAAGTTATTGGGAGAAGGCTAGCAGTGTGGCTGCACCGATCACAGTATGAGCCTGTATGAGATCAGTGGTGGGAGAGAGCATACAATGTCACAGTGAAGTTATGCTCGGGTGAGCACTGGGAAGGATGGTTTTATACAGCAGCAATGCTGTTTGAAGACTGGGGTATTTTGAAGGTGTTGTTTGGACCCCTCAGGCCTGTCCCTATGCAAGTTCTGGCTTATAATATTGCCGGTGGAGGACCTGCATAGCACTACTGATGTGGGCACTCAACAGGATAATGCATATGGTAAGCCCCGGGCTTGTGTTTGTTTGTAGATGCTGTTGCCAAAACCAAGGAGTGTAGATCTTGATTCCTGTTGGAAGACCAAAAGGTGCACAGCTGTCAGCAAGGATTGGGTCCAACATTTGTTGGACATTGACATCTAAATGAGTGTCATCACAACAACCAACACTGATGTGGTACTGGTTTCCCAGCTACTGCCCATTGCTGCCACACCAAGTAATGGCTGTAACTTGAGAGCTAGGCCCATTACTCAGAGGGGAATGTGACCCCCCCCTATCCTGTGCTGGTTTTGGGATGTGGTGGTGGGGTGAATGGGATGGGAGTTTTGGGGGGTGGGGGGGTGTGCGGTGTTCAGTGCACCAGAAGTGATGGGACATTCAGGATGTGCTTGGAACCCCATGTTTAGGAGCCACAGTACATACTGGTAAGTGTAGGCAGTAAAGGATATGGAGATCAGTGATCAGCCACGCGTATTGATGCTCTGGTAAATGGCACCTGATCTGTGAAATAATAGAATCTGCGAAGCTGGTGACAGGTTTTAAGAGTTTTTTTAAATAACCGGCTTAAATTCAAAACAACTATTTTTTCAGTTTTGCAGCAATTTAAAAGAAAAACAAATAAATGGTGTTTGGTGTACTGTGTTGTCCTTTAATTTGTGTCTTGCTGTCCAGTTATGTGAATTGTTTTGTCCGTGTTTAGTGGTGGTACAGACTTGTGCCAGTGTACAGAACTTTTTTATATTAAATTTTGAAAACATGTCACTTGCTATCTGTGTTTGTATCCATTGCTATTTTATCTTTAACCCCAAAAAATGTTTCTTGATGCTACTGGGGGGTTCCCTCTGTTCATCAGACAAGTAATTTGTATATTTTGGGAAGAAAACAGGAGGCCCTTGAGTTCAATTTGTTGTTTAATTGTACCCCACCTCTGTCTCAGTTCCATTTCCTCATAGCCCTTCTTCTCAGACAGTTCTTTGGGATGGAGGATGAATTGTTTACTCTGGTTTTAAGTTCTGTAGTGGCTGATGTGGCCAATGTGGGAACTACAGACTGTCCCACAAATGGGGCAGGTAGTACTGATGGGGTGGGTATTTGTGAAGTGGGTGTGGATCTGCTCCTGTAGGGCCTCTGTACTCTTCCATACCATCTTGAATCCTGCTGTTCCACTTTGAGCAGGCATGGGTTGGAGGTTCTCAGGAATCAGTAGGGATGTTGCACTTCAAAGAGGTTTTGAGCACATCCTCAAATCCTCTGCCCACTTGGTAATTTTACATTACAGAGCTCAGCATAAGCATCTGTTTCAGAGTCTGATAATCAGGCATGGGAAAAATGTGTTCAGCCAAATGTGAGTACTTAGAGCGTCAACAGTGGGGCTGTTGTTCTGGGAAAAGATGCCTATCCCTTGATACCATTTGGTTAACTAAATTCTCAGAATTAGAGTTAATTGTTAACCCAGCATGAATTGCTGTGTAACAGAGTGTGAAACATTTCTACCACTCTGTACTGAAGTGTTTTATATTTTAAACCACTCCTATTTCCCTTTCTTTATATATAGTGTTAAGCTTGCCATCAGCAGAACTATTTTGATAGCCCAAATTTCTTCCAGAGTTCTGGCCAAATCAACACTTAACCCAAGCAGCAATCTGCTGGATGAATGCAGAGGGTTGGGCAGCATCCATCAGAGGAAAGGAATGGTCAATGTTTTGTCAAAACCCTGTACTGGTCCTGATGCAGGATTTTGATCCGAAACTTCAATAATTCCTCTTCCCCCCCCCCCCCAACAGATGCTGCCCGATCTGCTGAGTTCCTCCAGCAGATTATTTGCTGCTTCACATTCCACCATCTGCAATCTCCTGTGTCTCAACCCTTAATCCAAATTCTGAGGAATGCCAAGCAAAACTGCAGATGCTGGCAGTCTGAAATAAAAATGGAAATGCTGGCAACACTCAAGTCAGGCAGAGAGAAACAATGTGAAGATACAAGCCTACGTTGTAATTTAATCCTTGGTGTTCCAGGCATCTTCTGAGTTTAATTGGATTTGAACTCTCAGCTGTACAGGAAATGTTTGTTGTCACTGAATTTCACTCTCCACTCTTCATGCTTGTAATTAATAATAAGCCCTTGATGGGATTAACTCCCTTCCTCAGCCCAGTTCTATGGTAAAGTTTATATCTGATGACTCGCCCCCCAATTATGGCAATGGGAACAATTCTGTTTCTTCCCTGTCTTTACTCCCTCTCTCATCTAAATCAGTGCACCAGTTGGTATATTTGTTCCATGAGCCCTCTGAATATTTGATGCACTCAGCCGTAGTTACAACAGAAATAGACTGTTAGACCACATGAATGGCGTCACTTTTTACTCTCCATGGGAGAACATAATGCAGGTGAGATCCCTTCCTTTTTCTAACTTTCTCTTTATGAAGAGTAGTGACTGTTTCTGCTGGACAGTTGCTTAAAAAAACAGGTCTTCCAGAGATAAAGGGATTAGGTTCCTAAACAAAACTTTGATAATTGGTACAGTATGAGGTACAGTAAGATCAATAAACAATTGATCTTTGCAGACGGTACCAGTTGCTGTGGATGGTAAGAAATCAGAAGCTCCTTGTAAGGACACAGCTAAGCAAGAGCCTCAGCCAATAGTCATTGCATCCAGATGGAAGAGCATGGGTGCTCAAGGTCCACCCCACATCTTTAGTTTATTACACATACTTTTGCCTATTAAGTCTTTTTGAGTGGGTTAAATGTTATTGGTTTTCACAGATCTATGCTTGAAAGTCTTTCTCCCGATATGTTCATTCCCTCCATTGTAGCAAACAAAATATTCCTTAAGTGATATACAAAATAAAACCCTTTGTAGCAAAGATCTGTTAAGTGAACAGTTGCCAACCAGAGGAGACCTGTACCCAATTCTTGAGCAGTCCCAGAAAAGCCTTACTCCCGAATGCTGCAAAATGAATCCAACATCTGCTACAGACCACAAGAGGTGTGACTCTTAACATCCTCGCAAGTGGTCTGGGAGCCAATGTAATGACAATAATGGGGCCACACTTGAACAAGTCAACCTCCCCTCCCATTTTACTCCAACTACAGAATGAGTCCATTGAGAAAAAGGAAAAATGCTTTAATCATTTTCATGAATATTGGTGATATAAAAATCTCTTAACCTGTTATTTCTTATTTTCAATGCTTTTAAATGCAGACCTTTCCAGGTTAAAAAAAACATGTTCTGTTTTTACAGACATTTGTAACTCAGAAAATGCACAAATCACTATGGTAACCATACCTCCAGTGTTGTAATGAATGGCATTGAAAGCTCTTAAGACTCATAAGAAAAATTACTAAAAGTGGACAGAAGAAATTAGTTCTGCTGTTCACAGGAACCAACATCTGTAATACATCAATTTTAAATTTAACATTATGGGAGCTTGTTCACATGTACAAGTGTTCAAAAGTCAGGCATTTGTAACCTAGGGACAGCCTGTCACCCTTGTCCTTTCATTGCTGTGTGACACAGAGCCATCCAGCTAGTGGCTCAGTCTGCCAGCATAACAAACCTCAGCTGAGATTTTAAAACCAGGGTCTTCACAGCTGGACATAATCAATCCCATTGCACTGTGTGCAGGGGTGCACTTCCTGGTGTCTTGGGAGTCAATATCTATTCCTCGACCCAGCATCGCCAAAAAACGTTTCAGATCATAATCACGTTGTTAGTGGGAGCTTGCCAAGTACAAACTGACTGCATTAGAACAATGACTGCACATCAGAAAGCAGATCCTCAGCTGTGCTGGTGAATGGTGCTGTATAATTCCTTCTCAATAGTTAGTCTGCAAGATCTTGCAGCAGCAAAGGTTTGGATTTGCACAGCGTGTTTTTATGCATCTCAAGACTTTGTGGGAGCATTATCACAAGATCTAGCACCTTGCCATATAAGGGCAGAAACTTGGTCAAAGCGGTTGTGGCGCTTCTCCCACTGGATTCTACACACCACCCTCGCTGCCATGCAGAGATACCTGCGGGCCCTATCTCCGTCTCTGCCACAGCTCTGGGCCTCAGTCTCCACAGCCTGCCACGGACCTCTCCGACACTTCGTCCTCCTCTGGATCCACACCTTCAACTGCCAGCTTTTCTCCTTCCTCGTGTCCAGGAAGGATTGGAAACTCGCCCGCCTCCAGCCCCAGCCGCCTCCGACCTCGACATCTCACACCATTGCTGGGTCCTACTGCTCCTCTGCTTACACTATCACACCCCACCCTTCCCTGGTCTCCCAAGCCTCCCTCCACCCCTCGATCCCCCTTCACTGAGCCCTCACCTTCCCTGACCCCTCTAACTCTCCTCCGACCCCAGCTCCAAACCCTGCCGCATCTTCACTATCCCCTCCGACCTTCCCCTCCGAGGCTGAACGTTCTGTCCTTAGCAGGGGCCTTGCCTTTGCCCCCCTGTGCCTGCACCTCAAGTTCCACGCCTGCCGTGATGCCAAGCTCTTCTTCCACCGCCTCCATCTCCGGGCCTACTTCTTTGGCAAGGATTCCCCAGCCCCCCAAAGATGACCCCTTCTCCCACCTTCAACCCTCTTCCTTCTCTTGGACACCTCGTCCTGGCCTTCTGCCCATTCTGGATCTCTACATCTTTAACTGCCGACAATACATTAACTGTCTCAACTTCACCACTCCTGCTACCTACTCCATCCTCACCCTCCGCACCAATCCTAATCTCACAATCAGACCCACAGACAACGGTGGTGCTCTTGTAGTCTGGTGGACTGACTTTACATTGCCGAGGCCAGGTGTCAACTCTCAGACACCTCCTCTTATCCCTCAACCTGGACCCCACCAAGGAGCATCAGGCCATTGTCTTCCGCACTATCACTGACCTCATTGCCTCCGGAGATCTCCCCTCTACAGCCTCCCACCTCATAGTTCCCCTACCCTGTACTGCCTGTTTCCACCTCCTACCCAAGATTCACAAACCCAACTGCCCTGGAAGACCCATCGTTTCTGCCTGCTCCTGCCCCACTGAACTTGTGTCCTCATATCTTGACTCCATTTTGACACCATGGTTCAGTCTCTTCCTACCCACGTGCATGACACTTTGCATCACTTCAACTTCCAGTTCCCCAGCCCTGGCCGCCTCATTTTCTCTATGGATGTCAAGTCCCTGTACACTTCCATCCCCCATCAGGGAAGCCTTAAGGCTCTCAATTTCTTTCTTGTTAACAGACTCAACCAGTTCCCCTCCACCACCCTCCTCCTCCATCTGGCGGAACTGGTACTCACTTTCAACTTTTCATCTCCTCCCACTTTCTCCAAACTAAAGGTGTAGCCAGGGGTAATCGCATGGGCCCCAGCTACGCCTGCCTCTGTTAGCTACGTGGAACAGTCCATGTTCCAAGGCTACACCGGTAATGCCCCCCCCCCCCCCCCACCAAACTCTTTCTCTGTTACACTGCGTTGGGGCTGCTTCCTGCACCCGTGCTGAGCTCATCAATTTCATCAACTTGGCCTCCAGCTTCCAGCATGCCCTCAGATTCACCCGGTCCGTCTCCGATACCCATCTCTGGATCTCTCCGTCTCCATCTCCAGAGACAGATTAACCACAGACATCTTCTACAAACCCACTGACTCCCACAGTTACCTTGACTACACCTCTTCCCATCCTGTCACTTGTAAGGACACCATCCCCTTCTCCTAGTTCCTGTGCCGCATCTGTTCCTGTAATGAGGCTTTCCATTCTAGAACACCAGAAATGTCCTTTTTCAGTAACCAGGGTTTCCCTACCTTCATGTCAATGCTGCCTTTACCCGTATCTCCTCCGCTTCCCACACATCTGCCCTCACCCCCTCCAACATATCAGGGACAGGGTTCCCCTTGTCTGCACCTCCCACCCCGTGAGCCTCCGCATCCAACACATCACTCTCCGCAACCTCCAAAGGTATCCTACCACCAGACACATCTTCCCCTCACCCACTCTCTCTGCTTTCCGCAGGGACCGCGCTCTCCGCAACTCCCTTGTCCACTCATCCCTCCCCACTATAACCCCCCTGGCACTTGTGCCTACAACCACACCAAGTGCTGCACCTGTCCCAACACCTTCTCCCTCACCACCATTCAGGGTCCCAGACAATCCTTCCAGGTGAGGCAGCACTTCACCTGCGAGTCCAAGGGTGTCATTTATTGCATCCAGTGCTCCTGGTGCGGCCTCCACCACATATTCCGCCTTGGGAATCTCCAAACTGATGGCCTCAATGTCGATTTCTAACTTCTGGTAACCCCACCCCTCCTTTTTCTCCCCCCACCCCCCAACTCCTTTGTCTTCCTTATTCCTGTGGCTCCCTTCCCTCACCTTGATGACCTGCCCATCTCCTCTCCTCCTCTATCCTTTATTCCATGGTCCACTGCCCTCTCCTACCAGATTCCTCCCCCTTCAGCCCTTTGCCTCTTCTACCTATCACCTCTCAGCTTATTACATCTCCACCCACCCCCCCCCCCACCTTCTCCCTCTCACCTGGACTCACCTATCCCCTGCCTGTGTGTGCTTCTCCCCCTCCCCCAACCTTCTTATTCTGGCTTCTGCCCTCTTCCTTTCCAGTCCTGATGAAGGGTCTCAACCCGAAACTTTGACTGTTTATTTCCCTCCATGGATGCTGCCTGACCTGCTGAGTTCCTCCAGCACTTTTTGTGCATTGCTCCAGATTCCAGCATCTGCAGAATTTCTTGTGTCAAAAGAAGTTGTCTGTTCAGGAGCAGGGATGGAGATGGTGGTTAGCGAACAGAATTTGTAGTGGGTGCTGAAGACTATGGAATAAAAGTAGAAATGCTGGAGATACTCAGCAGGTCAGGCAGCATCAGTGCAGAGAGAAACAGCCAATGTTTCAAGGATCTTCATCAGAACTGAAGATGGTGGCTTCGGTTTTCCCAATAATCAGACAGAGGATCCGATCTGTCTGCTTGTCTGGTATGTGGAGTTAGAGAAGTCTCTGACAACCTAGAGAGGATGAATGGGACCATAGATGGTGGGGAGGTGGAGCTGGAGCTGGTTCTTGGAACAGCAAGCAGATGAGAAATGCAAAAGGATGGCTCTCTGATGAATGGAGTTAATCGGTTAAGAAATCCTTTACAGAACTCAGGCTGAAACTCCGCGTGGACAGGCTTGTGGTGGCCGTCGAGTGGATTCTGGGGATTTTATCCATGAGTTTGGAGGAGACTTTCCTCCGGAAGGCAGACAGAGCCCCACTGCTCGCCACCTCCCGGTAAAGCAGGCTGAAGACGGCCACCGTTTCTTCGTAGCTGTCCCTGGCCGAGATCTCGAAGAATGGGCACTTGAGTGCCTGGCCGATGCCGCTACCCTCTTCCGTGGTGACCATCCGGTCATACTGGAGGTCCTTCTTGTTGGCGACTATCACCACAGGAGGCAGCGCATCACCGTGATACCGCTTCAAGCTGGAGTGGATGTGGCTGATCAAGAACCGAAGCCGGAGGACCTCATCAAAGCTACAGCGATCCGTCACAGAGTACACGATGATAAACCCTTCAGCCCATTTGATCTTCTCCTCAATTAACATCGCATCTTCTTCCTTTGCAAAGAAAACTTTGTTAGTATTACTTTTTAAAAGAATGTTTTGAGAGAGGCAGATTTAAGAGCAAGTTAGTGGGTCATGACCCTGATTGGGGTGGGGGGGTTCTTTGAGCTAACTGGCTGCCTCTGTAATACACCGAGGGGGAAATAAAACTTACTGGTAGGGGTTTAGGATGTTGCAAGGTTGGGGGAGATGCAAGTTGTTTTTGTAAGAGGGTTCTGCCTCTTAATTAGTACATGTCTGTGGAACACTCTTCCTCAGAGTGGTGGGAGCAGAGTCTGGATACTTCTTAAAGCAGAGGTTGATAGATTCTCAATAAGCGAGGGGATGGAAGATTACAGTGGAGGGGGGGGGGGGGGGGTTACAGTTAGACCAGCCACAATCTTATTGAGTGGCAGAAGAGACTTGTTGGGTGTCCTAACCTGGTGATAAACACTAGGCTTGTGTTCCACCTGCCATTACCTGTCCAGCCGTATCGAGAATTTCAAACTGTACACATTCACCATCCACTGAGAACACATGTCTGTATATTGTTTCTGTGAACAAGGAGAAACAACAGGTTACAGAACTGGGGCTGTTTGGATTTTAAAGCTGATCCACTGATACACACACACCTGAAAATGTTCAGAAAATTCCCCTCCCCCCCAACCAAATCCTCTCCTTAAACCAGTGTCTCAAACTCCCCTCCACTAAACTTTTCCCCAGTGAGCTTTGGTCACCTATCCCAGTATTCCTTCTGGGGCTCAGTGGCAGACACTCCTGAGAAGTACTTTGAGATACTAGTTGGGCCAGTGCCTCACAGCAGGTTCAGTCCTGACCTCTTGCCATCATGGACCAGTTGGGCCGAAGGACCCGTTTCCATGCTGTATAACTCGGACTACAACTCTGGTGCTGTCTGCACAGAGTTTTCACATTCTCCCTGTGACTGTGGATTTCCCCCATTTGCCCCCAAAGACATGCAGGTTGGTGGGTTAAATGGCCACAGTAAATTGCTCCTAGTGTGTAGGTGAGTGGTCGAATCTGGAGGGAGTTGATGTGAATATGGGGAAAAACAAAGTGGGATTAGTGCAGGATTAGTGTAAATGGGTGACTGATAGTTTCTGATAGATACTGACACAGTTTACACAGAGTGGTGGGTGCATGGAACTCACTGCCGGCAGAGGTTGTGGGGGCAGATGCACAAGGGACATTTGAGAGACTCTGAGCTAGACACAGGAATGACAGTGAAAGGCAGGGCTATGTGGGAGGGAAGGGTTAGATAGATCTTAGAGCAGGATAAAATGTCAGCACAACATTGTGGGCCGAAGGGCCTGTACTGTGCTGTAATGGTCTATGTTCTAGGATGGTCAGTGTGGACTCGATGGGATGAAGGGCCTGCATCCGTGCCATTTCTCTGTGACTGTTTTACAACATTGAGGGTGCTACATAAATGTAAACTGTTCAACCACCTGCCCTTAACAGACTTTATCAGTTTAATCACTGAACAGAGTCAGGCATGTTACTGGAGAAGGAGATTACAGTACTCCATTGTTCACAGACTGCTCATTTTTCACTGCTGTGTGAAGCCCTACTGGGATTTTATCACCTAGGTGATGTTATAGTGGTCAGCCTCTTCACAGGAACAGGGGAGCAGCACATTCAGCACTCTCCTGTTATAGACCAGTACCCAAGCTCACTCATCTACCTCTCTGCCACCTTCACAACAGGCACAGCACTGACTCCCAGCTCACCAGGGGCTGCCTGAACCCAGTGTGGGTGCACTCACCCAAGGTTGGATCATACTCCCCAATGAATCTCTTTGTGATGAAGCGAACTGTGATGGCTGGAAGAGAAAAGGTGAGTTAGATCTGAAGCCAGAGTCTGCTTTAGCCCAACCCATGTCCCTGTGCCCTCCTGACTTGTAACCAACTAAAACAGACCCAGCTAGTCTGTGCTCCAGAAAGGTCATCTCCCACTTCTCTTCCAACCCTCTCACCACAACCTAAAATTCCTCCATCTCATGTGCAAATTCATCTTCCCATTAAATGTATCATCCGTGTCTCAACTACTCCATGTGTGAGCAAGTTTCTCTCTCAGTAAAGACATGTCTCTTGAATTCTGCAATGAATTTACAAGTGACCATCTTGCATTTAAGGTGCCAAGTTTAGGATTTTCCCCCCCAGAGGAATCTTTTTATCTGCCTGCTCCATTAAATCCATTCACAGTTCTAAAAAAAGCTATTAAGTCAGTCCCCAAGTCTTGCCCAGCTGATTAAGACTTTAAGCTGAACTGACGCAGCTTCCAACAAACATTTCCCGATTCCAGGACCCCACCAGATAAATATTACATAGTCTCACCACTGAAGCATTTATGTCTGTGTTTGGAGAAAGCCCTTGGCAGTTTGTGTGTGTGTGTGTGTGTGTGTGTGTGTGTGTGTGTGTGTGTGTGTGTGTGTGTGCGCGCGCGCGCGCGCGCGCAGGAGCCTGATCAGCAAGAGTTGCCAAGCTATTCACCCAGGGGGAAGGGCAGTATTGAAGTAGTGTCTGTGGTCGGGAGAGAAGTATAGCCTGTCACATAGGAAGAGATGGAAGATGTCCTTCCCCAACCTACCCTGGTGGACCAGGTGTGTTACAGACAACGTCTCTTGATCTCTCCCACTGGTCCCAGAAGCTTATTTCCACATTTAACCCAAAACTTACAACATTTTTTTAAAAAAGAAAAACACCAATCCTATGAAGCATTCACCCTTTGCTGCAAAATACAGATTCTCTCTACTGTAGTGGCTCAATAACACAGCCCTACACTACTGTAACAATACCCAAGCCTCAGCACAGTTACAACAGATCCCACTAGTGAACTACTTACAACTTATCCATCTATCCGAGTAGTGTGTGTGTGCTTGATTCTGCTGCCTGGAGGGTCTCAGACCTAAAAAGTTAACTGTTTCTCCCTCCACAGATATTGCCTGAACTGCTGAGTATTTCTAGCATTTTCTATTTTATTTCAGTTTTCCAGCATCTGCAATTATATTGATTTTGCTGGTGATGTGTTATAAATCAATTTAAAATTCTCATCCCCTTCTGTAACCTATTACAATTATCCAAGATCTCAGCACTACCCTGGTTCCTGCTGTGGCTGATGGTGGCATCCCGGATCCCACACTACGGCGTTCCTTCTCCAAACCTCCTCCTTTTAGGCTGCAACTTAAAACCAATGCTCTTGACAGAGCTCTGACTCCCAGTGAGGTTAACATCACATTAATTACAGTACTGTGAGGGGCATTGGGATATTCGACTGCACTGAAGGCACTAGTTAAATGTAGACATGAGGGACTGTAGGTGCTGGAATCTGAAGCAATGAATAAACAGCTGGAGGAACTCAGTGGGTCAGGCAGCACCTGTGAAGGTAAATGGACAGTCACTGTTTCAGGTCGAGATCCTTCAGGACTAAAAGGTCGATAGTCGGTACAAAGGGGTGAGGGGAAGGGGTGGAGCAAGAACTGGCCAGTGATAGGTGGATTCAGGTGAGGAGGGGTGGGTTGTTAAACAGTTTGAATCTGCCATTTCCTGGGATGTTGGGTCAGTACCTCCAGCTCCCACAGGGAACACTTCCCTGAACTAAACCCCCACCCAACCCCCGCTTGAGTGAGGCATGGTGGTGCAGCCGGTAAAGCTGCTGCCTCACAGCTCCAGCAACCTGGGTTCGATCCTGACCTCAGATACTGTTTACATGGGAGTTAGCAACTCCTCCCTGTGATCACGGGGGTTTCCCTTGGGAGCATCAGTTTCTTCCCACATCCCAAAGCCACGTGGGTTGGTAAGTTAATTGGCCACTGTATGGTGGCAAGTAGTAGAATCCAAGGGGAGTTGATGGGTATGTGGGGAAATGGAATGAGGGTAGGATTGGTTGAACTTAGTGCTTGATGGTTGGCACAGACTCAATGGGCTGAAGGGCCTGTTTCTGTCCTCTGTAGCTCACTGTTTTATGGAACAGAAGTTGAAACAAATCACTAAGACAGCTGGGCTCCCATTTCCGTCCCCTTTGAATCATTTAAAAGAGATGGAAAGTTGAAAGCCTCAGGATGATCCTTCCTGAAGCAGGCAGCACTCATTGCAAGGCTTAAACCTGGGATCTTATTGGGACAGCTGCGTGTTAACCAAAGACTTTAACAACCACTCTCTCCAGAAAACAAACAGGGTGAAGAGATTTAGAAACACAGAAATTCCAAGCCTCCTGGAGAGGCAAAGAGCTTCCACCAACAAGTTTTCAAAGAGGGATGATATGGTTGGCATTACCCCACTGAACAAACAGGAAATCATCAGTATCACAGTGTGTGGCAATTGCCAAGTTGAATAAACAGTGGCTTCGCACACTCACCCTTATCCTTGCTGAACCAATAGACACTGGGTACAGTGACACAGTTGTTAGCTCTTATTCAAGTAAATAACCAAGAATCCTGCACTTATGTAGAGCAAGTGTTCAGTAATCTCCAGAATAAGCAGAAACACATTGCCAGAAACTTGCTCTGTCAGTGGCCGGGAGCTTTCATGTGGGTACGCAGCGAGCCACCTGTACCCCACACAACAACACTTCTCTGACACAGGCTTTTGACCCAAAATGTTGACAATTCTTTTCTCCCCAAAGATGCTGCTCGACCTGCTGAGTTTCTCCAGCAGATTGTTTGTTGATCCTGATTTCAACATCTGCAGTCTCACGTCAACAACACTTCTCCAATACCCTAAACCAACTTGTCCACCACTCCCTCCCTCCCCCAAGGTCTGATGAAGGATTCCACATCCAAAACATTAACTGATTCTCTCTCCACAGATGCTGCCTGACCTGCTGAGTGTTTCCAACATTTCTGTTTTCATTACAGTAACCCTGTCCTGGTTCCCAGCGACTGATCCTTACCCAATCCAATGTTTACCAAGGATTATAATACAATTGGTAAATCATAGCTTAACAACGAATAACTGATACTCTGCATCATATACTGTTTAAAAAAAAGCTGGAAGAATTCAGCAGGTCAGGCAGCATTTGTGGAGGGAAATAGACAGTCGACGTTTCAGGTCGCAACCGATCATAGCATTTTGCTTCAGTTTCCAGCATCTGCAGTCTCCACACACAGTAAACCCCGTCCGTGAACACAGGGAGTGACCCAAGAACGCTGAGTTTACAGGAAAATTTAATCCCTGCTTTCTGTTAGAACCAAACGTGCACATCAGCAGATAAAGGCTCGCCAGGTGACTGGCATCTTACCGGTTTTCCCCACAGCCCCCTGACCCAGCACAGCCACCCTCACAGTCCTGCAGCTGGCCAGCTGTTGTGCTCTCTTCAGAGGTCGAGGCAACCGCTGGAAATTGGACGTCATATTCAAACGTGCAATCAGCTACTCAACCAGAAAGGCATTATGACTCGCAGGCAGACCCGGCGCCGCCCCACCCGCAGCCCTGGGTCCCAGTCGGGGTCCCACTGCTTATAAAAACTTCTCAAAACTTTTCTTTCCACATTTAACGAATCGTTTCCTCGCCTCCCACAGTTGCTGCTTGAATTTATCAATCTTGGTACTTCCCAACTCCTACTCCCAGCACTACTCTGGGGATGCGATGCTAAATACTTTGAACCGGGCACCTTAACAATCTGTTCCACTCTATTTCCACAATGACGCAAATTGATTGCAGCCTCCAGCGAGCATCCTCGGGTCCTACAGCCCGCCTGGTATTTCTATGGAGAAAGAGTATATTTATTTAACACCTTTCAGCTGGAGTAGCTGTTTATCTGCACTTGTAGCCAGTTTGCATTACAATAACCAACTTATCTGATTATTGTGATTTTTTTGTATAATAGTGAGCTACAAATAGTCAAAGTCAAAGTTGAGTTTATTGTCATGTGCACAAGTCCATGTGTGCACAGGTGCAATGAAAAACTAACCCAACAGCATCACAGACACAGAGCATCAGATACGCAGCATTCATGAGAAAAACATACGTTAAACATAAATTATACACAATGTTTACAAGAAAAAAACAAGTAGAACAAAATAAAGTCAATTTTAATGTAAAGTGATCAAAATGGTCACAGTGTTGCTAGACTGTAGTGATTAGGGTTGTGCAGGTTGGTTCAAGAACCGAATGGTTGAAGGGAAGTAGCTGTTCTTGAACCTGGTGGTGTGGGACTTCAGGCTTCTGTACCTCCTGCCCGATGGTAGCTGCAAGAAGATGGCACGGCCCGGATGGTGGGGATCTTTGCTGATGGAGGTTGCCTTCTTGAGGCAGCACCTCCTGTAGATACTCCCGATGGTGGGGAGGGATGTGCGTGATGTATTGGGCTGAGTCTGCCACTCTCTGTAGCTTTTTATGTTCCTACTCATTCAAATTGCAGTATCAAGATGGGTGACAACCAGGGAGAACTTCTCCTACCCTGGGATATCAGCGCCAACTGAGGAGCAGGCGGGCCTGTTTAACACTGCATCTCTGACAGTGCAGCACCCCCTCAGCACAACAGGGTATGTCAGCCAAGACATTTTGCTCGGGTAAGCTTCTGGAGTCTGGAATCCAGGATCCTTTAATTCAAAGTTACAGCTGGTGTGGGGCCATAATGCATCTCAAAGTGGACACACTCAAAACTGGAGTTAGCTGAGAATTTCACCAGGCTGGGGTATAATCATTGGCTTAAATTCCCTGTCCCTTTAGCTAGGAATAACTTTTCAGTGGAGATAATAATTATTGCTTGGACTCTGTAAGATTAACAGTCTTAAACTTTTAAACAGTTTCATGGGAAGAATTTATCCCTTAACCAACGTCACCAAAAGAGATGAACTGATCATTACCATGGTGATATTTGTGGGTTCTTGTTCCGCACTTGATCTATCGCAGCAGTATCTCAGGTATAACAGTGCTTGGCTCCACAGTATTTGATGACAGAGGTTGTGGAAGGTGCCAGAAAAAAAAACTGCTGTTTCTCGATGGAAAAGTGAAGATAGTTTTGGTTTGGCTGTCAGATATTACGTCCCAAAAGTTTGAGTGGAAGATGTGGTTAAATTCTCAAGTGAGTGCAATGGGCACACATAACCATGTGCCCTAGCAACTTGGGTTTGGAACTCTTTCAGATTGTCCTGGGAAGAGCAGGGAAGGTTAAGGGGAGATTGAATAGAGACGTATATGAAGGTGGCTCAGTGGTTCAACTGGTAGAATTGCTGCCTCACGGGTCCAGAGACCTGGGTTCAATTCCTGACCTCCAGTCCTGTCTGTGTGGAGTTTGCACATTCTCCCTATACTGCGTGGGTTTCATTCTGGTGTTTCACTTTCCTTCTGTATCCTGAAAAGTTGGAAGGTCAATTCACCACTGTAATTTGTCCCTAGCCTGTAGGTGAGTGGCAACATCTGGGAAATGTTGGTGGGAATGTGGAGAGAATAGAATGGGATCAGTATAAATGGGTGGTTGATGGTCAGCAGGAACTCAATGGGCTGAAGGGTCTGTTTCTGCACTGTGTGTCTCTATCAGGTTACGAGAGCTGCTGCTGATGATCCTGTTGACAGGCAGGTGGGTACCTCAGAGTTACGGTCATTGGCGGTTATGAGGAGGAAGGGCTGGACTTGTTTTCCTTGGAATGGATGAGGCTGAGGTGGGGGAGGTGCTGACAGAGGTGTGCAACATCATGAGGGGCATAGAGAGGGCAGGAAACTTTCCCCCACAGCATAGGTGGCAAAAACTAGAGGGCATAGGGTAAGGGTCAGGGAAGAGGTGTAATGGGGATCTGAGGAAGAACTTGTGGAATCTGGAACAGATTGCACGAGGAGTTGGAGAACGAGACTCCCACAGCAAGGAGGAAGTATCTAGATGAGGACTTAAATTGTTCAGAAGGCGATGGGCCACATGCTGCCAAATGGGATCAGTGTAGGTGGGTAGTTGATGGTCGGCATGGACATGTTGGGCTGAAGGGCCTGTTCCTATGCTCTGTGACTCAGGGGGAGAGGGATGTTTTCAGACAGGGAGCTGCTTGTGAGGGTGAATGAAGGAGGAGCATCAGTAGCTATCAAAAACAAAATGACATGCCAAGGAAAGATTTGCAGGGCTGTTGGGAAGAGCAGGGGGAGTAACACTAATTTTATCTTTGTTTTAGAGCCAGCGCAGGCATCGTCAAACCTTGACTGTTTTGGCATTTTTCTGAGGGAAGGAATAGAGATAGAGCAGGCTCTAGGACCTGGGGGAGTTGGGTTTGGGAGAATTGTGTAGCTGGAGCTGGAGCTGGAAGGGAGGGGTTTGACATTTCTTTCCAGCCTGCTGTTACATTCCTGGTGGTGTTGTGGCTGCGGGTGGTGAGGAGACAGGCCACAGGGAATATGGAAATAAATAATCCACAAGCAGACACAGCAAAGAGCAAAGCTCACTGAGCAGAGACCCAAACACACTTGCACTTTGCTGTTGGGTGGATTCCCCATGGCTCTTCCCGGCACCTTGACAGGGGCAGGCGTGTTCTGTGGCTGCAACTAAGTCAGGGTTTGATTCCCCCAGCGTACACCGAGTTGTGTCAGCAGTGGTGGCAGGGAGGTGTAGGGGCACTAGGTGCTGTTCACAGCTCAGAAGTAGGCTATTCAGCCCAACTGCTTCCTGCTAGCGTTTTGGATTCTCTTTCTGCCTCTGTTCAACTCACCCCATCCAATGACTCCTTTGTACCTCATGTGTTTATCCAAATTCCCCTTTAAATGCCTTTACTATTTGATGAAACGTTCCCAGTGGGAGCAACCTCTGCCTTTACCCCTCTCTCTGGCTGTAGAAAATTCCAGAATTCCTTTATGCCTGTTTTGTACTGTCTTGGCCTCACCAGCAAGTGGAAACACCTCTGTGTGCAACCTGTTAAACCCTTCAGGTGTCTAAAAGACCTCAATTGGGTCACCTCTTAAAATGCTGGTGCTGGAAATCTGAAATAACAAAAAACAGAAAATGCTGGAAACACTTAGTGGGTCAGGCAGCATCCGTGGAGGGAGAGTTAACATTTCACGTCCGAGACCCTTCGTCACAAGTGGGAAAGAGAGAAAACAAGTTGGTTTTCAGAAGCCATCCATCCCTCCCCCCAACCCCTGTTACACTCTCAGTCCAGGTGAAGGATCTTGACCAGAAATGTCTACTGTCCACTTTCCTTCCCACAGATGCTGCTCGACCCACTGAGTTCCTCCAGCAGCTTGTTTTTTGCTCCAGATTCCAGCATCTGCAGTCTCTGGAGTCTGTAAGGATTAAAGATTAACCTGAGGGTCACCACTGGAAGAAAAAATCTACAATCCATTGCTTTCACTATCTGTTAGTTGGGGAAAGAAATAAAAACAGAAAGAAGCTGGAAACACTCAGCAGGTCAGGCAGCACCTAGGGAGGGAGAAACACATTAACTCTGTTTCTCCCTCCCCAGATGCTGCCTGACCTGCTGAGTGTTTTCAGCAGGTTTCTGCCTTTATTTCAGATTTCCAGTATCTGCAGTTCTTTCCGCTTTTTGAGATGGGGAACAGGTTGGTTTGACTTGGGTGTCTGTTGGAGGTGTGAGATACCTTGCTGGTCCGTCAGGTTTGCCCAGTGCGAACTCTGATTGAACCCACACGATCTAGGGCCCGGTCTGGGGACCTCATCATTGGACGCTGTTGAGCAGCGTAAAGTCTGTCCAGACCAAATTACTTCGATAGCTCCAGGCTTTCATTTGGAGCTTGGTGGCTCTCTCTGCCTCCCAGAACGTGCAGACTGTGAAATCACCCCTCCCATCCCCATCCCCCTTTTAACATCTGAATGTTTCCAGAAGCTAAAATTCCCCAAATTCCTGCACTGATTTCAGATGGCCCCGTGTTGATCTCATGCCAATGCTCTGCTCTACATTCTTGCTCAGCTTAAAGAAACCCTCTTCAAGGGACCGGCGGGCATGGGGAACTATTCCAAAAGTGATGCCAACTGTGAACTAAACTCAGCTTCAAAATAATACAGAGCAATCAGTCACTGTGAGGGTCTGCGTGAGTCTGTGTGCATTGTAGGCCAGCTAACAACTAATGATTTATCGCAGCTTGGTCCTCTACTGTAATGGCATGGTGGTTGCAAAAATAAATGATTGTATTTCTATAGAACCTTCCACAACCTGGGGATACCCAGAGTATTTTACAGCCAATGAGTACTTCTGGCACAGATAGCTGGCATGCAAATACAGCAAGTATGTGGAGGGTAAATGGAAAGTTGGCAAAGGGGGAATGGAATAGAAAAATTAGCATGTCTTGCTTAACTTGAAGGGTTGGTGTTCCCAGAGCAGGAATGCTCTGCAGGGTTCTGCTCACCTTAAATAAGGAGGGATACAACATAGAACGTTGAACATAGAACAGTACAGCACAGGAACAGGCTCTTCAGCCCATGATATCTGTGCCAAACATGATGCCAATTTAACTGCACGTCTGCCTGCACATGGTCTGTACCCTCCATCTCCTGCCTATTCATGTGTCTGTCTAAATGCCCCTTAAACACTGCTATCGTATCTGCTTCCACCACCTCCCCTGGCAGCCTGTTCCAGGCACCCACCACTCTCTGTGTAAGAAACTTCCCTCATAAATCTCCACTAACCATTCTCCCCTCACCTTAAAGCTATCCATTCTACTATTTGACATTTCCATTCTGGGAAAAAGACTCTTGACTGTTTGCCCTATCTGGGCCTCTCATAATCTTACATACTTCGATCAGGTCTCCCCTCAGCCTCCGACGCTCCTGAGAAAACAATCCAAGTGTGTGCAACCTCTCCTTATAGCTAAAACTCTCTAATCCTGGCAACGTCCTGTTGAACCTCTTCTGCACCCTCTCCAAAGCCTCCACGTCCTTCCTATAATGCGGTGACCAGAACTGCACACAGTACTCCAAATGTGGCCCAGCTAAAGTTTTATACATCAATGTACATTGGAGGAAGTTCAGAGAAGTCCCAGAGTCACAGAGCAGAGGAACAGGCCCTTCAGCCCATTGAGTTCATGCAGACTATTAACCATCTACTTACACTAATCCTACACTCACCCCATTTTACCCTTGTTTCATTCCCATCAACTTTCCTCAGATTCTATCACCCTCCTACATAGAGTCATAGAGCAATACATCACAGATACAGGCCCTTCGGCCCAACCAGTCCGTGCCGACCACGGTGCCCACCCAATTTCCTGCATTCAGCCAATATCCTTCCAAGCCCTGCCCCTCCATGTACCCATCCAAGTGCTTCTTAAATGTACCTGTCTCAACCACTTCCTCTGGCAGCTCATTCCATATACTGACCACCCTCTGCGTGAAAAAGTTACCCCTCAGGTCCCTTTTAAATCTTTCCCCTCTGACCCCTTAACCTATGCCCCCTAGTTTTGGTCTCCCCTACCCTGGGGAAGATACTGTTACCGTCCACCTTATCGATGCCTCTCATAATTTTAAACATTTCTATAAGGTCGCCCCTCATTCTCCAACTTTCCAAGGAATAAAGACCTAGCCTGGCCAACCTCTCCCTGTAACTCAGGCCCTCGAGTCCTGGCAACATCCTCGTAAGTCTTCTCTGCACTCTTTCCAGTTTAACCACGTCTTTCCTATAACAAGGTGACCAAAACTGTACACAGTGCTCCAAGTGTGGCCTCACCAACAACATCCTCGGGGCAACTTACTATGGCCAATTAACTTACCAACCTGCATGTCTTGGGGATATGGGAGGAAACTGGAGCACATGTGGAAACCCACATGGTAATGTACAAACTCTGCCCAGACAGTGCCAGACGTTAGGATTGAACCCTGGTCACTGGAGCTGTGAGGCAACAGGTCTACCTGCTGACCCACTGTGCTGCCCTTGGATTTCTAGGAATAACAGTTTGCTTTTGAGGAAAGGTTGATCAGTAGTGCTGCTATACTCCTGCCCCTACTTGTTACGGGAAGCAAGCACACAACAAGTGTTAAAGGGAGTTTCCTTTAACCTGGGTCCTGAGTTTCTGTGTAGCCCAGGTCCGTGGAACATCAGCGACATAGCTTTATAAAGTGGGCACCATAAGGCTAAGTTGTTCTACAGAGGGCATTAATCAGGCAGTCATCCACACCCACTGTGTAGGAAGTCAATGAGACAGGTTGGTAGGATTAAGGGGCATCGGAAAGGAAGAGAGGCAGAGAGATGGAGAGGTTTATGGAGGGAATTCCAAAGCTTAAGGCCCAGGCAGCTGAAGGCATGTCTGCTGGTGGTGGAGGGATTAAACTTGGAGAAGGGTGGGGAAGCACAGAGACCCCAGAAATTTGTAGAACTGTGGGAGGTGACAGAAATGGGGAGACCACAGAGAGATTTGAAAGTATAGAATTTAAAATTGACCAATAGCTTCACCGAGAGTCAACATGAGTCAGCGAGTAGGGGACTGATGGGTGACCAGCGCGTGGTGTGACCAGTGCGTCCTTTATTTAACAGTATGGTACAGTGTTTCACTGTAGGGAGCCGACACAGTGGCTGACTGGTGGATGTGACGTTCAGGACAAGCTGTGGTTTGGGACACTGTTTATTGACTGGTAATTGTGGTCACTGGTACTGAGAGCTTGCACTGACGATTCTGAAGTGTTCCAGCCTGTAACCAAACCTTCAGAAGAATACAGGTTAAACTGCTGCAGCCTAGCAGGGGGACTGTGATGTTGGGTACAAGGATGAGACATCTCATCTTTCACCCCAGTAAATCCGAAGACACAGGATGTGAAGATAAGGTGTATCAGACAGGCAGGTACTAGCACACAGGACCCAGTGCTGAAACACCAGCGTGCATGTCTTTCACACCTGTCAAACTTGAGCCACAGGATGTGAAGATAAGGTGTCTCAGGTGGCCAGGTGCCAGTGTGCAAGCAGTAATGCTGAAACACCAGAGCTCACGTTTACAGGCCACTTCCGACCTTAGCATCAACATGAAAGTGCATGGAAAGGACAAAAACATTGACTTTCTACTGCCCATAAAAAAGAGCAGGGAGATTTAAACACAGAGTCCCAGGATCCTGACTTTGTCCTCCACCCAGTTGCATTTCAGGGCCAGATAGACAATTGACCAAGAACTTCTGAAGATGCCGAGAGGATTTCTGTAGCAGTCAGTCAGCCTTCTTCCCATCTCTTTGTCTGCATTCTTTCTTGTTGTAGGAATGGTAAGTCCCACCATGGAATTTGAAGTGTTAAATAATGTGGAACTAAGCACCTCTCCCTGGAAACTGAACCTCACTCTCCTTTGATGCACTCAGAATCAAATCTCCAAAACAGGACCCATGCTGTTCCCCTCACTCCCACCGACCCGTCTGTCCGTGGCTTTGTGCACCATTACAACGAGGCCCAGTGCGAGCTTGAGCACCAGCACCTTGTCTTCTGCCTGGACATGTTGCAGGCTCCCAGATGCAATATCGAATTCAACAAAATAATGAGCTTCTGCAGGAGCTTGAACAGCAGCTGTAGAAGGAAACGGATCGTCGAGGTTTTGGGTCGAGACCCTTCACCTGGTCTGAAAGAGTAGAGGGGACATAGCCCTCTACACTCTTTCTCCCTCAGTCTATGTCATAAATGGTCAGTACATCCCCTGGGTGCTCTGGTTTCCTCCCACATCCCAAAGATGTTTCGATTTGTGGGTTAACTGGCCACTGTTAATTGCCCCCAGTGTGGGGGGAGGTGAGGAGAATGTGGGGGGAGGTGAGGAGAATGTGGCAAAAATAAAATGGGATTCGTGTAGGTGGGATTTGATGGTCAGTGCTGAAGGACCTGCTTCCATGCTGTATGTCCCTCTGAGAGGACAGAGAAGCCCTTGATTCATCCAAGGGACAGCACCCCTGACAGTGTGGCACCCTCCGTGTGGGCCGTGTGTGCAGGTGGGAGCTCCGCCCTATGCAAGTGGCGGAGGGGTTGAATGCTGGAAGGTTAGGGTGCATCGATGTCACCAGAGAATAACACGGAGCCGACAGGGAGAAGGGTGCTGTTTAATTTACATTTAACTGCTGAAAGGCATCTTCAGGGAACTATCAATTTGTGTTTGCTTTTCCCACTGCACTCGCTGCAGCCAGTGATCCGTTGACACCGGCGGATCCTCTCCACCAGGGGCAGTACAGCCTGGTCCACCAGTTGCTGCAGCACCTCTCCCTGGTTGGTGAAGCTGTGGCAGAAACAGATGAGTAAGTTAAACCTCCCACACAAGGTTCAGACACTACAACGCAGGGCTTGATGGCTTCTCCTGGACACGTGTTTTTGTTCAGGTGCTTTAAGCCCACTCTATGCTCACATTAGGTGAGTGAGGTTCTATACACTGACCGGTGTCCCTCAGTCCCTCTCTCTCAGGGGGATATCTGCACTGACCAGTGTCTCTTGGTCTCTCTCTCTCAGGGGGATATCTGTACACTGATCAGTGTCTCTCTATAACTCTACAACTAATCTAAACTAGGCCAGCCAGGTGTAGGGGGAGTCAGGTCCAGGGAGGCTGAGAGAGGATGTTGGGCAGGACCTGGGGATGGGGGTCAGAAGGTGAGATGGTCCCAGAGAGGGGGGTGTAGGTGGTGGTGGAGATTGAGTTTTCCATCAGGAAGTTTGGGGTGGGGCCATCGGTTGGGGTGGGGTCAGGGCCTGAGAATTTGGAGGGCACATCCTGGTCCCAAAGAAGTAATGGAACACATCCAAAGAATGTCCTCAAATCAAAACACAGAACGTTGGGGATACTCAACAGGTCCTGCAGCCTCTGTGGAGAGAGAAACAGAGGGAACGTCTTGAGTCAATGACACTTCATCAGAACTGGCATTCCTGGTGGAAGATTACAGACCCCAGATCCTTCCACAGTTTCTATCTCCACAGATGCTGCCTGATCTTGTGAATGTCTCCAGCGTTTCCTGTTTTATTTCAGATTTCCAACATCTGCAGGGTTTTTTTTTGGTCAGCAGTGTTCTGATCTGGAGCAATGCTCTGTAACCTCAACTGTCCCCAGACGCAGTCCCGTTTCCCCAGCCCACTTCGGGAAAGATGTCCCTTGATGTTGGTCTAAAGGGAAATCACAGCAGGGTCACAAGCACAGAACAGAGCAGCCCAATTTCCAGAGCAATGTGTAACCACATGGAAATGATTACTATCCAGTTATAGAGTCACAGAGTAATACAGCACAGAAACAGGCTCTTCAGCCCAACTCATCCATGCCGACCAAGGTGACCATCTCAGCTCCTCCTGTTTGCCTGCATTTGACCCATATCCCTTTAAACCTCCATAACTCCATGACAACGGTCAAAGTTCACCATCTAGTGGGGATGGAGGGAGCTGTTAGAATGAAGAAGGCATACCAAGCGCTCATGTTTGTGCGGAAGATTTACAACAGCTGACCTTAAGTATCCTGGCTTGGTATTCCTTTGGCTTTTTCTCCTCTCCAGAAGCTTCTGGATGTTTTCGATCAGCGGCTTGATGTGGCCCAGGTTGTGGATGTTTTTCTGGATCTGGTCAAATGCTGAAAACATCTTCTTCGAGCTGAAGTCAGGGAGGGTGAAAAGAGGAAGAGTTCTGAGCCTCCGCAGGGTCGACACACATGGGAGAGGCAGTAAGTCCTTGTGAGGGTCAGCGTCTTGTTCTCCAAGTCGCCGACATGCATAGGCACAGATTGGATGATCATTGACACCTTGTCACGTGGTAATGGTTGAATCAGCAGATGGTTTAACCAAGGAAGGCATCACAATTAAGACTGCATCTCTGGTGAGGTTTACCTGGGAGGATACAGTGGACCTGGGAGGATACAAGGGTCCTCGGACGAGTTACTTCACCCCTCCCAGAGTTCTAGTTGATGACCTGCCTCCCCAGGGGAGTGTCTAACCACCTACACTTGACATTCAATGGCACTACTGTTGTTGATTTCCCCACCATCAAGTGTCCTGGGGTCAACATTGACTAGAAACTCAGCTGGACCAACCACAAGGCAGGTCAGATGCTGGACATCCTGTGGTGAGTGACTCACCTCCTGACTTCCCAAGGCCTCTCCACCACCTACAATGGACAATTCAGGAGAGCAATGGCTTACTCTCCACCATCCCAGAGTCCAGTGTTCCTTGGCTTCCCGATACCCCAGCCATTGACTCCGTCTACACTTCCCACTGCCTTGGGAAAGCAGCTAACATAATCAAAGACCCCTCCCACCCCGGTCATTCTCTCTTCTCCCCTCTCTCATTGGGCAGAAGATACAAAAGCCCGAGAACACGTACCACCAGACTCAAGGACAGTTTCTATCCTGCTGTTATCAGACTCTTGAAAGGACCTCTCATATGCCAACAGATGAACTCTTGATCTCCCGATCTACCTCGTAGGGACCCTTGCACTTTATCTGTCTACCTGCACTGCACTTTCTCTGTAACTGCAACACTATATTCTGTATCCTGCCTTCTTTTTACTACCGTGGTGTACTCATGTTCTCCCTAGATGACATCCAAACAAAGATTTTCACTGTATCTTGGTACATATGACAATAATAATAAAGCAATCCAATTCATCTCCTCTTCCCTCTGGTTTTGAATCCTCTCAAACTCATCAGCAGAAACCAGTGACAAGTTATTCTCAGAGTTTGAATCTTTTGAGGATCAGAGCTCAAAAGAAATAGTTGCACATGAGGAGCCATTTGGACTTGTTAAAGAGGCAGTTTTTTTTACAGAGCATTATAGGGAGGAGGGAGAGAAAGGGAGAGGATTCAAGAGGGAATTCCAGAGTTCAGGAGCTTGGCACAGCCACCAACGTGGAGTGATTACATTTGGAGGAGATGAAAAGTTGGGATTTGGTGGGCTGAGGCCCCTGTTTCTATGTTAGCAGCCAACATAATCAAAGAGCCCTCCCACCCCGGTCATTCTCTCTTCTCCCCTCCCTCATTGGGCAGAAGATACAAAGGCCCGAGAACACATATCACCGGGCTCAAGGACAGCTTCTATCCTGCTGTTGTGAGTCTTGCATGGACCTCTTGTACAATAAAGTGGACTCTTGAACTCTCAATCTATCTCATCATGGCCTTGCACTTTATTGTCTGCCTGCACTGCTCTTTCTCTGTAACTGTAACACTTTGTTCTCCACCTTGTTATGTTTTCCTTTCAAACTATCTCAATGTATTTACATTTGGAATGATCTGTCTAGATGCCACGCAAACTGTTTCTCACGGTATCTCAGTACATGTGACAATAACAAACCAGTTGCAATGACTCGAGTTGGCTGAACGACAATGGCGTCCCATAGGAACCAACCACATTCCACAGGGAGCTGAGGTAACCCAGTCTCGAGACATGAGGGAGGGACAGAGGGAAGGACACTCACGTGTTGGCGATGCTGTCTATCTCCTTCTTCAATTCTCGCAGCATCTGGGTGGTGCGTTGATGTTCCTGCTGCATCCGCTCCCACTGCAGGTGGAGGGCTTCGAATTTGCCGTGGAACTGACACAGGGTCGTCAGCTCGTTCTGCTGGAGGGAAGCTTTGCTTTGGTAACTGTCGGCCACGTTTTCCAGGCTCTCGCTGTGTGTAAACACAGGAACAGGCCATTACCCTGCAGGATACTGTGTTCAATATCTGTGGGTGAGGGAGATGTGTGTGTGTGTGTGTGTGTGTGTATGTGTGAGTGTGTGAATATGTGTGTGTGTATGTGTGTGTGAGTGTATGTGTGTGTGTGCATGTATGTGTGTGTGCAGATGTGGGTGTGTGTACGTGTGTGTGTGTGGATGTGGGTGTGTGTGCATGTGTGTGTGTGTGTGTGTGTGTGTGTGTGTGTGTGTGTACATGTATGAGTGAGGGAGGGCTGTCATAGGGTCATAGAACCATGCAGCACGGAATCAGGCTCCTTAGCCCAACATCCATACCGACCAAGTTGTCTACTTGTCTATTTGCCTGTGATTGGCCCATATCCACTAAGTCTTTCCTATCCATGTACCTGTCCAATTATCTTTTAAATGTTGTAATTGCACCTACCTGAACCACTTCCTCTGGCAACTTGTTCCACACACACACCACCCTCTGCGTGAAGAAGTTGCCCTTCAGGTCCCTTTTAAATCTTTCCCCTCTCACCTTCGACTTCTGCCCTCTAGTTTTAGAATCCCCGACCCTGGGGAAAAGACTATCTACCTTATCTATGTCCCTTATCATTTTATAAACCTCCATGAGGTCACCCCCTCAGCCCCCTGTGCTGCAGGAAAGAAGTACCGGCCTGTCCATCCTCTCCTTACAACTTGAGCCCTCCAGTCCTGGTAACATTCTTGTGAATCTTTTCTGCATCGTTTCCACCTTTGTGTGAAGGAGGCCTGTGTTTTCTGCTTGTGTGTGAGGAAGGCCTGTGTTTTCTGCTTGTGTGAAGGAGGCCTGTGTTTTCTGCTTGTGTGTGAGGAAGGCCTGTGTTTAATGTTTGCTTCTTAGGCAGGCCTTTCTGATATCTTTACATTCAGAACATCCATCAGTGGCAGCTTTGAGTGCTCCAGTCGCCTCTCCACCTCCAGATGTTTGGGGCAGAGTATCCAGGGGCCCCCTCCCCTTTGAAACACCCTGTCCATGTGAAGTGTGCTCATTTTTCCATGTCAGGCTCTGGACAAAACTTGGAGATATAGGCTGAGAAATTGGTCTGAGCTTTTACCTCAGCTTAAAGCCTGAACCAACCCCTCTAAAATGTAACGGAAATGGAATCTTATTGTCTCGACGTGACCGACACCACCTGATCCCAGAGTCACATGCTAATGGGGTCAAAACGAACCTCAGTTTCAAGGCTGGACTTGACGTACTTCTGCTGGCAAATAACATCTTCAGGAGTCTCTCCCCACCCCCACACCCCCACCCTGAAATGGCCTACCCCACACTCAGTCAAACAGGCTCTCACACACTCACCCTGAATACAGACATCCCATACACTAACTCTGAAACAGGTCTTCAACGCACTTATCCCAACACAATCTCACAATCCTCAAACAGGCCTCACTCTTTCACTGTCTGCAGAGGCCCTTCACACACACACACACACACACACACACACACACACACACACACACACACACACACTCTCTCACACACACACATATACACACACAGACACACATTCACACACACACAAATATATACACACACAAATACACACAAATACATACACATAAATACACACACAAATACACAAATTCACACACACTTACAAATACACATACATAAATACATACTCACACACAGACACACACACAAATACACACACAGACACACACACAAACACACACACACATAAATACACACAGATACACACACACTCACAAATACAAATACTCACACAGACACACACAAAAATACACACACAGACACAAACACAAATACACACACACTCACACACACACACACACACACACACGTGCACACACACACACACACGCACACACACACACACGCGTGCACACACACATAAATACACAGCCCAGCACAGACATGTAATGCAAGCCTCTGTCTCCTTCAGACACCCCCTGGATAGGCTCTCTCTCACTCCCAATATGTACCTACCTCACATTATCCACCAGAAGTGATGTATCCTTTGGAACTTTCCCCTCAAAGCCGGTGGAAGTGCCGGCCGGATTTCCCATTACCTTCATCTCATTTAGCTGGGATGCTAGCACTTGTCTGAGGTCGCTCATTGACCGTGCAATCTGTTCCATCGTTTGCACCTGAGGGCTGCCTGGCCCAAACTGTCTCCCAACCTTCCATTCGGAAGTACCGGCGATCCTGTCTTCTGATTCCCTCACCAGGCTGTCTTGCCACTGCATGTTATTCTTCTTTATCTTCTGGCACAAGTTTATCAGTTTCTCCTGGGGTCAGAGAGGGGCGACACCATTGGCAGAAATCTTTACAGAGGGAGGAAACCTTTCCAATCACACCGCGGTGCCCATGCCCCTGCGCTGTTGATTGGATAATGCTGATGGGTTCCAAGGATGGCCCAGCCTTAGACAAGGGGATATGGCTGTTATATAACAGGTTGGGTTACAGTGGATCTGCCTCAGTACCAGCCACTGGTTTGTGCTGGGGCAGAGACTACTTGTGGTGAACATTGAGTGTGGTACAAAGCTCACTGTGGTAGAGGTAGGGAGGTGAGGAACTATTGGAGGAGATGGTCACAGAGTCATACAGTACAAAAGTAGACCCTTCAGCCCACCATGTCCATGCTGACCATTGTACTTACCTATACTATTCCTATTTACCCACATTTGGTCCATAGCCTTCTATGCCTTAGGCATTCAAGTGCTTGTGTAGATGCTTCTTTAAATGGTGTTTACTCTGTAGTTGGCTCACACTAGTATAAATTATTATGCTAAGGGAAAGATGTGATTGTATTGGAGAGGATGCAGAGGAGATATGAAGATGAGAAACAAAAATACTGCAGATGTTGGAAATCTGAAATAAAACCAGAAAATATTGAAAATTTGGGCAGCATCTGTGGAGAGAGAGTTAATTTTTCAGATATGGAGACACAAGAAATTCTGCAGATGCTGGAATCTGGAGCAATACACAAAAAGTGCTGGAGGAACTCAGCAGGTCAGGCAGCAGCCATGGAGGGAAATAAACAGTCAATGTTTTGGGCCGAGACCCTTCATCAGGACTGGAAAGGAAGAGGGAAGAAGCCAGAATAAGAAGGTGGGAGGAGGGGGAGAAGCACACAGGCAGGGGACAGGTGAGTCCGGGTGAGGGGGGATGGTGGGGGGGGTGAAGGTGTAATAAGCTGAGAGGTGATAGGTGGAAGAGGCCAAGGGCTGAAGAAGAAGGAATCCAATAGGAGAGGACAGTGGACCATGGAATAAAGAATGGAGGAGAGGAGATGGGCAGGTCATCAAGGCGGGGGAAGGAAGCCACAGGAATAAGGGAAGACAAAGGAATTGGGGGGGGGGGGGAAGAAAAAGAAGGGGTGGAGTTACCAGAAGAAGAAAGCTCACCAGCGCCTCTACTTCCCCAGGAGGCTAAAGAAATTTGGTTTGTCCCCTTTGACTCTCACCAACTTTTACCGATGCACCATAGAAAGTATCCTACCTGGAAGTATCACGGCTTGGTACGGCAACTGCTGTGCCCAAGACCGCAAGAAGCTGCAGAGAGTTGTGGACACAGCCCAGCGCATCATGGAAACCAGCCTCCCCTCCTTGGACTCTGTCTTTACCTCTAAGTTGTCTTGGTGTAGCAGCCAGCATAATCAAAGACCCCACCCACCTGGGACATTCTCTCTTCTCTCCTCTTCCATCATGTAGAAGAAACAGGAGCCTGAGGGCACGTGCCATCAGGCTTAAGGACTGCTTCTACCCCACTGTGATAAGACTATTGAACAGTTCCCTTATACAATGAGATGGACTATGACCTCACGATCTACCTTGTTGTGACCTTGCACCTTATTGCACTGCACTTTCTATGTAGCTGTGACACTTTACTCTGTACTGTTATTGTATTTTTTACCTGTACTACCTCAATGCACTCTGTACTAACTTAATGTAACTACACTGTGTAATGAATTGACCTGTAAGATCGGTTTGTAAGACAAGTTTTTCACTGTACCTCAGTACAAGTGACAATAATAAACCAATACCAATAGAGAAATCGATGTTAAGGCTATCAGGATGGAGACTCCCAAGGTGGAATATGAGGAGTTGTTCCTCCAGCCTGCGCCTGGCCTCAACGTGGCAGTAGAGGAGGCCATGGACAGACATGTCAGTGTGGGAGTGGGATGTGGAATTGAAGTGGGTGGCCACCAGGAGGTCCTGGCTGTTGCGGCAGATGGAGCAAAGGTGCTCGACAAAGTGGTCACCCAATCTGCGTCAGAATTTTTCAGCAGAGGGTCTTCGACTTGAAATGTTGTGTGTTTTTCTCTCTCCACAGATGCTGCCTGACCTGCTGAGTGTTTCCAGCATTTTCTGTTTTTATTTCAGATTTCTGAGGATGTTGCCAAGACTGGAAAACTGTAGCCTGGGAGAAGATTGGATAGGTTGGAGGTTGGAGAAGACTGGGACAGAGGAGGGTGAGGGGAGACAATTGAGGTGGATAAAATAATGAGGAGTCTAGATAAGATAAATAGGGAGAACCTACTTTCCTGAGCAGAGGGGTCAGAACCAGGGGCAGAGACACAAGAGACTATAGATCTGGAGTAAAAACAATCTGCTGGAAGAACTCAGCAGGTCAGGCAGCATCTGTGGAGGCAGAGGAACAGTCTATGCTTCAGATTGAGACCCTGATACCTAGTCCTGGTCCAGGGTCTCAACCCAAAACGTCGACCATTCCTTTGCCTCCACAGATGCTGCTCGACCCGCTGAGTTCCTCCAGCAGATTGTTTTATGTTACAGGGATTTCAAGTAATCGGTAGAAGGATGAGAGGGGAGATGAGAAGTCATTTTATTTCCCCGGAGGGTGGTGGGTCTGAAACTCACTGACTGAGTGTGGGAGAGACAGAGACCATTGTCACATTAAATAGAACTGGGTGTGGACTTGAAGAGCGTGGGTTAGAGGACCATGTCCCGGGGGAGGTGGGGTTGGGGTGGGGGTGAGGTGGGATTAGGCAAGGGAGTACTATTTTGACCTGATAGGTCAAGTGGCCTCTTCCATAAATTTCCAATGATGCCTGTGCCACAGCCAATCAGCACGATCTACCCTCTGCTTATTGGTCCTGTCAGCCTCGACTTAGTGAGTAGCGGTTACCTCTGGCACAGAAGGTTGTGAGTTCACATGGGGCTAATGCAGGAGGGTGACATTGAGGTAAAAGATCAGTCATGATCTTATTAAATGATGGAGTAGGTTTGAGGGGCTGAATGGCCTACTCCTGCTTCTATTTCCCATGCTGTTAAGTGCTGAGAGACTGGCGTATCATTAATAAGACAGGAATTTACAACTGTTTAAGCTTGTACCTCGATAGTTAACGATTTCTGCCGCATGATGTTATTCTCAACTTCAGCCATGTGTTTCTCGAAATCTTTGCTTTTTCTCTGTTGGTGACACCAGGAACAAGATCAGACTGTCTCCTCCTCAGTCAATAGTCTAACCAGTTGGTCTTCACTAATGATTAGCTCAACCAGGCAAAACGTTTAACCGACCGGTCATTTCATTGACTGTTCAACAGTTGGAGAAACATGTCAAATATTCATTAGTGTGTTAACCCGATCGAGAGCTATCGAACAAATGGAGTCTGGTGATTAATGGCAAAGGACTCGTATTGAGTGTGGCATAGAGCCATTGAGTAATACAGCATGGACACAGGTCCTTTGGCCCAACTCGTCCATGCTGACCAAGATGCCCATCTAAGCTTGTCCTGTTTGTCCATGAGTGTGAACTAAAGTGAACTGTATTTAACTGTTTCAGACAAATTTTTCACACACAGAGTAGTGAATCTTTGGAATTTTCTACCCAAGAAACTTGATCACGGGAAGGGGTTACCAGGTGAACAGAGGAAGCCTCCTTGAAGGTATACAACATCAGCTCCTGGGAATCTCTGGCTCACGGCCACTCAAAGTGGGGCCGGAACAGTCAGGGTGGGATTGAGAACCTCGAGCAGACAGAAGCCCCGCGTTAGTGGCTATCGGCGTGCACTGCCTCCCAATCCTCCATCCCGCCCTGTCACCCACCTCCCGCTGAAGTGTCTGCAGCTCCCACACCAACTTCATTGGCCACCTCATAACCAACAAAACAAGTGGAAGTAAGTCACCCTCGACCACGAGGGACTGCCGAAGAAGAGGGCTCACAAAACAAATAAAACAGCAGATGTTGGAATCCGAGACAAAATCAGAAAATGCTGGAAGAACTCAGCCTGTCAAGGAGCACAAGTTCATCATCAGATTGCAATTTGTGGGATCTTGCTCTGCACAGATTTGATGTCATATTTCCATCATTACAACAGTGACTGCACCTCAGGACGTCCTTCAATCACAGCCAGCTGCTCTGGAATGTTGCACAGAACAGCAAATCTTTGAACCAAGTGTCACTGTGGCATATCATGTGATGGAGGGATCATGGGGTCCAAGTCCAAAGCTCCCTGAAAGTGGCAACACAGGTTGATAGGGTGGTGAAGAAGGCGTATGGCACGCTTGCCTTCATTGGCTGGGACGTTGAGTGTAGGAGTCAAGAAGTCATGTTGCAGCTGTATAAATCTTTGGTTCGGCCGCACTTGGAGTACTGTGTGCAGTTCTGGTCGCCCCGTTACAGGAAGGATGCGGAGGCTTTGGAGAGAGTGGAGAAGAGGTTCAACAGGATGCTGCCTGGATTAGTGAGTATTAGCTGTCAGAAGACATTGGACAAACTTGGATTGTTTTCTCTGGAGTATTGGAGGCTGAGGGAAGACCTGATAGAAGTTTATAAAACGATGAGGGGTGTCCGTAGGGTAGACAGTCTTTTTCCTAGGGTAAAAATGTCAAATACTAGATGGCATAGATTTGATAGATGGCCAAGCCTGCTGAGTTCCTCCAGCATCATTGTGTTTTTCATCTAGATTCCAGCATCTGCAGTCCTTTGTTTCTCTGGCATAGATTTAAGGTGAGAGGGGGAAAGTGTGGGGCAAGTTTTTTAACTAGATAGTGGTGGGTGCCTGGAACAGGCTGCCAGGGGTGGAAACAGATACAAAAGTGGCATTTAAGAGGCTTTTAGATAGACCCATGAACATGCAGGGGGGAACGGAGGGATATGGATTATGTGCAGGTAGAAGAGATTTCATTTAATTTGGCATCATTGTTGCCACAGACGTCATTGGACAAGGAGCCTGTTCCTGTGCTGTGCTGTTCTATGTTCTGTGTTGAACCATCTGACTGTTACTGTCCAATTAACCAGCTCCACTACACTGAACACCCAATCATTCTCACTGCCAGTGCATTAGCTCTGCTGTCCTGACTGAACTGATCCATTGTTTATTTTACAGGAACTGAGGCGACTCAGTGAGGAGACTGTTTAGTCCAACAAATCCATCCCTTAATTATGGATTCATCTGGTTCCATATCCCCTTGTCTTCAAAATGCACATAGCTGTTGGACCTAGATCAGTTTACTGGTTAATCATGTTCCCAACAAAGGTACTAAATAAGGTGGATAACATGGTAGGTGGGAGACCATTCTTCAGGGACCTCAGGCCTGGACCTCCAGACTCTGTCTGTCCTCTGCTTACAGTGTCCTACACCTAATCCCCCATCCTCCCACCTCATTCCCCACAGTTGCCAGTCTACACTGGCTCCCAACCCTGCACCACCACCTACTTAAAAATTCCCATCCTTATTTTCAAATTCCTCCAAGGTTTAATTTCACAATGTCCTCCAGCCCTGTACTCCTCCCGTTCATCCCCAATGTTAGTCACTCCATGCCTGGCACTGTGCAGATGTCCAGACCTCTGGAATTCCCTCCCTAAACAACTCCACCTCTCTCTATCAATCTTTAAGACAGTCCTCTCAATATACCTCACTGGGCTAATGTTTGGTCTCCTATCAGTGAGGTTTAGTGTCCAATTTTGTTCTCGATGAACCTTGGAGGGTTTCAGTATATTAAGAGCAGTCCTAAGTCCTGGGTGCCTGCATCTCTCATGAGAGACGCCTGGTATATCAGGTCTGAGATCCAGAGGCTCACAATATCTCCCAAGTTGTAGTTCTTTTGGAAAATGGGAACTGTCCGTTGGGCTCAACCAACCTCATTATTTTTATATATAGAGTCATAGTGCCATACAACATGGAAACAGGCCCTTCGGCCCAGCTGGTCCATGCTGATCAAGATGACTGTTTAAGCTTGTTCCATTTTCCAACATTTGGCCCATATCCCTCTAAACCTTTCTTATCCATGTACCTGTCCAAGAGTCTTTTAAGTGTTGTCAATGTACCTGCCTCAAGCACTTTATCATTCTATACACAGACCATCCTCTGGGTGAACCTATTGCACCTCAGGTTCCGATTAAATCTCTCCCCTCTCACCCTAAACCTGTGCCCTCTGGTTCTTGATTCCCCAACCCTGGGACTGAGTGCTTTCAGCCTATCTATGATCACATGATTTTATACACCTCCATAAGATCACCCCTCATTCTCCTACACTCTAATGAACAATTTGTCCCACTTACATCCCAACCCTCTTCATCTAGAATCCTTCAGGAACTCCAATTCTTTATCCTGCTTGCACCCGATCAGCTTCCACCCAAGTGTGTCCATTCACTTCAACCATTCACTGTGGGGGCAAGTCCCACTTTCCAGAGTAAAGGAAGTTTATCCTGCATTCCCTTTTGAATGTATTAGTGATTATCTTATAGGGTTGCCCTTGGTTCTGGTCTCCCTGCCGGCGGACAGATCTTTTCATGAACAGTCAGAGACACAAGAGACAGCAGATGCCGGAATGTGGAGCAACACACAGGATGCTGGAGGAACTCAGCGGGTCAGGCAGCATCTATGGGGGGAAATGGACAGTCAATGTTTCGGGTCCAGATGAAGGGTCTTGATCCGAAACGCTGACTGTCCATCACCCTCCACAGGTGCTGCCTGAGCCGCTGAGTTCCTCCAGATTTCTGTGTGTTTCCCTTGGGCAGTCTTGAACACAAAATAATCAAATGTCTCTGTCAGACCGATCCCAAATGGTGCAAGTCCTGTTTTGGAAGTCATTAACTCTCAGCTCTGGCATCAGCCTTCCAAATCTCTGCCTGCACCTTCTAAACCACAGGAACATCCATTACTTAGAGGGAAACATGGACTGTACATATCCTCGCCACCACCTTCCAACCAAGGTCCTGCACAGGTTAATGCATTCCCTTCTGATCCTGAACACAACAGACTCGGGTTCTGATGGACACAACACCCTGGAGATTTATCGCCTACCTGCAGTTTCTGAGTGCTGTCCCTCAGCACACTGGCAGCATTTCCTCTCCTCTCGATACTCTCCAGAAAGTTTGCACACTGCAAATCACAAAGGTAAAATTCATCGTAGGAACCACATTTCAAAGATATCACATTGGTTTTGGGTGCCAACTCCAGTCGTTCTCAAGGAGGTCATAGACAGGGGTCTCCCTGTCACTCCCTCACAGACGGGGGTCTCACCGTCAGTCCCTCACAAACGGGTCTCTCACCATCACAGTCCCTCACAGACAGGGGTCTCCCCATCAGTCCCTCACAATCAGGGGTCTCACCGTCAGTCCCACACAGTCAGGGGTCTCCCCATCAGTCCCTCACAGATAGGGGTCTCACTGTCAGTCCCTCACAGACAGGGGTCTCCTCGTCATGGCAGCTGGTGAACTTAATTCAGGTGAGTAAATAAATCTGGAATTTACGAAGTAGCTCACCATGAAATGACTGGATTGTCATTAAACCCCTTCTGGGGCACTGTTGCCCTGCAGGGGAGGAGATCTGCCATCCTTCCCTGCTCTGGCAACTCGTGACTCTGGACCACCAACATGGTTGACTTTTTACTGCCTCCTTGGCTCAAGGGCAATTAGGGATGGACAATCCGCGTGATGTTGCCGACAACATCCGCGTGAATGATTAGATAAAAAACAATTGAGGAAGACAGATCACTATGAACATTTTCAGCTGGGGGAAGACATGGATTTGTGAAGGGGGAAGTACTGTCCAAGGAGTTGGATTGAGTTTTTGAAGAGGTGGCTATAGTGGTGGGTGTGGTTTATATGGATTTCCCCAGGGAAAACCCTCATAACGGAGGGTTAAGAACAGTTAAAAGTCATGAAGATGGATTGCTGACCTAGCTTGGAGGTGGCCATCCAGGTTTAGAGAGTATGACGGTGAACAGATATTCTGATCAGCAGGATGTGACCAGAGTGAAGGATCTCATTGATTTTATAACCAACTTGGAACAGCAAACACCATTTCACCATTCCTTCTTTGTCGCTATGTCTAAATCCTGGAACTCCCTCCCCGACAGCGTCATGGGAACCCCCTCACTAAACGGACCAGTGGTTCAAGGTGTCACCTCACCGTCACCTCCTTGAGAGCAATTAGTGATGGCCATGAATGAAAAAGTAAAATGTCAAGTTCAAGTGCAAAAATAATCAAAACATCTAAAGGAATTCTACCAATATCCAGGGATTAGGAATATGGGTCATGTCTGAAGACACAAGAGATTCTGCAGATGCTGGAATCTGGAGCAACACACACAAAATGCCGGAGAAATTCAACGGGTCAGGCAGCATCTTACAGGAGAGAAATAAAGAGTCGACGTTTCAGGTTGAGACCCTTCATCAGGACTGGGAAGGAAGAGGGCAGAAGCCAGGATAAGAAGGTGGGGGGAAGGGGAGGAGCAAACGCAGGCAGGCACTGGTTTCTACACCTTGGGAGGGATATATCGGCCCTGAGGGGAATGTGGTAAAGGTTTACCAGGATATACTCCGGAAGCAGAGGTTCCTCAAACTGTCAGGAAAGCTTAAAACATTGGAAATACTTAGCAGATCAGGCAGCATCTGTGGAGAGAGGCGCAGAGTTAACCACTTCAGGATGTTGACCGTTGGTATTCAAATGAAAGATCATCAACCTGTATCATTAATTATTTGTCTGTCCAAAGCTGTGCCTGCCCTGCTGAGGATTGCCAACATTTTTTTGTCATTTCAGATTTCCAACACAGTTTTCCACAAACTCTGATTTATTCTGTGAAATCTAGGAGGTGTGTTTAGAGTTTAAATTTGTTAGGAGGAACTGATTGGTCAGATGGATGGAGAGACTATTCCCATTGGTCAGGGAGTCAGGGACAAGGAGATAGTGCCAGCGTTTCAGGAGTGAAATTTAGAAACTCTTCTACACGCAGATGTTGATGGAAATTTGGAAATCTTTTCCACAGATGTGGGATGGTTTCTTAATTTTAAATCTGAGGATGTTGGGTTTTACTTGACTAGTGTTCAGGGATATGTGGAGTTAGGTCAGCCAGTCAAATGACCCTTGGAGATATCTGCACTCTGCTATCTCCAGCCTCTCCAACTTCCCAAACTTCCTCACTTCACAACAGGTGAGCATGCTATTGGTTGTTGGTGGCTTATTTTTTTGGAAATCCCCTCGACCTCTCCCCTCACTCCTCCCTTTAAATGCTCCCTAAAGTCTACCCTTTGACCCAGCCTTTGGTCATCTGCCCTAACACCTTGGTATGTGGCTCAGCATCGATAGAAATTCACAGTACAGACCAGGCTGCTTAGACCACTATGGCCCTGCCAGCCAGAAAGGAGCTATTGAGAACTAGACCCAGGTCTCAGCCCTGATTCCACAGCTTTATCCAGGTCACTTTTAAGTGTATCGAGGATGTCCCACCACTGTGCTTTCAGGCCCTGAGTTCTAGACTCCCACAGGTCCTTGATTGAGAATCTTTGTACCTCAAGTCCTTCTACCAATTACAAAAGAACATCAGAACACAACGAAATAGGAGCAGGAGGAAGCCACTCGGCCCCTCAAGCCTGCCCCACCATTCAATGTCATCATGGCTGATCTGCCCCAGGTCTCATCTGTTCTTCTGTGCTAGTTCCCCGTAGTCCTCAGTTCCCTGATCTTTCAAAAATTTATCTACCTTCTCTTTAAGTACCCCCCAAAGATCCAGCCTCCACAATCCTCTGGGGTAGAGGATTCCAGAGATTCACCATGTCTAAGTTCTGCACACCCCAGTTCTCTCACCACCCCACCCGAGCTTGTGACTATGTCCCCTTATTAAAGATTCTCCAACTTAGTGGAAACCTTGACATCTACCCTCGGGATCTTCTATGTTTCTATAAGATCACTCCTCATTCTTCTAAACTCCAAAGAACGTAGATCTCATTTCTTCAGCTGCTTGTTTTAAGACAACCCTCTCTTCCCAGGAGTTAGCCTGGTGAATTACCTTCCATCTAAAGCCCCTAGTTAGTTTTCTGCAAAGCTCCTGTCAAACCCCTTCCTGTGTTAAAGGTGCTAGATAAATGGAAGTCGTTGCTCTTGTTGATGTTGATTAGTAGAATGGGTTCGGGGCAGCTAAGCTTCTGGCTGTTCTGTAAGAACCTACTGGGCTGCCGTTGAGCTGCCTCATCGACCACAATGCTTTCAGATCCTCTGTTCCTGCAAGTGGAGACTGGAGTTTCCGGGAGGCCCAACTTTCACCGCTGTCGGAATCCTTATCGCAGGATAAGTTGAGGGCAGACACGTTGGTCGAGGCAGCAGAACGTCTCAGCTCAGGGCAGGAGAGCTGTGCCTCGTCGATGATCTTATTGCACTCAGTTCTGCGGAAATAAAAATGCAGAAGGCTAATATTTTGGGGGAATATCTTCCCCAATCCTCTTATATGTTGGGGACAATTCTACAGGTGAAAACCTGGGGGGAGTTTAGCATCTAAGTAGCCAAGCTTCTAAGAAGCTGAAATTAAAATGGAAAATTCTGGAAACACTCAGCAAGTTGAGCAACATCTGTGGAAAGGGAAGCAGAGTTAATGTTTTAGATCCAATCCATCAGGCGAAGATCTGCGAGTCAAGCTGAGTTTATTGTGATGTGCACAAGTACAGTGAGGTACAGGTACAATGAAAAACTTGCTTGTAGCCACATCACAGGCACGTAGATACAGACAACACATAGAACATAAATGATACATAAATTATACAAGACAGTGAAGAGAAAAAAAGACGGTGCAAAATAAGATATTAGTGCAAAATAAAACAATCAGAGACAAGTCTGCAGTCGTGCAGGAGGTGGTCTGTGGTGTTCTGTTGCTGAGCTAGCGTTAGGGTTGTGCAAGGTTGGTTCAAGAACCTGATTTTTGTAGGTTCCTGAACCCAGTGGTGTGGGAGTTCAGGCTTCTGTACCTCCTGCCCAACGGTAGCTGTGAGAAGAGGGCATGACCTGGGTGGTGGGGACCCTTGATAATAGATGCTGCCTTCTTGAAGCAGTGCCTCCTGTAGATGCTGTGGTGGGGAGTAGGGCTGCACCTGTGATAGATCGAACTGTGTCCACTTTGATGTAAAATATTAACTCTGTTTCTGTCTCCACAAATGCTGCCTGACCTGCTGTGTTTTTCCAGCATTTTCTTTCTTTATCTCAGATTTTCAGCATATGCAGTTTTATTTTCATCTTCTAAGAGGATGACAGGTTTAGTGGGATAACCCTCAGGCAAGGCTTGATGAGTCCTTTCTCTGATTCAGAACGCTGTAGGTTCAAGTCCCAATCCGGAGAGTTGGGCACAAAAATCTAGGCCGACACTCCAGTGTGGAGCTGAGGGAATGCCACACTGACAGCCTAGAAAGTGTTTGGTCCTTAAAGGGTGCACTGAAACAGGCTTACACAAGATACTTGCACCACTTTTGTGTGGGCCTGAGGGGCAGGCTGAAACTAAAAATCCGGGGCCTAGAAGTCCAGGCCATGGCAGGAGCTCCCTGTGTCACTTCCCTTGGGTCTGACCCATCCTTGAACATTGGGCTGGAGATGCGATCGGGTACAGACTGCTGAGTGAAGGGGCCCAATCACAGTGAATCATCTTTGCCCACACTTCCCAATGAAAGGAGAACTTACCTGCCATATGGTAGGGACTGGGACCTCCCATTGGATTCAGGACCACAAAAGTGGATAAAGTAAGGATGGACTTTGTTAACTTGCCTCTACCCTCTGATTAAGATCTGCTCCTAAATTCAAGCCCAACACCATTTCTTCGAAGTACAGCATATTGCTGGCACCAGTGTCAATCGTTTAGTTCACACCTATCGATATTACTCCTGTGGTCTCAATTGTCTAAGAAGTCACAGGCTTTCAGGTATACAAACAGAGGAGCTGACCACTATTTCTGGATTACCAGGTAACACATAAAAATATTGTGCTATGTAGTAACATTTCAAGCCCTCTATGTTTTTAATGAACTCATCAGAATTGAAATTAACCCACATTCATTCTGAGTGTCTAAGCTGCTGCTGTAGAATGAGTGTACCAGAGTGTGTCATTGTTGCAAGAGGCACATCACAGCATACATCACAGGACTCTGCTGTCTGACGGAATCACAGTGCTGGTGGATACGGACAATCCTACTGGTACTAATTTAAAGAAGAGCAGGAGAGTTCCTCCTGGGCAACATTTATCCCATAAATCAACATCAACATCAAATGGTCCTTGTCACAATACAGTCCGTGGGGGCATGCTGTGTGTAGATTGGTTGCTATGGAAACAATGACACACACTATTGGCTGCGAAGCACTTTGGGATGTCCAGAGGTTGTGAAAGGTGCTATACGAATTTAAGTTTATATTTTAACCCCATTTCCTAGTGGGTGCAGATGTGTTAGAATTGTATTTGGAGCACACAAGAATTGATGATAAAATTTTAAGCTGTTGCATTAAGAAATATCGATCTGCTGTCAGTTTAAAATACATTGGCCAGTATTTCTGCTAGAGGGGCCTTGTACACACAACTATATAAAACCTTTGCACAAAGACAGAGTGGTGACCAAAAGAGTAGTAGGTCTTAAAGGTTTCAGAGATGGAGAGATGTAGGGAGGGCGTCACAGTGTCTTGCATTAAAAGCCAGAGGCACAACCAACAGTGACAGAGTGGGGAGACCGGAGAATGAATGTGGGTTTGCAAAGCTGGAACAATATCCAAGGAGGTAAAACATTGAAAGAAAAATTCCCCTGCCATAAAATTACCGAGGGTTTTTTGTGTGTTTTTTTTAATTGCCTGAAATGCTTTGAGAAATTGGACATAAATCTATCCCAGGAGGCTGGATCAGTGGAGAGGGGGTAGGTAAATTTTTGAAAGATCGGGGAATTGAGGAAGATGGGGATGTGGCACAGACGAGGAGTTCAGGTCTGGGCCAGATCAGCCATGATCACATTGAATGATGGGGCAGACTTGAGGGGCCGAGTGGCCTACTCCTGCTCCTATTTCAATGTGTTCTAATTTAGGGCTGAGTATTGTGACCAAATCTCGGGGAATGTGCATCTGTACACTTATTGGGCAGAGCCAATGGAGTCATAGAGAGACACAGTTCGGAGAGAGGCCCTTCGGCCCACTCATTCTGTGCCGACCATCAACCACCAAACCCTGAAATCCCATTTTTTATTCTCCCCACATTCCCATCAACTCTCCCCACTACACACTTGGGGCAATTTACAGTGTCCAATACACCTACCAACCCGCAAGTCTTTGTGGGGGGAAACTCGAGCACCTGGGGGAAACCCACACGGTCACAGGTAGAATGTGCAAGCTCCACACAGACAGCACCTGAGGCCAGGATTGAACCCAGGTCTCTGGCACTGTGAGGCAGTGCCTCTACAAGCACTGTGCCACCCTTGGAACCTTGATCGGTAGAAGGATCACACCTACTTCAGGTGAGCTTACTGGGTGCATCAGGGAGGCAAACATCCCTTGGCATTATGGACCCCCTACAAGGATGAACTTCAAAGGCAATCGAACTAAACCGAGAAACCACTTCTCATACCCATGGAAGGAGACTGACTTTTTCTTTTTGGTGAACAGCCATTTCTTCTCCTTTCTCTCGTGCTCAAGGCTGGCTCCAGGCATGTCCCCTCTGCACCTGCTCTGTTCCTGGTTGCTCTTCTGGAGTTGGCTCAGCTCGTCCGACTGCCAGATGGTTTTGAAGACGATCTCTGCCATACTTCAGGTCCTTGCTGCCGTCCCAGCACGGACCTGGAGTGAGTGCAGAAGCAGCGGCTGGGACGGGGGGGAGGAGGGTGCAGGCCGTTTGGGGGAGAGAGACACTCGCTTTTGCCAGTAGCTTCAATCGGCCCACATTTGGTGTCCTTGTTCCAGAAGAGAACGTCTCCCTCAACAGGACACAATGACAAACAACGACGTATCCCAATTGTAAATGCAGGACACATAACGGAAAATGAGCAACAGAATAGCAAACACAGGAAATTACATCATAAGAGCATGCAGAACATAAGAAATCTTTGTCACAATGGTACAGAAAACACAGGAATTGTTGAATCACAATAGCATAGAGAACCTGAGTATAGTGTGTGCATGTGTGTGTGTGTGTGTGTGTGTGTGTGTGTGTGTGTGTGTGTGTGTGTGTGTGTGTGTGTGTGTATCCGCCGATCCTGTTCTATCAGAGCACTCTTGGTCATAGAGTATCAAGACGCACTGACTCCATGCCAACCATCTAACCCCCATCTACAATAATGCCAATCTTTACGAATTGTCCCCCACATTCCCCCCAGATTCTCACCTCCTCGCACGGGGTAACTTGCAGCGGCCAATTAACTGGCACGTCTTTTTGGATGTTGGAGCAAACCAGAGCACACAGAGGAAACCCATGCAGTCACAGGGAGAACGTGCAAACTCCACACAGACAGGACTGAGCCTGAGTCACTGGAGCTGTAAATTAGAGCCTCTACCACCTCTGCACCACTATGCCAACATTGTATTGAACAGGAATGTCACGTGATGCACCTCATTTGTAACAATGGCGGAAACAAGAACGCTTAAGAGCTTGAAGACTTGATCTGCATCTGTTTTAGGTGCTCTGCTTGGTAAATAATCCTCTTTTGATGTGTAAAATGTTTTAATGCATTTGTGAAGGCTGACAAATTGGTGACAAGAATGGGATCTCAGGTAGTTTATCTTTTGGATTGCTGAAGGAAATTGATGGCTCATGCTTGGCAAGTTTAGGTGAGTCTTTAGAAGTATTTTTCCTGGCGTTTCCTGGCAACCACTCACATGGAATCCCCTTTATCTAAGGCCTTCATGCATAGTGACAAGGGGACATAGTGCAACAAGAACGCAGCAAGAGACTTCACATGCACCAAGTCTAGGTGTGTGCTGTTGGATGGGACTGGGTCTACAAGATTGGCCTGACTGGCCATATTGGGAGTCTTTGTATCCACATCAGAGTGTCCACCATTTAGCCTGTAGAAGGAACAAGTGAGTGACAGAGTTGTACAGCACACAGGCCTTTCAGTCCACCACACCCATGCTAGCCCTTTTGCCCATCTTTAATACCCCGGCAGAGTGATGCAGTTGATAGAGCTGCTGTCTCACAGTGCCAGAGACCCAGTTTCCATCCTGACCTCTGGTGCTGTCTGTGTGGAGTTTGCACGTTCTCCCTGTGACTGCGTGGGTTACCCCTGGGTGCTCTGGTTTCCTCCAACATCCCGAACTCATGCGGGTTGGTGGGTTAATTGGCTGCTGTAAGTTGCCCCTAGTGTGTAGGGGAAGGGTAGAATCTGGAGACAGTTGATGAAAATGTGGGGTTAATAAAAAGAATAGGATTGGTGGAGGATTAGTGAAATGGGTGCTTGATGATCAGCAAGGACTCAGTGGGCTGAAGGGCCTGTTTCTATACTATCTCCCTATGACCCTATGGGTTGAAGGAGGTGATACTGGGAGAGCCCAGAACAGTGTGAGGTGCCAGTATAAAATATACTGCTGACAGATATTGAGCCAAAGCAGGTGGCATTCACATTAACAAACCTCCCTGCAGCACACAAGGTGATTTATCTCATTTAAAGACGTTGTACAGGTTACTTGAACCTCGTAGAATCATACAGCATGGAAACAGGCCCTTCATCTCACTGAGACCGTCCAGACCGTCAATCACTATTCCTACACTAATCCCAATTGATTCTCCTTTTTTTCCCACCAACTCCTCCGAGATTTTACCAGTCACCTACACACTGGGTCAATTAACAAACTGACCCGTAGATTTTTGGGATGTATTGGTATTGGTGATCTCATTGAAAATTCACACACCATGCTGTTTTGAAAATATATTGCTGTTCCTTCACCATTGCTGGGTCTAATCCTGAACTCTCTCCAACAACATTTACGTCAAAGATACAGTTCAAGAAGGCAGCTCACCACCACCTTGTCAAGGGCAGCTAGGGATAGGCAACTAAATGCTAGCTCAGCCTGAGAAGCCTACATCCCTTGAATGAATATATAATACAGGTCTTAACAAGCTGGATCTAAGAATGTTTTCTCTGTCTGAGGAGCCTAGAACCTGGGGTCACAGACTCAGAACAAAGGCTTGGCTGTTTAGGACTGAAATGAGTAGAAATTTCTTTGCTCAGAGAGTGTGAACCTTTGGAATTCTCTCCTCTGGAGGGCTGTGAAGGTTTAGTCGTTGAGTTCATTTAACACAACGTTGGCAGATCTTTAGATAAAGAAATGAAGGAATATGCGCATAATGCTGGATGTTAGTCCTGAAGTAGAAGATCAACCATTATCTTTATAATGTTAAAGCAAGCTCCATGGGCCAAATGGCTGACTCCTGTCTCTTGTGGATTATATGACTAGTGATATTGGGTGTGAAACCAGTGATATCTACCATGGATGTCCACGTTAATTGCAGGTGATAAGTACTTGGCAATTACAAGCACAGAAAGCAGGCTGCTGAAAAGGGTCCATGCACAGAACATGAAAGGGGTGGACAGGAACTGGCCAGCATGCAGCTAAGGAATTGAAACTGTTTGACACTTATTAATGGGCAGAGGATCATCAGGTGGGGTCATTGAGTGGAAATACCTCTGACTTTGAGACAGGACTTTGGCTATGAACCTGTATGAATAGTCACTGTGAAAACAACAGCAAGTTTACTGGCCTTGTTTCCAACGGTGACCTGCTGAATTTTTGAATTTCCAGCTTCTGCAGTTCTTTGCAGAGTTCTCTGCACAATTTGCTTTTCCATTCAATTTAGTGTCATCAGCAAACTTAGATACGCTACCCTCTTCCAAATCGTTAATGTATAGGGGAACACTTTGGATCTAGTGATCATAATTCCATTAGTTTTGAGATAATTATGGAGAAAGATAGGTCTGGTTCTTGGGTTGAGATTCTAAATTGGAGGAAGGCCAATTTTGATGGCATCAGAAGGGATCTGGCAGACGTGCATTGGGATAGGCTGTTTTCCGGCAAAGAGATGCTTGGTAAGTGGGAGGCTTTCAAAAGTGAAATATTGAGAGTACAGAATCTGTATGTTCCTGTTAGAATAAAAGGTAAGGTTAACAGGTTTTGGGAACCTTGGTTGTTGAGGAATATTGAGGCTCTGGTAAAAAAAAGGAGGCGCATTTCAGGTATAGGCAGTTAGGATCAAATGAGGTGCTTGAGGAGTATAAGAAATGCAAGAGAACACTTCAGAGAGAAATTGGGAGGGCAAAAAGAGGACATGAGGTTGCTCTGGCAGACAAGATGAAAGAGAATCCCAAAGGTTTCTATAGCTATATTAAGAGCAAAAGGGTAGCAAGGGACAAAATTGGTCCTCTTGAAGATCAGTGTGGTCATCTATGCATGGAGCCAAAAGAGATGGGAGAGATCTTAAATGAATTTTTTGCATCCGTATTTACTCTGGAGACAGATACAGAGACTATAGAACTGAGGCAAAAGAGGCATGGACTGTATCTAGATTACAGAAGAGGAGGTGCTGACTGTCTTGAGGCGAATGAAGGTGAATAAGTCCCCAGGTCCAGACAAGATGTCCCCTCAGACCTCGTGGGAGGCTAGTGCAGAAATTGCAGGGACCCTGGCAGAGATATTTAAAACATCCTTAGCCACAGGTGAAGTGCCAGAGGACTGGAGGATAGCTAATGTTGTTCCGCTGTTCAAGAAAGGCTCTGAGAATAAGCCGGGAAATTATAGGCCGGTGAACCTGACGTCAGTAGTGGGTAAATTATTGGACGGTATTCTGAGGGACAGAATATATAAGTATTTGGATAGACAGGGCCTGATTAGGGACAGTCAACATGGCAGATCATGTCAAACCAATCTTATAGAGTTCTTCGAGGAGGTTACCAAGAAGGTCAGTGAGGGAAAGATGGTGGATGTTGTCTACATAGATAGACTTAAGCAAGGCCTTTGACAAAGTCCCACATGGGAGGCTAATCTAGAAGGTTAAATCGCTTGGCATTCAGGATGTAGTAGCCAACTGGATTCTGCATTGGCTTAGCGGAAGAAGCCAGAGGGTGGTAGTAGATGGTTGTCTCTCTGGTTGCAGGCCTGTGTCTAGTGGTGTGCCGCAGGGATCGGTGCTGGGTCCATTGTTGTTTATCATCTATATTAATGATTTAGCTGATAATGTGGTAAACTGGATCAGCAAATTTGCAGATGACACCAAGATTGGGGGTGTAGTGGACAGCGAGGAAGGCTATCAAAGCTTGCTGCGTGATCTTGAAATGATTCATTGAAATATGTATCTAAATGTGATTGTGTGGATAGGAAAGTCAGTGGTGTCCTGTTATGCAACAGTAACACTCTGTAGCAAGAGCTTGAAGACTCACCTTGTCAAGACCCTTCATCTGGACTGTCCATTTCTCTCCATAGATGCTGTGTGACCCGCTGAGCTCCTCTTGAGTTTTTTGAGCTGTGCCCACAGAGAATAAGAGACATAGACAGAGAAAGAAAGAGACCGGCACTGTGTGTATATGAGAGAGAGGGAAGCAGAGAGACTGGCAAAGAGACAACAGTTGTGGCGAGTTGTGTCAGGAGAAAGATCCAAGTACTTGGACTCAGGTCAGGTCTGAACTGATCAGGCAGAGCCCATTAGGGGTTCCAGTATTATAACTGAACTCTAACCCCCTTTCAAAACCTTCTGCTATCGCCTGTCTTTACTTGCAGTAAGAAAGTTAACACATGTAATAGATTGCCAAATAGTTACTACATGGAATGAATAGTCCTTGTGCAAGAAATGCATCAAAACCGCTGGAGAAATGTCTGGATGACCAAGGACGGTGCACAGTTCTTGTGACACCTTGTGTTTCCTGCAGCCCACAGAGATATGTTAATGAGCCGGTTAACTCACCAAACCTGCCCTCACCTTACATCTTTGCACGTGCTGGGTGGAATCAGGAGACCTGGTTACTTCTAGTTTCCCTTATCCCTGTTTAGGGATGCTGAACCCAGCACAGCCCCATCTGAGACAAGTTCATCCAGAAGAAAGATCCTGCATTCTGTGTGGTTAGACTGCCCACCCCACCTGAACTAGCGGAAGAGATCATTTTTGCTACAATTTAAGTATGCTGCTAATCTAAATGTAACGCTGACAATTTGTAGCACCAACTCTCACTCTACAGTGCGGACACAAGATACTCCATCAAATGGTCCAATCCAGTGTTCCTGCTCCGCACCACACCCCATCCTCCTCCCACCCCTCTCTGTTCACCCCCCAGTGTCCTTCTTCTACTCCTGTCTCCCTTCCTTCCCACTAACTCCCAACTCCGCTACTCCCTGTGGGAGTGATCTCCACGTTCCAAACAACTTCTGGGGAGAGACACACGAGGCTGCAGATGCTGGAATCTGGAGCAAAACTCAGTAGGTCTAGCAGCATCTGTGTGGGGCGCGGGGGTGGAATTAGATTAGCAATTTGATTCTCCCCCCACAGATGCTGCTCAACCCCCTGAGTTCCTCCGGCAGACTGTTATTTCTGGGGAGAGAACCTGTCCAGAATTTATTCTTGGATTTGTTAGGAGCTGTCTTTGTTTGCAGGCCCAAACTCTGGGTCTTAACCATATGTAGAAAGATGCCCTATATACTGAGAGTCATAGACTCATACCGCACAGACACAGGCCCTTCAGCCCATCTATACTGACCCCATTTACCAGCACATGGCCCTTAGCTCTCTGCCTTGGTGATTCAAGCGCTCATTCAGATGCTTCTTATGAGTGTACCTGCCTCCACCACCTTCTCCGGAAGTGCGTTCTTGAAAACTAACCTCCAGCGCTAATCCCAGCAGCCTTTCCCTGGGCTAAAGCCCAGACTGTTCAATCCATTCTTTCGGTAGTTTTTTTTCCAATCAGAATTTGGGTTCCCATTACAACTCCGTTGGATCCATGTCCCAGGACTAAGACTGGTCTTTGTTGTTTGAATGAACTTATTGGTGACATTGGTGTTCAGACCAGGCTCAGAGTGCATAGGCAAAGGAGCAGAATGAGCAAGGAGACTGAAACTTTCCTAAACTTGCTGTTGGTTTAAACTGTAATTCATTCCACTTGCTCAGATGAATGTACTGTACCTTATAGAGTAGAATCAAGCTTACAATACAGGCCATCCTGGGTTCGAACACCTGACTTATGGATACACATGCATACGAACGAGCTCCCATAATATTACTAAATTCAGAAGTCTGACACAAGTACGTATGTTCGTTCCTACGAATGGCAGAACTAGTGTCCTCATTCTCTCCACTCTTAGTAACTGTTCATTCTTATCGGTCTTTTGATGCCATTTATTACAATACTGTGGAGGTGTGTTTACCATATCCAGTAATTTTCATGTATTTTCCGACATGGACAAAATCGACTTATGGATGTCTGTAAAATCAGAACTCATTTGTTAACCAGGTGGGCCTGCACTGGTGCGGGATATCCTGCCCATTTTGTACAGGTTGGCTCTTTGCCAGTCTGATTCAGAACTGACCCTGTCACTCCATGCTCTCCCCCACACACAAAACACGGTAAAGGCTAAGGAACAGTTGTCATTGTGAACTTCTGTTTTGATGACAAGAAAAATAACAAAGATGTGAGCTCTGGACTCTGGTGCACGGGATCCCAATACAGCATTTGTGGAAAAGTTGATGACAGGATGGAGGTCAAGATCTTGGCTTGTACAATCCATCTCCATCCATTAACACTGGTGAGGCCGTTTTCACTTTCTGATAGCTATGGCTTTATGTCTATTTTATATGATGCGTCTGTTGAGAGAGATAGTCAGTATAAGTAAGGGTGAATAGGAACCTTTCCGGTAATAGTTTTTGAACCAAAGCAACTAGGTGAAGTTAAGAGATAGGTTAACCTGGTTGAACAGACCTGAGGTCATGTGTTCCCACCTCCAGTTCCTTTGAGTTCAATGTAAGATTAAACATCAGTGGGAATTCTCATCAGCATAGTGAGATGTGGTAGCGCCATCGATGTAGAGTGCAATGTGTAGGCCACCTCTCCTTAGGTAGGCCACCTCTCCTTAGGTAGACCACCTCTTCTCGGATAAGACCCTTCCCCTGGTAAGCCCACCCCTGCTTCAGGTAGACCATTTCTCCATGGGTGGACCTCTATTCCCTGTTCATAGACCAGCTACCGATGAGTAGACCACTCACATAGACGGACCACCTCCCCTTTTGCAGACTACCATGTCACGTGGACCAACTCATCATGGGTAGACCATCTTTACGTGGGTAGACTATCTCCCCTGGCATAAGCCACCTGCCAATGAGTAGACTACCACCCGGTGAGTAGATAATCTCTCCTTGGGGTAGGTCACCTCATTGTGGGTAGATCACTTCTCTGTAGATGTGTAGTCTCAATGCGTAGTGCATCTCTGATTACTTTCTTCACTTCCCCCTTGGGTAAACCGCCTTCCCTTGCCTTCTGCGCAGTGTGGTGTGACACCCACTCCAGGTGACGAGAACATCCGACCTGGGAGGATTCCTCCTGGCTTTGTCATATGACTTAAACTATACGGCCATTGGTCCGGACTGGTGTCGATACCAATTTGAATGGTCCGCCATTCAACTGGATTACTTTTGAGCTCTTCTGCCTCTCCAATATTTTTTATCAAAAATAAATGAGTTTAAGGAAAACTGCAACCTTATTTTAATGTGTCTACTACCTTTTCTGCTTTATCTGTAGCAGATAAGGTAAAATAGAATAGCGCACTGGACCATTTAAAAATCAACTACGTTGCCAGATGTAAAGGCCAGTCCAAGTAAGGAGAGTAAATTTCCTCCCCCCTTCGCAAACCAGAGGGGCTTTCACCACAGTCTGGTAGCCTTGAGCCTAATTATATTTTTCAAATTCGAGATTATTAACCAAATTCAAATCCCAATGGTTGCCATGGTGAGATTTGAACTCATGTCTATTGGGTTGTTAGTCCGCATCTCCAGTGTACTAAGCTGGTATTTTAACCAATTTGTCACCAAAACCGCAGCCTCTGTCATCAAGGACAAGTGCAGCAGGCACATGGGAACACCACCACCTGCAGGTTCCCCTCCGAGTCACACACTACCCTGATCTGGAGATGTATCACTGTTCCTTCATCGTCCCTGGGTCTAAACCCTGGAACTCCCTCCCCAGTGAACACAGAAGGACCACCTTCACCAGAAGGACTGCAGCGGTTCAAGAAGGTGGCTCACCCCCACTTTCTCAAGGGCACTCAGGGACGGGAAATAAATGCTGGCCTTATCAACAGCACCCCACATCCAGAAAATAAATAATAATCAGAAGATCTCCAACTTATCTTCAGTACTGGAGAGAATTGAGGGAAGTCCTTGATCGGATAAGGGATAAGCAAATGAATCGTGGGTAAACTCTGACACAGGATGAAGACATTCATCCCTCCCTGTCTGTGCTGGTTGAGAAAGAGCTCCCCAGCCCAATCCCACCGGCCAGCTCTTTGTCCTTAGCCCTGCAGATCCACACCCAGACACTGTTTAAGTGTGATGAGGGTCTCCGCCTGCATCACCCTTTCGGACAGTGAATTCCAGACCCCACCACCCTCTGGGTGAAGATTTGTTTTCCCATCTCCCCTCTCAGCCCTCTACCAACCACTCTGAATCTGTGCCCCCTGCCTTTTGACTCTTTTGCTAAAGGAAATGGGTCCTTCCTTGCATACTCCATGTCAACATCTCATCATTTTATATTCCTGAAGTAAGTCTCCCTTCACCCTCCTCTGTTCCAAAGAAAACTACCCCATCCTGTCCAATCTTTCCTCATTTTCCATCCTGGCAACATCCTGGTAAATCTCTGCAGCTCCTCTGGTGCAGTCACATCTCTCCGGTAACGTGGTGCCCAGAACTGTACACACTTCTCAAACTGTTCTAACTACTGTTGTGTATGTACTAACGTAACTCAGGAGGGATCGGGCAGGAAGAGGTGTGAGTTCTGTACCTGTAAACATGGTGGGGCCTTGGCATTCTTGATGAGGTCGCTTTGCATTAAGGATTCCACTAACCACGTTAAGGCTTCAGTGCAGTAATCCACCTACAAACACAACTTGCATTTAGATAACACTGTTAATTTAGTAAAACATTTCCATGGCCGCTGGATATCCCAAAGTAATATTGATATACAGTCACTGTTGTAATGTAGGACAGAGTAGCCAAATTGTGCACAGGAAGATCCCACAAACAACATTAAGATAACTTTAGTGTTATTGGTGGAGGGATAATTATTGGTCAGGACTTTGGGGAACTTCCATGCATCCCAAGATAGTACCATGAGAGCTCTTCCATCCAGCCTTTGCCATCTGACCTCCTTCCGAAATCCTCACCAACATATATTCCTATGAGGGAATTCTGGCACATTGGAGCATCGTGGCTGAAGGCAAGCCTGCTTATGGTGGTCGCTGAGAATTGGGAGACCCATCAGGAGCCTTCCAGCAAAGACAAGAGGGATCAGCAGGTCACTGTGGGTTTAACGCCCTGTCCCTTTTTTAGTGACTTGGGAGTTTCAGTTCAAGACAAGATTTCCACAGCAGCGATCCCCATCGCCACCATTGTGGGCTGAAGCAAAAACCAGTAAAGTCAAGGAGCACCAAGGTAAGGTGTGAACAAGGAGGTTTGAGGGTGCTCTAGCGCGGTACCGAGGGAGTGCTTCACTGCCACTGGTGCTGTCTGTCAGAGGGGAAGTTGGACCAAGGCTCCAGGGGGAGACAACGAAGGGGCACCGATCCCTCACAGACAACAGCTGTGAATGAAATCTGTCACATCTCCCAGCAATGCACATGGACCACTGGACAGACAAGCAGGGAGACAGAGAGAGACACACACACGCACAGAGCCCAGACACACATGAGCATGTACATGTGTGTATGCACACACATGCATACATGTGTGCACACACACTCATGTGGAGACACACATATAGACACACACATGCATGCATACACACAGCACAAACATACTACACCTACACACCATGCACCACACACACACATACACACCACACACACAGATACAGTCATAAACACCTGCATATACACACACCACAAATGCACACCACACACACACACACCACATGCCCACACCACACATACACAACACACATGCACATATACACATACATAGATGCACACAGACATACACAGATGGCCACACATGTACCCTTTAAAACCCTCACACCCAGGACAATACCACGTAAAAGATACCAAATAGGGGGTGAATTTCCAGTTTGGCCGGGAAGTGACCATTAAGTGATGATGTTGTACACAAGCAACATTCTCAGACATCCTGTCAGGTCCATTTGCAATTCAGGAAGTGGAGGAGCCAAGGAATTTCCACCTGCTTTGCCAAAGGTGGACCTCTAGGTGCCTCGGTGTGACTGCTGACTGTGTTGTTCTGTCACAGTTTGTGCTGTTTTTCAATACACCTTACCTGTTCTTCAAGGACTCTCAGGCGCCTGTCATGCTCTCTGATGTCGGTTATGCAATTCAGAACGCTGTCCACCCTGGAGGACAAGAGGAGACATTACGTTAGCTGGAAGGACACCTGGGGTCTCGTGGCTTCCCCATGGGTCTGCTTCACTGAGACATCTCTCCCTCTAACATTCCATCCCTGCCGCTCCCTCTCTGCCTGCTCTGGGAATTCTAGCTTTCCTGCTCCATGTGGTTTTCTGTCCTGTTGAAACGGATAACGGATTGGTCATTCCTTGACCAGCAGCTGGAGTTCTGAACTGTTTTTCCAGGAACATGTTCGAAACACACCATGGCAGGTGGGGGAGAGAGGGACTGTGTGTGTTGTGCATGCGTGCGTGCGTGTGAATGAATGTGTATGTGTATGCGAATGTGTGAGAGATTTTGTGTGTATCTGCAGGCACGGTAGTGTAGTGGTTAGTGTAACGCTATTAAAGTGCCAGCAACCCAGGTTCAATTCCCACCGTGACTGCATGGGTTTCCTCCGGGTGCTCCGGTTTCCCCCACATTCCAAAGACGTACAGGTTAGGAAGGTGTGGGCATGCTATGTTGGCGCTGGAAGCGTGGCGACACTTGTGGGCTGCCCCCAAAACACTCTACACAAAAGATGCATTTCACTGTGTGTTTTGATGTACATGTGACTAATAAAGAAATCTCATCTTTTATCTGTGTGTGTGTGTGTGTGTGTTTGTGTAAGTGTGAATGTGTGAATGTGTATGTGTGACTGAATGTGTGTGCCCTTTCCCACTTGACCACACCCAGACTCACCAATGAAGAACAATTGTGAACAGAATATCAGGGATGCAGCTTTAGTTTGGCATTGGATGTGGAACCTTCTCTCAGGGAACTTCTCACTGGTCAGCGAGCTTGGGAAAAGCTGGGGAGAATCTAACACTCAGAGTGAGAGTTTCAGAAGTGAGGTTAGGAAACGTGCTTACATACAGGGAATGTGGACAGCTAGAACTGTCCTCAGAGTCACAGAATATTTACAACACTGAAGTGGAACTTTCAGCCCATTGTGGGTGTGGCTGTTTGACAAAGAACTACCCAACCTAATCCAGCACTGGGTGCATCACCCTGCAGGTCACAGCCTTTTTCCTGACATCTCTCAATGCCTTGAGTGGACTAAAGTACATCAAGCTCAGATTTACGACCAGTGACTGACTTGGCATCAGCTCCCATTTACTAAGGAGAAGCATTGACTTTAAGCACAGGGAGATTATGCTGGAACTGTATACAACATTATGGTTTGAGCACTGAGTACAGTTCTGGTGACCACACTACAGGAGAGATGTGATTAGACCAGAGAGTGTAGGGGAAGTTCATAACGATGCTGTTAAATCCCACATCTGGAGAGCGTTTATGGTGAGGATCGCTGCCTCTCCCACCCATTCCTGACACCCACACCCTCTGCATGAGAACACCTTTCCTTATCTCCCCTCTGCTCCTTCTACCAATGACTTTAAATCTCTGTCACCTGGTTTCTGGGTCCTTTGGATCTGCAGGTATCTGGGTCTTCGGATGTGTGAGGTGTTGCATTTTGGAAAGTCAACTCAAAGGTAGGACTTCTGCAGTGAATGGTAGGGCCCTGGGAAGTGTTGTAGAACAGAAGGACCTAGGAGTTCAGGTACACGGTTCCTTGAAAGCGGAGTCAGAGGTAGACAGGGTGGTGAAGAAGACTTTTGGCAGGCTGGCCTACATCAGTCAGAGCATTGAGTGTTGGGAGGTCATGGTGCGATTGTACAGGACGGTGGTGAGGCTGCACTTGGAGTACTGTGTTCAGTTTTGGTCGCCCTGCTATAGGAAAGATGTTATTAAACTGGAAACAGAGTCAAACTCAGTCCCATGAGCCAGGAATCATGAGTTATTGGAAGAGGTTGGACAGGCTAGGATTTTTTTTCTTGGGGCATAGGGGACTGAGAAGTGATCTTAGAGAGGTGTATAAAATCATGAGGGGCATAAATAGGGTGAACGTACACAGTCTTTTTGCCATGGTTGGGCAATCAAGAACTAGAGGGCATAGGTTTAGGGTGAGAGGGGAAAGATTCAGTAGGAACTTAAAGGGCAAATTTATTTTTACACAGAGGGTGGTATATATGTGGAACGAGCTGCCAGAGGAAGAGGTTGAGGCAGGAACAATAACAACTTTTAAAAGACACTTGGACAGGTCCACGGATAGGAAAGGTTTAGAAGGTTATGCACCAAACGTGGGCAAATGAGACTAGCATGGGTGGTGCATCTTGATCAGTATGGACCAGTTGGGCCGAAGGGCCTGTTTCTGTACTGTATGACTCTATGACTCTGCTACAGGAAATGTCCTCACTATTTATCTATCTCAGCCCCTTCTGATTAAATTTCTCCTTAGCCTCCTTTGTTCCAAAGAAAGCGACTCCAGCCTGTCCAATCTTTCCTCAGAGCTACAATTTTCCAGTCTTGGCAACGTCTCCGTAAATCAATTCTGCACCCTCTCTGGTCCATTCACATCACTCCTGAAATGTGGTGACCAGAACCCTACGCAGTGCTCAAGCTGTGGTCTAACTACTGTTGTATACAATTCCAGCATAATCTCTCTGCTCTTATAAGCAATATCTCTCCTCCACAAACAGGAATTGAAGTCACTGGTCTTAAATCGGAGATTAAAGTGTTTTTGTTAACAAAAGGGATATTGGGTAAGGCCGCTCTCCTGAGTGAGGTTACATATTTTTCATGATCTCATGGAACAGCAGAACAAGCTGGAAGGATCGAGCAGTGTCCTCCTGTTCCAGTCTTCTGGGCTGCCTGGTTATGCTCCCTGAAGTGAGAACGAGAACTGGCGTGTCCTCACTTCTGCACTATCCTCTTCAGCTGCTCCACGTTGCTCTCTCGCTTGGCCCTGTTGCGGCACACAAGATAGTTCTCTTTCTGCACTGCTTCCCATGTCATCAGCTTGCTGGCAACCGACTCTGGGAAGTCCATCACTGGAATAAAAAGGAGACTGTCAGACCTTTTGTGGCAAGTCCTGGAATGGCAGCAGTTGGGTGATGGAACATCCAGTCAAGTGGCCAGGCCTAGGGTTCCAGGATTATCCCAGAGTCCCTACAGATTTAAGGTTAACCTCCTGGTCACTTCTGGGAGCAACAGGCAGGAGAAAGTCGAGCTAAACAAGAGGGTTCTTTTCAGACTCTTTCTGTCCTTTTGTTTAGGGAAACAGGCCCTTTGGCCCATTGAGTTCTCACCAACCAGCAACCACATTAATGGAGGACCAATAGGAAATGGAGAAAATTTGGGCCTTTGGACATAGAAAGTCAGGAAATCTCAGGAATACATCAACCGGAGTTGGTGACCCTACTTGTTCATTCACAGGATGTTGATATCAATGGCAAGGTCTGTTTGTAACTCACCAAGTGTTTGTCTCTGCACATGCCATGTCGCCAATTGCTCAGGAACCAAAGCCAGCTGATTCTACCACCTCCCCATGAGGTGAAGCATGTCACCACTGACTCTATAGTTTTTCTGGATTAGATTTGAATTTGACTTCCTTCAGAAACTGGTCTAGAAGAGATGACTCCTCTGGTGAACACAGCATTAATTAATACCTGCTTGACTTAGTGTTGTTTCTAAGAATCATCGGAACAATCCCATGTAACTCACTGATGTAAAAAGGGGTGGTTTAATGATGAAGGGAATAAATCATAAGGTTCATTCCCTCTCTCTTCTACCTGTGTTATTCTGTCAAAAAAAAACAGCAGATGCTGAAAATCTGAAATAAAAACAGAAAACGATGGGAACACTCAGCAGGTCAGGCAGCATCTGTGGAGAGAGCCTGTAGGGGATAAAATACGCAATTTTAATTTGCAACAAAGGTGGAAGGGGAAGGATGAATAGAACAGAGGAAATATCTGTGATAAGGTGAGACCAGGTCAAATGAATTAGTGAGTTAGAGGGTGATTACTCTGTGTTAGACAAAGAAACATAATCATCCTCTAAATTTCCCAGATCTGACAAAGCGTTGTTAATTCTATCTCTACAGATGCTGCCTGACCTGTTGAGTGTTCCTAGTATTTTCTGATTTCATTAATGTACTATTCTGTGCCTGCAGAATGTATCATTATCCTACAATATTCTCCTTTGACACAGAGGCTATTGAGTCAGGCTGGAATCTGGGCCAGAAAGGACTCATCATGAGCCACTCCACCATTACCAAGTGGGAGGATATTAAGCCATGAGGACCATCACAGATGAATTGGCTCTGTTCCTCCTAGTCCTCAATGAAAAACATTTATTCAGAGTAGGGTAGAGTAGAGGAAGGGAGTCCTGAGTAGACACAGGACCATTGGGAATGCCGAGGGATGTCCTTAGGGATTCTGATAGCTTGGCAGAGACTGGGGAACCAATCCAAGCCTTTGCAGGTCTGTGTGGCTCAATACCAGCCTCTACCCTGGGGATGTGCCTGTTGTTACCTCCACTGCCTGCACATTCACTGTTCAGGTTGTTGGTGGCAGGAACGGTGCCTCACCGAAGACCTTGCTCTTCACAGACGGGACCCTCCGGATGTTCCTCTTGATGAAGATGTTGAGGTGACTGAAGACGATGAAGGGTGGGGGCAAGGCAGGCCGCTTGTGGTACTCCACGATCAGCTTGTAGCGTTGGAACTTCCAATAGATGTCACTGTTCTCCTGAACCTTATTGAAGGTGTAACTGGAAGACGCAATGAAGAGGAGTGTATCCCAGACCGTACAACACACCACAGCCACTGTGTCCAAGTGACCCATATCTATGCTTTGGGCTGCAATCTTTCAGTGTTTACCAGAAATAACCAAAAAATTACACCTTCTTAAAAAAACTGGCTTCTATGCTTTTAGGCCAACGTAATCCTGGATTAGTAATCTATTTGTAACTTTAACCAGGCATTTTATAATGTGTTTTTTTGTGCAGATATTATGTGCAGAGTAATGACTCATCTATGGACATGTTATAGGATTCCTTGAGCAGAGTCCTGATTGGGTTAAATGGGGTGAGGGGAGAGGGAAAGGCCAGGATCTCATTGTCAAGGCCAGTGTCTACAGAAGGTGGGGGGGGGGGGGGGGGGGGGGGGTGAATCACAGCAGTCCTCTGGTGAAGGTGTTCCCACAGTGCTATCAGGGAGGGAGTTCCTGGATTTAGACCCAGTGACGAAGAAGGACCAGCAAAATATTTCTGAGTCAGGATGGTGTGTGGACTTGGAAGGGAAGCTGCAGGTTCCCATGTGCTGCTGCCCTTATCCTTCTTGGTGGTAGGATCATGGATTTGGGAGGTGCTGTTGGAGTAACCTGGGCAAGTTTACTGCTGCGCATTTTGTCGATGGCACACATTGGGCTCAGTGCCGCCATTGGTGGAGAGGGTGAATGCTCAGAGTGTTTCGAGGGTGGGATTATCTACCACACTGCCAACATTGGGATTTATTATGGAAACCAAAAATTACTGTATTTGCCTAAAGTTTAATAAATAAACAAGTAAATATTTTAAAATTCACAGATAGCACAGAGTATAAAATCAGGGAAGGTTACAGAGGCATAGAGAGTCATGGAGTCACACAGCATAGGCATGGGCCCTTCAACCCATCATGTCCAGGCCAAACTCTTTGTCTTTATGTTGAGCTATTGAACGGTTCCCTTAAATGATGAGGTGGACTCTGACCTCATGATCTACCTTGTTGTGACCTTGCACCTTATTGCACTGCACTTTCATTGTAGCTGTGACACTTTACTCTGTACTGTTATTGTTTTTACCTGTACTACCTCAATGCACTCTGTACTAACCCAATATAATTGCACTGTTATGAATTGACCTGTACGATCGGTACGCAAGACAAGTTTTTCACTGTACCTCGGTACAAGTGACAATAATAAACCAATACCAATACCAACTTGTACAAAACACTGGTTAGCTCACAACTGAGTAATGCATCCAATTCTGGTCCACACACTTACAGAAGGAGGTGGAAGTCCTGGAGAGGGTGCAGAGATTTACTGGAGCAGTTCCCAGCTGAGGGATTTCAACTCCAGGGTTAGACCAGAGGTCAAAAGGCTGAGAGGACAAGGTCCTGACTGGTTTAGACAAGGTGGGTGGAGTTCACAGTCATCACAGTCAAAATCATTTTTTTACATGGAGTGAGATAATCTGCCTGTACAGGTGGTGCAAACTGTCAGTTGGTGCCTTAAAGAGAAATAAAAGGGCATCTGTTTGCAGGGTTACAGGGTTGGGGAATGGGACTGATGAGGTTGCTCTATAAGGAGCTGGCATGGATACACTGGGCCAAATGGCCTCCATTCTGTAGCACAACAGTTTTATGATTCTACTTTGTGTGTGCTCAGCTGAGTTTGGCTGACCCCATTACCTGAACATGGCGATCAACAGATTGACCAGCAGGATGTTGGCAACCAATAGGAAGACGGTCAGTAGCAGGATAACCAGCCAGTTGGCATACGTGTTGGTGCAGGGAGGCAGCTCCTCCATCAGGATGGCAACTGGGTCGTCTGTGCAGTTGGAGATTGGAATATGAGCAGCTAACGTGAACAAGAAAAGACAGAGCATTTATATAGTGCCTTCTACATCATTCCAAAACATTTTTATACTCACTGAAACATCTTTGAACCACAGTCACTATTGTAATGTGGCAACACAGCAGCTAATTCCTGCACGGTGACAATGATTAGATAATCCGTTTCTGTCAGGTTGATTGGGGGATGATATTGGTCAAGACACCAGGAGATCTCCCCAACTCTTCTTCAAAATAGTTGAATGGGATCTTCCATACTCTCCAGAGAAAGCAGTTGGGCCCTGGTTTAATTCGGTTCTTCCAACAATGCAACACCCCATTGGTACAGATCTCAGAACCCTTTGATAGTGTGAGAGAGGAACGTGCTGAGACACTAGGGACTTAGGCTAAGGAAGAGGCCATTCAGCCCTTGAGACTATTCTGTCCTTCAGTTCAGCCATAACTGGTCTATATCTTGGTTTCATCTACCCACTGTTCTGTGACCTTCAATTCTTTACTTAACCAACTGTTATGTTTTGTCTTCTTCATTTGGCCACCTTGGTTAAAAATGTTCCAGAATTCCTCAGCACCCTCTGTGTGGGGAGGAGCTTCCTGGCATCACCCATACATTGGCTCAAATTTTCAGGTGATGCTCCCCTTGTCCTGGGCCCTAACTCCCAACACCAGCTTGATCCATTTGCCCTGTCAAATTCTTTAGTCAGTTTATATCCCTCCCAAACAGGAGACTTATCCATGAAACCAGTCCTCACACATTTCTCCCATGCCATTAGGGTCAATCTACACTGCACTCTACCCAAACCTACACAAAATAAAACTCAGCATAAAGGGGTTGCCCAATTAACATGGAGACGAGGAGGAAGTCCTTCACTAAGAGGTTTGTGCACTTTTGGGTTTCTCTCGCACAGAGACCTGTGGATGCGAAGACATTGAATATATTCAAGGTCAACGTAGACAGAAGTTGGACGGTAGGGGAGTAGAGGGTTCTGGGGAACAGACAGAAAGTGGTGCTGAGGCTAATAATCAGATTGGCTGAGTTGCTATGGCGGAGGAGGCTTCACAGGCCAAGTGGCAAATTTCTGCTCATTTTGTCTGTGATTTTGAACTCTGGTGCCCAGAATTGAAAACGTTCTCCAAGTGAAGTCAGACCATAACTTCACATAACCATAAACTTCCCCCCTTTGTATTCCGGGCCGACGTTAATCAGTTTTATCTGTCCACTGGCTTTTCGTGTGTTTTGTTCTTGTTCACTTAAATCTCTCTGCTCCTCTGTACAGTTTGAAGATGTGAAGGGCTGTCTGATTTGATGAGAGGTGTCTCACACAGTAAGTGTGTACGTGCAAGAGTCCTCCCCATCCCCCACCTCCCCTCCCCCACACACATAGACACTGACGCAAGCATGCATGCACACACAAGCACATCACACATACCCATGCACACACACGTTTGCTCGTGGGTGCACACACACACACACACACACACACACACACGCACGCACGCACGCACGCACGCGCGCGCACGCACGCACACACACACACACACACACACATGCTGAAAAGATTTACGAGGATGTTGCCAGGACTTGAGGGACTGAGTCATAGGGAGAGGTTGGGAACTTATTCCTTAGAGCGTAGGAGACTGAGGGGTGACCTTATGCAGGTGCATAAAATCATGTGGGGCATAGATAGGGTGAATGCACTCAGTCTTTTTCCCATGGATGGGGAATCAAGAAGTAGAGGGCATAGGTTTAGAAACAGAGAAACGTAGAAAACCTACAGCACAATTCAGGCCCTTTGGCCCACAAAGCTGTGCCGAACATGTCCCTACCTTACAAATTACTAGGCTTACCCATAGCCCTCTATTTTCCTAAGCTCCATGTAGCTATCCAAGTCTCTTAAAAGACCCTATCATATCCACCTCCACCACTCTCTGAGTAAAAAACTTACCCCTGACATCTCCTCTATGACACACTCTCTCTCTCTCACACACACACACACACACACACACACACACACACACACACACACACACACACACACACACACACACACACATGCATGCATGGAGACATAGAGTAGAACGTTCACGCTCACCGTCAAGCTCGTTAAGTGGGATCTGCCCGAAGATCTGGAGGTAGGGTCTGTAGAAGACCCTGCGGAAGATCCAGCTGGCCCGGGTTTCCGTGTGGTGCAGCAATCCTTGGGTGGTCACACCATAGGCCATGAGCCAGACCCCCAGGAAAAACAGGAAGAAGAACACATCCTTTATCTGGAAAGGATATGATGGAACATCAGTGAGTACCAGACACCTCCACCAGCTTTGTACAAAGACCGTGCCACATATCCCAACCTGTCACCATAACAACAAACCCTGCTCATCCCCCATGTAACATGGATATCCCCCCTCCCCTAGTGTAACACGTATATCCCCCTCCCCTAGTGTAACATGTATATCCCCCCCCCCAGTGTAACACGGATATCCCCCCTCCCCCAGTGTAACACAGATACTCCCCCTTCCCCAGTGTAACACGGATATCCCCCCTCCCCCAGTGTAACACGGATATCCCCCCCAGTGTAATACGAATACTCCCCCTCCCCCATGGTAACACGGATATCCCCCCTCCCCCAGGGTAACACGGATACTCCCCCACCCCCATTCTCTCCATTAGCCCCTTCCCCTTCAGGTTTCCCCACAACCACCTCCTCACTCACCATCTTCCCCACGATGATGATTTTCGGTCCCAGCTGTTTGTGGACGGCGAAGATGTGCACCAGGCGGAAGGAGAAGACCATGAAGTCGAGGCAGAGCAGCACCCGCCCTGCGTCGTACCACCCCCTGAACATCCTGCAACAGCAAGCGGCGAGATCCAGGGGCAACCCCTCACCAGCAATGCCAGAGCGGCCAATGGTCAACCTCAGCCAGGGCCATGCTGAGGACCCCAAGCTGACTCTGTGCCTGCCTGACGGAGCAGGTCTCAGCTTGAGCAGTAGTAGTGGAAAGGGGATGGGGGGAAGAGGGTGGGAGGGAGAGACGGTGGGGGAGAGAGAGATGGACACGGGGTGGGGAGAGAGAGGGAGGTGTGAGAGAGGGAGAGAGGATGGGGGGAAGAAGGTGGGAGGGAGGGAGAGAGGGTGGGGGAAGAGAGGGTGTGAGAGAGAGAGAGGAGGTAGGGGAGAGAGGGAGGGTGGGTAGAGAGAGGGAAGGAGTTGGGGAGAGAGAGGGTGGGGGAGAGAGGGTGGGGGGAGAGAGGGAGGGAGAGTGGGTGGGGGAGAGAGGGAGGGAGAGAGGGTGGGGGTGACAGGGAGTGTGGAGAAAGTGGGAGAGAGTGGGAATAGAGAAGGGGTGGGAGAGAGGCAGGGTGAGAGGGAGAGCTGGAGGAAGAGTGGGGAGAGGGAGGGAGGGTAGAGTGCTGTTGGGGGGAGACCTTTTATTTCTGACCAACAAAGGGACAACCAACCTTGCAGAGACCCCGAGGATGAAGAGACCAATGGCCAAGACGTCACAAATGTTCCACATGTCCTGGAAGTACAGCTTCACTTTCTTCTTCACCGGGATGTCCATGCTGATGAAGAAAGTCTGGGCAGAGACAACAGCATTCAGTGTCACAAAGTTACTCCGAAACACTGCAAACCCCCTGCCCCTGAACTAGGGAGTAGGATTAAGAACCAATTATATCGGTGAGTCTGGAGTCACATGTCTGGCAAACTTCTGGCTCCGAATGTCTAACTTTTCCAATTAACTACATTTATTCACTGTTTGTGGGATCTTGCTGTGTGCAGATAGAAGTAACTTGCATTAACCAGCGATTGCACTTCAAGTAAAAAAGTGCTTCACCTCCTGTGAAGTGGGACATCTTGTAAGCTTGAAAGGCACTATCTAAATGCAGGTCCTTCTGCAATGAGTTTCTCATTTTTTGTGCACAGATGGTGATACTGTACAATGTTCATCATCACTTCACCAGTCCTGCCCCTCAATACTTTGCTGAAATGTCGAGGTGTACAATTCTCCACGTGGGCTAAAGTTCTTGTCCAAGTGCTGGACAAGGTACAAGTGGGGAGGATGTCTCCCCCGGCTGAAGGGTCAAAGTCTCAGATTAGAGGATGGAGATGAGGAGAAATTTCTTCATTCAGAAACTGGGGAATCTTTGGAATTCTTTGCTCTGGAGAACTGTGGAGGCTCAATCACCGAGTTCAGAGATCAGTAGATTTCTGGATGTTCAGAGAATCAAAGGAGATGGAAATAATGAAATAGACTTTGTTGGGAGTTTGAAGAGAAATAAAGGACTGTAGGTGCTCAAATCCAGATGAAAAACACGATGATGCTGGAGGAACTCAGCAGGCCAGGCAGCAACCCTTTGGTGCTGTTCTAAAGGGTGTGCAGGAGTAGAAAGACCTGGGTGTGTTCGAGAAAGTGGTTTGGAAAGTAGGGATCAGGGTCCTGGGATCCATGATACAAAGACAGGGAGGTTATGTTCAGTCTTGGTGAAGCCACACTTGGTTGAGTCCTGTTCTGGCCCCCCACCCTTTCGGAAGTTCATGTGGGTCCTGGGGATGGTGCAAAGATTTACTGGAATGGGTTCTGGGGTGAGGGATTTCAGCTCCAGGGTTAGACAGGAGAAGCTGGAGTGCTCCTCAGAGCAAGGAAGTTTGAGAGGAGATTTGATTGAGGTGAATAATATGATAGATTCAGATGGAGTGAGTAGAGGGAAGCTGTTCCCATTGAGTGGATGGTTCGAGAACTCCTAGTTCAAGATTGTCCCACAAGAGGAAGGACCTTCTCCACTCCCACCCTGTCAAGACCCCTCAGGATCTTGTATGTTTTAATCAAGTCCTCTCTCACCAATTTCCAGTGGTTATAAGCCTATCCTGTCCAGTGTTTCCTCATAAGACAACACATTCCAGGTATTAATCCAATAAACCTTCTCTAAACCATTAAACACATTAAAATTCTTCCTTAAATAAGGAGACCAATGTAACTTCAGATGTGGTCTTTCCAATTGAAGAATAATCTCCTGACTTTAGCACCTTTGCCAGAAACAATAATGTTCTGTTAGTCTTCTGATGACTCATTGTACCTGTACACTAGCCACTTGCAATTCATGCTCTGCGTCTCCGTGTTCTGCAATTCTCACCATTTATACTTTTTAATGTAACCAGGATTCCTCTTTACACTATGGGATAGTCGGGAATTCATTGTAAAGGGGTTCCAAAAGGACGTTGGATTAGCAGATGACAAGGAATAATTTGCAGGACTCTGGGGACAGACTGGAGGAATAGCACTGAAGTGGTTCTTCTACATGAAGTTAGCATGATGGACTGAATGCCTCTGCTGTAATCATCATATCAGAATAAGATTGCAGCTTCCGATCGTGAGCTGGTGAGGATCCTGCCTGGAATCGATTTGACAGAAGCCAGTCCAGCTCCCATTGAGTGTAGACACAGGATGCAAAATGAGCTGCCTCCCTCAGAGGGTCCACAGGCCAGTTTGCTGGGGAAGTTGGGAGACCCCCCCCCCCCACACCTCAGCATCCACACCTGAACAGAGAATCATCTCACTCCCAGTGTTAACATCCCTCATGGGACGAATAGTTCATCTCAGGGGGTAACGGTCTCCCTTTGCAGAGAAAGATTCAAGTTCCCACCCGAGACTGTGGCGCTGGATTCTCAGGGGATACCAAGCACAGTCTGGTATCTCAGGTGAAGGTATAAGATCCTTTGCTGTGATTTAGGAGAAGAGAGGGCAGTTGTCCCTGATATTCTGGCTAATATTTACCTACATCATCAAAACCAGATGCTCGAGTCATTATCACTTTCCTGTTTTGGGATCTTGCTGTGCCCTGTGGGCCGTTATGTTTACACGAGTGACCAGCCTTCCCTAGTACTTCATTGGCTGGATGACATTTCAGAAGGTTGCAGTAGGTGTGACATAATCCATACATAATTTTCCCTTAACTCCTGGTCTTCATGGACCCCCAGCAGCCTTGGCCCTACCTGTCGAATCTCCTCAAAGACGATCGTGAGGACCCAGACGTACAGGACGAGTTCCATGTTGGACAGACTCATGGGCAATAGATCCAGGATTAAGATGTAGGCAAAAAGGAACAGGAAGGCGAAATACATGATGACGTTCCCAAAGAACGAGGTCACTGGGGTTCCCCAGAACTGCTTCCACCGGATCATCCAAAATGGCCTCCTATTTCTGGCTTTCGTTTTGACATCGGCCTCGTTGTCACTGTGACAGAGGGAGGGAATGTGTTAACACTCGATGCCTCAGTGATATTTAGTTAAATCTCACTGACATCTGACACCTGCCACCATTGGTTGAGGCACTGTAGACAATCTGGACGTAGTTGTGATATTTTAGCCTCTGGGCTAGAAGGTCAAGTTATAAGCCCCTTGTTACCAACTGACTGATTTCTGGCCAATATTCTTTTCTCTATTATTTAGTGCTCTTGGAATCTTTCTGTGCACATGTCACTTCCTGTACTACCCGTACTTTCTCAATTACCACAGGAATGCTAGGTTTTCTAAGAGTCTTTTTTTGATGTTGAAATTTGCTTTTCTATTCAGTGTTGACAGGAGGAAATTGAATTTAATTCCAAACTTAGCGAGACAACTTTGACACCTGAGGAGATTGTGTGTTCCTATGCCTGTGTGGGGTGCAAAGGATCACACTCCCCTTACCTCTCCTGACAGCCACTGTGAAGATGGCAAGATTTTCCCCATGAAGCCCAACTTCTCGCCAAGACCACCTTCAATGGCACCTCCCTCTGAGGCTTCTAGCACTGCCCTGATCTCCAAAGTTCCTCAATCTCTCTACCTCTCCACCTTCTGCTTTAACAATGGATAAAAACATACCTCTCTGCCTGAGCTTTTTCCACCTGTTCTGTGTTAATGGGTTTTGGACTGCAGGGATCTCAAGCAACAGGAAGTTATTGATTATGTGACAAATTTTGTTTGATGATCTCTCCTTAAATGCACCTTGAGGAAGTTTTATTGCATTAAAGGTGCCCATAATTGCAGATTACTGCGGGGCAACTTTGAGGCTCATGGAACAGAAGGATGTGTCAACTTGGAACTCAAACTGGTCTCAGGACAGGCTTGCGGTAAATGTTTGTTTCACAGATTGGAGGATGGTCAACAGTGTTATTTCCCAAGGGTGCTTTAATATACACAAGCGCCTTGGATACTGGAATACAGAGAAAAGTTTTCTATATTTGCTGATGTTACCAAATTTGGGGAAGTGGCAAAACATGAAGATGAGACCAAGCAAATGGGTGTTAATAGGTCAACAGAACAGGCAGACGTTGGCAAATGATGTTTTATACAGAGGAGTGTGAGGTGATACTTTAGACAGAAGTGATGGGAGAGGCAGTATAGACAAGGGGATCGTTGCAAAGAGTGTGCAGGAACATAGGGTTTATGTCCACAGATCTGTGAAGCTGGCAGAACACATTAAAAGAGTAATTAGCACAGCAGATGCAATCAGGTATTGAGTGCGAAATCAGGGAGATTAGGCCACAACTAGAAAACTGTAGTTACCACACTTTGGAAAGGATGTGAAGGTCATGGAGTCATACAGCACTGAAACAGGCCCTTCGGCCCACTACGTCCATGCTGACCATCAGGTATCCTTCTATCCTAATCCCTTGAGTTGGTGCATCGCCTTCTCTGTGTTGACGATTTAATGCTTTTTAAATGTTGGGAGAGTCTCTGCACTGTCCTTGAGTGGAGGTGGGGAGGTTTACTGGAACAGTTCCCGGGATGAGGGAGGATCGACTGGAGAAGCGAATGGATTTGATAAAAGAGTACAAGGTCCAGATAACGGAGACAAAGGAAAGCTGTTCCCATTAGATGATGGTTCTAGGGGAAGTCAGAGTGAAGGTGTCGCGCAAGAGATACAGGGAAAGAACTGTGACAAAGAACTGTTCTATACAGCATGTGATAATGACCTGAAGTTCCCTGGAACTCCCTGCCCACCAGAATGGAGGAAGTTGAGATTTCATGTTTTTCACAATTCCTCATGACATTAAAGGGAGCCACGTCTCACTGAGTTTACGCCAACTCTCAGAGAGAGCTTCAAGTTCCTAGGAGTGAACATCACCAATAGCCTGTCCTGGTCCAACCATGTAGACGTCACATCCAAGAAAGCACATCAGCACCCTTACTTCCTCAGGGGCCTATAGAAATTTGGTACGTCCCCTTTGACCCTCACCAACTTTTATAGATGCACCACAGGAAGTATCCTATCTGGATGCATCACGGCTTGATATGGCAACTGCTCTGCCCGAGACTGCAAGAAACTGCAAAGAGTTGTGGACACAGCTCAGCACATCATGGACACCAGCCTCCCCTCCATGGACTCTTGTCTATACTTCTCACTGCCTCAGTAAAGCAGCCAACATAATCAAAGACATTCTCTCTTCTCCCCCCTCCCATCGGGCAGAAGATACAAAAGCCTGAAAGCATGTGCCACCAGGCTCAAGGACAGCTTCTATCCCGCTGTTGAATGGTCCCCTAAATCAATAAAATGGACTCTTGACCTCACAATCTACCTCGTCATGGCCTTGCACCTTACTGTCTGCCCGCATTGCACCTTCTCTGTAACTGTAACTCTTTACTCTGCATTCCGTTATTGTTTTCCCTTGTACTACCTCAATGCACTGATGTGATGAAATAATCTGTATTGAACAAAGTTTTTAACTGTACCTCAGTATATGTGACAATAATAAGCCAATTTACCAATCCCATTTCCCCACCTCCACACACATTTACTTCCCTGTAACCTGTCCTCTCTCAGATTCCCACCACTGCCCCCAATCCTCCAACTACCAACATATACAGCGGGCAATTTACAGTGGCTAATTAACCTACCAGCCAACACGCCTTTAGGATGTGGGAGAAAACTAGAGCACCTGGAGGAAATCCTTGTGGTCACAGGGAGAATGTGCAAACTCCACACACAGAGCACTGGAGGCCAGGATTGAATCCGGTTGTTGGAGCTGTGAGGCATCAGCTCCATTTGCTGCATCACTGCTACAACTATTGATGAAATAGAATACTGGGCTGGTAGGATTAGCTGTTGCAAAATAAAATTGACAGAAATAACATTGCAGGGTTATAGGGTTGTAGGATTGACTGGATTGCTCTACAGAGAACCAGTAGTGTTTTGATGGGCTGAATGGCCTCCTCTTGCACAGTACTTTATCTCTCCAAAGGCACTTCCAACTTCCTGTCCAAGTCATGCAAAATCCTAATGTGGTCACACCACTTCTTGAATTACTATCCTGGAACTCCCTCTCCAGCAGCACCCTCACCACACGGACTGTAGCCATTCAATTAGGCATCATCCATTCTTGGGCATCAAGGAATAGGCAATAGATTGCCAATGTGTGCCAGGGACAGATCTTTATACACCAGCCCAGTGCCCAGTGCTTGTGGAGGGGTCAGGTGGAGGTACATGGGATTTGAAGTAAAGAGGAAACTAAATGCAGAAAGAGACCCACCGGGAGCCCTCCGAAGCCTCCAGCAACATGTCATTCTCATTACATTCTGGCTCAGAAGCAGAGCTTTCCATCACTTGGTCTTCTGTGCTGCTCCTGTATGCAAAACAGAAACGTCAGTGGCAGATTTTGAAATATTTCTCTGTAAGTAGATTGGAGTGTGAGTCATTAACTACCAGCATCTTCTTCTTGTAGCGGTACTGTAGGGTCTACAAACCCCTCTTGGACTCAGAGCATCAAGGAAACACGGAATTTAATGCAGAGTAGTATGAGGGGATACTTTCTGGGAAAAGGGATGGGGAGGGGATTTGCAAACTTAATGGCAACATTCCAAAGTGTGTGTAGGAACAGACGGACATGGGGCTTCATGTGCGTGCATCTTTGGCAGTGACAGGACATGCTGAGAGAGCAACTATCAAAGCTTCTGGGATCTTCAGCCTCTTATATTGATGTATGAAGTACAAAAGTAAAGAAGTTATGATGAACTTTCCTGGTTCACAACCACAATATTGTGTCCAGCTCTGGTCCCTACACTTTGGGAAGGACGGATGTGAGGGTCTGTTTATTGTAGCGGTCGACTCAGCTCAGCCTGAAACATGACGCACCCAATGTTGCAATAGTTCATCACCCACTGCAGTCCCTTAAAGCAATCACAAATCCAACAGCTTAAAAATGAATGTGGTGATATTAATATCAGCTAACATACATACAAACCAATAGACAAATACACAAACCACAGTGTTCATGGTGAAGTTCTTCTCTCTAGAATTCATAAAGTCAGGACTGAAAGCATTCAGCCCTTTGAGCCAATAGCACCCTTCAATTATCTTATCCTATAAATGGCACAGAAGGAGGCCATTCACACTTTGGGTTCATGACTCCTGCAGGACCAGTCCCATTAGTACCATTTCCCCTCACCCTGGCCCCTATACCTTGTAAATTATTTTCTCTTGTAGCCCATCAGCACCCCTTGGACTCTTTCTGCCGTCACTGGGGGCAATTTACAGCGGCCAATTAACCTACCAACATGAACGTATTTGGCATGTGGGGAAACCGGAGCACCCGGGGGAAACCCAAGCGGTCACAGGGAGAACGTGCGAACTCCACAACAGACAGCACCAGAGGTCAGGATTGAACCTGGGTCCCTGGAGCCATGTGCCAACTGCTTCCTTCTCAGCCCTTCCCCCAACGAATGGGGGAGGGAGTTCCAGATTCCCACCCACCTTAGTGTGTGGAGGTGTGTGCTGAAGCCACAGCCTCGCGCTGAGACCTGCTGCAATACAAAACTTCTCAAGTGTGCGGGGAGGTACTGGCATCTTGGCCAGACGTTCCGAGCTAATCCCCACCCAGTGCCCACCTACGAACTGCATTTCCCTGGGATGTGATCCCAGGCACTGAGGCCAGTTGCCCTGGCCCCTCCCACAGCACGCCTCCAAATGAACTCAACCCAGGCCTGTGTTGTTGAGGGCGAGGTGTCCTTGCTCTGACTGATGCTTCCACCCAATGCAGTATCAATATGTCCCTGAGATTGAAGAATATAAGAGCAACCAACACTAAAAGCTCAGGCTGAATGACCTCATAAAACAAGTTAGCACAGCCCACAGCTCCCCTACAGGGTGGTAGGTGGATAAGAAGGTTGGGGATGAGGGGATGACAGTGGGCGCAGGAGCGTGGGAGAGCTTCCCTCTTTCCACCCAACATTACCGAGTGAGAGGAGCAGCCTTCACCTAAATTAAGTAGAGAAAATGTTGGAGATATTCAGCAGGTCAGGCAGCATCTGTGGAGAGAGAAGCAAGGTTTACCTGAACTTGATGAGGTTGCTGTATATGAAAGGGGGGCAGAAGAAGGCGAGCATCAGCCTCCAGATCTCGGTGTTTCTGTCCATCTCCCCCCACCAGATCTGACTCAGGAAGGCCTGTGAAAGGAGACATGGGATAAGGGAGAGATGGTTCACCCGACACCACATCTTGTCCACTGAGAAAACTGCCAAGGTGGGGATTGCATCATCATTCAATTTACTGCCCTCTCGGACCCCAAACATCCACGTCTGGTTGGTGGATAGAAAGCAACATGTAAATCACACACTTCCAGGCCAGAGAGACGATGCTCTCCCTAAAGTACATTATCGAATCAGATGCCTGGTTTACAACGATTGGCTAGTTTTAGGGTCATATTGTCTTACCTATGACAGGCCCCATGTCCCACTGAGTCCCTGATGACCATCAACAACACTAATCCTACCCTGATCCCATTTTATTCTCTCCACATTCCCATCAGCTCCCCCCAGATTCTACCGGCCATCTATGCATGAGGAGCAATTTCTAGCAGCCAATTAACCTACCAACCCACATATCTTTGGGATGTGGGAGGAAAACAGAGCACTCAAGGGAAGCCCAAGTGGTCACAGGGAGAACATGCAAACTTCACACAGACAGCATCGGGGGTCAGGTTCGAACCTGAGTTGCTGTAATTCTGAGGCTGCACCACCATTCTGCCATTACTGACACACGCTTTTCAATTCCAGATTAATTTAGTAAAATGAATTCCAATTTTCCTTGTCATCATGTTGGGATCTGAACACAGGCTTCCAGTTCTGTATGCCAGGCCTCTGGGTTAACAAGATAACCACCGTACTTCCACCGTACAGAACAGGTACACCACTGTAAACAGGCAATCACCATCACCGACAAGGGAGAATCTAATCACCAGCCATTGACATTCAATGGCCTTACCAGTTCTGAGACCAGCGTCTTGGGGTCACCAGTAACTAGGAACAACTGGACAGCCCCATAAGTACAGTGGCTACTGCAGTGAGTTACTCATCGCCTGACATCCCAAAGCCTTTCATGGGTTATAGGGAGTGTGCAGGAAACTGGTGTTGAGGCCCATATTGAATTAACCATGATTTATTGAATGGTGAAGCATGTTCGAGAGTGAACTGGTATAATCCTGCTCCTGTTCTTGTATCTTTCGACAAAGACACAAGTCTATGATGCACTGCTCTCCACCTGGGCAGGTCAAACCACATGCCAGAAGGTCAAACCAAATCAGGACTGGCACACCATCTGCCAGGCAACACCTCTCACCACTGGCACACAGCGGCTGCGGTATGTGGCATCAACAAAATGCCCTGCCCAGGCGACTCTGACAGCACCTCCCAAACTAAGGAGAAGGACAAGGGGCGGCAGGTGCATGGGACCGCCATGGGACCACCACCTCTTGCAGGCTCCCCTCCAATCGGACTTGGAACTAAATCATCGTTCCTTTGTCATGATAGGGTCTATATCCTGGGATTCTCTCTCCAACAGCAGAGGGAGCCCTTCCACCACATGGAGAAAAGGGGTTCAAGAGGGTGGGTCACCACCATCTTCTCAAGGATATTTAGGATGGGCAATTAATGCCCCATATTACTGACCCCACCTCGGGCTCTCAATCTCCCAATGTACCCAAGGAACTTTTACCGCCATTGCTACTTTTACCACCATTACCATCAAGGGTTGGTTACTGGGGAGCCTCCAGACTGACCTGGACTCCGTCGTGAGCGAGGAAGTTGCGGGCGTCGGCCTCGGTGGCGAGCTCCAGGCAGGTGGCTCTGCCCCACATGGGACATCTGTGCACCAACAGCTGAAAGGCCCTCTTCTCGTTGTGCCGGTAACACTCATTAAAAACGTCTGCGTCACAAGGGGAAAGAGCATCGCGTCAGTATGGGCAAGCTGCCAATCCCCCCCCCACCTGACCACTGCCCGCCACTGCCCATTGGTGTATGTGCTTGGCTGAGGAGCCAATGGTGTGAAGCTACCGTCCATGGGATTATGACTGAATGCCTCGAAGTTAGAATCTCGGCCAAACGTTCAGCACACACGCGGCACACAGAGCAGTTAACTTGGGAAAGGCCATTCAACCCTTAAAGCCTCTGCTGATATTTCCAGTGTGAGTGGATGGGTGTGTGTGTGTGTGTGTGTGTGTGTGTGTGTGTGTGTGTGTGTGTGTGTGTTTAACAGATGTGTGTGGGGATACAAGCCAGCTGTTTGGGGGAATCAATGGGAATAAGGAGAGAACAATGGGTAAGTATGACAAGGGTTGGATTAGTTGTGAGACCAGGTTATGTTGAATGAGTGGTGGGTGGGGTACTGGGGAGGGTAGTGGGGGTGGGTGGGGTATTCAGTAGGGTATTTGGGTGCTGGGTGGGGTTTTGGGGTGGGTGGGTGTGTGTTGGGTGGGGTATTGGGGAGGGTAGTTGGGTGGTGGGTGGGGTATTGGGGAGGGTGGTTAGGTGCTGGGTGGGGTATTGGGGAGGGTGGTTGGGTGGTGGGTGAGGTATTGGGTAAGGTAGTTGGGTGGTGGATGGGGTATTGGGTAGGGTGATTGGGTGGTGGATGGGGTATTGGGGAGGGTATTTGGGTGGGGTATTGGGGAGGGTAGTTGGGTGGTTGGTGGGGTATTGGAAAAGGGATTGAGATATTGGGTAAGGGTGGGTGGAGGTTTTGGTTAAGGTTGAGTGGGATATGTGGGTGAGTGGGTAGGGTACTGGATGGAGTTTGGACAGGAGTCACAAGAGACCAGGTGCTGAAATCTGGAGCAAAAACAAACAGCAGGTCGAGCAGCATCTGTGGAGGCAGAGGGATGGTCGACATTTCGAGACCCTACACCAGGACTGAATGTGGGTAGGGTCTGGGACGGGTTCCCGGATGGGTTCATACAAGGCTCACCACCCTTCTAAATAACGACAGCTCTCTCCCCCGATCCCCGATCCCTGATCCCAATCATTTCTCCTGCCTCCCCAGTAGTGTCTGTACCTACTGCCAGCTGCTGAAACTTAGCCACCATTTCCTTTATAACCTGGGCTCCTTCCGCTTCCGGTTCCAGGCGGGACATTCCCCTGAGGAGCAGGCAGGCGCTGAGACCGGAGGAAACTGACTCTCCACCCTGGGGAGGAAGAGAATAAAGAGAAGGTGAAAAGTCACTTGTAGTTTCAGCCCCACCACCTGCCCAGGCTGTTCCCATTCACCAACTCTTCTTAGAACCCCTGGATTCAACTGGAGCAGCCGAATCCATCTATGGGATGTCCCAAGAAAAGTGCTGAGGTGCACAAGTTGCAGCATCTGGATCAAAACCAATAACGATGTGGAGTGATCTGAGTTCGATCCTGACCTCCGGTACTGCTTGTGTGGAGTTTGCATGTTCTCCTTGTGACCAGTTTCCTTCAAGTGCTCTGGTTTCCTCCCACATCCCCAACTTTGTGCAGGTTGGTAGGTTAACTGGCAACTGTAAATTGCCCTTTGGGATTAGGTGAGTGTAGAATCTGGGTAGAGTTGATGGGAAGGTGGGGAGAATATATTACAGGGAAAATTAGATGGGGAATGGGATTCCTCTGAGTTGGCATAGACCCGATGAGTCGAAATGGCCTCTTACATCAGAAGGAAACATGGGCAAACTGCACTGTGCAGGGTTCAGGGTCTGAGCCTGATTTTAGAACAACCCTCAATGGTCTTCCTCTTCCTATCTCTATAACCATCCCCAGCCCTGCAATCCTCCATGATCTGCTCTCCACCAATTCTGTCCCCTTGTTCATCCCTGAATTTAATCGCTCTGCCATTGGCAGCTGTGCCTCCAACTGCCTGGGCCCTGAGCTCTGGAATTCCCTCCCTTAAACTTATCCAACTTGCCAACTCCTTCCTCCTTGAAGAAGTCCCTCTAACCCACCTCCTTGACCAAGCTATTGGTCACATATGCCAATATATATGGTAATGCTCCTGTTATGTACAATGCTCCCCAGCTTATAAATGCCTGTACATACAGATGTTTGGGAGACCGGCAGAATGGCTTTGCCGCTGCTGGGGGACTGTGGGTATCTTCTGGCCAGTGGCAACTCAGTTCACAGTCACAGTTCTGACTTGCGAACTGTTCGGGTTAGAAACAGTTCACAGGGACAGAACCCTGCCGTAACCTGGGGAGGACCTGCATTTGGTTAAAGGTGCTTTATGCAGACAAGTACTACAGCGCGGAGGACAATGATGGTCTAACTTGGGCCAAAGGAACACAGACATCTTCTTAAAAAGATCTCACCATTTCCCAGAAGTAGGTGGCCATCTTGCTGCGTCTTTGAAGGACTGCCCAGATGAACAGGTCCGCCCAGGGATTGGCACATTTCCTCTTCCGATAGGAATCTTCCTGGGGATTCAGCAACTAAAATGGACACATAATTCGGTCAGACAATCAGTTTGGCACTCTCACCTCTAGGATAGAAAGATATGGGTGGTTGCTATTCTCCCACAGCAGGGGCGCACAGACCTCTCTGCAATGCTGTGGGAGTGCGGCACAGTTGGAAGTGCTGGTGTTCGGATTGCCAGGAAGCCGAGCTTGTTGTTTTGTTGGAAGCAGAAGATCCGACGGCTAAATGAAAGGCAACTCCTGGAGTTCTACAGGTTCTGGGAGACTCCGTCCTCTTGACCAACTCCATAGCTCAATTGTCCCATCACTGTGGGATCTTGCAGTGCACAGGTAACAGCTACACTTCTAAATTTGAGGCTATGGAATGCTCTGATGATGGTGAAGCTGCTATACAAATGCAGGATCTTATTTTTCTCCTTCTTTCTCATTAATGAAGAGAGTACAAGCGCTCCTGTACAGAATGGATGGTGGAGCAAGATTCGTTATGATTATATAGAGCTCAGGTTGGACTCTGTCTCGAAAGTTGCAACTAGACCTGGGCACTGTCTCACTGGAAACATCTACCAGCTTCTGAGGGACTGTAAGTTAGGACCAGAGTTGAGTGGAGAGGTTGCAAGAGTTTGTATCTGCTTTAGTTTGACATTTCTATACATTAATGGAACGTGGGCATCATTGACAATGCCCACATGCCCAACTGCCCCGAGAACCCTTGAGGTTCCCTGATCAACCACGATTGTGCTGAATGCCCTTGAGGGGCTGAATGGCCTTAGGTTCATCAACTGATCTGAGCTGCTTGTGAACCTGCAGGAAAGAAACCCCAATGATTGACCTACACAACTCCAAGAGCCGAAACCAAACGCAATTCTTACCGCCTTCCTTTTCTTGGATCCGGCTAACTGGAAGAGTTCTCCGTAGAGTGGATCACAAAAATCTCCCATCAGATCGCTCAGTATCTTCAGCACCTCGCAAAGCGTGTAACTCCGTCGACTGCTGTCCGGGCCCGTGCTCCCGGGGGGAGGCTTGGACCCCTTCTGCTGGGAGAGCCGCCTCTCCTCCTGCTTCTTGCGGAGGAGGGAATTGAGGAGGGTGTTCTCTGCCACTGAGCTGTACAGTTCCTCCAACCGCCCATAGGAGAGGTATTCTACCATGTTGGTCCCATTGTCAATGAAGAGCTTGACAAATTCCGGTTTGTCATTGACCAGAGCTGCCGTCATGGGATCTTCCAGGTCACTGGTCTGGAATGGAAGCAACAGGATGAACCTATGACCTCTGACCTTTGGTATCTGCCACTCTGACAGCAACCATTGCTTTCTAAGCTCTGGTTTCCCTGTTTCTTCCACATCAGATTCGTTCAAAACCAAAGCTCAGTGTCACAGGGGAAGGATTCACAGTGGGGCCCCTTCCTTTAACTCAATCTCCACAAACAAGCTGCAGTAAAGTCAGGAAAATTCAGAGGGTGGTGCAGTCGTACAGCGAGTAGAGCTGCTACCTCAATTCCAGCGACCCAGGGTCAAACCTGACCTCAGGTGCTGTCTGTGTGGAGTTTGATTGTTCTTGCTGTGACTACATGGGTTTCCTCCCACACCTCAAAGATATGCTGATCAGTGGGTTAACTGGCTGCTGTAAATTACCCCCAGTTTGTGGGTGAGTGGTAGAATCTGGGGTTGTTGATGGGAACGTGGGGAAAATAAATGGAATTGGCATAGAGTTGGTGTAAATCGGTGATTGATGGTCAAACTCAGTGGGGCTGTTCCGTGCTGTGTGACTCTGTGAGAGTGCAAAGGCCCAGAGGTTATGTTGAACTTCTATAAAGCACTCACTAGGAGCCCTTCAACCGGACTATTGCCTCCAATTCGGGTCCCTACACTTTGGAAAGTTTTTGAAGGTCCTGGAGAGGGTGCGGAGATTTACAGGAACGGTTCCTGGAATGAGAGATCTCAGCCCCAGGGCTGCGCTCCTAGGAGGAAAGAAGATTGAGAGGAGATCTGGCAGAGGTGGATGAGATGGTGATCGGTTTAGACAGGGTGAATAGAGAGAAGCTGGCACCATTGTTGGGTGGTCCGAGCAAGTCACTACCTGTAATGGTGGTAGAATTGGTGCTTTAAAAGGGAACTGAATAGGCAAATGAGGAGGAATAATTGTCAGGGTTATGGGGAAAGAGCGGGGAATTGGTCCAGAGATTCTCTACAAGGATACAGCACCAATTTGATCAGCTGAACAAACTCCTTCTGTGCTATAATGATTCTATGATTGTAACTGGCCTCAATGAGCCCAACTGCAGAGTAAGGATGCCAGTTCTAATGGATGCAGTCCTGTAGGTTTCATTACATTGCAACACCCTCAACTCCCACACCACTGCCATTGGATCATTACCCAAACCACTGTCCTTCCACAGTCAATAGGAAATGGGCCAGACTCATTGTTACCCTACAGATCAATTGTTACTGCAACTGAACAGCACTTTTCCTCATCCTCTATATTTCTGCAAATGACAGAAGTGGAAAAAGTTTCCAATTCCCCCATGAATTTACTCCCGCAGAATCCTGGACGTGAACTCTCAGCCCCTGGAGCCTCTAGGACTGTCCTGGGGAAATGGCAAGCCCACCGCTTGTTAAGAGAGATTCCTCAGGAAACACCACCTTGGCAGGACACGATTCCAATTGGAATGGGATTAGAATTGGGACTGAGATTGGGATTAGAATTGGGAATGGATTGCAATTGATATTGGGACTGGGTTTGGAATTGAGATTGGGTTTGGGATTGGGATTGGAATTTAGATTGGGTTTGGAAATGGGACTGGAATTGGGATTGGGATTGAGAATGGGATAGGGATTGGCTGTGCTGTGTGAGGTAATGGGGGCATTCTTTGAACCGGTGTTTGGAGGGTAGGACAGGAATTGTGCAAGATTAACTTTGCTTTATTCCAATTTGCTATCACCATCTCTTACCTGCATTCGCTCCTCAACCTTCCGTCCCCCCACCACGCTTCTTCTCTTCTTCCCTTTCCTAGCCTTTTTTTTTCTACCTTTATTATTTCTTCTCTCTCCTTACCTTTGACCCGTCCCCCAGTGGATCTGCTCTCTCCTCCTCCCCAGCACCTGCCTATCACTATCTCTTACCTGTCACCACCTTGTGCCCACCCCACCTCCCCTCTTTTGTTCACCTATCACTGCTCTGTTTTCCCCTCCTATATATTGGGCTTCCCCTTTCCCTATCTTCATTTCTGAGGAAGGGTCCTGACCCAAAATGTTGTCCGCCTGCTTTTCCCCATGGATCCTCTGCCCCACCCCTTGATCATTAAAAATTGGCCCATATTTAGCACATTTAATGAGGTTACCTTCTCACCGTTTCATTATATAAAGACATGGGTTGAGGAAAAGCACTAAAAAAAGTTCTTTAACACAGCTTAAGGCAGACTGTGTCATTCCACTCCCAGATCCAGGTCCAGGCTTTGGGATATCTTTTATAGATGCACACCGACACACACACACAGAGACACACACACATTGGCATGCACACATACTCAAGTGCACACACAAACACATATACATAAAAGTTTGAGTGCACACAGTGACTTCAGCAACGTAAGCACATGCTACAGATGCACCCACATGTATGCACAAATATGAGCACACACATGTCCACACACTGCAAACACATGTGCAAACGTACATGTGCACACACAAATATGTATGCACAAGTACAGACACACAAACTAACACACACACACACACACACACACACACACACACACACACACACACACACAAACATATACAAAGACACTAAATCTCACACAAGCACACTTGCCTTCCACAGAATTTCTCCATTAAATAACTGGCTCTTGGCGATATCGACTCGGCTCCAAGCCACTGCCAGTTTCAGCTCATCCAGGTATGCCAGGGCATCGGTGCTGTTCTTCTTACAGGCTGTGGGGGTACAGGTGGCAGAGTCAAGCCCTGAGCGCAGCCTGGAACCGTCCAAAGGCAAACCTCCACCAGCTGGTTCCAGGAGTAGGAAACCGGGGAAGTCCCATGGCAGGAATAGCCTTGTGCTGGGAATGATTGGACACGGACAGGATTACTGCAGGTGTGAGTTTTATTCCCAGAATGACCACTGAGGATCCGATTAAGTCACCAACACAGGGTTTGCATTCCCCAAGAGGAGAGACGTTTGATTATTGATGCTGCTGAAACTTAAATGGACTTAATGGGAGGAAAGGATAACGTGATGATCATAAACTGGAAATCTAAACTAAAGATAGAAAATGCTGGAAACACTCAGCAGGTCAGGCAGCATCTGGGGAGGGAGGAACGGGATTAATGTTTCAGCTCAAAGATCCTTCATTAGAACTGGGACAGAGAGAAAACGAGTTGGTTTTAAGTTGCAGAGGGTGACGGATGGACAGACAGGACAAAGAGAATCTCTCTGATAGAGTGGGGCCAGGATGCCCCAGGACTGAGTATTCCCATTCCCCATGCTTGTTCACACATCACTGACAGGTAACGCAGTGTGGTGAGTGGCTGAGGAACAGCAAGGGTCAGTGTCCTCAGGTGAGGGTGGAAAGGGATTCACCTATCTGGGTGTTACTGGACTGTAGCGAACCTATTAGCTTTAGGACTGACCTCCTCAATTCTCCACATAATGTCAGAAAATGAAAATAAATAAAGAGCTTTGGGATATTACCTTTGAACAGTGCTTGCAAAATAATTGTGTCAAACTCCTCCACTCCCTCCAGGTCTGCATTGTAGACAGTCATCAAATGCTTGTTTTCAACAATCTTCTCCACCTATGAGTCAGAATAAATCTTTAGTTTATCCTGGAAGTCTCAGGTTACATTCTGTATCCACTCATAGAGTCCTCCAAGATCCCATCATGCCTTGGAACAATTGGCTCCGTGGTGAGACTTCACTGGCCAAGAGTGTTATGACCTCTTCATTCCTGGCAGAGGACGACCCTCGTTCATTTGGTGTGCGGCTAATGGGTGTAACTCAGAGCCCAACTGGGGCAGGAAAGAGACACTGAGAGAGTCAAGCACTTGAATTGCTGAGGTACAGTGCGAAATGGACCATTGGTAAATTGGATTGGTATAGATGGGTACTTGATGGTCATAGAGTCATTGAGTTGTACAGCAGAGAAACAGGCCCTTCAGCCCAACTTTTCCATGCTGACCAGCATGGCTTTCTACATTAATCCCACTTGCCCGCATTAGGCCTGTAACCCTCTACTCCTTTCTTGTCCAAGTGCCTGTTAAACGCTGTAGTTGTACCTGCCTCCACCACCTGCTCTGGCAGCTTGCTCCAAATACCCAGCACCCTCTGCGTGAAAAACTTGCCCCTCTGATGTCAGCATGAACATGGTGGGCCAAAGGGCCTGGTTCTGTGCTGTGTATCTCCACGGCAAGAGAGAGATAGAGGAAAGGGGGAAAGTAAAAAAAGAATGAGAGAGAGTAAAAGGATAAAAAAGATTTAAAAAATTGAGAAAAGATAAAGACCAAAAAGAAAGGAGGAGAAAATAGATCAGAGGCCACCTCTGTCCCTCGTCACAAAGTGGTGGGACCTTTATGTCCACCTCAGAGAGCAGATGGGGTCCTGGTTTAACATCAATGATGGTAAAACACTCCCTCCATCCTGCCCTGGCAGAGTCAGGGTGTACAATATCTTCATGTGGTGCAAAGCAGCTTCAAATTGCTGGACGTTAACATCTCGGCTGGCCTATGCTAGGCCCAACTTATTGATAAGATCACGAAGAAGATGTGCCAGCACCTCTACTTTCTTAGAAGCTTCAGGAGGTTTGACATGTTCACCAAATACTCTAACACACCTCTACAGATGCACTGTTGAAAGCGTCCTGACTGGTAATATCATGGCCTGGTACAGCAATTCCAACACACAGGGATGCAAGAGGCTGCAGAGAGTAATGAACACAGCCCGGTTCATCACGGACACAGCCCTCCCCACCACTGACAGCATCTACAGGAGGCGTTGTCTCAAGAAGGTGGCATCTATCATCAAGGATCCCCACCATTCGGGACATGCCCGCTTCTCGCTGCTACCATCAGGCAGGAGGTAGAGAAGCCTGGAGTCCCACACCACCAGGTTCAGGATTGGCTACTTTCCTACAACCATCAGCTTCTTAAACTGATCTGCACAGCCCTAACCCGACCCAGCAACGGAAAACTATGGACCACCTCTTGCACTACCATGGACGTCTCTGATCGTGCCTTTTTTTTGCACTAATGTCTTGTTTTGCACAGATTTCTCTTCTCATCACTGTCACATATAATTTATGTACAACTTATGTTCTGTGTGTTGTCTGATTCTACGTGCCTGTGATGCTGCTGCAAGCAAGTTTTCATTGTATCTGTACCTCATCATACTTGTGTACATGACAATAAACTTGGCTTGACTTGGCGCCTGTAGCCACGGATGTGGCTGAGCCCCAGCTGACAGCTCCTGCCCATGAACTTGTTCCCTATCTCACACTCCCCAGACAGCCTCACCGGGGACTCACCAGCTTCACCAGGCTGGGAACATCTTCAGGAGGAGCGTGTTTTCGCAAGCACTCCTCCACCTGTTTCCTCAAGGTCTCCGCTGTGAAGGATTCCACTATGACTTCAGCCAAGACGTCTGCAATCCCTCCTGATCCTGCCAGGATGAGCCATGGAATGTTGTTCTTTGTGGCTCCATATATCCTCTAGTACAACAGGAGAAAATTAGTCAGATAAGACACTGCCCAAGTTGTATTCTTTAAATAGAATCAACTTAACAGGAAGCAGTGGGATCACCTAATGTCTGCTCTTCAGGATGGGACGTCCCATTTGGGAGGGATCTGATTATTAAAAAGACAAAACAAGTCTTGCATTTCTATAGCACCCTTCACTCCCCTTTAACATCTCCCTTAACACTATTATGGCCCGTGAAATATATGCCTTAGCGCAGTAATAGGAAACACAACAGCCGATCTGCGCACAGCAAGCTCCCACAAACCGAGTTGTGATATTCTACTTTAGTTCTTCAGTCGAGGGTAACTGTTGCCCAGGACCCTGGGAGGATTCCTCTCCTCTTCTTCGAAAGCCACTTCCACTATCGTTCTCTCTGCTCATTGTGGTGGGCTCTCCAATCTGAACTCCAGCTCCCAGTCCCTTCCTGCTCCCCTCATCCCCCAGCAACCCCTCCAAAGGAACAGAGCGGCTTCAGTCTCACCTCCAACATGTTTGGCCCTCCTTGAATCAGCATGCAGAGAACTGGAATCTCAATGCTCCCTCTCCCTGTGGAGAAACATAGACAGATATGAGCACAAGCCTCCTGGGTACACAAGGAGTTAATGGTCAATGTGCTGGTTGCCGGTATTTGACTGTGTGAGGGTTGTGGGTGATATCTGTGGATCAGTGTGTGTGAGAGTGTGTCTGCACTCTGGGCAAAGTGCCCTGGTGTCATCAGTAGTTTTCTCCTTAGTGTTTGTCATCTGTCTCCTTGTCCATCATGGTCACTGGACGTCCTGTGGCGTTGCTTCAGATAATAATGCACAGTGGGGAGATCAGCAACTGACATGGGGCTTTGCATAACTTTGCCTGACTCTTTAAGCCATTGAGTCATAGAGTCATCGAGTTACACAGCACGGAAACAGGCCCTTCAGCCCAACAGGTCCATGCCGACCAAGATATCTACCTGACATTCCCGTTTGTCTGCATTTGGCCGGTATCCCTCTAAACCTTTCCCATCCATGCACCTGTCCACATGTCTTTTAAATGCTGTTATTGTACCTGCCTCTACCACTTCCTCTGGCAGCTCGTTCCATATTGCACAACCCTCCCCTCCATTGAGGATACCTTCAAGAGGCGGTGCCTCAAGAAGGCAGCATCCATCATTAAGGACCCTCACCACCTGGGACATGCCCTCTTCTCGTTACTACCATCGAGGAGGAGGTACAGGAGCCTGAAGACCCACATTCAATGATTCAGGAACGGCTTCTTCCCCTCCGCCATCGGATTTCTGAACTGTCCATGAACCCATGAACACTGCCTCGTTATTCCTCTTTTGCACTATTTATTTATTTTTGCAACTTATAGTAATCTTTATGTCTTTATGTCTTGCACTGTACTGCTGCCACAAAACAACAAATCTCATGACATACGTCAGTGATAATAAACCTGATCCTGATTCTGATTCCCACCACTCTCTGTGTGAGAAACTTACCCCTCAGGTCCCCTTTAAATCTTTCCCCCCCTCACCTTAAATCTGTGCCCTCTAGTTTTAGACTCCCCTCCGCTGGGAAAAAAACTGTGTGCATTCATCTTATCCGTGCCCCTCATGATTTTAGAAACCTCTATAAGGTCGCCCCTCTGCCTTCTACACTCCAGGGAAAACAGTCCCAGCCCATCCAGTCTCTCCTTATAACCCAAGCCCTCCAATCCTGGTAACTTCCTCATGAATCTTTTCTACATCCTTTCCAGCTTAATGACATCATTGAAATAGAGTCACAGAGTCACACAGCAAGGAACTAGGCCCTTCAGACCACTGAATGTATCCAGCACCTGTTTACACTAATCCTACACTAATAGTGGCTTTTATTTAATTGAGGCTGTATTGCAATAGTGACCTGTCTCGTGGATGAGGTTAGGTCTTGTTGTTATGGGTCTGTGGTATGTGGGGCATGATGTGTACTTTGTGATGTATGATGTCTGACATGTAACATCGGGTGTGTAATGTGGAGCGTGCAGTGTGTAATGTCTAATTGCAGTGTTTTGTGTGTGGTGATCAGTGAGTAATATTTGGTGTGTTAAGTCTGGTCCGTGAGACCTGACATGTGCTGTCAAAACGTGACATCAATTACATCAGGCCTGTGTGTGTGGCATCTGGTATGTGATCTCAGCTGTACAATACCCAATTGTGGTATCAGCCTGTGATGTACATTGGGCAGATTCTGATGTATACATCAGGTGTATAGCCTGTGGCATAACATGTCAGGTCTGTAACATCTGGTGTGTGGTCTCGTGTGCAATGTGCAGTGTGCAAGGTCTGATCCATGAGATCTAGTGTGTACCAGTGGGTGGGGTACACGTGCACCCTAGATACATCCTTCCGTAAGGGGGTAGGAAGTTCTGGGAGTTTCTGCAGTGACATCCATTCACCTTCAGCGGAGTGAATCATGTGTCTGTGGAGTAACAAGGAATGGGCTGGTTCAGTGTCCCAGAGGCTCACAGTGAGTGATGAGCAAGAGTGAGGCAGGGTGATTCCTTCGGCTTTGTTTATTATTCTTTTGCACGTTGGGGACAATTTATGGTGATAGTGAAAATGGAAAAAGACTTAGAGAGAGCAGAGTGAGACAGACGGCCCTAGTGATGGAGGGAAACAGAACAAGTTGGCTCATCACGGCAATACATACCGCCAACTCCTGTCCTCTGGGTCAGTATATGTTCTTCCAGGCGAGCTTGGAACTGGATCTCGCCGCCCATCTGATTGTTGGTCCCGTTGTCCACCAGAAGGAAAGCGGAGTAATTGTCATCTAGGGCGTGCTGCGCCTCTTCGTCGTTGCTCACTGTGTATCTCACGGGGAAGGAGCCCTGGGCAGTCATCAGTACAGGTGAGAACCAGTCCTGGCCTTGGAGATACTCAGCCCCCTCACACTCACACTCCCATTCCCACACACACACACTCACTCCCATTCCCACACACACACTTACTCACACTCCCATTTTCTTGCACATACACATATGCTCACTTACACTCTCACACACACACTCACATTCACAGACACACACACTCACATGCTCATACTCACACCCAGTCACTCACACTCACACACACAGTCATATCCACATCCTCGCACACATTCTCACATACACACACACATTCTCACATACACACTGGCACACACATTGTCACACTCATGTGCGCATTTTACACTCATACTCCCCACACACACACACTCTCACATTCACACATTCACTTACACTCATACTCACACAATTCACACACTCAGATTCACACTCACCACTCACACATTCAACCAGACAGATGACAGAAGCCACACATTCACACACTTAAACTTACAGTCACACTTACACAATCATACACACACGGACATGTATTCATAAACTCAATCAGACACGCTCAAACACACATACACATACTCAAGGACACATCCATATATATACTGACCATAGACACACACACACACACACACACACACACACACACACACACACACACACACACACACACACACACACACACATTTTACTGTATACTATTACCTTAGGGTTCACAAGACGATTTTTATTGTACACTATTCCCCACGGTGCGATTCCCATGGCAACCACCTTGGTGGCTGTGTGTGTGCTTGCGGTGGCGTGATCACGCACTGCCTCACCAACATACTTGCCAATCCCCACCTGTAGCCCGCTCGTCATTATCCAGGCTCCTGCAGACGGAACCACAAACAGGAGACAACAATGAGTGAGAGGAAACGACTGAGTCAGACCGGGTACTGCCGAGCAATGCAGTAATACAGAAAAAGCGGCAGAGAGGACAATTTCCATTCACGGTGCATCTTTGGTACTAGATCTTGCATCTTCGTAGCAAGTTACTGCAAACTCCAATAACCTGCAATCCCATCATTTGGAAATCCTGACAATTCAGCACCTGACTCCTTGGACCCATTCCCACACTCACTTTAAACACAAAGGGACCCGTTCCTTTCAAACTCACTGGGGTCCTGTTCCCAAATTCAAATTCACTTAGTTTACTGGATAATTTATGAAACCAGTGTGTAACGTCTAACAAAAAGTGAATTACATTTGTTTGTGTATTAATAGGAGTGATACCCAATTATCTTGAAAATCCGCCAACACCTTTCACGTTTATACAGCCAATAAAGAACTTGTAAAATGTTGTCACTGTTGTTGAGCAGGAAACATGGCAGCTAATTAGTGCATGGCAAGCTCCCACAAACAGCAGCTCGATAAAGGCAGGAGAATCCATTTTTAATAAAGTTGATTGAGGGATAAGTATTGGCCAGGACACCAGGAATAGATCTGCTGTTCTTTGCAACAGAGTGCTCCAGCATGGAAACAGGATCATCCGAGGTTTCGGGAGTTAGAGAACTTTTGCACCCATACTGGGCTTTGGCTTAGCATCTTTTCCAAAAGGTAGCATTGTCAACAGTGCAGCACTCCCTCACTACTGCGTTTTAGCATCAGTCAAAGTCGAGTTTATTGTCACATGCACAGGTACAATGAAAAACTTACTTGGAGCAGAATCACAGGCACATAGCATCAGATAAGCAGCATTCACAAGAAAAATATAAATTAGACATAAATTATACCCAATTTTTACAAGAAAGAACACAATTAGAACAAATAAGAACAAGGTTCATTTTAGTGCAAAGTGATCAAAGTGGTCATGGTGTTGCTAAACTGTAGTGATTAGTGGTGTGCCGGTTGGTTCAAGAACCGAATGGTTGAAGGGAAGTAGCTGTTCCTGAACCTGGTGCTGTGGGACTTCAGGCTTCTGTACCTCCTGCCTGATGGTAGTTGTGAGAGGATGGCATGGCCCGGATGGTGGTCAGTCTAGAGTTAGTTCCCTGGATCCAGGTGACAGCCTGTAGAGGTGCAGAAGAGATTCGCCAGGATGTTGCCTAGATTGGAGCAGTCCAGTTATAACAAGAGGTTGGATAGGCTGGGTTTGTTTACCTTGGAGGGAGGAGGCTGAGGGGTGATGCTGATGACATTGTACAAAGTTATGAGTTGATAAAGTAGATAGGAAGAATTGTTTTCCCTTGATGAGCATGTCATTGGACATAGATATTGGGGAGAGGTAGGAGGTTCAGACGGGATCTGAGGGAGGGATTACTTCGCACAGAGAGAGGTTGGAATCTGGAATGTACTCCCAGAGGGACTGGTGGAGGCAGGTACTCCCATAATACTAAAGGAGCATCCAGACAAGCACTTGAATCACCAAAGCATAGAAGGCTATGGACCAAATGTAGGTAAATAGGAACAGTATAGATAAGTACAATGGTCGGCATGAACAATATGGGCCAAAGTGCCTGTTTCAGTGCTGTTTGACCCTATGACTTCATGAAGTGGGACCTGAACCCATAACCTTCTGGGAAGTGCTGTCTGAGTAGCCTGGGTGAGTAAATGCAGAAGGCACACACTGCAGCTAGGGCGTGCCAGTGGTGGAGGAGACGAACAACTGCACTGAGTACAGAAGTTGGGACGTTACGATGCAGTTGTACAAGACATTGGTGAGGCCGCATTTGGAGTACTGTGTACAGTTTTGGTCACCCTGCTATAGGAAAGATGCCATTAAGCTGGAAAAAGTGCAGAGGAGATTTACAAGGATGTTGCCGGGACTCGAGAGACTGAGTTATGGAGAGAGGTTGGGCAGGTTGGGACCTTATTCATTGGAGCACAGGAGACTGAGGGGTGATCTTATAGAGGTGTATAAAACAATGAGGGGCATAGACGGGGTGAATCCACACAGTCTTTTTTCCCAAGGTTGGGGAATCAAGAACTAGAGGGCAGAGGTTTAAGGTGAGAGGGGAGAGATTTAATAGGAACCTGAGGGGCAACTTTTTCACCCAGAGGGTGGTCAGTATATGGAACGAGCTGCCAGAGGAAGTGGTTGAGGCAGGTACATTAACAACATTTAAAAGGTACTTGGACAGGTACATGGATAGGAAAGGTTTAGAGGGATATGGACCAAACACAGGCAAATGGGTCTAGCTGAGATGGGAATCTTGGTCAGCATGGACTAGTTGGGCCGAAGGGCTGTATGGAGAGCCAATTGCCTACCTTGGGCCGAAACCTTCTCTCGAGACTTGGAAATATTCAATGTGGTGACAGCAAACTTTGCCTATTTTCTGGGCATTGAACAGCTGATTAATTTATATTTTGAAGAGTGTCAAATCCAGAAAGAAACAGCGGTGAAAGGTGACCTCACCAGTACTTTGTGCGGCCTTGACTAGGCCCTGCCGGAGGATGTCCTTCAACCAGGCCTTCATCTTCAGGTTTGCATCTCCACCCACAACAGAAACGACGAGGTTGGGCGGTGGGATCCTCCAGGACTGGGTGATCAGGTTGTAGACAATGGCCGGATCCGTGTCCGGAGAAAGTCGGACAAACTATGAATGAGACAGGAAAGTAATAATCTTTACATCTCTGTAGCGCCGTTCCCATCCCCGGATGCTTTACAGCCAATGACATTCTTCCCAACTATGGTCACTGTTGAAAAGCAGGAAGTGTGACAGCCAAATTTATGCACAGCAAGCTCCCACAAACAGTGATGTCGTCATAACCAGGTAGTCCGAGATAAAGTTCAGTGAAGGGTGAATATTTGCTCCAAGGCATCAGCAAAAACTCCTCTTCAAGATGTTCCTATCTGATTAAGGGGCAACACAGTGGCACAGCTGGTAGGTTTGCAGCTTCACAGCGCCAGTGACCCAGGTTTGATCCCAACCTCCGGTGCTGCCTGTGTGGAGTTTGCATGTTTTCCCTGTGGCCACGTGTATTTCTCATGGGTTCTCCAGTTTCCTCACATACCCCAAAGACGTGCGGGTCGGTGTGTTAATTGGCCACTATAAATTGCCCCTAGGGTGTAGGTGAGTGGTGGAATCTGGGGGGAGTTGTTGGGAATGTGGGAGAATAAAAAAATGAGATTAAAGTAGGATTAGCGTAAATGGTCAGCATGGACTCAGTGTGCTGAAGGGCCTGTTTCCGTGCTGTATCTGTCTATGACTCTACGCTGCATGGTGTCCTTTACCCCACCGGAGAGAGCAGGCTGTCTTGGTTTAACAGCTCACCCAAGAGACGACACCTCTGAGTGTGCAGGTCTCTCTCAGTGCGGCGACAGACTGTCCATCTGGATTTCTATGTAGAGCAGTCAGGAGCTGAAGGTGAATCGGGAATTTCCTGGCTGGGAGATGAGACTACGAGTGTAACAGACATTTGTCAACGCGGACACCTCCGTCCCCTCACTGTGGGAGTTGCCGCCTTCCTCTGCGTTCTCAGCTTTTGCCTCTCTCATGGAGGGAGCTGCCCAAGGGCTTCGATCTTACCACCCAACCCACCCCAGGGGGTAAGGTCCTGAAAGGCCGAGGGAAACAGGTCAGCTATCATCTCATCAGATGGCAGAGCAGGTTTGAGGGACTGAGTGGCCTTCTCCTGCTCCTGGTCTGTGTGTCTGTCTTACAGGAATCAGCGAAGACTTGAAAAGAAGTTTCAACTGGCCCTTTGAGAAAGAACAAGGGCAAAATGTTAAATTGGAGAGCATGATCAAAGCGCTAGCACATGTGGGGTGGACAGAACGATCTCTGTCTGATCTGTAAAGTACTTTGTGTTAACTTTTCAAAGGTTGTGTTTACTGCCAGCATGTATTACCCATCCGTAATTGCCCTTGAACTGTGAGTTGTTAGACTGCTTTAGAGGGCTTGGAGATGCTTATACGTCACCAGACTTCCTTTACCAAAGGTTATTAGTGAACCAGATTGGGTTCGTACAGCAATCTGGCAGTTGATTAATTTACTGATTTGGAAATAAAACTGGAACTTAAACAAAAAGAGAGCAGGGCAGTGCAGCAGGTAGTTCAGCTGCCTCCCAGCTCCGGAGACCTGGGTTCAATCCTGACCTCAGGCACTATCTGTGTGGAGTTTGCACGTTCTCCCTGTGACCGCGTGGGTTTCCCCCCGGGGTCCTCCGTTTTCCTCCCACATCCCAAAGACTTGTAGGTGTGCTAATTGGCCACTGTAAGTCAAGTCTTAGTTTAGGTAAGTGGCAATAGAATCAAAGAGGAGTTGATGGGTGTCTGTGAGAGAGAGAATGAGTTGTAGGGGTGCAGGGAAATAAGGAGAGGGGGAATGGGAATTTTGGAAGCCAGCATGGATCTATGGACTGAATGGCCTCCTACATTGTAATAGGTAAGTATTCAATTAATTGACAAGCAAAATACTGCAGATCCTGGAAATCTAAAATGTGATCAAGAAATTTAGAAAATACTCGAAGTACCATATGAGTGAAGGGTCATCTGTTTCTCTGTCCACTGATCTTGAGCATCTCCAGTCAATTCTGTCTTAATGATTCAAATTTTACTTCCCCTGGTGGGTACAGCGGGATTTGAGCTCAGTCCTCCAAGGCCACTGTTTTAGTCACAGTGCTGCTGCAGCCCTGTCCTTAGCCAGAGGCAACTTCCTGTTGCTAGGCAGGTGAATCACACACTTTCAGAGCGTGACTGCGCTGCTCCCTGCTTCTTCAAAAAGTTTTAACTAACTTGTCTGTTCTAGAAAAATCAGTCAAGTCCTGATCATGCGCTCGGGCAGTTCCCAGCTGGCTGCTGACAGGAGAGACTAGGCTGCCTTCCATTTCTTAAGGATCCGGGCGTGACTTGAAAGGCCAGCACTTACTGCACGTCACTCACTGAACTGGGTGAGAGTGAGAGAACTCCACATCTCCACTTTCTGTATTTCACTCTCAGCTCTCCACTGGATGCCTACCCTGTTCCACTCATCCTGCTCTCTCTGTCTGACCGTTTACACTGTTCCAACAAGGCACAAGGTAGGTTTGTGAAGCAGGCCTTCACCTTCTGTCTGGGCACATTCCAACCCTTGGGATTCAGTACTGAAGTCAACAATTTCAGATACCCAGCTTTTCCTGTTTGTGTCTGAACTGGCCAATTCAGCTGGAAACTTTTTGCTCTCTCTCTGAAACACTGATCATTTCCAGCATTCTCTTTTGTTTCAGATTGCCAGCAACCACTATGCTCTGCGCCTCACTGTTCTAACATGTTCCCTTGCTTTTTCCTCTCTCTCAAATTGCCCAAATTCGTCTTTTAACTAGAAAGTAGCCAAAAATTGTGTCACCTGGAAAACCGTAGTCTCCACCCTATCACAAACATTTCTCTCTGTTCCCTCAATCCCTCCCCCTTTCTGCAATTTAAATACGTTTGTCTTCTCACTTCTCCAGTTCCAAAGAAGGATCATCCACCTGAAACATTAACTCTCTCTCTCTCCCTCTTTTTCTCCCCACAGACACTGCCTGAGTGTTTGAGTCTTTATTTCAGTTTTTTTTTATTTTTAACATCAATGCAGATGCTGATTCTTGTCAAACACACTGCAGTCAATATCCACGGAGAGTTTTATGGCAGGTTAGAGGTGAAAGGTGCAAATCCCACTCCAGAAAAGTGTGTAAAAGACAAAGGTTAAACCTCTATGCAATGGTGAGGGAAATGCTACACTGTCTTTTGGAGGTGAAATTTAAACCAAAACTGTGCCTGTCTTCCTACAAACATAGGAAATCCTGTCATGCTGTTGTAGAGTCATACAGGAGGGAAGAAGGCCCTTCAGCCTATCAAGACTGTGCTGATCATCACGCATCCATTTATCCTGATCCATTACTAATCCCACTTAATTCTCTCCACACTCCCATCAACTCCAGCCAGATTTTATCCCTCACCTACACGCAAGGGGCAACTTACAGAGGCCAATTTACCAAGCCACCTGTACAGTTTTGAGATGAGGTAAAGGAGTTAATTTGTGGCAAGAGGCTGAGATTAGTTGGATGATTCCCTCAGAGAATCGACACAGGCTCGATGAACCGAAGGGCCTTGGTTGGTGGTCAACTCCTCCTGTCCAGTGTGAAACGCGGTGAGGGGAGATGGAGGCCGGACATCCCTACCTTTCCATGTCTCCGCCCCTTCCCGAAAAACTCCACATCCCCAAAGGCGTCAGTCGGCTCCTCTGTCGTGTGCTCAGCTGTGTTCCACCTGCTGACGATTGCCGCTCCGAAGTTGTCCTCGGTGGCGACCGCATGGTGGTGTTCCTTCGGGTAGCCACATTGGCAGAGGTGCTGCCTGCTGAACGGGAAGTGGGGAGATGAGTTCGCTGGACCATGGAGACAGAACACAAGAGTGCAGTGAGGGAGGGGGTGGAGAGAGGGAGAAAGGAAAGGAGAGTGGAGGTAGGTGGAGATGGCTGGATAGAGGGACAGTGAGAGAGGAAGCAACAGAGATGATGATAGAACATAGAACATTACAGCACAGTACGGGCCCTTTGGCCCACGATGTTGTGCCAACCTATACAAACCTAATCTCTCCCCCACCTCCCATAACCATCTATTTTTCTTTCATTCATGTGCATGTCTAATAGTGTCTTAAAATGACCCTATTGTATCGGCCCCTACCACCACCCAAGTCAGTGCATTCCAGGCACCCACCACTCTCTGTAAAATATCTACCTCTGGCATCTCCCCTGAACTTTCCTCCACGCACCTTAAATGGGTGACTTCTAGTATTGGCCATTACCACCCTGGGGAAAAGATGCTGGATGTCCACTCTATGCCCGTCATAATCTTATATACCTCCATCAAGTCTCCTCTCATCCTCTGTTGCTCCAAAGAGAAAAGTCCCAGCTCGCTCAGCCTATCCTCATAAGACATGTTCTCCAAGCCAGGCAGCATTCTGGTAAACCTCCTCTGCACCCTCTCCAAAGCTTCCACATCCTAGCTACAATGTGGTGACCAGAACTGAACACAATATTCTAAGTGTGGTCTAACCAGGGTCTTATAGAGCTGCAATGGGGGACAATAGAGGAGGACAATGGGAGGAGAGAGGGGAGACAGGTAGAGAGAGAGAGAGGACGCAGAAAGAGGGAGAGTGAGAAAATGTAGAAGAGTGATTGGAAGAGAGAGAGGGGAGAGAGTAAGAGAGAAAAGAGTGAGAGAGAGAGAGACAGTAAAAGAGTGGAAAAGACAGCAAGAGAGGGGAAAGTATAAAGCTAAGGGAAAGAGAGAAAAAGGAGTGAAAAAGAAATTCAGAAAGAAGGGAGAGAAAAAGTTTCTGCAGACCATCACATCAGGACTCACAGTCGTACAAGAAAACAGACTCTTCACCCATCAAGTACCCATCGATGCTAATTCCATTTCCCACACTCAGTGGTCTTCTATGCCATCATGTTTTATGTGTTCATTAAAATATGTATTAAGTGTTGTAAGTACACGTCTCCAGGCAGTGTGTTGAAAATTTGAATCATCTTCAAATTCCCGCTAAATTTCCTACCCCTTAGCTTAAACTGACGCCCTCTGGTCACAGACACTCCTGCTTAGGAGAGATGTTTCTCACTATCTACCCTACCTATGCCCCTCATAACCTTGTATATTAGGTCGTTCCTCAGCGTCCTCCCCACCAAGGGAAACAAACCCCTCTATCCAATGTCTGCTCATAAGTGAATCTCCTCTGCACCCTCTCTAGCGTAATCACGTCCTTTCTCCCTGAAAGTGGCTACACAGGTTGATATGGTGGTAAAGAAGGCATATGGCATGCTGGACTTCATTAGTCAAGGCATTGGGTTCAAGAGTCAGGAAGTTATGCTGCAGCTTTATAAAACTTTAGTTAGGCCGCATCTGGAGTATCGCATTCAGCTTTGGTTGCCCCGTTATAGGAAGGATGTGGAGGCTTTGGAGAGGGTGCAGAAGAGGTTTACCAAGATGCTGCCTGGATTAGAGGGCATGTGCTATGAGGAGAGGTTGGACAAACTTGGGTTGTTTTCTCTGGAGCGGCAAAGGCTGAGGGGAGATCTGATAAAGGTTTATAAGATTATGAGAGGCATAGACAGAGTAGAGAGCCAGTATCTTTTCCCCAGCGTTGATATGTCTACTACCAGAGGGCATGCATTTAAAGTGATAGGGGGTAAGTTCAAAGGAGATGTGTGGGGCAAGGTTTTTACACAGAGAGTGGTGGGTGCCTGGAATGTGCTGCCTGGGGTGGTGGTGGAAGCAGATACGAGAGGGACGTTCAAGAAGATCTTAGGCACATGAATGTGAGGGAAATGGTAGGATATGGACATCGTTAGGCAGAAGGGATTAGTTTAGTTGGGCACGATTACTAACGTAATTGGTTTGGCACAACATTGTGGGCCGAAGGGCCTGTTCCTGTGCTGTACTGTTCTGTGTTCTACGTTCTATAACGTGGCAAGCAGAACACACAACACTCCAGCTGTGGCCTAACCAACATTTTATAAAGTTGTCCCATGACCTTCTGGCTCTTATATTCTAGGCCCTGGCTAAAATGGCAAGTATCCCGTACACCGTCTTCACCAGCTTATCTAGCTGAGCTGCCACCTTCAGGGATCCTCGGACTTGTGCACCAAGGTCCCTCTGTTCCTCAGTACTTCCCAGGGTCCTGCCAGTCATTGTGTATATCCCAGCCTGATTAGTCATCCCAAGACGTATCACCTCTCATTTTTTTTCAGGATTTCTCTACCATTTCTCTACCTATTTTACTAACTCACCGATATTCTGTAGCCAAAGACTACCCTCCTCACTCTCAACCACACCACCAATCCTCATGTCATCTGCAAACTTACTAATCATACCTCCAATTCCATATCCAGGTGGTTAATGTATACACCAAACGGCTTCTGCTTGGCTTCAGCCAATGAAATGCATTTTGAACTACAGATATTGTTGTAATTTAGGAATTGCCAATTTTGCACAGCAAGATCCCATAGTCCCTTGATAATGACTTTTAGGCATGTTGATTGAGGGTGATAAGTGATTATATGGGAGAGAACCTCCTGCTCTTACTGAAAGTGCCACTGTGGAATTTTTTATATTCACCTGACTGGGTCTTGGTTTAGTGTTTGGTACAGAAGTCCACAGCTCTGGAGTGTAGCAGGGATGATGAATGTTGTTGGATTGGGTTTGGAAGTGTGTTTGGAAGCCAGACTGAGAGTTAACATTCACTTCACATGATGTGCATTGTCTGTGTAGTCCAGACTTTCCCTTACAGGTTGTTTTATGGATCCCTCTACGTACCCCACAAACAACCCTCTGCTTCTACCCACACTCTCCCTTTATGCCTTGCCTGTGTATCCCTGTCCTCCTCGCCTACGTCCCCAACATTTCCACGGTGATGCTCCGTATTTTCCCGAAGTGTGTTCCCTATGTATCCTTCAGCTCCCGGGAGTATCCTCCATGCCTAATGATGGTATCTTCTCCGGCCCCCCGACCACTCGTTACCCTGGCCGACCGCACCTGACCCTTTACCTTTGGGCACTTGTGTCCTCAAGGAAGGTGGAACATGTTTTCTTTTTAATCACCTTGGGTATCCAGCTCTGTTAGATATAAACACACGGATATCAGTGGAGTTTGGTACCTTGATGGGTACTTTGGACATTGAATGGGTAGATATGACCTGGTGATACTGTGGCTCCAAGGTTAATGAACAATAAAGAAGTCTGACATTAATACAGCACCCATCACAAACTCTGGAAGCCTGATGTCGCACAGTGAGAGCATTTGCTGCCTCACAGCTCCAGTGACCCAGAGCACCCAGAGGAAACCCACATGGTCACAGGAGAAATAACCCAGATTGCCACTGCTGTCTGTGTGGAGCTTGAACGTTCTCCCTGCGACCAACTGAGTTTCCATCAGGTGCCCCAGTTTCCTCCCACGTCCCAAAATGCGCAAGTTGGTAGGCAAATTGGCTGCTGTAAGTTGCCCCTAGTGTGGAGGTGAGGGGTGGAATCCGGTGGATGTTGATGGAAATGTGAGTAGGATTTGTGTAAGTGGGTGCTCGAGAGGCAGCGCAGAGTTGGTGGGCCGAAGGGCCTGTTTCTGTGCTGTATCGGTCCATGACTCTACGATTCTTTGGTAGTCTCCGCAACGTGCTTAAAGTCACAACGCTGCCTGGTTCTGCCCTAGGCTCATGTGGGGATGTGTGGGACTTCCTTTCTTTTTCAATCTTTTAATTAGTTTCCAAATTAATACAGATTAATATATAACATCAATGTTTGTACATGTAATACAAAGGGATCAGGAGAACAATCATGGCATAGATAATCATAAAGAAAAATAAAATATAAAAAAATCTGTAGATCCAACGATCTCTTAGTAAATGAATATAATATAAAAGAAAGGAAAGAAAAAGATTTATTACATAAATAAAAAAAAGAAAGAGAAAAAAAATCCCCAAATCAATAAGAAAAATTATAAACAATATGTCAAACCAAACTAAATTAAACAGAAAAAATTCAAAAAAAACCAAAAACCAAACAAAAAAAAAGAAAAAAAAAGACTGGACTAAAATTTCTCAGTAGAAACTGAGCAATATTATGTCGTCAACTCCGTTCCTCTTGGGACTTCCAATGTCAGCACGGCTGGCTGCCCCTGGGAGAGAACTGGCAGGCCATGAATCCTCTGTTTCACCTGCACACCCGCCCCCAACAAATTTCCTCCACCAATCCATAAAACAACCTGTAAGGAAGTATATTACAGATGCACCATAGAAAGCATCCTATCCACCATGCGTCACAGCTTGGTACGGCAACTGCTCTGTCCGTTACCGCAAGAAACTGCAGAAAGTTGTGGACACAGCTCAGCACATCACGGAAACCAGCCTCCTGTCCATTGACCCTGTCTACACTTCCCTTAAAGTGACTCCTCAATGAAAAGCCAACATAATCAAGGAAACCCTCCAACCCCGGGCATTCTCTCTTCTCCCCCGTCCCATTGGGCAGAAGATACAAAAGCTTGGGAACACGTCCCACCAGGCTCAAGGACAGCTTCTATCCCACTGTTATAAGACTCGTGAGCGGACCTCTTATCCAATAAAGATGAACTCTTGATCTCCTAATCTACCTCATCATGACCCTTGTACTTTATTTGTCTACCCACACTGCACTTTCTCTGTAACCGCAACACTATATTCTGCATTATTTCTTTTTTGTACTACCTTGATATACTTCTGTATGGAATGATCTGTCTGGAAGGCATGCAAACAACATATTTCCACTGTATCTTGGTACGTATGACAATAATAAACCAACTACCAATTAAAGCAGGACTCTCACTACACTGGCTCATTTACAGTAGGAGCCTGGGCTTCCACCCCTCCCCCTACATAGACCTGTAGGTTCTGCCCCTGTCTCCAACCTCCACACCTCTGAGTTAGTGAGATACAGTAAACTCCAGTAGCCCAGCAACCTCAGAACTTTGGTCATGCCAGACTGACAGATTTTCAGGGGTGGGGTGGCATGTCTCAGTCATGAGGAGAGACTGGACAGGCTGGGCTTGTTTTCCTTGGAGCAGAGGTGGCTGGGTGGGGACCTGATACAGGGAGACAGAATTATGAGGGGCATAGATAGGGTAGACAGAAGGAAAACATTCCCCGTAGTGGAGTTGTCTATAATCAAAAGATATTAGTTTAGGTAAGGAGTAAGAGGTTTGGATGGGATATAAAGAAAAGATTATTCACCCAGAGGGTGTTTGGAATCTGGCTGAAGGGATGGTAGAGGTGGAGACTCTCACAACATTTAAAAAAGTACCTGGGTGGGGTGAGCACTTGAATTGCCAAGGCAGGGAAAAATACAAACCAAATGTGGGTAAATGGGATTGGTATAGATGGGTACGATGGTCAGCATGGATATGGTGGGCCGAAGGGCCTGTTTCTGTGCCATATGACTCTATGACCCCATTGGATGTTACTCCTATTAAAATCCCAACCTACTTTTAATTCAGAGACACAAGACAGGCACATGTGTATGCAGGGAATGGAGGGATATGGACCATGTGCAGGCAGAAGAGGTTAGTTGAATTTGGCATCATGTTCGTCCCAGACATTGTGGGCCGAAGGGCCTGTTCCTGTGCTGTACTGTTCTATGTTCTATAGTAGAGAATTCCTAAGATTCACAATCCTCTGGGAGAAGAAGTTCTTCCTCATCCCCTTCTTAAATGGTCAACCCCTTATCCTGAAACTGTCCTCCCAGGGGAAACATCCTCTCAGCATCTAATGAAGGCCGAGGTAGACAGACGGAGACACAGGAGACTGCAGACGCTGGAATCTGGAGCAACAAACCATCTGTTGGAGGAACTCAGCGGGCCGAGCAGCATCTGTGGGGGGAGAGGAATTGTCGACATTTCGAGTTGAGCCCCTGCATCAGGACTGAGAGACAGGACTCAGTCCTGATGCAGGATTTTGACCTGAAACACTGACAGTTCCTCTCCCCCCACAGATGCTGCCTGACCCACTGAGTTCCTCCAACAGATGGTTTGTTGCTCCACTTATAATTTACTTCTTTTTATTTTTTGGAGCTTTGTTGTAGTGAAATGAGGTGGGGTCAGGGGGTCAGTTGAAGGTTCAGCCTCTCTCTGGCTTTCCCAGGAACCTTCTCTGGTCAGCCAATTGTCTGATAGGACTTGCTAATGAAGCCCTCTATAGTCAAATAGCAGGCCTAACATTCAGGGTCCTACACTCAACATTAAGCACGACTTGGTGAGGGTTCTGAGTGGTGCCTCAGGTCCATCGAGTGGGAGGCCTCAGATGAGGAGGGGAGGGAGCAGAGCAGGAATGAGGTGGTTCCCCGGGGATGTGAGTCACAGTGCAGAAAGGTTTGCCGTGCCTTTTCAATGAGGAGTCACTTGAAGGAGGCAGCCTGAGTGCAAACACAAACCTTTTCGCCCTGCTCACTGTGTCAACACTCGGAACAGTGAGAGCCACGCCAAAGTGTCAGCAGGTAATGGGTAAATATCCCCTCAAAGGAACACATCAGCAATCCAAGGTTCATGCAGTATAAGTGAAAGACCACAGGCTCCTGAGTAACTCTGAGAGACACAGGAGGAAGGACCCCTCGTGTGGCCAGCGCACTGCCATTCCCAGGGGCTCTGAGGAAACATATATATGGGAGCGGCTGCTGTGAGAAATGTCATAATTAACACAAGCATCTGGAAAATATTCAATGCAACAAGTAGGTATAGCTCCTATAGTGGCAGTATAAGATAAGATATCTTTATTAGTCACATGTACATCGAAACACACAGTGAAATGCACCTTTTGCATAGAGTGCTCTGGGGGGCAGCCCACAAATGTCGCCACGCTTCCGGCACCAACGTAGCATGGCCACAACTTCCTAACCCATACGTCTTTGGAATGATATAAAACTAGAGCATGCAGGGAAAGGGGTAAGAGGTTTGGAGGGATCCTGAGGAAGAATCATTTCATCCAGAGAGGGGGTTGGAGTCTGGAACACACTGCCTGAGGGGGTGGTGGAGACAGGTACTCTCACAACATTTAAAGAGTACCTCAAGCAGCACTTGAATCACCAAGTGCTGGTAAGTGGGATTGGTATGGATGGGGACAATGGTCAGCATGAGGTGCAGTGAAAAGCTTTTGCTCTGTGTGCCATCCTGACAGATCATTCAATGCAGAATTACATCGAGGCAGTAAAAAGAAAACAGAACCTGAAGCTCACTGTGCTGGGTCCAGCCCTCTCTCTCCCTCCCTGTGGGAGTGCCCCTGTGGAACAGTGCCCCAGAAGTGGCACATTCTAATCTGGGTGGGGTGGGAACCCACTCAGATAACCGAATCTGCCTGATGAAGGTGTCCCAGTGACTATCAATGCCACCATTAGACAAACTCTGCTGAAAACAGGCAGCCTGTCAGGTGGGGCTTATTAGATGTCAGAAGCTGTTAAGTGATGTTCATCAAATTATTTAAAATCCATTTCAATTTCCTCTACACTGCAAAACACAACATAGAGAAAGGAACTTCCTTCAGAGAGACAAAAGACAGAGAAAATAGCAGATCGTCATTAAAGAACCGGAAACAAAATTAAGATTTTGTCTGATTAGATTTCAGACATTTTGTTGCTTGCCTCCTGATGAGATCTGTTTCCCGGAGCCAAAACATGTCCAAACAAACCCTAGCATTCCACGGTTTATAGACAAATTCAGAAACTGTACCTGATCTGTCTGCAGCTGGTTGACCATGGTTTTCAGGAGCTTCTTGACACAGGCACGTCCTGTGGCACAGTAGCTGTCTTCTTCCTGTTTCTTGAAGGAGGAAAGTGTGTGGCTCACTCGGGAATGCAGCTGAGGTGTGTGCTTGAGGTCAACACAGACCACACCTGAGCTGAGTTACAACCTGTCGTACTGCGAGAAGGCAAGCTGCCTTTCCGAAAGGCAGGCTCGGGTTAACAGGACAAGAATGTGACAGTGTGAATGTCCAGAGGCCACAGATTCAAAGCACTGGGAAAGGAGTTAAGGGTTCATTAGGGAAAAGCCCCTTCACACTGGTTAGGGTTCTGAATTATCTGCTTAGTGGAACAATGGGGACAGATTCAGTGGTGGTCCTCAAGAGGGAATCAGATACACACTTGAGAATCAAAGGGGATTTGGGGAAGGAACTGGTGGGTGGGATTCACGGAGCTGTTATTTGCAAAGGGCAATCTATTTTTAATGGGAAGATCAGCCTCCTTCTCCGCAGGAATATTCTGGGATGAGAGAGAGAGGAGGAATGGGCTGAGAGAGGGTGAAGGAGTGAGACCAGTGGTGGAGGGACAGTGGGCGTGACAGGACTGACGGGGAAAGAGTTCAGGATGGGACACGAGAGGGGCGTGGGGAGAGCCAAGGGAAAGAGCCAGTGGGTGGAGAAATTGAGAGTGATTTGAACATAAGAACATGATAAGCAGAAATTTGAACAGGCCATTCTTCCCATCAACCCTGTTCCACAAGATTATGGCTGAGGTGATCTTGGCTTTGCCTCTTCCTTCCTGTTCATTCTCCATAGCCACTGACTCCCCCATCTGTCTAACGTCGTTGGAACAACACCTCATACTCTGCATGGGCAGTCTACAACATCGTGGCTTGAACACTGAGCTTTCCGATTTCAGCTAACCCTCCCCTCCAGTGTTTTCCACCTTTGCCCCCCACCCCCCTTCTTCCAATCCTCCTCCAGTCCTCCCATTTCCTTCACCTTTCCCATTCCGCCCTCCGGCTCCCATTAGCCATCTTCATCCCCCTGCCTCTCCTGCACACGTAGTTCACCCACAGGCTTCCCCACACCCCTGGCTGGGGAGTCAAGAATGGGAGGACAGTTTCAGGATAAGGCGCTGACCATTTAAGAAGGAGATGAGGAAGAATTTCTTCTCCCAGAGGATTGTGAATCTTTGGAATTCTCTACCACAGAATAGTACAACACAGGAACAGGCCCTTCGGTCCATAATGTCTGAGATGAACATGATGCTAAATTAAAGTAACCTCTTCTGCCTGCACGTGGTCCATATCCCTCCATTCTCTGCATACACATGTGCCTATCTAAAAGCCTCCTGAATGCCACTATTGTATCTGCTTCTACCACCGCCCCTGGCAGCTCATTCCAGGAAACCACCACCCTCTGTGTAAAAAACTTGCCCCACACATCTCCTTTAAACATTCCCCCTCTCACCTTAAAGCTCTGCCCTCTAGTATTCGACATTTCTGCTCTTGGAAAAAGATTCTGGCTGTCTGCTCTATCAATGCCTCTCATAATTATATAAACCTACCAAATCCGATGAATGAATCATTTCCTCTAGGAGGGAGGTGAATAACTCAGAGGCAGAGTTAATTGGTGAGGGTTTTTTTTTATTGCCTTTCACGGATTGCCCTTGAGAAGGCATGTGGTCCATGTGGTGAAGGTGCTCCCTCAGTTCTATTGGGTAGGGCATTCCAGGATGTAGACCCAGCGACGTTGAAGGGACTGAGATATATTTCAAGATGGTGTGCGATTTGGTAGGTGCTGTTTCCTGTTTCTGGTGTCCTTGGTAGTAGAGGTCACAGATTTGTAAGGTTCTGTCAGAGTAGTCTGGGTAAGTAACTGCAAACTGTTTTAAAGATGATACATTCTGCCAGTGTGGGAGGGGATGAATGATTAGGGCGGTAGATGGAGTGTCAATCAAACGTATTAGAGGGAAGTTGGAGAAAAATACCCAGAGGGTCTGGAACTCATCGCTTGAAGGGGTGGTGGACATACTAATGCAACAAACAATCTGCTGGAGGAACTCAGTGGGTCGAGCAGCATCTGTGGGAGGGAAGGAATTGACATTTCGGGTTGAATCAGTCCCACAGATGCTGCTCGACCCCCTGAGTTCCTCCAGCAGATTGTGTGTTGCTCCAGATTCCAGTATCTGCAATCTCCTGTGTCTCCAGTGGACATACAAATATTCACTTGAAAAGCTGTAACATTGAGTGCCTTCGAGTTAGAAAAGTTATGGAAGGCTGAATGGTTTTCTTTTGTGCCTTCAATGATTTTTTTTGTGCTTCAGCATCGGCAAAGATCTAGCACCAAAATCATTAAACATTACATTGAGAGCGGAACCTGTGAGCTCAACAGATAGTGACACTCTGGAAATAACTGGGAGTGAAGAGTCATCAGACTTGTGTTGCTGTCCAATCACACGAGGCTGGTGTCAGCCTGTCGGAATCTAGAATCTTCCTGGCCCACGAATGCCTTGGATCAGGTTTCTATGTCCCAGCAATTCTTCATCAGCAAGAAGCTGGCAGCTTGGAAATCTATACACACACAAAAATATAAAACACAGCACAGCATCAGCACATTGTAACTGTGCAGGGTTCACTGTCAGAGGGTGAATTTTAGAACTTATTAGTTGTTAATTTATTTATTAATGGGCTGCTATCTTCACGATGAGTCAAGAAAGCCAGCTTGATAAAGAACCTTCTTCCCTAAACTGGACATATTGATTCAGTGAGGGCAGTGAATGTCTCTGTTTCTCATTGTGCTCCCGGATTCTTGCCCCTCTCTCACTTTCCAAGATTACAAGCCTCTGAGACCTCCTTGCTCCTTTGGTGCTGGCTTCTTGTGCAGTATACCTTGACCTCTTTCACCATCTGTTCCAATGGCTTAGTGGGAAACTTACCCCTTATGAAGTACCTCTGAAACTTTCAAAAATAAACTTTATTCATAATAAAAATATATACAGAAGAATAAGCACAGTGCAAAGCTCTTTACATTCTTGGTGTCATTTGAAGAATTCACTCGTTAGTGTTAGCACACAGTTTTTTGTACACAGCAACATAGCCCCTTGGGGTGATACACCCCTCCATTGTTTGAGAGGCTTCCCCACAGCACACGGTCCCTCAATGTCCAGTAACAGAAGGTCCCTACACTGTGGTCATAGAGTCATACCTTCGGCCCAACTCGTCCATGCCACCTGTGTTGCCCAGCGAGCTACTTCCATCTGCCTACATTTGGCTCGTAGCCCTCTAAACCTCTCCTATCCGAGTACTTATGTAGGTGGCTTTTAAATGTTGCTAATGTACCCGTCTCAACCACTATTCCTGACAGCTCATTCCAAATGCACACCACCCTTTGCAATCCTTTGGTTCTTCTGAAACTTTTACCAAGCTAGATATGTGTCATAAATGCTGGTTGTCATATAACAGATCACGTTGCTTTAGCTTGAGTACACAGCTTCCCCTTTTGATGCGGAGTGAAGTTGGCAAATGGGGATAAAGTACTGAAATGGTGATTGGTCGGCATAGGGTCATACCGCACGGAAACAGGCCCTTCGGACCAACTGGTCTATGCCAGGCAAAAAGCCTATCTAAGCTAGTTTCATTTGCCCACATTTGGCCCAGATGTCTTAAACTTTTCCAAACAGCTAAACAATCTCTTCCCTCCAGTGTTTATCAGACCCCAATAAGTAAAAGGAAGCTGGAACATTACAACAATATTCCCCTGAATAGCAAAGACACTAAAAGGCAGCTTTGCTGAAAACAGGTTGAGGCGAGTTCTAACACCCACCTGTCTCAAACTAGTCACTGTGCAGACTTCTTAAATAATAATCGCCACTTGGTGACTGACCAAGTAAGCCTACACCGACAGTGGTCAAAACGTTTGGAAAATTGAGTGTAAAACGTGGAGTGTTGTCCACCAAGAGCATTGTTCGATAACCAGCTGATTAAATTTGTATTGCTCTGTAGTGCATCCCTTCCTGACTCTCAGCTCTGACCTGAGGTCAATTATGGGTGGTAAAGGATGGAAGTGATGTATGAGAAGTGATTTACGGCCAATTTTCCCTGACACACAAACCCAGCTATTGTTAGAACTGGCTGTGGGGGGGTGGGGGGGCGGGGTTGGTTTCCAGTGACTGACACTCAGACCATTTTGGCAAATGCAAAATAAAAAATCTTTAAATACCCAGCCAATGACAAGGCAACACAACTCCCATTCGAGGAGATGGAGCTCTGTGAATGACCTATGGCTTGTGTGGACGCTCAAATATGGCAATGTGATGCCAGAGCCTTATCAGGACTGCTATATTAGAAGCCCCATGACTCAACAAGAGATTCATTTGCTCCTGCTATTGGATAGGAAGTGTTGCAAGACAACACACCACCCGGTGTTATCAATCAAGCGTACAGACCATTTTGTGGACTACAGTTATCTGGGGCAGCATTCGTCCTGAGCTCGTTGTTCCTTGATCCTTCCTGTTGTTTCACACGCACACTTCTTTCACAAGAATTCTCGGTGGATTTATTTGCTGAATTGAGTCGATCTGACGCCAGCATGGCTTCTCAAAGGGTTTGGCTGCTCTGCCTGCTGTTGACCTTCGTGTGTTCCATACACGTCAACGTCATTCCCAGTGTCGCTGGAGCCGCTGCAGCAGATGATGACGACGATGATGATGACAACAATGAGGGAGCTCACAAAGATTCAGAGGATGTAGGAGCAGGGAAGGACGATGATGACGATAAGAATGATGATGATGATGATGATGATGATGACAAGGATGATGATGATGATGATGACAAGGACAAGGATGATGATGATGATGACAAAGACGACGACGATGATGATGATGACGATGATGACGACGATGATGACGATGATGACAAGGACAAGAACGATGATGATGACGATGATGACGATGATGATGACAAGGACAAGGATGATGATGATGATGATGATGATGACGATGATGATGACAAGGACAAGGATGATGATGACAATGATGATGACGATGATGACGAGGACAAGGATGATGACGATGATGACGATGATGACGATGATGATGACAAGGACAAGGATGATGACAATGATGATGACGATGATGATAAGGACAAGGATGATGATGACGACGATGATGAAGATGATGACGAGGACAAGGATGATGATGATGATCAAATAGTTAGAAAAGAGGATGATGACGATGATGATGACGATGATGATGATGATGATGATGATGATGACGGTGATGATGATGATGACGGTGATGATGATGACAACCACCAACATAAGGAGCATAAACATGATGATGACAACGATAATGACGATGATGATGATGATGATGACAAGAAGGAAGATGAGGAAGGTAACGATAAATAAATAAGAAAACAAAACACTTGTATACTGAACTAGAGATCGTTACTAAGTTTCTTCCTTAAAGGCCATCATTTGGCTGGCAGACATTCTGTTAAACCTCTCCTGTAAGGAATAGAAGCGTTACCCTAGCAACACCAACGGAAAGTAAAGGAGTGACAGCTTTAACATATTTTCGGAATCTATTGCATGGAGCCTTGTGGAACCGTGTGACATTGTAACACCTTCTGAATTGGATGAAATCTGGGGTAGCAAGTCATATTTTTAAAGTCAGCTCAACTAATTGGGCTTTTGGACACCGAAACATTGAAATCAACTCATAATTGGTCTGTCTGCTCCTTGATAATGAGCCTCATTGCAAAATCATTGAAACCTTTTTTTATCAAACATCTTGCAATAAAACCAAATTACGATTTGTGCAAATGGTCACTCCAGTTTATTTCCTTGCATGTTAGTAGGGTGTACTGCGAGCTGGATTTTGAGAGAGAGGTTGAAGGTGCTAGCATGATTCTCTTTATAAACCACGAGAGAAGCAAAGATAGTTCCAAACAAAAAGTGTGGAGATGAAATGAAAGGTGGGTGATATTTTTAATGTGTTGGGAATGTAATAAAGGGCAAGAAATCTCTCTGTGTTATGTCAAAAGAAAGCGCAACAGCAAAACTGGCAAAGCTCTTTGTACTAATGTCAGAAGAAAATCTTGCAGCAGGTTTATTTTGGACTTAAAGCATTGGAGGGGGTGGAGAAGGGAGGGAGGGAAAGGTGCTATATCTTGAGGGATTGCTCCTCCTGCTGGACTTCCCTTTTAAGAAAGACAACATTGATTTGCTGTACTCTGTCTCTCTCACATAATGCTCTGTGCTGGTGTGGATCTGGCAGCTATAACGTGGTGCTTGCTGTGAGAGAACGCTCACTCTCTGAGTGTATTCGGAAACAGTTTCAATATATTAGCTCTCAAGTCCACCCAGCTGCTTACCTCTGCAGTCCTGAGGTTTGGAATTTTTTTAATGGGATTGTGGCTGGATATTGGGAGATAGTCAGTGATACAGGTGAGATACTCAGAATGTTCTGGCTATCAAATCTTCCCAGTGAGGCACTGATTTTATTTTGCTTCACAGGACGTGTGTATCAAGAATTTAATTCCTCCCCATCTCTGTCCTTTCATTTCTCCTACTTCCTTCGGACAGAGAAGGAGGCCCTTCAGCCCATCGAATCTATGCCAGCTGTCAGAGCAATCCCATCAGCCCCATTCCCCCATTTATTTCCCTGCAATTATTCCTTCTCACAAGCCCACCAACTCCCCTCCAATACTCCCACCGCCCAACCAATTTCCAGCGGCCATTTAATCTACCCACCCTCCCCCACCCCGTGTTTGGGACGTTGGATGGAACTGGAGAACTTGGAGGAACCCACACGGTCACGGGGAGAACGTGCAAACTCCACATAAACAGCACCCGAGGTCAGGATCGAACCTGGGTCGCTGAAGCTGTGAGGCAGCAGCACTAACTGCTGAACCACCATGCTGCCCCACCTTGCACTGAAGTTGGCACTCATTGTTTGTCCATTGGGCTCCACGTGAAACCTGACAATGGAGTCCAGTCCTGCTGAGATTGAACTGGGGAAACACCTCTCAATTCCTACACCAGGCCAGATCCAGTGCGGGATTCAAGACCCCTTTAATATCAGTGGGGATTCTGGGCTTACAAATTAGCAGGCGTCAGGAAGGTGAGTAACTTTTATCAATTAGTTCACTTTAATTATTTGTGCTTTTAGCTCTTGAATTCATTTTACTGTATTTCAAGCCAATGACGCCTTTTAAGGAAGAAACGGCAGTGCAGCTTGTGGAGCTGCTACCTCACAGCGCCAGAGACACAGGTTCGATCCTGACCTCGGGTGCACCGTGTGTGGAGTTTGCATGTTCTCCCTGAGACCACGTGGGTTTCCTCCCACGTCCCAAAGATGTGTGGGTTGGTAGGTTAATTGGCCGCTGTAAATTGCCCCTAGTGATTGAGGAAGCTTTGAGTCTCATCCTTGAATCTCTTCCTCTGTCTGACTGGTGATCTCTTCCCACAACAGAGCTTGGGGTAGTGTGTCTGGTTGTTTGGAAGAGTCAGATACTGCAAATACTGTGGTGATGTTGGTCATAGTCATGATCACAGCAGATATTGGAAATTCAACACAAATAGAGAAGAGGCTGGAAATTTTCAGGCAGTTTATGGAGAGAGACACTGTTCTGTTGATCCCTGACGACAAAGGTTCAATAACAACACTTCACACAGAATGAACAGAGTGAACAGAGTGAAGTTTGTAAAGAACATAAGAACATAAGAAATAGGAGAAGGAGTAGGTCATCTGGCCCGTCGAGCCTGCTCTGCCATTCAATAACATCAAGGCTGATCTGGCCCTGGACTCAGCTCCATCGAGCTGCCTTTTCCCCAGCAAAACAGGGTGGTTTAGGAACCATGTGGGATATTTGCCTTTAATGGCCAAGCAATGGGAAGTTAGAGCAGGGAGGTTATGCTAGAACTGTGTACAACACCACAGCTTGAGTACTGAGTCCATTTCTGGTCAGTAGAGGAATGATGCGCTGGAGAGGGTGCCAAGGAGGTTTATGTGGATGCTGCCAGGTCAGAACGTTTGTTGTTAAGAGCAGAGGCTGCCTGGGCTAGGGTTTCCTTTGCAACAAAGGAGATTGAGCGGAGATTTAATTGAAGTGAAGAAGTAATGAGCCACCTCAGTTGGGGCAAACAGAACAGACCCACCCCAACCCCCCCCCCCCCCCCCCCCCCCCCACCCAGAGTTGTTTAGTAACTGGGAAACATAATTAGAAAGATTAAGTGAGAGTTGAGAAAAAAATAATTTCACTCAACAAGAGGCGGCATCTGGAACTCGCTCTTGAAATGGTGGTGGAGGCACCAACAGTTAAACAGTATTTGAAGAGCAGTAAACGGTAGAGGCTGGGAAGTGAGGCTGAAGTCTACTTCTTGGCTGGCATAGAGACAATGGGTTGATTGGCCTCCGTCTGCGCTGTAAGTTGCTACAAATCCAGGATTCTTTGTGAAAGAAATCCCAGCCATTGGCTCAGTAGCTGGAATTTTGGTCAGACATAATACTTGGGTACAGAGAGCATGGTGGCTCGGTTTAAATCTGCAAACTGACTTTAATGTTCATGGTGTCCATAGATCAAGAGCTCTGGGGAAATCTGTACATTGTCTCAGTTTGCTCTGCTGCATTGCTGGGACTTCTCAGTCCATTTCTCTGTTAGATATCTCTAGTTCTCTCTCTCTCTCCCTCCCTCCCTCCCTCTCTCTCTGTCTCTCTGTCTCTGTCTCTCTGTCTGTCTGTCTGTCTGTCTCTCTCTCCCCCCCTTTCTCTCTCTCTCTCACATACACACACACACACACACACACACACACACACACACACACACACACACACACACACACACACACACACACACACACACACTCTGGAAGGTATTTGAACATGACACAATATTTAAAGAAGAGAAAGTAGTGTTAACCAGTTCATTCCACATTATAAGGAGACAGTACCCCACACCTTATCCTGAACAGTGATACAAGAGTGGGTGCTGGAAACCTGAAATAAAAAGTGGGAAATACTGGAAATACTCACAGGGTCAAGCAGCATCTGTGGAGAGAGATTACATCAGAATAATCATAGATTGTACCAGCCCGTAAGATTTCCCCCAGTAACACAGGTTGGAGTACCCGACGTATAGATAATCCAATTACACAGTGGGCAACACCATGGAGCCCACTGCACACAGAGTGGACGATTCATTGTCTATGTGACATCAACCATCGGTTCCAAATAAAATACATCAAGCCGCAGGTGCAGGTGTACAGGATTGGGTTTAGTGTGGATCACTGATGAAAGGAACCAAAACACGGAGGGGCTGGAAACAGTTGTCAAGGTGTACCGGGGATAGGTGGGGGGGGGGGGGGGGGGGGGGGGGTGGTGAGGTGCGTTGGTCCAGCAAGGCCACAGATAGAGGCACAAGGAACCAATTCCAGCCACAATGTCCTGATCCATATCAATGCCTAGATTCTGGGCTCTGTGTGTCACGTACGGGGAATTTTCCATGCAGCACAAAAAACAAGGTTGGAAGATGAGAAATAGAAGCAGGAGTAGGCCATTCAGCCCCCTCATATCTGTTGTCCCATTCAATAAGATCATTTTCCTCAGTGTCCCCATGTCCCCTGACTCCCTCAAACCCCTACAACCTATCCACCTCTGCCTTGAATATAGCGACTGAGCCTCCATGCCTCCTTGGGTGGAGAATTCTAAAGATTCACTACTGTCTGGGTGAAGAAACTTCTCACCTCAGCCCTGAATGGCTGACCGCTTGTGATTACTCAGTGAGGTTCTGGGTGATCCCGGCAGCAGTAAAGAGAAGTGCATTCCCATGGAAACAAAGGCACTGTTGGTTACAGGCAGAGAGAGTTTGGGCCATGACAAGAGCTGGAGGAATACTGGAAGCCCATGCCTACCTGGGCCTTGGGCTCCACCTACCACTAGTGGAAATAGGAAGCCTGACTGGAACAGAGCTGCCTCAGCCCTGTCCACTGTGCCGGAGCTGGCTGTAAAGAGGGCTTAATCCTGGAGTTAGTACATGCCAGGGGTCTGGATTGATCCTTGGGATTGGGGGGGGGGGGGGGGGGTAGTCCAATGATTAAGCACTCTGGGCCTGCACTTGAGTTTAGAAGAACGAGAGGTGATCTCACTAAAATGTCGACTATCCCTTTTCCTCCACAGGTGCTGCCTGACCTGCTGAGTCTGGGAATGGGAGGGATGTGGACCATGCACAGGCAGAAGGGATTAGTGTAATGAAGCATCATTAGCTTAATTAGTTCAGCACAACATCGTGGGCCGAAGGGCCTGTTCCTCTTCAGTACTGTTCTATGTTCTGTGTTCTTCCAGCAGCCTGCTTTTTGCTCCAGATTCCAACATCTGCACTGTGTCTTGTACAGGGCTCGACAGAGTGGATACAGGAAAGATATTTCCCTTGGCAGGCGTATCTGTGGCAACAGTGTCACCCAGAACCCCTCGTGCATGGGTGTGAGCACTTGGGATTCCTGGAGAATTTTCATGCATGTATGAGAGTCACGTACATGTACTCAGAAGCCGGGAAAAGGTCACAGAGTCACAGTATGACCATTCTGTTCATTGGGTCTATCCCAGCCAAAAAATCCCTTTTCCCACAGGTCACAGCTCTTCAACTGCACAAAGTGGTACAATTTAAGCATGATGAGAGATCTCTGCCTCCACCTCCCCACCTTTAGTGGTGAGTTTCAAAGTCCCACCACCTTGCCAACATCCGAGACAGAACAGCCCACTTGGCTGACATGCCATCCACCAGCCTAAACACTCACCCTCTGCACTACCAGCACATGGTGACTGCAGTGTGTGCCATCTACAAAACGCGCTGCCGTTACTCACTGAGGCAACACTGGCAGCACCTCTCAAACCCACAGCCTCTGTCGCCAGGACTGGGATGTCTCCACCACTGGCAGCTTCCCCCTCCAAACCACACACTGTCCCAGTCAGAGATGCATCATTGGTCCTTTCTTGTCACTGGGTCTAAATCCTGAAACTCCCTACTCCACTGTGGGAGCACCTCCACTGAAGGGATTACAGCAGTTCTCGGGGGAAGATCACTACTGCCTAGTGAACACACGAGTGAGTGCTGATTCTTCATGGCTCTGGTGATCTGAGTTCGATCCTGACCTCCGGTGCTGCCCGTGTGGAGTTTGCATGTTCTCCCTGTGGTGCTCCTGTTCCCTCCCACGTCCCAAAGATGCTGGTGGGTTAATTGGCTGCAGTAAATTACCCCTCAGTGTAGATGAGTGGCAAAAGGTTCAAAGGGGGATGGGGGGCTGGTGGTTAATGGAAATGTGAATGAGAGGTACAGAGTGGAAAAAAGGAGAGGGAACGAGACTGGTGGGATTGCTCAGATGGGCAGAATAGCCTCCTTATATGTCACAGTAAGTAAATACTGGCCTTGTCAATGATGTCCTTTACCTGTGAATGCATAGAAAACACTGGCCTGAAATTTGGGAGCAAAGGGGTTAATAACCCTCTGTTGGATCAGTGAGCTTTGGTCTATAACACAAGAGAAAAATCTGCTCCATTTCTGCAGTGTTGTTGCTGTTCATAACATCAGCTACTGATAGGTTGCTGCTATCTTCAGTCACGATACTGCAACAAAATGGGAAATAATATACCTTATTTTTTGCAAATCAGTGCCTACTCTAGATTGCTTTGGGATATTTCTGGAACTAACAGCTTTGTTGAGCTGTTTTGAGAATTTCTTTGTGCCAAGTGAAGAGGAACTAGCCAGGATGTTCGATGTGAGAGTGACTCAGTCTGCACTGTGCTATGTAGGGGGCCTCTAATAATTGTTTTGTACTGTGTGGTAGAACCCTGATATGTTGTTGTACAAGTCACGGCTGTTTAGTTGTAATATAGGGGGTTTGTTCAGAAGAACCATGTATACAGCAGCAAAAAGAAGAACCTGTTAATATTTCAGTCAAACCCATGTACATTATCGCAGACAGTTGAATCTGTGTATTTTATAGCATATCATAGAGACTGTGTACATGACAGCAAACAGTCAAATCAGTTATAGTAGACAGTAGAATCTGTGCATCGAAAGTAAGTAGTGGAATTTGTGTAGTTTATAGTGAACAGTAGAATTTATGTATATTATGGCAGGCAGTAAAGTCTATTTTTATTACTACAGACAGTAGGTCCTTTTATATGACAACAGAATTGAATTTATGTTCACATAGCAGTCAGTAGCATTGGTAGATTACAACAAGCGAAAGAACCCATGTATATTATAGCAAACAGAAGAATCCATGGATATTATAGCGGACAGTCGAATTTCCGCACATTATAATGCTCAGTAAAATCTGTGTACTTAAAGCAAACAGTAGAATCTGTGAATATTTTTGCAAGTAGATGTAATGGTGTATGTTGTAGCAGATTGTAGAACCTTTGTGTATGTGTGTGTGTGTGTGTGTGTGTGGCAACATACAGTAAAATCTGTGTATACCGTGGTGAAAAATAGAAACTGTGTAAGGTAAAGTGTACAGTGGAACCTCTGTCTATTATAATAAGCAGTAGAATCTGTTCATATTATAGCAGATAATAGAATCTGGTATACTATAATGAACAGTATAATCTGTTTATATTACAGTAAATAGTAGAACCCATGCACATTAAAGCATAGGGTAGAATTTGTGTATGTTGGGGCAATAAAATATATGTTATAGTGTACAGTAAAATCTGTGCATTTAAAGTGAACAATAGTACTTGTGTATATGATATCATACAGAAGAATCTGTATATGTTGTAGCACACAATAGAATCTACAGTTTTAGAATGTATATTATTGGGAGTAGGAAACAGGTATATTTTTATTTAGGTTTTTATCTTGAATATATAGCAACGTAACTCTGTTGGAAACTGGGAGACTATTCGTTTTGTTCTGTAACATGTAATTATGTTATTAGTGTTCATTTAATGACCCATTTTTTCTCAATCAGTATTGACAGCAGCTTTATCATTGGAGATTTCAACATTTGAAAGCAGATTAGCAATGTTTACAGCTGCTGTTAACATACTCTTTCTACTGAATATTATTCATTTATTGGTTAATGCGCAGTGATCCAGTTCACGGTGAGTGAACTTGCCCAGCAGGTAAAGGTGTGATGATATATATAATCCTGAATGTGAGAACAGAAATTATTGTTTGACCCCACGTGCAATATTGAGCTTGTAAAAGTGAGCCCTGGTTCGTAAGAGTCACAAAGTCCTTGACACTGAACTCAACAGGGTGTGATAAACACTGCTAACAATCCACTTATAAGAAATGCTTAATACATTTCTTGTCTTGACTTGGGTCTTTGCTATTCAAGTAATGTTACTGGTTTCTGGGTTTGAATGCTGCTATTTTTTAGGCCTATTTCCTTTCATTCACTTTAATCTGGGCCTTGTTGGCAAAACTGGCATTAATTGCCCTTCAGAAGGTGGTAGGGAGGGAGTTCCAGGACTTAGTCCCAGTGAAACTGGTAAATTGGTAAATTGGTTTATTGTTGTCACATCTACTGAGGTAGTGTGAAAAACTTGCTTTGCATGCTATCCATACAAATCATTTCATTACAGCAGTGCATGAGGTAGTACAAGGGAAAACAATAAAGAATGCAGAATAAAATGCAACAGCTACGGAGGGAGTGCAGTGCAGGCAATAAGGTGCAAGGCTACAACAAGGTAGATTGTGAGGTCAAGAGTCCATCTTATAGTACTAGGGGACTATTCAATAGTCTTATAACAGCGGGATAGAAGCTGTCCTTGAGCCTGGTGGTACGTGCTTTCAGGCTTTTGTATCTTCTGCCCGATGGGAGAGGGGAGAAGAGAGAATGTCCATGGTGAGTGGGGTCCTTGATTATGTTGGCTGCTTTACTGAGGCAGCGAGAAGTGTAGACAGAGTCCACGGAGGGGAGGCTGGTTTCCGTGATGTGCTGAGCTGTGTCCACAACTCTCTGCAATTTCTTGCGGTCACAGGCAGAGCAGTTGCCGTGCTAACGGTGATGTCCGGATGAAGACATGAAAACATAAAACGTTTATCTTTTATCCTTTGTTCCAATCCTTTTCCTTCTGTTCGTTGGCAGCTGGGGAAGGTGAGGAAGAGGAAGGGGAATACAAGGACGGCAGTCTCTGCAGTTACTGCGCCTTCTGTGAGGTGAGAGACTTCTGCGGGCTCCTCGGAAGACCATTGACGTGGTTTAAATATCAGAGTGAGTCCCAAACGCGAGGCACTTCTGACATGCAGATAGGAGGCTGTTCTGAGCCTGGATGGAAAGTACTGTTGTGGTTCGGGCATTATAGAAACTCCCTGGTTCTCACTTACAATGAACCCCAGTATCAGTGGTAAACCCCCACAGTGCCAAAAATCTAACCTGTAGCCTTGTGCAGATTTAAGAGTGAATTGTGGAGATTATACTTTATCATTCTGTCTTGGCTAACCACCTATAGAAATTTCAGATCACGTCCTCTAGTTCACTAATTATTTTCCTATGCTGATTCCTGAAATTCCCCTCTCCTGTTGCAAGACTAAAGGAAGAAGAGAAAAAGACTTGACAGCTCAACCTGTGATACATTGCAACCCCTCACCCCTTCCTCTGGATCGCCAGTGAGCTCACACACACATACATCTGCAACTGGTGACTGACCTGGTCCAGTGTACCCAGTCACTTTGCCTTTGTCACAAACTAGCACCCACCTCTGTATCAATAGTGAGTCACCACACTATTATTAATAATAAGCCCACAACTTGCATTATAGTGAGCTCCCACACCCAGAGTCTCAGATACATATCAATAAACAGTTGCCACATCGCTATTAATGTTGAAATTACATTACACGTTAATTGGCCACATTTTCACCAACAAGGGACCGTCAATTCAATATCACTGTACCAGAGCCACCGTGTGATACCAGTCCCCCAAACATCAGGCACCTGGCCTCTCTCTCCATGAGGCGTTTTGGGGTCAGGGGATCCTTTTTTTTCTGAAGCTTATTGCACTAAGGGTGACTCCTGTCTCCTCTTCCCACAGCACTGCGGGGAATGTGATAAGTGCCCCTGCGAAGAAGGGGACAAGAGTGAACATTGTGAAGACTGCAAGGTGAGGATGGGGACCTGCCCCCCACCATTACACCAGCTCGTCTGTGATAGACTCTCAGAAAACTGTGCCTGTACAGTCCAGTATTCCCGTCAATGTAGAAAGATCAGGATCAGGTGTGGACAGGATGAGACCGTATCCGACCAGTGTTAGGGTTCTGAGCGTCTCTCCCTCCATCTCCATTCCACCATTACCCACTGAGCTCCCATCCCTCTTTCAGTGTGTCTACCTGTTCCACCTTCCCAATCCTCCAACCCTCCGTCTCTTAGCCACCATTAGAAACTTGCAATGAAGGGGAGACCATTGGGCCCATTGTGTTCATGACAGCTCTTGAACATAGCTGTCCAATTCATCACCTTCCCTGCTCTTTCCCGCCGTGAAGCGTTTCACACCCTTTCTCCCCTCCTAGTTCTCATCCCAGTATCATGCCTTCAGACCTCACTGTCTCCCTCTTCACCACGTCCCCCCACCCGGATCCATCTGCCCATCATCCTTCACCCCTCCTTGTCCACCAATCACCCACTGGCCCCTATCTCACCACTCCCCCACCCCCCCCTTCCTCCGTATACTGGCTATCTTCCCTCTCACTCTTAGTCCTAATATAGTTTCTTGACCCGAAACATCGACAATTTCATTCTTCCCCCCCACCCCCCACAGATGCTGCTCGACCCGCTGAGTTCCACCAGCAGATTGTTTGTTGCTCGAGATCCCAGCATCTGCAGTCTCTTGTGTCTCCAAGAGAACACAAACATCTGATAGTATTTTGGCATGCATTCATTCCAGAAGCATTCCTCAATCTATCCTTCTAAATTAAACTCAATCTATTATCCCCATTACGTTACCTTCAATGCAGATCTTAAATCATCATGGGCAGGGATTCACACACTTGGACAGCAGCTGAGCGGTCAGTTCGGCTGGGACCAAGACACAATGGAACAAATTGTCTTCCTGACTAATCCAAGACATTCTGATCTCACCATCCATCCCTTTCCCTACATCTACCCCCAGCCTTCAGCCCAAATGCTGTTTCTCAGAAACCCTTGTTCCCCACACATCCACCCCAACTCCCCCCACATCCGGCATGCTCCGGTACAGGATTCTTTTCGCTTAGCACGGTCAAAATTAATTTCCCTTCCTCCCATCAATAGCTACACCCTATCTGAGGATGTGCTAATGTGTGAAGGATGATTTGATGGTGGCCAAGGCTTGTATCCATCCTCATCTGTGGATAACTCCTTCAGCACGGTCAAGCTTGCTGGCTCCTCAAGGCATGCTGGGATGAAAAATGTGGTCAATCCCTACCATTGGTGGAATTACAGCCAGCTGACACAGGTCGTTCAGCAGGGCTCACCCACACTTGGGAATAGAATTCTTCTTTCTGCTGTTAACATTGATTGACACCAGTATTACAAATCAGTGCTGTGAGCCTGTTTCCCAAACTTTCACCCTTTTCTTTTCTCTCCCCACAGTACTGTCATTTCTGCTATGTTTGCCCTGTAATATGTGAGACTGTTTGCAAACCAGGTAAGGGAGAATGATGTGTTGTCTTGCAGCCGAATAAGATTTGGTTAATTGGTCAACTGGGTGACATTGGATTGCCTTTTCAACAACAGCTAAACCTCTGCCTTTCTCTTATATCCAGGGAGCTACCTAGATGAATTCTCATCCACAATATATCAGTGAGTAAAGCTTTCTTATTAAGCTTAGATTATTATGAGGATAATACTTCACCCAATGTCTCCTATTCATTCCCTTGCCTTAACTGCAAACTCTAGGTTAAATTCAGCTGCCTGCCTGTTACCTCCCTCACCCCTCCACCTCTGGACCACAGGGTCATGGCAGTAACCGAGGCTGAGGCCAAAATCAGCGGTGATCCTACTCAGCAGCAGAGCATTGAGGGGTCTTGTGGCTGATTCCAGCTTCTAGTTCTGTCCAGGAAATGCTTGAAATACCCGGCAGATCGGGCAGCCACTGTGGTGAGAGAAAGAGAGGTGGTGCTTCAGAAGATTGCCCTGAAACGTAGACCATTTTCTTTCCACAGATGCTGCCTGGCCTGCTATGCATTTCTGGCATTTTCTGTTTTTATGTTAGATTTTCAGCACATACAGTTTTGCGGTTTGATGCCTAATCCTTTTATTCTATAAGAAGGCAGCACAGGTGAACAGGATGGCAAAGGTGGCAGGTGCGATACTCGCCTTCAATAGCCAGGGCCTAGAATATAAGAGCAGGGAGGTCATGGTATAACTTTTGAAAACATTGGTTAGGTTATAGCTGCAGCACTATGTACAGTTCTGCTTGCCACACTATAGGAAGGACTGGGAAGGGTTCACTGAAGAGGGTGCAGAGGAGGCTCACCAGGATGTTGCTGGGATGGGATGTTTCAGTTATGAGGAGAGACTGGATAGGCTGCGTTGTTTCCCTTGGAGCAGAGGAGGCTGGGGGGGGGTGGGGGGATGACAGGGGGATACAAAATTATGGCAGACATAGTTAGGGTAGATGGTAGGAAACTTTTCCCCACAGCAGGGGTGTCTAAAACCAGAGGGCATTAGTTTAGGGTTTGGAGGGGATCTGAGGAAGACCTTTCTCACCCAGAGGGTGGCTGGAATCTGGAACGCACTGCCTGAGGGGAGACTGTCACAACATTTACCTAGGCAAGCACTTGAATTGCCAAAGCAGGGAAGGCTTTGAACAAGTGCTTGTGCACAGTATTAGTATAGATAGGTGGTGAGTAGGCAGCATGGATACGGGGGCTGAAGGGCCGTGTTTTCCCTGTATGTATGGGGAGCTCCACAAGAGGAAGGTACAGAGTGGAACTTTACCTGTGGCTCAAACTCTCTGAAGTAGTTGTCAAGTTTACAAACAGCCCCTTTCTCATTGACTCAGTAGTGGTCACCCCTTGTCACAGTTGAATTCACATAAGTGGATAGAACACAGAACAGTACAGCACAGGAACAGGCCCTTCAGCCCACAATGTCTGTGCTGTACACGATGCCAAATTAAACGAAATCTCTTCTGCCTGAACATGACCCACATCCCTCCATTCCCTGCATATTCATGTGTCTGTCTCACAACCTCTTAAACACCACTGTCATATCTGCTTCCACCCCCACCCCTGGCAGCCCATTCCAGGCACCCACCACCCTCTGTGTAAAAAACTTGCCCCACATGTCTCCTTTAAACTTTCCCCCTCACACCTTAAATGCATGTCCTTTGGTATTTGACATTTCTACCCCGGGAAAAAGATTCTGTCTACCCTATCTATGCCTCTCATAGTTTTATAAACCTCTATCAGGTCTCCCCTCAAGCCTCCGCCGCTCCAGGGAAAACAACTGAAGTTCGTCCAACCTCTCCTTATAGCACATGCCCTCTAATCCAGGCAGCACCTTGGTGAACCTCTTCTGCACCCTCTCCAAAGTCTCTGCATCCTTCCTGTAATGGGGCGAGCAGAACTGTGCACAGGGAAGTGAGAGGGGAGTAATATGTGATCAAAGGGAGAGTGGTGATAGAGTAGTGATAAACTCTGTCCAGCTCAGGGGACCCAGTCTGGAATCTTCCTGATTCGGACTCACTGGACCCTGAGTCTGCATATCCCTGCGTCATTCTGTGCATTGAGCACTCTGTTTCATGCTGTTCTCTCTTTCAGATCCATCGCAAATGTCTTCGACCAGCCGGAGCATTAGACATGTTGATGTGTGGTCAGGGTGTCGACGAGTTGGTTCCCAATACCCGGAGACAGAAGGCACCTCACTGACAACCGCGTGTTTGATGCTTTGTGTTCATTGACAGTCTGGTGTTCCTATTTTGTAACCTCTTACGTTCCCTGCCCTTAGGAATTGATGCAATTGAGCCTTGCTGCTTCCCAGGACTCTTTGCATGGGCAGTGCTCAGTTCCCTGATCCCCTGTTTGTTCTGACCCCCCCTTTTCCCCTCCCTCACCTATTTCTCTGCCGCCCCCACCCCTCTTCACTGACTGCTCTCCCCTCTTGTTCCACTCTCCTACCTCGTCCCTTCCCACTTCTCTCTGATTGGCTGGATTGAGAGGCCAAGCTGATAACTTATTGGTTGGCCTCCCTCTGCAGGTCCGGGGCACTACCCTGCAACCAATCATGTGGCTGCTTCCCAAAACCTTCCTCCAGACCCTATATCCATCCTATCAAAGCCTTGGGGAGGGAAATCCGGTGTGGGACTCAACTCTCGAACCTGGCCCCGGGCAAGTCCTGGATGTCCCATCTCACTTCTGCAACAGCCAATCTGCGGTCCTTTCCAGGACAAAATTCCAAAGTCTCCGCAGAGATCAGGATAGCTGGACGGATGGGCAGCCTACCTTGGTGAAACGAGGCTTTGCTCCTCAGCCCCAGGCCTAACTGAGAGCCAGACCTCCTCATCTCCAACTACCGACACCTGGAGGAGGATATAAGCTTCCTTGACAGCAGGAAGATAATCTCCTCCCTTCAAACCCAACCTCCCAAATCCGGTTAGTTTGCATCTGCTGCCAACCCACTTCACTTTCAATTCATTAACTTCTCTGTCAAAAGAGTGGATGTAGAGTTGACACTGGGGCTACCAGAAACTAGGCCTGACCTTTAGGAATTTGCTCCCCCCTCATACACTCTCCACAGCAATCCTTCTCCCCTCACCCTCACCCCCCTACAAGCCTCCAGACTGGGAATAGACCCCCAGCTGATCTTTCCCCCTTACCAGGCCCCACGGATAAAGCTGCCTGGCTAAGTTCACTCCCTTGATCTTCCTCGCGGTGCTGATAGCTTCTCCCTGCCCTGATATTTATTTAAAAGTTGCTCATTTTCCCATTCTGTGAGTGGGCGTGCCCTGGTCATCCTGTGTGTGTGGAGCGAGGGAGGGGGCAGGTTGGGGGGGTGGGGGAGGGCTGCTCCCCTCCTGAGTACGAGTGATTAAAGTGGGGGGGGGCTGCCCCCTTCTCCCTTTTCTCCCGACTCAGTTATTTTTCCTCACCCACCATTTCCAAAAAAAAAAGCTTGGAATTTCCGTCACACCTTTCACGACCTCGGGACGTCCCAAAGCTTTTCCAGCCAGTGGCGCATTCCGAACTGTAGTGAGGAAGGGGAAGAGCCCTGGAGTTGTACAGCAAGGAAACAGGCCCTTTGGCCCAACTGGTCCATGCCGAACTAATTCCCATCTAAACCAGTCCCATGTGACCACATTTGGCCCATATCCCTCTAAACCTTTCCCATCCATGTACCTGTCCAAGTGTCTTTTAAATGTTGTTAATGTGCCTGCCTCAACCACTTCCTCTGACAGCTCATTCCATATACGGACCACCCTCTGTGTTAAGAACCTGCCCCTCAGGTTGCTTTTGAATCTTTCTCCTCTCACCTTAAACCTCTGCCCGTGAAGAGGAAAGCCAGCAAGCTCCCACTAACAGCATCGTAGGCATATCAAGTGGTGTTTTATTTTGTGGTGTTCACTGAGGGATAAATGCTGGCCTGTATCCCAGGGAGAACTCCACTGCTCTTTCTTAAAACAGTGTCTTTTTCATTTCTCTTCTGAAATCAGAGACCATTCAGCCCATTAAGTCTATGCTGGCTCTCAGAACAATCCTATCAATCCCATTCTCCCACCTATTTCCCTACAACCCATTCTCTCTCCTAACACCCTCATTCTCCCAGCTCTCACCCACACTCGGGGCAATTTACTATGGCAATTTTACCATGCAACCCACAAGTCCTTGGGACGGAACCGGAGCACCCGGGGGAAACCCCCCTGCCCCAGAGAGAATGTGCAAACTCCACACAGACAGCATCAGAGGTCAGGATCGAACTGGGTCACCTGTGAGGCAGCAGCTCTTCTGGCTGCACCACCATGTTGTCTCAGTGTGTGCGTCTGTGAGTGTGGGTGTGGGGGTTTGTTTGTGTGTGAGCGAGATTTGTGTAGTGTGAGGGTGAGAATATCTGTGTGTGTGTGAACGATACTGTGTGTGATTGTGACTGAGTGTGAGTGTGCATGTGTTTGTGTGTGTGTTTGAATGTGTGTGTGACTGTGAGTGTGTGTGTGTAAGTGTGGGCATGAGTGTGTGTGAATGTGAGTGTGGGTGTGCATGTGAGTGTGGTGTGGGTGTGAAAGTGTATGGGTGTGGGTGTGGTTGTGGGTGTGAGTGTGAGTGTGAGTGGGTGTGGGCGTGTGTTTGGGTGTGGGTGTGAGTGTGTGTGTGGGTGTGGGTGTGAGTGTGTGTGGGCATGAATGTGGGTGTGAGTGTGTGTCATTGTGAGTGTGGGTGTGCATGTGAGTGTGGTGTGGGTGTGAAAGTGTATGTGTGTGGGTGCGGTTGTGAGTGTGAATGGGTGTGGTTGTGAGTGTGGGTGTGAGTGTGGGTGTCAGTGTGAGTGTGGGTGTCAGTGTGGGTGTGAGTGTGTGTGGGTGTGAGTGTGTGTGTGTGTGTGTGTGTGTGTGTGTGTGTGTGTGTGTGTGTGTGTGTGTGTGAGTGTGCATGTGATGGATATGCAAACAAACGCAGAGATGAGGACAGATCAGGAGCAGTTTGCCCTCCCTCAGCCCCAGGGCCTCCAGTGGGGGAGCTGTCCATGGGCAGATTTTGGGAGCCAGAGCCCGAGGGTGGGAGCCAGGCTCAGGGCAGGCCTGGACTATTTTAGGCCTTTGTGCAGGTGGCTGCTTCTCATCAACCGGGCCCTGTGATCAGCAGAGGTCACCCAAAACCACACTAATCTGCCCCCAGCTATTAATAGAGCTCAGAGTATCTAATAACAGACACTTAGACTTCTGCAGTGCCGGAGTAACAGACACCCTCCTCCTGCTCAGCTGCTGACTGTGCAGAGAAACCCATCTGCCAAACTGCACGCCTCTCCACCTTCCACTGACCTCCGTCCTCCCCTCTTCCATTCCTTCTCCTTTTTTTGCTCCCTTCCCTCACTTTCTTCTCCCGGCTGCTGTGGTCTCAAGTCTCCCAGCGACCTGAGCACAAGATCTCCCTCTCCGCAGGTGCTGGGGTACCCTGACGCTCGCTCCCTCCAGCGGGGGCGACGTGAAAGATCTCACGACACCCCCCTCGGAAACAGAGGAGGGAGATCTCTCTGCTGCTCTCGGAGCAAACTCTATTCCCCCGTCGATGTCCCAGGAGCAGATTCAGTCGCTAAGGATATCCCAGACAGAGATTCATGGATTTTCACCAAGCAAATCCCATTTGACTGTGTTTGGCCCATATCCCTCTAAACCTTTCTTATCCATGTACCTGTCCAAGTGTCTTTTAGATGTGCCTGCCTCATCCACTTCCTCTGGCAGCTAGTTCCATATACGGACCACCCTCTGGGTGAAGAAGTTGCTCCTCGGGTCCCTTTTAAATCTATCACCTCTCACCTTCAACCTATGGCCTCTAGATTTTAGTTCCCCATCCCTGGTAAAAAGTCTGTGCGCATTCACCCTATCTATGCCCCTCATAATGTGATACTCTTCCATAATGTCACCCCTGCCTCTGACATTCTTGTTCATCTGCAACCACAAGGAGGCGGCAGTGTGCAGCAGATGATTGGCTGCAATAATTGACGGGCCCTCACAACCCCCTCCTCCAACAATAAGCTCCCTCAGGGTCAATGCAAAAGGCTCTGACAGTCAGCCCCCCCACTCCGGAAGCCTGAGCACGCACACCCACACCCGTGCAGGGGAAAGGGAGAGCAGCCCTGTTGGAGGAGCTGTGTTTTGAATGAGATGCTAAACCTCAGATATCATAGAGTCATACAACTGGTCCATGCTGACCAAGATTCCCATCCAAGCCAGTCCCATTTGCCCACGTTTGGCCCATATCCCTCTAAACCTTTCCTATCCATGTACCTCAACCACTTCCTCTGGCAGTTTATTCCATATACTGACCACCCTCTGGGTGAAAAAGTTGCCCCTCAGGTTCCCATTAAATTTCTCCCCTCTAACCTTAAACCTGTGCCCTCTAGTTCTTAATTCCCCAACCCTGTGTGCTTTACTCTATCTACGTCCCTTATGATATTGTACACCTCTATAAGATCACCCTTCATTCTCCTGCGCTCCACCAAAAAAAGTCCCAACCTTCTCAACCTCTCTCCATAACTCAGTTCCTGCTGGATGGAAAAGTAACTATGGAATCGTCCTGAGCCCTCGATGAACATTTCCAACACTTTTCGTCTAGTCACTGTCATGTGGCTGTGCAGTGGTGCTAATTCTCAGAGGTCTTCATCGGCAATCAGAGCTTTGGGATGGTCTGGAAGGTACATCAAAAGTGCTATGGAAATGCAAGACCTCCTTACTGTTTGCTTCATCCGCAACCTTTCTTCCATCCTAAGGTCGGAAGAGGGGATGTTCACTGATGATTGCACAGTGTTCAATTCCATTCACAACTCCCAACAAATGAAAAACACAATGATGCTGGAGGAACTCAGCAGGCCAGGCAGCATTCCTGGGGAAAAGCAGGCGGTCAACGTTTCGGGTCAGGACCCTTCTTCAGGACTGAAGATAGGAAAAGGGGAAGCCCGATATATGGGAGGGGAAAGCAGAGCAGTGACAGGTGGACAAAGGAGGGGAGGCGGGGTGGGCACAGGGTGGTGATAGGTAGATGCAGGTAAGAGATAGTGATGGGCAGGTGCGGGGGAGGAGGGGAGAGCAGATCCACCAGGGGATGGGTCAAAGGTAAGGAGAGAAAGGGGAAAAAAAGGGTAGAAAAAGGAGAGAGAGGCAGGAAAGGGAAGAAGAGAAGACACATGGTGGGGGCGGGTGTTGGGGGGGTGGTGGGGATAACCTAAAGTGGGAGAACTCAATGTTCATGCCATTAGGCTGCAAGGTTGATGAAAAATATGGTGCTGCTCCTCCAGTTTGCGCTTGGAATTCTCCTGGCGGTGGAGGAGGCCGAGGACTGACATATCAGTGATGGTGTGGGAGGGGGAGTTGAAGTGACTGGCAACGGGGAGATGCAGATCGCGGTTACGGACAGAGCGCAGGTATCTGTGAGACGGTCACCTAGTCTGCATTTGGTCTCACCAAAAGCATCTGTGGCTTCTCTCCATGCATGCTGCCTAGCCTGCTGAGTTCCTCCAGCATCATCGTGTTTTTCATCTAGATTCCAGCGTCTGTAGTCCTTTGTTTCACAACAATTGAAACAGCCAGTGTCAGTAAACAACACCCGGATAACGTTCAGGTATGGGCTAACACAGTAGGTAAACTTCCTGCCATAGAAGTGCCAGGCAATGACCACCTCCAACAGGGAGTCCAACCACCTACCCCTGACATTCAGCAGCAATACCATCACCAAGTCCCCATTTGTGAATTTGTGTCTCCAGATCTCCACCTCTGGTTTACGTGTTTACCATCATAACTACAGTGTAAACAATGGCTGCGTGGTGCATCTTTAAACAGCTAATGACCGTCTCTGACAAGGGAGAGTCTAACCACCAATCCTAGACATTCAAAAGCGTTACCATCCAAGGGTCCCACACCATCACCATCATGGGGCTAAGTGCCAACTGGAAAGTTATCTGGACTAGTCAGACCGTGACTACACAGGCGGGTCGGGCTGAGTATTTTGTGGTCAGTGACTCACCTCCTGACACCCCAAGGCCTTTCCATTATCTACAAGGCACGTGTGATGGAACACTCTCTACTTGCCAACAACTCTCAAGAAGCTCAACACCATCCAGGACAAGACAGCCCACATAATTGACACCCCACCCACCACCTTAAACACTCCCTCCGGTACTGATGCACAGTGGCTGCAGCATGCACCTTCTACACGATGCCCTGCAGTTGCTCACCTAAGCTACGCCCTCAGCACCTCCCAAACCTGCCACCCCTCCCACCAAGAAGGACAAAGGGGAGACACCACCGCCTGCAGGTTCCCCTCTGAGTCACACATCATCTTGACTTGGAAATATCTCGCTGTTCCTTCATCGTCGCCGGGTCTAACTCCTGGAACTCCCTCCCCAACACTGTGGGAGCACCTTCATCAGAAGGAGCACAGTGCTCACCCCCACCCTCTCGAGGGCAGTTAGGGATGGACAATAAATGCTAGCCATGCCAGTGATGCCCAGATCCCAAAAAATGAACAAAGAAATGAATCAAAGGATATTAGTGGGACGAGGAAAATACTTAATGTCCGAAGACAGAGATTTCTGAATTAGAGAAGCTTGTAGCTTTTTCATGGAATGACGCTGAGTGTGAGGAGGCTATACAAGTTCGCTATCACGGGCAGACACACCCAGGGAATCATTAGCTTTCTACAGCAGCAGCACAGTCCATTACAAACATGACAACATAAATTACATAAACTTAAATTAACATAAATTAGACATAACTTACACAACAAAATAAACATCAGTGCAAGTTGAGGGAAACGTAGTCTGAGCTAGAATTAGGGTTTTTCAGGTCAGTTGAAGAAGTGGGGAAGAAGCTGTTGTTGAACCTTGAGGTGTGGGGTCTTCAGGCTCCTGTGCCTCCTGCCTGATGGCAGCATCGAGAAGAGGGCACGGCCCGGATGGTGGGTGTTCCTGATGATGGACGTCGCCTTCCTGAGACATCGCCTCTTGTAGATGTCCTCGGTGGTGGGGAGAGCTGTACCGGTGATGGAAATGGCTGAGTCCACCACTCACTGTAGCCTCTTGTGTTCCTGTGCATTGGGGTTCCCACACCAGGCGGTGATGCAACCAGCCCGATGCTTTCCTCTGTACATCTGTAGAAGTTTGTCAGAGCCTTCGCTGACATGTGGAATCTCCTTAAATGTCTAAGAAAGAGATGCAGGCTCGCCTTCTTCATGGTTCCATCTATGTGCTGGGTCCAGGATACGTTCTCTGAGCTGTTGACCCCCAGGAACGTGAAGCTGCTCACCCTCTCCACTGCGGACCCTTCAATGAGGACTGGTGCTAGTTCAGCTGACTCGACCCATTCTTCCTGCGCCAGCTGAGAAAGAGCCCCCGGCAACAACCTCTATCTCCTTTTTTCCTTTGAGCACCTATCCATTTCCCTTTTGAAAGCCCTTAGAACATAGAACAGTACAGCGCAGGAACAGGCCCTTCGGCCCACAATGTCTGTGCCAACCATGATGCTAAATTAAACTAATTCCTTCTACCTGCACATGATCCGTATCCCTCCATTCCCTGCGTGTTCATGTGTCTATCTAAAAGACTTTTAAATGCCTCTATTGTATCTGCCTCCACCACCACCCCCAGCAACCCATTCCAGGCACCCACCACTCTCTGTGTAAAAAACTTGCCCCACACATCTCCTTTAAACTTTCCCCCTCTCACCTTAAATCTATGCCCTCTAGTGTTTGGCATTTCCACCATGGACTAAAGATTCTAACTGTCTACCCTATCTATACCTCTCCTAATTTTATAAACTTCTAATCAGGTCTCTCATCAGCCTCTGCCACTCCAGAGAAAACAACCCAAGTTTATCCAACCTCTCCTTACAGCTCATACCCTCTAATCCAGGCAGCATCCTGGTGAACCTCTTCTGCACCCTCTCCAAAGCCTCCACATGCTCCCTGTAATGGGGCGACCAGAACTGCACACACAATTCCTTGTTGAGTTTGCGTCCAAATCACAACAACTCCCTTGGGTGACAACAATTCCCTTCGACAATTGCCAGTCCGTTAATTAACCTCCAGCTCCAGGACTGATTTCTCTCATCAGTTGACCCTGCACCGTGCTCCTCTAATCAACATCATCTTAACCTCTCTGCTCTGGGAGGTTTTGCCCCTGCACTTATTTCATTGGTCTCGAGGCAGACATGTGTTGCCCCTCCAGAGGGCAGGTGTGAGCTGTGTTCTTGTGGTTCAGGGAAAGCTCAGCTGGGATTCTGGGACTTTGGTTTAGTTCAGTTGTTTGTCTGTACACCAACACTTAGCACTGAGCTCATCCTGAGCCAATCAACTCAATGCTACAGCCAACATATTTGTATTATGTTTCCTTATGAATTAACTGGAGGCCACTTCGGCCCATCGAGTCTATGCTAGTTCACAGAACAATCCCAATCACCCTACTAGTTTTCCCTGTAATCTATTCCCCCCACCCCCCACACACTCTCATCAACTCCCCCCCCCCCCAGATTCTACCACTCATCCATACACTAGGGGCAACTTACAGCAGCCAATTAATCTACTGACCCACATGTCTTTGGGATGTGGGAGGAAACCCAGGAGGAACCCATGTGGTTACAGGGAGGACGTGCAAACCCCACACAGGCAATGTTGGAGGTCAGGGTTGAACCAGGGTCCCTGGAGCAGTGAGGCAGCAGCACTACCTGCTGCGCCACCGTGTCGTTCCAGGTCACCAGTAGGTGTAGGCCACAGGCAGCCTGGGGTTCCGGACCGAGTCCCTGGAGATCCAGCTCTTGGGAATGAACCATTGAGTGTCCCTGGTGTGAACTGGTGCCTGAACAGGTGACATTTCTCCTCCCTCCACTGCTCAAACTGCTGAGGGTCTTTGGCTCAGATGTCTCAGCATCTGCAGGATTTCTGGGAGGAAGGGTTGGCCTGAGAAGTTGGACACAGACGGAGGGACAAGAGCTAGAGTGCAGGTGGGGTGGTTGTAAGAATCAGAGAAAGTATCACAAAATGAATACAGCTTGAAAGAAGGCCATTCAGCCTGTCAAATCTGTGCCAGTTCAATTCAGGAGAAGTACTGCTGGTCCCACTCCCTACCTTCTCCCCAGAGGCCTGCAAACTCTTTGCCTTTAGACTGACCCAGCTCCCTTCTGAACATTACAATTGAATCTGACGCCCTGCCCCTGTGACTCTGTGCAAGATTCATCATTTCACTAAATCACTTATTGAGTCCTGCAGCCACACAGAAACAGGCCCTTCAGCCAAGCATGTCTATGCCAACTATCAAGGACCTATCTGTACTAATCCCACTTACCTGCAGTTAGTCTGTAGCCTGCTATTCCTTGGCAATTCCCATGCTTGCTGAGATGCTTCCTAAATATCTGCCTCCACCATCCCCTCAAGCTGTGCGTTTCAGATTCCAACCATCCTCTAGGTGAAAAAATTCCCATAGAACATAGATTACTACAGCATAGTACAGGCCCTTCGGCCCACAATGTTGTCCCGACATTTTATCCTGCTCTAAGATCTATCTAACCATTCCCTCCCACATAGCCCCCCATTTTTCTATCATTCACGTGTCTATCTAAGAGTCTCTTAAATGTCCCTAATGTATCTGCCCCCACAACCTCTGCAGGCAGTGTGTTCCACGCAGCCACCACTCTCTGTGTAAAAAAGCTTAACCCTGACATCCCCCTTATACCTTCCTCCAATCACCTTAAAATTATGCCCCCTCGTGTTAGCCATTGTCGCCCTGGGAAAAAGTCTCTGACTGTCCACCTGATCTATGCCTCTTATCATCTTGTACACCTCTATCAAGTCACCTCTCATCCGCCTTCTCTCCAAAAAAGAAAAGCCCTAGCTTCCACATCCTTCCTATAATGAGGCGACCAGAACTGAACACAATACTCCGTGTGGTCTAACCAAAGTTCTATAGAGCTGCAACATCACCTCACGGCTCTTGAACTCAATACCCCGACTAATGAAGACCAACACTCCAATACGCCTTCTTAACAACCCTATGGACCTGCGTGGCAACCTTGAGGGATCTATGAACCTGGACCCCAAGATCCCTCTGTTCCTCCACGCTGCTAAGAGTCCTGCCATTAACCTTCTATTCCACTCGAATCCTCTTACTCCTCACCTTAAGCATCTTGTCTTAGCACCTCTGCCATGGGGGAGAGGTTCTTATGATCTGCCTTATCTATGCCCTTCATAATTTTGTACACCTCTATCAGGTCACCCCTCAGCCTCTGATACTCCAAGGAAAACAAGCCCGGTCTGTCCAGTCTTTTGTCTTCTATACCTTCTCCAAAGCCTTCACATCCTTCCTGAAATGTGGTGGCCAGAACTGTGGATAAGATAAGATAAGATTTCTTTATTAGTCACATGTACGTCTCAGTTTAGGGTATATGAAATCAGCAAGCTCAAACTGCATTGACGTAGCATCCTTTTTATGGTGGACCACCCCAATACGATTCACAATTCACTTCGTTATAGAAGGAGACTATTCAGCCCATTGGGGTTTGTGCTAACTCTCAGCAGAGCTACCCGATCAATCCCATTCCCCACATCATCCTGTAACCTATTCGCTCTCACACATCAACCAGGTTTCAACACGAAACGTTGCCAATCCTTCTTCTCCCATAGATGCTGCTCGACCCACTTAGTTCCTCCAGCATCCGCAGTTACTTGCATCTTCAAGTCCCCCTTTAATCTAATCGACACCATCAGTAATTTACAGCAGCCAGTTTAACGACTGGCTGTGGGAGGAAACCAGAGCACCCGGGAGAAACCCATGCAGTTACAGGGAAAACGTGCAAACTCCATGCAGACAGGACAGGATCGAACTTGGGTCATTGGTGCTGTGATGCGGCTGTACTGCCATCCAATGGCCAAGAAGATCAGACAATTGGTGCTCCACTAGTCAGACCGATCGGGAGATGGGTGACCATGGGCTTGGTCAGAGAGGTCAGTTTTAAGGAGTGAGGGGGATTCGGGAAGGGATCGCCAGAGCTTGTGCCCCAGGCCACTGAAGGCACGTCAGCCAATGGCTGAGCGAAGGGAGTGGACGAACTGCAAGAGGAACAGACAAAAATGGAAAATTTGAAAAGAGCAAAAAATTTAAGTAGTAATTTTTTTAAAAGCCATGCAGTTGAAACAAACTCTTGGAAACAAGAAGAATAATCTTTAGAGATACAAGAGACTGCAGATGCTGGAATCTGGAGCAACAAACAAGATGCTGGAGTAACTCAGCGGGTCAGGCAGTGTCTGTGGAGGGAAATGGACGGTCGACATTTCAGGTCGAGACCCTTCATCTGGGCTGAAAGGGAGAAGGGAGGTAGTACAAAGAGGTGAGGGGAAGGGGTGGAGCAAGAGCTGGCAGGTGATGCGTGGATCCGGGTGAGGAGGGGGTGATAGACAGATGGAGGAGGGGAGAGTGGGAATAGCGACAGAGGCCGGGAGGTGAGAGGTGGAGGTGACAGAGGGCTGCAGATGGTGGGATCTGATAGGAGACGAAGGTGGAGTCTGGAACCAGATAAGGGAGGTGGGGAGGGGCAGATGGGAACATTGGGGGGGAGGGGACCCAATGGGAGGAGTGTGTGGGTGACGGGTGGATGGATTGGGTGGAGGAGGGGAAAGAGACAGGGTGATGGTGGGGGGCTGGGGCGGGTGTCGGAGGAACTGGGTAGATCAGGAGGAGAGAGAAAAGGGACAGAGGTTACCTGAAGTTACCTGAAACTGGAGGATTCAATGTTCATGCTGTCGGGTTGTAGACTCCCCAGGCAGAACGTGAGCTGCTGTTTCTTTTTATTTATTATTTTTAGTCGTACTGCTCACCCATGGAGGAACCTCCCAGTGTCATGTAATGGCGAGCAGGGGCCACAAGAGGGAGACAGTGGCTGCAATTTGTCTCCTTCCAGACTTCTTTTGACCTCAGTGCCACATAGCACACAATGGCAGGCGGGAGCCTCCTTTGAGCCACTGTTGATTTCCTTGGGAGTTGCGTGCCTTAGGTCACACTGCGTGTAGCAGGGCCCGTACTGTGGCAAACATCAGCAGCAGAGAGACTGTACTGCAGAGGTCCCACCGGAGTGTGATGGCCTGTAATAATATGGGAACAAAGTAATTGTACCAATCCCCACCCTCCCTCTCATGGTTACTCAATGGGACACCAGTTGGACAGTCCAATATCACCCACAGTCACAGCTGGATGTAGGCCAGCACTCTGTTCCAATAGTTATTAATGCTTACAGCACAGGACGGAGGCCATTCTGTCCTTTGTATCTCTGCTGGTTCTTAGATTTAGTCCAAAAAGGAAAAGGAAGCATTTGCAAGGTTTAGGAAATTGAAATCAGATGGGGCTCTTAAGGAATATAAAGAAAGCAGGGAAGAACTCAAGCAGGGAAGTAAGAGAACCAAAAGGATCTTATGAAATGTTCTTGGTGAGTAGGATTAAGGTAAATCCAAAGGCATGTTATACGTACAACAAGAGGGTAGCGAGGGAGAGGGTAGGACCACTCAAGGACAAATGAGGGATTTATGCCTGGAGCCAGAGGAAGTGAGTGAGGTACTAAGCGAGTATATCGCGTCTGTATTCACTGTGGAGAAAGACATGGAAAAGAATGATATCAATGTGGGGATTGCTAATAACTTAGGGGTTGCTGAGATCGAGGAGGAGGTGGTGTTGGGGCTCTTGAAGAACATCATTAAGGTGAATGTCCCCAGGGCCTGATGGGATCTATCCCAAGTTATTGAGAGAGGCAAGAGAGGAGATCGCGGGGGCCTTGACAGAGATCTTTGTACCCTTTCTTGCCACAGGCAAGGCCTGGAGAATACCCAGTGTTGTTCCTCTGTTTAAGAACATAGAACAGTGCAGCACAGTACAGGCCCTTCGGCCCACGATGTTGTGCCGACCCATATAAACCTACACAATCAATCTAACCCTTCCCTCCTACACAGCCCATAACCCTCCATTTTTCTTACTTCCATGTGCCTATCTAAGAGTCTTTTAAATGTCCCTATTGTATCAGCCTCTACAACCACCCCCGGCAGTGCGTTCCAGGCACCCACCACTCTCTACATAAAAAGCTACCTCTGACATCTCCCCTAAACTTTCCTCCACTCACCTTAAATGGATGTCCTCCAGTATTGGCCATTGCCGCCCTGGGGAAAAGGTGCTGACTGTCCACTCTATCTATGCCTCTCATAATCTTATACACCTCTATCAAGTCACCTCTCATCCTGCGTCGCTCCAAAGAGAAAATCCCTAGCTCGCTCAGCCTTTCCTCGTAAAACATGCTCTCTAATCCAGGCAGCATCCTGGTAAATCTCCTCTACACCCTCTCTAAAGCTTCCACATATTCTCTCCTAACTGTGTTGGTTTCCTCCGGGTGCTCCGGTTTCCTCCCACATTCCAAAGACGTACGGGTTAGGAAGTTGTGGGCATGCCATGTTGGCACTGGAAGCGTGGTGATACTTGCGGGCTACCCCCAGAACACTCTACGCGAAAGATGAATTTCACTGTGTGTTTCAATGTATATGTGACTAATAAAGATTTCTTATCTTATCTTCTCCTTCCTATAATGTCGTGACTAGAACTGAACACAATACTCCAAGCGTGGTCTAACCAGAGTTTTATAGGGCTGCAATATTACCTCGCGGCTCTTAAACTCAATCCCCGACTAATGAAGGCCAGCACACCATACGCCTTCTTAACAACCCTATCAACTTGCACCGCAACTTTGAGGGATTTATGGACGTGGACCCCAAGATCCCTCTGTTCCTCCACACTGCTAAGAATCCTGCCATTAACCTTGTACTCCGCCTTCAAGTTAGGTCTTGCAAAGTGTATCACTTCACACTTTTCCGGATTGAACTCTATCTGCCACTTCTCTGCCCAGCTCTGCATCCTGTCTATATCCCACTGTAACCCACAACAACCTTCTACACTACCCACACACCTCTAACCTTCGTTCGTCTGCAGACTTACCAACTCACCCTTCCACATCCTCATCCACTCACATTAGGAAAAGCACAAGCTAACTAGGAACAGTCAGCATGGCTTTGTGAGGAGAAGGTCATGTCTTACAAGTTGAGTTTTTTGAGGCGGTGATGAAGGTGATTGATGAACGTTCTGCAGCGGACGTTGTCTACGTGGACTTCAGTAAGGGACTTGACCAGGTCTCCCATGGTAGGCAGATCCAGAAGATTAAGATACATGGGATCCATGGTGACTTGGAAGATTGTGGTGTTCTGCAGGGATCAGTGCTGGGACCTCTGTGGTTTGGGATATATATAAAATGTAGATGGGCTGATTAGTAAGTTTGCAGATGACACAAACACTGGGAGAGTTGTGGAGAGTGATGAAGACCGACAAAGGATGCAGCAGGATGTGGATCCGCTGCCCTCCAGCCCCAGCTGTGTCACAGAGAGATACTGTTCAGGAACAGGCTCTTCTGCCTCCTGCCTGCACCGACCATCAAGCACCCATTCACGCTAACCTCACATTAACCTCGTGGTTTTCTTCTTCCCAATATTCTCATCAATTCCTCCTGGATTCTACCGCTCACCTGGACACTGAGGGCAACTTACAGAGGCCAGTTAACCCACCAACCCGCACGTCTTTGGGTTGTGGGAGGAAACTGGAGCACCCGGGGGAAACTGACACACGGTCACAGGGAGAACGTGCAAACTCCACTCAGACAGCGCCTGAAGTCAGAATTGAACCCATGTCTCTGGCAATATTAGCTGTGCCGCTGTGCCACTGTTTCCATGGTTTCGAGCCAGCAAGCCTCCTCTCCTGGGATACCCAGATACCCTGCACGTGGGGCTAGGGTGGAGAGACCCCTGAATACACAGTGCCTGCATCTGGATATCAGGTGATCAATCTGACCATTGCACCTCCCCTAAATAAATCGTCCAGCATCATTTAAATGAAGCCTCTTTGAATCTCACAGAGTACAGAGTGGGGAATCAAGTTTCACAGCTTCAGGCTTCATTTCTATAAACACATGGGCAAATTAAGCAGGGCTCAGGGAGTAATTAGAGAAATCACACAAAATGTAAAATAAATCTTTATTTTTAGTCAGAGCTTAATCAGCCTCCAGGGTGTCCACCAGCTTAGTTTCTTCAGCAGGGCACAGTCCCAAATGAATCTTAAGGAAAGCACTGACTCCCACTCCCACTGACAACCTCTCCCCTGAAATTACCCCACCTCCCTTTCTTCATTTCAAAGATAAACTTTATTCATAAAAATATATATAGAAAATACAATACAGTCAGTGCATGGAACACACAAAGGAGCTGGAGGAACTCAGCAGGTCAGGCAGCATCTATGGAAGGAAGTGACTGTCCATTTCCCTCCATAGACGCTGCCTGACGCACTGAGTTCCCCCACCTCCTTTGTGTGTTGCTACCGATTTCCAGCATCTGCAGTTTCTTGTGTGTCTACAATCAGTGCATGTGTGTCTTTCCATTCATAGTGCCATCAAATCAATACATTGGTGTCACAGGTAGACAGGGTGGTGAAGAAGGCATTCAGCACGCTGGCCTTCATCAGTCAGGGCAACTGGGTATAGAAGCTGGGAAGTTATGTTGCAGTTGTATAAGATTTTGGTGAGGTTGCACTTAGAGTTTTAGTCACCCTGTTATAGGAAAGGTGTCATTAAGCTGGAAAGAGCGCAGAGAAGATTTACAAGAATGTTACCAGGACTCGTGGACCTGAGCTATAGGGAAAGGTTGGGCAGGCTGGGATCTAGTCAAAGGAGCGTAGGAGACAGAGGGGTGACCTTATAGAGGTGTATAAAACCGTGAGGGTCATCGATAGGGTGAATGCACTCAGTCTTTTTCCCCGGGGTTGGGGAATCAAGAACTAGAGGGCATAGGTTTAAAATGAGAGGGGAAAGATTTAACAGGGACTTGAGGGGCAACTTGTTCACAAAGAGAGTGGTGGGTATATGGAACGAGCTGCCAGAGGAAGTGGTTGAGGCAGGTACAATAACAACATTTAAAAGACATTTGGACAGGTACATGGATAGGAGAGGTTTAGAAGGATATGGGCCAAACGGGGGGAGGGGGGGGGGAGGTTGGGGAATGGGACTAGCCTAGATGGGCATCTTGGTCAGCATGGATGAGTTGGGGCGAAGGGCCTGTTTCTGTGGTGCATTACTTTATGACTTTATTAATTGTGCCATCAAATTAATACATCCCGTGTACAAAACACCAGTGCCTCTCAGATGGCCTTTTTGAACAGCGCACCCATCGAGTGTTGGAGAGGCAGGAGCCCAGACTGTGGACCTTCCCCACGGAGCCTTTGCATTGGCTGCACTGAGCTTCAGTGCGTCCCTCAGCATGTCCTCCTGCAGCCCAGAATATGCTAGTCGGCAGCATTCCCTTCCGGACATCTCGTTACATTGGAAGACCAACAAGTTTCGTGCAGCCTGTCCACCCACTACACAATCCTTGTGGAGAAGGTGAATGAGAGGAGAGGGTGATGTTAGACCCCATTATGATCAGGGAGGGAATGTTACATAACAGGTGCCTAAGGACAGAGAGAAATCAGCCTGATTCACCAGTCCTAAGTCCCACAGACTCTGTTTCTTTTTCCATTCAAAGCTAAACACAAATGACTAAAAATCGAAGTGAACTGTTCAGGTGAACTGAGACGTCACTTCGTCTGATGCCGGCTCTGGTTCAGGCTCCTGCTTAAAAAGGAATTGTTAAATTGGGTAAAATGTTTTCTGGAAGCGTAGTGTTTTCTCGTAGAAGTAGAAAATAAAATATTTCCACCAGGCTGTTTAGAGGAGGGGTATTTTTTTTTAATGTGACAAACATGTTAATTTTAAAGGGAGAATTCCATTCCCAGGAGTGTAATGTAATGGGTGGAAATATTTATCCAGTTCAGTGTAATCTGTTCATGAAGGATCTGAGCTGAACACTTCCCAACATTTTTATCCTGAATTTCCAGACCTTTGGTTCCAAACTGACCAATTTCTCTCAGTCACTTCCTGATGGGGTTTCTCCCTGGGAATCAGTCAGGGTGTCTCAGCATGGAGCTGGGAGACCAGTCACTTCTTCTGGTTTGGAAAGAGCTGTTGGAGGTTCAAAAAGGGAGATGGGTTGATGCTTCAAAAAGCAAACACACATTCCTAGACACACACACACACACACACACACACACACACACACACACACACACACGCACGCACGCACGCACGCACGCACACACACACACACACACACACACACACACATTGAGAAACATACACTGATACATACACATACAGACACACACACCCAGGTAGACATACAAGTTCAGACACACACATACTGTAGATGTTTACATACACACACATTCAAGCATACACATTCATAGATGAAGATATGTTAACATACACACTCATACACACACATGCACTCATAATAAACACACACTTTCTCACACACAGATACACAAGTACATTTGCATGACACTCTCAGATTCACACTAGACACACACTCATGTTCACACCTCACATACAGATAGATGCACAGTCTCACAAACACAAATACATCCACACACACACACAAACACACACATACATCCACACACACTCACACCCACACACAAACGCACACACACACACACATCCACACACACACACCCACACCCACACCCACACACACACACACACACACACACACACACAAAGACACACACACAAACTCACACACCCACAAACACCTCCCCCCCCCACACACACACACACCTTCCCCCCCCCACACACACACATTGAGAAGCCCCTAAAATATCAAGGCTGGATCAACCCCCAACACCACCAGCTGAGCTCTGAGCCCCCACGGATACGTATTTATATATTACCCTTAACATAAAAAACAACCCAGGCATTTCACTGGACTGTTATCGAACAAGATCTGATGCCTCTTGGGGAGATTTTAGGGCAGTTGACTAGGTGCTCGGTCAAAGAGGGAGGTTTTAATGAGGCTCCTGTCAAAGATGAGAGATGGGCAGGGAGAGGTAGGGATGGAATTCCTGAGCTTCGGGTCTTGGCAGCTAAAAGTACAGCCACCAGTGGTGGGACAGTTATCCTGGGGATAATCACAGCCCAGGGCATCGGGAGCATGGATCCAGGGAGGTTGCAGAGTTGTTACTATCTTTGAAAAGGCAGCAGTGAACATGCTTCTGATGAGTAGGTAGTCAATGCAGGTGAGGTTCCACCATCTGCTGGACAGCTCCCATGGAGGGCTATAAGTGGCAACATGTGCTACCTCTGACATCTGCTGGCCAACTGGAAAAGTGCAGCAGGAAGGCTGTGGAAACCATTGGACTATACAGGTGCCCAGTACTGGATTGGAATTGGTTTTATATTGTCACATGTAATGAGATGCAGTGAAAACCTCTTGTTTGTGTGTCATCCATACGGATCATTCCATGCATAAGTACATTGAGGTAGTACAAAAGGGAGAAAAAACAGAATGCGGAATATAGTGCTACAGTTACAGAGAAAGCGCAGTGCAGGTAGACAAATAAAGCACAAGGTCCATGACGAGGTAGATTGAGAGATCAAGAGTTTAGCTATATCATATAAAGGGTCTGTTCAAGAGCCTTATAACAGCAGGATAGAAGCTGCCCTTGAGCCTGGTGGTACATGTTCTCAAGTTTCTGTATCTTCTACCCGATGGGAGAGGGGAGATGACCGGGGTGGGAGGGGTCCTGATCACGTTGGCTACTTTCCTGAAACAGTGGGAAGAGTAGGCAAGAGTCAATGGAGGTGTGGCCGGGTTTCATGATAGACTGGGCTGTGTTCACAACTGTCTTGCAGTTGTGCCCCTAGTTACAATCTGTCTGCTCTGTGAGGCAGACCACATTGTTCCCATGCATAACACCAGACCTGCAGGACAGACACTCTATTGTGAGCTCTGTTTGTGGAGAAGATTAGGAGGTGGATGGAGGGAAAGCTTTGAGGCTAGGCAGCCCAGTGGTGTTGCTGGTAGAGCTGCTGTCTCGCAGTTCCCAGGCACCCGGTTCAATACTAACGTCAGGCGCTGCCTGTGTGGAGTTTGCACGTTCCCCCTGTGACCAAGTGGGTTTCCTCCTGGTGCTCCAGTTTTCTCCCACATCCCAAAGACGTGTGGGTTAGTAGGTTAATTGGTCACTGTAAATATCCTTAGAGTACAGCTGAGTGGTAGAATCTGGGAAGAGTAGATGGGAATGTGGGAAGGATAAAATGGAATTTGCTCAGGATCAGTGTGCATGGTTGCTTGATGATTAGCGCAGACTCAATGGGCTGAAGGGCCTACTTCTGTGCTGTTTGACTCTACATGTGCTGAAAGGACTGCAGACTCCCCACTTACTCCGGAGAATCTCTGACCCTAGACCACTCAAAGTGGGGAAGGAGCATTCAGGATGGTACTGACCCCTCGAGTCCATGGCAGTGCGCAGACTCCCTGCGTGCATGGTGGATGGAGCCCTCTAGCTCACAAACCACTCATCCCATCTGCCAACTCCTGCCCCATCTGTCGGAGAGTCTGTGGCCTTATCGAAACCTGCAATACCACCGTGGAAGCGAATCATCCTCGATCCCGAGGGACTGTCTCAGATGAAGAACAAGACCACCCGGAAAGGTATCTTCGGATGGCCTGCCAGAATTGCCCCTAAAATCCTGGGCTGTGGAAAATTCATCCTTTATTCCTACTACAAATGGTCACAGGATATTTCTTCTTCAGCCCTCATGCATGTGGTCAGTTAGTGAATCAAATGAAAGAGAAATAAAATTTTTGGTTTGGTTTATTATTATTGTCACATGTACCGAGGTACAGTGAAAAACTTGTCTCGCATACCGTTCATACAGATCAATCCATTACACAGTGCATTGAGGTAAAACAACAACAGAATGCAGAATAAAGTGTAACAGCTACAGAGAAAGTGCAGTGCAGGCAGACAATAAAGTGCAAGGTCTTAATGAGGTAGATTGTGAGGTCAAGCGTCCATCTTCTGCCTGATGGGAGGGAGGACAAGAGAGAATGTCTGGGGTAGGCGGGGTCTTTGATTATGTTGGCTACTTTACCAAGGCAGTGAGAGATATAGACAGAGTCCGTGGAGGGGAGGCTGGTTTCCGTGATGTGTTGAGCTCTGTCCACAACTCTCTGCAGTTTCTTGTGGTCACAGGCAAAGCAGTTGCCATAGAAGCCATGACGCATCCGGATAGGATGCTTTCTATGGTGCATCGATAAAAATTGGTGAGGATCAATTTTAATTTCTGTGGTATCTTTCAAATTATCAAAAGCACAGTACAGCTAGTGAGCTACTGCTTGTGCAGCCACATTTATGACATAGAAAACACAGTTGCCAACCTGTGCACAGCAAGATCCCACAGGCAACAACAAAATAACAGCCAGATGATTCTCTGTTGGTTGAGGAATAAAGTTGTCCAGGATACCAGGAGTAACCCTGTTCATCTCCAGTGAAATAATTCATGGGATTTTTAACAGCCACACGAATGTGCCATGGTTTAAGCTTCTCATCCAACAGTGCTGCACTCCCTTGGTACTGCACTGCCACATGAGCTCAGGATCTTTCTCCTGAACTCAGAACCTTCTGACTCGAAGGCCAGTGACTGAGGCACAGCGATGTCCATCGTCGGTCACTCCTGGTGTTTCACTATCTGGGCTCAAACTACTAAAGGATAATTAGAGTCATAAAGAGATACAGCTTGGAAACAGGCCCTTTGATGCATGAGTCTGTGCCAGCTGTCAAACACACATTTACACAAACCCTACATTAATCCCTTATTCTCATCAACCTCCCCCCAGATCCCACCACACATCCACACAGGTGAGGTAATTCACAGCGGCCAGTTAACCCACTGAACCGCATGTCTTTGGGATGTGGGAGGAAACCCAGACTCCTGGAGGAAACCCACACGGTCATGGGGAGAACATGCAAACTCCACACAGACAGCACCGGAGGTCAGATTCAAACCCGAGTCACTTTAGCTCAGGCACCAGCTGTGTCACTTTGAAGGATGAGGAACTCGAGGAGAATGTTGGGAAGGCAGGGGTGTGGGGGGGGAGGTGGGGAGAAGTTGTGTGATTGACTGTGACAGCTTGTTCAAAGACCAAGCCCAGAGATAATTACCCAACTGATAACATTTTGCAATTCCAACTGGCGACTTGACAATGCAGGATGTAGAACTTTGAACCCTTGAACAACACAGAGACAAACAAGATCATAAAACCACAAACTGATCAAAGAGGAGAATACCTAATGAATGGTAAATGTAATCATGTTTATGCACGGTAACATGCCTACATTGTGGAAATTTAAAGAAATATTACACCAAGTGTGTTATGGGGACTACTGATTCAGCAGTAAAACACAGACCACAGAACAGAACAGCACAGGAACAGACCCTTCGGCTGAACATGATGCCAAATTAAACTAATCCCTTCTGCCTGCACGTGATCCATATCCCTCCATTCCCTGCACATTCATGAGCCCATCTAACAGCCTCTTAAACACCACTATTGTGCAGGATACCTTAAAGGTTAACCACCAGGTCGGATCGGTGGTAAAGAAAGCGAATGCTATGTTGGCATTCATTTCGAGAGGTATAGTGTATAAAAGTAAGGAAGTGTTGATGAGGCTCTACGGGGCACTAGTGAGGCCTCATTTGGAATATTGTGCACCGTTTTGGGCCCCACATCTTAGGAAGGATGTGTTGACGTCGGAGAGGGTTCAGAGGAGATTTACGAGGATGATTCCAGGAATGAAAGGGCTTACGTATGAGGAGCGTTTGTTGGCTCTTGGACTGTACTCGCTGGAGTACAGAAGAATGAGAGGGGACCTCATAGCGACATTTAAAATATTGATAGGAAAGGACAGAGTAAATGTGGCTAGGCTGTTTCCCTTGGTGGGTGAGTCCAGGACCAGAGGGCACAATCTTAGAATTAGAGGGTATAGTTTCAAAACAGAGATGAAGAAAAATTTCTTTAGCCAGAGGGTGGTGAATTTGTGGAACTCCTTGCCACGTACAGCAGTGGAGGCCAGATCAGTGGGGGCGTTCAAGGAGGAGATAGATAGATATCTAAATAGTCAGGGTATCAAGGGATATGGGGATAAGGCCGGTAATTGGGATTAGAATAGTTTTTTTTTCTTTTTTCTTTTTTTTCTTCTTCTTCCCCCATTCCCCATTTCTCATTTCTATTTCCCTTTCCTTGGAGCAGACTCGATGGGCCGAATGGCCTGCTTCTGCTCCCTTGTCTTGTGATCTTGTGATCTTGTGATTGTATCAGCTTCACCACCTTCCCTGGCAGCCCGTTCCAGGCACCCACCACTCTCTGTATAAAGAACATGCCCCCGCGCATCTCCTTTAAACTTTCTCCCTCTCACCTTAAATCTATGCCCTCCAGTACTTGACATTTGTACCCTGGGAAAAAGATTCTGACTGTCTACCCTATCCATGCCTCGCATAATTTTATTATTGCAGTGCACCTGAACCCATTGGAACTACCCAGATAACCTGCTGCTCATTCACATTGGCATTAACTTATTAAACAGCTGTCAGGCATGGAGATCTATCAGACTAGCATCAGGTTTATTTAAATACAATGAAAATGTTAAAAACTGCAGATGCTGTAAATCTGAAATAAAGACAGAAAATTCTGGAAACACTGGGTAGGACAGGGAACACCTGTTGAAAGAGGAAGAGTTAATGTTTTAGGTCTGAGAACCTATATCAGAACTGGCAAAGAGAGAAGACGTTAGTTTCTAGTGGCAGAGGTGGGGAAGAGATGGGTAGGACCGAGGGAATATCTCTGATAGGGTGGGACCAAATTAGTTAACATAGTGAACTTGCTTCCTCTCTTTCTTAGTGAGGGGTAAATATTGGCCCCAGGGCAAAATTCCTCTCTTGGGATTGCACCTGAGAGAGCAAATGGGGCCCATGTTTCATTGCCTCACTTGAGAGATGGCGCCTCTGACTGTACGGCACTCCCTCCATACTGAATGGGCGAGTTGGGCTAGATCTTTTTGCTTAAGTCTCTGGAGAGGGATTTGAACTTGCAACCTTTTGACTGAGTCCAGGGTGTATTCTGCTGAACCAGAATCTGCACAATAATCCATTGGTTGAAAGGACAAGTCCCAATTTTGTGCATCAGTTTCCTTCCATTCCAGCCTTTAAAGCCATGTATCCCATTTCCCATCAAGAACATCCAATCTATAAGATTACATGGGGTCCACAGTGTCAGTGTGAGGTGTTGCATTTTGGAAGGTCAAATATACGGGGGGAAAGCGTGCAGTTAATGGCAGGACCCTTAACAGCATTGATGTACAGAGGGATCTTGGGGTCCATGTTCATAGCTCCCTGAAAGTGGCCACGCAAGTAGATAGGGTGGTAAAGAAGGCGTACGGCATGCTTGCCTTCATCGGTCAGGGTGGTGAGTATAAGAGTAAGGAAGTCATATTGTATCTGTATAAAAGTTTGGCTAGGCCGCACTTGGAGTATTGTGCGCAGTTCTGGTTGCCCTGTTACAGGAAGGATGTGGAGGCTTTGGAGAGGGTGCAGAAGAGGTTCACCAGGATGCTGCCTGGATTAGAGAGTATGAGCTATAAGAAGAGGTTGAACAAACTTGGGTTGTTTTCTCTGGAGCGTCAGAGGCTGAGGGGAGACCTATAGAGGTTTATAAAATTATGAGAGGCATATATAGGGTAGGCAGTCAGAATCTTTTACCCAGGGTAGAAATGTCAAGTACGAGAAGACATGCATTTAAGGCGAGAGGTGGAAGTTTAAAGGAGATGTGCGGGGCAGGTTTTTTACCCAGAGAGTGGTGGGTGCCTGGAACGGGCTGCCAGGGGTGGTGGTGAAAGCAGATACGATAGTGGTGCTTAAAACACTGTTAGACAGACACATGAATTTTCAGGGTGAATGGCTTATTCCTGTGTTTTACTATTCTATGTTCCACAGCTCAGAAACAGGCCATTCGGCCCAACCAGCCCACACATAGCTCCAGCAGCCCGAATTCAATCCTGATCATCCCAAAAGACATGTCAGTTAGTCAGCTTATTGACCGCTATAAATTGCCCCGGGTGTGTAGATGAGTGGTAGAATCTGGGGGGAGTTGATCGGAATGTGAAGAAAATAAAAAAAAAATTGATGAATGTAGGATTAGTGTAAATGGGCCTTTGATGGTCGGCACAGACTCGGTGGGCTGAAGGGCCTGTTTTGCGCTGTATCTCTCTATGACTCTATAACTGTCTGGTGGGAGAAATTTGCCTATTGCCAGTTCCATTGTACACTGAAGTGCTTTGCTTTTACCCAGCAGTCAGTTGTCTGGGGTAAGCAGCCAAAGATGAACTTCTTGCAGGAAATAAAGAACAAGAATGAACTAACTTTTATCCCCAAATCCCAAACTGTCCACACTTCCAGCTTCCCTCATCTCCAAACTGGGCCATTTCCTCATTCCCAGCACAAGAGTACACTCCCCAGTGCCAACCCACTATCCCACCTCGAAACCCCATCCTGCTGTGTCCCAGCACTGCACCATGTGTCTCACCATACCTGGGGAGTGCAGGCATCCAGTCCGCCTTTGCCAGCACATCAGCAGCTGCAGGATTCTGACATCACTTGGCGTGTGAGCTGGAGGACATGACTTGTGAAAGCAAGCTGCTAATTGTGAGCTGGTGATTTATTCAGTGACCTAGTTTTTCTGTTTTCTCCACAGCACCACATGAGCTGGGACCTTGGGGATATGAGATGCATGAAGCATTACCAAGATACTTTTCATAGTAAGTTACTCAAGAACAACAAAGGAATTACTCCTCAAACAGTCCCCTGAAGATCCAGTGGGTAAACGCAGCGTTCCCTTGTACTGAGTCATGCCAGTCAGTGAGGTTGACTATAACCTAACTCACTGGGTTTAAATCCCAGAGGATTGGGGGAACTTTTGACCCAGCCAATATTGCTTGCATCATCTTCTCAGGAGATTAAAATTGGGTGTGGCCCCTCAACGGTTTCCTAATCTGTGGTGCAAGGTGAAATTGCCCCCGAGCTCCAGATTTTGGCTTCTATTAAAGTTGTCCATCATATGTTTAAATGTCTTCGGCTATGCAAAGGAAGGCACTTGTCCTAGTTTGTTAATAATGGGCAGGTAGGCATTAATGTACAGCACGGAAACTGGAGGTTGAAGACATTCAGTGGAAGGAGCTCATCACCTCCTAAATGTCCACTCACCGCCCTGTCAAGCACATTGCGCCCTAACACTGCATTTCAAAGAGACATTAATATAGGAAGCATAGGGAACCACGGCAAATTCTTGGTGCAGCCAAAGATTATACACATTCATCGAAAGGGGACAGAAGATAAGATCTCTTTATTAGTCACATGTACATCGAAACACACAGTGAAATGATCTTTTGCGCAGAGTGTTCTGGGGCAGCCCCCAAGTGTCGCCACACTTCCGGCACCAATATAGCATGCCCACAACTTCCCAACCCGTACGTCTTTGGAATGTGGAAGGAAACCGGAGCACCCGGAGGAAACCACACAGACACGGGGAGAACGTACAAATTCCTTACAGACAGTGGCAGGAATTGAACCCGGGTTGCTGGCGCTGTAATAGCGTTACACTAACTGCTACACTACTGTGCCTGAACACTTTCTAAACACAGGGCAGCTAGAAGCCATGGAGATCCAAAGAGAGTTGGTGGGTGCAGGGTTGGGGATGGTGGGGGAGGTGTGGGAAAGTGGGGGAGAGGTGTGGTGGGGTCAGTGGGGAGGGAGTGCTCCTTGAACATCAAACACTATGACAAGTAGAGAAAATAATCCAATAGGGAAATGGAATGCCAGACTTTGTATCTGGAGAACTGGAGTGCACTGTGCTGGAGATAATACAACAGGAATACAACATCCTGGTTCAAATTCAACTTCACTTGCAACTGTTTGGAAAATGAAACAGCCCATGCCTGCACAGAGCAGGACCAAGTCAACATCCGTGTGCGGACTGATAAGTAGCAAGTTACTGTCATGCCTCGAACATGCCAGGTGATAACCATCTCTGACAAGACCGCGTCTAACCACCTACCCTTGACGTTCAATGACATCATCACCAAGGCTCCCTCCCTTGAAAGCCTGAGAGACACCCCTTGACCAGAAGCGCAGTTGGACCAGAGGGTACTGTGGCTACAGGCGCAGGTCAGGGCTAGGTATCCTGTGGTGAGTAACTCTCCTCCTGACGCCCCCAAGGCCTTCCCATTATAAGTTGGGAGTGGGACGGAATACTCTCCACTTGCCTGGATGAGTACAGCTCTGACAACTCCTAGGAAGCCCAACACCATCCAGGACATAGCAGGCCGCTCGAATGGAACCCCATCACTGGCATCGTTTGCTACACTACGGCTACAGTGTGTGCTGTTTACGAAGTGGACCACAGTTACTCACCCAGGCTACTCTCAGAATACCTGCAATCTCTACCACCAGGGAAGACAAGAGCAGCGAGCACAGGGGAGTACCACCACCTGTGGGTTGCCTGCCAACTTGCACACCATCTGACCTGGAAATACATCCTTCAGCGTCACCGGGTATAAATCCCAGATCTCCCTTCCCGACAGCACCTTCACCAGACGGACTGCAGCAGTTCAAGAAGGTGGCTGGCCGTCACCTTCTCAAGGGCCATAAAATGGGAATGGGAAATAAATGCCGGACCTGCCGGTGATACCCACGTCCCACAAAAGGGCCACACTGCGAGCAGTTCTGGGAACTTGCAGTCAGATAAACCAGCCTTGGAAAGAGTGTAGTGTAGATTTGCTGGATAGTGCACAAACTTCAGGGTATATAATCCAGCAACCCTACAGGAGAGAAGTGACTGCACCTGAGAGGGAGCAGGATTGGAAAATTGTAACTCAGAGGGAAGATTGGACGGGCTTTGTCATTCTCTCGGGAACAGAGGAGACTGAGGAGAGACAATGAGGTGTATAACATTATTTACATCAGGGGCTGAGGCAGAGTAAATGAGAAGGACATATTTCCTTTAGCAGAGGGGTCAAAAGCAGAGGGCTGACTGGATGGGAGTGGAGATAAGGAAAGGGTTTTTTTCTCTCAGAGAGAGAAGCAGGGAACCTCATCACGTTTACACAGTAGCCTGGGAGTATGCATGAGGAGCCATGATCCACAGGCTATGGACTCAAGTGCAGGAGAGTGGGAATAGGCTGAGGAGCTCTTTCTCAACCAGCACAGATATGATGGGCTGATTGGCCTTCTGATATACCTAATGCCACCTGATGTGACCTGACTGTACACATTGGGCTTGGGTTGGGTTCGGTATATTTTCTGATAAAACATTTGCGGCAAGCTGTGCCCTGTGTCCCGATTCAGTACCTTACGAGGGTCAGGATGGTTTGTTCAGTTCCACCACACATATGCTCTGATCTTCATCAGTATCTGCTGTTTCATCCTCAGACTGAAGGCATGTTTAACATGTTTATATTCATGGCGATGGGTTGAAAGGTCTCCTGTTTCTGTGGCCCTATGATATGGAGAGAGATAATGGATGCATCAGATTGCAGGTTTGAGTCCCATTGTGGTTGCTTCTGAAGTGACACAGAGGCACAGTGGGTAGTGCCGCTGCCTCACAGCTCTAGAGACGCAGGTTTGATCCTGACCTTGGGCACTGTGTGGAGTTTGCACGTTCTCTCTGTGACTGGGTGGGTGCTCCGGGTTCCCCCCACGTCTCAAAGATTGGTAGGTTAATTGGCCATTGTAAATTGCTTCTGGTGTGTTGGCGAGGGGTAGAATCCAGGGGGAGTTGATGAGAATGTGGGGGGAATAAAATAGGGTTAGTGCAGGATTGGTGTAAATAGGTGGTTGATAGTCAACATGGACTCGATGGGCTGAAGGGCCTGTTTCTGTGCTGTGTTCTGTTCTGTGATGCTAGCCTGGAGAGGATGCACCTCCGCATCCTGTGCTCCTCTCGTCACAGCAGGTCGGGATGCTCCTGTTGACCTCAGTCCCTCAGTTGAGGAGGGGGATGATGTTGCCACCCTGGGTACCCATCCTCAACACCTGCAGTGACACACAGACTCACCGTGAGCTGAGTGCCCACTGCTACACACTCCCTGATACTGGAGACCGCGCTCAAGCTCATAAGTGAAGACGGGGACCTGACGGTGCGATGGTTACAGCTGGCAGATTCAGACCCAGCATGGGTCCTAATCTTGGACAGTGCAGGAAGAGGCCAATTGGTCCATTGTTCATGGAAAATAGAACAGTACAGCACAGGAACAGGCCCTTCGGTCCACGATGTTGTGCCAAACTAATTAAATTAATAATTAAATGCCTAACTGAACTAATCCTTTCTGCCTACACAGTCCATATCCCTCCATTCTCTGCACATTCATGTGTCTATCTAAGAGCCTCTTGAATGCCTCTATTGTATCTGCCTCCACCACCACCCCTGGCAGCACATTCCAGGCACCCATCATTCTCTGTGTAAAAAAACTTGCCCCGCACATCTCCTTTGAACTTACTCCCTCTCACCTTAAATGCCCTCTAGTATTTTGACCCTGGGCAAAAGATACCGGCTGTCTACTCAATCTATGCCCCTCATAATCTTATAAACCTCTATCAGGACTCCCCTCAGCCTCTGCCGCTCCAGAGAAAACAACCCAAGTTTGTCCAACTTCTTCTTATAGCACTAACCCTTTGCAAAAGCTGTCCGGTTAGTCCCAGCCCTCCTGGGATTCAGCATAGCATCCGCAAGTTGTCTCCTGCTTCAGAAATACATCCCATTGGATTGGAGGAGGAAGGGGGGCTCAGAGGTGATGTGGACCAGATGGATGCCAATGTGTGTCCCTGTCATTTCTGCGGCCGGGAGGAGCTGGTGATTTGTGTATATACAGAGTGTGAGAGGTTGCAGCCTGTATCTGAGTATCTGAAGGGGCTGCTCTTCATGTTTAGGCTGCACTACAGCCCCTGTGCTCCTGATCTTCGGTCACCCGGTGCAGGGGGGTGGAGGGGGGGGGAGGTGGGGGAGGTGGGTTGGTCAAGGGATCTCCTGGTCGGTTTGCTCCTGGTGCCCAGGTGGCCATTCGTGGGTCCAGGCAACGGGCAGTTGAGGGTTCCGCCTGAGCCGACTGCCCGCCCCTCTTCCAGGGTTACGTCCGTGCCCGTGTGTGTCCCTGGAGAAGGAGCATTGTACCCCACGGGTACAATGGGGGCTTTCCGGGACCGGTGGGCACCACAGGGGCTCAAGTGCATAGAGATGACTGTGTTATAATTTGAAACTATTGACTGTAAATAGTGTGAATTGTGGAATAATGTAGTGTTGTAATGAGGTGATGCTGTAATCACTGAATAAACCTCCTTTCAAAAAAGGAAAAAAGCACAAAGAACTGTAACCTGCAGAGCAACGTGCTGAGAAATGGGAAATGCATTGAGCCTGAATACCTCCTTTTTTGGGTTGACATGGACATGACGGGATGAATGGCCTCCTTCTGTGCCGTGGAATGAAGCTTAGGGGCAGAATAAACAGTGCCATCACCAGACTGTTGCCTGTATGACCCTGCCAGCCAAGGATATTATTGCTTTAACTGCACATTAGAAGCAGGAGTGAGCTACTGGGCTCTTGGAGTCTATCCTGACATTCAGTAAGATCACGGAAGATCTTTTACCTCAGCCCCACTTTCCTGTGCTAACCCTATATCATTTGCTTCCTTTAATATCCAAAAGCCTATTGACCTCTATCTGTGGGATCTTGCTGTGCGCAAACCTGCCCCCTGTGCAGTGACCGCTCTCAGAAGTGCCTTATTGTTTCTGAAGCGCTTTGGGGTGTCCTGATGTCATGCAGAGCTGGAGAAAAAGTATGACATCATTATCTAAACAACGTTTAACAGATCATTTGAAGACGGGCAATGCAAAACAGAGGCAATCTCCCGTAATTTCGTCCAGCAATGGAAAAATAGCTCAGCAGTCCAGCCGGAGGGTTGATATTTAATAAACAACGCAGAGAAATGTGTGAGATATGTTTTATTTTCCTTTCCATCCATCTGCTGTTTGGATGCATTGTGTTTTAAATGCATGTTGCCCTGGTTATCCCAGGGAGAAGGGTCGACACACAAAAAAAAACCCTGACATCAGTTAGAAGAGAAACAACACAAGGGGAAAGCCTGTGATTGGTTGGAGATGACATATTTGCTGTACCTGGGCTATTTTTAACAGCATTACCTCATTGGGTTGATGGGAGGAGAGGCAGGCTGTTTTATGCCAGTGTTAGTTACACAGAGAGCGAGAGAGAGAGTCTGTGCATCCTGCATACACAGACCCACACTCACTTCAACAGCACCAGCACTGCACATCAAAGCAGCTGCTGCCACCAAGATTTTTATCTGACCAGCAATAAGAAAGCAAAGCAAAAGGTGAGACCATCTTTTAAATGGATTTAAAAAATGCTGTGCTGACGGATTTTGTTTAACCGGTGGAAATCCTTATTAATCCGAGTTGTTGTGATCCGAAGGTAAAATTTAATTTTAGTCATTGCATGCAAACTATGCAGCTAATTCCCAGCTTCACAAAAAGTGGAGGGATGTATTTTATAGGGATTGTGACATTACGGTGGTGTGCATTATCTTATGTTGTGTCAATTTAAAATCATAAATCGCTTTGAAATCACCTTTGTGGTCAGAGTGCTTTAAATATTTAAATAGTGTTACGAAATGATGTATATAACCTGTGCATCTCTCAGGTGTCTTGAAGCTCTAACTGAGAGCTGGATTTTGGAAAGGTCGTTTTAATGTGCTTCATCGACAGCATAGTTAAGATAGGATTAACGACACGGTACAAAATATTTGCTTTCTCTCAGCGAAAGAACGCAGAGAGATCCTCGTCTTTTATTTGCGATGATCTTTGAATGTGAAGCAGGGACGTGGTATTGCATCTGTGCAGGATCACAGTTGTGCATGGTTGAGGATCCTGTGGTGTGAAGCTATAACGCCTTGCATAATACCTGATAAAGGAAGGTTTAGTGACGAGACCAGGTTTCAAAAACAGTGGCTGTATTCACTGGAATAGAGCTGTTTAGGAGAGAGATTAAAAGGTATTCAAATTCACAGAAGTGTCGGAAATGGTAAATGGGGTATGTGTCGCAACAGTGCATAAATTTAGGATTAGTACTAATCTCAGCTCTTGAAGAGATTAGAAATGGACGTGATCCATGCCGACAGCACAGCGTAGTACAGTGGAGGGGGTTGTACTGTTGGAGGTGCTGTCTTTCAAGTGAGATGATAAATCAATGTCTTGATTGCCCTGTCAGGTGAATGTAAAAGATCCCTCAGCAGCATCTTCGAGGAAAGCATAGGAGTTTCTCCCTGGTGTCCTGGCCGATATCTGTCCCTTGGCTAATATCACAAAAATAGATGCTCTGGTCATTGTCACACTGCTATTTTTATGGGAGCTTGCTGTGTGTAAGCTGGCTGTACTGTTTCCTATAAACAGTGATTACATTTCAGAAGTGTTTAATGGCTGGAAAGTGCTTTGGGGTCTCCAGAGTTTTGACAGGCACTTTTGAAATGTTTTGCATGTTATGAATAAGGAAACTATTGATTACAATACACAAGGAAATGAGAGAATGCCAGGAGAAGGGAAATATTAACAGGCATGGAGAGAGGGTAGAGAGTTAAACTAGAAATCCTTGAGCAAAATAACACCACATTGGATGGTGGTCTAAGTGGCCCACATTTGATGGCGAATATCTTCAATTATCTACATCCAGCTTCATCCTTTGCTGCAAATCATTAAGCAAATAAAATGCAAAGGCTGAAAATTTGATGTTAAAGCAGTAAATGTTGTGAGGACTCAGCTGGTCAGGCAGCATCTGTGGAGAGAGAAACAGTTAACATTTTGGGTTATTGACTTTCCATCGGAGGATTGTCCTGAAACATAAACCCTGTTTCTCTCTCCACAGATGCTGCCTGACCTGCTGAGGAGTTCCACCATTCTCTGTTTTTAGCTCAAGTCATTTGGTTTATAATTGTGCAATGTAGGAATAGGCAGCGAGTGAACTCAGAGCTCTGAGGAGACTCCTCTGGAGGGGAAATGGGGGGGAGGGAGGTGGCGTGCGAGGAGGGGAGGAGGCACCAGAAAGGCATCATTGAGCGTGGAGCTAGAAGCCCGGCCCTGGACTACAACACATTCCCAACTGTACAGAGCCATTCCACACAGGACAGCATACAAGCAGGAATACATCACGTACAATAATATGCTGTCTGCAATATATTGTGTGCAGAATAAAACACAGACTGGAGCCCATTATGTGCATAATAGGTAGTATATTATGCATAAAATAACATGCAGATACTAAACATTATACACAGAATACACAGACGTGTGTATTGCATGCTGAAGAATGCAGAGCTTAGAGTCCATTATATACATAATACACAGGTGCGAATATATTATATATTTAATATGTAGCCTGAGTACAGTATATGCAGAATAATAAACCAATTGGAATACATTATACACTGAATGATACGCAGGCTGCGCTATATTATACAAAGAACAATATGCAGACTGGAGTACACTATACAGGTAATACACAGGCTGGAATACATTTTATGCAGAATAAAATTCTATGTAGAGTATATTACACACATAACATGCAAGCTAGACTATAATATACACAGAACAATGCAGCCTGGTGTACATTAGACCCATCATACTCAGCTGGCGTACATTACACGCAGAATAACAGACAGGCTGGTGTATTTTTGTCCACAATAATAAACAGGTTGGATGTATCACAACACATACTGGTGTGATGACATCTGTGCACTAACCTCTTTGTTTAATTTGCCAACTACTTAAAGAATACTTGCTAATTTTTCTGGAAGGAGAGTTTGGTCATGATTTACATATCCCACCCTACACCACAACCTCTCCTTTTCACATTAACAGTTCCCCCAGTGCTCTCTCCACACACCCCTGCCTGTTCGACCCTGGTCTGATCACTCATGCACTCTATTGGCTGCCATTGCAACTCCTTTGTCAACACAAATTCAGGAGGCATTGTCCTTATCCAATTAGAACAGAGTACATAGACCAGTACAGCACAGGAACAGGCCCTTTGGCCCACAAAATCTGTGCTGAACACGATGCTAAATTAAACTAAACCTCCTCTGCCTGCACATGATCCATATCTGTCCATTCCCTGCATGTTCACACGCCTGGCTTAAACACCACTGTCGTATCTACTTCCACCACCACCCCTGGCATCCCATTCCAGGCACCCGCCACTCTCTGTGTAAAAAACTTACCCCGCACATCTCCTTTAAACTTTCCCTCTCTCACCTAAAAGCTATCTGACATTTCTAACCTGGGAAAAAGATTCTGACTGTCTACCCTATCTATGCCTCTCATAATTTTATAAACTTCTATCAGCCCTCCCCTCAGCCTCCGACGCTCCAGAGAAAACAACCCAAGTTTGTCCAACCTCTCCTTATAGCTCATACCCTCTAATCCAGGCAGCATCCTGGTAGACCTCTTTTGTACCCTTCCCAAAGCCTCTGCATCCGTCCCGTAATAAGGTGACCAGAATTGCACACAATAATTGCACACACCCTTGCCTCATGCCTTTTCTGCCTGACTCCCTGAGTGTGGCTTGTCATCCTGAACTCAAGTACTCATGGTTTGTGTGGCCCCAATTGCTCAGTAAGCAACTGAGAGTTTGAAGTGGAGATATTAACCCTGCCAGGTTCTGTCCTTGTGTAGCAAGGGGATAAAAACAGGGTGTGAGGTACAGACTCAATGGGCTGAATAGCCTCCTTCTGTGCCGGGTATATTATGCACAAAGTAATACCCAGGTTAGCAGCGGAGGATAGCATTTGGGAAAATCTCAAACACCAGAAAATGAACCAAGACCTCATGGGGGACAGCCGGACACGAGGGAATCTCCTACCCCTTCCCAACAGCGCAGCTCAGACCAAGTAAAGGAAATGCGCCCTCACCACCCCCACTCCCATTGCATCAGTGTGACAGTCTCCCCTGCCGGTCGTTCAGTGGACACAATCCGTGGTTGGTGCACAAGTCTCTGTCCCTTCCATCAATCCTCATGGGGCACCCAATGGATGGTGGGCGGGGACAGGGGGGTGGGGGGGGGCACTGTATCGTAACCCAAGGGAGAAGCCAACAACCCTGTCTCCTAAACGGTATTAAAGAAAAGAACTTGCATTTCCATAGCACCCTCCACCTCCTCCAGATGTTTCAAAGTGCTGATGAAGTACCACTGGGCCACTGCAACAGCTGCGCTGAAGGAAGCATGGCTGTCGGTGTCTACACAGCAAAATCCCACAGGCTGATGAACTGATCCTTTCCTTTCTCAGGGTTAAGGGATAACTTTTGGACAGGCACCAGGGATAACTATATCCTACTATTGTAGCCTTCTACTGCGCCCAGAATTCCAGGTGTAGCCTCACCAACACCCTGTACAACTGTAATAAAACCTCTCTATTCTTAAACTCCAATCCCTTTGCAATAAAGGACAACATGCTGCTTGTCTCCTTAACAATTTGTTGGACCTGCCTGCTAACTTCTTGTTGTTCATGCACTAGAACACCTAGATCCCTCTGTACTTCACTCATTTGCAGCCTCTCCCCATTTAGTTAATAACCCACCTTGTGATTCCCCTTCCCGAAGTGCATGGCTTCACACTTCCCCGTATTAAACTCCATTTGACAGGTTTTCACTCAATCCCTCCATATCCTGTTGCAGAATCATGGTCCTCATTGACAAGCTTGGAAACCTTACAGGTCATTAATGTAAATAGTAAACATTTACATTATGTCAATAACTCACTGACATTGCCAATTTAACCCATATGTACTGATTATGTAAGATACTTTCTTACCAGTACACTGCATCAGTCCAAATCAACTCTTGTTCACCTTCGTGTGTGCCCTTGGGTAGTCTATGCTTCTGAGATTTGCCAGTATTAACGGCACTGGGGATGTCTCACGTGCAAGATGGGGCTGTCAATCAGCAGCCTGGGAGTCCCCAGGGTACATTGCTGGTGGCATCCATAACCTGTGGCTAACTGCGCTGTGGTTCTTTCAGGGACAGTAGCATGGTTCTCCCTGGACAGAGAGCAAACAAAATTCACAGCCACCTTACACCGTCCCATCTCTGACATCCATGGTCAGAGGATTGACGATGCTTCAGCCAGTCAAATAGTCTGCACTTTTGCTTCAAAGTCATGAGTTGGACTTCTTATCCTTGAGAAGGCCGGATCGGAGAGTATGGGTTTGACCAGATCTCCTTCCCTGAGGGTCATCATCGAGCCAGGGGTTTGCATCAGTTTTGGGGTTACAGATTCCAACAATTCAGTTTCATTTCCCCAGCTGCCATGTTGGGACTTGAGTCAACTCATTAGTCCAGGAATTTAAATTATTAGCCCACAACATATGGCTATCTGTTAGCTAAATTTGTGCCTGTTGAATCATCAGAGTTTGGTATGGCAACTGCTCTGCTCAAGACCACAAGGACTTGCAGAAAGTTGTGAACACAGCCCAGTCTATCACCATAACCAGCCTCCCTCCATTGACTCCGTCTACACTTCCCACTGCCTTGGGAAAGCAGCCAACATAATCAAAGACCCCTCCCACCCCGGTCATTCTCTCTTCTCCCCCCTTCCATTGGGCAGAAGAAAGCTTGAGAACATGTACCACCAGGCTCAGAACAACTTCTATCCCGCTGTTGAATGGACCTACGATAAAGATGAACTCTTGATCTCTCAATCTACCTCGTCATGACCCTTGCACCTTATTGTCTGCCTGCACTGCACTTTCTCTGTAACTGTAACACTATATTCTGCATTCTGTTATTGCTTTTCCTTTTGTACAACCTCGAAGTACTGATGTATGGAATGATCTGTCTGGGTGGCATGCAAACAAAGCTTTTGCCCATATCCGGGTACATGTGACCATAATGAACTAATACCAGTTAGAGTGGATCCACAGCCCAACTCAGGAACAGGTGATGGGGAAATCAGGGGCAAATAACACGTGAAGGTAACTGAAATGTTCGTTCTTTCCCAGGATCTGATGGCAGGAGACAAGCAGCCAGTGAAGGCCATCAAGGCCGATGAGCTGGCGGCCATGTTGGAGGGCCAGACGGAGAAAGTGTTGGTCATCGACTGTCGCCCTGTAGCCGACTACAGCATCCTGCACGTGCTCAATGCCGTCAACATCTGCACCTCGATGGTCGCAGAGGGCAGAGAGTGGCTCACCGATCTCCTGCAGCCTCGCTCGCTGGTAATCCATTGCTCTGGTTTCTTTCCTCATTCCTGTGTCTCCTTCTCGCTGGAGGAGGGGGTTTGGAGTAAAGGGATTGCTGGGGTTGTCAACTGCCCTGGAGTCAGAGTGAATACAGCACGGAAACAGGCCTTACAGCTGACTGAGTCCGCGCCCACCATCAAACATCCATTTACACTAATCCTACATTAACCTACTTATTCTCCCCACATTCTCATCAACTCCCCCCAGATTCTACCCGTCACCAAAACGCTAGGGGCAACTTACAGCGGCCAATTAACCCACTAATCTGCACGTCTTTGGGAGGAAACCGGAGCACCCAGAAGAAACCCACATGGTCACGGGGAGAACGTGCAAACTCCGCACAGACAGCACCTGAAGTCAGGATCGAACCCGGGTCTCCAGCACTGTGAGACAGCGGCTTACCAGCTGTACCACTGTGCCAAGTCTTTAGGAATACTCTCCAGGGTTTCACTTGCAGAAATTATTTTTACAGGAAGTATTTTTTCCCATTTGCCTTCACCAGTTTTCTTCGCTATAAGGATCCTGAGGATGCCTGCTTGACAGAGTGTTAGGAAGCATCCAATCAGATGCAATGGAGAATCTTTCTCACTTCTGATTGGCTGTGAGGAGATGGGGCACCAGGAGGATGTACCACTGATTGGAGATGGAAGGTTATGTGATCATGAATCCGCCCGGCAGAGTAAGCGGTGTTGTAGTGAGTAATGATACTGCTTCACAGGTCCGCAGTGAATCAGGTTCGATCCTGACCCCCGTCTGTGTGGGGGCTGCACATTCTCCTTGGGACAGCATGGGTTTCCCTCGAGTGTTCTGGTTTCCTCCCTCATCCCAAAGACATGCGTTGTAGGATAATTGGCTGCTGTAAGTTACTCCTAGTGTGTAGGTGAGTGGCAAGAGAGCCACTGGGGTATTAACAGGCAAATGAGAGACAATTGGTTCAAGGGAACTAGGTGGGGGAAAGAGATTGATGCAACTGCTCTGAGAGCCAGCATAGATTCAATGGGTCGAATGGCCTATTATTGAATAAGGAGATATATAAGTATGAGGTTTGGGGGTTAGTCTATTGAGAACAAGCCATTGAGGCACGGTAGTGTAGCGGTTAGTGTTACGTTTTACAGTGCCAGCTACCCTGGTTCAATTCCGGCTGCTGTCTGTAAGGAGTTTGTATGTTCTCCCCGTGTCTGCGTGGGTTTCCTCCGGGTGCTCCGGTTTCTTCCCACGTTCCAAAGACGTACAGGTTAGGAAGTTGTGGGCATGCGATGTTGATGCCGGAAGCGTGGCGACACTTGCGGGCTGCCCCCAGAACACTCTACGCAAAAAGATGCATTTCACTGTGTGTTTTGATGTACATGTGACTAATAAAGAAATCTTATCTTAATAGAAAAACTAATGGACACCACTTTAGCTCCTAATAACGTGACTGATCATTTTGCAGATGGATGGAAAGGAACTGGTGCTTTACGACCAAGAAGCAGAAGATACCGAGACCCCAGTGTCCATCGGCAACATCACCACCCTGCTCAGAGAAGTGGAGAACCACTTCAGCAACGTGTATTTTCTTAAAGGTACAGGCTGTGATTTAAAGGGAAAGTCTCACCTGCCAAACAAACAATCAGAAATATCTTCTGCATTAACTCCTCATCAATTGTTCTCATCTGACTTGAGCTCAGGTGCAGATCCAAAGGTCAACCATGCCTAGGTCATTCTCCAGATGTGGGCCCAGGTGGTGCGGGTCAGCTGGCTATTTGGGCACGGTGTGCTTCATAGCCAGGGTTTGGTGCCTGAGTTCCCTGAGCAAGAAGACGTACTTATTTTCCAGCCTTGGTCATCAGGAGTGTGGGCCATTGTCGTACTGGCCTTCTCCTTTGAAGTTGAGGACAACTGCAGATCCTCTAACTGTCACCAGTGGATCTTTCCACTGTGGATCTTTCGATGCTCCTGAGCTCCCCAATTGTCCCCAGTATTCTCAGGTTAAAGGAGTTAAAAAATGGCAAGGACTCATTCCTGATCTTTATCCAGTGACTCTTTGACGGCAAGAATTTGTGTCTCGGTGTCAAAGGAATCCAGTATGATTCCCACTGCGGCTGAATAGCCACCTTTCTCCCCAGGCTCAGACAAACGTGGCCACCCTTGGGTGCTGCAGGTCAGCCTGGACCCTATTGATCTGCACTGCACAGGGAGCCAGTACCCTGGGGGTGTGAAGGTGAAAGAAGATTTGGTGAACTGGCGCGGCAGAAACATGGAAGCTTGTTGCAGTATTAATGACGGAGAGTGTTGGCTCTTGGTTTGTGGATTAGGGAGCACTCCGTCATTGAAGAGCTTTCATAGAAAACATAAAACACAGAACAATACAGCACAGGAACAGGCCCTTCATCCCATCACATCTGTGCTGACCATCTAAACTAATCCCATCTGCCTGCATGAGGTTCATATCCCTCCATTCCCTGCCTGTTCATCTGTCTGTCTAAATGCCTCTTAAGTGTTACTATCGTATCTGCTTCCACCACTTCCCCTGGCAACACATTCTGGGCACCCACCACTGTCTGTATAAAAAACTTGCCTCATAAATCTCCTTTAAACTTTCCCCCATCTCACCTTAAACCTATGCCGTCTAGTATTTGACATGTCCACCCTGGGAAAAAGACTCTGAATATCTACACATCTCATAATTTTAGAGGTTGCCCTTCAGCCTCTGACGTTCCAGAGAAAACAATCCAAGTTTGTCCAATCTCTCCTTATAGCTCATACCCTCCAACCCAGGCAGCATCCTGGTGAACCTCTTCTGCACCCTCTCCAAAACCTCCACGTCCTTCCTGTCATGCAGTGACCAGAACTGCACACAGTGCTCCAAATGTGGCCTAACCTGAACTTTATACAGGAGATGACGCATGTATGAGTCAGGAGGTGCTCAGTGTGGGACACGTGTGAGTCAGGAGGTGCTCACTCCTTCCCGAAAGTTCCTGCTGCATTTGGAGCGATCACAGGTCTGGGACTCCCATGGGTTCATGTTACGATCAAGCGCAAAGCCAAGTTACTGAACATCTTGGCTCTGCTTTGGGAAGAGGGATGGAGTCAGCAAATGGGGAAAGGCCTCTTCCTGAAATTCTCTCATCCAGTAACCTACTGTAATAAAGTGACACACCCTTCCTTTACCCTGCCTTTAACTCTGTAATATGTTTATCTTCATAGGAGGCTTTGTGGAATTCTCCTCTTGCTTTCCAAGCTTGTGTGAAGGGAGATCTCCTGGTTTCCTCACCTCCAGCCTCTCACAGCCCTGCCTGTCCACGTGTGACGTCGGACCTACTCAGATCCTCCCGTGTTTCTACCTGGGCTCACAGAGCGATGTCCTCAATAAGGTTTGTACAGCGCAGGGTCTGGAAACAGAGAGAAACTGTGAAATGGAGCATTAATGGGATTCTCCCAAAATCTTGGCAAGACCTTGGTGGGATTCTGGAAGGGTTGGAATTTCTCCAAGGGCCTTGGCCTACTTGGCATCACAGGTGGATGAAGAAGGTGTTTGGCACACTGGCCTTCATCAGTCCGGGCGTTGAGTATAGAAGTTGGGATGTTACATTGCAGTTGTACAAGATGTTGGTGAGGCCACACCTGGAGTATTGTGTGCAGTTTTGGTCACCTTATTATAAGAAAGACGTCATTAAGTTGCGAAGAGTGCAAAGAAGATTTACTAGAATGTTGCCAGGACTTGAGGGCCTGAGTTATGGGGAGAGATTGGGTAGGCTGGGACTTTATTCCTTGGAGCATAGGAGTCTGAGGGGTGACCTTATAGAAATCTATAAAATCATGAGGGGCATAGTTAGGGTGAATGCACACACTCTTTTTCCCAGGGAAAGGGAATCAAAAACTAGAGGGCATAGGATTAAGTTGATGGAGGAAAGATTTAAAAAGGGACCTGAGGGGCAGAAGGTGGTGCGTGCATGGAACGAGCTGCCAGGTACATTCACAACACTTAAAAGACAATTGGACAGGTACATGGACAGGAAAGGTTTAGAGGGATATGGGTCAAATGCAGGCAAATGGGACTAGCTTAGATGGGCATCTTGGTCGGCATGGACGAGTTGGGCCAATGGGCCTGTTTCTGTGCTGTATGACTCTATGACTCTAAGGCTCTGCTGATGTATTCACTGGAGATCTCTCAGGGAACCCAGGAGGGGAACTCCAGACAGTTGGGGATGGGACAGAACCTGAAAAATGGATTTTTTCAGGGAGAATGGAATCCTTTTTATTTAACTAAACTTGAGGGTAATAGTGATTACCACCCTGAGGAGGTTAACTGTCTCAGGAGAGCACCTTCGGGAAGGTGGTATATGGTGCTTGGAACAGCGAGGCCATAGGGCAGCAGTGTTAACTGGTCAGGAAAGCACAATGCTTTATCCATTGACGGGTAGTGGGATATTTACCATTGCCCATCCCTCACAATCCTTTGAACTGTTGGCTTATGGGCCATTTCAGAGGATATTTAAGAGTCATTGCATTGGCCAGATCAGGAAAGGATGGCAAAATTCCAGCAGCGGACAGGTTGGGAATGTGGATCAGAAGGCTATTCAGCTTTGTCAGGCCTCCTGCATTATTTCAGGAGGAGCTGCTGTGTGGAGTTATGGCAGGATTTGGACCATGTTGGATGCTGAGTGGTTTTTGATTGGAGTTGGCATTGTTTTCTTGCAGGAGCTAATGGTTCAGAACAGGATCACTCACATCCTGAACGTTAGCAGCAACTGCCCGAAGCCCGCTTTTATCCCTGACAGTCACTTCCTGAGGATCCCTGTCAACGACAGCTACTGTGACAGCCTCCTCCCCTGGCTGAACAAGTCCGTGGAATTCATAGGTAGGTTGAAGGAGTGAGATGCAGCCCCGGAGGCAGACGAATGGATTCAGTAATCCGTTCTGGAATCATCGTAAGCCACAGCTTACTTCTCTGGAGCAGCACTGTGGTGCAGCTGGTAGAGTCACTCCCTCACAGTTCTAGCGACCCAGGTTCAATCCTGATGTCTGGCGCTGTCTGTGTGGAGTTTGCACGTTCTCCCTGTGACCACATGGGTTTCATTCATGTCTTCTGGTTTCCTCCCACATCCCGCAGACGTGTGGGTTGGTTGGTTAACTGGCCACTGTAAGTTGCCCCTAATGTTCAGGTAGGTGATAGAATCTGCAGGAGCGCAGTTGAGGGGAATGTAGGGAGAATAAAATGGAATTAGGATTAATGTAAATGGCTGCTCGATGCTTGGCATGGACTTGATGGGCTGAAGGGTCTGTTTCCATGTTGTATGAGTCCATGACTCTCCTGCCTGTACCCTTGCACCTTCTTCAGCCGTCACCCTTCCTTCACGGACCCATATTGAGTCTCAGTCTGACAGCCTCACATACACACCTGTCATCGTTTTCAAAATCTGCCTTTTTGTCCCCCTCCCTCCCCCTCTCTCTCCTCCTCCTGCTCTACATTTCTCTTTCAGGGCTTGGAAAGGTGAATTCAGGGAGGGTGTTTCCCCCTCAGAGAGACGTAGAACCAAGGGCGACAGTCTCAGACTCTCACACAAGCTTGAGCATCTTTCCCAGTTCTGACGAAGGGTCCCAGACCCGTATCGTTAACTGTTTCTCCCTCCACGGATGCTGCCTGACCTGTTGATTGTTTCCAGCATTTTTAAATTTTTTTTATTTATCTAAGAATAAGGAGGAATCCATTTAGGACTGAAGGTGGTATATCATTTGAAGGACTGAAGGACTGTGGAGGCTTAGTCATTGACTCAAAGCGGAAATCGATAGATTTCCCAATATCAGGGGAATTGAGTGATACAGGAATAGGGTAGGAAAAGGGGGTGTGAGAACAACCAAGAGGCTCTGACCCCTGATCCTATTCACATTCTTGTGAAATCCTCCAGTTCTGTCCTCTTGCACCTGAAGTGAACGTTCCACCATCGGCAGACACACAAGGGACTGTGGATGCTGGAATCTGGAGCAAAAAAAAAACGAGCTGCTGGAGGAACTCAGCAGGTCAGGCAGCATCTGTGGAGGGAAATGACATTCGACGTTTCCAGTCAAGGCCCTTCACTTGGACTAATGTCCACATGGACCAGTCCAGATGAAAGGTCTCAACTCGACTGTCTATTTCCTCTTGCCATTAGCAGCCGTGCCTTTGCCGCGGAGACTCTGAGCTCCAGAATTCCCTCCCTAAATCTCTCCTCCTCTCTTCTTTAATACTTTGGTAAAATTTACCTCTGACCAAGCTTTCAACCATGAGCTAACAGCTCCTTTTGTGCCACATTCCTATGAATGTAACCCCAGAGAAATGCGTCAGAGAGTTTAACCACACCAGAAAAGCCCCATGCATGCAAGTTGTTCACCATCCACCCTAACTGCATCACAGCTCGGTATAGCAACTGCTCTGCCCAACACCGCAAGAAATTGCAGAGAGTTGTGAATGCAGCCCAATCCATCACCATGACCAGCCTCCCCTCCATCGACTCCGTCTATGCTTCCCGCTGCCTTGGGAAAGCAGCCAACACAATCACAGACCCCTCCTCTGTCCCATCGGGCAGAAGATACAAAAGTTTAAGAACGCGTACTACCAGGCTCAAGGACATCTTCTACCCCGCTGTTATAAGACTCTTGAAGAGAAATCTTGTACAAATAAAGATAAACTCTTGATCTCACAATCTACCTTGTTGTGGTCCTTGCACCTTATTGTCTACCTGCACAAGTAGCTGATCTTCCTTGGTATCCCATGTACGGAGCCGCTCCCCTCCCCATCTCAACCTGAGTGACTTGTTTTTCATGTCTGGTCATGGATAGTGGAAAGGAGACACATTCATCCCCACCCCCAACCATCCTAACAACAATAACATGAGAATTGGAGCATTCCAGTTGAGATCAAACTGGTTATCAATGTCAATCTGTCTCTACTGTAGGACTCACTGGAGACAATAATCTTCATTTATATAGTTCTTTTGAAAGCAAAACATCAGTATAATTGACCCCAAGACACAATCATTGAACCCACAAACATCTCCCCAGTTTTCTGTCAGCCTACTTACTGGTCTGGTAGGAAGCCACAGCACTTTTCAAAGCCAGGTAGGGAGTTACACTGGTGTGTGAGCAAGAAAGTCAGCAAACATCACCATGAATGGTCACTCCCCTCCTGGCTGTGTGCTGAACCTTCCCTGAAGTACAACAGCGACTGCACTAAAAGTATGTTTTTTTTATTTATTTGTTCACGGATATTGACATCGCTGACAATGCCAGCATTTATTGTCCATCCCTAATTGCCCCTGAACTGAGGGGCAGTTAAGATTGAACCACATGAGTGGGTCTGGAGTCACATATATTCCGGGCTGGGGAAGGATGGGAATGAGAATCCAATGGTTACTGTTAGCTTTTCCATTTCAAATTCTAGATTTATATAATCACTTGAATATACATTTCTAGGATTTGAACTCATGTCTCTAAATCAATAGTCCAGTCCTTTAGCTGTTAGGTAGCAACACACCACTTGACTACCATACCATGACCTCACCAGTTGTGAAACGTTGTGGGAAGTCTTGAGGTTCTGACAAATTCTCTCAAAGTTTCTAGTTCCTTTCATTCCTGCTGACCTTGTTGTGGTTTCTTGCTTTACACAGATACGGTGCGGTCAATGCAGTGCCGGGTTTTAGTTCACTGTTTGGCTGGGATCTCAAGATCTGCAGCGATTGCGATTGCTTACGTCATGAGGACAATGAATCTCTCTTTGGATGACGCCTACAGGTATGAGTCTGGTGTGATAGATCCAGTGCAAGTTGAGAGAACAGGCTTGTGGAGCACAATCCATTTTGCATCAGATTCCTTCCGGACAGTTGAAGTGTAGAGCTGAGATTGTACCTAAGCACAACAGAGGGAGAGTGCAAAGAGAGATGGAGAGTAACTGGAGACAGGGAGAAGTAGGGAAGGAGTAGAGAGAGGCGAGGGCAGGGAAGGATTGAAAATACAGAACACATATAGAAACGAGACGACAAAGAAAGCATCAAACAATCTGCTGGAGGAACTCAGCAGGTCGAGCAGCATCTGTGGGGGGGAAGGAATTGTTGATGTTCCGGGTCAAAACCCTGCATCAGGTCCTGAAGCGCTGAGTTCCTCCAGCAGATGGTTTGTTGCTCCAGATTCCAACATCTGCGGTCTCTGGAGTCTCCAACAATGAAGGGAGCTAGAAATGAAGTGTGATAATGAAGATATGAGAGAGAGACAGACAGACAGACAGACAGACAGATCTGGAATTCTCTCCCCCTCTGTCAGGTGTGGGTAATGAGATGACTTCCAAGGGTTGGGTTGAGGTGGAGAACAGAGTTGCTCCAACTAAAGGGCAGAATAGGCCTCAGAGGCTGAATGGCCTTCCCAAGATTGGAGCAGGCTTGATGGGCTCAGTGGCATCTCCACTTCCTGTGACATTTGGTGCTCTGCCCTTGAGTTGTTTGTATGTTCTCAGGCTGGTTGACTGTGGAAGGTATCGCAGCCAAGGCTAGCCCTGCCCCCACCCAACCCACCAGCAGATATCACCGGATGCAGGTGAGGGGAAGAAATTCTTGCTGCTTCCCCCCAGCTTCCTTTATCACGGACCAACTGAGTTAAGGTTATTTTGTGATTTATGTTTATAATCAAAACTGCTGCTACTGGTTGAGCCACGTCCCACAGCTCCAGAGACCCAGGTTCAATCCTAACCTCAGCTGCTGTCTGTGTGGAGTTTGCACATTCTCCCTGTTTCCCTGATTGCTCCGGTTTCATCCCAAAGACATGCAGGTTGGTAGGTTAATTGGTGAATTTGGTAAATTGGTTTATTTTTGTCACATGTTCCCAGGTACAGTGAAAAACTTTGTTTTGCATGCCATCCATACAGATCAATTCATTTTAACAGTGCATTGAGGTAGTATAAGAGAAAATAATAACAGAGTGCAGAATAAAGTGTTACAGTTACAGAGAAAGTGCAGTGCAGGCAGACAATAAGGTGCACGGTCATAATGAGGTAGATTGTGAGGTCAAGAGTACATCTTATCATACTATAACAGCAGAATAAAAACTGTCCTTGAGCCTGGTGGTACGTGCTTTCAGGCTTTTGTATCTTCTGCCCTATGGGAGGGGGGAGAAGAGAGAATGTCCGGGTTGGGAGGGGTCTTTGATTACGCTGGCTGCTTTACCGAGGCAGCGAGAAGTGTAGACAGAGTCCACAGAGGGGAGGCTGGTTTCCATGATGTGCTGAGCTGTGTCCACAACTCTCTGCATTTTCTTGCGGTCTCGGGTATAGCAGTTGCCATACCAAGCCGTGATGCATCCAGCTAGGATGCTTTCTATGGTGCATCTATAACAGTTGGTGAGGGTCAATGGGGACATGCCGAATTTCTTTAGCCTCCTGAGGAAGTAGAGGTGCTGGTGCACTTTCTTGGCCACGGCGTCTACGTGGTTGGACCAGGACAGGCTACTGGTGATGTGCACTCCTAATAACTTGAACCTCTCAACCCTCTCAACCTCAGCACCATTGATGTAAACAGGCACATGTGCACCACTCCCTTTCCTGACCAGCTCCTTTGTTTTGCTGACATCGAGGCAAAGGTTGTTCCTGACACCTCATGAGATTCAGCCCACTGCGGTGGTATCATCTGCAAACTTGTAGATGGTTAGAGCGGAATCTGGCCTCGTCGTGAGTGTTTAGGGAGTAGAGCAGGGGGCTGAGGACGCAGCCTTGTGGGGCACCAATGCTGAGGATAATCATGGTGTAGATGTCCTCAATTGTTAATTGGCCACTGTAAATGTCCCCTAGTGTATGTAGGTGGCTGGGGTATGTGTGAGAGAATAGGTCATATGGACAATGGGTTGACATGAACTTAATGGGTTGAATAGCCTCAAAAAAAGAAATATGAAAATAATTGCTTTGTGTAATTGATACCACTCTGCCTCTCTCAGGTATGTGAAAGACCGAAGACCCACCATATCTCCAAACTTCAACTTCCTGGGCCAGTTGGTGGAATATGAGAAGGCTATCCAAGTTCAATCTTCGGCACACATGAACCACAGCATCCTTCTTCCTGACGCTGCCTCCGGAAATATCGGAACGCCCCAGCCTGACACCTGTGAGGACCCAAGTGAGGAGAGTCCAATGTTTGTCCCTCACTTTTCCACCCAAAACATTCCAGACCAATGTTTGGCTCACCTGGACAACGCCACAAACAACCATCCCAAGAAATTTGGGGAGGGCGCCCCCGAGATGTCATCCTTGCACCTCGGGGTCACCAACCTCCGGCTGTCGCCAGAGCGCGCAGCGCAAGCGAGCTGCATGAAGCGGTCCTTCTCGCTGGATGTGAAGTCAGCCTACCCTTCGAGCCCACACGTCGGCTGCTACCAGACCCCACAGCCGGCAGAGGTCGGCCCCGTCCCCAAACTGCTGGGGCTCGGGAGCAAGTTGGTGGCCGGCACCTTCAACCCGTTCACCCTCTTGTTTGGGAATGCCAGGAAAGCACGCGGGAAAGAGGACGCCGCGTCCAAAGAAGCCACGCAGACGCTGAAGGCTCAGCAGAAGTGCGGCGGCCTCCAAACCCCTCCCCGTCCTGCCGGCCTCGACCAAGGACTGGCTCTGTCAGCTTGCCCCGTTCACAAGAAAGATGGTGCCCCAGATAATTCCAACACAAGGCTGCCACTGACTCTGCCCATACCCAAGCAGCCAAAGTCACCGCTTCTCAATTACAGCACATGCCTCATCACAGTGCATGCAAAGAGGACAGAACTATCACTGTTTGATCATCCTTACAGTGGTCCCATCAAATCCAGCCATGTCACAGGGAATGCAGTCCTCTACACTGAAAATATGGTGAAATCATAATCCCACCTACGGAAGCGGACAAATCCATCTATAATCTGTCCAAATTGGATTTGCTCCTCTCAAGAGGAAGGATGAGGCAGTCAAAGGGCTGTCCTTTGACCTTTTACCCGGCTCTCACTTTCGTTGACTTTGCTGTTGGTTCTGGGCTTTGTAGGCTGCTCCCCAGAAGACGATGGGCCATCTTCCAATCAAACCTCACTTGAGGTTTGTTGCACTCAGAAGCCGGTGAGCACCTACGTGAAAATAGTCCACACAGGAACTCGGTGAAAATGCCTGAAGGTGGAGATTCTGATTTTCTTTTTGTCAGAATTAAAGTTGAAATTTGGGAACAAAAATTTAGTTTGGAATTTGGATCAACAATTCTAGGGAAAAAAAAAGTTCAAAATTCTTGGAAAAAAAGAGCTTAATGCTAGAACTATTTCCAGGGTCACGGTGAGACTGGATCCCAGTAATCCATTTTTACTGAGAGCTGTGGTGCTGGAGGTTGTTAAAAGTGAAGGCTTCTGGACATTAGTTATACTGCATGGAGCACAACGATGCCTGTGCTGCTGAGACCATGGGAATGTTACTTTTGGAACTGGAATAGACAAAAGTGAATCGCTAAAATGGATAGAAACTTTGAGTTTCAGACAAATACTATGAGTGGACGTGCACATTGCACTTGAAGCAAGATTTGCGGTGCTTTCCCTCTAGAAGTTAAGCAAAATGATTGCTTCCTTGGGATGTTAGACTGTACATGCTTTTTGGAGGTAGCAGCCTTGATGGGGTGAATGGCCTCTTTAGGATTCTTTCTTTTGTCTTTATACAGGGGAAGGGGTGGGTGGAGGGGGATGTATCTGGGTTTGTACGTCACTGGGGGGGAAGCCATGAACAATATGTGTTAGTTCAGAGTGGTTGTGTTATTTGATTGGTGTTAGGTTAGATTTCTGGCTCCATGTTCTCAAAGGGGTAACAAAGTGGATAACTATCTGACAGAGTAAATCATTTTGTTACTGACTCTCCCAACCGAGAGCCAATGGGTGAAGATTAAGCAGCCAAGTTTTTATGGTGGTTGGACAAGGTCCAACTCTGAAATATTTATTGGCTTACTTTTATTGGGATGTGGAAGTGACTGGAAAAGCCACCATTTGTTGTCCATCCCTGTGGCTTGCTGGGCTATTTCAGAGGGCAGTTAAGAGTCAACCCCATTGGTCGGTCTGGAGTCACACATATGCCAGACCCGGTAAGGATGGCAGGCTGACATTTACCCAGTGAACGAAGTTTCACACATATCTGTGTCAGTGACTCTCCCATTTGTCTTTAACTTGACTGAGTGCTGAACTGTAGTCTGTAGGATCAACACCTGTAGTAGGATGCTCCACTACCAACCAGCCTGATGTATCAATGTTGGGATGGATTTTTCCTGACAAGGGTTTTCTCATGGTATCCAACGATACTAAGAAGATGTACTCTTAGTTAAATGTCTTGGTACCTTGAGTGGCCAAACTCTAGTTCAGGTTGTTCCATCCGTAGGATATTGGCCGCTTGTTCACAGCACTCAGCGGTTCTACTGATTGAGAGCACCAAATTTCTACTTGATTTGAACTACCCAGTCTACCTGCAGCTCAGAGCATAGAAGGCTAATGGCCAAGTGCTGGAGGTTGGGATAAGCACAGAGGGGTATCAATGACCAGCATGGACATGGTGGGCTGAAAGACCTGGTTCTTTGTTGTATGCCTCTTATCACTCAAAGGTAGGGTTCAAATGAAACACTTCAGGGGCAGGGGATGTCCTGGGGTGGGCCTCAACAGTCCTGTCATCTGAATTTGGAATTGGAAGGAAATAAAAGGTTAAAAATATTAAAAATGGGAAATTTCCTTCATTTACACTATTCTTCTAGTCATTACGGGGCAGGATTTTTAAATCAACCCCATCAAACATTCTGGAATGTAGGCAAGGCTCAGGTTAACATCTCTTCCAACAGACATTCCGTCCAACTGGGCAGCATTCCTTCAGTGCTGGATCTTGTGCTTACACTTCTGGAACAGGATCTGAATCCACAACCTTGTGACTCAGAGGGAGAGCTCCTGGCCACGGCCCAACAATGCAGACATCACAGTGCCTGAGGGTACCTCAGCTGTAACACTGCTTGGCACAGTGGACACCATGCCAACCTTCAAAGCAGATGCAGTTTAGAAACTAAACAAAGTTGTACGTTTTAGCTTGGTCTGAACTGAAGACCAAGGTGGTTAGAAAATGCATAGCTGAAATTAAACCTAACAGAGACCAGAGCCCAAAATTATCTTCACTGAGGTAAAATGAACGTCAGATGCAGATATTAGGGTGACCTCAAATAGTTAGTTCTCCTTGCTCCTGGAACTGTCTGATATTGGAATTGGAAATAATACACTATTATCCTTACTGGGGAGAAGTCTCATTCTGAGGCCAGTGCAGTGGGAGCTTACCTTTGCACCTAGCCTTGCTGTCTTTGTGAGATTGCTTGGTGGGCCAGAGCACAGCAAGCTTTACCCTGCATTTAACTTATTTAAGATACATTCGAGCAGCATGTGTGGGATTTTTTGCATGAAGATTGTTGTCATGGTTTCTTACCTAAATGTTGATTAAAGATGTTCCTGTTTTGTATTGATGGGTTACTTTTTCTGGTTTTGATTTCATTCTTGGGATGAAGACCAAGAGTTGAACATATTTCCTCAATGTAATTTATGGAATTATTCCTTCAATGTTTTCCTTCCATGGAGAAGGTGTCTTTTATGACCTGTGGGATTTTTGGCCAACTTTGCTTATCTAGTTCTCAGTCTCTGATTCTTGCTCTCCCTATCTTCACTGTGTTAACATCAGGAGTAGTCTGACTAACCTCTTTTCAAAGTTTCATTATTTGTAATAATATTAATTCACAGGATGGGGGTGGGGGGGGGGGGGGGGGTAGGTCATTGGCTAGCCAACATTTCAGCAGATTCCTAAACTGCTGGATCATTTTAGAGAGCAGTTGAAAGACAACCCTATTGTTGTGTCTGGTCACATGTAAGCCAGTCCGAGTATGGACGGCAGATTTCCTCCCCTGAAAGATGTTAGTGAACCAGATGGATTATCAAGTCATTTAATATTACAACCACAGCATTTTTAATTTTAGATTTATTTAACCACTTGAATTCCCCAGGGTGGGATTTGAACTTGTGTCATGCGATGCGGTCGAATAATTTTACAACTGTGCTGCCATGGAATGCTTTGCCCCTCCCTCAACTGCCCTTCTCCATTAGGTTCAAAAGGCACTTAAAAACCTGTCATTGTCTATTTCCTGACCTTTCGGATGTCTCTCTGAATTGTTCCAAAGCTTAGTGGGATCTCACCCCAGCTTCTGAATGATAAGGATTACAGGTGCACTTCACCAGTGACATCTATTGGTACGGACTCCAGCACTGGGTCAACGTGTCTCCATAGCGGCCAGTTTTGACAGAACACTAAGGTGCATCCATTCAGTAAAGAATGTGTTTCTTATTGATATTTGTATTTGGTATTGAAGGTCTCCAGTATTTTTTAACTTCTATTTAAGTATTCGAATAAAGTGAATTTGTCTGAAATTGTCATTTTCCTTTTCACTATCAAACACATCCAGGATACCGGCATCCTTATATCCTGGTGAAACAAAAGTCTTGGACAGCTCTGACTGTTATCTACCTAACAATATCACCTTCTAATACTGTTGCCGAGTTGATTATTTAGTTATTGTGCCGTTGCTTTTTATTGGGCGCTTGCTGAGCAGGAATCGGCTGCTCTGCTTATTGCAAAGGTTTACAATTAAGAAGAACATCACTGGCTGTAAAGCCTTCTGAAATGGATATGAATGTTGCAATAGAAATGCAAGTCTTTCTTGATTTTTTTTCTGCCCCTTCCGGGAGAAAATATAAGATAAATCTAACCTGATCAATAACTGCGGCTATGTCCTACTCTCAATCACCTGCAAAATAGAGTTCATAGAGTCATACAGAACGGAAACAGGGCCTTCGGCCCAACTGGTCCATGCCGACCAAGATGCCCCATCCAAGCTGGTCCCATTGCCAGTTTTGGCCCATAACCTTCTAAACCTTTCAATCCATGTACCTGTATAACTGTCTTTTAAAAGCTGTTAGTTATACCTGCTCAACCACTCCCTCTGGCAGCTCAATCCACATACATACCACCCTTTTGTGTAAAAAACGTTGCCCCTCAAGTTCCTATTAAATCTTTTCCCTCTCACCTTAAACCTATGTCCTCTGGTTCTTGATTCCCCAACCGTGGGAAAAAGACTGTGTGCATTCATCCGGTCTATGCCCCTCATGATTTTATATACATCTATTAGATCACCCTTCATCCTCCTACGCTCCAAGAAATAAAGTCCCAGCCTGCCCAACCTCTCCCTATAACTCAGTCCCTCAAGTCCTGGCAACATCCTTGTAAATCTTTTCGACACTCTTTCCAGTTTAATAACATCTTTCCTATAGCAGGGCGACCAAAACTGAACACAGTACTCCAAGTGCGGCCTCACCAGTGTCCTGTACAACCGCACCATGCCCTCCCAACTTTTATACTCAATGCCCTGACTTATGAAGGCCAATGCGCCAAAAGCTGTCTTCACCACCCTGTCTACCTGTGACTCCAATGTGGGAGATGTAACTGGCAGTTCCATCAAGTGAAACTTGTTCACCGGGACCTTTGCCCAGATTCTCTCAAAGCTCATTCATCCACTACTGAGGCACTCCCTCAAGATTCAAGACCACTTGCTGCTGCTCCAGTTCAGAGGGATGGACGATACCTGTGCCTGAATGTCTCAAGCTGCGTGTTGAAAGTAACATTAATATCTTGCCAGTACAGTCATATCACAGTCATAGTTCTGCCCACTTCCTTCCCAGTGCACCACACTGAACTATACAAGCTTCCTTTTACCTCTGGGTGACTGTTGCACACTGGGTGCCACTCAAACCTCATTACAACCTCAAGACTCATATCCATCCGCCAGTGATGGGGAAATAGCTCTCCCTCTGGTGGGAGAGTGCCATTACAATGTGACGTTCACATGGAAAGTCTCCGTTTTCGATATGGATACAGGAATTTAAAACAGGGAAAACACATAAATAATAATTTTTAATCTATTCCATATAGGCAGGTTATGCCCATGCAATTCCAAACAATTGGTGGTTAGAGAATAGAGTCTTGGTTGCCCCGTGTTCTGAAAACAGGGTGCAATTTTGCAGAGTTAAGGCAGTCCAAGGCATTTTGTGAAGGGCTTTTGATGACCCAATGAAATATATAAATAGAATTTTGCTTTTTATTTCTGTCACAGCTCTTGCGTTAACTCAGAAGAATACAGGTCCAATTCTAATCCCTGTTGATTCCATGAACACTACCTCGTTATTCCTCTTTTGCACTATTTTTGTAACTTATAGTAATTTTTTATGTCTTTATGTCTTGCACTGTACTGCTGTTGCAAAACTACACATTGCACGACATATGTCAGGGATAATAAACCTGTTCCTGAATCTGATATAGACAAACGTAAAGTGCTTTGGCAGACTTACAAGGCAGTGGAAGGTCCCATAGAAATCCATAAAAATCCATGTCCATCTGTCAGAGCAGGCATCAAAGATAATCTGAGAGTCTTCAGGATTAACTACGTCCATAGTCCATAACACCTCTCAAATATACACAAGAGATCCCATGGTATGGCTTTGATGAACAACAGGAGACTGCTCGCTTGGGCTAAAGTCAAGTTACCCCATTGTTATCTCATTGCTGCTATGGGATATTCCTGAGCAAAAATTCTTTGCCGTGTTTCCTGCATACAGCGTTGCTTCTTTGTGCTGGCGTGGGACTCTGTAGGAAAGCAAGTGTATGGGTAATGATGGTGGAGGGATGAGCAAGTTCACCAGAACATAACCACACAAGGACTGGAAGCAGATGAAGGTGAACCTGCTCCACCACTCAACAAGGCTGTTCTTTACCTTATTCTCCTGCTCTAATCCAGTATCCCTTCATTCGCTTAATATCTAAAAATCTTTTGACCTCTGGCTTGAATATACTCAACGACCTCTGGTGAAGAAATTTCTCTCCATCTCAGCCCTAAATGACTGACTCCTTATTTTGAGACCCTGGCCTACACTCCCATGCTCCCTGCATCTGCTCTGTCAAGCTGCATTAATATCTTGTGCACTTCAATGAGATCGTCCCTCATTCTTCTAACTCAAGAGAGTATAGGCTCAGTCTGCTTAACCTCTCCACATACAACCCTCATCCCAGGGATCAACCCTACGAACTCTTGCCGCCCCTTCCTCTATCGGAAGTACATCCTTCCTTAGGCAGGGAGACCAGCAATATTCCAGATGTAATCTCGCCATGGCCCGATGTAACTGGGATGGTATTTCCACTCTTGTTCTCAAATCCTCTTATAATGAAGGGCAAAACGCCACTTGCTTTCATAATTGTTGGCGTACCCCTGCACGTTAACCTTCAGTGATACACAGAATCCCTCTGAACACCAACACCTTCCAGTCACATACCATTTAAAACATACTTCACCTTCCTATTGTTTTTCTAACAAAGTGGAGGTCTTCATATTTTTCCACATTATGTTCAACCAACCATGTCCTTGACCATTTACCTAACTTGTCTATATCTATGTGAAGCCTCCCTGCACTCTCTTTACAACCCACACTGACTCCTAGCTTTGTATCATCAACAAACTTGGATTTATTGCATTTGATTCCTTCAGCCAAATCACTGATGTAGATCGTGAACATCTGGGCCACCAGTACCGATCCCTACAGCTTCCCACTATTCACATCCTCTCAACCCGAAAATGAACCATTTGTTCCTATTTGTGACTTCCTTCATCGAGCCATCTTCACCATTCAGGAAGGCTAGTAGTGTCGTCAAGGAAACCTGTCACCCTGGCCATTCCCTTTCCTCTCTTCTACCTTCTGGGAGAAGATACGGAGCTTGAAAGCCCGGATGCCCAGACTCAGGAACAGCTTCTTCCCCACTGCTGTCAGACTCCTGAACCGATCACTTCTTTCACATCCCCTTCCCGGTACTGCTGCCATGTTCTCGAACCCTTAATTCCACCTCTTCAGCATTTCTTTGTGCACTACCTCAGTTTGCACTACAATCTCTTCCCCATTCCGCTGTTTTGTGCTCTTTGCTGTATCTATTGTGGCATTTATTATTATCGTGTACACTGTTTACTTCGTGAGCTTCACCCGAACAAGGAATTCACTGCACCCCTGGTGTATATGACAATAAACTGAATCTGAACCTGAATTAAACCAACCCTCACTACCAGCATGCTAATGTGTCGTACCTTATCAAAGATCTCTGAAAGTGCAAATACACCTTATCAACTGGTTCACCCGCATCTGTTCTGTTGGTTACAAACCTCAGAAAATTTCCAAAAGATTTGTCAGATATGATTTCTCTTTCAGAAATTCACATTGACGACCCAATCCTATCAATATTTTCTGAGTGTCCAGCACTTTCCCCTACTACTGATATCAGACTAACTGGTCTATTGTTTACCTCCAATAGTCCAGAATTCTCTGCTTTCTCTCTTCCTCCTTCTTACATTTGCCACCTTTCAGTCTGTGGGAAGTGGTCTGGAATCTTTGGAACTTTGGACGATGATAACCAGTGCCTCCGGTATCTGCAGATCCAAGACTCTAGGGTGCAGGTGATCGGGTCCTGAGGATTATTTCCTTTCGGACCCGTTCATTTCTCCAGTCCTAGTATTTTACTGATGGTACTTTCTTTCGTCTCCCCATTCACCCTTGAACCATTTTTCTCCACGAATTTCCATGGTGGACGCAGAAGATGTGTTTCTCATACAGCAATACAGCACGGATACGGGCCCCTTCGGCCCAACCAGACCATGCCAACCACATTGTCCACTCAGCTGGTCCCAATTTCCTGCATTCAGCCCCTACCCCTCCAGGCCCCTCCCCTCCATGTACCTATCCAAGTGCTTCTTAAATGATACTGCTGTACCTGCCTCACCCACTTCCTCTGGCAGCTCGTTCCATATACTCACACCCTCTGTGTGAAAAAATTGGCCCTCAGGTCCCTTTTAAATCTTTCCCTCCCACCCTAAATCTATGCCCCTAGTTCTGGACTCCCCTACCCTGGGATTTGGGGCGGCCACGGTAGCGTAGCGGTTAGCGCGACGCTATTACAGCGCCAGCCAATCGGGGTTCGATTCCCGTCGCTGTCTGTAAGGAGTTTTGTACGTTCTCCCGTGTCTGTGTGGGTTTCCTCCACGTGCTCCAGTTTCCTCCCACATTGCAAAGACGTACGGGTAGGTTAATTTGGGTTAAAATGGGCAGTGCGGACTCGTTGGGCCAGAAGGGCCTGTTATCACACTGTAAATAAAATGTAAAAAATTTAAAAAATTAAAAAGACGGTTACCATCCACCTTATCTATGCCTCTCATAATTTTAAACACTTCTATAATGTCGCCCCCTCATTCTCGTACATTCCAAGGAATAAAGACCTAGCCTGGCCAACCTCTCCTTATAACTCATGCCCTTTGGCCCTGGGCAACATCTTCGTAAATTTTTTCTGCGCTATGTCATTTTCTTTGTCATTTCCTTGTTCTGCTAGTATAATTTTAACTTTTAACTTGATTAATGCTGCTCTTTTTCTATATTTACAGAAGATCTTTCTGTCTGCTTTAATGCTTCTCGTAAGCTTCTACGTTCCCTTTCCTTACCAATGGTTTGGTTCTCCTTTGCTAAAATGTTTTTTGCTAAATCCTCACTTTTGTTTTAGCAGCATTTCCCTTTCATGTAACACTATTTTAAACTTCTCCTGATAGCTATCAATGGAGCACTTTTCCCTGTTTTACCTTAAACATGCATTAATTCTTTAAAGCTTTGCATTGTCAGTTTACCTTTTAATGTAATTTCCCAATATATCATAGCCAACTCACACCTTCGTGTTTAGCTCTATTTTGATTTTATGTCCCTGATTCAGGTTGAAGTAATTATTTTCAATTTTATGTTAATTTCTTTATATTGCTCTTCCATCTATGCCCCATAACCACCAGATCATCAATTAACCCTTCCCTAAAACACAATATTACGGTAGTGTAGTGGTTAGTGTAATGCTATTACAGCTCCAGTGACTCGGGTTCAATTCTGGCCACTGTCTGTAAGGACTCCTCTCCGTGTCTGCGTGGGTTTCCACCAGGTGCTCCGGTTTCCTCCCACATTCCAAAGACATACGGGTTAGGAAGTTGTGGGCATGCTATGTGGTGCCGGAAGCGAGGCGACACTTGTGGGCTGCCCCCAGAACACTCTACGCAAAAGGTGCATTTCACTGTGTGTTTCGATGTACATGTGACTAAGAAAGATATCTTATCTTAATAATAGATCTAAAATACATGTACATTAATGATCTGGATTAACGAACTGATGGGATTGTGGCCAAGTTTGCAGACAGTACCAAGATAGGTGGGGGAACAGGTAGTGTTGCATTATGGGGTTATGCACCTTCGTAGGAAGAATAAAGGTGTAGACTATTTTCTAAATGGGAAGAGAATTCAGAAATCGGAGATGCAAAGGGATTTGGGAGTCCTAGTTCAGGATTCCTTGTTAACTTGCAGGTTGAGTTGGTAGTAAAGAAGGCAAAGGCAATGTTAGCATTCATTTCGAGAAGACTAGAATATAAAAGCAAGGATGTACTGCTGAGACATTGTTCAGACTGCATTTGGAATGTTGTGACCAATTTTGGGCCTTGTATCCAAGGAAAGATGTGCTGGAGAAGGTCCAGAGAGGTTCACAAGGATGATCCCTGGAATGAAAGACTCAACATATGAGGAGCGTTTGATGTCTCTGGGCCTGTACTTTGATGGAATTCAGAAGCATGAGGGGGGATCTTATTGAAATCTACTGATACTGAAAGGCTGGATAAGAGTGGACGTGGAGAGGATGTTTCCATTAGTAGGAGAGTCTAGGATCAAAGGACACAGCTCAGAATGAAGGGACGTCCCTTAAAACTGAGACAAGGAGGAACTTCTTCAGCCAGGGGGTTATGAATCTGTGGAATTCGTTGCCATAGAGGGCTGTGGAGGCCAAGACATTGGGTGTATTTAAGGCAGAGATTAAGAGGTCTTGATTGGTAAATGGGTTAAGGGTTATGGGGAGAAGGCAGGAGAATGGGGTTGAAAAAAAAATCAGCCATGACTGAATGGCAGAGCAGACTCAATGGACCGAATGGCCTAGTTCTGCTCCTATATCCTACATTTTATGGTTTAAAATAATGTTCTCAGTGATTTCTCAACATACTGTTCTATAAAAAATCTATAGAGTCTATGAATTCACTCTTCAATATATAATTACTCACTTGGTTTGTCCAGTCTAAATGTAGATTAAGGTCCCCCATAATTACGGCACAGTAAAACGCTGATAATCCAGAATATTTGGTACTTTATTGGTGCTGGATTAGCAGATTTTCTGGACTATTGGATGTTACCCCTATTAATACCACAATGCATTTTTAATTTCACATTTCTGACATGTTACCCAGTAGTATAATAATTTTTCCAGCGAAACGGGTGAGTTTAAAGGGAGCAGAAAATACAGGTGAGGAATACAGGGAAAGCCATTAGAATCGTAATTTTCCATAATGCAAAGCCGCATCATGTGTGCCTGCATTAGGAAATGCGAGTGGCAAAAGAGAATAAATTTTGTGTTTATTTATTTATTTTTTCACATAAATTCTGTGAGAGCGACATTTGTTCTGTACCTCAAAGAGTGATTTGTGAATACCATAAAGGTCAATTTCCATTACCCAAACAGCCATAATTCCAGAGTCAACTGTTTACAAGCACTCCAGACCCCGCTGCATTCCAGAGCCTGGCTCTGGACACACACCCAGCTTGTGCTTTGGATCACCAGCTCACATCCCGGACTAATGAATGAGCCAGATGCCAGGGTTTCTGAACAACCGGACACCAGATTATTGGAATTTTACTGTATTACCCAGTACATACATCTCTAATTTCTTGAATTATTCAATGTCCTACATTACCATTGATGCTGGAGGGGGTAAGTATAACTTCCACCAACATTTGCTGCTTCTTGTTGTTCCTTAGCTCCACCCAAACTACTTCCCGATTTTCTGAGCTAGGAAACTTCCTCTCGTTTGCCTTTATCCCAGCCATAAACATCAGGACCTTCCCTCTTCCTTTTCCATTTTGCTTATCTCTTAAGAAAGTGAAGTACCCTGGAATAGTTAATTCCCAGACTTGGTCACTTTGCAACCATAGCTCCATAATGACTATTGGATCATATACAGTTACCTCTGTTGTGCCATTAATGTTATCACTGTTATGTTCATTCAGCTAAGTGTCCTTCAATTTTGTCCTTTTACTATTTCCCCTTACTCTTGCTCTAATTGGAGGGATATGTTTATGTCTAAGTGCCCCATTCCTGACACATTTTGGGTACCATTACCATTTTACTATCCTGCACAATCACCTTGTCCTTTCTCTTTAAGGTTCTAAATTTTTTCTCAGCAGAATCTGCCCCACTCCAACTATTTGGTTTCAAGCTCTTTCCCCAGCCACAGTAAAGTCCCAAGGGTGACGGATTATCGGAGTTTTACTGTAACTTGGGCTGGCGGTGGTGAACCAGCAGAGTTTCTGGACTATTAGATACTAACCCTATTGATACCCAAAAACATTTTTTTTCTTACATGGTACACAGAATAATAAAATTTACTGTGAACCTGCTGAGTTTAAAGGGAGCATGGGAAACAGCATCCTGGTGTCTTTAAAGGTTGTGCAGGAAACAGAGCCATAGGGTACTTAAAGGGGGTGCAGGAACTGTGGCTATAGGGGGTTTAAAAGGAGGGTGGGAAACAGAACCTGGTAAGTTTAGGGAGCACGTGAAACAATGGTCACGATGCACAAGTACCCAGAGAATGGGGGCAAAAGTGTACCCAACATTGCCCTTCATGGCCACTTTCGTGTGTGGCTGCATCAGGCTGTGTGTGGAACCAAAGTACGCGGGCACCAAGTGTCACTACGTGCTGAGGTTCTACCTGTCCCCGGTGTTGTGAAGGATGGGCCTAGCCCCGTTGCTGTGCAATGTCCCAGTCAGCTGGACATTGCCACACTACCTGTCATTTGTGGAAGAGTTATTCCAAGCAAACACCTCTGACCACAAGTCCATCAGGCAGTGGTCAGTACAAAATATCCTGCAGAACTGCGGGACAGGGACTTGATGGATAATCTGAGGTGGTTCCCTAAGCAAACTGTCCAAATTGGTTAGGGAGAATGCCTCATCGCCAGAACTCACCAACAAGCACCAGAACCTCACAGCTGGTGATGACAGGGGCCCTCCCGGTCAGATCCTTCCTGTGTGACAAAATATCATTGCCCATGCACACTGCCCTTGGGACAGCTGCGGTGGGGAAGAGACGGTCACCCACTTTTTTTGCAGACTCTGGATTTGCTAAGAGGATGTGGAGAAGGATGTGAAGGCCCTGGTCTCAGTTCACCCCCAGCAGTTGTGTAACAGAGGACTCTCTGATCTGCGGGCTGTTCCCAGGGACACACATCGAGACGGACACCAAGTGCTGCTAGAAAGTCATCGACTCAGTGAAGACACCCTTTCGTCTCCCTGAAAGTTGTTGGGATGAGATAACACGTAAAGAAACGCTACTGACTGGCACATTCCAGGCTGCAGGAGGACATGCTGCGAGATGCACTGAAGCTCGGTGCAGCCAATGCAAAGGCTCTGTGGGAAACGTCCACAGTCTGGGGTCCTTCCGTTACCGCACATGGAGGGGCTGGGTCGGGTGGGGAAGCCCCTCAAACACTGAAATGGTGCATCACCCCAGGGGGCCACATGAGTGGCAATGGTGCTATGGTTTTTAAAAAACATAAGTTAACACTGCTGAACGTACTGACCATGAATGTAAACGTTTGCATCGTTTCTTCTTTTGTATATATTTTTTTATTATGAATAAAGTTTATTTTTAATTTGTTTTTTATTTTGAAATATATAAAAGAAAGACCCCAGTGAATCTAACAGTGAGTGCAGGAAAGCAGGGCCACAGTAAGCAATTATCAGACCTGATATCAGAGTTTTACTGTGTTTGATTGTGAGGACAGGACTCTCTTGATCTACGGGCTGTTCCCAGGGATACACACTGAGACAGACATCCTGCTGCTGGAAGATCATCAGCTCGGTGAAAAACTCACTTTGGTCTACCCAAAATCTGTTTGTCTATAAGGGAATGCTGCTGTCTGGCATATTTCAGGCTGCAGGAGTACATGCTAAAGGACACACTGAAGCTTGGTGCAGCCAATGCAAAGGCTTTGTGGGGAAGGACTGCAGTCTAAGGTCCTGCTGCTACCAGACACTGAGGAGCTAAGCCCTGAGATCTTTAGTTCCACTCCAAGGGGCAGACAAGCTCCTAATTCAACAACTCTTCAAAATGACTGTTTTGTTTCCAGAGGTCTTTATTGTAATGTCTCATCCAAAAGTTAGCACTATCAACAGTGCAGCACTCCCGCAATGCTGCACAAGTGTGTCAACCTAGATGCAAAAGAATTGACATATTTTAATATTTTATGTTAATATTTCTATTTCCAAGCATCCTCTTGATTGATGCTCTTGACCTGCACAATCGTTTCATTAAGAATGTATTTGATCGTGCTCAGAGGCTCAGCTGGCTCAAGATTGTTTCTGAAGGCCATGGGTTCAAGGCCTACTTGGAGTTGAACACTACCTATGATCCAACAGAAAATGCAGGAAACACTTAGCAGGTCGGGCAGCATCGGTGAAAGGAGAAACCATGAATATTTTGGGTCCAGAATGCTCTGGAATCCAAATCAACAGAAATTGATGTAATTAAGAAGGAATTGGCTTTTTGACTTTTACTCTCTCCAGATGCTGCCTGACCTGCCGAGTGCTTCAAGCATTTTCTGTTCCTGTATCCGTAGATTTTTTTTTGATTTTCTTTTACATTATCTAATGTCAACAATATCAATAGTCTTGCACAGTACTGAGGGAGTGCTGCACTGTTGATGGTGCTAATGTTTGGGTAAGATATTGGAATGAAGATTTCTGAAAACAAAGCAGTTGTTTTTGCAGAGCTGTTCAATTAAGAGCTTGTCTGCGTCCCTGCAGTGGAACTAAAATATCTCATAGAAATATTTGGAAAAAGAACTGAGTTCCCTCGGGTCAATTCTCATCTCTCAGCTGACATCACCGTAAAGGGTAATCTGTTCATTTATCATACTACTGTTCATGGGACCTTGCTGAGTGATAACTATGTTATTGCATTATAGCATTGACACACTTCAGAAATACTCCATTCAGTAATAATAATGGAAGATTATCTTTAAATAATCTTTAAATCTTCTAAAACTGATGCACATATAAAGACCAGTTGGTCTACTTTTCCTTACCCACATAAATCTTTTCTGTTTCATGTCCAGAGTGATGATAGACCAATAGAATAGCAGAAAATGATCAAAAATACAAGAAATCTGTGTAATTAAGACGGAATTTGACTTGTTCAGTCATAGTGAACATTGGATCTAAACTTCTGCTCCTCCAGCCTCTTGTTTGTTGCTCTAGATTCAAGCATGTGCTAAGATAAGATTTCTTCATTAGTCACATGTACATCGAAAGACACAGTGAAAAATATCTCTTTGCGTAGAGTGTTCTGGGGGCAGCCCACAAGTGTCGCCACACTTCCGGCACCAATATAGCATGCCCACAACTTCCTAACCCGTATGTCTTTGAAATGTGGGAGGAAACTGAAGCACCTAGAAGAAACCCACGCAGACACGGGGAGAACGTACAAACTCCTTACAGACAGTGGCCGGATATGAACCCGGGTCGCTGGAGCTGTAAAGCGTTACGCTAACCGCTACACTACCGTGCCTGCCCATGTTGTCTCTCGTGTTGCCATTTAGCTGGAGTCTAGCTTCTGTGACGGTGCAGATGAGGAAGGAGCTGAGATTGATTGCCCAGTCAGCATTTCTGGTGGTATATGGTTGTGAACACATCCTGTGAATACAGCACATACATCCTGGCCCCATCATCATAGAGGAAACTGAAACTACAGCAACAAGTCATCAAAAGGTCTTCTAACTACCTCCTCCTAATGGCTAAAGAGCTGCCCCCTGAATCACAGTGTGGATTCCATCCATCCAGAAGCAGAGTGGACATGATCTTCACTGCGCAACAACTCAGCACAGCGCCAGCCACGATACATGGCCCTCGTCAACTTCACTAAAGCCTTTGACTCCATCAGTCAGGAATATACTCCTGAAAATCAGCACCCAGAGAAATTCTTACACTTGGTCCATGATTGCCTGCCAAGGATACATCAATCTCAATGACTCTGCAGAAGCTGTAGACAGTAGTGGACTCAGCCCAATACATCACAGGCACATCCTGTGATGGATATTCACTGTCCACGGTCAGGAGGCTTCTTGCTAAACTCAGCTTTTTAGCACAGCAGAAGAAACTGTTCAAGGTTCACGATGTTTATTGTTAATTTTTAACAAGTACTATTTACCCATCTTCTTGAGAAACAATACTGTCCAGGCTCAGAAGGCCTATTGTTAACTTAACCGAGGCTGCAACCTAATCGGAACATTGTCTATGTTAACCTAAAGCTCCTGTCATCTGACCTGATCAGTGCAGTTGTGAAAACATCACATGTAAATGAGGTCGTCACTAGATGACTGGCAAAAAAAGATATAAATATTAGAAGGCAATGGGGTGAGGAGAAGTTACAGAGATGAAAACATAGAGTCCACTCCTCAGCCTTGACCCGAGAAGGATCTCTTCCCAGAGTCTTCCTTCTGCAACAGACAACATGTTCGTCTGCAATTCATTGGTATGTTATTCTAGTTTGTAATAATTGTACTTGTGTTTGGAAATACTTTGTAGAATTACAATCTCTGTTACAATTACTCCTCAAAATAAATGTGCTCCATTTAAAATAAAATAACTGTGTTTAATCTGCTTCATTAGTGGAAGTATCTCCTCTTTGGTTGGGAGGGAAGACTCACTGCTTGAAACAGTGATTATCGACAGCTAGACCCCCTCAGAAAAGAGACTAAACTAGTTAAGTAAATTAGTCTTTGCATTATAGGTTGATATAGTATAATCTCTCTAAAGAGAGGGTACTGTAGATACCTATAAGTCTTAAGGTCTTGGATTAAGTTAAGATTCTGGAACGGGTACACTTAATATCATCACAATCTCTCCCCACCATTGGTGGTGTCTATAGGAGGCGATGCCTCAAGAAGGCAACATCCACCATCAAAGGTCTTCACCATCTAGGCCATGCCGCCTTCTCGCAACTACAAGGGTCCTCCTGACCCGAAACGTTGACCGTCTGTTTTCCTCCATGGATGCTGCCTGGCCTGCTGAGCTCCTCCAGCATCTTGTTTTTTTTTATCTAGATTCCAGCATCTGCAGTCCTTTGTTTCTCTACCATCAAACAGGAGGCACAGAAGCCTAAAGTCCCGCACTGCAGATTCAAGAACAGCTACTTCCCTTCAACCATTTGGTTCTTCAATCAATCTGCACAACCCTCATCACTACAGTTTAGCAATACTATGACCACCTAGCACTAAAAATAGATTGTTTTTTATTCTAATTGTGTGCTTTCTTGTAAAAATTGTGTATAATTTATGTTTTAATTTATGTTTTTCTTCTAAATGCTGCTTATCTGATGCTGTGGGCCTGTGATGCTGCTGCAAATAAGATTTTCATTGCACCTGTTGCACACATGGACCCGTGCGGAATGGCAATAGACTCGGCTTTGACTTTGAAGATCAGTGTCAAACAAGGCTGCATCACTGCTCCAGCACATTCTTTGTCCTTCTCACTTCAACATTGCATCTCACCTCAACAAACCTCCTACTGGAGTAAAGGTCATCTGCAGAACTAACGGGAAACTGTTCAACCCTCAGCAACTGGACTCCAGAAACTAAGGTCACCTGACCCTCAGATAGGTGAAACCTGCACATGCTCAAAAGTTGAGCTCCAAGCCATTGTTAACTTCGTTCATTGAAGCATATGAGAGGAATGGGTCTCACACTCAATATCCACACGGCAAAGGTCCAGCACTTACTGCTGCACCACACTGCCCTCTGAATTAACATTTCATATTAATAAGCCCTTGGAAAAGGTGGACCAACTCCCACACCTTGGGAGTCACCAGGCTGACATTGAGATGAAACTCACCATTTCCTTCACTGCCCCAGTGCAGCCATTGGTCGGTTGCAGAAAGGGGAAATTTTAAGTTCAAGACTTCTGACTGTTAGACTAATCTATTGGGTGACAGATTCCTACCTTCCTATGTGCTTCTGAGACCTGGACTACCTACAGCAGACACCTTAAAGGCTAGAGAGAAACTATCCAACACCATTTTTGGCAAATCCTCCAAATTCATTGAAAAGGCAAACCTCTCCCAGCCACGATCCCTGGTAATGGGGCAGTTATATTAGGAAGCCCATGTCTTTATCATGCCCAACACCAGGCACCCAAAACCACTCTATTTCAAGCTCTGTCATCGAAGATTACTAAGGTTACAGAAAAGATTCAAGGATGTGTTTCCTTGGAGAAATGCACCAACCCCGGAGAACCCCTGGCCCATGGCTGCTCAAAGTGGAGAAGCAGCAGTCCACCTGGCATTGTGTGCCTCAAGCCAAGTATTGGGTTGACACAGAGGCCTTGCGTAAGTAGTAAGAGGCATTCACCACCCGTCAACAACCCACCTGCCCACCCTATCCTCCTCCAACTGTGGAAGAGTCTGCATTCCCACAATGGCCTCGTTAGTCACCTCAGAACCTACAAAACTGGAGTGGAAGAGCTATACTTGATCCTGAGTATCATCTCTCCCGATCACCTACCACCCTCTGTCCCACTCCTCCCTCATACTGCTATACTTTCCTCTCCCCTCTCAGTCCTGATGCAGGGTCTCAACCTGAAACATCAACAATTCCTTTCTCCCACAGATGCTGCTCGACCCGCAGAGTTCCTCCAGCAGATTCAAGCATCTGCAGTCTCTTGTGTCTCTGACATACATCTTTTGCCTCCTCAGATGCTGCTTGACCAGCTGAGCTCTGCTTTTGGTTCTTGATCCTGGGCATCTGCAGTGCCTTTTCTCTCCATCCGAGGGACTGCCCAGTAAGAAATTCTGCCCTTGTGTGCAACACCACTCCCAACAAAATGAATAACTAAACAAAATTAAAACATTTCATCCCAAAGGAGGGTATCTCTGACACTGCTGCTTATGCTTGGTACTGCACAAGGTCTTGTGCTCCTGTGCCTGGTGTGGGAATTGAAACCCACAACCTTCAGGTTGAGACCCTGTTTTGGGGTGGGTGGGGGGAGAGGGAAGGGGAGCAAGGCTCCACTGATGTTGCGCTGGGGGACCCTGGTCACGTGGCGGGGGGAGGTGGGAGAGGGAGCGAGAGAGAGAGAGAGCGCAGGCGCAGGGGGACCCCACCGGGCAGCTGCAAGCTGGCGACGTCCACGACGCATGGGACGCAAGGCGCGCCAACGGCGCCTATAAAGATCCCGCCCGATGTACGTCACGCAGCAGTGTTTACTTCCGGCGAGCTGGGAAAACTCCGTTTGAATGACAGACTCGGGCTCCGACGGGATTCTCCTCCGGTGCCGCCGCGGGAAGAGTCCGAACTCTGGCGCTTCTGCACCCCGCCTGCGGACGGGGCGGCATCGCATTAGCGGCTTTGCTCTGAGGAGAGACGTTTAATTCTGCAGAAATTACATTGGAGGCGGCGAGGAGGTGCAGAGCCTATGGATTGGTTAATGGGGTAAGCTGGGCCACTCTCGCCTGATTCCGGCTTCATTCTCTATGTTTTTGTGAGGTGAAACGGTTCTGCGCGCAAGTCCCGGCTAACGGGATTTTTTTTCGCCTTGCCGGAGTGCGCATGCTCGGCAGGCGCGGGGTGGTTGTGGGAGCTGTAGTTTTCGGCGAGCTCGGCGGACGGGAGGCGGCGCCGGGTGGGACTACAATTTCCTGGGGTGCAGTGCGCCGCCGCCGTGGTCCCCGCGCATGCGCGCTGGCAGGCTGCACATGGGCAGGGAAGGGGTTGGGATCCAACTGGGCACCAACTGCCCCAGCACCTGGTGGGGAGCAGGGCTCCAACCCACCTAGGGAGCTGGAATGGAGGGCAACCCAACTGGGTCTTCAGCTAGGGGCAAATGTAAACTAGGGCAGCTTGGTTAAACCAATTGACCACCAGTAGGATGGTGGTTTGGTGGTTAACTTTATGTTGGGCGTCTCACAGACATGGTTCAGACTTCACCTACACCGGGTGAAGGTCTGGTAAGCTATGCCTGTGTTCTCTGTGCCCCCTCAGCTAGCTGAGCTCTCTTCTTCCCTTGCCCATCCCAATATCCCCTAGCAGCCTCCTGATTGCCACTTCCTCCCAGTTGTCCATGTCTACCATTTTCGTATTTCACCCACAGTTGTCTGGACATTGGAATTGGTTTATTATTGTCACATATAACGAGATACAGTGGAAAAATTTAGTTTTGCAAGCCGTCCATACAGATCATTTTAAAACACAAGTGAATTGAGGTAGTACGAGAAAAAGCAATAATGGAATGCAGAATATAGTGCTACAGTAACTGTGACAGAGAAAGTGCAATGCAGATAGACAATAAGGTGCAAGGGCTATGACAAGGTAGATTGTGAGGTCAAGAGTACAAGGGGTCCATTCAAGTCTTATAACTGCTGTCCTAGAGTCTGTTGGTGCATGTTTTCAATCCAGCAGACTGTTACTCCGTGGCTTATTCACCATACAAAATATCCTTGGGAATACATCTACAATTGACCAAATAAGTTGATAGTTTAGTGAGCATTGGTTAAATGGCCTTTATTGCAAGGGGAATGGAGTGGGAAAGGAATGAAGTATTGGTACAACTGTACAAGACATTGATGAGACTAGCAGAAGTACTTTGTATGTTTTTTGTTTCCCTGTTTAAGAGTAGAGGCAGTTGAGAAAATGTTCACTAGCTTGGTTCCTGGGATGAAAGGTTATCTTTATGAAGAAACATTGAAAACTTTACCTTTTGGAATTTCGAGGAATGAGTCATGATCTTACTCAGAGAAGATTCAGAAGGGGCTCAACAGGGTAGATAGAGCCAGAGAGAGACATAGCCTGAAAACAGGCCCATTGCCCCGTGGACTCCACTCATGAAATCAACCACCCTTTTATTTACAATAATCCTACCCTTACCCATATTATTCTCCCCACATTCCTTTTAATCCCACTCATTCCACCTCTCAGCTACACACTAGGGGCATTAGCAGTGGCAATTAACCTACCAATCTGCACATTTTTGGGATGTGGGAGGAAACGGGAGCACTTGGAGAAAAGCCAGGCGGTCACAGGGGGAACGTGCAAACTCCACACACACAGCTCTGGAGGTCAGGATTGAACCCAGGACACTAGCTGCAGTTATGATGTTGTGAGATTCCAAGATCTGCATCCAGAGGAATACTTTCTGCTGTCATCCATTTAAGGTAGAGATGAGCTGGAATTTCTTCTCTGAACATTGTGAATCTTTGTAATTCTGTAACGCAGAGATCAGTGGATTTATTCAAGACTGCGAAGGGCAGATTTTAGACAAAGGGTTATAAAAACATGAGAGCATAGGTTGCAGGGAAACAAGTGGGGGAGAAGTGATTGCTCTGAGAGCCGGCATGTACTTGGTGCACAGAATGGCTTCTTATGCCCTGAGAAAATATGAAAATAATATAATGTGAAATAGAAGCAAGAGTAAGCCTATTAGCCCTCATATTTGCTGTGCAATTTTTTAAGGTGATGGCAATTTTTTAAATCTTTCCCGCACTAACCCCGTATCCTTTGTTCTTAATTATTAAAAATATGTTGATTTCAGACTTGACTATACTCAGGAATCAAGCTGCCTCAGCGCTCTTGGGGACAGAATTACAAAGATTCACAACACTCTGTGGGGGGTGGGGAGGGGTGGTGGTGGTGAAATTACTGCTCATCTGTCCTGAAAGGCCAATCCTTATTTTGAGAATGTGATCCCTGGTTCAAGACACTCTGGCCGGGGGAAGTGTCAACTCCGTATTTGTGCTGTGAACCCCAGAAGAATTTTGTTTGTTTCACTGATATCATCTCTGATTTTTCTAGATGATATAATTTTTATAATCTGTTTAATCTTTATGCATATTACAAGTCCTCCATCACAGGCAAACCTTCATTGCAGTCCCTCGTACGAGTATATCTTTCCTTTGTTAGGAGACCAGACCCATACACACCATACGAGATGTCTTCTCACGAGGGCCCTTTATAATTGGAGTAAGACTCCTCTTGCAGCAAAGGTCAACTTAATATTTGCCTTCCTAATTGCTTGACATACTTGCATATTAACTTTCTGTGATATACCTAGGTCGTTCTGAACACCAACACTCTCACCTTTTTTTTAAAAAAACACTCCATCATGTTTCTATATTCTATTTTTGTGGGGAACAGGCAATAAAATGGATCTGAAGCCAAGATTAGATAATCCATTGTCTTACTGACTGACTAGCATGCTTGAAGGTTCATTTGTCCGAATCATGTTTCAATATCTTATGTTCTTATAGTTGGTTGATAACTTGTTCTCATGTCCAGATTGCAGTGATCCTCCTGGTGTACAAGACCAGGAGTTGCATTGATATAGCACATTTCATCCCACAATCAGATGTTCCACACACTTAACGGTGAATTAAGACTTTGAATTGTGGCTACTATTGCACAAAGAATTAAATGAGAGCATGTATCTCATGCCCAATGTGATAGAAAGTTTGGAAAGTGGCAGTCAATTTGTGCACAGTAAACCCCCCCAAAACAGTGAGGATGAATAACGGACATGATACTGGGGAGAACACCCTATTTTTCTTTGAATTGATGCCATTGGGATCTTTTATCCACCTGTGAGGGTAATCACTGCCTCCCAACGGTGTATTGTGCCTCATTCCTGCACTGGGCTGGAATTTGTAATCGTCTGTCTATGGTATGGAACTTGAACCCAGAACTTCAAGTCTTGAGTTCAGTGTGAAGGGACACAATAAAGGGTTCATTCAAAAGCAAAATTCTGCAAATGCAGGAAATCTGACCTTGAATCAAATAATACTAGAAATGTTCAGTGGATCAGAAGCTTCTGTGGATAGAGAAGTAGAATAAACACTTCATTCAATGACCTGTCATCAGAGCTTTCTAAAATTTTAACTCTTTTTCTCTGCAGATCCTGCTTGTGCATTTCCAGTAATTTTTTTATTACAAAGGTTGACCCTCCCCGTTGTTGGACTTTTGAAAGTTGTTAAATCAACATGCTTCAGCATTGTCAATGGAAATGTCATTTTAATCTTATCTAGAGGAGAGGTCCACGGTTCTGCAACTAGTGGAATTATAGAATTTTTTTTATTTCCCGCATGCCCCCCCCAATAAATCTTTTGAACGTTAGAGCTCTACACTTGGTTCTTATTCTCTCTCTTAAAAATCTAAGTGGAAAATAAGACTCACCCTGCAATGGAATAAGGTTGAAACGAATACGAGGATAAGGTTCTTCAGTTTTGTGGAATTGGCAGAGAACAGCTTAGTTATTGAGTCTGCGTTTGAGAACAAAATGCAGCAAGGGGTAGAGAATTGTCCCTAGTCTGATTTTGAAGGCAGACGCTGCTGTTCTCAGGAACATTGGAGAGGAAGTTAGGAAAAAAATATTTGTTTCTGTACCTTTAATACCATTAGTCTGCTAAACCCAATGCATAATCTGGGCTCAGTATATTGGATTTATGGAGGTGGATTAGTGGTGCCATCCCGCAAGGCAGCTCACTTCACACTGTTCTTGCCCGGCTGCTATTGCAACACCCACCTTCATTAAATAATATTGCATTATGGGCGAGCCTGAGGGAAGCCAAATCTATCATGAGTTTAATGGGGGGAAATCAACGCTGAGTTGGGTCATATTGCACTGGTCCAAATTAGAATCATTACGGCAAGGAAATCAGCAGCTAAAGTAGGTCAGGCCTGAAATGTCACAGATTCAGCATGTCTGTGTTCAGTGTGAGAGCAAGATTAATTTCAGAATGCAGTCAAGGAGACTAATCACCTCAGCTTGCCTGAAATAATGGTTTCAATATTTGAATACATTTATTAAAGGTGAATGTGCACCATAGGCAATATCTTTTATTGTTTAATACACCATTTCTTTCTCTTTGGAATGCCTTTAAGATGCTATCTTCACTTTGAGCATCCCTTTATGTACAGGAAGAAGCTAACTTACCTCTAGACATCTGAACCTGCCCCATGCTCCAATTCTGACATTTCAGAAGTTGTTTAGAATCACAAGGACTTGCTTGACTGCAATCCCTTGGTGGTTTGGTATATTGCTTAACTCCTGTCTGCAGGTGGTTCATGTCTGCATAAATAAGCATTTTACAAGTTTGCAGCTGCAAGAATTCTAAAAAGGAAAAAGTGCAGGTTACATTGTGGGCATCTGAGAATGAAAAGGTACACACAAGTGTTTGTTTATCACAGCTGGCCCTGGCTGCACTTACTCCTCATTGGTCCTGCCAGAGTAGTAATAGAGGTGTTTCAGAGAACTGGAATGGAGAATGAGGATGGTGGAAATATTAGAGCCTATGGTTACAGATTTCTTGAGTATATCTGTAGTGCTATAATGAGCCGTGTCTGGGGTTTGGAGGATGTCTTCTTACTTCAGTTTGTTTACCCTTTATATCCTTGCTCCAAGGTTCAAATTCGAATATCTTCCAAATGCAGTCATTCAGTACCTAACTCAACTGATCATTATGCACACACCAGACAATGGATGTTGGCAAACTACTCAATATACAGAGTAACCCTAATGATTAACCCTAATTTTACCTTGCTCTGTGCTTACATATAGTTTTCCAAGGGTGGGCGGGGCATGTCACTTGATAGTAATTAGGAATAAAAATTCTGAATTATTTCCTGTTCCTTCCTTGAGTACAGTCAGCCTAACATTTTGCCCATTTTTGGGACGTGGATATTGCTAGTGAGGCCAGCATGTATTGCCCATCCCTCATTGCTCTTGAGAAAGTGGTGATGAGCTGCCTCTCGAACTGCTGCAGTTCTTCTGGTGAAGGTGTTCTCACAGTGCCATTGAGTGGGGAATTCTAAGATTTAGACCCATTGACGAAGAAGGAATGGTGATAGATTTCCAAGTCAGGATAGTGTGCAGCTTGGAGGGGAACCTGCAGACAGTGGTGTTCCCATGCACCTGCTGCCCTTGTCTTTCTTGGTTTGGGAGGTGCCGACAGACTTCCCAGATGTGAAATGAGATTAGGCAATTTAGCATGAGACTTATGTATGTGGAACCTCAGTAGCAGAGACTGAATCATGGAGGAGGCAGAGATAATTTGATTTATCATTTAGTCTGTCTTGATCTCTGCCTGGTAGTGCTTTAGCAGATGTTATGAGGCAGTTGATTCTGTTTCTTAATAGTGTCTGCACAATGAGTTTAAAAAGCTCATGGTAGTGCTAAGAAATTGATGGTAAATTGGTGCTTTTAGCATGAGATACCAGTTAGAAGTAGCTAGGCTGCAGAACTAAGGAGCGCCTCACTATCAGAGGAGCTTTCTTTTGGACGAAGCATTAACTGAAGCCTCTTCTGCCTCTCAATTTGGACATAAAAGGTGCTCCAGCACAGTTCAAGAAGGGTAGCTATCTGTGACCTGGCCAATATATAATTGGAAATTTATCTCCATGTGTAGAGATTAGCTTCTACAATGACTATGCTTCAAAATTGTTCCAGTGTGTTTTCCTCAAGGTTGTGAAAGATGATATATCTGCATATTATCATCACAGGTTTTTTTGGTATCTGTTTGAGAAAGTTCATTAGAAAATATCTATGGAATTAGCTAATCCAAACTTCATTTTTAGAGTAACAAAGGTAACAGTTCAGAAAAAAATAGCTAGCAGGTCAGTCAATTGCTCAATATTTGTTTCCGATTCATAAGAGGGGTAGTAATTCTGCCCCCTTCCCCTCCCCCCTTGTTTATAGGTGCCCGGATCATGTTTACTGTATGGGATCTCAAACAAGGCAAAGTTATTGTAGCATTTGCCAGCAATGCTCTGAAACAGCTTGTCAGTAGCTGCATGGAATCCCCGGGTGGCTCTTTATTCTTTTGCTTCATGGCATGTTTCTAATCCCTCCATATTTAAATGGGGAACTGTAAGGAAGGACCCTTGAGTGCATTCAACTAAATTACCATTGGTACCAAGTTCTTCCAATAGATTTAGTCAAATACAATAACCAAAGGGAAGAGCGGCCAAGTTATGTCTACTTCTCCATTGCCCACTATTATTTGTTCATTCACACTTCCCCGATGTGAAGCTGACCTATATTGAATATTTTAATCACTGGCCTCCAAACCAAAATGCAAAATTCATTGGTAACCAAATAAAGTGCACTTGAGTGTCAGTTTAACCCTTTCCATTCTTTGCTGAATCAGAGACAGACTCCCAGGACCTGAGTGCAAATAGGGTTACTGCATTGTTGGAAGGGTCAGCTTTTGGGTAACGTTAAACTGAGGCCTCATCGGTCTCCATAGCAGCAGTGAAAGTGCTTTTCCTGAACATTACAGTCTTCTCCTGGGCCTCTGTTTAGAAGTAAAAGATCCTACAGCATTAAAAAGAGCATAGGGATTGTTTTGATGTTGGGGAAGATAATCTGTCACTTCATCGACACCACCAAAAATTCATTAAATTGTCATTTATCTCTGTTGTGAATTGGCTGCCATATTTGCCATAAATCAACTGTTTGATTTGATCCCCGAGTGTAAAAATCCATACTGACCACCGTGGCTACAGTGTGTACTATCTAAAATGTGCACTACGATAACTTGCCAGCCTTTTCTTCACAGCACTCCCAAATCTGCAGCTCTAATCTAGGTTAGCAGATGCAAGGTTGCACCAATACCTGCAGGTTCCTTTCCAGGTCACACGCCTATCCTAACTTGGAAATGTTTGCTGTTTCTTCCTTGTTGCTGGATCAAAAGTCCTGGAGCTTCATCGTAACTAGGACTGTGGGAGAACCTTCAGTACATGAACTGCAATGGGTAAGAAGGCTTGAGCACACTGATTCATGATGGAATTTAGGCATGGGCAATGCATGCAGACCTCTGTAGAGATGCTCATATTATACAGATAATAAAATGTAGTATTATACTTAAAATATTGTTTGTTGCTAATGAAGTGCTTTATAGGAATATGCAGAATACCACTTAAAATAAAATCTTCCCATAAACTATTGCATAATATCACAGTAAATTCCCATCTTTTTAAAACAAGGCTAGGCACCAAAGTTAGAAAATTTCCTTTACATTGGTCACCACAAAGTTGTGAAATACCCAATATTCTTTACAGTGAAAAGTCTGAATTATTTAGCACCTTATCCAAGAGAAATGATCCAGGGTGGTTTATAGGAGCTTTATGAAAACAAGGTTTGCCATTGAGCCACTTCTGATGAAATTATGGCAGAGAGAAGAGTTGACAGTGGTAGAGAGGTTTAGGGAGAGAATACCAGAGTTTAGGTATTGAGCAGTTAAAAGCATGGCACCATCAGTTTTAAAATTGAGGATGCCCAAGACGCTAGTATTGGAGGAGTAGAGATATGTCAGATGGAAGAGATTGCAGAATTATGGAGAGGTGAGCCTATGGAGGGATTTAAAAGTCGATAAATTTTTAAGAAACTATGAAGCTCAGTAGGACTGATAGACAAACAACACACGTTGTGAGGATACCAGAAGCAGTGTTTTGGATGCGCTTATAAAGGATAGCAGGCTGACCAGAGTGGACATCAGATTTTGCAATCTGATAATTTAGTGAGTGGGTCAAGAAATGTAGTGGTGTGTAGGTGGCCAGTTATTTATCTATTGTTGATGTTGGGTCACGTTGGGTGGAGTGGTGGCAGATGGAATTTAATCCAGACAAGTCTGAAGTAGGTAACTTTGGGAAGTCAAATTCTGGTAGGACATATAGAGTTAATGGCAGGGATCTTGGGCGTGTTGATATACAGAGAAGCCTAGGGGTGCAAATCCATAGCTCCTTGAAAATGGAGACACGTGGATGGGGTAGTGAAGAAGGTATTTGGTATGCTTGCCTTTATTGGCCAAGACGTTGAGTATAAGAGTTGGGACACCGTGTTGCAGCTGTACATTGGTTAGACTGCACTTGGAGTATTATGTACAATTATGTACAAGTTGCTACACTACAGTAGGATATGTTAACAATATACAGAGTGCAGAAGAGAATCATCAGGATATTGCCTGGAATGGAGGGCTGTAGTTATAAGAAGAAATTGGATAGGCTGGGTTTATTCTCACTGGAACGTAGGAGGTTGAGAGGTGACATTACAGAAGTTTACAAAAATATGAGGGGCATAGTTAAGATGTATAGTCAGACTTTTTCCCAGAGCAGAGGAATCTGGAACTGCAGGTCTAAGGTGAAAGGGGAGAAATTTAAAGGAGATCTGATGAGTAAGTCTTTCCACACGGAGGGTGCTGTTTATCTGGAATGAGTTGCCAGACGTGGTGGCAGAGACAGATACAGTCAGAACTTTTAAAAGGCACTTGGATAGGAAAGACGTAGAGGGATATGGGCCTAATGCAGGCAAACGGACTGAGTGAGGGGGGCATCACGATCGGCATGGATGAGGTGGGCTGAAAGGGCTCTTTTCTGTGCTGTATGATTCTGAGGAGGAGTATTGCCCAGGTCCTGAACATTTTGCCATTAGGCTGAAATGGATTTGGATCCAGAATTGAAAAGATGAGGCTTTAAAAAGGAAACTATTGGCAAATTAATTTAGTGGTTCCAGAGCACGTAATGGCTCTTGTGTTCAGCTGTGAGATGGTGCTCAGCTGGTTTTCCCTACCTTTTTGCCCTTAGGCATAGTTAGAGGATGAACTAGCCTGGATGGTTGATTTGCATCTCTAAGCAGCATTCTCAAAAAGGCAGGTAATCTGTGTTCTCAGACTGGTAAATCACGTGTGGTTTGGGAAGTCGACTGAAAAGATCATTTTAGTCTTTAGTGGCATAATTGGTAATGTGCTGCCCCGGGTGGTTCTAAGCCATACATACTGAAAGTACCAGGTTTGATCATTGATCTGTATCAGCTTAGCTTCAGATGAGCTGTGGTTTCCATTGGAACAAATAGCCTACAATTGGGACTGCAAGTCTGGCATTTAAAAAATGGCCAGTGGATTGGCAGCTTCTCCAGCCCCTCTCCCTAGGAGTTATTTGTCTGAAATTATCATGATTTTTGGTGGCAGAATAAGATTATGCATTCCATATTAAAAGTGGAATTAGTTGAGGGAAGATTTGATTGTTGTATTAGAGATCTTACCGTAAGTCCAGGTAACAATCAACAAAAATGTACCATCAATAATCTTGTCATAATTTTAATGCTTTAGGTTTTGGGATCAGTCTCACCTGCCCTCTGCACAAAAATCTGTAACCAGAATCTTTTCCTGCATTAGCTATTGGATAAAGACAGAAAAATACTTAATGTAATTTTTCAAAATATTTTTGAGAAGATGTTTTTGCTTCCACAGCATTCACAGGGTTAATGTCTTGGATTTTTTTGCAATTGCAGGGCCTGCTCAGGCTTGTTGCATTGCAGTTTGTTTCTATGAGATCATTTTCTTTTTTGGTTTGCAGCACAATATTTTTTCTGCAGATTTCATCGAGTCTCCACCCTGTTACCCCTCCCAATGGAGATCTTTTGAAAGATGATTTCCATCTTTCTGTTCACCTAGTCATCTGTTTGTGAACAGTCGTAATTGTAGCATTCCAACTTCTCTTTATAAGCAAAAGTAGGTTGATTGAGTGGAGTTGATGGAAATCTGCTGCTCTCTAGCTCCCATTGGCTGAAGTGAGAAAAAATATGACTTTATTCTTTGTGGCAGCAATGACCTTGTTTTTCTGGAGCATTACAAACTTCTGCTGGGCTCCCTCTTTAAAAAAAATATAAAGGCTTATAGTTGGATCACTCCTTTTCAGTGATAGGAATTGAAGTCCCTGAGTTTCAACAGGCCAGTATTACTATTCAACTCAATTTTTGCCACACTATGCCTTTGTTGTTCAGGTCTTTGTCAAACCAAAGCGCGCTCTATATCAAATGATGGCAGGAGTGAATAAAGTAACAATGTTTTTAAAAAAAGGTCGATCTGTGAGTGTTACAAAAATCCTTTAACAAATATCATAGGAACTTTAACTTTGCACAGTGGAAAATTAAATCCAGTACCACAAAGCTACAGGCAGCATCTTTAGTCACTAGGACATTGAAAGACTTATTCCTCTTTGCTTTCTTTTATTATAAACTATTATTTGTGCACCTATGCTGTATCATTGTGGTGAATTGTTTAGCTTTGTTGTAACGTGCCATTATAACTGCTCCATCAACAGGTGGCATATAAAATAGGATCATGTCCCATGTTTCTGATTGTGCCCTGTTTAGTTTTTTTTTGTTGAAAGTAGAAGGCAGGCTAAACATTGTCCCATCGGCAGATGCACTGCCTAATGAATGCAGTAGATCTTGTATTCCGTTCGCATTGAACCTGGGAGGATAATTTCCAGCTTCTTAAACTGAAGAGCATCTGCACATATGGCTTTATGGTAAGCTGCTGTAGATGTTACCCAACCCATGAAAAGTCTTTACAGAGGTAGACACAAAAAAACTTGGAGTAAAAAAAAACTGCTGGAGGAACTCAGCGGGCCAGGTAGCATCTGTGGAGGGAAATGATCAGTCAACCTTTCAGGTCCATTTCCTTCATCTGGACTATCTGATCTCATTCAGTCCAGATAAAGGTCTCAGTCTGGAACATGGACTATCTATTTCCCTCCACAAATGCTGCCTGACCTGCTTAGTTCCTCCAGCATTTTACTTTTTGCTCCAGATTCCAGCATCCACAGTCTCTCGTGTACACAAAAATACTTGCCGGAAGTATCAGAGAACCAAAAGTCTAGTAAGAATAAGAATCTGAAGGAAGTAAGTGTTTGTAAAAATAATAACGCTAAAAAACTGGGTGAGACGAAAACCTGATAAATCCCAAGGACCTGATGATTATGTACCAGAGTTTAGAAGGATGTGGCTGTCGAGATGGTGAATGCTCTGGTTATCCTCTCCCAATGTTCTGTATGGTTCACAGTCTCAGAACAAGAGGTTGGCCATTTTGGACTGAGAGGAAGAGAAATTTCTTCACTCAGAGAGTGGTAAATCTTTGGAATTCTGTCCTGAAGGGCTGTGGAGTCTTGTTCCTAAGTTCCTTCAAACCATAGATCAATAGATTTCTGGATACCAAGCGATGTAGGTATAGGTGAATGGAGCTGAGGTAGAAGATCAGCCATAATAAATAATGGAGCAGGCTCAAAAGGCCAAAGAACATATTCCTGTCCCAGTTTCTAATGTAAAGTGGACTGAATCTGTCAAGCAAAATGTAAATCTTTGCATTACGAGATCTTCCTGTTAACGGTTTCTCCTATGCTCCATCCCCAGTGACATCTGCCTGAAATGGCAAAATAACTCATCACGAACCTCATAAGGCAAACATGATGGAAACACGCGGCAGGTCTTTCAGTTCCCAAAACAAGCAAAGGCAGGTTTATGCTGTACCCTCTGAGGATTTCTAGGAATTCCTTCCTTTATATCAGGCTTCCAGCATCTGCAAGAATTTCTGTTCACAAAGGCCATTGGGCCATTTGTCTTGCAGGTTAATCTTGCTGGTCATAATGTTAAAGCTTTAGCAGAATAAATAAGTTTTCTGAAGAAGCATCTGTTACTACATCTTTGAACATTTGGAGTTAACTGAACACTGATTGATCCGTGTCTGGTCAGCACTGTGATTTCTTGTTGTCAGACCCTGGGTCTGATTTGCCTTCATTAGCAATGTAATTACTACATGATGTCACCACCTTTTGTACATGGCTGTTTATATTGCAGTGTACATCTGCTTTGTAACCCATTAAGAGACTGTATTTTGCGAAAAAAATTAACCTGCAATGCTTGGAAACATACTGGGACGTATTTAAAGTAATATAGATTAGCTAGGATTGAACATGGGTTAGGGTAAAAGAGTTTGATGCATTTTAAATTTAGTTGTGTTTTTCCTTTTCCCTCTTTAGATCTCTAATGTCCATCTCCAACTGAGATGATAGGCAGCCTCACTTATGTGACTAATCACAAGGAAATTATGAATCTGGCTTAAAATCGCTTACCTAATTTTATTTTGTGTCATTATGGTGCTGATCAAGTCAGCATCTGTTGACTCGGTAACAGAATTGAGTTAGAATTCGGAAAGCTTGCATTCAAATTGATCCTTTTTACAATCTTGTGTCTGTTCAGTGGTCAGAAGGAATTTAACTTCGATACATCTATGTGCCTGGTCTCTGCTTTCCCAGATGTGATATGGTTGATGTTTAGTGATGCTCCCTAATGGAGGACTTCTGTCACAATGTAAATGTCCATTTGTTTGGACTGAGGCTATCATAATTGAAGAGGTGGGAAATGCTATGCATTTGGGGCTGTTTTGCAAGTAGCAAAGGTGATCTGAGATGAAAATTAAGAAAGCAAATAAATTGTTTTGTGCTGTATCTGGTTTTGGATTGCACTCCAGGAGATCCTGTGAAAGCTGATGCTTCATTGTGTTTTCATTGTTCTTGCCTTTTTTTATGTTGTTACCTTACAACCGCTGTCGTTTTTCTGAATTATGTGGATGAGAAAGACTCACAGGGCTGCTGCCACGTTTTTTTTCTTTTGTCTGTTCACATGTTTGTGTGAAGGCCGGAAGTGTTCAGAGGTTTGTGCAATCATCGCTAGGTTTGATTCTTGCAGTCTATGTTTAAAGATGAAGTGTTGTGCAAAATAGTTAGTGTGTTGGGAATATCAAACATTAACTATACAATATAGATCACGGCATTAAGTTTTGTATCAAAATTCAGAGCCATTGCAAACAACAGGAAAAGCTTGTTGGGTAGCCTTAGAATATACAAACTAGCAAGTTCACATTTGCTTAGAAAATACAATGCATAGATGCTAACTGCTTTGCACACGTATGCCTGAAAACTGGCATTTATTTTTTTGCATGAAGCTTAGTACAAACTGAATCAATTGGATGGCTTCCCAGATTCAACATAGCTGCCACACCCAACCCACACCCACCAGCCCCCCCCCCCCCCCCCCCCCCCCAGACCAAATCAAGTAGATTTTTACAAGTTTGGCTTTATGGCTACTAGAATTCTTCCGTAAAGGGTTTGCCATATACTCTTTTGGTTTCAGCTTATGTTACTGCTTGCCTAGCCAGGAGCGTTCGGTGCTTTACCTGCACTGAATTTCAGCCACACTAAAACAAGATCTGTTTATTATAATCATTCCACACTTGTGTGCAGATCACGAAGATATCTTTATTAGTCACATGTACATCGAAACACACTTTTGCATTGTCTGTTCTGGGGGCACTCCTCATCACTTCAACATTAGTCACTCTAGTTGTATTATATTTTGCAAAAGCACGTGGCCCAGCTTCCAACACCACGAGGAGTGGTGACAATGATGGAAAGAATGAATGTTTAAGGTGATGGATAGGCAAATGTGTTGGTGTCAGTCTTCTTGAATGATGTTGGCGTTTCACTAATCCAGGCAAACGGAGAGTATTCCATCATGCTCTTGAGTTGTGCCTCGCAGATGTTGGAAAGATTTAGAGGTACGAGAAGGTAAGTCACTCGCAACAGGATACTTGGCTGTGACGTGCTTTTGTTGCCACTGCATTTATGTGATTGGTTCAGTTAAGTTTCTGATCAATGGTGATCCCCAGAATTTGAGGGACTCAGTGATTGCAGTGTCAAGGATGGATGAATAGAGTGAACAAACTCCTCCTTGTAGGAGATAATCATTGCCAGGCACTTTTGTGGTGCAGACATTACTTGTCAGCCCATGCCTGAATGTTGTCTAGGTTTTGGACTGCATCATTTACTGAGTTACAGAAAATGGAATTGAATATCCCTGCTTTGACCTTATGATGGATGTTCGTTGTTGATCAAGCAATTGAAGGTGATAGAGCCAAGGATGATACCATAACAAATTCTTGCTGATATCCTGAAACTGATGTTATTGAGATTCAGCAATCACAACCACCTTTGGGTGTGGTGTGACTCCAGAGTTTTCACCTTGACTTCAGTTGTGCCAGGACTCTTTGATGTCATACTCACTCAAGTGCTGGCTTGGTGCCAAGGGTAGTCAGTCTCACCTCAACTCTGGTATTCATCTTTTTTGGACCAAGGTTGTGATGAATCTGGAGCTGAGTGGTCCTGGCAAAACTCAAAATGGGCATAAGAAAGCAGACAGCTGGAGAGTGAGTGATGCTTGATAGCACCGTGATTGATACCTTCCATATCTTTGATGATTGAGAATAGATTGGATGGTAATTAGATTGGATTTGCCTTGGTTTTTGTAAACAGGGTGTACATGGCAACTCTCCACAATGCTGGTGAATGCATTGTACTGAATAGCTTGCTAGAGGAATGGTTAGTAATGGAGGGCAATCTTCAGTAAAACAGCCAGTACATTATCTTGTCCCATAGCTATTGCTGTATCCAGTGCAATCAGCCATTTCATATGGAGCAAATTGAATTGGCTGAAGATTGGCTTCTGTGCTACTGGAGCCTTGTCTTTGGCATGCACATTGGGCCCCATCAGTTTTGTGGGTGGGAATGCTCTTGGAGCCACCTCCTCCCATTAGCAGTTTAATTGATTCACAGTTAAATTGCAGCAGTGATCACATTTCAAAAGCACTTTGAAACACCCTGTTGTTGTAAGAGGTGCAATATTAATGCTTTCTGTGCAACCTGTGGTTCAGCAGAGAGCTATGGGACTTGGTTATCTAGTCAGTGGTCATAAGCAGAAGTTCAGGTTTCTACGTTAGTTTGGAGACCTGAGTTAACGGCCCAGGCATCTGCAGTAACGATCCAGAGAACCATGTTGAAATCCCACCAAGGCAGCTGTGGAATTTAAATTCAGTTAATAATCTGGAATTCTAAGAAAATCTGGTTTTAGTAATGACTTTCACAAAGTTACTCGATTGTCGTAAAAATCCATCATCTTCACTGAAATTTTATTTCCTGTTGTGGCCTATGTGTGACTCCAAACTGACCACAATGTGGTCGAGTCTGAGATGGCCTAGCAACCAGTTAGTTATAGTATAACTGCAGCATCAAAGTGGGAAAAGAATAAAACTGGATGGACTGCCTGGCATCACAAGAACTCAAGAAAATAGGAGCAGAAGTAGGCCACTCTGCCCCTCAAACCTGCCCCCACAGTTCAATATAATCGTGGCTGATCTGTCCCAGGCTTCAACTCTCTATGCCAGTTTCTCATAGCCATCAATTCCACAATCTTTCAAAAAATATATGATCTGATCTTCATAACCCTCTTGGGTAGAGAAGTCTAGAGATTCTCCACCTTCTGCAAGAAGAAATTCCTATACCAATCAGTTTTAAATGACCGCCTTCTTTTATTGAAACCTGTTCCCTCATTCAAGAATTTCCCACTGATGGAAACATCTCAAAAGTTAGCATGTTATGCCCCCATAGGATCTTATGCATTTCAGTAAGATACCCCTCATTCTTCTAAACCCCAAAGAATACAGATCCAACTTCTTTATCTGTGTGTAACAGGACAACTTTCTCATCCCAGGAATTAACCTGATAAATCTCTTTTGAGATCAACTTTGACTCTAAACTTAGTCATGGTAATGCTGTAGCTGCTGAAAACTGCAGCCACGGTGAGCAGTGATGGGGGAAGTGAATTTTAAAGATGGTAAGTAGGATGCTAATCAAGTGGGTTAATTTTGGCCTGGATCAACACACAAAACGCAGGAGGAACTCACTGGGTCGGGCAGCATCTATGGAGGGGAATGGACTGCCTGACCTGTTGAGTTCCTCCAGCACTTTTAGTGTTGCTCCAGATTTCCAGTATCTTCTCTCTTGTGTCTCTGTTTTGACCTGGATGATGTGTTGGAGCTATCTGCCAGATAGGTGGAGAGTATTCTATCACACTCCAGACTTCTGCCTTACAGTTGATGTTAGGTTTTAGGGCGCTAGTGTTAAGTCAATTGTTAAGGATTCTTCAGCACTGACCTGCTCTGAAACCACGGCATTTGTGGCATATCTACACAAGTTCATTGATGACCCTCCAGGATTTGATGATAGGCATGCCATGTCAAGGGAAGATGATTCAATTTCCTGTTCTTAAAGATGATCAATGTTCTGAATGTTATTTTCAACTTATTCACCCAAGACCAATCCCTAATGATGAAACCTATAATTTTTTTGTATAATTTTTACAGCTTTTACTTTCCTGTAAATCTGTCACCACAAATCTCTCACTACTTATACAGAAGAAATTCTGTGTTGGTTAAAAGTAGAACTATTATTTAAGCAAAATGCATGATCTCATACTTAATGATATTGAATTACAGCTGCTCCAATACTTTAGCCCTTTTTATTATTTCCTTTGCCACTTCTTCTTATCCTCTAATGAATGAACTATACCACCTGTTTTGGCATCCTCTACAAGTTTCACACTGCTCCGTCTCGGCTAGCATCCAAATCGTTGATAAGCACAGTGAATAGGGTCCCCTTTCCCTATTCTTTCTTTGGGCATCATGATGATTGTGACTAAGGGTTTGTTTAGCAGGTGATGATTATTTTATTTATCTAAATTGCAGTTGCACTTGTAGAATGGCACAATTAGCAACAGCTTCCTGAATAATGCTGTAACATGTACCACAAGCTTAAAGCCCAAATACTAAAGTGCAGAACTACTTTTCATTTGATTCTACTATTTGGAAATCCTAGAGTTTTGCTAATCTTTTGTGCTCTGTCATTAGAAAAGGAGACTGAGCACATTGAATGTTCAGTATGTTGAGAAGATCAGTGCATAGTTTGTCTTTAAAGATGAGTTCAATGGCAAATCTTAACATGAACAATTATTGCTAGAAAATACCGGTCTGACGGTCTGTCCCCTTTGGCTGCGATGCCTAGTGCAGGCTGGGGAATCTAGACTTGGGGGGTGTAGTCTCAGAATGAGAAGGCAGCACTTTAAGACTGGGAAATTTCTTCAATCAGGATGGTAAATCTTTTCAATTCTCACACCAGTAGCTGTTAAGTCATTTTGTGCATTCAAGGTGGAGATGAGTAGATTGAGCAGTGAGAGAATGGAGGGGCATGGGCATCAGGTGAGAAGATGGACATGGTAGGACCAGCCATGACCCATGTGATCACCTGGGGGAAGTTAAAGACAAACTGCGCCAGTTAGAGGGTGATAGAACTGGAATATTTCTTTCCAACTCTTTGAAGAGAACCAAGCCTAAGCAATCACTTGATAAATATTAAATTCTATATGGGTTTCCACCCAGGTCAGAAATTGGTTTGGCTCTCGCATGAAAGAATTAATCAAATCACCATTAACACACAAGCTTGCAATCTGTTCATCTGTCTTGCATAATGTTTTGACCTTGCATAATTTTTAATGGTGACCTCCGGCACTTGGTTGCCCATCTTCAGAGAATAAATCCTGCACTGTAGTAAAGAGTTCTCGTTGATTGAACAGATCATTATTTGTGCTCTAAAATGTTTCTTGAAAAATGTGAAGTTCTGGTTTTAGCCTTATTTCTAAAATTTGGTAAAGTATAATAGGATGGGAGTGGTTTAATTTCCATATTATAATGTACTGGGGCAATTGTAGACTTTGTCCTACTGAACAGGGATTATTTTGAGATGTACAGGGCGAGTATTGGTGGGGAAAAGGATTACTCTTTGTATGATGCAAGCAGGTTGACCAGGTGTATAGTATAACATTAATTTATTTTCTTTTCATGTATTGGTGCCAATATCTTAAATGCCGGGTCGCAACAATAGGTTATCTAACCAAAGAATGTGCCTCAGTGACACAATTAATCGCGGCGCATTCGTTCGTTTTCTTTGCACCCGTCCCTGAGGAGGCCAGGATGACTCCTTTGTATTGGGTTTAGCTACTTTACAGACGCTCCCTAAGGTCTTAGTGTTGTCGTGGCAGCAGCAACAGCCTGCGTTGCTATTGGCTCTCTTTGGAGTGTTCCCGGGGAGCCAGTCCTATAAGCACATCAAATGCAGTCAAACTAGTTTGCAGAGTGGCTTTAGCTTGCTGTGCTGGAGAGGGGAACACTTTGCACAGGCTATTGTGCAGGGTGGGTTTTCTGTTGTTGTTTGTGTCCATTTCCTATAGTCTGGCCATTGAGTGAAGTAGTAGGGGGCCCTGGAGCAGTGCAGGATGGTCCTACAGGCTGTAGGGAAGGCACTGAGATACAAGAAAAGGTAAGGAAATTAACAGAATTAAAGGGATTGTTCCTGGGAGCATACAGCTGTATTGGAAATGGATAAGAGGCACAGGAGCATTGTGTTAATAACTTTGAATTAGACATCAGCCTTGAGAATCCAAATTTCTGATCTTTATCCCCTCAAGCCCTGAATAGCTGTGTTACAGTCATCTCGTGAAATCTCTCATATGAAGTATAAATTATTTGTCTTCTTGGCCTCTCCTATCAATTATTTTAATTGTCACAGAGTAAAGGAACTAAAATGAAAGGGCAGAGGAAGTCAGTTCCTGGGCAAATAACCATAAATTCCTAAAGGAGAATTATCTGTTGGAAAATGGCGTATTACTGTAAATGGTCTGAGTTGTGTTTGCTAACAGTTCATTTGAATGGTTAACTATGAGAACGTTTTTTAGGCATGCTGAATATACCCATTGATGCAATAAAGTGAAACTAGGTGAGTGCAAGATCTTATTGAGCACTTTGTAGACTCTCAGCTACTGGGGTAGAGTTGGTTTGAAGAAGTTTGTTTATTTGAGTAGAAGAAATCATCTGTGGTTCCTGTTTCTGGTCAGCACCAAAGCTACGCTGCATAACAGTAAAGATGACGGCTAGATTGGGTTAAAAGCTTATGGATGATTACTGTAAACTGACCAAGATCCATGTAATCTTCAGTGCGTAAAAGTGTTAAATTTGTTTAAATATAATTAATGTTCAGATATATCATCTGCCTTAATGTTCAGATATATCATCTGCCTGAATGTTCAGAGCTTCCACTGGCACTTTGATTCATTACCGTTTGACACCCTATTTTGGCTGTTTTTCTTCCCATTCTTCTCCTGAAAGCTGAACATCAGGGGTGTTTACAACTCCCATGGTATTTGAGTCACTTTTCATTTGAGGTAGTCATTTTCACTTGGTGGAATTCAGTACACATTCTGCAGGAATGCTAAAGGCTAATAACTTCATTTTTCTTAGCCAGTGACTGTAGTCACACTGTTCAGATGTGTAGATATTGAAGTTGACCCTCATCTTATTTTTGCCAAGTCATCAATGACTAGACTGTGTAGCCAGCATCTCTGGGTAAGGATCACAAATGAAAGCCCCAGCCAGAAAACTAGTACTGATGAATCGAGTCAAAAAATTTGTGCAGCTAGACCAGCTAAGGATCAGTTATCACAACGCAGGCTGCTACTCCAACCCATAACAGTCTTGGTACATTTAGCTCAGGTACATTACATTTTTACTAACAGTCCTCACGACATCTGGGAGAATAACTATTCATACCTTTTGAACCCTGCAAAATAGTTTTATAGAATATTTGTATACTGTTTTAGATTGTACACCATACTTGCCTTTTGTTGCAAGTAGTCCATTGTATGCTGGATGATACTGAATGTTAGTTTGAAAAGTGCAGGAAGTTGACTGGATTCAGATTCAAATTTCATTCACTAAGGTTGAGGGAGTAGATAATGAATAATTTTGCCAAATCATTTAGTTTGTTGCAGTTGTGTTTAATGAGGTTTTATTAAGCAGAACCGTATGCACTTTTTACAAAAAAATGTTATTGACAGCCAAGGTAACCACCTTGATTAAAATAATCTAAAACTTCAGTATAATCCATGTTTATCTTGCTATAAAATGACAGCATTCCTTTCTTCAAAACCCTCTTCTCGTATTGGCCAACTCAATTAAGCCCTTTTCTCATGTATATAAAAAAAATATACAAAATAGAAGCAAGTGTTAGGCCGTTCGGCACCTTGTACCTGTTCCACTATTAAGGTCATGGCCTCAGCACCACTTTCCTATGCTTGCAATATATCTCTTCAATTTCTGTCACCTACTGAGCCTCCACAGCCCTTTTGGGTAGAGAATTCCAAAGATTCTAGGTAAAGACATTTCTTATAGCAAGATAGCAAGAACTTTTTTAAAAAAACTAATGTAGTCAAAAAGGACTAATAAACCCATTATTTTCTTTACAAGGATCAGCCCCATATACCTACCATTTCAATATATTTGTCAGTCCCTTTGCTCTTCATGTATAAATCCCAATGTGTGTACATCTAACCTATCTAAGCTATCTGCAGCAATGACCTTTCTTGGTAATTTATTCAGCACTGTTAACATGTGGGTGAAAAGTTCCAAGTGATTTTCTTACTATGTTGTTTTGTATTTGCATTCTTCACCATAACTTACTGGATCAATTTCCTAATCCTCCATTAGTTTAAAGCAGCTCCAGCATCCAGACCTTGTTCCTCCTACGAGGTCAAGGAAAAAATGATAATGGTGATGTCAAGGAAAAAAATCATAATGCCTGCTTGATAATTGATCGTTATTTTGAAAATCTTGAAGGATTGTGGTTGAGCTGGTGACATTCTGTAACTTTATGAACCCTTCAAGTGTGTTATGTCTGCATAATAAATTTCATAAATGGCTGGTAACCCAAAAAGTGTACAATCTATAAATCCCAATACGAGTGCATTTCAAACTGCGTGTCAGATTTACTGCTTTAAGGTACAAGAGCATTTCTGTTATGACACTTGGAAGTAAAAAAAAAACTCAAGCATTAGAAACTGCAGACTCCTACTTTGCCAAATTTTAATTAGTGTTGCTAATCCTGTTTTGGATATGGTCGCATTTGCAATGCACATGTACCTGTTCTATGATATTCTCATCATCTTAAGATGTCACCAGTATCCATAATAGCCAGAAAACCACCCTAGTGTTATGCAACTCAAAATATTCTCCCAACCTCTTTACAATTGATAGAGTCTGTAATTGCTGGATACTCTTCCACATTTTAACAGGGTATGTTGTGAAGATTTTGCACACACAACCTGACAGTTATACTCTTCTAAAATCTGAACAATGACAGCCCATAATTTGCTTATATAAAGTTATGAAGAATAGCACAGATTGGAAGATATATCTCTTGCAGTCTAGGTATCCTGCAAACCTACTCAAACTAGTTTATGTCAGCCTCTCTCCTCAATTATTTGGTTATCTTTTAACCTGCCCGGAGAGCCCAGTTTATGGGTTGCTGTTCACAAGTAACTGGAAGCCACTTAAAGGAAAATTATCCATTTCTGCAGCTTTTCCTTGTTTATTAGTTTACTCAGAAAGTGTTTCCTTTTTTTTCATCTAAACTTGGGGATCAAAAGTAATGTATGTTGCGCCAGTCTTATAGGCAGCTAACATACATAAAGCATGTCAGGCCTGATGTGATACAGCCTTAACCCCATCTGTGTAGATGTTGACCTTGCTGCTAAACTTGTGGATCCATTGATACACACTTGCATAGTATCCAACTAAACCTGTTTAGTTTGCTTTGATTCGTTTAAATATGGGATCCAATAGATTCGGAATCTCTGCCTGAGTTCAGACATACAAAATTCTTCAAAACATGCAAAATTCTACTGGGGACAGACAGGGTGGATGCAGGGAGAATGTTTCTCCACCCTGTGGGGCCCAGACCTGGGATCACAGACTCAAAATACAGGTCCTTCCCTGGATATGAATACCTGACTTGTTTGTATGTACGAGCTGTACACGAGCTTTTGGGAGACTGGTGGGATGGATTTGCTGACCTCTGGGCATCTTCTGTCGCCTGGGAACTTGGTTCGTGGCCACATTTCCGACTTGCAAAGTGTCCTGGCTATGAACAGTTCATAGGAGCAGAACCCTGCCATCAACTGAGAAGACCTGTAAGGGGTTGTCCATTCAGGACCGAGGTGAAAAAAAGTTTCTTCACCCACACTATGGTGAATGTTTGGAATTCCCTACCCAAGAGGGCTGTGGGGGCTCAGTTGCTGAATATATTCAAGACTGAGGTTAGTTGACTTTTGGATGTATTAAGGAAATCGAGGGATATGGGGATTGTGCAGGAACGTGGCGTCAGTATAATAGATCAGTCCTGATTTTATTGAATGGTGAGGCTGATTGGCCGCCTCCTATTTCTGTTTCTTGCATTGAGAAGAATGGTGCCACTTTTTCCGAAGTTGAGAAGGATGAGAATATTACTGTTTGTTTTGTCCCTATGATTTCAGACGACTGCCCTGCACCTCTCCCCCACCCCCCCCCCCCCCCGTCAACTTTCTTTCCAGACTCGTCAACAGGGTTCTGCTGCCAACCAGAGAATTGACTTAACAATAGGAGGTCGGACAGCTTGCCCTAAGTGGACACCCGATGTGCAAAAGCCAATTCCTGGTGATCCTTGGGTCACTTTGGGGCCCAGCCCTAACTCCACTTGTCAATATCTTCCTTGATACCCCCATCCCAAGTGGCTTGTGGAAACTCTTACCAAACTCTGCCGCAAGTAATGGGGTCACATCCAAGGAGACACAAACGGGTAGATTTTGGACTGGGTCTCAAAATGGGCTCAGGATCTTTTTCCACCGTGTGCTATTTTATGAAGCTCCAAAACATAATCCCCAGATCCGTGAGTTAAGGGAAGGTTTTGCCAGTTTTTCTGCTCCTTTTTACCATTCAGTATGTACTCATTGTCATGTCCCACTGCAGATGCGTGTTCTCAAAATCCTTGCATGAGTTCTGTATCATAGAACCTATGGAACCATAGAAATGAAAAGGCTGACAAGGAAAAGAAAATTAATTTTAAAACTACCAGTTGTGTACATTGTAGCAAGCTGCTGGGCGAGTTAGCTGCCCCATCCCTGAATCAGTTCTTTGCATTGTGAGGATTTACTTACAAATAGATTGTACTATGGAGTTGCAGAAACTTGAAAGCATTCATTCCTTAGGATTACAACAGCCAAATTTCCTCAAGGTTCTCCTTTGTAAGATGCAAAGGAGACACTCCACAGCCCTTCATGTTATTTTTTTTCACAAAATTCCCTAATCCTCTGGGTAGTCACTAAATCCCTTTGCCCAAGGCAGTCTGTGTCCACTGAGGCAGGTTTGAGCCAGATGCTGAATCTTAACTGGCAGTAAGCAAGCAGTGGAATAGACAAAAGTGTGGTTGAGTGTCAAAGAGCAGTGATTAATTGTGGAATGCAGCAAGCCTGAACTCGTAAAGCTGCAACAGCCCTGGGGAATTTAGCACGCTGAATGTGAGCAAGCTGAAAACAACCTGCTTAAGGTAGCTATCTCCAGTTCAAGCAAGTATTCGCTTGTTCACCCTCTTCCTGTTTTCTTTCTATTTTCCTTTTTGTACATTTCTCCTTGTTCTTTTTATCCTACTCAATTTTCTATTTTTTCCTCTCTTGTATAAATCAACAGGATTCTATTCTCAAAACTCTAGCTGGTTTTTCGTACTGACATCAGTGTGTCTCCAGAGAAGATGACACAACAGAAAATAGTAATAACTGACAATTAAAAACATTTGTCATTTGGCAGGGGAGAGTTAATAGCAGTGGCTTCAGCAGTTCGAGTTGTCAAACCCTGTCATCAAACTTTAATTGATGCCTCACAATTTAAAAAAAACCCTGCTCCACTCCTGTGGTGATGGTCATAAGTAGTTGAGGTTACAGACAGGAGTTGCAGTTTGACAGGAATTGTAGCATGGGGAACTGAACATTCATTTGAGAAAATTCCCAACACTGAGCCAAGGATCACTAAGTCAGATATAACTTTTCACACAAGACCCAAGTTGAAATAATTTTGATTTTGTAATTTTCTGGAACCAGGAGCAGCAAAATCCAAGGGCTAGGATAGATGATGCAATCCAGGTGGTTAGTTCTGTTCAGCTGTCAACTGTTAACGTTGTTTATTTTAAACCATTGTATCTCACTGGTGCCTGTCTTTTTAAGAAGGAATAATTTTATGTTTTAAATTGAAAGCTCCAGAATTTTAACAAGTATCACGAAGGGGCAGCACGGTAGCCTAGCGGTTAGCGTGACGCTATTACAGCGCCAGCAATCGGGGTTCGATTCCCGTCACTGTCTGTAAGGAGTTTGTACGTCCTCCCGTGTCTGCATGGGTTTCCTCCGGGTGCTCTGGTTTCCTCCCACATTGCAAAGACGTACGGGTAGGTTAATTTGGGTTTAAAATGGGTGGCGCAGACTTGTTGGGCCGGAAGGGCCTGTTACCACGCTGTAAATAATAAATAAATAAATAAATAAATAAAATAGAGGAAAAAAATTTAATTCAGGATGGTTTATGTCTTGGAAGAGATTGTTAACGATTGTGTTTTTCCAATAGTGAAGGTCTATTGAAAAATCCCAATAACATGTTGCAGTGCACACAATAGCCAAGGTACCCCAACGGTAAAGAAAGTAGATTTTTTTTAAGATTAAGATGTCTTTATTAGTCACATGTACATCAAAACACAGTGAAATGCATCTTTTGCGTAGAGTGTTCTGGGGGCAGCCTGCAAATGTCGCCACGCTTCCGGCACCAACATAGCATGCCCACAACTTGCTAACCCTTACATCTTTGGAATGTGGGAGGAAACCCACGCAGGGGGAGAACGTACAAACTCCTTACAGACAGTGGCCGGAATTGAACCCGGGCCGCTGGTGTGGTAATAGCGTTACGCTAACCGCTACACTACTGATGGAAGACTTTCTCCACAGCGGATTGGAAGTGAGTTGAATGTGCTTACAAACAACATCTCAGTATATACTGTGAACGTGCAACCCTGCAATATGTTTCCCTGTGCATTATGCCTGCTGCCTCTCCTTTCCACATTGCATCAATCCCTCCCTATATTTACTGCTCTTCTGTGCAAGATATTGATGGTTTTTAGTCTGAGTATTGGTAGCTGTGGATTCTTGGAGTTGGAAACCACTGGTGCTCCAGGTTGATAACAGTGGATGCTGGGAATTGAGGCCTCTTGCTCGCATGAGTCTCTTTATCCAGAATGACATAATATTTATTATTTTGATTTGTATTTGTTTGGTATGAAATATCTTCGAAATAACCAAGAGATCAAAGTAGTGACTCAACTAATTTTGAATTTGTTTTAGGGGTTTCATTGTTTCATTCTCCTTGCCTCGCTCTTTTGTTGACAGCTGTTTACCGGCTGAAGCTGAACTGGTGCTTTTTATAGTTGCTTGGCGCTAGTTTATTGATATCCCAACCTGTTTGGGTGTCATTTTGCTCCTATGAATATTGCATTGAGGTAATTAGCCGGAGGTGCGTTTCTTGGTTTTCTTAGGTGTGCTGAGCAAACAACAGACGCAAAACTGTTCAATATAATGATTTAAAAGCATTGTAACTCTAGATTTTGATTTTCTTTGTCTCCTAACCCCAACACAAATGCACTACAAGATACTTCCTCAGTAATAGAAAGGGCTACAGTTGAGCTGCAAGAATGACCTTGGGTATTGAAGAATAAACCAGTGTTTAAGATTTTTTAAATGCATTTCTGGTGTTGCTGCACATGGGAGAAACTTGTGCTTGTCAATGAAAACTTCAGGTACTGAGCTCCCAATTTCATCTGCTTTTTCAGACACAGTCTGTGTAAAATAAAGCTTGAATTGCTATGAGAATTCACTCTTTGAAATGTGAATGCTGGGTACTGCCTTTGTGTCTGGGGTGGTCAAAGTCAAGTTTATTGTCATGTACACAAGTACATGTATGCACGGGTGCAATTAAAATCTTGCAGCATCATAGGCACATCAGATAAGCAGCACTCACAAGAAAAAACTTAAATTATGCACAATTTTAGAAGAAAGAACACAATTAGAACAAAAACAAAGTCCATTGTAGTGCAAAGTGATCAAAATGATCATAGTGTTTCTATACTGAGGTTGTGCAGGTTGGTTCAAGAAGTGAATGGTTGAAGGGAAGTAGCTGTTCTTGAAACTGGTGGCGTGGGACTTCAGGCTTCTGCCTGATGGTAGCTGTGAGAAGATAGCATGGCCCGGGTGGTGGGGGGTCTTTGGTGACAGATGTTGCCGCCTTGATGCAGTGCCTCATATACGTACTACCTGTGGTAGAGAGGGATGTGCCTGTGATGTATTGGGCTGAGTCCACTACTCTCTCCAGCTTCTTGCATTCCTGCGCATTCGAATTGTCGTACCAGACCATGATTCAGGTCATTTAGAATACATGGAAAATTTTGTTCAGTTTAAATGTGGTGATCTTGTATCAGGGAGGATTGAATGAAGGATGGCACAGGCTACAGTAGAGAGAAATAGGAAGGTTTATGACTTTGCCACCTTCCCACAGCTGATAAAAATGGGCCAATTCTTCAGTACCAGGTTGGACATCAGACAGTTCTGCTGCTCCATCCCATATGCAATGACCTGAGTCCAATCCTAACCTCCAGTGCTATCTTTATGGAGTTTGCACGTTCTCTCTGTGGTTTCCTCCAAGTGCCCCAGTTTCTTCTTATGTCCCAAAGGTGTGTGGGTTAATTGCCCCTAGTGTGTAAAGGGGTGATTGGTGGTCAGCGTGGACGGTGGGACTAATGGTCTGTTTCTGTGCTCTGATCCTGATTGTTAGGACCAATAAAACTTTTTTATTTGTAAATTAATTTTTACTTCCCTGAAGTCTTTTTTTTCTTCTGACCTGCTCGCAACATTGTCCTGGAAATTAGCCTTTAATTCCTGGAAACTCCAGACAATCCTGAATAGTTGGTAACCCCAAATGTTGGTGATAAGTAAGTAGGCTCGAAGGGGAAAGAATGAGTTGAAATAAAATGGAAGAGGGAAGCAATGTCCTATGAGAAATAAAGCAGCTAGAATCAACTGGTGTGATGTTGGTCAACAGAAAAAATCATATGGTGCACCAGTGGGTGGAAAGTCAAGTCTTTTGTTACTGAGACATCAAAATTTAAGGCAAGGGCTACTGTTGGAAAGTAGCAAGATTCAAGAAGTGTAATGAAAGAATGTGAAACGTTCCGTGATGGAGTGGTGATGTCACAGACATTCTTTTAAAAGCCAGTGGTTTGCAGGAAATTGAATCGACTATTCCACAGTTTTGAGAAGGAGAGATGGGAGTGGAGCAACATTTCTTGATTTCACCCTGGTATTGTTACAGAGAAGAGGTGATTCCTTTGCGCAGCTTAAGAACAACATAGAACAATACAGCACAGAAACAGACCATTCAGCCCACGATGTTGTGCTGAACTAATTGAACTAGTAATTACAAGCCTATCAAACTATTCCCTTCTGCCTACATGGCCATATCCCTCCTCTGCACATTCATGTGCCTATCTAAGAGCCTTGAACGCCTCTTATCGCATTTGCCTCCACCACCACCCCTGGCAGCGCATTCCAGGCATCCACCACACTGTGTAAAAAAAAGCTTGCCCCGCACATCTCCTTTGAACTTTCCCCTTCTCACCTTAAATGCATGCCCTCTAGTATTAGACATTTCAACGCTGGGAAAAAGATACCTGCTGTCTACTCTAGGAGAGGGGATATAATGAAGTGATGGTAAATTATGGATAAGGAAGGGCAAATGTTGGGAATTGGAAAGAAATAAGTATTTTCTGCACATCCTGTCTGGAAGTGAAAGGGGGAAGTTGGGGACTCAAAAATTTTAGTGGTTAAACCTCATAGTTTGCCATGTTATGAATAGGAAATAGTTTGTAGTCCTCTTGGAAGCAGTGCTTTCCTGATCAGCAAACACTAGGACTGCTGCCAGTGCCTGTTTACATGCACTGTTTGAGGTTATGCTCTCAGTACTTTAACACATGATATTTTAGTGTTACACTGCATGATTGTACAAATGGCAGTAGACTAACGGGAAAAAAAAATTCCTTGAATATTAAAATGACCATGATTCAGTACTTGGAAACTATTTCCAATTTTTTAATATAATTTTTCTTTCTTTTTCTCCCTCTCAGGAAGACTGCAAAGTCAAAGCCAGATGATAAGCTGCCTTTGACTGAGGAGAAGAAATTGTATCTGGATGCAGAGTATACCTCAGCCCGAGTGTCTGATGCTGATTTGCCCATGCTGGTTTCTTTGCCTAGTGAAATTGACCAGAATGAGTGGTTGGCGAATAACAGTGAGTAAAGTTATCTCTAATCGAAAGATTAGCAACAAAAGAATAGTTTGGTTAGCTCATACACTGGGGGTTTCATGTTTGCCAGGGTGTGGTGTTTATTCCCATTCAAATTTCCATGCAAAGGGCTCTCAGCTTTGTCCTTGTAAGTATAGCTATTTAGAATGGTGAAGTGAGTGGGTGTAGAATTAGTGAGCCATTTGTATTGTAGGCTTCTCTTACGCATGTCCCAGTGTTCCTTCAAGGGAGATCGTTTCCAAAGCCCTCGAGTGTCAATTGCCAATTCTTATCACAGAAATGGTACCTGCATTGCATGCTCTAAGTAAGAGAGGAAAAGAATGTGTATTTTAGTCAGCTCAGTACTGGTTAACAATGCCAACATCAGCACTAATTTGTCACATTTGGTAATTGATGTGTTTGTAAAGATGCCAGGAGGTTGAGCAAATAAGTAGTATTTGCTAAAATAGAGATGCAAAAAATACTGACCAGACAGGTTTGAAATCAAAATTATTAATCGTTATTTATACAATAAAACTCCTCAGGAGGCTTTACACATTACCCTCTAATGTCAAAAGTGCTTTGTAAACTGTAAATTACTTTGCAACTAAAATGACTTATTATAAAAGTGTTATATGGGCAAATGCACCAAACACTTTACGTATACCAAAATCTCACAAACATTGAACATGTTCCTCTTTCAAAGAAACTGCCTGACTTGCTGAATATTTCTACCATTTCGTTTTTATTTCAAATGTCCACCATCTGCATTTTTTTTATTTTAATTTGGCCATTTGTTTTATTAAGTGCTGCTTGTCAGAAAAATATCTCCAGGATACTCCCTGCAATTCATTGAAAGCTAACATGATGTGGGACTTTAAGTATCTCAGTTGAAAGGTGCCACATCTGGCAGCGTAGCCTGCCAACATCTTGGCTAGATTATTTGCAGAGATGAGCCCTTACCTTTTTGACTCTGCCAAACTGTGCAACCTTTTTGCCATAAAGTACTTTCAGTTCACCTTTTACCCTGTAGAAGTGCATTATTGTTTCCTATTTGAACCATAAAAACTAAATATCAGGCTTTTAACATAAATGACATTCTATAAGAATCTTACTCTGTATTTGTCAGTCTCTGTGTCATGGAAATTAAGTTGTATGATAAAAATCAAATATAGAAAGCAGTAATGGAGTGACTCTTTTTGATTTCACCATGTTAAGGCTACAGGGAGTGGGTGGCTCTTTTACACAGCTTGAAAAGAACAAGGGCAAACAGTGAGGAGAAATGTCCACCTGAAAGGGAGAAGGCTGTTGATATTTTGGACGGCCCCAATGCTTCTGACAGATCACCTTCGAATGCAGCCTTGTTTTGTTTAAAGTGCATTGTGACCTCTGTATTTGCAGAATTTTCTTTATATTTTTTGCCCTTTAGCTTTCCCTTTCATGTGCGATATCTTCTTTTGTCTTCTTTCATATGTGATTAGCCCACTGGTTTATGGCGATGGAGTGAGACATATTCAGCTCTTGTTAATCCCATTGCAGGTGTTTTGACCATTGCATTTTACACTTGCACTTGTTCTTCTGTAATCCACAGATTGGTTTGTATATCACCAGAGGCCTTGGCAAAGGTTTCTTATGTAATCTGTGTTGTAATGCTTTCTTTCCTCAGTGATGGGACACTAATCAAGAAATGAACTAGAAACTCTCCAGCTTCTTTCTTCAGGCAGTCAATCCATTAAAGTGCAACATTGATTTCCCATTCTATTACTTTGTGCATTGTGAACACTCTCATTAAAGACTTGTGCTGCTTTCTCGGCTGCAATGCAATGATTCAACTTAATTTCCAGTATGTTCTGTAGTCTGTTCACTGAGTAGTCAGCAGCTTCACAATTCTCTATACTGCTGCTGAGAACTACACTGACTATAAAAATATAAAAGAATAACAGCTGACTGTACATTCCTTGCTTGTCTTCCTGAGTATAAATACATAGCATGTTGTGCCACTGATCCATTCAGATCAGAAGGTGCCAGCTCTTGAAAGGATCTGCAGAGTTAGTGACAATTGCTGGGTTAACTGATGCTGGGTATCTGCATTTTTGCATTAGGAAGAAGAAAAGTCAGTAATCCTTACTGGATTTTGGGAGAGGAAGATATCTGGGTTGCCCATGATTCTTTACAGTTGACTAATCTGCAGGATCCCAGATTGGATGAGGTTTGGGGAATTGCTGGTGTCAAACAATTGTATTGTGTCAAACAATTGTATTGTGTCTCGGAGAGAAAAGGTTTATAGGGGACAAGTGATGAAAACTAATGAGATCAGAATATGCAGAAGAGTCCACCAAGGGTTTCTGACTTAAATTCTGTGTTAATTTTACTGCAGGCAGGGTTTTGGATGAATTGGGGTGGGATCAAGGGACTGGGTGGCATAGTAAATGGAAACATGATATTTACCTAATAAGCAGAAGGTAAGTTAGTGATGGGGCGTCCTTTGCGGCCTCTCACACATGGGTGCTTCGAAATTGGACCCATTTGTGCCTGTTTTTGCATGCAAGTTGCATACAAGGTGAGTTTGCAGCCAGTTAATTACATTTTGAGGATGCCAGTGGTCACTGGGAAATTCTTCACCTCACACAGTTGACGTTTGTCCAGCATCAGTCCTGTAGCAAATCACACAACACCCTTGTCTGCGTTTACTGACTGCAATTGGCTGTCAAAAGCTGCAGCTTATAAACTGTTTAAAATTCACAAGTTTTTTTTTAAAAAGAGGAGCAAACCCCACAGCAGGCCAGCAAGGATATGTAACAGAAAGGGTTCTCCCTACTCTCCCACATTCCATCAATGTACTTTCAATTCACCTTTGACCCTGCAGAAATGCATTATCGTTTCCTATTTATACCATAAAACTAAATATCAGGCTTTTAACATAAACAAATGACATCCTATCAAAGTGTTACTCTGTATTTGTGAGTCTCTGTCCAGGAAATTAAGTTGTATGATAAAAACCAAATATAGAAAGCAGTAATGGAGTGACTCTTCTTCACTTCATGTTAAGGCTACAGGGAGTGGGTGGCTCTTTTACACAGCTTGAAAAGAACAAGGGCAAACAATGAGGAGAAATGTCCACCTGAAAGGGAGAAGGCTGTTGTTATTTTGGACGTCCTCAGTGCTTCTGACGGATCACCTTCGAATGCAGCCTGGTTTTGTTTAAAGTGCATTATGACCTCTGTATTTGCAGAATTTTCTTAATATTTTTGCCCTTTAGCTTTCCCTTTTTTATGTGCAATATCTTTTTTTGTCTTTCATATGTGATTAGCCCACTGGTTTATGGCGATGGAGTGAGACATATCCAGCTCTTGTTAATCCCTTTGCAGGTGTTTTGACCATTGCATTTTACACTTGCATCTGTTTTTCTGTAATCCACAAATTGGTGGCCTTGCTTGCGTACCACCAGAGGCCTCAGTAAAGGTTTCTCGTAATCTGTGCTGTAATGCATTCTTTCCTCGATGATGGGACACTAACCAAGAACTGAACTAGAAACTTCCCAGCTTCTTCAGCTCTCCAGTATCTGTTAGCTCCATTTTTTTCTATGCACCAGTGTATTTCTGCTGGAGTTGCTGGTTTCCCATAATTTGTAGCAACCCGTCTACATAACAGATAAATGTTCCTATCACTGCCAGGTTGGGACCACTTGTGGCACAGGACTTGATCTGTGTGGGTGATCATAGGGAAAGGGTGTGTGGCCAGACACACACAGTTTGTGTTTTACCCTTCCCCCACATCTTCCGTCACCTCTGTAGCAGCTTTTCTGCAGCTGCTCCGTGGCTGCTTTGGAGAGAAGTTCTTCAAGATTGTGACAGTCTACCTGTGCTTCATAGATGCAACATCATTGGCAGCTGTAACTTCAGCAGGCAATTGTCATTGGAAGCTGCACAGGTTGAGTTGTTATGCATGAACCCAGGGGAAAACCACACTAAAGTTTTAACTGGGTTTTTGCAAATTTCCCTTTTTTCATAGTGGGTTACCCAGTTGATGGCTAACACCTATTTAACACTCCAAAAAAGTTGAATTGCAATTTCTAGGCATCTGTGTTCTTAGACCAACCTCTTAGAGTAAATTACTCTGACCTGGAATTTTGCCATGTGGAGATTTAAAAACTATTGGAAATTCTTAGATTTTGATATTCCAGTCCATGCATCAATATATCTTAGTGTCGTTTGGTGGAAATGGGAGTTTTCCTTGAGAAGGGAAAAAGAAACGGACCATTGTTATTAAACTAACTGATTTTGATTGTAATGCTGTGCCTCACTCTTGTTTCTAATTGCTTTTATTAATAGCGATGACATTTTTCAATCACATAAACCTGCAGTACAGTGCAATCTCTGAGTTCTGCACAGCAGAGACCTGCCCAGTGATGAATGCATGTAATACGTAAGTACTTTTCACTTATTAAAGAGTTACATGCTACATATTTAAGTGTTTATTGAATTTGAATCCATAGAGGGCAAGAAGGAGAAATGTGGAGCTCTAGCCCACTACTACACAGAGAGAGCAGAGAAATTAATGGGAAAGTCAGTCAGTAGGGCTGCAATTTATCAACTCGTTTCTCTTATAGCTTGCACAGAGAAGGTGTTGACCACATTGGTCTGGACTGACTAAAACCAATGCCAGAGAATGTACTTGGGGAATAGCACCTAGTTCCTTGCTGAGATTGTTGGTGTTATTATAGAGCAACCATGTTGCCTGTGATTGGGCCAAACCACCTACAATTTTGGTTCAAGTTGGTACACAGGCAAATCCAAGTTGGGTGAAAGGGGTGAAAACAACCTAAAGTAGAATAAGTCTCATCTTAGTAACAATAATAAAAATCATTTCATCTTCACCAGCCAAATAGCCCCCGTCGGACAATGTTGCAGCCCAACCCTAAGAATACACTCTAAAAAGATGGTAAAGAATAGTTTTCACAGATGGGAAACATTATAGCAAACCATGTTTTTGTAGATATTGCTAGATGATGTCATGCCAAAACAGTTGGCAGGTGATCTTTTTGTTAAATGCATTCATGGGACATAGGTGAGCATCTATTACTAATCCCATCCTTAAGCTGAATAGTTTACCAGGCCACTTCACAGAAACACCAGTGAGCTTGGAGTCACATAGACCAAACTAAATGCTCAAAGGTTTGAATGACATCTTCAACATTTTTTTACGTCAGTGCTCGCTGTAAAACACTTTCCAGAGTTGAAGCTTGTTACAGGCAGGCGTATGTGGAACAGCCAATTCAGATTTAGCACCATGATGCTCATGCACTGCTTTGTAATTTGTTTCTTTGCTACAGTCAGTACTTCTGGACAGATGAGCGGGGGAAGAAAATAAAGTGTACTGCACCGCAGTATATTGACCTAGTGATGACCCACATCCAAAAACTACTGACTGATGAGGAGATCTTTCCTACCAAGTATGGTGAGTCTTTCTAATGAATTTAAAAAGAGAGCTCCCACATAAGGTAGGCTTGGTACTGTATCCAAAATCAAATGAGAAACTAGTCCGCTTTCATTTCCTCAGAAACTATTTTAATGCATTTGCTGTAAGTCATCTCTTGCACTCTCCTAACTAGAGTGTATCCTTCCGTGAACATCACAGCAAAGCAGATTATCTGGTTGTTACCACATTGCTGTCTTTGGGGCGGGCGGTGGGGTGCTTACTGTACACCAATTGGTAGCTGTGTTTCCTATCTTACACTTCCAAAGTGCTTCATGGATTAAATATTATTGGGATATCCGAAGTTTCTGAAAGGTGCTAAATAAATGTTAGTGTTACTGTGTTACGTACCAGCAACAATAGAAACACAATGAGCCATGTTTAAATGTTAGAATCTATTTATTAATAACTACTTGTAATAATAAGAGAAATAAAAACGTTAGATATCAGACATTGACCCCAAAATAACCCGAAGTGTGTGTGGCAAGTTCCCAAACCCCAAGTCTAGGAAAAGTTCTCAAGGTTCAGTTCAGCAAGTCATGAAGCAAAACGATGAGCAAAGGCTTTTGAAAACCACATTAGAATGTAGAGAGAAGGAGTTTACGAATTCCACAAGTTCCACGATGGAACCAATACGACACCTCAATCGCCGAAGAACTCTGTTGCTTTCAGAGATATTTGCCACTTCGAGGGCACTCGACGTAGTCGTCCTCAGATATACCTGATTCATGATTCCTGATACAGGTTAACGACAAAGTGGACTCCACAGATTGCTCCAAAAATCCATACATGGATTTGTAAAGTGACAGTCACAATGATTGTGCTTCACTCATAAATACTGAGACTGGCAGTCAGTGCTACCAACTTTTATGTCTGTCTCTCGCTCTCTCTCCAGTTTTCAGCACGTCAGTGAAATCCGCCTTCAGACTCTTATATCATTCCAGTTATAGATGCTTATTCGCTCCCACTCATAGCAGTAAGATAAAGCCACACGCACTACCCGTCCAGGTGCCTTAAAGGGACACTCACCAAAGAGCAGCCTGGCTTGTAACAACTGTAACTTTCATTAGCCGAATAGTATTGTAGTGACTTGTATAAGGCTAGGTGCATGTACGTTATAACTGTCAATTTATCTTTGTATTGTTCTTTATATTTTTGTCTGCCTCAGACTGCAGCAACTGAATCAGTCATCACCCAAAATTTATCCTTTAAACAGCTCAAAATGCTTGTTTTATTCACAAGTATTGAGGGAAGGAAAATTCTATAATTGTTATTTGTTATACATCAATTGACAAAATTTTCCGCACCTGCCCACAACTTGTTTACTGACTGTGCATGTGACTACGCAGAAGAGTCCTTGTGAAGTTGACTGGTCTCTCGTTTTGCCGACAGGTAAAGAGTTCCCGAGTACCTTTGAATCGCTTGTCCAGAAGATCTGTCGCTACCTCTTCCACGTTCTTGCTCACATCTACTGCGCCCACTTCAAGGAGGTTGTGGCCCTCGAACTGCACCCACACCTCAATACTTTGTATATGCACTTTCTGATCTTTGTCAGGGAGTTCAATCTCGTTGACCCCAAGGAAACAGCTGTGATGAAGGACTTAACGGATGTTCTCCTCAGTGGTGCACCACAGCCCCAAAACCACGTCAACCACAGATGAGCTGACAACCAGTGCACATTGTGGATATTAGAGATATTTTCTTTAGTGGAAAGAATAATAACTTCAAAGATCATGTTGCCCATGGCAACGCTGAAGTAATATATGACCAACAAATCAGTAAATCCAAGTGGCCCAAAATGGTGACCACGTTGAACCCACCCTGCAGTACTGCAGTTATCCTTTATAACGGCCACGCTGAATGTCACCTTTCTCGAATACTAAACTCTGTATAGAGTTACTTGGTTGGCCCCTATAATAGGCATCACCCCGCCCCTGTAACTAAGCCAATGAGTGCGTGCAGTGAGTTTCCTTGCCTCTGTAGAAGATTGCCATAATTTGCTAGTGGCCAGTTACGACTCTGTCAGCACTCATGAACTAACTGATGTTGCTCACTGAAGGTTCCAGTTTCTTTTACTGGATCTTCCCTGCCCAGAGTGGGGCATGGATGGTGCAAATCTGCAAGCAGAGCAATGCGATTGGTAAGATCCTTGGGTTATGAGATGGAATAAATCTAAAGACTTCCATCGTATCTGTGTAGATTTTTGTTCTTAGTTGCTAAGAGTTCCTGGGGTATGTTCAGAACCAAGCTGGAGACAGCTTTTGCTTAAAGGGACGTGCTGCTATTCCTGTCCCTTCTCCTTCCTTTTTAAATCTTGTATAATTTGTTGGTGTCATCATGTGAGCTCTTTTGAGGATAATCTACAGTTAATGATCCTAATGGATCAGAAGATTCTTCATGACCCATGACTTGTTTTATTTCCTGCAAGAAATCTTTGAGCTATCCACAAGTCCAGAAGTTTGTCGTATGGCCTCACAAAAACAAAACTGATCTGTGGCCGTGAAATATATTTGACTCCCTTTGATGTGAATATTTGCTCTCACTGAGGTAAAAGAAGCCTGTGCTGTCCATTATGGACAAGCATTCCAAGGCTTGACTAGTTGCAGAGTGTAGACCCCTCCCAACAATGTGCCCCAGCCTCAGTATCGGATAACCATGTAATGCTGCTAGGGTGTGGCATTTTACCATTTCCCACTCACCTGCCTCCTTGAGCGAGATTACCAGGTGTTGTCCATTACAGTTGGTGGGTGCCATGGGCAAGTTCATGGGTCATGATTAAGACTGCTGAAAGTTCTTTTATTTTTGTATTAATGTACTACACTACTGACCTGGGAGTGGTGCGATAGGCGAAAGTAATTTTGCTGATGACCAAGGAATCGTGTGTGTGAATTGCCTCCCACTTGTGCCTCTGGGTTTACAATGTGTTTGTATGAATTTTGCTGCTTATCCTTGCATGATTTGGAATCTAATTAACGCTTAGCACGATGGGATTCTGAAAACAGCATTGGAGGTCCAAGTCCTCCCTCCCTCCATCCCTTGGTTACATCTAGATGTTTTGGTTTGCGAGGTGGTATGAGAAAATGGTTTAGAAGCTATTGATTGTACTTCAATTGTTGGTTTTGAATGTCATAATCGCCCATTTGGATTATGAGTGCCAGACTAATTGAAGCCAATGGAACCATGGGCAGTGAGGGCACCCTCCTTGTTTGGCTGTGACCCACTGTGGTCACGAAGAGTTGAAGGGCAATGAATAGTAGCTTCTGCAGTACTTTCCTGAGAACAGATTCCAAAGGCCTTTAAAATAGTGGGAAGACCCATTATGAGTCCCCTCTTCATTGTTATGCTCATTTCCCTGTAATCAGAAAATGAAAAGTACCTTTTTTTATTTGCTTTTTCAGCTCTCTTTAACGTGGCCTCTGTGTGAACTAGATAGGCCAATCCCACTGTTGCAGCATTGCAAAGAAACTGTTGTGACACCAGTTCCAACATTGTAAAGACTCCCCTTTTCCCTTAGTATGAGGTGGAACCCAGATCTTGCATACTGGCTATACTAAAGACTGATTTCTTGTCAGATACCTGTCTTGAAAGTTTTGTTTTCAGTGGCTGCAATTAAGAGTGTTTCTTCATATTACATTGGTGGAACTGTACTCTCTGGGAAAGAGGTGGCTAGGAATAAGCAGCTTCCCTGTTAAATAGCAAATCAGCTTTTACTTTAATTACTTCCCTTTGGTTTTTGGAGCTTTGCTCACAACTTGAGTCTAAATAAGTATAAAGTGAAGGACACCATCTTGGGAATGCAAATGCCTGCCTGGTAAACTGGACAAATAGGATGTTCACCACTGCACACCCTTGTTAGAGTGGCTGATGTGGAGTGGGTTTATGAAGTGCCGCGTTTTGGTTTCCACAGTTTCTAAAGACCAGAACAATGCAATGGATATCAGTACATTTGTTAATTTTATCATCCTTATCTTAATTTGCTCCATGATAAGGCTCTGTTTGTTACTATAAAATATTTAAAACTATCAGCAGCAGCTGAAAGATTGCTGCTGTTTTTGTTTCTTTTCCTGTCGAGTGCAAATACTATTTATTTTGGCATGCTGTTTTTTTTCTCTTTTTCATCAGAACGGAACACAGACTGGACAATCACTTCACAGGGAGTGACTGGCTGGAACTTGGAGCATCCAGTAACAATTTCATTTTTGCATGGTATAAGTGCATACTATGATAGTCATAATCAAAGTCTGAATAGGTTGTACTTTGGTATGTTAGACTACAGAGTGTAGCAGATAAGCAGATTACACTTGCTTTCTCTTTGCAGTAACTCAGTTTTTTTTTAATGCAAACCTAGGTTCCAAGATCTGATAGTACTGTAGATTTGGGAGGATGTGGGTCTACTGTGGAGGATGTTTATACTCCATGCCTACGGAGACTGTCTCAGGGTAAATGCAAGCAAGCAGTTCATATGAGGTCCCTCTCCTAAAATGGGAGGCAGTTTAAAAGAAGTTTGGAGAGGGAAGGAACCACCTGCTTATGCGTAGAAAATGATTTGCAACTTAAGAACTACAGCTCCAAGTTTTACTTTGTGTAGTAGGTCAGAAAAATTAGAGAGAGACTATTTACATGTCAATTGTAGATCCAGTGGCTACAGAACTGGAGGTGGGATTGCAAACCAAAACTGTGTGTCTGGGCTGAATTCATGAGAGCTGCAAGAATGAATGAGTTATGTTGCCTGACGTCATGGGGTTTTTTTTGCAGTGACTGTGATAGCTTCCTTCTGAGTCCACTGTACATCGTTTAGGCAAGTGCAGGACTTTTATGTTAACCTGTTTAATTTTTATTTGTGTTCAGAGTAAAGGTCTTGCTCCGAGACCACACAGAAATGGCTGTGTGTGACAACAGGACAATAGCTGTGCTTGGCCAGGTAACAAGATCAGTTACAGGTCAGGGTAATGACCATGTTAACGGTGCTGATAAAATCTTGAGTGGCAGTGAAGCTGGTCTTGGTCATTCTGAAGCTTAGCATCCTTTCTTTTGGTTGGCAGATTTTATTAATATAAAATCATCAAACAGATGTTTGTGTTGTCTAGGTGATCACTCCCAGGCTAGTTGACTGGAAGTCAACAGCTTGCCCTGGGATATGAGCTTAGCTACCTCCTCCGTGTTCTTTACAAGATGGGATCCTTCCTCCGTGACATCCCTGCGTGGCCTACTTTTAGTACACAGAAAGCAAAAGGGTTCGGCTCTCTCTGGGGAGGAAGAATCGTCCTCCATCTCATTGCTTGAGCTAAGGAGGAGTGCTGATGTAATGATTTCCTTTGCATCAACTCATCTTTGAACTTGAATAATCTTCTGATTTCTCCTGCTGATTATTTCTTGAACTATTGATGAGCAGGGTTGGTGGTTGCCTGGTGTGCTGCATTACAACAAGACAGAGGCAAACTGGACCCTAGTTATCTTTCATATAAACTTGATTTTTTTTTGTAGACATTTGATTTTCTTCCTTTCTCATGAGGAACCCTTAAGTATTGGGCAGTTGTGAAGGAATGATGTGGTTCCCAGTTGTTCACGGGTACTTTGGTGCACTTAATGATTGGCTAACAGGAACGAGTGTGCTTACAAGCTGTCCGCACCAAACCAAAAGGGACGTTTCGTTTCAATGAATAACTGATGGTGCTAGCTTGTTGCTATAAAGAGTTGTTAATTTACGGGAAGCCTCTAATAGTCTGTTAATACTGGATGTAATATAACTACTTAATATCATACATTGCATTTCACAACAAGAAAATCGTAAAATAAAAGAGTAACATTCACTGAACGTATGTGCCTTTTCTTATCTTTAGACCATATTTCTTAACTCTGGCTGTTTTTATAGTTTTGCATCAAATGTGTTTTCGTCACTTTAACATTATGTATGCAAAATAATGCAAAAGAGCAAATAAGTTAATGATTCACGATGTGTTGACTCAACAAGGAAAAGGCAGTGCCCTTAAAGGGGTATGGTGTGCCTTTGCAATGTTATGATGTTACATAGGCTTTTTACAAGGATCAGGTGTTTTATGTGATCTCATCTAACTTCATTGTTGTAGAAGAGCCACCAATTCCCTTATACCCTGTGAATTCTGATCTTATGTAATAGTTACACCCCTTTGGTAGAGGGGCAAAAAGAAAATCTTGTTCCAGCTTTCCCTTCTTTATTTTGCCACTGTTTTAAAGGTACCAATCACCCACTTCTCAGGAGACACAAGAGACTGCAGATGCTGGAACCTGCAGCGGCAAACAATCTGCTGGAGGAACTCAGCAGATCAACCACTCCTGATGCAGGGTCTCGACCTGAAACATGGACAATTCCTCTCCTTCCCCCCACCACAGATGCTGCTCGACCTGCTGGGTCCCTCCAGCAAATTGTTTGTCGCCCCTGCTTGGCAGCCCTGGGACTTTCAAGTCTGCTTTGGCTGCATTTATAACCTGATCACTGACAATAGGCAGCATTGTGTGTGCTGTTAAATGTTCCGCTGGGGAGGGGTGTGTGGGTCAGGCCACAGGCTTCAGACTGGTGGCCCTGGGGTGGGAGGGGTTGGAAGGCATTAAAAAATGGGTGAAGAGGACTGGAGAGGGTGGGGGGAATGGAGAGGCAAAGGAAGAGGGAAGGGCTAAGGAAAGGTGAGCTGTGTGGGAGGGAGCTGAGAGGGTGTGGGACTTGGGTAGGAGTCAGACTGATGGAGAAAGCAGAAGATAGGTAGAGAAATTGAAGGTGTAGGGAGCGATCAAAGGTGATGAGGCAAAAAGGTGTGGGCAAAATTGTGTGTGGGGTTAGAGTGCATCAGTATGTGCTTAGTGTGTGGTCAATCTGTGCAGCTGAGCCTGGCCTCCAATGTCTTGGACCAAAACCCCTCTGTCATACTGGTGTGATAGCTGGTGTGTAACAATCACCTGATATTAAAAGAATTCACACGTGGGTGTCCTTCTCTCATAACCGTTATGGAAGCATGTCATTTGGGATCTGGAGACTCTTCCTGCGAAGTAGTCATAACCTGATGTATAGAGCAGGTCCTCCATCCTAAACATGATCTTGGGTTTGTATGGAGACTTTGCGTACACCACTGTACATGGTAATTCACCCTGCCAAGGTGGATCATAACTTTGAAAGATTCCATGCTCTTAAAATGCTTTAGAAATTTAATTCACCAACGTAATTATAACCAACGTCTTGACACTTTTAGTAAAAAGTGGTTCATGAGCAAAAAAGTTGGAACTATAGTCACCATTTAATACTCCCCACTGTTAGTGAGTACAGCTCTTCTATGCCCCATTGACAATGGTCAGTTTCCCTCTATCCCTTCAGCCCCAAGGTCTGGAACTTCTCTGCTTCTGCTCAAACCTACCCCTTTGACCACCTGTCCTGCTATAGGATTTGTATGATACTCCTAATAAATGCCCATTGGCATATTACAATGTTAAGGTTTCCATTTGGTGTGCTGTATTTATTAGAGAATATACTTCCTCCAACCCACTGACTTCTGGGCTTGATTTCATTAATGCCACTGCGGGAACTTCAAGAAGCAGGTGGGTAAGAAAGGTTTAGAAGGATATGGGCCAAATGCAGTAAGAGGGACTAGCTTGGATGGGCACCTTGGTCAGCATAGGCCAAAGGGCCTGTTTCTGTGCTGTATGACTCTGCCTGTTAGCCACTTTTCCACCAAAAGAACATTAAAGCAGGGATCTGTTCACTGCGAAGGAGGTAGGAAAGGAATTGGAAACAATTTCTAGCTGTGATGGCCGGGCAGACCAATACACCTTGAGACCTGATGAGGAAACAAATCCACCAAGAACGACAAGCACTGGAGTTGGAGCCTCTGGATTGTGACTGCCAGCACCGCTCTAGCACAGCAATGCTGCTTTGCATACCACTAGTGTTTAATTTATTTAAATTTGTGCAGATTGACCTTTGCATATAATAAAATTATAAAAGTAGACTGACAATTCTCGTATATGACTTTATTTGTTAATTTAAACTAGCCCACTAAATTCATATACAAATTTACAGGTTTGTTCAGTTGATGAAGTATTATAGTGATGGAATCAAAGAAAAAAATTGTGGTGGGCGGGGAGAAAAGCCCACTTTACATGTAAGCATCCTGCTGCTTTTAAAGTCATCTGGAGCAAACTATTAATTCTTTGAGTGCTGTGCTGTATAATAACCTCTGAAACAGATGGTACAGCATATTCAGCTTTACTGCATATTATTAACTTAAAAAAATACACACACACTTGGACATTGTGTACATACAGGCGTTCAACGTACAGAACTATAACCAGGAAGGAGTATTAAAGAAAAAAATATTGGTGGCAGATTCACACAAGGAAGACTAAATGCTTTGTTTGTCCGGCCTTGCATTTAATCTTCCACTGTCAGGTGCATAACTCATCCCCTTACTCAGCCCAATTTCCATGCCAACTGTGTTGCTGTTAAATTTTTTTTGAGGGGGGTGGGTGTGGCTTGCTATTGGCACTGTGCACAGTTTCTTTCCTTCGATCCAATAGCCAGATACCCCAGTCTTTGCCAATAGAGGAAAAACACAAGAGGGAAGGAATGGTTGGCGGTGTGGGGTAGGGGAGGGAGCTATGGAGCAAATCAAGGTCCAACACCTCCATCACCCAAACCAGACCATTCACTTTCTTAAAGGAGGCACATTCACAAGGCAGTGGTGGGATGAAAAGTGACTAGGGATTGATGGGCTGAATAGCCTTCCTCAGGGATTCATTTATGAGCTGTTACCTTTGCATTGGAGCATGAACTAATTAGCTTCCAACACAAAACACTGGAGTGATTCAGAGAAACCCAGGGAATTTCAAAGTTGTGTCACAAACTCTGCCTCTCTGGTCTCTTCCAACATCTAATTTCTGTGAGCAGTCAATCTTAGTTGGGAAATCTGGGTCTGTGATTGGAGGAAATCCTCTTGGTAGATGTCCCAGTGATCTACTACCTTCCCCCACCCCTCACCTTTCAAGACAATGCAGGCAGTGTCAGATTGAGGTTGGAGGGGTGGGGATGAATTTGTGCTCTACATGCAGATTATGTATCGTGCTCCCAGCAAGGGTCAGCACCTTTGAGTGAGTGTGGGAAGGAATTGCAACATGGGGGGAGTGTTGAACAACTTTCAACTGGTATAAATTTTTCCGATGGGTTTGTATTCCATCTGTAAACCCTACTTGGTATTGAACAGAAGGATTGTACCAAGATATCTTTACCACAAGTTGCAATGGTAACAGCTAATTTTGTCTGGGGTGGAGATTTCTTGTGACAAAGCCTTTGCAATCCACGTTGATTACAAATAGTTATGAAATAATGGACCAGGATCTCTCGGCTTATCAAATTATGTTGCTGTTCTTGCCGCTATCTGAATGTTGACTGTTTCTGGAGCTGTCTGAGCCAGAGGCAGATAGACCAAGTCAGGAGTGACTAGTTCCGAGTTCCACGTGTCTGCTTCATCTTTAGCCCAGATCCCTTCCCTTCATCACTGTTTCTGTTTTAGCAACTTTAATAGTTTGTGCCTTGAATTTAGTGAAGAGGGAAATCGATTGGAGTGTAAAACACAGCAACTGTTAGTGGAAAAGCTAAACTTAACCCACCTGTCCCATGTCATGTTAGTGTCTTTTGCCATGATCTTGCCTACTTCTTTCTCTTGTGTTGTACCCCTGTGACTTGAAGGGGAAGCTGTGGGGGGGAACAAAGAGCCTCTTGGAACCAGGGTAGGACTGCTCTGCTATTCCACCCAATCATGGTTTGAGAGGCTGAGTGGTCTGTATTTCCAACAGGTGCACCAGAGTCAGACTTTTCCAACCCAGGGAGTCGGGTTCTGCTCTAAAATGCAGGTCAGAGGTTAGCTTGGAATTGCTATCTAGAATGCAGAGCTCCTCTCTGGTTCCCCCGGGACCACTCTTAATAGGAAGCTTCATCCACAGCGGTGTCAGATGCGTAGCAGAAAGTAACAAAAAAAATCCTTCTGGAATTAAAACACAACATCTGAAAGTGGGTTTCTCTACAACCATGGGGCAAGGGATTGAGAAGGTGGTTAACACTGGAAATGTGAAATGTCTCAAGAGTTTTCAAAACAGCAGCTGAGTTTTGTTTCCTTGCCCTTTTGAAGCCATTCGCTTAACAGTACAATTGATGGTTTGTGCTTGCTTCAGGGGCCTAGGCTCCTGTACGTCGCTACGGAAGCCTCCTGTGCTCAGCCAGGACAGGCAGTGTTTGCATAAAACAGGACTGGTTCTGCGCAGTGTTGCCAATGAAGTGGCAAAGAACAGAAGCGTACTTGCCTTCCCTTTGACTTGTCCCACGTGGCTGCAACAAGTTAGATGCACAGAGGAAGAGGATTCTGCTAAATTTTGTGGCCAAATTGCATGAGCAGCTATCCCTCCCTGACGGGAATAGAGGAAGAGAAGTGGGGGAGGGTAGGTTTCCAGGGCAACGTGACCCTCAATCCCACATTATCCTGGCGTGGAAACCAGTCCCGTAATTTCCTGAAGCAGACTTGAATGTAATGGGTGCATCAACTCAGAATGTGTGGGTCCCATCCCCAAAGTGGTGGCCCATACAATGAGATGAAATGGGACTATAGAGGTCGTATCCAGCTCCATTTCTCTTCTTGTTTAAAGATATTTACATCCTCGCAAAGACAACATGAGATGTCTCCTTTTTTCAAATCAGTTTGTCAGATTTTTGCTAGATGAGTTTACGGTTGACTTTGGGTGCCATTGGTGGATAAGAGCTTGGGTTTCTCTTTCAAGGAGGACGAGTGCTTGGAATCTCCTCGCCTGAAGTGCTCCACAGACTCGGAATCGTTCCATGCCCTGGGCATGCTCTGGGCTCCTCGGATTGGTGTCCCTGAAGGGTGGCTAAACTGCCCGTTTTTCTCATCTGTAATGCCAGAGAGAGAGAGTAAAGAAGAAAACAGATAACAATCTGCTGGGGTAGAAATTGAGAAAGCAAAGATGGAAAACTGTGCTGATGGAATTTGGGAAAAGTCAGATTAACATTTCACATAGAATCCATGGAAATAGAGTCACAGTCATACAGCAGGGAAACAGGCCCTTCATCCCACTCAGTCTACGCTGACCACAAAGCACCATTCCATTAAAATTCCACTTGATAGTTCCCCCCCCCCCCCTTTCCCATCCTCCCCTCCCCCCAGATTCTACCCATCACCTACACACTGAGGGCAATTTACAGTGACCAATTAACCCACCAACCTGCAGCTTTACAAAACTCTGGTTAGACCACACTTGGAGTACTGTGTCCAGTTCTGGTCATCTCATTATAGGAAGGATGTGGAAGCGTTGGAAAGGGTGCAGAGGAGATTTACCAGGATGCTGCCTGGTTTGGAGAGTATGCATTATGAGGAGAGACTAAGGGAGCTAGGGCTTTACTCTTTGGAGAGAAGGAGGATGAGGGGAGACATAATAGAGGCGTATAAAATATTAAGAGGAATAGATAGAGTAGACAGCCAGCGCCTCTTTCCCAGGGCACCAATGCTCAATACAAGAGGACATGGCTTTAAAGTAATGGGTGGAAAGTTCAAGGGAGACATCAGAGGGAGGTTTTTCACCCGAGAGTGGTTGGGGCATGGAATGCGCTGCCTGGGGCGGTGTTGGAGGCAGGTATATTGGTCAAATTCAAGAGACTGGTAGATAAGCATATGGAGGAATTTAAAATAGAGGGATATGTGGGAGGGAGGGGTTAGATAGTCTTGGGCGAGGTTTAAAGGTCAGCACAACATTGAGGGCCGAAGGGCCTGTAATGTGCTGTACTGTTCTATGATTCTATGAACTGGAGCTCCTGAAGGAAACCCAGGTGGTCACAGGGAGAACATGCAAACTGCACACAGGAGGTCAGGATTGAACCTGCGTCGCTGGAGCTGTGAGGCAACGGCACTACCTGCTGCACCGCTGTGCAACCCAAATCCCGAGAAAAGGTCAGAAATACTAGACACTTTCCCAGACACTCATCATAGTCTAACAATTATGGCAAAAATTCACGTCACTCAGGCATTCCTGCGATAACCCTGTCTCCCCATTCTGGTCGTGCTCCTTGTTGAAGTTTATGTGTCATAACCTCTCCATCACCTACATTGTCATTTTTCCTAAGTGGGTTTCAACATCTGCTTCCATTAATACAGCATCTTTAATCTAGCAATATGGTGCCTGCTATCAAGCCATATAAGGAAATAGCAGAGCAGGTGACCAGAAGCTTGGTTGAAGCATGTGTTAAAGGAGCAGAGGGTTAAGGAGGGAACTCCAGACCCAGGGGCTCAGGCAGCTGAAGGCACAAAGACAATAAAATTTGGTATGTGTAGGAAACCAGAATGAGAGGAACAGAAAGATCTCAGATGGTTGGTGTGGAGAAGATCAGAGCCTCCAGGATGAGGGAAAGAATCTTGAAATCACGATGCTTCTTAACCAGGGGCTGTGGAGATATTCAATTCATCATGCTTGTGGTTTCCAGCTTATGAGAAGCGTTTGATGTTTCTGGGCCTGTACTTGGTGGAGTTCAGAAGAATGAGGTGGGACCTCATTGAAACCTACCGGATACTGAAAGGCTTGGATAGAGTGGACATGGGGGGATGTTTCCATTGGTAGGAGAGTCTAGGATCCGAGGGCACAGCCTCAGAATAAAGGGACATCCCTTTAGAACTGAGATGAGAAGGAATTTCTTCAGCCAGAGGGTGGTGAATCTGCGGAATTCATTGTCACAGAGGGCTGTGGAGGCCAAGTTATTGGGTGTACTTAAGGCAGAGATTGATTGGTTCTTGATTGGTAAAGGGGTTATGGGGAGAAGGTAGGAGAATGGGGTTAAGAAAAATCAGCCATGCTTGAATGACGGAGCAGACTTGATGGGCCGAATGGCCTAATTCTATCCTCTATCTTATGGTAACTGGATATTTATCAATAGCAGAATCTCTGGCTGAGTTCCTCCTTGTCCCTGCTCTGGGACACCATAGCCTCCCAAATCCAAGCTACAACAATTCTTCAGCTATGGCTCAGTGGATAGCACTTCCGCCTCACTCACTAAATTCTGGCTCTAAAGTCCCATTGCAGAGATCAGAGCACAAAGATGTAGGCTGATACACCAGTGCAGGACCAAGAGAGCACTGTTGAAGGTAGCATTAAAGTGTTAAAATGGGATCCTGTCTGCTCCAGTTGGGTGTCAAAGATCCCTTTGCATTATTTCAATGAAGAGCACATGAACTGGGAGCATGAGTAGGTCATTTGGCCCCTCGAGCCTGTTCTGCCATTCATTAAAATCGTGGTTGACCTGATTATAACCTCGACTCTACCCTTGTAATCTTTCACACGCTGGCTTATCAATATTCCCAGACTCTTGAACTCTCTTCCTCAAAGAGCAGGGGAAGCAAGGACGTGATCCTCTGAGAGAAAAAAAGTCACCTCGTCTCTTTCTTTAAATGGATGTCCCCTTATTTTTTAAACAGTGACCCTTAGTTTTGGAAGAACATGTGTCCTTAACTATCGCCACAAAGGAGAGATATGTGGTTATTATCACTTTGCTGTTTGTGGGAGCTTGCTGCAAAAATGAGCTAGTGTATTACTTCTGTTGTAACAGCGATGAAACTTCAAAGGTTCTTTGTTGGCTGTAAAGTATTTTGGGACGTGATGCCAACCTGACAATCCCATCTGCCTGCATATGTTCTATTTCCCTCCATTCCCTGCCTGTTCATGTGTCTGTCGAAATGCCTCTTAAACGTTACTATCGTATCTGCTTCCACCTCCTCCCCTGGCAGCATGTTCCAGGCACCCACCACTCTCTGTGTAAAAAACTTGCTGTATCTTTCTATGACTATGACTCTAAAATTTATCCATGAGGTAGAGAGGTCACCAGCAGAGTAAGCCAAAGTGGTGGGTCTGGGCCAGACTAGCAGAGCTCCTCCTACTGTCATTACTAAACCAGGAATGTTTTTATGAGAATCCTGTCATTTCATGATCACCGTTATGTGCAAAAAAGTTATAGATTTATTTAATTACTTTAAGTTCCCCAGATGCCAGGGTGGGATTTGAACTCGTGTCTCTAAATCAAAGGTCCAGAGCTCTGCCTGCTAGTCCACTGACTTAACCACTGCACTACAGTTTGCTTGATCCCATCCTAACCCCTTAAGCTCCTCAGTACCTCCAGACTGCATTCCCAACGAATACCCAATGGCTATAACGCAGATCACATTCCAATAGGAACCATGCACTGTTGTCTACGGTCTTACAAACATGTGTACAAAACCAACAGCAACCGTATTGCACAGCGTGAGCTGCGTTGACCACGTACCTGCAAGCGCTTGAACCAAAGGCTGATCATGTGCACTTAACAACTGTGCTTGAATTGTTTCCACAACCCTTTTAAACCTGCGGCTGGGTCCTGAGGAAGACGAAGAGCTTGTTAATACTGAAGCCATTACATACAGGGGTTACGGTGGTGGTCTCTCAAACGGTTGTCAGTTCAACTCCTGCTGTAGCAAGTGAGTGGGTTCGATCTGATAATTTGTGGGACAATCGACAACATTGGTGAAATGAAACCAATAGTGCAGGATGTTGGGAGCGGGGGGGGGGGGGGGTGAAAGGAAGAAGGAAGAGGAAAGAAAGTGAATGCAGGATGGGGAGCTGAGGGGAGGCAGGACTCGGAGAGTGACGGAGACAGTGAGGGGAAGAGGAAAGAGGCGGGGCTGACTAATGGTAAAATTCATGAAATGAATTTTGTTTTAAATGTACCATTTTGGTGTCTTTCAGGGAAAGGCACCTTCCTGGTTCTGCAAAACATTCCATTCCCAGAAGTTTATGCTGGCAATCTTCTCACAAATGCTAATCCTTCCCTGTAATCTTTAGGAGGTGGAACTGTCCCAAGTTTCTGCCACACTTTCTTTGAAGGAATGTTTGCTGCTTCCCATCTTATCTGGTTCTGAGCTTGTGCCCATTTTAAACATCTTGATCAGACCATACCTCAATGTTTATTCATCCATTCACAGGCCGTGGACCTCACCAGCATTTATTGTCCACCCTTAATTGCCTCCAAACTAAGGGGCAGTTTATGGGTCAACCAAATTGGTGGGTCTGGAGTCACATACAGACCAGACTGAGTAGTTACAACAGATTTCTTTCCTTGAAGGAGATTAGTGAACCACTTGGGATTTTATGACAACTTGGAAGTTTCTATTAATTATTCTAGTTATTTTATGTAGTTATTTGAATGGAAATTCTCCAGCTGCCATGGGGTTTGAACTCAAGCTTCTGAGTCAATAGTCCAGGCTGTTGGGAGCAGGGAGGGTGGGGTGAAATGAACAAAGAAGAGGAAAGGAGGTGGAACTGAGAGCTGGCGGGAGTAGGGGGAGTGATGGAGGCAGTGAGGGGGAGGAGGATAGAGGCAGGGCTGACTGACTGGTGAACGGAGGGAGGGGATCAGGGTGGGGGGATGTGTATGTGGTGGGGGGAAGGAGAGGAAAAGAGGATGGACTGGATTGTGTGTGCATGCGTGTTCTCCTGTGTGTTGGTGTCAAGTCTGTGCAGCGGAGGCTACTCTCAAATTTCTCAGCTTACAGCATAAGAGAGGCCCTTCAGTCCACCTAGTCTATGCTGGATCTCAACACAATCCCTTCAGTCTCATTCCCCTTCATATTTCCAGGGAACTATCTCCCTCGTCCCATTAACCCCTACCTCCCTTCTCCCCAGGTGTAATTTTACAGCAGCCAATTAACCTACCAACCAGCACATAATTGGGATGTGGGAGGAATCCACAGCACACAGGGAAGACCGATGAGTCACAGGAAGAATGCAGCAGCACCGATGGTCATCTTGGACCTCTTTGCATTAGACCCACTCTGTCAAGTCTGTGTGGACCCTGAAGTGCAGTGACCACTTCACCCAAATAGAATTCACACACAGGCATTTCTCACCCCACACAACTGGCCATTAGACCGAGCTGTCCCACACGAGAGGGAGAAAACAAAAATGAGATTTCCTATAAATCCCAGGAATTGAAGAGCTCTCCCTCAATGTTCCTCACCTGACATTAATGTGAAAGTGACGGAATAAATCCCATTCTCTTTCTGTGCCTCAGTCCCTTCTGCATACGTGATGTCCACCTGGAATTTCACCGGTTTCTGGAAGACAGTCGGTCCCCCTACTGATTTGTACTCTGCACGGAAACTCGTCTGTGATATAACGCTGTGACTCAAACTGGGAATCTGCAGGAAACAACGGTTATTGGGGTGTGAATTCCTGGCATTCCCTTAATCCCCAAGGATCCCGATGGGATCGAGCTTCTCATGCAATAACAGCCCTTCCCTCTGATTGAAAAGTGACCATTCACCACGTGAATACTATCAGGAAGGCCCAGATTTTCCTGCCCTAAACTGTGGCACCTGCCTGAGGAACTAGCCCTGGCCTCAGACCTGGTTTTACTTCCAGCACCAGGGTTACTGACATTCAGGGGATTTCCTCGCCGATGATAAGGAAATGTATGTGTCTTAGCTGATGCATGTTCCTTGGCCAACATCTCTCGATCAAAGTCACCAAGATGCACTCCCCCATGAGGTGCACTTGCTGCCTGTTACCTTATCCAAAATTAAATGGGAAACAGACCTGTTTATACTTTCCCACAATCTATTTTAAAGCATTTGCTGTAAATTAATTCTGCTTCCTGACTCATACGTATCCTTCAATGAACAAAGCATATTATCACACTGCAGTTTGTGCTGCGTACAATTTGGTTACCGAGTTTCCTACATTACAACAGCGAATATGCTTTACTTTGTTGACCATAAAGTGCTTTCGGACAGCCTGGGTTCATCACACCACCACCTACCCCTCCCCGGCCCTTGACAGGAGGCCTGAACAGCGGCGGTGGGCGGTGGAGGGTTCTGCCTGAGCTGAGTGCCTGCCCCTCTTCTGGAGTTACGTCCGTGCCCGTGTGTCTCCCTGGAGAAGGAGCAAGTGGTATTCGCAGGTACACTGGGGGCCTTTCAGGACCGGTGGGCACCTCTGGAGCTCGAGTGCATTCTAGATAAAGGTGATTGTGTTGTAATTTGGAGTTATAGACTGTAAGTAGTGTGAATCGTGGAATATTGTAGCATTGTCATAATGTGATGCTGTAATCACTGAATCAACCTCCTTCAGAAACAAAGGGAAAAAAAGCCTGAACAGGTAGCGCCCTGATTCTTCAACGGAAGTGGGGCAGCACTCGGATTTAATCCCAAAATGTCGATGGTTCCTTTCCTCCCACAGATACTGCTTGACCTGCTGAGTTCCTCCAGCAGATTGTTTGTTCCAGCACACAGCCTTGCTCCCCTTGTCTGTGTGAACTTTGTAGGTACCTGCTCGTAGGTAGCAATTATATTCTATCACCATCATAAAACAGCAAGGACTGCATGTTCCTCCAAGCCCTGACCTGCTGAAGACCTAGTGCAAGGGAGGAGGACAACCAGGTCTCTAACATCAGCCCAATACCCGCCTGTGATCATTCCCTCACCTCATATAATGTGCATGCTATTTCCAAACTGGGGAGAGGTCAATAGAAACAGAGTTAAATATTTCCTCTTCCCCTCTCAAAGACAAGGAGCCTAGTTGAGATTGGCTAAGACGGCACAAACCTGGGGCTATGCTCCTCTGTCTGAGAGAGGTCAAAATGTATTTAAGCTACCTTGGGAAGAAGAAATAATTGTGATCTCACCGAGAGGAAGGCGTGAACAATGTCTGCTTTGATGGAGCTCAGAGGTTTATCCCTGATGACAACAAATATCTGTTCCTCTTTGTCCAAATTAATAAAGTTTCCAAACCATGACTTCTTAGCAAGTCTGCAAGATAAAGAAAACAGACTTTATTCAGCAAGCACAGTGGGGGGGGGGGGGGGGGGGGTGGTGGGGTGGCGAGCTGCCAGATCACAGGTGTGGAGTGAAATGGACCCAGTGTTTGATGGGACAGTGTAGAGGGAGCTTTACCCTGTATGCCACCCGTGCTAATCCCGTATCTAACCCATGCTGTCTCATCTAGAAAATGTCTCCCAGGTATTAACAGTGCAGGATCGGCACAGTCACATATCACAAGGCTACACTATCCCCTCAAACACTCCGGTAGCAGGACAGCAAGGGTTAAATACAGATTAAAGCTTCGTCTACATTGTTTCCTCAAACACTCCCAGAGCAGACACAGCAAGGGTTAAGTACAGAGTAAAGCTCCCTCTGTCCCATCACACACACCCAAGGCAGGATTAGATACAGGGTAAAGCCCCTCCATGCTGTATTGTTAAACACTCCCAGAAAAATAAAAGTTATATTTTTTTCATATTTTCCTTAGGACAGAGAAGGAGGCCATTCAGCCCACTGAGTTTATGCTCACTCCCGGAGTAATCTCATCAATTACATTCCCTCCTTTATTTTCCTGCAACTCATTTGATCTCACATGCCTATTAACTCCCTCAACTCACACCAAGGTAATTTACAGTGGCCAATTAACCTACCAGCACATCTTTCGGATGTGGGAGGAAACCGGAGCACCCAGGGAGATAATGTTGCTGCAGGCAGCTGGACATCCAAGGATCAGTTTCCATTCCTCGGGGACTGACAGCACTGGCGAGGCTTCAAATCTTGAGTTCCATGCCAGTTCAGCAGCGGATATGGGAGGCTCCTCGTGGAGCTAAAGCGGAGATTAGTTCTACCTGTGCTCATGTGACAATGCACAACAGGACCAGAATAAAGATCCACTGAGGATCCCACCAGGTGACCATGCAAGTGAAGAACCAATGAGGGAGTCAATCCCACACACAGTGGGGCATGGAATACATTTAATGTAGAGTTGTAGCTTTGGTGAAACTGTACTAAGGATATTTAACCAGCCAGTTTTGGGATAATTACAGATTTTCAGTAAGGCCAAAGATGCATCTTCTGTTCCAACTGGTCAATGCCATGTAATGCAATAAAGTATGGTCGAGCTATGTTTGTAGAGGTTGACTTTCGGGGAAAGGTTCAGCAGATTGGGTTTATATTTTCTGGAGTTTAGAAGACTGAGAGGGGATCTTATGGCAACAGAAGGGGAGATGCTGAAAGGATGCTTCTCCTAGTGGGGAGGGTGGAGGGGCAGGGGGAGGGAATCTAGAATGAGGAGGCGTATATTCAGAATAAGGGGTTGCCCATTAAAACAAAGGGGCTTGTGAATATTTGGAATTCCCTACCGCAACGAGCAGTGAAGGCAATGTCACCAGAGAAACCTCCTCTACACTGGGGACACCAAACGCAGACTAGGTGACCGTTTCACAGGACACCTGCGCTCCGTCCGTAACCGCGACCTGCATCTCCCCGTTGCCAGTCACTTCAACTGCCCGTCCCACACTATCACAGGTATATCAGTCCTCGGCCTCCTCCACCGCCAGGAGAATTCCAAGCGCAAACTGGAGGAACAGCACCTCACTTTCTGTCTTGGAACCTTGCAGCCTAACGGCATGAACATTGAATTCTTCCACTTTAGGTAATCCCCACCGCCCCCCCCCCCCCCCCACACACACACACCATGCTTCTTCTCATCTCTCTTTTTTCTATCCCCTTTTCTCCCCCCTCTCTCCTTACCTTTGACCCCTCCCCCGGTGGATCTGCTCTCCCCTCCTCCCCCACACCTGCCCATCACCATCTCTTACCCGCATCTACCTATCACCACCTTGTGCCCACCCCACCTCCCCTCTTTTGTCCACCTATCACTGCTCTGCTTTTCCCTCCTATATATTGGGCTTCTCCTTTACCTATCTTCAGTCCTGAACAAGGATCCTGACCCGAAACGTTGACCGCCTGCTTTTCTCCACGGATGCTGCCTGACCTGCTGAGTTCCTCCAGCATCATCGTGTTTTTCATCAGTGAAGGCAGTGTCACTCAATATATTTAAGGCCACCATAGGCAGATGTTTAGACTGCCAGAGAGGGTGTCAAGGATTACAGGGATCAGCCACGAGGATTCTCTTGAACTTCTACAGATGCAGAAAGTACCCTGATGGGTTGTATCCCAGCCTGGGATGGCAACTGCTCTGCTCTGGACCGACGGAACCTGCAGAGAGCAGTAAACACTGGCCGGTCCGTCACAGGCTCGTCACTTCCTCCCATCCAGTCAAATATCGTCAAGGATGCCTGCCACCCCGGCCATTCCCTTTTCCCTCTTCTACCTTCTGGGAGAAGACACAGGAGCTTGAAAGCCCCGACGTCCAGAGTCAGGAACAGCTTCTTCCCCGCTGCTGTCAGACTCCTGAACCGATCACCTCCTTCACATCCCCTTCCCGGTGATGCTGCCACGATCTTGAACCCTTAACTCTCCCTCTTGTGTTATTGTCACTTCAGCATTTTTTTTTGCTCTACTTCAGTTCCCACTACAGTCTTTGCCCCATTCTGTTGTTTTGCATTCATCGCTGTATTTATTGTATGTATTATTACCATGAGTACTCTTTACTCTGGGAGCTTCACACAAGCAAGGATTTTCGTTGCACCTTGGCGTACGTGACAATAGACTGAACTACGATCCTGTTGAAAGGCTCAAACGGCTGAATGGCAACTCCTGCTCCTACTCCTTAGGTTCCAGGGAGGTGAACAAGGAAACAACGTAGGAGACAGAGGCAGGAGTGCAAGGGATGAACAAGAAGAGCAGAGAGAACCCAGGGGTATCAGAGCAATAAAACAGAAATACAATAAAGAGCAGGGGCCTGAGGAGAGAGAGGACAGAATGGAGACTGAGGGAAGAGTGAGAGGTGATGGTGTGTCCGCTGGTGGGAGCCCACCATCAGTCCGCCCATTCTGTGCAAACAGCCAAACTTACTCTGGAGATGATTCTGGCGTTAGGCTCGACATTTCCTCCGTTGGTACTGGGTGGATGGGGAGAAGGAATGAGAGAGAGAGAGAGAGAGAGAGAATTTGGATCAGTCAATGTCTCCACAGATAACCAGCTCATTAACAGTTTGCACTCAGGATTCCTGGGTCTTCAGTCTGAGATAAGGACATGGAGCAAAGTCTACCCGCCCTGACAATGCAGCAGTGTTGCTGCTGAGAACCCAAAGCCCACCCTCACCCCCACAGAATGCAGTAACATTGCTGCTGGGTCCTCATTTCCCCGGCACTCTTGCCCAGTGTGGACAGTATGAGCCTGTCGTACAGGTGTAAGCTCAGACAGCAACATGGCGTGTCACAGGTGAACACTGACCCTTTCTCCACCCCCCCAAAACACCTCCCCTCCAGTAATGCTCATCAGATGGTGGCAGGAAGACAGAATCCCCCAAGATGCTTTTAACCCTCTCTGGCGAGGGTCAGACTGGAGCCAATGGTTGACACATCCAGCGGCAAACCTGGATCAGTAACCTGGCAGCTTTCTGGATCTGAAGTCCAGGAGCGGCGCTGGCATTTACTCCGGGACCTACGGACACTCTTCTCATCTTAACCAGTCATCAGAAGGAATGGAGTCCGCTTTTCCAGATGAGAATCACAGAGTGACGTTGCGAAGGAAGACCCATCGAGATATCGTTGGCTCTTTGAGTTATTGTTAGCTGCACTTTCCTGCTCTTGACACTTTGCAAAAAGCAAACTTCTGAAGGAACTCAGCAGGTCGAGCAGCATCAGTGGGGGGGGTGAAGGAATTGTCGACGTTTCAGCTTGAGATCTTGTGTCATGACAATTCCTCTCACCCCCACAGATGCTGCCTGACCCGCTGACTTCCTCCAGCAGTTTGTTTTTTTGCTCCAGATTCCAGCATCTGCAGTCTCCTGTGTCTCCAAATTTGGCCCCTTATTGTCCAATTTCTATACTCTCTGCTGTTGCTCAAGAGGGCACCGCATGAGGAGCCTGTTCCATTTGACAGAGAGAAAATCGGAGCCGGGAACAGTACAGACCAGAACAGCTCTGGCTAGTCACAAACAATCTGTTGGTTGGGCCGTTGAGTTAGAATGAATCACTAAGTGAAGTTGTGGTTGGTGGGGGGTGGGGGTGGGTGGGGACTGGGGCTCCAAGACCCAAAGGGGTTTGTTACAGAGCTGAGGTGGGAGAGGTGGGAGGGAGAGAACCTGTGTCACTGTGCCAGCCAGGGTCCAGTTTGTGGTCCCCACAGTGTTTTCACTGCCCCTCCCTGCCTCGGCCAAGTGGCTGACCAGCTCCCCAGGTGATGTAAAACATGACAATACCCCCTCCCCCATCACCGGGGAAGTCCAGGGAATCAGACAACCACCGGTTGGTGCAATCACCAGGAGCTTGGCGGAGCTCTGGGCTGGAGAAGAATCACTTTCCCCACCTGGAACACTATGCAAAAGTCATAGAAGTCAAACAGGCCCTTCGGCCCAACTCTCCATGCCGACCATGGTACCCACCAAGCTAGTCCCATTTGCCCGAGTTTGGCCTATATCCCTCTAAACCTTTCCTATCCACGTACCTGTCCAAATGTCTTATGAACATTGTAACTGTACCTGTCTCATCCACTTCCTCTGGCAGCTCATTCCACACACCCACCACCCTCTGTGTGAAGAAGTTGCCCCTCAGGTCCCTATTAAATCTTTCCCCTCTCACCTTAAACCTATGCCCTCTAGTTTTTAGTTCCCCTTCCCTGCGAAAAAGACTGTGTGCATTCACCTTATCTATGCCCCTCATGATTTTATACACCTCTATGAGGTCCCCCCCTTCTCCTATGTTCCAAAGAAGAAAGTTCCAGCCTGCCCAACCTCTCCCTATAACACAAGTCCTGGCAACATTTTCGTAAATCTTCTCTGCACTCTTTCCAGTTTAATGATGCTTTCCTATAACAGGGCGGTCAAAACTGCACACAATACTCCAGGTGTGGCCTCACCAACTGCAACGTATTACGTCCCAGCTCCTATACGCAATGAGTGTCTACCTGTGAGACCACTTTCAGCAAACCATGTACCTGCACTCCTAGATCCCTCTGTTCCACAACACTCCCCAGGGCCTGACCATAGACTGTATAAGTCCAACCTTAAGATAAGTTAAGATTTCTTTATCAGTCACACGTACATCGAAACACACAGTGAAATGCATCTTTTGCCTTGAGTGTTCTGGAGGCAGCCCACAAGTGTCGCCACGTTTCCGGCGCCAACAATAGCGTGCCCACAACTTCCTAACCCGTACGTCTTCGGAATGTGGGAGGAAACCGGAGCACCCGGAGGAAACCCACGCAGACGCGGGGAGAACGTACGAACTCCTTACAGACAGCGGCCGGAATTGAACCCGGGTCGCTGGCGCTGTAAAGTGTTACGCTAACCGCTACACTACCGTGCTTGATTTGACTTTCCAAAATGCAACACCTCACACTTATCTGAATTAAACTCCACTTGCCATTCCTTGGCCCATTTACCCAGCTGATCAAGATCCCCCTATAATTCCTGATAACCTTCTGCACTGTCTATGATATCTTAGTGTCATCTGCAAACTTCCTAACTATGCCTTGTACACTCACATCCAAATCTATAACTAATGAACAACAAAGGTCCCAGTACCGACCTGGGCCACACCACTTGTCACACACAGGCTCACCTTGTAGCTTCCTCCGATGGAACCGCGGTGAGCCGAGGAAACTGTTCTTGATGGAGTTGAGGCGAGTCCTCCAGGGCACTCCTCCGACCCCGGGGCTGGAGGGCGGCGTGGCGTTGGGTGTGCTGCTGGGGCTCTCCTTTGGCGTGTGGACGGGGGTTCCCAGCGGGGTAGGGAGGGGGCTGCCTCTAGGGGAGGGGTGAGGGGTCACCTGTGTGGCAGGGATAGATTTGGCGCTGGTTTTAGTACTTGGGAAAAACCGAGCAGGGCCAGAAGGAATGAAGGGGGGTGAAGGGATGGAGTGGTGGGGGGATGATGGAACGGGGTGGTGGCTCTGGGGGTTGGGGGAAGGAGAGGTTGCTGCAAGGTTGATGGGAAGAGGGTTGGATCTGATCGGCTGCAGTGGCTTCTCACTCAGGCTGGCCTTGGCTGGCAGCGTTTGTGTCTTGGGGTCAGGCTGGCGGTGGTGGTGATGGTGCGCGAGTTTCGATTGCCACACGGTGCCGGGCTGGTGACAGAAGTCCGCACAAGCGTCACGTTCGGGTGAGGCGGGCGAGAAGCTAAAGACGGGGCTCTGAGGAGGGACAGAGAACTTACGGATGGGCTGAGTGTTATGGAGAGGAAAAGTCACGTGAAGTGAACAAGAACAAGAACAACAAGACAGCAGGGTTCAGCAGCGAGGCACGACAGCACAGGGAGAAAGGATTGCAAGCAAAGAGAAATCAACCAAGAGATCCCATCAAAAGGGGACCACAGACCTGGACCCAGGGAGGACTCCGCTGTTTCTCGGTGACTGGCCAATTAGTCCCAGGCCACAACTTTTACTCCCTCCTCTCCTGGTATGGAGGTGGTTCTCACAACCAAATGCCCTGGTTACACAGAGACCTTGTGGCCACTTATCTTGAGTGGCAGAAGGCAGACAAGTGTTGCAATCAACACTGAGCCCAGTTGACACTGGTTTTCCGTCAGAGACGGACCTGGGAACTCCTCCGAGGGATTTTTGTTCTGCCTTCACCAACCCACAGACTCACACGGATGTATAGGAGGAAGCCCTCGACCCCTCACAGCCACGGGGCACGAATCAATGCGAGGTCAGCCTGATCAGGACATGGCTGGAACACCACACACTGAACCAGTTAGGAGAACTTGTCAGGTCTTGTGTGGACATTCCCCAATGTGTCAACAGTTGTGACTGGCTAGAACTGTACAAGCCCTTCCAGGCTGCAAGGACCCAGGATGGAGCCTTGTTCCATCACCCATGCTCTATGTCACCCCACGCACCATCGGCCAATCCAGAGGTGACGGCCAATACCCAGATCCGTGGATGACAAGTACTGAACCCAGACTATACGAGGCTGTGAGGTACCTCAAAACACCGAGACATCCCCGGGTCCGAGCGCACAGAAAGCAAAACCAACAGACCTGCCGAGACAACTGAAGCAAACCCAATACAAAGTAGAGCAACTCCCAGAACCACAGGCTCACACCTGTGGGGTGTGGTGACGCCCTGTGGTCAGATTCACTCATGGGGAAGCGAAACCCACTGTGAATCCCATCCTGCTCGCATCATCGTGCAGTCCAGGAAGTGTAAGGAAAGATCTTGGTACTTGTGGGCAAAAGGGACCAAACTCTTGAGATCTATCACATATTTAATCCCCCTTATCTTGATAAAGATTTGCATTTATTAAGCTGAGGGATGTCTGCAGTGTAAAGACACTAACCTGCACAAGGGCTGCATCGTAGTAAGCCAGCCTAGCCAAGGGCAGACGCAGAGACGGCACTTATACAAGCTTGTGTTTCAATCGTGCTTTAACGTGATAGGGAGGAGAGCAAGCGTGATCATCAAATGGCGTTTGCCATCACAGTGAGCAAGATGCCAATAGAACCAGCAGTCAAAAGCCTGGTCAAAGGGGTGGGCTTTATGGAGCAATCTAATGAGACGTAGAGAGAGGGAGTTTTGAAAGGGGGTTCCGGAAACCAAACAGAAACTGCTGGAAAGACTCAGAGGGCCAGGCAGCCTCCGTAGAGAGAGAAACAGTCAACGTTTCAGGTCGATAATCTCTGACCAGAATGTCGAGCTGAAACACTGACCTGAGGAGGTCAGGCAGCATGTGCAGGGACAATGCTTCAGGTCGACATTCTGGTCAAAGATCATCCACCTGTTCACTCTATCTCTCTCCACAGATGCTGCCTGACCAGCTGAGTGTTTCCAGCGTTCTCTGTTTACATGGCAGATTTCACGTTTCACTTTTGGAATTTTGTTTTCCCCCAGAGCCCAGAGCCCAGGCCGCTGACTGGTTGGACCCAGGAATGACTGAGGTTGGGGCAGGGCAGAGATCACAGAGCCCACAACACTTTTCCATTCCCTGGAAACTTTAACCATGATTCAGCTGGTGTGTATTCCCAGTGCTTTCCCGTCACCGGGTGATGTAATACTGCTGACAATTAACAGTGGGAATTAAAGCAAAAAACAATTGGCAGAGCTGTGGAAAAAAAGGTTTAAAATTACCAGAGGGGAATCCTGGATGAAATTTTCCCTTGGGGAGCAGTCCTGCAGTGACAGGGATCGCCTGCAGGCGGTGCTACCAGTGACCGTGGCCTCACACAGCTCTGCAGCACAGCCCCATGGGCAGTCGGTCTTACTGCAACCCTCAGCACCTATTAACTTCTACCAGAGACCCAGTCAACCTGGGCCAAGTATTCTCCATCTCCTTCTAATTTGACTTTTGCCTCTCCAGATTCTCCGCATTTTTGCTTTTGCTTCAAATCTCCAGCAGTCCTGGTTTTGTTTTCCTAATAGTGTGGTAGGCGCCACATGCTATTGATGTAGAGGCTTTTCATCAAAGAGGTTACTTTGTACACCCAATGCAAGTTATTGCTGGATGGACCTTCTATTTATAACTCGGTCAATCTGAGGGAGTGTGAGTAGATTTACTTGTACACTGGTGCAAGAATTAAATGATCCTGCAGGACTACTATCTTTCAGAAGGTCATTTAGTGGAGGGTTTGTGACCTTCATTTCAAGTTGCCATCTTGGGGAGGGAAGAGCTGATGTGGTAAAGATTGACACCACCTTATTGAGGCAAAGCTTGAAGCCTTGTTGAAGGAAGGACTGATCTAAACTTGTTGAAGCAAATACTGACTCCAACTTTCAGAGGTAAAATTTGGTGCCGACTTGCTGAGGGGAACATTGGTGCCATCTTGTGGTAGTAATGA